>NC_141763.1:65433348-68215848 GCF_982258835.1 Parasteatoda tepidariorum
AATAATGCACAAAATAATAATCTTTACAGTCTGAATTATTTTTGACTTAATCATTTGATTTTTTTACACTAAGACACAATATTCATGGTTTTTGGTGCCACTTAAGATTTGTTTATCATTTATTGCAAATTCTTGTATTTAAGCCTTTTTATTTATTTATCGTGATTTTTTTTAAGCATATGATGTTTTGAACTTCAATATATAAGAGGTAACTGTAAAACCCCATATTTTCTGGTAATAAATTGCTTGAATCTTGTTTGAATCCATTTATATAAATAATTTTCATTTTAAATAATGCACTTAAACAAATAACTTTTAATGACCATTATTCAGTTTAATGTTTAGAGAAAATAGTTTTATTGTACAGCATAAAATTTTTTACATAATCTTAAACAGCGTAATTTTTAACTATAAAGTCTAAAATTCTAACAGTGAATCTAATCTAAGAGTGATTCTAATTGGAATATTAATTCGGATTAGAATTCCAATTCTAAAAGGTATTCTAATTCTAATCTAAGAGTGAAGTTACTGAGAAGAAAAAAATCTAAAGCTTGGTATTGAACTTATCATTGTTTACGATAGAGTTTTATTTATTACCAAATTAGTATTCCTCTGACAGCAATTTTTACTTTAAAATAAAAGGGTTTGTAAAAATTATTTACTTTTTTTATATGTTAATATTTTGAAGAATTTAATTGAGTATGATTTCATCTTTTTAAATTGTGACGTACTAGGGGTTAAATTAATTTAAAAGAATGAATCGAATAGATGTTAGGGCTAGGTAAAATAAAAAATAAAAACGATGTCTCAGGTTAAAGCTATTCTTTCTCTTAAGCAATGCAATTAAGTTTTTTAGTGACATAAATCAAAGATCAAAGAAATGTCACGCATTTTTGCCCTGCGGGTATCCTCATTGATGAAATGATATGCACGTGACTGAATATACATTTTGTATCCTAATTAATACTAAATATTTGTTAGCAATTAACTAAATGCCATTTTTTTCCCTTCGTGGATCGCTAGTTTTTAACAAACCTTCGGTAGAAAAAAATCGTCTGTTCTGTAATAGAATGAAGAAAACATTACAAATCAAAAAGAATAAATTTTTTTTGTTGGTAAATTTGAGTCTTTTAATGACATATGATTGGTATTTTTAATTTTAATATCAGTTTATTTAATTTTTTTTTTGTTGAGAAAGATATTTCCCCCCCCCCCTTTGGACTTGATATTAACATCAAAGAGATAACGTTGATCTGGGATTCCTTTTTTTCCCCCTGTTAACGTTCGTAATGTCGTTTTCCAATCCTTCTAATAATTTGTGGATTACAAAAGGAGATTCTATAGCATGAATGATATTTTCTTTATCTTTTTTAAATTTGAAAATAGTGAGTTTTCGAATATCCTTTTAGAAGTTTTACTATCACTTAGTTTTTCCTGGATATCGGTAAGCATGTATCCATCCATTTCTCTTACGTAGCGACAAAAATGTATTTGCATTTTTATGTCAGCAACAAAGAGCTGAAATATCAATAGATGGAGCAGTCATAAGTATGAATGCGTAACTTACTGAAATAAAATTATTTTCTGGCGTGGACGAGGAAAAGTTAAAACAAACTGAGCTATACGTTGGGAAGTAATGAAAGGTTAACATCGAACAGATCATATTAATTGTTTTAATTATACTTATCAATTTACGCAGGTTCAATAATAATTGTGAGCTATATTTTAATTTTTATGATGCCTTATAATTCTGCGGGGGAAAAATTCATTCGTTCAACAGCAACGGCCACTTTCTCTTTCTTTTATTTTCCATTGGTTTTCAATTTGTCAGTTCTGAAATTTATAAATTGTACACATAAAATCGCTACGAACCATAATTTGAATTAAATATTTATAAATCAAAGATTTCATAGGATGAATTTATTGCACACTTTTAGAATTTTATTTTTTAAAAAAGAAGGTCTCAACCTAAATACAAAGCTGGACTAAAATACACAAGCATCGAATAAGCGACTGAAACAAGCTCGAAACATTCTAAAAGGCATCAGTGAAAGCAATTCAGTGGTTTGTTAAGCTAAGTGGATAAAGGTGAATACATACATAAAAAGGGTAAATTAATTCAAATAAAATTTTACAATTTCTATTACAATTTTCGATAGTTAAATTAAAAGAAGTTTCAACGATCAATACATTTTCAAGCTTTTCATGTTCCACAGCTATTATAACAGTATATCGATCGGGTAATAGCAGTTTTTTTAGGGTTATAATTAGAATTTTATCTCCAAACACTAGAAAACCTTGTTATCTGTGTTAATCACTTCGTAACGTAACATATAAAAAATGGCAACTCGATGTCTTTTATTGATCTTTTCCGACGTGTGCTATAAAACAAACCATATAATACATGGGTGATTTTTAGAGATTAGTTTCTAGAGGAGTTCTGTTGCTAAGTGATCCGTTATTTGCGTTCGGGTGGTATTATCTTTTTAATCTCTGTGAGAAACATACTTGAAAAGATGAGATATTTTTAAAAGGAAAAACCAGGTATGACTCTTAAGAGATTAAAAATCTTTTATAGTGGTATAAATATGCATCTGATTTGAATTAATTATATAGCCCATTTCTTTATAAAGCACGTATTATTCGATTAATCGTATTTATTTTATTTTAAAACCGACGTTTAAGAGCCGGCCCAAATCTGAGATAGTAATTTTATTTCTCAGTTTTGTAATTTTGAACCCAACCCAGAAGAAAAGGGAACTCCAGGATCAGGCATTGGGACAAACTAACCTTCCTGGAAGACTTTTTTATAGAATTAACCGCATATACGTGACATAAAGAGGAAAACCACTGAAACTTCCACGGTTAGCCCGACCGCAAGGGGTTCTAACCCATGACCCGCTTACCACTGTGGATATTTTACACCAGCACTTAGGTTGGTGTGAGCTGGGATAAAATTCGTCCTGGGCACCTCATTGGGGGGCGAACGCTCTATCCCTTGAGCCACCGCTACTCGATGACTAGTGTTAAAAAGATTTTTTCGTTATGCTTTTGAAATGAATTTCATTTGATTGAGTAGGACACTATTTCCCAAACTTTACTTTATTGTGATGCGCAATCTAAACCTTTCTCGCATTGGGATAATATAATGACAAGCCACATTTTCAACTAGTTTAAGGGAGCGCGTTTGGGGGCAAAATACCACGATTTCCATATAGGCAATAAAACGCTTCTTTGCATCATCGTAGAACAATTCCGTGCCAAATCTTTAAGGTCCATATCTGAAGACAATACTGAGGTACAGTTTGATGTGAAAATGTCACCTTGAGAAAAGCGTGACTCATTATTACCTTTTTTCAATATCACCCAACCACGGAGAAAAGCACCTACATCTGTTTTTCTGAGCTCTATCGTTGAACGGCTATGGTAGGAAAGTCATGTAATCTTGACCTAGTCAGACGACGAGGAGAGTGCCTGATGATATGGTACCAGGTCTCTCCAAACTATTACACCAAAAACAATGGAAGGACTCTCAGCTACGACAGATAAAACGTACACCTTGCTGCACAATGTTTAGTCGGCTGTCAGGATCGAACTTATTATCACCAACTCCCCACCAGTGGAGTGAGTGTCGCCTATACCGAATGCATAATCAGAACGCCGATATTGCTCAAAGCTCCTCAATTCCGTTTTCTGGTGCATAATTTTTCACCATTCAGAAGATGCGTTATACAGAGAATGACAACATTTACGGGATATATAAGCAAAAAAATTCATTTATAAATAAAAGAAAAAAGGTAGCGAGTAGTCCCTTTTGAAAGAGAATTGACCCTACAAGGGACGCTTGACCCACGCTATGAAATTGTGCACTAGACGAATCACATATTCTCACACATCTATTACCAGATTATTTCAATATTAAAAATACCCTCCCCCCACTTAAAATTACCGGAAAAGAATTTCGTAAAGAAGAGAAAGAACCATATCTTAAAATATACTAACGATTGATAATAATCAATGCCATTTCTAAGACGGAAATGTGATTATTTCTAAGACGGAACATTCTTGGGATGATGACAAGTCTTCGGACCATCCTCAGAATGTTTCTCAGACCATCGCCAATAGTCCATTGTGCAGCTCTAGTGCTTTTTATCACAATGAAATTTTGCATTTTTATCATTTATCATGGTGTGGATGAATTCATGCGAGATTTTTAAAAGTTGCTGCCCAGCAACTTTAAAATGGTCATTTATGCGCTATATTTCAGTTGAGCCAATAATTTTTAAGAATAAAGTATTTTAAAAGTAAGTACTTTTAAAATTATTTTAAAAGTGTAGGACCTTGTTTTGTTTAACTGCGTCAAGATAGAAAAGAAATCTCTGATTCAAAGTGTTGACTTTTTGTAAACGACTCTATGTAGACGATGGACTCCTTAAATTTTTGAACATTTTAATTCAAATAGATATTTCCTAATGTCTATAATAAGAACTTTATTTTAGAAAATTTCATTTGAAATAAGTTTTTTTTTTGGTAAATCGAATTGAAAGGAGTAAATTTTGCTGAACAAATTTTCTAAGTTGTCAGTAACATCACCCATCAAGAAAAAAGATCACATTCAGCGTGACGAAAATCAAAACTAAGGTGATGTCAGAGAGTGTGTGATGTCATGTCTGAGACGGAATAATTGGAACGTGAGTTTTCTGTACGTTTTTTTTCTCTTCTTCTTTCGGTTTCATCTCAGTTCGATCCTTCGAGAATGGTAAAGGAAAGCATGGGATGCTTTCAAATTGCTTAGAATTGGTTGTGAATAAAGGAAACTAGTGCTAATACATTTAAGCTAGAAGCAAACAACTTGTTTATTATCGTCTGTATTTTGAAATAAGCAGAAAAATTATGTGATTCAGAATGAAATACATATATTGGATATAAAGCGACGGTAAGCTTTCTGTTTTTGTACTATATTTTATGCTGCAACTTTTTCAAATAATAGAATAGACTAGTATTCTACAGATTAGTGAATTAAAAGTGTTAAACTATATGCAAACGATTTGTAAAACGATTCTCAGAAAAATTATTTGATTCAGATGGAAGTAAAACTATTGGAATAAGAACGATGCTAAACTTGCAACTTTTTCTGAAATTTTCAATGTTGTAAGTTTTGTAAAATTTAAATATTTTTCTAATTAAAATTCTTTTCTAATTAATCTTTCAAAAGTGCGCATTAAATTCAAAACAATAAAACGCACTCAGTAAACGGTGTGTAATAAATATACTCAAAGCAGTAAAGGGAGCTTAAAAGTTCTTAATAAATTAGAATACTTCTTCAGTAAAAAGTTTGATTAAGCTAATGTTTTGTTAAGTAATTATTAACTGAATACCCATTTTTCGTACGGAGTAAAAAAAAAGACTTTTGCTTAAAGTTGGCTTCAATAAACACTACGCAATGATACATGGATATTTAAAGGTATTTAGATACAGTTAAGAAGTTGAAAAAATTCTAATTTTCTTTTTATTATTATTTGTTGTTTTTCTCAGTACCTTTCTGTTATTTAATTAAAATATATCTTTAGAAGTTTTACTTATCAAATAAGATACAACTATACTCAGTATCAAAATTAGGCCACTGATCACGGACAACTATCATGACAGTCAAAATTGACCATAATCAAGGATTTACCATATTAATTTTGAAAGTGAATAACTTATTTTTTATTTAAATCATAGTTGATTTTGCATTATTGGGGTCCATAAAAACGTATTTCAAAAGTATAACTATATATAAAATAAATATTTGATCTCGGATAGTTTACAAAATAATAATTCAGAGACGTGACCCTCACATGCCATCCATGTTGATGTTGCCCGAGTTTGTCTGTCATAAAAAAAATCAAAGATGAGTATTTTTAAAGGATGAGCAATAAACTCCCAGTAAAACTCGTTTTTGAGCAAAAAGAGCAGTAAGCTGGAAAACACGCATTATGCATTAAATAATTAAAAAAATGAAAAAAAAGAAGCAGAATCGTTTGAAGTTTTAATTGCAATTATTCTTAATGCTACGTTTACAAAAAAAAAAAAAAAAAAAAAAAAAAAAATTCACACTTCTATTCCGATTTGAAATTTTTGAATTTTGAACAATTTCTGTTGTTGTTGCTAATTCCCATCTGGTCTGACGGGGTCAGACCAGATCAATGAATCCGTTGACATTCAGAAAATCCGAAACCAGAATGGGAGAGGAATGAATGTCATTCCAGTCCAGCCCTAAACAGTTCAAGATGTGCTCAGGTGATGCCTGGTTTTGTTGGCATTTAGGGCAAAGAGGAAAGATTTATTGATTTGCAGAAAATGTGAGACTTTTTAGGTGTCCACTGGCCAGTCGGGATAAGCAGGTGTTGGTTTGCCTATCACCAGGGAGAGATAGAGAGAGTCCTGGTCTTTCTGCTTTATACCAGTAGTGAATAGGTGGAAGCAGCCACTTTTGTTTGTTCTGGGCCTTTTGCCTTGCAAAAAGTTCAAGGTATGTAAGCTCTGAGGTGGAGGGAACTGGATGGTCTAGTCCCTTCTTTGCAAGAGTGTCAGCCAACTCGTTGCCGTGGATATCGACGTGGGACGGGATCCATTGAAAGTGGACCTCATGCTGTTGGGAAATGAGCTTTACTTTTTGTAGGATCGAAAAACTGGTTTTATCTCCAATGAGGGCCCAATTTTTGAGGTGTTGAATTGAACTACGGCTGTCAGATAGTATCCAAGTATTTCCAAGGTGCCCTTCACTCAAGATTTTCTCTAGTCCCCTGTTGATTGCAATTAGTTCGCTTCGAAAGACGGAGCAAAAATCGGGGTTTCGTTGATGAAGAGTGTAGTTCTCTCGAGGTGTTTCAATAAATACCCCACTGCCAGTCTGTCTATCCATTTTACTGCCATCAGAGAATATTTTGATGTCGTTTGGAGGGATTTTATTGATGATTTCCAGGGACAACTGTCTGAGGAAGTCAGGCACACAGTCTTTCTTGTCAAGCATGGTAGGGAGGCTTTCATGGAAACTAACATTGGAAAGATCCAAGCAAGTACTAAGATTGCTATGAAGATAAAGAGGTTCAATATTTTCAGCGATTAACAGTTGTGATTTAACATGACTAAAAGGACTGTTTTTCTTTAGCCTTTGATTGCAGGTCCAATTATTTAGGTAAATAGCAGTTAAATTGCCTTGGTCTAAACTGGAAAGTTTATTGTAATATTTCACTAAATTAGCTTGCCTTCTGAAATTTAGAGGTTGCAGATCTGCTTCGTAAAGAACGATCTCTGAAGGGCAGCTACGTTTCAGTCCAGTGATGATGCGAGCGGCGCTCAGTTGAACCTTTTCCAATTTGTTTAAGTTAGATTGAGAAGCACAGCAGTAGACAGGATAGCCATATTCAAGAATTGGTCTAACAAGAGCCTGGTAGGAAGTCCTAAGAGTAGTTGCATCTGCTCCCCAATCCCTACCAGCGATACACTTAATAATATTTAGGCGCTTCCTAGCCTTCGAGACAATATAATCAATATGTTTGTTACTTGTAAATTCGGGATCGAGAATGTATCCTAGGTATTTTGGGTGTTTCTCGTAGGAGAGCTTCTGGTGTTTGAGAAACAAGGATGGTTCATATTTATAAAGTCGTTTATTAGTAGTGAAGAAGGTGGTTATCGATTTGGTTGGGTTGAAGCTCAATTTGAATTCATCTGGAACAATTTCTAAGATTAGAAACTAAAATTTTTGTTGTTCCCGTTGTTTAATATTTAGAAAGCATAGCACGAACACTTCTGGAGTTATAAAAGGTCTTAAAAGAAGGCACACAAACTCTTCTTTTTATTATTATTTGATGGACTGGTTGAACCTATCAAGAATGAAAAAAAATTATTTATTTTTTCACACGACCTAAATTATATTTAAAATTATGATTTCCGCTCTGAAATAATACAGAACTTTTTCTTATAATTATAATAGAAGTGCGTTTATCTCTCTCTAGTGTTAAAATGTGTTAAATCTTATAAATGTATTATAAATATTAAATGTATTCTAAATATTTTTAGAATCTTATTTAAAAGTCAAATAAAAGAGAAGCAAACATATAAGGAGGCGCAAATTAACATGTAATCGAGGAAAAACCAAAAAGGCTATGGACATTTTATTTTATAATTTTTGTTGAACAGCCGACCCAATTTTGGGTTCAACTCCGCAGTCTTGTAATTTTGAACCCAATCCGGAAAGCAAAGGATTTCTTGGATCAAGTATCGGGAGAAATTTGCCTTTTAGAACTTTTAGATGGAATTAACCCTTTCATTTTCGTTACAATGAGAGAAAAACCACGAAACTGACGGCACTATGACTGTATCCCATGATCCGATGATATGAGGATACTTTAACTGGATATTTTAAGGATATTTTAAGTGATATTTTGATAGAGGATATTTTAAGTCAGCACTGTGGTCGGTGCGAGCCGGGTGTGGAATTCGTATCGACTAGCCATTGCTGGGATTCAAACCGGGTTCTCCTCATTGGAAGGCGAACGCTCTAACCTACTGTGCCACCATAGCTCGCTATTGACAATTTACGAATCTTAATTGAGAAAAATGGGGCATTGCACATCAAAACAAGTTTGATCACATGATAAAACTTGGATGTGTTTTTAATATAGCCTTTCAACTTTTATGATTAATCCATCATTCAAATAATTTTTGATGTTTAAAGTTTCTCCTACCTTAGTAGTGATTCGTAAGATTTCGATAAAGTTTTTTTTTTCACGTTTGCATATTCATTCGAAACTCCGATTCTGCATGATTTTTTTCATCACGTTCTGAAAACGATTTTAAATAAATTATATTTTGGAACACTTCGTAGATATAGAGAAAAGATTATACATAAAAAATGATGTACTGCTTATGATATTTTCAAAAGTAAAGAAAGAAAAATCTATTATCAGAAATCGTCTGAAAATACGTTATTTATGAAATCGTTTGGTCAAACGATCAGATTTTTTCTTTTTTTTTTTTTTTTTTGCATTTAGTTTTCAATTAAATTAAACATAACGTGACTCATTTTATCAATTGAATTTTGAATAAATTGTTATCGAGCTATGTGGAATTAGAAATAAAATTTAGAAATTGTAATTTGATATATGATCAGTTATTGTAAATAAACTTACAGATCTTGACGAATTTCAAAGGAATGTTGCAATTATTATAAAAATACAATGTTACATGACCTTCATATTTTTTTCAAGGATAAATAAAAATATTCAGATGGAAGTGTGAAATAGTATTTTCTTTGTCCAATTTTCTTTTCGGATAACAATCGATAAATTTATCAGAGAAAAAAAAAGATGATGCAATTTCCATTGTATGTAGCTTTTTAGTAAGATACATGTCATTTGCACAATATAACTATCATCAAGGAAAAAGACATAATATTGTAATAAAATGTTCTCATTTTATTGTTTTCGCGGTCGAAAAACTCACCTACAGAAGCTTTTTATTTTGATAAATTTACTTATATTTAAGCTATTGAAACTCATTTGAAAAGAAGTCTTTAAATTATAAATATAACTGCTAATAATCAAAATCTTTAAATTAAATTCGTAACTAATGTTTTAAAAACATATTGTACAGTGCGCCAAAAAAAAAAAAAAAAATAGACCAACCTGATTATTTTTTGATCTTATGATCAGATCTTCACATTCTAGGATTAAGATTGAGTCCTAGAACGACTCAATCTTAATGATTTGAGGGGGTGACCTCAAATATGATAATTAGTTAGTGTAGACGATATTGTAAATTACGAAATCAGACACAAAAACATACTTTCTCTGAATAAACAGTTAGTTTGGGTCAGGAGAGCTGTCCAAAGTTTGGACCTCCTAATGCTAAATTTACTTTTTTACGAATTTCGCCATGTCTCGAGAACTTCTTAAGCAAATTGAAAAATATTTGCACGGAATTATATAATTCGCTTAGGCAAAGATAATTCCATGAAAAAATAAATATTAGTAAATATTCATTAGTTTTTAGTATTTTATTTAATGATAGTCGAAAACATTTTGAATTGTAAGGTATGCAATTTTAGTCTCACTTCAAATTATGTAATTTCTCATGGCAAAATACAAAATTTGAGCGAAAGCGGTTGAATAGTTTTTAAAACACTCGTATATTTGAAATTCGAGTTCTCAGAAACTATTCAACCGATTTCATTAACTATGGATGAACGAATTTTATACTTGCGGGCGAAAATGTTTCAATTCGTTTAAAAATTTCTCGAGATACGGTGAAATACGCAAGAAGTAAAATTACAATAAAGGCCTGGTTTCTTAGAACAGGACGCCGTCAGCTGGAAATCAGCGTTAACCTCTGATTGGTCCATTTGTGAGTTTCATAGTATACGTCATCGAACGCTCATCTTGAACTACAATTGCCGTCCAACTCAACTGCAGTTGGATTACAACGTGACGTTAACCGCAGAAGCAATGGCGGACAACATCCAACAGCACATTTAAATCAGCAAAGATTTTGACTTTGACATTAAACATAGCTTCTTCATTAAGCATAGCACTCTTCATTTAGCTCAGCTATAATGGGTTTTTTCTTGGACAAAGTCATTATTTGTTCTCTAAAACACTGGTCGACAATCACAAAATCAATACAAATTCAAAATAAATATTTGTTTACGTTATTAACGCATGCGTAATGAGAGATAATGTTTGCGTTGGACCGACTGCTCACGCTGAGCTAACAAAAAAGTATTTTTTTGGCGTCAGCTCTACGTCAACTTTCCGCTGACGCCCAGATAAGGCGCTAGTTCTAAGAAACCAGGCCTTGAGCTAACAAACCAGTATTTTGTTGGCGTCAGCGCGACGTTGACGTCCCGCTGACGCCCAGATAAGGCGCTTGTCCTAAGAAACCAGACCTTAAGGAGTCCAAACTCTCCTGAACAAACTATAGGAACATATTTCCCAGATTGCGGCTGCTCCCTATATTTTGGGGGTCAGAAATCCGAATCAGTCGGAAGAAAACTGTTTATTCAGAGTACGTTTTTGTAACTTACAATATCGTCTGCACTAATTAATTGGCATATTTGAGGTCACTCTTTTGAACTATAATGATTAAGTCCTAGTACGCGAAAATCCGATCAGTAGATCAAAAGTTAATCAAAGTGGTCCGTTTTTTTGAGGGGAGGGTACAAAAAATATCGTATTCAATTTTTACAAACAAAACAGTGTGTGAAAAAAATAACTAACGTTTTCTTGCTTGAAAAATCTTTAAATAGTAATGTAATTTTTTACGAAAAAAAGAAAAGAAAAAGAAAATTCAAATAATTTGCAGTCTAATAAACGTGAAACAGTCGCAAAATATATTTATCGTTAAAATGTGAAGAATAAAGTAGTATTATTCGATAACTTTATAATATGAGAGAAACTATTAGCTTTATTTACACTATTAACTTTAAACCTCTAGTTTTAAATAATAATAGCACAGAATAATATGAAGAAGGAATATTACTGGTAAATATATTTAAACAAGGAATAAATAATAATTTACAAGTAAATAACTTTTATGCTGATAAAATTCTAAGATATCTGAATCTTCTATGTTATTATGGTGTATATATCATGTGATTTTTCTGTCCAATGACAATGCAACATAATCGAAAAAACTTTATGTATATAAAAAGTTTTTGTAACCTTATTTATATAAATTGAGTAAATTATTTATACAATTTAAATAAATATATCAATTTCAATATTATTGTAATAATATTATTTATTATAATAATATTATGTATTATAATTATTATTTATAGATTTTATATAATTATATAAATTTTAATATTATTATAATAGTATTATTTATTATAATTATTATTTATAGATTTTATGTAAGTATATAAATTTTAATATAATTATAATAGTATTATTTATTATAATTATTAATTATATATTTTACATAATTATATAAATTTTAATATTATTATAATAGTATTATTTATTATAATTATTAATTATATATTTTACATAATTATATAAATTTTAATATTGTTATAATATGAATTATTTATATAGTTTATTTAAATAATTAAATCAGTTTTTACAAGCTATAATGATTTGTTCTCCATTACAGTTCAACGAATTTTTAAATTAAAAAAAATCGTTTCCTGACACTAACGTTGTTGTCTGGAATTTCGAACAATAATAGCAATAATGAACTGAAAGTTCAGAAATCGTGATGGAAGGATGCAATCACCCGATTAAAATGTATTTATGGTAAAATCGTCGACGATGTTATCTCGTTAAACATCGCGGACTACATTATTAGTTTATAAAATGCTCCAAACCATAATATGACTGAATTTCATATGCAACAAAACTATTCGTAGCTATTATGTTTCGCTTAAAATATTTTTGAAGATCAGAGATAAATGAAAAAAAAAAAAAAAAATTGCTAACCGTTGCGGGTCATCGAAGACTTTCTTTCAGAAAAATATGAATATATTCTGGTAGATGGGAGGGGGGATTGTTTGGCGATATTCAGATTACGTCTGGCGATAAAATCCCTCCGTCCTTAACACATCATAAACTTCAGAAATCTCAGACGATCGATTTTAGAAATCAAGACACGATTTTTCTCGTATGACTTGGAAACTCTTCGCTTTCCCACAGAAATCTCGAATTCAGGAATTTCTTATTGGTGAATTCTAGAAAGATTAAAATTCTAAACAGAATTACAATTAATGAGGGAAAGGAATATTTAGCTCTACTGAACTATTTTTTATTGTAATTTATGTTTTGATTATTTAAGAGCAGAATATAGGAATTAATTTGAATAAAGTGGTTTTAAAGTTTGACGTTGACAATATAAAATAAAGGTTATGTCTTGCTTTTAATTCTTACAAATGTTTTGAAAGCTATTTCTCTTTAGTCTGTAGCTAAGTGCACTCGGATCCTTCTTCCACTCGGAAAACAGTTTCGGATTGTAACTTAGTACTTTCATTCCCTGAGATTTGGGAAATTAAAAAATTTGGCCTATATTAAAGAAATGCGGTATAGTTAAATAAGACTAAATTAGGTATTCCGAGAAATCTCAGTTATTTAAAACATTCTACTATGCAGCCACTATGATGCAGTTTCAAAATAAGACTTTCTCTTATGCAGCCACTATGATGCAGTTTCAAAAGAAAACTTTCTATTATGCAGCCACTATGATGCAGTTTCAAAAGAAAACTTTCTAGTATTCAGCCACTATGATGCAGTTTCAAAATAAAACTTTCTATTATGCAGCCGCTATGATGTAGTTTCAAAAGAAAACTTTCTATTATGCAGCCACTATGATGCAGTTTCAAAATAAAACTTTCTATTATGCAGCCACTACGATGCAGTTTCAAAATAAAACTTTCTATTATGCGGTCACTATGATGCAGTCTCAAAATAAAACTTTCTCTTATGCAGCCACTATGATGCAGTTTCAGAATAAAACTTTCTATTATGCAGCCACTATGATGCAGTTTCAAAATAAAACTTTCCATTGTGCAGCCACTATGATGCAGTTTAAAATAAAATTAAAATATGATTTTTCCCTGAAAAATCTCAAAATCCCAGAAAAATATCTCTTAGAACTTTCATTCACTACGATCTATGGTAACTACAGAAGTCGTTTCAAAAATTAAAAATTGAGACTAAATTATTCTGTAATTAGTCTGATATTAGTCTATTGTGATATTAGTATTACCAATTAGTTGAAGACCTAAGATGGATTTTGAAATGTATCTAAATACCTAAGATCTATGAAAATATACGTAACATATTTCCCTCTGAAAATCGCATCTTTTTTAAGAAATTGACAGAACAATTGTTCACTAATTAGTGTTTTTAAAATATGACTTAATATATTCTTCCACTTGACTATTATACTTTTTATTTAACTAACCCAAGCTATAGTAATTATGAATAATAATGAAAATAATAATTACGATCCATTATATCTATCTATTATTGGAATAATAAAATTGCTTACATAAAAATTAAGATATATTCTAAAAATTTTGAAATTAGATTTTATTAAAAAATCAATGATAATAAAGTATAATGAAATATGGATACCATATTAACGAACTACACTCTATTAGAGCTGAAGGTTTAGGTGGATTATGAAATGTGTGAAATTATCAGAGATTTAAGCATGAAACGTATTTTCTACTGGTGATCGTCTTTTTGAAAGAATTGTTGCAATAATTGTTCCCTATTTAGTGTTTACAAAATGTTACTTATTCTTTCACTAAGGTATTATGATTTTTTTTTAAAATTAACTTAAGGGATTGGTGGTGGTTCGCCGAGTACATGCTCATGAAATCTGTGGAATTGAAAGTCCTGTGGTCGATCACTGAGCAGAACCATGGGTACAGGAATTAGTAGAAAATTTCCTTTCCCTTAATATCTATGTCTATATTGAGGAAGTGGCTTCACGAATGGCAGGTGCTGCCATCTATCCGTGGGGTTCTGAAGCAAAGCGTACTTTCACCCTTGCGGTACTTCCTTGTCTGGAGAAAGTTGCTCTTTCTTCACTCAATTCTCAAAAGGCTTAATGGCTGGTTTGTCCAAGTGTCATTAGAATCCAACAAAAACAAAATTAACTTAAGTTATAGTAAATAAGGAGTGTAAATAATAATGACCTTATTCATTTGAAATTTTTTTTTGATATTCCTAGTGCTGTTTGAAATAATAAAAACAGAATTTTATTTATTCATGAATGTTATTTTTAATTCATGAGTAACAAGTGCGTGACACATTAGTCAATAACAAAAGATTTTGATGCATTTTAGTATTTTTTTTATATTTATCGTACATATTGCCGATATAGTATGCGTTATTATCGAAAAATAAATCGTATTTATGCTAGAAATAATAAGTTTTTTCAAAATATATTTATTCATTAAATTTTCAAAATGATTCAATACATTAAATTTAAGTTTATTCGGAAAATGTTGAAAAAAACCTTCATGTATATGAAAAATTGAAGTCCCTTTGTAATTTTTTTTCTTTTTTCTTTGATAAAATCTATGTATTGTCCGAAATGACCCATAATAGTAGGAAAAAAACTTTTATTTAATCATAAAATATCTATAATAAACTTTGAACACTAGACAATAAAGAACAATTGTCATTTTTCCCCCTTTTCTTTTATGGCTCATTATATCTTGCGTAATTCATTTAAATATTATATCCTTGTGCTAAAAAACTACAATTTAACTATATTTTGAAAAACTAGTTCAAAATAGTGTAAGCTGATAGAGAATCGTTTTTATTGGCACGGCATCACATTAAGTTAGTTTATAAATGTTGACTTAACTTATTTCTCAGAATTAAAAAGGGGGGGGGGAGAAAAAAAAACTGTGAATTTTAATGTTACAGTTTATTTAATGCAAAATAAAATAATAAACTGATATCACTTGAATTTAATTTTTGTATAATGAGCGTTAAACTTATTTAAAATTAATAAAATGATAAACTGATATTCTCTGAATTTAGTTTTTGTAACTTTATTTGTAAAAAATATTCCTTAGAGTTCATTTTAAAGTATTATCGCTGGTGTATTTTTACGCGCAGTGAATGGTTGAAATCTGGGACTAGTGGAGCGCATTTTGCATTGCTTCAACTTTTAAAATGTTAACAAACATTTTGGCTGTTGACTTTCATAGATCATAATTTTCACGTAGAATTATTATACTTTAGTAATAATTCTTTTATTAATGTTTCAAATAATTGTAAAAAAAAAAAACTATTAGAAAAAATTGAAATCTTAAAAAATAATAACTTTTCGATTCCTTATTTTCAAGAACTTAAGTTAGTGTTACAGGATCTGGTTCGACTGATCTATCCCAATTGCTCCAATCAGAGCCTCGAGTTCCCTGTGAATATTTTACGTTAGTTTTCATTTCATGGAAAAGTTTGGCGAATCGTTAGAAAATATTTAAATGTTTTACAAGTTTGCCATTTAAGCATTTTATATAACACTAATTCAAGATCATTTATTTCCCAAAAAAATTTCTCTCAACGTGTAGACAATGCAAGTTGATTGAACTTTTTAAACTTTTAAAACGGCAACGGTTTAAATCGCTTAAATGATTTGGAGCAGCTCCATTGGTTTCGAATTACGGAACTCTCGTTTGATGATTTTCAGTTCGTTCCAATTACTATTTCATGATTGTATGCGAGATGTTTTTTGACTATTTCGTAAGATTCTCGAAAACTATATGCTTCACGACCTAAGCATACGACAATATGCTTCATATGAGCTGATGATGACGAACTGGAGATCCGGATACTGTTAGTTTTAATAACTACACTTCCCTTGCAAATATTCAAAAGTCATTGTGATTTTCATACACGAGTGGTTAAGATTTAGAGTCTAATCTGGGATTTTAATTTTCAATGACCGGAAAGATTTAAAAACGTCTGTCGAATTGGTTGGTTGACAGTTTAAACAGCTGTCTCAAGATTTAATCCCAGTTGTTGAAACCAGGGCTTCATACTACTACATTCGGATTATGAAATGTCTGAAGAGAGTTAGAGCACTTTTTTTGTTCGAAATTGTTGTACCGTTTGATGATCTTGTATGAATTTGTATTTTTAGCCATAGCTCATTCTTTTCCTTTTCGTCTTGAGATGGTTAATCTGAAGCATGGTAAAATTGATGTTTTTGGAATGTTTTCTTTCTGAATGGAATAAAATAATAACAATCTGGGGGGGGGGGGAAGGAATACTAACATATAATATCCGAATTTTCTAAGCACAGAACACAAAAATGTTCGATTCATTTAATTGTGCAGTTGAAATATAACTTCTGCAGAAGGAAATTTGACGTCATAGAAAGTTGATTGTTTGTGACTCATTATTCAAAATTTATATTACAAAAAATCGAAAAATAAATAAGTAACTAAAAAGATAGATAAATAGAATTTAAAATTCTGATATTTTTCATTTTACTTCATTTATTTATTTTGTTCTATTTAAGAAATAATCTTCAGTTTAATAAAGAAAAAAAGTTTCTTTTCGTACCCTTATATTTCATGCTCTAAAATATATCTTAAAACGCTAAAAATGTCGATCCTAGCATTTTGCTGAAATTTGGAAGTGTGTAGAAGCGTTTTATTTGTGAATTCGAATTTTTTGATCAGAAATTTGTCTGAGTATTTTGTGAAACAAGTAAAATGTTAGTATGGAAATCTTGTATTCATAACCGCTGTTCAATCTAAAATGAATTCCTGTTTTCAATATGAATTGTGGAAAATGTTCCACTTACCTTTAGACCGCCAATTTGATTATTCATAAACCTTTATTGGTTTTAGTTACAAATAGATGAAGATGAATTTACATGAAATGGTAAATGATGATTATAAAGTGATGAAAACCTTTAGTTAGGTACTAGCGCTGCATGGCGCGTCTCTAGTTACATTACATCTACTTCTACTGTTTTTAAGTTTTTGAAAAAATAAAAGTTATTATTTCTGTTGCGCCAGTGGCGCCATCTGGGGATAGTTTTCTGGTATGAGGGGGATGAGGGCTCGTTACATCCTCCCACCTTGAGTTTTGGACGACAAATGTCATGACGAAACTCAATTAGTCAATTCAAGTCTATAAAGTTTTCGACATGGTCGTAAGTATGATCCATGCCGAGTTTTTACGCGCACCACTCTTGTTTTTCCATCTTTGCCGGTGTAAAGAGCTTCTATTTTGCCCAAAAGCCAATTGATGCGTTTGTGGTTATCGTCTCCTACGAGAACGATTTCTCCTTCTTTAACTTGAGAGTCTTTCTTTTTACGGGCAAAATCCTTAAGTTGTCCTAAGTATTCAATTCGGAAACGTTTTCTTAAGTCCTCTCGAATTTTTTGACGATAGGCAAATCGTTTTTTCATCCTGGTGGCATCAATTAAATCAATATCTGGTACTCCAGATTCTTTAAGTTCGTGCAAAAACATGGCAGGTGTTAATGGTATCATGTCCTCTAGATCTTCTGAGATGTACGTAAGTGGTCTGGAATTTATGATGCTTTCAACATCACAAATTACTGTGTATAGCTCTTCATAGAGAAGGTTTGCTCTTCCAAGGACTTTCCGTAAAATTGATTTTAGCATTCCAATCATTCTTTCAAAAAATCCACCCCACCAGGGTGCAGAGGGAGGATTGAACTTCCAGTGAATCTTTTTCGAAGTAGCAAACTCTTTTAGTTTTTCGAAGTCTACTGATTTCAGATCTGCAGCCGCTCGAGTCAGATTTGTGCCGTTGTCAGAGAAAACCGTTGCGGGTCTTCCTCGTCGTGCTATGAACCTTCTAAATGCCAACAGAAAGCTATCCGTGGAAAGTGAAGTCACTAATTCAACATGAATGGCTCGGAAAACCGCACAGGTGAATAGCACGATCCAACTCTTGCTTCCATCCTTTAAAAAGAGTGGTCCGCACAAATCCACTCCAATGACCTCGAAAATCAATGCTTCTCGTACACGATCTTCAGGTAAAGGACCACTTAGCACTTCTGTAGGACGAGCACTGAATCTTTTGCAAGTGACACATTTTTTAATCACTCGTTGAACAGTTTTTCTGCATCTGAGGATCCAATATTGTTCTCTTAGAACTGACATTACAATTTGAGTTCCGGCATGATTTAGTTCTTTGTGTTTATCACGTATAAGACAGTGAGTGACATTATGGTCAGATGGTAGAACAATAGGATACTTAAATGTTCTCAAATCCTGCCTCATGGCTATTCTTGTTCTGACTCGTATAAGGCCTTCATCATCCGTTATAGTTTGTAATGAAGTATAGCAAGGCTTGGTTTCTTCTGCTAGGCATCTGTTCTGCACGTACTTCACAATAACCATTTCAGCATCTTTCATTTCTTCAATAGTCAGCTGTTTTTCGAGGTTTCGTTCATCCGCAGCACTCTTGATGTTTCGATAAAATCTGTAAATCCAAGCAGTTACTCTTATCATTTTTTGATATGATGTTAAAGTATCATATAACGGAATTTGTCCTCTGAATAAATTTGTTGAAGTCACTACTGTTTTTCTTCTTTCAGCATTGATAATGTCTAAATCTGGATCGATAATATCTTTTGGCCAGAGCTGTGGTGGATCTCTCAGCCACATAGGGCCCTCCCACCATTTAGATTGCTTAAGATGCTCTGCAGAACATCCTCGTGAGGGAAGATCAGCTGGATTAAGAGTTCCGGGAACATAATTCCATTCTTCTGGCAAACTAAGAGATCTGATTTCTTGGACTCTGTTGTAAACAAAAGGGGCCCAATTTTCATTCCTTTTTATCCAAAAGAGGGCATTTACTGAATCTGACCAGAAAAATGTTGGAATATTTTCAAGTCTTAAGTCTGATTTAACTCCATGTGCCAGTCTAGCTCCAATTGTACAGGATAAAAGTTCAAGTCTGGGTATTGTGACGGGTTTTAGAGGAGCTACTCGAGATCGAGCTTGAATGAGCTGACATGATGTCGAGTCTTCGTTTTGGCTTCTCAGGAATATGCATGTAGCATAAGCTACCTTGCTCGCATCACAAAAAATATGTAAACTTAATTTTCTCGAACCTTCAGGATTGTCCAAGAGACATCTCGGAATCGTTATATCTTTCAATTGACTTAGTTGTTTTTGCCATTTTTCAAACGTTTTTCTAATAGAAGATGGTAATTCTGCATCCCAAGTGCATTTTAGCTTCCAGCACTCCTGAAGCATGATCTTCGGTCTTAATGTTACTGGACACGTGTAACCAATGGGGTCGAATACTTTGTGAACTTCAGACAGAATTTTCCTTTTGGTTAAAGTCTCAGAGGCCTGCGATGTTTCCTTTAAGTCCAAAGTCAATGAATCAGTACTTAGTTTCCAAATCAGTCCCAAAACTAGTACTTTTCTTTCTTCTTCAGGGATGGCTACTTCTTGTGAATTTAGGATACTATGCTCCCACCCTCTTAGATCGAATTGAGCTCTCTTCAATATATACTGCGATTCAGTCATAAATTTGTGCAAATGTTCTCTATCTTCAACACTGGTTAAGCAATTATCTACATAAAATGATTCTTCTAATTTAACTGCAGTTTCCAGCATTGATTCTGGCGCTTTCTTCAAATGGTACCGTAGGGTGGCTCCCAACAAATACGGACTGCAAGTCAAGCCAAACACCACTCTTCTATGTTGGTAAATTTTGATCTTCGAAAGGTCTCCATTTTCACACCATAGAAATCTTAGGAAAGGTCTATCAGCTTCACTCAGTTGGATCTGTAAGAAAGCTTTTCGAATATCTGCAATGACTCCAATCTTATTTAATCTAAATCTGTTGATCACTGAAGGAATGAGCTCCACAAGATTAGGTTCTTTTTCAAGACAATTATTGATAGAGGGGAAATTTTTTATTTTGGTCGAACCATCAAAAACGGGTCTGATCTTGGTAGTAGAATTTTCTTTTATCACTGCTCGGTGGGGTAAAAAATGTTCATTGGTGGCTGTATCGTCTGGGTCAACCTCTTCGATAATTCCCTCTTGCAACCATTCTTTAAATACCGCTTCATAATCTTCTAATATTTCTGATTTCTTTAAGGACTCAACGCAGTTCTTCAATCTTCTTTCAGCAACACTTCTATAATTAGGCAAAGTAGGGTGATTTAAGATCCATGGAAGGCTCACTTCATATCTCCCATCTTCAAGTACCTTAATGTTGCGATTAAAATGGTCTTCGGTAGCTTTTGCAATTTCTTCTCTTGATTCTTTTTCACCAGGGTCTAATATTCCTAACGTATCTAGTTTCCAGAGATCCGAAATTTTAGCCTGAGCCACATGAAGGGACAAAACTGTGTTGGTACTATTACTGTTTTCAGGATCACGTGTTTTTCCCATAAGTGTCCAACCTAATCGCGTTTCGAATGCAATTAAATTTTCTGAAACCGATTTAATAATACCTGTGAAAAGCTTACCGCAAACGTCGGCTCCGATAAGTAAATCAATTTCTTTAGTTTCTGAATTCGACCCTTCCATGTTTTTATAATCGCAAAATTTAATTCCTAACTTATTCGCTTCTTTTATCCACGAGCCGTCTCTTATTTTAGGAATTTCTGTACAAATTTTTTCCTGATCATAAACTTCAAAGTTACAAAAATAATCCCGATTTAAATCGCTCAAAAAAATTCTGTATTTATTATGCTGATTAGTTCTTTGTAATCCACCGAAAAGACTATGATTTAAGTTTTCTTGCCCTATTGGTTTGTAACCAATTTTATTTATTGTTTCTTTTAAAAGATACGACTTTTGGGACCCCGTGTCTATCAATCCGCGTATAACTATTTCCTTTTGTCCGTTTATTAAGCGAATTGTTAACGTTTGCATTAATACTTCTGGATTACAAGTTTCATTCGATAAAACCGTACTTTCCACTTTACTATCTGTTTTCTTTTCCGGACACATAAATGTATAATGACGTCTAAAACAAATATCGCATTTTACAAAACTCCTGCATTTTTTAGCCGTATGGCCAAAGCGAAAACAAATAAAGCAACAACCGCTTCTCTTTAAAATATCCCTTTTCTCATTCATTTCTTTCATTTTAAATTCATTACAATCCCATAAATTATGTCTATCGGAACCGCAAGAAATACATTTATTTTTCTTATTACTCGATTCATTCAATAAACCAGACGCCGTTGATATGCGATTCTTATTTTGTTTATGCGAATTCTCGCCTCCACTGCTACGCTTTGAGGAGGGGAAGGGGGAACATTCTGAAACTCGTGTTATAGACGAACTCAAGGCCGTGGCTTTTTCTCGGCTAATTACTTCTGTTTTTAAAATATCGAGGATCTCTGATATTTTCCACTCATCATCATTGCTATATTTTTTAGTTATTTCTAACACTATATCTGAAGGAAGTAATTTAATAAGTATAGGACAGAGTAAAGCCCCGTAATTTTCCTGATTAATTCCCAAAGATTCTAAATTTCTTATTTCAGTTTGACAAGAATCAAAAAGTTTTCTTAACGAAAAAATATCTGTTGATTTTTCTACTGGGGTTAAACTCAATAATTTATTCAAATGAGAGTTAATAATCAACGTTTTCTTGCCAAAGCGTTCTTTTAATGTTTCAATTGCTGATACATAATTATTATTTGTTAAACTGAATCCTTTAATCGCATCTGAAGCCGATCCCACTAAATATGTTTTCAAGTAATTAAACTTTTCAACATTCGACAAACCAGTGTTTTTATCTATGGCAGATTCGAACTGATCGTAAAATCTTTGCCAGTCTGCAGGATCGCCAGAAAATTTCTCTATAGTTAAAAGAGGCAGTTTCACAGAAGAAGTTTCATTTATTCTTATATTAGTGTTTATCTTCGGTTCAGAAATGTTCGAATTTAACTCAGGAGACACTACCGAAGTCGACAGTTTTTCTATTTTTCTGTTTAATTTGCTTCTACTTCGTACAATATTTGTCAAATATTCATCACACTTTATAATTTCTGTATCGATTTCATTTACATCCGTAATACCCTGCTGAATTTCGAGATCAATTTCTTTCAATTGTTCTTGTTTTAATATTAATTCAGACATTAACTCATCCAATTCATCTATTGTAACCTTATCGTCTTGATAAATGTTTTCGATTTTGGTTAATAACTTAGTTGTTAATGACCTTATCGTAGTACGCTTTTGTTTGGATTTCTCCATCTTAATTTATAAGCGAACTATTTATACACTTAAAGTCACTATTCTATGAAACTAAATTTCTAATCGAAAATAAACAAGAAATCTCTTAATGGCGGTCCCTGTTCGGGCGCCAGAAAATGTTCAATCTAAAATGAATTCCTGTTTTCAATATGAATTGTGGAAAATGTTCCACTTACCTTTAGACCGCCAATTTGATTATTCATAAACCTTTATTGGTTTTAGTTACAAATAGATGAAGATGAATTTACATGAAATGGTAAATGATGATTATAAAGTGATGAAAACCTTTAGTTAGGTACTAGCGCTGCATGGCGCGTCTCTAGTTACATTACATCTACTTCTACTGTTTTTAAGTTTTTGAAAAAATAAAAGTTATTATTTCTGTTGCGCCAGTGGCGCCATCTGGGGATAGTTTTCTGGTATGAGGGGGATGAGGGCTCGTTACAACCGCTTTAAAACATAGAAGCGAGTTAATTTCTAATTAAATCGAAACACCTATTTCTCTAAAAAAGCGGGTCGGAAAAGTTATACTTGTTTACTTAGTAATTTAATTTCACTGCTATGTGCAGATTTCAAAGAAAAGAAAATGACAAATAGTTTAAGAATTGGAAGGTTGAAAGTTTTTAGGCATTCTTCAATAGCCTACACGCAAAAAGACAAATAGTCCTTTGACATCATTTCTCAACAAGATTGATGTACTTTAATAAGCATTTATTTACTTACAAAACCAGTGGTAAATTCCTAATTGAAGCTCTTTTTCTACAATGAGGTCGTCAATCAATTAAGCTTGAACTCCATTAATAATTGAATAGTGTCAATTCTGCATGTTAATTCCCATTAAACATATAGATGGCGCTGTAAGCGTAAATTGAATTTAATTGTAGAACTGAGTGCTGGAAGCAGCAGTGTATGTGTATGTGTAATGTGTAACGGGCTCACGAGCGAGTCTGTAATGCTGGTACAAAATAAATGAGTATAAAATAAATACAGTCCAATTATTGTGTGTGAGCTATTGATCTGACCAAACTGGTCAAGTGGTCCTCCGAGAACGGAGGTGAGTTAAAACCTATGGATTAAAATACGAATTTCATCACTTAAAAGGTATGTACCAGTTTTGAAATTTGATTGAGATAAATTGTGCATTGACTTTATATTGACTATATATAAATATAAACTATGTTTAAAGGAGCGAAAAAAGAGGACTTAAGGCAAATTGCCATTGAGTTAGGTGAAAATGTTACTGAGACTATGACTATTATTGAGCTAACGAACTTAATAAAAAACAACGAAACATTTGTTAAAGAGCCAGAACTTGCTACTGACATAGCAAATACTATAATTAATGATAGAAAAGCAGAAAAGGAATCGTTGTTACAGTTAGAAAAATTTAAGTTTGAGAGAACAAAAGCAGAATTAGAACTAGCTAAACTGCGAAACGAAAACAAATTTGAGAACTCCGAAAGTACTGAATCGCTGGATTCACTCGTCAAAAGTGTCCGGACTCTAACAGTTAAAGTTCCTAGTAGACCTGAAGGTTGGAGTTATTTTTTCTCATCCTTAGAAAGGGCATTTAACTCTAAAAGTGTACCCGAGAAATACAAGGCAGAAATTCTGCTAAATTTATTAGGAGAAAAGGCCACAAACGTGATTACATATATAAAAGATAACGAGTTAAATGATTATTCTAAAGTAAAATCAATCGTAATAAGAGAATTTGAGCCCACCCCTCAATCGTGTTTAGAACATTTCAAAAATACATTCCGACAACCAAACGAAACACACGTACAATACGCGTCTCGATTGATAACAAATTATGATTATTATTTGAAATTAAGGAAGGTGTCGGATTTCGAAACATTAAAAGAGTTAATCGTATCCGACAAAATCTATCAAACACTTGACAAAGATACCGCATATCATATAAGTATGAAACAGGGAGACGATTGGTTTAAACCCTCTCAATTATCGAAAGAGATCGATCTATACTATACATCGCGTGGGAAAAAATTAGTCAATAGTTTAGAAAACGTAAAAAATCCCCACTCAAAAAATGCTTCGCGAGTATTCTTGTCAGATGCTAAAATTTCTAAATGTGTTTTATCGTGTAGTGAAAATCATCCATTATATAACTGCCCTGCTTATAAAAACTTATCCGTTAATGATCGAGTAGAAGTTGTTAAAACTAATAAATTATGCTTTAATTGCTTAGGAAATAACCACAGAGTATCAAATTGCAAATCTAAGTATTCTTGCCAGAATTGTAAAAGGCGTCATCACGTGACTTTGCATTTCTCTCCTGAGAAAAAACCGTATGAGGCATCGGCGACTGCTAGTCGAAGCGTGCTTTCCCCCACCGCAGCTGAATTTATTACCAATCCTTCTAGAAGTGCGGAAGTTAATCAAAACAAAAACGAAGAATATTTTGCGGCTGCGAGTTTCGATTCGAATTCAATACAATCAAAATGTGTTTTGCTTAGTACGATTATTTGTTACATAAAAGATAATGTAAACAATTTAATTCCTTGCCGGGGTTTGCTTGATGTGGGTGCGAATTCGAATTTTATCAGCAAAAGGTTATCTGATAGACTTAATTTAAGGAAAGAAAAAATAAATGCCTCAGTGTCAGGATTAAATGAATTGTCATTAGAAATAAAATCACGAGTGAGTACTACCATTACAAATGAGGAGGGAAATTTTAATTTAGATTTAAACTTCTTAGTTGTTCCAAGAATAATGGATTTTACTCCATCTAAACCAATTCAATGCAGTTTCCCAGAATTAAGAGATGTGAAATTGGCGGATTTAAGTTTTAACAGGCCAGGTCCTATTGATATACTTATAGGCGCGGAACATTTTTATGAAATTATGAGGATAGGGCAAATACAACCCCCTAATACAAAGTTAATTTTACAAAATACGGTATTCGGTTACGTTGTAAGTGGGAGCATACCAACAAAAAATTATGATAGGGTTCACTGCGGATTAATTAAAGATAATACGGAATTAGAAAAGTCCATTAGTAGATTTTGGGAGCTAGAGTCCATTGGCATTAATGACGAGAATGAAAACATTGACGAAAACGAAGCCCTTAAGAACTTTAATGACACAGTGAGTTTTAAAAACGGGCGATACGAGGTAGCCTTACCTTGGAAGAAGAACTGGCAGGAGTTAGATGATAATTTGAACATTGCAAAGAAGAGACTTGACTCCCTGATTAAAAGAATGAATCGTGATAATTCACTATACTTAGAATATTGCGAAACTTTAAAAATTTATTTGAGAGAAGGAATAATTGAGAGAGTATTGGATCATTCAAAACCAAACGATAAGCCTGTGTTTTACTTGCCCCATTTGATTGTCAATAAAAAGGAGAGGTTAACCACCAAAATGAGAATAGTGTTCGATGCTAGTGCACATGGAATCGGACAATTATCTCTGAATGATTGTTTGTTTCAAGGGGTTAATCTGAATCCAAATATCTTTTATCTTCTGATCCATTTTCGTTTAAATAGAATTGCATTTCTGGCTGATATCGAGAAAGCATTCCTCCAGATATCCTTGAGTGATAGAGACAGAGACGCTGTGAGATTTCTTTTTGGAAAGGATCTAAAACATATAGAGATCTACAGATTCAAGCGAGTAATATTTGGAGTGAATTCTAGTCCATTTTTGTTGGCAGCTACCATTAAAAAGCATATAGAAAAATATCGTGAAGAGTTTCCATCCACAGTGCAAGTACTTGATGACTGTTTATACGTTGACGATTTGATAGCTGGAGAGGACAGTGAAGAAGCAGCCTTTGAAATTTCTAAAAGAGCGAAACAAATCATGGGAGATGCTGGAATGAACCTAAGGAAGTGGATTTCGAATGATGAAAATCTTATGACAAAATTGAATGAAGAAAGATTTGATCTACTACACCCAGAGGACCTCGAAGGAAGTCTGCATCGAGTCCTAGGCCTTTCTTGGAATCCACTTAGTGACTTTATCACCGTGGAGATAGATAGCTTGCTTGAATTTCTTCAACAGGATAAAAATACCAAACGATTTTTGCTAATGGCTGCAGGAAGAATATTTGACCCTTTAGGTCTTCTCACTCCCTTCACCATCAGATTTAAATGTTTATTTCAAGAGATCTGGCAGAGGAAAATCACCTGGGATGAAGAGTTGCCACCCGACATTGCAAAAACGTGGAAGAAGTGGTGTACAGAAGTTTCTCAACTAAAAGATCTTAAAATTCCTAGACATGTGATGAGTCCTACAGGTGATGAGAATTTATGTGTCGAAATCCACACATTTTCAGACGCTAGTATCAAGGCCTATGGAGCCGCCGTGTACATAAAAATACGAGTCAAAGATCAAATCATTACCAATCTTGTGTCTTCTAAAACCAGAGTTGCACCCTTGAAGAAGATTACACTACCGAGGATGGAACTCATGGGTGCTGTGCTAGCATCAAGATTAGCTAAAGAGGTGAAGAAAGTAATCGACCAAAAACATCAATCAACAAGCTTTTTCTGGACTGATGCTAAAATCGTACTCTACTGGATTCAGAGTTCAACCAAACGATGGAAACCTTTTGTGGCGAACCGTGTAAAAGAGATTCAAGCATTGACAGCCCAGACATCATGGCACCACTGTGCTAGTAGAGACAATCCCGCTGACATGCTAAGCAGAGGTGTGACTGTTGACGTTCTTCTTGGCAGTGCGAAATGGTGGTCTGGTCCTGACTTCCTAAAAGAGAACATTCCTGACGCTTATGAGGAGCAAACTGTTCATGAAGAAGAGTACCAAGTTGAACTTAAAAAGAACTGTGATTCCCATTTAGTGACATTAATTTCTATAGATAATGCTTCCCTTTTTGAGAAAATTCTTACCTTATCTAACAATTATACTAAAATTATTCATGTATTGAGTTTTCTTTTCAGATTCATTTACAATTGTAAAAATCCAGATGCAAGAAAAATTGGTCCCTTGTTAGTAAGTGAATTAAACGCAGCTGAAATTTGGTTGTTAAAATGTTTACAACGAAGTGAGTTCCCAGAAGAAATCAAAAACTTGGAAAAAGGTAAGCCTGTTCCGAGGAACAGTAAGTTGTCTTCATTGTGTGTTTTTCTAGATGAAAATAAGCTGATGAGAGTTGGTGGTAGATTATCTCTGTCAGACTTGCCTGTTAATTCTAAGTTCCCCATCATTTTACCGGGTAAGAATTCTTTAACCACCATAATTTTGAGATATTGTCATTTAAAATATTTGCACTTGGGACCACAAGCATTATTATATCAAGTTCGACAAAAGTTCTGGCCTCTTAATGGTAGAAATAATTGTAGGAAAATTGTACATAGTTGTATCACATGTTTTAAAAACAAACCTGTTATGAGTAATCAAATAATGGCTGATCTACCAAAAGAGCGTACAAGACCTAATTATCCATTTAACATCACGGGAATTGATTTTTGTGGCCCATTTTCTATTAAGTTCAAAAACCAGAGAAAAGGGGTCACAAATAAGGTTTATGTTGCTGTTTATATTTGCTTGTGTACCAAGGCAATTCACTTAGATTTTGTAACTGATTTAACTTCTCAATCGTTCATTGCCAGTCTAAAACGTTTTTTTGGGAGACGGGGCAAGTGTGCAAAAATTATGACCGATAATGCAAAAACATTTATCGGTGCTAACATTGAGATTAAGAAGTTAAGGAAATTGATAAATTGCCCAGATGAGACGTTAGCCAGTTATTTTACTAATGAAGGGATTGATTGGAAATTTATCCCACCAAGGTCACCAAACTTCGGGGGAATTTGGGAGGCTGGTGTGAAGTCGTTTAAGTTCCACCTAAAAAGAGTAATTGGCAATCAAAATTTAACTTTAGAAGAATTCTTGACAATTTTGACTGAAATCGAAGGTGTTTTGAACTCCAGACCTCTCACTCCACTATCACCGGAGTTTGATGAATTTGAAACTCTATCACCTGGTCATTTCTTGATAGGTAGGCCCATCACCTCACTCGCTGAACCCCAACTAATAGATATAACTGAGAATAGGCTTTCTAACTGGCAAAAGATTAATAAGTATAGTCAGAGAATATGGAAGTTGTGGAAAAGGGATTACCTTAATAATTTACAGGAACGTAATAAATGGAAATTTGAAAAGAATAATGTAGAAATAGGAACCCTGTGTTTGATAAAGGAAGAGAATTTACCATCTACGCAATGGTTAGTAGGACGAATTGTTGAGGTGATGCCTGGCCGTGACGGAAAAATAAGAGTAGTGAAGTTAAGTTTACCTAATGGCAAACAACTTCAAAGGAATATTCGTGACATTTGTATTCTTCCCATAGAGTAATTGTGCAAATAGAAAATTAGCTTTAGTTTATATCTCAATGTCTGCTTTATGTCACAATGTTATTTGTATGATTCATATGTATATATTTTTTTTCTCTGTATAACATTATATTGTTAATTGTGTAAAATTTATTGAAATTTGCAATTTCAATCGTGGGGAGTGTTAATTCCCATTAAACATATAGATGGCGCTGTAAGCGTAAATTGAATTTAATTGTAGAACTGAGTGCTGGAAGCAGCAGTGTATGTGTATGTGTAATGTGTAACGGGCTCACGAGCGAGTCTGTAATGCTGGTACAAAATAAATGAGTATAAAATAAATACAGTCCAATTATTGTGTGTGAGCTATTGATCTGACCAAACTGGTCACTGCATTATTTTTTTCTTTGGGACAAACATTTTTTAAATTTACTTTTCCGTTTTTTTCAGTTATAGTTATGGTAGTTATGGATACATATTTTATAAAAAGGAAAAGAAACTTATTTTATTCCTAATAGAATAATCTTAAACTACGATTTTGTAATATAATATAATATAATATAATATAATATAATATAATATAATATAATATAATATATAATGCAATGCAATACAATATTATTTGATATGTTCCATCATATCATATCATATAAAACAACATAAATAAACAATACTAAGCAATCTAAATAAATTATATATATATATATATATATATATATATATATATATATATATATATATATATATATATATATATATATATATATATATATATATATATATATATATATATATATATATAATTTAAAACTTATTAAGAATTAATTAAAAAATTGAAAATTAAATTAATTTAAAATCTGGATAAAAATTAATATAAGTAAATTTATTAAAAATTAACTAAAAATTAGTATAAAACCTAATAATAATTGCAAATAATATAAATACAAAACTTGAACAAAGAATTATTTAAATTAAAATCGAAAAAATTAATAAAATAAGGCAAATATGGAACTGAAAGGAAGATAATAAACTGAAATAAATTAATCTTCATTTTCAAATAGTTTAAAAAGAAGAAAATAACTTTTAACTTTTAAAACGAAAAATGTAGGGCGCATCATTTATGTATAATTGCTATCACCACCGAAACTCCTCCTTCTGCTAACTCTTTCAAAAGTTATGCCTTGCTTTTTTGTTTAATGTGAGACAAAAACAAAATTATTTTCTCTGTTGTAAACTATCTGAAAAATTTAGTTATTTATTGAATAGTTATTTATTATCTAGTTATTAAGTACTTTATTATTGTTTTCCTTTATTATTATTTTTGATAATAATCAACCATTAATTAAGAAGAGCAATAAATCTTAAAAAACAGAAAGTATGAAGTTCAAAATTAAAAAGTAAAGCAATTAGAAAAAAAAAATATAGATGAATTACACATTTATCTAACAATCCCATTTAGCTCTAATTAGAATTTGGAAAAAAACAATGTTGATTTTATCGTCAGAATTCCTTTGTCTTTCTTTTCGGTCACATTTAGAGAGTTATATACGAAATATAGCTCATAAAATAAACAATTTTTAATGACTTATAACCGGAAAGAATGTATTTTGGTCATTAAATTTCAAAGAGGTGCATGCTTCAGAGGGTCATAGTAGTCATGGAACGTTAAAAACCAGCTTTGCTTTCAAAATTTGTGCTTCGAGCGCAGCTGGTTTTGTTCAGCTGGAAAAAGGAAAATTGTCTGTTTCATTAAAGAATGTTTTCTACCGTTATAACGTCGAGGTTCAATAAACTACGTATCTAGAGATATTGATTTGCGGTTAATTTCTGAATGTTCATCACTTATTAACTATAGTTTCGATTATAATCTGCAGTAAAGAGTCTTATTTTTTCATTTTCTAATTTCAAACTTGATAAAATGAATAAATGAATAGAATAAATAAATAAATAAATAAATGGAGAATAAAATTAATTAAATAAGTAGAATAAATAAATGAATAAATAGAATAAACAAATAGAATGAATAAATAAATAAAAAATGAATTTAATTAAATAATTGAATAACTAAATAAATAGAAAAGGAAATGAATGAATTAATTAAATGAATATATAGATTAAATATATACATGAAGATTATATATAGATAAATAAAGATGAAATAAATAGAATAAATAAATAAATAGAAAAATAAAATTAAGCAACTAATTAAATAAGTAAATATATAAATAAATAATTACATTTGTATGTATCCTATGAATTATTTAAAATTCTTAGGTACAATAACCAGGCAATTTATAAAAATCCTGATTTTCTTAACAAATGATGAAACGCAAGAATATATTTGGATAATTTCATAATACACCTTATCTAGTCATTGTATATGATAACTCTACATTCTGCACTGGATCAAATTAAGGGAAAAAATACCGGTACTCAGGGTGCCGGTGCTTTTTATCGTAGAATACATGACATGTTACCGTAAACATGTTACGGAACAAAAAAAAAAAAAAAAAATTGATGTACCGTGAAAATTGGTGATTTTTACGGTAATAATTAGTTTTAAATCACTGAATCGCTAATGAAATAAATACTAATGTAAAAATTACGACACGATATTTTACGGTAAAAATGAATTTTACGGATGATGTATCCAAAGTGATGGTAATTTATGCTGTAATTTGATCCGGAGTTTTTTTTATAGTGTATGTTGTGGAAAATGGTCTTTAGACGAAGTATGAAAATTTTTTATGGTAAGGCTATTTTTTGAAAGGCATTCAATCCACAAAAATACAAATGTTATTTAAAAAAAGATGATGAAAGACTGTGTTTAAGGAAGTTCATTATATATGTAAATAAATGTATTATATGCGTAAATGAATAAAACAGTGGCATTCTATAGAATTCACTGTTATTTTATAGATAGCTAATGTATTTCATTTTTTGCTGGTTTATTATTTGGCATTCTATGGAATGCTTAAATAATGAGTGAAATGCTCAAACGTTTCATATTTTGCCGACAAATTATCGGTGGCATTGTCGTAGTTCAAACATGTCCGGTTGAATATATACCGTGCAACATTATTAGAGAGTTCTCCAAAAATAAATTTTGGCCAGTCATGATTATATTAGTTATATTTATCTCTTCGGAATTTTTAGAAATTCCAAATTTTTTTTAGAATTTTTATCTCATTCGGCTCCTGTGTAATGCATTTCATAATTAAATCAATCCCCCCTTTTTTTTTAAAAAAAAAACCCATCTTTTTTACAGTTTTAGTTTTATTTGCATTATTGATAAAACGTTTAACATAATTCATTTATTATTAAAATTTTTGAAGTATATTTTTAGTCCATTAAAATTAATAATCAATATTTTCTTATTTTTTATTTTATAGAAAACTTTGTTTTCTTTCTTTTGTCTGCCTTTCGTTTTTCGCCTTTTTTTAAGGTACGGTTTTTGCTTTTTTTGAGGAAAATGGAGATGTTCTAAGGAAGAAAATTTATTTTAGTCACACAGGCGTGCCTTTGTTTCCGATGTATTTTTCTATGTTGAATTGAGTAAAAGATTTTTGTTACGACCATAGTATTAATAGTTTAGAAGTTATAAGGGTTTTATGTACAAAAAGTACAATTTTGCAATCGTATATATTTACGCATCTGACATTGATACAAAAGAGTGAAGCATTGTAAGTCTTTTCGATTAATCAAACAGGACCAAACTTGAGCCAAAAGGACTAATATTTTAAAAGTTGCAATGGATTTCTTTATTGCACTGGATTTTTTTTTGTATAATGGATTCTTTTGTATTTTGTAATGGATATTGCAATGGTTTTTCTGTATTGCTATGGATTTTTTTTTTGTGTAGTGGATTCTTTAGTGTATTTTTTTTTTTTGGTCCGATCGTCTCGGGATTAGTTCCGTTCATTTCAGCGTAAAAAGATGAATAGGAAATAACCTCTAATTTGCCTGTCTAGAAGAAATTCAAATCATCCTCATTTCCCTTTAAAAAAAAATTAAAAAAACTAATTTCGTGCATTTTTTTACAAACATAATAGAAATCATTTATGATCCAGCTCCACCAGCTTGATTTAAAATACTTTCGCATTCATTTAACAACTCGAAAACAGATATTTTCTACTTATCTTCTTTTCTGCACAATTCCTAAAATTTCATTAAAAATTTTCTGAAATAAAGACACTATTTAAATGCCAAACATCTCACATGATGATTATTCGGTAATGGCTGCCCTTAACGTGCCAAAATCAAGTTGAAAACTTGTGAACTAAATGTATGGGGTGTAAATTAATATGAAAGCAAAACGCAATCAAACATGAAAGTTATAGAAATTTAATGAATCAGTTCTGAGGAAGGCAGGAATAAAAGCATCAAAGCCTATTTGATTGTCGAATGAAACAGAGAGAAGCTGAAGGACGGCTATTATAACACTTCCAAGATACATCAATCAACCACATTGGATTTTATGCTTTTCATACTGTCACCGATTTACTAGTTATCCGATTGATTTTGATAGAGTTTTTGTTTCGAATTCACTTAGATATAATTTTTTCTTCTTCTAAATGTTAACATTCTATCCGTAAAGTTTTGTAAATAATTTAAGAAGTTTTGAGAATTTAAGTTTTTATTCGATATTAAGTAGAATTCGTCTGTTTAAAATCATCTCGCATACTTTATTACAGCAAAAACGTGTACACCGTTATTAATGTATACATTTAGAGTTTTGTCAAAATTGGAGTTAAATATATATTCGAATTATCAAGAGGGTAAAATGCAAAATATATCAAAACCAGTTTGATTGTTTGAGAAAAGTTGGAGGTGTATCTAATCATTGCCTTTCACCTCCACTGTTTTCTCAGACAAATCAAGTAGGTTTTGGTGTTTTCAGTCCCGCTTTCTTTTACAGAGATTCGTTAGGTTTCGATAATGTTTTTGTTTCTAACTCGCTTAAATAATTTATGATTCCTAATGTGTACACTTTTTCAATTTATCCAATTTATCGAAATCATACCTTCGGAATCGTTCGAATTTTTTCGGAATCATATATTTTTTTATGATTTAGATTCAAAATATTTAGAGTAAACGCAGCGGTTATGGAACATACTGCATACAGCTCACAATCAAAGAATTGAATTACTTGTTACAAAACTAATACGTTCAATATTTATACAAACAAATTACGTTCGTAGCCGTGAAATCTTTATAACCTGTGTACATTGTGAATCGATTTGGATATTTCTGCATTCTGAATACCAATTCGCAGTAAATACATTTCTAATTACATGTTTTCCCCCATTTATTTTTGAATACACACAAAAAATTACATTAGTAGAATAGTTAGGAAATCACGTAGTTTTATATTATAACAAAATATTTCGTCAGATTCGTCTGCTTAATGCTCATCAAACACTATACTAACTGTAACACTTTTTTTCTCTCCATCTTTTGTTCTAATCATCAAACACTTTCTTTTTCTACATAAAAGGCAGCAGTGATTATTTTTCACACAGGTGCTCGACGTTGATTAGAACTATCGCCATTTCCTGTGCTCAATTGAGACGAATGAGGTCTCGAGGACACTTTTACCGCTTTTTTGAATTAGCAATTTTCTTTGCAATTGTTGTCATATTTCGGTAGAATAAATTAACTCTTTCATTTTCAACCTTGGAAATAGTCTATAAGTAGTTTCTCGTTAATATTTGTTCTGCTTGTTGCAACTACACAATTGCATCTTTGTTTTTTTCTTTACCTTTAAGCTTTTCACGTGTTCTGCGGGTTTTAAGGAAACTAATAGTTTCAAGCTTACAAGAAAAAATAGTTTTAAAATTCGGAATCATTCCTTTTTTTATAAATTAGATTCTAAATATTTATTGTAAACGCAGCGTTTACAGAACACCCTAGTATATAGCTCACAATTAAAGAATTGAATTGCTAATAACAAAGCTTTTATTCAACGAATTACGCTGGTAGCCATGATATCCTTATAACCTATATTCATTGTGAATCGATTTGGAAATTTCTACATTCTGGACAATTCATATTTTATACATTTCTAATTGTATGTTTTTTTCCCCTTTCATTTTTGAATACACACAAAAAAATTACATTTAATAGAATAGTTAGGAAATCATGTTGTTTTATATACTACAACAAAATGTTTCGCCAGATTCGTCTGCTTTATGCTCATCAAACACTTTTCTAACTAAAGCACTTCTTTTGGTCTTGAGTTCTAATCATTAAACACTTTCTTTTTCTACATAGAAGGCAGCAGTGATTATTTTTCACGCAGGTTTTCGACTTTGATTAGAACTATCACCATTTAATGTGCTGGATTGAGACGAATGAGGTCTCGAGGACACCTTTGCCGCTTTTTTGAATTAGTAACTTTCTTTGCAAATGTTGTCATATTTCGGTAGAATAAATTAACTCTTTCATTTTTATCCTTGGAAATAGTCTAAGAGTAATTTCTCGTTAATATTTGTTCAGTTTGTTGCAATTTTACTATTGCATAATTTTCTTCTTTTAAGCTTTTTGTGTGTTACAACTCTGCGGTTTTTAAAACAACTAATAGTTTTTAGTTTACGAGAAAAACTAGTTTGAAAATTTGAATATTTTTTAATGGTTATTTTAATTTATTAGAAACTCATAATTTTTACACTAATCAGTACCTTTGCACTGATTGTTATGTGAACTGCGAACGATTTCTTTATCTACTAAATGAAAATTAATACAACGAGAGTACCTAATATAATCATAATTCAATTATGAACTAATTTTAAGTTTTAATGAAACTTATTTGTTTTAAACACAACAAATATAATATGAGAGAAATAGAATTGGGTACTTCGAGCTCGAGAAGTGATTATGCCAAATCATGTTAAGATTTAAATCAGATTTACTTGGATGCCTGTAAGCGATGTCACGCGTGTGTGTCGAAACTGATTGGCTTCTGAATCGAGAAATGACGTCACTTGTAGGTATCCATTTTCGGTAGTAGAAGGATGTAGGTATTATCTATCAGTTAATAAGATTTTAAATTTTAAAAAATATTACTTTTATTTTACAACATTTTTACTCTGATGTTTGTGTCAGCACTATAAAGGAATCATGTAAATTGAACCAAATTTACATGAAATGTAAAGATTTGTAAGGCATGCATATAATTTGAATTACGAAGCGATTGCGATGCACGTGCAATACTATTATACACGCTTATTTATATACATAGACATAGCATGAACGAAATTTTTAAGGGGGCATGCTGATTTTTTTGGGGGGGAAAAAAACTTTTTTTTTTTACTTCAGAATACACTTTATATTAAACATGTCATGCTGCATTTGTCATGCTGCAAAAACAAAACACTAAATAAGAGGCTTACGGAAAAAATAAAAAAATTCATGAAATTGAAGTGTAATTTTCTGCTATTAACAGGGCTAGTAACAATAATTTTGCTTCAACAATATTTTATAACTCCTCTATAGAGATATTTTCTTAAGATATATTTGCAGAAAATACATGAAAGCAGATTTCGGCGAGTATGAAAATCTGCAACATCGCTTACAGGCATCTAACTGCATTAAGATATTAACATAATTTTTGTTTAAATTAAAATTTCATTGATTACCATAATAATATTAATATTTATCATTATTAATAATTGGTGCAAATAAAACATTCACATAAAATAAAAAGATAACAATACTTTTATGTTAATCTAATGATTTTTGAAAGGAAATAAAACGCTTGCGTAATTTTTAATACTATACTGGAGAGAACAGTTTCTTTAAATCACCTTTTTTTTACCAACTGATAACTTTTGAACTTTTCAAAACTGATAACATCAATCAGGATATTAAAGAGGAAGTGATGATTATTCTAAAAATAAGCTGATTTGAAAGCAATCGTATTGAATGTTTTGATTTATCTTCGAAAATCTGATTATTTTGTTTATTTTTTTTTTTCGTGGAGTAGAATATTTATATTGCCCAATTTTATATTAAAAAAAATAGTGTGATGTTATTTACATTTTATAGTAAATGCTAATCAGACTGCATGCTATAGTTGTTATAAATCACCGTATTATATTTCATTTAAAGTTGAATAGCCTTGTTATTTAATACAAACTTTATTTCATACAATACTTAAAGTAATATTAATAAATGATGAAGTCTAATAATCAGTTAATGCTCTTATTTTGTTCGTTTTTTCGAAGCGAAACGCATATAAATATAATCATCATTAGATTACTAACTAAATAATCCCAAGAAACAGAAGCGGTATGATCTTACCAGAATAAAACCTTCATTCGCTTCAAAAATATATAAATAGGAAAAAACAGTTGACGTGTTTCAAGCTCTCAAAAATAGGTGCTCATTTTCAAGACTTGTCAGACGGGAATGAGAAAAAACAAAAGTGATTTGAATTATAATACTTAAAGTCGCCAACGAAAAATGGAAAAATAAAGGTGAGAAACAAAACACGAAAAAACACTTTAGCTGAGAGAGAGGGAAGAAAAGAAGATGAAAAACGGAACAAGAAAAACCACAGTGGCTGAGAGAAGCAAATCAGGGTAAAATGCATTTCCAATGCGTTATGGAGGGCTCGTGTACGATATCTTTGTAATATTGAAATTTTAATATATCTGTACTTAATATTTTTTTAATATATCTGTACTTATATATTTTTTTCATATATCTGTACTAATATTTTTGTTTAAACCGAAGAAAATTTGCATCAATAGTTAATGAAATCTAAAGCTTATTTTAAAATATTTTATTTATTTTTTTTATTAAGTGTAGGAAATATGAACGAAACATTTCATACTTGGAACAACAATCTTTAAGATTGTTGTCTTTATTCTGATAGGTTTTATAACAACAGTGTTTCAGACAGTTGTTCCTTAAACAAAGATTTTATTCTGTTGTTTCCTAGAGAATCTTTTTAAAACTCCAATAAATAACACGCATTTTAATAAAAATAAGTATAGTTCCTAGCTTAATTAAAATCGTTTGAATTTGCTATTTAAAAGTGAGATATTAAGTGTTATATAAAAGCATCGTATGATCAAAATTTGATTAACGTTGATGGATCAACCTGAACTATTTACACATTTACCGCTAATTTTTAACGCTTCGTTTTATTGAGCCGCAAACGAACGAGGATGCTTTTGTAACAATTCTTAGCAAAAGAGGTCACTGAAACAAACAATTCTGTATCCTCCCCTTATCACAATTCTTTTCTTGCGGTTCTTTAATTGTTCTGCTACTAAAAAAGGATTTCATTCTTTAGTATCGATATCCCCCTGTGTCACCTGCTATAAACATTGACCAGGTGCCAGATTTAGTTGAAGAGTGAGTCTGGTTTTATTTTTATTTATTTATTTTTTCGAAATCACTCGACCGTGTCATTATTTACAGCTACACTAATTTTTTTTTTCATTACTTACCTTGCTCACCCACCGTTTTGTTTGAGAAGCTGAAAGTAAAAATTTCCCAGACGCAGACGATTTTTTAATTTATTTTTTGAAAGCGATTTTTTTTATTTTTTCTGTACCAAACGATTTCAGTTGCGATAGAAATTAATCTATTCCCAACGACTTTTCATAATTGTTTATTCACAGACAAATGGAATTTATAAAACTAGTTTAAGGAGAGAAAAAAACTAAAACATGCTAGGAAAAATAACACTTTCACTTTAAACCTGGAAATTTTAATGCCATCGATATCGATATGCATTTTTCTTTCTACTTGTGTATTTTTCAGAAGTTGTCAAAAAATTCTATTCTTATCGGTTAGCTGGGCGCAAGTAAATTCAACTAGTTTATTTATTTATTATTATAATTTTTTTTTTTGAATGGACGTTCACAAAAAAAAAAAAAAAAAAAAAAAAAATGGAATGAAATAAAAGAAAATAAAAAAATAGTAGAATTTATTTACGCCTGACAGACCGTAAAGTATCAGTAATTTTTTGTAGCTTCTTTTTTCCCCTTTACCCCAATAAGTAAATAATTTTCTTCAAATTAATTCTGATTTTGTCAAATTAATCTGATTTCAAATTAATATATCTATATTTTAAACCTTTCTTTGCTATTTTTAGGAATTGAGTGTGTATGTGTGGGTGTTTTTTTTAAATTTTTTTTTATATTATTTGATAAAATGTTTAAAATGTAGCTCTGCAGCTCTATTTTGCATTATTAATCTTAAATTATTAATCTTTGCATTATTAATCTTGCATCTGCAGCTTAAAATGGTAAAGCATTTTTTTGGTTTTTCAAGCATTATTTTCTTTCTCGAATTTATTTATATCTGCGTTGCTTCCAATTCCTCTTAAAGCAACGTTGGGAAGTTAAAAGAATATGTGGGAGTAATGCAATATTCACGGCGTCATAAAGCCCACCAGTCGAAGTGGTCATCTCTTTTGACAGACTCCACCCTTCTACTGAATATTTTAAGATTCGAAGGACAGTATTCTGGTGACGTAAAATGATTATCTATCACAATGAACTATAATGAACTCATATTTCTTGAGAATAAAGGTGCATTTTATATTAAGTATTATTAAAATCTTTTATCTGATACTTTGGATGGTAAATTTAAAAAGAAAAAATCCAAAAAAAATCAGATTTAAATTAAAAGAAAAAAATTAGATTTGAATGAAATATCTACGATTTTGGGATTTTTTTCAGCAAAAAAAAAAAAAAAAAAAAAAATCATGATTTTTGCCAACCGTGGTTTCCGGTCAGTATTGCGGTTGAATGTTTGAATTTTTTTAAAAAATAACATGCAGAAGTTTGGTCAAACTTGATTAATATAGATTGATTAAAATTGATTAAAAATTCACTAAATTGAGCCAGCTTAAAGTAGGGCTTTTCCTATTTAGTTAAAATTTGGTATTTCGTGTCTGTATTGTACCCAGAACTTTTATTTTTTAACCAACTTAAAGCGACAAAGGGGCATCGAATGTATACATTTTTTTGGACCTTTTTAACCAATATTCTTGAAAAAATCGCATCGGTCAAATTCAAATTTAGATTCAAAATTAGAAAATATTCTTGACTTTCAAGCCTTTTTTTTCCCCCAGTTTAACATAACATAGTTTGTATTTTAAAGTTACAAAAAAAAAAAAAAAAAAAAAAAAAAAAAAAAAAATTACTAATAAATGAAAATTGCACAAAATGGAGAAACACTAATTGACATATCCCTCCCACTGTACACTTACTTCTGGCGAACATTATTGGCGAGACCACGATTTTATCAGAAAATATTTTACTGTATGATTGAAATAGAAGGGTTGCTTTGAGTGCAGTACACCAACCCTTGTCAAAGGAGGGGCGGATAAGATGTTAGAAGCGCAGTGCACTTCTTCTTCTTCTTCTTTGTCAGCGCAACAGCCCCTTGCAAGCCTTAGGTTTGCGCAATCAACAATTACCGGCATTTATAGGTTAAGCAAATATGTAATGGAAACTTTTCAATAAGGAAAAAAAAAATCCATTTTTTTTAAACTTTTGGTTTTGTACGTAATACAATAACTTGTTCTTGTACGTTTTTTACGTTGCTGAAAAAAAAACACTTAATGATTAAATAATCTGCGTAAACAATTTTAATTTTTGAAATTTTTTCAGCTATCTAGATTACCAGTTTTGGTATAAGAAAGGGCGTTTGGCAAAAACTCAGAACATCTTATCCTCCTAAGGAAGTTGTAATATTGCGATATTTTTTTCTTAATTTTTGACAATACTTATTTAATAATACAGATTTATTTTAAGTCCTTCCAAAGCTTTTTGATTCAAACATGAAAAAAAAAATTATTTTCTTATTTATTTCCATAGAAGTTACTAACTGCTATTATTATTATCGTACTGTTATTATTATTCTATATTAAATTATTTTAGGAATACTAATTTGTTTCTTAGGGATACTAATTTGGGGACATAATCCGCCAGTGCTAGATCATGCTGATCATTGAGTTTATCTGACAAAACATATAAAAAAAAATATTAAAGAATGTGCAAAAAAATCTAATTTTTTAATGAGAGATATAAGCAAGCAAATATCAGTGATGTAATCTTTATAATATCTTAATGAAAGAAAATCGGCCGTAGTCTCATTATTACCAATGGCGAGTTCTAAGCCAATGAAAAAAAAAAATCAATTTTTCAAATGGCTCTTCCCTTGGATTATTCTAGTGGCCAAGGTTCTACAGAACGAACTAATTGAAAATTTCATACAAATTTAAGAATAGGGGACTGAATAAGCCTCTTGCAGCCGCTGTCTAAATTTCAGGATGATAGAACAAATGGTTCTTTAGTTTTAAGAGAGCCACACACAGATTTAGAAACAAAAACCAAAAGTAAATAATGAAACCAATTAATATTGTATATTTTGATTAGTAAGGTGGCAACGACTTGTGTTATGCTCAGAAAAGTCCATTTACGTTTGAGTTCGCGCAATAAACTTCAACTTCATTACTATTTGTATGTCGATGTCAGCCTTTGCTAGCGCCACTCCTGTATTTTCTTGGATTTAGTGATTACAACACAGTTTTATAGTTATTTTAAGTTCATTAGTAAAGCACCATGTGAATAGAAAGTTTACCAGAGGAATTTATTATCTTATATTAGAGGCGTAGTGTCAAAAATTTAAAGAGTAATAACCCGGTTCAATGTCACTAATTCCTGTCATCACATAATGAGGTATTTAAAATTTTTTAAATTAAATCTTGAATCAACATCGCATTTCTATATTAGATTTTTTAAAAATATATAAAGTAATAAATCTTTTTTTAAAATTTTTTTTAAATTACTATATGTTCCTTTTCTATGCGATTTGTTAATTTAGAGTAATAACAGCTATAGGTAATTATTGGCTCTAATTCAATTAATTTGTTTATTATATCTGAATTTAATGAGCTTATCTTTATTCTTAATACTAATTATTTCAATTAGCATTTTCTTACTTACTTAAAGTGTGATTAAAATGTAAACGTAATTCTTTTATATACATTACAATATAAGTTTATATGATATGTAACTAGGTAACATGTAAATATTAAGAATCGAAATTTAATTACTGTCTTATCTAGTTGATTCAACTGCATTTCAGTCTAAATATTGTGATTTGTTAATTTGTTTAATACTGTGTATGTAATCAACCGGTTAAATGTCACTTATTCCAGGTATTGAAATTTTTTCAAATGAAATCTTGAATTAGCATCTCATTTTCTCATCAGAGTTGTTAAAAATATACAAAGTATTGAATCCTTTAGTTTGTTTTTTAAATAAATATATGTCAATTTTCTACGCGATTTGTTACTTTAATAACAGCACTTTTAGGTAATTATTGGCTTTAATTCAACTAGTTTATCTTAATTATATCTCTATTTCAATAAGTTTATCTCTATTCTTAATGCTATGGAGTTCAATTATCATTTTCTTTCTTTCTTAACGTATGATTTAAATGTAAACGTAATTCTTTAATATACAATACCATACAATGGAAGTATGTACAATATGTAACAGAGTAACACGTAAATATTAAGAATCAGAATTTTATTACTTGTCTGAAGATAAATTTATCTAGTTGATTCAACTGCATATCGGTCTAAATATTATTATGAGTCAATCACTTATTTCTATTTGAATATGATTTATATAATGTTGCAAAGATTCATAATTTATACTGGCACAAGATAAATCAATAAATGCTAGACAATAGAATTTTTTTTGATAATATATTCATTATATTTATAGTGTATTTTTGAAATACAGTTCTTTTACAGTTTACTAAAGTATTTACTGTTTTTAAAACATCTTGTGTTAACTTTAGGAAGTCCAGGCTTGATGTACCATCTCAAAGATTTGAATATTCTTTAAGTTGTTCAATCTCAGTAATTTGAGACTGTTTTGTGTTCTTCATTTAAAATTTTATTATTTGAAAACTAATTTCAAACTTTTAAAATGACATAAATTAGTTTTTTTTTTTTGTATGGTATGATTGGTGTGATAAGTTAATTCTAAGTATTTGTAAATTGTTTTTTTTTCTTTTGCTTAGAATTGAATTGCAGTGAAATGTGCTAATGAATGGCTCACTTTGTTTACTTTTTTAATTTTTGGTTTGTTTCAAATTTGGTCAAAAATGGCTTTTTTCGAAATTTATATTTTGTTATATTTTTGACAATGTAAAATTGGCTTGTAAAATTGGCTTTTGATTAATTTATATGTTTGATTAGTGTAACTTATTCTACTCCTAAGTTAAGTTAAAGAATAACATAAAAATGAAATTTAGCTTAGTTTCAGTATATTTTTTTTATCACAATTCAGTAATTAATGAAAGTCAAAGCTACAGAGCTTTTATTTCATTAAAGTTAGAGTTACATTTATATTCAGTTGTCTGAAATTGTCTTGATCTGTGTGAGAAGTTTTGTTTATATTTTCAACAAAATAACTTCAGGATTGTTTTTCATATCAAGTAAATTTAAAAAAAAAATTTTTTTTATGCCTGTAAAATTTTTTTTTCAAATTTTGGAAAAAATTGTAAAGAAAGCCATATTTTAATTTTGAAGAATGATTACTTTATGAAATTTGTTATTACAATTCTGTATAAAATATGAGCATTTTCATTGTTATGATATATGTAAATGGAACAATTGTTTCTATGGAAATATTCTTCAGCTATGCATATCGCGGATATTTCTGTATCAGTACGTGTTCGAGCCAATTACTGTAAAGTTGCCAAACAGCTTATAAACATGCAGTTTTTTTATTTTATTATGTTAATGTGGTTTGAACTGTCTTAGCTATGAGTTATGAATTTTTTTGGTTTATTTTTAGCACAGGTATCAAAACAGAAATCTTCCCTAGATGTTTTTACCAGAAAAAGTTTTAATTGTTAGATATGCTATTTTATTATCAGTTAGATACTAAAATGTGTAGCTGAGTTAAACTAATTTATAATTAAAATTATAATTTATTTATTTATTTATTTTACAACAATCTATGTACCACTATCAAAGTTTTTGACCATTGCTGAAAATATTGTTTCTTGACAGAGAAATAAATTATTAGAGAAGAACATGGTCATTGTCACTGCATATTTAAATAATTATCTTTTTCTAATATAATAGTATGACTGCGTGATAAAATTGATTATTTATACATTTGATTTACTTCACATGCATATTGTTGGCATGGAGTTAAAAGTTATTTATAAAGTTTTGTTAAACTTAAATTTTGTCAAATAAATTTTTTTTTTAAATTTTATTAATCTAAAAATAAAGCATATTAAACTTTTTTTTAATTTCAAACAGCAGGTAAAGTTATTAATTTCAAACTTTATTTGGTATTTAATTCAATAAAATTAAGTTTTACTCTAATTTGAGAAAAAAAAAAGTTCTAATATTACATATAAATATAAAGGTACCTTTTAACTTATTTTTTGCTACTAATTTTGCTGAAATTTAGTAACTGTGTATATTAGTAATTTTTTTAATTTAATATATTTAAAATGTAACTTTGCATTTTAAACTTTTTAAATTGGCGTCCAAGCTATTTGAAATTCAGAATTTGATTACCATGTTGATAAATGTTTCAAATATTGATATTCATCAATAATTTTTGTTTCAGGAACCTTAATAATGACTTAGATTCTTTTAACTTCAAGAAAGTGACTTAATTTAATATATATATAGTATCTTTTATCATGAATTTTCGACCAGATCTAAGAAACAAGCCACACAGTGCTTCATTCACTAACTTACAAATAAGTGAATCTTTTAGTCACTTCCGGTCTGTGAGTTACTTTCAGGCTGTGACAAATGCATCAATTTCCGGTTCCCAAAAGTCCTTTGATACCCGTTCATCGATTGAAAAATCTGCAATTGGCAGAATTCCATCTATTAGCACGCCTTGCACACCCAAAAAAATTGAGATCGAGAAGTACTCAACATTACCTGTCACGACCAGCAATAATTCCTGTTATCCATCGAAAAAGACTAGAAGTTCCAGTCTTTCTAGTTTTTTCCGAAAACTGAAACCTAGGTTCCACAGAAGTTCATCGGATGGTAGAAACCCGTGGATTGTCATTGAATTTGCATCTCATGACAGTGATGACGTGTCTTCCGTAAGTGACAGCAGTGACCACTCAGTTGAACTAGCTGTAAAAAGTAAAGTCCAGCATTTTACATCTCTCAAAGACCTTTATGACAATAGTAATGATATCTGCAACTGCGCTTTGAGCAACAAGCGCAAAGACAGTTCGAGTTTGTCTCCGAAGTGCAATTTAAATTCAAACAGTGTTAGTAAAACCTCTGTTAATTTTGACTGCAAGAGCCAACAAGGTGCTCACAACAAATCTGAAAGCTCAATTTTCTTTAGACTTTCTCCTCGTAGAAGGCTTGAAAATCTTAAACATATGTTGAAGAATTTCTCAAAGCGCAGGAAGTGCCGCAATTCTCCTTCCATGTTTTCTTTGGATTCCAGGACCTGCACTTTTAAAAGTGAATCCTGCTTAAAATCAGACTATACAACTACAAGTGGTGCTTTTTCTAGTTTTAGCCAGGTAGTAGTGTGGAAAATGCATGAGTATGCATAATTTTGCATGATGTAGCCTAGTGTGTGAATAGTCAGTGTGTAAATAGTCAGTTCATCGAGTTCCAAAAGATGAGTGTAACAGTTTGGTGACTTGATTTGAATATATCTTATTTAATAAATTTCTGAATTTTCCCTTATGTGAGTTTTTTGACCCCTGCTTGTTTTAAATTCTGCATGAGATTTAATTGATGTGATATATTTTTTTTCTCTATTGAATATATTATGTTAGAGGTGGTTTATAATTTAAAAATTTTAGCATGATTTCCACGATTGTATTTGGTATGAATTTATAATTTTTAAAATGTCAAATTTTTTATATCATGTTTGAAAGCATGTTTAATTCTTTTCTATTGAAATATATTTGATACTTTTTACGCTAATGAGTATAAAGATATTTTTTATTATACACTTACCAATTTTAGTCTTTTTATCTTGCATTTTATTAAAATTAGCAAGTACTTTGATATTTGTAGCGTCTGCATTAATAAAATTTTTCATATCTATTTATATTTTTTTATTGATATTGTATTTCTAACTATTAAACGTTATTTTTTAAAGGATAAAGAATATATATTTATATATATATATTTTTATATTCTGCAGGGAATTATAATTGTGAAAATAAATAATTATTAAATTTGCCTTGTTGCACACAGTTTTGTTATTAAATCAAAACTTTTGTTCCTATAATGATTGTAAAAAGGAATAAATAAAAATAATAATGAAAAAACACTAATTTAAGCATAGTAGCATCAACATCTTGTTTTAATCAATATTAATCCCTTGTCTGCTGAGGAACCTACACGGCGACATTGTTGCAGAACGTAATCTAGTTCTTGCAGAACGATTTTTCCTTTGGGAAGTGAAAATTTTGGTTTTCTTTTCTCGGAAATTTTTGCTCTATTTTTTTTATGTAGTTATTACTATTATACACATAGTTTTTAAAATCCAATTTTTTTTATATGATATTGTTTATTATTACAAATTAATCTCGAAATGAGAGCACGCATTTAGTAACCCCTTTTCAAAGAGTTCTACTTGCATGATTTCGCTGTTGATCTTTTTTTCAATAGTTACTGCTACTGATTTCGCGATTTTTTTAAATTATTTTTTTTAATGTGATGAAGATTTACAAAATGTGAGAAAGTGCGAATAATTGTGTTTTCCCTCTACAAAATGCAGGAATATTGGCCATAATAATATTAGAATCAAAAATAAATTGCATATTCAAATGAAAAAGTTATATTTTATTTTAAACAAATAGTTATTTATTTATCTATTTACTATTATTAATATATATAATTTTTTTTAAGTTGATGCTTCTGTTACTTTAAAACAGTAACATGTATTTTTCTGAAAGTCAGGATCTGGAAACGTTTTATTCCGATTAAGAATAATTTAATATCTTTTTTATAACATATTTTTAATAATTTTGTTAGTTGTACACTTAGTACATGGTTAAAATTTGAGTATTAAAAGACTTTTGAAAAAATACGAAATTAAATTTTGGTTGTATGGTTCTACATTTCAATTTGTCTATCAAAGGAATCATAAACAACTAAAAAAAAAAAGGTGAAACTTGGCCAATATATTAATACATTGGCTTCCTAGTGTATTATTATAATATTGATTTTTGTAATGTTAATTCAACATAGAAATATAAAAATGTCAAACACACATATTGAATAGTACTTATTTATAAATTTGTTTAAAATTTTTAAATTAATGTGTACAATTATATTTTTTCAGATTGAAAATGATAGAGCTTCACCTACATTTCATTTTTGCAACCAAAGTAAACAAGAAAATCTGGTAAATAATTTTTTTAATGTTATTATATTTTTTTATGTTTATTATTATATTGTTCTTTGCATAAAATCTGCAATTTTGAATTTTATTTTTTATAATTAAAAATTTTTTTTTAGACTTGCACATTTATCAATTTCTATTGTCTATCAATTTTTCGAATAGCGTTCAATAGCAAATCAATTTACTTGCGTTTGTTATACATAACGATACAATTTCCCATAAAAAAAAATCTTTAATAAATTTTTGTATTCTGCTAAATAATTTTTTTTGCATTCGAGTGTTGGAATAATCATCATTGCAGTAATTGGATTAAATTAAATTGAATTGAATGTTTCATGGTACCAAGTTCAAAAAGGAAATAGCATATGTGTAACAGCTGTATTAATAATGCTGATGTGTATCAGTCTTGAGGCTTTTAACTTGCATTGAATGGAGTGTGTGATGATTGGTTGTTGTATAATTAAGACTCTATTGTATTGCAAATTGTACTTCTTCAATAAATTGAATAATAGTATTTGAATATTTATACATAGTAGTGTCTGTGAAGTGCACATTCTTTTGGGAAAAGAGTTTAAAAATAAGAAAAAATTATATTCGGGGGTCACTATAAATTTAGTTTTTATATTGATTGATGATAGTTTAATTTTTTAATGCAGTAAAAAAAAAAAAAATTCTATGAAAAAGACTATTTTAACAAATTACAAACAATATTTAGGCAGTAGATGTACAGTATTTTTGAATTAAAAGATCGTTTGAAGTTTTGCACACTTTGTTTACTTGTAGAATATAAGTTATAGCAGGTTTTTAATTTCATCTAAGTAAAAATATGTATGGTTTTACAGTTACACCCATTTTTAAATAAATCTTTGAATTTAATTTATTTTAAGCGTAATTCTGTTGAAAAATGTTTTCTTTAATTTTTCTTTTGCACCTTAAATTAGTAAATTTACACGAATTTTGAAAATGGTACTACTTTTATGTTAATGACCTTGAAATGCTCCTTTTATTCAGTAACACTTATTTACATTGATTAATGGTTGGAAATTCCCTGAAATAACTATTTATGTTATAACTAAAAGGTTTAATGATTAGGGTGTAGCTTATTTCCCGTGCATTAGTTTTACAACTGCGTCTAGCTACGTATCGAGAAAATTAAAATGTATCAATTTACTCCCCTTGATACACAATGGAAAAATTATTGATGAATTATTGGAAGAAAAGGAGAAAGAAAAAGTTTCTGCCTTAAACTCTAGGATAATATTTGTATCCAAAAGATTCCTTTGCTTCATAAAAATGAGAACACAATCAGTTTTGAAAAATTTAGCAGAGTTGTAGTTATCATTTCATTTTAATTTCAATTTAAGTGTAAGAGGTGTGAATTGCTGGTTTGCACTTCAAATATGCATGGTTTTTATGTAATGGTTTGCTATATTTTGCTCTCTGTTATTAAAAGTAATTACTGAATCATGTTTGTACTTGTCAGCTATACCTACTATTTTCTTGACTTGAAACTCTTGTTGGCCATGCATTTAAAATCTTTTACCAAAATATATAAAATTCAGTGTAGTTAAACACTAAATTTATGTTAGTAATGCATTTTGTGCACTCCTTGTATATATATGGTTTATATAATGGTTTGCTATATTTTATACTAAGTAATTAAAAATAATTACAGAATCATATATATATGCTTCTGTAATAATTTTTATAAAGCACTTATAATATGATTTACTATGTGCTTTATAGCAGTGTTTCCCAACCTTTTTATCACTGCGGACCTGTCAACGATTGATAATTTTACCACTGCCCGCTTAGGGGGGGGGGCGTTGATTGTTTATGTTTTAGATTATTTTGATTTATTAAGTTTAATTTGATTGTATTTAAACAAGCCTTCAAAACAAAATACAGTTACACCAAAAAATAAATATAAAGTGATTTAGCATTTTAACTTACTGGAACGTTAACTCAATGAGAACCCTGAGCTTGTTTCTTTGCAATTAGACTGTTCCATATGGGGGGTAATCAGAGACAAGTGAAGTGTGTTGCTTAGGTTCAGTTTATTCCGTTGCTTTGTTTTGGTTGCTGCTACTGCAGAAAACCCCTCTTCACACAGATATGTTGTCGGAAATGACAATAGGGATATAAGTGCTGTGGTGGCAATCTCTGGGTATTATGCCATGACTTTAATCCAGAACACCGGCAGAGTTTTCTCGAACATAGTTTTAAGGCCGCCATCATAAAAATTGTTATTAAAACATGTAGGATTTTGTTCTAATATATATTTTCTTAAAACTTATCTAATTTTATCAAGTATTCTTGTAACCTTTCATCTAAATTTCATGGTTTGTATGCATATGAAAGAATTGAATTAAGAAATATTTAATATTGAAAATAATAAATTAGTTGATGATAGTTCAGAATTATATATATTTAAAAATAATTTTTTAGAGGTCATTGAGGCATTCTGCTGACATAAGTTATCTCTTGCGAATACCTAATAGTAGAAGCTCTAATTCAAGTCTTTCATCTGTTTTAGAAGACAGGTAAGCATTTTTTTTTTAAAATCTGAGAATGTAAATTTTGTTAAATTTGAGTCATAAATGTGTGTTGTATTGAATTGGTTTTATTTATATGTCCTGTTCTGGATGGTTTTATCAGCCCATTTTAGACCAAGCATAGAAATTTTATAGAATATGGTATTTTCTTTTAAACATACTTTAATTACTTTCAATAAGACACAAAGTTTTGTGCATGAAAAATATGTTAAAAGAAATATAATTATTATTAAGAAATAAAATGGAGCATAGGCAGACCAAATCAGGAATAAAACATTCATTTAAATAGTAGTTTTTCATTACATTTGTTTTATTTTGTGTACGGAACTTGGAACCTTAATCCATCAAGAAAAAAAAAAGTAAGATTAATCTCAAGTAGAATAGTTATTCATTTTCGAAATGTAGAATCAGTCAATAATTGTTTCAACTAGAATAGTTTGAAAATATTTTAAGAGAAAGTGTTTTTACCAATTGAATTACTAATATTTTATAGCTGTCATCCAAACCCTGAAAAATAGCTGAATATTATAATTGGAGAAACATTTATCACACTATTAACAAAAGAATATTTATTGAAACAGTGCACCTTCGGCTGAAAGTGGGTTAAAAAAAGAGCATTCCATAAAAAGTGTTTAAAAATAAATTCTCAGGTAAATGTGTATTTCAATTGCCTAGTAATAGAGGTCCCAAGAATAAAAATTTCCTTTGATACGTCTCTTGCCTTGCCATAATATATTTTAGATTAAATTTTTTAGTTTCATTCTTTCAAAGTTTAAATTTTTTTAAACTAATGTCTTTAACTTTTGATGATGGATGTCATTCTAGTACTTCTCAAGAAATATCAAGAATGAAAGTATTACTATATTAGATACGAAGAAAAAAAGATTAATAATGTGAAGAAATGAGCAATGAAATGATGCAGATGCTAGTTTTGGTTAATTAGTTCAAGAACATACGATGGTTGTTTTTTTAAGTAAGGGTCATTTTGTGGTGCACATTAATAGGTTACGCGTGCCTTCAACGAGTGTTTGCGTCATGCTCTGGCATTCCTTTGGGAACAACTGTACAGTTGTGTAGATAATGTGTACGGTCAGTTCTGTGTCTTTAAAATGTTCAAGTTTAACAAATCACCTGCTGCATATCAGGTACGGTCTGTAAAGCATTTTTAGTGTGCAAAAAGACCTGCCTGCTGCATACATTCACTGGCAGATTTGTGAAGTTTACAAAGCTTCCTACTGTCATGCTGACAGGAAATTTTGCTACTCCATGACAATGACTCTTTCCACAGCTCAGTTCTGAGCTTTATTGTCCAATAATATTGTCCAATGATTAAAAACGTTCTTCAATTCTTCTTTCTTTCAATTCAAGAATTCTTTAAATTGGATAATTTATGTTCATTTATCATTCTAAAATGGAATTTAAACCTTATGATCAATGTAGTCTTTGCACCCTTTCAAAACTGTGGTAATCTTATTCTTTAATTTAGAATACATAGATACATTTAGAATACATTTTAATACATAGATTTTGCAGACTGCAAAATTCAATTTCTCCTTTTTTTGTTGATAATTAATCGGTTACCTGCAGTCTTTTTTTCTTCCTGGTTTTGCTAATTTATTTATTTCTTCCCCTTATCTAAAAAACATACAGTAATGAATATTTATTCTGGTGTAGATAATTGAATCTATTACATATATTTATCATTCTTAACTAGAAGTTAAAAAATTTGATCGATGTGGAGTTTATTTAAGCATAAATATATCTTTATATTAATTTTTAAATATTTATTTTTAAACATAATTTTCTGTTAATTGGTAAAGCTTATCAAGATAGCAGTTTTCTTGAGAAAGCAAGATTTTTGAATATTAACTTTAGGCATTCTTACATTGAAAAAGCTATTTAGTCCTAAACAGTTCATTTTAAGAAATACAATTATTCTAAAAATGTATAACTTACCTTTTTTTATTCTTCCATCAGTATGCTTGACAATAACCTTCCATTTTGTTATTTAAAATTTTCAAATCAAATTTTTAAAGAATTATTGGAAGATAAGTATATTTAGTTCTATTCATTCGTTTCTTCATTTTTTTTCTAAATTAAATATTTAGTATCAATTGTCTAATGTTTGTAGTATAGTATCTATGGTATTAAAATTCACAAATATAAACAATTGATAATTTATGCACTATTTCACTCTATAGCATGAAATATTTTGTTGAGAACTACCACCATCTATTTGTTACCATATATTTGTTACTACACATTTCAAATGGACCTATTCATTAATTATGAATATAAGATTAATAATGTTTTTAAAATTTACTATTATTTTTTAAACTTTTAAAATGCATCAAGATAAATATCATGCTTTTAGATTAGATTATTTAACATAAATTGATTAGAAGTAAATATGACCTTGATCTCAATTGGTATTTGAAGAGCATTATTTTGTGTGGGCCTGACATCTGTTACTTTGATCTAACCTTGAGGGTTTAAACCCCACACAATTTCATTGCACTTTCCTTTGGGCGGTTCACTTTCTTGCGTACCTTGAGAGAGAATGGACATACACATTGAAATGTTGCATGTAAAAATCATTAATTATCTCACTGTACATTCTCATAAGGATTGTTGCTCCTGCCTTAAAAAAGGCAATTGTCCACCTGAAAGGTACTGTTATGTTTTTTTTATATGCTCAATAATTGATTGTAATTTCCAATTAGAGTTTTCAGTATAAATTATTGAATTAAATCATTATGATGGACAGGGTTAGTCATAGTTAAAACTGAAGTGACGTTTGTTTTTCATTTAATTTTAGTAGCAAAATGGTTTAAATTTATTAAGGATCTGGTTTAGATAGAAAATAATCGGTTTGATGTACTAACATATTCATTTTTAGTTTTATGTCTTGTTAAATTGTAAAAATGGAAGATTAATTATGAGTTTCGCTTTATTTTGTGCTCGGTTCCAAAAGATGGTTACAATTATTGCTTTATTTTTTTTATATTAATGAATCAAAATTGAGTGGGACAGAAAGGCTGTCTTCAAATAATTAGTAGGCTGTCTTCAAATTTAGTCTTCAAATAATTAGTTATTTAGAGTTAAACATAAACTGCTTATTGATAGGAAAAAGGTAGTAGATCTTTTAAAGGCGATGAGTTTGATCAATAGCTGAAAATAAGTACTTTGATGTATTTATTAATTTGTGAATGAGTTAAACTAGCATCATTAAAGAAGCATTTTTTTAAACAATATAGAAATTTAATGATTCATTTTGATAAAACATTTTTACAAGCAGTAAGAAAGGATAAGACTTCTCCCTCAGTTGAAGATATATGAATCTGAAAAACGAAGAGTAGTAAAACATAAAACATAACATTTATATTCAATTAATATTTAGACTTTGAAAGGATACATGCGATGAGTCACATGACGTGAGTTTTAGTTCTCAAAAATCACACTTCCTGGTTGTAAAATAAAGCTGAGATTATTTTATCCAACACTTATTCTTTACATAATTAATTCAACATAAATTTTTTTCCTGAAAATCAGTAATTATAAAATTTTAATCTTTCTAAATACCACTTACTTATATCCATGACAGATTATTATGACTAAATGGATGTTATGATTATTATGACTAAGTCACTAGACCCTTATTTTCTTGAGTCACATCTACCTGTTAAAAGTGTGACCTTTTCCAAGTTATTAGTAAAGCTTTACATTAAAATCAAGCTTTATACATTTAAATAATTTTTTTTTTATCCCAGTTACTTAGTCTGGCTTAGAATTGGTGATTTTATAATAGTTTGGAGACATTTTTTAGTACATTTTTGTTTAAAGGGAATGAACTTTTAAAATGTTAATTACTACCTTTGATTTTGTTTTGAAGGATTAATAAAAATTTTAAGAAGTACTTATGTGTATGATAGTGACTTCCTGTATCTGAATTAATTGCATATTAATAAATAGCTTATATACATGCTTTTATTCATTCCTCTTCTTAAATAACATTTGATTTGTTTTCATTAACTCTAACAAATAACTTGCTTATATGACTAACATTTTATTTCCAGCTGTGCTTTGAAGCGAGCCCAACCGCCTAAAACTCTAAGCTTGCCTAACAAATCTTTTCATGACCAGCAAAGACTTAAGGTTTACCAAAAAATGGCTTCTGTAGAATCTATAGGTGCTTGTTCTTTAGATTTTGATTCCAGTGACCACTTTATGGCAAAAGATCTCACTGCTTCAGAATGTACTTTACTTAGTAATGGTATCACGCCGTCCATCCCTGAAGTGGCAAGAAATGGTGATCTGCACGCTGATGGGCCTTCTTCAGAACAAAGGTTCTGAACTGCATTTTTTTTCCTATTAACCCTAGATAATGCAGCTAATCATTCAAGTCATAGACTACAAATTAAAATTGTGTTTATTTTTTATTTCTTTTAACTCTATGTCGAACAAATTAGCTTAGCATTAGGTAGATATTCTTAGATTTTTACTAAAATGTGCCATAAATTTTAAAGCTTGCAATCTTTGGAGTCTTAAAAGCATTCTGGTAACCTCACAACTTTGCAAAAGCTCTAATTTACTAGGTGTACCATTAAGTTGGTATACCATTATTTATTAATATACCATTGGTACATTGAAATCCAGATAATATGGCAGATTCCATAAATTTTTTTTTTCACTTGTGGATTTCGTTTAATAAAGTTCATTAGAAAAAAAAAATATGTATACATATATTTTTAAAATTAAAAAAATCTATGCTTATTGTATTCAAAATGATAAATAATCAGACATAATAATGGTAATTAAAAATAATGAACAATTCGAAAATCGTTATTGCAATGCCATTTACAATTGTGTTTATTTTATTGTTCATGAAGGCTAATTAGCCATATTCACATATGAAAACTAGCTACAATTTTAATGACATTTTATTTATGTGCAACATAAATTGTATATAAAATAGTTTAGTTACATGCATTGAAATATGGTTAGTATCAACAAGACAAAAAGTTAGTATTATTTTGTCTGATCAATGATTTGTTTTTGCTTTTTATTTATTATTTTGAAGATGATGAATTGATTGGACAGTGATTTGTCATGGTTTTTTATTTATTTCAAAGAAAATTATTTTAAGATTTTTATAAAATTTTGAAATATTATTTTTGTCATGTGGTGTAGAAAGAGCTCACCATTGAAAATTAACGACCCATTAAATTTTTGTATCATTTTGACCAGTTAAGCTGTTAAATATTGTAATTAAATACTAATTTTTTTTAATGAAAATATTGTAAAATCTCCTTTTTTATATGATCTTTTATATTGAGTAAAGAAGTTTAAAAAAATCAAAACAGCCTTTTATTTCAAGAAAAGTTAGTGTAATTATTAATTTTCATTCCTAACGCTATATTATGGAAGTGTTAGATATACTAAAACTAGGGAATTTTTCAAATATATTAAGTGCGGATGCATCCAATGCTAAATTACAATTGAAACAATGTTAGTTTAACAATATTAGTAATATCATTTACAACTCTTTTCTATTATTTTATAATGAACCCTGAAATTGATGATTGAAAGTGAATGTGAAAGTGAATTGAAAGTGAGAATGCATCCAATGCTAAATTATAATAGAAACAATGTTAGTTAAACAATATTAGTAATATCATTTACAATTTTTTTCTAATTTTTTATAATGAACCCTGAAATTGATTTTGAAGATAAGGTTCTACTTAATCAGATTTTTGAAGGGGAAAAAAATTGAGATTTCCTTAGGAATTATCTTATTTTCATTTTGTTTTACTGTGCAGTGCTAATTTTTTAATTTTATTAAGTCTTCAAATATGTCAGTGAATGAAGGTACCAAGTGATACTTTTTGAAAGTTTAAGGTTCCAATTGCAAGAATAAAGAACAACCTTTGAAACCTTCTGTTTTGGCAATATATTAAAATGCTGCATGCATCAAACAATTAATCAAAAAAAATTGCTGATTATTTATAAATTTACCAATTGGAAGCTTGGTGTCAAGAAATAAAGGCATAATCTTTATTTTCTCATTCAAAAGGACCATTACTCAATTTTATAAAAATATTATTTAAAACCTTCATCCACCCAATTAGTCATTTATACTGATGATTATCTATTCACATTTGCTGAAAATATATGTTTTTAGACACGAATGAATAGTCTTCAGTATAATCTGAATTTAATTAATTTATATAAACATTTCATATAAAAGTAATCATATATTGTAAGCAGTGTTTCATTTTATTATCGTTTTTTGATATTTTATCTTTTGTTCTTTTTTGCAGATCTTCTGAGGATAAACCATTGACGAATGGTTTTAAACCTGATGAGAAAAAGGAGTGCAGTATTGCTGAAATCAAGCTACCTTCATATGTGAGCATCAGCTGTGCCATCAACGGGTATACCAGTTACAGCCGTTTTTGCCGTAGTAGAGAAAATAGTCCAGCTCGTAACTCTTTTAGAAAATCTAGCCTAGAGCCTAGCATGCTAGCAGACATGAATCGTAAAGACTCTTTCGATCATCACTCGAACTGTAAATATTCTCGCAGTCAGTCCGATTGCAACGGAACCATGCAAAGTATTTACACCGAATCAAGACATGTTACTGTTAGCAAACAGTTACAAATTCCTCTAAAATCTAGTAAGAAATATATTACAGAGTTATCGTTAAGCAATGGACATTCTTCTATTGCTGAAAGGACAGAAGTTACCTCTCCATCTAAAAAGCCCACATCCAATGGAGTTGGTAATGATAGTTTGTTACTTGCAAAAGAAGTTGGTAATGGTGGTACTAAGTCCCTAGTACAACAGCGGATTGAGAGTTTGTACGGGAGGACTGTAGGTGAAGAAGTTAACATTAGTCTCAAAAATAGTAACAAAACTAAGGACTCTGTTGTGAATAATGGTGATAACAGTATTACTCCAGTTCTTAATGGAAAAAGTCATACAGGTATTCAACTTTTTCATTTATGTGTGTTATGATCAATCAGCTTTTTCTAATATAGTACATGTGTATTTATTTTCAGGCATTGTTTGTTCTATTGGTTTTCTGGAACTATTTAGTTTCTATGCAATATCTAAAAAATGTATTTAAGGTGTAAGTTATTTTATGCAAAATTTAAATAGCATTCTAATTTTTCGCAGCTGTTACGCTATATCTAAACATACTTTATTAGTTGCTTAAACCCTCTTTCAAATCATAAGAGTTCCAAATTGTTTAAAAATAATTAGTTTTAAGAAAGTTTTTCAAGCCATGTTGAATTAATGACTCAAACATAGTTTGAGTGCTGATGCATGTTCAATTGTGTATTGCTTAATTAAGTTCCTTCCAATTGATTTTTGTACATTTTCCAAAACTGTACAAATGGCGTAAATTATATTAACCAAAATTATATCAAGGTTCCGATTCACCGTCACTGTTCCATCTTTATTTAAAATGTGCTTTTTACTAAATTGTTACAAACCTGTTCCAATTTTAGCTTTCTTAGCTCCAAATTGTTCAAAAAATAAAGTTGTTTGGCCAACTTTCACAAAATTGCCCTAAACTTTGTACTATAGAAAATTATTTAATAATAATTAGTATTGTTGCATTTTTTATTGTTCGTTTCTTTCGTTGTCTTAAAATTTTTTTAAAATCATTTTTTAAGTTTTTGGATTTACTATTTAATTCTGAAAAAAAAGCTGTGTTGTTTTTTAAACTTGTTCATGTATTTTCTCATATTAACTGAGACTTATGAAAGACGTTTTTGAAATTTTTGCCTGAAGTTTCAGAAAAGCAGTTTGATGGAACTAGTTGAATCTTTTTAGTTTGATGATTTAAAAATGAGTTGATCCTTATTTATTTTGCGGACTTGGTTTGTTGGTTCTTATTTATTTTGATTTGACTTGGTTTGTTGGTTCTTATTTGATTTCATTTCTTGGTCCTTACTTATTTGATATATTTTGATTGACCAACTTAGAGATGGTTTAAATAAATACTTAATTTGGGCATATAGCCTTGCCCACAAGTTTTATTGTTTAAATCTTTTTTGGAAAGAGAAACTCTGCTAAAAATTATTTATCAAATTTTTATGGTGATGAATTCAAGAGGTCATTCACATATTATTTTACTTTAAACAAATGCAGTAATAAATTTTGTAGGGTGGACTTTTCCAGTTTTCCAATTCATGGTTCATCTCTTTCATTCCATTTTAAAAATAATCTAATCCAATCAACACTATAGTATTCCTATCATATAATTTTTAGATGATGATTTGAAGAATCATCCACTAAAATTCTTTTTGTAACTGTACAAGAATGTTGGGTTTGGATATTCACTGTTTTCATTTCTAGATTATTGAAACCCTAATTTAAAATTGTTTGACATAGAAATCTTGAATTCAGTTACAAATTTTAATTATTTGTTGGTATGAGAGAATAATATCTAATTGATACCGGTTATTTTTTTATTAATGCAACAGTTCTATGAAAATTTTCTACATATTGCTTTAAATTTTTTATGGGTTTTTCAGTATTTATAAAATATAGGAAGCTATTAAAACTCTGTTTTAAACAGAGTAATTCTGATAAAAATAGTAATTTTATGATTCATTTACAATAAAAAATGTTTTTATTGCTCTTAGTGGAGCAAATTGTATTTTTTTATAAAGTTTGCCTTTTTATAAAAAAAATCTGAAATGTGTATATAATTGATAAAAATTTCCTGATTTCTTTTTGGGCCCTCTATGAAGTCTGAAATATCTGTCATCTATAACGTTTGCCAACATTTCCCAAAATAGTACCTACAGGGTTAACAGGTTGAGCGCCACACTAATTTTACATGTCATGCCCATCTGGCCACGGTAAATAACTGCACACTAAATTTGCAAATATTAGACGAATTTTGCTATTTTTTTAGAAGGTTTATCATGACATATCTGACAAAAGTGGTGAATTATATAAGACTACAAATTGCTTAAAAATAGTGGTAGATAAAAATCTACTAAATTGAATTTATTAAACCAAGAATCACAATAATTAAGTAAATTTTGAATAAATTTTCTGCAATTCCATAAAAGAGTGATTTTATAGTTCTATATCATGTTATACGCTGTTAGCCAGCTGTTTTTCGCGGCCTAAATGTAATTTCAGTGTCAGCCACCGGTGGTTGATGCAGACTAAATGTAATTTCAGTGTCAGCCACCGGTTGTTGATGCGGACTAAATGGAAAGTCCAGTGTCAGCCTCCGATGGCTGTCACAGTGCTCAACGTGTTAATATAACTTCAGTTAAGAATGCCCAAAATAATAAATTTGCTTATAGTCTAAATTCATAGGAGGGCAGATAATTAAATTAGTAAGTAAATTAAAACAAATGACTTTTTTTAAAAGAAAAAGTTGAAACTTTCAAAAAAAATTTTATTTTTTGCTGCAAACCTGCATCAAGCAAATAATCAAAAATAATTGCGTCAATTTAATTTGAGGAAAAAAAATCATCCTCTATGTCCTACTTTCTGTGTTATTGCTTTTTTTTCTCAAGTGATTTACATTACAAAAAATGTCATTTCCATTTCAGTAGTAGTTTGTGTATATTGAAATATTTCCTCATACCCAGTTAACAAGTTAAGCATAGAATTTAATTTTTTAGAAATTCCCCACAGAGTGTGAAATCAAAAAACAAGGATGTTTATGCACGCCAAATGCAAGGTAAATGATTTGATTACAGAATTGCAAAAAGTCAAGGAAAGATCGTGTCGAATTCGCAGGTTAGCACGGAATTTAATTTTAGAAATCTCCCACAGGTTACAGAATTAAACTCAATGAAAGGACATGTATGCTTAAAAATTGATTCAGTTTGATATAGGTTTTCTTTGTTGCTGACTTGTTTATATAGTGATTCTATACCCAGATTTGATGCAAAAAATTTTAATTGCTTTTAAATTTTACCTTTGATTGTGTACTCTTTTCAAAAGTATAGAAGAAATCAAAATTGATTATTTTGAAAGTTCTTTCTACTCTTCTGATTCTTTTAAAATAAAATAAAATGTGTTTACTGTTTCAAGGAGTTTTTATATTAAATAAAGAGATTTACTTGTATATATTTATTTAGTTAAATTTGTTTTGTTTCTTATGCACAGCTAAAACTAAAATTTTCAATTAAATTGGGTCTTTATTGAATTAAATATACACTTTCTTTATGCACTAATATGTTTTCTTGCATATGGTTATTTAATCCGGCCAGGTGGCCAAGCAGTTTGTCTGCCTGACTGAGAACCCAATGGTTGCGAGTTCAAATCCCCCTCAGGGCATATGTTTCATTCTGTACTGTCCTCTGTTGGTTTTGTGATGAGACTCACCCTTTGAATGGGTATCTGTGGTAGTGTGGTGTGGGTAATGTTGCTCGCCTCAGTGATTAAGGTTCACAGGTGCCCACTGGGTAACGTTAAATGGCAACATTTCTGGCATCTTCTAAGGCAAATTAATTGTGTGCATGCTATTAAAAAAAATTTTTTTGTTGATATTTTATCTTATGAGGCATAATTTTTTAAAATCCTAAACCAACAGTGCTGAAAAATGTGTTAAATTGTAATAGTTTATTTTTTTTAGTCGTTGCATTTAACTGGGGTGAACTATAGTTTGTCTAAAATAAGAGCTCGAGGCATTCGTCTACACCTGTGGCGGTGATTATGGTAATGAGGTATGACTATTTCAAGTAGGGGTGCAGGGTCAATGTTTTGGAGTAGTTTCGGGTTGGGTCCCCGGGAGAGAGGGAATCTCTTTCTTTGGTCTGTTGTGTTAGTCCTAGAGTGAAGCTACGCTCTCTAAGATGCGCCATTCTTGTTTTCATAGCACCAGACGGCCTGAGACTTTATGGCGGGAGGAGTTCTTAGCTTAGATAGACTATATGTATAGTTTCAATGTGTACAGTCTCATTCTAGTTCAAATTTTGCCAACTATTTTAATACCAATACAAAACTTTCAATTCTTTTGATAAAACTGGCTGTCCTTGTAATTTTATTCTAATAACTAGAACTTCTGATAGTGTGGGAAATTTTGTTGTTTGAATTTTATTTAATATTATTTGAATGATATAAATTTTTTATAAAAATTTATAAAACACTTTCCTTTCAATTTTAAATGTATTGTATTTTATGTTTTGAAAAAAAAAATGCTTTAACATTAATTTTGGATTAATGTTATAAACTTTTTTTATTTTTAAGTTTAAACTTTACTGTATGCGTAATAGCTTTTAACATTTAAATTTTTTGAGACATCCAGTAATATTGAATACTGGATGTATAATGAAAAATGATAAATGATTTTTTGAATGAGTTAATAAAATTTTGATCTTAAAGGATCTCTTTGTTTCTTCAATGCTATAAGAAGCATTGATTTGTTTTATTGTATAATTTAGTTTTGTTTGTCATCGTAAAGAGCATAGTTTCCAAGAAATTTTAATCTTACATTGACTAAATGTTATTGCATTTCAGGTTCTGTTAGTCCCCCTGTTTTTAGGCATTTAAATAAAGATTTCCGTAAACAACTTCAACAAGGAAACATTCCTAATAATAAGACTGAAAAAGAAAAACCTGTGTTAAAGCCATTGAATACATCACGCCAAACTTCTGAGAAGCAGGTATTTTCACAAAAAGAAAATTTCTCACCCATCATTAATGGAGTTGGGCATGATGAATGTAAGAATATATTTATTATTTATATATTATTTTAGTGAAAGTATTTTTTTTTATTGCCAGCCTTCATTTAAGCATTTTATATTTATTGTAATCAATTGAATGTAAGTCAACAACAGTTAATAAATTCCCATATAATATTTTTATACATGATATTTTATTTATCTCTTTCCCAACTTTGGCTCTAGTAATTAGTAGACATCAGAAAAAAATACGTTGCTAATAATACCCTTGTAGATAATATACTAGGTGAGAAAAAAAGTTTGAAAGTTGTTCAATATCTCAAGAAATATATATCATATCGAAAAGTGAAACTAATACGAAATCAATATTTTTTAAGAGCTATCCAGCAATACCAAACTCTATCTTTCACTCCCACCCCTGGGGCTTTTATCTTAATTATAAACTCCTATTTTTTTATTGCAGATATGGGTTCTCCTTAAAAAATTAACCCTATTTTAGAAGTAGGTTAATGCATTTTGCATTATAGATGGCGCTAAAACAAAGAAAAATTGGAAAGGTTAACTGTTTGAAATAGTGATAAATCAAGACCCATAAGATTTTGAAGTAAGCAAATAAATAAAACTAAAAATGTTTAAAATTTTTTAGATATATGTAGTTTTTATTTTTTTTTATTTTTAATTGAAATATTATTGCTAACTATCTAGCAACAATTTGTAATAAAATTAACTTTTTTCTACAAAATGAATTAAGTTAATGTAAATTACATACTACATAAAGCAAATAAAAAAAATAATTTATTTAAAAAATGAAATAATTAAAATTATTTATCTCAGGGATGGAGGGTCATCTTGGGCCCTGGAACTCTAATTGTTGTGTTTAAAACTTTTCTTATTGACCTCTACAGTGGTGTTACTGAGATAACTAGCTGGCTGGTTACATTTTGTATTTTCCATCAAAAACTATAAGGAATATTTAAATTTTTTTCAAGCACATAATTACATTATTCTGTGCGCATTAAATTTGTATTGTAAATACCATATTTTTGAAAAATTAAATTAAAAGTAATTCTTTTGTAATTTTGTAAAAGCTATTGGCATTTATTCTATTTTCCATTCCATTCCGGTTCCTAGAAATGTTTAAATTTTGTAGATCCCTGAATATTTTATGCCTTGATTACTTCACATATTTAAAATGCACAATTTAGTAATTTCCAAGTAGAAGTTCTAATATCAAGTCTCTGGCAATATTCTCATCTTATCTTTTGCAAAGGGAATAACTTCTTGGTTTAGAATGTTTTTATAATTTATAACATGTTTTATAATTAAGCAATTTTTTTAAATTTTTATCTTTAACAGTTTATTATTATCTTTAACAGTTATGGATTACACAGCTGCATGGATTGCATGTAGCTGTGCAATCCATGTTGTTGCAGAGCTAAATCTTAAATTTACTTCGGAATTATCTCTCTAGTTTGTGATTTGTTGTAATTTTTATTGCATAGGTGATAGAGTAAAATCCATGACTCCTCCCCCTATCAAGTCTTTTGATAGTAGTGATAAAAGAAAAATTGCTCAATCTAATGATTCAGAGAGAGAAGGCTACAAGTTTTTAAACCTAATTGACATCGAAAAGGAGAAAATTGAGTTGGAAGTTAAGAAATTGGAGGTAGAACTAAAGAACAATCCAAGCATCCCAGAGGAAGCATCTGGGAAGATTCGTGCTGCTTGTGGAAAAGCCAATTTACTCATGACGCAAAAGTTTGAACAGTTTAGAGGACTTTGTTGGAAGAATATAGTAAGCATGAGAATTTTTTATTTATTTGAGACTTGGTCTTTATATTTTAAACTAAATTCTATGGTGTAGCAGCCCATGGAGAGTTAGGCCTACTGTGTCCATCCCAGTTTTCTTGACTTTGGGTTCTATTGGGACTTTGGTTCTTTGGGTTCTATAGTGCAGGAGCAGATGTTGGGGTTGGATGGTCAGGCAAACATGGAACCCCAAGTCCCCAAACATGCTTGGTATTAATTTAGCGACTTATTAATGAGATGAGTTAACCTTGCCCGGCCCAAGGATATAATCCCAGACTTGTGACACGTTAGCACGAAGCGCTACCTTATTTATATTTTAAATGAGGATTATTTTGCAGTTAATTGTATTTTTGCATTTAATTTTTTTTAAAAATCCTATTAAAGCTCTAGTTCAAATTTAAAATTTGGCTCTTAAACTTATCACTTAATAATCTCTAAATATTTATATTTGATAGGAAATTTATACTCCTAAGGAAGTTGAAGTGAAATATGTAAAGGTTGGAGAATAAAGTGTTCAGTCACATGTATAGCAAATATCACGATCAGAGGAAAACTGTCATGCAATCAGCTGAACTATACTTACTGAATTAGTTTTTGAGAAGCTAAATTGATGAGATTAATTTTTTTCTTAATGACTTGGTTGATTACATTAGAACAGAAAGACTAAATCATAATCAAAATGTACTCTTGTCTGAATGTTCAATTTTTTGTAGCTGAACTATTTTTATTTTATACTTTCACATTATTATATACTTGACAGTAAAAATTTCATTAGCTTTGCAATCAAATGGGGGTAAAAAAAGCAGAACTGCTTAAGATAATCACTCTCAAAAAAGATATACTGTTAGTTTCGAAAATAATTTTATACTTCCTGTAAACACATACTATGCTAATATAGAAAATATAATATCTTAATATAAATATTAAAACAAAATTCCATATTTGAAAATGTACTAAATTTGATAGTCCTAAATTTTGATGTACTTAGACAAGCGCTCAATTCAGCCAGATCCTGACAACATGTAACAAACTCTTTTTCGTGACCAATATATTATGCTGTTATGTACTAAAATTAGTTCTATAAGTAACACAATCATATATTTCTCTATTTTTTTTTTTTATTTGTGTCTTTTAAGAAAATTCGAATTTTTTTTCATCTTCATTAGGAAGAAATTCCCGGTGTGCCTTTCTATACAACTGCCTCAGATCTTGCTGGATTTTGGGATTTAGTATTGCTTCAAGTTGATGACATAACTTCTACTTTCAAAGATATTGAAGCAATGAAAAACAATGGTTGGAAAGAAATAGTATCTGAAAAGGCAAGTTAGAATTTTCTACTTCAAACTTTGCTTTTTGTCCTTCCAAATTAGCTGAAACTATTTCAACATCCATTAATGCTTTTATTACGTAACTTTTTTATTCAAGCATATAAACATTTTTATATTTGTTGAATTGTAATGTTGATTAAAATATATTTTGTGTCCCAAGGTTCTTTCTTATCCAAGGCAAAAAATTTTTTTAAAATTTTATGAATTCTCCATTAAAATCTTAATTTAAATGTTTTGTATTAAGTGCGCATAGGTGTTATGATTAGGGCTGCAAGTTTGTCGTGGGAAAAAACCCCCCATATTCGCGGAAAAATCACGGGAAAGTTTGAAAATTACACTAATTCAAAAAAAAAAATTTATGATATAAATGATGCAACAGACAGAAATTGCGCAAATAATAAAGAAAGCTTAAAAATACACAACAAACGTATTTCTTTGAATTTCAAGCAATGTTAATATTTTTATTTAAATGAACAGAATTTTGGTACAAAGTATTGTACATTGTCAGATTATTCTCCTAAATTTTGATGTACTTAGACAAGCGCTCAAGTTTGGCTGCAAGGATTAGGGCTGCAAGTTTGTCGTGGGAAAAAACCCCCCAAATTCGCGGAAAAATCACGGGAAAGTTTGAAAATTACACTAATTCAAAAAAAAATTTTTATGATATAAATGATGCAACAGACAGAAATTGCGCAAATAATAAAGAAAGCTTAAAAATACACAACAAAAGTATTTCTTTGAATTTCAAGCAATGTTAATATTTTTATTTAAATGAACAGAATTTTGGTACAAAGTATTGTACATTGTCAGATTATTCTCATTTATCCTTCGTCTTTCATCACTTAATACCTTTTTATACTTAGAAAACGATCTTTCTGACTCAACGCTGTTTTTAGGCACCGACAAACTTCGAATTGCCACTTTTGCCAATTTTGTAGCGTTCGGTCTTTGATTTCCAAAACTCAATCAATTTTCCTTGACCGTTGCTTTATAAGAAGTAATTGCTGTGAAAACTCAAACATTCTACATTCAAACTACTAGTTACTAGTCCCCCCCCTTCATCTAAGAAACTGATCCATATGTAAGAAATCACAAGAAGCTGCCTAGGAAAAATTAATTGGATATGTAGAAAGGCAGTAGAAATTTCATTGCCCAGTGCAATAACATGTATAGCAATTTTTCTGTCAAAGATTTGATTTATAGCATTTTCCTTCTTTTGTGATTCCAATTTCTTTTGTACTCGTACAGACTTCAGGAAGGTAATTGCCCTCCCTAAGTGTAGAAAGACCACCTTAGTTGACAAGATTGTGATTATCTCTTATCTCTGAACTATTTTCATGTCATTTTGCTATTGATTCACTCCCCTAAATATCTAATCAATTTTACATGTTCAATTTAAGGTTCAGGGAAATAAAAAATTCTGTTTAATAAAAATAATAAATGAAAAAAAAAATCAAATTTTAAGCAATTTTCGCGCAAGTCAGGGCATATTGAGAAATTTGCGGATTTTAGGAAAAAAGATGACAATTTCGCAGAAATTCACGCCGCGACAAACCTGCAGCCCTAGTTATGATATATGTATATTTTTTTGTTTATTTCTTTAAAGTTACACCTAGTTGCTTTTGTTGACAAAGTTAAAGTAGTTTAATTCAAATTCCATAGTAAGTGTGAAATAATTTCAATTGTTTTGAGCTTTCTTATTATATAATGAAAACTTGTAATCAAACATTTCATAGTCATACATAGCACACTATAGAAGTTATTAATTTTTTTTTTTTTTTTGCAGTGTTGTAAAGAAAACAAATGTTTGAATTGAATGAATTTTTTTTGTTGTTAAAATTAAGACAAAAGTACCTGATGAACCTAATAATGAATTGTATTATATGCAATTCTTTTTGAAGAAAACTCATTTTCTAAAATAGATTGATTTGAATGTTTTAATTTTTTTCTTATAAATTAATTTAAAATTTGTTAATTTTAAATTTTGTTTAAAAAAAAGAAAATTTTTATTTTCTGATTTTTTTTTCAAAATTTTTTCCTTAACCAAATCATTGAATAAGTATTTATGTTTTTAAGTACAATTTGATAGTTGTTTTGGGGCAAAAAGGTATGAAACAAAAAATATATCAATCAACAGACCAGGATATAAGCACTGGGTAAAATTAAACATACCCAAAATTTTTATTGTGATTTTTGAGTCTCACTTCAGGTGGAATTTTATTTTCCAAATTGCGTATTTGTCAAGGCTTGATACATCTCAAGATTTTTACATGCAGTGCAGGCATGTCAGTTTTAAAATACATGCCCCAGTAAATGTTATTTGCTCAGGCATTTTTTTATGCGTATTAATTATATCATATTATATCTAGGTATGATTGTATCTAGTAACATTACATCAACACTTTTATTTTAAGCATACGTTTAAAGTATAATTGTCAAGTGCATGCATTTCAATATGCCTATTTCAAAACAAATGGATCATAGTTTAAAGGTTGCAAGTAATTAAGGTAACTTAAAAATAAACATGACTTGGGGGGATAAAAAATAATAAGCTAACTGTGTTCAATAAATTCTTTTTTTCCTCTCCTGCTTTGGTATTGTTTGTCACACCCAGGGTTGGCTTTTTGCCGGCAGAAACTGGTTATAACCGGTAAAAACTAGCAGAAACTAAAAAAACGTCTATATTAGTTCTAGTAATTACTTAATGACATTTTGTTTAATTAAACTGAAAAATATAACTCCATGTAATTGTAACAAACTTTTTTAATTCATTGTTTGTAAAGATATATTATTTTGTTTATATTAAATATAAAGAGTGCAGTATATCAAATATTTATATAAAATAAAGAATAAAGTAATGTAATAATAAATATAAATACTAGATTTTAGTTTATTATATTAAACTCTGAAATTCAGTAATTATTATCATTCAACTCTTAACATAACTGACAGTTTTAAACCGTATTTCTGATTAAATATTTTCATTTTCTTAAGTATTACTGATAAATAAATTTAGATTGTGTTTCTATTTTACAGCCTGCAACATCGCAACCTAAGTTCCGACATTCTGTGGCAAATGCTGTATCTAGGTCGAATCCTACTACTCCTAAGCGATCTGCTAAATCTTCAGAATTAATGAAAGCAAGGGAGGAAGCTCGTAAGCAATTACTAGCTGCGAAAAAGAAAGGCCGTCAGCAAGCTGTTGCAAATGATGATGAAATAGCCATTTTTGCCCCTGCTCCTAGTTAATACAGAGACTTGGAAATGCGTAACTTTTTTGACTTGTGATATCGGATATTGATGATCTTAATAGTTAGATGATTAGGCTCAATAATACTCAATTTTAAAATTACTCCATTAGTAATAATTATTATTTTTGCTATGGTACGTTTTTGACAATGAATAAATTTATTTTGCATATCTTATGTTTATGAAGTGATATTGAGAATGTATTGTTTTCGTGTGTATTTACTTTTGAGTGTATTTTTAATTATTTTCAGAGTTGTAATTTTTCTTTTTCGTATTTTCATTTGTGTGTGTGTGTTTTTTTTTTTTTAAATATGGTTATATCCTATTATATTTGAGATTAAAATTTTGATTATATTGTTAGTCAAAATTGTCACTTATAAAATTTTAGCAAGCAGTTTTCCTTATACAGATTTTACAAAATATGATTAATACTTTTAGATAAATTTTTTTATTACTGTTTATATCATTCTTTTAAATTATAATCCAACATTATTTTAAAATTAAATGTGTATGATAAGTTAAAATCACACATCCTATAATCAACTGTATACAAATGAAACTTAATAAATGTTAAATAAGCTTATTCAGTCTTTCACTGAGTTGCATAAAATAGTTGTCTTAAATTAAACTGGTATAATAAATTATAGAAAATAACTTGTTGAGGCTTAAATAGTGATTTCGAAAATAAACTATTTTTCAAATTTAATGAAGGAAATTTTTCAAAGGGTATAATAAATTCAAATTTATACTGCATATAGCTGTATTAGCCTTAAGAATAGTATGCAGCATAAATTTGAAGTTAGAAATTGCTCATTGCAGTTTATTAATAATAAAATGGTTTTTCAAATTATTATTTCATGCAATGCACTTAGTGTACTCATTAATTTTGCTGTAAAATTTCTATTATTTGCACAAAATGTAAGGATCTAAATTAATGTATTTAAATCTTGTAAATCTAAAATCCCAGATTTTCCTCTGACACTAAATATTTGGAATTAGTGTTATAAATATCTCTAATTCTTATTGTGTGCATTTGAGGAGAACTCCAGACGCTAAAAGGCTAGGTCTGTCTGCTGCTATTGTAACAAGCGAGACCATATTTCTGTATAGAAGCATGGAATTTATCTGTCGACACTTTGTATTACAAAATTGGAATTCATTTAAATGCTATAAGTGTTTGAAATAGGTTTTTAAGTATTTCATGTAATACATTCCATGCACAGTTATTAAATTTACCTGAAGGATTCCTACTGTTAAGAATAATAAAATAATAAGAGGACATCTTGAAATTCTCTATTAAGCTTTATTTTTCAAAGTATTAAAAAATTATCATCACTTTCTCTCCCATTAAATGTCTATTTTACTCTTTGACAAATTTTTTTTTAATTTTTAATATTTAGTGTTTTGAATTTTTCATAAAATTTTCAATTTGGTACTTACACTGCATAAAATTTTAATTAATGTTAAACATTTACTACTTTGTTTAATAGCTAGTTGAAAGTGTTAATGGATCAATACAAAACTTTTAAAAATGATCAAAATAGAAAGCTGAGAGTTTAGGATTAGTTACAGTGACAGACTATTTCCGATAGTATATTTTGTTTTGTTTCAATGCTGTATGGAAATAATATTAGTGGTGCATGAAGGATTAGAATTAATACAGTTTATTGTCTGAGTAAAGAAGTGTTACAGCCTCAACAATTTATTTTATTACTTCCTTTTTTTTCTCCTTCCAATCTATTCTGTACAAGCATGCAATTATGAAATCATTTTTGATATTTCTTAAAATAATTATCAAAATACATATTATGTTTAATTGTATCATTGAAAAAAAATCTTTTTTCATGCATGGTTATGTTTGAAGCGCTTACAGGAAATATGTTAAATGACATTTTTCTGAACTTGGAAACATGATTAAGTTCATTGTATTATTTGGCTTATTTAATTAGAAAAAAGAAATATTTATGTAATTTATATTTGAGCATATAACTATTGAACATTAATTTATTTTTTCAAAGCCTCAAAAAAAGCATTTTGCAAGCAATATTCTGAATTTGAAAATTGGATATAGTTTGGTTTATTAGTTTACTTTCTTAGTGTTAAGATTTAACTTATTTAAGAACTTGTCTTTCAAATCCTTAGATTTTTAAGTGAAAAGGCATTTTTTCAAACTTGTTAAGCTTCGTGGTGTATATTCTTCTGAATTTAAATTTGATATTATCAGCAGCATTATTTTGCTTATTTGTGTTTGAAACATTTAACTTAATAACCTGTTTGGCATGGAAAAAGTTTAGTAAACAATTTTCTAAAATGAATAAGCAAGATACAGTCGCTAAGTTTAAATGTTCAGAATAATTAACTTATTTAAAATCATGTTAAGTATAGAATGTTAAATTGTTATTCCAAATCCTTAAATAAGACAGCTTTTAAGGGGGACAAAAATTACCGAACATTTTTCTTATGTTCTATTTTCTGAACTGTATTATTATTTAGCTAATTTGAATATTAGAAATGTTTATTCGAGAACACACAAAGTATAGAACATCTATTTAATCTACCAAATAAAGTAATTCTTTTTTTTTTATGGAAAATTGAATTTTTTATATAATTTTCTGATATTTCTATAAACTTTCTCAAATTAATTTATCATAGTATCCCATTCAACATACAAGAAAATGTCAATATTTAAAATTTTAGTATATTTGTTTTCTGCTTCATTTACAGTTTTAGTGTGAAAAATGGTTGAAGGCAAATTATTGAAACTATTAATTTAAAAAATTACATGATAAAAATAAAGTAAATATATTTAAATAAAGACTTTCACTAGTTTTGTATTTCACTAAGAACAATATTCAAAAGAAAAAAAAGTTTTGTAAATGAAACAAAAATTGGCCTCAAAGCTTCATGAAATTTTTAATGATAAGTTAAGAATTTTAATGGAAATTCATACTCATTTTAACTTGACATGTTATTATACATCACCCAAAACGAGGTTAAATGGAGAAATAGCTTTAGTAGTGTGATTTGAGCAGAGTAAACAAACTTGAAATAATGGCTGTTTCATAACAAATAAACAGGGAAGACTGCAATTTTTTTGTTGACTCACAATACAAGTTACATTTGACTCCTAACAAATTTTATTTCTTCTCATGCTAATTAAGTACTCACCTCTTTTTACTAATGAGGTAATTTAAAATGTGTATATTCCTTGCTTAATGTATATTTGGTTTTCTGGTTTATGAAAGTTATGTAAATACACGTGGTTTTTTAATTAATTCTGATGGCTTTTATAATTGTTTATTCTGAAATTTTCTATAGCTTTTAATTGTATATATACTGCAATATCTTGATTCCTTCCTACTTTTTAGAAATTAGACTTTCATAGTTGTAAAGTAATGCAGCTTTAAAATTTCAGCAAATTTCTTTCTTCTGAATAATTTGTAGTGATGTAGTTTTAACTTTTAGGAGACTAGTGCAATTATGCCGTGCACAGTAGGGCATTTTTTCCCCTCAAATTAAGTGGATAGATTTTTTTAAAAAAAAAAATAAAAACGAATGCTTGCTTAAATATTTGTTTATTTTTATGTTAATTCCCTGCAAGTTTTCTGTCTAGATAAATATTGCAATTAATTAGATTTAACAGTTTCAATAATTTTAAATAAAAGTGTTGTGAATTAATTAAGTTAGCAACTTGTTAATAGTAATTCGTTTTTGTCAGAGTATAATAAAATATGATTCATAATATAGAATAAGATAATTTTGAATTAATTAGTGTAATTGAGCAATTTAAAAATTTAGGATCATTTATTGAATTTAAATTCCCCATAACGTCAGCTTATTTATAAATTATTTCTCCATTCAGGAATTTCCATTTTAAATAAATTATTTTCTTCACAATCCTGCCTAGACTTTTATTAAAATGTAACAATGAATGTGATATGGTAACGACATAATATAGGTATTATCACAAAAACTTGACAATCTTGTATCTATGCAAATCAAATTATATTTGACTCTAAGAGTTAACATAATGTAATATTAAATGCCACAGTTTATTATTATTCTAATTTTTATCTATATGGTATTTATTTTTTTTTATTTAAAATGCAAACTTGATGACAGATTGTCTTTTAATGTAGCAATTTTTTTTAAAATAGCAGTTGAGCATCACATATTTTCTTTATTTATATTAAATAAATTTAAAATCTAAGTATCAAAAGCAAATATTGATCACCACTTCATTTATTGATAAGAACTGAACTAAAATGAGAAAAAATGATACTCAATTCTTAACTCTCAATATATAATATCATTATTTGAATGCATTAAAATTTATTATGAAGTAAAGTGAGTAGGCAGCAAATTTATTTCACTCAATTTTACATAATTGGTACAGCAATATAAATGGAGTATATTGGATCACTTAACCTACTAAAGGTGCCATGACAAAATATTCTTGTGACTTGTTAACTCGAAGAAAGGAGCTTTTTTGGAAGAGGGAACACCTCTAGCACTATTTCTAAAAGGTACATATTTGAATTGTTTAAAAAGAAAAGAACTAAAATGACTAGCTGACATATGCTGTTTGATCTTATAATTTATTTTTCCTTTTTTGTCCTACTGTGCCAAGCAATATGAAAGTGTTTAAATAATTTCCTCAAGCGGGTAGTTATTATTAATCACCAATGATAACCTCACCTTAGACTGATAAGTTTATTTGAATCAATTGAGCATCACTTAACTTGGCAGTATTGTAGCTGTTGATTTTAAATAATTATGGTCAAAAATATGCATTACAGAGACAAATTGCAGATGAAGGTTTAGAACGTAATTTTAGTTTTTAAGACCAAAGTAATATTTACAGCAATTTCCATTTTAAATATTTGCAATTATAGAAAAGTAAAATCTAAAATAAAAATTTTCTTGATGTTAAAACATTAATCTACTTATTTTGTGAACTGAAATATTATTAAAACACTTTGTTTAATGATAGAAACTGAACTGGAATTTCAATTATTGGTGATAAAGTATATTAATTTTTGTATTTTATGTATATGTAAATTAGTCCTAATCATTAAAGTGAGAACAATTTATCACTTACTACAAAATTAATGTGTTAGAGTTATTAACATTTTTCTGTTCTTAATTTCAACTAATACAAAGACCATACATACAGATGCTATTTGAATATTATTTAACACTGCCAAGTTAAGTTAATGCCTGGTGTAGTAAAGAAAAAATCAGAGCTTAACTGTATTTGAATATGCAATTCATGAAATATGCCATTCAACTTGAATGTAAAACTGATGAGATTTTTATACCGTCATGGTTCCAAATAATTCATATATGAATTTCATCTAAATGCTCATCTTACATGTCTTTTTCCTTTCACAAATTTTGCCAAAATAAAATTTAAATAACTACTTTGATTCATTATTTTTTAACATACATTTTATTTACAGAAGAAGACGTTAACGCAAAATTAAATCAAGTATGTGATGTCAGAGAAGTATATGTGTTAGAATAGAAATCTGTTCTCAATCTCCCACAATTTCTGATCTTTAAAGCTAGGAGGTTGTCCCATAAAGAGATGTTTTTTTTTCCGCCAGAGATGAATAACCATACTTGTTGCGGCAAATATTAACATTTTAGTAGTAGTCAGAAAAACTACATCCTTAGTTTAAAATATAGCCACTTCTACACTGATTTTCAGGGTGCATAGTTGTTAAAATCAATCCTGATCACCTTATACCTATCTACCACTGTTGTATATATTTTTATTTACTTAGTTTCCCCTCATTAAAAATAATCTAGGTATGAGATTTTTGTTTAGCACAATGTCCTGATCTATATTGTAAAACCCACAGCCTACTTTAGGAGCACTCAACCTTCCCCCAAGAGCCACTTGCACAGTACATTAAATAACAAAGGGCCATACGCAAGATTGGACATCATTGAGGGTAAATACTGTTTGTCTAAGATAGAAATGAAATGAGGTATGATAATTTCAAGTAGGGGTACTGGTTTCAGCGAAAGAAGAGACCTTGTTCATCGAAGCTACTCTCCCTAAAATGCCCTCTTGTTTCAACAGCACCAGACTACCGCAGACTTAAGTAGCAGTCAGAGTACCTATCTTAGACAAACAGTACATTATTTCTTTTTCAGGGCTCAAAGTTGTCCTTAATTATTATAAATGTTCTGAAATTAATGCAATATCCAAATTTTTGTTGGAAGTTAATTAGCAAGAATAAGCATTTATATAAAAAGAATTTACTAAATTTCAGTTTTGTTACATGCCATGAAATAAGAGTATATAACAAAAAGCCCATAAGCAGAATATTTTCAAATGTTCTGCAACAGGACTTATTAATTTATACAAATGTTCTGCATGCATTTCATTGCGAAAAAAAGTCAACTTTACGTTAAAATACTATATTTTCACTTATTAGGATTATACACAGATACACTGCATTATTTTTTAAACCAAGGCAAACATTCTTGATTTGTTATTTTTTCAATCACTTTTGAAGTACAACTTTTGTTAATGACGAAGATGATAAATTATAAATAAAATACCTATGATATGAAGATCCGAACATTAAAATAAGGGCTGCCTTAAAAATCTTTCGAAGGGACAAGTGCCCAAATGGTGCACCATTTGCAAACACAAACATTCGCTGGCTGTTGTTCCAACAACTTCTTCATCTCCATCGAAAGCATTTGGTCTTTCAGAAACAATTCTGTCAATCGTTGATCCCCACGATTCTCAAATTGCTTTTGAAATGGGAATGGAAAATATAAAAGTCATAAACTTTATGAAATTGGAAATCTCGGAATTTAATTCTTTAACAGCTTGATTTAGAAGCTTTCTTGATAAAATAGGTGATCGATTTCTCCTGCTGTCTGCTAAACACTGATACACCCATTTTATAAAAATGTTATAGCCAAAAGCTTATTCTTTAATTTCCTCCTCAGAATGGCAAAGATACGGGAGAGGGAGAATACTGATAAATGTGCTGAAATTTGTGCAGGGTGTCAAATGTTCCTCTTTTAAAGCAACATCACTCCAGGAAAACAGCAAGTGGTCAAAGCTAAAGAGAATTCCATGCAAGATACAAATTGTTCTGCAGGATTTCGTTTGTTCTGCGACGTACGTCACAGCTCATCTCTCTCCAATCACTCTTTACTGCTTTTCAGAATCTACACAAAAATTCCCCCCTTTTTATCAAAAATTTATCTGCATGTATATAAATATAGGGAAGAGAGATTTGTCGTTTTCCGCATAAGTTTACACAAATACAAAAGTTGTACCAAAAAACGCTCACAGGAAACACATTGCACCAGCCGACAAAAAAATAATTAGTTTGATTACAGTGAAACGGGCACGAAATTCTATACAAAAAAAAGGTCAATTGGAAACATGTGTTGCAATAACATCGCAGTTAAATGGAACAATTGCAAAAAAAAGTGTAATTTACAACGAAATCAATGTAAATAAAGTACACCACAAAGTAAGTATTGAAATGAGTTATTTGAAATTCGCATGCTATATTAAAAATAGAAACTTTTAAAACTACAAGGGAGCAAAGAGCAATAACTGCGTGAAAAAAACTTTTACGATGAAATAGGGGCCAAGTGTATATTCGAGCGTGATTCAAAACTTTGTACCATAATAAAAATACAGAATTTTTAAAATACCAAAAAGGGTAGCAATCAAGTCTTCAAAAACTAAAACAGTTAAAATAAGTTCTTGTAGCTTCATGTGACAAAGCAACCAGAGACCCTCCCCCTTTCCCCCCCCTCATGTTTGACAGTACTGAAATCTCTTTCCACCTCTCATAGAAAAAGTATAATCGATTTGTTCATATAGTTTTTAAAAACAGACTGTGTTAAACTCATGACGCAAGCCAATAGCAGTCTTCAACTTTCCCCCTTCCTTTCTAATAATATCACCACTTAGTTAAAAAAAAATTGTCCCCATGAACCAATGAAATTAAAAAAATTGGAAATTTGAGACTAGTTCTTCATTGCTTACATTAAAATAAATCCAACATATCATTAGAAAGTAAAACATGTCACTTTATTTATGAATCTAACCAGGTCAACCTGCTACCCAACCATTGTTCTCTAGATCAGCTAATACTTCAGTCTAGGATTGGAATCCTATACTTCTCACTTAGGATTTACTTGTAGTATTATAATTTAAGGGTAACAAATCTAGTCCTCATAACTTTATTATGCCAAATTCTTACGCGTGCAGGGTTAAATCCCCTCCCATAAAATGAATGTGTCAAAATGTCAAAGTAAAACTAATGTATCCCATTCATAAGTTTTATTCATGGACAGGCTTTTTTTATGATTTTTTCTACAAGTATTATGCTATGCTACTGGCATTTGAAGCTATCCTTGGCCACAAATCTGCACACTCTTTAGCAACAGGACCTGTTATAGCTGAACCTATAATGAGAAATGATACACATTAGTACACACAAGTAACCCTTTAAAGTACTTCTCAAAAACGAAGATTTGTAATAAAAACGATTGTACATCTTTACACGTTTGAACATGTATCAATAATTATTTAGCACTGACTGCAATTTTTTTAAAAAATTATATCATTTTACATTACAGGTTTAAGATGTTATGACACAAAAAGAATTGGTTTGCTTTGAATAATTTAATAGGATGTGAAAGAGGTAGCAAACCACTTTATCAAACAAGGAACTTTATTTTATGACTACTTACGTTCTATTCCGTAGCCTTGTAATTTTGAACCAATCCAGAAGACAAGGAAACTCCTGGATCATTACCCCCAGAGGTATTAATTTGTTGCGGGAACATGGAGGACTTTGAGACTCGACAGATTTAACGTGCATCAGTCACCATTTACTACACGGGGAGTCTTCGGCCGGCGAGGATCGAACCCACGACCTCTTGGATATGGGCCCAGCGCTGGACATTGAAATTAATTATCAACTAACTCACTAAATTAGATTGAATTTAACACTACTCATGTAAAGTATAAAAAGTATTATCAAACAAAGTAACATCGTCGAACGCTTAAAGAAACAACTCAAATTCGAAAGTTGGTATTAAATTTTATAAAAACATCGGGGAAAATAGAAACAAAACGAGCAAAAAGCCGAACATGATTGAACACGTCAAATAGCGCATGTAATTAAAAAAAAAACCACTTAATACAGGGATGAGAGTAGTCAGAAAGTAAAAAAGAGGAAAAAAAAAAAAAAAAAAAAACGGAAAATATATATATATAAACAAAAATTTGACAAAAAAGTTCGATTTTTAAACTTGTAAACCATGTGAATATAAATCCCGATACGAGACTTTTAAATCACGTAAATATGAAACTCTACATCGAATTTAAAAAAATGCGAAAACACAAATCATGATTTTTAAATTTTTTGATCACGATGCATAATTTTCACGATGCGATATCACGATGCGATATTACAACCACAAAAACGAATCATGATATTGGATTTTAAGCTCACGTGAATACGAATTGCTACATAGGGCTTTAAAAGCTCGTAAGTACAAATTGCGATATTGATTTTTTAAATCTCGTAAGTAAGAATCGCACTGTACAATATTTAAATCGCCTGAATAAGAATCGCAACGTTCAACTTTTAAATCAGGTAAATACGAAAATCGAGATTTGATAATAAAATCGAGATTTTAAAAATGCATAAATACAAAACACGATATTGGATTTTTAAATGTCGTAAGTAAGAATCATAATATACGATATTTAAATAGCGTAAATAAGAATCGCAATGTGCAACTTTTAAATCAGGTAAATACGAAAATCAATGATTGATATTAAAATCGCGTGAATAAAAATCGAGATCTGAATTACGAAAATACGAGCTATCCAGCCGACGGATAAAAAATACGGAAAATCTTATTTTCTGTGCGTGAAATCGGAGAAAATAGCTAAAATAAGTAAAAATGCAGAAGTTTCTGTTTATCCTTGAAAATCGTAAATAAATATAATTATTTTACTTCAATGACTGAATTTAAAAAAAAAACGGGATATTTATTTTAAAAAAAACGAAACTTTTAGAGAATCGGAGATTTTGATAAAATGGCTGAAATTCGAGAGACAAAAAAATCTCATCCCTGTATAAAGGTCAACCAGTTTTATCCCAAGGAAATGATTTTTAGAGAAACTTCAGAGGGAGGAAAAGGGACTTCAACAATTTCTCTCCGCGGAAAATTAAATTCCTCATAAAACATTTTAACTTGGGCTAAAAAAAATTTCAGCGGAAATTAGCGGGAAAAATGGAAAAATCTGAAAAAAAAAAAAAAAAAAAAAAAAGCGGAAATCCGCGAATCCGCTGAAGAATCTCATCCCTGTTAATAGCACCTAAAAATGAATAACCCCTGAAAAAAGTCATAATCAAAGGCCATGAAACTGCAATAGAAATGTCACAAATCAAACACATCAAAAAGTGGCAACGCAAGTGTTTGATCTCTGTACTACGATGGAAACGTACTCAACCGAGTCCAATATGAATAAATAAATAATAATAAAAAAACACTGTATCACAAGGTTCATAGGGAGGATAAATTTTTCTGAATTACTTCCTGTATTATATTTATTTTTAACACTAAACCCCCTTTATTTTACATGATTTGAATTACAAAATTGATGTCTTCACTTGTGACTATTTTATGCAATACACTCGAACTTTTGACAGAACAATTCAACATGAAAAAACATTGGAATTGAAACAATGGCCGGATATATAATCAGTTTGATTTTTCTTTTTTTGATAAAATATTTTTAGCAAATTCTTTAAAGCACTTAGTCTAGTTTACAGGACTTCAGTATACAAAGGTGTAGCACTTTTCAACTTACCTTTCATTTCCCCTTTGTTATTTACTATAACACCTGCATTATCTTCAAAATATAAGAACACACCATCCTTCCTCCTATAAGGTTTCCGCTGGCGAATAACCACAGCAGGCATTACTACAAAAGTCAGGATTAAAACCACAATTTGTTACATAGGAACTGACACAAAATATAAGCTATTTGGAACATAATGACACAATTTATTTTTTAAAAAACTAGACACAAAATGCATGCACTTTTGGTTTTTAGAAGCAACCATGGAAATAGTAGTTTATAGTCCCTTTCAGCGTTTCGGCAAAACATGAAACTAGCAATAATTTCCACATCAGAAAATTTTTTGAATGTTTTAATATAGCATTTTATGTGATTTATCCCATAAGCAGAATATTTTCGAATGTTCTGCAACAGGACTTATTAATTATACAAATGTTACGCAAGCATTTCACGGCGTCAAAAAAAGTCAACTTTACGTTAAAATACTATATTTTCATTAATTAAAATGCAGGATCATACACAGATATGCTACATTATTTTTTAAACCAAAGCAAACTTTTCAAATATCATTTAAAAAAAACTTGACTATCTGTATCTTCAATAAGTAACAGCCTTTTTGCAGGAAAACGCTGTCACTTATTCAAGATACAAATTGTTCTGCAGGACCTCGTTTGTTCTGCGACGTGCGCCACAGTTTTAGGCACTTTCTGCTTCTGGGTGATTTATGATGAAAACGTCACCAATTTGTCAAACTTGCGGGAATGGGAATTGCAAGTACGATTTTTAAATACCTTAAAAACGAATTGCAACACTTTACTTTTAAATCAGTTGAATACAAAAATAGATGATTGATATTAAAATCTTCTGAATAAGAATCACGATTTTAGCACATTTCAACGTAGTTACTAATATGTCAAGGCAACTAAGTACCCGCCAAAGCTCCATGTATCATTCAGGGAGAAAATGTTTTTTAAGTCCGACTTCCGTTCGGGCGGATTGGGTTTCTCTAATCCGCCTCCTTAAATCAGGGATGAAAGTGGTGGCTGGCTACCCTGCTGAAAAACCAATAAAAATTCATAAACCCTGCAATAAGCTGGAAAATGCAGCAGAGCACGCAGCTATGCATATAGAAAGCAATAATAAAACAAAGACTATTTAAAAAAAAAAAAAAGGAGACTAAACAATACAAACCCTTTTTTCTTAATTCTGGCTTTCCCTTTTTGACTGTTGCTACAATCATATCACCACATCCTGCAGCAGGCAATCTGTTTAATCTACCTTTGATTCCATTTACAGCAATGATATACAGGTTCTTGGCTCCTACGAAGAAAAAAAAAAGTGAATCATATGATACATTCTGCACATTATTATCTTTAATAGAGGCTATTTAAAGCAGTCAGTCAAATTGGGGGCCAACCAAAGAGCTTTGACTGTGCAATGATCATTTTACTGAACAGGCTTTCGAACCATCTCCATAGTTAGATAATATAGACACAGAAACTTGAGGTTACTTTACTACTTATAAAATTTAAAAAAAAAAAAAGCAAACAACTGGAGACTACTATCGCTTTACAACAAAAATAAACTATTACCAGGGGTCTGTCCAGACATTTTGTGAAGGGTCCGTTTTTGTAAAATTGTGAAAAAAAATTACTCGTAATTTGTGAATAACTTAATAAAATAACTGTGAACAACTTAATAAATAAATAATAATGTGGAAATAATTGTGAATAACTTAATAAATAAAATTACTCGTAATTGTAAAGGGTGAACAAGCGTTAAGTCACATTTTTTCAACCAGGGTCCGCTTTTGTGAATTTGTGCAAATAGGGTCCGTAATTGCAAAAAATACTTTTTCAATGAGTTTTTAAATTGTAAAGACATAAAAGATTATGCTCAACACTGCAAAATTATAATTAAAAAAATTAATTTTTAAAAAATAAACAGCAATTGCAGCTACTAAATTAGCGATGCAACATACAAATATTTGGTATTTAGCCTATACTGCTCAACGCAGAATATTAATTTCAGACGATAAAGGAAGAAGCGTCTGCCGCAGACAAAATTTAGTTCATTTACATCTGTCTTTCTCTCCCCCCCACTTCCTGGGAAGGGTTTATTGATTAACAAAACAATAATGAAGATAAACAAATTTGTGAAGGTACGATTAAGAGATAAAATTATTTTGTGAAGGGTCCGTTTTTAAGTTAAAATATTTTGTGAAGAGTTCGTTCTTATGAAAAGATATTTTGTGAAGGGTCCGTTAATGGACTCAAAATTTCTTCTAAACAGACCCCTGATTACAGTGACAGTAGGAAATCTTTCAATGCAGTTTTGTCTGTTGTCAAAAATCAAACACAGTGGCCCAAAGTTTGACACGAAAAGAGTTAAATATGGATATTGTGGAAAAATATTACGGGAGTAAAATGATCATTATTTAATTTATAAATTTTTCTCTAATGTATCATAATTATTCATAAAAATCATTTGGTCTTGAAGAGACCAGTTTTCTTTCAATTATAATTTTTTTTAAAACTGGAAACCAGTCTGCCAGTACTTAAATAAAGTAAAACACTTGATAAATGATAGTTGGTCAAATCATAAAATGGCATTTAACTAAATATGGACATCCAAGATCAATAGTAAACAAACTATATTACATACCAACTACTACTTAGTTCACATTCCGATGCAAAAACACTTAAGTGTCAGTATGCTTATTATTCTTGTTGCATTTCAAAAAAATTAGCACACTGTCCCTTTTTCACAAAAACATCGAGAGAAAACTTAATAAAGTCAAATACTAATAATTCTTATCTCTTAAAGAAATCAATATATCACAGTTCAAAAATCAAAGAGAGAAAACAAATTTCCCTCCATGAATTCAAAATGTATTTTGATGTAGCACCAATGCGGCAACAATACACTAAAAAGAATGCACTGCTGTTTGAATGATGCCTGAATTTATTCTGTCATAACTGAATTGCACCAAAAAGTACATCAGATTAGATTTAGCTTTAAATTGTAAATAATAAATATAAATAAAATTTATCAGACCTCATTCTGATTCTAATTATAGCTACATAAAATTATATACTACATAAAAATATTGCCTAATAATCTGAAAATGTATATTTACAAGTATAAAAAACCTCAACAAATGGAAATATATTAACAGTGCTTTTGTTCTAATAACCTAATAATCATCTGAAAACTTTATAGTTTTATCTTGAGCAGTTGCTTTATTCAGTTACATGTTTTTAGTTTGCATTTAAGCAATAAGAATTGTATATCCTTTGAAAAATCACACTTCAATTTTTTGCACTTTGCAAGTCATTGGAAAAAAAAATTCACAACAATAACTGAAAAAAGGTGATAAAACCATGCACATTTATCTAGAATCAGATGCTTCAAAGAGGGGCTAATTAAATGCAGGTTGTGAGATTAACAGGTTGAAACAATTTTGTATTAAACAAAGCAATATTTAAAAAAATTATGGCAACTTTGTATTGCTTGAAAATACAATGAAAAACGATAGAATTGTTACTAATTGGAATAGAACTTTGTTACTAATTGGAATATGAAGATAGAGGAAGAAAGACACAGAATAAATGTCTCACTAACAAGATTTTGCATAAAGTATTGAAATTTACACTTTAGATTTCTGAAACTCCAAATATGTCAGAAGATAAACAATAAATTTGTAGAAGTAATTCACGCCTGATATAATAATAAAATTCTAGGATCATCACTTCTAAACAACCTTTAAATTGATTCCTTAGACAAACTTATCGTATTCTTAAATATAAAAATATCTTTTAATAATTAAATTATTTCATTTTTAAGTGTTGAAAAAAGTAATTGGTATAGCCTTAAGTATCAACAAAGCACAACTGATGTTGATGTATGAATGATGCTTTAAAACTTGTACTTTGCAAGTCATCGTTTCCACAATTATGCACAATTACACAGATGTATCAAGAACAATTATAATGATTTTAATATACAATATCTGACCAAATGTCACGATTCGTTATTTTGTGTCTGTATTCAGTAGCCAGTACTAAAATCCCATACGTCAATTAAATCCCTTAAGCCAAACTCTGCTATGAAAGATTCATTCTTAAAGATTGAGCGAATCACAATTCTTAAGTGTCTCATATCTTCAATTTATAGTGACATCGTGATCAAAGCAGCAAAAGCAAAGTTCATATTAAGGAGAAAATATATCTGATTTAAAATACATCACTTCACAAGTTACATAAATAATATCTGAACACAAACTTATGAAATAGAATCGGTGAACTATTCCGAATCTCAAAATTAGGAATCTTTAGAAAAAATTTCGAAAGTAACGCATCAAAACAATACTTCTAGATATTAAGATTACAGTGCAGAAGAATAGATATGTAGACGAATATAAAACCATTAATAAATATGAAATATCCAGTTCAACAAGTTTACCTGTGTTATCTGCACAATTAATTACAGCTCCTACTGGTAAACCAAGGGATATACGAAATTTAGCCCCAGAAGTACCACCACGACCTGAAATATAATTTAAATAATGAGAAACGAAAAGGTTTTAAAATAATAGCGAAACGCCATGTATAAAGCCACAATATAGGAAAGAATTAAGCAGGAATTTTAGCTTAGTTTTATAATTATAAATGTATCCTATATAAAAGGTAAATATAATCATATTTCATTTTATTAAAACATAATATATAAATCAGAATACATAAATTACAATATATAGATGATATAGTATTAGATTAATAAGATTGTTACGTACCTCTCTTAGACATATTTACACGATTTTTGTGAGTTTTACAGCAACAAATGCGGGGATGGGAAAATATACACAGTATGGAGGACAGCACCGTTGCCAACGAAAGTTTTCTAAAACAAAAATTTATGAAATATTACTCTTCTAATGCATGCGCGGTGGCCGAAGAGTAAAAAAAGAGTAATTCTCACTACTAAGAATAATTTCCTCAGAAACGGTAGTGAGTTTTCGAGGAACCATTCTTAATGCATGTTCGATCACTGTTCGATGCTGACCGTCGTATTAATTTATCTCTTTCGGTAGGTTATGTGTGCAATATTCTTTCCTCACCAATGAAAAAAATGTGAGTTGTCGGAGAATTTTTAACTGTGACTTTCAAAACATCATTTAGACTTCATTTTTAGGATTCTCCTTATGAACGTTTTAACTTACTTTGATAACATATTTTAAAATATGAAAAAAGCTCTTTTTAACATTCGTCTTACATAACAGTTTGTAATTTTTAATAATTGTACAATTTTAATATACTTATGCATCCAAAAATACTTACATCTAATCTGATTGGAAAACGTAAATCCGCCTCAAGAACTGCAATGAGATAATATAATTTCGATTACCAGGTAAAAAAGTTTTCTTAATAAATAAATCAAATATTGGCAATTTATTTTTATAATTAATAAATTACAAACTACAAACATGAATTGAAAGCAACTACAGATGATGATCGAATCATAGTTTCGAATTTCAATCCGGAAATTACTTTATAAATGCCATTAAGCAATTCGAAATCTTAGCTTCTCTTAATCAAAAACTAGTATACCATTGTTCTATCAGCGATTTATTTACATAAAATTTCTACAGAGTGTTTGTAACATATAACCAAGTTTTATTATCTTTTTATCCTAGTGCGACTTCGTACCCAGGTCGTCTGGCTACCAAAGCAGGGGAGCCATCCCCTCGGCAGATGATCAAAATTGCGATGGCATGTTTTCGGATCAACTTCAGGGATACTTCCCAGGCAGTCGCCAATAGCCCATTGCACAGCTCTAGTACGACGTAAATAAAGTAACTAATTAACTCCTATCCTAGTCCTGCTTGTTGATCGTTAAAAAACGTTTCCCAGTAGATCACTAATGTCAAGTACCACTGACTGTCAGTATGGGGGTGTCCATTTTGATCAGCCTGTGATGGGAATGAGAGTGTGCGGTGTTGATTCTCGTAAAACTGTTGAACATAAAATATTCACACATATCGTTGATATCCCGAAACGGGGGTGCCATTCTCTCTACTGATTATCAAAATTGTGATAGCATGTCTTCGGATAATTCCCATGGATACTTCCCACACCGTCACCAATACCGCATTTAGCAGCTCTAGTGTGACGTAAATAAATTGCAATTACAACTACATGAGCCGTGGTGGCTCAGGGGACAGAGCGTTTGCCTTCCAATTAGGTGAACCCAGTTCGAATCCCAACGATGGCTGATCGATACGAATTCCGCATCCGGCTTGAACGCATGGAGACGGATCATGGGTTAGAGTCTACTCGCCGTTAAACTAACTGTAGGAGGGTTTCGTAGTTTCCTTTCCATTTAACGCAAATGCGGATTAGTTTCATGAAAAAGTCCATCACGAAGGAGAACTTCTCCCAATACTAGATTCAGAAGTTTCCATGTCTTCTGGATTGGGATCAAAATTGCAAGGCTACGGAGTTGAACATTAGTAGTCATAAGCCCCAAATTGGGTACAATATTCAACTACGGTTGTGAAATGAAATAAAAATTACAGCTACGTCCAATTCTCATGATTTCTCACCGCCACTACCATTAAAAGGAGCTTGACATGCAAAGATTATGTGGCTTGTTCTGGTGGCCAAGAAGCGGAGAATATCTGCTTCATGAGTGTTCAAAAATACTTTTATCGAACTTAGCCTTCGAAGTTAAATTATCGTGCTGGGCAAATGACAAGAAATGGTCGTAACATTACTGTTGAATATGGAAACAGTCTTTTTTTTCGAATCAATCATGCAGAAACCAGTAGTTCGATCGAATTTGCTTCAGTTACATATTATAAGGGTCTTAATTCGGTACAGGCAATTTCGATAGCTGTCGAAGGAAAATAAGAACCTGATCGGTTAAAAATCTTTTCCCGCAGAGAATAAGTAACTCCACATTTCTCTATGGCTATCGCAAGTGTCTACCGCATTTAGCAAAATTAGCCCCTTTATGTAGAAACTGCACGAAAGGTCCATTCTCCCTGCCTGTAATTTTTCTCATCGCAAAAAAATCGATGAGAATTAGGGATCAAAATCGGCTACAGATGACGTAGTGTAGAGCTCTCTACCCATGGCAACACTTCACATTCTTTTATCATTAGCGTGTGAAACATCGTAGGAGAAATAAGTACGTTGGTTTCTGCTTTTATATTTAGATAAATTGAAAACTTTTAAGTTAGGAAACTATATGGAACTGAAAATTGCATTAAACATAGTTTTAAAAGAAAGTATCGTGGAAATGTTAAAATATATTTTTGACAATTAAATATGAAAAATAATATGAAGATGAAAAATATCGTAGTACATTCCCATACAATTGAGAAGAGGTAAAGAGTGAGTGTCAAGACATGGAGCCGGTCTTTTACGTAGATGGCATATTCAATCGTTTCAATCGCGAATGAAAAAAAGATCGGTGAAAAATATTCAGCCCGAATGGATGGTGTTTTCAGTAGACAGTATAAATGTAAACAATAACAATCTCGAGCTGCATGTCTGCTCTAGTTCCGGTTAGAAAGTTTGAAGCTGCTTACTACATGTTATTCTGCGAGGTGATATTTTCAAACGGAAAATTTTGTTTTCAATAAAAGAAATAAATTAGATAATTTCTGAGATCAAATCTGCTGTATTTCATACGATATTAATGTCAATATGAAATTCTGGTGAGTTGGAAGTGAAAATTCGTTTTAGTTATTTAGAGATATATTGTTAAAAAACAGTGGCGTGCCAACTTTTTTTTGACTGGGGGGGCGAGCCAATGCAAAGTCATAAGCTTTGCTTGATTTAATATTTTAAAGTTTGTTGTATTATTTTAATATTGTAATTTGTCTAATTGTAATTATCTAAACTATTTCCGTTGTTTATGACGACGATGATTTAACTATTACATCCACACCAATTTAGTTAACAAAAAATGATTTATCAATCCGAAACTAATTAAAAAGAAAAAAAGTGTATTAAAATGTAAAAAATCTAATTAATGAATTTTGTAATTTTACTCCTTTAAACTTGTTAATGCTGAGCAATACATTTTGTCGATACATTTTAATCATAATGACATAGAATGGTTTTTCGCTCCTCAAAAACATATTGAATTAAAAATAACTTGTTATTTAAATTTTGATTCTAGCATAGATTTGAATTTAATCATGAATATAAATTTTCAGTTTACAAAAAAATGGAAAATTAACTTTATCATAATTTTAACGATAAGCACAAGGTATAAAAACATTAAAATAAAAGAAGGAGTAAAAGAGATTGATTTCTAAAATTAAATCTTATTTTAAAATGACTTTGAATTGTAACAAGTCTTCTGATTTTTCTGGTTAATTCCAAGGTAAAGCTTAAAATGTATACAAAGAAAAAAAAATACAATTTTAAACATATAAATGTGCAGCAATTTAATGAAGTAGAATTAACTTTATCATATTAAGTTTTCCTGATAAAGGACTAGGGATGAAAAAATTAAAACAAATGAAGGAATTAATTTCCAGCTCGCCATATTTAAATATGTTTCTTATTTACAGAAGTATAATCTAAACACATTATAAAATTATAACCAAAAATTTTATTGTATATTAGAGGCTACGTGCTTTTTTAACTTAACAATGCAATATTATTTTTTAAATTTAGCTATTCGAAACAAAATTGTAGAGCGAAAAAGACTAATGGAAATTTAAAAGAATCTTTCGAAAAACCAAATGATATTGGGAAATTATGTTATATACTTTTAAAATATTTAAAAATTTTCAAGTATAAATTGAATGAAATATATTTAAAGAATTTACAATGTTCTAACAAAATATAGAAAAGCAATTAACAAAAATATCATTAACATAAGCGTAAAGGCAAAAATCCGATAAAAATGAAATCTAAAAAAAATATTACAACTAAACAAAGACTAATTCTGAAAAATTTGCTGTACTACTTATTAAAAATTTGTTGTATTATAACATAGTTTTTATTAAGACTTATTATTTTATTAATGAGAATAAAGAGTTACTGGTCACAAAATTAATCACAAAAATTCCCATTTAGCTTAAAAATGTTTGAAAAATAACAAGGACAGAGGAATAGAAATTATTATAGAGAAAATAAAAATCCGAAATTTTTTTTTTTTTAAAATAACTGACAAATAATCAAAGTAAACTACGAAGTTTGAAAATTAAAATGTTCGGAAAAAGCATTTCAATAATACATGACTAAATATAGAAAGTAAATAATGTCAGACAAAAATCGTAATTACTGAGCCAGGTATACCTGCAAAAAATGCATTAAACTATGTCTGACGCACAAAAAAAAAGGAATAAATTAAAAGATTACTGACCATCACTGAACAACCTTAGAATCGTCAGCCCTGTGTATAACAAAAATATTCAAATCGCAAACATAAGAAGGCTCTGACTAAATTGTCGAACTGTTTTTTTTCCTTCCAGATTACAGCTATCCCATTATTTTAAGGGTCAAGAATCTGCATACGTTGATTGAAAAAGTTTATTCAAAGCAAGTACGTTTTCGTGGGGGAAATTTCTTGACTCTTAAAATCGTCTACCCTTACACTAATTATTTCGCATATTTAAAGTCAGATTCCCGAACTATCCGAATTGAGACCTATGAAAATGCGATTGTTTGATCTAAGAGTGCTCGCTTTGTTTATTTATTTATTTACGCTCAATACATTGTTTGTTTGATTTTGCTACAAAATAGAAAACTTTAGCCTCTTGCTAGTTCACGTACATAAATAATTATTACCTGCACTGCACAGAATCAAAAATTAAAAGTGCGTGAGCATGCGAGATATTACAAGAAAGTGCTAAACCTCACCATTCAAGTAATGAAATAACTTCTCAATTTGAACAAAATAATAATTTGTGTTTGCACGGTTTAGCCGTTTCTGTACGTACATGTTCCTTAAATTTTCACATTTAACTGACCAATTAGAATATGAAAAGACAATAGCTTTCTTTTATCTTTGTTTTTATCGCTTTTCTAGTAAAAATAATGTGATGCAAAAAAAAACTAAATATAATTTACTACTCAATGGATATTCAATTATTTTAATAATTCTTTATAAAATTGAGCAATGTTTTAAACTTTTTTTTAAGATTTGGGTGTCAATGTCGACGATGAATATGTGTTTGCTTCTTCTAAATGCTACAATTAATAATTTTAGTTGAGATTCCTCAAAATTGTCAGGAAATCGCATGAACAATTGGAACTTAAGCGAAGATTTTCGTTTTAAGAGATCCTGAAAATTGATTAGTAGAAGAGAAATTGACATTGAATGTATTAACTATAAAATCGGTGATGTCTCCCAATTTCTACTTTGCCCAGGGACTTCTTTTTTCTCTTTCAGACGAAATCTTAAAATAAATTATCACATTTTTTTCTTTGGTGCATACTTCTATATTCATTTTTGCATATTTTTAGCTTTCTGAAATTATTTTAGAAGAAATAACTTTTTTTTTGTACATAAATTTTAAAATTCTAAAAAAATTTCTGAAGTTAATTTTTAATTGAACTGTAGGTTATAGTTTTATTATGTTACGCAAACTAAACGAAAAAAAAATTAGTTATAGAACTTTTAAAATTGGATAAAATGAATTTGAGAACTGATGATAAAAACGACATGCGACGTGCGTTATTTATGTTAATTGATGAAACAACAATCTTAACGCCAAAGTTTCATTGATATTGTCTATCAAAGAAAATTTTTTTAAACAAAGCTATTAAGGCTACAGGCCATCAAATAAAACCAAAATATTTTGATTCAGATTATTATTATTATCCGGTATACAGAAAGACAGGTATGATGGAATTAACAGGTCAGACACTGAAAATTGTATTTCGAAGGTTTTATAAAATCAAAAAATGCATTTAATATAAAATGTAAACTTTGAAGAAAGTATAGCTCTGTCTATATATAATATGGTTACCATATGATGTATTAGATTAAATGATAATGTAAAATTAAAAAAAGAATAATAACAGTTGGAGCTAATTTAATTAACTAAGTTATTACTTTATTATTATTTTTAAACTTAATTTTTCAGACAATTTTAGTAAATATCTGTATTGTTGTATAAATTAAGTTTATAAAACTGGCGCATATATCACTTATGGGCAATGGAAGCTCATAACTTAAAATTAAATAAATAAAGTAATCATAAAAAGTCTTAAATAAAGTATCCCTAGTCAACAAGCTAATTATAATGCAAGTCATGAAGTGTCAATTTCATAAAACTTCTTGAATCTGTTTAATACATAGTTATAAAAAATGAAATTACTTATTGATTTCAAATTAAAAATTTTCAACACGTTTTATAGAAATTGGATGGAATTTTACGGTTTTATGTATCACATATGCTCTCCTTTTATAAAGCCACTATAAAAAAAATATTCAGCAGTCATATAATTAACATCGAGCTAAAAATAAAGTTACGTTACTCCAGTGTGTACAGGGACCTAAAAATATGGCTATATTTTAAAGAAGATTCTTTTTTGAATAATTTGCCTATTGAAACTTCTGATCAGAAAGGCATGCAAATATATATATTCGCGATGTCATATATGAGTAAACAATCATGACAGGGAACTATTTATTTGTTTGAAATTCCAAAGCAAATATGATACCAAAGAAAAAGGTTATACAGCTTTTTTCCTAAATAAAAAATTCTTTTTAATGGCTTGTCTTGACAATGAATTTTATTTGCTTCGGATTTTTAAAGAGAAAAATAAAATAAACAAAAATATAACACAATAACATATATATAACACATAATACATATATAACATATAATATAACACAAAATGCGGAAAAATAAATGAAATTTAAGTAGTTTTATGTGTAGTATTTTTCTCATATTGTTCCAGTTTAATTTATCTGGATTTAAGTCGTAATTGTCATGTTTAAAACGGAAAATAAAAATATTCAATTGATAAAGAGAAATATTCAAATTTTTAAGAAATGATGAATTACAATAGTATTGATCGCATTAATTTTTTAATCTCCATCAACAGCATTTATAATTTCTGCATTAAAATTTTTGAAAATTAATACTTTAAATTCAGAAGAAATATTCATGAAAAAAGCTTTCACAAAGTTAATTAACACAATTTTAGCATCCTATGAAATCATGATTAAAAAAAAAAAGACTACAACAATTACGCGGATAATTTTTCCCCCTCCAATGTTACGGAATGTGTTTTACCCTCCAATATTGCCCCATTCTTAAAAATAAGTTTTTTGTTTAATTAAAGTTTTTATTACTGAGAATAATAAAATATTATGAAAATTTTTAATGAACCTTTCTTAAAGAATAATTTTTCAACATTTTCATTGTTAAAAATAAAAATGGTAGTTAATTTGTTTGTATTAAAATAAAAATTATCATTATTTAAACGAATTATCCTTATTTATACAAATTATTGTTGGTGTTTTTTTTTTTTTTTTAATTGGTTTATTTCACATCAGAGAGAGTAAATGTATAACAGATTTGGTGTTAGAGTTCTGCTCTACGCAATCATATGATATACATAATATAATAATAGTTATCATATAAAAAAAAAATAAAATAGTAAATTTAAAAAATTAGAAAAAGGAAAAAGAAAAACACCTTTCAGAGCTGATATGATGCATTCTCAATCGTGTTATTTTCCTGTTTTTAGAATCAATAGTTTTTCGGTCATTTTTATTTATTTATTTTTAGTATAATTATCTGCAATGAATATCACTTTTGTGCCAAAAGAGCAGAAGAAAATTAATTTCAATAAAATAAAGACATTGATGATCTTAAGGAACCGATATTAAAATGTACCTCCTAAAAGTTCAAAGAATAATCGAAAATACGAAAAAAAAAATTTTATTTCAAAGTATTTCATTTATTATTTTTTTATTGACTAGGATTTTCTTAAAAAATTAAAGGTTGAATTTCATTTTCGAATAAAAACAAAGTTTTTAAAAGTAAAAAGAATTCAAAATATTATTTAACAGTTAAAAAAAATTAAATTCGTAACATAAACTAATCCATACACCAACAACAAGCGGTAAAATCATGAACTAATGTACTATTTAAATGTATTTGATATACGAACAACTATCTGAAACAATTCAAATAGTACATAAATGCATAATTATTAAAGCATTAAATAATTTAATGAAATGAAAACATTTGCTTACCTCCTTTGATATCTATTTTACGTTTCCTTGTTATTTAATTTATCAAACTGATGTAAAAAAAAATAACGACAACAACAACAACAAAAAAAACAACCAAATAATTTAAAACAATTAAACAAAATAAAAAAATATGCTTTCTTTTGAAATTGATAACTTAAATTATGTAATTAAAAGAGCTAAAAAAATTTTTTAACAGAGAGCGTTTATTTACGTTAGTCTAAGAAATGTCTCATCACAAAAAGACCAGACCAGAGAAAATGTCAACAAGTCCTCCCCAGTTTAGATCCCTTAAAAGCTTAAAACACCTGTTTTCTCAGAAAATCTAGATAATTGCTTGTTTGAGACGATTTACGAAGAGATATCCAAATAAGATATGTTTCTGTGGATATCTGACATTTTAAAAAGAGGACAAAGGAGCAAAAGGCCATAAAAATGAAAATTTAAGAAGCAAAGTACTTTTACCCACAGTGTGTAACATGAGGTGGCTGTTTTTGAGGAGTCAAATAACTGTCTTTGTGGGGGGTTTGGCCACCAGAATTATATGCCAAAGTGGGTGGAAAGGAAATTGTTGAAAGTAAGGGGTGGCTTTGAAACCAATTTTTATCAGTGAAGGTTGCATTTTATTACTCTTTCCGCCAGAGAAGGGCAAAAGAGATGAAGTTGGGATGAGATTTTCTTTTAATTATATAGAAAGTTATACGTGAAAAAAAAGTCTTTGTCTTAAGAAAGTTTTTTAGACAGTTTTTTTTTTCTGAAATTACCAATTTAAATTAATTTTATTTTCACGAATGTTTAAATTTCAATAAGGGCAAAGCAAATTATTCGCCTTTCAATCAAATTTCAGAGGAAAATAAAAGTTTTAATTTCAAAAATAGCTTTAAAGTAGAAAAAAAAACAGTACTTTTTTTCAAAAGTTACCAATTTAACTTGACTTCATTCTCACGAATTTCCGAATTTCAGAAGTGGCTAAGAACACTATTCCCCCCCTCAATTAAATTTCAGAGGAAAAAATTTAAAAAAAAAACTTTAAAGTTGAAATTTTTTTTCTTCTAAAATTACCAATTTAACTTTATTTTCACGAAAGGCTAAATTTCAGAAGGGGCGAGGCACATTTTTCACCCTTCAATTAAATTTCAGAGGTAAATAAAGTTTTTTACTTAGAAAATAACTTTAAAAGGGGAAAAAATAGTGCTTTTTTCCTAAAGTTATCAATTTAACTTGACTTCATTCTCATGAATGTCTAAATATCAAAAGGGGTCTAATGTCTAAATATCACTTAATTAAACTTCAGAAGAAAATAGTGCTTTAAAAAAAAAAAAAAAAAAAAGCAACTGAAGTTGAAAAAGGGTTCTTTTTTTTCTTTCTAAAATTGCCAATTTAACTTAACTTTATTTTCACGAATGGCAAAATTTCAGAAGGGGTGAAGCACATTATTCGCCCCCTCAATTTCAATTCACAGTAAAATAAAGTTTTTAATTTCGAAAATAGCTTTAAAGTAGAAAAAGAAATGGATCTTTTTTTCTAAAGTTACCAATTGAACTTGACTTCATTCTCACGAATATCTAAATTTTATAAAGGGCTATATATACTATTCGTCTCTTCAATTAAATTTAAGACAAAAAAAAATGTTTTTTTCTTCTTTTTTTTAAAAAAAGTTCTTTTTTTTCTTCCAAATTACCAACTTAATTTTATTTTCAAGAATGGCTTAATTTTAGAAGGGGCGAAGCACACTATTCGCCCCCTCAATTGAATTTCAAAGGAAAATAGTGTTTTTTTTCTTACATTTTTTTTATAAAAACTTCAAAGTTGAGAAAAAGTTCTTTTTCGTCTTCTGAAATTACCAATTGAACTTAACTATGTTTTCAAGAATGGCTAAATTTCAGAAGGGGCGAAGCACGCTATTCGCCCCCTCAATTTAAATTCACAGTAAAATAAGTAATTTTTTATTTCGAAAATAACCTTAAAGGTGAAAAAGAAATGGTTATTTTTTTCTAAAGTTATCAATTTAACTTGACATTATTATCACGAATGGCAAAATTTCAAGAGGGGCGAAGTACATTACACACCCTTCATTTAAATTTCAGAATTAAATAAAGTTTTTCTCTTAGAAAATCGCTTCAAAGTTGAAAAAAGTTTTTTTCTTCCTTTAAGTTTACTAATTTAAATTGACTTTATTTTTCTGAATGTCTAAATTTCAGAAGGGGCGAAACGCAATATAGGCCCTTTTATTAAATTTCAGAAGACAATAAGGTTTTCTATTTGAAAAATAGCTTCAAAATTGAAAAAAAAAAAAATTGTTTTTTCCTAAAATTACCAATTTTACCTAAATTTATTTCTTGCCTTCATATTTATTATAACCTCTTACTTTAATTCCAGAGGAAAATTAGGTTTTTTACTTGGAAAATAGCTACAAAGTTCAACTAAAAAGTTACTTTTTTCTAAAATTTTATTTTTTGACTATTTTTTACTCGGAATTTTACTTGATTTTATTTTCTCGAATGTTTAAATTTCAGGAGGGGCGAAATATATTGTTTGCCCCCTCACTAAAATTTCAGAGGGGGCGACTGCCCCTTCTGCCCCCTCGGCTGGCACGCCACTGTTAAAAAAGGTGACATGGTTGTTAGATTTTGTATAACTCGCTTTTTTGGCAATCTTGATTTGGCCTCTTTCCGTTTGTTTATTACTGTTTGCTTGTGTTGCAAGTTGTGCACCATCTTACGTTTGTGTTAGCACATTGTTCGAGGGGCAAGATTAAGTTTAGTAATAAGTATTCAAATACCACGTTTGCAAGAATCTCAACACAATGATCACGTTGTGAGTCAAAATAGCTTTAAAATACACCGGAAGCAGCAATACGGAAGTATAAGCGGCATACAGCCAGCAGCGCTTCCTAGTGTCGAAAACACCATCCTACCTAGTTCTCTTTCGCAGTGAGAATGGATCTTACTAGGAAATTCACACTGCATCAGATTGTCCTCGAAGCGTGTGTGAATGTCCCGAAACTATAAGTCAGTTGAACTGCTCGCGCCTGCGCTAAGTTTATTTGCGCATTGACAAATGAGAATACAAGCAGTGAGAATGCTCATTTAAATTAATTGCTCAGGGGTGAGTTATACATTCACATTAGCGAACATTTAAATATGGGGATAAGCTATGCCGTAAAGAGTTCCTTTAATTGGAAATATATGGGATTTGTATTGATCTGTCTGAATGAATGAAAAATTGCTGTATATGTCTGTATATGTAGGTATTGTGAAAGGCTGCTTTGATGCGAAAAATTGCTTCCGTTGTAGGATTGCTTTCTTCTGAGGAAAAATTGCTTTCTCCTGAGGATCCTTTCTCTCTTCAACCGGTTGCCTTTCACGCCGATGTCAAAGTTTGTAAATTTCAAGTGCAACTATTAAATACGTGTAAATTTGATTCGTGTGCGATATCGAAGCAGGAAGAATGACTTCTGCCTCTGAGGTGATCTTTGTGTCTTAAGCCAACGAAATACATTTCGGCAGCTATTTAAGTTTCCCAACTCAACATGGTTAAGGGTATACATCCTTTTTTCATGTAAGTTAGAGTGTTCGATTACGGCCCTAAAGGATAGGTTCAATTCAAGCCAGTACTAATAAAAATCTCTCGCATATTCTTCCACATTGGTAGTTACTGACAACGAATACTTAACTAACTGCCTCACTACCTCGTAGCAACATTACATTCGCCATGTAGCACGATTCATTTTGCTGTGACAAATTAAATGACTAGGTCTGAAATTAGGATGCGAAAGAAGTCTGACAGTCTTTTGAAAGACGGGAAAAACTCTAGAGTTTTGGAGATCAAGCCTGGAAGTTTGGGGAGTATTAAGAAATAGTGAAGGCTAACATACCTAATTTCAGTATAAATTAAGGAATTAATGTATATATATATAATAAAAAAGTTTGTATTTCAGCATCTTTATGAGCTTTAATTCGTTAAGAATGCTTTCAATGTCATTTTTGAAACATATAACATAAAAAATCCAGTAATACTTTTTTAACCTTTGCACGCGGGGTCGAAAAGAAGACATCGAGGTCTTCTGAGGGAATCTTTCCTCCACTGGGGGAGTGAAGTATGAAACGGTACCACTGATCGTAAAAACAAAGTAGGTGACGAACGTTAAACAATTTTATCCCCCCTTTATTTGCTTAAGCTTGTTTGCTAACCGTTAGAATATCTTAGTTAAGTATAATAGGACGGTCACTGGAGAAAGCATTTTAGAAAAAGGATAATAAAAAGGAAAAAAAAAAGAACATTTTACTTTCCAATTCTTTAAAAATGACCTGCCTGTTCCGTGTGAGAACAACTTATGCACGATTCTGCATTCATGAATATAATCAATGTGAATAATCAAAAGTATCTCGTGAAAGCATTCACGAGATATTTTTTTCTCTCTCGTTGTTTTAAAGTTTAGCAGCATAGAATTCAAATAAAAAAATTTTTTTTTAATGTTCATAAACATATTCACAACAAATATTAAAATAAATAAGCAATAATAATAGTTTTCCTTTTCTGCTCTTACATTTACAATGATTTCTACAAAAACAAAATTTTAATTATAGAATCATAATTTGAAGAATAACATTTAGTTTTTAATCATTATAATTATTACTCGTTTTAATAACTATTTGACACATTCTAATAAATATATTTCTAATTTCAGAAATTTTTTCAAATAATTCACATTTAGTTTCTATCAAAATTCTTTTGTAAGAAGTCTCTTAACCAGATATTTATTTTAAAAGGAATTTAAAATTTTCTGAAATTTAGCGAGTCATTGTGTCACAATAAGTCAAAATTATAAAAGAAGGGATTTAAATTATTGCTGACACAAGAAAAAACAAAACGTAAACTCATTGTTCACTGTGGAAAATTACGGCTAATTGAATTTTTACCCCTCTTTTTAGTATATTTTGAATTTCATGTTTTCTACTAAGAATGAAAAATAAAGCACAGATTAAACGTAAATTTTTATGAGGAAAACAAATAAATTTTTTTTCTTCACGCATAAACGATCATAAAATAAACATAAAATAAAATAAACAAACAAGACATTGACTTGAGAAACCACATTTTGCCAAATAAAACTGAATAATTCAGTTAACCTTCATTTTGCTTAAAATGTTAAAAAAAATGTGTTTTGATTGATCTAATAAAGTAAATCCATCGAGAAGGGCAATAAATAATACAGTACAGAACCCGTTATCCGGAAATCAGAAAACCGGAAAACCAAAAAACCGGAACGAAATTCGATAAATTTTCCCGCTATTTAAAAAAACTTTTTTATAAGATTTTAGGATTTTTCTTTCTTTTTTGAAAGATGTTTACCTTACCATCATTTTAGAAATAATCATTAGTGTATTACTTCATCGTTTTTTCTTCTTTTTAAGATTATTTCTAAATATTTTTCTATTTTTAGTTGGGTTTAACAATAAAAAAAACGGCTTTTTGTTGCGATTCAGAAAACCTGAAAAATCAGTTATCCGGAATAGCGATGGTCCCGATCATTTCGGATAATCGGTTCCCTACTGTATAATATAATTAAATAAAGAATTTCTGTGTATGTCCGACTGATTGCGTGTAAACTGGATTGAGGATATATCGTAAGCTCTAAGAATGCGAGATTCAAAATGGATCTAAATGAGTAAAATTGTAAAAAAATTAAGAAGCCCAATTTTTGATTTTTTAAAATTATATTTTAAATTCAGAGACATTTAAAAAATGAAATTTTCTCATTGACTTAGGGGAAGCCAGTCTCTTAAAATAAGCTATGGACGATTCAGTTTTTTCAATATTTTAAAGATAACTTATAACTTCTAGCTCTAATCAAAAAAGCTGCTTATCGCTTTCCCTGTTTTATTTTCACTTATATTTTATTTGTTAAGCCAGGTTATCTGAATGATCAACGTGATTAGGGTAGCATAAGCAAACTGCATAATCAAATTATTATTTCAAAGCTTATGCGAAACCACGTGTTTATTTTGTTTATAGTTATGCTTTTAAATCGTAATTTTACAAAATTAAATAATTTAACACCGGCGGTAATAAAAACAAAAGTTTTGCACTGAAAGACAAAATTATTGGGAAAAGGGAACTAATTCGCTGAGGAATAAGCATGACAAAACAACCAATTTATTATTGACAACATGGGTAATTAATTTTCGCAAAATACTAATTGAAGAACAATAATAAGCTATGAACTAAAACTCAAAATTAATGGAGAAATGTTTTAACGTTTAAGAGAGCATAAAAAATTAGCAAACTATTATTGATGTCAAAGATGCTTAATTAATTTTGATTATAAATACTAAAGGGCATAAAAATATGCTATGAGCTGAAAAGAAAAACTAATGGAGAAAATGTAATTATTCGTTGCGGGGTACAGTAAAAAGCCGGGGTACCGTCAACATACTATTATTGACACCAAATATGCTTAATTTTGGTTATGGGTACTTTTGGCATAATGGTAATAGGTTATGTTTGATAGATACCAAATATACTCATACACAACTTTGAAAAATACTTTCAGCGTATTTTAGGGTAAAACAGCTTCGACTATACTGTACATTTTAATGATAGATTTATTATATTGATATTTACGTACAGGAGAGAGTTGCTTGACTATAGCGAATTTTAAATATTATTATGCCAGGTGATACTGAATACAGTTAAGGTCTGGTTTCTTAGGACAAGCGCCTTATCTGGGCGTCAGCGGAAAGTTGATGTAGAGCTGACGCCAAAAAAATACTTTTTTGTTAGCTCAGCGTGAGCAGTCAGTCCTACGCAGACATTATCTCTCATTGCGCATGCGTTAATAACGTAAACAAATATTTATTTTGAATTTGTATTGATTTTGTTATTGTCGACCAGTGTTTTAGAGAACAAATAATGACTTTGTCCAAGAAAAAACATATTATAGCTGAGTTAAATGAAGAGTGCTATGTTTAATGAAGAAGCTATGTTTAATGTCAAAATCAAAATCTTGGCTGATTTCAATGTGCTGTTGGATGTTGTCCGCTATTGCTTCTGTGGTTAACGTCACGTTGTAATCCAACTGCAGTTGAGTTGGACGGCAATTGTAGTTCAAGATGAGCGTTCGATGACGCATACTATCAAACTCACAAATGGACCAATCAGAGGTTAGTGCTGATTTCCAGCTGACGGCGTCCTGTCCTAAGAAACCAAGCCTTTACCCTTTATTCAGTGCCGTAACTTCAACCCTCGGGGCCCTGGTGCAAACATTTTTGGCGGGGGCCCTTTCAAAAACTTTCAGTACTCCATCTCAAACCGTCATTTTAGCTATTTATGTATTATGTTCGAGAATATATTTATGAAAACAAGTTATTTGTACGCATATAAATTTGACTGCAAAACATTGTAAGTTTTAAACATGACAAAATGCAAAATTTCAGAGAAATAGACTAATCCTGAGAAATTAAATTTTAAAAAAGTCGTACTTATAAAACTCGATTTCTCAGGAGCTAATGCACTATTCAACCAATTTTGCTCAAATTTGTATTTTCCATGTGGAATTCGATACTTTAAAATGATACAAAAAAAAAAAAAAAAAAAAACTGTATGCCTTACGATTCAAAAGTTTTCAGACTATTATTGTCCCAAAGAGGACTGATCGTTAAGACACGGTGTCTGCGTAGGGACCGAGGGTGTGCGGTACTGGTCCCCGTTAAACTCTTCTACGATAAAGTGCTCGACTTCGGATGCAGATCACCGGGCTACCGAAGCGGGGGTGCCATCCCCTCTACAAAGGATCAAATCTCAAGAGATGTTTCCCAGACCGTCGCCAATAGCCTATTGTGCAGCACTAGTGCGACGTAAATGATCAACATCAGACTATTATTAATTAAAAAATAATAAATATTTACTAAAAGTTATTTTTTGCATGGAATTATCTTCAGATAACAGAATTTTATGATCGTGTGCAAAATTTTTTCAATTCCTTTAAAAAGCTCTCGATCTGTAGTGAAATCCAGAAAAATAAAATTAACATTTGGGGGTCCAAACTTTGGATAGCTCACCCGATCCAACTATTGGGACCATATTCCCCAGATTACAGCTACGTCCTATATTATGGGGGTTAGAAAATCGAATCTGTTGAACAAAAGTTATGTTTCTTCAGAGAAAGTATGTTTTTGTGTCTGATTACGTAACTTAAAATAAAATATCGTGCACTAATAAATTTGCATATTTGATGTCACACCTTCGAATTATTAAGATGGAGTCCTAGAGCGTGAAGATCCGATCATTAAATCAAAAGTTATTCAGGGTGGTACTTTTTTGGTTCACTGTACGTAAATGTTACCAATTTACGACATCTCACCGAGGGAATTTGACTTGGGGGGAAAATAGCTATTCATGTTGTCCACTCCTATCCCCCATGTCCACAGTAGCCTCCTTTTCCTCTAAATATAATGGTAATCATAAAATATTAATTTTATAAAACTGTTAAATCCGGTTACTATATCGTTAGGAAGGTCTTTTCAAGACAAAACCATTTTAAAAATTTAAATTATTTTTTAGTTTCAAATCTAAAAGTTTTTGATCGCGTTATGGAAACTGAAGGAAATTGTAGACTTTTTTTTTTCTATCGGCACATGTACCCACATTTTAATTGAAAAAATATTCCTAATTGATCTATAGTCTTAATTAAAAAAATATTCAGAAATTGTTTCTCTATATACATCGATTAACAAAAACAAAGTTGCCTTACTCCAATATGGACAGGTCCCTAGAAAATCGTTCTTGAATATTTGGCCTATGTATTCATGACGCCATGTAATCGTATGTGACAAAATTATGACAAAGAGTAATAGTTTTTTTTATGAAAGAGAAATGAGAAAAAGTCAAAGCATATTTGCTAATTAAAAAAAAAATTCTTTTTAATGGTTTGTCTTGGAAACGAATTTTAATTGCTACGGATTTCTAAGCTGATATTCATAGCTTTTTTATTAAATTAAATGCGTTCTTTTATTTAATTAAATATGATTTTTTTTATATAAAATAAAGATTGCGTTTCACTTTTTAATGAAAATAAAATTGTTAAAAACTCAAAAAATTCGAAGTTCCAATTTAAAAAATTTAAAGGTCTTAATAATTTGAAAAATATAAAATAAGAACAAAATCCATGCACACAATAAGCAGTAAAATTATCAATTAAAATATTTACTATACAAATAAAATTTTATATACGAACATAAAAAAAAGCAATTTTTATGTTACCATTCTTATGTAAGAATTAGAACAGTATATAAATATAAAATTTAAGTGTATTAAATGAGTTAATGCAAACATTTACTTACCTCCTTATAAATAAATTTACATTTGGTTTTCTTGTTTTCCAAAGAAATTTTTTATTAAGAATGGGAATTATTGATATCATGATTTATGTTTGAAAAAAAGGAAGTTGCAAGTAATTTCAATAACTCTTAATTAAATTTAAATTTTAATTTCAAAAATTGAATAAAATAAAAGCTAACAGAAAATTTATATCTGAGTTAAAAATGGTTAATTTAAATGACGCAATTAAATGAGCTAAAAACTGGAATTTAACTGGAACGTTTTGCGTTTGTCTCAGAAAAAATCTCTTGACAAAATGACCTAAGTAAATGTCAACAAGAGTCATCCCCTTGGATCCCTTAAAAGCTTACATCTGTTTTCCTAGAACATCTAGGTAATTGCTAGTTTAGGACAACTTAAGGGACATATAGATGGTACTGTAAATATATGACATTTTATAGAAGCACAAAAGAGCCCAGGGTCATAAAAATGATTAAGGCAATTTAAAGAAGCAAAAGGTCATTTTCCCATGGTGTAAAATGAGATGGCTATTTTTTGAGGAATCAGATAACTGTGGGTCAACTCTGTGGGTGGTATGAAGGTTTTAACACCTTCATACCACCCACAGTCAAAAGATTCTTTAAAATATATCTATTAGTCTCAGTGTAGGATGCATTTTTCAGGATGCAAAACAGCGGTACTTATTTTAGTTTTCTAAACACTTGTTATATTTTTTTATGATGTGCTCCTCTTCTCCTTTCGTGTTTTAGTTTTAAATTTTTTTAATAAATTAAAAGTCGTATTATGTAGAAAAAAATTGAAACAAAACCGAGGTATTTTTCTTGTGGGGGGGATTTCTACTTCAATTTGGAAAATAGCTAGTAAATTGGAAAAAAAGTAGTTTCTTTTTCTAAAATTCACAATTCTATTTTACCTTATTGTAGCGAATGTCAAATTTTCAGAAGGGGTGACGCACATTATCTTCCATCTCAATTAAATTTCAGAGGAAAATAAAGTTTTCGATTTGGAAAATAGCTTTAAAGTCGAAAATAAGAGTTAAATATATATTTTACTTGACTTTATTCCTACGAATGTCTGAATTTCAGAAGGAGTGAAGTATATTCTTCGCCCCCTCACTTTAATTTAAGAGGAAAATAAAATTTTCCTTTTGGAAAATAGATTCAAAGTTTTATTTTTTAAAACAAAAAAAAAAACTTTTACTGGACTTTATTATTTCAAATGTCTAAATTTCAGAAGATACAAAACACATTTTAGCCCCCCTTACTTTATATCAGGAGAAAATAAAGTTTCCTATCCCTTTACTATAATTTAAGAGGAAAATGAAGTTTTCTATTTGGAAAATATCGTCGAAGCTATGAAACAAAACAATTTTTTTCTTCTAAAATGTCCTACTTTACTTGATTTTATTCTATTAATATCTAAATTTCTGAAGATGGGAAACAAATTCCACCCCCCCCTGACTTTTATCTCAGAAGAAAATAAAGTTTTCTATTTGGAAAATAGATTCAAAGATGAAATTTTTTTTAGTTACCAATTTCTATTATTTTTTAGCACTTCAAAATTTCAAAAGGGGCGAAACACTATGTTCGCCCCCTCATTACTATTTCGGAAGAGTGAAAATTGGAAACTGGAAAATTGGAGCATTAATCGCCCATAACAAAATAAAGTTTACTACTTGATGTTTAACTTTAAAACTGAGAAAGAATAGCTTTTTTCTTCTTCTCTAAAATTACCTATTTTAATGGACTTCGTCTTGGCGAATAACTAAATATCAGAAGAAGCAAAGCACATAAATGTTAGTGGAATATAAAGTTTTTTTATTTCAAAAATAGCTTCAAAATTGAAAAAAAAAAATTTAAAATTTCCGATTTTACTTTATTTTTGTGAGTGTCTGAATTTCAGGAAGGGCGAAGCACATCGTTTGCCCCATCACTTAAATTTTAGAGGGGCCCTCTGCCTCCCACTGGTTGGCACGCCACTGGGTCTGACGCTAGATAGTAGAGGAAACAACTAAGTAAACCAGAAGTGCAATATACAGAAAGTGTTAACAATTAACTACATGCAGCTGTGGCCTTTCCCCTTCTCTGCAAAGCGTGTTTGTTCTTTTGAGAAAGGGAAATAATTCGCGAAAAGGTGTTTTACCGTTTTTTACCCTTTCCTTTATGTTATAGTAGGTACGTAATTACAAAAAAGAAAATTTTCAGCAACTCTATCTTAACACAATTTCTTTCCTACGTATATATTATTAGAGTACTGTATTTTGAAAAAACATGACGTGGTCTCTTTATGTGGGGCCCCCTTGACCGTCGGGGCCCCGGGGCGGTGCCCCGACTGCCCCGGCGTAGTTACGGCCCTGCCTTTATTATGATAGGATGGACTACTAAAAATCAGCTTTGATTAATTTAATAATGTAAAACAGCTGAGAAAGTCAACAAATTATAATAAATAAAAAAACATTGGAATCCTTTGATCTTTATTATTTGCGTCGATATTTTTCTGAAAATTTTGTACAGGATTTTGTAGTGTTGTTCAGTGTTATTGATGCGTTTTCTTTTTAATCCCGTGAGAAGAACGTGCATTCAGCTAGTCAATAAGTAAATAAAATAAAATAACCGACCTGCCCTTAATAGGGCATACGGCGTAATTTTTTAAATTTACAATTTAAGAAGGATTAAGTTTCACAACATAATGGGCAATGATACAAACAAATTACAACAAATAGACAATGATACAAACAAATTACAACAAATAGGCAATGATACAAACAAATTACAACAAATAGGCAATGATACAAACAAATTACAACAAATAGGCAATGATACAAGCAAATAAGTTACACAATAATTCACCACTAAAACTAGGTTGACGGCAAATACAAAATTAAAACCATAGTAAATAAACCATAGAAAAGTAAAATAATGCAAGGGGATAAAACACCAGTATAAGGCAACCAAGTATGAAAGATGATTTAAAAAGTGAGTAAAAAAGATTTAATAAATAAATTAAAGTGGACGTTAATACGTTATGGGTAACAATAGTTTGAAACTTATGAAATGGAAAACACAGTTTTCCATTTCCATTTCAAATGAAACAGTTTTTTTTTAAATTTCTGTTTCGCAATTGAGAAATTAACTATAAAATAATCTTGGGTTTTAGGAAATGAAGCCTCTTATTTTTATAAAAATGCATAAAAAATCAAATATATATTATATATATTCTGAAAAAGAGACCATTTTTTTTTCATAAAGAAACTTCAAATTATTGTTAAACTTGCCCTTTAATAATGAAATATATACTATCTCTACTTTTTTAAAGGTCAAGAGGACTAAGAAGTTGAAGTAGATGAGAAAATAAATAAATAAAAAACAAAAAAACGGGAGGTAGTGTGGTGCACTAAAATAACCATGGCGATATCGGCTGAGAAACTAATGGTTCATTCTTTCACCATATTTCTCCCACTTGAACAAAAGCCAAAGGAAGCGTGGAAGATTCCTACTTGAAAATCTTTTAATTTATTTTTCAATAAGCTGTATTTCTCGTAAAAATGCTTTTGAAATTGATGTAGCAACAAAGAATCGTGTTCTAGTGTCGGGGGAAATCAGTAATCATGTCTAAAATTATGCTTATCAAGTTGGTAAGCAGTTAATTGAAAAAAAATCTGAGCGGGCCATGTATGGGCAGAATTATTTGTGTATTATTACTTATTTACTAGAGTAAAAATAATTAATACCCAAACAAAATCATTGAACAAAAAAGGATAACTTCATTCAACTTTGAAATATAAATGCTTTAGCATTAAATATCTGAAATAAATTAACTAAAAACTTAATGAAATTTAACAATTAGTGTGACTTATCGCTATATTGTTCCAAGCCATTCAAATATTGTATTTATTGTATTAATTCTATTATAATATTGTATTAATGTTTTTAAAATTGATGTAGTTACAAAGTCTAGTGTCTATCAAAATCAGTAATGATGTCTGTTATCATGTATAAATTGCTATTTGAAAAAAAAAATCCCCATGTATGGAGAGTAATTATTTACATTTTACTACTCCAGTAAATCTAATTAATACCTAAACTAACTTATTGCACGAAAAGAATAATTGCATTCATTAAGAAAATGCAAAAGTTTTAACATTCAAAATCTAAACTAAATAAAAATAACTGAAAACTTATTTAAATTTAATAATTAGTGTAACTAAACACTGTAGTATTCCAAGCCATTCAAACATTGTATTAATTTGAAGGATGTGTTTATTTTCATAGCTAAGGTTATTGAAATAATAAGGTTATTAAGATAATAAAATTATTATTAAGAAGAGTTACGATGATTAATTAAGATATGTTAATATAACAGGACAAGAACGGAAAATGATGCATACTATGCATTTCAATTTCCCAATCGAAATAATTTGAGTTATTTAGTTAGTCCTCACTTTCAGATATAAAACTATCATTTTTATGATTCAGGTATTTCGTTAGTTTTGATAACCATTCATAAATCACGTGGTTCGTGACGAAGCGCGAACTCTCAAATGCATGACGAATATTTTTTCTCATCTCGGAACCTCATTGCAGTGCATTGTGGGAGATAGTTTACTATAATGACGAAACTAGAATGAAGACTAGATTATCAAAATTAGAATGACGAAATGTTTCTTTACTTTTGACGAAATTTGTTTCCTCGAAGAAAAGACGATAGTTATTCGTATTGACGAAATATCCGCTTGGAGCATATACCGGGGAACAGTTTTGTCGAAAATAAGGAAAGTTTCGTGAAATTTGAGTATATATTTTAAACAGCGCTGCTTAGTTATAAATATAGAAGGTAAATCAGATTTTATTTTTAAGACAACTTAAAATTCCAAATTTCAGTTTTGAAAACATGGTTAGTTAATTTTGAGATACAAGAACATTAACATGGAAACGTAACAAGAACATTGTACATGGAAACGTAACACTTAGGTTACCGATCTAGTTCAGCCTCAGTATAATTTATTTTGCATTCTTAAACTTCACGTCTAGTTTCTAACTATATATTCCAAGGTTAGCATAAGAAACAAATTATCTCGTGAATCTCAAACATCTTGAATGTTTGGAAAGAAGAAATTCTAACAAATACGTAAGCAAGCACATTATACATAAAAAATGAAAAACAAAACTATTTTGCTTACAATAGTTGCTTTTAAACTTGCTTCGTACTTAACTTCTGCTCAAAACATATTAAGAGATCCATGGTTATCTGATGATAATGAGGATTTTGATTTATACGATATAATTACTATGGCCGAGGCAAGTCTTGGCACGGATCCTTATGAAATGACAGACGAAGAACGGGAGGAAGTTGTTCATTTACACAATGTCTATAGAGGTAACTTCACTGGTCCGATAGCTTCAGGTTCAGATGTACAATATATGGAGTACAATATGACTCTAGAACATTCCGCGAAATTGTACGCGAGTATTTGTCAATGGAAGCATGGCAGACACCCTAATGATAGCATAGGTGAGAAAGCTGGCCAGAATTTGTACAAAGGTCCTAGTCGTAACCTTGGGAGAGCACTTTATTTATACTATATGGAATATCCCTTGTACAGTTACGAAAATCATGACTGCATCAATCACAAAATGTGTGATCATTTCATAGTCATGATGTGGGGACTAACAAACCAAATTGGATGTGCTCGAGTTAAGTGCCATCAACTTAAAGGTAATATTTTGTCAGCATGCCACTACTGGCCAAGGGGAAATATGCGGGGATCTGCTGAAATGAAGGTATATCAGATTGGCCGTCCATGTTCTAGAAATCCTAGGGGTGATGGTAATTTATGCCATAAAAATCTCTGCGTCAACAAAACGTTGAGCAAAAAGTACAATCTAGACACGACGTGTGAATCCTTTTGCCAAAACTGCGCCGTTAACAACATCAAAAAGTGCACTTGTGAATGCAAAGTTGGCTGGGACTGGAACGATTGTGCAGAACCATGCGCAGACCTTTCTATACCTCTTACGAAAGGTTCAGAACCCAGATGTAGAGTGTATTACAGATGGGATATATGCCCAGACTTCTGGTACAACATGTGGTGTAGAAAACATTGTCTTGAGTGCAAAGTCATAGATCCAAAGAAACCTCCACCCGAAGATCAAATGTGTTGTGGTGGTAAAATGTGTGATAGGTTTTATGTCCTTAACTATAAGTGTGAATGCGAGCTGTTATGTCCATCAAAGGCATGTATATTTAATATTACAGAAATAAAACAAGCTGGTTCATATGGATCTAAGCAAAGCTGCGAAAGACTTCTTATAATAATAACTTTATTTGTTTGTCATATTTTCAAGATATCTGTGCTCTATTAGAACTGCATTTTGTAAAAGATTATTTCGAATAATTTTATTTGCTTATTAAGATATTTGTAGTATATTAAAACTGCCTTTTTCAAAAAGTTTTTTTTTCGAATAATAACTTTATTTGCTAATTAAGATATTTGTAGTATATTAAAACTGCCTTTTTCAAAAAGTTTTTTCTTCGAATAATAACTTTATTTTCTAATTAAGATATTTGTAGTACATTACAACTGCGTTTCGTAAATTGTTTTTCGACTTTGTTTATTAAGACATTAGTAGCTTACTAAAACTGAATTTTGCAACAGTTTACTTTTTAATAATAACTTCATTTGCTTATGATGTTTTAAAGACATTTGTGGTTGATTAATTGATATGGATTTAAAGAATATTATGAAGTAATGTTTGTGTATCTTGAATATAATAAAAAACTACTCATTACTTGAAATGTTAAACTTGTATTTTAAGGCAGCATGTTTTTGGCACCAAAATTATTTTAAATCATTTAACAAGTATTGAGTGTTAAAAAGCAACTTTCTAGAATAATTTATATTGTATAAATACATTAATATTTAAAGTTTAACGAAGTTACGTTAATATTTAAAGTTAAGTGAGCCAGCAAGAAAAATTTACGACTGGTAAATTAATTTTTGTTACATAGGTTGCAAAAATAATATGAACAATTATGCTTACCAAAATAATAGAACCGATATATTAAGATATATCGGTTCTATATATATAGGAAACATTTATTTAGGAAACCGATATAGGAAACATTTATTTAACAAATATTGTCAAAGAAACCAGCAAATAAAACTTACACCTGATAAGCAAATTGTTCTGAGATGAACAAAATAACTTCAATTAACCCAATTTTAATTAACCCTAAATAACTTTTGATCTAGTGATCGGATCTTCATGTTCTCGGGACCCAATCTTAATCGTTCGAGAGGATGACCTCGAATATGATAACTAATTAGAGTAAATGATATTTTAAGTTTGCAAAATGCAAAATTTGAACAAAATCGGTCAAACGTTCCTGAGAAACAAATTTTGAAAATATTATTTTATCAAAATTTGATTTTTCAGGAACTATACGACGAATTTCGTTCGAATTTTGTATTTTGTCACATGAAATTGCATTCTTCAAAATTATGCAAAAAAGTGTATAACTTACGATTCAAAACGTTTTCGACTATAATTAAATAAATTAATAAAAAAATGGTAAATATATGTATCAAAAGTTATTTTTTCCAGGGAATTATCTTTGGATAAAAGAATTTTATAATTGTTCGCAAAAATTTTTCGATTTGCTTAAAAAGTTCTTGAGATATGGGGAAATAGTCAAAAAATAAAAATTAATATTAACATTAACTAAATGGGAAATTAACATAAATTTTTACTGCTTAGTAATTACTGATATGAATAGTTCTGTGCTAAAAGGAGTTAAAAACATTTTGTTTTAAACTTTAAAAGCTAAAATTAATAATGATGGAAGTATTTCAAAGAGGCAACATTTACAATCATTTAACTAATTTTTGCACCAGTTTTATTACCTTTAAATTATCACTCACTAAAATTATATTTACTAACCATATTTTATGTATGAATTATTTTATATTTGTGATTCCTCAGTTAAGTAGATAAAAGTAATTCTTGACATTTTTGAGATGAAGAAGCCTTCAAGCAACGTAAAGTAATGCTAAAATTTTCAGTCGCGTATTGCCAATTCAATCGCCAAGTTAGAAAAATTGAATGACATACAACAATAGAACTTATTGATGACTGCCATATGTTAATTTGCGTTTATTAATATTTATTAAAGTTTAGTAGTAAAATAGTTTCTAAAAATGCTGATTGTAAGTTAGGTCATATTTTATTTTTACCCATTGGCAAAATGGGTCTTGGTTTGGATTTGATGGCGTTTGCACTTTTCAACTCTGTTCAAGAGTAAACAGTGCGCATGCGTTGCTATGACAACTCCTGTTGTTTTTCTTTTTATTTTCACTAGCAGGCATTTTTAATGTATTCACATAATAATTTAAAGTATTTTCATATTCTTTTTATTATTAACGTATAATTACTGACTTGACGGTGATTTTAATATAAATATGAACGCTGAAGAAGGAAAAGTATTAGTTTTTTGACGTCTTGAAACACGTAGGGGAGAGTCGGGTAGCCCCGCTCACTTAAGGAGTATTGCTTATATTTCTGTATAATATTGAGTAATAATCAACATTTTTGTATGTTTCTATTGTTTTATCATCTAATTAAATAATGCAAAAAGAATAAACCAAAAAAAGAATAGTTAAACTTAAAAAAATAGAAATTAAAAAAAGATGTTTTTCAGCTCTTTTCAAAATGTGTCGGGTAACCCCGCCCAGTTACAAAAATTGTGTTTTTTGGCTATTTTCTCAGGTGTAAATGAGAATGACCAATGTATTGATAATAGATAAACCTCATTTATCATTTTTATCGCAAAATTATTTTATTTATTACATATTTATATACTTTTAGAGAATTCTATCATTTAATAAAACAAATGTCATACTTTTTATCATTATTATTGTATATTAATATATTATAATATTAATATATATTTATATTAAATATTTAACGAAAATAATTTAATTTAAGTAACAATAATTAATAACAATAGTTGCTTTTCAATATAAACTTATTTGGTTGATCTCTTCTTATAAACTTATTATAAAATACTTCTTATAAAATTACAAATTCACTTTGTATTTTGATTGCATTCAAATGCTTCTATAAATTGATTCGTTCACAAATAAGTGAAAATACATAAGTAAGCAAATAGTTTATCATAATATTTATGATTTCTTGATGTTAAATTTAATTTGGATATATCAATTACATTTTAAAAATATTTAATTTTTCATTTTTAAATATATAAATTTATGTTTCATATAATATTAAAACATGTATTTGTTGTTAAAAATGCATATAACATTCAAATTTGAAGCAATAAAATAATAATCTTTGCAACCGTACATGTATCGACGAAATAAAATTGGGCGGTGATACCCGACATTCATGTGAGCGGGGCTACCCGAAATCCAATTTTTTTGTAAATTCGTAATCACTCGAACAATTTTTCACATACAAACTTCTTTCTTTGTGCAAATTAAACTTAAGACTACATACTTTAATGCTGTATGTATAAAAAAAAACATTTTTTTAGTATTAAAATGAAGTTTAATTGAAACATTCAACCAATTTTCCTTAATTTCATGACTACTGCATTCAACATATTTTCAAAACTATTGTTTACCATGTTACCAGCTGCATAAATACTTGAAACTTTGAAAATAATATTTTTTTAATATAACAATTAATGTCCAATGGCCCATTGACTTGAAAAAATATTCTACACATATGAAATTGACAGTGGGCGGGGCTACCCGACTCTCCCCTACATAGGCAGGATATGAAAATCAATCCGACGACAAGCATCAATTGAGACTGTTTTTGCAACCCATGATTAGAAATGTTGTGGCGTTTAACGGAGTCGATCCAGAAAGAAAAAGCATTTGACCAATGGCTAACCAGCGATCGTAATGAGGCAATCACAACTTTTTTCCTGATTTCGTTTCTTTTTTAAATTTTTTTTTATGTACGGTTTATTTTTATTTTATTTTGCTATCCTCACTTAAATTATAATTAATTCATTAAAAATAAATAAAAGTAAGAAATATCTACAATAATACGAAAGTATAGTATTTTTTTTAAATCAAATATAATAATATCTTAGAAACAGAATTATTAATGTTAGTTACTATAACACTTTACAAGATATAACAATATGCGTAGGCTTGCATTTGCTGCAGTTTTTTCACCAGGTCAACGTTTAAAAAACGTTGGCCGAGTGTTGTTGAACGTTGATCCAAAGTGCCGAGTTTGCGCGCATTCTTTCAATGCTCCACTGACATATTTTCCATGGTGGACTGATCATAAGACACAGTTTCCAGCAGAACACCAAAGTCAACCATCACCTGGCTGCGTTCAGTATGCGGGTGGATCAGGCTGCGCACTGACCGAGGGTGTGCGGTATCAGTCCTCGGTAAATTTTTCTACTGTAAAGTGGTTTACGTGCAGGAATTTGTGATGGCGTGTCTTCGGATCTTTCTTAGGGATGTTTCTCAGAGCATCGACAATACAATGTCGTGCAGCTCTAGTACGACGTAAATAAATAACTACAACTAATATTGACATATGAACGTAGAAATGCCTTAATTTTACCATTTTTCTCTCTCTCTCTAAGATGAATGCAAATTAGTTTATTGTTAAGCAGCTTAAATTATTTATTAGTTGGCATTAACTTAAACTCTTACATTAGTAATTGTTGTACATTTTAAATACCTTTCTTTGTTTTCAGTTGCAATTTAAGAAGTTCAGCTTTATTTGTTACGTAGCAGAAGGTTCATACCTCCTTAATTTTGTTTTGTTCATCTCATGAAATTTCTCAAGCTTTTCTGACGAATGTTCTAAACAAAGGTTTTTGTAAGGTTTTGAAAAAGGCGTATTTTTATAGTTTAATTTCTCAGGAATTGTGCGACCGATTTCGCTTAAATTCTGTATTTTGAAATTTAAATTGCATTCTTTAAAATTATGCAAACATTTTTATGCCATACAATTCAAAATTCTTTTGACTATTATTAAATAAAATAATAAAAAAATAACAAATACTTAATAAAAGTTTATTAGAAAATTTAGTTGAAATATTTTGCTTGAAATTATTTTTGGATAAACGAATTTAATAATTTTGTGATTAAAATTTTTTTTATTCTTTAAAAAACTTCTCGAGATATGGTGAAATAAGCAAAAAGTAAAATTTTCATTAAGAAGTATAAATTTTAGACACCTCTCCTGAATAAACTATTGAGACCATATTTCTTCTGAAAATTCGCTTTGAATACAAATATTTCTTAAATTTACTGACAGTGTTAAAGAAATATGTTAATGAATACTTGTATTTATAGTGCAGATTTTTTTTACTATTAGAAAGAAATAAAAGATTGTAAAGTTGAAATATTTACTTATTAAAATAAGTCGTTCCCCATGCAGGGTTTTTCTTATGTAATATTACATTAATTAAATAAATATCCCTTTAAAATATTAGATTAAAATCATTATAAAAAGCAAAAAAAAAAAAAAAAAAAAAAAAAATAGTGCGTGGAGTCCCTCCGCGCGGAAGAAGTTAAACGTTGCAACGTTAATTGTAGAAGAATCAGCAGTCGTAGAAGGATCACTAGTTCTATTCAACGACTCTTTTTCCTGCTCCGCTCGCTTCCGTGCTCTGTAATAACGGTAATATTGTACATTTTTCCCTCGTGGACCTCTTCAACCACTTCTGGTTGCCTCATCGTCTCGCCCTGGAAAATGTATTTGTATTAATAATGTATGTGAATGCGTCATAATGTAATTTCAGAAGAGAAAACCTAACAATCAATTGATATTCACAAGAGACGTACCTTGACATAACCTTAAATCCGTCGCATTGTCCATGGGATTGTTTTCACTCATTTTTTTAAAATTGTTATCCACTAAATTTGAAAATAAAAAATACTATCCTATTAAATTATATATGTATCAAAACAAACTAAAAAAATATTTATAGAAAAACAACACTTTTATGACTTTTATAATTTTTATGCTAGTGAGAACCAAAACAATATGGAAATGAATGAGGGAAAACTGGATCCTACCACGTGATTTCTCGGCCAATAAAAATGAAGCGTTAAACGTTAACAGGCGTTAAACAGGCCCGATTCTGAGTTTACGACTAATGTTCTATTACGTATCCTCTAAATTTTAAGCCTAATCCAGAAGACAAGAGAAATCGTGGATCAAACATTAGGAGAAACTAGACTTCTTGGAGGATTTTTTAAAGGAACTAACCTACATTTGCATTACGCGGAGAGGAAAACACGGAAACCTCGCACGGTTAGTCTGCCGACAAGGTCTTTAGTTCGACTCGACTCTAACCCATGATCCTATATTTTAAGTCAGCACTGAGGTAGGTGTGAGATGAATGCGGGATAAACTGGGATTCGAACCCGGGATCACTTTACTATGAGGCTAGCGCTCCATCATCTAAGCCGCCATGGCTCTAAACTTCTGATTTTTTATTCTCAAAAAATTAAGGCAATCAAACATATAATTAGTAATTCCAGATATTTTATTCTGTACGCCTGCCAGTTTATAGGCAAATATTCAATATAAAGTCGTTTTAATTTTATTTATTTCAGAAAATTGTTTTGGCATAATTTTGCTAGAAAACATTAAAACATCCGAAAATAACATCCGTTATATTCCCTTGTCTTTTATATATTGCTAAAGAAGTTTCAAAAAAGAGTAAGCATTAATCATTAGTGTATAAGTTAGAAATAATTTACTTATAACTTCATCATCATATCTGGCTAGACAGCCCAGGGTGGGCCAGTGCCTTCCTTTGAGTTCGAATCCACTTCTCTATACTTTTGTCACTTGTTCGCCAGTTTTTCTCCTTTAGAGTAAGGAAATCAGTCTCAACTAAATCCAGCCATCTCAGCCTGGGTCTACCTCTTTTCCTGTTCGTTAGGGGTTAGTGTAATAGGATTTTCTTTAAATTTGAGTCATCATTCCTTCTGAAAATGTGAGCTGCCCAGTTCATTCGATTTATTTTAATGAATTTCACAATATCTTACTCTCTGTAGATTTTATACAGTTCAGTATTATATCGTCTTCTCCAGGAATTATTTATTTTTATCCCACCAAGGATGGCCCTCAAAACTTTTCTCTCAAAAATGGCAATTTTATTTTCACCAGCTTGAGTTAGGTTCCAGGTCTCAGAGCCATAGGTAAGTATTGGTCTAATTAATGTATTATAGAGTAAAAGTTTTACTCATAACTATTTGTTAATAATATTTAATGTCCCCCTTTTTTCTACGATACTCAACAGACTGGGTTCAATACTGCTTGTGGAAAACAGCTTTAAAAATAAGCGTTTTTATCGAAACTGGGTATTATAAACACGTCATTTATTAGATATTATATCTCGATTATTTATTAAGGGTAAACAAATGCATTGAGTAAGCATGCATAACCACTTTATTTTTAGCTGATTCCGAGAGAAAATAAATTGGCTCTCTCAGATCAAGCAGAGTGAGAGCATTCGGAAAAACAAATGTATTTTTAAATGGTATGCAGATGTTCCAGTTAAGTATAACATTGCGGAAGTAGGTTCAAATCTTTAAAAATTTCCACTCATATATCCATCTCAACAGAGGTAAATGACCGTTAAATGAAGTCGGCACGAGTAAACTCGGCATCGGTTAAGTAAACACTTTGTTGTTGTTGATGTAATGTTAAAATTAAATCAACTATTCAATTATATTTAGAGTCATTTCTATAGGGTATTAAAAGAACTTTAGATTCCTCTAATTAATTATTTATTAGTCATTTTTGAGAGTTGAAAAATAAAATGTTTACTATAAAAATGAATAATCAAAATTCACGTAATTTTCTCTATTCATGACGAAATCGTTCGCTGTGTAATGCTCTGAGCAAACATTTCATCAAGCTGTCAAAATTACTCTATTTGACGGACTCAATAACTCAAAATTAATCGTCAAATTACTCAAATTGAGGAGGTAAAAAATAGAATATTCACTATAAAAGTAAACATTCAAAATTCACGTAATTTTCGTCATTTTTGACGAAACCGTTGCCTGGGTAATGCTCATAGCAACCGTTTCGTCAAATTGAGAAAATTGCTATCTGCAGTTGTTCCAGCAAAATTAAGTTAAAAGCATTTAGGCTTAACGAAATAAATCATTTACACAATTTATTAAAGAACACAACATGGAATATGCAGGAATGAGTAATATACTCGGCTCATAATTGCCAGGCATCGAATCTGAAAAAAACAAATGCTTATTTGGTGAAGGCGGAAACCCTTGTACCATCCTGTAATTCATTGTAAATGGTTTCAAAATCAGATGAAACAAATGTTGATGAATTCCTTCACTGCACTTGAATAATTCACGAGAGGGGAAGCACTTTCACCAAATGTTTAAGAGTTTACGTTTCATCAAAAATCATGTCATTTCATGACAAAATGATTTTTTAAAAAAAATATATAATAATGAAATAAAGTTTAAGGATGAAACGTCAAACATTTGAGTTCAATTTCTGAGAGCGTGGGAGAACACCATAATGATTGTTTCATTGTCACTATAGAAAACATAGGTTCCCGCAATTTTTTTAAATATATTTCACATTCCATTAAATGTTTTTGACATAATGTTTCCGATCAGATTCCAGAGAATGACTTAGATTCAGAAGAGGATTTGTTCTGTTTGAATCTATATCATTTTTTTTCATGTTAATTTATGTTAATTATCAGAGCATTAATCTGGAATAAGTCAAGTTGCAAAATATGAGTATTTTTGGCACTTTCTTTTGTTTGTTTTTAATCAAGGTCCTAAACACTGTTCGTGACAGTTGTGTTGTGTATGGAGAGGGGGCCATAACAGAAAGAACCGCTCGTGATTGGTGATGTCAATTTTAAAAATGGAAATATAGAGCTCAAAAATGCGTTCCGTTCTGGTCGAATAAGTTCGATGTAGAAAATTCGCATCGAATGACAAATGAACTAACAGAGAAAATGGAATTCTACCATATTTTAAACTTTTCTTAAGAAAACCCATATGGATCTTAGTTTTTACCTATAAATCAATTTAAAACATAATAATTAAAACGTTACAAATATTTATTTTGTCAATAATCTGCCCAATTTATATTTTCAATCATATATAAGGGATTAAAGTAATAAAATGAGTTCTGTAAAAAATATTTTCCGAAATCGTTTTATCTCTAGCAGAATTATAATTTTAAATTTTTTTGAGTATATAATTTCAACTTTATTTCATTCCATACCTATTAACCTTATTTTAGGGGGAGGAAATTAAATTTGAAGTTCTCTAACAGTTATCAAACAATCTTGCAAAAAACGTAACATTAGGGTATTTAATCTTCTAAGTACGTCTTTTTTTTTGATCTAATGATCGCACTTTGCTGAAAAAGTTATATTTAATTCTGTAAAATTTTCTGAATCAAAAATGTTTCACTGAATTTTTTCTAGTTATAGCAATATCAAATTCAAATTCTTTAGAAAAGTAACGATGTTTTCTTATAATTGTTATAAACGTTCTAAAAAATTAATGAAAAAATTCTCCCAAAATAATTATAAGTAAATTAAAACAATTTGAAGTTAATATTTTTTTGCTGTATCTCATTGGCCTAAGAATCTATTTTTGTACTACATAAACTGAAAGTACGCAATCTGAATGGTATTCACCTTCAATCATAAAGTTTTGCTGTTCGTGGACGCATGAGAGAGAAAAAACGTACATTTTCAGAATCTTCACCACTTTCTTTCGCTTATAAAATGTTTTTAAAGTTTATCGATCCAAATCAATATGATCTGCATTTGAAAAAAGGAGGTTTGAAACTATAGCATAAATAAAATCGTTAAATTCGGGCCGAACAAAAATCGGATGTTAACGAATTTCAGATTTGTTCCATCTTTTACACCAGGCCAAATCCATTATCTATTTTCTGTTAACAGCATTTGACGGCGGGGATAGCCTGATTGGCAGGGTGCTGGACTCATGTTTGTGAAAACGAGAGTTCGAATCCAGCCAGCCGAAGACTCCCCGTGTAGTGACTGGTACACGTTAAATCAGTCGGGTCACAAAGTCCTCCATGTTCCCATAACAAATCAATATTTCTGGGGGTACTTAATAGGAGATTGATCCTTCTCTGGTTCAGGCAGGGCCGGATTGAGCGTACACGGGCCCTAGGCATTAAAATTTTTTGGGGCCCTTAAATAATTTTTTTTCTCGTATATTTTTTATTTATTCAAATATAAAAGTATTTATGTATCTTTTCATTTACGAAAGCATATTTGAAATAAAGATAAATAATAATAAATGAAATTTTATTTTATTTTATTAAATTAGAACTAAAGAATAATCATAGCATTTTGAAAAAAATTGAAAAATCATTGTTTTCCTAAATTTTTTAAAATTTATTTTCAAAAAATCCATTTTAAGAGGGCCCCTAATCATTGGGGGCCCCAGGCCATAGCCCAATCTAGCCTAATGGGTAATCTGGCCCTGGGTTCAGGTCAAAATTACGATCTGTATGTGAATGAATGGGTTCGCCCTATTACAGGCTGTAACGTATGGGTGTGGTAGAAGTCAAATTCTTGGCCATAGATAGCGCCACTGGAAAACAAGAACAATTGCACCCTCTCTGCCTTAATGGCCGACTACAACATCAGCATTAACTGACAAATTAACTTTTTTTATATTGTTTTTAAAACCAAGAATTGGATACCTGTAAGTGTTGTCATAGCAGATAAATCGTAGCGCTTTCTGATCCAGAAGTCAATCAGGTTCGACACACACGCGTGTCTTCGTTTGCAAGCATTAAATTTGATTTAAATAACATGGTTAGGCATAGCCACTTCACTTCTTCTCGAGTTCCAAGTATCCAATTGTAGTTTTTCAAATAAAATAAAAGCTGATGTCAACCAACAAAGAACGGGTTTTAATTTGTGATTGAGATATACCTTTTTCAATTTGAAGTATAACGCTTGAAATTAGTTAGTTAAGATCCTAAGTGTTTTAAAAATGCATAATATGTTTTTCATCGATATTTTTACGCATTTCTTTTCTAAGTTTCCTTTTATGGTAAAAATACAAGAGAGAAATGAAGCTTTGTAATCTGTCGGTTAATTAATAAATAAATATAATTTAACATTAATATTAAGAAAATAAACGATTATATTCAATATATTTATCCTATTACAACATAAAGCAGGTAATTTTATCTAAGCGAAAGCACAAGTTTTTCCGTGTCGCAGTCTGAACCGTAACAGAGCCGGCGCCAGGCAAGACATATGGCTGCCGTACGTGCATATCTTGTTGAATTGCTAGTTAATCGGTGTGTTAACTATCTCATTTATTTCAGCATCAAAGTTCTAAGTTGGATTTCGACTCTTGTAGTGTTTTATTTTAATATTAAGGAAATAAATGATTATATTAAGTATATTTATCCTATTATAAAGCAGGTAATTTCATCTAAGCGTACTACGAGAGCACAGATGTTTCCGCGCCGCAGTCTAAACCTTAACAGAGCCGGCGCCAGGCAAGACGTATGGCTGCCGTACGTGCATATCTTGTCGAATAGCTAGCTAATCGATGTGTCAACTATCTCATTTATTTCAGCATCACAGTTCCAAGTTGGATTTCGACTCTTGTAGTGTTTTATTTTAAGTAAGTTCTACGCGTACTACAAAACGCACTTGCAAAAATCATTGTTGTTTGTTTAAAAGAAGAAAAAAATGCACCAAAACAAGTAAAAAGAAAACAAAAAATTTTTCAGTAATATCAAGCTCTGCTGCTTAAAGTTAAAAGGAAAAATGACAAGATCAACAGTCGTAAGTTGTCATTAGGATATTTTTGAATACACTCTACATGTAACCAAGTTATTTTTAGTTGCATTGAGCTTATATGGATACTTCTCTATTTGTTTGGAATGACCATTAGGACATAACCCCAATCACACACACGTCTAAAAACATGCAGAAGAAAAAGTTTCGAACTCGATGAGCGAATTCGCAACGAAAATAAAGAAAATAAAACAGTGTCGGGACAAGGTTAAAAAAAGTATATTTTTACCCCGTTTTACTGGAGATTGAGTGGGTCGTTTACGATTCTTTTAACTCTTTCAGGCCTGTGCACAGCTGTTTACGAGAATTTTTTTAAAATTCTTTTTGTTGTTTTTCGACGACTCAAGATTTACGTGTTGCCGTGAAGAAGAAGAGATATCGTTTGAGATCTCTATTTCGGTGAGAGAATGTCCCTGTAAATGCAGGTCAAAACATTGGTAGTTTAGAATAAAAAGAATGTCTCATTCAGATAAACGAGATGCACTGAGTTGTATGAACTCGCCAAAGTTTTCTTAAAAAAAGTTGGTGGCGGCTTCTAGGTTGCAGTTCTTGTGTGTTAATGTATAAAAAATTCTATTAACATTTTATCAACAATAGAAGCGAAAGCTTTAACGAAAGTTAAGTTATCTTTTAACCTCTGCACAGCTTGCAAGACTTTGTATGTCAAATAGTATATTCATTTCTAATAACTTGCTTCATTCAAAAAATGTTTAAAATTGCAAATCGGAAAACGATTCCCAAAATGTGTCATTTATAGAAATCGTCTGCTCCAAAATGGCATTTTTTCTTACTAGAAAACGATATATTTTTTCATTAAGAACTACAAGATGGTCCCGAAAAGGATAGCAGATAAGATACATAAAAACATGTTCTAGATAAACAATTTCGACAACAATTAATTACTTTGATCTAATTTTAGGCCTCTTCGGAATGGTTTACTAGAATTTCTTTCAAATTCTCTTTGCTGTTTATCGGTGATTTAAGATTTGCGCGGTGCCGTGAAAAAAAAGATGTATTGTTTGAAATCTTTGTTGTTGGGAGAATGCCCCTTTAAATGCCGATCACTATCTTTCGTTTTCTGCATAAGTTGCAAGCATATAGAAAACCGAAAAGTATTTTATCATATTCAATTTTAAAAAACTACGTTGTTTAAAAACAAAAGTGCGGAATTGAAAAACGATTCTCAAAGTGCGTTATTTATATTATCGTTTGCTGAAAATGAGATTCTTTTTCACGTTCAGAAATAATACATTTTTTCTTTAAAAGATAGGGCCCATCAAAACAATTTCCGGGTAACAAATCTTTGCTACAATTAATTACTTTTATTTATTTCAGGTCTCTGTACAATGGTTCACTGGAATTTCGCTCAATTTTCTTTATTTTTCCTCGACGATTCAAGATGAACATTCGCGATCGCAACGCTCGAGTACGCCATCTAGCGGGAGACTGAAAATATCGGACATTAGTTCCCACAAAACCATTGGCAACGACGGACGCCATTTCATTAGCAGCAAATAAGAAGCAAAATTTCCCTAAGGAAAAGGTAGAACTTCTTGAAAAAAACTAATCAGAACATGCCAAACATTGAAGCAGAACACGCCAAGCATTTGAAGAACAATTTCTGGATAATTTTTACCTTTCTATTACCAACAACATAACTTCCAATTTCATGATAACTTGCTGTTACAGATTGTGTGCATTACGGTAAAATAATTTTTTCTGTCTTCAATTCATTACAAATTAAAGTGAAATCAGCATTGCTTTCGTCATTCCAATGAATAAATAAGAATTCAGAATATGCACAGAACTGTATAATATGTAGTTATAGAATATTGTTCTTCTTTATAGAACAGTATATATTTCTGTATCTATTATTCGTAAAACAACAATAAAGAATCATCCGAACTACTTGAAATAGATTCATTTGTGCTGATTATTAATAAATTTGAATCGTTTTCTTGGAAATTATTATTTTGTTTTGAAGGAATAATTTCAACTAGAATTCAGCTATTCTGTTTTTAGCTACATATTCAAATTCATATCAATTATAAAATTTTACTGTGTAGTATGTTATCTAAAAGTAATGAAGGGATAAACTATGCATATATTATTTGAGAATAAAGTTTTCAAACAAGGAACTTATCATTTTGGTATTCTCCGGGAATTATAAATCAGGTAAGTGCAATGATTTTTACAATAAAAAATTTGCTTGTAAATATTTTTTTTTTCATTTGATGTTGGTTCTCTACAGAATGGTTTTTTACGTCTGATTAAGAACTATAAGAATAATAAAAAAAGAAACAATATGAAAGTTTTTATTTCAATGTAAAGAATTCTTAAAATCGTTTTTTTATCCTAAGAATTCTTTATTTTCCGTTTTTTAGTTTATAATTTTTTGATAAAAATTGTTCTCAAAATACTTTTTCTGAAAAATTAAATGGTATAACATTATGTGTTTATATATACTTCTTGTATATTCCAATGTTTGAAGTAATATGATTCCGAAAACTATGGAATAAAAATTCGGTACTTACTTATTAACGCCACCGCCGCTACAGATTTGGCGGTTTTTAAGTGCCGCCAATCTACACTTAAAATTTTTGCGACAATTCATAAAATAAAACACTTTATTTAAAATCAAAATAGTCAATCGGATTTCGGTGGAAAATGAGCCGATATAGAGTTTAGCATAGATTCAAAACAATCATATCGCCATATGAACTCTGATAAATAAGATTCCAAATGAAATAACATTTCCAAAACGTACGTTTACCAAGATAAAGTTTTATGTTGTGGGAATTGGTACATTTTCGTTTTTTCGGTAAAATATTTCCCTCCTGAAAAAATAAAATTGCTTCTTGTTTTGTTTTTGGCAAATCCCAAAGACGAATTTTCGTAGCACTAAAAATGGCGACAAAAAAGAATTGTTTTTTTTTGTTTTTGTTTCGTCAGCATTCTTTATTTTACGTTTCTTAGTTTCTAAATAATGATTTTTATTGAAACTTGAAATTTTTTGATAAAAATTGTTGTCAAAAAACTTTGCTTACAAAATTAAATTTCATAAAATTATGAGGCTTATGTATACTTTTTGTTCATTTTAATTTTTGAAGTAATATGATTCTTAAAACTATAGAATGTAAAGTTTAAATGGGCCTTTCATGTTATATCATTAAATTTAGTAATACTATTTCTCGGGAAATTAGGTTTTAACTCTTATAAGAAATATACATATTTTTTTCTGTTAATGTACAAATATTTTTCCGATGCGTTTTGGATATTCCTTCTCTAATAAAAAGAGATACCATTTAGTTTTCGTTTGCAGAAGAAAGAATATCAAGCATTTTTCTTTTTTAAATTTAATTAGCCACAATAAAGAAGGAACGTTGCAATGCTACACGCTACGTTAACGACGTCTCCAGAGTAACTGAATGACGGTTCATATAGAAATCGCAGGTAAGCGGCTCACACAACAACGCCCCCTATAGTTCGTTGCGATCGCGAATTGTGCCAAGAAGACAAAGAATTATCGTTTGCGACCTTTTAATAAATGCTGGTCAAAACAAAAGTAGTTTAGAAAAGCAGAATGACTCATTCAGTTAAACAAAATACACTGAGAATTATGAACTCACCAAATTGTTATTTAAAAAAGTTGGCGTTGGCTAACGTTCTCAGATATTAACGAACAGACGATAGTATTTCATTTACATTATATTAACTGCAGTTGGAACGAGTTGACTAAAGTTAAAATATTAAACTTATCTTTCATAGCCTCCACAAGTTACAAACATGCAGGAAACCAAGAAGTTTTATGGAGTATTCAATTTTAAAAACGTATTTTTTTTTAAAATCAGAGTTTCAAATAGGAAAATGATTTTCAGAACTGGCAATTTATATTATCGTTTGTTAAAAAAGTTGTGTTTCTTATCACTTGAAAATAGTATATTTTTTTCCATAAAAAATAAGACACATCAATAAAATTTCCAGGTAACAAATTATTGCAACAATTAAATACTTTGCTCTATTTCAGGTCTCCGCACAATGATTTTCTAGCATTTCTTCCTAATTCTATTTGTCGTTTCTCGAAGATTCAAAATTTATTCGGTGTTGTGAAGAAAAATAGACATCGTTTGAGATCTCTATAGTGTTCAGAGAATGTTCTGATAAATTCAGGCAAAAACATCTGTAGTTTAGACACAAATAATGAATAATTCTGTTGACTAAGATGAATCGAGTTGTAAGAACTCACCATTTATTACCAGAAAAATTGTACGGTTACGTATATACATTTTTTAATAATGTCAACCGATAGGCAAAATTCCCTATTAATTATTAATTTCATTGATTAACATGTAAATAGATCGAAACACAAAAGTTTACTTTTCATGCGTAAAAAACCTTAATATTTTTTAAACTAACAGTCATAGCAACTTTCTTTTTGTATTTATTAGATTCACAAAAATACACATGGAATAATACCTCACTTGCCTAGATAGTAATATCAGATGTGTAAACAGGTGTATGTACAAAATTGTATTTTTTATACATTAAAAATTTTATAGCCTCTAATCTAATCTTATCTTGTCTTGATCTTGTCTAATCTTGTCTTGAGTTCATCTGAATCAGTGCGAAAATGTATAGTGAGAAAAACCTCACTTGTCTGAATGGCAATGTCAGATGTATAATTACACATAAGTACAAAATTATACTAAATAACTAATTAAATAACTAATTATATTAAATAACTTAATTATATTAAATAACTAATCCTACCAACTTGTGATTGTTTTCACCCATTTTATGTGAAATAAAGAAATATATCGGAACCAATATATCATCATATACCTCTAGAATGCAATAGTTGATTGGCGAATTTGATGATTTTTTCTAACAGATGACGTTTTTTATTCCTAATTTGGTAACACTTTTAATTAAGCAATGAAATGGGATAAAAATGCTAATCTGTTTTGAAAGAACTGTAAATAGTAATTTAAGATTGATTGCTATCAATATTTAGTGCAACTCAACACAGTGAACATAAGCGAACAAATTAAGCATTCTAAAATAATACTCTGTTGTAAATTTAATCGAAGATTTTGCAATATTTCAGTAATTGTAAATTTTATTTTTAATTTCAGTTATCAGTTTTGTTATCACTTCAATTTTATGCATTATAAGGAAACATACTTTTTTCATGTGATTTAGAATTTATTTATTTTTAAGTTCAAATGTAATCTGATTTTTCTTTTTTAAAAGAGTAATAGTTGGGTGATTTCCTGTACATGGAATAAATTTAAATGACATTGTTTCAACTACATACTACAGAGTAAATTTAGTTATGAATGCTGGATTACGTGATGACTCATTAAACTAATACTATTGAAAAAAATACACTAAATATATAAAAGTCGTGAATCAATAAAATATAAAAACAAGTTTGGTTAACGTTCGTATTAATTTACAAAAGTGATAAATTTTCAAATCTGTATTTTTTGTGAATGGTGTGTGCATTATTTGATTATTCACGTAAGCAATGCTATTAATTCTTCAAACATGATCAAGAATTAAAAATGTGGAAAAACAATTTTTAAGTAGAATCCTACCTGAAATATTCGGAACAAAATTTCAAACTGATTGAACAGATTTAAATGCTGAAATGCGGCGTAATAAATCAAATTTGATAGCAAACGTCTGCTGAGTAATTCTTATAGAAGACAGATAAATCAAATCATTATTAAATATTAATGTAATATTTAACCATTTCCAGTAAAATGCTTTCAGCTTTTAATAATTACTTAGAACATGTTGTAATTGAAAATACAAAACAAAAGGTAACTTAATACTCTAAAAAAAGATACTGTCAAAAAGAATTTCAATAAAAAAGAATTTCTAAGTATCGCTTGCCAAGTTTCAAACTTTTTTGTTAATTCCCTATCACGGAAAAAAAAGTTAGTGTTTCGACATTAAATTTATAGCCTGTGCTAACTTTTTCTACCGCAGTTTTATTTTCCTTTTTTTTATTAAATTCCTCACTTTTTTAAAGCTTTTTTCTACGTTAAAATATAGGAAAAATCTGCTTTTAAGTTTTTATTGAAGGATTGTTCAGAATTAAATATCGGATAATGTAAAACTTATTACTATAAAATAATTTGTCTCTAAAAAGTGCGTCAATATGCTTTATATTATGAATAATATAAACTATTAGAAAAAGAACATAATTTTTAAAATACATGGATTCTAAATGAAAAAACATTTTTGAAATCGTTTTCTTAAATCAACTCCTTTATTTTCTGATTAAAAAATATAATTATACCAAATGAGTTTTGAGCATAATTTGTTGTTAGAAAACTAGGTTTAAGTAGTGTAGAATGTAAAAGCTAACTCTTCTACATTCTTCTACACTGATAATTTAAATGCAATGAGTGTTCTACTTCTCTGAATTTAAGGAATAAGACAAAATGAAGACAATTCTAATTTTCTTAATGGCAGAGCATTATACAGAATACATTTCACTCATTCCATTAAGATTAAGTCACGTTTTCCGCAACTAGTGTCAGTAATAAACCCTACATCACATGGAATTTCGTTCAGTTACATTAGATATTTGCAACTATTTTTTAAATCAAGAATTTAGCATGTAGGAAAATGGTTACAACATGGTTCTTTCTGTCTTGCTATAATTTTATTGCTATTCAGTTATTGCTATTTATTTATTGTTATTAATTTAGCAACTGATACATGCATCACTTACTAATTGATATTCACCTATACAGTTTTATAGGTCTTTTGATGATATTTACATCATAGACTAAGTGAAAAAATCAGCACTTTGCAAACGCTGATTACATTTTGCAATGTATCCTCCAAATTGAAAAAGTCTGCAACATTTTTTAAAGTACAATTTGATATTTTTAAATTTAATACCAGAGTCGCGATGCCTTAGGGGATAGAGCGTTCGCTTTCCAATGAGGTGAACCGGGTTCGAATCCCAGCGATGGCAGTCGATACGAATCCCCACCCGGCTTGCACCGACCACAGTGCTGGCATGAAATATACTCAGTGGTAGACGGATCATGGGTTAGAGTCCCTTCACCGTCATGCTAACCGTGGGAAGTCTTCGTGGTCTTCCTCTCCATTTAACGCAAATACAGGGTAGTTCCATCAAAAAGTCTTCCACGAAGGCGAATTTCTCCCAATACTTGATCCAGGTGGATTCTGGATTAGGTTCAGAATTACAAGGCTACGGAGTTGAACATCAGTAGTCGCAAACTCCGAGCGATCCAAAGTTTGGAATCCTTGATGTTAATTTAACTTTTTGCGTATTTCGCAAACTTAAGCAAGTGGAAAGATTTTTGCATAAAATTATAAAATTTATTTATCCGAAGATGATGCAAAAAAAACTAGAAAATAAATGTTTTTTGTTTGCTTATTTAATAATAATCGAAATTTTATTTAATCATTAAGTATGCAATTTTTTACCTCGTTCTAGAGAATGTAATTTTACATGGCAAAATACATAATTTGAGCGAAATTGGTCGAATAGTTCCTGAGAAATCGAATTTTAAAAAAGTCGTATATTTGAAATTGTTTTTTTCAGGAACTATTTGACTGATTTCGCTCAAACTCTGTTTTTGCCATTTAAAATTACGTTTTTTAGAAAGATGTAAAAGTTTGAATAGCTTACAATTCAAAATTTTTCCTACTATTATTAAATAAAATTATGAAAAATAATAAATAATTACTTAAAATTAGCTTTTTGCCTGCAATTGTCTCTGGATAAATGAATTTTATAATTGAGTCTAAAAATATTTTATTTCGCTTAAAAAGTTTTCGATAATTTTCAAAATACGCGAAAAGTAAGATTTACATTAAGGGATCCAGAATATGTTACAATTGGAACTACCAGAATATGGTAGAGGGTGTCATAACAAACCATTTATTCTGAAAAATTTACCACAATTTCTGGTAAATCATTATCATATGAACGGAAAAAAATATCAAATGGAATTAAAGACCCTATAGCTTTGTTTTATTACCAAAACTATGTTTTTTTTTTTTTTTTTTTTTTTTTTTTTTTTTTTTTTTTTTAACGAAAATCTCATTACTATTCAGAAATGTAATTTTACTAGAATTCTTTCCTCCGGGTAAAGCTGCTTCAATTAATGAGTCACTTCCAAGGGCCAGAAAAAAAGCGCAACTAAAAACCTTTTTGCTATAATAAACTGGACCCTGGCTGCCCTGGCACAGAATGCTCTTTTTGTAACTATTACTGTTGTCCGTGTTTTTGCTTTATTTATCTTCATATGGATAAAATGTATTAAAAATTAAAAGTATTAAAAAAAAAACCCTTTTAAAAATTAAAACTATGCTTCATTTTGACTATGTCTCTATAGATGATAACATTATGTGATAACATTAGATAAGATAACATAATTTTAAATTAATTTAATTGCTCAATAATTGCAAAATGGCTAATAAGTTTGATACAGTTTTAAATATGTTTATCATACTATGCTGCAGAAAAGTGTAATAAACATGGTAAAATTATTTTATAACAACATTTTCAGATTTAAGATTTTAATCTGGTATAATAATCAAAATAAAAAAAAATAATAATTACCTAGAATAATGCTAAGAAAGGATGAGAAATAAATTATCGTTGTATAAAGGCTAAAAAATATTTTAAAGATAAAAAATACCTTTAAAGTTTTTATTAATGATAACCAAGGAAATTTGGAATTTTTTTTATAAGTTAAATTATTATACTATGATATTTTAACAAAAAATTTCACGAAACGAAATTTTTTTTATTCATGAAAATATAATGCTATGCAACTTTTTTAAGCACTAATAAGAAAGCTCCGACAACAATGAGGAACGTTTTAAGCCTTTATGCATCTATGTATCTATCTATTGTTGTCGTAGGCTATTAAGGCAAAGAGGGTTCGTTTGTTCTTGCTTTCCAGAAGCGCCATCTATGGTCAAGAATTCGACTTCTGCCACCCCTAGACGTCATACCCTTTTATGGGGTGGACCCATTCATTCTTCCACAGATCGTAATTTTGACCTGAACCAGAGATCAATCTCCAATTCAGTACCTCCAGAGGTACTGATTTGTTATGAGAATGTGAAGGACTTTATGACCCGGCAGATTTAACGTGCACCAGTCACCATTTACTGCACGGGGAGTTTTCGGCCGCCTGGATTCGAACTCAAGTTCTCACAAACATGAGTCCAGTGCCCTGCCAACCAGACTATCTAGGTCATCTATCTATCTATAATTCATTTCGTTAGGTTTGCATAAGCAATAATTTAAACAGTGCTGAATAGTTAGACATACGTTAAGCATTTATTTATATAGAATCATTTTGTATTTTTTTTGAAATAGAAACTAAAACTTAATTAATAAGTAATTATTTAGATTTGTTTTTGGAAATTTCTGAAATGGCTGTAGAAATTTTTAATTTAAACGGTGTTATGGTGCTGCATACTGTCATACTATTTATGGGTGGTGGAGCTTGCCTTTTTTCGTACAATAGCATCCATTTATTATACGATATTTAAATTATGGATGGGGAGGTGCGTGAGGAAGTAGGAAGTAGTATCTTATCTTCCGACAGATATGGAATGTCCCTAATATATAATTATGGTGGTTTGTGTACCTTAATGGTTGCCCGACAGATTTTAAATTATTACGAAAATTTCACGCAGGAAGAATTTTGACAATATCGTAGACAGTGAAAAAATTTGGCTAATATATCGTTTATCACTAATTAAGGCTTCAGGAGTGGTCGAGGAATTAGAATATTTAAATGAAGTTTTGCTATGCATTCTGTTCGGTTACCGTTAAAGTTTATATGTTTTACAAGATAATTTTAAAAGGTGTCCAAGCTGGTCTCCAAATTTGGCTAGTCTTTTTATATTGTAAGAAAATAAGTAAAAGGTTATAAATAATTATAGGCCAATTAGGGAGCCCACAATGTGGCCCTATTGGTTACAATGTATACAATGCATATATAATAGTGCGTTGAATATAGCGTTAAAATGAGGAAATTCGAGGTTGATATACTGTATTACTTCATGGCCCTGTATCTCAATAGATCAGTGAATGTATTTAGAAAAGTAAGACAACCGTAATAATGTTTTTTCCTAAGTTACGAAATGTTCGAACTAGGCATCGATATTTCAAAAATAAAAGGAAAGAACTTAGAGAGAGAGGAAAAAAAACATTTTCCATGCCCTAAAATACACTAAGTAGCCTTAACTAGCAAGGATTCCTTTGCTATATCTCCAAAGGTCATAAAAAGCAAGGACTTCCGATGAATAAATTCTCGAGTGTTTTATCTTCGTACAAAGAATGATTGTGTTGATTTGTTCCTTCGAGCAGGGATGATGGATTTGTGGCTAATTCTTCTGGTTTGAATGATGGACCAAAAACGTAGAACACGCATCTTCGGAACAGAAAAAAAAAGAATCTGTTTTTTTGGATGGGGAAATATTCATTTTAGAAATCCTTCTGCGACTTCAACAGTTCGTTTGAAAATGATGAAGATGATTCAAGATTTAATTTTATTTTTAGAAACTGCAACTTATTTTGACTTTGAATTGAGTATAATAAATATTTTCGAATAATAAATAAATAATGATTCATATTAATAAATGGACTAATATTTTGAGTGAAAATCAATAAATTAATTTAAACGCTTTATTAGTACGCGGGTTTTAATTTGCACTCTACTGCAATTTAATTATAATTAATTAAACATCTGAAGAGAAGTCGATAAACAATTGATTTTGTTGAACTTTAAGCAGAAATCTATTTTATAACTAATTTCAAAAAGTTATTCTGGTAATTTTTCCCTGAAAGTCTTTTTTAATACATTCTTTTGGCTTTGATTTGTAACTTATTTTAATTGATTTAAAGCTATTTAGTTAGTTTTTTTTGTTTACCTTCTTCTGAGATTTAGTTTACTGTAACTACTGTGTAATTTTACTAACTATCGCTAAGTTAATACCGTAAAAATCTATATACTACATAGTACCGGGAGAATCTACAACTAGCAATCTTAAAAATTGGATGGATTAGAAAAAACAAGTCTTATTTTTAACACTCCAATTTTTGGTAACGCAGTTTAAATTTTTGTTGTTGATTTTAGTTAGATGAATTTTAAGATTTCTAATCCATGCATACTTATTTTAATTAAAATTAGTGAAAAATAGATTTGTCCGAAAATTGACTCCCGGGAAATAATTATTAAAATATTTAAAAAACAATTATATGAATATAGTTTTCTACGAATATTTCCATAAAAAAAAAGAAAAAACCCATTTTGTCCACAACATTTCGTTTGAACATTTAATTTAAAAGGTTATAATTATTTCATTGCTTCGACTAAATAATTCTGAAACATGCTTACAAGAAAATTGTTAGGTTTTGCGTCGGGTTTGTTAAAACATTTCTGGTGAAGTTGATTAGTATAAAATGTGTACTTTATTAACACAAAATGCTCATAGAAATGCAAAAATTCCGTAATTTTAAGCACGAAGCATAAAAAAACGATTTGCGCAATTTTTTCCAAAATATTTAGGACGAAGTTCATGCAAAAACTATAGTTTACAGAATATACTGACTATAATGATAGGACTCATTTACAACATCAAGAATTCGTTAAGAGTTATGTACCTCAACTCTTTACGAATGTCTGCGATGAAGCAAAATTGAAGCTGTATCAATCTTGAAATATCAACTCCCTTGTATCAGTTCAAAAATTTAATCTTCAACTCGGGTGGTTTCGGTGAAACTTGGATTTATTACACGGTCGGCTATTAAAATATTATTTCAAAACAATATAAGAATCATTTGAACATCAATATAAGAATCGTATGTCTATCGAACAATTATTTTACGAGATTTAAGGCCGAGATAGCCTGGTCGGTAGGGCGCTGAGCCCATGTCCGAGAATTCGTGGGTTCGAACCCTGCCGGCCGAAGACTCCCCGTGTAGGAAATGGTGACTGATGCACGTTAAATCTGTCGAGTCGCGAAGTCCTCCATGTTCCCATAACAAATCAAACCTCTGGGGGTACTGGATTGGAGATCAATCGTTCTCTGATTCAGGTCAAAATTATGATCTGTGGATGAATGAATGAATGGGTGCGCCCCATAAACGGGTGCGACGTATGGTGTGGCAGAAGTCGAATTCTTAGCCATAGATGGCGCCACTGGAAAACAAGAACAATCGCACCCCCTCTGCCTAAACAGGCATACGTGAACAACAACAACATGAAGCTGGAATTAAATGTAAAATTACGGTCCAAAAATATAAAAATATTAAAAAAAAATTATGCATAGGATGTTTAATTTGGTCCCTGCTTACTGAATCAGATAAAATAGAATTGTCAGTTTTGTAATGCATCTGCACACTTTTGTTTGGTAAATTTTACGCAGCAAACACTTTTCTTTTTAATATTCCATAAGTAAAAAAATACTGCAATTCTATATCTAACCATTACCAAATGGAATAATATCATGGGTCTGTCTAGGTTTTTCTGAGAGGTACGTATTTCGTGAAACCAACTTCCGGTTCTGGATAACTGGTAAAATTGGCCGGGATCGGGTACCAAGAAATTTTTTTGTCGGGTCTGTTGTGATGAAAATATGGCTGCGTAGCCCAGGTAACCGGCTATGCCTGGGTGCCCGGAACATCTCAATTAGTTACTATTGAACTAGAGAATAAGTTACCGTTTCTTCTTTGAGGTAGTTAGCTATTCTCCTTAGTGGAACTAACATTAGAATAATTTTCCTAAAAAGAGGAGGGGGGGGGGAGAGGTGTAAATCCAATCCGAATGAATGCAGTAAATCAGTTATAAGATTTAACGTTTAAAATGGCACTGTCATCTGGATGTTAAATTTACAAAATTGTAAAGTTAATTTCTTTTGCAAGTTTTAGGGTTTTAACTAAATTTTATGTTTTACAATTGAAGTGCTGCTTAATGTATTCGTAAATTTCATGACGTATTCATTTAAAGTACTAGCTACCCTTAAGTACTACTAAGTACAAAATATCAGGAATACTGATACAGACTGGTTTCTATTTTATGATATTTAAGGACATTTTCCCTTGATTAAAAGGCGTCTCTTAGCAACCACATGGAAAATATTTTGCATCGAAAGGATAAATCGACGCAACAAAAAGGAATTTTTTTTTCTAAAAAATTCTGAGTAATGTATTTTTTTTTTCAAGATCACTGAATATCAGCTATCATCACTGAATGTTTTCTTTCAAATACTGAGAGATTTTGTATTGTGTTACGGTTTCTTACTAATGCTATTTGAGCTTCACAACGAACACGTGAATCACAATTTGAGAAGGGGTAGAACATAAGGTTAGAGTTTAAAACAAATGCAATGAAAAATCTCATATTTTTCTAAGGCTGTCTGCCTTAAAAAACAAAGAGAAAGGTTAGATTCTTCATACCATGCTTCGAAAAATTTATTTTCAACAAAGGTTTTTCTTAAAAGTTTACAGTAGAAATTTTTTTTTTTCAAGCGTGAACTTTACAAAACATGAAAATATGAAGAAAACTAAATTATTCCAGCTCAATGATTGAAAAAAGGCCTGAAAACTTAGTTTGAAGATTTTTGTTTTCCCAACGGTAGAATTTCTGATGTTTTCTTACCATTTCAATTTTTTTTTAACGAACATTTTTCTACCAAAAATCTTTGATTGTCCAGGGAATAACCTTTGGGTGAAATTTTACATTTGAGAAAAAAAAAGAATCGAATTATTGAATTAATCTAGAAAAATGTTGTTTGGAACAGAAAAATTGGCGTTTTCATTTGATACGGAAATTATCCGCTTCTAAATTGATATTTGTAAAAATCTATGGTTAATTTACTTCGGTTATTAATTAAAATTAAAATTAACTTCCTCACATCAGCTGCTACGCAAGGTGTAGGAGTGAAAGAAATATTGTTTTTGTGGTCAGTTTTGTCCAGCCGGATATTTTCCATATTAAAACTTTGTTAACGTGGGATTTCGTTCTATGAGATTTCGCCTCGCAGAATATTGCCCACGCGAGGTTTGTTTTCATGAAATTTCATCCCCTTCTATTTCGTCTCACGACATATCGTCCAATCGAGGTTTGGTTTCCACGAGATTTCGTTCCATGGAACATTGTCCACACGAGGTATGGTTATTGATCAGATTTCGTCCGGCAGGATTTTGTCTTCATCATGTTTTGATTAATTGAGATAGCATCATGTGAAATTCTATCGCGAGGAATATTGTCTACACTAGAGTTTGTTCTCGCGATATTTGTGGTTGCACCCAGCGAGATATTGTTCGAGAAAGTTTTTTTTCTCTCTGATTCATCGCGTGAGGTTTCGTATCTCAATTTCGATTTCGTTACGAGCGAAATGTCTAGCGAGTTGTAGACCACACGAAGTCTTGTTCTCGCAAAGATTTAGCTCATGAGATTCAGTCTCATCAGATTTTTGTCCGACAAGAATCTGTTGAATACAGATTTCTCACTGTTTATACAATAACTCTCTCTTACATCTCATTTAAATGACTGTTCGTCCTCAAGATCTATCTTAGTCTGGATTAGGATTCAGATTTCGATGCACCAAGGTAGAATAAACTCTTAACATGTCGCCAAAAGGTAGGAAGGTAAAGAGACATTGGCCATTGACACACTTGGCAAGATATGTCTCAAGGCTATCACGTCGCCGACTTTGTTTGAATGCTTCCTTTCACCGAAAAAAGTTCGCCAACAAATGAGCTTTTTTCTTCTTCTTCCTTTAATTTTCTTATCTTGATGATTCAGATCTACTGTTGGATTGGAGCGCTTAATTGAGGACATACACTGGAAATCAAGGGTTGAAGATCCGGAAAAGAATGAGAAGAGTGTAAATGTTTTGGTCATTACCTTTCATCTTATTTCAGCAGATTTAAGTTTTTATTAATATCAGTGCTTATTTGAATGATTTCTTTCTTTTTTTAATTATCAAAGTTGTCTTTAAAATGTAATTTACATGTTATTATGAACTAAAGTAGTTAATGTGACGATCGTCTTTGAAAATATCATCAATTAGATCATGTATAACAGAAAAAGTGCTCCCTGCAGAAATTACGCAAAGTTTATACATTAGTGAATGATTTGAAGCTTAGTTGTAAAGGGTAAAAGAGGGGATTTAAATTGTAAAGTTATCTATAACTGCAATTTGTATGCCGACAAAACCGTCATGATCACCAATGCTCAGATTTATTGTTAGTATTATTTGGTATTGATGTACTTGTTTTAAGTATAAAAGGAACATCAAATATTATTATAATACTACTTTATTTAAAAGTTTGAAAAATCTTTTTATTTTCGCATTTATTAATGAGAACATTAAAATTAATGTAAAATTTGAGTAATATAGGGCAATTATTTGATTTTTATGAATTTATCTCAAATTTTTGAAAATTAGTCCACATGCACAGAGTTTTTTAAAATTAAAAATATAATGTGCTCAAATAGACCCAAAATTAGGCATGACGTTCAAAAATTTAGTGCAAAAAGTTGTTAGTGAGTAAATTTTATTTCAATAAACGAGTATATTGCATAGGTGTTAAATGTTTAAAGCACAGTGCAAAAATATCAATTGAATTCAAGATAATTGCTGCCAACGTTATTGTTTTCGCTCTTCGTTATGACTTTATGTACAAATATCATTTTTCATATAAATATCATTCATATTTAACTGCAATAAAATTGAGGATTATAATGACAATAATTAAAGGTTACGTTATTAATTTGTTGAAGGCATACACTGATTAAAAATATTGTCTAAACTACCAGAGTATGGTAAAATTTATCGAACTTCTAGCTCTACGGGAATACCAAAAAACTATGTAATATTAAACAGAAGCGCTTTGGTAAAGATTTTGGTAAAATTAACAATAAAATATAGTTTCATAATTTGTGATGAAATTTAGCAATTTTATCATGACGCTTTACAGCATGGAAAAAGAATAATTTATTGGGTTAAATTTATTTTTCAGTTTTATATTTTTAACTAAATTCGTGGTAACAAAAGCTATAATTTTTGAAAACCAAAATTTCCGGTAAACCATTATCATATGAACGGAAGAACTATAAATTGAATGGTGTAAATACCTTATATTTTGGTTTTTATAACCAAAAATATTTTTTTTCCTTTTTTTTTAAACTAGAAATTTCAAAACCCTACTGTACGATAATATTACCAGAATTTGTAGTTTCATGTAATTAGGAAGAATATATTTTCATGAATTTCACCCAACACCCAAAATAATGATTTCAACTTTCTATAAATAATCTACACTGGTAAAATTCACATACTTCAATCTTCAGATACAACTAAATTAACTTATTTAATTTTTTAGAACTATTCAAGAACACAATTCCTTTATTCTACTATATTATCCTTATTAATGAAATTGAAAGGGAAAATTTTTAAGCAGACCACACAATATCTTTGTGCTGTGTGTTCAAAAAATACTTATATCACTCATTTTTTTGCGAGTTTTAAGTAATTACAAATCACTTAAAAATTTACTTTAATGTAGTTTTGTAATTGGTTTAAAATTTATAAAAAAAAAAAGATGTGTTGCAAATCATGTTTTATATTTCATTTGGTTTTGCATGGCGCACAAGCCATTTACTAATGATTGATGCATGCAAAATTTACTAAAAAAGAAAACTTAAAATGCGAAATTTAGTTTTTAAATGATGCTACCATTCAAATTTATCACCATTGAAATTTAGGGCCTTAGCAATAAATAATTTTAAAGTAAAATATTTATTAAATTCGAACATAGATTATTCACACGAAGAATTGCTTTTACAAATTTTTACCTCACAGCGAAATTTATTCATGTGAGGTGATATTTTTAACATTCAAATTGGTGAGGTGATGTAGTCAAATTGAAGGGGACAAAAATGTCTCCTTCAGCACAATTCAAAAAAAAAAAAAAAAAGAATAAAATAAAACCCTTCTACTTTTACAGCAAAAATTTGTCATTCCTTTCATTTGTAAACTTATAATCTTATTTTGATATAAATTTTGTTAAAGTTTAAAATTTACTAAAAGAAAATGCAACATGAGTTTAAACAGCAAACCTCAATTCTATAGTCCCTGCCAAATTATTAGACGCTTTATAAGATTTTATGTAAAATCTTAATTATCAGGTGATTATTTAGCATTAATGTTTTGAGCGACTGAAACCAGTTTATACTTGTTTATGTTCGTGTATCAATTGGTTAACATTATAATGCAATACGCTAAAAATAAAAACAAATAGGAAGTATATAGAAAATCTCCTGAATAAAAACCCATTACATGTATGTTTGAATATAAAAGTATTGTATATAAATTTGTTCAAAACATTATTTTAAAAAAACTACAGTGTGTCTAATATTTTGGTCTAATTATTACAATATACTAATATAATACTTGATGTAATAAATATTCTATATTTATGTAATATATAGTCAAAATTTATCAAATTGTCGAATTCATATCATATATTGTCTAATTTAATCAATTGATATACGAACGTAAATAAGTGCAAACCGGTTTCAGTCGCGCAAAAACAATAAAACTGTATAGTATCATCTAGTAATTAAGTTTTTACATAGAATCTTACTAGTGTGTCTAATAAATTGTCTAGGGACTGAAGACTATCTGTAGACTGTAGACATATCTGAAGACTTTTATCTGCAGTTTTGTGCTAACATTTTCAATAATGAATGCTAATCTAAAGCAACGCTAATCTTTAAGAAGCTAATTGCTTCTTGGGCGTTTGATGTAGTGTAAAAGGAACAAAGTAATCAAGAAGTCTCATAAAAGTCTTCAGCCATCAAAGCACTGTTTCGTTCTCAGCAGATGTTTTTAAGAGCAATCCATTGTAAGTTAAAAGCCTCTTTTTTTCCCTACCTTAACAGCTGCTTGCTTTCGATAAGACAGCTGAAATTGGCGTAAAAAAGAAATCCCAGACACTTTCGGGATTCTTTTCTTTTTCTTGACAACCCTTCTTTCTAAAATATTAGGAGCATGAAGGACGTTAGCCTGTGTTTACCCAAACCTATCAACAGTTTAGGTACCCTAAAATAAGAAAAAACAGACATCGCGACGAAAAGCAGGAAAAAGTTGCATCTTTTTTGGCTGGCAACAGCAGCTAGGATGACGTCACTCAAATTTATTGGACTGTGAAGGTTGTGACGAACGTTCGCGCATGTCAAGTGAGCTCCTGCGATTTGATGTCGTTGTGCCCCAGGTGAGGCAGGACAGATGCCAAAATTTGCTTCTAAGGATCGCATGTGCCTGAAAAAGCGTGGGACTCCCACTTTTCTTTGATCTTCTGCAGTTGCGACTAAGTATTTTTTTTTGCCTCTAAAAAGAAGCAACTATTGTTTCTTCTTTGAATTGATGCTCCTCTTAAGTGTAACGTTATTTTTACTCTAAAAGTTTCCAGACAATTGCTTGCAAACATGACTGACAAAAGCAATTTTGCAAGTTTAGGTGAAGTGTGAAATTTTAGTTTCGTTTTGTTGTTGATCAAAATTAAAAAAAAAGAAGATAATTTTCCATTTTTGCTGGTGAATAAAGAAAAAGTAATATAAGTGTGAAGACTTTTCGAACAGACATTGTAAAAAATAAATAAACGATAAATGACCTAACTAGTAAAGTAGCATAAAATATGCAATAAATTCAAAAGTTATAAGCCAAACTTTCAACTCTTGTTCTGAACTAAAAAAAAGAGCATATAACCATGACGCATCAACAAAGTAGATCTAATAGCAGAATGTCGCGTTCCCCTTCAAAATCTAGAAGCAGATCATCAGAGAAAATTCTAGAAGATAATGGCTCTAGAGACAGACTTAGTGCACCTAAATTCAGAATGGTTACCAAAAGTCCTAGCCCTGGAAACCGCAGGCGAGCCTCAGCTATTCAATTTTCGGACTCTCCAAGTGGTACGCGAACGAACCACGCTCGTTCGCGATCATTAAGAGCTAAACGCCATTCAGCACATATACCACATTCCCTAAGTGGTTCTCAACTGGACACTAAGGCGAGTCTAAATCAACGGTCAAGCATCAGCCACTCCTTGTCTGTTCCATCAGGGGATGAAGGAGATTTTCACCTGGTAAGGAACTTTAGCATAACTTCTAAGGGTGTGGTCAACAGGGGAGATTCTTTCCGGTGCAAATCGAGATCTGCATCTCTAAGTTCGACACCGACATCCCCTGGATCCGAAAAGGAGAATGCTTTTCCAGCTTTTACAACAGATGAAGCTGCTTCAGCATCGGCTTCACCGGTTACTACTCCAGTTCCATCTGCTTCCTCAACTGTTCCTGAAACAAAGGAACCACCCAAATATTCAGTGTGGATATTGGGAATGAATGGAGTTGGAAAGACATCGATTAGAAACCAGTTCATGACTTCTGAATATATATGCCAGTATGAAACTTGGAAAGGTTAGTGCTTTTTCTGTTTTTATTCTCCCGTTTTTGCCTATTATGCCATTCTGCCTATTATGTCATGTATTATGTCGAGCCTATTATGTATATCCGTAAAATCATGGTGCAATTTTGTCCTGTGACCGGTCAAAAGTGCACCATGGCATTACCGACATACTGCATATTGCGTTACGCTTTCTGCCTATACTATCATATACCGTTTTATGTTTCCCTTTTTCTGCCTATATGTAATGCATGGTTTTAAGTTTTCTCTTTACTGCATTTAGTTTCCCTTGTTGTTTTATGTTTTCTCTTTCCTATTCATGGTATCATACACCGTTTTATGTTTTCCTTTTTCTACATATAGTGTCCCACATCGTTTTATATTTTCTCTTTTCTGTCAATTGTATCACATTTTGTTTTATCTTTTCCCTTCACGTATTCAGAGTATCCTACACTGTTTTATACTTTCCTTTTTCTACATATAGTGTCCTACGTCGTTTTATATTTTCTCTTTTCTGTCAATTGTATCACATTTTGTTTTATGTTTTCCCTTCACGTATTCATAGTATCCTACACTGTTTTATGTTTTCCTTTTTCTACATATAGTGTCATCCTTTTATATTTAATTTTTCTGTCTGTTGTATCACATTTTGTTTTACGTTTTCTCTTTTCTCTTCATAGTATGATACAGACTGTCCTAATTGATTTATATTATCCATAATCAGTCATTATGCACACTCTCCATAGTATCATAGATTTTTTTAGGTTTTTACTTTTTTCCTCATAATATGATACTGACTATCCTAATTGATATATACTATCCATAATCATTTATAAAGCACAACATTCATACTATAGATTGTTTTTTGTTGCTGAAGTTTTTTGTTTCCTACCACTGGTGTCATATAAGATACAATGGCTTTAATTTGAAATTACAGATTGCGTATTCATACTTTTTTTTTCAATTTTAGTAGATGTGCATTGTTTTAATCTGTTAACATGAATGTTAGTTTAGTCATTTTAAAACCGTAAAATGAGTTTTGAACTAAAGTGTGCACTGCTCTCTGATTTTCAAGAAAATGACGCTCGTAAACTGATTTGACTAACAAGAAATGCAAATTTAATATTCCTTACTATTTAATACTGCATTAAATTTTTTTTTTAAAATTGCTAAATTGAGAGTGCTGAAAAATACAATTACAGCATACTATAATACGGTGAAGTGGTCATTATGGGAACAAAACTAATGAATTCCTTATTGCATGGTATTCATTATTTTTAGATTTCAATGAAATTTGATATTTGTGAATAGATTAAAGTATTTTATAACATTTTGATTTTGATTTCCTATACAAAATATACAAATATTTTACCTAAACTCTTTAGTAATTTTCATACTATTGAATGACTTTTCTGTTTTCTGTAAAAAGTTTGAATTTGATGCATATATATATGTATCTTAAAACTCTAATATCTGAATCTAATTTCAAAATCAGAAGAATTCTATGATAAATAATATTTCTTGTGTTTTATAGTGAATTTAAGTTACTAATAATTGAGTAATATGTAAATTAAAGGAATAATATTAAAATAAATATAAAAATTTAACAAAATGTACAAATATTCATTCAATCATTTGATGATTCTTAAGAATCGATTTTTTTTTTATTATTATTTTTTTATTTATTAATTTTTTTTTAACGACGGGCACTTGGGACGTAGACCCATTGGCCTCTGGAATGCCAGAACTGCTACTCTCTTCTCGTTTTTCAGTGGGCACCTGTGGAGAAGCCACGGCGGTGGAGCAGCGTCGCCCACGTCACACAACCACAAATCCGTTTATAGGGCGGGTCACATTCACACAATCATACACACGAAGGACATAGAACACACACACAGAGAGAGAAAGAAACATCCTTGCCCTGAGCAGGATTCGAACCCGCGGCCATCGACTCTGTTAAGAACCGATATTGAAGTTTATAAACAAATAATGTTTCAAAGTTGCTTTTTTTTTGTAAATTCTAAAACTGCACGGGGCATAAATATTTTATTTATTTGAAAATAAAGGTTAGGTTTGCAAATGTTGAGAACTTTATTGCATATAAAATTAATGAGAGTGATTTCAAAATGATTTTATGACTGAAAGTGATTTTAAATAATTTTGTAAAAAACATTTTGTAACTAAATTTACATCTGTTATAATTTTATATCAAAGTGAATAGAAGAAAAATAGCTTCAATTTTCTCTCCATACTGAAAAATCATAAAGGTCGCAGACGCTTGTTTTAGGTGTTCACTTTAAGGTTACATTTTGTTTTACTGTACAAAACCTTTATAAATGTACAAAAATGTACAAGAATTAAGACAAAATAAAAAAACACCCGAACATTTTATAACAAGTTTGAGAATTATTAAGTGTTATATTTGTTGAAAAAAATATTATACGGGCCGCTCTACAGGCCGCAAGAGTACAACTACAGAGTCAAAACTTATTTTGCTGAAAGTGCTATATTTGTTAATGAACTTAATCTAAAGTTTTTTTTTTCAGAATACAAATTTGTTCGAAACGTTTCGCAATTTTAAGTGACTTTTTCAATTTTTTTTTGTTTTACGCTACATTTTGCTTTGCTCTTCAAAATTCACAAGACTTAAAGGCTTGCGATTACAATGTAGTGTAGAAAATGTACAAAGAGTTTCTATTTTTAAATGTATCCATAAAAATAAACATAAATTAAAGAACATATTTAAAAAAAAATCAATTGCAAGTTTTAAACTCTTACTCATATCTCGATACTCATTCAATCAGTATAATAAAATTTCCTTTATTTATTTATTCTGTTATTAATTTATCTGTATAATAAAATTTTCTTTATTAGCACTTAAAACACACAAAGTGCATAAAAGATTAAAATTCGAACTTGTATTTATCAAAAAAAGAACATTTACAAATTTATAAGAAAGTTCATACCTATGATATAGAATCCGGTCTGAAATTGTAATCCGAAACTCGTTGCTGAACTCTTTGACGCAGATGGAACACTGGTGTCCCTTTATTCTTTTTTTCTGACTCTCTAATTACAAGTAAAAATGTTTTTTGGTAATTTTCATTTATAAAAAAACAGTCTACGAGTTAGTTATGAAATCTGCTAAGTTATTGGAATTATATTTGTACTAAAATATAAAATCCCTAAAAAGTATAGTTTGAAAATTTTTTTCATTCATATTCAGAAATTTATCAATAACTGATTTTGTAAATTAAAGAAATGTCAATGATAAATAACTGTTTCTCTTTGATCGGAATAACTGTACATAAGTGCAAATTTGAAAAATTCTAATTTGGAAGAGAGCCGTGTTTGGAAGATTTCACCTTAAACGCAGAAAAAGACACAGGTGTTTATGCCGTATTTTAAACCATCAATTATTTCAAGTAATATAAAATTTTTTTTTAAGTCGATTCGTACTTGGGATAAGAAAGAAAAATTTAATTTTAGTTACTTTTTATTAAATAATTACAATTAATATAAATATGTATATACATATGACAGAATCACAATATTAAGTGGCAAAATGTAAGAGAAATGTTTTCTCTCATGTAAAACTAAAAATAATTAATTAAATCCAATTAATTAAATTCAATTAATTAAATTCAATCAATTAATATTAATTAATGAATTAATATTTGAAAAAAAATGTATTAACATCAAGTGATATTCACTGCAAGTTCAAAAAAATGTATTTGAACTTCAGTGGATGTATAAAAAGTATTTTATTAATTGAACGATTGATTAATTGATTAACGATTGATTGATTAATTTAATTAAAAATTTCAACAAGATATATAAATATATATAAGGAGAGTGTGAACTAATAGTAGGAATTGAAAAATACTAAATATTATATATTTCACTTATTTTGACTGAAATTAATACAAAATAATTGAAAAAAACATGAAAAATATGTTTATTAAAAAATTCTACGTCAAATACTACGCAAGATATAAAGTACATTTCTTTTAAAAGAAAAATAGAAGTATTAACATTAAAAATAACTACCTATAAAAACGCATTAACATAATTTGTCACAATTACATATAAAAATAGTCTGGTGCGAAATGTGAAATAGCTTGAGTATTCAGAAAAAAGAAGTTGTTGTAGTTAAGAGATGTTAAAAGATAAACGATGTTTTTTGGGCTGTTAGGAAAATTTCTTCGCAAAAAGAAAGGAATTCGTATAGGTTGAGTCACACGACATTTCAAGTCTTAAAAACAAACTAAATTTAATAAATGAGGAAAGTTTCATTTTGGCAACATTCCTAATTGAGACTCATTTTAAATGTTTTCCGTTTAAAAACAACTCGCTCGATATTTCAAGTTTTACTGAGATTGAAATAACTGGAACGTTTTCGTCCGAATTAGTTTTTCGCAGTCTTTTAAACTGAATGCAAAAATGTTTTACTGAATCGATTATTTATTTTGTAATTCTAAGGACTACGTAAATTGCGAATACTATAGCGTAGAATTGTTTAATTTTGGATAATATTATGTATGCAAAATTAATTAAAACATGCTTTTAGATTAGATTTAAAGGAATAATACAGACTTCAGTCAATTCCTTTTCATCATTTTTTGTCTACAAAAGTTTTGCTTCTGCAAATTTGACTTCCTGTAAATATGAAATAAGCTACAAAATCACACTTAAATTTATTATATTTCTTCCATATTTAAAGTTTTAATTTATGCATATAAATTTTTTCAATTATTCTTACACTTAGAAAATATTTTTGTCTTTGATATTAATCGATCTGGTAATTTAATTTGTAAATAGTAATCAGTACTTATTAAATGTTATTATAATTGCATGCAGAAAAAATTCTTATAAAAATACCATTTTCAGAAATTTGTAGAGATTCGTGGTAAAAGAAAGTCATATTAAAATCAAAATATACGGTATTTATACCATTTATTTGATAGTTTTTTACCGTTCACATTGTAACAGATTACAGGAAATTTTGATTTTTGAAATTATAGCTCTTATTATCCACATTTTGTAAACAAATGCAAAGCTGAAAAGCAAATATAACCGAATAAATGGTTTTTATAATTAAACGGAGAACAAATTCTAGTAAAAATATCGTAAAATATTGGAAAGACATTTATGGTAAAGAAAAAGCCACAATTCTAGCTATAATAAAACCTAAATATACCGTATTTAAACCCTTATTTGTTAGTTTTCCCGTTCATTTTATAAAAGTTTAGCGGAAATTTTGATTTTCATAATTATAGCTCTTATAACTCCCATTTGGTAAAAAATACAAAGCTGACAAATAAATTCAAATGAATAAATGGTTTTATTATTATACGGAAAGCAAATGCCACGCGCTAAGGTATGATGATAAAAAACCAAATTTCACTACAGTTACCCAATTTTATTACATATTATAAAACCTACTTTATTGTTAATTTCATCAAAATTAATATCAAAGCGCTTCAGTAGAAATTACTGAGATATTTGGTGTTTCTATAGAACCAGAAACCTTGTAAATTTAGTTATCTGGAAATTTTGACTATACTTTTTTCTTAGTGTAGTATTATATTTTTAAATTTGAATTTCACTCAAGTCTTAGTACTTTAATTAAGGATTTACAGTTACTGAAATTTATTATATACAGTGTACCGGGAGCTATTTATTCTTGGTTCTGAAAATGATTTTTTAAAAAAAATTATCAATAGAATATGGTTTTACTACATGAGATTGCATTTCTACAAATACTTGATCTTGCCTTATTCAGAATTATTTCAATTTTTTTAAACTTGTAATTCATTTTGTTCCAAAACTACAGATTTTTTAAGTGACGTTTTTTGTTGTACCAGACAAATAACAGGAGGTAGCATATATATCGTGACAAACTTCTAGTAGAGTTAAAACATATTATCAGGATCAAAATTTCATAGGAACCCATACCTAGAAATGTCATACGCACTAGAGGTGCTTATTTATTCTAAACTGTTTCGTCGCTTGCTTTTGAAGGGACCACAATAGGGCCCCTAGCTGCGTACTGTGACATTTCCGAGTGTGGGTTTCAATGTAATTTTAAGCGTGATGATGTGCTCCAACTTCTCTAGTTTGCCTTGCCATTTTCGCGATACCTTGTAATATGTAACGTTTTCAAACTTCTACATTTTGTCAAAAAATAGACTTTAAAATGTTATTTAAAAAAATTTTTTTTTTGCTTTATTAGCAAAAATAATTTTAGATTTGAAAATTCCACACCCAAATTAGGAAAGATCAGGTATTTTTTTGAATGTAGCAATAAAAAATTATTCCTCAGAGCTATCAATATTATCGATAAAGTTATAAAAAGACATTTTTTTAACAAACGAATCATATACTTAATGAAACTCGCAGTTTCAACATTTTCACTTGAGAAGTGTAGGCACAAAGAATTATCAAAATAGAACATTACTTTAAAAACGAGTAAAAAAGTTCCCAAGTTAGTTGATGAAAAAAATATACTTAAACGCTATAATATTACAAAAATAAAGATTTTGTTTAAAAATAACTTGAAGTGATTTTTTTTGTTACTAAAGTTGTTATTCAACGCACCCGTATATATCGAGAGTGGTTTTGCTTTTCATCACGAGCTTATTATCTCAACGGCACAATATTTTTAAAATATGAAACGCACATGGTGAAATACTGTTTCAAATCCACACAGATGACAGCATTTATATCCTTTAAAAAAATTGTAGCTAGACTTTTTTTTAGAGCTTATTCTCATGACTTTTTTATTATATTCTTAATTCATTAATTTGTTTTAAACTAAAAATATCTACCGAAAAGACTACTAATCTAGTGGGCCGTAGTATTTTAGGGTTTCGGTTTATTAAAAGAAAGGAGCTTGTATTTTTCTAAGAGTTGACTGAGTAAATTTGGCACTGTCTGCTATACTTAAGGTTTTTCGAACTGAGTTAAAGATTGCTTTTAAGTAGATTGACCTTTACTGCAATAGTACATTTTGTATTATCTATGCGGATTTGCTATAAAATTGTAAAAAAAAAGTTCCGAAAATAGTAATATTTTGAATACATATTTTTACAATTTGAAACAAGCAATCAATTAAAAATTACAAAATAAAGAAATGGTTATGATCTGATTATTTGAAATTATAAAAAATTAAAAATTAATAAACAAATCATAACTGGATGCTTGCGTGCGACGACACGCGTGAGCAGCTAATCTGTTCGATACACACGCGTGACGTACAATTAAAATTTCACGTGACGTACAATAATAATTAATGCAATTAAACCTGATCAAAAAATTAATTCAACGTAATAGTAAACTCAAGCCTTTAGCTAAACACATTTAATATTTTTTTAATGAACAGCTCGTCGTAACCAGAACGAGTATATTAAATATAACTGGAGAAAAAATGAAAGAAAAATAGAGAGCAAAATCAATGAATCAACGATCCAGGGAATCAACGCCATGAATCAGAAAATCACTGAATTGATGATTCAGAGAAGTGATTTAGGAAATTATCGTATTTAGTCAAATGGTTATGTTCTGCAAGTTGTATTAAAATACTAATTTATAGCAAAAAATAAAAACTATGTAAGTCTAGAGAAAGAGCATATAGAATTCAGCTATCACCATTAAATATTCTTATGACTGAAAAGATTAATGAATCAGTGATCCAGGGAATCAACGCTATGAATAAGAAAATCAGTGAATTGGCAAATCGAAGAATTAACTTTAGAAAACACGGAATAAATAAACCAATTATGTTCTTCAAATAGTTGACAAAATAAAATGAAAAAGTAAATTTAATATAAACTACAGCAGTCAGTTGTCCGCCAAGGAGGTCATGTAGGTTCAATTGTTCGAATTTGCTTAAATTCACTGTTAGATTAGGCTACTTAATAGTTCCTATGAAATTCGGTTGCATTATACTAAATTTCCACTTTATTAAAACTGTCCAATGTAACACCTTATTAAGACTGCAGAAATTTTGAACGATATTATGGTTTAACGAAGAACATATTTTTCTGAGATTAAATTAAAAAAAAATGTCTCACCATTTATTCTTTTAATAAATTACTCAAAATGTAAAAAAATGGATATATTACTCGAATTGTATTGTATGAAAAACTACTAAGTACGATCCGCTAAATTACTTTATAAGAGGTTACATAGTAATGCTTTTGTGCTAATTTACCGATTTCAAAGCGATAAATCAGCTTACAATTCGAATGCTCTATTTTGATCGTTAATGCTTTTTATATGTATTTTCAGATGAATCAGTGCATAAAAGCGTTGTTGTATCGCTAGATGGAGAGGAAACAGAATTGGAAATATCGGAGTACATCTCTGTCGAAGACAAGGTATGTAATATCAATTTCAGAAATTAAAAAAAAATTAGCTTTCTACTTTTTAGGATTGTTGAATGTAGACTATCAATGACTTGCGGAAAAATGAAACAACAATCTAATTATATCATTCTACACGTAAATATTATTTTTTTTTCATCTCTCGCAAAATGTTAAATAGCTGTTTTACTATTCAAAACATATTATGAATACTTATTAACCAAAATTGTTTCCAAGAAAAAAATGCTTCTAATTTATATTATATATTACTTTTGGAAAAGCAAGATTTAAAAAAAATTACTTAGATAGCAAGAGTAAAAAAGAGAGAGTTATTTTAAGAATAAATTGTACTTTTCCTTACGAAAGTAAGAACCTTTTCTTGAAATGAATGGAAATAAAATTTTTTTTTTTCAAAATGTTATATTTATATATTTTTTTTAGAAATTTTTTTTGTATTTACTTTATATAAAAAATAAATAAAAACAAACATTGAAAATATCAATGAAAAAATAATATTATCATTATAAATATTTAATAAAATTTATATATTTAAAATTAATTTTCTTAAATAAATAAAAGAAAATACAATTATTACACAGAGAAAAAAATAATGGTTAAAATTATCGTTTTGTACGATAATGGAATTTTTTGTTGAAAAGAACATAATTCAGATAATAATGGTACTTAATGGTACTTTTTATTTGGTCATTTTTCTATTTATTCTTATTAATTTTAGTTTTCGAAATTTTTATTACCATACATTTAGTAAACAATACTAAATAGAGAAATAAATTTAACCGAATAAAAGATTTTTACGCCGTTCTCTAAGGTAGGATGAAACTGTCAAACTTTATCTCATATTATAAAAAGATATTTTGTTGTTAATTTTACCGAAATCATTACCAAAGCGCTTTGGTGAAAGTTACCAAGATTTTAAAACTTCCCATAGTGCCCGAAACATGGTTGATTTAACCATGTTCTTATAGTTTTGACCGTACCTATTTTTTTCAGTTTGGATGATTTGGTATAATTCGCAATTTTTTAAATGCTTTTTATATATTAGATAAAGTTAAAGTAATGGTTATTATTGTTGGAAATTAATGCGACAATACGAAATTTAGCATAGACTTTATAAAGCATCATTATTATTATTATACCAAAAAATGCTTATTTGTAAATTTCCTTGTGCAAATCTTCCTTGTGTACGGCGTAACAGGGTTTTCGATAGCACCGAAATTTGCTTTGATAATTTTATCAAAACAAAATAAATTTCACTGAAATTGTTAAGTGAGATCAAGTCCATTACGGGAGTTGTAATTTGAATTTTAGAAATTAGTTTTTTAAACAAATGTATACTTTGTTTTATTCTTAATCTCATTGTTTGAGCTTTGGCCAATCAAATTTGAAAAAGGGAGAAAAATTAAAAATAATTTGCTATTTGTAAAGGCCAAAGTAAAGTTTTTCGCAAGGCTTTTTTTTTAAATCAACTCATTCATATTTAAGTTTTGACATCAATAGATTTTGAAAGATAATTTAAAATCTTTTCAAGGCATTTTTTCTTAAATTACTTAGATATATTTTTAAATTATTTGGGGAGAAAATTTAAACTTTCAGCATACCAATAAGTGAAACGTGAAAGATATTTTAATTAAAAAATGTATCTGAAAACGTACAAGTTTGATAAATACACATAACAGACCTCGCAGATAGAATGTCAACTATTATTTGATCGAAATGCAACATAAATCTTATGTATCAGCATATATGATTATCACATATCACAACATAAGCATATATGATCAAAATGTAATGTTTACTTCTAGATGGTCTAATACCGATCGCGGAATATTATGATGCAATTTTAGAGATGCATGTTTAAAATTAGACAAAAATTGCAATGTTACCTTTGAACATATATGTGATTTTGCATTGTGTCAGTGACAATTTGCAATTGTCTTCTTAATAAAATTGTTTTATTATTGCAGATTAAAAATAAGGAATCATTGCCAGATGCATTTCTAATTGTTTATTCCGTAACCAATCGCCGAAGCTACATCCTAGCCCGCCAAATTCTCTCCAAACTTGAAACAACATTTGGTTCGAAAGCAGCTATTTTGGTTGGAAATAAAACAGATCTTGCTAGACTCAGAACCGTCACAACTGTGGGTAAGATCTTCTTTTTTTAGACTTAAAAATTACACAACATGCATTATGAAGGTTGCTTAGTAAACCTCTGAATTATGACAGAAAGTCAATTTTGTATTTAAAAACAAGAATAATGGAAGCCAGATTCGTTGCGAGGCTGCTGTCAGTTACATTTTTTCAGTGATATAGATTTGTAAATCAATTTTAACAGATTAAGAGATTTGTAAATTAACTTAATTAGATTTGTAAATTAACATATTTTTTTTCCGTCAACTTTTTAAAAATCGTGCAACTAATTTTAATTAAAATTCCTTTTGGAAATCACATAATATGTTTCGAACATGTTTACATATAAGAGAAATTTATTTCGGAAGTTTTTTCTTATTATTTGACCTTGGACAAAAGTTTGTAGTTATCAGTTTGGTTCACCATTTTGAAAAGCGTTTTCGAGTACTTTTCGGTTAGTCAGGTGCAAGTGGAAAGACTAAAAAAACTTTAGTCATCCCCCAACTTTTAATTTTTTTTATTTATATTTTTAAACACCTAAAAATGAAATAAAAAAAATTAAATGCAAAAAAAGATATTTGAATCTCTACGCGCCCTGTAACCGAAAAGTATACTTTTTAATAAGTATCATTGTAAGAAGTACAGATTCATTGCAAATAATCTCAATTAAGTAATAAATTAGCATATTGAAAATTTCAGCAATCATTGCATGTATTATGCAAAATTTTTTTTTTTGTAGTTTTCAGTTTGGTCCACTATTTTGAAAAGCTTTCTCGGGTACTTTTCGGTTAGTCAGGTGCAAATGGAAAGACTAAGAAAACTTTAGTTACCCACCAACTTTTAATTTTTTTATTTGTATTTTTAAACACCTAAAAATTAAATAAATAAAAAAAAATAAATGCAAAAAAAGATATTTGAATCTCTATGCGCCCGGTAACAGAAATGTACACTTTTTTGTAAATATCATTGCAAAAAGTACAAATTAATTGCAAATAATTTCAATTAAATAATAAATTAGTATATAAAAAATTTCAGCACTCATTGCAAGTATAATACAAAATAATTTTTTGCAGTTTTCAGTTTGGTCCACCATTTTGAAAAGCTTTTTCGGGTACTTTTCGGCTAGTCAGGCGCAAATGGAAAGACTAAGAAAACTTTAGTTACCCACCAACTTTAAATTTTTTTATTTAGATTTTTAAACACCTAAAAATTAAATAAAACAACAAAAAAAATTAAATGCAAAAAAAGATATTTGAATCTCTATGAGCCTGATAACCGAAATGTACACTTTTTATAAATATCATTGTAAAGAGTACAAATTAATTGCAAATAATCTCAATTAAATAATAAATTAGTATATAAAACAATTTAGCAACAATTGCAAGTTTAATGCAAAGTAATTTTACAATTTTTATACTTTTTGTTCACTTTTTTATTTTGAGGTAATTTTAAAAACGGTATCAAGCTTTTCAGTCATATAAAAAGTGCTCACAAATTATATGATATATGAATGTATGGAATATATGTAGAAAAATATTTATTTTACATATTCGGGAGTGGGAGAGAAGCTAAACCATTACTGTATAGACAAGTGAGGTAGTGCTTCTAATGTATGTTTTTGTTTTAGTTGATCACAGGATTGGATTGGTATCTAAAAAAATCAATGTGCAAAAATGGTACACCGTAAAAAATTCCATATCAATTTATGCTAAGAAGTACCGGAAGTCAGAGTGTCGGTACATTTTACCGTAATATTCATTTTTACCGTATAAGTCCCCGGAACAAAAAATCTGGTCTCCATAATTTTCACTGTAGCATTTATTGCAAAATCACTGAGTTACTGTTCATAAATAGTTCTTGCTGTGAAATATACTGCATAAAACTTTACAGTAAAAATGGATTTTACGGTGAAATTAATTTTACGGATGATGCAAGAATGGTGTGTCCACATTTCACTGTAATTTGATGACGAATTTTTATAGCGTAACTAGGTTGAGTTTTTTTTTTCACAATTTTTTTCATAAGAATTATCTGAATTAGTTTCTATTTTCTAAATACTTGTGCAGTGTGGAAGTTGCAAATGTGCAAAATAAACCCCGTTCTTCGAAACAACTTTACAGCAAAAATATTTGTCAACATTTTTCCATTGACATCAACCATTATTATCAACGTAATCGTCAAGTCATTATTTCAAACGAGATCGTCGCCGTTATTTATGTATTTATTTAAAAATAAAATATTTGAATAAATAAAACTTTTAAAAACCTTTAAAAACCAGGAAAAAAAATCAAAATAAAGGAATTAAAACTTACTCTATATTAAGAAGACGACAATTCCTAAAATTTCATGAAATCTGATAAAAATTGAAAATTATCATTTCCAGGAAAATGAGAAATTATGTATATTACATTTCTAGAATTTTTCTGGAATAGTTAGTCTCTTAAAATTGCTGCAATTTTAATATGGCGCGAATTTGAATCATATTAGAGTATTTCTAAAACTTATGCTACCACTGTAACAAACTGAGTTATTACGGAACTTAGTATCGATCGTCTTATTTTCTTAAAATTTCAGATTTCGGAAAAATGTCTCTGACAGATAATTTTACACATTCTAAGCTTTCCGAAAATGGAAAAAAAAACTTGTTTAAGAAAATGATTAAGTACTCTTAAAGGGGAATTCCATTTAAAAGTATATATTTTTGAATATTTTTCTAATGTTTGGAAATGTATATCGTACATAAATTGATTTTTACACCAAGCCTTTCGCGTTTTTCCTTCTTTCTTTATTTTTTTTTATATGAAGAAGCTATTTAATTCCGAGTGCTCGATAATAGTTGTTTTTTATTGCTTAAAACTATAAAATATGCAAAGTTATATCAAAATATACACTACTAGCATTTTTATTCTGAAATTATGGTAAAAAATTACTGGCATCAATCTGCCCATCCAATTATACGTAAAGTTAACGGTAAAGGAAATTTTTTACGTTTATGGTGTTGAAGCAACTTGCAAGTAGTATTGCAAAAAAGCAATGAATACAAAACTATATGTTTTTAACCATTTACATCTAGCATGGTTTCGAAACTATAAAAAAGAAATTGAATTGGGCATTGGAAATAGCAGTTTCATGGTGCTGCCATCTATGTGTGAATGAGAGTATCATATCCTAATAGCACAGTATCACGAGAGGGTGAACGCAGAACACTGGAAACTCTTCATGTGTTTATAGGAATGGATTTAATATTGTGGTGTCAACGCTGGGACTCGAACCTACGCTCTGTAGATCATGAGATTGACAGATTAGTCATCTCGGCTATAGCATGTACCCATCTACAACGAGCTAAGTAGTTTCGTTAGGTAGTCTAGTTGGCACTATAAAATTCTGGTTGTTTAACCGTATTAGGTGAAAGCAGTTAATAAACGGTTCTTCTCTCAGTAAATAGTTTGAATACCATCTTATTTGTTTGAATGTGAAAAAATAACAATAAAATAAATTGTTATTTAACCGTTTTTTTCCCGAGAAATATCTAATAGTGTAGATTAAGTTTCGTTGATTGAGAGGCTAAATAAAAATGCTTTGTAATATCTTTTTTTTTTGTTGTATTTTTTATATTATAAATTTCGTTACGATACGAGTCGTTAATTCATATATTCTGCTTTATCTTAACGTGTAAAATAAATGAATATGAATCTTTCTCGGGAGAAATATGGTTGGATTAGATTTAAATATGAAAAAAATGTTCTAAATTCCCAAAAGAGTTTCAGAAAGTAGGGAAAATTTACACCTGTTGTAAATGAACACAACGTTTTTGGCATTGGATAATATTTTAAAGTGATAAATGTGTCACGTTTTTCTAAGAAAATGATTTAAAACGAAAAGGAATGGTTGCTGTTTTGTACTTAAAAAGGAATTCGTCGTGAATTAAATTGTTCTCAGACAACAAATGCTTCATAATTAAACAGTTAATGCTTCAAACATAAAAGTATATGAACAGTAGTAAAAGACCCTATTTTTCATAGTTATCTTTTTAACTAAAATAAAACATTCTAAATTTAGATATTAATATTATTTTTAATGTATTTTTATTTGGAAATGTACAATCAATCTAATGTACAAAATCATATGTACAAAATCTTTTTTATTTATCCTTTTTAGTATTCGTACATTATCATAAGTATATCTCTATTATAAATAATATTATGAATAAATGAATGAATAAACAAAAAAAAATCTATAAATAAAAACATGAATAATTGAATGGCTGAAGAATAGAATAACTTAAGAAATGATTAAATGACTGATTGAATGAAAAAGCGAAAAAAAAAAGAGTAAACAAATGAAAAAACAATCAATAAATGAATAAAATACAATCAAGAAATGAATGAATGAATAAGTAAATGAATGAATGAATGAATGAATGAATGAATGAATGAAAGAATGAATGAATAAGTAAATGAATGAATGAATGAATGAACGAAAGAATGAATGATTGAACATAATGTGTGATTTTGGAAGGTCGATTTCGAAACTAAATAGAGCCTTATTTCTATTGCTCAAAAAGAATAAAACGCATTTATGTCTACTTGAATTGCAATTTTATTATTTAAAATAGTTTTGGATCTAAACGAATAGAACTTGAATCGTTTTTAAATTTTATAAAATGTTTGAGTATAGTTTTATTTTTAAATATAAAATCCACACATTTAATTGATATTGCATGTTTTAATTGATGTAAATTTAGTATGCTTTGGAACTACTATTTACAACGAAAGGTTATGACAATATTTAATTTTAAGAAAAAGAAATCATGTACTTCTTTTGTATTTCTTTATATAGAAAGACTAACTTTTTTCTTTTTCAAATTAGATCAATTGAATATAAAAGTATAAATAGCCATCAGATTAAGAATGTGTAGTTTGAATAAGTAACATTTCTAGCATAGTAACACCATAAAAAGTATTAGTTTGCACATGCAAATTTGTACGATGTAGCAATTTTTATATTCAAAAGCATAAAGTTTCAATTAGCCTGCGCGAACCTTAAATGCGAACCTTCATCAAAACAGATTTTTTTATATATATATCTTCTCGTAGAATTAATAATTACTTTAACAGTCCTCCAATTTATTTTCAATTTTGTAGCTTGTGTATGATCAATTTCTGCAGTTTGTAATATTTCTTATATTACGGTTATGTATTTTGATTAATTAAATATTAAATAATAAATTTTAGAGAAGTGTTTTTGATATTTCACCATTTGCTTACTTAAGAAGAAAAGCCTAAGTACAATGCATAATTGAGAAAGTTACATAGTCGAATAAAGTTTAAGAAGTTGAATTACAGTTGGGAAAAAAATCGTTTTGTTTTCTGTTGCATAGAAGTTTTTTGACGGATTTTGGATATTTTTCCGTAGCTGATTGCAATCGGTTTTTCTTTCCTCTGAGCTACATTTTTTTAAAATGACATATTTAATTTTTTTTTTGTTAAAATGTACATGTTTAAAAACGTTTTATATAACAGGGGATCACATAAATGTTGCTAGAAACTTCTAGAGGAGTTGGGGGATATCATCAAAATTAAAATTGTATGAGAGTCCATGCCAGGAAATGTCGTTGTAAGCTGCTAGGGGCGCTTTTCCATTATGAACTGTTTTTTTGTGCGCTTTTGAATAGGTCATGAAACAGAAGCGTCCTTAGCCGCGTATGATGGCATTTCCGTCATGGGATACTATGCAATTTTAATTCTGATGATGTGCCTTAGAAATATGTCATAACATCCACGTGATCTCCTGTTATCTACAACCTTTAGATTAAAAATAGACAAAGAATGTCATTAAAAAAAATCTGTAGCAAAACTGATCATTTGAATCATTGAGCAAAACTCAATTGAGATTTGAAAGCTCAACACCCGAACTAAACAAGATTACGTATTTGTATAAATGCAATAAAGTATTTGTTCCCCAGGGTAATCCACTGTTTTTAGATGCTTTCAAAAGAAGTATTTTTACTTCTTTTCTCGAAAAACGCGTCTAACTAAACGCAATTTATCTAATGAAATATTTTAAATTCAGTTTAAAACATGCAGAATTATATAAAAATGTATATGTTACAATTTTTTAGGCGATAAATCAATTTCTTTTGAGAAATAAATCTTTTTGGAGTTTGCTTTTATTATTATAATTTTTTTTTATTTATCTTACGCCCTTCATCTCCGCCATTAGTCGATAAGCAGCCCAGTTAAATGACCAAGAAACAGGAGAGTCAGAATCATCCTATTCGCATCAATAGCTTAATTTTGCTTTATGATGCGAATTGGAGTCAAGAATTCATCTTGTTATTCTCTTTGCCACCAGACTGATATGGATGATGACCGCTTTAAGAACTGCGTCATTATTTTAAAATTTTTTAGGGGCAACATTATTGAATGCTTCTTTTATTTTGACTCCGATGCTTCCTGGTCATTTCACCAAGCGATGCATTCGCTTCATTGACCGTTTCCAGTCAGTCCGTGACACTTCAGTCCGCCATTTTGGCCCCGTTATTTCGATGCCGTATTAAAAAAAATCGCATTAAATAGTTGCAGTAAATTTGTACTATGTTATAGTTCAAAAAACTCCAAATCTTTAAACAATGGTTTAAAAGTAATTTTTAGGCCTTTTAACAAAATTAAATTTCAGTTTCTTAAAGATCCTATCAGTTTTGATAATTGTTTTGGCATTTATATATTTTAAAGATCCAAAGCTTTAAACAATGGTTTTAAAGTAATTTTTAGACCTTTTAACAAAATTAAATTTAAGTTTCTTAACCCCTTAACGATCGGTTAATTTTCAAGAAAACGGTCATAAAAGTGCCTATTTTTTTGACTTTTGTATTTGTATTACGTATTTGATTAGTGCTGACATCTAGCTTAAAATAAACTATCTACAATTACTTCAAAAATATCCTGGTACTGCCATCTGGTGTGTAAAATGAGAAATAAAGTGTTTTCCGGGCAAAAGAAATGAATTAGTTTTATTCTTATTGTCGCGTTACTGAACACTCCAGATCTTCAATATCACGGGAGCGAGAAATAGAGGGCGAAACCTCACGCTGTCATTTTCACGGGAGCGATATTCTATCAGGTTTGATAATTGTTTGGGCATTTACCACATTCCTTGTAAGTGTGACCTTGGATACGTCGGGCAAATCAGGCACACTTTAATATTTAGACTTAAGGAGCACGATAGATATGTCCCTTATCAACAAATCGAGAAATCGTCAATTGCTGCCTATTGTTAGAATCAAGGGCATAAATTCAATTATGACAATGTTAAGATTATTTCCATCCAAGTCACATCAGCTCATTTTGATGTCCTGGAATCTTGTTTCATTCATATGAATGCTGTCTACCTTGTTAACGATAATAGTTCCCCACCATCTGTTCATTGCGAGTGGAAATACATTTTACCCTGATTCACTCTCGACAACTTTTTTTCAAATTTTTTCATCATTTTCCCCTCTCGGCTACTGAGGTTTTTCTAGCTTTGTTTCTCATATTTATGTTTCGATTTTCCATTGGCAAGTTTTACATTTTATATTTCAATTCTTCTTTTTGTCATTGAATTAGGAATCTCAAAAAATCAATTGAATCTCTAGACGTTTAAAAATTATTTTTTATTGATAAAAAGGATTCTTGATTTGTAGTAAACTCTATAGAATAATAAATTTATTATTATTTTAATTTACTAATTGTGTAATTTATGTTTAATTATTTCACAGAGGGAAGATCATTAGCAAAGGAACGAGGATGCAAATTTGTTGAAACTTCGGTTGCGATAAACCATCAATTAGACGAGTTGCTGGTTGGAATCATCACACAGATCCGAATAAAGGCGAAGATAGCCGAAAAGCAACGAAAGCGAAGCGATCGCAGCTCTCAAACTTCTCGCAACAAAGCTACTTGCATTATCAAAAGAATCTGGAGGAGAACCTGCATGACTAGTAAATCATGCGACAATTTACATGCTCTTTAAATTATTCTTTACCATTAAATTTACATAGGGATAAAAAATCCCTGTTTATGTTTACTGTTACTTTCTAAGATCAAAATTAGTTTTTACATGAAAAAGTGGTTGTAATTGTTGTTGTGTTTTGTATTTATTCTTTAGATTTTTTTAGTGGTTTGATTACATATTCTATGAAGGTGTATTTTTTTCTTAAAATGAAATATGTTTAGTGCGATGTAAACAATAAAATAAAATAAGCTGATAAGTTTGAAATTACTTTTGTAACTTTATATTGTGCTAACAGTTTTGCTATCAAACATCCGTTGTTCAATTTGCAATGGAGATTGTAATAAAAAATTAGTTTGTGAGAATTAAATAACTTTATATTTGTTGGTAATATGTAAAAATATACGAAAATGAAGATTATTTTAAAACTATATTATATATATTTTTTATATTGAGTGAAAGAACCGGGTAAGTGACATTTACAGAGAGACTAAACGCAGTGTAAAAAGAAAAAAAGTGCCATCTGAACTATTTTATAATAGATTTATCAGAAGGCGGAGTTGATGATTCATTTCTTTACTTTATTTATCACTACTTATTTTGAAATAAAAATCCTGCAAAGCTGTAAAAATTATAGTGGGAGCAAAAATTATTTCGTTACAATAAATATAATGATATTGATGCAACAACTTCTTGCTATTTTCCCTGATTAAAATATCATTGATAATTCCACTTACCACCTTTTTCCACTAAGCTCTTTATTTCTATTTAAATTATTTAAATTTTTTGTAACTAAAGCGAAAGTTTTATTTCTATAACATACAGAATCATGGTGGATATAAATAAAAAAATAATTTTTGCAACGTGATACATTTATATTTTTATTAAAAGCAAATGTTTTAAAATAAATAAAACTGGTTTATTTTTTAAGCAAAAAAATAATTGGCAACAAGTTGTAAACATCACATTTGTTACTAACATGTTAAAATATGAGCTCTGTTTTACAAAATGTGAACATATAAATAAATGTGCATTACAATAAATATATCGAACTTGTTTTCTTTATATTTCAATTCAGGTAAAATAAATTGTTTTTCACAGAAAACAAAACCTTTGTCGTTTCAACATTCACTACAATAGCAAATATTAAAAAAAAATAATGTTAATAATAAAATGCATTCGCAACGTATTAAGTTGATGATTTTAAAATTAGTTTATTTGTATTTCTTTCGTATTTATTGTTTGTAAATGATGCAATGAAAGTGGAGAAATAAAGCAACATGTTTCTGAAATAATATTTTTTTTTTTACATAATAAAGATTTTTTCCTCAAAGCTTTGTTTTTATTATTATGTTAATGTAACTCTGAACAAAAGAAACTTTGCTTACGAAAGGTTTTAAGGTGTTCTACTTTGCACAAGCGCTGACGTAGCCTTTCGCCTTACTAAGTAGGACCACGAAGTAGAACACGAGCGTAATTTTTTTGGGCTGCCTGTTGGAAACTTGACAAGTTTTGTGAACTGTTTTACATTTTCATCTCATGTCAGTAATTTTAGAACTAAAGATTGTGTAAATATGTTCGGATTGCTTTGTTTTTAAAATTTTGAAAATCTTTCGAAAAATTACATATACTTTCTTACTCGACGACTTGTTTCCTAATTTTAAATTCGACTTGTTTCCTAATTTTAAAGATAAATAATTATTTTTCTACTGATATACTTTTTACAGAAACTTTGTCAAAAAATGCTTTCAACAAACTTATAAGCTATTGACTCTGAAAAATATAAAAAAATAAAAAGTCTTGTTTATGCTGTCTTCTTACATAACGTATATTTTGGTTACCTAGTTTGAAACTAAAATATATTTCTACTTGCATTTACGTTTTTCACGAGTTGTTTTATTCAAAATAGCCCACAAGTTTTGCACAGCTTATAAATTATTGTCTTATTAAAATTTGTAATAATCAAATAGTCTCTAAATGCTTTGTATTATTTAGTAATAAAAGTTCAAAGTATGAAATTAAAAATAGGTTCTAAAATCGTAACACTTAAAGAATTATTGGCTTAGGAACGTATGCTCTTTTTGCCTTTTTAAATGTGAAAGTGGAAAACAAAACGATTCCAAAGTTGCATTTTTTTGTTTAATCGTTTGCTTCAGAGTGCACTACTTTTTTCTGATTTTAAAATATTGCGAAATTAAAAAGCAACACTGAAAATGCACAATTTATAGAATCGTTTGCTTAAAAAAGTGTGTTCTTTTTCACTTTATAATTTCATATTTTATTAAAAATGGCAAACTGAAGTGTGCATTGAGACAACATATTCTCAGTTTATTTTCAGGAACATAACTTTAAATTTCTAGCAGTACTATTACTCATGATTCAACAAATTCTTCTTTAAATATTTAAATTGAGTACTTGCCGCTCGCGAAGAAGTAAAATGATTATGCCTAACCACGTGATTTAAATCAGATTCGATTTGTTACTAGTAAGCGACATTTAAGAGTGTGTGTGAAACCTTATTGGCTTCTGAATTGACAAAATTTTATAGTGCTATTGTAATTTTTATAAAGCAGGTGTTTAATTAGCTTTTGTTTAAAAATGTAGTTCTCAATGAAGTTTATAAATTATATTTAATTGCATTTCAAAACTATAATTTAATAGAATAATTTGAATATTTTTATGTTTATGTTATTTTTTTTATGTTTATGAACTTAGATTTCAGTATGTTGATAATGTAGCGTTTAAAATGCCGTATGGAAAAAAGTCATATACCAGTTTAAGTTAAGTTTGTGATGTTGTTTCAGTTCTTGTGTTTTGTATAAAATGATATAAAAAGCTACTAATAAGGTGATGTTTATTTTCATACATTATGTTTTTTACCATTTGTTTTATATGCATTTATTTTCACGCATGTTATTTTTCAGTAGCAGGAATTATTTTTAATTATGTACTATTATAATTTTTTTTATAAAGTTTAAGTTTAGCTTCTCTTGGAAAGTTTTAATTACAAATCTTATGTGGTTTAATGGGTACACTTCTGTAAATTAAATATGTTTCAGAACATTCTTATAGTGTACCAGGGTGAATCAGTTATTATTAGAAATTAGGAAAAATTTTCAACTTATGCAGTCCTAAATCCATCGTCTAGGTACATCTTAAAAATACTTAAGATGAAAAATTAACAATTACATGCACAATTAAATTTCAGTCTGATTTATTAAAAAAATGCGGTTTGTAGTTTTCATTGCATAAAAAATTGAAGGAATGGCATTTTGTTTGTGCTTATAGTGTTTTGATAATTTTAAAGCTAAGCTCTGACTTGTAAAAGATGTTTAATTTAATATACCATATTTTTTAAAATATTATTTTAAAAAGGAAATCTTACCAGAAAAATAAATCAACATAATAACTCTTGAAAATTTCAGTAAATTGGATAAGAAGTTGGAAAAGTCATCGCAAGTCTGTCAGTTTTAGAAGTTTAAATTTTTTTCAATTATCTATACACGCATTTTGTTTCAGATAATTCATTTTAATACCATTTAAAATTTAGTTTTAAAAAATGTAGAAGAATGTAAAGCTATGCGTTTTAATTTTTTTTGCTGTTCATTAAAAATTTTCTGCTGTTCATTGATTTGAGAAAATCGAGGTGGTATTTCTTCATAAGTTATGAGTTTTACGATATTTTCAGCTTCATGCAGTTCTTAGAAGAATATATTGATTAAATGAATATGACTGTCAAATAGTATTTAGAAAGGTACTGAAGCTCATGTAACTGAAAATATAACAGTTAGTAAAGAAATAAAATCTGATAAGGTTATTTATCTAATGTATATCAAATAAAAGTGCTTGAAAGTTGTATACTTTGTATTTATATTTGCAATGGTAAACATTCAGACTGTACGGTGCACAAAAAACTAACAAAACACCACCCTAAATTGGTTGGTTGGTTCTAATGTCACTTGCCAAACGGGCAAGCCTGCTTGGTGAAATCGAGCAAATTTAAGGCAGAATGTGCGATTCTTGGTTTTCAGTTGCGCCATCTATGGCCAAGAATTTGACTTCTGCCACATTATACGTCACACCTGTTTATAAGGCGGACCCATTCATACATCCATTCATTCATCCACAGATCGTAATTTTGACCTGAAACAGAGAACGATCGGTCTCCAATCCAGTACCCCCAGAGGTATGGATTTGTTATGGGAACATTTAGGACTTTTGCAACTCGACACAATTTTATGGGGCATCAGTCACCAACTACACGGGGAGTCTTCGGCCGGAAGGGTTCGAACCCACGAGCTCTCGGACATGGACCCAGCGCCCTACCAACCAGGATATCCCGCAGTGGACACGGTACCCAGCAAATCACTGGAGTCAAGCAATACTGGCTGCGGTCAGTGTGCTGGTGGGTGACCACTTGGATCATTTTGTGTAGGGACCGAGGTTGTGCAGTATTTGTCTTCGCTAAACTGTTCTGCCGTAAAGTGTTCGACTTCGCGTGCTGGTCGTTGGGCTACCAAAATTATGATGGCATGTCTTCGGATCACCCTCAGGGATGTTTCCCAGACCGTCGCTAACATCCCATTGTGCAACTCTAGCGCGACGTAAATAAATAACTGCAACTTGTATTGACATATGATTCTTAGAATGTAGAAATACCTTAATTTTATCATTTCTCTCTCCCTAAAATGAATGTAATTAGTTTATTTTTAAGCAGCTTAAATTGTTTATTAGTTGCATTAATTTAAAAATCTTACATTAGTAATTGTTGTACATTTTAAGTGCTTTTCTTTGTTTTCAGAAGTTTAATTTAAGAAGTTCGACCTAATTTGTTATGCCGCAGAAGATTTATACTTCCTTAATTTTGTTTCGTTTATCAAATAAATTTTTCTCAACTTCATATAAATACACAATTTTATTTATAAAATCATTCCATTTAATGATTTATTTTCATATAAAAATATTTCATATAAAATTTATGTATAAAAATATATATAAATTTTTCTTTTCATTTAAAAATATAAAATCTTTAATGATATTTTTAATACAAGATTTTTTCTACATTTAAATTTATTGTACATCTAAATGTACTTAAAAACTGCTAACGATTAACTAAAACTACTAAAACGATTACTAAATATTGTATTTTAGTAATCGCACTCTAATGATTAAACATATTTTTCAATTCCTACTATTAGTTCGCACTCTACGTATATCTTGCAGAAATTTTCAATCGTTAATAAATTACTTTTTATTCATCAACTCAAGCTCAAACACATTTTTTTAAAAACTTTTAGTGGATGACAATTGATGTCAATGCAGTTTTTTCAAATATTAATTCGTTAATTAAATAGGGATAAGTAAAAAATGAAATGGAATTTTCCGATTGGTTAAGCTTTAGTCACTGTTTTAAATTTTACAATAAACGATTCAGTTTTTCACATATTTTAAAGATAACATCAGTGATAATTTCTAACTTATAGCTCTACTTGAACAAAAAAATAGTTTATTGCGCACAATTAAATAAATAATTATTCTATATTAGCTGGTTCAGATATATTCAATGAAGAACATTACGTGGTAACACGTGTGGTGCACGTCACCATTTTTTACTTCTATAGTTGTCTGATAACATGCTCCTTTTTTTTCAATTCCTATATATATATATATATATATATATATATATATATATATATATATATATATATATATATATATGAATGCTCAAAATGTAGAATAAAACAAAGAAAAATTATAGACATATGAAAAAAAAGGGGGGGGGGAAATAATAAGTAAAAAAATGACAGACAACAGTTTTTTTTTAAAAAAAAGGATGAAATTTTATTTAAAAAACCGGAAAAAAACCCGAATAAAGATATAATCTTTTCATCAGCCCACACGATTATATCCGCAAAACAGAGTGCTTTCTGATATTGTATCAATAAAGTCAAAGCAAAATATATTAATACAATAGTGTGAGGAGCACTCAAAAATTTTTTTTAATAAAAATTACAACAAATAAAATAGAACACAAAAAGTAAAAATGACATGTAAAAACAGAAAATAAAATAAAAGAAAAAGAAAAAACAATATAAAAGTGGACTATAAGGCGAGTAGAGAAATCAGATCAACTTACATGGACGGGAATTTTTCAAGAATGATTAAAAATGTTTTCGCAGAAAGATTGCCAGATTACAAAATATGAAAACAAAAGCGCTAACTGAGTGTAACAAGAGGGTTTTAAAGTTTCGTTCTTACTGCACTACTGAAGTGATTTGTTATTCTGTGCATTGATTTATTAAACTTATTGTTTTTCTTAACTTTCTTCGTGTTTTCTTGTATATACATATATATATATATATATAAATTTTTTTTAAGCTTGTAGTGGATGACACTTGACGTTAACACAGTTTTTTCAAATATTAATTCATTAGTTAAATGTAACTAATTAATTTTAGTCTTATATGGGAGAAAAAATTGTAACCAATTAATAAAAAGTAACTAAAATGAAATTTTTCTTTGTTTACCTAAGTAGGAATTGGTTTTAATATTTTTAATATTACTTGATAATTAGTTAGACGCATCTTTAGCAGAATTTCTTTCAACAATACAAATTAATGTTAGTAACCTCTCATAGATGGCGTTAAAATTTATGTTTCAGTTTTGAATCTCATAAGTTTTCAATCCCGGATGGGATTACTATTATTGAGTTGTTCTTCAGAAATCGCGTGCAGTCACATTACTATTTTGTCCCTAAAGGATTTTGAACTTCGCCATATCACGATATGATTAGAATGGCCTGTCATAAACGCGGAATAAATCTGAAGTATAATTTCATTTCAACACGAACCAAAACACGCAAGAATCTTGTGCACAAATTAGCTCCGAACTTGTTGTACGCGGTGTTTTATTACCTATTTCTCCTTTTTATTCGCGGTTATTAAATTTATATTATTTATAAATAGATTGAGGTTATGAACTGCATGGTGTAGTCTAAATTATGGAACTTAAATGTCAAAGCAGCAACTAAATTAAATTGTTTTGCATTTCAGAAAATGACAAAGTTCGCTCTCAGGCCAAAAATAATTTAGAAACAAAAAATATTAAATTTTATTTAACTAATTTTAAACTATGATATTTGCTTGATACGTGTTTTTCTTTTCTTTTACATCTTAATTTAATATTTTAAGTGTCCATTTCAGAAACACAAAAACAAATAAGTTTTTGACACGGACTATGATACAAAATAATAAGCATAAAAGGATTACTGATTGCAATTATATAGCCACTCTCTCAAAAAATTTTTGATTCCGAGAATGTAGCACTAATTTCTGGCACATCCACATAACCTAAACCTTTTTTTTTCTTTTCATTAACTATATTAAAGCAATATTTTTTTTATCATATTTTAATACGTGTAGTAACTGTTCTATTAAATACCACTGAAATAAGGTAAATAATAACTGAAAGGGGCCAAAATAAGCCAATTTAATGAAAAGAAAAAGCATTATAGTGAGGCTGTATGTTATAAGAAATGTCTAATATTTGGATACTTATAAGTGACGTCACGTGTGCGTCTGCCAATCAGGTCTAACATACACAAGTGACGTTGCTTGAAAGCATTCAATTAAATCAGAAAATTAACAATTCAAATTATTATTTATTATTTATTAATATTACTAATTTATTATTTATTATTCATTACTATTTACTATTTACTATTCCCTATTACAGTATTCAGTATTCATTAATATTTTTTATAATATTTTAATACGTGTAGCAACTGTTCTATTAAATACCCCTGAAGAAAGGTAAATAATAACTGAAAAGGACCAAAATAAGCCAATTTAATGAAAAAAAGCATTATAGTGAGGCTGTATGTTATAAGAAAGGTATATTATTCGGAACCTTATAAGTGACGTCACGTGTGCGTCTGCCAATCAGGTCTGACATACGCAAGTGACGTTGCTTGAAAGCATTCAATTAAATCAGAAAATTAACAATTCAAATTATTATTTATTATTTATTAATATTACTAATTTATTATTCATTATTCATTATTATTTAATTATTCACTTAAAGTCAGAAATTGACTCAGCATGGTAATAAACCCAAGACTTAAAGCTTAACATTAAAACACCATACACAACCACATGATTAAACACAACCATGCGATTAGTTGCATTTACCCGATTGCGCTTTTTGTGATAAAATAAGACTTTTTTAATTATTTTTAGTAAATGATGTGAACAAGATTAAGATATTAGAGCTATCTTTAAAAGTAATACTGGAGAAATATTAAGAGGAGATAAAAAGGGCGAGAGACAAAAAATGCAATATTATTTCCGTATTTTGTTACGCTGAATTAAACAAAATTAGTCCCAACTTGATAAGTTTAATAAAAAGTGAATAATCCTAAAAAACTCATTGGGAAATATAAGGTTGAGATTATAAGTATCCAAATATTGGGAAATGATATACTCTTTAAAATTCAGTTCCGTTTCCGTCAGGCTGACCCTGGGAAGTTTCGTGGTTTTCGTCTTCATGTAACGCAAATGCGAATTAGTTCCATCAAAAAGTCCTACGCTTATGTAAATTTCGCCCAATACTTGATCCAGGAGTACCCTTGTCTTTTGGATTAAGTTCAAAATTACAAGGCTACGGAGTTGAACATTGGTAGGCGTAAACTCAAAATTGGGTCGGCTATTAAACGACGGTTGAAAAATAAAATACTGCATATTGTTGGAGCCTTGGGCATAAATTTACGTATGATTTATTTTTAATTCATAATTCATAACATATAATTCATAAAACGTATAATTTATTTTTACATTCTATCGAGTCAAATCATAACAAAAGAGAAGAAATTATTAGTTTAGAAGTATGGAGGGTTTCTATGAACGGAAGTTATAACTTTTGACTCAAACTTCTAGCTTATAAAACCCTTACGTCTTTTAAACTATTAATCTTATAGTGTTAATTTTGATTATATTTGATGTCGCGTAGAAACATGAGTAGGGTAAACTAACCAGTGAAGGAACACTTAAACTTCGCTTGCCTTTTAAAAAATCATATTAATTTCAAAATTCGTAATTTTGGTTAAATAGCAGTGTCAACATGTTTGTTACTAATTGCAAATTATGTAAAAAAAAATTGTAGAGGACTTACATAATATTGTTTTAAAGTTTTGGAGGTTCAAATAACAAGTAGTAAGAAGACCAAGTGAAGGAACAGCTCTTACCAGTGAAGGAACACAACATTTCCCAGTGAAGGAACACTTAATTTCGGTTATTTTTTAATGCTCTTTATGAATTTATATGCCATACAAATGTCTAAAAACAAGCCTTTTCTTGAAATTATAACATACAAATACCTGGAAAATGTTAAACTTTTTTTGTAATCATGAATTGAAAAGTAAAGTGTCAACATATTAACACGTACTGTTCATTCACTGGGAAATCTATGCCCAGTAAAGGAACATGCCTGTTCCCTCACTGGTTAGTAGTTGTTTTTCGTATTTTTAACATACTTTTGATGCGGAACATCACTAAAGTTACAGGAAAATTAAAGTTTATCTTTTATTTTCATTAACTTAGAAAAAAAACCAGTAAAGGAACACTTATTCCTTCACTGGTTTTTCATCGTTTGGTGATCCAGTGAATAAACACCCCCTTATCTCAGTACTTTATTATGCTTATGATGCATAAAAAAAACGTAACTTCAATAACTATATTTTGAATTATCTTTTTCACAGTGAGAAAAATAAAACTATTACATGCAATTAATTCCACTTCACACATATAAATACAAACACTCACTTTATAATTTTTTCAAGGAAACAAGGTGTTGCAGAGATAATAACAAATTCAAAAATTTTTTCAGAGAAGACTATTTGACCAGGTAATCCAAAATATTGCTAGATGACTTCCTATTGTTTGGCAGTAAGCTATTGTTACCAATCAATCCAAAGAAGAACTTCCAAATTCTTATTTTTAATCAATATATATGAAATGTTCCTTCACTGGTTCGTTTACCCTACCAAACAAGGTAGAAAAATATTTTTTCATATATTGCCCTATTATTTAGAACTTGCCGTTTTCGGAAACTCAAAATTATTGAAACTAAGAGATTAAAGTTCAATTTTGTGTTCAGAAGTTTGAGAGTATTAGTTGGAGATTACATTCCGTCTCAGAAAGGACATAGAAGTACCTGATTTCCTATAAAATTATAAAATGATGAATATTACAGGCGCCGATTGCTAAGAAAATCAGATACAAAAATATAAAATCTAATTATTTGATTTAGACAAAGCATAACATCGTCTACGTAAGAGTCAAATCAAACTGAAAAGATATTTAATATTCAAATTGGCCAGAAAGAAGTTTTTCACGATGTCAAGACAGAAAGGGTAAAATCTCTTTAAGTGTTTATCAATAAAATAATTCAGAAAAGAATATTGCGAGAATATATTTTTTCCATGAAGTTTCACTTACTTTTAGATTTTGATAGATTAATGAGTCAGTTGTAATTGCAGATTCGAATGAAACACACTTTAAAAGAGTTTGGATACAATTAAAATAAAAAGTATTGGGACTCAGGGAAGTGCAGCATCTGCAAAATTCATGTTCATCATAAAATCTATTTTTATAGTAAAATTTTATGCTTACAGTATTATTTATTTAATTATAGATATTCAGTGATTTTACAGTAAATATTACTTTACATAAAAATTACGGTATATCAGATTTTTTTTTTGTAAAATCTTAGGTAAAAATGGATTTTACTGTAAAAAGCGCATGCATTCAGAATGTAAGTATTGTTTAACGCATTTTGATTCGGAATTTTTCATCGGGCAACATGATCTCATTTGCAGTTGAGTTTAATTTTCATGAATTGAAAAAAAAGTTTTTGAGGGAAAAAAAATTAAAAAAGAATATTATTTTGTTTGTGAAACATAAAACTTGTTTTCAAGTCTTAATCATATTTAGAATAAGTCAATTAAAAATTGATTATATAATGTAAGACTAATGTTAATTCAGTTGTATAAAAAATGGTGTAATTATTTAAAAACTTAATTAGAACGTAGGATAACTTATTACCCTCATAAGAGTGGTTTAAAAAGATTACCCTTATAAGTGTACTTTGCTCATTACACTTATGCTTATAACCTTACTTATTTCCCTTATAAGTGCGATTTTAAAAATTGATTTCATATTTCGATATTAGTATAAAAAATTGCCTGAAATATTTAATAAACTTCATGGTTCGACAATTTCAAAATCTTTTTTAATTCTTCATTATTTTCAATTATAAAATGATAATTGTTAAAAGTAACAGAATGTGTGTTAAGTGATTGGTCAAAATTTTTGAGTTTAACTTCAAAAATATCAATGGTTTTAATACCACATAAGACATATGTATGCATAATGTATGCTAAAAAGTATATGGTAAAAACTAAATTCTACATTTAGACATTGATTTGACAGGTATTTAAATGATTTAATCTACTTAAGTTGCAATGTCTTTAGAATTAAATTGTCCTTGAGGTCTTCCTAAAATCATAGCTTTAGTTTTAATATTTTAAAAATATGTATTTCTAAAACAGATTATATAATCATTGCTTTGAATATTTTGAGGTTAAATATTTCTTCCTTAATTAATTTGTTCTTTCAAATAGACTCAATTGTGTATAAAAAAGAAAATTTCACTCTCATTAAATTGCATTTTTATTTATTTTTCAATCATTCTCCGGTTATCTTTTCAAAAACTGTATTTATTTTTATGTAAAAGCAATTTTATAGACACGAAAAATCATATATTGCATGGATATAAAGAAAATAGCAATATACCTTAAGTTTGGTTGCAGCAATGTAACAATTGATCACGAATTCGCCCATTTGTGAAATTAAGAAAAAAGCAATGTTATTGGCTTATGTTTTGACATTTGGCGACTAAAAATAACACGAAATGGAATTCCATAACAATCTATCATATCCATTTATTTAATTAAAAGCGTGGGTGTTGTTACTATAAATTGCGACATGCAAAAGCCGAAATCTAATATGTAGTAAAACCCTAGAGCTCAGTTCTACACAACCCATAAAAGCTCTAATAATTTTGACTTGAATTTGATAGGATTAGGAGAGGAAAGGAGAACTTTATGATGCTATTAATCATAGTTAAAGTTCATTCTCTTTGACGTTGTAATGAAATCTTATTTTCTCTTCTAATTAGTTTAGAGTTTCTTGGTTGCAGTGGCTGTCGCATGAGCATAAATTCTGAAAGTAGGTTTTACGAAGAAAATCTAAAAATATATATTCTTGTTAGTTTTATTAGACAATACGAAGCCTTCCGAAGAAAATAAAAGGTTTTGATACTATATATACGCATTATTTATTTATATATTTCTCTTATGTGGCACCATAATCTCGTGTATTTCTATAATAATTGGCAACACTGTAGCTATTATTTTCTTTTTTTATATTTTATAAAACCCAATTTTGGGTTTACGACTTATATTCAACTCCGTAGCCTTATAATTTTGAACTAATCCAGAAGACAAGGAAATTCCTGGATCAGTACCCCTAGAGCAGTGTTTCCCAAACTTATGACTTTTGTGTACCCTTTCTAAATTCTTCGCAACGCTGTGTTCCACTAATAAAAAAAATTATGTATTTTTTACTATAAAAAAATTGCACAAAAGTTCAAAATCACAACTGACTGTCGACACTACAAATTATTAACCATTAACTACAAGAAATAGCCAATAGAAAAATACATAATCGTAAATTTTCATGGTTAGCTTTGTTTTTAAATAAATTTTTTTGAAATTTTCGTTTGTTTCAAGATATTTCGCATAAGAACGCATACCCCCGCTAAACTGCTCCCGTATCCCAGGCGGTACGCGTACCACACTTTGGGAAACACTGCCCTAGAAGTATGATTTGTTATGGCAACGTGGAGTACTTTGTGACTCGACTGATTTAACGTGCACCAGTCACCATTTACTACACGGGGTGTCTTCGGCTGATGGGGTTCGAACCCACGCCCTCTTGGCTATCCCGGTCCAACACTACAGTTATTATTCGTCTTGTTAGGTTGTCTTAAGTAATAATTTGAGTAGTGTTGAATAGTTAGATTTAGGGTAAGAATTTACAGTAATCGCACTACATAGGGAAACTACTAGTAGTCGCTACTTTTTATTGTAGTTTGTAGTGTAGTGTGCTATTTGTTATAAAAAAATAGTGCAGTGAGTAGGGCGATACAAAAAGAAAAATAGTAGCTGTAGAGATTCCTGAGAACTAACTTTTTATGTTAGTTTAGTGAAGAAACAGGTTTCTAACACAACTAATTTTTCAAATTTGATAGGTATAAATCTTCGCCGATCTGTTTGGCGCAATTTAAAATGCCTCTGTGACAAGAATTGTGTATTTGGAGACAAGTATAACTAATATTTAAGCTAGCTATTACGAATAATAGATAATTTATCACTTTGGTCACACTTTAGCATGCGAATGCACACTCCTGAAACACTGGTGTTATTTTAAGGGGGGGGGGTTATATTTTCGATGCAGTTAATTTCTTAGGAGGAAATAAAAGAGCATTAAACACTTAACAAAATTGCTAATATTTGATAATTTCCTAACATTTCTCAAATTAAATATTCTCTGTCCAGAAAGGCCTAAAGTGTTGAAGGTTTAATGAACAAATTTAAAAAAATAATAATAATTTTAGAATACGAACTGGCTCATGTGAACATGAATAATTTTAATAATTCCTCATTTTTAATGTTAGCCAATTTTTTTTCAAAAACTTTTTAAACGTAGGTGTAGATTGAGTTCTCCAACAAAGTTGGTCTTCTTAAAGTAGTGAAGTAGCCACTATTCTGAAAGTAGATTGCAGTCACTACATTTTAAAAAAAAGTAGTTGTAGCTGTAATTTACTACACTTGTAATAAAGTACGTTGTAGTTACAGCAAACTACAGGGTTATTCATAATTCCCTCTGTTTACTGCAACCTTATGTTTACTACAACTGGCTTCAGTGGTACATGTTACTGCCATCTATCGGCAACTGCTTAAATTAAAACTTGAATACTTTCGGAATAATTTCATATGTTCTTTTTTGCCATATTCGTCTTCGTTATTTTACTGTAATGCTTCGAAACCCCGGAGGGAATTATATATTACCCTGCATAAACATAATGTAGTTTTTCTGACCACGGAGTATTTATTTAGTATAATTTTGGTATTTATTTAGTGCAATTTTGCATTTTCATAAAAATAGAAACTTACATACGAAGTATTATTTAAATTTTTTGATAAATTCTAAAATGGCTGTGGAGATTTTAAACATAGGCGGTACTATGGTGCGGCATACAGTCTTATCAATTATTGGTGGAAGAGCTTGCCTTTTTCGAGTCACAGAATATATATGCATATATTATACGATACTTAAATTAGCTCGAGCGGTGTGTGAGGAAGTAGTACAGGGGTCATATTGAGATGAGTTTTCTATTTTATATCACGACAGAGATGCAAATAATTTTAATACTTCTGCTTCCTACTGTGCTGAAAAGTTCTGAACTCATACTTATGCGTGTGATTTAATAACTGCCGTACAGATTTCAAAGTATTAATTACTAAAATTCAAAACATAAAGAACTTTGACCATTAATATCTCTTGAAAATAGTTAAAAGTGAAGCCAAAGCCCTTTCGTCCAGGCGAAGTTGCGGGTAGCAGCTAGATCTTAAAAAAATGTGGTTAATATATTGTTTAGAACGAATTAGGGGTTTAAGATTGTCGGAGGGGCTGAAGAATTAGAACTTTTAAATGCGGTTATACTGAGCATTCGAATTGGTTGCCATAAAAGTTTAAATGTTGATAATAAAATAATTTTAAAAGTTGACTAATCTGGTCACCAAAGGTGGCAAGTACTGTAATATTTCATTATTTATACCTAGTATTTTAATATAATGAATTTAATATAGCAAGCATAGCGAAATGCACGAAATGTAAAATTAATATCAAAAGGTCTAATTTTTCGACTGTTCTGACTAAACTATAGGAATTATAATTTTCAAGACTCCCACCCCCACATAGTTTGGGGATCAGAAAAAGAAAAAGGTTGTTGAAAACGAAAGGGTATGTTTATTCAGAGAAAGTACGTTTTAGTGACTGATTTCTAAACTTAAAAATATCGTCTGCACAAATTTATCCTCATATTTGAAGTCAGGCCATAGAACAATTAAGATTGAGTTCCAGTGAGTGAAAATCGGATTATTATATCAATAGTTATTTAGAGTGTGCACTTTTTCTCCATCATGTGTTATCTGTTCTTTAACTTGACAAGGAATTTTAATAAATCGTACTTTGTATTGAGCACACAAGCCTTCATATGTGCGTAGCAATAAATTAATCAATCAATAAATAAATCCGTGGAATAGCAATGTTTTTTTTTAATTGTTTGTTTTGTAGGGGTCTCTCTGGGCCAGCTGCCTCGCTTTCCCACCAAAAGCTTTCTAAAATAAAGAAGCTGGCTTGAATCAAAATATAATCATGAATGGAAACAATGAATTAAAAAAATTGTATACAGACAAATAAGTACACAGGCAATAAATATAAATAAATAAATAAATAAATAAATAAATAATTGGAATATTCCTCTTCTTCAGCACGGCAGCCCCTTTCAGGCCTTGGCTGCATTGCTGCTTGGCAATAAATAAAGATAAATAAATGAAAATAAATAAATAAATAAATAATAAATAAATAATAAATAAATAAATAAAATAAAAAATAAATAAATAAATGAAAATAAATAAATAAACAAATAAATAATTGGAATCTTCTTCTTCTTCAGCACGCCAGCCCCTTAAAGGCCTTGGCTATCTTCAATTAATTGGAATAGTAGTTTGTTTTTTAACTATTTGTTCTTCAGGGGTCTCTCTGACCGAGCAGTCACACCTGTCCTCCTAATCAAATTGTAATCAAATTGATTGGTTCGAATCAAATTGAAACCCTGCGTGTGTAACTATTTTGAGTTCTGTTAAAATTTTTTCAAATTCTCTTAAATACAAATAGCTTAGTATTTGATTAAACTAGTTTTCTTTGATCTTAATCAGTCAGTTAATAAGTGTTTGAACAGTTTATTTAGTTTTCAGCAAACTGTGGTGGTGAGCTGTAAAGAATATCGAAAGATTGCTTTCACGAACTTAGTATATCAAGTTTTTTTTAATATATTATGTGAATTTAGTGTTTTATCTATCCTTTAAATCCTTAAAAATACAACAAACACTTTAGAATCTTAAAAATAAAGAGACAACAAATTAAAAAGCTTTTTATTGGATATTATTTAAAGTATAATTTTCTTTTTAAATAAACAGATTTTAGAATACGCGAAAATGCTTCAGGAAAATTATTAGTCCGCTACATTTGTTTCTTTTCATTTAAAAACTGAAATTTTTTACTTGTGCTGAAAATTTTTTGAGAGGTATAAAATTTGCGATTGAGTTAAACAAACACATCTTGAGAAATTTGCATTGACGTAAATGTGCAGAAAGTAATGCGCAGAATAAAAGGAAAAACTTTTTTTTTCTGTTGATAAAAAAATAAGAAAAATCGTCTGCAAACACATGAAATTTGATTAAACTATAACGATTATGATAAGCCATTTTGTTTTTAAAAATTTCTGCAAACAGATTTATAAATAAATAATTATTCCGATCTTTGTAGAGCTTTAAATTCTAATTTGGAACTTGAACTTCTTGTAGATGATGGTACTTTCTAGTAAAGGTACGACCTTTTTACGTTTGAATTATTATTTTATTCTATATATATTTAAATTTAACTGAAAACTATTTCATTTTACACTTGTTTGTTTTAAATAATCTGGTCTTATGAAATATTTACTGATCAGATGCGACTGTGTTAAAATGTTTGAAAGTCAAAATACATTTCATGAAGTATTTTAATAACATAATAACATACAAGTTTTTCGAATTTCAACTCTAGTATGCTAAATAAGTGAATGAAATCTCTACGGAATTAGTCGTTTAAAATAAAAAAAAAAGAATGAGTAGAATTCTTTTAATTCAAAACAACATCATTATTCATAACCAAAAGTCTTTAAATTATTGAAGAAAAAGAATTCAATGAACTATTCATATTAAAGTGATCATAATAACTTCTCTGATTATCATATAAAATTAAATCGATGAAAGTAGTTATTTTTCTAAAACTCGCATCGACTTTTAAAAAATGTAGCAATTAAATTGAGCATTTATTAAGAGAATGAAGATAATCCGATGGTTGAGTTGCTGAAATCTATTGCTTTTGAGATCGCTTCACGTTTTAAACATTAGTTAGTACTTTTGAGCTCAAATTTACATTGGTCATCGAATTTTATCATAATTATTTTATCATCTATTTATACTGTTACTCTGTATTTAAGTACTTACTTAAAATATTCTTATAAAAACAACAAAAAGAACTTTTTAAAATTTCTAGTAGAAGCATTTACATTTTATTTGAGATATTTTTAATTTGTCAAACATATTGAAAAATATATTTTATAAAATATAATGCAAGAAACAATCTTTGTTTCTTTAGAGATTGCTGCTACCAAAAATAAGAGGCTACATAAAAAATATTAAATTGTATCGAATAATAAAAAAATGTCTTGTTTTTTAATGTCTAATTTGTTAAAGTATCTTTGATATAGCAGTTTATACTAGTCATAAGACAATTTAAGTTTGTCAAACATACTAGCACACATAATTTCTTAAATACCTGTACAAAAAAGTTTGCTACTGTAAAAAACTACTTTTATTTCCTTTGATACCAAGTTCAAGTCAGAAAAATAAAGGGAAACATAATTTCTAAAATACTCATGGAAAAAACAAGTTTTGCTGCTTCCAGAAAAAGAGTATCTTAATAACAAACAATTTTCACCAGAACCCACGAAAAATTTTGAGTATAATAAAGCTCTTAAAGTTCTCCATTACGTTGCCATTCAATTCTAGTTATTTTAAAACTTTTAATGTATTAAAAGTATGAAAGATTCTACGGTAGAAAACCATTTTTATTTTCTTTGATGCCAAGTTCAAGACAGAAAAATAAAGGAACCATAATTTTTAAAATACTCATGGAAAAAACAAGTTTATATGCTTCCAAAAAAGTATATCTTAATAACGAACAACTTACACCAGAACCCATGCAAAATATTGAGTACAATAGAGTTGTGAAAGTTTTCCATTACGTTGCCATTCAGTTCTAGTAATTTCAAAATTTTTGATGTACTAAAAATATAAAAGATTCCATGGTAAAAACTATTTTCATTTCCTTGATGCCAAGCTAAAGAATGTTTCCTTGATGGCAGAAAAATAAAGGAACAGTCAACCTTTTTAATGAAAAGTTTTTTATTGTCTAAAATAATTTTAATGTTCTTCCATTAAAGTAATTTTCTTTTCGAACTTCATTTAAATATAAATTTGTATCTTGTATAAAATGTCATTTCTGATTAATACGTTTTTTACATGTTTTTAGAAAGTAATATTTTTTTTATTTAAAGGATTGTAGTGGCTTGAAAGTATAATTAAGTATATGAAACAAATAAGATAGAATAAAAAAAAATAGAAAAAAATTATTGTTTCTAGATTTTAAATGAAAATCTTTCGAAAGTCATGAAATTAGGGACTTTCGGTTGAGGGCTACGTTTTGTTAGAAAATAAATATATTTCCAAAATTTTCAATTAAAATGTAGTTATTAGAATTATTTCATTTTATTTTATTATTATTATTATTATTATTTTAGCTTTATCTCTGTTATCTCGTTTAACTTGGAAAGTGGTCGAAATTTTGATTCATGATAAATTTTGTTTGCAGTTGTCAAGAAGAAATTAATGTAACTTGGAAAGTGGTCGAAATTTTGATTGACGATAAATTTTGCTTGCAGTTTTCAAGAAGAAATGATTTTTATTTTATAACCGTCGTTGAACAGTCGACCCAATTTCATGGGTTTACGACTACTTACGTTCAACTCCGTAGCCTTGTAATTTTGAACCAATCCAGAAGACAAGGAAACTCTTGGATCAGTACCCCCAGAGGTATTGATTTGTTGTGGGAACATGGAGGACTTTGAGACTCGACAGATTTAACGTGCATCAGTCACCATTTACTACACGGGGAGTCTTCGGCTGGCGAGGATCGAACCCACGACCTCTTGGATATGGGCCCAGCGCCTTACCGACCAGGCTATCCCGGCCCAAGAAGAAATGATTTTATTTTATTTTATAACCGTCGTTGAACAGCCGACCCAATTTCATGGGTTTACGACTACTTACGTTCAACTCCGTAGCCTTGTAATTTTGAACCAATCCAGAAGACAAGGAAACTCTTGGATCAGTACCCCCAGAGGTATTGATTTGTTGTGGGAACGTGGAGGACTTTGAGACTCGACAGATTTAACGTGCATCAGTCACCATTTACTACACGGGGAGTCTTCGAAGAAGAAATGATTGTAACTTGTAAGGATATGAGGAAAGGACTTGTAATGAGCGCCCTAGTTAATTGAAGAGTAGTCAAAATATTGATTACAAAATTCCGCCCTCCGAAAACGAGTAAGTAGTAATTTTCCTTGAGAAGTAGTAAGGTGAAAATTTATTCAATTAGCAAAGAAATTAGAGAAAGGTGTATAAAAGTTACTTTAGCAATTTATTCTTAGAAAAAGCGATCTGGTAATGAAAACTGATATTACATTAGAATAAATTAATGTCAATCATTGGAACATCTTATTTAAACATGCTAATTTGTTGTAATACATTTGTATTATTTTAAACGTTAAAAATTTCTTTTTAAATAAATATGGAATATGAATATGATAGTTAGTATGAAGGGTGTGCCCGCTATAGCCTGCTTGGTAGGATGTTGGGCCCATGTCCAAGACTTCGTGAGTTTGACCCCTTCCAGACTCTCCATGTACAAAGTGGCAACTGGTGCACGCAAAATGTGCAAAATGGTAACTTGTGCACACAAAGTCCTCCAAGTTCTCATAACAAACCAATACATCTGGGAGTACTGGTTCGGAGATTTAATGGTGTTCTGGTTTAGGTCAAAATTACGATCTGCGGATGGATGGATGGTGTGTGAATATATTGTCCTTGTAAAACAGGCTGTGACGCATGTGTGTGGCAAAAGTCGAATTCTTGGCCATAGAAAACCAAGAAGAGCATCCCTCTTACCTTGACGACATACGATAACAACAACAATATTCAGGATGACACGTAATGTAATAATATTCTTAATCTTGATATAATATATTTTTATTATCCTAAATGTATTTTTAGAACACTTGTCAAATAATAAATAAAAGTATTAAAAGGTGACAATTAATACTAAATGACAGTGAAAAATTATTTTAATTAAAATCCGTCGAATCTATGGAATGTTTTTTTTTAAACTCCTTTTTAATTGCTTCGGCAATCAAGCTGGTTTTGGCGTTTTCTGTTTCACCCGCTTTACTAGTTGAGTCAAACTTTGAAAGCTTATGTTTTTTGAGCACCAAATATTAATTTTAATTTTCTACAGCATATTTTTTTGGCTTCAGTTTTATCACAAAACCAAAAATAAGTGTTAAACGTGGTCATTTTGGAAAATGCTGCCAAAAAATGGAAGTTTATTTTATTGTATAATCTTCATTAAATACACATTATTGAAACAATTTAAGTTAAATTTATATACGCTTGCTCAAAGGCCTTGAAAGTTAAAAACGGTTGAAGTCCTTAACTGCTGAAGGTTTAAAATATTTGAAGCTGTTAAACTTCTGAAGGTTTAAAGCATTAGACTGTCTTAGCATTTCAAGGTTTTAAACTTCTCTTAATCGCGCGATGGAAAAAAATCACGTTAAAATTTTATATAGTATTCACTGTGGTCCTAGTTCTTTTCAGACTATTGTAAGTTTAAATGTTAGAATTTCTCATTAACTCTATATTAACTGATTTCTATATTAACTGATAGGCTTTAAACATATGTTTCTTATCAAGTTTAAGATGTAGAAGTCGATTTCTCACAAAAAGCCATACAAAATCAAGATGAACCAGATAAGGTCACACAAAAGATTATTTTCTGAAGTTAATGGGCAATAATTCGTCGATGAAGTACACATTAAGATTGTCACAAAAACTTCCCAGAACCAGACGGCGCTATCCTTTTAGCGAATCAAAATCTCTAAATTTTATCAATTGAATGACGCTTCATGAAGACAAGAAGATCCTTGCAACCACTCCCTCTCAGAACCTCCCTTTAAAATCTCGGGACAGCCAAAAATGAGTGCCTTTTTCATATTTTTCATAGCTAGATAAATCTGGGCCAAATCCAAACATCCCTGAATAATTGGGAAACCATCATTGTACATAGTCAACGAACACTGTTTTAAATAACTTAAGATCCCTTAATAAAATGCCTTTTTAAATGTATTAAGTCTCTTCAATTTAAAGGCTAGATAATTGAATTTTATAAATGCATATATATATATATATATATATATATATATATATATATATATATATATATATATATATATATATATATATATATATATATATATATATATATATATATATATATATATATATATATAGATATATATACAGGGTGATTCTAAAAAGATGGGCAAAATTTTAGGAAGTGATAGTACACACCCAAGCAAACAATTTTTATCATAGATGGTCGAAAACAAAACGCAAAACCGCTAGAGGGCGTCAAAGTTTATGTTCTTATATGAGGTAAAAACACACAAAGAACGAGGAAGTTAAGTTATAAAAGCAAATTTAATGGCATGTAATTACAAAAGTGTTCAAAACAGTGGCCGGCAGCGGCTATGCACGCAGTACAACGGCGAGGAAAAGATAGGCGAACATTCTGAAACACACCAGGCATATCACGAACTTTCCCTGCAGCGGCCGAAAGCTTGGCAATAAGTAACGCAGCGCAGTAACTCTCAACAGGAATGGAGCTTTCACTTTGCATCAAACAACTTTCCAAATGCTCCAGCACCTATGCGTTTTGTTTTCGACCATGCATTCTTTGCAAATTGTTTGCTTGGGTGTGTACTATCACTTCCTAAAATTTTGCCCATCTTTTTAGAATCACCCTTTATATATATATATATATATATATATATATATATATATATATATATATATATATATATATATATATATATATATATATATATATATATATATATATATATATATATATATATATATATATAACATTTTTTCTCATTATTATGCAGATTGCTATCATAAAAAACCTACTATCAAACGGCTACAAAGTATTCTAAATCATTTCTCCTTTATTCGACATTATCAGAAATCGTAGGATGTTACACTGTCATAAAAAATAATTGTCGCCAATAACTTTTTCCTCCGAGAGAGATGATTCGAATCACGTCAAATGAACGCGTGCAGGACCTAATCGCGTAAATCAAATTCCCCTCCTCCATCATATGAAGCCCGAGGCGGATAAAGTGCCAAATTAAAGTGCATCGAAATAAAATTTCGATGGAGTAGAAAGAAAGAGAGAGGACATTCATTTCACAAATGGCCATAAGCTTCAGCCTTTCACGTGTTACGTGACAAAAATCAATCTTTAATGGTGAACCTTTTGTGAATCGAGATGAAGGCTTTTTCAGCTTCTCAAATAACATGCTGTAGAAATGTCAGAAGTTCATGGAAAATCATAAGAAGTACGTCAAAAGTTCGGAGTTTTTGGAAAGAAAAAAAAATAGAGTAGGGAGGCTGTTCTGACGTAATAGGTTCTTTTTTTTTTCTTTGCTTTTGAAAGAAAATATAAACGAACGCTTGGATGAGTGATTTTTCTGTTCGAGTATGATAATTTCTAAAAGATAACTTCGCAAGCCTTATTTTTTTTGGCTTTTGTTCCTATTACGTCCTTATTTATGAAGGTGTGAGCAAGTTAACTTCTACGGTGTAACTTTCTTGAAGTGAGAGTTAAAGCAATTATGTAATTTATTATATATATATATATATATATATATATATATATATATATATATATATATATATATATATATATATATATATATATATATATATATATATATATATATATATATATATATATATATATATATATATATATATATATATATATATATATATATATATATATATATATATATACCTCTGAAGTCTCGTTTGACTTGGAAAATGGTCGGAATTTCGATTGGCGATAAATATTGCTTGCAGCGTTCAAGAAACTATTGTAACTTGTAACGATATCAGGAACGGAGCTTTAGTAACGATTTGAGTGCTTTAGTTAGTCGAAAAGTAGTCAAGATTTTGAGTTTTAGATCAACTCAAATTTTTATACACTAAGAAAAATAAGTACAAAATTACCAGAACATGGTAAAATTAACTATATAGTTTTTAACCTATGAAAAAATTGGATAAATGTGATGAAATTTCGTAAGTTTACAATGATAGAAACGATTTATTCGGATAAATTTACTTATTAGTTTTCTATTTTTTACTAAATGCATGGTAATAAGAATTTTAAAAACCATAATTTCTGGTAAACCAATTACACGTGAATGCGGAAATTACAAGATGAATGGTTTAAATACAATATAGGTTGTTAGATTAACCTGAATTATGTTGTATTGTTTACCAGAAATGTCCTTAGCCTAGAGTATGGAAATTTCCCCAGATTTGTTTTCTCTGTGTATCATGCTATTTTTGGTAAATTTATAATCAAGAGTCTCAGAATAAAACGTGTTATTAAGAATGTATTGCTGAAATAATCAATAAGTTTAAAGTATTAACGTTAGCTATTATATAGTACATGTTATGAAAATATTTACAAAATGGAAAAAAAATAATGTTAAAGAAAATGTTAAAGTTTTATTGTTTTTAAAATATTTAAAATACTTTCTATGGTAGTTTGAATTTAAACTATATTTGTGTTAAGCAAACAATTTAATAATATTTTCGAATAAGTGGTTTATTAATGACTAGCAATGGAGCTAGAAAGCTAAAACTAAATGTTTTTAAAGTAGCGAAAAATTAAAATAACTTATACTTTTTAAATATAAACTACCAGAATGAAAGTTTATTTAAATAACGAAAAAGTTAACAATTGCATAGTATACCTTCATAAATTACAAAAAGTCTAATTTTTTCAATCGGCAAAATTTTATAAAGTGAAACTATAAGTAATATTTCTGTTGTAGTATTTCATGTAATGATTTTTTCTGTATTTTTTTTCCTTTTGAAATTAAAGGCATTCCATAGATTATGGCCAAACAAGACCCGCTTTTTAAGCTAAACGGTAAAGTTCGGAATATTTAGATTGTTCAGAACTTAGAAAATTAGAATTTCGTGTATAACTTGGGGTACTGGAATATTTTTACGGACAGACCCAGTTTAAACCCAAATGATGTTCAGATCTACAACTAAGCTGTTTTTTTACTGTAAAATACCATGAAATAAAAACTTGTCAGCGACGCCTTGAGGAAACGCCCTATTTTCCATGTTAAAATAAAGATTGTTGAGGACTCCGTTATAGAACTCACGTTGAAACTAAGATGATGAATGTTAATCATAGCCTAACTATTTTAAATCAGCACTAAGTGCTCTAATCGTAACATTGTCACAAATGACCTCAATGAAAATACTTATCTCAGTGACATCAAGGCAACAACGCCATTACGGAGGTTAAAACGATGAAGCATTATGAACCATTGTAGTATTTCAACTCTATGCTATGAACCCATTGTAGATAATTTATTCCAACAGTACCGTCAAATGAAGCCAACTAAACATTATGGAATGGTGCAGAAATAGTTCCATCACATATTTTTAAACTTAGAAACCAAATTTTTGTTTTCTTTTAGAAATAGATGTCATGGAATGACACATAACACCTTTGACATTTAGGCCTTTTTTAAATGTAGTCAATCAACTTTAAACAACTTTGATTTTGACTGACCATATTTAAAAGACAAAAATGCAGCGAATTTTCTTTGAAGAATTTAGTTTAATATAAAGGTAATAATTATATAAATAATAATATTTTTATTCAACGAATATGTTCGACTATTATTTAAATAGTGAATGTTTTGTAAGCAAATTTTCTAATCGATTTTAATTTTCTTAATGGTGCATGATATTATGGAAAATACGGCCATTAAAAAAAATTAACAAATCAATAGTATTTATGAATTTGGAAAACTATTTGTTAGATACACCGAAGAGCCATTACATTATGACCAACCTCCATCTATAACAATGGGCTTGCCCAGGTTTTCATGTTCCTCGCCCAGGAACAATGTTTTCATGGGGCACATCAGGACCCATAATCCTCATAGAACAATCCCTGACGTCTGTAAGCTACTTGAACATAGTTGCAGACCAGGTTCACCCATTCATGGCAACAGTTTTTCCTGCTGGGGATGGTGTTTACCAACAGGATAATGCACCATGTCATAAGGGTCGAATCGTCATGGATTGGTTCGATAAACATTCCAGTGACTTTCAAGTCATGTCTTGGCCCCCAAATTCACCTGTCCATAATCCAATAGAGCATTTGTGGTCCTACTTGGAAAACCAAAATCATGCTGCCACGCTACCCCCTCGCAATGTGAGGGAATCGCAGGACCAGTTGGTGAGCACTTGGTACCAGATACCTCAGACTACCTATCAGAACCTTGTGGAATCAATGCCACGGCGGGTGCTAGCAGTTTTGAGAGCTAAAGGTGGTCCTACTTGTTATTAGCAGGCTGGTCATAATGTAATGGCTCTTCGGTGTATAAGACAGTAATTTCTATGCAGACTATTATTTTTTTAGCAAAATAAAATTTGCTTAAAAAATTGTTATTTGTGAAATGATAAAACACGTCGATGTTGTTTTTCAATAAAGAGAAGATTTTTAAAACATCTTAATAAATAAAAAAAAGGCTAGATATAAGAAAAAGAGTAAGATATAATTTTCATACGAGTTGTCCATAAAAGTTATAAATACATTTAACTAACACTGTTTACATATTATAATTTAAATATTTGATCCATTGAATTGTAAAATAATGATTTCATAGCTTATAATCAATCCTAAAGCCGCTGAAATTAATTTTTTCTCTACTTTAAACATATCCATTGCTGACAAGGAAACATCTCGTTTCAGTGTTTTAAAAGCAGTAACTACGTATAGATAGTTGGCAATTTTGTCCAGTTTTTCCGAAAATTCCTCCTCGGTTTTAATTTTATACGTTATAATTTTTCTGGTTAGGCAAATTTCATTGTCGATTTTTACAGCCGCATTCACTAGACTAACAAACTCGCCTCCGGAAATGATGGTAGATAATATAAACGATATGACTCTCGTAGTATATATGCCATTTGGCTTCAAAATTATACTTAAAGCGTAACACACACTGATTAATTGATATGCCAATAAAACAGCCAGAAGAGGAGACAACGTTTTGTTTACTTTTTTGATTATGCTCGTAATCTTGGAATAATAATCAATGGTTTTATTGATTCTTTTTGATGATATACTAAAACCGATTTCTAATTTCAGTGATTGATTCATAGAATGAACTATGAGGAAATTTTCTTTTAGAGACATGAAAATAATACAAGCTGCTGTATAAGGAATAGTATAGAAGAAAATAACTGATATCGTTTTGATCACTCTTCTGAAAATTTGAAATATTTTTTCGTAGGAAGTAGGCCAGGACTCTTCGTTTAAAATTCCAAAAGTAGACACATATAAAGATTTACAAGAATCTATAATAAAAATACTTCGATAAATGTTCAATGCGCAAGTAATTAATACTAAAAGAAATAAATATCGGAAGGTATTCGAAATAATTTTCATATTTGTTTTTAAAGTTGTATTTCTCAGCTCATGTAGTTTTCTGATTAACTTTAGTAAATTATCTACTTTTGCACGTAAACAAATACCTAGAAAAATTATCATTAGCCATTCGATATTGCGCATTAAACCAACTGTATCGGTAAAAGGATTGGATGTTACGATGTGAACAAACAGAGTAATTGAAATATTATACAAAGATATTATCACCCACATCATAAAAAGTAAGTTTCGAAAGCATTTTCCTACTCTTTGCCGGAGAATGCTATCTCTGCAATTTTTTGAAATGTCTATGCCATATAGTCTAAGAAATGTGATCATAGCATTCCAATCTTTATCATTAATAAGCATGGTGGAGTCGTGATGGGTCAGGAGATAGAACGCTCGCCTTCCAGAGTTTTGAACCGGGTTCGAATTCCAGCGATGGCTGGTTCCAGCGAATTCCAGCGATGGAAATTTCTCCCAATACTTGATCCTGGAGTTCCCTTGTCTTCTGGATTGGGTTCAAAACTACAAGGCTACGGAGTTGAACATTAGTAGTCGTTAACCCAAAAATTGGGTTGTTTGTTCAACAACGGTTATATAATATAAAATAATTAGCATTTTGAGCGAATATGGATGATTGATACTTGAAATTGCGGCTAAGCTACTTTATGTCATCTTGTTTATGTAGAATTTTCTATTCTTTGAAAAACTATGAATGCTATTTTGAGTTTCTTTACTAGATTGAGAATTGACGCATGATTTATGAAAGTAAAAATGACTTTTCACCTATATATCTCAGAAGAAACTCTATAAAGATTACTATTTATAATAGCAATATGACATGTACTACAGCTTTTATGCGCTACTTTAAAATGTCTGCTGATTTACAACCTTTCAAAAATAAAGTAAAGGAGCTGATTCTCATCCAAAGTGTATCCTTATAATACACTATCTACCAATAAGTATTTGGACACCTATGCAAATGACTATATCAGCGGTCCTGAGATACATCATGTCCTCCGCCGGTATATATCGTGTAGGGAACAACATCGGCATTAGTCCCATGCAAGATGCCAACTGCACTATTTTGGATGACAATGTGCTTCTTTCGTTGTGGCAGTTTTACGGGGTGGATCCCTGTTACTTCCAGAACGACAATGCCAGCTGTCATGCTGCGAGGGTCACCAAGGCTTTGTATGGTGCCAATGGGGTTAACCGAATGGACTGGCCTGCCAAGAGTCCAGACCTGAACCCTATCGAGAATCTCTGGGACAAGTTGTATCGCATAATTAAGGGGTGCACTACCCGTCCAAAATCGGTGAAGGAATTTACATGTCTTCTCCAAGCCGAGTGTAAGAAAATACCACAAGGACTTGTGGAAAGTATGCCCCGGAGGATTCCCGCTGAAATTGCCTCTCGTGGAAGATCTAACAACTATTTATCATGAATAAAGTTTGTTTTTCTTTTCAATCACACGTGCCCAAATACTTATTGGTAGATAGTGTATTGCCAATCACACCATTTTGTTCTTACGATGCCGATCTTCTTTCGCCACCCTCCTTTCTTTTCATATTAGCTACATTTTAGTCGCAAATGAGATGTTTAATAAAGGTTATTATTTTTGGAGTCAATAAAAGTAAGTAATTACATTGTTAACAAAAGGAAGAATAATTTCTTAACATTTTAGAAAAAATGATTTTGAAAGTTATGTAAATATTTAATGGAAAAATAAAGACAAGTTTCAGTCTTTTTTATTGATTTCCAATTTTAATAGTTTTATACTTGACTGATAAACATTTCGTATACAAAATTAAAATAATTTGATTGAAAACGTGTTGCTTAAGTGATTGGAATTTTCTTATTTTTATGTTTTAAATGTATTTTTTTTAGAAAGAAAGCCTGAAAGTTGTAGCCTGAAAGCCTGAAAGTTGTTTGTTCGATTAAATCAAACTTAATAAAGGCATTATTATCAAAAGTGTTTTTTTAAAGTTTATAAATTTATTTGTAGCAAAACAAGGCGTGTTTATTTTCATGCTTATAATAAATTTCTAATGATTTTTTTGCTCATTTTAGTTAATTTTTCTATTTTTTTCTTAATTTGCGAAAAAAATAGCAGGTAATATTTTTTACCATCTCTTTGTCTCAGAAAACGAAATATTCAGTTTCAAAAACAAAAATTTCTTTTCGAAGATGTGGAAATTTTGAAACCGAAAATATAAAAAAATTTTATATTTAATTTTCCTTTTAATTTCCATTTTATAGTGTTGTTGTTACACATTCCCCAGGAAAAGGAAAGCCTAGACCAGGTCCAGAAGGCCCCGTCGTGTCAGTTCCCCATATATCTGCAGAAAGTCCCGATCAACCAGCAGCTGCGCTGGTTGATCGGGACTTTCGGGCTCGGGGTTGATCGGGCTGATCAAGAAGCGCCAAGGCAAAAAAAAAAAGATGATCAGGACTAGCAGGTTGTGAGCAGGAACAAGATTGGAAAGTCTTCTCCCCATTTTGAAACCTTAAACACTTAAGATGGCCACTACGAAATCTGGCCCTGGTTAATTGGGAAGGCCGAGGGTCGTTGCATGTTAATGATAGGCCAGGGCGGTTGCCAGCATACCACTGATGGGATGGAGTACGGCGCCACACTGGAAGCAGACGATGTTTTCCCAGGGAGTGGATTTCAGTGGGAGTAAGACGGTTCAAACAGTCCATAGGAAGATCACAGCCAAGACTCATGAAGAGTTTTCAGTATCACCATACACTGTGACCACCTACTCATGACCTACTGAAAGAGGGTTCGAGTCCCAGCGTTGCCTCCACAATATTTCCTCTATTTCCTTTAACACATGAAGAGTTTTCAGTATCACCATACACTGTGACCTACTCATGAACTACTGAAAGAGGGTTCGAGTCCCAGCTTTGCCTCCACAATATTTCCTTCAACACATGAGGAGTTTTCAGTATCACCATACACTGTGACCTACTCATGACCTACTGAAAGAGGGTTCGAGTCCCAGCTTTGCCTCCACAATATTTCCTTCAACACAAGAGGAGTATTCAGTATCACCATACACTGTGACCTACTCATGACCTACTGAAAGAGGGTTCGAGTCCCAGCGTTGCCTCCACAATATTTCCTCCATTTCCTTCAACACATGAAGAGTTTTCAGTATCACCATACACTGTGACCTACTCATGACCTACTGAAAGAGGGTTCGAGTCCCAGCTTTGCCACCACAATATTTCCTTCAACACATGAGAAGTTTTCAGTATCACCATACACTGTGACCTACTCATGACCTACTGAAAGAGGGTTCGAGTCCCAGTGTTGCCTCCACAATATTTCCTCCATTTACTTCAACACATGAAGAGTTTTCAGTATCACCATACACTGTGACCTACTCATGACCTACTGAAAGAGGGTTCGAGTCCCAGCTTTGCCTCCACAATATTTCCTTCAACACATGAGGAGTTTTCAGTATCACCATACACTGTGACCTACTCATGACCTACTGAAAGAGGGTTCGAGTCCCAGCTTTGCCTCCACAATATTTCCTTCAACACAAGAGGAGTATTCAGTATCACCATACACTGTGACCTACTCATGACCTACTGAAAGAGGGTTCGAGTCCCAGCGTTGTCTCCACAATATTTCCTCCATTTCCTTCAACACATGAAGAGTTTTCAGTATCACCATACACTGTGACCTACTCATGACCTACTGAAAGAGGGTTCGAGTCCCAGCTTTGCCACCACAATATTTCCTTCAACACATGAGAAGTTTTCAGTATCACCATACACTGTGACCTACTCATGACCTACTGAAAGAGGGTTCGAGTCCCAGTGTTGCCTCCACAATATTTCCTCCATTTCCTTCAACACATGAAGAGTTTTCAGTATCACCATACACTGTGACCTACTCATGACCTACTGAAAGAGGGTTCGAGTCCCAGCTTTGCCTCCACAATATTTCCTTCAACACATGAGGAGTTTTCAGTATCACCATACACTGTGACCTACTCATGACCTACTGAAAGAGGGTTCGAGTCCCAGCTTTGCCTCCACAATATTTCCTTCAACACATGAAGAGGTTTCAGTATCACCATACACTGTGACCTACTCATGACCTACTACCAGTTCGAGTCCCAGCTTTGCCTCCATAATATTTCCTTCAACACATGAGGAGTTTTCAGAATCACCATACACTGTGACCTACTCATGACCTACTGAAAGAGGGTTCGAGTCCCAGCGTTGCCTCCACAATATTTCCTCCATTTCCTTCAAAACATGAAGAATTTTCAGTATCACCATACACTGTGAAACATTTAGAGTGTAATGTAGGTTTCCCTTAAATGTTACTATTTAAATTGTTGTATGATGATTTCATAGCTAACAACTAGCCCAGTAAAGGCCAGAATTAATTTTTTGTCCATTTTAAACATATCCATTGGGGTTACAGCGACATTCTTTTTTAGTTTTTTGAATTCAGTACTTACGTATGTGTAAACAAAAGTTTTGTCTGGTTTAGATAAAAATTCAGGATCACTTTTAACATTCGATATAAAAATGGTTTCGGCTTGAAGAAATGCATTATCTACATCAACAGCCGTATTAACCAGCATGACAAATTCGCAACTGATAATTAAAATAGATAACGTATATGCTATGTGCTTAACAGCAATTATATCGCTAAGTTTTAAAATTACACTTAGAGCATAACACACGCTAATAAACTGATATGATAGTAAAATAGCAAGTAAAGGATATAGTGTTTTGTTTGCTTTTTTGATATTATAAGTAACTTCAGAATAGCATTCAATGATTTGCATAACTGTTTTAAGTGATTTATCATATTTAATTCTCGATATCAATGATTGATTCATGGAATACACTAGTCTAGAGCTCGTCGCCAGTGTCATATAAATAATACCAGTTACTGCATAAGGGACAATATCAAAGAAAGTATTAGATATTACTCCACATACGAATCGAAACATCAGAAATGCTTTAACGTATGGAGCCAACACTAAATCGAAAGGTAAAATTTTTAACACAGAAATAGAACCATCTTCAGCTATTTTTAAAGTGGAAACAGATCTTTGAATGTTTATAACGCAATGCAATATTACGAAAAGTAATAAATATTGGAATACATGTGAATGACTGTTTATTTTAGTTTTGATATGCATATTCGTTATTTTGAAAACTTTTCCAAGGAGGTTAGGTATTTCTTTCAGTACTGCACGCAAAATAAAGCTCGAAATAATTACCATGAAACATTCAATGGTGTGAATTAAACCAATCGTGTTCAAAGTATAAACGAAGAAATAAACTAGAACATTATACGTTGCTATCATAACCCACAGAATGAAAACGAAACTTTGAAAATATTTCTGTGAAGTGTGACGTAAATTTTTTTTGTTATAATCTTTTATCGGATGCATGCAGCATAGTTTCAAAATAAGAAACAAAGTTCTCCACTCCTTATTAATAACAATTGAGTCAAAAAATTCATTTTGAGGTTTTTTAGAAAAGAATGACACTCTAACTGAATTCATTTTGCTTTGGATAAAAATTTATAGAATTTGATAAACAATAAGTTATGGGTAGAGTTATCTTTAATGTTAAAAATATGAGATTAATGTTAAAAATATCATTTTGCTATGAGTGACGTTAAAAATCAGATAGCAAACAAAACAGATTTATGCTTGATTGAAAATTATGACGCCAAAGCTCAACTGTAAACTTCTTACGACGCCGTTCGTCTTTCAATAAAACACTTTCTGAAAACTTTTTGAAACTTTTCACCATTTGGCAGTTTTTAATTTGTATTTCGTGATTGATAATTTCGTCATGCAATCAATGAGATTTTTAGCTAACTGTAAGCAGTCTTTAATCTGTATTTCGTAATTGATAATTTCCTCATGCAATCTATGCGATTTTTAGTAAAAGTAAGCAGTCTTCAATCTATATTTCGTGATTGATGATTTCGTCATGCAATCCATGATATTTTAAGCTGGATGTATGCAGTCTTCAATCTGTATTTCGAGATTGATAATTTCGTCATGCAATCAATGAGATTTTTAACTAACTGTAAGCAGACTTTAATCTGTATTTCATGATTGATAATTTCGTCATGCAATCCATGAGAGTTTTATCTAAATGGAAATACTCAGATATCTTGACTAAATTGTTTTTGCACGTGTGATTCTAGAGGGTCCTCAACAATTTTTAATTAATTTTTAAAACATTTGCACCATTTGACAGGATGGTATAGAGGTAAATGTTCTAATTCGTCCAGTACTTCACTATCCTGACTCAGTATTTACTTCCTCATAATTTTATTATTTTAGTGTATTTCTAGGTAAATTAAGCTAAACGATAGGTTACTATATACCTAATGATTTTGAGAATACACATATCCTTTAACAAGTCAAGATACGTTCCCCAGACAAAAGTTTTGACGCTTGTGATTTGAAACTTGTTTAAAGTTTAAGTTTCAACAATTTGAATGTATAGGGTTAAAACTTTTACCAAAAAATGTCTCGTTCAATCAAAACTTGTGGCAAGCGTCGCATCCTTTGCAAGCTTAGTCACTTTTTCAATAGATTTGATCATTTGTTAGGTGACGGAAAAATGTCATTTAGCCGTTTCATTACGTAATAATTTCATCTTCAGTCAGTTTAATCTTAGCACAGAAGTGTCTTATCATCCAAGAAATAAAAATTTTTAAAGCAGTTTTTATTAAGTTAAAAAAAAATTCACAAATAAAATATCACCGAACAAACAGATGTGAAATTTTGCCAATATTATTGATTTATTCATTTCTTTAAAAAAATCAATTCGGAAAAGTAATTTGTGGAAGAAAATAGGTTTTGAAAGTGAATCAACTTATAATTATAATTTATTGATTGCAAATAAGTTTTATATGCGTTACGCAAATTGTTTGAATGCTTATTATTCATTTATTCAGTTAAGTACTTGCTGCACACATATATATATATATATATATATATATATATATATATATATATATATATATATATATATATATATATATATATATATATATATATATATATATATATATATATATATATATATATATATATATATATATATATATATATATATATTGCTGAATAATTTGATAAATTGGAAGAAATTAAATAGTTTCTGGCACTAACAATAATATTCTGTTTATCACCTGGAATAAAACGGAAAAATATTTAAAAATTGAAATAAATTTCTTTTGTTTAAACCTTAAACAATTAAAAAAGAAAAAAAATTGATAAAGGATTTTTCAAAAGCTTACAAATTCAGGAATGATTCGGATTTTGTTCTTATTATCATTTATACATAATATATTATTTACTACATCTCTCAATAACGAAGTTCAATAAAAATAGGAAATGTAAATCCTTTTTCTTAGTATTTAAGAAAGCAAAATATATGTCAATTCATTTTCCAAAAATTCAAAAATGTCAGCATATTTAGGATCATCTTATAAGCGTTTTTCAAGGTTCGATCGGTCGCTAAATGAAGATCACAATGAAAAACCTATGAAGCTTCGAGAAAATGCTTCTAGTATACTTGTCAATCACATCTGGTAGCTCTGTAATTTCAGTGTGAGTTGTGATTTCTTTGTAGTGATTTATCAGACTCTGCCTTAATTCTTTTAGTTGATTTACCAAAACATAAACAAATGAAAGCAAAACAGAAGTTTTTGTTTTTGGACAGTGTTGGCAGATGTTGCACAATGTCTCTGGTATACCCGTCCATTACGTCCCTTCATACTGTCTTGTTATTGTGGGTTTTGATCTCCTTGTAGTGACTACTTATGTTCTGCATTTCTACTTTTAATTGCTTTACCTGATTTAATCAATTAAAAAAAATGATAGAATAATAAAACATTGAAAAAAATCATGAAAAATAGTAAAAAAAATTTAATGTTTTTATTTTTGAAGAGTGTTGCACAGATCTTGTACAGTCTCTTCGATCACCTCACGTCAGATTGTAATTTTATCATTTGCTCTGATTTCTCTGTAGTGATTACTCATTTTCTGTCTTTCTACTTTCGATTAATTTACCAAAATTTAGTAAAATTAATAAAAATTTAAAAAAATTATGAAAAAATTAAAGTAAAAGAAAATATTGTTTTTAATTATTTTATTTAATTTTACTTTGATGCATGGTGAAATGTGCTAAATATTTTATTATCTGTATTGCTGCAATTGGTTAAGTTAAATAAATGCCTTTCTTATTTCTTTCGGGAATAGTCATAAATATTAAATTTTTGTCTGCTTTAAACATTTAGTGTGCACACATAAATTTAATAACAACAATAAAGTCTTTCACCATGCGTGAAGTGCGTCCTGTGACTCAGTTTTGTTTCCCTTTGTCAGTTTAGAGCACTTAGTGGGCTCACTTAAACTAAATAAATGCCTGTCTTATTCCTTTCGGGAATAGTCAGGAATGTTAAATTTTTGTCCGTTTTAAAAATTTAGTGTGCACGCATAAGTATAATAACAACAATAAAGTCTTTCACCATGCGGGAAATGAATACTGTGACTCAGTTTTGTTTCCCTTTGTCAGTTTAGAGCACTTAGTGGGCTCACATAAATATAGTGACAATAATAAAGTCTTTAACCATGCGTGAAGAGTGTGCTGTGATTCAGTTTTGTTTCCCTTTGTCAATTTCGAGCACTTACTGTGCACCCATAAATATAGTGACAATAATAAAGTCTTTCACCATGTTGTGAAATGTGCGCTGTGACTCAGTTTTGTTTCCCTTTACCAGTTTAGAGCACTTAGTGGGCTCACATAAATAGAGTGACAACAATAAAGTTTTCACCATGCGTGATGTGTGTTCTGTGATTCAGTTTTGTTTCCCTTTGTCAGTTTAGAGCACTTTCTGTGCAAACTTAAATATAGTGACAACAATAAAGTCTTTCACCATGTGTGAGTTGTGGGCTGTAATTCGTTTTTTTTTCTTTCAATTTCAGCCGCTCTGTGTTGCCAGAATTCATTAATGAATGAATAATGTGCGTGATAGCACTTTCATGATTAACTTTGATCTTTGAAGTAGGATAGGCAGACGTTCATGTGACGGTCATGAGTGACAGTCAACCGATGATATTGTTTAGAGACTCGATGAAGTGACACCTAAACTCTCTCATATTTTTATCTCTTAGCTCACGATAGCTGGGAGGACAGCATTTTAGCCCAGACAATAAGCTGCAAACTAATGTAAAGAATTCACAGAAAGCGCAAATGGCTTCTTTTTTTTTGAGGGTTTAGAAGTTGGTATCGCGTTATGACAGATGCCTAAATAGACTGCGTACAGAAGAGTTGGAAAGTGCAACTAAATGACGCAAATAAAACGTATGTAGGTTTTACTGTGGTTTTTATTTAGTAGCAGTGAAACAGTTCGTTTGGGGATTTCAATTTTCGCATTTCACGACTAGGACTACTGTTTTATTGCCCGTGTTGAAAGCTGGTTGTCTGAATTTTATTCGCTCATATATTCATGGTGAGGAATCAACTCTAATGTTATGTCCTCAGAGCAAGAAAAGTCCACAAATGATTGGGTATCGTAATGAGGAGCTTTTTCTTCGCTGAAAAATCATATAATGATTCACTAACCAAATCACTTAGTCATTTTTATTCCAGAAATTGTTCTGCATGGTTAAATATATTCATACTGGTTAAGAATAAGATCTTCTTGAGCAATAATACAACAATTTTGTAAAAACCCAAAAACGTTCAGAATTGATTGCTTTCAAATAATAAATTAACCCTTATTTTACAGTCTGAGATAAATTAATGAGGGTTAGAGGGTACTGGAATTAATGAATATTAACTCTTATTCATAGTTAAACGTCAATTTCGATTTTGGAATAGTTTACATCGCTACTTTGGATTATTTAGGCTACGTATCTTTCGTTATTCAACTTAGTTGCATTATTGTTGACACTCTGTGTCTGATTCTGATTAATATAAGAATTTCTACCTAGATTCTTATTAATATAACTATTCAACCTAGTTGTATTATTTTTCACGCAATGTGTCTGACTCTTATTAGCATAATAATTTCAATCCAGACTCTTATTAATATAATTATTCAACCTAGTTGTATTATTGTTAACGCTCCGAGTGTGATTTTTATTAGTATAATAATTTCAACCTATACTCTTATTAATATAACTATTGAATTTTATTGTATCATGTTATTGTTGTACGATATTATTGTTGTATAATTGTTGACACTCAGGGTCTGATTCTTATTAATATAATAATTTCATCCTAGATTTAACAATATAATTATTCAACCTAGTTGTATTATTGTTGATACTCTGTGTCTGATTCTTATTAATATAATAATTTTAACATAGATTCTTATTAATATAACTATTCAACCTAGTTGTATTGTTGTTGACGCTCTGTATCTGATTCTTATTTATATAATAATTTTACGAATTTGAACCACAAAACTTTGAAATTATTATTTTATAACTAACTACTAAACCAGTAATAGCAAAATTACAGTTTCCAATTTAAACAAACGCATCAGATCTGCTGAAACATCATGTTCCGTGTACAAATATCTCAAAGTTTTTCCTGGATTTTTTAAGAAATTGTAATCCTGTTTTGCTGTTGATACAATTTCGTTTTTGGCTTGAACAATCTTATTTTCCATTTGAATTGATGCACTTACCGAAAAATGAATTCAGTAATAGCTACAGTAGTTGATAGTACGCATACATCAATTCTTGCAGGATTTTCAGCACTTGGTCGCAAAATAACACTAAAAGAATAGCATACTCTCACTAATCGACATAATAACAGAAGTGATATTGTTGTATTAACCTTTTGTACAATATTAGCGATTTTTTGATATAAATCGATAGTATATTTAGTTGTTGTTGTTGTCGTGTCTATGCATGCAGTGCTAGTGCAAAGATTAGAGTCCTCCAAAAGTCTTGATAACAAGATTTGCAAGTTCTGGAGCCCGATGGCCGTGGAGAATTTCGATGGGGGTGTTCCAAGTTGAAAGAGAGGGCCGATAATGGCCTGGCAGTCAAAAACATGGTCTGGAGTTAGTTGAAAATGAGAACAGTACTTGCAGTCCAACCTTTTCGGAGGCAATGGCACCCCTTTTCTATGAATAGTGCAATGAAGTATATTTAGTTGATCAACGTAAGCGGTACGATTGTTTGTGCAACTGATTTTCAACACTCTGTTGCCTGATTATATTCATATAATAATTTTACGAATTTAAAACACTAAACTGTAAAATTATTATTTCGTAACTAACCACTAATCCAGTAACAGCTAAAATTAACTTCTTTTCTAATTTAAACAAACCCATCGGAGCTACTGAAACATCATGCCTGAAGGTATTGAAAACATTTTCTACATACAAAGATCTCACAATTTTGCTTGGCTTTGTTAAGAAATTATAATCCTGCTTCAGCGTTAGTAAAATTCTGTTTTTGGCTTGAATAATTTCATTTTCTATTTTAATTGATGCACGTACCAAAAGAATGAACTCAGTAATAGCTACAATAGTTGAAAGTACGTACACAACAATTCTCGCTGGAGTTTCAGCACTCGGTCGCAAAATAACACTCAAAGAATAGCATACACTCACCAATCGATATAAAAATAACAGAAATATAATGGGCGATATTATTGTATTAACTTTCCGTACAATATTAGTGAGTTTTTGGTACAAATCAATAGTTTGCTTAATTTTATTTGGTGACGTATAAACATCAGTATTTGAATTTAGTATCTGATTATAGTTGTAGATGAATCGAAAATTTTCTGTTAAAGATAAGTAAATAATTGCATTTGTTAAAGATGGTACAAAATTATAAAATACGTCATGAGTTTCGTCGTATGTCTGAAAATTAGTAACGCTTTAAAAGAAGATTTATACAGTAGGCCAGCTCGCAGAAATTCAGATGTATTTAAAATAACAATAGGTGTTTTATTTATAAAGGAGAAGGTTCTGTACGCATTTATTATGAATTCTATTGATACCACAATGAATAGGCATACTAGCATTTTTGGAAAATTTTTAAATTTGGTTTTCGAATGTGGGGACATAATTTGGTGAATATTCGAAATTGATTTTAGTAAATGATTGAGCCTACTGCGTAAAATAATTCCTACAGAAATTGTTAAAACTATTTCCAAAATGTGTACAAAAATAGCAGAAGATATTGAAAAGCCGAAGTACTTAAAATACTTGATTCCTATGACCGCAGCAACATAAATTGATACAGTGACATACAGGATGAAGAGTAAGTTCTGTGATAGTTTCCACAGTTTTTTAAACAAATGGCTCGCTTTGCTATTTTCTATGGGATTAATTCCAAAACAGTTGGATATTTTAATTAAAATAATCCATTCATTACTGAGGTAAGACAAATTGTTCATTTTTTTCCTCTTAATTTTGGAAAACTGCATTAAAATATTTCTTTTTTTTTTAAAAGTTAGTTGCAAAATTGGAGCTTTAAACGGTATTACAAAAAATCAGATTCTGTATAGCTGTTCTGTATAAATTTATGTTGAAAGCAATTTAATCATTTGATAATTTATTCCTGCATTCAAATGAGCTAAAACATTTCTTGTGAATTAAAACTTTTAGTTAAGCAATTTTTCTTAAAGAACAACTTATTAATGTTAATTGGAATTTCAGTGAATAGTTACACTATCAGTATTTCATAAGACTTTACTAAAGCACTAAATTTACTAATATTGTAAAGTTCCTACAATTTTAATAAATTTACTTTATTACCAAACCATTGCGTTGTGACAACACTTAGATGTTTATTATTTCCAACTCTGGTGTTTTACAAGGCTGAAATTATTTAAAAAACTTAAATTAGTCTACTGAAATGTTTCTCTTAAATCTTTATGAATACATAAAATTATTGCAAGAGTTGGACTTCAAAAGTATCTAAATACATTATAGAAATGCATGTACTTTATATTTGAAAAGTACTAAAGAATATTAAATCAATATGACAAATACCACACAGACCGATAGAATATGAAACTATTATGCTTAAGGAGTGCAAGTCAATCCAATAGAAAACTTGTGTATTAAAGATGCAATTAAACAAATTTAAATGCAAATAGGCCCACGATACAAGTTTTGTTAAAATTTTAACTGGTAGTTTTCAGATATAATTCCTAGTAAACGTTTTATGTCCGTACAAAATTATTAGCTTATTTTATTAAATAAATGAAATTTATTTTATATTTTGTCTAATATAATATACATATTTTAAATTTTTATATTTTAGATATAGTTTAGGTATTAAGTTTATTTTAGGTTTGACAAAAAAAGTTCACACAATCTAGTTAGTTTCGCATGTAATTTTTATATTCAAGAGGCTTGCTTATATTTAGATTTGAAAGAGATTTTAACTTCTTTCAGATAGAATAAGCTTTATGAACTGTACTTCTAGAATTAAATTATGATTAAAATAATTTCAAAAGTAATTTCATTAATATTTTGAAAAATCCTAGCTATTTAGTGCTTGAACTTTCTATGGTTCAAATTTTTCCAAATAGATGGAAGTCTGTTTTTCTTATTTTTTTTTTTATCTTAAATTCTCACTTTGCTCTACTACAGCATTTTCCTTTCCATCTTTCAAAACTGTTGTAAGATCGTGCTCTTTTATTGGTCAATCATTTTTTTTCTTCTTATAGCTTGTTTGTATTATCTTCTGAATCTCTATGTTTTTCTTTTTTATTTTGCATTTTAACACAGAATATGATGTTCTATTTAGTGCCGAAATTAACATGTTTCTGTTTTTGTGGCATTATTTGCGCTCTTTTTACGTTGTTTTAAAGTTATTTATTTACAGGAAAGTTAGCCCTCTTTATTTGAATATAATTCAGTTTTTTTCATAAGCACTCCAAAAAGGAAACTGATATGGAAAATTATTTCATAGTTTTATTATTATATAAATTGAATAATTTATAGCAGGAATACATCTTGTCTCATGATTTTAAATTTTATTTACCTGATTTGATTCACTGATCCTGTTAGCATTCGGTATAATGAAATGACTTGACACGATTGCAGAAAATTGATGAGAGTTTTTCAATTATGAATCATTCGCCAAACCCGTCTTTAAAGTAAAAGAGGGTCTTTTCTTATCTTCAGTTTTTGCACCGAATTTCATTTGGTTACAAAAAATAAAAACAAAGCGTAAATAATCAGGAATGATCACCAATTTGCATGATTAGGAAGATAATCAATGATCCTGTCATCATTCAGTATAATGTAATGATTTGACATGATTGTAGAAATTTTATGAGAGTTTTTTCAATTAAAAATAATTCGCCTCACCCGTCCTTCAAGTAGAAGATGGTCTAGAAAGATTTTTTATTTTCATTTTTGGCACAGCATTTAATTTGGTTTAAAAAAAATAAAAGCAAAGAGATGACAAACAGGAGTGATCACCAATTTGCATGATTGGGAAAATACTCCGATCTCAGTTCCTTAAATCTTGAACATTAGATGTAATATTTTAGCATGATATTTGGAAAAAACATTAATCTATTAAGTATTGATTAAAATTATTGATTATCAATAAATTATATTTCAGTAATTTAATTCGTGGCGTTCAATAAAATATTCAATAAATAAATAATTTCGAGTAAAATCAATTTGTTAATAAGATATAAACACTTTGCAGACTGTAAACATTACTATTGTGTGATTCTAGACATCAGCCTCACATCGTGGCGGGTGCTATGGTTATGAGAGTAAGTAATTTGAGGTATTGGTGTTGGTAGAATAGTTTTGTCTTGTTAGCGTGAGAATCCTTGCTATGCAGCCAATCGACTCCTTCATTCCATTCCCCCAATGCACCCCTATAAAAATGTGCTCTCTCATGCCACCGTAACAACAGGCAGATCCAGACTTTTAGTCTTGAGTTCTCAGCAAAACCAAACAGTATTTAAGTTTATTGCTAAAACTATAGTTTTTCCCACGAGTTTTAAAATAATTCATCCGTTACTTGAAAAAAAATATTTTTAGTAGAATAGGTTTCGATAAATTTTTTTAAGAATGTCATTTAACAATGGCTTTTTTAGATTTATAAAAATATTTATTTCTTTTAAATTACAATAAATAACTTAAAATAAAACTGAAAATAGTTTATTCAACTTTCGTATTTGATAAAACTTTTTGTATAGTAGCAGCTTGACTGTATACGGAGAAAAAAATTCTGTTAAAATAATCGTACGTGTACAACACTGACGATTCTTTAAAGTAAACAACATAATTTTGATTATAAACCATTCATTTAGTATGCTAATGATTTTCCAGAAAGTCTGACTTTTAAAAAAATTGTCCTTAACAAAAATTATTAAAAAGTTCTTATGAACTGTTATTCAATTTACCATTTACTTGGTAATTTTAACCTTTTGAAGTCTATGCTTCTTACCAAATCGAATAGTTTAGACTGTTTGCACTTTTAAAGTATATTTAACATGGTGGTTTACTTAAATGGCTGATAAGAATTTGGCGATGTTTTATTTTCTTAATACATTTCACGATCAATTTTTTTAAAAATCTAAATAATGCTTTCAGGTGTTATAGAAATGCTAGTAGTCCGAGCGATCAAGTGTGTCTGCTGTACGCATCTCTTACAGAGGTAGTGGGATTTATTTATTTATTCACTTACATTTGTGGGTTTGTAAATACAATGAATAGCTTAAAAACTCTTTTCAATTTGAAAAACAGATATGTCAAGTTTGAGGAAGACAGCAAGAATATACCACCAGTGTTATAGTGGGATTCATTCTCACTACATCTACGCTACAGAGCGGTTATCAGAACAGATATACCGCATGTAGGCCATTTATTGCAAAATAAATAAATAAAAAAAAAGCACATTAGTCAAGTTTCTGATGCCGAAAAATATTGTCTTTCCACCAAATCTGAAATGTAGTGGGTTCAATATCGTTCTGCTGTCTTTCGCATACTTGTGCTATCTGTTCTTTAATTTCACAAGAGGCAAAAATCATCATTGTTTTTGGCGTTCCCATAGAGATACAAATACGTAAAATTCACCATAATCTGGCATCTTTGGCGAGACTTTTTTTTCTCAGTGTGCCAGATCTGTTTCATTGAAGTCATAATACTTTGTTATTTTTTTATTGTCTAAGAGTTTAACTTACATTACAGTTTGTGCGTTTCTTTAACGGTACTTAAAGCTTCTGTTGTACGCTGTTTAAGGGGGATTTAATGCACATTTTGTATGAGGTTGTGCTAAAAAAATCCTTAAATTTCCTATACTATCTTGATATTCCATTTGTATGTTTCATTTCCGAGATACTTGAAAAAAAAAATAAATAAAACTTTGAATTTTGGATTTGATTTAATTCAAATATTTTAAGCCTACATTCATTTAAATATATCTTTAGGTAAATATGGATTCCACAACCTTAAGTCTGTCTAAACTTTTTCTTTCTTCTTCTTTTTATCTCTTTCTTTCTGTTTGCTCTGTTTTTGTATCAGAAGCAGTTTATTACCCTTTGCAGACATATTTTGGTAATACTCATTAAGAAAGGGTGGTTTAAAGCTACCATAGGATCGCAAAGGGTTAATAATGTAACTTTTTCTTGAATACATAAGGTCATTTGAACCAGGAGTGGAATATTGCAGCATTCGACGTTTGCTCCATAAAGTACATAAAAATCATCTGTTACTATCTATATTATAAGTGTTGAGTAAGACTAATTATTTAATAAATTATCAAAACTATGCTAAAGGTAAGGACATTCATTAAGAAAGGGAGGTTTGAAGTTACCATGGGATCGCAAAGGGTTAATAATGTAACTTTATTATGAATACATAATGTCATTTGATCCGGGAGTGGAATATTGCAGCATTCGGCGTTTGTTTCATAAAGTACAATGAAAATCATCTGTTACTATCTATATTATAAGTGTAGAATTCTATATTATAAGTGTAGAATTGTAGTATTAAAAGCACACTAGAAGATACCATTACAATGGACGATCCGATGGACCCTATACACTTAGGTTGACTTGATGTCTCCCCTGAATACCCCCCAATACCTGAACTGCCAATCCACTTCTATTTTATCGCGTCATTCCCCTTTTATATTTTTCAAACTTGAGCATCCTGGGGGACTCCGTTGGTCTTCTGTTCTATTACCTCAACAATAATTTTAATTCATCTTGATGTTTTTACTCACTTGTATATTCGCTTTTAGCGTTTTTATCAACAAAAATAGACGGGAAAAGAAAAAGGGAAAAGAAGCAAGTTTTTATTTTTTATTTTTATTGTATTCATATTTTTAATTGTCTTGTTTTATTTTGGATGTTTATATCTTGTAACTACTTATTATGTATTGTAACACACACTGTATTCTCTGTAACTTTGTCGGGGTCTTCAATACTATTGTAATTTGGCTCAGTATAAGGGTGGGCCGTCGGCTTTAAGCACTATATGGCGGCCCTCCCAGCTGTTGGCATATGACTCTTGTATTTTATGCACTTTTTGCTTTTTATGTTCTTTTCTGTTTTTACTTGGTTTTAATAAACATTTACCCGTATGCCCTGAATTGGGGCAGGTCGGGGTAAATATTTTCATATTATAAGTGTAGAGTAAGACTAATTATTTAATAAATTATCAAAACTATAGTCAAGGTAAAAGGACAATTTTATTGCTATACCCTAAGACAAAATTTAAACTATTTATAATGTTTTTTCAATGAATTATATAAAAATTATAATCTAAAAACTATAATATACAAATTGTAATATAAAATTTATATTATAAAAATTATAACATAAAATCATAATAATATAATCGCATGAAGTATCAGTACATGTAGTATAGAATGTCTTAAACGAGTCTTTATATATTAATTTATAACTTAAAATAACTTTCTCTTATTATTTTTAAGAGGTAGGAAATTATTCTTTCACAAAGAGCCATAAAAATTCAATATTTCATCTAAAGATTATTTTCTGAAGTTAACGGACAATAATTATTGGAAATTTACTCAATAAGAAAAACCTAAAAATTCTCTGCTGTCCGTATGGTGTTATCTGTTATAAATAAATAGAGAGGAGATAAATTTTCCCTTTTGGACGACTTTTTCATACTTTGAAAATAATTTTGCAACCCGAATTGTTGTGGATCCATTTTAGATTCCCTCCATAAAATGTGGGAAACCCTGAACTTGTGTGGCTTCTTCATAATGTAACTGTTTGTAGAGTTGAGTCCTTAATGGCTAAACCCCAACACCCAAATTGAGGAGACAGTTCCTTGAAGAAATTACCATGAGATGCTAAATGAAATTTAAAAGAAGCAAATTTAGTGTGTCCTCTATGTGAATTAATAGCATTGCAAGATACACATTTTGACTTAAATAATGTAGAAGTAATTTAAAGAGAAGAAATTTAAATATTGAGTGCAACAACAAATAACAAGAAATTTTATAAGCAAACGTAATATTCACTTACAATAGAAAACTAACAACGATACTGAAATATACATTGCGAAAGTCGTCCGAAATGTAAGAAATAACATTCCTTGGTGAGTTCCATTTTATAATGATTTACTTAATGCTTTAACATTTATATGATATTAACAATATTAGAACAGATTAGGGAAGATACCAGCGTTTTATTTTATAAAATATCAGCGCAGGAAATATCGGTAATTGCTTCCTAGGGAAAGGAACGTATATTTATGCCAGATTAATAATACCTGCCAATTACGCTTTTATCCTGGCAGTCTTGATAGGACATCAATGTATTGTGTCGGCAAATGTTTCCTGAGAAATGAACCATATATCTCTACCAGGGTCATCAGTTACTGCTGATTACACTTTTATGCTGGTAACCTGATCGCACATCAGTATAATGTATCAGCAAATGTCTCTCGAGAAATGGATCCCTACGAAATCAGAGATTCCTGGTTATCAGTTTTTGCTAGGAACGTTGGACGATATATTTCTGCCCGTTTATTAGTGCCTGCAGATACGATCGATTTGATACTAGAATATTGGATATTTATTATTTATTTAAAATTAATAGCATGTAATTAAATATTTTGGAAGCAGGTCAGGTGGCCGAGCAGTTAGCTGCGAAGAAGTTAGACTGCGAAGCCAATAGCTGCAGGTTCGAATCCCTCTCTGGGCATGGATGTTTCTGTCTTGTATCTTGTGTGTGTGTGTGTGTGTTGAGTGAATGTGGCCCACCCTATGAACGGGCTTGTAGCAATGTGGCGTGGGCAATGTTACTCGCCTCCATGATTTTGGTTCACAGGTGCCCACTGGGTAACGCGAAATGAGTAACAACTCTGGCATCTTCTAAGGCGAAACGAATAAAGTTCAGTGCCTGCCATTCGAAAAAAAATATTTTGGAAAAACATCAGTGTTGGGGATATCAGGCAAGTATGTTATAGACGGTAGCTCACAGCCTAAAAAATCATATGCAAGAAATATCGGGCAAGTGTATGACATGTAATTGCCACACTTTTCTACCGGGTTATTCCTGTTAAGTAAGAAGACCAATGATTAATTATAATACCCATATTTTTTCAAAAAAGGATACAAAATGTATATTAATTACAAGGCTTGATATATATTTCTCTTGCTTTTTTCTTCTTCACAGAAGCAATTGAAAGTTAAGAGCCATCGCCAGGAATACACTTGTCTAGCAATGCAAAGAAAAAGATACATAACAAATATTCAGAACACCTATTAAGGCGGTTATATGAATGATAATATTCTCTGGAAAAATGAACATTCACTAATTTTGGACCTTTATAATTACGCATAAAGATTTTTTCCAAACAAATCTGCAACTGCTAGTCATTTTTCCTTTATGTTTAACCCCTTCCTTCTCGCTTCCGTGATATTCCCGGGCTGGAGTGTTCAGTAGTAACGCGCCAATAAGAATAAAACTAATTTATTTCTTTTTTGCACAAAAACATTTTATTTCTCATTTTACTCACCAGATGGCAGTACCAGGATATTTATAAGGTAATTGTAGATAGTTTATTGTAAACTAGATGTCAGCACTAATCAAATACTTGAATAAAAATAGGCACTTTTATGACCGCTTTCTTGAAAATTAACCGACCGTTAAGGAGTGAAATTAGATAAATAAACCTAGTCATTGAACCATTGTCAAAAAATTATTAAAGACAAATTTTATATGTTGCTATTAAAACTGTAATATAATAATTTCGTAGCTAACAGCCAGCCCAGAAAAGGCTAAGATTAATTTTTTGTCCATTTTAAACATATTCATTGGTGTAACACCCGCCTCATTTCTGAGATTTTCAAATTCAGTATTTATATATACATAAATAAAAGCTTTGTCTGGATTAGCCAACAATTCAGGATCACATTTTAATTTTGATATAATAGCTTTCTTGGTTTCATCGAATGCATTATCTATGCCAACAGCCGCATTAACCAGCATAACAACTTGACTTCCAGAAATAAATAGAATTAATATAAATGATATGTATCTTGCTGAACTCAAATCACCTGGTTTAAAAATTACATTTAAAGCATAACACACACTTATTAACTGATAGGTTAGTAAAATAATTAGTAGAGGATATAGTGTTTTGTTAGTTTTTTTGATTTTATAAGCAACTAGGGAATAGCATTCAGTAATTTCCATAACTGTTTTGGACGATGTACAGAATTTTGTCCCTGAAATTAATGATTGATTCATGAAATGTACATATCGGGAGTTCTCTGTTAGAGTCATATATATAATACCAGCTGCTGCATAAGGTATAATATCGAAAAAAGTAGAAGCTGTAAGTCCAACTACAAGTCTAAACGTTCGAAACGTTGTAGTGTTAGGAGCAAGCAATAATTCATCAGGTAAAATTCCAAACACAGAAGCAGAATTCGGTCGTTCAGTAGTCAAGGAAGAAACCGATCTATATATGTTTAGTATACTCCGAAATATTACAAAGAGACATAAATAATTGAACATGTGAGAATGATTTTTTAGTTTGGAACTTAAATTGACATTCCTCATTTGAACAAATTTTCCATCGAAACAAATTAATTGGTTCAGTACTGCGCGTGAGGTAACACCTAAGACAATTATAATTAGAAATTCTACAGTGTGTATTATACCAATCCATTTTAAAGTTAAATCGCAATTCATAGTAAATACAAAGAAGTAAATGGCAGTATTGTATATTGATGTGATTACCCACAGAATGAAAATGAAATTTTGGAAATACTTTAGCAGATTGCGTCGTAAAATATTTGTTTTAATTGGTCTTATAGGGTACATACCGAACAATTTAAAGATGAAAAGCAGAATTCTCCACTCTTTATTACTAACAATGAACTCAAAAAAGTCACGTTCATTCGTTCTTGAAAAAACTGACAATTTACCAGAATTCATTTTGATTTTCGCAGGACTTTTTTAAAGTATGATAAACAATAAATAATAATAAAATAAATTATTACCTTGAGGAATCAATTAGTAATGGAACAATTCTGCGATGGTTTGAAAATAAATATTTCAAATTTTCCAGTTAACTTTTCAGTACTTCTCAGCTTAGTTTCTTAATTGAGTACAGCGTCGAGAAGTTAGAAATATTTATTGTACTGTTAGATGTATTTTATTGATTTATAATGCCTAAATGTTCCCTTTGAACACTACTCTTAAGCCTTCACTATAACTGTCCTATCACTGTGTTTCTATGAAGCTGTTGTTAGTATAGCTTACAGAAAATTGATCCGCTATCTGACAGTTTTACACTGTATTTAAATTTGCGATGTGAAAGTCTATCTGTTATTCTTAAACGGCCTTGAACAATTATTAAATAGGGTACAAAGAGTGGAGTGGTGGAGCTGCGTTCAACTTTTCTTTTGCTTGAAAGACAACATATATAACATGTCATAACAGAGTTTTAATGTTCCATTTATGTATCTCATCCAAGCCATCACTTTCACTTTTCTACTGTTGCGTTTCTATGGAAATTTGAGAAACATTAAGGTCAGAACATTATTTACTTCTATTGATTACCATTTCTGTCTGTCACTATTCTAGGTGTAGTAATAAGAACTTAAGCATAGCTTAATTTGATAACTGTCATATAGTAATATCACTCGATAAAATCTAACGTTAAAATCCAAAATGTTAAATATCTACATATTTTGGTTTGATATTTGGACATATTTTGGAAATGCTAATGTATTTTTCATCGCAAAAGCACTTCTACAAGATTGGCCTTTGCGAATATAATTTAATATTCTATAGAACTAGTATTTAAAAGATGGTTTTTAATCTTAATTTAACATATTTGATTCTCAAACTCTCAATCGTAAATGACTGAGCTTGTCTCTGAGCAATTAGTTCATATCATTCGTTAAGCTGTTACTCTAATATCTGAAGATATATGCAAAAAATCCCAAAATAGCATATATATTAATAATATTCGAACAGATTAGGAAAAATACCAGTGTTGGGGATACTTGATATGGGGGCTTTTATTTTATAAATATCAGTGCCAAAAATATCGGTAAATGTATCCTAGGAAATGGACCGTATATTATTGCTAGATTAATTATACCTGCCAATTACGCTTTTATCCTGGTAATCTTGATAGGACATCAGTATAGTGTGTTCGCAAATGTTTCCTGACAAATGAACCATATATCTCTACTAGGTCATCTGTTCTTGGTGATTACACTTTTATATCTGGTACCCTGATCACACGTCTGCATAATGTATCAGCCAATGTCTCTCGAGAAATGGGTCCCTACGAAATGAGAGATCCCAGGTTAACTTGTCAGAGATCACAGGTTATGACTGTTTTCTAAAAGCGTTGGACAATATATTTCTGTCCGTTTATTAGTGGCTGCAGATACGATGGATTTGATATTAGAATATTGGATATTTATTATTTATTTAAAATTAATAGCAGGTAATTACACTCTATAACAAAAAAATCGACGCACCAAGAAGCAATCATCCGATTGCTTTGAAATTTCGTATGCAAGAATGTTTTGACTCGATCAGGCTGGAATGATGCCGACTGGGGACGCTTAGTCTTTAGCGACGAATCCCGCTTCCAACTGTGTCCTGACGAACATCGAAGACGTGTTTGGAGACGCACAGGGAAGAGGGGGGGGGGAGATCATGCCTTCACTATTGCACGCCACACCGACCCTCAACAAGGCATTATGGTCTGGGGGTGCCAATTCCTTTGACAGCTGGACCCCTTTGGTCGTCATTAGAGGTACACTTACTGCACAGCGGTGTGTCGATGACATCCTAAGACCTGTTTTGCTACCGTTCCTTTTGCAGAGCCCTGGGCTGGTTTTTCAGCAGGACAATGCCAGACCACATACGGCACGTGTTGCTATGAACTGTCTGCAAGCTTGTCAAACTCTTCCTTGGCCTGCCAGGTCACCAAATCTCTCTCCCATCGAGCATGTCTGGGATATGATAGGAAAGCGATTGCATCTGGCACGGAATGTTGATGACCTCGTTCGACAATTGGATCGAATTTGGCAGGAAATACTACAAGAGACCATCCGGGAGCTTCATTGGTCTATGCCACGCTGTGTGGCAGCTTGTATCCAGGCTAGAGGCGGGTCAACACCTTATTGTACTTGTTACTGTAACTCTGCAATAAATTATTCAATTGCTCTGAAATTTTAATCATTTACTATTCTATACATTTTCTTCCTATCCATCAATTTTCGTTTCAATCAGACAACTCCTTCTTGGTTCATCGATTTTTTTGTTATAGAGTGTATTTGGGAAAAACATCAGTGTAGGGAATATCAGGCAAAGTATGTTATAGGCAGTAGCTCACAGTCTAAAAAAATCATATGTATAAGAAATATTGGGCAGGTGTATGACATGTAATTGCCACACTTTCCTACCGGGCTATAATTTAGGTTATTCCTGTTAAGCATGAAAACCAATGATTAATTATAATACCCACATTTTTTTTCAAAATGCGATTCAAAATGTATACTATGCTTGATATATAATTCTCTAGTTTTTTTTCTTCTTCACAGAAGCAATTGAAAGTTAAGAGCCATCGCCAGGAATACACTTGTCTAGCAATACAAAAAAAAAGATACATAATAAATACTCAGAACACCTATTGAAGCGGTTATATGAATGATAATATTCTCCGGAAAAAATGAGCATTCACTAATTTTGGACCTTTATGATTACGTATAAATGGATTTTCATGCAAATATACAATTGCTAGTCTTCTTTCCTTCATGTTTAAAATAGCTAGGCGAGATTAACGTGTGCAATGCCAAAGAATTATTATTTAAAGACAAATTATATATGTTGCTATTAAAACTGTAATATAATGATTTCGTAGCTAACAGCCAGTCCAGAAAAAGCCAAGATTAATTTTTTGTCCATTTTAAACATATTCATTGGTGTTACACTCGCCTCATTTCTGATATTTTCAAATTCAGTATTTACATATACATAAATAAAAGCTTTGTCTGGGCTAGCCAACAATTCAGGACCACATTTTAGTTTTGATATAATCACTTTCTTGGTTTCATCGAATGCATTATCTATGCCAACAGCCGCATTAACCAACATAACAATTTGACTTCCAGAAATAAATAGTGTTAATACAAATGATATGTATCTTGATGAATTCATATCACCTGGCTTAAAAATTACATTTAGAGCATAACACACGCTTATTAACTGATAGGATAGTAAAGTAATTAGTAGAGGATATAGTGTTCTGTTAGTTTTTTTGATTTTATAAGCAACTAGAGAATAGCATTCAATGGTTTCCATAATTATTTTGGGCGATGTACTCAGTTTTGTTCCTAATATCAATGATTGATTCATGAAATATATGATTCGTGAATTCTCTGTTAGAGTCATATATATAATACCAGCTGCTGCATAAGGTATAATATCGTAAAAGTTAGAAGATGTAAGTCCAACTACAAGTCTAAACGTTCGAAACGTTGTAGAGTTAGGAGCAAGCAATAATTCATCAGGTAAAATTCCAAACACAGAAGCAGAATTCAGTCGGTCAGTATTCAAGGAAGAAACCAATCTATATATATTTATTACACTCCGAAATATTACAAAGAGAAATAAATAATTGAACATGTGAGAATGATTTTTTAGTTTGGAACTTAAATTTACATTCGTGATTTGAACATATTTTCCATCGAAACAAATTAATTGCTTCAGTGCTGCGCGTGAGGTAACACCTAAGACAATTATAATTAGAAATTCTACAGTGTGTATTATACCAATCAATTTTAAAGTTAAATCGCAATTTATAGTAAATACAAAGAAGTAAATGGCAGTATTGTATATTGATGTGATTACCCACAAAATAAAAATGAAATTTTGGAAATACTTCAGCAGATTGCGTCGTAAAATATTTGGTATAATTGCTCTTATAGGGTACATACCGAACAATTTAAAGATAAAAAGCAGAGTTCTCCACTCTTTATTATTGACAATTAAGTCAAATAAGTCACTTTCAGTCTTCCTTGAAAAAACTGACAATTTACCTGAATTCATTTTGATTTTTACAAGACTTTTTGTAAAGTATGATAAGCAATAAATAATAATTAAAAAAATTATTACGTTGGGGAATCAATTAGTAATGGAACACTTCCAGGATAGTTTTGAAAATAATTATTTCAAATTTTCCAGTCAACTTTTCAGTACTTTTCAGCTTAGTTTCTTAATCGAGTACAGCGTCGAGAGGTTAGAAACATTTATTGTACTGTTAGATGTATTTTATTGTCTTATAAAGTTTAAATGTTCCATTTGAACAATACTTTTAAGCCTTCACTACAACTGTCCTATCACTGTGTTTCTATGAAGCTGTTGTTAGTATGGTTTATAGAAAATTGATCCGCAATCTCACAGGCTTTCACTGTATTAAAAATTGCGATGTCAAAGTCTATCTGTTATCCTTAAGCGGCCTTGAACGAATGTTAAATAGGGTGTAAAGAGTGGATTTGTGTTCAACTTTTCTATTGCTTGAAAGACAACATATATAACATGGCTAAACAGAGTCTTAATGCTCCATTTATATATCACATCCAAGCCTTCACTTTCACTTTTCTACAGTTGCGGTTTTATGGAAATTTAAGAAACATGAAGTGTAGAACATTATACACTTCTATTGATAACCATTTCCTTCTGTTACTATTTTAGGTGTAGTAATAAAAACTTAAGCATAGCTTAATTTTGTAACCCTCATATAGTAATATCATTCGATAAAATCGAACGTTAAAATCCAAAATGTTAAATATCTACATATTTTGGATTAGAAATGCTAATGTATCTTTTATCGCAAAAGCACTTGATTCTGCATGATTGGCCTCGCGAATATATTCTAATATTCTACAAAGCTAGTACTTAAAAGATGATTTTTAATCTTAATTTAACATATTTGATTGTCAAACTCTCAATCGTAAATGACTGAGCTTGTCTCTGAGCAATTAGTTCATATCATTCATTAAGCTGTTACTCTAATATCTGAAGATATACGTAAAAAATCCCAAAACAGGATATATATGTATGACAGTAATCTTATAGACGTTTGAAGACTTTGACTAAAGCACTATTTCACTTTCTAAATATCCCGAAAAAGACTTAACTTCTTAATCTGCGTTAAAAATTTTGACGTCAATCGTCCTTCGAAACTTAACGGTTTATGAAACTTAAAGTCATCTAAAGATTTCAATTTCAATTTTTTAGAAAAAAAGAATGTTTTATATCATTATTTATTACAAGCATAATACTCATGCTCATTATTTCGTCTAGCTTTTTTTTAATTTGCTAAGCTCTTAGTTAAAGGCTTCACTTAATTGAAAGAAAACATAGACGTGTTCCATCATTTCTTTAAAAAAAGAATTTAATGGAGATTACTGTCTAACAAACACTTATTCAATTTTGCTAATACTATTGATGTGTTGATTTTTTTAATAGCCGAATCTTGTGTAATATAATAAACCATTAAGAAAATTAAAATCAATTTGAAAATTATTTTGGAAACAGTTTACTATTCATGTAATTTTGAGAACTATATTTGTGGTATATAAAAATATTTTTGTTATTATGTAAAATTTTCTAATGGATAATTTAAAAATGTAAGAGTAACACACACAAATATATATGTATAGACACTTTCTATCCACAATAAGTATTTGGACACACATGTAAATGAGGTCCTGATCTACGTCATACTTTCTGTAATTAAATGTTGGGTAGAAAACAGTATTGGAATTAGCCGCATGCACGGTAAAAGCCACGAAATTCAAAGCTGTCAGACTTCGAGACTAATAGTCAAATTCACTTTATAATACCTATAATAAGTATTTGGACACACATGTAAATGAGGTCCTGATCTACGTCTCACCTTCTTTAATAGTAGCAACTGTTTAAGAGTTTTTAAGGTCTGTCGAGTTTTGAAATTTGTTCGGTTTCTGTCATTTCAAAGATTAAAGTTAAATTAATTTCAGAAAAATTCCTTATTGAACGAATTTTGTTCTTTGTAAACATGTTCAATATTTTTTGTAGTTTCTTTATATTTTAAGTACTTTGTTGTTCTAAAATCTAATTTAATTTACTACATTTTAAATTTACAGAGGCGAAGTGCACCCCCTTTTTTTATAATTTTAGAAATAAAACTAAAAAAGTATTTCCCCTTTATATCTTGTCAAAAGTATAATACTTCATGGACAAGTTATTGTAAACAATTGTTCAATTATGCCAATATTATTGATTAGTTGATTTTTCATTCGTCGTACATTTTACAGTAAAAGGTACATTTAAGAAGATTAAAATCAACACGATGATTAATTCGTAGAAGCAAATCAGTTTTACAAGTAATTGAGACTTTAATGCTTGTTTGTTATTTGTAATACACTAATAACTTTGATGTCTTATCACTTAGATTAAATATGTGTATTACCCTGATATGTTTTAATTTTTTTTTCTAGTATGTAATTTGATAGTTTTATTTCACAGTGTTTTTATATTTTTCCTATTTTTAACTCTTTCAATTTTACGTTCATTTGGAATTAAGTATTTTTTTACGTTTTTTTAGATGGAGACATTTTTAGACGTTAGTATTTTAAATTTAAGATTTGAGGCAATGAATTTTTAATTAGTTTAAGAGATACCCGATTAGTATACTGGAAAAAAATTTCGAACATCTTAACACCAAAAATAGTTGCCAATACTTTACAGCAAAGTAGTGCACTTCTACATTTAGAATGTTCTGTTGCACTACTTGTATAAAATGAACACCGCTGTCATTCTTTACATTTAGTAACACTACGATTTATAATTTCTAGTAACATAGGATACATATAAGAATTTTGTAAATGTACCTTTGCGATTAAATATAAAGTAATAATCCCTAATTTAGAATGACCTATGCACTAATTCATAATATTAAAATTTGTTAATCAAACTTACGTTTAACACAGAGAGAACAAGAAAGACGAACTTGAGCAAGGCTAAACAGAACAAAAGCTCATGGATATCATTTATGATATAATCATTTAATAGAGTTCACAGAGGTTTAAAAAATTAGATATGGTTACCCTTATTACCAAACTATAAACCTATATACGTACTTATTTTAACGACGAACAACAAATCCTTCAATCAAATCACACCAAATCACAAACAACAACAAACTTGGGATTGCGGACTCACTTTCTGGTGATGAAAAAAAAAGCATGCCAACAAAGGAAGGAAAAAATAACTCTCGCTTTGTGTGAATGAGAGAAAATTAGTTTTTTAAATTTTAAGTGTTTAGATTTAAGTTACACCTTTTAAATCGTATATAAACGCTCGATTTGGTGTTAACCAAGAATAAAGTGCTCAAACAATCGATCGAATAATTCCCGAGAAATTGAATTTTGAAAAAGTCGTATAGTTAAAATTCGTTTTCTCAGAAACTATTCAACCAATTTCGCACCAGATTTTGTATTATCCCATGTAAAATTATATTTCTTAGATTGATGCAAGATATTACATACCTAACAATTCAAATTTTTCTTCCACTATTAAATGAAAATTAATAAATATTTACTAAAAGTGATTCTTGCTCAGAAATATATTTCTAAAAGCAAATTTAATACTTGTGTGCAGAAATTTATCAATGCGCTTGAAAAGTTCTCCATGTAAGGCGAAATATGCAAAAAAATAAAATAAAATTGAAGTGTCCAAACTTTGGATTGTTTTCCTGACCAAATTATGGGGACCATATTTCCCAGATTTGAGGCTACCCTCTATTTTCGGGGGTTCAGAATCTGAATCGCAAAAGAAAAAACGATGTTTATTCAGAGAAAGTACTTTTTGGGTATGATTTCGTAAATTAAAATATAGTTCGCGCTAATTAATTAGCATATTTGAGGTGACTCTCTTGAATCATTAAGATTGAGTCTTCTTAGAACGTGAAGATCCGATCATTAGATCAAAAATAATTGATAGCGACGAGTAAATTTTTTTTTTTTTTTGCATTGACAACCTTAGTCAACCTACTCATTTTTTTGTCACTTGATGCTTAAATAAGCATACGTATGAAGATAAATCATTTTTATTTAATAAGGGTCGAAAAAAGTTTGAATTGCAAGTTTTTCCTTACTTGTTCGTTGAGTTTTTGCTTCTCTTTGAACTTAGTAATTTTAAATGATAATTTTCACAATTTGAACAAAACCTGTTAACAATTTTTGAGAAATTAAAAAATTGAGAGTACGGATTTTTTTAAATTTCATAACTCTACTTAGCCGATTTCGTTCACGTTTTGAAATTTATAATTTAAAATTACATAACTTTGCAAAAATTTGCTTTCCTTTGATTTAATTTTTTTAAAAATGAAATAAAAGATAATTTTTAAAATTTATTTTTCACTGGATCTATAATAATAATAATTATAATAATATAATAATAATATATTTTTGTGCGGATAAATATTTTTTTGCGTAAAATATTTTTTTCCTTTGTTTAAAAGTTTTCACGATATTGCGAAAAGAAGCAGAAAATGAAAATAAAATTGCCGATCTTCGGACTAAGCTATTGGGGCATATTTTGCAAATTGCACCCCCGTTGTGACACTGAAATTGACACTTAGTATGTCATAATGTGCCATTGAGGCGGCTACTATATATAGCCTCCTAACTCACCTGGACTGAGGTCAGCACTCTTCTTTTCGCATTTCTTCCTACTTGTCATTTTTGTGACTATACGTTTTGCTTAAAAATGAGCATATTCAGTTCCATTTTTAATCATATCCTGTTACTGTACTTAAATGCGACTATATTTCGGAACTATTTCGATCCGAAATGAGTTATTATTTACCGAAAATGTTTTGCAATTTTACTACAGAAATTCATTCATGTTCTATTTAATATATCGGTTAAAAATATTCAGATGAAATAGTTTGGTTGGCTGTAATTTTATTTTGTTATAACGAGTATTTTAAACACAAAAAATAGACTTTATGCCTGAAAGTAGATAAGTGTATAATTTTTAAAGTAAAAACATAATTCATAAAATACTAAGTTGGGGCATAATTTTATTTTTTTGTTCTCAGTTGCATCATGCTTTTTAAAACGGATATTGGATATTTTTACATCGTTATATTTATAAATTTCTTTTTTTGATGGCATTTTTAGCCTATTTCTTTTTAAAATGTACAAGCTTAAAAACGTTAAATGTATTAGTAGGTCACATAAATGTTGAAACAAACTTCTAGGGAAGTTAGAGCACTTAAGCAGGATTAAAAATGCATGTAAACACACGTCCGGAAATGCCGTCATACGCCACTAAGCACAATTCTCTATATGAACTGTCTCTTCGTGTGCTTTTGAATAGGTCATAATAGGTCATCATCTTTCTATGCAATTTTAAGTCTTATGACGTTTTCTAACTCCCCTTGAAGCTAGTCACAACATTTATGTTACCCCCCCCCCCAGTTATACACAACGTTTTTAAACGTGTACTTTTCGAAAAAATAGACTAAAAATGTAATTTAAAAAAAAAAGATGCATAGCTTTGGGAGCAAAACTAAATTCTTATACCTGACTTAGGTACTTGAACTACTTGTGTAAAAGCCAAAAATTTTTCCCAATTGCTGTTATTTAATATTACTTATTTCTAATATTAAATTTCATACTAAACTGCTGTTTGTAGAAAATGCAACACCATGAAGGAATCATCAGAATCAAATGAAATTCGCAGCAAATGTCAATTATAGGATATTATGCAAATTAATAAAGTTTCAGAGCCATCGCGCGTGCGTGGCGCGCGCAGCGCCCTCTGAATTGATGCTGAAAGCGTATAAATAAAGTGCTGTAGCGGGACGTTGAAAATAGTCTATGATTATTTGTTAGTGGCAAACGTTTAGTGAGACCTGAGTATGCCTCCACGACGGAAGAATAAGAAATTCAAGCAACTTACGGAGTTTGAACGAGGGAGGATAATCGGCCTTCGAGAAGGAGGATTTTCCTATCGCGCAATAGCAGCTCGTATGCAGCGGAACAGTTCCACAGTGATGCGAGTTTGGAAGCAGTGGACCGACGAGCACCGAACAACTCGAAAAACAGGCACTGGACGACAGAAGGTGACGTCAGAGCGCGATGATCGACACCTGCTCCGCATGGCGGTGAATGATCGCACAGCTTCCTCCAGGCAGCTGGCAGCACATTGGTCTACTGCTACAGGTGTACAATTGTCGGCTTCGTCAATTCGTCGTCGTCTGCTGCGCCGTGGATTGCGTGCAAGGGTGCCATTATACAGGATTCCCCTCACGGCGGATCATCGACGGCTGCGTCAGCAGTGGGCTCTTGAGCACAGAGACTGGCGAGCTGATTGGCACCAAGTTGTCTTTTCAGATGAATCACGCTTCAATTTGTGGACCCATGATGGCCGTGTTCGTGTTAGACGTTATGCCGGTCAACGCTGCCTTCCTGAGTGTATTATTGAACGACATAGTGGTCGAACACCCGGAGTTATGGTCTGGGGTGCGATTTCGTATCATGGACGATCCAATTTGATACGAATTGAGGGTAATCTCAATAGCAACAGATACGTCCGTGAAGTGCTACAGCCCGAAGTCGTTCCTTTCCTTCAAGGCATCCCTGGAGCTATCTTTCAGCAGGATAATGCACGCCCACATGTTGCGCGGACTGTTAGAGACTTCTGTTCAGCACAACGCATGCAACTTCTTCCTTGGCCTGCTTATTCGCCGGATATGTCGCCTATTGAGCACGTGTGGGATATGGTTGGTCGGCGTCTCACTCGTGATCCGCGTCCTGCAGTTTCCAAAGACGAACTTTGGTTGCGCATACAAGCGATATGGAATTCTCTTCCTCAAGCAGATATTCAACATCTGTTTGACTCCATGCCACGTCGTATAGCAGCACTTATTGCAGCGCGTGGTGGCTGCACCAAATACTGATTTCGGACGCTTAATTTGTTTCTTTTGTTTTGAAAATTTCATCATTTATTTGTATCAGTACAAGTCGTTTCTGCATTAAATTTCATTTGATTCTGATGATTCTTTCATGGTGTTGCATTTTCTACAAACAGCAGTTTAATAGTGGGATACAGGTCATGAGACATTTATAATCAAGACATTAAGTAAATAGTGAAAGTTTACTATGTTTGCCAAATATATCGATTTTTCTCTCATTTTCTGATGACAAAGTACTTAACTTCATCCAAGAGTCAATAAATTATCTCGAAATAAGTTTGTCAAACTAGGAGTGGATTTTTTTTTTATAAAGATTGATACCCCTGATTGATGTTTGCTCTATAAACTTTTAAAGCCCATTTATTATTTGGATTAGGTGATATTTCTTTTAGCCTCATATTTGTACGACGTCTACTCTATAGAACGTGCTGCACAATGGTCGGAGCTCGGAAAAAACTGGCCAAAAGTCAAAAATTTAAATTGCTCATAACTACTAATCATTAGTGTTCTTTAGTCAATAAAAATATAAAGAATAATATGAAATATTTCATTAAAACAATAACCTAATTATTATTATTTTCTAACCGCCGTTGAACAGCAGAACGAATTTTGGGTTTGTTACTATTAATGTTCAACTCCATAGGCTTGTAATTTTGAACCCAATCTAGAGAACAAGAGAACTCCTGGGTCAAGCATTGAGAGAAATTTGCTTTCGTGAAGAACTTTTCGTTGGAACTAACCCGAATTTGTGTTACTGGAGAGGAAAACCATGAAAATCTTCCATGTTTAGCTTAAAGCCACGGGCACTCTAATTCATGATCAGCTCTACGACTGAGGATATTTTACATCAGCACTGTGGTCGGTGCGAATTGGGTGCGGAAATCGTATAGACCATTCATCGCTGGGATTCGAACCCGTTACCCTTCATCGGAAGGCGAATGCTCTATACTCTGAGCCACCATGGCTCTAATTGTTATTATTGTATAGTCTATGAGTCTTAAGATTCGTAAATTTTGATAATAAGCAGAAATTGACTTTTTATAAGGCGTTCCTGTGGAACAGTAGTTTAAAGCATCGCTCACACTGTTGGTTTCTGAGCTGGGAGCAGTGAATTCGATCCTGACAGCAAAAAAAACAAAAAACAAAAACCGGCGTGTTCACGACAAATTTAACAGTATAACAAGGTACACGTTAAATTTGTCGTGTCTAAAAGACTTCTCATGGGTTGTGAGATGGAAGTTTGGAGAGAGGGGTATCAGCTCAGATACTGTCCTCGTCGTCTGACCAGGATGCATAGTATCATGGCGGTTAAAAGATAGAGCTCTAAAATTGAAATTAGGTGCTTGGTCATGTGGGTGATGATGAGTTACTTCATATCTTTTTATTTTTATTACTATAATAAAAAATATCATGTTTAATTTCTTAATAATTGTTTTACTAAAATTTAGAAAAAAAAGATATTCCTTAAATACCATTATACAACTATTATTCAACATATTTTGTTTCCTTTTTTATCAATAAAAATTACGGTTTATGAAATTTTTTTTGTTCCATAAAATTTTACGATAGAAATAGAAAGTTATGGTAAAAGTGCAGGTATTTTTTACCGCAATTTCATTTGTAGAGGAGTCGACGCTTAGGCAGGTATTAGAAGCACGAAACTGTATTGTTTGACTGTATTATTTATAATTAATTTAGAATTGTATTATTTAAAATCAATTTGGAATGCAACTTATATTTATTTCAAAATTTTTTATATTCGACTAAAAATTTTTGACGACGTCTCTTACAATAAACTTGAGAATTTACTGTACTTCTTTTCTAGTGGTATAAATTTCATTTGGAAACATAAATCGGAAATAATTATTTTTTTTACCTCAAACTCCGTAATTAGCATCACTAATTAATTTATATTTTTCTCCTTAATTACAGTCATTACTCTTTAAAATTATTAATGCATCAAGAAACTTTAATTATTCGGAATCCACTCTTGAAACAAGAAATGATAAAAAAAAATGTTCTAGGTTTCAAAAAAGTATTTAATTATCCTCATTATTAAGACAGGAAAAGTTTTCGCGCTCGATGAGTTGAAGTAAGTAAATAAAATCTTTCGTTTTGTACATCATTAAATACATTTTAACTGTTTCTACAAATTAGTATTTTGAATTACATTTACTTTTCGTATTTATTGAATAGAATGTAAAAAAATCATACCTATGAGAATATAAACACTAAGATTAAAAGAAATAAAATATAATTTTGATTAAATTTTAGAATTATTTTAAGGTCTGAAGATAGCAAAGTGTGTGCCGTACTAAACCATTATTACCATTTTTTGGTATTTTACACTGTTTGAAGTTTCTAGGAAAATATGGTTGAATAACAATTTATTTAATTGTGTTTTAACCATATTCAAACAAAACAAGTCAAATAACCATAAATAAGAGGGTATTCTAACTGTTAAGTGTGAGAAAAACGGTTTATTAAATGCTTTCACCTAATACGGTTAAGAAACCAGAGGTTAAGACACCACAACGGTTAAGACACCACAATAATTCCTAGATTTTCTTGAACACACTCTGAGTGTCCAGTGTCCTCCTCTCCCTAATTTGTGACCCCGAACTATTGGAATACGATACTCTTACTCACGCATAGATGGCAGCACCATGAATCTGCATATCAAAAACAGTCAAGTATTACTAATCTTTTAGGATACTTGAATCACGCTAATAAACTAATTAAACCATATTACGTGGTTCATTTCATGAAACACAACTCATCCACAACCTAGCTTTAATGTCCAGTTAAATTACTTTTTTTAATGGTTTTCAAACTACGCTAGTTGTAAATGGTTAAAATACCGAATAGTTTTGTAATCATGTTTTTAAATCATACTAGTTGGAACAGTTTTTAAATCATACTAGTTGCATTTTTTGAAGCAGTTGTTTCAAAACTGTGAAGGTTTAAAAGCGCTATTTTTAAAAAACAATTTCTAGAAGTTAAACATGATCTCAATCGTAAGAATTATTTTTGGAAAATAAGTATAAGCTTTTGAATAATTCAATGAGATATATTTCTTAAAAAAAATTGGGATTCTTTTAGAAAATTTATGTTTAGTATAATACAAGGAATTCTGCAATTAAAGATGAATTTGTTTTTGAATAAAAGTTTAGGCAAAATCATTAGTCATTGAATTTGCAGAAATAATATTAAGAATACGGGTTTTTATCTCTTATAGGGACCATGTGTTTTTGATTGTTTTTTTAAATTGTTGCCAACACGAGAAATAATCCCTATAACTTATTTGTACGAATTTTAATATCTGGATGTATAGTCAAAAATATTGACATTTAACAATAAATCGTGATATTTTTCAATTTAAGGGATTTATATTATTTTTATATTGATCAATAATTTCGCTATCCAAATAAGATTCATCAACATTCAGAATAATATTGCATGCAATAATTATCGCTCTCCATAATATTCGCGATATTATCTTTTCGACATGTCATCTATAATGATCGTGATATTATCTTATTAGATGTGACACTGTAATCGTTAATGAAATCTATTTTCTCGTATATAGAGAATTATCATTGTATAACTTTAGCGTATTATCAGTAAATAGTGACCTGTATGAACCCATAATCTGGCGTTGCTCCTACATTGCAACAAAACTTTTGGTGCATAATTGCCAACATAGTTGGTGTTGAGATAAACTAAGCTTTCTTTGCAGTGCATGTAGCGATAATTTTTGATTTACATTTTCACTGTTATAACTTTATTTGTTTATTTGTTCATTTCTGTTTGTTTTTGTACTGACAACACATATTTTCATGCGCATTAGAATCAATTTAAAGACTTCATAGTAGAAACATTTCGTTTGAAATACAAGCACATTTTTAGTAATATATTCGTAAGAATTCTATCAAATAATTGTTATTTTGTCAATTTTATTTAACCCTTTTCACTATAACTACAGTTTAATAGTATTTAGTTTGCATAAATTGTGGCAACTATGCACCAAAAGTTTTTACAGAAGACGTACTGGCTAACTTCATGGTCTTGATAACTAACTTGATAAGTACTGGAATATACAGGTATATCTACTGAAATTCATACTTGTTGGAGTATATGTTTGAGAAAAATTGTTCTTTTTATGTTGATACTTGCAGTTTTGAGAGAAAAAAAATTGCCAAAAAGAGCAGCTTGCAATGATAACAAACGACACAAAATGTTTCTCACGCAAGCACAAAATGTTTGAAACACAAGCACATTTTTAGTAATATATTCGTACGAATTCTTTCAAATAATTGTTATTGTGCCAATTTTATATAACCTTTTTCACTATGACTACAGTTTAATAGTATTTAGTTTGCATAAATTGTGGCAACTGTGCACCAAAAGGTTTTACAGAAGACGTACTGGCTAACTTCATGGTCTTGATAACCAACTTGATAAGTACTGGAATATACAGGTATAGCTACTGAAATTCATACTTGTTGGAGTATATGTTTGAGAAAAATTGTTCTTTTTATGTTGATACTTGCAGTTTTGAGAGAAAAAAAATTGCCAAAAAGAGCAGCTTGCAATGATAACAAACGACACAAAATGTTTCTCACGCAAGCACAAAATGTTTGAAACACAAGCACATTTTTAGTAATATATTCGTACGAATTCTTTCAAATAATTGTTATTGTGCCAATTTTATATAACCTTTTTCACTATGACTACAGTTTAATAGTATTTAGTTTGCATAAATTGTGGCAACTGTGCACCAAAAGGTTTTACAGAAGACGTACTGGCTAACTTCATGGTCTTGATAACCAGCTTGATAAGTACTGGAATATACAGGTATAGCTACTGAAATTCATACTTGTTGGAGTATATGTTTGAGAAAAATTGTTCTTTTTATGTTGATACTTGCAGTTTTGAGAGAAAAAAAATTGCCAAAAAGAGCAGCTTGCAATGATAACAAACGACACAAAATGTTTCTCACGCAAGCACAAAATGTTTGAAACACAAGCACATTTTTAGTAATATATTCGTACGAATTCTTTCAAATAATTGTTACTGTGCCAATTTTATATAACCTTTTTCACTATAACTACAGTTTAATAGTATTTAGCTTGCATCAACACCAAAAATTGTGACAACTAAGCACCAAACGTTTTTACGTACTGGCAAACTTCATGGTCGTAAAAATTGCCAAAAACTAAAACTGTTTCTTTAAAAAGTTTCCCAAATATACCCTAGCAACAATTTAACTTTGGCCCCAGTTGGGCTCAAAATTAAAACAATATGTATCCCATATGAACACGTATGGAGGGACCACTATTGGGATGGTTAGATCTTTTAATATTCTAATATCGGCCTTTATGGGATCTATAGTGACCGAATAATAAATATTAAATATCGGGTGAATCTGACAATTCTATATAGAGCTGATATTGGTTGTAAAGTGGCTGTAAAATGTCGGGTGAGTTAGACAATTCTATATAATCCAATATCAAAAAATAACGACTCTTTCAACCATTATTGAGACAAGATTAGTGAATATTGGTCCATATATAGCCCAAGTTATTTTGCTGCTAGGTTACTAGTGTAGCTAGAATAAAAAGGAAATATCGTTTTAAAATTATTAGACTTGACTACATAGCTTTGTTATGTAGATTAGAAAGCACTATGACCCATAACTTTTTTTCTTCTTAAGCATTATTTTTTTAAGGGGTTATAGTACTCAAATGACCAAAATATTGATATTTTTTTATTACTTATAATAAAACTTCAAACTATTTCAAATGCACTGAAAAAAAAATCATCTCTCTATCTACATTTTTAAAAAAGTTTGGAATGATTTTAGATTGCCCTAAAACAGAAACTTGATCAGCAGACAGACCTTACTCATAGATGATAATTTTGCGTTTTTATCTTAATTAAATCCCTAAGGAATTTTTTATATTTAAGATAAAACTTTGAAGAAAACTTTTTCATCTTAAGTATTATACACTTGTTTAAACTGTGCATGGAATAAGCATTTTATGCGGTATTTCAATTTTTACAACATGTTATATATACCTAACAGGAGTTTTTAACTTTTTTTTTCTACTTTCTTTACAAAATATATTATAAAAAATGTTCTAATCGATGTATCAACAAATAATTGCACAAAATTGGTAAGATGAATATTGTAAGCACTAAGAAAAAAAATTTTTTTTTGAAAATATATTAAAATAAAAAAAGTCTTAAAGATTTAAAAATTTTGAATTTTTTCAATTTTTATTTTAAATTTTAAGAAAATTATGCAGTTTAACTATTTTTTGAAGATAAATTATTGATTATAATTTAAATGAGTATATAAAGCATCCAAAAAATGCAATTGCAATTACACCTTTATTTAAAGCAAACGCTGAAAGCAAATGCTGATGCATCTGAATAAAACACATAAGCAGATATTACTTTGAACAAAAGTTATACTTTTATGCAGGAGCTCTTTAAAAGAAGACGAAATGGACACAGATTTAAGAAATGAAAAACTTCGGCAAAAGCTGCCTTTCAAGCTTAAAAACAAAGCCTTTCCAAACAAAGGAAGTGAAAGAAGTAAAAAAAAGTTTTTTTTTCTCGTTTCTTTTCCAACCTAACAACTTCATTTGCGAAATGCGTTTTATTTCAGAGATAACAACGTTCGAAAAATGCGCTTATCATTCTAGAGTAGAGGGAATAATGAAGGGAGGCTTTCATTAGCATTTTTGCAACTAAGATTCAAGATAATGTGCTTTTCCTCGTCGGGAATGTTGATTTGCATATTTCGCCATTTTCTTTGCTTATCAGCCGAAATTTTAATCAAATTGATTGGGCAAGAAATCTTTGATAAAAAAGTCAGACAAAAGTATTCTATTTGGTAATGGATAACTCGATTTTCATCATTAGTAAAAATTCATTTTTTTAAGAATTCATTAAAATTAGTTTTTAATGAATATTATCTTCTTTTGATCTTCAAGATTTTTTTCAATTACTCGAGGAAAAAGTAGTGAAACGATGAAATTAGTTTTTTTTTCCAAATTTTAATCAGGAAAAAGTTTTATTTTTAATTATATGCTATAGTTTTCATCTTCATTTTATCACCCAGCGTTGATAAGTCAGTATTTTTCTTGTGTAGCTTTTCTTGTTGTCATGTAGCTCTTTCTTGTCTACATAATATTGTTTGAACCAAGAGTAAAATATTGCAGCATTTAACTTTTATTAAATGCAACTTTTTTGTGTACAAGTGTATTCTTGTGTAGCATTACTTGTTGTCACGTAGCTTTTATTGTGTACAGGTGCATTCTGGAGTAGTTTTACTAGTTGTCATGTAGCTTTTTTTGTGTACATAATGTCTTTTGAATCAGGAGTGAAATATTGCAGTATTTGACTTTTGTCAAATGTAGCTTTTCTTGTGTACAGGTGTATTCTGGTGTAGTTTTACTTGTTGTCACGTAGCTTTTCTTGTGTACAGGTGTATTCTGGTGTTATTTTACTTGTTGTCCCGTAGCTTTTTCTTGTGTACATGATATCTTTTGAGTCAGGAGTCAAATATAGCTTTTCTTGTGTAGTTTTTCTCTGTAATATGTAGCTTTTTTGTGTGCACATAATATCTTTTGATCCAGCAGTGGAATATTGCAGCATTCGACTTTTGTTTCATAAAGTACAATGAAAGTTTTTTTAAAAAATCTGTTATTATCTACAATTTCAGTGTACAGAGAAACTAACTTTTTAATAAATTATCAAACTATACTACTCAAGTTAATGGCAATTTTATCATTATGTCCCAAGACAAAAGTTAAACAACTTATAGTGATTTTGCAAGACTCAATATAAAAATTTAATTATAATTATTATGATATAAAAACTGAAATATATAAATTATAAAAGAAAAAAATCATGATAATATTATCACATTAAGTATCATTATACGCAGCATAGAATGTCTCATACGAGTCATTCTACATTAATTCATAATTTAAAATGGATTCTCTTATGAATTTTAAGGAAATAGGAAATAGCTATCAATGGACCATAAGAAAAATAAGTGTAGTAAATACCGGCCAATGGCTCCTATCCTTAAACATTAGTATAGGGAATACCGGAGAAAGTCTTTCGAACATTGCTAACATATTGCAACCAAATAATTAGTACTTTCCAGCTATGCTTTCATAAATGTCCAAAAAGCTTGTAAAATAATTGACTTGATATCAATGGGCATGTTTATTTGAAATTAAATACATGCAATTATGTATACTAGGAAAAATATCAGAGTAGGAAATATCAGGCAAGAGAATGCATGCTTGCCGGATTATTATTTCCGTAAATCTTGCTATTAATAATAAACAGTGATTAATACAACATAATAATTAATTACAACATTTAATACAAATGTAATAAAAATGTTTATTCACAGTGCTTTTCATAAGATGGATTAAGCATGGCAGACTGGTTCCTTGGCCACCACGCTCTCCTGTTTTTAGCAGCATGGATTTCTTTCCATTGGGTGCATACGTACAGTACGTACACATGTAGATTCCGAAAAGGATCTGGTTGCCAAAATCGTCTGTACAACTATGGGTATGCAACAAAATCCAGGTGTATTTGAGCAAGTCAGTCCAATTCATGGGCCGAGTGTGCAACGTATGCATCGCTAGCAATGGTTGAAGCTTTGAACATCTTTTGTGACATTTTAACATGACATCTAAAACAGCACGCGTGATATCTTTGACCAATAAATATTTCAGTTGATCTCAGTCTTGTGTCTGTTTCTTTGACCTGTCATACTACTTTTCCATGACGTTTCCGACCATGGGTTGGTGCACAATTCTAGATGCATGTGATGTAACCAACGTCCCCTTAAAGTTTGTTCCGATAATCCTGGTTTCCTTTTACACTTATGCGAAACTAGGTGATACAAAAAATATTGATGTATAACAAATATTCCGAACTATTATCAAAAGTCAGAATAGCCAGAATGGCGGACATTCACTTATTTCGGATATTTTCAGGTGCAAGCATGTGTGTTCCAGACGCAGACGCAGGTGCGTAAACGCAGATGCAGTGATTACCAGACACAAATGCGTGAACGCAGATGCAGTGATTATTTATTATATTATTTCTTATATTATTTCCCACATTATTCTTTTGTTGGCAACATATTTTGTATATATATTGTTTGTGTACACTTGTGATAGTAAAAGAGTTTGTTCTATGAGATACTTGTTTTAGTGTTGATTATAATTAGAATACATTTACGTTTATAACCAACACAATGTGTGTATCCGAAAAGAATACAATTTTGTTTCTAATTTCTAAGATAAACACGTGCAATAATAAAGTAATATTATTAAAATGCAACTATACTACTGATTAAACTGTTGGATGATTATTTCATAGCTAACAATTAGCCCAGTAAATGCCAGAATCAATTTTTTATCCATTTTAAACATATTCATTGGTGTTACAGTCACGGCGTCACTAAGATTTTTAAATTCGGTATTTATATATGCATAGATAAAAGCTCTGTCTGGTTTAGCCAACAAGTCAAGATCCTTCTTTAAATGGGACATAATCAATTTTTTGGTTTTAATGAATACGTTATCTATATTAGCCGCTTTAACCAGAATAACAAATTGACATCCAGAAATAAATAGAGTTAATATATATGCTATATATCTTGGAGCATTTATGCCACCTGGTCTTAAAATGACACTTAGAGCATAGCACACACTTATAAATTGATTAGATAGTAAAATAGTTAATAGGGGATATTGCGCTTTGTTAATTTTTCTGATTTTATTACTAACTTGAGAGTAGCAATCAATGATTTCCATGATTTTTTTGGATGATGTATCAAATTTTATTCTGGATGCCAATGACTGATTCATAAAGTATACAAGTTTGGAGCTCTCAGTTAGAGTCATATAAATTACACCAGATGCTGTGTAAGGCACAATACCATAAAATATAGTGGATATTAATCCAGCTACGAATCGAACTATTGTAAATGCCATAACGTGAGGAGCAAGCAATAATTCATCAGGTGAAATTCCAAGCACAGAAATAGACCCTATTGTACCTACTTTTAAAGAAGAACCCGTTCTGTAAAAATCAATTGCACAATGCAATAATACGAAATATAATAAATATTTGAACACATTTGAATGAATTTTGGGTTGAAAATTTCTATTTGAATTCGTGATTCTAACAATTTTCCCAACGAAATTAAGTAGTTTCTTCAGAACTGCACGTAAAGTAACACTCAAGATAGATATTAACAGGCATTCTATGCTGTGTATTAAACCAATCCACTTCAAAGATACTTCGAAATTTAAAAAGTAAACTAGCAAATACACAAAATTACTAATCATTGATGCGATTACCCAAAAAATGAAAACGAAGTTCTGAAAATATTTCTGCAAATTGTGAAGCAAAATGTTTTTCTTAGTTGCTTTTATAGGATGCATGCCAAGCAATTTAAGAATAAAAAACAAAATTCTCCACTGTCTATTGTAAGCAATAACGTCACTTTGAGTATTTTTTGAAGAAACTGATAATTTATATGAATCCATTTTGCTTTGTATTAATTCTATTTGTTCATATACAGTAAATTCTAGTTTTAATGGATTATAGCGTTTATAGTTTGAATTTACTTAGTATATGTATATATTGTGTAAAGCATCAATGGTACAGATATATGCTGGATTGAAAATTACGACGACACTTTATAAATCGGATTTTAATTAAACTTTTATTCTCTGTGAGAGAATTAAAAAAACAGGCTTTGTTTTCTAATTTCTCACCACTGTCATACTAATTTTTCTACCATTTTTTTCAAGTATAGATTACTATCTTTACGTATAATGTCAACGATTTCTCTATTATTTTTCCTTTATTTTATACTGACTACTACTTGTCGATGATTACAACACAGTAAAAAATGGATACTCAAATTTCACGAAACTTTCTTCGTTTCTGACGAAACCGTGACCTGGTTTATGCTCCCAGCAAAAAAGCTATTGTCACTTTTTCGGGGAAACGAGCTTCGTCAAAATTAAAGAAATATTTTGTCATTCTATTTTTTTCTCCAAAAAGCGCTTCGTAGCACCTAATATATCTCACTTTTCTTATAATCACTTTAGTGTGGGCACCATATGGGGACGAGGATCAATGTTGCATAAACAATACAAGGAGGTCACATAGAACAGAGAGATAAATAACACTCATGTCCGAAGCAGGATTCTACGCAGTTATTTTCAGATCGTCAGTCCAACACCTTGACCACCATGCAGTCCAACCGGCTTGTTCCGTCACTATATTTTCGATCGTCTTGTCTTCATTCTAGTTAACTATCTCTCACAATGCACTACGATGAGTTTCAGAGCTGAGGAAACATTTTCGTCATATACTTGTGAGTTAGAGTTTTGTATCAAATCACTTGATTTCGTGACGAAACGATTCCCCAGAATATAGTTCAGAGATTCCTGAACCGTCAAAAGTGAGAATTTTATTCCTCAGAGTGGATATTTACAATTTCAGCAAACTAAAATGCTAGTATCGGTAATGTTATGAATTTAATTGTTATGCTTTAGAAATGAGAATGAAATAAGCTTTTACAAAGATTAAACTGTAAAATTTATTTTTATTTCAACATAAAATAATTAGCACTTTAAATCTCAATCAAGAATAATTAAGATTATCTCAGTTAGATTTGTGCCACTCGTGTTGGATAGTCACTTTCTTGTAAATCACTTACTTGTTATCTAATTAGGACTAAAATACCAATAGCAATTTAATTTAGATATTATTTTAACAAATATACTATAAGCATTATTTTACACGCTTAACTTTCCAACATAACTCTAATTTTATAACTGTTTAAGAGTTTATAAGGTCTGTCAAGTTTTGAAACTTTTCGGTTTTTGTCATCTGAATGAGTAAAGTTAAATTCTTTTTCTAAAAAAAAAGACATTAAATAATTATTTATTGTAAACATGTTCAACATCTTTGTATTTTAAGTACTTTGTTGCTCTAAAATTCAATTTAATTTACTATATTCTAAGTTGACAGAGGCAAAGTACAGCCTCTTTTTCATTATTTTAGAAATAAAACTAAAAAAGTATTTCTCATTTATATCTTGCTAAAAAGTATTATACTTCATACAGAAGTTATGGCTGAACAAACAATTGTTCAATTATGCCAATATCATTGATTTATTGATTTTTCATTCATCATTTTACGTCAAAAGGTACATTTAAGGCGATTAAAATCAGTACGAAAATTAATTCGTAAAAGCAAATCAGTTATACAAGTAATTGAATGTTTGTTTGCTATATATAATACACCAATAACCTTGATGTCCTATCAAATGATATTGGCACAATTGCGAGGGAATTATCCTTGCATGAATTATCCTTGAGTTTTAATGTCTTTTTTCTAATATGTATTTTGATAGCTTTCTATTCCAGTGTTTTAATTTTTTTCGTATTTGTTTTTTATTTTTTCTTATTTTACGTTTCTTCGGGGTTAAGTGTTTTTCCTTACGTAGTTTTAGATGAAGGTATTTTCATACGTTAGTATTTTAAATTGAAGACTTGAGAGAGATACCTAAGAAGTGCACTGGAAAATTTTTTCGGGCATATTAACACGAAAACTGGTGGCCACTACTCTATTCCAAAGTAGTGTTTCATTAAGAATGTTCCGTTGCACCACTTCTGTAAAGTGACAACCGCTGTCATTTTTTGCATTCAGTAGCACTAAGATTTATAATTATAGTAAGATAGGATACACATAATCAGTAAATGTAATTTTGGCGATAAAATATAAAGTAAGAATCATTAATAAATAACGTATGAAAATGAATCTTTAAATTTTTTTATTTAGTAAGGGTTGAAAAAACAAATTTTTCTTTGAAATAAATTTGCCAAACTAGGAGTGGCTTCTTTTCCATAAAGATTGATGCCCGTGATTCATGTTTGTTCAACTAACTGATAGAGCCTATTTATTATTTGGATCAGGTGATATATCTTTTAGCCCAAATTTGTTTACCGCTTACTCTTTAGACTTGACGCACAATAATCACCCCCCCCCCCGAAGAAAAAAATTGACCAGGACTCAAAAATGTGAACTCTTCTCTGTCGGCGTCAGATCTTTTACATTTGGATTTTTTGTACCCATACTGTCGGCATCGCATGTCATGCGACGAAGAGAAAAAATGCAGGATCGAAAATGAATTTTTCACTATTTCGCTGATTATTTTTGTTTTTCTGAATATTGATAAGAGATGGCGCAACTAGACCAAATTTCTCCACAATTTTCACTATCAGATTTCCCGCCTTGAATTGAAATCAAAATCATTTGCACTTTCTGTAATTTCGCTTTCATCAGTGTTACCGTTGCATGTACTTATTTTAGTTTTATGATTAATGCGATTTTTACGCTGTGATGCGCAAGAGAGATTGTAAAGATGTTTTAACGGTAAGTTTAAGAAATTATTTCCCAAAGTATTTTTTTCCTAAATTTAATAATTGTTTTATGCAGTTATTTATCTTAATCACCTAAAAGCAATAGAATTGAATAAAAAAATCCCATTGTATTTTTTTAAGATAAAACTTGAATGTATTGCAAGCAAGCAAGTGGAAGGGACATCACAAATTTAGATGGCAATAGGTCAACAAAAAACTGCTTGTTGACAAAAACATTTTACATTGACGAATTTAGGATAGAACATGTATTAAATTTTAGCTATAAAAAATATACTTTTTTGGGCCCGAAATTCGAAAAAAAAGTCCGACTGAGAAATGGTAAAATCGCTAATATGTACAATTCATTAGTGTATTTGTAGTCAACAAAATTAATATAAACTAATTCAATAAAACAATACTCTATTTAATGTTATTTTATAACCGTCATTGAGCAGCCGACCAAATTTTGGATTAGCTACTATTATTTTTCAACTCCGTAGCCTGGTAATTTTGAACCCAATCTAGAAGACAAGGGAACTCCTTGATCAAGTATTGGGCGAAATTCGCCTTCGCGGAGGACTTTTCGATGGAGCTAATCCGCATTTGCGTTACTGGAAAGGAAAAGCATGAAAACCTCCCACGGTTAGCCTGACGTCAAGGGCACTCTAAACCATGATCCCGTCTACAACTGAAGATATTTTACGTCAGCACTGTGGTCGGTGAGAATCGGTTGCGAAAATCGTACCGACCTGTCTTCGCAGGGATTCGAATCCGATTCCGGTTCATTTTATATAAGGAGTTCCGGTGTTGCAGCCAGTTAAGGCGTCGTTCACACTCACTTGGAAAGAAGTTCTAATGTATAAATAAACGCAACCAATATTCTATTTGGCATTGTTTGCGCTTACCTTATCATTATTACTTAAAAAAATAGTGATTAGGTGCATTACTAGAACGAATTTATCAAAATATTGTAATCAGCAAAGTATGTTTATAATAGAAATGTATAAAAGCTATAACTACGTAGCAAGTAATGTATTTTTTTCTAATCTAAATAGCTTGATTGATTTTAATTTTCTAAATTAACAGTTTGCTTTATTGTAAAAGTCACAATTCAAAAAATAATTGAGAAACACTCTGAAAAATATAACTTCAGTATATTTTTCAATTTATTGAGCTATACTGAATTGATATTTCAAGATAATAGCTTCTTCTAAATATTCAGGATAATAGCTAAGTACATTTCTTGTTTACTTCAATAATTGAAAATTTTTTTATCGATTAAAAATGCCACCCAATCAATTCAAATGTCACTCATAAAGTTAAATCGCAGATTTTCAACTAAGCACACGGTGAGAAAGTGTAACTTTAAGAATCACAGAAAATCTTTACAAACATAATACTTGTGAGTTTCATAGTTTCACGATTTTTCGTAAAGTTTAAATTTTGACATTTTGAAATTAAGTCAATTTTTAATGAAATTCATAATCAAATTTCTTTAAACGATAATAAGCATTTTGCTCTTACTAGATCAGAAACTATTTACAATATTAAATAAATATGAAAAAAATACTTATGGATATTATGCCTATGATTCATTTTCCATAAAAAAAGTTGGAGTCATTGAATTTATTTTACAAATATACTTCTAACAGTAAACTTTATAAAGTAACTGAAATTCAACATTAACAAATTTATTATCGTTTGCGAAATGTTTCATATTCAAAATTTTCTTCAATGATTAGAATACTCATATTCTAATCATTGCCTCATATACGTTCAATGCTTGACTAGAAACATATGAGAAACTGTCAGGAAAAGTAAGCATTTATTAGCTAATATATATTAATAAATAGAATAATTATTAAATAGAATAATTAATAAATAGAAGTATCTATTAAAAGTTTACGACACCAGAGCATAAAAAAAGTCAGCAAACTCTAGAAATATACAGTCATTTCTGGTAAAGCTTTGACAGAATGTTAAAAAGTTGAAAGGTGTTGAATTTCATATAGTTTTTATTTCAAAAGTATCAAACTAAGAAAAATCTCTAGAATTATCAAAACTTTGATTGTTGGTCGAATCTAGTAACGATATTACATAAAGTATACTCTCAGAAATAAAACTCTCACTTTTGGTGATAGAGCAATCCTTGAGCAGTATTTCCTTAATTTTGAGAATCATTTCGTCACAAAATGACGAGATTTATGACGGAACGTGAACTCTCAAATATATGAAGAAAATATTTCCTCAATCCGAAATCTTATCGTTGTGCATTGTGGGAGATTGTTAACTAGAAAGAGGAAGGCAGAATAAGGACTAGACAATCGAAAATAAAATAACAAATTAAGCCCACAGCTTATGGGGATCAAGGAACTTGCCTCAGCCCAGGAAGATTCAGGTTCGAATTCCGCCTCGGATATCTTTTTGTTCGATGTGTTGTTGTGTTGTGCAGTCATATAGTGCTCAATATAATGTAATTAGTAGAAAAGTTCGATACATTAGGCACTTTGAAGTTTCTTTTTTTTTTAAGAGGGGAATAGAATGACGAAGCATTTATTTAACTTTGACCAGATTCGTTTCCTCGAAGTAATGACGATAGTTATTTCATCACTTTGACAATATCTTCTCTCGAAGCATATACAAGAAAACACTTCTGTGATATCTGAATAACTATTTCTAAACAGTGTACATATTCTCAGAAATTTAAATTCGATACTGATCAAAATGAATGCTGATAGCAAGTCAAGATTTTCAAGAAATACTGAACGAAATTTTTCTGCTATCATTGTTAAAGAATGGAGAGTCTTATTTTTAATTTTAAACGTGTTCGGATTAAATCCAATGAAAAGCTACAGCATGAACTTTTTATGGAGAAATTTACACAAATTTTGTCAAAATTTACTTTTCTTTATGTGGGTGACAATAACATTATATAGTATTTTCGTTTACTTTTTTATTCACGCTAGAAATGGGAAATTGTTTTTGAAGTACATTTCTATATTTCACATGTTAAATTGGACGATAATAATTGTTTTGAATTTCACTTTGCGAACAGCGCTTAAAAAACTTGTTAATCTAGTTGGGAGAAATTATCAAACAACTAATACAAGTGTGAATACAAATCAATCAAATACTTTTAGATATTTATCTGTTTTAGTATTGCTTTATTCTATAATAAACATTTATAGATCATTTTTTGATACCAGTGCGCAGAAATTAGTTTCTGATTCAACATTCGGAATTTTACCCGATGAAATATTACTTGCTAATAACATTAAATCACTTCTCTTATTTAGAAAAGTGATATTTACAACAGCTCATATTTTCTTCAATATAATACCTTATGCAGCAACCAGTATTATTTATATAACACTAATGGAAAATTTCCATTTAATATGTTGCATGAATGAATCATTATTGTCAGGAATCAAATTTGGTGAATCCCTAAAATCATTTCAGCATATAATTATTGAGTATTCTAAATTTACTCTTAGAATAAAAAAAATTAACAAATCACTCTATCCTCTGCTAATTATTTTATTTGCATATCAACTATTCAGTCTATGCTATGCTTTAAAAGTGATTATAAATCTAAACTCGAATATTTTAAAGAGCATATCATATCTATTATCCATTATCATTTCTGGAACTGAATTCATAATTCTAGTTAGCGCAGGTGTTAAGATAGAGAGTGCAATTTTTCAAGCCAAAAAAGTGGTCAGATCAAAAATAGAAAATGATAATGGGTTCTTGGTCAAACCAGACGAATTCGTGATGTATCTATACATTAATGCTGTATTCGAAAGCTTAAGACATGATGTGGCCGTGGCACCATTTGATATGTTCAAAATAGATAAAAAGTTAGTTTTAGCATTTGCAGGCCTTATTGTTAGCTATGAAATCATTGTATTACAATTTTCCGATTAAAGTAAAATGCAATATTTAATAAAAATGAGTGCTGAAAATTCAGGAAGTATATTTTTGTGGTCATTTAGAATACACACAGAAATCGAATCTAGTAAACTAGAAATTTGCAATTTTTAGCAGCAAGCTAAATGATTGAAACTAAAGAATTGTTGCGGCAGCACAGTAAGTGTTCCCAATTACAGTAAACTATCCACTAATTTTGTAAGACTTAGAATTATACAATTAACGTAATTAACATAAAATGAATTATAAAATAAGAAACAACAGTTTAAATATTAAATAATTCATAAATAAATTTAATTCGTTAATCGGTACAGCTTGTAATATTTAATTGCTTTTAAGGAGGCTTGCAATATTAATCTTATTGAACCAATAAAGTTAATTTTCTTTTCAGTTATTGCTTTTAAATAAATTTAATTCTTTTTTCGTTGCAACAAGAAATATTTTATTGCGTTTAAGGAAACCAGCAATTTTTTTTGTTGAACTATTTAAAATATTTTTCTTCTCAGTAATTGTTCTCTAATAAATGTAATTCATTATTCTTTACAACATGTAAAATTTCATTTTCTTTAAAGAAGCTTACAATATTCAGCTTATAAAATCAATTGAAATGTTTTTCTTCTCATTTATTTTTCCTAAATAAATTTTATTTATTATTGATTACAACATGAAATATTTTATTGCTCTTTAGGTAACCTACAATATTCAGTTCATTTAACCAATATAAATACATTTCTTCTCATTTATTTCAAACTTGTTTCATGTTAGTTAGTATAAAATCAAGTGGTATAATTGAATCTGGTAACCAATACAATTGAATCTCAAGTTTCCAGCTAAGTTTTCATCAAGAAAGCGATGCTTAAGAAATCCTTAAAGATGTGTGACCTTAATTGTGATTAGATGTGATGATCCTTAAGGACCAGCAAAATATGTTAAGATACATAATTTCATTAAATATATTTAGTAAAAACGTTATTTGATTTAAACGGGTTGTTGAAGTTCGTCAATTTTTAAATAAAATACTTTTATGTACATCACAGCTTGTTGTACATTTTCTTAAATTGAGGTATAAGTAACTGAACTTTAATATGAATATACCAATCTTTGCATTATAAAGAATCCTCTTTTTAAAGATAATTTTCATTCATAGAAAACGAAAATTCAGATAATTATTAAACAGATAATTATAAAAAATAACTATAACTTACAGAACAACTATAACTTACTTAACTTACAACTTATAACTAAAACTTACAGATAACTATAAGTTGCAAAATATCATAACTATCAGTTATTCAAGCGAATCAAACAAACCAACAAGTTGAACTTCTTTTTATAGCTCAAATGAAATCGTTGGTTTATTTTATCAGTTATATAGTGCAAGTTATGCTCATAAAGTTAAGAGTGCTCACGTATAAAATAACAGCCATCTCACATCCTTTAAACCACTGATGTTCCTGCAGAACTTACAATGTAAAAAAGTGTTTGCTCTACTGTTTCAAGTTGCATAATTAAGGGTGTTTAACATTTAAAGATATGAAAATATATAAGACACCCTCTTATTTACAAACCAATATAAATATTAAATATTTTTTATTTGAAGTTTTTCATTGATTTTTTAGGTGGTAAATTGAAATGGATGACTCTGTACTCGGCGAAAATACTTTTGGCAAAATTTACCGTACTGTATGGTAATGCCATTTCTAAAACAAAAAATCTAAATCTGGTTATAAGAAAAAAACGGTATTCAAACCCTTCATTTGGTAATTTTTATTCATATGGTAACGGTTTACTGGAAATTTTGGTTTTAAAAATTATAGCACTTATTTCCACTTATTTAGTAATCAATACAAAATTGAACTGTACATTTAACTGAAAAAATGGTTTTTATGTTATGCTTCAAGGTATTCCGTTAAATTGAGTAAATTTAACCAAATTTACCAAATTTTCTTCTCTTATTATAAAGTCATATTTTTTTGGGAATTTTACCAAGATCATTACCAAAGCGATTCGGTAAAAATTACCGAGCTTTTTCAGTGCTCCCATAGTGGTGGAAACACGGTAAATTGTACTATGTTCTGGTAATTTTGTATGCACTTTTTTCTCAATATAGCTAATATGTATGAATAATATAGCATAAGACTGTATTTTTTTAATATTCTTTTGCTATAAAAATTAATTTTGCTTGGTACAGTTTATCTATTTTCAATACACTCTATACTAATTTATGTATTATATCTATCCTAATTTCCACAAGCATTAGCTATTAGATCAAATTATTTAACGATACATTTTTTTAAAACACATTGTTGTTATATAATAATCTTTTACACAAATAGGTTCCGAAAAAACCGTTTTTCCCTTAATATTAATATTGTATCGTATTTTTTACAGGAATGATTATCTAATTAGAGGGATTCAGTGATTTTACAGTAAAAATTACTGTACATCAAATGTTTTCATTCTGTGACATATTCCGGTAAAAATACGGTGAAAACGTACGGCAATCTGAATGTTAGTACGTTTTACCGTAATTTGAACCAGATCAGATTTTTTAAGGGTATCAAAAAATTTAACTAATTAATTGAACCAACCTGTGATATAATTTATCAATAACACATCATAATTAAAACAATTTGTATTTCGTAATTGTCTTTTAAAAAACATAAAAAAGTAAAAAAGAATTCTATAATTCATTTAAAATTTGATTCTGGATTAAACTCTTTTGCAAAATTACATAACGTGCTAAAAAGTTTAAGAAGAAATATTTTTTTACCAATTTATATACATATTCTCAGATCAAATAGAATGTAGAGAATTTGTCAATTTCAAGCAATGCTCACAGAGATTTTAGTCCAAGAATGGAAAATTTTATTTTTAATCCTTAACGTATTCGGTATTAATCCGATTAAAATTCGAAGAGTGTGTGAGCCTTTTATGGTATAAATTACATCGGATAAAATTTACTGTTCATTTTGTGGATGATAATATCGTCATGTAATACATCTACTTTTTTTTTCATTCGATAAAAGTGAAACTGTCTGAAAAATGCATTGCCTTATTTTACATTCTGGAATGGCTGATAATAATTGTTTTGAGTATTAATTTGTGTACGGTACTTACAAAACTTGTTTACTTAGTAGGAAGAAATCATTAAACAGCAAATACAAGTGTAAACGCAAATTCTTTAAATATATTTAGATATTTATCTATTTTTCTGTTGTTCTAATCCACAACAAACATTTACTAATCATCTTCGAAAAGCATCGAAATTAGCTCCACTTTCAGTGCACTATAAAAAAATTCAGAAATCGAATTACGGTGAGTAGTACTGGCCCTTTAGGCTACTTTTTACCGTGAAATCCATTTTCATCAGAGCCTGTTACGGAAACAAAAAATCTAAAGTATCAAAATGTTTACAATGATAATTGCCGTAAAATCATTGAATTAGTCGAACTAAATAAATATTAGTGAAAAAAAAATTGAGGTACAATATTTAATGGTAAAAACATTTTACGTATGATGCACTTAAAATGTCGGTACTTTTTAATTCAATCCGGAATTTTCTGCAGTGTATATGAATTTCTATCTGAAGAAACATTGTTTATTAATAATATTAAGAAATTTATAATTTTTAGAAAAGTAATATTTACAACAGTTGCTATTTTTGTTGATAAAATTCATTATTCAACAACTAGTCTTAATTTACAAATCACTGACGGAAAACTTGTGTTTAAAATGCTGCTTGCTTCAAAAACTTGGTGCAACTTGAGTGTAACAAGACTAAAACTTGGTGCATCACCTAACATTCTTAAATATATTATCAATGTGTCTTCTAAAGTTCCTTTAACTATTTTATTGGCATTTCAACAGGTTAATGTATATTATGCTGTAAAAGAGATTATACGTCTAAATTCTAATATTCTAAATTCTAATATTCTAAATTCTAATATTCTAAATTCTAATATTCTAAATTCTAATATTCTAAATTCTAATATTCTAAATTCTAATATTCTAATATTCTAAATTCTAATATTCTAAATTCTAATATTCTAAATTCTAATATTCTAAATTCTAATATTCTAAATTCTAATATTCTAAATTCTAATATTCTAAATTCTAATATTCTAAATTCTAATATTCTAAATTCTAATATTCTAAATTCTAATATTCTAAATTCTAATATTCTAAATTCTAATATTCTAAATTCTAATACTCTAAATTCCAATATTCTAAATTCCAATATTCTAAATTCTAATATTCTAAATTCTAATATTCTAATATTCTTATATTCTAATATTCTAATATTCTAATATTCTAATATTCTAAATTCTAATATTCTAAATTCTAATATTCTAAATTCTAATATTCTAAATTCTAATATTCTAAATTCTAATATTCTAAATTCTAATATTCTAATATTCTAAATTCTAATATTCTAAATTCTAATATTCTAAATTCTAATATTCTAAATTCTAATATTCTAAATTCTAATATTCTAAATTCTAATATTCTAAATTCTAATATTCTAAATTCTAATATTCTAAATTCTAATATTCTAAATTCTAATATTCTAAATTCTAATATTCTAAATTCTAATATTCTAAATTCTAATATTCTAAATTCTAATATTCTAAATTCTAATATTCTAAATTCTAATACTCTAAATTCTAATATTCTAAATTCCAATATTCTAAATTCTAATATTCTAAATTCTAATATTCTAATATTCTTATATTCTAATATTATAATATTCTAAGTTCTAATATTCTAATTTCTAATATTCAAAATTCTAATATTCTAAAAAAGCAAGTGCTATCCATTTAACTGATTTTATTATTCAAGTCAATACAGCTGTTGAGAGAGAAGATATAATTTTCGAACGTCAAAAAAACACTCTTATCCAAAATACAAAGAGATAACGAGTTTCTGGTCAACCGAAACGAATCCATCATATGTATACATAAATTCTTTATTCAAATGTCAAAGACATGATTTGCTACGGCACCATTTTATATCTTTAAAATGGATAAAAAAAGTTTGTTTCTGCATTTCTTGGCTTGAAATCACTATTTTACAGTTTTCTTATTAAAATAGGGGATTGCAAGTATTAAACAAGAGTGACGAAAATTACACTAGTATTTTTCTGTCGTCCAAAGTATATTGAGGGGAAAAAATAGTAAACTAGGAAATTGCAAAATCTAGCGGTGCTAACATACAAACCAACAAAACGATTAAATTTGGAAAATAGTTGCATAAGCACAATTTGGGTCTTCCATAGGAATAACTTATCCCACCAATTTTAAAATAATTGGAAGTATATATTTCCCATAATTGTATTAAAATAAATTATGTATGCTAAAAATAAAAAATTAAAACAAGTTGAATTAAAAAAATTAATATGAAATAATATTAATAAATACTTTGAAGAAAAAATACAAAATTAAGTTCATTGAACCAGATAAGAATTTTTTCTTATTAAAAAAACATCGTAATAAATTATTATAATTAATATAATAAATGATTTTAATTTTCTCTATGAAATGTATTACAATAAAGAATTGATATAATAATTGAAGGAAAGGATCAATAAAACTGAATGAAGCACATTCAAAACTCAAATACGACACAATGGAAATAGAAATTGGATAATAATCGATATAGAAAATGATGAGGAATAATCGATATTGCAAATGAAATTTCTATATCGATTATTCTTGATTTGAAAAAGATGAGATCTTACTTATCATTTGGAATCAATATTTATTTCTGTGACAAATTAAAGTGATTTTCATATATCTAATATATTTTATTGATTCTAAACTATCTTAGATATAATCAACTCTCAAGTTTTATTGCGATAATAAGAAATTTTGCTAATCTTAATAAAATGAGTAATGAGATATATGGAAGGGAAGGTAGATAAAATGGTGATTAAATTAAATATTTGTAACAATTTGCTCTCATTATCAATTTATTTGATTTTTAATTTGTTTGTGAATTGAGAAAAAAAAGTTTGGTCGTGACTACCAGAATATGGTTAAATTTACCGTGTTTCTGGCTCTATGGGAGTATTAAAAAGTACTACGGGAGTATCAAAACTTTTACCGAAGCGCTTTGGTAAAATCAATAATAAAATATGGTTTTATAATATGTGATAATAATGTGATACAATTTGGTAATTTTATCATCATATCTTTGAGTATAGCATAAAATTCTTTTATTTGGTTAAATTATCTTTTCAATTTTGCTAAATGTGTGGTAATAAAACTATAAATTTGAGCATTAGAATTTCCGGTGAAGCGTTACCATATAAACGAAACAGAGCCAATTGAAAGGTTTAAATATCTTAATTTTTGATTTTATAACCTTTTATTTGGATTTATCACTTACAAAAATTTATATTCAGTATATGATACTCTATAAATTATATAAATATGATATTCAGACTTATTTATTGTACTCAGCTCTTAACAATAAAGAAAGAAGAATTTTGTTTTCCTGCTGAAAGTTTTTGGCATGAATCCATCAGAAAATTTATAGCTTAAGCTCAATACGTCAAAAATTTCAAAACTCCTTTTCATTTTGTATGTGTTAATATCATTGTATAATATTGCAATATCCGTTATAGCTCAAGGGATAGAACGCTCGCTTTCCAATGAGGTGAACTGCATTCGAATCCAAGCTATGCCTAGTCGATACGAATTCCGCATCCGGCTTGCGCAGGCCACAGTGCTGACTTAAAATGAAAACCTATCCATGATATGCCCGTTTTGGGGCTTTAGTCATGTTGTTTATGTTCATTTGTAACTCCAATTTTTTAATAATTGCTCTACTACTGAAAATTATAATAACACTTTCAAAAGTAATAAGAACTGCGGTGATACGGGGGATAGAGCGCTTGCCTCTCAATAAGGTGACCCAGGTTCAAATGCAGGGATTCACAATATTCACGTAAAAATAACCTCAGCGGTAGACGGGTCATGGGTCATAGAGCCCCTTACCATTAGGCTAACCGTGGGAAGTTTCGTGGATTTCCTTTCTATGTAACGCAAATACTGCTTAGCCCACCCGAGCATAAGAATAAAACATTAAGAAGTTTTTCCTCAGTCAATTTCCTCACAACGTCAAATGGAAATGCTTTTCTTTTCATGTTTTAATTTTGTGCAACTACCAAATTCTTAATAGAAAATATCACTGAAAATACTGCTTCCTTGTTTTCATTTTAAATGCAAAACAGGAAACTTGGATTTGAAGTCAGATAAGTAAAGGAGAGACTCAACAGAACTCATTCAACTTATTGAATATTTTCAACTTAAACTGCTTTGAAGTCATTAAGTATCAGAATCACTTAAAACTCTGTTGTTGATATGCCACAAATATTTATGCTGAATAAGGGACGAAATTAATAAAATAATTCCAGAAACATTTCAATTTTAAGTTTGTTTTAAATGATATTCTTTGGCCTTTCTGAATAAACATTTTTATTTTCCTTAGGGACGAAAATTTTTTAAAATGGGACAAAATAACTGGCTCTTTTTGATATTATACAATAAACAAGTCTTATTAAACATTAATTAAAAAATATATTTTAAACATTTCTATATATTTACAAACATTTACGACATTCTATTGCAAGGGAAATGATTTATAATATAACCGAAAATAATTAAAGAAATAATCAAACACTATCAAATGAATATTTCCAAATAAAAAATTTTTTTAGCAAATTAATTATATTAGTAATTCAATTTTTGAAGAAGAAAATGTTTCAAAGGCAAAAATTACTGGGAAAAATCAATACAATGTCAATATTGAGATGAATTCCTTCTATGTCGTTTTGATCGATTATTCTTTCTTCATATCAAATTAAAAATTTACAGAACTTTTATATATACGTTATTTCTAATAAACGTAAGTATTTATTCACTTTCAATTAATTGAAATCGTTTTTATCGATAAACTTGATTAAAATTCGCGATTTCAACCGAAAACTTAATAGATTTGGAGATTGTTATGAGAAAGATGTATGTTTTTGGCAAGAAAAATAGCTGTCCAAAATTATATTTTTGATTAAAAAAAATCATTTAATCATATAAGTGGTTATAATTTTAAATCGTCCTGCATTGTAATTTGTTTGATATAAATGCTTAAAATTCTCTGTAAATGACCCTATATTTATGTTTGTGCAAAACTAAAATACAAGCTAAGCAAGAAATGGAACGTTATTTCAACTTTTAACTCCAGATAAGTTTAGACTTTGCTTATTACATAACGGGGTTAATTTTACAAATGCTATTTTATTTAAAATAATTTTTTAAGAGTGCTCAAAACATTGCAGCATTAAATAATAACTTGAACTCCATTGTCTAAAGTTGTCATCGATTTCTTAGAATAATTCCTAAAAATGTGTGAAATTGTTTTCATGACAAATAAGTAGACCTTAGTCAACCATGGTACTAGAAGGAAGAAAAAGTTTTTGGAAAGAAAAATATTTATGAATTATATAAAAGGAAGATATATTCTTGACAGAGAATCATTAAATTATATTAGTGGTTTCAATTCTAATTCTTTCTAAAATCTATGTCTTTTAAAGTTCAGATGATAATTATTTAACTCATGAAACTACTGGAAAGATTGCTTAAAGAGAGCCAGCAAACGCACACATTATTAAATTCTCAACGCTAGATTTATTAAACTAAAGAATGATGACAACGTAATTCGTATCAAGATTTATATCTTATTTAAATTAGTTTTTCAAAAGATTTGTATGATTGTAACATTCAATTTATGATGCGAAGAGTCTCAAATTCTTTCTGTGATTTTAGAATACAACTATGAGATAACTTAATTCTTATTAAATTTTAACTTTTCTGAACTTTACAAAATTCTCCGTGATTATTTTTAAAATTTAATTTTAAGCATATTTGTTTTGATATTTTTATCTAAAAAAAAATGCAACACTCTTTGTATCAAGATTTTTAACTAATTTAAAACCACATGACTTATAAAAAATCATTTTTCAGATTTTTTAAATCATTGAAATTTTTCATCATTACACTGTCTCTACTTTTTTAGTTGTTATGATAAATTGCTGTTGTGACAATTGTTGTTATGACAATGCAATAAAAGTCCTGAAAAAATACAAAAGTGGATATTGAAAGACTAATTAAAATCCCAGATTTTGAAATACTAAAGGTTAGATGAAAAGGACTTTACTTCTCATTGTATTCATATTATAATAAGTTATTCTCAAGAAATTTCCAAAAAAACTATTATGTCTATGAAAAAGCGTGTGTCATCTTAAATCTTAATGTAACTTATATCTAAAGTATCCATGTAAGTTATGCAAATGTACGAATAATTTGCATTTTTTGTAGGTCTGATGCAATAATATAATTTTTTCAGTTATTGTCTTCACAATCAGGATAAATTGTGTATGTGTGTGACATTTCTGTTTTTGTCTTCGGAAACAATCATGCTTAGTTTGTTTTCAATAGTCTTGTTTTGAAAACAAAATAAAACTATTATATGCGTGTCTACAAAAATGGTTGTGTCATCTTAATTCTTAATGTAACTTATATCTCAAGTATCTATATGAAATATGCTAATAACGAATAATTTGCATTTCTTGCTGGTCTAAAACGTAATACAATTTTTCAGGTAATGTCTGCACAATTTGCATAAGTTGTGTATGTGTGTGTGACCTTTCTGGTGTTGCCTTAAGAAACAATCAGGCTTTAAAAGGAAACACTCGTTTTCATTTCGAAACAAAACGAGCGCGTCTAGTTTATAAACAATATTCACGATTGAATTGTTTATTAAACAATAATTTGCATGTTAAAGTTTTTAAATATTTTAATATTTAATCATACACTAATATTTCTATATACACAAAAGAAATATTGTCAGGTCCTAAACTTTATGTTAAAACCGGTAGCTTCTAATATTAGAAACGAAACAAAAAAAGGACATTTTATAATTCAAAACAAAATAAACTAAATGCAAAAATGTTTAAAATTGTTAGCGTTTAAGGAAGCAGAAAAATTAATTTAAGCAGCGTTTCACTTTGAAAAAAAATATTTAAGCTTAGAACTCACTTTCCAAATCAAAATGGATACCATTAGCTTACCGAGTTCTTCCCAGCAAAATAATTTTGCCAACTTGATCGTCAATAAAAAAGAATGGAGAGCTTTATTCCTGCTCCTAAAAATATGTGGCATGAATACATCTGAAAATTTTAAAGAGAGCCCCTATCGTCAAAAAATAAAAATATATTTTCAGAATTTACTTTATATTTTTTTGATATTAATCTCAACATATAATGTTATTATTTCCTTATTCCCTTTCGCAATAAATTCGGACACATCTTTTAATTCAATTATTTTAATTCATACCATAGAATGGCTGATAATAATTGTTTTGAGCATTATTTTACGTGCAATACTGAAAAAAATAGTTAATTTAGTTGGAAAAAATATTCAAACGGCAAATACTAGGTTGATCGCATGTGGTAAGAAAAGTTCAAAAAGCTTTCGAATTTTATTAATAGTTGCATCGCTACATTGTGCAATAAACATTTATAGATCGGTTTCCTTTTTAAACACATTTTCTGCTTCCGTGTTAAGAATTTTACCCGACGAAATATTGTTTGCTTCTCACCTTGATGTATTCGCAGATTTTCGAACGACAATAAGAATTATATCATATATTTTCTTTGATATTACGACTTATACAGCTGCTGGAGTTATTTATTTATCTTTAACGGAACATTCTCGTTTACTATATTCAATGAATCTATCTTTGAAATCGAGATTTAAATTTTGTGCTACACAAATAGAAATTAGACAAATTCTTGATAACTACTCCAGAGTTACTTGTGTCGTTAAAAAAGTTAATAAAACCTTTGCTCTTCTATTAACTATTTTATTGGCGTATCAATTGTTCAGTGTGTGTTATGCCCTGAGTGTGATTTTCAGTCCTATCTATTTAGATATTACGAGGTTTATATCATATGTATTATCGATTATTATATCTGCAACGGAATTTGTTATTCTCGTTAATGCTGCTGTTGATGCAAATAATGCAATTTTTCAAGCCAAAAAAGTGCTCATATCCAACTTAGAAACAGATAGTGAATTATTGGCTAAACCAGATAAAGCTTTTTTCCTGATATACATAAATACTGTATTCAAAACTTTTGGACATAATGTAGCTGTGACACCATTTGACATGTTTCAAGTGGAAAAAAAGTTGATTTTGGCTTTTACTGGGTTAGTTGTTAGTTATGAAATCATCATATTACAATTTAAAGATTAAAGAATGTAATTGCATTAAACTAAAAATTGCATATTTATTAAAATTACAGTAGCAGGTATGTTAAATTAACAGTTTCAATTATATTTGAATAATACGAAATCTTCAATAATTGCTTGATCAAGTGAACTAGTAGCTTCTCAAGTCAGATAAACTAAGAACTTGTCTCTATTTACGTGGAGAATAATGTGTATGCATATTTGAAAAAAAATGTTTGGCGGAAATATTCTAAAAAGAAATCCTCGTCACTTTTCTTCAATTGAAATTCATGATTATATGCGGCCTAGTTAGTGTGATGAGTAATCTTCATCCTCTTTCTACGGTTTGGACCTGTGTCCGATTCTTTGATCTGAAATTGGAAATTTGGTGGGATTGAACTTCTAACGATTATACCTTAGCCGTTCACAATTCATTATAATGTAGACTTATTATCATTTCAGAACCGGATAAATGCACTCATGGTCAGATGTTTAGAGAACGTGAATATGGAGACCGTAGCAAAGTATTCTAATGCTCCGTATTGCCTTCAAATCATCTTTAAAGACGAATATCAAACGATCGCCAATAGCCCATAAATGTACCATCGAAGTGAAGTCACGAATCAAATTGAATTGTAACTGACTATTCACTACATAATATTTACAGCCTATATAATTTACTTTTCGAGGTAATACAGAATATACAATCAGTGATAATGTAAGTACTTCCAGGATTCAAAGTGAATTACGATATAGGTAAGAATTACGAAGAAAATTTGCTATCAGACAGATTGTTTACAGTTACAAAACAAGTTTTTACAACAAAAATAAATGTGTAGTCTAAACAGACTGATACCATATGGGGTACAAGTTTTTTCAATGAAAGTTACGAAGTAAATCTGTACCTGCACCAGATGTGAATATTTCATGTCAGCAGAATTTGTATCGACCAGTCATCGAATGGATTCGGACCTGAGTCTCTTCATTGGGAGGCGTGCGCTCTGTCCCCTGAGCCACTGTGGCTCAAGTGTTCTATTTTGCAGAAATTGTGATAGTGAGAATTTCGTTACACTATTTTATTAATTTGACAATAATGTAAAATCTCAGTTTTATTTATACTCAGTATTATGAAAAGTAATTGCTAAAAAGTAAGAGGAAATATGGAAAATAATCGCAAAATGATGGAAAGATAAAATTATATTACATAACGTAAAACTGCTTGGTAAAAACTAGAATTTTAACTGACGGATTAAATCCGTTTGTAATCAGAGTGAAAAACGGCGAGAAACCGTTTTTAACAAAATGGATGTAAACCGTTAAATATGCAGAAAAATTCCGCAAGAAACGGGTATTTTTTACAGTGTACAGGTTCTGTAGGAATAGGATTTCAACAATGGATTACCTGAAAGAAATAGTACCGAAATGTATATAAATCTAAACAGCCGGAATAGCCTAATTGGCAGTATGTTGAGCTCGTGTTCGTGAGAACGAGCGTTCGCATCCCACCGGTTAAGGAATCTTCGTGCATTAAATGGTGACTGGCGTACGTTAAATCTGCCTAGTTAACACATTTCTTCAAATTTCCATAACAAATCACTACCTCTGGGGATACTGAGTTGGAGATTTACCATTCTCTGGCTCAGGTCAAAATTATGACCCGTGGATGAATGGATAATGATTGAGTTCTTCCTGTAAAGCGGGCTGCGACATGCGTGAGACTGAAGTCGTGTTCTTTCTCATAGATGGCGCCACTGAGAAAACAGGAAACGCATCATTTGTCTTATTCACTTGATTTCAAGCAGTCTTACTGTCATTGGCAAGTGACATGAATAATAACAACAAATATATAAATCAACAGTTTCACAGAATGCATAGTTTTAGTACACTACTTTAATGCATAGCTAAATTTTAAAAAAAATTAGTGTCCGATGTGCGATCCTAGTGAGATCTATAGAAACTGTTAAAGGTGTACTAGGAGTGTACTAAGGAGTAAGAGCCTCTTTGAAGAGATTGCGTTGCAGATCAATATCAATATTTTAAGGATATTTTTTTTTAAGTGTTTCACTTTGATCTTTCAAGAATTGCAACAGTAATATGCATATTACTTTTAAAGATGATACTTAAACTGCTACTATATGTTATGCTATTTTTTGTTGTATATTGATAACGATATTTTGCGTATGCTTTCACAACAAATGTAATTTTTTTTATGACTTAGAAATCGTAACATACATATTTAACTTATATATCACATCACGAGACTATAGACGACTGCGCAACCGCAAAGCGGCACCCGCCACATTAAGTAAACATAGTGTTGTGTCACAACAACCAGAAATAAGACGTGAGTTGTACCAAACAATTTATTTAAACATTCACACGAAAAATCACAAAATATTACCCAAACGAAATATCTCTTCTCAGAAAAAAACTCTCTTTTTCAACAACAAAAAAAAGAACATCACTTCTCGTGTGTGTCTCTCAAGCAACATTATTTTAGCATTACCTCTCGAGGAATTGATGCTTTTAGCTCAGTTGTCACTCTGTTACGTTACAGTCTAACTCCTCCCTTCCACAGAGTTTTCTTTGCAAAAGTAGGAAATGGCAAAAAAACATACATAAAATTTTGTCAAAACTGATCTATATAGGTTGACATAAAACTGTTTTGTTTATCGGTATATAGGAAAATAAAACAGTAAAGGAAAATAAACAGGAAAATAAACAGTAAAATTGTAGTCACGAATCTTTTCAGTGAGTAAGTCATCGTTTTTCGCCGTTTGATCAGAAGTAACGATGTGTTCATTGGAATCGACTATACCGAGCTGTACATTATCTTTATTTTCCACTTCCCTCCTTTCATTCATATTTTCTTGTTTTCGAGTCATTACAGCACTTATCATTGGGACTTCAAACGAATTTTCCAATAGAGCAGCCGTTTTGTTACCCAATAAATAATACCCTTTATCAAGAGAATCACCTAATACAGCTGCCTTAGTAACCACTTTTCCTAACTTACAGTTTAATTCAACTTCGGCTAATGGAAAACAAAATGATTCTTCCTGTATTGGAGTTTTTATCCAAACAGATTCACCCGTGTACATTTCAGGTTTTACAAATCTCCTAGGAATTAAATCCAAGGTTGCGCCAGTGTCTCGTAGTATTGAAATGCCCACGCCATTTACCACGCCAATGCTCGTATATGGTGTCATTATACTATCAGGAAACCTTGATTCCGAAACGTGAAGCGAAGCCACAGTTTCAGAATTTGTTTTCGCCTTGGGACATTGAGGGCGTAGATGATCATAAGAACCACATTCATAGCATCTAAGCTGTCTTCTTCTTTCAAATTCTCTTTCGCGAACATTTTCTTTAACATTATTTTTCTGCCAAGTCAACTTTTCTTCAGTTCTGGTATCACTTTGGTTCGGAAATCGCCAAGAATCATCTTGGTTACTTCGATTATAAGACACAGACTTTTCCTTGAAACTGTTTTTTAAACTTTCATAGTCGTCCAATTTTCCGGCTAATTTGGTATAAGAATTCAATTCCATCCAATCTTCAAGAAAATGATCTCTCATGTCATTTGGTACATGACGTTTCATTTGCTCGGTAACCATCAAACTCTTAAGATCATCGAAAGTGGTAATTTTTGCTTCAGAAACCCATTCGCTAAAATAGCAATTTAATTCTTGTGCAAAATTTCGCCAAGATTTTTCAGGTGATTTAAAATGTCGATAAAATTTTGTTTGAGTTCCTCTGCATTAAGCTTATATTGTTTAAGAATCAATTCTTTTACAAAGTCGTAGTTATTGGCATCATTAGGGGACTCTCTCGCCAACATATTTGAAATGTCGGGTGGTACTACGCTCAATAGGTAAGGCACCCATTCATCTTTAGGAATTTGTGCAATTTCTGCTCGACGTTCAAAATTTATCAGATACAACGACATTTCATCTTTACCTTCATTAAATTTTGGTGTTATTTGTAAAATCTGTATTTTATGATTTGTTTCACCTGATACCGGTCTGTTTTGGTGCTGAATTTGAGAATTTGCTTCTAATTCGAGTTTACGCAATTCCAATTGATGTTGCCGTTCAAGTTCTTCTCGCCGCTCTTGTCTTTCAAGTTCTTCTCGCTTGAACTTGAAAGACAAGCGTTCTTGTCTTTCAAGTTCTTCCCGCCGTTCTTGTCTTTCTCTTTCAAGTTCTTCTCGCCGTTCTTGTTTTTCTCTTTCAAGTTCTTCTCGCCGTTCTTGTTTTTCAAGTTCTTCTCGCCTAATTCTCTCCTCCGTTATACGAGTCAAACACATCTTTACATGCTCAGCCTCATAATGTTGACTAGTTTGAATTATTTTTTTAATTTCACAAACATTTGCTTGAGGTGGAACAGATTCACCTAATTCGTCGGCCAATTCTATCAAATCCACTTTTTTCGCTTTATTAAGAAAAGCCATAATTTACAACTGATAAAAAACTAAATATACAATAACTAACTACCTTAAATCAACTACTCTTACTATATCCCACCGCTGCCACCAGAAAAATTCTGTTGTGTCACAACAACCAGAAATAAGACGTGAGTTGTACCAAACAATTTATTTAAACATTCACACGAAAATCACAAAATATTACCCAAACGAAATATCTCTTCTCAGAAAAAAACTCTCTTTTTCAACAACAAAAAAAAGAACATCACTTCTCGTGTGTGTCTCTCAAGCAACATTATTTTAGCATTACCTCTCGAGGAATTGATGCTTTTAGCTCAGTTGTCACTCTGTTACGTTACAATAGACTTTAAAATTTTACTTGTTAAATACTACATTCTTTCTGTACATTTGGACTACTCAACTGTATTTTACCATTTGTAGATAGATTTCCATACTAACATGTTGGACACTCTCATCCTTTCATCTGTAGACCTTGATGGCCTTTTGTAAATTTTTATGTTCACTTTATGTTTTCCAGTCTAATTATGACTGCAATGTTATTGAGTTTTGTTGCTTTTTGCTAATAAAATGTTTATGACTTCCTGGTCTAGGGGCAGGGTAATGGATGGCAGATGCTGCTCTGCGCACGAAGCATCCAGAACACCTAGAATCGCTAAAACATTAAACTTTATAAATATCTGTTGATAACTTCTCCCGTGCATCATACTCTCTTTGGTTTGCCTCAAGTCCATCTCGCGGGTCTACCATCGACCGATTGTGTTGCCATCTTTCGTCGCTGAGCCTATTAAATTTTAATGTCTCATCTCTTGCTGTAACAGTTTCGTGCGCGCACTTCTAGCCACCATTATTCCCTGGATACCCCTTACGGGGCGTGACAGGGTTAAGCGAAGCTTAACTTACATATAACTTACATAGACTGTTGATACTCTGTAATGATATTATGTTGATCACGATATAATTACATATCGTATTTTATGAATACGTATGTAATAAAAATTTTATTTTTTGTAATTCACAAATTGTAAATGCCATATGTGATTCATTTTTTAAGATATTTCTTAAAGAATAAATACATTAAGCGTGATTGTATGATATGTTAATAACATAAAAAGATAGGTATAAGTTTTTCATGCGATTACTATGTGTAGTTTTGCAACTATTTAGATTTTCTTGATTTTTCATCCGTGTACGTCATGAGAGTTATTATTTGATATCACTTACAGGCTCTAACTGTTAAATATGACTTAAGGATAATTTTTGAAATAAAAATATACCGTTTGCACTCTCATGCTATTATGTAGATTAAAATGTAAGTAGATAGTGCTAATTTGCATATACGTATGTGATTAACATTTTCCTTTGCTTGCTTTCTGTATTTTTTCGCTTACAATTTCTCTATTAATTGCAATTACTAGTTCAGGAGGAGAGAGGAACAGGCCATACACTTTAAAAACAAATCTCTTGTGTATGTTAACACCAATAACCACTTTAACAAATATATTTTATCCTTTATTAATGATACGTTCTTTTCATTACTTAGCGCAATTGTACATTATTGGAATTTTCATTTTAAAATTACAAAAAAATAACCGGTGGCTGTCTGTCTATCCGATTATCCATTAATGTTACGACAAAGAAAATTTTTTACCCTTGCGCTTTATAAACCGTTTACAACTAACATGGTTTCAAAACTGGAAGTAGGAGTTAGGCTTTTCGCTAGGTAAAGGGCATTGGAGAGTGCAGAACATAAATTAGGAAGTGCAGGACCCTAAAAACTTGAAATTAACTTGTTGACAGAAATTGGAAAATAATTTCTTCTATCAAAAACATCAATTAGAGCGCTATATAAGTTTAATATAATGAATAAATTATCTGGAGATACATTAGATTGATTAGTTTTAACCAGAGTTAATTCCTCTGGATAAGTTGTGTTTTCAGCACTAATAGAATCTAGATAATTAAATACAATAAAATCATCTAAAAATCTGATGCCGTTCCTAATGGAAATCGCACCATTTTTTTCTAAGTAGTGTAGAATACTTTAGGAATTGGTACCTTATGATATGTCAACAATCTGCAGAAAAATACCCTCACTGTTAAAGATGAAATTATTAAAAGTACAGAAATTAACAATGTTTTCGCAGTAGCCCAAAATTGATCGATATTAAGAATATTATTGAAATCGTAAGAGTATGAGAAAAGAGCAACTATAAGTTTGTATGGTGGAATACTAGTAAAACTGTCCATGAAGTAAAAAGATGAATTGATGAATCGAGCAAAAAGATGATAGATTGAATCGAGTGTTCATACTTTAAAAAATGTGTAGTTAAATCAGAATGCCAATAATGCAGAAACGCACATTCACATCATTCGCGAATTATTTTCGTTTTCGAAAATGAGGATTTTGGCATGCAGTGGATACCGTTAGTAGATTTATATTTTATTGCGAGGTCGCGTTGATTTGTTGTTTTGCCTGTTGCTGTTGACTGAAAAATATTCCGTTACCGACGCTCTGTAAAAAGAACCGGCTTTAAGGTTGTCGGAACTTTTTACCGTAAAATCCGTTTTTACAGGAATAAATTACGAAACAAAGTATCTGATGCACCATATATTTTTACATTAATAATTACCGTTAAATCAGTGAATTACCAATAAATTAAATATTATTGTAAACATTACGGTGCAATATTTTACAGTGAAAGTAGATTTTGTGGTAAAATGCATTTTATGGATGATGCACTCTAAGTGCACCCAAGGAAAAAGGTCGGGGTGTCAAGATGCGTGACAACATACATTTATGTTAAACATCAAAAGTCACTAAGTCTTATGCTTGCAAGTTTTATTAAACCACATAAATTTTACTATTTAAATTTGAAATTTGATCTAAAACATAGTGTTTTCATTCTGAACTGGTACTGTACGTAGGTTTATGTAATTTAGTGTTACATGAGACAAAAGGGAATAGGGGTGTGGTACAGTGTGAAACTTAGTGACAAAAGAGTGGAGGAGATCAAAAATAATGTAATAAAGGATGTCAAATGCATCTTTATAAAATAAAAAAAAATAAAAAAACTGCGAGTATTATCGAAGAAAAGTAAATGTTTTTGTCCGAAATCTAATTTATAATATAATGTAATGTAATGTAATGTAATGTAATGTAATGTAATGTAATGTAATGTAATGTAATGTAATGTAATGTAATATAATATAATATAATATAATATAATATAATATAATATAATAGTGAACATTTAAAATACGCAGAAGCCAAACCAGAAATCAAAATTATCTGTTTACATATAAAAAGGATTTATGTTAATTTTAGAACAATAAAATTTTTTTTTAAATTTTGTTTTTATTTTCGGAAACTTTATTTTATAAATAAATTACCTTGTTCGACAAATTTGATAAACATTATAACTTATGTTAGAAAATAAATTAAAAAAAATGCTTTCACGTACAGGAAACCCCTATAAATCCAATAAACTACAAATTATATTTCGTTTTTAAACATAAATTTTTTTTATTTTGAAATATTTTACAATGGCAATTTTTGGATTTGTGATAAAGATGTGCAATACTAAATCCACTCATAATCAAAAATTATGCACAAAAGTTTCATTTTAAAATTTTATGATGTGAATAACTAATACGTTTACGTAATAGTAGGGGAGAGTGGGGTCAATTGTAAAATTTTTTACTTAACTATTTTTAACTAACAAAAAATCCAATATATTATTAGTATTAATTGACAGGCGAGTAAAGTAGACTATCCTCTACTAGAAAAAAAAACCTTATTTTAAATGTTATTATATTAGTTATTAACAATTTTTGACAGTCGTGCACTTGTTACAATTGCCCCACTTACGGGGTCAATTGTAACAGTTCATAAATTCAACTAAAACATGGTTAATTATACATATTATCATAGTTGTGTTATATTTTTTTATTGATCAAAATAGTAGTGATATTTTAGGAGTAAAAATGATAATGAGCAGAGACTTAAAGGATTAAACTTTTAACTTTAAGGGGTTAAAAATTTTAATTTATGCTGTGAAAGGTGACAAATAAAATAATGCACATGCAACATAATATTAATGATATAGGAAACTATTGGTGGTTCTTAAAGAGTTAAGTAATGGTTTGTAAACATAAGATTATTTATTTTCAGCTGTTACAATCGTCCCTTTACTTATTGTTACAATCGTTCGCAAGACGCCATTTCAGCTTCATTTGTTAAAAACAATGCTAGTTAATTAACGAAACGAATCTTTTTTTTTTGAAATGTTAATTAAGGTGTCCCCTTACATATTCGGCTAATAATTTTTATTTGTTTAAACAAAATTACTTTGTTACAATATGATATTATAATACCAAAAAAAGTACTTACGTAGCGTGAAAATATCTTTTGCGATGTAACTCTTTCAAAAGTACATAAAAATGGTTGCCAGCAGGGTTGTACATGTGAATTTATTAAATACACCTTGTGCGCCACTTAGGAACCAAATCTATAACCCGACATTCGAAATTTTTGCTCTGTTACAATCGTACCCTGTTACAATTGACCCCACTCTCCCCTATATATGTTACGTTTAATATAATTTGAAAAAAATATTTTGTTGCAAAATAAAAAAAATTATAATATTTTAGATTTATTTTAATGCATACCACATTTCCATTAAATAAAGCATTGTTTTTATAATTTAATACTTTAACGTTAAAAAATGTAAAACTTGTGTCAAAATTTTTTTAATAGTAATATGAAATTAGTTATTTATATTATTTAAAAAAGCATCCAATGCGTTCACATTGTTTAACATATTTAAATGAATGAAAAATGTTTCAAATAAATATGAAATGTTATTTTATAAGTAGAAAATTAGATATTAAAATTTATATGAAATATAAAATTTTTATGAATAATTAGATATTAAAATTTTTTAGAAAGCTTACCGAGTTTTAGAAAAAAGTAACGATTTCATTCGACATTTCCGTTGCAAATACTTGTACTTTTTCCCTAAAAAAGTAACGAAAGTACAAGTAAAAAGTACTAAATTTAAAAAGTAACGAAGTACAAGTAAAAGTACGTACTTTTTACTTGTACCGGCGGTACAAGTAACGAAAGTAAAAGTACTGCCATATATGATGAATACTAGCGTAATACTAGTATGAATACTTGGTGTAAATTTATTCAATTTTACCTGCTTAGATTTAAATTACACACTTTAAATTGTATGGATGACAAAACTTGATTTGGTTTTAAACGGGAATAAAGTGGTCAAACAATCGGTCCCTGAGAAATCGAGTTTTAAAAATATCGTATTGCTAAAATTCGATTCAAATAATTTATCTGAAATTTTATACATTATGCCATGTAAAGTTACGTTTCTTCATATTTATGTAAAAAATTGTGTACTTTACAATTCTAATTTTTTCATCCGCTATTAAATAAAATAATTAATAAAATTTATTTTTTCTCGGAAATATATTTGGATAAACGAATTTAATAATTTTGTGCAAAATTTCTCTATTTTTGCTTGAAACGTTTTCGATATATGGCGAAATACGCAAAAAGAGAAATTAGCATCAATATGTCCAACTATTGAACAGCTTTCCTGACAGAACTATGAGGACCATATTTCGCAGATTTGAGGGTATCCTCTATTTTTTTCCCTCAGAATCCGAGTCCGTCGATAAAACGATATGTTTGTTTAGTAAAGGTACGTTTTTGTATCTGATTTCCTAACTTAAAATATACTCTGCACTAAATTTTTAGCATATTTGAGGTCCCTCTTTTGAACCATTGAGATTGAGCCCTATAACGTGAAGATCCAATCATTAGATCAAAGATTCATCATTAGATCAATGGTGGCCCGTTTATTTTTAGTGCGTTGTAGACCTCCGCCCAGGGTGAGTAAGGAAGCTATTTGATGTGGCCACCGCAAAAACACATCGTGGACTCATTTGCCGTTTAAATAAGTATACTTATGAAAATAAATCTTTAAATTTTTAGTATTTAATAAGAGTTGAAAAAATTTTGAACTGAAAATATATCTCTGAAATAAATTTGCCAAACTAGGAGTGCCTTCCCCCCATAAAGATTGATACCCGTGATTGATGTTTGTTCATCAAAATGATAAAGCCTATTTATCATTTGGGTTAGGTGATATAGCTTTCAGCCTCAAATTTGTGTGAGTGAGGGAAAATTCCATGTAAACGTATTCGATTTTAAGTGCTTAGATTTAATTTACACCCTTCAAATTGTATGCAAACATTTGATTTAGTGTTAACCGGGAATAAAGTGTTCAAACAATTGGTTTAATAGTTCTTGAGAAATTGAATTTTAAAAAAGTCGTATAATTAAAATTCGATTCAAGTACTTTAGCCGAAATTTTACATTATGCCATGTAAAATTATATTTCTTAGATTTATGTAAAAAATTGTATACCTTACAACTCAAATTTTTTTATCCACTATTAAATAAAATAATAAAAATCAATAAATATTTCCCAAAATTCATTTTTGCTCAAAAATATTTTTGGATAAACGAATTTAATAATTTTGTGCAAAATTTTCGCTTTGCTTGAAAAGTTTTCGATATATGGCGAAATACGCAAAAAGGAAAATTAGCATGAATGTGTCCAAATATTGAATCGTTTTCCTGATCGAAATATGAGGACCATATTTCTCAGATTTGCGGCCACTCTCTATTTTTTGTTATCAGAATCTGAATCCTTCGAAAAATCGGCGATTCAGATTATTTAAAGTCTGATTTGTATCTGATTTCATATTTTAAAATATAGTCTGCACTAATTAATTACCATAATTGAGGCCCCTTTCTCGAATCATTAAGATTGAGTCCTACAACGTAAAGATCCGATCCCTAGATCAAAAATAATTGATGTGGGCCCGTTTATTTTTACTGTAGTCTTCAGCACACTGTAGTCTGCAGTCCAGGGTGAGTTAGGAAGCTGTAGTGACCGTTCCAAAGACGCATCGTGTGCTCATTTTTTTTTGTCACTTGCTGCTTAAATAAGCATACTTATGAAAATAAATCCAAGTAAATTTTTTTTATTTAATAAGGATTGAAAAATGTTTGAATTGCAAATTTTTCCGCAAAATAGGTTTGCCAAACTAGGAGTGGTTTTTTTCTAAATATAAAAATAGATACCCGCGATTGATGTTTGACTCAAATTTGTTTACCGGTTACTCTTTAGACCTGACTCAAAATAGTCACCCACCATTAAAAAAAAAAGAAAAAAAAAAAATGCCAAAACTTAAAATTGTTACCCCTTTTTCTGTCGGAGTTGCATTCTATAAGTTCGGCATTTTTGATCCCGATCAGTCGGTGTCACATGCCGCGCAACGAAAAGAAAAATTGCAGCATTGAAATTGAATTTCTCGCTACTGATCACGTGATTATTTTACATATCTGAATTTTGCCAAGAGATGGCGCAACTAGTCCCTACTTTCTTCAGAATTTTCACAGTGAGATTTCCCTTCCTGAATTGAAATCAAAATCAGTTTGTACTTTCTGCAAATTTGCTTTCATCAGTGTTACCGTTGCGTGTAATCTTCAATAAATTATTTTACTTTTATGATAAATGTTATTTTTACGCTCTGTTGCCCAAGACAAATTATAAAGATGTTCTAACTGTGAGGTTAGAAAAATTTGTTCCAAAATATTTTTTATCTAATTTTAATAATTTTTTTATGCAAATATTTATCTTAAACACTTAAAAGCAATAGAATTGAATATAAAAATCCCTTTGTACTTTTTTATGATAAAACTTTGATGCATTGCAGAAAAAACTGGAGATCAGTGGACGAGACATCACAAATTTCACCACCAATAGGTAAAAAAAAACTGCTTGTTGACAAAAATATTTTAAATTTACGAATTCAGGATATAACATGTATTAAATTTGAGCAATAAAAGAAATACTTTTTTGGGCTGGAAATTCGAAAAAAAAAATTCGACAGAGAAATGGTAAAATCACTAATAAGTATTAATCATTAGTGTCTTTTTAGTCAACAAAGTTATGAAAAATAATATAAACTAATTCAATAAAACAATACTCTAATTATTAGCATTTTATAACTGTCGTTGAGCAGCCGACCCAATTTTGGATTAGCTACTATTATTGTTAAATTTTTACTTCAGTTTTTACGCTAATTTTTACGTCAGTTTTGTGGCTGGTGAGAATTGGTTGCAAAAATCTTACCGACCAGTCTTCGCTGGGATTCGAACCCGGTTCACCTCATTGGAAAGCGCCCGTTAGCCACCGTGGCTCTAATTATTATTATTGTGTTATCTATGAATATTAAGATTCGAAAGTTTCGATAAAAAGCAGAAATTGATTATATTGATCATCTTTAAAAAAAATAGTGATAAGGTTTCATAACTAGAGCGAATTTATTAAAATATTGTAATCAGCAAAGTATGTTTATAATAGAAATATATTAAAGTTATAACTACATAGCAAATAATAAAATTTTTCTAAAATAAATACCTAGTTGATTTTAGTTTTCTAAATTAACAATTTGCTTTATTGTGAAAGTCCCAATTCAAAATCTATTTGTGAAACACATTAAAAAAATGACTTCGGTATATATTTCAGTATAATAGCTTTTTCTATATATTCGGTGTAATAGATTAGTACAATTCTTGTTTACTCTAACGATTGAAATATTTTTTAATTGATTAAAAATGTCACTAATATAGTTAAATCGCAGATTTTCTACTAAGCACACATTAAGAAAGTGAAACTTGAAGAATCACAGAAAATCTTTACGATAAGCATAATACTTGTGAGTTATTCGAGTAAAAGTTTATCACACCAAAGCAGAAATTTAAATTCTCAGAAATTATTTTCTCAGAAATTTAAATACAATACATATCAAAATGAATGCTGATAGCATGTCATTTTGTCGAGAAATACAGAACAAAATTTTACTCCTTTCACTGTTAAAGGATGGAGAGTCTTATTTTTAATTTTTAACGTGTTCGGATTAAATCCAATTAAAAATTACAGCATGAATTTTTCATGGAGAAATTTGCACAAATTTTGTCAAAATTTATTTTTCCTTTTGTGGGTGACAATAACATTATATACGCACGACTTTTCGATGGAGTTAATCCGCATTTGCGTTAATGAAGAGAAAAAGCATGAAAACCTTCCACGGTTAGCCGGACAGCAAAGGGCGCTCTAGCCCATGATCACGTCTACAACTGAGGATATTTTACGTCCGTACTGTGGTTGGTGCGAATCGGGTGCGGAAATCGTATCGATCACTGGGATTCGACTCAGATCACCTCATTGGAAAGGAACACCTGAATCACCACCACTCTAATTATTATTATTGCATTATCTTTGAATATTAAGATTCAAAAATTTTGTTAAAAAGCAGATATCGATTATATTTATTTTGTATAGGGCACTCAGAAGGCGCATTCAGATAGAGCTCCGTTCATACCGTTGGGTGAAGAGAGAACTTCTAATGTATAAATAAACGCAACTAACATTCTTTTTGGCATTGTTTGCGTTTACCTTATCATTTTCTTAACAAAAATAGTGTTAAGGTGCATTACTAGAATGAATTTATCAAAATATTGTAATCAGCAAAGTATGTTTATAATAGAAATGTATAAAAGCTATAACTACGTAGCAAGTAATGTATTTTTTTCTAAAATAAATAGCTTGATTGATTTTATTTTTCTAAATTGTCAATTTGCTTTATTGTAAAAGCCAAAATTCAAACAATATTTGGGAAACACATTGAAAAATATAACTTCAGTATATTTTTCAATTTATTGATATATACTGAATTGATATTTCAAGATAATAGCTTCTTCTATACATTCAGGATAATAGCTAAGCACATTTCTAGTTTACTCTAACGATTGAAACATTTTTTTCGATTAAAAATGCCACCCAATCGATTCAAATGTCACTCAAAAAGTTAAATCGCAGAATTTCAGCTAAGCACATGGTAAGAAAGTTAAACTTGAAGAATCACAGAAAATCTTTACAACCATAATACTTGTGAGTTACATAGTTTCACGATTTTTCGTAAAGTATAAGTTTTGACATTTTGAAATTAAGTCAATTTTTAATGAAATTCATAATCTAATTTCTTTAAGCGATAATAAACATTCTGCTCTTACTAGATTAGAAACTATTTACAATATTAAATAATTATGAAAAAAATACTTACGGATATTATGTCTATGATTCCAATTCCTTAAAAAAAAGTTGGAGTCATTGAATTTTTTTACAAATATACTTCTAACAGTAAACTTCATGAAGTTACGGAAATTCAACATTAACAAATTTATTATCGTTTGCGAGGATGTTTTATAATATTTTTTTTCCATGATTAGAGTACTTGAAGAAGGCAAATCGAAACTTACCTCATATACGTTTAATGCTTGACTAGAAACATATAAGAAACTATCAGGAAAAGTAAGCATGTATTAGCTAAAGAAGTCCAACTATGCGACCGAAATTAATAAATGGAAGCATCTATATCACACCAGAGCATAAAAAAAGTCAACTAACTCTAGAAATATACAGTCAGGTGAGCCATCTCTGGTAAAGCTTTGAGAGAATGTTAAAAAGTTGAAAGGTATTGAATTTCATATAGTTTTTATTTCAAAAGTATCAAACTAAGAAAAACCTCCAGAATTATCAAAAATTTGATTGTTAGCCGAATCTAGTAACGATATTACATAAAGTACACTCTCAGAAATAAAACTCTCACTTTTGGTGATAGAGCAATCCTTGAGCAGTATTTCCAAAATTTTGAGAATCATTTCGTCACAAAATGACGTGATTTATGACGGAGCGCGAACTCTCAAATATATAAAGAAAATGCTTTCTCAATCCAAAACCTTATCGGTGTGCATTGTGGGAGATTGTTAACTAGAAGGACGAAAGTAGAATAAGGACTAGACAATCGAAAATAAAATAAGGCCATAGTTATTTCATCACTTTGACAATATTTTCTCTCGGAACATAGACAAGGAAACGGTTTCCAAAAAAAACGAAGAAAGTTTCGTGATATCTGAATAACCATTTTTTAAAGTGTATATATTTTCAGAAAGCTAAATACGATGCAGATGAAAATGAATGCAGATAGCGGGTCGGGATTTTCAAGAAATACTCAACGAAATTTTACTGCTATTATTGTCAAAAAATGGAGAGTCTTACATTTAATTTTTAACGTGCTCGGATTAAATCCAATTAAAAACTACAGCATGAATTTTTTATGGAGAAATTTACACAAATTTAGTCAAAATTTACTTTTCCTTTTGTGGGTGACAATTACATTATATATTATTTCGGTTTACTTTTTTATTCACGTTAGAAATGGGAAATTGTCTTTAAAGTACATTTCTCTATTTCACGTGCTAAACTAGACGATAATAATTGTTTTGAATTTTACTTTACGAACAGCGCTTAAAAAACTTGTTAATTTAGTTGGGAGAAATTATCAAACAACTAATACAAGTGTGAATACAAATCAATCAAATACCTTTAGATATTTATCTGTTTTAGTATTGATTCATTCTGTAATAAACATTTATAGAAAATTTTTTGATAACAGTGAACGGAAATTAGTTTCTGGTTTAGCATTGGGAATTTTACCCGATGAAATATTGCTTGCTAATAACATTAAATCATTTCTCGTATTTAGAAAAGTGATATTTACAACAGCTCATATTTTCTTTAAAATAATACCTTATGCAGCTGCCAGTATTATTTATATAATACTAATGGAAAATTTCAGTTCAATATGTTGCATGAATCAATCATTATTGTCAAGAATCAAGTTTGGTGAATCCCTAAAATCATTTCAGCATATCATTAATGAGTATTCGAAATCTACTTTTAAAATAAAAAAAATTAACAAAACTCTCTACCCTCAGTTAATTCTTTTATTAGCATATCAATTGTTCAGTCTATGCTATGCTTTAAAAGTGATTATAAATCTAAACTCGGATATTTTAAGGAGCATATCATACCTATTATCTATTGTCATTTCTGGAACTGAATTCATTATTCTAGTTAATGCTGCTGTTAAGATAGATAATGCAATTTTTCAAACGAAATAAGTGCTCATATCAAAAACAGAAAATGATGAGGGGTTCTTGGTCAAACCAGACGAATTATTGATGTATCTTTACGTTAATGCTGTATTCAAAAGCTTAAGACATGATGTGGCCGTGGCACCATTTGATATGTTCAAAATAGATAAGAAGTTAGTTTTAGCATTTGCAGGCCTTATTGTTAGCTATGAAATCATTATATTGCAATTTTTCGACTAAAGTAAAATGCCATATTTATTACAAATGACTGCTAAAATTTCTGGGAGCATATTTTTGTTGCCATTTAGAATACATGTAGAAATCGAAACTAGTAAACTAGACATTTGCAATTTTTAGCAGCAAGCTAAATGATCGAAACTAGGGTATTGTTGCGGCATTACAGTAAGTGTTCACAATTACGGTAAACTATCCACTAATTTTATAAGAATAAGAATTATACAACTAACGTAATTAACATAAAGAACAACATTTTAAATATGAAATAATTTATTAATAAGATTAATTCATTAATCATTAGAGAGTGAAATATTTTGTTACTTTTAAGGAGACTTACATTATTAAGTGAAATAAAACAAAAATACGACCACCGAAGCCGACGTCTTCAGGGGGTACCGGCCCCGGTAGCCATTAAAAACAAAACCATTTCTATTTGAGGGAGAAGCAAAAGCTTAAAATATCTCCCTCAGTACCCCGATGGTTTTGTATAGAGGTCCAGGAAAAACAAGATACATTCAAAAGAATAAACAAATTACGAAAAGAAAATCAATAAAAATCATCAGAAAATTAAAAACTCACAGTCACAGGTCAAGAATCAACTTCAAAAGCGGAGGAAAAGAAAACACTAAAAACTGAAAAACAACGCCCCCTATAATAATGCGCAGTAAAAGTTTAAAAATGATATGAAAAGGTCAGGAGAAGGAGATACGTAGATAAATTAGTTTAGATAAATAGGTAGATAATAGGTTTAGATTTTTATAAACAAATTATTGGAATTCCACAAGGTAATTCCTTTTCTGGGGCTTTTGCCAACATTTTTTTGCACTTTTTTGAGGCTAAATTTCTTGAACATAAAGTAATTAATGCTTTCCGATATATTGATGATTTGATTTTGTTTAATTGTGACGATTTTAATTTTATTTATACAATTTATCCTGGTGATTTGGTCCTGAAAAAAACTAATGAAAATTGCTTTAATATTGAATATTTAGATTTTAAAATTGATATTGTTAACAATTTTATTAAAATTGGTGTGTTTGATAAAAGAAAAGCCTTTAATTTTAATGTTATTTTTTTCTGCAACTTTAAAACTAATTTGTGTAGTAAAATATTCAAAAATCTTGTTTTTTCGCAATTAGTTAGGATCAAGAAAATTTGTAATAATGTTGAAAGTTTTCGAGAAGCTGTGGATAATTTTTTAAATAATTTGAGTAAAAATGATTTTCCTTTTAATTTTTGTAATGTTAATTTTTTAATTAAAAAAATGATTGATGGTTTTTAGTTTTTTTTTATATTTTTTCTTTTAACAGGGCGCAATTCTAGTCTTAACTGAGCAGCCCCAGTTAAGCATTCTATTAATTTATCTACGTATCTCCTTCTCCTGACCTTTTCATATCATTTTTAAACTTTTACTGCGCATTATTATAGGGGGCGTTGTTTTTCAGTTTTTAGTGTTTTCTTTTCCTCCGCTTTTGAAGTTGATTCTTGACCTGTGACTGTGAGTTTTTAATTTTCTGATGATTTTTATTGATTTTCTTTTCGTAATTTGTTTATTCTTTTGAATGTATCTTGTTTTTCCTGGACCTCTATACAAAACCATCGGGGTACTGAGGGAGATATTTTAAGCTTTTGCTTCTCCCTCAAATAGAAATGGTTTTGTTTTTAATGGCTACCGGGGCCGGTACCCCCTGAAGACGTCGGCTTCGGTGGTCGTATTTTTGTTTTATTTCATTTGTTTTGTATTGATACTTTTTTCTGAAATTTCTGCTGCTTTTTAGCGCGTTTTTTTCAAAGAAGTTTTTTCCTTTTGATCTTAAATATTTGTGTTTTCTTTCAGTATTACATTATTAAGCTTATTGAACCAATATATCTTTTCAGTTATTGCTCTTAAATTCAATCCTTTTTTCGTTACAGCAAGAAATATTTTATTGCTTTTAAAGAAACCTGCAATATTTAGTTTCTTGAACTAATTGAAATATTTTTTTGGTTCTATAAGCAAAAACATTCCTTTAGAAAATGGACATGAAGGTCTAATACATTTTTTATTGAGGGAAATTTTAATTTTCAGAACCTATCCATAATATGTCCGTTTTGGGGCTTTAATCATGCTGTTTAGGTTCATTTGTAACTCCAATTTTTTTAATAATTGTTCCACAATTGAAACTTATAATAACACTTTCATAAGTAATAAGAACCGCGGTGGCTCAGGGGATAGAGCACTTGCCTCTCAATAAGGTGACCCAAGTTCAAATATAGGGATTCACAATATTCACGTAAAAATAACCTCAGTGGTAAACGGGTCGTGGGTTAGAGTCCCCTTGCCAAGAAATTTCGTGGTTTTCCTCTCTATGTAACGCAAATACTGTTTAGCCCACCCGAACATAAGAATAAAACATTAAGATGTCTTCCCTCAGTCAATTTCCTCACAACGTCAATTAGAAATGCTATTCTATTCATGTTTTAATTTTGTGTAACTACCAAATTCTTAATAGAGAATATCACTGAAAATGCTGCGACCTTGTTTTCATTTTAAATGCATAACAGGATGCTTAGAATTTAAGTCAGATGCATAAAGGAGAGACTCAACAGAACTCATTCAACTTATTGAATATTTTCAACTTAAACTGCTTTAAAGTCATTAAGTATCAGAATCACTTAAAACTCTGTTGTTGATATGCCACAAATATTTATGCTGAATAAGGGAAGTAATTAATAGAATAATTCCAACAGTATTTGAATCTTAAGTTTGTTTCAAATGATATACTTTAGCTTTGCTGAATAAATATTTTTATTTTCTTTAGGGAGGAAAATTTTTTTTAAAATGGGACAAAATAACTGGCTCTTCTTGATATTATCTATACAATAAACAAGTCTTATTAAACATTAATTAAAAAACATATTTTAAACAATTCTATGTATTTATATACATTTACGACTTTCTATTGCAAGGGAAAATATTTATAATAAAACCGAAAGTAATTAAAGAAATAATCAAACACAATCGAATGAATTTTCAAATAAACAATTTTTGAAAGCAAATTAATTATATTAGTAATTAAATTTTTAAAGAAGAAAATGTTTTAAAGGTAAAAATTTCTGGGAAAAATCAATACCATGTCAATATTGAGATTAATTTCTTCTATGACGTTTTGATCGATTATTCTTTCTTCATAACAAACTAAACATTTACAGAACCTTTTTGACACGTTATTTCTAATAAACGTAAGTATTTATTCACTTTCAATTAATTGAAATCGTTTTTATCGATAAACTTAATTGAAATTCACAATTTCAACGGAACACTTAATAGATCTGGATACTGTTTTGAGAAAGATGTCTGTTTATGGCAAGAAAAATAGCTGTCCAAAATTATATTTTTGATTGTTAAAAATCATTTTATCATATAAATGGTCATAATTTTAAATCGTCCTGCATTGTAATTTGTTTGATAAAAATGTCTAAAATTCTCAGTAAATGACCCTATAATAATTCTTGTGTAAAACTAAAATGCAAGAAAGCAAGAAATGGAGCATTATTTCAACTTTTAACTCCAGATAAGTTTAAATATTGTTTATTACGTAACGGGGTTAATTTTACGAATGCTCTTCCATTTAAAATAATTTTTAGAAGTGCTCAAAACATGGCAACAGTTAATGACGATTTGAACTCTATTGTCTTAACTTGTCTTTGATTTCTTAGAATAATTCCTGAAATTGTGTGAAGTTGTTTTTATGACAAATAAGTAGACCTTAGTCAACTTTGATACTACAAGGAAGAATAAGTTTTTGGAAAGAAATATATCTATGAATAACATAAAAGAAGGATATACATACTCGTGATAGAGAATCATTAAACCATATTAGTGGTTTCTGATTTAAAGTTCAGATGATAGTTATTTAATACCCATAAAACTACAGGAAAAATCTCTTTAAGTGAGCCAGTAAAAGCACATATTATTAAATTTTCAACGCCAGATTTTCTAAACTAAAGATTGATGACAAAATAATTCGTACCAAGATTTATAATTTATCTAAATTACTTTCTCAAAATGTTTGAATGATTGTAACACTTAATATATGATACAAGGATTTTCAAATTGTTTCTGTGATTTTAGAATAAAACTATAAAATAAATTAATGGACACATTTCTTATTAAATTTTAACTTTTCTGAACTTAATAAAATTCTCAGTGATTATTTTTAAAAATTAATTTTAAGCACATTTGTTTTGATTACTTTATCTAAAAAAAACGGAACACTCTTTGTAACAAGACTTATAATTAATTTAAAACTATTTTTCAAAGTGTTTAAATCATTAAGAATTCTAATGTTAATACGATGATTATTTTAACTCTACCCATATTTCTTAGTATGAAATAATTAAAGTTGTTATAATTTTGACCTTTTTGAATTGTATTTTTTCCGACTTTAATGCATGTCTTGATTAGCATTCCTGTTAAATTCCCTTAAAAAAAGGCAAATATTTGACTACTGTTTTATTTTCTCAGATTTAATTAACCAAAGACAACATTTGCAGACCAAACGTAACATTTTTCAGTACATGACTTATAAAAAGTCATTTTTCAGATTTTTTAAATCATTGAAATTTTTTTATCATAACATAAATATTATTAATCAAACCTGTCTATGCTTTTTTAGTTGTTATGATAAATTGCTGCTGTGACAATTGTTGTTATGACAATGCTATTAAAGTCTTGAAAAAATACAAAAGTGGATATTGAAAGACTAATTAAAATCAAAGTTTTTGAAATGCTAAAGGTTAGTTGAAAAGAGCTTTACTTCTCATTGTATTTATATTATATTAAATTACTCAAAATAAATTACCAAAAAAAACCTATTATGTTTGTGAACATGCGTGTGTCATCATAAATCTTAATGTAACTTATATCTAAAGTATCCATGTAAGTTATGCTAATATATGAATAATTTGCATTTCTTGTAGGTCTGTAACATTTCAATTAATGTCTGCGCAATTAGCACAAATTGCGCGTATGTGTGAGTGACATTTCTGTTTTTGTCTTAAGAAACAGTCCCGCTAAATTTGTTTTCAAAACAAAACTATTATAAACATATATATATCTATAAAAATGCGTGTGTCATCATAAATCTTAATGCAGCTTATCTCAAGTATCCATTTGAGTTATGCTAATATATGAATAATTTGCATTTCTTGTAGGTCTGATACAATAATATAATTCTTTCAGTTATTGCCTGCGCAATTAGCATAAATTGCGTAAGTGTGTTTGATATTTCTGTCTTTGTCTTAAGAAACAATCACGCTTAGTTTGTTTTCAATAGTTTTGTTTTGAAAACAAAACAAAACTATTATATGCGTGTCTGCAAACATGGTTGTGTCATCATAATTCTTAATGTAACTTACATCTCAAGTATCCATATGAATTATGCTAATAATGAGTAATTTGCATTTCTTGTTGGTCTTATACAAAATACAATTTCTTCAGTTATTGCCTGCACAATTTGTATAAATTGTGTGTGTGTGACAATTCTGTTTTTGTCCTAAGAAACACTCGTTTTCATTTCGAAACAAAACAAGTGTGTCTAGTTTGTAATCAATATTCACGATTGAATTGTTTATTAAACAATAATTTGCATGTTAAAATCTTTCAAATATATTAATATTTAATCATACATTAATATTTCTATATACACAAAAGAAATATTGATAGGTCTTAAACTTTGTGTTAAAACCGGTATCTTCTAATATTAAAAACGAAACAAAAAAATGACATTTTCTTTTTCGAAACAAAATAAACTAAATGCAAAAATGTTTAAAATTTTTAGCGTTTAAGGAAGCAGAAAAATGAATTTAAGCAGCGTTTCACTTTGAAAAAAAAATATTTAAACTTAGAAATCACTTTCCAAATCAAAATGGATACAATTAGTTTACCGAGTTCTTCAAAACAAAAGAATTTTGTCAATTTGATCGTCAATAAAAAAGAATGGAGAGCTTTATTCCTACTCCTTAAAATCTGTGGCATGAATCCATCTGAAAATTACAACGAGGGTCCCTATCGTCAAAAAATAAGGAAATATTTTCAGAATTTACTTTTTACTTTTTGGGTATTAATCTCAACATATAATGTTATTATTTCCTTATTCATTCTCTCAATAAATTCAGACTCATCTTTTAATTCAATTATTTTAATTCATAACATAGAATGGATGATAATAATTGTTTTGAGTATTATTTTACGTGCAATACTGAAAAAAATAGTTAATTTAGTTGGAAAAAATATTCAAACTGCAAATACTAGTTTGATCGCATATGGCAATAAAAGCTCAAAAAGCTTTCGAATTTTATTAATAGTTGCATTACTACATTGTGCAATAAACATTTATAGGTCGGTTTCTTTTTTAAACGCATTTTCTGTTTCCGTGTTAAGAATTTCACCCGACGAAATATTGTTTGCTTCTCACCTTGACGTACTTCCACTTATTCGAGTGACAATAAGAATTATATCATCTATTTTCTTTGATATATCGACTTATACAGCTGCTGGAGTTATTTATTTATCTTTAACGGAACATTCTCGTTTATTATATTCAATGAGCCTATCTTTAAAATCGAGATTGAAATTTTGTCCATCTCAAATAGAAATTAGGCAAATTCTTGATAGCTACTCTAGAGTTACTTGTGTCGTTAAAAAAGTTAATAAAATTTTCGCTCTTCTATTAACTATTTTATTGGCGTATCAATTGTTCAGTGTGTGTTATGCCCTGAGTGTGGTTTTTGGTCCTATCTATTTAGATATTACGAGGTCTATATCATATGCATTATCGATTATAATTTCTGCAACGGAATTTGTTATTCTCGTTAATGCTGCTGTTGATGCAAATAATGCAATTTTTCAAGCCAAAAAAGCGGTGATATCCAAATTAGAAACGGATAGTGAATTTTTGGCTAAACCGGACAAAGCTTTTAGCCTTATGTACATAAATACTGTATTCAAAACTGTAAGATATAATGTAACTGTGACACCATTTGACATGTTTGAAGTGGACAAAAAGTTGATTTTGGCTTTTACTGGATTAGTTGTTAGTTATGAAATCATCATATTGCAATTTAAAGATTAAAGAATGCAATTGCATTAAACTGAAAATTGCATATTTATTAAAATTACAGTTGCAGGTATATTAAACTATCAGTTGCAGTTATATTAAATCAACAGTTTTAATTATATTTGAATTATACAAGATCTTCAATAATTGCTTGATCAAGTGAACTAGTCGCTTCTCAAGTCAGATAAACTAAGAACTTGTCTCTATTTACGCGGAAAATGATGTGTATGCATATTTGAATAAAATTGTTTGGTGGAAATATTCTAAAAAGAAATCCTCGTCACTTTTCTTCACTTCAAATTCATGATTGTATGCCACCTAGTTAGTGGGATGAGTAATCTTCATCCTCTATCTACCGTTTGGACCTGTTTCCGATTCTTCGAGCTGAAATTGGAAGTTTGGTGAGATTGAACTTCTAACGATTATACCTTAGCGGTTCAGAATTCATTATAATGTTGATTTCTTATCATTTCAGAACCGGATAAATGATCTCTTTCATGGTCGGATGTTTAAAGAGCCTAGTAAAGTGTTCTAATGCACCGTATTGCCTTCGAATCATCTTTAAAAACGAATACCAAACGTTCGCCAATAACCCATAAATAAATATATCAAAGAAATGAAATCCTAACGCTAATTGAATTTTAATTGACTATTGACTGCACAATAATATTTACAGCCTATATAATTTACTTTTCAAGGCTATACTGAAGATACAATCATTGATAATGTAAGCAATTCCAGGATACAAAATAGATTACGATATAGGTAAAAATTACGAAGAGAATTTATTATCAGACAGATTGTTTACGGTAAGAAAACAAGTTTTTACAACAAAAATAAACGTGTTGTCTCATCAGATTTACATTACATGGGGTATAAGTTTTTTTTATAAACGTTATGAAGTAAATCTGTACCTGCACCAGATGTGAGTATTTTATGTCGGCAGAATTTGTATCGACTAGTCATCGCATGGATTCGAATCTGAGTCTCTTGGGAGGCGTGCGCTCTGTCCCCTGAGCTCCTGTGGCTCAAGTATTCTATTTTGCAGAAATTGTGATAGTGAGAATTTCGTTACACTATTTTATTAATTTGACAATAAAGTAAAATCTCAGTTTTATTTATACTCAGTTTTATGTAAAGTAATTGCTAAAAAGTAAGAGCAAATATTGAAAATAATCGTAAATTGATGGAAAGATAGTTACATAACGTAAAACTGCTTGGCAAAAACTAGAATTTTAAGTGACGATTTAAATCCGTTTGTAATCAGAGTGAAAAACGGCGAAAAACAGTTTTTATCAAAATGGATTCAAACCGTTAAATATACAGAAAAATTCCGCAAAAAACGGGTATTTTTAACAGTGCTCAGGTTCTGTAGGAATAGGATTTCAACAAAGGATTACCTGAGAGTAATAGTAGCGAAATGTATATGAATCTGAACTGCCGGGACAGCCTAGTTGGCAGAACGTTGGGCTTGTGTTCGTGAGAACGCGGGTTCGCATCCCGCAGGTTAAGGAATCTTCGTGTTTTAAATGATGACTGGTGTACGTTAAATCTGTTTAGTTAACACATTTCTTCAAATTCTCGCAACAAATCACTACCTCTGAGGACACTGAGTTGGAGAATTACCATTTTCTGTCTCAGGTTAAAATTATGATTTGTGGATGAATGGATAATGATTGAGTTCTTCCTGTAAAGCGGGCTGTGACACGTGTGTGGCTGAAGTCGTATTCTTCGTCATCGATGGCGCCATTGAAAAAACAAGAAACGCGTTATTTGCTTTATTCACTTGATTTCATGCAGTGTTGCTGGCATTGGCAGATGGCATAAATAACAGCAACAACAATATAAATCAAAAGCTTCACAGAATGCATATTGCATATTTTTAGAACTTTTCTCTTATGCATAGCTAGATTTAAAAAAAAATTAGTGTCCGATGAGCGATCCCAGCGAGATCGAATTGCAAAGGAATCCTATAGAAACTGTTAAAGGTGTTCCAGGGGCTGATTAGCTTAGTGAGCCTCTTTAACTAGTATACGCAATTATTACTATGAAAATTGCGTTGCCTATCGATACCAATATTTTAAGGATATTTTTTTAAACATGTTTCATTTCTCTCACTCAGGATTTGCAACAGTAATGTGTATATTACTGTTGCAATTAAGATGATACCTAAGCTGTCAATGCTATACTATATGATATGCTACATTACTATGTATATTGATAGCGATATTTCGTGTATGCTTTCACTACAAATATATTTTCCACTATGTCTTACAAATCGCAACATACATGTTTAACTTACATATCACACCACGGGACCCTACACGACTGCGTAATTGGAAGGTGGCACCTGTCACAACCAGTAAACATAGACTTTAAACTTTTACTTGTTGAAAATACTACATTCTATTTGTACATTTGGACTACTCAACTGTATTTCACCATTTTTAACTCCAACTGTAACTTAGTCAACTGTAGCTCGCCATTTTTCCTTTTCACTTGATAAAATACTCTGTACATTTGATCTACTCAACTGTATTTTACCATTTGTAGATAGATTTCCATGCTAACACACTCTCATTCTTTCATCTGTAGAACTTGATGGCCTTTTGTAAATTTTTATATTCACTTTATGTTTCCCAGTCTAATTATGACTGCTATGTTATTGCTTTTTGCTAATAAAATTTTTACGACCTCCTGGTCTAGCGGTTGGGCAATGGGTGGCAGATACTGCTCTGCGAGGGAGGCATCCAGAACACCTCGAATTACTAAAACATTAAACTTAATAAATATCTGTTGATATTAAACTTTTCTTCTCCCGTGCATCATACTCTCTTGGACTTGCCTCTAGCCCATCTCGCAGGTCTACCATTGACCGATTGTGCTGCAATCTATCGTCGCTAAGCCAATGAAATTTTAGTGTCTCATCTCTTGCTGTGTAGCAGTTTCGTGCTCGCACTTCGAGCCACCAGTATTCCCTGGATGCCCTTTACGGAGCGTGACAGTGTTAAACGAAGCTTAAGTTACGTATAACTTACTAAGACTGTTGATACTCTGTAATGATATTATGTTGATCACGATAGAATTACACATCGTATTTTACGAATGCGTATGTAAAAAAAATTTTGTTGTTGTAATTCACAAAATGTAAATGCCATATGTGATTCTCTTTTTAAGATATTTCTTAAAAAATTAATACACCAAGCGTAATTGTGTGGTATGCAAATAATATAAAAAGCTAAGTTTTTCTTGCGACTACTATGTGCAATTTTTGCAATACTATTTAGATTTTTTTGATTTTTTATCCGTGTACGTTATTATTTGTTATTGTGTTGTTATGTATTATTTCAGTACATATTAAATAAATGAGCAGGATCTAGCATCTCGCAAACACATTTAATAACAACTTAACGAGATACACAAACACAAACTGAAACTTAACATAAATGTAAACTGAAACTAAAACTAAACAGTTAGTACACAGTTACAGTTAATCTGGCTGATGCCACATCTCCCCCCTTTAAAGATTTAGTCTATTGGGAGCTTTCACAATTCTTCCAGAGCGAGTTACAACAGTTTTTGGAGATACATCCTTCTTCTGAGTTAACACTGTAGGATCTGGATCCGTTATTTCTGGTAAGCTCCTTCCGTTATCCCTTTCTGAAAGAGCTTCCTCTAAATCATCGTTTAGCGGTGGAATCTGTAGTTTAGATCCTGGAATCAAATGTTTCCTATTTCTTCGAAGCACTTGTTTGCCTTCTTTAACAAAGTATGACCTTGGTGATTCAGCTTTTCTCTGTATTTCTAGTTTAGTTTTCTCCAGAAGTGGTATTGGAATTCGGCGTGGAGAAGTTAGGGCATATGGTTTAACATCACTATTTAGTTCAACATGGTAACTTCCTTTCAGTAAGCCAAGTCCTTGAAATAACGAAGGAAATTCATGAAAAGGATTAAAACTTGTAATGTTGAGCACAGATTGAGATTGGATATTGGGACCAAGACCAAAAAATTTTATGGCAGGTTTTCCTAATAAACATGTTTGGAGTCCTTCTATAACATAAATTTCTTCTAAGCACTTTTTTCCATTATATTCAACATTTTCAAGCAGTTTTCCCATTAACTTCAAGGGTGTTTTATCGGGGCCAAAAATCACTTTATCTGTACTTTTTAGTTCTGCATGTTTGAGTACTGTGGAGGCAATACTGCTTGGAATAACAGAGTAGTCTGCACCACTATCAATTTTAAATTGGATGCATTTTCCTAGTATTTTAACAGGAACAACCCACTCATCTGTGTTTTGTGTACTTCCCACCAGTCCTACAAAACCAGCATCACAAAGTTCATTGACTCTTTTAATAGTAGATAAACAAACATTATCCCAATGTCCTCTTTTCTTGCATTTTCTGCAATTTGAGTCCTTTGCTGGGCAGTTTCTTTTTTCATGTGGCTGTTTACCGCACCATTTGCAATTTTTTCGCTGATAATTAGTTTTCGAATCTTGATATTTACTTTTCGAATCATGAAAATTACTTTTGTCTGCATTAGTTGTTTTATTATATTTCTTCTTTTGACTAATAGCATTAACTGTAGAATTTTCAACTAGTAGTGATTGTTGTTTCTTAACTGATTCCGAAAGACGTACTTTGTCAATTGCAGTTTGCTGGGTAAGTTCAGAATCAAGTTGTAATTTTTCGCTTAAAGTTTGATCTTTAATACCAACAACTATACGGTCACGAAGCAATTCGTCATGTAAATTACCATATTCACACTTGTCAGCAAGAGCATATAAAGCAGTAATAAAATCATTGACAGACTCACCTTCTTTTTGAATTCGCCGATTGAACTGAGCTCGTTCGAATATTACGTTTCGTTTAACAACAAAGTGAGTGTCGAAACTATTCAAAACCTCCTGGAATTTCTTTTTATCCTCTTCCGATATACTGAGCGAAAGAAATATGTCCTCGGCTTTATCACCCATGACGTATATGAGAGCATCCACTTGCTCCTCATCTGTTTTTGTTATTAGTCCAGAAGCAGTTCGGAAACGTAAAAATCTTTGTTTCCATTTAGGCCATTCCGAGGGAATCGAAAAAGGAAATGATTCTGGCGGCGTTATGTGATATGCAGCTGATGTCATGATGCAATTTTTTGAATATCGAAGGAGAGTCAAACTTACTGCGTTAATTTGTTTTCTTTAACCGCTGCCACCATGTGTTGTTATGTATTATTTCAGTACATATTAAATAAATGAGCAGGATCTAGCATCTCGCAAACACATTTAATAACAACTTAACGAGATACACAAACACAAACTGAAACTTAACATAAATGTAAACTGAAACTAAAACTAAACAGTTAGTACACAGTTACAGTTAATCTGGCTGATGCCACAGTTATCACTTATAGGCTATAACTACTAAATATGACTTAAGGATAATTTTTAAAATAAATATATATTGTTTGCACTCTCATTGTATTATGTAGATTACAATGTAAGTAGATAGTGCTAATTTGCATATGTGTAAGTGATAAAAAATTTTTTTCGTTGCTTTCTGTATTCTTTCGCTTACAATTTCTCTATTAGTTGCAATTACTAGTACAGGAGGAGAGAGGAACATTCCACACATTTAAAAAAAAATCTTAGTGTATGTCAGCACCAATAACCACTTTAACAAATATATTTTATCATTTAATAATGATACTTTCTTCTCATTATCTAGCGCAATCGTACACTGTTAGAATTTTCATTTTAAAAATACAGGAAAATAACAGGTGCCAGTCTGTCTATCGGATTATCCATAAGTTTACGGCAAAGAAAATGCTTTGCCTTTACTCTTTTTAACCGTTTACAACTAACATGATTTCAAAATCATAAAAAAAGTAACTGGAGGTAGGAGTTAGGCTTTTTGTTCGATAAAGGGCATTGGAGAGTGCAGGACACAAATTAGGGAGTATGGGACCCTGAAAACTTGAAATTAACTAGCTGACAGAAAATGGAAAATAATTTTTTGAATCAAAGACAGCGATTTAAGCGCTATATAAGTTTAATGTAATGAATAAATTAAGAAAATCTGAAGATACATTAGATTGATTATTTTAACCACAGTTAATTCCTCCGGTTAACTTGTGTTTTCACCATCAATAAAATCTATATAATTAAATATAAGAAAATCATCAGTAAATCTGAAGCCTTTAAAGATGGAATTCGTACCATTTTTTTCAAAGTAGTGTAGAATACTTGGTACCTTATGATCTGTCAACAATATTCAGAAAAATACCCTCACCGTTAAAATTGATCGATATTAAGAATATTATTGAAATCGTAAAAGTATGAGAAAAAGAGCATCTATAAGTTTGTACGGTGGAAAATACTGATAAAAAGGTCCATGAAGTCAAAATATGAAATGATGAATCGAGCAAAAAGATGAAAGATTGAATCGAGAGTTCGTACTTTAAAAAAGGTGCAGCTATATCAAAACGCCAATAATGCAGAAACGTGCATTCACATCATTCGTGAATTATTTTCGTTTTCGAAAATTAATAGATTTATATTTTATTGCGAGGTCGCGTTGATTTGTTGTTTTGCCTGCTGCTATAGACTGAAAAATATAACGTTACCGACGCACAGTAAAAAGAACCGGCCTTAAGGGCACCGGTACTTTTTACCGAAAAAATCCGTTTTTACAGGAATATGTTACGAAACAAAATATCTGATGTACCATAGTTTTTACATTTATAATTACCATTAAATCAGTGAATTACTAATAAATTAAATATTATTGTAAACAATACGATGCAATATTTTACAGTGAAAGACCCGACTGGCCTGTGGACACCTGAAAAGTCTCACATTTTCTGCCAATCAAAAGATCTTTCCTCTTTGCCCTAAATGCCAACAAAACCAGGCATCACCTGAGCACATCTTGAACTGTTTAGGGCTGGACTGGAACGACATTCATTCCTCTCCCCTTTTTAGTTTCGGACTTCCTAAATGTCAACGGATTTATTGATCTGGTCTGACGGAGTCAGACCAGATGGGAATTAGTAACAACAACAACAGTGAAAGTAGATTTTATGGTAAAAGAAATTTTATGGATGATTCACTGTAAGTGCACTCAAGGAAAAAGGCCGGGGTGTCAAGATATGTGACAAAATCTTTATGAACATCAAAAGTCACTAATTGTTATGCATGCAGGTTTTGGTAAAACACATGAAATTTACTTTTGAAATTTGATCTGAAACGTGGTGTCTTGATTCTGAACTGGTACATTATAGGTTTATCTAATTTAGTGTTACATGAGACAAAAGGGAATAGGGGTGTGGTAAAGCGTGACACTTTGTGACAAAAGAGTGGAGGAGATCAACAATAATGTAAAAAGAGATGTCAAATTAACCTTTATAAAATAATAAAAAACTACGAGAATTTAATGAAGAAAAGTAAATATTTTTGAAGTCTGAAATGTCGCACTCAGAAAAAAAAAATGTTTAAAACTATCAGAATGTGATATATGCTTCTGGTTCGAAGGGAACAAGAAAAATCGCTGCAATTTTTATCGAAGATCTTTGACAATTACTTTGGTAAAATTAACAATAAATTATGATTTTATATTACAGAATAAAATTTGGTTTTTTTATCATTGCATAAGCAATATTTGTTCTGTAAGTTTACTGTTCAGTCTTGTATCTTTTACCAAATGTGTGGTAATAAGAATTTGAACCTGACCTGATAACCTGATTGAAAACCTGAATTTCCGGTAAACCGTTACAATAGGAATGAAAAAAAATTCCAAATTAGTGGTTTAAATACCGTAAATGTTTTTAACAAGAATTATACATTGAAAAAAAAAGATACGCTTTTTCTATGCTGTAAAGTAATTTTTCCAGAATTTTTTCCCTCATGCTTGAATACTGGCATTTTCCAGTAATTACAGGCACTTGCGTAGTCATTTTCGAAAATGTCTTAAATATTAATAACATTTGATTAAATGTTAATTCATAAGATACTTAAGGATGTTATATTATTTGATATCATAATATTCGGTGAAATATCAGAGAAAGAGAAAATATCAGTTTGGGGAATACCAGACAATGACTCTTAAACTTAAAATTTTAGTGTGGGAAGTAGCCATCAATGGTCCTTGATCAGAATAAACATCAGTGTAGTAAATACCGGCCAATGGATTCTATCTTAAAAAAAACTTTAGTTTAGGGAACACTAGAAAAAGATTTTCGGATATTGCTTACATATCACAATCAAATTTACAGTACTTTCCAGCTAAGTCTTCTTAAGTATCCAAACCACTTGTGACAATTTATTTGACACCAGTTTAATTATTATTTATTTGAAATTATTACATGCGATTATGTAAACTAGCAAAAACATCAGTTTAGGGAATATCAGGCAAGAGTAGGCCGAGCAAGTCACACATGCTTGGCGGGTTATTATTTCCGCTAATGTTGCAATTAATAATAAATAGGATTAATTACAACACCTATTTCTTTAGACAAATGTGATAAATAATGTTTAATCACAATGCTCGATTTATATGTGCCTAATGTTTTCTACACTGACACCATTTTAAGGTTAAAAAACAATTCCCATTTTTGTATACAGGATGTCTCAAGATTATTAGGATAAACTATTAGGGGAGTTGGAGGAAATCCCAAGGATTCAGATTTGCATAGCAGATGGCCAGGAACTTATTCGTTCGCCACTAGGCGGTGTTTTTCTTAAGATTTTTGAGCGTGGCAGACCGGTTCTCTGGCCATCACGCTCTCCTGTTTTAAGCAGCATGAATTTATTTCTCTGGAGTGCACAGAAAAGTGCTGTGTACGTGCAACTGTTGATTCCGAAATAAATCTGATTGTAAGAATTGTCAGGACTGCTATGGACATGCAACAAAATCCAGGTGTATTTGAGAGAGTCAATCCAATCCATGCACTGACAGTGCAACGTATGCATCGCTAGCAAGTTGAAACTTCGAATATATTTTGTGATATTTTCATATAACATCTACCATTGCACATACATCCTTGAACAATTAATATTTCAGATGATCTTAGCCTGTGTCTTTTACCTGTTATACTACTTTTCCATGACATTTCCGACCATCTATATCTCTATGCTGTATCCTATATCTCCAATCCTATATCTCTATGCTGTAAACAACCTTCCTTAAAAGTTTGTCCCGATAGTCCTGGTCTTCCTTTACGCTTTCACAAAATTCGATAATACACAAAATATTTATGTATAACAAATATATCGAAAAATCATCAAAAGTCTGTTTAACCAGAATGATGGACACTTATTCGACACTTGCTTCGAAAGTATTCAGGTGCATACATGTGTGTATCAGAAAAAAAATTGTTTTTAGTTTTTAAGAGAAACACGCGCAATAATAAAATGACATTATTAAAATACAACTATAAGAGCTACTAATTAACCTGCAATATGATCATTTCATAACTAACAATTAGCCCAGCAAAGGCCAGAATTAATCTTTTGTCCATTTTAAACATATTCATCGGTGTTACAGCCACGGCGTCACTAAGATTTTCAAATTCGGTGTTTATATATGCATAGATAAAAGCTCTGTCTGGTTTAGCCAAAAAGTCGGGATCCCTCTTTAAATGGGACATGATCATTTTCTTGGTTTTAACGAATACATTATCTATATTAGCCCCTTTAACCAGAATAACAAATTGACATCCAGAAATAAAAAGAGTTAATATGTATGATATATATCTTAGAACATTTATGCCACCTGGTTTTAAAATCACACTTAGAGCATAGCACATGCTTATAAATTGACAAGATAGTAAAATAGTTAATAGGGGATATAGCGTTTTGTTAATTTTTCTGATTTTATTACTAACTTGGGAATAGTAATCAATGATTTCCATAATTGTTTTGGATGATGTGTCAAATTTTATTCTCGATACCAATGACTGATTCATAAAGTATACAAGTTTGGAGCTCTCAGTAAAAGTCATATAAACTACACCAGATGCTGTATAAGGTATAATACCAAAAAATACACTGGTTATTAAACCAACTACGACTCGAAATATGGTAAATGCTTTAACGTGAAGAGCAAGCAATAATTCTTCTGGTAAAATTCTAGATTCTATTTTAGCTGCCTTTAAAGAAGAAGCCGATCTATAAAAATTAATTGCACAATGCAATAATACAAAATATAATGAATATTTGAACATATTTAAATGAATTTTAGGTTTAAAATTTCTATTTAAATTCGTGATTGTTTCAACTTTCTCAACAAAGTTAAGTAGTTTTTTCAGAACTGCACGTAAAGTAACACTCACGATAGATATTAACAGGCATTCTATGCTGTGTATTAAGCCAATCCACTTCCAAGGCAATTCAAAACTTATAGAGTAAACGAACAAATTAATAAAAATATTGCATATTGATGTGATTACCCATAAAATGAAAATGAAATTCTGAAAATATTTTTGCAAATTGTGACACAAAATATTAATGCCAGTTGATTTTATGGGATGCATGCCGAACAATTTAAGAATAAAAACCAAACTTTTCCACTGTCTATTGTAAGCAATAAAGTCACTTTGAGTATTTTTTGAAGAGACTGATCTCTTACGTGAATTCATTTTGATTTGTATAAATTCGATGTGCTGATATACAGTAAGTTCCAGTTAGAATGGATAATAACGTTAATATTTTGAATTTTACTCAGTATATGCATATATTTTGCACAGCATCAATTGTACAGACATATGCTGGATTGAAAATTGCGATGAAAAATGTCAAAAGTTTGCTGTTGAAATATTTATAGAACTCTTTATAAGTCGGATTTAAACTTTTATACTCTCTGTGAGAACCTAAAACAGGCTTTGATAATTTTAACGTTTAAACCGCCATTGTAGCCATTTTCCTATTCTTTGAATCATAGATTTACAGGTTACTAACATTACGTTCAATTGCAGTGAGGTTTCTATTATTTTTCCTTTGTTTTATAATGGCCATATACTTTGACTACTATTTGGCAATGATTACTACACTGTAAAAAATGGATATTCAAATTTCGCGAAACTGTCTTCGTTTCTGACGAAATTGTTACCTGGTTTATACTCCGAGCAAACCTGTCAAAGTGACAAAGTGATCGAGCTTTGAAATGTTTTCGCTTTGTCATTTTAAAGATTAAAGCTTAACTTTTCTTTTTTCAAAAAAATATTAAATATCCATTTATAGAAAGAATTTGGTTCTTTGTAAACGTGTTCAATATTTTCGCAGTTTCTTCATATTTTAAGTGCTTTGTTGTTCTAAAATTCAATTAAATTTACTATATTTTAAATTGACAAAGGCGAGTGTACCCTTTTTACTTCATAAAGAAGTTATTGCTGAACAAAGACTTTTTTAATTTTTATCAATATTATTGATTTCTTAATTTCTTATTCATCCTACAGTTTACAATAAAAGGTACATTTAAGAAGACTGAAATCAATACGAAAATTGATTCGTAGAAGCAAATCAGTTTTACAAGTAATGGAGACTTTAATGCTTGTTTGTTATATGTAATACATTAATAGCTTTGATGTCTAATCATTTAAATTAAATTTGTGTATTCTGATACGTTTTAATGTATCTTTTCTGGTATGTATCTTGATAGTTTCATTTTCCAGTGTTTTTATTTTTTTCATATTTTTCATTTTACGCTTTTTTGGAATTAAGTATTTTTTATGCGTTTTTAGAAAGATGTATTCTCATACGTTAGTATCTTAAATTGAAGATTTGAGATTATTAATTTTTATTTGCCTTAAGAGACTATCATGGAGTAAATTGCAACGAAATTTTCGGGTATCTTAAGATCAAAATTATTGGCCACTACCTTGCAACAAAGTAGTGTTCTTCTATATTTAGAATGTTCTGTAGCACTATTTGTGCAAAGTTACCGCTGCCATTCTTTGCATTTAGTAGCAATAAGATTTATATTTATAGTAAGATATGATACATATACGAATCAGGAAAGGATTTTTTACGATCAAATATAATGCAGGAAGCATTATTTCAGAATGACATATACACTAATTCATAAAAATAAAATTAATTTGTTAATCAAACTTTATATCATAGAGGCGTTTATCATAGAGAGTACAAAAAGGTGAACTTGAACTAGACTGAACAGAACGGAAACTCATGGATATCATTCATGATATAATCACTTAATGCTGTTCACAGAGGTTTTAAAAATAAGATATAGTTATCCTTTTTACCAAACTATTAACCACTACACCTGTTTTAACGACGCATAATAAATCATTTAAACAAATCACAGCAAATCACAAACAGCAACAAACTTTCGATTGGAAACACACCTTCTGGCGATAAAAAAAAAGCACGCCAATAATAGGGGTTTTCGGAAGAAAAAAATAATTCTTGCTTTGTGTGAATGAGGGAAAATTCGATGTAAACTTATTCGATTTTAAGTGTTTAGATTTAAATTACACCCTTTAAATTGCATGCAAACATTCGTTTTGGTGTTAACCGGGAATAAAGTGCTCAAACAGTTGGCGGAATAGTTCCTTAGAAATCGAATTTTAAAAAAGTCGTATAGTTAAAATTCGATTTCTAAGAAGCTATTATACCAATCTAGCAGAAAACTTACATTATGTTATGTAAAATGACATTTTTTTGATTTATGTAGAAAACTGTATTTAACTCTGATTCCCCACTATTAAATAAAATATTAAAAATTAATAAATATTTACTGAAAGTTAATTTTACTGTGCAATATGTTTAGTTAAATGAATTTTATTATTGTGTGCCTAATTTTTCAATTCGCATGAAAAGTTCGCAATATATGACAAAATACGCAAAATGAAAAATTAATATAAAGGTGTCTAAACATTTTTCGCTACAGATCACGTGATTATTTTTGTATATTTGAATATTGCTAAGAGATGGCGCAACTAGTCCCCACTTTCTGCAGAATTTTCACATAGAGATTTCCTGTCTTGAATTGAAATCAAAATCATTTTGTACTTTCTTAATTTCGTTAGTGTTACCGCTGCATATAATCTTCATTACATTATTTTAGTTTCATGATTAATGTGATTTTCACACTCTGATACTCAAGACAGATTGTGAGGATGTTTAAACAGTAAGGTCGGAAAATTAATTTACAAAATGTTTTTTACCTAATTTTAGTAATTATTGCATGTAGATATTTATCTTAAACACCTAAAAACAATAGATTTGAATAAAAAAATCCCATTGTATTTTTTTAAAAATGAAACTTGGATGCATTGTAGGCAAAACTGGAGATCAGTGGACGGGACATCACAAATCCTCCCCCCCCCCATTGGTCAAGTTAGAAAACTGCTTGCTTATAAAATATTTCGCATTTGCGAATTTAGGATAAAGCACATGTATTAAATTTCAGCAATAAAAAAATACTTTTTTGGCCGGAAATTCAAGAAAAAAAAAGAAGTCGACAGTGAAGGGGTTAAATTTCTCATAAGCACTAATCATTAGCGTTTTTTAGTCAACAAAATTAAGAAGAATAATGTAAAATAACATATAAAGACAACACTCTAATTATTATTATTTTATAACCGTCGTTGAGCAGGCGACACAATTTTGTATTTGCGACTATAAATACTCAACTTCGTAGACTTGTAAATTTGAAACCAATCTAGAAGACAAGGGAACTCCTAGATCAATTATCGAGTAAAATTTGCCATCGTGCAGGTAAAAATTGCCGCACTTGCATTACTGGAGAAGAAAAACAAAAATCTCCCACGGTTAGCCTGGCGTCAAGGGCATGATCCCTTCTGCAACTGACGGTACTTTACTTCAGCACTGTGGTCATTGCGAATTGGGTTTTAAAATCGTATCGACCAATCATCGCTGGGATTCGAACCCAGTTCACGTCACTGGAAAGCGTCCTTGAGCCTCCACGGCTCTAATTATTATTATTGTATTATCTATGAATATTAAGATTCGAAAATTTCGATAAAAAACAGAAATTGATTATATTCATTTTATATAAGGCGCTCCGGTGTCGCGGTCAGTTAAGGTGTCGCTCACATTCTCTTGGAGAAAGAAGTTCTAATGTGTAAATAAATACAACCAAGATTCTTTAAGAATTGTTTGCGTTTACCTTATGATTTTCCTTTAAAATAGTGTTAAGGTGCATTACTAAAATTAATTTATGAAAATATTGTAATCAGCTCAGTATATTTATAATCGAAATATATAAAAGTTATAATTATATAGAAAATAATGCATTTTTTCTATAACAAATAGCATTATTGATTTTAATTTTCTAAATTGTCAATTTGCTTTATTGAAAAAGTCTAAATTGAAAAAGTATTTGGGAAATGCATTGAAAGATACAACTTCAGTATATATTTCAGAATAATAGCCTCTTCCACAAATTTTTTCTATTTTTAAGAAGTGTAGGATTAAAAAAGAAGTTATTTCTCAATATGTTTTATGCTAAGAAGTTCGTGTTACGAATGTGATTTGCGCGAGGTAAAATTCTTTCTTACTCTAACGATTGAAGCATTTTTTATTGATTAAAATTGTTACTAATATATTTAAATAGCAGATTTTCAACTAAACACTTGTTGACAAAGTGAAACTTGAAGAATCGCGCAAAATCTTTACGACAAGCATAATACTTGTGAGTTATCTAGTTTCGCATTTTTCCGTAAAGTATATGTTTTGACAATTTGAACTGAAGTAATTTTTTAATGAAATTCATAATGTAATTTCTTTAAGCGATTATAAACATTTTGATTTTACTAGACTAGAAACTATTTACAATATTAAATATGAAAAAAATATTATGCTTATGTTTCTTTTTCCTTAAAAAATGTTGGAGTTATTGATTCTTAACAATTATGCTTGTAACATTAAACTTTATAAATTAAGAGAAATTCAACATTAACAAATTTATTATCGTTTGCAAGGATGTTTCATGTTCAAAAACGCATCAAATCACTAGAATGAGTGAGGATGGAAAAGCAAAACTTGCCGCATATACGTTTAATGCTTAACTAGAAACAGGTAAGAAACTGTCAGGAAAATTAAGCATATATTAGCTAAATAAGTTCAACTATACAACCGAAGTCAACAAATAGAAGTATCGTTTAAAAATCTATCGCTAAAAAGCATGAAAATGTCAACAAACACTTTGTTTTAGAAATATACAATCAGTTGAGCCTATCTCTGGTAAAACTTTGACAGAATGTTTAAAAGTTGAACGATATTAATTTTCATATACTTTTTATTTAAATAGTATGAAATTCAGAAAAACTTCCAGAATTCAGTAACATTTGATTGTTGGTCGAATCTAGTCATGATATTACGTAACAGGAAAAAAAGTTCAAGAATGAAATACTCTTTACTTCTCTAAGTATACTCTACGAAATAAAACACACTTTTGATGATTAAGTAGTTCTTGAGTATTCTATTGTTAATTTTGAGAATCATTTCGTCACAAAATGACGTGATTGTGAACTATCAAATATATGAAGGAAATGCTTCCTCAATCTAAAACCAATTGTTAACTAGAAAGATGAAAGTAGAATAATGACAAGACAATCGAAAATAAAACAACAAATTAAGCCCATACTTATTTCATCACTTTGACAATATTTTCTCTCGGAAAATATACAAGGAAACGGTTTAGACAAAAACGAAGAAGGTTTCGTGATATCTGAATAACCATTTTTTACAGTGTATATATTCTCTAGAAAATTAAATACGATACAGATGAAAATGGAAGCAGATAGCGTGTCAGGATTTTCAAGGAATACTCAAAGAAATTTTACTGCTATTATTGTTAAAGAATGGAGAGTCTTATTTTTAATTTTTAGCGTGTTCGGATTAAATCCGATTAAGAGCATGCATTTTTTATGGAGAAATTTACACAAATTTTGTCAAAATTTACTTTTCCTTCTGTGGGTGACAATAACGTTATATATTATTTTGGTTTTCTTTTTTATTCACGCTATAAATGAGAAATTGTCCTTAAAGTACATCGCTTTGTTTCACACGTTAAAATGGACGATAATAATTGTTTTGAGTTTTACTTTACGAACAGCGCTTAAAAAACTTGTTAATTTAGTTGGAAGAAATTATCAAATAACTAATACAAGTTTCAATACAAATCAATCATATACCTTTAGATGTTTATCTATTTTGGTATTGCTTCATTTTATAATAGTCATTTATAGATCATTTCTTGATACCAGTGCATTGAAATTAGTTTCTGATTCAGCATTCAGAATTTTACCCGATGAAATATTGTTTGCTAATAACATTAAATCATTTCTCGTATTTAGAAAAGTGATATTTACAACAGCTCATTTTTTCTTTAAAATAATACCTTATGCAGCTGCCAGTATTACTTATATAATTCTAATGGAAAATTTTCGTTTAATATGTTGCATGAATCAATCATTATGGTCAAGAATCAAGTTTGGTGAATCCCTAAAATCATTTCAGCATATCATGAATGAGTATTCTAGATTTACTTTTAGAATAAAAAAAATTAACAAATCACTGTACCCTCTACTAATTCTTTTATTAGCATATCAATTGTTCAGTCTATGCTATGCTTTAAAAGTGATTATAAATCTAAATTCGAATATTTTAAAGAACATATCATATCTATTATCGATTATAATTTCTGGAACTGAGTTCATTATTCTGATTAATGCTGCTGTTAAGATAGATGATGCAATTTCTAAAACCGAAAAAGTGGTCATATCAAAAATAGAAAATGATGATGGGTTCTTGGTCAAACCAGACGAATTATTGATGTATCTTTACATTAATGCTGTATTCAAAAGCTTAAGACATGATGTGGCCGTTGCACCATTTGATATGTTGAAAATAGATAAAAAGTTGGTTTTAGCATTTGCAGGCCTTATTGTTAGCTATGAAATCATTATATTACAATTTTCCGATTAAAGTAAAATGCAATATTTATTAAAAATGAGTGCTGAAAATTGTCGGAGTATATTTTTATGGCCATTTAGAATACACAGAGAAATCGAAACTAGTAAACTTGAAATTTGCTGCTTTTATCAACACGCTAAATGATCGAAATTGAAGAATTATTGCAGCAGCACAATAAGTGTTTTTAATTACAGTAAACTATCCCAATAATTTTATAAGAAATAAATAATTAACGTATTTAACATAAAATGAATTATAAAATTAAAAAGCAACATTTTAAATATTAAATAATTTATAATTATATTTAATTCATTTATCATTACAGCTTAAAATATTTTATTGCTTTGAAGGAGACTTGCAATATTGAGCTTATTGAACCAATTATGATAATTTTCTTTCCAGTTGTTGCTCTTAAATAAATTTAATTCTCTTTTCGTTTTAACAAATAATATTTAATTACTTTTAAGGAAATTTGCAATATTCAGTTTTCTGAACTATATTAAATATTTTTCTTCTCAGTTATTGTTCTTAAATAAATTTAATTTATTATTCATCATAATATGAAATATTTCATTTTCTTTAATCCACTGGTGGTTTAACAAATGGGCAAAATATGGATGATATTTATCCTCAGTACTCTATTTACCTATCTAACAGCATGGAAAAACCAGTTTTCTGTTATGCAGAGAAAACTGAAAGTTAATATACGACTTTTTACCTGCTGAACCGTGAGTAGGTTATAAAAACTTGCAATATTCAGTTTAAAGAATCAATTAAAATGCTTTTCTTATAATTTATTTATCTTAAATAAATTTTATTCTTTATTCCTTATAACATGAAATATTTTATTGCTGTTTAGGAAATCTGCAATATTCAGTTTATTTAACCAATTTTAATACATTTCTTCTGATTTATTTTAAACTTGTTTCATGTTCGTCAGTAAAAAATCAAGTGAAATAATTGAATTTGGTAACCAGTACAATTGAATCTCATGTTTCCAGCTAAATTCTCGTCAAGAAAGCGAAGCTTAAGAAGTCCTTAAAGTGGTGTGACCTTAAATGTGATGATCCTTAGGGACCAGCAAAATATGTTGTGTAACATAATTTCATGGAATATATTAAGTAAAAACTTTATTTGATTTCAACAGGTTGTTGAATTTGATCACTTTTTAATTGAAATACTTCCTCGTACACCGGAACTTGAAGTACATTTTCGTAAATTGAGGTATAAGTAACTGAACTTGGATATGAATATAGCAATCTTTGGATTATAAAGTATCCATGCTCTACTGATCAGTTTCATTCATAGAGAACGAAAATTCAGATATTTATTAAACAGATATTTACAAAGCATCATAACTATCAGTTCTTCATACGAGCAACCGACTGGCCTGTGTAAGAGTCAGGGAAATGGACTTGCATCAGAAAGGTATTGGGTTCGAATCCCGGGCAAGTTATGGATGTTCATTTATTCTCTGTACTATTTGTCCTTTCTGTGGGGGCAATGCTGGTCCACCTAATATAGTGCCCTAGAAAAAGTGGCTAACAAATCTGCCCTTCAGATACCTGTATGACTTAGGTCATTCACCAGGTGGATATTGAAAAGAAAAAAAAATCTTCATACAAACCAACTTGTTAAATTTCTTTTTATTGCTCAAATGAAATCGTTAGTTTTTTTTATCAGTTATATACTGAAAGTTATGCTCATAAAGTTAAGAATGCTCATGTATAAAGTAACAGCCATCTCACATCCCTTAAACCAGGGATGCTCTTACAGAACTTATAAAGAAGAAAAAAGAGTCTGCTCTACTCAATTTATATGTTATTTTAGTTTTGTTTTAACTTATATAATTAAGGGTGTTTAACATTTTAAGATATGAGAATACGTATGATCCTCATTTTTATGAACCAATAAATATTTTGGTTTATTTTAAGTGGTTCATTTTTCTTAAACCAAATTAGTTTATATCATGTAAAATTGAAATGGATGACTCTGGACATGGAGAAAAAATTGTTGGTAAAATTACCGTACTTTACGGTAACGACATTTCTAAAACAAAAAACCTGATTCTGGTAATAAAAACCAAAGTATACGGTATATAAACCATTTATTTGGTCATTTTCATTCATGTGCTTGGTAATTTTGGTTCTCTAAATTATATTTCTTATTACCACACATTTAGTAAGAAATACAAAATTGAGCAGCAAATTTAGCTGATTTTTTTAATGCTGTGCTCCAAGGTATCAAGCTAAATTGACCACATTTTACCACATTTATCATTTTTTTTTCACATATTATAAAGCCATATTCTATTGTGAATTTTACCGAAATTAAGACCAAAGCGCTTGTTAAAAAATTCCGAGCTTTTTGCTGCTCCCATAGTGCCGGAAACATGGTAAATTGTACTAAATTCTGATAATTTTGTCCACATTTTTTTCGCAGTAAAGTTAAATGCATAAATATTATAGTAGTATATAATAGTTAAGTATTATAGTGTAAATACTATATATAAATTTTATAGTATAAGACTGTATTTTTTAAATATTCTTTTGCTATTAAAATTTAGTTTTGTTTATTATAGCTAATCTATTTTCAATACAATCTATAATAATGTATGTATCATATCTATCCTAATTTATACAAGAAAAAATAACTATTAAATCAAATTGTTTAACGATACATTTTTCTAAAAGGTTTATTGTTATATATTAATATTTTACACAAATAGGTTCCGAAGAAACCATATTTATCCTTGAAATATTATAACGTATTTTTCACAATAATAATTATTTAATTTCAGTGATTCAGTGGTTTTACAATAAAATTTACTTTAAAAATTACAATATATTGGATTTTATTTTTCTGTGACATATTCAGGTAAAAATACGGGGGAAAGTACCGCAACCTGAGTGCTGGTATGTTTAACAGTCATTTGAACCAAATCGGATTATTGTTTAAGTGTATCAAAAAGTTTAACTAATCAAATGAACCAATCTGTGATATAATTTATTAATAACGCATTTTAAATTGAAATAGACTGTACTTCATAATTGTCTTTTAGAAAACGGAAAAAAGTAAAAAATAACTCTAGAATTCAACTAAAATTTGATTCTGGATTAAACTTTTCTTGTAAAATTACATAACGCGTTAAAAAGTTTAAGAAGAAATATTTTTTTACCTTTACATAGATACAGTCAGTCACAAAAATCTACGTACACTGATCAAAATAAAGGTTTCTCAAAAAGCAATTAAATTTCAATTTTAAAAATCATATCACTCCTTCAGTTTTCTCTAAAAAATTTGTTTTCCATACTAAAAATATTCAGAAATAATAATTTCTAGATAATTTTGTGATTTGTATAGTAATTATCAAGTCGCAAAAGTCTGCATACACCTGATTGGCGGACGGAAAAAAATTTACATACGAAGTTATTTTGGAAGATTGTCTTAGTTTGAGGTTACATGTTTCATTATCTATTCTAATCTTCATTTCCCGAGATTTCTTGACATTGTAACTTCAAGAAAATGAGTCAGGGAAAGGAAACATCTTTAGAACTTCGAAATATGGTAGTAAGAATAAAATGTAAAAAGAAATCTTACGCAAAAATTGTAAAAAAAAGTCGGTCAACTGTTCAAACAATCTACAGAAATTATGTTATACGTGGAAATATGCTTAACAAATATCGATGTGGTCGTCCAAGGAAGCTTAATGATCGTGATTCGAGAACCATAGTAAGAAAAGTGAAGAAAAATCCGAAAATTAGTGCTCCAAAATTAGCGAATAAAATTGCAACAGCTAGTGGAAAGAAAGTGCATCCAGAAACTGTTCGTAGAATTCTTCGATCAACCGGCTACAATGGTAGAGTTTCTAGACGAAAGCCGTTCATTTCATCTACTAACAAACAAAAGAGACTTGATTTTGCTTCTGCACATATTGACCAAGATTTTAATTTTTGGAAAACAGTTGTTTTTACAGACGAGAGTAAGTTCAATGTGTTCGGGAGTGATAGTCGCGGAAAAATCTGGAGGAAAAAAAACACAGAAATGAATCCCGAGAATTTGACTCCAACTGTGAAATACGGTGGAGGCAGTGTTATGGTTTGGGGAGCAATGGCGACCGCTGGAGTTGGCAATTTAGTGTTTATCGATGGCATAATGAATCGATTTGAATACCTGAAGATTTTGCAAGACAATCTACTTCCATCGGTTCGAAAATTGGGACTTGGGAACAACTTTGTTTTCCAGCAAGACAACGACCCAAAACATACAGCTAAGATTCTTAAGAAATGGCTACTCTATAAAACGCCTAAACAGCTCCATTCGCCGCCACAGTCCCCAGACCTTAAACCCATCGAGCACCTTTGGGAGGAAGTTGATAGGAGAGTTCGGGAGCAATCGGTAACAAGCAAGAAAGCCCTAAAGAAGGCAATAGAGCTTGCATGGTCTCAAATTACACCTGAGACAACAAAAATACGGTTATGTCGATGCCAAACCAAATTCAGGCAGTTGTAACTTCAAAGGGAGGTCCTACAAAGTATTAATGTTACATTTTTTAGCATTTAATTCTGAAAGTTTGTATTGTTCTGTCTCTGTATGTAGACTTTTGCGACTATATAATTTAATATGTTGTTAATTTTTGTTATATTTTAACGAATTTGCTCATAATTTTTTTGTTAGATATGAGTTATTATCCAAGATGTTAACGAAAATAAAGTTGTATATTCAAAAATATGAGTAAAGTGCTAGATCTGCGAATATTAGCGGGTGTATGTAGACTTTTGTGATTGACTGTATATCCTCAGCTCAATACGAATATAGGGAACTTGTCAATATTTTCAAGCAATACTCACAGAGATTTTAATGCTATTTTTGACCTAGAATGAATAATTTTATTTCTTTTCCTTAACGTATTCGGTATGAATCGGACTAAAATTCGCAGAGTGAACTTTTTACATCATAAATTATTAAATTTGGTCAAAATTTACTGTTCATTTTGTGGGTGATAATATAGTCAGATAATATATCACATAATACTTTGATTTCTTTTTTGTTTGTTCATTCGATAAAAGTGAAATTATCTGCAAAATGCATTGCCTTACTTCCCATTTTAGAATGGCAGGTAATAATTGTTTTGAGTTTTAAATTTCTTACGGTTCTTACAAAACTTGTTTATTTCGAAGGAAGAAATCATTAAACAACAAATACAAGTGTTAACATAAATCATTTAAACATATTTAGATTTTTATCTACTTTCCTGCTGCTCTAATCTACAACAAACATTTACTGATCATCTTTGGATAGAGTGGCATTAAAATTAGCTTCTCTTTTGGTACACCGTAATACCATTCAGGAATCAAATTACGGTAAAGCACTTTACGATGTCTGTACTTTTTACCGTAAAATCCATTTTCCTCAGAACCTGTCACGGAACAAAAATTCTGACGTATCGGAATGTTTACAATGATAATTACCATAAAATCATTGAATTTCTCTAATTAAATAAACATTACTGAAAAAATTACGGTATAATATTTAAAATTAAAAGGATTTTACGGATGATGCACTTAAAATGTCGGTACTTTGTAACTCAATCCGGAATTTTTCGCTGGCCATATGAATTTGTATCTGAAGAAATATTGTTTGCTACTAATATTAGGAAATTTATAATTTTTAGAAAAGTAATATTTATAACAGTTACTATTTTCTTTGATATAATTCCTTATTCAACAGCTAGTCCTAATTTACAAACCACAGTCTGAAAACTTAAGTTTAAATTACACTTGAGTCAAAAACATGGTGCAACTTGAGTGCAACAATAGGTGCATCACCTAGCATATTTAAATATATTATCAATGTGTATTCTAAAGTTCCTTAACGCAACTCTCTACTTTCTACTGGCTATTTATTTGACTTCTCAACTGCTAAGTGTACGCTATTCTGTATAAGAGATTATATATTCTAATATTCTAAAAAAGCAAGTCTTATCTAATTGACTGAATTTATTATTCTAGCCAATACAGCTGTTGAGAGAGAAGATACAATTTTCAAAGCCGAAAAAACGCTCGTATCCAAAATACAAAGAGATAACGAGTTTCTGGTCAACCGAAACAAATCCATCACCTATGTGTACATAAATTCTTTATTCAAATGTCAAAGACATGATGTAGCTACGGCACCATTTGATATCTTTCAAATGGATAAAAAGTATGGTTCGGCTTTTGTTGGCTTTATTCTTAGCTATGAAATCATTATTTTACAGTTTTCTTATTAAAATAGGGGATTGCAAGCATTAAACAAGAGTGACGAAAATTGTACTAGTATTTTTCTGTCGTCCAAAGTATACTGAGGTGAAAAAATAGTAAACTAGGAAATTGCAAAATCTAGCGGTAAGCTATCCAACTAACCAACAAAACGATTAAAATTGAAAAATAGTTGCATAAGCATAATTTGTATCCTCTATTGGAATAACTTATCCCGGCAATTTTAAAATAGTTGAAAATATATATTTCTCGTTTAATTGAGTTTAAATAAATGATGTACGTTAAAAATAAAAAAAATTAAAGCGAGTTGAAAAAAATCAAATTAAATATTGCAAAAAATTAAATATTGAATAACACAATTAAATAATATTAATAAATACTTTGAGGGAAAAAAATTAAATTAAGTACATTGATCCGGTGACCAGACTGCGTAGGGGTCAGGGAACTAGCCTTGCAACACTAAAGTTCTGGGTTCGAATCCCGGACAAGGCATGGATGTTCCTTTAATCTCTGTTCCATCTATCCTTACTGCAGGAGCAACGTTGGTCCACCTAATATGGTTACCCTGAAAGAGGGGCCAACAAATCTGTCCTTATACGCCTGAATTGATGAAGTTCAAACCACGTGGGCTATGGGAAAAAAGCTTCATTGAACCAGATAATGAATTTTTTCTTAATTAAATAACAAATAGATTTCACAAATTAATATTATAATTGATTTTAATTTTCTCTTTGAAATGTGTTATAATAATGAAATGATTTAGTAATTATAGGAAAGGATCAATAAGTCTGATTGAAGTACATTCAAAACTCAAATTTGACACAATGGAAATATGGATAATAATCAATATTAAAAATGATGAGAAATATTCGATATTGAAAATGAAATTTCTATATCGATTATTCCTGATTTGAAAAAGATAAGAGGTTACTTATCTTTAGGAATCAATATTTATTTCTGCTATGATAAATTAATATGATTTTCATATGTCTAATATATTTTATTGATTCCACACTATCTTAGACATCATTAAATCTCAGGTTAATTATTTGCGATAATAAGAAATTTTGATAATCTTTTAAGAAATAATGATGAGATGTATGGACAGTAAAGAATATGGTAAAATTTACCGTGTTTCTGGGAAAATCAAAAAGTTAGGTAAGTTTTACTGAAGCGCTTTGGTAATGATTTTGGTAAAATCAACAATAACATATGGTTTCATAATATGTGATAATAATGTGATACAATTTGGTAATTTTATCATGATATCTTAGAGTATAGCATTAAATTCCTTTATTTTATTACATAATATTTTCAATTTTGTGCTTTTTGATAAATGTGTGGTAATAAAATTATAACTTTAAGCACTAGAATTTCCGATCAACTGTTACCATATAGACGAAAAATTACCACATGAATGGTATAAATATTTTGAAATTTGATTTTATTACTATTTGCTTTTATTATTTAAAAAATTATAATTTTTTTAAATCAAAATTGCCATTATTGGCTAAAAGAAGTATAATTTTTAAAATAACTAATATACGTTAATTAAAAGCCAATTAATATAAATTTATGTACGCTAATTTTACCAAAATTTTTTCTCCATGTTAAAAGCCTGAAAATTCAAACAATTGTGTTAGCAATTGAATACTTCCAAAATAAAATTCTTTAAAGTCTACGAATCTAATTTTAAATTAAATGCAAAGTAACGATATTAATTACGCAGCAGTTGTTTTCCCACAATATCAAATGCGAAAATTACAGAACCACATTATTTCAATTTGTTCTCAAGTTTGTTAGAGTAAGAACAAGTATTATGTGGTATTATCTCCAAGACAATAAATCCATAACTATATGAGCTGTGTTACAGAAGAGCTAATAGACACTTGAAATTAGTAAAAAAAAATATTCCAGTAATGTAGTATTTTTTAAAAATATAATTCAGCTTAAATAGTAACTATGTTATATTTTCGTTCAGTTTATGTGTTGTTTAGATGCAAGCTTAAATTTTGCGTTTCTTTTGTAACCAAACGTAGTAAAAGTTTAGAAAATTTCATACATTCTGCTAATTTGTTAACTGTCAATTCAACTAATTCGTAAACAGCTGGGTTTGAAGTAGTATGGTTCATACAACATGAGCAGCATGACGTAGCAGCAATATCACAGCATGGTTTGAGTGTGAGCTTGTTGACTCTTAATTCAACTAATTAAACGTAAAACAGCATTTTTTGAAGTAGTATGGTTCATACATCAACATGGAGCAGTATGATATAGTAGCAATAGCGCAGAATGATTTGAGTGCTAATTTGTTAACCCTCAATACAACTATATAAACGTGAAACTACATGGTTTGAAATAAGGCTGATGTTTACCCTAAATATTTCTTGTGCTACATTATGTATGAATATGGTATAAACGCATTTTTCAAAAATTGTCCGTCATTTATTGAAATAAAATGAAATACCATGACATATATGTTTATGTTTTTGTAATCAATGCCTTAGAGAGGAAAAGATGTTGCTGAATTTCTTATGTTGAAAATCCAATTCACTAGTATATAAGACATGTTAACTTGATTCTATGGTGGGGTACCTTTTCATAGATGAAGATTGCCGATAACTACTCACCGCATATTGGTGACCTGAGGACGTGATGTGAACACGCCTAACTTGAGAGTAACGCCCACTTCGATCTGAGCACGCCTACTTCGATGGATGATCCACATTAAGCAGTTGACTTGCTACTTGTGACTCCGAAATTATCTACCTCCTCGCGCTGTTGCTGCTCAGTCTCGATCACACACAACGTACTAACTCAACGTACTGTATTCACTCGACTGCTAATGGCAACACAGGAGCGACAAGAGTGAACTTAATACAGCTCTCCCAGTAATTACTCTAAAGTACGTTGATCATAATACAGCTCTCCCGTCTTCTCACAAAACAGCAATGAATCAACTAGTGGTATCGTTCATCGTATTCCATCACAGATATAATTCTGGTGGAGAAGTCCTGTAGTGTGTCTACCACTACGAAAATACAATTCCAATTCACTAGTATATAAGGCGTGATAACTCGATTCTATGACGGGGTACCTTTTCATAGATGAAGGTTAACATTGTTGATAACAACTCTCCATTTATCTATTAGAAATTTATCTATTTTGCTTTTGCTCTAATTTACAATAAACATTTGTTGTTCATCTTTGGATAGAGTGGCATTGAAATTTGCTTCTATTTCAGTACACCATTTAAAGTTTCTGGGCTAAATGCATTAGGTTTGTAAGGTACCGGTACTTTTTACCGTTCGATTCATTTTCACCGGAACATGTTACGGAACGAGAAAATTTGATGTATCGTAATATTTACAATGGTAATTACCTTAAAAACAGCGAATTAGTCTAATTTTAAAAAAATTACGGTATGATATTCAATTGTAGAAGGATTTTTCTTATAATGCACTCAAAATGCCAGTACTTTCTAATTCAATCAGGAATTGTTTGCAGTGAATATGAATTTCAATCTGAAAAAATATTGTTTGTTAACAATATTAAGAAATTTATAATTTTTAGAAAAGTAATATTCATGGCATGTTACTATTTTCTTTGATAAAATTTCTTATCCAGCAGTTAGTCCTAATTTTCAAATCACTGACCAAAAACTTATGTTTCAAATGTTGCTTGAGTCTAAAACTTGAGTGGAACAAGACTAAAACTTGGTACATCACCTAACATATTTAAATATATTATCAATGTTTATTCTAAAGTTCCTTAACACAGCTCTCTATTATCTACTGGCTATTTAATTGGCTTTTCAACTGGTAAGTGTACGTTAGTCTGTATAAGAGATTATACATTCTAATATTCTAAAAAAGCAAGTCTTATCTATTTGACTGAATTTATTATTCTAGTGAATGCCGCTGTTGAGAGAGAAGATACAATTTTCGAAACAAAAGAAATGCTCCTATCAAACAAACAAAGAGATAACGAGTTTCTGGTCAACCGAAACGAATCCATCATCTATGTATACATAAATTCCTTATTCAAATGTCAAATCTTTATCCATTTGATATCTTTAAAATGGATAAAAAGTATGCTTCGTCGTTTGTTGACTTAATTCTTAGTTATGAAACCATTGTTTTACAGTTATTTTAAATAGGGATTGTAAGTATTAAACAAGAATGACGAAAATTTTGCTGGTATTTTTCTGTCGTCGATATTTTTCTGCGTATATATTGAGGAAAAAAATAATGATTTTGGAGTTTGATTACTTCTAGTGGCAAGAAAACCAACAAAACGATTAAAATTGAAAAATAGTTGCATAAGCATAATTTGTATCCTCTATTGGAATAACTTATCCCGGCAATTTTAAAATAGTTGAAAATATATATTTTTCGTTTAATTGAGTTTAAATAAATGATGTATGTTAAAAATAAAAATTAAATATTGTAAAAAATTAAATATTGAATAACACAATTAAATAATATTAATAAATACTTTGAGGGGGAAAAATAAAATTAAGTATATTGAACCAGTGACCGGACTGAGTAGGGGTCAAGGAAATGGCCTTGCATCAGTTCTCGGTTCGAATCCCGGACAAGGCATGGATGTTCCTTCAATCTCAGTATTATCTATCCTTACTGTAGGAGCAACGTTGGCCCACCTAATATGGTTACCCTGAAAAAGTGGCCAACAAATCTGCCCTAATACGCCTGTATTGACTATTGTCAACCTGACTATTGTCAAGGCAATGGAAAAAAAAGTTCATTCAACCAGATAAAGAATTTTTTCTTAATTAAATAACATGTTAATTTTTACAAATTAATATTATAATTGATTTTAATTTTCTCCTTGAAATGTGTTATAATAATGAATTGATATAATAATTATAGGAAAGGATCAATAAGTCTGATTGAAGCACATTCAAAACTCAAATATGACACAATGGAAATATAGATAATAATCGATGTAGAAAATGATGAGAAATATTCGATATTGAAAATGAAATTTCTATATCGATTATTCCTGATCTGAAAAAGATAAAAGGTTACTTTTCTTTTGGAATCAATATTTCTTTCTGCTATGATAAATTAATGTGATTTACATATATCCAATATATTTTATTGATTCTAAACTGTCTTAGATATAATTAAATCTCAAGTTAATTATTTGCGATAATAAGAAATTTTGATAATCTTTTAAAAAAAAAGTGATGAGATGTATGGACAGTTAGATAGATAAATGGTGATTAAATTTAATAATTGTAACAATTTTCTCTTATTATCAATTTATTTGATTTCTAATTTATTTGTGCATTGGGGAAAAAAATTGGTCAAGACTACCAGAATGTGGTAAAATTTACCGTGTTTCTGGGAGAATCAAAAAGTTAGGTAAGTTTTACTGAAGCGCTTTGGTAATGAGTTTGGTAAAATCAACAATAAAATATGGTTTTATAATATGTGATAATAATGTGATACAATTTGGTAATTTTATCACGATATCTATGATTACATTATATTTTCAATATTGTATTTTTTGCTAAATGTATGGTGATAAAATTATAATTTTTTTTAATCAAAATTGCCCTTATTGGTAAAAAGAAGCATAATTTTTTAAATAATTCATGTACGCTAATTAAAAGCCAATTAATATAAATTTATTTACGCTAATTTAACCAAAAATTTTTTTCCGTGTTAAAAGCCTGAAAATTCAAATACTTGCATTAGCAAATGAATACTTCAAAAATAAAATTCTTTAAAGTCTACTAATGTAATTTTAAATTAAGTGCAAAGTAACGATGCTCATTACTCAGCACATATTTACCCACGTATTTAAACATATCAAAGGAGAAAATTACAGGACCGCATTATTTCATTTTTGTGTCTCTTTATCTCTCTTTTTTGTTAGAGTAAAAACAAGTATTACGTGGTATTATTTCCAAGACATAAATCTGTAATTATATGAGCTGTGTTGCAGAAGAGCTAGTAGACACTTCAAATTAGTAAAAAAAATATATTCCAGTTATGCAGTATTTTCTTAAAGCATAATTCGGAGTAAATATATCAGTATGTTATATTTTCTTTCAGTTTATGTGTTGTTCAGATGCAAGCTTAAATCTCGTGTTCGCTTTCGTAACCAAATGTATTAAAAGTTTAGAGCATTGCAAACATTCTGCTAATTTGTTAACTGTCAATTAAATTAATTAAACGTAAAACAGCATGTTTTGAAGTAGTAAGGTTCATACATTAACATGGAGCAGTATGATATAGCAGCAATAGCGCAGAATGATTTGAGTGTTAATTTGTTAACTCTCAATACAACTAATCAAACGCGAAACTGCATGGTTTGAAATAAGGCTGATGTTTATCCTAAATATTTCTTGTGCTACATTATGTGTGAATATGGTATGAACGCATTTTTCAAAAATTGCCTGCCATTCATTGAAATAAAATGAAATACCTTGACATATACGTTTATGTTTATATCAATGCCTTAGAGAAGAAAACATGTTGCTGAGTTTTTTATGTTAAAAAATAATATAAGTGCTCTATAATTGCGTTTAAATGTATCTTCTATGTCGTTAAATATATGTGTGAAAATGAATATTTTAAGTATAGCATTTGTAGCTGCTACAGAAGCGCAGTTCTTGCTTTAAAATCAATTGCGCTGAAAGTGTACAGCTTTTGGCACAAAGCAAAACAAAAACAGCCTGTCTGACAGAATTTTAAAGAAAAAGTGTTTATTTCTTGAACGTTCAATCTTTAAATTTTTTTTGCCAAAGAATGAAAAAAAGAAAAGATAAACATTTTTTAAAATTTATAAGTAAAATGAAAGCGGATAGTGTGTCAGTTTTATCAAATGATATTCAGACTTATTTGTTGTACTCAGATGTTAACAATAAAGAATTTTGCTCTCCTGCTGAAAGTATTTTGCATGAATCCATCAGAAAATTTATAGCTTAAGCTCAGTTCGCCAAAAATTTCAAAAGTCCTTTTCATTTTGTATGTGTTAATATCATTATATAATATTGCAAGATCCGTGATGACTCAGAGGACAGAGCGTTCGCTTTCCAATGAGGTGAAAAACGCTTGAATCCAAGTGATGACTAGTCGATACGAATCCCGCATCCGGCTTGCACCGACCACTCTGCTAACGTAAAATTTCCTCAGTGGTAGACTGATCATGGGTCATAGTCCTTTTGCCGCTAGGCTAACCATGGGACGTTTTCGTGGTTTTCCTCTCCAAGAAGCTCAAATTCGGGCTAGTTCCATCAAAAGGTCCTTCACGGAAGCAAATTTCTCACACTACTTGATCCCTTGTCTTCTGGATTGGGTTCAAAATTACAAGGCTACGGAGTTGAACATTAGTAGTCGTTAACCCAAAAAATTTGGTCGGCTGTTCAGCGTCGATTATAAATATAAAAAAATATATATAATATTGCAGCTATTTGTTATTTTATTTGCGCATCAATTATTTAGCGTGTCTCATGCTCTGAGTATTATTTTAAAACTAAACTTTGTTGATATTCCATTGTACATATCTCACTATTTATACTTCGTTATAGCAGGCTTCGAAGTCGTTATTCCAGTGAATGCTGTTGAGTCGTATTCTATATCGCAAGCTGAAGAAAGTGCTTACATCAAAAATAAGATCTGATAATGAATGCGTGATAAATTCGAATAAAACATTAAGCTATATACGCATTAATAATGCATTCAATACTCCAAGACATGATGTGACTGTTGCACCATTCGACATGCTCAAAATAGAGAAAAAAATTAATTTTAGCCTTTACTGATCTATACTGTAAAAGTACTGGCACTTTTGGAGCCTCATCCATAAAATACATTTAACCCTAAAATCTCTGTTAACCGTAAATAATTCTACAGTATTTCTTACAATGATATTTTTTACTTAGAATGATTCAGTGATTTTATGGTAATTATTACTCAAAAAATTACGGTATGTGAGATACTTTGTGTTCCAGTAATAATGGATTTTATGGTAAAAAAGTCCCAGCATCCCGAGCGCCGGTACTTTTCACTTTCCGTAATTTGATCCATAATTTTTACAGTGTACTTGTTAGCTCTGAAGTTACTAGAATTATGAATTTACTTACTAGAATTATTAATATGTTTTTAAGACATGCTTCAATCATTTCTACTAATATCATATTCTTCTAACCAAAAAATGTTTGCAACTTGCATATCTTGTAAAAATTAGCAACTTAGCTTAGTAGAAGAAACTTTAAAGAAAGAAAAAATAGAAAACAAAATCAGCCCGCTAAGGTTTATCATTAATATTTCCATGTTAGCAGCAGTTTCAGTTCAATTTTAAACCTGTTTCAGTTTAGTAAATGATCTGCTGAGGATTTGTGAATGAATCTAAACAACGGGAATGAAGCACAAAAGCGGACACATTTTAGCTTTGGTTCTATAAACAAAAACATGCTTTTGGAAAATGGACATGAAGGTCTAATCTATTTTTTATTGAGGAAACTTTTTATTTTCAGAACCGATTCATAATATGTTCGTTACGGAGTTTTAATCATGCTGTTAAGGTTCATTTATAACTCATAATTATTTAATAATTGCTCCATTCTTGAAACTTATAATTAGACTTTCATAAGTAATAAGAATCTTGGTGACTCAGGGAATAGAGCGCTTGCCTTTCAATAAGGTGACCCAGGCTCAAATACAGGAATTCACTATGTTCACGTAAAGATAACCTCAGTGGTAGACGGGTCATGGGTTAGAGTCTCCCTGCTATTAGGCTATCAGTGGGAAGTTTCGTGGTTCTCCTCTCCATGTAACGCAAATACTAATTAGCCCACTCGAGCGTAAGAATAAGACATTAAGATGTCTTCCCTTAGTCAATTTCCTCACAACGTCAAATAGAAATGCTCTTCTATTCATGTTTTAATTTTGTGCAACTACCAAATGCTTGATAGAGAATATCATTGAAAATAATTCGATCCTGTTTTCATTTTAAATGCATAAAAGGAAGCTTGGATTTAAAGACAGATACGTAAAGGAGAGACTCAACAGAACACATTCAATTTATTGAATATTTTCAACTTAAACTGCTTTGAAGTCATTAAGAAACGAATCACTTAAAACTCTGTTGTTGATATGCCACAAATATTTATGCTGAATAAGGGAAGTAATTAATAGAATAATTCCAACAGTATTTGAATCTTAAGTTTATTTCATTTGATATACTTTGGCTTTGGTGAATAAACGTTTTTATTTTCTTTAGAGCGGATTTTCAAAATGGGACAAAATAACTGACTCTTTTTGATACTAAACGATAAACAAGTCCTACTGAACATTAATTAAAAAACATATTTTAAACAGTTTTATATATTTATAAACATTTTCGACATTCTATTGCAAGGGAAATTTTTTATAATTAATCCGAAAATAATTAAAGACATAATCAAACACAATCAAATGAATTTCCAAGTAAATAATTTTTCAGCAAATTAATTCTATTAACTCCATTAATTCAATTTTTTAAAAAAGAAAATGTTTTGAAGGTAAAAATTTCTGGAAAAAAATCAATACAATGTCAATATTGAGATTAATATCTTCTATGACGTTTTGATCGATTATTCGTTCTTCATAACAAACTAGAGATTCACAGAACTTCTATCTATACGTTATTTCTAATTAAATCAAGTATTTATTCACTTTCAATTAATTGAAATCGTTTTTATCGTTAAACTTAATTAAAATTCGCGATTTCAACAGAACACTTAATAGATTTTAATAGAGACTGTTATGAGGAAGATGTATGTTTATGGCAAGAAAACTGGCTGTCCAAAATTATATTTTTGATGAAAAAAATAATTTAATCATATAAGTGGTTATAATTTTAACTCGTCCTGCATCGAAATCTTTAAAATGTCTGAAATTCTCAGTAAATGACCTTATGATTATGTTTGTGTAAGACTCAAATGCAAGAAAGCAAGAAATGGAACGTTATTTCAACTTTTAACTCAGATAAGTTTAATTGTTGTTTATTACATAACAGGGTTAATTTTAAGAATAATATTCTATTTAAAGTAATTTCTAAAGAGTGCTCGAAATATTGCAACATTAAATGATGATTTGAACTCCATTGTCTAAACTTGTCGGCAATTTCATAGAATAATTCCTAAAAATGTGTAAAATTGTTTTCATGACAAATAAATGGACCTAAGTCAACTATGGTACTAGAAGGAAGAATAAGTTCTTAGAAAGAAAAATATCTACGAATAATATAAAAGGAGGATATATTCCTTATAGAGAATCATTAAACAATATTGGTGGTTTCAATTCTGATACTTTCTAAAATTTATGCTTTTTAAAGTTCAGATAATAGATATTTAATACTCATAAAATTACTGGAAAGATCACTAAAAGAGAGCCGGCAAAATTACATATTATTAAGTTTTCAACTCCAGATTTATTAAACTAAAGATTGATGACAACGTAATTCGTAACAAGATTTATATTTTATTTAAATTAGTTTTTCAATGTGTTTGAATACTTGTAACATTTAATTCATGATACGAGGATTCTAAATCCGCTTCTGTATTCTTCAGAATATAACTATGAAGTAATTTAAATGGATACAATTCTAATTCTTATTAAATTTTAACTTTTCTGCACTTTATGTAATTTTCAGTGATTATTTCTTGAATTTAATTTTAAGCACACTTGTTTCATCATAGCATTTTCAATCGTGGCATAAATATAATTAATAAAAACCTGTCAAGACTTTTTCCGTTGTTATAAATATTAAGTAGATTAAATTACTGTTGTTACTATTATTGTTATGACAATGCTATAAGCCTCTTGAAAGACTAGTTAAATATTCTAGATTTTGAAATCCTATCCTAAAGGTTAGTCGAAATATCTAAAACAAATTACCAGAAAAAACTATCATGTCTTTTAAAATGCATGTGTTATCATGATTCTTAATGTAACTTATATCTGAAGTATTCATGTAAGTTATGCTAATATATGAATAATTTGCATTTCTTGTAGGTCTGAAATAAAATACGAATTTTTTAGTTAGTGTCTGCGGAATTTGCATGAATTGTGTATGTGTGCGTGTGACATTTTCGTTTTTGTCTTAAGAAACAATCACGCTTAGTTTGTTTTAGATAGTTTTGTTTACTAAAAAAACTATTATGTCAATAAAAATGCGTGTGTCATCATAAATCTAAATGTGACTTATATCTGAAGTATCCGTGTAAGTTATGCTAATAATGAATAATTTTCATTTCTTGAAGATTTGAAACATAACACAATTTTTTCAGTTAATGTCTGCCCAATTTGCATAAATTGTGTGTGTGTGACTTTTCTGTTTTTGTCGTAAGAAACAATCATGTTTTAAAGGAAACGCTTGTTTTCATTTCGAAATAAAATGAGTGTGTCTAGGTCATAAACAATAGTCGCAATTGAATTGTTTATTAAACAATAATTTGCATGTTAAAAGCTTTTAAATATTTTCAAATTTATTCAAGTATATGTATTTCAATACACACAAAAGAAACATTGTTAGGTCCTAAACTTCTTGTTCAAACCGGTAGCTTCTAATATTAAAAAGGAAACAAAAAAATGACATTTTATTTTTTAAAACAAAATAAACTAAATGTAAAAATGTTTAAAATTGCTAGTGTTTAAGGCGCAGAAAAATTAATTTAAACAGAGTTTCACTTTGAAAAAAATTATTTAAACTTACGACTCACTTTCCAAATCAAATGGATACAATTCGCTTACCGAGTCCTTCAAAACAAAAGAATTTTGTCAATTTAATCGTCAATAAAAAATAATGAGAGCTTTATTCCTGCTCCTAAAAATATGTGGCATGAATCCATTTGAAAATTACAAAGGTAGTCCCTATCGTCAAAAAATAAAAAAATATTTTCAGAATTTACTTTATATTTTTTGGGTATTAAGCTCAACATATAATGTAATTATTTCCTTATTCGCTTTCGCAATAAATTCGGAAGCATCTTATAATTCAATTATTTTAATTCATAACACAGAATGGCTGATTACAATTGTTTTGAGTATCATTTTACGTGTAATACTGAAAAAAATAGTTAATTTAGTTGGAAAAAATATTCAAACGGCAAGTAGCACTAGTTTGATCGCTTATGGGGAGAAAAGCTCAAACAGCTTTCGAATTGTATTAATAGTTGCATTGCTACATTGTGCAATAACCATTTATAGGTCGGTTTCCTTTTTAAACAAATTTTCTGTTTCCGTGTTAAAACTTTTACCCGACGAAATAATATTTGCTTCTCCTCTTGATGTATTTCCAGTTATTCGAACGACAATAAGAATTATATCATTTATTTTCTTTGATATAACGACCTATACAGCTCCTGGAATTATTTATTTATCTTTAACGGAACATTCTCGTTTATTATATTCACTGAATCTATCTTTGAAATCGAGATTGAAATTTTGTGCGTCGCAAATAGAAATTAGGCAAATTCTTGATACCTATTCTAGAGTTACTTATGTTGTTAAAAAAGTTAATAAAACTTTCGCTCTTCTATTAACTATTTTATTGGCGTATCAATTGTTCAGTGTGTGTTATGCCCTGAGTGTGATTTTCAGACCTATCCCTTTAGATATTACGAGGTTTATATCATATGTATTATCGATTATTATATCTGCAACGGAATTTGTTATTCTTGTTAATGCAGCTGTTGATGCAAATAATGCAATTTTTCAAGCCAAAAAGTGCTTATATCCAAATTAGAAACGGATAGTGAATTGTTGGCTAAACCAGATAAAGCTTTTATCTTGATATACATAAATACTGTATTCAAAACTGTTAGACACAATGTAGCTGTGACACCATTTGATATGTTTCAAGTGGAAAAAAAGTTGATTTTGGCTTTTGCTGGACTGGTTGCTAGTTATGAAATCATCATATTGCAATTTAAAGATTAACAATCGCAATTAATTTTGAACAATACAATATCTTAAATAATTGTTTGTTTTACTGGATTCGTTGTTTGTTATGAAATCATCATATTACAATATAAAGATTAACAATCGCAACAACATTTGAACAATACACTATCGTCAATAATTGCTTGATCAAGTTTACTTGCAGCTTAGCGAGCCTTTTAACGTAGGAAATAAGTAAATAAACAAGTAAAATAATTAAAATGTAAAATAAAATTTAAATGTATAGTAATGAAATCTATCCAAAGCAATGCAACATATTATTTCTAGCAAGACTTATAATTAATTTAAAAAATCAATATTTCAAAGTGCTTAAATTATTAAATATAAAATAAAAATATGGCTTTCTTTAAGTGTTCCTGTTTTTCATACAATGAAATGATTAAATCTTTTAAATTGTCTAAATTTTAGTAGGTTTTGAATAGTAATTTTTCTGATTTATCTATCGATTATCGATATCGAATTTTCGATAATCATTCCTAAACAAATTCACTTGAAAAGGAATAAGCATTAGCATATTATTATTTTATTATTTTCAAATTTAATTAATTAAAGAAACACTGCGCATTTCACAGCGAAATTTATAAAAAAGTTGTTTTTCAACGTTTTGAAATCATTGCAATATTCAATCATGATATAACTATTAACATATCAACGTGTCTCGCATTTTACGTTGTTATGACAAATCAATTGATTAGATTATATATAACTGTTAGAACAATTGTTGTTATGACAATGCTATAAAGAGACTTGAAAAGAAATAGAAATGGTAGTGTAAATGAGGGAATGTTTTAAAATAAAAGATTTGGAATTGCCAAAGATAAGTCGAAATACAGTTTACCTCCCTCTATTAAAATCTCCAAAACACTATTATGACTATGAAAACGCGTGTGTCATCATAAAGTTTCATCTAACTTTTTTTTCTCAAGTGACCAAGTGAATCATGCTTATTTCTTTGTTCAACTGATACATAGATGATTTGAATTTCTTTAAGGTGTGGAACATATTAGTATTTTTTCATTCTGGCATTTCTGATTTTGTCTTAAGAATAAAATACACTTTAAATTGTAGCTCTTGTCTTCAATTTATAACAAAATGTGTGCGTTCCGTTTATAAACAATATTCAAGATTGAAGTGGTTGTTAAACAATAATTTGGTGTTGAAAGCATTCAAATATTTTCTATTACTCTGCATATATAGTTCAAAATAACGGTAGGTTCTTAAATTTTTATTTGAATAGGTGACTTCTATTTTAAAACAAAACTAAAATAAATATCAAAATTATATTTTTCTAAGAGAAAATATATTTAATGCAAATATAATAATTTTTTAGTATTTAAGACGAAGAAAAAATATTTCAGGAAGTATCTCAATTTCAGAAAAATAAATAAATAAATTTAAACTTAGAATTTACTCTCGAAAACGAAATGGTCACAGGTAGCACAAAAAGCTCTTCAAAACGAAAGAATTTCACCAATTTGATTGTTAATAAAAAAGAATGGAGAAATTTGTTCTTAATCCTTAAAATATGGGGTATAAATCCATCCGAAAATTACAAAGGGAGTCTTTTTCGTCAAAAAATAAAAAAATATTTTCTGAATTTACTTTTTATTTGTTGGGTATTAATCTCATCATATAATGTTATCATTTCCATATTCGTTTACTCAATAAACTCGGACTCAACTTTTAATTCAATTATTTTAATTCATAACATAGAATGGTTGATAATAATTGTTTCGAGCCTTATTTTACGTGCAATATTTGGAAAATTAGTAAATTTAGTAGGGAAAAATCTTCTATTTGCAAATTCAAGTTTGGTCGCAGATTACAAGTTTCAGTTTGCAAAATACAAGTACAAGTTTGGATTCAAGGAAAGCTCAATTGGCCTCCGAATTTTACTATTATTTGCATTGCTGCGTTGTGCAATAAATATATATCGATCTATTTCTGATTTTAATAGAACTATTTTGATTCCTGCTTCAGTAGTTGGAATTCTACCCGACGAAATATTGCTTGCTTCTTATAACAGCATACTTCGTGTTTTTAGAATGACAATAAGAATTATATCATTTATTTTCTTCAATATCTTTCCTTATACGGCAGTTCGTGTTATTTATGTGTCTTTCACTGTAAATTCTCGTATATTATATTCCATGAATCTATCTTTGAAATCGAGATTGAAATTTTGCGCTTCGCAAATAGAAATTAGGCAAATTCTTGATAGCTACTCTGGATCTACTTGTGTCGTTAAAAAAGTTAATGAAACTTTCGCTCTTCTATTAACTATTTTATTGGCGTATCAATTGTTCAGTGCGTGTTATGCCCTAAGTGTGATTTTTGGTCCTATCTCTTTAGATATTATGAGGTTTATATCATATTTATTATCGATTATTATTTCTTCAACGGAATTTGTTGTTCTTGTTAATGCTGCTGTTGATGCAAATAATGCAATTTTTCAAGCCAAAAAAGTGCTCATCTCCAAATTAGAAACAGATAGTGACTTATTGGCTAAACCAGACAAATCTTTTAACCTAATGTACATAAATACTGTTTTCAAAACTATAAAACATAATGTAACTGTGACACCATTTGACATGTTTGAAGTGGAAAAAAAGTTGATTTTGGCTTTTACTGGATTGGTAGTTAGTTATGAAATCATCATATTGCAATTCAAAGATTAAAAATTGCACTTACATTAAATTAAATGTTGCAAATATATTAAACTAACACTTTTAGGTGTGCTAAACTTACCGTTGTAATTATATAAAATTTGCCGTTTAATTTATATTTGAATAATACAATATCTTTATTAATGGTTTGAGCAAGCGTACTAGTTGTTACTGGAGCCGGATAAATTAAGAACTTGTCTCCATTTACAACAATGAAAAATCAAATGCATATTTGTATGAACTGCATGGTAGTGATTGTCTAAAAAGAAACCCTTGTCACGCTGTTCCCTGCTTCAAATTCAAAATCATATGCCTCCTTCTTCATCCTCTTACCAAGGTTCGGGCCAGTTTTCGATTTTGCGATCTGAAATTAGAAGTATAGCGTGATTGAAATTTTTACGATTTTGCCTAAGCTGTTTGGAATTCATTGTAAAGTAAATTTTCTGTCATTTTGGAACAGGAAAAATTAAATATTTGAAGAAAGTAAAATCTCATGCACCGTATTGCCTTCAAATCATCTTTAAAAACGAATCCCACAGTAAAGTCAATATCTCATAAATGTATTAACGAAATAAAGTCGGAGTTTTGAATTCATATAGAACATAAATTTCCTATGAGCTGCACAATCAGTTTTCCCGATGAGCAGACCTTGTGCGTTCTCCGGAAGTGGTATCCACTCTTTCAGGACCACCACAATGGGTGAGATACCGTTGACCATGCTAATTTGGACGACTAGTTTCTGCCACACTAGATGGCAGCACCGAGACTCTATTTGGATGCTAAAGTGCAGTAGGAATTTAGTTTTGCCGGAAATGCCAAGAGCCAATAAGGCACTCCAGGGATCTTTTACATGCCGCATAATCATACGACATGGCCGCTGAGGATTTTCAGCATCCCGAAATGGGCCGGGGCTCGAATCCGCAGACTTGGGCTCAGAAGACCGACGACAAACCAACTGCGCCACCCAGCCACTACATGTAGAATATTAAATGAACTATAATTTAGCGAATCACAGTCAAGATTAAAATTGAATTAAAATTGACTATTAATTAATAAATATTTACAGATGTTGAAAATTTGTGTCAGTAATTTGTCGTAATTTGTATGGTGAAAATTTGTATTAAAGAAAATAGAGGAAAATTTGTTATTCGGCTTATTTTTTGTAGTGACAAAGCAAGCTTTTGCAACAAAAATAAATGTGTTGTGTCAACAGATTTATATTAGTATATGGGGTACAAGTTTTATTCTGAAATCTGCGAAGTAAATCTGTACCTGCACTAGATGTGAATATTTTAAGTTGGAAGAACTTGTATAAACCATTCTTTTTCAAGGAGCGAAGATTTTTATTCATATTTTCATTATTTTTATTTTGCTTTTCTTAGGGATTAAGGCCTTTTCTTTACGTATTTTTAGATGGAGGTATTTTCACATGATAGTATTTTAAATTAAAGATTTGAGACAATAAATTTTTATTTGGTTTAAGAGACTCTCAAGGAGTAAATTGCAACGAAGGAGTAAATTGTAACGAAATGGCTACTACCTTATACCAAAGTAGTGTTCCTCTTCATTTGGAATGTTCTGCTGCACTACTTGCGGAAAGTGACCTCTGCCAGTTTTTGCATTCAGTAGCACTAAGATTTATAATTATAGTAAGATATAATACACATAAGAATCAGAAAATGTATTTTTACGATAAAATATCATTAATTTAGAATAACATGTACAACAATTCATAAAAATAAATTTAATTTGTTAATCAAACTTACGTTTATCACAGAGAATACTAAAAGGTGAACTTGAAGAAGGCTAAAGAGTGCAGAAGCTCAGTAATCATATTCATGTTATAATAACTTTTAACGACGAACAACAAATCCTTCAATCCAATTACAACAAACAACAAAAAACTTTCGATTGCAAATATAACTTCTGGCGGTTAAAATAGTACGCCAATAATGGAGTTTTCAAAAGGAAAAAATAATTATCGCTTTGTGTGAGAGAGGAAAAATTCAGTGTAAGCTACTTCAATTTGAAAGTGTTTAGATTTAATCTACACTGTTTAAATTGTATATAAACACTTTATTTTGTGTTAACCGGGAATAAAGTGTTCAAACATTCGGTTGCATAGTTCGCGATAAATCGAATTTTTAAAATGCCGTAGTATAGTTATTTCTCATGAACTATTCGACCAATTTAGCTGAAATTTTGCATTTTATCATGCAAAATTATATTTTTTTGTTTTATGTAAGAAATTGCATACCTTACAAATCAAATTTTTTCGTAAAATTAAATAAAAAAATAAAATGTAATAAATATTTACTATAAGTTTTTTTTGGTCGGAAGTATAACTTATATTTGGTTTAAAGTTATATTTGGTCGGGATAAATTATATTATATTGGCCGGGATAAAGTTATATAATTAAAGTTGTATTATATTTGATACTATAAGTTATATTTGGTCGGGATAAACAAATTTTGTAATTTGTATGCAAAAGTTTTCCTATCGCTTGAAAAGTGTTCGTTTGCTTTCATTTTACACCAACATTGAATTGGTTTCAAATATTGGATCGCTTTCCTGACCAAACTATATATATATTTCAGATTTGCGGCTACATTCTATTTTTTTTTGTCCGAATCCGTCGATAAAATAGCTTATTAATTCAGAGGAGGTACGTTTTTGGTTCTGATTTCGTAACTGAAATTACAATCTGCACTAATTAATTTTATAACCATCGTTGAACTGCTGTCCCAATTTTATGGATTAACGACTACTAGTGTTCAGCACCGTAACCTTGTAATTTTGATCCCAATCCAGAAGACAATGGAACTCCTGGATCGAGTATTGAGAGAAATTTGCCTTCGTGGAGGACTTTTTGAGGGAGCTAATCCGCATTTGCGTTACATGGAGAGGAAGATCACGAGATCCTGCCACGGTTAGCCTGACAGCAAGGGGACTCTAACCCATGATCCATCTAATACTGAGGATATTTCACGTCAGTACTGCGGTCGGCGCAATTTATATCGACTGGGATTCGAACCCGGTTCGCCTCATTGGAAGGCGAACGCTCTATCCCCTTAGCCATCACAGCTCTGCACTAATTAATTACCATATTTGAGCATAATTGCAGCGTTGAAATTGAATCTTCCGCTATTGATCACGTAATTTTTTTTGTATATCTGAATATTGATAAGAGATGGCGCAATTAGTCCCCATTTACTTTACAATTTTCACAGTGAGATTTAATGTTTCGTATTGAAATCAAAATCATTTTGAACTTTCTGTAATTTATTTTTCACCAGTGTAACCGTTGCATGTAATTATTTTAGTTTCATGATAAATGTGATTTTTACTCGCTGACGCCCATAACAGTTCGTAAAACTGCTTTAACGGTAAGTTTGGAAAATTATTTTCTAATTTTAATAACTATTACATGCAGATGTTAATTTTAAACACCCAAAAATAATAGATTTGAATTTAAAAAAATCCTATTGTAGTCTTGGATGCATTGCAGGGAAGCTGAAGATCACATATTTATCCACCAATAGGTCAAGCAGAAAACTTTTTGCTGACAAAAATATTTTACGACTGTAAATTTTAGGTGGAAAGTGCATAAAATTTCAGCCAATAAAAAAAAAGCCTTATTTGAGCCGGAAATTCGAAAAAAAAATCCGCACGAGAAGTGGCCGAATCCCTCGTGAGCACTAACCATAAGTGTTTTTTATGAATTTTTGAAATGTTTTATTTTTATGAAATTATGAAAAATAATATAAAATAATGCATTAAACCAATACTCTTATTATTATTTTATAACCGTAGTTGAGCAGCCGATCAAATTTTGGATTTGTAACTATTAATGTAGAACTCTGTAGCCTTGTAATTTTGAACCCTACACAGAAGACAATGGAACTCCTGGATCAAGTATTGGGAGAAATTTGCCCCCGTGAAAGACTTTTCGATTGAGTTAATCCTCATTTGCGTTACTGTAGACGAGAAACACGAAAATCCTCCACTGTTAGCCTGACGACAAGGGCACTCTAGCTCACGATCCCATTTACAGCTGAGGTTTTTTTACGTCCGTATTATGGTCGGTGTGAGTCGGGAGCAAAAATTGTATCAACCAGTCATCGCTGGGATTCGAACCCAGTTCACATTATTGGAAAGCGCCCTTGAGCCACCACGGCTCTGATTATTATTATTGAGCTCTAATTAAAGCCTATTAATTTTAGTATTACTTGTTTTTCTTGAGAAATTGTAATGTATAAATAAACGCAAAAAAATGATCTTTTGAGCATTGTTTGAGTTTACCCTATCATTTTTTTTCCAAAATAGTGTTAAGATGCATTAGTAAAATGAATAAATTAAAATATTTATATATATAAAATAAACAGACAGCTGTCAGTTATTTTACCATAATTTTAGAATGAAAATTTTAGCAGTGTAGCTAAAGAATTCCAACCATGCGACCGAAATTAATAAATAGAAGTTGCAATTTGAAGTTTATCACATCAGAGCATGGAAAAGTCAACAAACTCTTTGCTTTAGAAATAGACAGTCAGTTGAGACATTTCTGGTAAGGCTTTGACGGAATGTTAAAAAGTTGAAAGGTATTGAATTTCATATAGTTCGTTGTGTCCTTATCGTTGTGCATTGCGGGAAATTCTTAACTAGAATGACGAAAGTAGAATGAAGACAAGACAATCGAAAATAAAATGAAAATGTAAGCCTACCGGTTGTATTGGAGACAAGAAGTTTGTCTCAGTTAGACCAAGAAGATCCAGGTTTGAATTCCACTTCAAGTATCTTTTAGTTCTATCTGTCCTTAGTTTGCTGTGGCAGCTAAAGAGTCTGCAATATTAACAATATAAAATAATTAGTAGAAAAGTTAGATGCATTAGGCACTTTAAAGTTTCTTTTTTTTGGGGGGGGGGAATTGAATGACGAATTATTTATTTAATTTTGAAGAAACGCGCTTCTTTGAAGTATTGACGATAGTTATTTCATCAATGGACAACTCTTTTGCTCGAAGCATACAAAGTAAACGTTTTCGTCAAAAACGACAAAAGTTTCGTGATATCTGAATAACTATTTTTCACGGTGTATATATAGTCCAGAAAATTAAATGCGATACAGATGAAAATGGATGCAGATAGCGTGTCAAGATTTTCAAGAAATACTCAACGAAAGTTTACTGCTATAATCGTTAAAGAATGGAGAGTCTTATTTGTAATTTTTAACGTGTTCGGATTAAATCCGATGATGAACTACAAAGGGAATTTTTTATGGAGAAATTTACGAAAACTATGTCAAAATTTACTTTTTATTTCGTGGGTGACAATAACATTATATGTTATTTTGGCTTTCTTTTTAATTCATGCTATAAATGATAAATTGTCTTTAAAATACATTTCTTTATTTCACATTTTAAAATGGACGATAGTAATCGTTTTGAGTTTCACTTTACGAACAGCGCTTAAAAAACTTGTTAATTTCGTTGGGATAAATTATAAATCATCTGAAGCAAGTCTAAGCATGAATCAATCAAATACCTTTAGATATTTATTTATTTTGACAATGCTTCATTCTATGATAAACATTTATGGATCATTTTTTGGAAAGAATGCATTGAAATTAGTTTCTGATTCAGCATTCGTAATTTTACCCGATGAGATACTACTTTCTAATAACATTAAATCATTTCTTGTTTTTAGAAAAATGATATTTATAACAGCTACTATTTTCTTTAATGTAATACCTAATGCAGCTGCGAGTGTTATTTACATAATATTAATGGAAAATTTCCATTTAATAATTTGCAGGAATCAATCATTATTGTTAAAAATGAAATTAGGTGATTCCCTAAAATCATTTCAGCATATCTTTAATGAGTATTCTAAATTTACTTTTAGAATAAAAAATATTAACAAATCAATCTATCCTCTGCTAATTCTTTTATTAGCATATCAATTATTCAGTCTATGCTATGCTTTAAAAGTGATTATAAATCTGAACTCGAATATTTTAAAGAGCACATCATATCTATTATCCATTATCATTTCTGGAACTGAGTTCATTATTCTAATTAATACAGCTGTCGAGATAGAGAGTGCAATTTTTCAAGCCAAAAAAGTGGTCATATCAAAAATAGAAAATGATGATGGGTTCTTGGTCAAACCAAACGAATTATTGATGTATCTTTACATTAATGCTGTATTCAAAAGATTAAGACATGATATGGCCGTGGCACCATTTGATATGTTCAAAATGGATAAAAAGTTAATTTTAGCATTTGCAGGCCTTATTGTTAGCTATGAAATCATTATATTACAATTTTCCGACTAAAGTAAAATGCAATATTTATTAAAAAATAGTTGCTAAAAATTCTGGGAGTATATTTTCGTTACCATTTAGAATACATACAGAAATCAAAACTATTAAACTAGAAATTTGAAACTTTTAGCAACAACATAAATGACCAAAACTAAAGAATTGTTGAGGCAGCACAATTAGTGTTATCATTTGCAGTAAATTATCCCACTGATTTCATAAGAATTTGAATTATATAATTAACGTAACTAACACAATATTAATTGCAAAATAAAAGCAGTACGTTAAATATTAAATAATTTTTAAATAAATTTTATTCATGATTCATTATAACATAAAATATTGTTTTACTTTTGAGAAAACCAACAATATTCAGAATATTTTATCTTCTCATTTATGAAGTTAATAATGGTCATGTATAGAGTAACAGCCATCTTACATGCTTTAAGTCATTGATGCTCGAGCAAAACTTATAATTGCAAAAAGTTTCTGCTCCACTGAATTTATATACTGTTCCAGGATTGTCTAAAAATTAGCCATTAGATCAAATTGTTTAACGATATATTTCTTTCTTCCTAAAAGGTATTGTTGTTATAAAATGTTTCAAAGGTTCCTTAAGAACCATTTTTACCCTTAAAATATTATACCGTAATTTTTACAGCAATGTTTATGAAAATAGAATGATTTAGTGATATTACAGTAATTTTTACTGTTAAAATTACCATATCACATTTTTTATTTTATCCATGATATGTTCCCCTAAAAATGAAATTTACAGTGAAACGTACCGGCATCCTTTTCAAAATATTACTTTTTAAAGTAATTTACAGCATGTTCAAAAGTTTAAGAAGAAATATACCATCATGCATGTCTTGAGATCAAAAAGAATGTAGATAACTTGTCAGTTTTTTTCAACTAACACTCAAAGACATTTAATTATATCTTAATGGAGAATCGCGTTTTTAATGTTTAACGTATTCACAGAGTGAGCCTTTTACGCCATAAACTATTAAATTCGGTCAAAATTTACTGTTCATTTTATGGGTGACTTTGGTTCGCTACCACTAGAAAGAATTATTTTCAAAATCCTCATAAGTTGGAGGGTATGTAAATCATATAATACTTTGGGTTTTTTTTTTCTTGGTTCATCCGATAAAAAAGAAATTATACGTGAAATGAATTGCCGTATTTCACATTATAGAATATCTGATAATAATTCATTTGAGTTTGCGTATGGTACTTGCAAAAGTTTTTTTAGTTGGAAGAAATCATTAAGCAACAAATACAAGTAAACACAAAGCATTTAAGCATATGTAGTGTGTCTTCTACTATGAAAATACAATTCCAATTTACTAGTATATAAGACATGTTAACTTGATTCTATGGTGGGGTACCTTTTCATAAATGAAGGTTTCCGATAACTACTCACCGCATATTGGTGACCTGAGGACGTGATGTGAACACGCCTAACCTGAGAGTAACGCCCACTTCGATCTGAACACGCCTACTTCGATGGATGATCCACATTGAGCAGTTGACTTGCTACTTGTGACTCCGAAATTATCTACCTCCTCGCGCTGTTGCTGCTCAGTCTCGATCACACACATCGTACTAACTCAACGTACTGTATTCACTCGACTGCTAATGGCAACACAGGAGCGACAGGAGTGAACTTAATACAGCTCTCCCAATCATTACTCGGAAGTACGTTGATCATAATACAGCTCTCCCGTCTTCTCACAAAACAGCAATGAATCAACTAGTGGTATCGTTCATCGAATTCCATCACAGATATAATTCTGGTGGGGGAGTCCTGTAGTGTGTCTACCACTACGAAAATACAATTCCAATTCACTAGTATACAAGGCGTGATAACTCGATTCTATGACGGGGTACCTTTTCATAGATGAAGGTTAACATTGTTGATAACAACTCTCCATTTATCTATTAGAAATTTATCTATTTTGCTTTTGCTCTAATTTACAATAAACATTTGTTGTTCATCTTTGGATAGAGTGGCATTGAAATTTGCTTCTATTTCAGTACACCATTAAAAGTTTCTGGTCTAAATGCATTAGGTTTGTAAGGTACCGGTACTTTTTACCGTTAGATTCATTTTCACCGGAACATGTTACGGAACGAGAAAATTTGGTGTATCGTAATATTTAGAATGGTAATTACCTTAAAATCAGCGAATTGAGAAGAAATTACGGTATGATATTCAATAGTAGAAGGACTTAACGGATAATGCACTCAAAATGCCAGTACTTTCTAATTCAATACGAAATTGTTTGCAGTGAATATGAATTTCAATCTGAAAAAATATTGTTTGTTAACAATATTAAGAAATTTATAATTTTTAGAAAAGTAATATTCATAGCATGTTACTATTTTCTTTGATAAAATTTCTTATCCAGCAGTTAGTCCTAATTTTCAAATCACTGACCAAAAACCTTTGTTTCAAATGTTGCTTGAGTCTAAAACTTGAGTGGAACAAGACTAAAACTTGGTACATCTCCTAACATATTTAAATATATTATCAATGTTTATTCTAAAGTTCCTTAACACAGCTCTCTATTATCTACTGGCTATTTAATTGGCTTTTCAACTGGTAAGTGTACGTTAGTCTGTATAAGAGATTATACATTCTAATATTCTAAAAAAGCAAGTCTTATCTATTTGACTGAATTTATTATTCTAGTGAATGCCGCTGTTGAGAGAGAAGATACAATTTTCGAAACAAAAAAACTGCTCTTATCAAACATACAAAGAGATAACCAGTTTCTGGTCAACCGAAACGAATCCATCATCTATGTATACATAAATTCCTTATTCAAATGTCAAAGACATGATGTAGCTACGGCACCATTTGATATCTCTAAAATGGATAAAAAGTATGCTTCGTCGTTTGTTGGCTTAATTCTTAGCTATGAAATCATTGTTTTACAGTTTTTTTAAATAGGGATTGTAAGTACTAAACAAGAATGACGAAAATTTTGCTGGTATTTTTCTGTCGTCCAAAGTATATATTGAGGAAAAAAATAATGATTTTAGAGTTTGATTACTTCTAGTGGCAAGAAAATCAACAAAACGATTAAAATTGAAAAATAGTTGCTTAAGCATAATTTGTATCCTCTATTGGAATAACTTATCCCGGCAATTTTAAAATAGTTGAAAATATATATTTTTCGTTTAATTGAGTTTAAATAAATGATGTACGTTAAAAATAAAAATTAAATATTGTAAAAAATTAAATATTGAATAACACAATTAAATAATATTAATAAATACTTTGAGGGGAAAAAAATAAAATTAAGTATATTGAACCAGTGACCGGACTGAGTAGGGGTCAAGGAAATGGCCTTGCATCAGTTCTGGGTTTGAATCCCGGACAAGGCATGGATGTTCCTTCAATCTCAGTATTATCTATCCTTACTGTAGGAGCAACGTTGGCCCACCTAATATGGTTACCCTGAAAGAGTGGCCAACAAATCTGCCCTAATACGCCTGTATTGACTATTGTCAACCTGACTATTGTCAAGGCAATGGAAAAAAAAGTTCATTCAACCAGATAAAGAATTTCTTCTTAATTAAATAACATGTTAATTTTTACAAATTAATATTATAATTGATTTTAATTTTCTCCTTGAAATGTGTTATAATAATGAATTGCTATAATAATTATAGGAAAGGATCAATAAGTCTGATTGAAGCACATTCAAAACTCAAATATGACACAATGGAAATATAGATAATAATCGATGTAGAAAATGATGAGAAATAATCGATGTAGAAAATGATGAGAAATATTCGATATTGAAAATGAAATTTCTATATCGATTATTCCTGATCTGAAAAAGATAAAAGGTTGCTTTTCTTTTGGAATCAATATTTCTTTCTGCTATGATAAATTAATGTGATTTTCATATATCCAATATATTTTATTGATTCTAAACTGTCTTAGATATAATTAAATCTCAAGTTAATTATTTGCGATAATAAGAAATTAGGATAATCTTTTAAAAAATGTGATGAGATGCATGGACAGTTAGATAGATAAATGGTGATTAAATTTAATAATTGTAACAATTTGCTCTTATTATCAATTTATTTGATTTCTAATTTATTTGTGCACTGCGAAAAAAAATTGGTCAAGACTACCAGAATATGGTAAAATTTACCGTGTTTCTGGGAGAATCAAAAGGTTAGGTAAGTTTTACTGAAGCGCTTTGGTAATGATTTTGGTAAAATCAACAATAAAATACGATTTAATATGTGATAATAATGTGATACAATTTGGTGATTTTATCATGATATCTATAATTACATTATATTTTCAATATTGTATTTTTTGCTAAATGTGTGGTGATAAAATTATAATTTTTTTTAATCAAAATTGCCCTTATTGGTAAAAAGAAGCATAATTTTTTAAATAATTCATGTACGCTAATTAAAAGCCAATTAATATAAATTTATGTACGCTAATTTTACCAAAATTTTTTTTCCGTGTTAAAAGCCTGAAAATTCAAATACTTGCATTAGCAAATGAATACTTCAAAAATAAAATTCTTTAAAGTCTACTAATGTAATTTTAAATTAAGTGCAAAGTAACGATGCTCATTACTCAGCACATATTTACCCACGTATTTAAACATATCAAAGGAAAAAATTACAGGACCGCATTATTTCATTTTTGCTCTCAATTTTGTTAGAGTAAAAACATGTATTACGTGGTATTATTTCCAAGACATAAATCTGTAATTATATGAGCTGTGTTACAGAAGAGCTAGTAGACACTTGAAATTAGTAAAAAAAATATATTCCAGTAATGTAGTATTTTAAAAAAATGTAATTCAGCTTAAATACATAAGTATGTTATATTTTCTTTCAGTTTATGTGTTGTTCAGATGCAAGCTTAAATCTCGTGTTCGCTTTCGTAACCAAATGTATTAAAAGTTTAGAGCATTGCAAACATTCTGCTAATTTGTTAACTGTCAATTAAATTAATTAAACGTAAAACAGCATGTTTTGAAGTAGTAAGGTTCATGCATTAACATGGAGCAGTATGATATAGCAGCAGTAGCGCAGAATGATTTGAGTGTTAATTTGTTAACTCTCAATACAACTAATCAAACGCGAAACTGCATGGTTTGAAATAAGGCTGATGTTTTTCCTAAATATTTCTTGTGCTACATTATGTGTGAATATGGTATAAACGCATTTTTCAAAAATTGCCTGCCATTCATTGAAATAAAATGAAATACCTTGACATACACGTTTATGTTTATATCAATGCCTTAGAGAAGAAAACATGTTGCTGAGTTTTTTATGTTAAAAAATAATATAAGTGCTCTATAATTGCGTTTAAATGTATCTTCTATGTCGTTAAATATATGTGTGAAAATGAATATTTTAAGTATAGCATTTGTAGCTGCTACAAAACAGCTTGTTTGACAGAATTTTAAGGAACAAGTGTTCAATTCTTAAGCGTTCAATCTTTAAATTTTTTTGCTAAGGAAGAGAAAAAGAGAAATATCGGATAGCGTGTCAGTTTTATCAAGTGATATTCAGACTTATTTGTTGTACTCCGGTGTTAACAATAAAGAATTTTGTTTTCCTGCTGAAAGTATTTTGCATGAATCCATCAGAAAATTTATAACTTAAGCTCAATTCACCAAAAATTTCAAAAGTCCTTTTCATTTTGTATGTGTTAATATCATTATATAATATTGCAAGATCCGTGATGACTCAGAGGACAGAGCGTTCGCTTTCCAATGAGGTGAAAAACGCTTGAATCCAAGTGATGACTAGTCGATACGAATCCCGCATCCGGCTTGCACCGACCACTCTGCTAACGTAAAATTTCCTCAGTGGTAGACTGATCATGGGTCATAGTCCTTTTGCCGCTAGGCTAACCATGGGGCGTTTTCGTGGTTTTCCTCTCCAAGAAGCTCAAATTCGGGCTAGTTCCATCAAAAGGTCCTTCACGGAAGCAAATTTCTCACACTACTTGATCCCTTGTCTTCTGGATTGGGTTCAAAATTACAAGGCTACGGAGTTGAACATTAGTAGTCGTTAACCCAAAAAATTTGGTCGGCTGTTCAGCGTCGATTATAAATATAAAAAAATATATATAATATTGCAGCTATTTGTTATTTTATTTGCGCATCAATTATTTAGCGTGTCTCATGCTCTGAGTATTATTTTAAAACTAAACTTCGTTGATATTCCATTGTACATATCTCACTATTTATACTTCGTTATAGCAGGCTTCGAAGTCGTTATTCTAGTGAATGCTGTTGAGTCGTATTCTATATCGCAAGCTGAAGAAAGTGCTTACATCAAAAATAAGATCTGATAATGAATGCGTGATAAATTCGAATAAAGCATTAAGCTATGTACACATTAATAATGCATTCAAAGCTCCAAGACATGAAGTGACTGTGGCACCATTCGACATGTTTAAAATTGAGAAAAAAATTAGTTTTAGCCTTTACTGATCTATACTGTAAAAGTACTGGCACTTTTGGAGCATCATCCGTAAAATACATTTAACCGTAAAATCCCTTTTAACCGTAAATAATTCTATAGCATTTCTTATAAGGATATTTTTACTTAGAATGATTCATTGATGATTTTAGAGTAAATATTACTCTAAAAATTACGGTATGTCAGATACTTTGTGTTCCAGTAATAATGGATTTTACGGTAAAAAAAGCACCAGCACCCTGAGAGCCGATATTTTTTACTTACCGTAATTTGATCCAGAATTTTTACAGCTTAGTTGTTAGTTCTGAAGTTACTAGAATTATGAATTTACTTTGTACTAGAATTATTAAGATATTTTTAAAACATGCTTCAATCGTTTCTACATATATCATATTCTTCTAACCAAAAAATGTTACAACTTGCATATTTTATGACAATTAGCAACCTAGCTTAGTAGAAGAAACTTAAAAGAAAAAAAATAGAAAACAAAATCAGCACGCTAAGGTTTATCCTTAATATTCCCATGCAAGCAGAAGTTTCAGTTCAATGTTAAACTTGTTTCAGTTTAGTAAATAATCTGCTGAGGACTTGTGAATGAACAACGGGAATAAAGCACAAAAAACAGACATATTTTAGTTTTTTGTTATATAAACAAGAACCTTTCTTTAGAAAATGGACTTGAAGGTTTTTGTTGAAGAAAATTTTTGTTTGAAGAAAATTTTTATTTTTAGAACTGATCCAAAATATGTCCGTTTTGGGGTTTTAATCATGTTGTTTAGGTTCATTTATAACTCCAAATTTTTTAATAATTGTTCCATTATTGAAACTTATAACTAGACTTTCATATATAATAAGAACCATGGTGGCTCAGGGGATAGAACGTTTGCCTCTCAATAAGGTGACCCAGGTTCAGATACAGGGATTCGAAATGTTCATGCAAAAATAACCTCAGTGGTAGACGGGTCATGGGTAAGAGTCCTCTTGCCATTAGGCTGAACGTAGGAAGTTTCGTGGTTTTCCTCTCCATGTAAAGCAAATACCGTTTAGCCCAGCCGAGCGTAAGATTAAAACATTAAGATGTCTTCCAGCAGTCAATTTCCTTACAACGTCAGATTGAAATACTTTTCCATTCATGTTTTAATTTTGTTCAACTACAAAATTCTTAATAGAGAATAACATTGAAAACACTGCGACCTTGTTTTCATTTTAAATACATAACAGGAAGCTTGCATTTGAAATCAAATACGCAAAAGATCTGATACGTAAAAGAGACTCAGCATAATTCATTCAACTTATTAAATATTCTCAACTTAAACTGCTTTAAAGTAATTTCTGCTTTAAAGTCATTAACTATCAGAATCACTTAAAAACTCTGTTGTTGATATTGCACAAATATTTATGCTGAATAAAGGACGTAATTAATAGAATTATTCCTGAAATATTTAAATCTTAAGTTTGTTTCAAATGATATACTTTGGCTTTGCTTAATAAATATTTTTATTTTCTTCACTTTAGGGCTGAAATTATTTTTGAAATGGGGCAAAATAACTGGCTCTTTTTGATATTATACAATAAGCAAGTCTTTTTAAACATTAAATCAAAAACATATTTTAAACAATCCTATATATTTACAAACATTTACGACATTCTATTGCAAGGGAAAGTATTTATAATAATACCGAAAATAATTAAAGAAATAATCAAACACAATAGAAGCAATTTCCATATAATCAATCCTTTAGCAAAATAATCATATTAGTGATTCAATTTTTAAACAAGAACATGCTTGAAAGGTAAAAATTGCTGGAAAAAATCAATACAATGTCAATATTGAGATTAATTTCTTCTATGACGTTTTGATCGATTATTCTTTCTTTACACCAAACTAAACATTTACAGAACCTTTGCATACACGTCATTTCTAATAAACGTAAATATTTATTTACTTTCAATTAATTGAAATCGTTTTTATCGATAAACTTAATTAAAATTCACGACTTCAACAAAATACTTAATAGATCTGGATACTGTTGTGAGAAAGATGTTTGTTTATGGCAAGAATAGTAGCTGTCCAAAATTATATTTTTGATTATAAAAAATCATTTAATCATATAAGTGGTTATAATTTTAAATCGTCCTGCATTGTAATTGGTGTGATATAATTGTCTGAAATTCTCAGTAAATGACTCTATAATCATGTTTGTGTAAAACTAAAATGCAAGAAAGCAGGAAATGGAACGTTATTTCAACTTTTAACTCCAGATAAGTTTAAATATTGTTTATTACATAACGGGGCTAATTTTAAGAATAATATTCTATTTAAAATAATTTTTAGGAGTGCTCAAAACATTGCAACATTAAATGATGATTTGAACTCCATTGTCTAAACTTGTCGGCAATTTCATAGAATAATTCCTAAAAATGTGTAAAATTGTTTTCATGACAAATAAATGGACCTAAGTCAACCATGGTTCTAGAAGGAAGAAAAAGCTTTTGGAAAGAAAAATATCTCTGAATAATATAAAAGGAAGATATATTCTTGATAGAGAATCATTAAACCATATTAGTGGTTTCATTTCTAATACTTTCTAAAATATATGTTTTTTAAAGTTCAGTTGATAATTATTTAATATTCATAAAATTACTGGAAAGATCACTAAAAGAGAGCAAGCAAAAGTACATATTATTAAATATTCAACTCCAGATTTATTAAACTAAAGTAACAAGGTAACGTAATTCGTAACAGGATTTATATTTTATTTAAATTAGTTTTTCAATGTGCTTGCAAAATTGTAACATTTAATTCATGATACGAGAATTTTAAAACTGTTTCTGTGTTTTTAAGATTATGACCGTCTAATAATTTAAATGGATACACAATTCATATTCTAATTAAATTTTAACTTTTCTGAGTTTTATGTAATTTTTGGTGACTATTTCTGTAATTTAATTTTAAACACATTTGTTTTATCATGTAATTTTCAATCGTGGCACAAACATAATTAATCAAACCTATCAAGACTTTTTTAGTTGTTATAAATATTAAACAGATTAAATTACTGTTGTGACAATTGTTGTTATGACAATGCTCTAAATGTCTTGAAAAAACACAAAATGGAATCTTGAAAGACTAATAAAAGATTAATAAATAAGATTTTGAAATTCTAAAGGTTAGTCAAAAAGAAATTTACTTCTCATTGTATTAATGTTATATTAAATTATCTAAAACAAATTACCATAAAATCTATCATGGCTTTGAAAATGCTTTGTTATCATGATTCTTAATGTAACTTATATCTGAAGTGTCCATGTAAGTTATGCTAATATTTGAATAATTTGCATTTCTTGTAGGTCTGAAATAAAATACAATTTTTTCAGTTAATGTCTGCACAATTTGAATTTGCATAAATTGTGTTTATTTGTGTTACACGTGTTTGCATTTCGAAACAAAACGAGTGTGTCTAGTTTATAATCAATATTCATGATTGAATTGTTTATTAAACAATAATTTGCCTGTTAAATGTTCTTAAATATTTTAAAATGTATTCGTACATTAATATTTCAATATACGCAAAAGAATTATTGGTAGGTCCTAAACATTGTGCTCAAACCGGTAGCTCCTAATATTAAAAACAAAAAAAAATGACATTTTATTTCTCAAAACAAAATAAACTAAATGCAAAAAAAGCTTAAACTTGTTAGCGCTTAAGACGCAGAAAAATTAATTTGATCAACGCTTCACTTTGAAAAAAAGTATTTAAACTTACAACTGACTTTCCAAATCAAAATGGATACCATTAGCTTATCGAGTTTTTCAAAACAAAAGAATTTTGTCAATTTGATCGTCAATAAAAAAGAATGGAGAGCTTTATTCCTACTCCTTAAAATCTGTGGCATGAATCCATCTGAAAATTTCAAAGAGAGTACCTATCATCAAAAAATAAAGAAATATTTTCAGAATTTGCTTTATACTGTTTGGGTATTAATCTCAACATATAATGTTATTATTTCCTTATTCGTTTTCACGGTAAATTCGGACACATCTTTAAACTCAATTATTTTAATTCATAACATAGAATGGCTGATAATAATTGTTTTGAGTATTATTTTGCGTGCAATACAGAAAAAAGTAGTTAATTTAGTCGGAAAAAATATTCAAACGGCAAATACAAGCTTGATTGCAAATGGTAATAAAAGCTCAAAAAGTTTCCGAATTTTATTAATTTTTGCATTGCTGCATTGTGCTATAAACATTTATAGGTCAGTTTCCTTTTTAAACACATTTTCTGTTTCCGTGTTACGAATTTTACCTGATGAAATATTGTTTGCATCTCACCATGATGTATTCCCAGTTTTTCGAACGACAATAAGAATCATATCATTTATTTTCTTTGATATAACTACTTATGCAGCAGCTGGAATTATTTATCTATCTTTATCGGAGCATTCTCGTTTATTACATTCAATGAATCTATCTTTGAAATCCAGATTGAAATTTTGTGCTACACAAATAGAAATTAGGCAAATTCTTGATAGCTATTCTAGAGTTACTTGTGTCGTTAAAAAAGTTAATAAAACTTTCGCTCTTCTATTAACTATTTTATTGGCGTATCAATTGTTCAGTGTGTGTTATGCCCTAAGTGTGATTTTCAGACCTATCCCTTTAGATATTACGAGGTTTATATCATATGTATTATCGATTATTATTTCTGCAACGGAATTTGTTACTCTTGTTAATGCAGCTGTTGATGCAAATAATGCAATTTTTCAAGCCAAAAATGTGCTGATATCCAAATTAGAAACGGATAGTGAATTATTGGCAAGACCAGATAAAGCTTTTATCCTGATATACATAAATACTGTATTCAAAACTGTTAGACATAATGTAGCTGTGACACCATTTGATATGTATCAAGTGGAAAAAAAGTTGATTTTGGCTTTTGCTGCATTGGTTGCAAGTTATGAAATCATCATATTGCAATTTAAAGATTAGCAATCGCAATAAATTTGAACAATACAATATCTTCAATAATTGCTTGATCAAGTTTTCTAGCTGCTTCTAGAGCCTCTTAATATTCGAAACAAGCTATTAAACGATTAAAATAATGAAAATGTAAAATAAAATTTAAATGTATAGAAATGGAATCTATCCAAAGCAATGCAACATATTGTCTGTAACAAGATTTATAATTAATTTTAACTCAATATTTCGAAGTGTTTAAATTATTAAATATTTAATGAAAATATGATTTTCTTAAAGTGTTCCTGTGTTTCTTACAATGAAGTTATTAAGTCCTTTAAATTGTCAAAATTCTAAATGTTTTGCATCATAATTTTTCTGATTTATCTATATTTTTCGACAATCATTCCTAAACAAATTTACTTGAAAAAAGTAAACAGTAGCATGCTATTATTTTTTTATTTTCAGATTTAATTAATTAAAGAAACGCTGCACTTTTCATAGCCAGATTTATAAAAACAATTGTTTTTCAACGCTTTGAAATCATTGCAATATTCAATCATGATGTAACTATTATCATATCAAACGCGTCTTGCATTTTTAGTTGTTATGACAAATTATTGATTAGATTGGCAGTTAGAACAATTGTTGTTATGACAATGCCGCAAAGAGTCTTGAAAAGAAACAGAAGTGGTTATGTAAATGAGGGAATGATTTTAAATAAAAGATTTTGAATTGACAAAGATTAGTCGAAATACATTTTACCTCCCTCTGTATTAGCATTATATTAAATTCTCCAAAAAACTATTATAACTATGAAAACGCGTGTGTCACCATAAAGTTTAATCTAACTTTTCTTTTCTCAAGTGACCAAGTGAATCATGCGTATTTCCTCGTTCAACTAATACATAGAGGATTTGCATTTATTTAACGTGTGTGACATATTACTATTTTTTAATTCTGACATTTCTGATTTTGTCTTAAGATTCAAATACAATTTAAATTGTAGCTCATATCAATTTGTAACAAAATGTGTGCATTTTGTTTATAAACAGTATTCAAGATTGAAATGCTTGTAGAACAGTAATTTGCGTGTTCAAATATTTTCTATTACTCTGCATATATAGTTCCAAATAACGGTTGGTTCTTAAACTCTTGTTTGAATAGGTGACTTCTATTTAAAACAAAACTAAAAAAGACATCAAAAATTTTATTTTTTTAAAAGAAAATACATTTAATGCAAATATAATAATTTGTTTAGTGTTTAGAACGAAGAAAATTTAATTCAATTTCAAAATAAATAAATAAATTTAGATCTGGAATTTACTCTCGAAAGCAAAATGGTCACAGTTAGCTCAATAAGTTCATCAAAACGAAAGAATTTCACCAATTTGATAGTTAATAAAAAAGAATGGAGAGATTTGTTCTTAAGCCTTAAAATATGGGGAATAAATCCATCCGAAAACTACAAAGTGAGTCCTTTTCGTCAAAAAATAAAAAAATATTTTCAGAATTTACTTTTTATTTGTTGGGTATTAATCTCAACATATAATGTTATTATTTCCTTATTCGTTTACTCAATAAACTCGGACTCAACTTTTAATTCAATTATTTTAATTCATAACATAGAATGGCTGATAATAATTGTTTCGAGCATCATTTTACGTGCAATATTTGGAAAATTAGTAAATTTAGTAGGGAAAAATCTTCAATTTGCAAATACAAGTTTGGTCACAAATTACAAGTTCAGGTTCGTAAAATACAAGTACAAGTTTGGTTTTAAGGAAAGCTCAATCGGCCTCAGAATTTTACTATTATTTGCATTGCTACGTTGTGCAATAAATATATATCGATCTATTTCTTATTTTAATAGAACTATTTTGATTCCTGTTTCAGTAGTTGGAATTCTACCCGACGAGATATTGCTTGCTTCTTATAACAACGTACTTTCTGTTTTTAGAATGACAATAAGAATTATATCATTTATTTTCTTTAATGTATTTCCTTATACGGCAGTTGGTGTTATTTATGTATCTTTCACTGTAAATTCTCGCATATTATATTCCATGAATCTATTATTGAAATCAAGATTCAAATTGTATGACTCACCTATAAAAATTAGACAATTTCTTGATAGTTACTCTAGAGTTACTAGTATCGTTAGAAAAGTTAATAAAACTTTCGTTCTTCTATTAACTATTTTATTGGCGTATCAATTGTTTAGTGTGTGTTATGCCCTAAGTGTGATTTTCGGTTCCTTCCATTTAGATATTACGAGGTTTATATCCTATGGATTATCGATTATTATATCTGCAACGGAATTTGTTATTCTCGTTAATGCAGCTGTTGATGCAAATAGTGCAATTTTTCAAGCCAAAAAAGTGCTCATATCCAAATTAGAAGCGGATAGTGAATTATTGGCTAAACCAGACAAAGCTTTTAACCTTATGTACATAAATACTGTATTCAAAACTGTTAAACATAATGTAACAGTAACACCATTTGACATGTTTAAAGTGGAAAAAAAGTTGATTTTGGCTTTCACTGGATTGGTTGTTAGTTATGAAATCATCATATTGCAATTCAAAGATTAAAAATTGTACTTACATTAAATTAAATGTTGCAATTATATTGAACTAACACTTGCAGGTGTGCTAAACGTACTATTAATTATATAAAATTAGCCGTTTAATTTATATTTGAATAATACAATATCTTTCATAATGGTTTGAGCAAGCGTACTAGTTGCTACTGGAGCCGGATAAACTAAGAGCTTGTCTCTATTTACAACAATGAAAAAGCATATGCAAATTTGTATGAACTGCATGGTAGTTATTGTCTAAAAAGAAACCCTCGTCACGTTGTTCCTTGCTTCAAATTAAAAATCATATGCCTCCTAATTAGTGTGGTAAGCTATCTTCATCCTCTTACCATGGTTCGGGCCAGTTTTCGATTTTACGATCTGAAATTAGAAGTATGTCATGATTGAAATTTTTACGATTTTGCCTCAGCGGTTTGGAATTCATTGTAAAGTAAATTTTCTGTCATTTTAGAACCGGAAAAATTAAATATTTGGAGAGAGTAAAATCTCATGCACCGTATTGCCTTCAAATCATCTTTAAAAACGAATCACAAAGTAAAGTCAATATCTCATAAATCTATTAACGAAATAAAGTCGGAGTTTTGAATTCGTACCGTATATTAAATGAACTATAATTTAGCGCATTGCAGACCAAGCAGTCATGATGAAAATTGAATTGTAATTGACTATTGACTAATAAATATTTACAGCCTATATAATTTTGTATGTTGAAAATTTGTGTCTGTAATTTGTTGTATGGTGAAAATTTGTATTAAAGAAAATTTGTTACTCTACTTAATTTTTATAGTGACGAAAGAAGTTATTGCAACAAAAATAAATGTGTTGTCTCAACAGATTTATATTAGTATATGGGGTACAAGTTTTTTTCTAAAAGCTACGAAGTAAATCTATACCTGCACTAGATCTGAATATTTTATGTTGGAAGAACTTGTATAGACCATTTTTTTTCAAGGAGCGAGGATTTTTATTTTCATTCATATTTTTATTATTTTTATTTTACTTTTCTTAGGGATTAAGGCCTTTTCTTTACGTATTTTTAGATGGAGGTATTTTCATATGACAGTACTTTAAATTAAAGATTTGAGACAATTAATTCTTATTTGGTTTAAGAGACTCTCAAGGAGTAAATTGCAACGAAATGGCTACTACCTTATACCAAAGTAGTGTTCCTCTTCCTTTGGAATGTTCTGCTGCACTACTTGCGGAAAGTGACCTCTGCTAGTTTTTGCATTCAGTAGCACTAAGATTTATAATTGTAGTAAGATATGATACACATAAGAATCAGTAAATGTATTTTTACTGTAAAATATTTTTACGAATACTAAAAGGTGAACTTGAACAAGGCTAAAGAGTGCAGAAGCTCATGGTAATCATTTATGTTATAATAATTTAATACAGTTCACACAGGTTTGAAAAATGAGATATAGTTATCCTTATTATCAAACTCCAAACCTATATACCTATTTTAACGACGAATCCTTCAATCCAATTACAACAAACAACAAAAAACTTTCGATTGCAAATATAACTTCTGGCCGTTAAAAAAGCACGCCAATAATGGAGTTTTCAAAAGGAAAAAATAATTCTCGCTTTGTGTGATAGAGGGGAAATTCGGTGTAAGCTTCTTCAATTTGAAATTGTTTAGATTTAATCTACACCCTTTAAATTGTATATAAACACTTTATTTTATGTTAACCGGGAATAGAGTGTTCAAACAATCGGTTGAATAGTTCGCGATAAATCGAATTTTTAAAATGCCGCAGTATAGTTATTTCTCATGAACTATTCGACCAATTTAGCTGAAATTTTGCATTTTATCATGCAAATCAAATTTTTTCGTTCACCATTAAATAAAAAAATAAAATATAATAAATATTTACTATAAGTTATTTAGGTCGGAAATATATTGGGATAAACAAATTTTGTAATTTGTATGCAAAAGTTTTCCTTTCGCTTGAAAAGTTTTCGATTGCTTTCATTTTATGCCAACATTGAATTGCCTTCAAATATTGGATCGCTTTCCTGATTAAACTATATATATATATATATATCAGATTTGCGGCTACATTCTATTTTTTGTTGTCCGAATCCGTAGATAAAATGGCCTATTAATTCAGTGGAGGTACGTTTTTGGGTCTGATTTCGTAACTGAAATTACAATCTGCACTAATTAATTTTATAACCGTCGTTGAACAGATGACCCAATAGGTCAAGCAGAAAACTTTTTGCTGACAAAAATATTTTACAACTTGAAAATTTAGGTGGAAAGTGCATAAAATTTCAACAATAAAAAAAGCTTTATTTGAGATGGAAATTCAAAAAAAAGTCTGAACGAGAAGGGGCCAAATCCCTTGTAAGCACTAAGCATAAGTGTTTTTCATGAATTTATGAAATGTTTTATTTTTATGAAATTATGAAAAATAATATAAAATAATACATTAAACCAATACTCTTATTATTATTTTATAACCGTAGTTGAGCAGCTAACCAAATTTTGGATTTGTAACTATTAATGTTGAACTCTGTAGCCTTGTAATTTTGAACGCAACACAGAAGACAATGGAACTCCTGGATCAAGTATTGGGAGAAATTTGCCCTCGTGAAGGACTTTTCGATTGAGTTAATCCTCATTTGCATTACTGAAGATGAAAAACACGAAAATCCTCCACTGTTAGCCTGACGGCAAGGGCACTCTACCCCACGATCCCATTTAGAACTGAGGCTTTTTTACGTCCGTACCATGGTCGGTGTGAGTCGGGAGCGGAAATCGTATCAACCAGTCATCGCTGGGATTCGAACCCAGTTCACATCATTGGAAAGCGCCCTTGAGCCACCACCGCTCTAATTACTATTATTGAGCTCTAATTAAAGCCTATTAATTTTAGTATTACTTGTTTTTTGAGAGAAATTCTAATGTATACGTAAACGTAGAAATAAACGTAAAAAAGAATCTTTTGAGCATTGTTTGAGTTTACCTTATCATTTTTTTGCAAAATAGTGTTAAGGTGTATTAATAAAATGAATAATTTAAATTATTATAATTAGCGAAGTATGTTTAATATCGAAATATAAAAAAGTTTTAACTGAGTAGCAAATAGTGTATTTTTTCTAAAATGAATAGCTGGATTGATTTCAATTTTCTAAATTAACTATTCGCCTTATTGTAAAAGTGGCAGTTGAAAAAATAATTTTAATGTCATAGAAAGATATTGAAAAACATTGAAGAGTGCAATTTCAGAATATATTTCAGGATAATAGCTTGCTCATCAATTTTTGTTCTGTTTTTAAAAAATGAAGGATTCAAATAAAATTATTTCTCATTATGTTTCATACTAGCAATTTGGTTCGCGTTAGGAATGTGATTTGAACAAAATAAATTCTTGTTTATTCTAATGATTGATAAATTTTTTATCGATTAAAAATGTAACTGATATAGTTAATTTTCAGATTTTCTACTAAGCACTTGTTAATAAAGTGAAACTTGAAGAATCACGAAAAATCTTTACGACGAGAATAATACTTGTGAGTTATATAGTTTCCCGATTTTCCAAAAATTACATGTTCTGACATTTTGAACTTAAGTGAATTTTTAATGAAATTCATAATCTAATTTCTTTAAAGGATGATAAGCATTTTGCTCTTACTAGATTAAAAATTATTTGCAATATTAAATGAATATGAAAAAAATTCCTATTTTACAAATTTATTCCTAATTAACAAATTTATTACCGTTTACGAGGATTTTCATATATTTAAAAATTTTTTAAATCAGAATACATGAAGAAGGTAAAGCAAAACATAAGTTTAATACACGTAAAATAATTACGTTTAATGCTTAACTAGGAAAATATTAGAAACTGTCATAAAAATAAAGCCCGTATTACACTGTTAGAAATTTCTGGGAAAAAAATGATTAAATAACAATTTATTGAATGTTTTACTATATTTAATCAAAACAGTCAAATTACCATAAATAAAATGGCAATCAAATCGTTAAGTTTGAGAGAAACTGTTTATTTACTGCGTTCACCTAATACGGTTATACATCCAGAATTTTATCGCTCGGCAGAACTGGAGTTCGAGTCCTAGTGGTGACACCACAATATTTCCTTCATTTCCTTCACCACATAAAGAATTTCTAGTGTCCGGCACTCTCTGATGACCATTACCTTCTTTACGTTTTTGAAAAATGCTAGTTATAAATGGTTAAAAAACAGTATAGTTTTATATTTACGGTTTTATAACCATAGTGTTTGTAAATGGTTTCAAAACCATAAGGGAAAAAAATTTTCTTTACCGTAAACTTTACGGTTAATCGGATCGACAGACAGCTGTCAGTTATTTTACCATTATTTTAGAATGAAAATTTTAACAGTGTAGCTAAGGAAGTCCAACCATGCTACCGAAATTGATAAATAGAAGTTGCAATTTGAAGTTTATCACATCAGAGCATGAAAAAGAGAACAAACTCTTTGTTTTAGAAATAGATAGTCAGTGGAGCCATTTCTGGTAAAGCTTTGGCGGAATGTTAAAAAGTTGAAAGGTATTGAATTTCATATAGTTTTTATAACAAAAGTATCTAACTCGGAAAAACCTCCAAAATTATCACAAATTTGATTGTTGGTCGAATCTAGTCATGACATTACGCATATTCCTTACTTCTCTAAGTATACTCTCAGAAATAAAACCATCTCTTTCGATGATTGATAAATCCTTGAGAAGTATTTCGTTAATTTTGTGAACCATTTCGTCACCAAAGGCCGTGATTTATGACGGAACGGGTGCTCTTAAGTATAGGAAAGAAATGTTTCCTCAGTCCGATACCTTATCGTTCTGCATTGTGGGAGATTCTTAACTAGAATAACGAAAGTAGAATGAAGACAAGACAATCGAAAATAAAATGAAAATGTAAGCCTACCGGTTGTATTGGAGACAAGAAGTTTGCCCCAGTCAGACCAAGAAGATCCAGGTAGGAATTCCGCTTCAAGTATCTTTTTGTTCTATCTGTCCTAATTTTGTTGTGCCAGCTAAAAAGTGTGCAATATCAACAATATAAAATAATTAGTAGAAAAGTTGGATGCATTAGGCACTTTAAAGTTTCTTTTTTTTTTCGGGGGGGGGGGAGGGAATTGAATGACGAATTATTTATTTAATTTTGAAGAAGAAACCTTGAAGTATTGACGATAGTTATTTCATCACTTGACAGCATTTTTGCTCGAAGCATACAAAAGGAAACGTTTTCGTCAAAAACGGCGATAGTTTCGTGATATCTGAAAAACTATTTTTTTCAGTGTATGTATTCTTAGAAAATGAAATATCATACAGATTAAAATGAATGCAGATAGCGTGTCAGAATTTTCAAGAAATACTCAAAGAAATTTTACTGCCATCATCGTTAAAGAATGGAGAGTCTTATTTGTAATTTTTAACGTGTTCGGATTAAATCCGATCGTAAACTACAAAGTGAATTTTTTATGGAGAAATTCACGAAAACTGTCAAAATTTACTTTTTATTTCGTGGGTGGCAATAACATTATATGTTATTTTGGCTTTCTTTTTAATTCATGCAATAAATGATAAATTGTCTTTAAAATACATTTCTTTATTTCACATTTTAAAATGGACGATAATAATCGCTTTGAGTTTTATTTTACGAACAGCGCTTAAAAAACTTGTTAATTTCGTTGGGATAAATTATAAATCATCTGAAGCAAGTCTAAACATGAATCAATCTAATACCTTTAGATATTTATTTATTTTGATAATGATTCATTCTATGATAAACATTTATGGATCATTTTTTGAAAAGAATGCATTGAAATTAGTTTCTGATTCAGCATTCGTGATTCTACCCGATGAAATATTACTTTGTGGAGTTGCTGTCTGAAATGCAAAGTCCGAACTACGAATCTCTGACGTTGGACTACGTAGCTTGCAGCCGGTAATTGACGTAAACCTCATACCTGAATGGTGATATTCCTGAAGGGCGAAATCAGTAAAATGCGCACAGTATGTTTTGGATATAACTTGGCCGCATCCTCACAGCTTGCTCTCTCTCTCTCCCCGTCGGTTCTAGCTAGCAATCCGGCATGTTCTCGCCGGTTACCTTTTCGCAGTTTATTTCTATGCTGCTTCCATGTTAAAGTGGTTAAGTTTTATATATGTTAAAATGTTTTAGTTAAATTTACAAATTTCCTAAATGTTAATAAAGATATTAATTTAAACTTAGTGTTATTTATGAAGAGACCTATAACCCGTTCTCGGAAACATTTTCATGTGGAACGCTTTCCTAGAGTTATATTTCTTTTTAGAGTTTAAGTGGGGACTCTAACAAATATACCAAACAACCCCCACAAGTGGTGACCCGGACTTAGAAGTAGTGATATCCTTCTGAATCAAAGAATGTGTGTAATTATGGATTACTATTTTTCTTGAACGTGGCTGGCCTACCTGGTACGCAGTGAGTAGTTACTTCCTGGTTAATGTTTCTCTTTTTCAGAGCTGTGCATTGTGCCATTTTTATAGGTTTTAATGTTTCTATACACTAGTGAAATTTAAACTTAAACGTATTGAATTTAATTAAATTCTCATGGACTTGTAAACAATTTGAGTTGAATTCATAAAGTACAATGTAAAATTGAATTAATGCTTTCGTAAACTATTCATAATTTTTTTTGAATAATGTACTAGTTTTTAATACATTTTCAAAGGCATTTAAATCGTTAACTTGATAGTATAATGGCTGAAAACGAAATAGCCAGAGTTGCATTTCGAGCTCCACCCGTTTGGAAAACCGAAATAAATTTATGGTTTCTTCAAATAAAATCAAATTTTGTGATGTCGGGAATTGAAAAAGAATTAACAAAATTCCACTGCGTTGTAGCAGCGTTAGATATGGAAGTTCTGTCCTACGTAAAAGATAACGTTGAGGTTCCACCTACAGATAATCCATACACGGTTCTTAAGGAACGTATTGTAAAACGTTTGACACAGTCCGAAAGTTCGCGATTGAGGACTTTGTTACAGGAATTGTATTTAGGTGAGAAAAAACCAACACAACTATTACATGAAATGAGATCGTTAGCTGGTAGTCAAATATCTGACGATGTTTTAAAAACATTGTTTATTCAGCGACTCCCTATTAATATTCAGCAAATATTGTCAATTAGTAAAGACAAACTTGATGATTTGGCTCAAATCGCGGATAAAATAAACGAAGTTTCGTGTTCCGGTACTTCAAGTACAGAACATAATATTTCTTCCGTGGATTTAAAAGGGTTACAATCTCAAATTTCTGAACTTTCCGAAAAAGTTGAAAAACTGACTTTTCGACAAAAAAGTTACAATGGATGTAAATTTCGTCAACGGTCCGGTTCAAGGCCTCGTTCGAATTCGAATAATGTCAATAGAACTTCGGAAAAGCAACATTGTTGGTACTATTTTAAATTTGGTAAAAATGCTAAAAAATGTGTCGGTAAATGTTCATACTCGGAAAACTGAATTCCGCTGCTGTTTCGGTGACGACAGATAGTGGGTTAAAGTTCAGTCGCCTCTACATATTTGACCGAAAATTAGGTTTTAATTTTCTAGTTGATACTGGCGCGTCAATTTCAGTTTTTCCACGCGACCCACACATTCATAAGCAACCGACTACGGAGATAGCAATCTACGCTGCGAACGAACCAAAAACAAACACATACGGTTTTCGTAGATTAACGTTAGATTTTGGCTTAAAAAGGCAATTCATATGGAATTTTGTTATTGCTGATGTAGTGCGATCTATCTTGGGTGCAGATTTTTTAGAATTTTTTGGTTTATTGGCTGACATAAAAAATCGCAAATTGATTGATAGTACTTCGAGATTTTCAGCTAAGGGTACACGGGTTCGCGGAAAATCGTTAGGTTTAACTACGATTTGCGGAAATACTGATAATCATAGGCTTTTGTCAAAATTTCCCGGTATTACATATCAATCTTTTCTAAAGAGTCCTAAAAAGCACAATGTTACTCATTCTATCATTACAAAAGGTCCACCGGTTTGTGCAAAGGCTCGTCGTTTAGCCCCAGACAAACTTAAAGCAGCTAAAAAAGAGTTTGACATTCTTATAGAACAGGGTATAGTTTCTCCTTCAAATAGCCCATGGTCTAGTCCCATTCATTTAGTTAAAAAAAAGAATGATGAATGGCGGGTATGCGGTGACTATCGAAAGTTAAATTCGGTCACTTTAGAGGATCGTTATCCCATACCGCATATTCAGGATTTTTCATCTGGCTTAGCTGGTAAAACTATATTCTCAAAAATTGACCTGGTAAAAGCTTACCACCAGATCCCATTAGACGCGGATTCAAAATCTAAAAGTGCGGTAATAACACCTTTTGGTCTTTACGAATACAATTGCATGTGTTTTGGATTATCAAACGCAGCGCAAACTTTTCAAAGGTTTATTGATCAAATTCTACGCGGATTAGATTTTTGTTACGCATATTTAAATGACGTGTTAGTCGCTTCCGCAACTGAAAGTGAGCATATGATGCAATTGGAACTAATTTTCGAGCGGTTGAACTCGTTCGGTATTATTTTAAACGTCGAAAAATGCGTGTTCGGCCAAAAGGAGTTACAATTCTTGGGATTTCTTGTTAATACTCAAGGTATTTCACCTCTACCTGATAAAGTAACTGTTATTCAAAATTTCCCTTGCCAAAGACTGTTGAGGAATTGCGCCGTTTCTTAGCTATATTAAATTTCTATCATAGATTTTTAAAAAACGCTGCTACTATTCAGACCCCCCTACACGATCTTTGTAAAACTAAGAAAAAAAGGGATAAAACTCCGATCACTTGGTCAGCGGCAAGCATTAAAGCTTTCGACGCTTGTAAAGAATCCGTTGCAAATGCGGTAACATTAGCGCATCCGATAGTCAATGCGGACATTACATTAATGGTAGACGCTTCAGATATTGGCATTGGAGCAGTTTTGCAACAGATTGATAACGATATTGTACAACCATTAGCGTTTTTTTCACGCAAACTTACAACTACGGAACGTAACTATAGTACATATGATCGTGAGTTACTTGCAATTTATAGCTCTGTGAAGCATTTTAAACATAAGTTAGAAGGACGAAAATTTCACGTTTACACTGATTACAAGTCATTGACATATGCGTTTTGTAAAAATAATGGTAATAACTCGCCTCGACAAGTAAGACACCTCGAATACATTTCTCAATTTACTACAAATATACGTTTCATTTCGGGAAACGAAAATTTAGTGGCAGACGCACTTTCCAGAGTTTCTGAAATTCCTATATCTGATAATATTAATTATGAGGAAGTGGCACGTGCACAGTCTTCTGGGGATGAGTTGCATGAGGCTAAGAGATCAGAGGTTTTGAAGCTCAAGCCTTTCGTATTCACGTCAGATGGTTTAGAACTATGGTGTGACACGTCCACTGGAAAGGTACGTCCTTACGCACCTCAAGCATTTCGAAAAGTAGTTTTCGAAAGCCTTCATAACTTATCTCATCCAGGAGTGTAGGCAACTGTTGACTTGATCCGACAAAGATTTGTCTGGCATTCCTTAAAAAAAGACGTCTCGGAATGGACAAAATCCTGCTTGCAGTGTCAGAAATCTAAGGTTCAACGACACACAAAGTCTGAACCTGGTATTTATCCTCTTCCACGATGTCGTTTCAGCCATGTCCACATAGATATAGTAGGTCCATTACCTCCATCTAAAGGATACAGGTATTGTCTGACATGTGTTGACAGATATAGTCGATGGCCAGAAGCATTTCCAATGCCAGACCAGACAGCAAATACAGTGTCTGAGAATTTCTTTTCTGGGTGGATAGCTCGCTTCGGAGTACCAGATGTAATAGTGTCCGATCAAGGCACACAGTTCGAAGGCAATCAGTTCCAAGAATTGGCTCGATTTCTTGGGTGCGAAAAGAGACGGACCACAGCATACAATCCCGCATCAAACGGAATCGTAGAGCGATTTCACCGGCAACTCAAGAACGCTATCAAATGTCACTCTACTGACCGCTGGAGTGAAGTTCTACCAGTAATTCTTTTGGGTATACGTTCCAGTTTGAAGCCTGATATCGGCGTTTCAGTAGCAGAGTTAGTTTACGGCTGTTCTGTAAGACTGCCTGGAGAATTTTTTAGATGTCATACAACTGATTTACCACAGTATCATGATTTCCTAAAGGTTTTACGGGAATATACGAACAGATTGCGTCCTGCTCCAACATCTCGCCACTGCCACAAAGACATTTTTGTGCATAAGGATTTATTATCGATAAGTCATGTTTTTGTGAGACAAGACTGCGTGCGCAAGCCCTTGCAGCAACCATACGATGGACCTTATGAAGTATTACAGCGTAACGAAAAATTTTATAAGCTCAAAATTAAAGATAAAGAGGTTAACATAGGAATTAACCGCGAAAAACCAGCTTACATTTTGAGTGGAGTTGACAATGCAAGAGAACTACGTTCAAAACGCACTGTCCATTTTTTATTACCTTAATGCTTGTATATCGTGCTATGTTTGCATGCACAATTTTATGGTTATAACTGCATACATGGTTACTGTTACATTGTTGTAATTGTTTTTTTTTTCGTCTTTCAGACTGGAGGGGGAGTACCTGTGGCGTTGCGGTCTGAAATGCAAAGTCCGAACTACGAATCTCTGACGTTGGACTACGTAGCTTGCAGCCGGTAATTGACGTAAACCTCATACCTGAATGGTGATATGCGTGAAGGGCGAAATCAGTAAAATGCGCACAGTATGTTTTGGATATAACTTGGCCGCATCCTCACAGTTTGCTCTCTCTCTCTCCCCGTCGGTTCTAGCTAGCAATCCGGCATGTTCTCGCCGGTTACCTTTTCGCAGTTTATTTCTATGCTGCTTCCATGTTAAAGTGGTTGAGTTTTATATATGTTAAAATGTTTTAGTTAAATTTACAAATTTCCTAAATGTTAATAAAGATATTTATTTAAACTTAGTGTTATTTATGAAGAGACCTATAACCCGTTCTCGGAAACATTTTCATGTGGAACGCTTTCGTAGATTTCGTCTAACAAAGATACCAAACAACCCCCACAACTTGCTAATAACATTAAATCATTTCTTGTTTTTAGAAAAGTGATATTTATAACAGCTAATATTTTCTTTAATGTAATACCTTATGCAGCTGTGAGTGCTATTTACATAATATTAATGGAACATTTCCATTTAATACGTTGCAGGAATCAATCATTATTGTCAAGAATGAAATTAGGTGAAACACTAAATCGTTTCAGCTTATCATTAATGAGTATTCTAAATTTACTTTTAGAATAAAAAATACTAACAAATCAATCTATCCTCTGCTAATTCTTTTATTAGCATATCTATTATTCAGTCTATGCTTCGCTTTAAAAGTGATTATAAGTCTAAACTCGAATATTTTAAAGAGCATATCATATCTGTTATCCATTATCATTTCTGGAACTGAATTCATTATTCTAATTAATACAGCTGTCGAGATAGAGAGTGAAATTTTTTAAGCCAAAAAAGTGGTCATAGCAAAAATAGAAAATGATGATGGGTTCTTGGTCAAACCAAACGAATTATTGATGCATTTTTACATTAATGCTGTATTCAAAAGTTTAAGACATGATGTGGCCGTGGTACCATTTGATATGTTCAAAATAGATGAAAAGTTAATTTTATCATTTGCAGGTCTTATTGTTAGCTATGAAATCATTATATTACAATTTTCCGACTGAAGTAAAATGCCTTATTTATTTAAAATGAGTGCTGAAAATTCTGGGAGTATATTTTTGTTGCTATTTAGAATACATACAGAAATCGAAACTATTAAACTAGAAATTTGAAACTTTTAGCAGCAACATAAATGATCGAAACTAAAGAATTGTTGCGACAGCACAATTAATGTTTACATTTACAGTAAATTATCCCATTGATTTTATAAGAATTTGAATTGTATAATTAACGTAATTAACACAATATTAATTGCAAAGTAAAAGCAGTACTTTAATTATTAAATAATTTTTAAATAATTTTAATTCATGATTCATTATAACATAAAATTTTGTATTACTTATGAGAAAATCAACAATATTCAGTTTAACGAACCAAATAGAATATTTTATCTTCTGATTTATGAAGTTAATAATGGTCATGTATAGAATAAAAGCCATCTTACATCCTTTAAGTCATTGATGCTCGTGCAAAACTTATAATTTCAAAAAGTTTCTGCTCTACTCAATTCATATACTGTTTTAGGCTAGTCTAAACTTACGTAATTAACGGTATTTAACGTTTTTTGAGGTATACAAAGACATAAAACCATCTTATTTTCAAATCAACGAAAATTAACCCACCAATTCTCAAATCAATTAAGTTTATATTATGAAAAATTGAAATGTATGACTCTGTACACGGATGAAAGTTTTTTTTAGTAAAATTACCGCACTGTATGGTAACGACATTTCAAAAACAAAAAACTTAATTCTGATCATTAAAACAAAAATATATGGTATTGAAACCATTCATTTGGTAATTTTTATTCATATGGTAACGGTTTACTGAAAATTACCAACATTTAACGATTTTCGCAACTTCTTTTTTTCAGGTGATTATAAAGCCATATTGTGAATTTTACCAAAATTATTACCAAATCACTTCAGGAAAAAATTACCCATCTTTTTAGTAGTGTCCTAAGCATGGTAAATCGTACTATATTCTGGTTGTTGTATATATTGTATAAACATATATTGATAATGTGCACCGAAGAGCCATTACATTATGACCACCCAGCTAATAACATGTAGGACCACCTTTAGCCCACAAAACTGCTAGCACCTGCCGTGGCATTGATTCCACAAAGTGCTGCTAAGTAGTTTGAGGTATCTGGTACCAAGCGCTCACCAACTGGTCCTTCAATTCCCTCACATTGCGAGGGGGTAGCGTGGCAGCACGAATTTGGTTTTCCAAGTAGGAGAAAAAATGCTCTATTGGATTAAGGTCAGGTGAATTTGAGGGCCAAGACATGTCTTGAACGTCACTGGAATGTTCCTCCACGATTCGACCCTTATGACATGGTGCATTATCCTGTTGGTAAACACCATCCCCTTCAGGAAAAACTGTTGCCATGAATGGGTGAACCTGGTCTGCATCTATGTTCAAGCAGCTTACAGACATCAGGGATTGTTCTATGAGGATTATGGGTCCTAATGTGCCCTATGAAGACATTGTTCCTGGGCGAGAAACCATGAAAACTTGGACGAGCCCATTGTTATAGATGGAGGGTGGTCATAATGTAATGGCTCTTCGGTGTATATTTTAATTGTGCAATATGAATATATTTTATAATTGCCTATTACCGGTATTTTTATGTTGCCCTTCCTTTGGAGTCATGCAGTGCTTTATTTTTCAACAGATATGTTTCCCCAATTTTATGTTTCCCTTTTCGTAAACCGAAACCTTCTTTAGGATCCATCTCCCTAATGAGTTATTTTCCTCTGCTTCTTCATCTACTTTTTGGCCTGCATTGACCACCTGCTGCAGAGAAGTTGAGCATCCGTTCTGGTCAGTTTGGTTTGTGTGGGAGTTAGTGTTTTATATGTTTTTCCTTGTTTTTTTCTCCTCTTTTTTCCAGCTTTCAGCAGCTGCATGAGCTCCCTTCACTTAAAAATATAAATTTTATATCTTATTTACCTTAACCTATGTGACATTTTTTCTATTTCTGTCACAGCATGTGAACTTCTTAATGTCTCTTGGACAGAAATTATTAACTTTAGTCTTTTCCCTTCTTGACCTTGTTCCCCTTTCACACGGAAGTGTCGTGGTCACGTGTTGTTAATTTACTATCTCTTGCTAATTTCTTCTTAGGGCCAATAATTTCTTAGGGGGTTCAGTGTGAACTGCCCACTTTTTTTCCGTTGGTTATTCTGGTAACTTTTTCTTCCTTTTGTCTCTGATTGGTTATTTACTAATGACCCTTTGCTTTCCTAAAGCGCTGCAAAACCGAGGAAGAGAATTTTTTTTTTACGAAATGATGATGTGTGTTTTTGGATGGCCTGTGGGAGTTTCTTTTCGGTGTTGTGGTGTATAACACCATGAAATTTAGTGAACCTATTTTCGTGTCCTGTGAAATGGTTGTGAATTTTTTTTCCGAAAGTTAAAGCCAAATATGTGTTGATGATTGTTTCTCAAAAGTAAGTCTGTATATCATCCCTTTCACAATTGTGTTACCTCAATAAGAAAAATAAAATAAATGTATATCACAGAAGAACTCTTATTTTTCAGTACATTCGGTGCAGCAATGCTGTATCGTCATCATGTTGGGTGAGTAGCCATATGCTTATATAATAGTTAGCTCTGATTACAGTGGGCTCACAAGAATGCCTTTACCTTAGTTTCTAATATGCATTTTGTTTATTTATTTATGTTTTGTTTCACTTCTAAATTTTTGCATTTTGTTTTATGATCCAATGGACCTATTGGGTTATTCGGGTTTTTTTTCAATTCTTTTACTACCACTATTCGGCTCAATCGAACTTAATTATAATTAATTATTAAATGTAACTTAGGAATAAATTTGTAACTTTGTTAAGATGATTAAATCGTTCATTTGCTTTCCATCCCTCATGCGTTCATGTGGGTTTACCTTGCCACATACTCAATCTGCTTTTGTTATTTTCTCAAATTTCACATGCTTAATAAATTCAATTGTCACAACATATTATTGAGAATTGAATATTCAATTTTCTAAATCATATTGAACCTAACCTGCAATTATATAATTCCAAGTACGTGTTGCAATAATCTCAAAATTTTAAGAATAACTTTTACCGAAGCTCTTCTGTAATAATTTTGGTAAAATCAACAATAAAATATGGTTTCATAATGAGTGATAATAATGTGATACAATTTGGTAATTTTATCATGATATCTTTGAGTATATCATAAAATTCTTTTATTCGGTTAAATTATCTTTTCAATTTCGTATTTTTTGCTTAATGTATGGTAATAAAACTACAAATTTGCGCACTAGAATTTCCGGGGAACCGTTACCATATAAACGAAAAAGTGCCAAATGAATGGTTAACATATAATAAATTTTGATTTTATTTCCAGATATTTGGTTTTCTTGGTAAAAAAGTAGATATTTTTTAAATAATTAATGTACTCTAATGTAGCATAAACTAATGTAAGTTAATGTACGCTAATTTTACTAAAATTTTTTTCTACATGTTAAAGGCCTGAAAACTCAAATACTAGCATTAGAAAATGAATACTTCCAAAATAAAAGTCGTTAAAGTCGAATAATCTAATTTTAAATTAAATGCAAAGCAATGATATTCATTACTCGGCAGATGTTTACCCACGTATTTAAACATATCAAAGGAGAAAATTATAAAACCACATTATTTCAAATTTGTTCTTAATTTTGTCAGAGTAAAAACATGTATTATGTGGTATTATTTCCGAGACATAAATCTATAATTATGTGAGCCGCGTCACAGAAACGCTAATAGACGTAATTCATAGAATAATTCAGGAAATATTTGAATCCTAAGTTTATTTCAATTGATATTGTACTTTGACTTCGTTGAATAAACGGTTTTATTTTCTTTAGGGTGGAAACTATTTTTAAAATAGAAGAGACCCACTGACTTTTTTTATTCTATACAATAAACAAGTCATATTAAAGATTGATTGAAAAACATATTTTAAACAATTCTACGTATTTGCAAACATTTACACCACTTTATTTCAAGGTAAAATATTTATAATAAAACCGAAAATAATTAAACAATAATCAAACACGATAGAATCAATTTCCATTTAAACAATTCTTTAGCAAATTAATTATATTAGTGATTCAATTTTAAAAGAAGAACTTGTTTGAAAGGTAAAAATTGCTGGAAAAAATCAATACAATATCAATATTGAGATCAATTTTTTCTATGTCGTTTTGATCGATTATTCTTTCTTTATACCAAACTAAACATTTACAGAACCTTTATATACGCATTATTTCTAATAAACGTAAATATTTATTTATCTTCAATTAATTAAAATCGTTTTTATCGATAAACTTAATTAAAATTCACGATTTCAACAAAATACTTAATAGATCTGCAGACTGTTATGAGAAAGATGCTTGTTTATGGCAAGAAAAGTAGCTGCCCAAAATTATATTTTTGATTAAAGAAAATCCTTTAATCATATAGTGGTTAGAATTATAAATCGTCCTGCATTGTAATTTGTGTGATATAAATGTCTGAAATTTTTAGTAAATGACTCCATAATTATGTTTGTGCGAAACTAAAATGCAAGAAAGCAAGAAATGGAACGTTATTTCAACTTTTAACTCCAGATAAGTTTAAATATTGTTTATTACATAACGGGGTTAATTTTAAAAATAATATTCTATTTAAAATAATTTTTAGGAGTGCTCAAAACATTGCAACATTAAATGATGATTTGAACTCCATTGTCTAAACTTGTCTTTGATTTCTTAGAATAATTCCTAAAATTGTGTGAAACTGTTTTCATGACAAATAAGTAGACCTAAGTCAACCATGGTTCTAGAAGGAAGAAAAAGCTTTTGGAAAGAAATATATGAATAATATAAAAGGAAGATATATTCTTAAAAGAGAATCATTAAACAATATTGGTGGTTTCAATTCTAATACTTTCTAAAATGTATGTTTTTAAAGTTCAGATGATAATTATTTAATATTCATAAAATTACTGGAAAGATTACTAAAAGAGAGCAAGCAAAAGTACATATTATTGAATTTTCAACTCCAGATTTATGAAACTAAAGATTGATGATAATGTAATTCGCAACAAGATTTATATTTTATTTAAAGTAGCTTTTCAATGTGTTTGAAAAATTGTAACTTTTAATTCCTGATATGAGGATTTTAAAACAGTTTCTGTGTTTTTACGAATATAACTATCAAATAATTTAAATGGATACTACATTCAATTCTTATTCTTATTAAATTATAATTTTTCTGAGCTTTATGTAATTCTCGGTGACTATTTCTGGAATTTAATTTTAAGCTCATTTGTTTCATCATAGCATTTTCAATCGTGGCATAAACAAAATTAATCAAACCTATCAAGACTTTTTTAGTTGTTATAAATATTAAGCAGATTAAATAACTGTTGCGACAATTGTTGTTATGACAATGCTATAAATGTCTTGAAAAAACACAAAAGGGTATCTTGAAGGACTAATAAAAAATTCAAGATTTTGAAATTTTAAGGGTTAGTCGAAAAGAATTTTACTCCTCATTGTATTAATGTTATATTGAATTATCTAAAACAAATTACCATAAAATCTATCATGTCTTTGAAAATGCTTTGCTATCTTGATTCTCAATGTAACTTATATCTGAAGCATCCATGAAAGTTATGCTAATATATGAATAATTTGTATTTCTTGTAGGTCTGAAACGAAATGAAATTTCTTCAGTTAGTGTTTGCACAATTTGCATAAATTTACACCTTTGCAAATTTGCACAATTTGCATAAATTGTGTTTATGTGTGTGTGACATTTCTGTTTTTGTCTTAAGAAACAATCAAGCTTTAAAAGGAAACGCTTTTTTTCATTTCAAAACATAACGAGTGTGTCTAGTTTATAATCAATATTCATGATTGAATTGTTTATTAAACAATAATTTGCCTGTTAAAATTTCTTAAATATTTTAAAATTTTTTCCTACATTAATATTTCAATATACGCAAAAGATATATTGGTAGGTCCTGAACATCGTGCTCCTAATATTAAATACGAAAATTACGATTAACTAATAATATTAAAAACGAAACAAAAAAAAAGACATTTTATTTCTCAAAACAAAATAAACTAAAAAGCTTAAAATTAATAGCGCTTAAGACGCAGAAAAATTAATTTGATCAGCATTTCACTTTGAAAAAAAATATTTAAACTTACAATTGACTTTCCAAATCAAAATGGATACCATTAGCTTACCGAGTTCTTCAAAACAAAAGAATTTTGTCAATTTGATCGTCAATAAAAAAGAATGGAGAGCTTTATTCCTTCTCCTTAAAATCTGTGGCATGAATCCATCTGAAAATTACAACGAGAGTACCTATCATCAAAAAATAAAGAAATATTTTCAGAATTTGCTTTATACTTTTTGGGTATTAATCTCAACATATAATGTTATTATTTCCCTATTCGTTTACACGGTAAATTCGGACGCATCTTTTAATTCAATTTTTTTAATTCATAACATAGAATGGTTGATAATAATTGTTTTGAGTATTATTTTACGTGCAATACTGAAAAAAATTGTTAATTTAGTTGGAAAAAATATTCATACGGCAAATGCAAGCTTGGTCGCAAATGGTAATAAAAGCTCAAAAAGCTTTCGAATTTTATTAATAGTTGCATTGCTGCATTGTGCAATAAACATTTATAGGTCGGTTTCTTTTTCGAACTCATTTTCTGTCTCCTTGTTAAGAATTTTACCCGACGAAATAATATTTGCTTCTCATCTTGATGTATTTCCAGTTATTCGAACGACAATAAGAATTATATCATTTATTTTCTTTGATATAACGACCTATACAGCTCCTGGAATTATTTATTTATCTTTAACGGAACATTCTCGTTTATTATATTCACTGAATCTATCTTTGAAATCGAGATTGAAATTTTGTGCGTCGCAAACAGAAATTAGGCAAATTCTTGATACCTATTCTAGAGTTACTTGTGTTGTTAAAAAAGTTAATAAAACTTTCGCTCTTCTTTTAACTATTTTATTGGCGTATCAATTGCTCAGTGTGTGTTATGCCCTGAGTGTGATTTTCAGACCTATCCCTTTAGAAATTACGAGGTTTATATCATATGTATTATCGATTATTATATCTGCAACGGAATTTGTTATTCTTGTTAATGCAGCTGTTGATGCAAATAATGCAATTTTTCAAGCCAAAAATGTGCTCATATCCAAATTAGAAACGGATAGTGAATTATTGGCAAAACAAGATAAAGTTTTTAACCTTATGTACATAAATACTGTATTCAAAACTGTTAGACACAATGTAGCTGTGACACCATTTGATATGTTTCAAGTGGAAAAAAAGTTGATTTTGGCTTTTGCTGGATTGGTTGCTAGTTATGAAATCATCATATTGCAATTTAAAGATTAACAATCGCAATTAATTTGAACAATACAATATCTTCAATAATTGCTTGCTCATGTTCACCAGCTGCTCCTCGAGCCTCTTAATATTCTAAACAAGCTAATAAACGATTAAAATAATTAAAATGCAAAATAAAATTTAAATGCATAGAAGTGAAATCTATCCAAAGCAATGCAACATATTATTTGTAACAAGATTTATAATCAACTAATAATCAATTTAAACTCAGTGTTTCGAAGTGTTTAAATCATTTAATATTTAATAAAAATATGATTTTCTTTAAGTGCTCCTGTGTTTCTTACAATGAAATTATTAATTCCTTTAAATTGTCAAAATTCTGAATGTTTTGAATTATAATTTTTCTGATTTATCTGAATTTTCGACAATCATTCCAAAACAAATTTGCTTGAAAAAAGTAAGCTGTAGCATGCTATTATTTTTTCATTTTCAGATTTAATTAATTAAAAAAACGCTGCACTTTTCATAGTGAGATATATTAAAAAATTGTTTTTCAACGCTTTGAAGTCATTGCAATATTCAATCATGATATAACTATTATCATATCAAGCGTGTCTTGCATTTTTAGTTGTTATGACAAATTAATTGAATAGATTGGCGGTTATAACAATTGTTGTTATGGAAATGCTACAAAGAGGTTTGAAAAGAAACGGAAGTGGTAGTGTAAATGAGGGAATGATTTAAAATAATAGATTTTGAATTACCAAAGATTAGTCGAAATACATTTTACCTCTCTCTGTATTACAATTATATTAAATTCTCCAAAAAATTGTTATGATTATGAAAACGCGTGTGTCATCATAAAGTTTAATCCAACTTTTTTTCCTCATATGACCATGTGAATCATGCTTATTATTTGTTCAACTATTACATAGATAATTTGCATTTCATTTAGGTGTGGAACATATTACTATTTTTTAATTCTGACATTTCTAATTTTGTTTTAAGAATCAAATACACTTTAAGTTGTAGCTCATATCTTTAATTTGTAGCAAAATGTGTGCATTCTGTTTATAAATAATATTCAAGATTGAAATGATTGTTAAACAATAATTTGCATGTACAAAGTGTTCAAATATTTTCCATTACTCAGGTTAAAAATAGCGGTAGGTTCTTAAATTTTTAATTGAATAGGTGACTTCTACTATTTAAAACAAAACTAAAAGAAATATGAAATATTTTATTTTTTAAAAGAAAATATATTTAATGCAAATATAATAATTCTTTTAGTGTTTAAGAAGAAGAAAAGTTAATTCAGGATGTATCTCAATTTCAAAATAAATAAATAAATAAATAAATTTAAACTTAAAATTTACTCTCGAAAGCAAAATGGTCACAGGTAGCTCAATAAGTTCTTCAAAACGAAAGAATTTCACCAATTTGATTGTTAATAAAAAAGAATGGAGAGATTTGTTCTTATTCCTAAAAATATGGGGTATAAATCCATTCGAAAATTACAAAGGGAGTCCTTTTTGTCAAAAAATAAGAAAATATTTAGAAAATTTTCTTTTTATTTGTTGGGTATTAATCTCTTCATATAATGTTATCATTTCCTTATTCGTTTACTCAATAAACTCAGACTCAACTTTTAATTCAGTAACTTTAATTCATAACATAGAATGGCTGATAATAATTGTTTCCAGCATTATTTTAAGTGCAATGCTGGGAAAATTAATAAATTTAGTAGTGAAATATCTTCAATTTGCAAATACAAGTTTTGTCGCAAATTACAAGTTTAAGTTCGTAAAATACAAGTACAAGTTTGGTTTTAAAGAAAGCTCAATCGGCCTCAGAATTTTACTATTATTTGCATTGCTACGTTGTGCAATAAATATATATCGATCTATTTCTGATTTTAATAGAACTATTTTGATTCCTCTTTCAGTAGTTGGAATTCTACCGGACGAAATATTGCTTGCTTCTTATAACAACGTACTTTCTGTTTTTAGAATGACAATAAGAATTATATCATTTATTTTCTTTAATATCTTCCCTTATACGGCAGTTGGTGTTATTTATGTATGTTTCACTGTAAATTCTCGCACATTATATTCCATGAATTTGTCATTGAAATCAACATTCAAATTGTATGACTCGTCAATAAAAATTAGACAAATTCTTGAAAGCTACTCTAGAGTTACTTGTTTCGTTAAAAAAGTGAATAAAACTTTCTCTCTTCTATTAACTATTTTATTGGCGTATCAATTGTTCAGTGTGTGTTATGCCCTAAGTGTGATTTTCGGTCCTATCTCTTTAGATATTATGAGGTTCATGTCATATTTATTATCGATTACTATTTCTGCAACAGAATTTGTTATTCTCGTTAATGCTGCTGTTGATGCAAATAATACAATTTTTCAAGCCAAAAAAGTTCTTTTATCCAAATTAGAACCGGATAGTGAATTATTGGCTAAACCAGACAAAGCTTTTAACCTTATGTACATAAATACTGTTTTCGAAACTGTAAGACATAATGTAACTTTGACACCATTTGATATGTTTGAAGTGGACAAAAGGTTGATTTTGGCTTTTACTGGATTAGTTGTTAGTTATGAAATCATCATATTACATTTCTAAGATGAAAAAATGCAATTACATTAAATTAGAAATTGCATTTTTATTAAGATTACAGTTGAAGCTATATTAAACTATCAGTTGCAGTTACATTAAATCAACAGTTTGAATTATATTTGAATAGCACAAAATCTTCTATAATTTGCTGTGTTATCAATTCGTAAAGAAATAGTTCCGAAATGTATATAAATTGAAAAGGCCTGGATAACCTAGTTGGCAGTATGTTGGGCTCGCGTTCGTGAGAACGTGCGTATTCATCCCGCCGGCTAAGGAATCTTCGTGTATTAAAGTATTAAATGACTGGTGTACGTTAAATCTGCCTAGTTAACAAATTTCTCCAAGTTCTCATAACAAATCACTAGGGGATACTGAGTTGGATATTTACCATTCTCTGGAGCAGGTCGAAATTATGATCTGTGGCAGAGAGGAGAATGATTGAGTTCTTCCTGTAAAACAGGCTGTGACATGTGCGTGACTGAAGTCGTATTCTTCAGTCAGGGAATCTTGCTGGCATTGGCAAGTGGCATAAATAACAACAGCAACAATATAGATCTACATCTTCACAGGATGCATGTTGCATATTTTTGGAATTCTACTTTAATGCATAGCAAAACAGAAAAAAAAAATTATATTCCGATGAGCGCTCCTAGTGAGATCGAATCGCAAAGCAATCCTATAGAAACTGTGAAAGGAGTTCCAGGGGCAGATAAGCTTAGCGAGAATCTTTAACTAGTATACGCAATTATTACTTTGAAGATTGCGTTGCAGATAAATATCAATATTTTAAGGATATTTTTTTTAAATGTTTCATTTTTGTCTTTCAAGAATTGCAACAGTAATATTTATATTACTTTTAAAGATGATATACAAATTAAGATGTATATTTTTTTATTTTATTTAAACTATTGAAAACTCCTCATGCACCACAAAGTATAGCATGAAGCGTACAGAAGTAAGTTGAAAACAAAAACAAGAAAATCTACAAATTTACATAAAAAACGAAATTCCACTAGACAGCAAAGACTTTCGATACTTTTACGATATATATTGAAAGAGATATTTTGCGTATACTTTCACTACAAAAATATTTTTTTATTTTGACTTACATACATATTTAACTTATATATCACTCCACGGGAGCCTAGACGACTGTGTAACCGGAAGGCGGCACCCGTCAGAACCAATAAACACAGACTTTCAACTTGACTTTACTTGTTGAAAATACTACATTCTATCTGTACTCAACTGTATATCACCATTTTTAACTCCAATTGTACCATCTTTCTTTTTTATTTGTTGAAAATCCTTCTTTTCATCTATTTCATCTCAACTGTACTACTCAACTGTATTTTACCATTTGCAGATAGATTTCCACTCTAACATATTGAATGCGATGTATACTCTCATCTTTTGATCTGTAGACTTTGATGGCTTTTTGTAAATTTTTATGTTTACATTATGTTTTCCAGTCCAGGGTTTGCCTCTAGCCCATCTCGCGGGTTTACCATCCTCCGATTGTGCTGCCACCTATCGTCGCTAAACCTATTAAGTTTTAGTGTCTCATCTCTTACTGTAGCAGCTTCGTGAGTACACTTCGAGCCACCAGTATTCCCTGGAAGCCCCTTACTTGGCGTGACAGGGTTAAGCGAAGCTTGACTTACATATGACTTACTAAGACTGTTGATACTCTGTAATGACATTATGCTGATCACGATATAATTACATATCGTATTTTACGAATACGTATGTAATAAAAAATTCATTTGTTGTATTTCACAAATTGTAATAGCTACATGTGATTCACTTTTGAAGATATTTCTTAAAGAATTAATACGCCAAGCGTAATTGTGTGGTATGTAAATAATATAAAAAGATAAGTTTTTCATGCGATTACTATGTGCAATTTTGCAATACTATTTAGATTTTTTGAGTTTTCATCTGCGTACGTCATGAGAGTTAATTGTTTGTTATCACTTATGGATTATAGCTGCTAATTGTGACTTAAAAATAGCTTTAAAATAAAAATATACTGTTTGCATTCTCATGATATTATATAGATTACGATGTAGGTAGATAGTGCTAATTTGCATATACGTTAGTAATAAATATTCTTTTTCTTGCTTTTTATATTCTTTCGCTTGCAATTTCTCTATTAATTACTAGTACAGGAAGAGAGAGGAGCAGGCCATATACTTTAAGAAAATCTCAGTGTATGTTAATACCAATAACCACTTAGACAAATATTTTATCATTTAATAATGTTATATTCTTCTCATTGCCTAGAGCAATTGTACGCTGTTAGAATTTTCATTCTAAAATTATCGGAAATTAACCGGTAGCAGTCTCTCTATCCGATTATCCATTAAGTTTACTGTGAAGAACGTTTCTTACCTTTACGCTTTTTAAACCATTTACAACTAACATAGTTTCAAAATCATAAAAAAAACTATTCCCTGAAAACTTGAAGTTAACTTGTTGACAGAAAATCGAACTTAATTTCTTTTATCAAAAATATCAATTTGAGCATTATATAAGCTTAATGTAATGAATAAATTAAGAAAATCTGAAGGTACAGGTGATTGATTAGTTTCAACCAGAGTTAATTCCTCTGGATTAGTTGTGTTTACAGCATTAATAAAATCTATATAATTAAATATGATAAAATCATCCATAAATCTGAAGCCGTTCGTTATGGAAATCGCACCATTTTTTTCAAAGTAGTGTAGAATACTTGGTATCTTATGATATGCCAACAATCTGCAGAAAATACAGTCACCATTAAAGATAAAATTATTAAAAGTACAGCAATTAACAATGTTTTCGCAGTAGTCCAAACTTGATTGATATTAAGAATACTATTGAAATCGCAAAAGTATAAGAAAAGAGCATCTATAAGTTTGTAGGGTGGAATACTAAAAAGAAAAAAGGAAGATGAATAGTCAGAAGATGAAATGATGAATCGAACAAAAAGATGAAAAATTGGATCGAGCATTGATACTTTAAAAAAGGTTTAGTTAAATCATAACGCCAATAATGATCCTGACCTGATATACCTGATTGAAAACCTGAATTTCCAGTAAACCGTTGCAATATGAACGGAAAAAATTACCAAATGAATGGTTTAAATACTGTAAATTGTTTAACAAGAATTATACATTGAAAAAAAAAAGAAAGAAATTCTTTTTCTATACAGTACAGTAATTTTACCCGAAATTTTTACTCCATGCATGAATACTAGCATTTCCCAGTAATTATAGGCATTCGCATAGTCATTTTCGCAGATGTCTGAAATATTATTAACATATGATTTAATATTAAATTATAAGATACTTTAGGATTTTATATTATTTGATATCATAATATTCGGTTAAATAACAGAGAAAGAGAAAATATCAGTCTGACTATATCAAGCAACGAGTCTTAAGCTTAAAAAATGTCAGTGTGGGAAGTAGCTATCAATGGTCCTTAACCCTAATAAACATCAGTGTAGTAAATACCGGCCAATGACTCCTATCTTAAAAAAACCTTTGTTTAGGGAACACCGGAAAAAAGATTTTTGGATATTGCTTACATATCACAATCAAATTTTCAGTACTTTCCAGCTAAGCTTTGTTAAATATCAAAAAAACTTGTGAGAATTGTTTTGATACCAGTTTAATTGGTATTTTATTATTTATTTGAAATTAATTACATGCGATTACATAAACTAGGAAAAACACCAGTGTAGGGAATATCGGTCAAGAGTAGGCTGAGCAAGTCACACACGCTTGGTTGGTTATTATTTCCTCTAATGTTTCTATTAATAATAAACAGTGATTAAATACAACACCTATTTTTTTTTAGACAAATGTGATAAATAATGTTTATTCACAATGCTCAGTTTATATGTGCCTAATGTTTTCTACACTGACACTAAAGTTAAAGGACAATTTTACTTTTCGTATATAGAATGTCACAAGATTATTAGGATAAACTATTAGGAGAGGTGGATGAAATTCCAAGGATTCAGAATTTCATAGCAGATGGCCGGAAACTTATTCATTCCCCACTAGGTGGTGTTTTTATAATATTTTTGAGCGTGGTAGACTGGTTCTCGGGCCACCGCGCTCTCCTGCTTTAAGCAGAATGAATCTATTTCTCTGGAGTGCACGGAACAGTGCTGCGTATTTGCAACTGTTGATTCCGAAATGGATCTGATTGTGCGAATCGTTAGGGCAACTATGGATGTCCTACCAATTCCAGGTGTATTTGAGCGAGTCAGTAGTGAGTCGAGCCCAAGGTGCCACGCATGCATCGCTAGCCAGTTGAAACTTTGAACATATTTTATGGCACTTTCACATAGCAATCATAGCACATGTAATATTTTTGACCAGTAAATATTTCAGATGATCTCAGTCTGTGTCTTGTACCTGTTATACTACTTTTCCATGACTTTTCCGAAATTCTATATAACTTTGATGTAACCAACATTCCCTAAAAGTTTGTCCCGAAAGTCCTGGTCTTCCTTTACTCTTACACAAAATTCGATGATACACAAAATATTAATGTATAACAAATATACCGAACAATCATCAAAAGTCACAACAGCCAGAATGGTGGACATTCACTTATTTTGAAAGTATTCAGGTGCATACATGTGTGCATCAGAAATTTTTTTTTTTTAATTTCTAAGAGAAACACGTGCAATAATAAAATGATATTACATAAATACAACTATAAATGATCAAACTGTAATATAATTATTTCATAGCTAACAATTAGCCCAGTAAATGCTAGGATCAATTTTTTATCCATTTTAAACATGTTCATTGGTGTTACAGCCACAGTGTCACTAAGATTTTTAAATTCTTTATTTAAATACGCATAGACAAAAGCTTTGTCTGGTTTAGATAACAAGTCAGGATCCCTCTTTAATAGGGACATAATCAATTTCTTGGTTTTCATGAATACGTCATCTATATTAGCCGCTTTTACCAAAATAATAAATTGAATTCCAGAAATAAATAGAGTTAATATGTATGATATATATCTTGGGGCAATCGTATCGCCTGGTTTTAAAACCACACTTAGAGCATAACACATACTTATAAGTTGATAAGACAGTAAAATAGTTAATATGGGATATAACGTATTGTTAGTTTTTCTGATTTTATTACTAACTTGGGAATAGTAATCAATGATTTCCATAATTTTTTTGGGCGATGTGTTAAATTTTATTCTCGATTTCAATGACTGATTCATAAAGTATACCAGCTTGGAGCTCTCATGTAGAGTCATATAAATTACACCAGAAGCTGTATAAGGCATAACACTAAAAAATATAATGGATAGTAAACTAACTATGAATCTAAATAGTGCAAATGCTTTAACGTGAGAAGCGAGCAATAATTCATCATGTAAAACTCTAAGCACAGAAATAGATCCTAATTTATCTGCTTTTAAAGAAGTAACCGATCTATAAAAATTAATTGTACAATGCAATAATACAAAATATAATAAATGTTTGAACATATTTGAATGAATTTTAGGCTTAAAATTTCTATTGAAATTCGTGATTTTAAGAATTTTTCCAACGAAATTAAGTAGTTTTTTCAGAACTGTTCGTAAAGTAACACTCAAGATAGATATTAACAAGCATTCTATGATGTGTATTAAACCAATCCACTTCAAGGATAATTCGAATTTTTTAAAGTAAACAAACAAATAAACGAAATTATTGCATATTGATGTGATTACCCATAAAATGAAAACGAAGTTCTGAAAATATTTCTGCAAATTGTGAAGCAAAATATTTTTCTTAGTTGCTTTTATAGGATGCATGCCGAACAATTTAAGAATAAAAAATAAAATTCTCCACTGTTTATTGAAAGCATTAAAGTCACTTTTAGTATTTTTTGAAGAAAATGATGATTTATATGAATTCATTTTGCTTTGTATAAACTTTACGTAATGACATACAGTAAGTTTTAGTTATAAGGGATTATAGCGTTAATAGTTTGAATTTACTTAGTATACGTATATATTGTGTAAAGCATCAATGGTACAAACATATGCTGGAGGGAAAATAACGACAAAAAATATCAAAATGTTAATTTTTACGATGTTGTTAAAGTATTTATCGAACATTTATAAGTCTGATTTTAATTAAACTTTTATTCTCTCTGTAAGAATTAAGAGACAGGCTTTGTTTTCTAATTTCTCACCACTATCTTGCTCATTTTTCTACCATTTCTTTCACGTACAGATTACTATCTTTACGTATATTGTCAGCGATGTCCCTATTATTTTTCGCTTATTTTAAAATGGTTACTAGTTTGACTACTAATTGAGAATGATACTACACTGTAAAAAGCTGATACTCAAATTTCACGAAACTTTCTTTGTTTCTGACGAAACCGCCACCTGGTTTATGCTCCTAGCAAACATGTCGTCTGAGTGACAAAATAACTGTCGTTACTTCTTCAAGCAAGCAAATTTCGTCTAAATTAAGGAAATATTTCGTCGTTCTACTTTTTCCTCCATAAAGCCTCTCGAAGCGACTAATTTTTCTCCGTCTCCTAATAATTACTTTATCATGGGCTTCATATACGTGGATCAATGCCGCCTAAACAACACTAGAAAGTCACATAGAACATAGAGATAAACTACACGCATGTCCGCAGCGGGAGTCTAACCCATGATCTTCCTGACTCAAGTCCAACTTCTTGTCCAACATGCAAACTAATTGGGCTTGTTCCGTCACTATATTTTCGATCCTCTAGTCTCCAATCTCGTTTCGTTATTCTAGTTTACTATCTCTCACACTGCACTTCAATGAGTTTCAGAGTTGAAGAAACATTTTCGTCATACACTTGAGAGTCATACACTTTGTCTCAAATCACTTCATTTCGCTATGAAATGATTCTCAAAGCTAAGGGAATGTAGCTCACTGATTGCTGAACAGTCAAAGGTGAGAATTTCATTTCAGAGTGTATATTTACTATTACGACAAACTAAATCGTCCCGGAAAACCGGATGTGAGAACAAAATGAGCTTTTACAAAGAGTGAACTATAATTTTTTTTTCACCCAATATAAATAATTCTTTAAATCTCAATTAGGAATAATTAAGATAATTCCAGTTAGATTTGCACAATTCCTGTTGGACAATCACTTTTTTGTAAATAACTAATTTGTTACTTAATTGTAACTAAAATACCAATAAAAATGAATTAACTTAGATATTATTTCTAAAAATATACTATAATTATTATTTTACATGCTTAACATCCAAATTTAACTCCAGGTTTAGGAACTGTGAAAGAGTTTTAAAGGTCCATCGAGTTTTGAAACATTTTCGGTTTTTGTCATTTGGAAGATTAAAGCTAAATTATTAAAAAAAATATTAAAGAATTATTTACTTAAAGAATTTCAATGACATGTGTTCAATATTTTTTTAGGATTCTTTATATTTTAAGTGCTTTGTTGTTCGTCTAAAATTCAATTTAATTTACTATATTCTAAGTTGACAGAAGTATTCCTTTTTTTATTATTTTAGAAATAGAAAGTTTAAAAAAAAGTATTTCTCATTTATATCTTGTTAGAAAGTATAATACTTCATAAAGAAGTTGTTGCTGAACAAAAAGTTGCTGAATTATACTAATATTATTGATTTGTTGATTTTTCATTCTTCATACATTTTACAATAGGAGATACATTTAAAAAGACTAAAATCAATACGAAAATTAATTCGTAGAAGCAAATCAGTTTTACAAGTAATTGAGATTTTGATGTTTGTTTGTTATATGTAATAAACTAATAACTTTGACATCTTATCATTCAAATTAAATGTGTGTTTTACCCTGATATTTTTTTTTCTAGTGTATATTTTGATAGTTCTATTTTCCAATATTTTTATTTCTTTCATATTTTTATAGTCACGCAGTGGACTGATCGTTAAGACACGGTTCCCAGCAGATCACCGAAGTCAAGCATCACTGGCTGCGGTCAGGGTGTGGTTGGGTGACCACTTGGATCAGTCAGCGTAGGGACCGAGGGTGGTCCTCGTTAAACTGTTCTACCGTAAAGTGCTCGACTTCGCATGCAGGTCGTCGGGCTACCGAAGCGGGGGTGCCATCCCTTCTGCAGAGGATCAAAATTGTGATGGCATGTCTTCGGATAATCCTCAGGGATGTTTCCCAGACCGTCGCCAATAGCCCATTGCGCAGCTCTAGTGAGACGTAAATTAACAACAACAACATATTTTTATTTTTTCTTAATCTTACATTTCTTAGAGATTAAGTGTATTCTTTATGTATTTTTAGATGGAGGTATTTTCATGAGTTAGTATTTTAAATAGAAGATTTGAGACAATTAAGTTTTAATTGGTTAAGAGATACTCAAAGAGTTAACAGCAAAAAACATTCGAGCATCTTAACAACAAAAGTGGCCACTATTTCACACCAAAGTAGTGCTCCAGCAACATTAAGAATGGTCGGTAGCACTACTTGTGTAAAGTGACCCTCTGCCATTTTTGGTATTTAGTAGCACTGAGATTTATAATTATAGTAAGATAGGACACATATGAAAAGCGCTTTTACGATAAAATATAAAGTAAGAATCCTTAATTTAGAATGGCATTATACACTAATTCTTGAAAATAAAATTAATTTGTTAATCAAACTTGCGTTTATCACAGAGAGTACAAAATTTTGAGCTTGAACAAGGCTAAATCGTCACTTTGAAACTAAACCGTGGTAACTCAAAAAAGCAAGTTTCTCAGGAGAGCGATTTCTAATTTTTCAGTTACTTCCACCGCAGGTTGACTCGAAGCTATGGCGACTATTGCAAAATAGTTTACATTAAAAAGAAACCCGGTCTCTTTACAGTTTTCAATGAACCAGGCCTGATTCTTTTAGCATTTCTAATTTTGTGGTAATTTCGAGATAAGTTAAGGTACTTTGAGTTTCAACACTTTTCTCTAAAACTTCTATTAAAAGTGGAGAGTTTTTTCAAAATACAAAGATGTTCCTCAAAATATCCTCCCGAATATTACATATTTCATTTCAAATTTTGACATATAACAGTGTAGGAAATAAATCACTCTCCTGAGAAACTTGCTTTTTTGAGTTACCACGGTTTAGTTTCAAAGCGACGCTATCTCCTCCAAGATTTTGTTGCAACTGGCACACTGCTACATTCCCTAAAACCAAGATGGCGAATCGCCTCAATGTGATAACGATTTATCTGCTCTCTAAATTAATTTTATGGAACTAGATAACATAACGCGTAACATAGAAGATAACACGTTTTTTCTCTAAAAGGGTGATTTTTTTTTACGCAAAATGACCCAAATATCTCATTTTTCGATTTGTTTGAGTTACTACGGTTTAGTTTCAAAGTGACGAAATGGTACAGAATCTCATAGAAATCATTTATGATGTAGTCACTTAATGCAGTTCACACAGGTTCAAAAAATTAGATATAATTACTCTTATTACCTAACTATAAACATATATACTTATTTTAACGACGAACAACAAATCCTTTGATTAAATCACACCAAACCCCAAACAGCAACAAACTTGCAATTGCAAATACACTTTCTGGTTATGAAAAAAGCACGTAAATATTAGTTGTTTTCGGATGGAAAAAATGCAATTCTCTCTTTGTGTGAAAGAGGGAAAATTTGGTGTAAGCTTATTTAATTTTAAGTGATTAGATTTAAATTGAACGCTTTAAATTGTATGATGTCAACACTTTATTTGATTTTAACTGGGAATAAAGTGGTCAAACAATCGGTCGAATAGTTCCAGAGAAATCTAGTTTAATATCGTATGGTTAAAATTCGATTCAAATACTTTAGCTGAAATTTTGCCATGCAAAATTACATTTTTTTAGATTTATGTAAAAAATTATATATCTCACAATTCAAATTTTTTCATCCGCTTTTAAATAAAATAATAAAAATTAATATTATTTACCAAAATTTATTTTTGCACGGAAATATATTTGAATAATCGAATTTAATAATCTTGTGCAAAATTTTTTAAATTTTGCTTGAAACGTTTTCGATATATGGCGAAATACGCAAAAAGAAAAAATAGCATCAATGAGTTCAAATATTGAATCGCTTTCCTGACTGAACTATGAGGACTATAAGTCCCAGATTTGCTGGTATCCTCTAGCTTTTGTTGTCAGAATTCAAGTCCATCGATAAAGTGATATGTTTATTTAGAGAAGGTACGTTTTTGAGTCGGATTTCGTAACTTAAAATAACTTAAAACTGCACTAATTAGCATATTTGAGGTGCCCTTTTCAGACCATTGAAATTGAGTTCTATAACGTGAAAATTAAGTCATTAGGATCAAATATAATTGATGGTGGCCAGTTTATTTTTTGTACGTAGTAGACCTCAGTCCAGGGCGAGTTAGGAAGCTATTTGCTGAAATCGCCGCAAGGACAAATATTGTTTGCCATTTGCTGTTTAAATAAGCATACTTGTGAAAATGAACCCTAATAAATGAATCCTAATAAATTTTGAATTGCAAAATTTTCCTTGAAATAAATTTGCCAAACTAGGAGTGGCTTTTACCCCCATAAAGAGAGATACCCGCGATTGATGTTAGTTCATTTAAATGATAAAGCCTATTTATTATTTGGATTAGTTGATATATCTTTTAGCCTCAAATTTGCTTACACCTTACTCTTTAGACTTGAAGCACAATGGTACTCCCCCCCCCAAAAAAAAAATAATTGGCCAGAACTCAGAAATGGAAACCATTCTGTGTCGGCGTCGCATCTTATACACATTCGGCGTCTTTGTAAGCCTATAGCCTGTGTCACATGTCATGCGACTAAGAGAAAAATTGCAGCATTGAAATTGAATTGTTTGCTTCTGATCCCGTGATTATTTGTGTTTTTTTGAATATTGCTAAGAGATGGTGCAACTAGACCTACTTTCTTCAAAATTTTCACTATGACATTTCCCGCCATGAATTGAAATCAAAATCATTTGTACTTTCTGTAATTTTGCTTTCATCAGTATTATTGTTGGATGTAATTATTTAAGTTTTATGATAAATGTGATTTTTACGCTGTGTTGCCCAAGACTGTCTGTAAAGTTGTTTTAACGATAAGGTAAGAGAATTATTTTCCAAAATATTTTTTACCTAATTTTAATAACTATTTTATGCTAGATATCTATCTTAAACACCTAAAAGCAAAAGGATTGAATTAAAAAATCCCATTGTATTTTTTTTAAAAATAAAGCTTGGATGCATTACAGGCAAAACTGGAGATCAGTGGACGGGATATGACAAATTTTAAAAACCTTTTGCTGACAAAAATATTTTACATTTTCGAATTTAAGATTGACCATGTATTAAATTTCCGCAATGAAAAAGATACTTTCTTTGGTACGTAAATTGGAAAAGGAAAAACCCGACGGGAGAAAATTTTAAATCGCTCATAAGTACTATTCATTAGTATTTTTTTAGTCAACACAATTAGAGAAAAATAATATAAAATAATTCATTAAGACAATACTCTAATTATTATTATTTTATAAGCGTTGTGGAGCAGCCGATCCAATTTCGGATTTGCCACTATTGATGTTCAACTCCGTAGCCTTGTAATTTTAAGCCCAATCTAGAAGACAAGGGAACTCCTGGATTAAGTGATGAGCGAAATCCGCCTTCGTGGAGGACTTTTCGATGGAGCTAATCCGCATTTGCGTTACTGTAGAAGAAAAACACGAAAACCTCTCACGGTTATCCTGACGTCAAGGGCCCTCTAAACAATGATCCCGTCTACAGCTGAAGATATTTTTCGTCAGCACTATGGTCGTTGCGAATTGGATGCTGAAATCTTATCGATCAGTCATCGCTGGGATTCGAACCCGGTTCACGTCATTGGAAAGCGTCCTTAGCCACTATTATTATTTTATTTTATAACCGTCGTTGAACAGCCGACCCAATTTCATGGGTTTACGACTACTTACGTTTAACTCCGTAGGCTTGTAATTTTGAACCAATCCAGAAGACAAGGAAACTCCTGGATCAGTACCCCCAGAGGTATTGATTTGTTGTTTGAACATAGAGGACTTTGAGACTCGAAAGATTTAACGTGCATCAGTCACCATTTACTACACGGGGAGTCTTCGGCCGGCGAGGATCGAACCCACGACCTCTTGGATATGGGCCCAGCGCCCTACCGACCAGGCTATCCCGGCCCCCACTATTATTATTGTATTATCTTTGAATATTAAGATTCGAAAATTTCGATGAAAGAAGAAATTGATTGGATTTACTTTATATAAGGCACTCCGGTGGCGCAGTCAGTTAGGGCGTCGTTTATACCGTTGGTTGAAGAAAGAACTTCTAATGTATAAATAAACGCAATCAAGATTCTTTTTAGCATTGTTTGCGTTTATCTTATCACTTTCTTGTGAAACAGTGTTAAGGTGCATTAGTAAAATGAATTTATTAAAATATTATAATCAGCGAAGTATGTTTACAATCGAAATATGCTATAACTATATAGCAAATAATGCTTTTTTTTCTAAAATAAATAGCTTCATTGATTTTAATTTTCTAAATTAACTTTTCGATTTATTGTAAAAGTTACAATGGAAAATATAAAAAGAAAACGCATTGAAAAATACATCTTCAGTATATATTTCAGGATAATAGCTTCTTCATGAAATTTTTTCTGTTTTTAATAAGTGTAGGATTTAAAATGAAATTATTTTCCAATATATTTTATTCTAATTAATTGGTTCATGTCATGAATGTGCGTAAAATAAAATTTCCGGTTTACTTTAGCGATTGAAACATTTTTTATTGATTAAAAATGTAACTAATATAGTTAAATCGCAGATTTTCTACTAGGCACTCGTTAAGAAAGTGAAACTTGAAGAATCACGGAAAATCTTGCGAAATTTGTGAGTTATATAGTTTCACGATTTTCCGTAAAGTATATGCTTTGACATTTAACTAAAGTCAATTTTTAATAAAATTCATAATCTAATTTCTTTAAATGATATTAAGCATTTTTCTCTTACTAGAATAGAAGCTATTTATAAAATTAAATAAATATTAAAAGAAAAATACTTAAGGATATTATGCCTATGTTTCCATTTCCTTAAAAAAAAGTTGGAGTCCTCAAATTGTTTTTTAGAAATATGCTTGTAACAGTAAACTTTATAAAGTAACAGAAATTCAACATTAAAAAATTTATAATCGTTTGCGAGGATGTTTCATGTTCAAAAGCGCATTAAATCGTTAGAATAAGCGAGGATAAAAAAGCAAAACTTGCCTCATATACGTTTAATGCTTAACTGGAAACAGATAAGAAACTGTCAAGAAAGTTAAGCATGTATTAGCTAAATAAGTCCAACTATGCTACCGAAATCAACAAATGGAAGTAGCAATCAAAAGTTTATAGCAAAAAAGCATTAAAAAAATCAACAAACTCTTTGTTTTAGAAATATACAATTAGTTGAGAAAATCTATGTCAAAACTTTGACCGAATGTTTAAAAGTTGAACGATATAAAATTTCCTGCAGTTTTTACTTAAATAGTATAAAATTCAGAGAAGCCTCCAGAATTATCAAAAATTTGATTGTTGGTCGAATCTAGTCATGATATTACGTAACATGAAAAAATTACAAGAATGAAATGTTCTTTACTTCTCTAAGAATACTCTACGCGAAATAAAACACACTTTTGATGATTAAGTAGTTCTTGAGTATTCTATTGTTAATTTTGAGAATCATTTCGTCACAAAATGACGTGATTATGAACTATCAAATATATGAAGGAAATGTTTCCCCAATCCAAAAGCTTATCGTTGTGCATTGGAGGCAATTGTTAACCAGAAAGATGAAAGTTGAATAAGGACAAGACAATCGAAAATAAAACAACAAATTAAGCCCATAGTCATTTCATCACTTTGACAATATTTTCTCTCGGAACATATACAAGGAAACGGTTTAGACAAAAACGAAGAAAGTTTCGTGATATCTGAATAACCATTTTTTACAGTGTATATATTCTCTAGAAAATTAAATACAATACAGATGAAAATGGAAGCAGATAGCGTGTCAGGATTTTCAAGGAATACTCAAAGAAATTTTACTGCCATTATTGTTAAAGAATGGAGAGTCTTATTTTTAATTTTTAACGTGTTTGGATTAAATCCGATTAAAAACTACAGCATGAATTTTTTTTGGAGAAATTTACACAAATTTGGTCAAAATTTACTTTTCCTTTTGTGGGTGACAATAACGTTATATATTACTTTGGTTATCTTTTTTATTCACGTTATAAATGAGAAATTGTCTTTAAAGTATATCGTTTTGTTTCACACGTTAAAATGGACGATAATAATTGTTTTGAGTTTTACTTTACGAACAGCGCTTAAAAAACTTGTTAATTTAGTTGGAAGAAATTATCAAATAACTAATACAAGTTTCAATACAAATCAATCATATACCTTTGGATGTTTATCTATTTTGGTATTGCTTCATTTTATAATAGTCATTTATAGATCATTTTTTGATGGCAGTGCATTGAAATTAGTTTCTGATTCAGCATTCAGAATTTTACCTGATGCAATATTGTTTGCTAATAACATTAAATTATTTCTCGTTTTTAGAAAAGTGATATTTATAACAGCTCATATTTTTTTTAAAGTAATACCTTATGCAACTGCCAGTATTACTTATATAATACTAATGGAAAATTTTCGTTTAATATGTTGCATGAATCAATCATTATTGTCAAGAATCAAATTTGGTAAATCCCTAAAATCATTTCAGCATATCATGAATGAGTATTCTAAACTTACTTTTAGAATAAAAAAAATTAACAAATTACTCTACCCTCTACTAATTCTTTTATTAGCATATCAATTATTCAGTCTATGCTATGCTTTAAAAGTGATTATAAATCTAAATTCGAATATTTTAAAGAACATATCATATCTATTATCTATTATCATTTCTGGAACTGAGTTCTTTATTCTAATTAATGCTGCTGTTAAGATAGATAATGCAATTTCTAAAACCGAAAAAGTGGTCATATCAAAAATAGAAAATGATGAGGGGTTCTTGGTCAAACCAGACGAATTATTGATGTATCTTTACATTAATGCTGTATTCAAAAGCTTAAGACATGATGTGGCCGTTGCACCATTTGATATGTTCAAAATAGATAAAAAGTTGGTCTTAGCATTTGCAGGCCTTATTGTTAGCTATGAAATCATTATATTACAATTTTCAGATTGAAGTAAAATGCCATAGTTATTAAAAATGAGTGCTGAAAATTCTGGGAGTATATTCAGCAACAAGCTAAATGATTGAAACTAAAGAATTATTGCGGCAGCACAATAAGTGTTCTCAATTACAGTAAGCTATCCACTACTTTTATAAGAATTATACAATTAACGTGCTTAACATAAACTGAATTATAACATAAAAAACAACATTTTAAATATGAAATAATTTATAAATAAATTTAATTCATTAATCATTACAGTGTTAAATATTTTATTGCTTTTAAGGAGAATCTAAAATATTAAGCTTATTGAACCAATAAAGATAATTTTCTTTTCAGTTATTGCTGTTAAATAAATTTAATTCCTTTTCGTTACAACAAGAAATATTTAATTACTTTTAAAGAATTCTGCAATATTCAGTTTTTTGAACTAATTAAAATATTTTTCTTCTCAGTAATTGTTCTTAAATAAATTTAATTCATTATTCTTCACAACATGTAATACTTCATTTTCTTTAAAGAAGTTTGCAATATTCAGCTTATAGAATCAATTAAAAATTTTTTCTTCTCATTTATTTTGATTAAATAAATTTTATTCTTTATACCTTATAACATGAAATATTTTATTGCTGTTTAGGAAATGTGCAATATTCAGTTTATTTAACCAATTTAAATACATTTCTTCTCATTTATTTCAAACTTGTTTCATGTTCGTCAGTATAAAATCAAGTGAAATAATTGAATTTGGTAACCAGTACAATTGAATCTCATGTTTCCAGCTAAGTTTTCATCAAGAAAGCGATGCTTAAGAAATCCTTAAAGATGTGTGACCTTAATTGTGATTAGATGTGATGATCCTTAAATACCTGCAAAATATGTTGTGTTACATAATTTCATGGAATATATCAAGTAAAAACTTTATTTGATTTTAACAGGTTGTTGAATTTTGTCACTTTCTATTGAAATACTTTTATGTACATCACAACGAGTACCTTTTCGTAAATTGAGGTATAAAGTATAACTGAATTTTCATATGAATATCGCAGTCTTTGGATTATAAAGAATCCTCCTTCTTAGGATTATTTTCATTCACTAAAGATGAAAATTTAGAAAAATATGAAGCAGATGCTTACAAAACATCATAACTATCAGTTATTCAAACGAATCAAACAAACCAACTAGTTAACTTCTTTTTTTTTATCTCAGATGAAATCGTTAGTTTTTCATCAGTTATATAGTGAAAATATGCTCATGAGGTTAAGAATGGCCTTGTATAAAGTAACAGTCATCTCACATCTTTTACATCATTGATGCTCCTGCAGAACTTAAGACCCTCATATTTCCGAACCAATAAATATTTTGGTTTATTTTAAGCGGTTCACTTTTCTCAGTCCAATTTAGTTTATATTGCAGAAAGTTGAAATAGATGACTCTGTACACGGAGAAAAAATTGTTGGTAAAATTACCATACTTTTTGGAAATGACATTTCCAAAACAAATACATAATTCTGGTTATAAAAACCGAAATATAAGGTATATAAACCATTCTTCATTTGGTAATTTTCATTCATATGGTAACGGTTTACTGTAAATTTTGGTTCTCAAAATTATATTTCTTATTACCACACATTTAGTAAAAAATACGAAATTGAACAGTAAATTTAACCAAACCTTTTTTTAATGCTATGCTCCTAGATATCACTATAAATTGACCAAATTTTACCACATTTACCAATTTTTTTCACATATTATAAAGACATATTTGATTGTGAATTTTACCAAAATCATTACCAAAGCGCTTTGGAAAGAATTGCCGAGCTTTTCGGTTTTGGCACAGTACAGGAAACAAGGTAAATTGTCCTATATTCTGGCAATTTTGTCCACACTTTTTTTTCTCAGTATCATTAGTATGTATAAGACTGTATATTTAAAATATTCTTTTGCTATAAAAATTTCATATTGTTTGGTACAGTTTATCTTTTCTTAATGTAAACCATACTAATGAATATATCATATCTACCCTGATTTCTACAAGTAAAAATTAACTTTTATATCAAATTGTTTAACGATATATATTTTTTTAAAAAAAGTGCTGTTCCATATAATAGTATTTTGCACAAATATGTTGTAATATAATAATATTTTGCAAAACACATTTTTACCCTTAAAATATTCTACCGTATTTTTGACTGTAATAATTATTTAATTAGAGTGATTCAGTGATTGCACAGTAATTTTTACTGTAAAAATTACGGTATATCAGATTTTTTTAATCCGTGACATGTTCAGTTAATAATATTAAAAATATGCGGTAAAAAGTTGGGCAATATGAGTGCCGATGCGTTTTATAAAAATTTGAACCAGATCGGATTTTTTTAAGTGTATCAAAAATTTGTAAGTAATCAATTGAACCAATTTGCGATAGAATTTATTAATAACGCATCGAAATTGAAATAAATTGTACTTCATAATAATTAATTGTAATAATAAACCGTCTTTTTAAAAGCATACAAAAGTCGAAAACAACTCTAGAATTCAACTTAAATTTGATTCTGGATTAAACTTTTTTGTAAAATCACTTAACGTGTTAAAAAGTTTAAGAAGAAATATATTTTTGCCATTCTATATACATATCCTCAGATCAAAATGAATGCAGAGAATTTGAAAATTTTCTTAAGCAATACTCACAGAGAGTTAGGTGCTATATTTGTTCATGAATGAAATTTTTTTTTTCATTCATATCGAATACGTAAAGGATTAATTAATGTATTTGGTACAAGATTCCACAAAGATTATTATATTAGTCATAAATTACTGAATTCGATCAAAGCTTATTATTCATTTTGTTGGGGATAATATCGTCAGGTAATATATCATATAATACTTTTTTTTTGTTTGTTTGTTCATTCGATAAAAGTGAAATTGTCTGTAACATTCATCGCCTTATTTCACATTCCAGAATAGGCAACAATAATTGTTGCAATAAAGGAAGCGAAGGAAATAAAAATAAAAATATGACCACCGATGCCGACGTCTTCAGGGGGTACCGGAACTGGTTTTCAAAGAAGTTTTGTCGATTTAGAATTAAATTTTTTCGCATTCTTTTAGTATTAACAATAATTGTTTTCACTTTTAATTTGCGTACGGTGTTTACAAAACTTGTTTATTTAGTGGGAAGAAATCATTAAACAACAAATACAAGTGTTAACACAAATCATTTAAATATATATTGATATTTATCTATTTTGCTGTTGCTCTAATTTACAACAAACATTTACCGATCATCTTCGGATAGAGTGGCATTAAAATTTGCTTTTCTCTTAGTGCACCCTAAAAAAATTCAAGAATCAAATTACGGTAAGAAGTACTTGCACTTTGGGGTCTTCTTACCATGAAATCCATTTTCGCCAGAGCATATTACGGAACAAAACATCTGATGTATAGAAATGTTTACAATGATAATTACAGTAAAATCACTCAATTAGTCTAATTAAATAAATATTACTATAAAAATTATGGTACAACATTTAATATTAACAGAATTTTATGGATGATGCACTCAAAATCTCTGTACTTTGTAATTCAATTTTTTGCAGTGCATTTGAATTTCTATCCTAAGAAATATTGTTTGTTAATAATATTAAGAAATTTCTAATTTTCAGAAAAGTAATATTTATAACAGTTGCTATTTTTTTAATACAATTCCTTTTCCATTGTCTTAATTTACAAATCACTCACGGAAAACTTATGTTTAAAATGTTGATTGAGTCAAAAACTTGGTGCAACTTGAGTGCAGCAAGATGTGCATCACCTAACATATTTAAATATATTATCAATATGTATTCTAAAGTTCCTTAACACAGCTCTCTATTCTCTACTGGCTATTGTAATAGCATTTAAACTTGTAAGTGTACGTTTTTCTGTAAAAGAGATTATACATCTAAATTCTAATATTCTAAAACCATAGTGTTATCTATTTAACTGAATTTATTATTCTAGCCAATACAGCTGTTGAGAGAGAAGATACAATTTTCAAAGCCGAAAAAACGCTCGTATCCAGAATACAAAGAGATAACGAGTTTCTGGTCAACCGAAACGAATCCATCATCTATGTATACATAAATTCTTTATTCAAATGTCAAAGACATGATGTAGCTACGGCACCATTTGATGTCTTCAAAATGGATAAAAAGTATAGTTCGGCGTTTGTTGGCTTGATTCATAGTTATGAAATCATTATTTTACAGTTCTCTTATTAAAATAAAGTACTGTTAAAAAACGTACTGTTCCATATAATAACATTTTGCACAAATATGTTGTTATATAATAATATTTTGCAAAACACATTTTTATCCTTAAAATATTCTAACGTATTTTTTACCGTAATAATTATTTAATTGGAGTGATTCAGTGATTTTACAGTTATTTTTACTGTAAAAATTATGGTATATCAGATTTTTTTAGTCCGTGACATGTTCCGTTAATAATATAAAAAATATACGGTGAAAACGTCGCCTGAACGCCGGTGAGTTTTATAAAAATTTGCAACGGATCGGATTTTTTTAAGTGTATTTAAGATTTTTAACTAATCAATTGAACCAATTTGTGATAGAATTTATAAGTGACACATCGAAATTGAAATAAATCGTACTTCATAATAATTAATCGTATTAATAAACCGTCTTATAAAAATCATAAAAAAATCGAAAACAACCCTAGAAATAAAATAGGGATTTCAAGTATTAAACAAGAGTGACGAAAATTGTGCTAGTATTTTTCTGTCGTCCAAAGTATATGCAAAGGAAAAAATAATTATTTCTAGTGGCAAGCTAACCAACGAAACGATTAAGAGTGAAAAATAGTTGCGTAAGCACAATTTGTGTCCTCTATTGGAATAAATTATCCCACCAATTTTAAAATAGTTGGAAGTATATATTTCCCATAATTCAATTGAAATAAATGATGTACGCCAAAAATGCAAAAAATTAAAACGGGTCGAAAAAATTAATTATTGAAAAATACAATTAAATACTATTATTGAACCGACGACCGGAATGTGTAGGGGTCAGGGAACTGACCTTGCTTCAGTAAAGTTCTGGGTTCGAATCCCGGACAAGGCAAGAATGTTCTTTCAAACTCTGTACTATCTATCCTTACCGTAGGAGCAACGTTGGCCCACCTAATATGATGACCCTGAAAGAGTGGCCAACAAATCTGCCCTAATACGCCTGAATCGACGAAAGTCAACCCAGGTGGTCATTGGAAAAAAAAGTTCATTCAACCAGATAAAGAATTTTTTCTTAATCAAATAACATATTAATTTTTACAAATTAATATTACAATTGATTTTAATTTTCTCTTTGAAATGTGTTATAATAATGAAATGATATAATAATTATAGGAAAGGATCAATAAGTCTGATTGAAGCACATTCAAAACTCAAATATGACACAATGGAAATATAGATAATAATCGATATAGAAAATGTTGAAAAATAATCGATATTGAAAATGAAATCTCTATATCGATTTTTCCTGATTTGAAAAAGATAAAAGGTTACTTATCTTTTGGAATCAATATTTATTTCTGCTATGATAAATTAATGTGATTTTCATATATCTAATATACTTTATCGATTCTAAACTATATGAGGCATAATCAAATCTCAAGTTAATTATTGCGATAATTAGAAATTTTGATAATCTTTTAAAAAAAAGTGATGTGATGTAAGAACAGGAAGGTAGATAAATGGTGATTAAATTAAATATTTCTAACAATTTGCCCTTATTTTCAATTGATTTTATTTCTAACTAGCCGCTAAAGGCGGCCAGCTGTCCGCCATGCTAACGGTTTTCACAAATAAAGTTTCTTAAAACATAGCAGGAAATCTGAAAATTAGTGGACAATTAAAGTGTTCCTGTCCTGCAATTTTGTCTTCATATCCAGTTCTGTTGCAGATGTGTTATAGCTCTTGAGGATGTTTGAAGATGTAACTTTGGTATGGTAACATAAGGCCTATGGTAACCTAAGGCCTATGGTAATCTAACCTATAATATAAATATCAGGTGGAGACTTGCTTTTTTTTTTTTTAAAAAAAAGGCCTTAGAAATTGTAAAAGCATAATACAAAAGTTGCTTTCGAAATCATCATTGGCCAATAGGTGAAAACCTCTTCTAATCTTCTTTGACGTTTCTCTGATACTTCTTGGGCTCTAGAATTGCTTGTCGAAATTCGGTCATGTTCCATCCTTCTTTGACGTTCCACAAATGTTTCTTGGGCCCTTCTTCTTCTTTGAGAATCTCTTAATATCCTTTTCTTTGACAAAATACAAAGTTTTTTAAAAGGCGGTTCTGCCATGTCCATACCTGCTAACTTTTACGCATTTGGCGTAAAATTGTATTACTATATTTAATGTGGTAACAAAATGTAAGCTTCCTATTGATTTCTTGCATTTATTAACTTAATTTATAATTTTTTTTTTAAAAAAAGCGTATATATAAATTTGTAACACAGTTGCGCTAGTTGTCATAAACTTGTTCAAAATACAGCGTATGTTTCTACCTGAAATTGAACTCTTCAATTCCATATTACTACCATTGGGGAAATTCATCCTTGAAAGGATTAAAAGTTGGCAGGTATGCATGTCAGTAATCGGGTTTTTAAGAAGTCAACGAATACTTTAGAACATACTATGAAAGCAAATCATGAAACTTCAGTATTAAAATCTAAGTGCTTACCTGCAAACTGAAACTTTCTGAAATAACTAATTACATTTAATAAAAACTGTTAAAATAAAGAATAGAAAAACCAAAGAGATCCAAGGTAAGTGTGATCGTTCCTTCAAAAACAATCAAATTCCTATTTTATATATTATATGGCTACAACGCTCAAGAAAAAAAAACTAAAATGCTAAATACATGAAAAGAACACAAAAACGGGGGAAAATATACTTGAGGGTGCCCCTTGGCGAAATCGGCTACTTATGTTTGGCGTCTTACTTGGTTGCCAGAACTCCGTGGTAACAGGAATAGCGGCCAAAACATAGTGATATTTCAATGAAACAATTGAAAATTTAAACAAAGCTTTTTAAAATTGCAGTGAACAGAATAGAATCAAAATTAATAAACCCACTAAAATGCATTTTGAATCGAAACAAAAATTAATGGCGTAAGCACAGAAAGAAAAAGAGAAAAATAACTCACTTCTTCATTAAGCTTGAATATCTTCAGATTTTGGTGCACAGAATTCTCCAATTGCAGTTAGGTACTGTCTAAACTACGATCCCTTTCTAATAGATCTTTTTATGTTGGGAGCATTTGAACCTTTCACACGACCCATTCAAATCCATCTGATCAATCTTTACGTTCTTCCCACAAACAGGACATTTATATCTATTACTAATTAAACCTTCATTCATACACCAGTCAATCACTACTTTTTTTCCTTTGTTATTCAAATCGTACAGAAACTTAAGAATTGTCTTATTGACAGTATTCATTTTTAGTACCAGAAGCAAAAGTAACCTTACCAGCCAGTATCCAAAGTAGAACTAACGGATCTCTGAAATTACATTTAAAAACAACGCTAAATTCTTAACCAATCAGAATCACGATTAAAATCTAAACCAATCAGAATAACGATTGGTTTTCAACATCGCCCAGCTTGGCGATCAACCTGGATCACAACTTGGCGGGGGCACCCTCAAATATAGTCTACCCCAAAAACGAATTAATTTTTAAAAATCAATTTCTATTTCTATATAATTTTTTATGGTATCAATTTCTATTTCTACATTGCTACAAAAATTATCGTCTTCGCTTAAGAAAAATAATAGAGCTTGGAAAGAAGAAGAAAAACTTATTATAACAATTATGAACAGCGACAAATAAATCAAAGCAAAGCGTTCTATTTACGTATGGAATATGTTGCCACATTTTTAATACAAAAGTTAAACTTTTCTCCACTTTGATAAATGTAAACAAATGCGAACCTTACAATTAAATTATTAATTCCTTCGTATATTATTGATTTAAGTTGTCGAAATTTAATATTTCAATTGTAAGGCTCGCATTAGCATACATTTATAAGAGATATGCATTTTTTAATAGTTTTTTTAATATGGCTCTTATTTGAAGACGAAAAAGCATAGATTTTCTTACAAAATGACTGATAACTAAAAAACTAATCCAAATTTTTGAAAAAGAAAAAAAATACTTCTTCATTATGTCAAAACACAATTTTGTGTCAAGTTTCGTGCCTGGGCGAGGCTTCTGGGGCGATATATTGTGATTACAGACAGACACACAGCCGCTTTTATTATGTATAGCCGCCAAAGGCGCCCAGCTGTCCGCCAAGCTAAAGGTTTTCACAAATAAAGTTTTTTAAAACATAGCCGGAAATCTGAAGATTAGTGGACAATTAAAGTGTTCCTGTCCAGCAATTTTGTCTTCATATCCAGTTCTGCTGCAGATGTGTTATAGCTCTTGAGGATGTTTGAAATTATATAGCTACAACGCTTAAGAAAAAAAAAACTAAAATGCTAAATACATGAAAAGAACACGAAAACGAATAAATTTTTTATGGTATCAATTTCTATTTCTATATAATTTTTTATGGTATCAAATTCTATTTCTATATCTGTTACGTCAAGCACTCAGGTATTATAATTTGATCTAGTTGTGCTTGTAAACTCATGTTTGTGAAAATTGCAACACGATGAAGGACTTACGCGAATGAGCAGAAATTTTCAGGAAATGCAAAGTAGAGCGTGATATGCAAATGATTAGAATTTCAGACCCGTAGCGCATGCGTATGTTGAGCAGCGCCCTCTGAACGGCGGATGGATCCGAATAAATAGACGACTGTAGCCAAGCGAGTATGGTTATCGGTGGTTATCTGCTAGTGGTAAATGTTAGCTTAGTCATTACTTATGCCTATTCGACGAAAGAGAGCGAGATTTCAACAACTTACGGAGTTTAAACGGGGGAGAATCATCGGCCTTCGTGAAGCTGGATTATCTTATCGTACAGTAGCCGCTCGTGTGCAGCGTAACAGCAGCACAGTGATGCGTGTTTGAAAGCAGTGGATGGACGAGTGTCGGACAACTCGGAAATCCGGGAGTGGACCCTGAAATGTCACGTCAGCTTGCGAGGATAGACACCTGTTCGGCGTTGCGCTAACGGACAGTACGGCTCCCTCTAGACAACTGGCAGCACGGTGGTCAATAGCTACAGGTGTTTCATTGTGTGCTTTATCAATTCGTAGACGCCTGCTGCAGCGTGGACTGCGCGCAAGGACTCCTTTATACAGGATCCCCCTCACGCTAAACCTTCGCCGCCTGTGGCTGCAATGAGCCAACCAGCATAGGAACTGGCTTGCTGATTGGCAGCGTGTCGTGTTTTCTGACCAATCTCGCTTCAATTTGTGGTACCATGATGGCCGCATTCGTGTCAGACGCTATGCCGGTGAACGGCATCTTCCGGAGTGCGTTATCGAACGCCACAGTGGACGAACACCCGGCGTTATGGTCTGCGGTGACATAGCATATCATGGACGATCTCAATTGCTACGAATTGTGGGTAATCTGAACAGCAACCAGTACATCAGTGAAGTTCTACAGCCCCAAGCTGTTCCCTTCCTTCAAGCCTTGCCAGGTGCTGTATTTCAACAGTACAATGCCTGCTCTCATATTGCTAGGACTGTTCAATCCTTCCTTGCATCGCGACAGGTACAACTTCTTCCTTGGCCGGCGTATTCCCCGGTTATGTCGCCGATTGAACATGTGTGGGATTTCGTTGGTCGGAGTCTCGCTCGTAATCCTCGTCCTGTTGCTTCTACAGACGAACTTTGGGTACGCATACAAACAGTATTGAATTCTCTTCCTCAGACAGACATTCAAAGTTTGCTTGACTCCATGCCATGTCGTGTAGCAGCACTTATTGCGGACTGTGGTGGTTACACAAAATACTGATTTCGATCTCTTGTTATTGTTTGTTTGCTTTTAAAGTTTAATCATTTATTTGTACCACTACCACTCAACTGTGTATTAAATTTCATTCAATTATGACGATTCCTTCATGGTGTTGCAATTTTCACAAACAGGAGTTTATAATTTTGATCTAGTTGCGCTTTCTACGTCATTTTGTTAACATCGTTTGGTTTGTTATTTAACATCGTTTGGTTTGTTTTTTCTAAGTTAACTTTCAAAAAATTGGCTGGCATCAGCATTTTTATTCTTTAAGTTGTTTATTTTTTCTTTTGGAATTTGTTCCTTTTTAGCGAAATGTTTTTCAACCTAATCGAATTCTTTGCCGACTGTTCTCTGTATATATAAAGAAAATAAAGTAAATATTTTTAAAGTGTTGTGAAAAGAATTTTTAGTTGTACAAAGTACTACAATATCGCTATAAAAATTATCGTCTTCGCTTAAGAAAAAAAAATAGAGCGTGGAAAGAAGAAGAAAAACTTATTATAACAATTATGAACAGCGACAAATATATCAAAGCGAAGCGTTCTATTTACGTATCGAATATGTTGCCACATTTTTAATACAGAAGTTAAACTTTTCTCCACTTTAAATGTAAACTAATGCGAACTTTACAATTAAATTATTAATTCCTTCGTATATTATTGGTTTAAGTTGTCGAAAATTAATATTTCAATTGTGAGGTTCGCATTAGCATACATTTATAAGAGTGGGAAAAAGTATATGCATTTTTTAATAGTTTTTTGAATATGGCTCTTTGAAGACGAAAAAGCAGACGAAAAGCATAGACTTACAAAATGACTGATAACTAAATAACTAATCAAAATTTTTGAAAAAGAAAAAAAATACTTCTTCATTATGTCAAAACACAATTATGGGCCGAGTTTCGTGCCCGGGCGAGGCTTCTGGGGCGATATATTGTGATTACAGACAGACAGACACACACACAGCCGCGTTTATTATTATGTATAGATATAGATGTATAGATTTGTTTGTGAATTTAAAAAAAGAAAAGTTTGGTCAAGACTACCAGAATATGGTAAAATGTACCGTGTTTCTGGCTCTATGGGAGTATGAAAGGGATAGGCAACTTTTACCGGATAATAGGATTCAGGATAAGTCTGAGCAAAACTACTGTTTTTCGATCCAAGCAGGTTTTTTTAAAAATTTAATCCCTAATAACAAAATGTTTTAAATTTTTAAATATTTTTTTTCGTTTCAGTTATATTTCGTCTAAATCATCGATAGCAAATTATTTATTATTAAATAAAACCTTCAACTTTTATCGAATTTGAATACGTTAATAAAGCAAACCATTTTATATATAAAGCTTAAACTAAATCTACAGATTAAACAGTTGATTTAAAAGCTATAAGCTAAAAACTCATAATTTTAGTATTTTCATGGTATGCGTGAAAAAGTGTTAACATAGCCCTTTTACACTTTTACTACTGTAATGTTAAAAAAGCAGTATATCTTGTTACTAAAATTAGAATATTTAGTGCCTTTTAAAAAGTACTATTGGTGTTAATAACAATAAGACGGTTTTTTATGTCTCTTCCTAATAAGTAAGTACCGTCTCTTAATTAATTAGCGTTTAGAATTTTTTTTTTCAATTTGTGACCAATACCAGAAATATTTAAACATCGTTAGCGTCAATAACCATATGGTAGTTTTTTAAGCCTTTTATAAATGAATGGCTTTTATAAGTCCTTTGTTCCATTAATTTAGATTTTTAGTACAAACTATTTTCTTATTTCAATCTGTACCTATTTCAATCTGTATCTATTACAGAAAATAATTATTCCTGAAAATAATTACCAACGAAACTGATATTCTTAGATGTTTTTATTTTATTTTTGTGAACTAATATCAGGACTTATTTGGAAGTCAAAGAAAAGATTGTCAAACTATTATTGACTCCAAGTGATGCCTAATTAAATATGATAATAGATGCTATTGGTATTGCCAATGGTATTTAATAACACGTTTATTATTATCGGCAATAATATACGTAGGTCGCATATTTTGATTGGATCCTTTCATCTTCCTCCGAAACGGATAAGTACCCAAATATTACCATACTACTCACTCAAAACGCCTTTTATGCATTTTTTGTTATTTGTTGTATGTTCCGGTGCGGCTGTTAATTATTAGATTTAACAAAATACACTCTATAACAAAAAAATCGAAGCATCAAGAAGGAGTAGTCCGATTAAAACGAAAATTGGTGGATAGGAGGACAATGTACAGAATAGTAAATGATAAAAATTTAAGAAAAATTGAATAATTTATTGTAGAGTTACAGTAACAAGTTCAATAAGGTGTTGACCCGCCTCAAGCCTGGATACAAGCTGCCACACGGCGTGGCATAGAACGATAGAGCTCCCGGATGGTCTCTTGGGGTATTTCCTGCCAAATTCGATCCAATTGTCGAACGAGGTCATCAACATTCCGTGCCAGATGCAATAGCCTTCCCATCATATCCCAGACATGCTCGATGGGAGAGAGATCTGGTGATCTGGCAGACCAAGGAAGAGTTCGACAAACTTGCAGACAGTTCATAGCAACACGTGCCGTATGTGGTCTGGCATTGTCCTGCTGAAAAACCAGCCCAGGGTGCTGCAAAAGGAACGGTAGCAAAACATGTCTTAGGATGTCGTCGACGTACCGCTGTGCAGTAAGTGTACCTCTAATGACGACCAAAGGGGTCCGGCTGTCAAAGGAAATGGCACCCCAGACCATAATGCCTTGTTGAGGGCCGGTGTGACGTGCAATAGTGAAGACAGGATCCCCCCTCTGCCCTGTGCGTCTCCAAACACATCTTCGATGATCGTCAGGACACAGTTGGAAGCGGGATTCGTCGCTATAGATGGGATTTGTCGCTAAAGACTATCGTCCCCAGTCGGCATCATTCCAGCCTGATCGAGCGTCGATTTTGCGCGTCTTAGTGCGTTCTTGGTGCGTCGATTTTTTTTGTTATAGAGTGTATAAGTTAGAAGTTCAACTCAGCAAAAGATAGTTCAATACATATAGTCTCATTTAACCTAAGATATTCAAAATGTTTCCAACTACATTTTCTTCATAGCTTAATAGATAACTTCTGTGATGTCATTATGAGCGTTGCACATTTCATAGCTTTTAAATTTCTTTAATTTCATAAATTTAAATTTTTCAATTATTCTTAATTCTATTCTAATTAAAATATACTAATTACTTAATTTTTATCCTATTTTATAAATATAAATACTTCTAATCTTCTCTTAATCTATGTAACAGCTAACTTTTTACCCAATATAAGTGTATAGCTTCTCAATTCGGTGTCGCAACAAAATGAATATCGAAATCTATTTTTTTATCCTTATTTCTGCTTATTAACTGCTTTATTCTTTTACCACAAAAATGTTTCGGTTAAGGGTTATATTAAATTCTTACGGTCTTTTTGGTAATTAGTTTGTAGCCGGATTATTTAAATTTTAATGTTAAGGTTGTTTTTCGAAGGCTTCATCTTCATATGAAGTGGAACTATTTTCAGAAAATGCTGTGAGTTTGCAACAGTTAGTCATGACTGTTAAAACCAGTTAAGTCTCAAAATAAGCACAGAAAGCTATCGCTATCTATGTTTATTTTGAAAGTGGCGCAAAACGTCAATATGGGGGAAAAGCCACAATTTTGTAGAAATAAAAACTTGTGTGATATAAATTTGTAATATTTAAAAACTTACTTCAGTGCTACATTTTTTGGGCTCATTAAAATTTACGGAAATTAGGAAAAAGGCAGTGATCTCGATAATTTTCTTCTAGTTGGAAAAATATCGCCAAATTGGGAATTTTTAAAAAAAATTAATATCTTTTAAAATGTTGAAGTTATTTGTCCGTTTTAAAGCCCAAGAAATTCTTTGCAGCAAGGTGATGTATATAGTTTAAAATCACCGTTTTTTTCAAATGCAGGGTACTTAAAGTGTCGCTTTTTTATTTTCCTTGGCGACAGAGCTTCGCAAAACCATGTTAATGACGCTAAGTTGGCTTTAATTTCGCTATATTATTGACCGATAACTAGCCAATTTTTAAATCTCTTTCCCATTTTCCTAACCATCCGTAAACAAGTACTGATAAATTAAGTTTGTTGATGTGAAAACTGGTGGGCTGTTAGTCATCTCATGCCCCCTCAGTCAAGCAATTGGATACTTTTTTTCGAGGAAAAAAAAAAACAGTATCATTTTAATTCAACATTTGTTTTCGCTTCGAAAATTGTCGCAATAAAAGCTTTATCTAATTCAAAAAATATATTGGCCACAGAAAAGTATCTGTTAGAATGACACCATGCTAAAGAACTTTTCATTGCAACTTGCTAAATAAAATAATGAATTTTATTTTTGCTCATTTTCACTATAAAATGAAGACATGCTTATTTTACGAAGAACTATCGTCAATGGTATAACATCTTCAACTTTATAGAATTAGTTCTTGTTGATTTTTTATAATCAATGCTTGCAGAGACACGTTTTAAAAGCGTAAGTATCAAAGTTAGAAACAAGTGTTTCCATATGATTTTTAAATCAAGAATACGGTGCTCTATTTTTAAATCAAGAATACGGTGACGACATCACTATATGTAGCGAAATTATTAACATCGATTTTACTTGTGACATTCTAACACGGGAATCCAAAGATGAATAATTCCTATAAACTTGCGATGAAACTAATTTATAAGTAATTATTGCTGCAAGCTAGTAAAAAACTCAGATTACGAAATATCTGATATAGATAATTCTCTTACGTGGCTCCCAAATTTTGGCTGTATTTCTTTTTCTCCGGTGGCAACGTTTGCTTTGTTTTGTTTACGTCACTATTTCTCTTACATGGCGACAAAAAAAGCCTCATTACAACTCCCCGAATGGCAACACTAGAAAATCGACCAATGATTGCCGCTAAAAATGTCACACGCCAAATCTAGCTGAGGTGGCTCAACATATAGCGCTTTTAGAAACGGAAACTGAAATAACCAGAGAGCATCATCTGCGGCAATCTCATACTATTAAGCTAGGCAGAAGTGAGTAGACTTTGTCGATAAATCTCTATTTTAGTATTTTGTCGTAAGCACTTTTTTTCACGAATTTATATATTACGAATTTATTTGACGATTTTTGATTTACATCACGAATTATACTATAGCACATTTCTAATAGGTTTAACGAATTACATGTCATTTATTTGAATTCAAATTTATTTTAATGACTTAGTATTTACTAAAAAGATGCAATTTAAAAAAAAAAAAAGTTTTATATGGATTTGAATGATTGTTTTGAATTCTTAGAATTTTGTGCATTTGCAATGTACCTAAGTTAGTAGAGAGCAAAGCGAGCTTGGTTTGCGAAGCAAACCATATAAGATTGCGTAGCAATTTTCGGGGGCTGGCGAGCGTTAGCGAGCAGGGGGCGCAGCCCATTAGTTTATTATATCCTATGAAGAACTCTCTCTTTGGGAAGTAGCGTGCATTGATCAGAGGGAGTTTTAAAGTAGACAGATATTACCACCGTTTATTTAAGCGTATGTGCATACGTTTGCATTTGTATATGGTACATGCGCACATATGGACATTCCTCTTTATTTATACAGTTAGTATTTCATAAAAAATAAAAAAAACAATTATCTATTCATCTTGCATTGCAAGAAACAACCAAACTCTAAGATATTTTCTCCCTGCAACGAAATTCTCATCAATAAAATTACGCAGAAATCTATACCGAAAACAATTCCTGTTAATGAATTAAAATTCACTTTCTAAGAAATCTACTTATTGCTTTCATAACATCTTAGATCCCTTCCTAAATATAAACTTCAAGCAGCAACGGAAACGAAAACTGGATTGTTTTTATGACTGTGTATTATTGATTGGAGCTACTACTCAAAAGTGGAAATTCCCAGTAGACACTTCTGTTACGTCATTTACGTCTGCATCTGATTTGGAAAAGCCCAACAAGTGACAAGATTAAAAAGAATGCACCGTGATTCGTTAAGTTTCTAACACGAAATTTGTCCGCATTTCATATATATATATATATATATATATATATATATATATATATATATATATATATATATATATATATATATATATATATATATATATAGCACAATACAAACAAAGAGAGAAACGAAGAAAATTAATAAGTTTTATTAACTGCGCATAAGCTGCAAGTATATAGAGCTCATTAAATAAGCCAAAATATTAAGAAAATATGGAAAATAATAAAAAATAATGACAAGAGAAGAAAATTATTGAAAATAATTTTTCAAAAGTATTTAAAAAAATATAATTTTTGATATCTAGAAAAAAAAAAAAGAAAAAAAAAAGAAAGAAAGAAAGAATTAAAAAATCCGGAAAACAAAACAAAGAAAATATATAATCTCTTCATCAGCCCACACGATTATATCCGCAATAAGGAGTGCTTTCTAATATTGCATTAAATTTTATTCTAATATTGCGCATCCATTTTCGGGCCCACCCAAGGTAACTAACAAATTAGACGCACTAAGAACGTGCCATAAGATATCACTTTATTTATGCTTCTGTTTTCATATTCTGTAATCTGGCAATCTTATTACGAAAATATTTTAAATCAATCTTGAAAGATTCCGGTAAGCGTAAGTTCATTTTATTCGCTCCTCACAAATGTAGATTTCCTTTCGTGTACTGTTCTCTAATCTCTTTACATTTTATTTTCTGTTTTTTGCTTGATATATTTGTTTATATTTTTTACTTAATGTGTTCTAATTTCGTTTCAATTTATTTAATTGATATATTTTGCTTTGGCTATATTAATACAATATTAGAAAGCACTCCTTTTTGCGGATATAATCGTGTGGGCTGATGAAGAGATTATATCTTTTCCTTGTTTTGTTTTCCGGATTTGTAATTTTTTTTTTTAGATTTCAAAAATTTTGTTTTTTTAAATACTTTTGAAAAATTATTTTTACTGATTTTCTTCTCTTGTCATTATTTTTTATTAACGCTTAAATTATCAGTAAAAATAAAATAACGAAAATTATTTGCGTAAAAAATTTTAATACATTTTAATCTCTTTAAGCATGCTATTATAGAGTAGTTCTGCATTTTTTATTTTAATTAAAAGAAGGCCAAAATAATTAAAATTTAATATAAAATTAATCTTGATAAAATTTTTGTACAACTAACAATCTATTGCCATGGCATATTTTTCTTCCTTTTATTTATTTAAAAACCATGAATAGAACTTGTTTTTGTTCAATGCCTTAACCAAGTAATTCTGAGCCTGACCTGCAAGACAAGAAATCTTTTAGATCAAGTATAAGACAAAGTAGTCCTCTTTGAGAACTTTTTGGATAAAACTATCCAACCTTTAAGTTCTTTTCTGAATTCTTTTATTATCTTGTTCAAGCTTGTTCCTCTTTCGCTATTGGTTAAACCACTTTTTATTATTACAACGTCCAGTTACGTTGGCCCGTCATGGAGTATGAGGAAAGTTCTAGTTTATAAAACCTGAACTATTGCATATCTATCTTTGTGCTAGTTCTCGTTCTTTTGTTTCATTCATAAATGTCTTTAAATTTTTTTTGCAGAAAAGCACATCCTCAACTCTCATTACTTTCCAAACTCAATTAGAGTAATTATTTCAATCTTAAAGAAAAAAAAATGTTTCTATTCATAACAAATAATCCAAACTACAATCGGAAATCATAAGTCGGGACACAGTAAAAAATTCCGGATCAAATTACCGGATCAATAAAGTACCTGCATTTTGAGTATATTATTCGTAAAATCTAATTTTAATGTAAAATATTATACCGTATTTTTTTCTGTAGTAGTTATTTAATTAAATTAGTTCAGTGATCTAACAATATTTGTTACAGTGCAAATTACGGTAGATCAGACTTTTTGTTCGGTAACATGTTCCGGTAAAAATGGTTTGCGCAGGATTGTACCCTGAGTGGAGGTACTTTTTATCGTAATTTGATCCAATTTATTTTTTACAGTGCAGAGGGAAGAATGTTCACCTTTTAGTGAAGCTAACCATGCTCGAATCCCAGCTTGCATCTATCACAGTGCTGAGGTGAAATATTTCAAGTAAGAGATGGATAATTGTTTAGAATTTCCTTAACAACAGTCTAACCGTGGGATGTTCCCTTGGTTTACCATCATATGTTCGGCAAATAAGTGCTATGCAAGTGATATTTAAATTAAAAAGTCCTCTACAAAAGCAAACGTGCTCCAAGGCTTCATCTGAAAAATTCCTTGTTTTGGTTGGTCTTAAAATTACAATGCCATGAAGCTGATGGCCATAAATTCGAAAAATATTGACTTATCAATGGTGGTGACAGATTAAAAAAGTTAGAGAGATTAAAAAAAAACTATAGTATTTATTTAAAAATAATACTTTTTTATGAATTATAATAAAAAAACTAATTTAATCGTTTTTCTTAGTAAAGATTATAATATTCATTAAACACTAATTTTAATGATTTCTAAAAAAAATGATTTCTGAAAAACGAATTACTCATTATGAAATAGAATACTTCCGCTTAACTTTTTTGGTAAAAGATTTTTTGCTCAATCAACTTGATTAAAATTTCCGCTGACAAGCAAAGAAAATGGAGAAATATGCAAATCAACAAAGCTAGCTCTCAATGAGGAAAAGTACATTATCTTGAATCTCAGTTGCAAAAATGCTAATGAAAGCCTCTCTTCATTATTCCCTCTACTCTAGAATGATAGGCACATTTTTCGAATGTTGTTATCTCTTTGAAATAAAACGCATTTACCAAATGAAATTGTGAAGATGGAAGAAAAATGAGAAAAAAACTTTTTTAACTTCTTCCAGTTCCTTTGTTTGGAGAGGCTTTGTTTTTAAACTTGTAATGCATCTTTTGCTGTGTTTTGCATTTGTTAAATCTGCGTCTATTTCGTATGTTTTTAAGGAGCACTTGAATAAGAGAATATAACTTGTGTTTGAAGTAGTACATGTATGTAAAGTAGTGTCTGTTTATATTGTGTTTAATTCAGGTACCTTAAAAATAGAGTTTAAAAAGATAAAGAAAAGAAAAACTTGAAGGCCTTCGCTTTTTTTCTACATAGCAAAGTTCAAGTTGTACTCTAAGCTCGACTAACAATTTAAGTAAAGTACATAACAATTCTAAAACTATCTTACTTTTTTTATTCTAGCTTCACAAGTGTATTTGTGTGACTCTATTTATGTAACTTTCAAAAAAAAACTTTTTGTGTTTCTTATTATTGGGATCTGCTCTTTTTGGCACTTTCTTTCACAAAACTGCAAATTTTAAAAACAAAATTTTTCAAAACCTCTTCTCCAATAAATCTTAATTTCAGTAGATATATGTTGCTGTACTCAATTTCGTGTAAAGGCCATGAAGCCAAATTCTCCAATAGGGGAACATTCCTAGGTTGTAATTTATGCTGCTCACAGCCTATTGATAATATACTAAAGTGATACACTGATAATACACTATATACCAGAAAATAACTTTGACCACGATAACGATTTCACTAAGAGTATGAAAATATCGTGATCATTGTTAATAGCACGCCAAAAGATAATACCTCGGATATTATAAGGAACGATAATTATTGCATACAAATGTCGTGAATGTCAATAAATTTATTGTCGATTATTTGGATTACGAAACTATGGAGCAGTATAAAAATAATATAACTAACTTAAATTGAAATATATTGCAATGTTTTTTCAGATATTGATGTTTCTGCAGTACATCACGATGTTAAAATTCGTTCTAATAAGTTATAGATACTAATGAAAACATCAACAACTCCGAAAATCAATCGAAAACACATGATCCTTATAAACTATGAGTATTAATATTCATTTCATTATTATTATATATATTTATCTGCATATATGTAATAATATATAGCACAAAAAAAGATAAAAGGAAAATATAAATAAGTTTTATTTACTGAGCATAAGTTGCAAGTATATAGAACTAAAAAAATAGTTAAAAATATAGACTAAACATGGAAAATAAAATAACAAAGCTTAGTGAAAATGGAAGAAAAATATTATTGAAATGAAATATTTATTAAAAAATAATAAAAATAAATTTTATTAATGGAAAAATATAAAAATTGAGAGAAAAAAAGTAATGAAAAGATATAATTACGATATAATTAAATAAATTAAGATATAATTAAATGGGAAGATTACTATCAGCAAATAAGAGTGCTTTCTTATATTGCATTAATATAACCAAAATATATCAACACAATAGTGTAAGGAGCACTAAAAAAAATGGAAACGAAAATAGAACATATAAAGTTAAAAAAAATGTACTATATATAAAACATATCGAGCAAAAAACAGAAAATAAAATATAAGAAAAATTTAGAACAAAACACAAAACGTAGTCTATAAAGTGCGTTGCGAATTCAAAAAAAAAAAATACATGCATCGGAATGTTTCAAGAATGATTAAAAATATTTTCGTAGTTAGCTTGCCAGTTTACAAAATATGAGAACAGAAGCTCAATTAGAGGTTAGAAGCGTTAAGGGAAGGATCCAGCATAGCGGGCAGTACTAAAACACTTTTGATTTGTTAGTTACCTTGGATTGATCTAAAGCTGGATGTGCGCAAAGTAATAATATTATACAGGATAATTTAAAGTTTATAATTAATAAAGTTGATATTTAATTAGACGAATTTAATGATTTTAGAAAATTAACATTTTTTTAAAAAAGAAGCATGATTTGCCCGGTTTGCACAGATGCTTAGCCACGGATTTGCACATTACAAAAATATAAACTTCGTTAAGAAGGAAGTTTTTAGTAAATTTATAATAATAATAACATACAAGTAACGTAATGATTTTATATAGAACTTAATTACATTAATTGGATATCCATTGTTTTTTTAATCAAATTTCGAAAAAGATTGTCGATATGTTTTTTGGATAAATAAGCATTACTACATATTCTTTTAATTCTATTCATTTGATTAAAAATGGTATTTAAATAAATGTTTTAAGAAACATTAGAATTCCCGTTAATTAGTTTTATTTTAAAATTAAAAACATTTCTTTTATCGTATAAATCAACAATGCAGATATTTTCTTCTTTTTAATACTTATATCCGAAAACTTAAAATGAATGTTACCATCATAAATACGAAGCAAGATTAATTCCTCTGGGGAAATATTAATTATCAAAATTGCATAAACTTCAAAATTAAATTGTACCGCCAATGAATCTAAAAGCAAATTTAATGTTACGAATATAATTTTTTTTGTAATAGCGTAAAAATAAGATAGCTAACAGAGATGAAAAATTAGACCCTTGTGGTAGTCCATCAATTTGAATAAAAATATGTTTCACATATGTATTATAATTGTAAAGATAATTTTTAAAAAACAAAAATTAATTACAATTTCCCGATAATCAAAATCGCATTCAAGGATACTTTTAAAATCATAGTAATAACTCAGACAAACTTTTAGTTTAGAAAGGGGAGTGCTATAGAAAAGTTACTGGAAATACATATACTATACATATACACATATACATACTATACATATACACATATGCATACTATACATATACACATATACATACTATACATATATATATATGGGTTCTGTAAAAAAATCTTACTGTTATTTTTTAAAAAATATCTCATTTAAGAAATCCAAAGCTAATACTTATGTTCTAAAGATAAATTTTGAGTGTAATTGAGTGCGTTTTTTATTTTTGGAATGTGTTTCTTATAAATAGAGTATTTAAGAAATATGCATATGGGATTCAACTTCGCAAAAGTGCCATTTTCAAGAAAATTTCAAAATGCATTTTATTTCTTTCCATCTTCCGAAAAAAGTAAGAAAAATCTTTATTTAAAAAAATCCAAAATAGTAACCTTCATCGAATAGTAACCTTCATCTGAACCTCCATCGACTGAATTTTTTGGGGCACACAACCGAAGTTGGGTTGAGGTGATGTGTACCGAAGGTACTATAGTATCGATGGATAACGAAGGTATAAAGGTTAGGAGTACCGATGGATTGCAACAGTTCATTGGTACAATCCAAAGGAACTTTTACGGAATGTCCATGAGGGTTAGGGTAAGTACTTAAAATTAGCATTGAAAGATCAAACCACTCATTTTTCATGTCTTGTTATTAGTTTTCTAAAAATTGCAGATAGATATGAAAAACGCAACAATCATGATAAATGTAATTGCTATTTGTTATTTTTTTAGAAATATAACTTTAATAAAACTGACAAATTGCTCCTTTTAATTTATTTTACAATGAATTTCGCTTTGTCGTATTTTTGAGTACATCACACTCTTCCTTGTTCCATTACATTCATAACCGTCTACTGCTAAATTATAAAGCACAAAACCAAACATGTCTTTTTCTGAAGAAAAAAAATTACTCATTGGCTAAATTTAGAACAAAATTGCCTATATATCGCTCAATTTTTTAAAAAATATATTACAAGAGCAGTTCTATCGGAACAAACTAACATTTATTGTATTTCTAACCATTTACAACTAGCATGATTTCAAAACAGTAAAAAAGATATTTAAGTAGACATTGAAGTTAGGCTTTTCATTAGGTAATGGAGTTAGGTTGTGGTTGAGTTGTGTTTTATCAAATAAACCTTGAAAAGTGATTTCATTGGTTTATCTGGTTGTTTCAGCTATCGTTAGTGATGGGGAATACTAGACATCTTTGTGTTAAGAGCTTTATGGTGCCACCATCCATGAGTGAAGGAGAGTATCATGTTCTAATAGTCCAGGGTCACAAATTGGTGAGTGAAGGACACAAAGAAACTCTTCATGCCCTAAAAGGAATGGAGGAAAGATGGGGGTGTCAACGCTAGGATTCGAACCCCATTCCGTCGGTCATGAGGTTGACATGCATATTAGCCCTCACATCTTTAATATGAAGCCAGTTATGAGGAGCTAAGTGTTTTCATTAAGCGTGCCTGTTTGGCACAGTATAACTCAGATTGTTTATCTGTGTTTGGTGAAAGCAGTTAATAAACTGTTTTTCTCACAGTTAACATTTTAAACACCATCTTATTTATGGTTCTTTGGCTGTTTTGATTGAATATGGTAAAAAAACAATTAAATAAAATGTTACATAACCATATTTTCCGAGAAATTTCGAGCAGTGTCAAAATGCAAAAAATGGTAACACTGGCTTAATATGGCCCGCACTTTGATATTTAAAAAACTTAAAATAATTCCAAATTTTTATAAAAATTATGTTTATTTTCTTTTAATGTAAGTGTTTAGATTCTCGTAAATATAATTTTTTTATTACATTCTTTTCAATAAATACGAAAAGTAAATGTAATTCGAAATGTTAATTTGCAGAAACAGTTAAAATGTATTTAATGATGTTCAAAGATGATGTTATTTACTCATTTTAAACTAATTGAGCGAAAAAATATTTCCTATTCTATAATCAAAATAATTAATTGCTTTTTTTTAACTAAAATATTTTGTATCGCTTCTTGTTTCATTAGTGGATTCTTAATAATTTAACTTTATTGATGCATTAATGATTTTTAAAGAGCGATGACTATAATTAAGGAGAAAAATATAAATTAAGGAGAAAAAAATATAAATTAATTAGAGATGCTAATTAACAGATTCACTGAGTTTAAGATTAAAAAAATTTAATGTTTCCGATTTACGTTTCCAAATGAAATTTATACCGCTTGAAGCAGTAAATTCTCAATTGGATGTGAAAGACTTAGTTAAAAATATTTAGTTGAGAATTAAAAATTTTAAAATTAATATTATGTGCTTACAGAGTTCTAAATACATTTTAAATAATGCAGGGTGTTCCAAAAATTTTACTGACAATTCTATCGAATATAAGGGTGTAAACTTTGTTAAAAAATTTATCCGATTTTGGTGAAAACAAATTCAAAAGATACTAGTACTTTTTAACTACAAAACATTTTAATTGATCAAGTATTACATGAGTTTTTATTAGTGGCAACCACTGATTTCCTTTTCCAGCTTACAACAACGTTAAAATGATTCATTGTAAGATGCTACAAGATGATGAGTTGCACCGTTAGCAAAAAAATAAACGGACCAGGCTTAATAGCTTTCGATCTAATGATCGGATTTTCATGTTCTAGAACTCAATCTTAATGATTCGAAGGGTGATCTCAAATATGCTAATTAATAAGCTCATACGAAGATTTAAGTTACGAAATCAGATACAAAAACGTAACTTCTCTGAATACACATACCTTTTTTTCAACAGATTCAGATTTCAAACCTCTGAAATATAAGGGGTTGCCGCAATCTTGGAAATATGACCAATAGTTTGGTCAGGAGAGGGGTCTAAAGTTTGGTCTCTCTAAGGTTAATATTACTTCGCTGTGTCTGGGGAAATTATTTTTGAATTTTAATTATTTGAATTTTTAAGCGAATTCAAAAATTTTTGCATACAATTATAAAATTATTTGTCCAAAGATAATTCAATGCAAAAAATAAATTTTAATAAATATTTGTTATTTTTGTAAGTTTTATTTATTAAAAATCTAAAGAATTTTGAACTGTAGGGGAGAGTGGGGACAATTGTGAAATTTTTTACTTAACTATTTTTAACTAACAAAAAATCCAATATATTGTTAGTATTAATTGACAAACGAGTAAAGTAGACTATCCTCTACTAGAAAAAGAAATAAATACCTTATTTTAAATGTTATTATATTAGTTATTAAAAATTTTGACAGTCGTGCACTTGTTACAATTGTCCCCACTTACGGGGTCAATTGTAACAGTTCATAAATTCAACTAAAACATAGTTAATTATACATATTATCATAATTGTGATATATTTTTTTATTGCTCAAAATGGTAGTGATATTTTAGAAGTAAAAATAATAATGAGCAGAGACCTAAAGGGTTAAACTTTTAACTTTAAGGGGCTAAAAATTTTAATTGATGCTGTGGAAGGGGAGAAATAAAATAATGCACATGCAACATAATATAAATGATATAGGAAACTATTGGTGGTTCCTAAAGAGTTAAGTAATGGTTTGTAAACATAAGATTATTTTTTTTCAGCTGTTACAATCGTCCCTTTACTTATTGTTACTATCGTTCGCAAGAAGCCATTTCAGCTTCATTTGTTGAAAACAATGATAGTTAATTAACAAAACTAATCTTTTTTTTAAATGTTAATTAAGGTGTCCACTTGCATATTCGGTTAATAATTTTTATTTGTTTAAACAAAATTACTTTCTTACATTATGATATTCTAATACCAAAAACAGTACTTACGTAGCGTGAAAGTATCTTTTGTGATGTAACTCTTTCAAAAGTACATAAAAATGGTTGCCAGCAGGGGTGTACATGTAGATTTAATAAATACACCTTGTGCGTCACCTAGGAACCAAATCTAGAACCCGACACAAGAAATTTTTGCTCTGTTACAATCGTACCCTGTTACAATTGACCCCACTCTCCCCTAAGGTGCAAAAATTTTTCATTTTAAAGTACGTAATTGTAAATGGCGAAATACAAAATTTGTCCGAAATCAGTTGAATAGTTCTTGGGAACTCGAATTTTAATCATACGACTTTTTGAAAATTTGATTTCTCAGGAATTATTTGACCGATTTTGCTCAAATTTTGCATTTTGCAAAAATTCTTTAAATCCCTTAAAACTTTCTCAAGATATAGTGAATTACGTAAAAAGACCATATATAAGTGCTGCTACCCCTTACATTTTGGGAGGCAGAAACTAGATTGCGTCGAAACAAAGCATGTTTTCTCAGAGAAAGTATGTTTGTCTCAGAGAAAGTAAGTCTCAGAGAAAGTAAGTTGTATGTATGTTTGTATGTTTGGTGATATATTGGAGATCACCCTTTCGAACCATTATAATTGAGTTCCAGAACGTAAAGATTTGATCAAAAGTTATTCGCACTGGACAGTACACCTTGTAAGATGCCGAAAGAATCCAAAATGACGACTCCTTTACTGATAAAATTGAGTTAAAAATTACCAGTACTCAGGGTTCTTATATTTTTGAAGTAAAATTTTCCTAAATAAAAGAATCTGATATACTGCAATTTTTACAGTAATACTGAATCACTGAAATGAGATAAATCTAAATGAGATTACAGACCTTTTGTTCTAAATTAAGTTTTCATATACTGTGAAAGACTTTAAACCTCTTTTAAATTCGATACACTCTAAATTACACAGTTTACACTTTTTGAATTTTTTTAAAGGACAAAAATCAATGAGACTATTTCACGAAATTACTCATAAATATTAGAATATTCCAACTTAAAAAAATGAAATATTGAATATATTAAATTAAAATAACATTAAAGCGTCATTTTCTTCTTAACATATTCGAAATAAAAAATATTGATACTCAATATTTTAATAAAATTATGTATACAACGTATTTGTAATTCAGGAATTCAATAAGGGAAGAACATGCAGTGTTTTTAAGACCATCATTTGCCTTATGACAGTGCAAGAAGCGTTAAATTGTACTCGAAAGATATATATTTATGCTGTCGCGTCGCAAAGAAGCCTTATTTCAGCAATTATTCTAACAAGATTATAGAAAGACGTCGAGAGTTTTTATAATGATAAGAAACTTCTTCTCGTCACTCAATTTTTTTTTTTACTTGCGTTAATATTTTAGTGAAATCTTACGTTATTTACAATACAATCAAAAAGCTCATATTAAAATAATTGAAAATAAAGTTATATCTATAATATAAGTTTTCTTAAAGTTTTATTTGCTATGACATGTTTAAATTTCTATAAAACTTAAAACTGTTAAAAATAGGATATTTTTTTTCATTTTAAACACTTTTCGATCGATGTAAAGATACCGAGAATAAAATTAAATAAGGTGTAAACAAATACCCATACAATTAAATACATTTTTTTATATCAGCATTACTGTATGATAAAAGTTTTTTAAAAAAAATATAACTTTAAGAGGTATTATTACGCATTTTTGATATATTTTTGGAATTATTTTTATGATTAGGATATCAAAAAGTATCATTGAGTAAAGCAAAAGTTTGTAGCATAAATAGAGAGCTTAATTAAATATACATCAAAAATTCAATTGCTTTGAAACAGCTATTTATAAACTAAGATATTACAAAAAATTAACACTCTCATCTAGAGTAAGTTTTAAAACCAAATACTAAAAGGAAACGCAATTTATATAAGCCTGTGTGCAGTATTAGGGAATTATTTCAAAGTTTTAATTTGAAACTTAAACATGACATATTTTCTCTCATTTAACATAACATCCAATAAAAAACCTAAACATGACATTTAATGAAACCTTTAACATGAGATATTTTCTCTTTAAAATCTTTAAAGACAATTTTTTGCAATGACCTTTACACTGTAATTACCTGACGGCAACAATTTCACACGAACCTAGATGATATTTTCAGGTTCGTAATAAAAATTTGAATCAAGGTGCTTTTTTCATCCATACAAGTCGGGACGACAGAAAACGTTATTAATTATTTTGAGCAAAATACCAGTCAAGTAAACACTGTTCAAAATTCTTTGGAAAAAAACAGTTAAATAACAATTTATTTTATTGTTATTTTACTATATTCAAGCAAAACAGCCAAATAACTTTAAATAAGATGGTAACCAAACAGTTAACGGTTTAAAAAACCGTTTATTAACTGTTCTCCCGAATACGGTTTAACAACCAGAATTTCATCACACCAACTGAGCTCATCCTAATAATGCCACTTAGTTTCTTGCAACTGCTTACATATTCCAGACTGGAGGGCTAAACTGTCACTGGGTTTCGAGTTCCACCATTGACGTCACAATATTTTACCCATTCCCTTCAACATATAAGTTTCCCCAATTTGTGTCCTGCACTTTCTAATGCCCATTACCTAACGAAAAACCTAACTCTTATTTCCATTTAAATTCTTTTATGATTTTGAAAACATGTTAGTTGTAAACGGTTTAAAAATCGTAAAGGTAAAAAAAACTGTTCCTTACCGTAAACTTAACGGTTAATCGGAGGGACAGACTGCATCCGGTTATTTCACGATAATTTTAGAATGAATATTAAATGATTAAATGTATGTGTAAAAGTCATTATTGGGGCAAAGATTTACTAAGATTTTTTAAAGTGTAAGTCCTGCTCTTCTCTTCTCCTGTACTAGTAATTTTAATGAATACAGAAATTGTAAGCGAAAAAATACAGAAAGTAACAAACCAAAATATTAATTACATACGCATATATAAATTACCACTATCTACTTGCATCGTAATCAACGTAATATCATGAGAGTGCAAACAGTATATCTATATTTTAAAAATGAGCCTTAAGTCACATTTAGCAGCCACAACCTATCAGTAATTACAAATAATTACTCTCATGACGTACACAGATGAAAAATCACAAAATCTAAATATAATTGTAAAATTACTCGTAGTAAAGGCATGAAAAATTTATACCTCTCCTTTTATATCATATACATATCATACAATTTCGCTTGGTGTATTTATATTAAATGAAATATCTTAAAAAAGTGAATCAAATATGGCATTTACAATTTGTGAGTGACAACAAATAAGATTTTAATTCATAAATATACATACTAAAATACGATTACGTATTTATATCGTGATTTACATAACATCATTACTGAGTTTCATCAGTCTCAGTAAGTCACATATAAGTTAAATATGTATGCTACGATTTGTAAATAATAATAAAAAATGTATTTAGCATATTTTTTGTTTGTATTAGTATACGCAAAATATCGCAATCAATATACATCGTAAAGTAACATATTATATAGTATAGCATTGACAGTTTAGATAACATTTTTAAAAGTAAGATACACATTACTGTTGCAATTTCTATTTCTGAGAGGCAAAAATGAGACATGATTAAAAAAATATCCTTAAAATATTGATATCTGTATGCAACTCAATCTTCATTGTAATAATTGCGTATACCAGTTAAAGAGGCTCGCTAAGCTTATCAGCCCCTGGAACTCCTTTCAGAGTTTCTATAGGATCGCTTTGCAATTTGATCTCACTAGGATCGCTCATAGGACACTATTTTTTTTAAAAATTAATTTAGCTATGCATAAGAGTAGCTAAAAATATGCAATATGCATTCTGTGAAGGTTTTGACTTATATTGTTGCTGTTGTTGCTATTTAGTCCAAATGCCAATGCCAGCAAGCCTGATTGAAATCAAGTGATTTTTTCAGGCAAGTGGTGCACTTCAATGGCGCCATCTATGGTGATGAATACACCACACTCGGGCCACAGCCCCTTTTACAGAAAGATCTCAATTATTCTTCATTCATCCACAAATTATAATTTTGACCAGAGAATGATAAATATCCAATTCAGTATTCTCAGAGGTAGAGATTTTTTATGGGAACTTGGAGAACTTCGTAAGCTAGACAGATTTAACGTATATCAGTCATAATTTAATACACTAAAACTTTTTGGTCGGAGATATGAGAATGCACATTCTCAGAAACACGATCCCAGCATCCGACTTTTTAATTTATATACATTGCGGTAATATTCCTTTCAGGTAATATTTCGTTTAAATCCTATTCCTACATTATCTATGCACTTTAAAAACGCACGTTTTTTACGGAATTTCTCCGTATATTTAACTGTTTAAAGCCGTTTTTTGACAAAAACGGTTTTGAGCAGTTTTTCACTCTTCATCACAAACGGATTTAAACCGTCAATTAAAATTCTAATTTTGTCAAGCAGTTTCGAGTTCTGTATTTTATCTTTCCTCCAATCATTTTACAATTATATTCTATATTTATCATTACTTACTTGCTTTGATAGCAATTTTTATATAACACTGAGTTGAAAAGATTTGACTTTATTGTCAAATTAAAAAAATAGTGTAGCGAAATTCTCACTATCACAATTTCTTACAAAATAGAACAGAATAGGGACAGAGCACACGGCTTCCGATAAAGAGACCCTGGTTCGAATCGCAGAAACTTGTTCATAGAAGAAACTTGTACCCCATGTAATGTAAGTCTTCTGAGACAACAGGTTTATTTTTGTTGTAAAAACTTGTTTTGTTACTGTAAATAATCTATCTGATAACAAATGTTCTTCGTAATTTTTACCTACATCGTAATCCATTTTGAATCCTGGAATTATTTACATTATCACTGATTGTATGTTCTGTATTGCCTTGAAAAGCAAATTATATAGGCTGTAAATATTATATAGTCAATAGTCAATTACAATTGAATTTGATTCGTGACTTTTCATGACTTCACCTCGTTGATATATTTGTGGGTCATTGGCGATGGTTTGGGGTTCGTCTTTAAAGATGATTTGAAGGAAATACGGAGCATTAGAATACTTTACTACTGTCTCCATATTCACTATCTCTAAACATCTGACCATGAACGCATTTATCCGGTTCTTATATGGTAAGAAATCTACATTATAATGAATTTTGAACTGCTAAGGCATAATCGTAGGAAGTTTAATCTCACCAAACTTTAAATTTCAGCTCGAAAAATTGGAAACAGGTCCAAACTGTAGAAAGATGACAAAGATTTCTTTTTCGAATATTTCCACCAATCATTTTTATTCAAATATGCATTTACATTTTCATTATTCTCTACGTAAATAGAGATAAGCTCTTGGTTTATTTGACTCGAGAGGCGACAAGTTCACTTGATCAAGCAATTATTGAAGATTTTGTATTATTCAAATATAATTGAAACTGTTGATTTAATATAATTGCAACTGATAGCTTAATATACCAGCAGCCGTAATTTTAATAAAAATGTAACTTTTAATTTAATGTAATTGCACTTTTTAATCTTAGAATTGCAATATGATGATTTCATAACTAACAACTAATCCAGTAAAAGCCAAAATCAACTTTTTGTCCACTTCAAACATGTCAAATGGTGTCACAGTTACATTATGTCTTAGAGTTTTGAAAACAGTATTTATGTGCATAAGGCTAAAAGTTTTATCTGCTGTAGCCAATAATTCACTGTCCGTTTCTAATTTGGAGATGAACACTTTTTTGGCTTGAAAAATTTCATTATTTGCATCAACAGCTGCATTAACGAGAATAACAAGTTCGGTTGCAGAAATAATAATCGATAATACATATGATATAAGCCTCGTAATATCTAAATTGATAGGTTTGAAAATTGCAGTTAAAGCATAGCACACACTAAACAATTGATACGCCAATAAAATAGTTAATAGAAGAGCGAAAGTTTTATTAACTTTTTTAACGACACAAGTAACTCTAGAGTAGCTATCAAGAATTTGTCTAATTTTTATACACGAGTCATACAATTTGAGTGTTGATTTCAATAATAGATTCATAGAATATAATATACGAGAATTTACAGTGAAAGATACATAAATTACACCAACTGCCGTACACGGAAATATATTAAAGAATATAAGTGATATAATTCTTACTGTCACCCTAAAAACAAGGAGTGCGTTGTTATAAGAAGCAAGCAATATTTCGTCGGGTAGAATTTTAACTACTGAAACAGGAATCAAAATATTTGCATTTAAAACAAAAATAGATCGATATATATTTATTGCACAATGGAGCAATGCAAATAATAGTAAAATTCTGAGGCCGATTGAGCTTTCCTTAAAACAAAACTTGTATTTGTATTTTGCAAACTTAAACTTGTAATTTGCAACCAAACTTATATTAGCAAATTGAAGATTTTTCCCTACTAAATTTACTAATTTTCCTAGCATTGCACGTAAAATAATACTCGAAAGAATTATTATCAGCCATTCTATGGCATGAATTAAGAAAAAAGAGTTAGAAGATGAGCCCGAGTTTATTGAGTAAATAAATAAGGAAATGATAATGTTATATGAAGAGATTAATATCCAACAAATAAAAAGTAAATTCTGAAAATAGTTTTTTATTTTTTGATGAAAAGGATTCCCTTTGTAATTTTCGAATGGATTTATACCCCATATTTTTAGGATTAAGAACAAATCTCTCCATTCTTTTTTATTAACAATCAAATTGGTGAAATTCTTTCGTTTTGAAGAACTTATTGAGCTAACTGTGACCATTTTGCTTTCGAGAGTAAATTCAAAGTTTAAATTTATTATTTATTATTTTGTTTTGAAATTGCGATGCGACCTGAATTAATTTTTCTTCATCTTAAACACTAAAAATTATTATATTTGCATTAAATATATTTTCTTTTAAAAAAATAAATTATGATATTTCTTTTAGTGTTGTTTTAAATAGTAGAAGTCACCTATTTAAATAAAAATTTAAAAACTTACCGTTATTTTGAACCTGAGTAATAGAAAATATTTGAACATTTTGAACATGCAAATTATTTAACAAACATTTCAATCTTGAATGTTGTTTATAAGCAGAACGCACACATTTTGTTATAAATTTAAGACATGAGTTACAATTTAAAGTGTATTTGAATCTTAAGACAAAATCAGAAATGTCAGAATAAAAAAATAGTAATGTTCCACACCTAAAAAAAATACAAATCATCTATGTATTAGTTGAACGAAGAAATAAGCATGATTCACACGGTCACGTGAGAAAAAAAAGTTTGATTAAACTTTGTGGTGACACACACGTTTTCATAGTTATAATAGTTTTTTGGAGAATTTAATATAATGTTAATACAGAGGTAGGTAAAATGTATTTCGACTAATCTTCGGCAATTCAAAATCTTTTATTTTAAACCATTCCTTCATTTGCACTACCACTTCTGTTTCTTTTCAAGTCTTTGTAGCATTGTCATAACAACAATTGTTCTAACCGCCAATCTATTCAATTGATTTGTTATAACAACTAAAAATGCAAGATACTTTTGATATGATAATGGTTATATCATGATTGAATATTGCAATGATTTCAAAACGTGAAAAACAACTTTTTTTCAAAATGTCTCTCTGAAATGCGTAACGTTTCTTTAATTAATTAAATTGGAAAATAAAAAAATAATAATATGCTTATGCTTACTCTTATTGAAGTGAATTTGCTTAGAAAAATGATTATCGTAAAATATAGATGAATCAGAAAAATTACAACTCAAAACATATTAGAATTTTAACAATTTAAGGGATTTAATAATTTCACTGTAAGAAACACAGAAATACTTAAAGAAAATCATATTTTCATTAAATATTTAATAATTTATACACTTTGAAACATTGAGTTTGAATTAGCTATAAATCTTGTTATAAATAATAAGTTGCAATGCTTTGGATAGATTTCATTTCTATACATTTAAATTTTATTTCACATTTTCATTATTTTAATCATTAAATAGCTTGTTTCAAGTATTAAGAGGCTCGAGAAGCAGCTAGTAAACTTGATCAAGCAATTATTGAAGATATTATATAGTTCAAATAAAGTGCGATTGTTAATCTTTAAATTGCAATATGATGATTTCATAACTAGCAACCAATCCAGCAAAAGCCAAAATCAACTTTTTTTCCACTTGAAACATATCAAATGGTGTCACAGCTACATTGTGTCTAACAGTTTTGAATACAGTATTTATGTATATCAGGATAAAAGCTTTATCTGGTTTAGCCAACAATGCACTGTCCGTTTCTAATTTGGATATCAGCTCATTTTTGGCTTGAAAAATTGCATTATTTGCATCAACAGCTGCATTAACAAGAATAACAAATTCCGTTGCAGAAGTAATAATCGATAATACATATGATATAAACCTAGAAATATCTAAAGAGATAGGTTTGAAAATCACACTCAGGGCATAACACACACTGAACAATTGATGCGCCAATAAAATAGTTAATAGAAGAGCAAAAGTTTTATTAACTTTTTTAACGATACAAGTAACTCTAGAATAGCTATCAAGAATTTGCCTAATTTCTATTTGTGACGAACAAAATTTCAATCTCGATTTCAAAGATAGATTCATTGAATATAATAAACGAGAATGTTCGGTTAAAGATAGATAAATAACACCAGCTGCTGTATAAGTAGTTATATCAGAGAAAATAACTGATATAATTCTTATTGTCATTCGAAAAACTGGGAATACATCAAGGTGAGAAGCAAATAATATTTCGTCGGGTAAAAGTTTTAACACGGAAACAGAAAATGTGTCTAAAAAGGAAACCGACCTATAAATGGTTATTGCACAATGTAGCATTGCAACTATTAATACAATTCGAAAGCCTTTTGAGCTTTTCTCACCATAAGCGATCAAACTAGTACTACTTGCCGTTTGAATATTTTTTCCAACTAAATTAACTATTTTTTTCAGTATTACACGTAAAATAATACTCAAAACAATTGTAATCAGCCATTCTATGTTATGAATTAAGATAACTGAATTATAAGATGCGTCCGAATTTATTGCGAAAGCGAATAAGGAAATAATTACATTGTATGTTGAGCTTAATACCCAAAAAATATAAAGTAAATTCTGAAAATATATTTTTATTTTTTGACGATAGGGACTACCTTTGTAATTTTCAGATGGATTCATGCCACATATTTTTAGGAGCAGGAATAAAACTCTCCATTCTTTTTTATTGACGATCAAGTTGGCAAAATTATTTTGCTGGGAAGAACTCGGTAAGCTAATGGTATCCATTTTGGTTTGGAAAGTGAGTTTTAAGTTTAATTATTATTTCACAAATTGAAACGTTGCTTGAATTAATTCTTCTGCTTCTTAAGCGTTAACAATTTTAAACATTTTTGTATTTAGTTTATTTTTTTTGAAACATAAAATCTCGTTTTTTTATGGTTTTGTTTTGAATATTAGAAGCTACCGGTTTGAACAAGAAGTTTAGGACCTAACAATGTTTCTTTTGCGTGTATTGAAATACATATACTTGAATAAATTTGAAAATATTTAAAAGCTTTTAACATGCAAATTATTGTTTAATAAACAATTCAATCGCGACTATTGTTTATGACCTAGACACACTCATTTTATTTCGAAATGAAAGCAAGCGTTTCCTTTAAAACATGATTGTTTCTTACGACAAAAACAGAAAAGTCACACACACACAATTTATGCAAATTGGGCAGACATTAACTGAAAAAATTGTGTTATGTTTCAAATCTTCAAGAAATGAAAATTATTCATTATTAGCATAACTTACATGGATACTTCAGATATAAGTCACATTTAGATTTATGATGACACACGCATTTTTATTGACATAATAGTTTTTTTTAGGAAACAAAACTATCTAAAACAAACTAAGCGTGATTGTTTCTTAAGACAAAAACGAAAATGTCACACACACACACATACACAATTCATGCAAATTCCGCAGACACTAACTAAAAAATTCGTATTTTGTTTTAGACCTACATGAAATGCAAATTATTCATATATTAGCATAACTTACATGGATACTTCAGATATAAGTTACATTAAGAATCATGATAACACATTTTAAAAGACATGATAGTTTTTCTGGTAATTTGTTTCAGATATTTCGACTAAACTTTAGGATAGGATTTCAAAATCTTGAATTTTTAATTAGTCTTTCAGGACGCTTATAGCATTGTCATAACAACAATTGTAACAACAGTAATTTAATCTACTTAATATTTATAACAACGGAAAAAGTCTTGACAGGTTTTTATTAATTATATTTATGCCACGATTGAAAATGCTATGATGAAACAAGTGTGCTTAAAATTAAATTCAAGAAATAATCACTGAAAATTACATAAAGTGCAGAAAAGTTAAAATTTAATAAGAATTAGAATTGTATCCATATAAATTACTTCATAGTTATATTCTGAAGAATACAGAAGCGGATTTAAAATCCTCGTATCATGAATTGAATGTTACAAGTTTTCAAACACATTGAAAAACTAATTTAAATAAAATATAAATCTTGTTACGAATTACGTTGTCATCAATCTTTAGTTTAATAAATCTGGAGTTGATAACTTAATAATATGTACTTTTGCTTGCTCTCTTTTAGTGATCTTTCCAGTAATTTTATGAATATTAAATAATTATCAACTGAACTTTAAAAAACATATATTTAAGAAAGTATTAGAAATGAAACCACTAATATGGTTTAATGATTCTCTATCAAGAATATATCTTCCTTTTATATTATTCATATATTTCTTTCCAAAAGCTCATTCTTCCTTCAAGTACCATAGTTGACTTAGGTCCATTTATTTGTCATGAAAACAATTTTACACATTTTTAGGAATTATTCTATGAAATTGCCGACAAGTTTAGACAATGGAGTTCAAATCATCATTTAATGTTGCAATGTTTCGAGCACTCTTAAGAAATTACTTTAAATAGAATGGCATTCGTAAAATTAACCCTGTTATGTGATAAACAACAATTAAACTTATCTGAGTTAAAAGTTGAAATAACGTTCCATTTCTTGCTTTCTTGCATTTGAGTTTTACACAAACATAATCATAAGGTCATTTACTGAGAATTTCAGACATTTTTAAAATTTCAATGCAGGACGAGTTAAAATTATAACCACTTATATGATTAAATTATTTTTTTCATCAAAAATATAATTTTGGACAGCTATTTTTCTTGCCATAAACATACATCTTCCTCATAACAGTCTCTATTAAAATCTATTAAGTGTTCTGTTGAAATCGCGAATTTTAATTAAGTTTAATCGATAAAAACGATTTCAATTAATTGAAAGTGAATAAATACTTGATTTAATTAGAAATAACGTATAGATAGAAGTTCTGTAAATCTCTAATTTGTTATGAAGAACGAATAATCGATCAAAACGTCATAGAAGATATTAATCTCAATATTGACATTGTATTGATTTTTTTCCAGAAATTTTTACCTTCAAAACATTTTCCTTTTAAAAAAATTGAATTAATGGAATTAATAGAATTAATTTGCTGAAAAATTATTTACTTGGAAATTCATTTGATTGTGTTTGATTATGTGTTTAATTATTTTTGGATTAATTATAAAAAATTTCCCTTGCAATAGAATGTCGAAAATGTTTCTAAATATATAAAACTGTTTAAAATATGTTTTTTAATTAATGTTCAGTAGGACTTGTTTATCGTTTAGTATCAAAAAGAGCCAGTTATTTTGTCCCATTTTGAAAATCCGCTCTAAAGAAAATAAAAACGTTTATTCACCAAAGCCAAAGTATATCAAATGAAATAAACTTAAGATTCAAATACTGTTGGAATTATTCTATTAATTACTTCCCTTATTCAGCATAAATATTTGTGGCATATCAACAACAGAGTTTTAAGTGATTCGTTTCTTAATGACTTTAAAGCAGTTTAAGTTGAAAATATTCAATAAATTGAATGAGTTCTGTTGAGTCTCTCCTTTACGTATCTGTCTTTAAATCCAAGCTTCCTTTTATGCATTTAAAATGAAAACAGGATCGAATTATTTTCAATGATATTCTCTATCAAGCATTTGGTACTTGCACAAAATTAAAACATGAATAGAAGAGCATTTCCATTTGACGTTGTGAGGAAATTGACTAAGGGAAGACATCTTAATGTTTTATTCTTACGCTCGGGTGGGCTAATTATTATTTGCGTTACATGGAGAAGAGAACCACGAAACTTCACACTGCTAGCCTAATAGCAGGGGGACTCTAACCCATGACCCGTCTACCACTGAGATTATTTTTACGTGAACATTGTGAATTCTTGTATTTGAGCCTGGGTCACCTTATTGAAAGGTAAGCGCTCTATTCCCTGAGCCACCAAGATTCTTATTACTTATGAAAGTCTTATTATAAGTTTCAAGAATGGAGCAATTATTAAATAATTATCAGTTATAAATGAACATAAACAGCATGATTAAAACCCCAAAACGGACATATTATGAATCGGTTCTGAAAATACAAATTTTCCTCAATAAAAAATAGATTAGACCTTCATGTCCATTTTCCAAAAGCATGTTTTTGTTTATAGAACCAAAGCTAAAATGTGTCCACTTTTGTGCTTCATTCCCGTTGTTTAGATTCATTCACAAATCCTCAGCAGATCATTTACTAAACTGAAACAGGTTTAAAATTGAACTGAAACTTCCGCTAACATGGAAATATTAATGATAAACCTAAGCGTGCTGATTTTGTTTTCTATTTTTTCTTTCTTTTAAGTTTCTTCTACTAAGTTAAGTTGCTAATTTTTACAAGATATGCAAGTTGCAAACATTTTTTGGTTAGAAGAATATGATATTAGTAGAAATGATTGAAGCATGTCTTAAAAATATGTTAATAATTCTAGTAAGTAAATTCATAATTCTAGTGATTTCAGAACTAACAACTACACTGTAAAAATTCTGGATCAAATTACGGTAAGTGAAAAGTACCGGCGCTCGGGATGCTGGTACATTTTTACCATAAAATCCATTATTACTGGAACGCAAAGTATCTGACATACCGAAATTTTTTGAGTAATAATTACCATAAAATCACTGAATCATTCTAAGTAAAAAATATCCTTGCAAGAAATACTGTAGAATTATTTACGGTTAACAGGGATTTTAGGGTGAAATGTATTTTATTCCAAAAGTGCCAGTACTTTTACAGTATAGATCAGTAAAGGCTAAAAGTAATTTTTTTCTCTATTTTAAGCATGTCGAATGGTGCAACAGTCGTATCATGTCTTGGAGTATTGAATGCATTATTATTACATAGATTAATGTTTTATTCGAATTTATCACGCATTCATTATCTGATCTTATTTTTGATGTAAGCACTTTCTTCAGCTTGCGATATAGAATACGACTCAACAGCATTCACTAGAATAACGACTTCGAAGCCTGCTATAACGAAGTATAAATAGTGAGATATGTACCATGGAATATCAACAAAGTTTAGTTTTAAAATAATATTCAGAGCATGAGACACGCTAAATAATTGATGCGCAAATAAAATAACAAATAGCTGCAATATTATATATATTTTTTTATATTTATAATCGACGTTGAACAGCCGACCAAATTTTTTGGGTTAACGACTACTAATGTTCTACTACGTAGCCTTGTAACTTTGAACCCAATCCAGAAGACAAGGGATCAAGTAGTGTGAGAAATTTGCTTCCGTGAAGGACCTTTTGATGGAACTAGCCCGAATTTGAGCTACTTGGTGAGGAAAACCACGAAAACGTCCCATGGTTAGCCTGGCGGCAAGAGGACTATGACCCATGATCTGTCTACTACTGAGGAAATTTTACGTTAGCACAGTGGTCGGTGCAAGCCGGATGCGGAATTCGTATCGACTAGTCGACTTGGATTCGAGTGTTTTTCACCTCATTGGAAAGCGAACGCTCTATCCCCTGAGTCATCACGGATCTTGCGATATTATATAATGGTATCAACACATACAAAATGAAAATGACTTTTGAAATTTTTGGTGAATTGAGCTTAAGTTATAAATTTTCTGATGGATTCATGCAAAATACTTTCAGCAGGAAAACAAAATTCTTTATTGTTAACATCGGAGTACAACAAATAAGTCTGAATATCACTTGATAAAACTGACACGCTATCCGATATCATTTCACTTATAAATTTTAAAAAAAATTATGTTTTCTCTTTTTCTCTTCCTTAGCAAAAAAATTTAAAGATTGAACGTTTAAGAATTGAACACTTGTTCTTTAAAATTCTGTCAAACAAGCTGTTTTGTGGCAGCTACAAATGCTATACTTAAAATATTCATTTTCACACATATATTTAACGACATAGAAGATACATTTAAACGCAATTATAGAGCACTTATATTATTTTTTAACATAAAAAACTCAGCAACATGTTTTCTTCTCTAAGGCATTGATATAAACATAAACGTATATGTCAAGGTATTTCATTTTATTTCAATGAATGGCAGGTAATTTTTGAAAAATGCGTTTATACCATATTCACACATAATGTAGCACAAGAAATATTTAGGATAAACATCAGCCTTATTTCAAACCATGCAGTTTCGCGTTTGATTAGTTGTATTGAGAGTTAACAAATTAACACTCAAATCATTCTGCGCTATTGCTGCTATATCATACTGCTCCATGTTGATGTATGAACCTTACTACTTCAAAACATGCTGTTTTACGTTTAATTAATTTAATTGACAGTTAACAAATTAGCAGAATGTTTGCAATGCTCTAAACTTTTAATACATTTGGTTACGAAAGCGAACACGAGATTTATGCTTGCATCTGAACAACAAAAAAACTGTAAGAAAATATAACATACTTATATATTTACTCCGAATCATGCTTTAAAAAATACTGCATAACTGGAATATATTTTTTTTACTAATTTCAAGTGTCTACTAGCTCTTCTGTAACACAGCTCATATAATTACAGATTTATGTCTTGGAAATAATACCACGTAATACTTGTTTTTACTCTAACAAAATTGAGAACAAAAATGAAATAATGCGGTCCTGTAATTTTCTCCTTTGATATGTTTAAATACGTGGGTAAATATGTGCTGAGTAATGAGCATCGTTACTTTGCACTTAATTTAAAATTACATTAGTAGACTTTAAAGAATTTTATTTTTGAAGTATTCATTTGCTAATGCAAGTATTTGAATTTTCAGGCTTTTAACATGGAGAAAAAATTTTGGTAAAATTAGCGTACATAAATTTATATTAATTGGCTTTTAATTAGCGTACATGAATTATTTAAAAAATTATGCTTCTTTTTACCAATAAGGGCAATTTTGATAAAAAAAAAATTCTAATTTTATCACCACACATTTAGCAAAAAATACAATATTGAAAATAGTAATCATAGATATCATGATAAAATTACCAAATTGTATCACATTATTATCACATATTAAACCATATTTTATTGTTGATTTTACCAAAATCATTACCAAAGCGCTTCAGTAAAACTTACCTAACTTTTTGATTCTCCCAGAAACACGGTAAATTTTACCATATTCTGGTAGTCTTGACCAATTTTTTTTCCCAATGCACAAATAAATTAGAAATCAAATAAATTGATAATAAGAGCAAATTGATACAATTATTAAATTTAATCACCATTTATCTATCTTACTGTCCATACATCTCATCACTCTTTTTTAAGAGATTATCAAAATTTCTTATTTTCGCAAATAATTAACTTGAAATTTAATTATATCTAAGATGTTTTAGAATCAATAAAATATATCAGATATATGAAAATTACATTAATTTATCATAGAAGAAATAAATATTGATTCCAAAAGATAAGTAACCTTTTATCTTTTTCAAATCAGGAATAATCGATATAGAAATTTCATTTTCAATATCGATTATTCCTCATCATTTTCTATATCGATTATTATCTATATTTCCATTATGTCATATTTGAGTTTTGAATATGCTTCAATCAGACTTATTTATCCTCTCCTATAATTATTATATCAATTCATTATTATAACACATTTCAAAGAGAAAATTAAAATCAATTATAATATTAATTTGTAAAAATTAACATGTTATTTAATTAAGAAAAAATTCTTTATCTGGTTGAATGAACTTTTTCTTCCATTTGCTTGACAATAGTCAGGTTGACAATAGTCAATACAGGCATATTAGGGCAGATTTGTTGGCCACTTTTTCAGGGTAACCATATTAGGTGGGCCAACGTTGCTCCTACAGTAAGAATAGATAATACTGAGATTGAAGGAACATCCATGCCTTGTCCGGGATCCGAACCCAGAACTGATGCAAGGCCATTTCCTTGACCCCTACTCAGTCCGATCACTGGTTCAATATACTTAATTTTATTTTTTTCCCCTCAAAGTATTTATTAATATTATTTAATTGTGTTATTCAATATTTAATTTTTTACAATATTTAATTTGATTTTTTTCAACTCATTTCAATTTTTTTTATTTTTAACGTACATCATTTATTTAAACTCAATTAAACGAAAAATATATATTTTCAACTATTTTAAAATTGCCGGGAAAAGTTATTCCAATAGAGGATACAAATTAAGCTTATGCAACTATTTTTCAATTTTAATCGTTTTGTTGGTTTGCTTGCCACTAGAAATAATCAAACTCCCAAATCATTATTTTTTTCCTTAATATATACTTTGGACGACAGAAAAATACCAGCAAAATTTTCGTCATTCTTGTTTAATACTTACAATCCCTATTTAAAAACACTGTAAAACAATGATTTCATAGCTAAGAATTAAGCCAACAAACGCCGAAAAATACTTTTTATCCATTTTAAAGATATCAAATGGTGCCGTAGCTACATCATGTCTTTGACATTTGAATAAAGAATTTATGTGTACATAGATGATGGATTCGTTTCGGTTGACCAGAAACTGGTTATCTCTTTGTATGTTTGATAAGAGCATTTTTTTTGTTTCGAAAATTGTATCTTCTCTCTCAACAGCGGCATTCACTAGAATAATAAATTCAGTCAAATAGATAAGATTTGCTTTTTTAAAATATTAGAATGTATAATCTCTTATACAGAATAACGTACACTTACCAGTTGAAAAGCCAATTAAATAGCCAGTAGATAATAGAGAGCTGTGTTAAGAAACTTTAGAATAAACATTGATAATATATTTAAATATGTTAGGTGATGTACCAAGTTTTAGTCTTGTTCCACTCAAGTTTTAGACTCAAGCAACATTTGAAACATAAGTTTTTGGTCAGTGATTTGAAAATTAGGACTAACTGCTGGATAAGAAATTTTATCAAAGAAAATAGTAACATGCTATGAATATTACTTTTCTAAAAATTATAAATTTCTTAATATTGTTAACAAACAATATTTTTTCAGATTGAAATTCATATTCACTGTAAACAATTCCGGATTGAATTTGAAAGTACTGGCATTTTGAGTGCATTATCCGTAAAGTCCTTCTACTATTGAATATCATACCGTAATTTCTTCTTAATTCGACTAATTCGCTGATTTTAAGGTAATTACCATTGTAAATATTACGATATATCAAATTTTTTCGTTCCGTAACATGCTCCGGTGAAAATGAATCTAACTGTAAGAAGTACGGGTACCTTACAAACCTAATGCATTTAGCCCAGAAACTTTTTATGGTGTACTGAAATAGAAGCAAATTTCAATGCCATTCTATCCGAAGATGAGCAGCAAATGTTTATTGTAAATTAGAGCAAAAGCAAAATAGATAAATATCTAATAGATAAATGGAGAGTTGTTATCAACAATGTTAACCTTCATCTATGAAAAGGTACCCCGTCATAGAATCGAGTTATCATGTCTTATATACTAGTGAATTGGAATTGTATTTTCGTAGTGATAGACACACTACAGGACTCCCCCACCAGAATTATATCTGTGATGGAATTCGATGAACGATACCACTAGTTGATTCATTGCTGTTTTGTGAGAAGACGGGAGAGCTGTATTATGATCAACGTACTTTAGAGTAATTACTGGGAGAGCTGTATTAAGTTCACTCTTGTCGCTCCTGTGTTGCCATTAGCAGTCGAGTGAATACAGTACGTTGAGTTAGTACGTTGTGTGCGATCGAGACTGAGCAGCAACAGCGCGAGGAGGTAGATAATTTCGGAGTCACAAGTAGCAAGTCAACTGCTTAATGTGGATCATCCATCGAAGTAGGCGTGTTCAGATCGAAGTGGGCGTTACTCTCAAGTTAGGCGTGTTCACATCACGTCCTCAGGTCACCAATATGCGGTGAGTAGTTATCGGCAATCTTCATTTATGAAAAGGTACCCCACCATAGAATCAAGTTAACATGTCTTATATACTAGTGAATTGGAATTGTATTTTCATAGTAGAAGACACACTACATATGCTTAAATGCTTTGTGTTTACTTGTATTTGTTGCTTAATGATTTCTTCCAACTAAAAAAACTTTTGCAAGTACCATACGCAAACTCAAATGAATTATTATCAGATATTCTATAATGGGAAATACGGCAATTCATTTCACGTATAATTTCTTTTTTATCGGATGAACCAAGAAAAAAAACCCCAAAGTATTATATCATTTTACATACCCTCCAACTTATGAGGATTTTGAAAATAATTCTTTCTAGTGGTAGCGAACCAAAGTAGAAATTATTAAAGCAAATGGATCTCTCATAAAACTTTTATCAGAACTTAAGAATCTAGCCATATGGCCTGCACTTTTATAAGTAATAGTGGACAAGTTACGCTAAAATTAATTTTTTTTTAAATATTCAGACATTAATTTTGCTACCGTCTGAAAAGAAGATTTCTGAAACTACGGAAATTCCGTAGCAGTTGGAGGGTATGTATGATATATTGTGTGACTATATTATCACCCATAAAATGAACAGTAAATTTTGACCGAATTTAACAGTTTATGGCGTAAAAGGTTCACTCTGCGAATACGTTAAACATTAAAAACACGATTTTCCATTAAGATATAATTAAATGTCTTTGAGTGTTAGTTGAAAAAAACTGACAAGTTATCTACATTCTTTTTGATCTCAGGACATGCATGATGGTATATTTCTTCTTAAACTTTTGAACATGCTGTAAATTACTTTAAAAAGTAATATTTTGAAAAGGATGCCGGTACGTTTCACTGTAAATTTCATTTTCAGGGGAACATATCATGGATAAAATAAAAAATGTGATATGGTAATTTTAACAGCAAAAATTACTGTAATATCACTAAATCATTCTATTTTCATAAACATTGCTGTAAAAATTACGGTATAATATTTTAAGGGTAAAAATGGTTCTTAAGGAACCTTTGAAACATTTTATAGCAACAATACCTTTTTTGGAAGAAAGAAATATATCGTTAAACAATTTGATCTAATAAGCTAATTTTTAGACAAGCCTGGAACAGTATATAAATTCAGTATTGCAGAAACTTTTTGCAATTATAAGTTTTGCACGAGCATCAATGACTTAAAGCATGTAATATGGCTGTTACTCTATACATGACCATTATTAACTTCCTAAATGAGAAGATAAAATATTCTGAATATTGTTGGTTTTCTCAAAAGTAAAACAATATTTTATGTTATAATGAATCATGAATAAAATTTATTTAATATTTAAAGTACTGCTTTTATTTTGCAATTAACATTGTGTTAATTACGTTAATTATATAATTCAAATTCTTATGAAATCAGTGGGATAATTTACTGCAAATGATAACACTAATTGTGCTGCCTCAACAATTCTTTAGTTTTGGTCATTTATGTTGTTGCTAAAAGTTTCAAATTTCTAGTTTAATAGTTTTGATTTCTGTATGTATTCTAAATGGTAACGAAAATATACTCCCAGAATTTTTAGCAACTAACTTTTAATAAATATTGCATTTTACTTTAGTCGGAAAATTGTAATATAATGATTTCATAGCTAACAATAAGGCCTGCAAATGCTAAAAATAACTTTTTATCCATTTTGAACATATCAAATGGTGCCACGACCACATCATGTCTTAATCTTTTGAATACAGCATTAATGTAAAGATAGATCAATAATTCGTTTGGTTTGATCAAAAACCCATTATCAGTTTCAATTTTTGATATGACCACTTTTTTGGCTTGAAAAATTGCATTCTCTATCTCGACAGCTGTATTAATTAGAATAATGAATTCAGTTCCAGAAATGATAATGGATAATAGATATGATGTGCTCTTTAAAATATTCGAGTTCAGATTTATAATCACTTTCAAAGCATAGCACAGACTGAATAATTGATATGCTAATAAAAGAATTAGCAGAGGATAGATGGATTTGTTAATATTTTTTATTCTAAAAGTAAATTTAGAATACTCATTAAAGATATGCTGAAATGATTTTAGTGATTCACCTAATTTCATTCTTGACAATAATGATTGATTCCTGCAAAGTATTAAATGGAAATTTTCCATTAATATTATGTAAATGACACTCGCAGCTGCATAAGGTATTACATTAAAGAAAATATTAGCTGTTATAAATATCACTTTTCTAAAAACAAGAAATGATTTAATGTTATCAGAAAGTAGTATCTCATCGGGTAAAATTACGAATGCTGAATCAGAAACTAATTTCAATGCATTCTTTCCAAAAAATGATCCATAAATGTTTATCATAGAATGAAGCATTGTCAAAATAAATAAATATCTAAAGGTATTTGATTGATTCATGCTTAGACTTGCTTCAGATGATTTATAATTTATCCCAACGAAATTAACAAGTTTTTTAAGCGCTGTTCGTAAAGTGAAACTCAAAACGATTACTATCGTCCATTTTAAAATGTGAAATAGAGAAATGTATTTTAAAGACAATTTATCATTTATGGCATGAATTAAAAAGAAAGCCAAAATAGCATATAATGTTATTGTCACCCACGAAATAAAAAGTAAATTTTGACATAGTTTTCGTAAATTTCTCCATAAAAAATTCACTTTGTAGATTATGATAGGATTTAATCCGAACACGTTAAAAATTACAAATAAGACTCTCCATTCTTTAACGATGATAGCAGTAAAATTTCGCTGAATATTTATTGAAAATCTTGACGTGCTATCTGCATTCATTTTGATCTGTATCATATTTAATTTTCTAAGAATATATACACTGTAAAAAATAGTTATTCAGATATCACGAAATTTTCGTCGCTTTGGACGAAACCGTTTCCTTGTGTATGCAATGTTGTCAAGTGATGAAATAACTATCGTCAACACTTCAAGGAAACGCAATTCTTCAAAATTAAATAAATAATTCGTCATTCAATCACCCCCCCCCCCAAAAAAAAGAAACTTTAAAGTGCCTAATGCATCTAACTTTTCTACTAATTATTTTATACTGTTGATGCTGCATACTTCTTAGCTGCCACAACAAAATAAGGACAGATAGAACAAAAAGATACTTGAAGCGGAATTCAAACCTGGATCTTCTTGGTCTGACTGGGGCAAACTTCCTGTCTCCAGTACAACCGGCGGGCTTACACTTTCATTTTATTTTCGATTGTCTTGTCTTCATTCTACTTTCGTCATTCTAGTTAAGAATTTCCCACAATGCACAACGATAAGGACACAACGAACTATATGAAATTCAATACCTTTCAACTTTTTAACATTCCGTCAAAGCCTTACCAGAAATGTCTCAACTGACTATCTATTTCTGAAACAAAGAGTTTGTTCACTTTTCCATGGTCTGATGTGATAAACTTCAAATTGCAACTTCCATTTATTAATTTCGGTCGCATGGTTAGAATTCTTTAGCTACACTGTTAAAATTTTCATTTTAAAATTATGGTAAAATAGCTGGCAGCTGTCTGTCGATCATATTAACCGCAAAGTTTACGATAAAGAACATTTTTTTCATTTATAGTTTTGAAAGCATTTACAAAAAGTATGGTTATAAAACCATAAATATAAAACTATACTGTTTTTTAACCATTTGCAACTAGCATTTTTCAAAAACGTAAAGAAAATTAATTATCAAACTAGACATAGGAGCTCGGCTTACTGGAAATTCTTCATGTGGTGAGGGAAATGAAGGAAATATTGTGGTGTCACCACTAGGACTCGAACTCCAGTTCTGCCGTTCGTGAGATTTACAGATAAGCCCGCTCGGCTATGATATGTACACCGCTGCAAAGAACTAAGAAGCTTAATTAGGTGGTTCTAATTACTGCGATAAAATTATGGTTGTTTAACCGTATTAGGTGAATGGAGTAAATAAACAGTTTTTCTCAAACTTAACGGTTTGATTACCATTTTATTTATGGTAATTTGGCTGATTTGATTAAATATGGTAAAGCAACCATTCAATAAATTGTTATTTAACCATTTTTTCGCAGAAATTTCTAACAGTGTAATACGTGCTTCAGTTTCATGACAGTTTCTAATATGTTCCTAGTTAAGCATTAAACGTAAATATTTTACGTGTATTAAACTGATGTTTTACTTTACCTTCTTCATGTATTCTGTTTTAAAAACTTTTTAAATATAGGAAATATCCTCGTAACCAGTAATAAATTTGTTAATTAGGAATAAATTTGTAAAATAGGAATTGTTTTCATATTTATTTAATATTTCAAATAATTTATAATCTAGTAAGAGCAAAATGCTTATTATCCTTTAAAGAAATTAGATTAGGAATTACATTAAAAATTGACTTAAGTTCAAACTGTCAAAACATGTATTTTTTGGAAAATCGGGAAACTATATAACTCACAAATATTATGCTTGTCGTAAATATTTTCTGTGATTCTTCAAGTTTCACTTTCTTAACGTGTGCTTAGTTGAAAATCTGCGATTTAACTATATTAGTTACATTTTTAATCGATAAAAAATGTATCAATCATTGGAATAAACAAGAATTTTATTTTGTTCTAATCACATTAACGCGAAACAAATTGCTAGTATAAAACATAATGAGAAATAATTTTTTTTGAATCCTTCACTTTCTAAAAACAGAAAAAAAATTGATGAGCAAGCTATTATCCTGCAATATATTCCGAAATTATGCTCTTCAATGTTTTTCAATATCTTTCTATGAAATTAAAATTATTTTTTCAACTGCCACTTTTACAATAATTATTTTGGAAATTGAAATCATTTTATTATGTTCATGCTGTTCAGGAAATTCATGCTATTTATTTTAGAAAAAATACACTATTTGCTACGCGGTTAAAACTTTTTTATATTTCGATTTTAAACATACTTTGCTGATCATAATACTTAAATTTATTCATTTTACTAATGCATCTTAACACTATTTTGGAAAAAAAATGAAAGGCTAAACTCAAACAATGCTCAAAAGATTATTTTTTTGCGTTTATTTATACATTACAATTTCTCAAGAAAAACAAGTAATACTAAAATTAATAGGCTTTAATTAGAGCTCAATAATAATAATCAGAGCCGTGGTGGCTCAAGGGCGCTTTCCAATGATGTGAACTGGGTTCGAATCCCAGCGATGACTGGTTGATACAATTTTCGCTCCCGACTCACACCGACCATAATACGGACGTAAAAAAACCTCAGCTGTAAATGGGATCGTGGGCTAGAGTGCCCTTGCCGTCAGGCTAACAGTGGAAGATTTTCGTGTTTCTCGTCTACAGTAACGCAAATGACGATTAACTCAATCGAAAAGACTTTCACGAGGGCAAATTTCTCCCAATACTTGATCCAGGAGTTCCATTGTCTTCTGTGTAGGGTTCAAAATTACAAGGCTACAGAGTTCTACATTAATAGTTACAAATCCCAAAATTTGGCCGGCTGCTTAACTATGGTTATAAAATAATAGTAAGAGTATTGGTTTGATGCATTATTTTATATTATTTTTCATAATTTCATAAAAATAAAACATTTCAAAAATTCATAAAGAACACTTATGATTATTGCTTACGAGGGATTTAACCCCTTCTCGTGCGGATTTTTTTTTTCGAATTTCCGGCTCAAATAAGGCTTTTTTTTATTGGCTGAAATTTTATGCACTTTCCACCTAAAATTTATAGTCGTAAAATATTTTTGTCAGCAAAAAGTTTTCTGCTTGACCTATTGGTGGATAAATACGTGATCTTCAGCTTCCCTGCAATGCATCCAAGACTACAATAGGATTTTTTTAATTCAAATCTTTTATTTTTAGTTGTTTAGAATAAACATCTGCTTGAAATAGTTATTAAAATTAGAAAATAATTTTCCAAACTTACCGTTAAAGCAGCTTTACAATCTGTTTTGGGCGTCAGTGAGTAAAAATCACATTTATCATGAAACTAGAATAATTACATGCAACGGTAACACTGGTGAAAAATAAATTACAGAAAGATCAAAATGATTTTGATTTCAATACAAAACATTAAATCTCACTGTGAAAATTGTAAAGTAAATGGGGACTAATGCGCCATCTCTTACCAATATTCAGATATTCAAAAATAATCACGTGATCAGTAGCGGAAGATTCAATTTCAATGCTGCAATTTTTCTCTTCGTCACATGGCATGGACGCCGACTAAACGGGCACAAAACACCAAACATATGAGATTCGACGTCTACAGAAAAGGGGTGATATTTTTGAGTTGTGGCTAATTGTTTTGTGGGGGTGACCATTGTGATAGCAGCAGATAAACAAATATGAGGTTAAAAGATATATCACATAATCGAAATAATAAATGAGCTTTATAGGTTTGTTGAGCAAACATCAACCACGGTATCAATTTTTATGGAAAAAAGCCACTCCTAGTTTGGCAGACTTATTTCAAGGAAAAATTTGCACTTCAAAATTTTTCAACCCTTATTAAATAAAACAATTACTAGGATTTATTCTCATAAGTACGCTTATTTAAACAGCAAATTACAAAAAAATTTGTACATGATGTGTCTCTGCGAAAGCCACTACTGGAACTCACCCTGCTTCCTTACTTACCCTGGACTGCGGGGTGCGATGCACAAAAAGAAACCATTATCCTTAATCTAATGCTTGTATCTTCACGGTATAGAATTCAATCTTAATGGTTCAAAAGCGGGACTTCAAATGTGGTAATTAATTAGTGCAGAGCCGTGATGGCTCAGGGGATTGAGCGTTCGTCCTCCAATGAGGCGAACCGGGTTCGAATCCCAGTCGATATGAATTGCGCCGACCACAGTGCTGACGTGAAATATCCTCAGTGGTAGATGGATCATGGGTTAGAGTCCCTTGTCTTCAGGCTAACCGAGGGAGGTTCTCGTGGTCTTCCTTTCCATGTAACTCAAATGTGGATTAGCTCCATCAAAAGGTCCTCCACGATGGCAAATTTCTCCCAATACACGATTCAGGAGTTCCATTGTCTTCTGGATTGGGATCAAAATTACAAGGTTACGGTGCTGAACTCTAGTAGTCGTAAATCCATAAAATTGGGTCAGCTGTTCAACGACGGTTATAAAATTAATTAGTGCAGATTGTAATTTCAGTTACGAAATCAGACCCAAAAACGTACCTCCTCTGAATTAATAAGCCGTTTTATAGACGGATTCGGACAACAAAAATAAAAGGTAGCCGCAAATCTGAAATATATATATAGTTTGGTCAGGAAAGCGATCCAATATTTGAAACCAATTCAATGTTGGTGTAAAATGAAAGCAATCGAACACTTTTCAAGCGAAAGGTAAACTTTTGCATACAAATTACAAAATTTGTTTATCCCAATATATTTCCGGCCAAAAATAACTTATAGTAAATATTTATTCTGTTTTATTTTTTAATTTAATAGTGAAATAAAAATTTGATTTGTAAGGTATGCAATTTCTTACATAAAACAAAAATATATAATTTTGCATGATAAAATGCAAAATTTCAGCTAAATTGGTCGAATAGTTAGTTCATGAGAAATAACTATACTACGGCATTTTAAAAATTCGATTTATCGCGAACTATGCAACCGAATGTTTGAACACTCTATTCCCGGTTAACACAAAATAAAGTGTTTATATACAATTTAAAGGGTGTAGATTAAATCTAAACACTTTCAAATTGAAGTAGCTTACACTGAATTTTTCCTCTCTCACACAAAGCGATAATTATTTTTTCCTTTTGAAAACTCCATTATTGGCGCACTTTTTTAACCGCCAGAAGTTATATTTGCAATCGAAAGTTTTTTGTTGTTTGTTGTAATTGGATTGAAGGATTTGTTGTTCGTCGTTAAAATAGGTATATAGGTTTGGAGTTTGATAATAAGGATAACTATATCTTATTTTTCAAACCTCTGTGAACTGTATTAAGTTATTATAACATGAATATAATTACTATGAGCTTCTGCACTCTTTAGCCTTGTTCAAGTTCACTTTTTAGTATTCTCTGTGATAAACGTAAGTTTGATTAACAAATTAAATTTATTTTTATGAATTGTTGTACATGTTATTCTAAATTAATGATATTTTATCGTAAAAATACATTTTCTGATTCTTATGTGTATTATATCTTACTATAATTATAAATCTTAGTGCTACTGAATGCAAAAACTGGCAGAGATCACTTTCCGCAAGTAGTGCAACAGAACATTCCAAATGTAGAGGAACACTACTTTGGTATAAGGTAGTAGCCATTTAGTTACAATTTACTCCTTCGCTGCAATTTACTCTTTGAGAGTCTCTTAAACCAAATAAAAATTAATTGTCTCAAATCTTTAATTTAAAATACTATCATATGAAAATACCTCCATCTAAAACTACGTAAAAAGGCCTTAATCCCTAAGAAAAGTAAAATAAAAATAATAAAAATATGAATAAAAATAAAAATCTTCTCTCCTTGAAAAAGAATGGTCTATACAAGTTCTTCCAACATAAAATATTCACATCTAGTGCAGGTACAGATTTACTTCGTAGATTTCAGAATTTTTTTTTACCCCATATACTAATATAAATCTGTTGAGACAACACATTTATTTTTGTTGCAAAAGCTTGTTTTGTCACCATAAAAAAAATAAGTCGAATAACAAATTTTCTTCTATTTTCTTTAATACAAAGTTTCACCACACAAATTACGACAAATTTGCCGACACAAATTTTCAACATACAAATTATATAGGCTGTAAATATTTATTAGTCAATAGTCAATTGTAATTCATTTTTAATCTTGACTGTTTGGTCTGCAATTCGCTGAATTATAGCTCATTTAATATTCTATATGCAGTGGCCGGGTGGTGCAGTTGGTTTGTCGTCGGTCTTCTGAGCCCAAGTCTGCGGTTTCGAGCCCCGGACCAGACACCGGATTTTCGGGATGCTGAAAATGTCGTATAATTATGCGGCATGTAAAAGATCCCTGGAATGCCTTATTGGCTCTTGGCATTTCCGGCAAAACTAAATTCCTAGTGCACTTTAGCATCCAAATAGAGTCTCGGTGCTGCCATCTAGTGTGGCAGAAACTAGTCGTCCAAATTAGCATGGTCAACGGTATCTCACCCATTGTGGTGGTCCTGAAAGAGTGGATACCACTTCCGGAGAACGCACAAGGTCTGCTCATCGGGAAAACTGATTGTGCAGCTCATAGGAAATTTATATTCTATATGAATTCAAAACTCCGACTTTATTTCGTTAATACATTTATGAGATATTGACTTTACTTTGGGATTCGTTTTTAAAGATGATTTGAAGGCAATACGGTGCATGAGATTTTACTTTCTTCAAATATTTAATTTTTCCTGTTCTAAAATGACAGAAAATTTACTTTACAATGAATTCCAAACCGCTTAGGCAAAATCGTAAAAATTTCAATCACGCCATACTTCTAATTTCAGATCGTAAAATCGAAAACATGCCCGAACCGTGATAAGAGGATGAAGATAGCTTACCACACTAATTAGGAGGCATATGATTTTGAATTTGAAGCAGGGAACAGCGTGACAAGGGTTTCTTTTTAGACAATAACTACCATGCAGTTCATACAAATATGCATTTGATTTTTCATTGTTGTAAATGGAGACAAGTTCTTAATTTATCCGGCTCCAGTAACAACTAGTACGCTTGCTCAAACTATTAATAAAGATATTGTATTATTCAAATATAAATTAAACGGCAAATTTTATATAATTACAACGGTAAGTTTAGCACACCTAAAAGTGTTAGTTCAATATATTTGCAACATTTAATTTAATGTAAGTGCAATTTTTAATCTTTGAACTGCAATATGATGATTTCATAACTAACAACCAATCCAGTAAAAGCCAAAATCAACTTTTTTTCCACATTAAACATGTCAAATGGTGTCACAGTTACATTATGTTTTATAGTTTTGAAAACAGTATTTATGTACATTAGGTTAAAAGCTTTGTCTGGTTTAGCCAATAATTCACTATCCGTTTCTAATTTGGAGATGAGCACTTTTTTGGCTTGAAAAATTGCATTATTTGCATCAACAGCAGCGTTAACGAGAACAACAAATTCAGTTGCAGAAATAATAATCGATAATAAATATGATATAAATCTCATAATATCTAAAGAGATAGGACCAAAAATCACACTTAGGGCATAACACGCACTGAACAATTGATACGCCAATAAAATAGTTAATAGAAGAGCGAAAGTTTCATTAACTTTTTTAACGACACAAGTAACTCCAGAGTAGCTATCAAGAATTTGCCTAATTTCTATTTGCGAAGCGCAAAATTTCAATCTCGATTTCAAAGATAGATTCATGGAATATAATATACGAGAATTTACAGTGAAAGACACATAAATAACACGAACTGCCGTATAAGGAAAGATATTGAAGAAAATAAATGATATAATTCTTATTGTCATTCTAAAAACACGAAGTATGTTGTTATAAGAAGCAAGCAATATTTCGTCGGGTAGAATTCCAACTACTGAAGCAGGAATCAAAATAGTTCTATTAAAATCAGAAATAGATCGATATATATTTATTGCACAACGCAGCAATGCAAATAATAGTAAAATTTGGAGGCCAATTGAGCTTTCCTTGAATCCAAACTTGTACTTGTATTTTGCAAACTCAAACTTGTAATCTGCGACCAAACTTGAATTTGCAAATAGAAGATTTTTCCCTACTAAATTTACTAATTTTCCAAATATTGCACGTAAAATAATGCTCGAAACAATTATTATCAACCATTCTATGTTATGAATTAAAATAATTGAATTAAAAGTTGAGTCCGAGTTTATTGAGTAAACGAATATGGAAATGATAACATTATATGATGAGGTTAATACCCAACAAATAAAAAGTAAATTCAGAAAATATTTTTTTATTTTTTGACGAAAAAGACTCCCTTTGTAATTTTCGGATGGATTTATACCCCATATTTTAAGGATTAAGAACAAATCTCTCCATTCTTTTTTATTAACAATCAAATTGGTGAAATTCTTTCGTTTTGAAGAACTTTTTGTGCTACCTGTGACCATTTCGTTTTCGAGAGTAAATTCTAAGTTTAAATTTATTTATTTATTTTTCTGAAATTGTGATACTTCCTGAAATATTTTTTCCTCGTCTTAAACACTAAAAGAATTATTATATTTGCATTAAATATATTTTCTCTTAGAAAAATATAATTTTGATATTTATTTTAGTTTTGTTTTAAATAGTAGAAGTCACCTATTCAAATAAAAATTTAAGAACCTACCGTTATTTTGAACTATATATGCAGAGTAATAGAAAATATTTGAATGCTTTCAACACCAAATTATTGTTTAACAACCACTTCAATCTTGAATATTGTTTATAAACGGAACGCACACATTTTGTTATAAATTGAAGACAAGAGCTACAATTTAAAGTGTATTTGATTCTTAAGACAAAATCAGAAATGTCAGAATGAAAAAATACTAATATGTTCCACACCTTAAAGAAATTCAAATCATCTATGTATTAGTTGAACAAAGAAATAAACATGATTCACATGGTCACTTGAGAAAAAAAAGTTAGATGAAACTTTATGATTACACACGCGTTTTCATAGTCATAATAGTGTTTTGGAGATTTTAATAGAGGGAGGTAAAATGTATTTCGACTTATCTTTGGCAATTCCAAATCTTTTATTTTAAAACATTCCCTCATTTACACTACCACTTCTGTTTCTTTTCAAGTCTCTGTGTATCATTGTCATAACAACAATTGTTATAACTGTAATATATAATCTAATCAATTGATATGTCATAACAAAGTAAAATGCGAGACACGTTTGATATGATAATAGTTATATCATGATTGAATATTGCAATGATTTCAAAACGTTGAAAAACAACTTTTTTGTAAATTTCGCTGTGAAATGCGCAGTGTTTCTTTAATTAATTAAATTTGAAAATAATAAAATAATAATATGCTAATGCTTACTCCTTTTCAAGTGAATTTGTTTAGGAATGATTATCGAAAATTCGATATCGATAGTCGATAGATAAATCAGAAAAATTACTATTCAAAACCTACTAAAATTTAGACAATTTAAAAGATTTAATTATTTCATTGTATGAAAAACAGGAACACTTAAAGAAAGTCATATTTTTATTTTGCATTTAATAATTTAAGCATTTTGAAATATTGATTTTTTAAATTAATTACAAGTCTTGTTAGAAATAATATGTTGCATTGCTTTGGATAGATTTCATTACTATACATTTAAATTTTATTTTACATTTTAATTATTTTACTTGTTTATTTACTTATTTCCTACGTTAAAAGGCTCGCTAAGCTGCAAGTAAACTTGATCAAGCAATTGTTGACGATAGTGTATTGTTCAAATGTTGTTGCGATTGTTAATCTTTATATTGTAATATGATGATTTCATAACAAACAACGAATCCAGTAAAACAAACAATTATTGAAGACATTGTATTGTTCAAAATTAATTGCGATTGTTAATCTTTAAATTGTAGTATGATGATTTCATAACTAACAACTAATCCAGTAAAAGCCAAAATCAATCTTTTGTCCACTACAAACATATCAAATGGTGTCACAGTTATATTATGTCTTACAGTTTTGAATACAGTATTTATGTACATAAGGCTAAAAGCTTTGTCTGGTTTAGCCAATAATTCACTATCCGTTTCTAATTTGGATATAAGCACTTTTTGGGCTTGAAAAATTGCATTATTTGCATCAACAGCAGCATTAACGAGAATAACAAATTCTGTTGCAGAAATAATAATCGATAATAAATATGATATAAACCTCATAATATCTAAAGAGATAGGACCGAAAATCACACTTAGGGCATAACACACACTGAGCAATTGATACGCCAATAAAATAGTTAATAGAAGAGCGAAAGTTTTATTAACTTTTTTAACGACGCAAGTAACTCTAGAATAGCTATCAAGAATTTGGCTAATTTCTATTTGCGACGCGCAAAATTTCAATCTCGATTTCAAAGATAGATTCATTGAATATAATAAACTGGAATGTTCTGTTAAGGATAGGTAAATAACCCCTACTGCTGTATAAGAAATTATAGCAGCGAAAATAAATGATATAATTCTTATTGTCATTCGAAAAACGGGGAATACATCAAGGTGAGATGCGAACAATATTTCATCGGGTAAAATTCTTAACACGGAAACAGAAAATGTGTTTAAAAAAGAAACCGACCTATAAATGTTTATTGCACAATGTAGCAATGCAGCTATTAATAAAATTCGGAAGCTTTTTGAGCTTTTATTACCATTTTCTATCAAACTAGCATTTGCCGTTTGAATATTTTTTCCGACTAAATTAACTACTTTTTTCTGTATTGCACGTAAAATAATACTCAAAACAATTATTATCAGCCATTCTGTGTTATGAATTAAAATAATTGAGTTAAGAGATGAGTTCGAATTAGTTATGAAAACGAATAAGGAAATGATAACTTAATATGTTGAGATAAATACCCAAAAAGCATAAAGTAAATTCTGAAAATATTTTTTTATTTTTAGATGATAAAGACTCACTTCGTAATTTTCAGATGGATTCATGCCACATATTTTAAGTAGTAGGAATAAAGCTCTCCATTCTTTTTTATTGACGATTAAATTGACAAAATTCTTTTGTTTTGAAGAACTCGGTAAGCGAATTGTATCCATTTTGATTAGGAAAGTGAGTCGTAAGTTTAAATAATTTTTTTCAAAGTGAAACTCTGTTTAAATTAATTTTTCTGCGCCTTAAACGCTAGCAATTTTAAACACTTTTACATTTAGTTTATTTTGTTTTAAAAAATAAAATGCCATTTTTTTGTTTCCTTTTTAATATTAGAAGCTACCGGTTTGGACACAAAGTTTAGGACTTACCGATATTTCCTTTGTGTATATTGAAATACTAATGCATGAATAAATTTTAAAATATTTAATAGATTTTAACTTGCAAATTATTGTTTTAAAAACAATTCAATCTTGAATATAGCTTAGACTTATAGCTGGAGATATTATAGCTTATAGCTGACTATAGCTGGAGACTTCGTTCTAAAATGAAAGCGAGTGTTTCCTTATAAAGCGTGATTGTTTTTTAAGACAACACCAGAAATGTCACAAACATATACACAATTTATGCAAATTGTGCATACATTAACTGAAAAAATTGTTGTTTTGCTAATGCTTGCTTTTTTTGAGGGAATTTTCCTGGACTGCTTATCAAGAATTGCGTTAAAGTCGGAAAAAATGCAACTTGAAAAGGTTAAAATTATAACAACTTTAATTATTTCCTACTAAGAGACATGGGTAGGGTTAAAATAATCATTATATTACTATTGGATTTCATAATGATTTAAACACTTTGAAAAATGGTTTTAAATTAATTTTAAATCTTGTTACAAAGAGTATTGCGTTTTTTTTAGATAAAGTAATCAAAACAAAAGTGCTTGAAATTAAATTCTAAAAATAATCGCTGAGAATTTTATAAAGTTCAGAAAAGTTAAAATTTAATAAGAATTAGAAATGTGTTCATTTAAGTTATTTCATAGTTATATTCTAAAATCACAGAAACAATTTGAATATCCTCGTATCATAAATTACGAGGTCATAAATTACTAAACTGAAACTGGTTTAACAGTGAACTGAAACTTGTTCTAACATGGGAATATTAAGGATAAACCTTAGCGTGCTGATTTCGTTTTGTATTATGTTTCTTAAGTTTCTTCAACTAAGCTAATTTACTAGTCATTAAAAGATATGCAAGTTGCAAAAATTGTTTGGTTAGAAAGATAAGATAGAAGTAGAAATGATTTAAGCATGTTTTAAAAATATATTCATAATTCTAATAACTAAATTGCAAAATGAATAGTTCAGAACTAACAACTATACACAGTAAATATTCTCGATTAAATTACGGTAAGTACTTACTTACGGCACTTCTTACCGTAAAATCTATTATTACTGGAACATGTTAGGGAAAAAAATATCTGACATACCGTAATTTTTACAGTAATAATTATGAAAAAATTACTGAATCATTCTAATTAAAAAAATATCCTTGTAAAAATTACTGTAGAATTATTTATGGTGGAAAGGTATTTAACGGATAAATATATTTTTATGGATGATGGACCAAAAGTGCCAGTACTTTTACAGTATAGATCAGTAAAGGTACTGGAAAATTAATTTTTTTCTCTATTTTAAACATATCGAAAGGTGCAACAGTCACATCATGTATTTGAGCTTTGAATGCATTATTAATGTGTATATAGCTTAATGTTTTATCCGAATCTATCACAGATTCATTATCATATCCCATTTTTGATGTAAGCACTTTCTTCAGCTTGTGACATAGCTTGTGACTCAACAGCATTAACTGGAATAACGAATTCTTAGCTTATTATAACGAAGTATAAATCGTATGATATTTATAAATGGAATATCAACAAAAATTAGTTTTAAAATAATATTCAGAGCGTAACATACGCTAACATATATTAAATTGAAAATGTTGTTTTACGTTTAATTAGTTGAATTAAGAGTCAACAAGTTCACACTCAAACCATGCTGTGCTATTGCTGCTACGTCATGCAGTTTCCTGATGTTGTATGAACCATACTACTTTAAACCATGTTGTTTTACGAATTAGTTGAATTGACAGTTAACAAATTAGCAGAAAGTTTGAAATGTTCTAAACTTTTAATACGTTTGGATACAAAAGCGAACATTAGATTTACGCTGGCATCTAAGCAATGCATAAACTGAAAGAAAATATAACATACCTATATTTAAGCATAATTATATATTTTAAAAATACTACAATATTGGAAAATATTTTTTTTTACTAATTTCAAGTGTCTGTTAGCTTTCCTGTAATGCAGCTCATATAGTTATAGATTTATGTCCTGGAAATAATACCACATAATTCTTGTTCTTACTCCAACAAACTTGAGAATAAATTTGAAATAATGTGGTTTTATACTTTTCTCCTTTGATATGTTAAAATACGTGGGTAAACAACTGCCGAGTAATGAACATCGTTGCTTCGCATTTAATTTAAAATTAGATTAGTAGACTTTAATTAATTTTATTTTGAAAGTATTCAGTTGCTAATGCTGTTATTTGAGTTTTCAGGATTTTAACACGGAGAAAAAAGTTTTGGTAAAATTAACGTACATTAATTTACATTTTTCTGCGATACATTAGTGTGTATTGATTATTTAAAAAAATATATATACTTTTTTTTTACCAATAATGGCGGTTTTGATATAAAAAAATGTATAAATAATAAAACCAAATAAACGGTAATAACGGTGAGATATTTAAACCATTCATTTGGCAATTTTTCGTTTATATAGTAACAGTTCATCGGAAATTCTAGTGTTCAAATTTAGAGTTTCATTACCACACATTAGATTGAAAAGATAAAATAAAAGAATAAAAGAATTTTCTGCTATACTCAAAGATGTGATTATAAAATTACCAAAATGTATCATATTATTATCACATATTATAAAACCATATTTTATTTTTTATTTTACCAAATCGCTTCGGTAAAAGTTACTTAGCTTTTTAATGCTTCCATAGAGCCGGAAACACGGAAAATTTAACCATATGCTGGTAATCACAACAAAACTTTGTTTTTCTCAATTCCACAAACAAATTAGAAATTAAACAAATCGATAATAAGAGCAAATTGTTACAATTATTTAATTTAATCACCATTTATCTACTTTCCTGTCCATAAATCTCCTCTCTATTTTTAAATATTATTAAAATTTCTTATCATCGCAATAATTAACTTGCGATTTGACTATATTTACGATTGTTTAGTATCAATAAAATATATTAGACATATGAAAATCACATTAATTTGTCATAAAAATAAATATTGATTCCAATCAGAAAAAATCTTATCTGGTTCAATAAACTTAATTTTGCATTTTTTCTTCACAGTATTTATTAATGTTATTTAATTGTATAATTTAATACTTTATTTTTTTATTGCAACTTGCTTTAATTTTTTATTTTTAACATACACAATTTATTTTAACCCAATTATGGGAAATATATACTTCCAATTATTGTAAAATTGGTGGTAAAAGTTATTCCAATAGAGGACTCAAATTGTGCTTATGCAACTACTTTAATCAATTAAACTACTTTAACAATTTTAATCGTTTGGTTGGTTAGCTTGCTGCTGGAAATTGCAAATTGCAAATATTCCTTTACTATTTTTCTCCCTCAGTATATACTTTGGTTGAAAGGAAAATATTAGCACAATTTTCATCACTCTTGTTTCATACTTGCAATCCCTTTTTTAATAAGAAAACTGTAGAATAATGATTTCATAGCTAAGAATCAAGCCGACAATCGCAGAAATAAGCTTTTTTTAAAATCCATTTTAAAGATATCAAATGGTGCTGCAGCTACATCATGTCTTTGATATTTGAATAAAGAATTTATGTATACATAGATGATGGATTCGTTTCGGTTGACCAAAAACTCGTTATTTCTTTGTATTTTGGATAAGTGCTCTTTTTTGACTGGGAAAATTGTATCTTCTCTCTTAAATAGATATCGGTAGATATCTGTATCTTCTCTCTTAAATAGATAAGACTTGTTTTTTTAGAATATTAGAATTTAGATGTGTAATCTCTTTTACGGAATAGCGTACACTTATAAGTTGAAATGCTATTACAATAGCCAGTAGAGAATAAAGAGCTGTGTTAAGGAATTTTAGAATACATATTGATAATATATTTAAATATATTAGGTGAAGCACCTCTTGTTGCACTTAAGTTGCACCAAATTTTTGACTCTAGCAACCTTTAAGACGTAAGTTTTCCGCCAGTGATTTGTAAATTACGACAAGCTGCTGAAAAGGGAATTGTGCCAAAGAAAATAGCAACTATTGTAAAGATCACTTTTCTAAAAACTATGAATGTCTTAATATTATTGAAAAACACAATATTTATTCGGATAGAAATTCAAATGCACTGCAAGAAAATCTGAATTGAATTACAAAGTACCGTCATTCGGGGCTACTTTGTGCAGCGGGGGCTACTTTGTGCGAATTCGAATTTGGCATTTTTCAAGTGCTGCTATTCAGTATTATGTTTATTTCACGTTAAAAATGTGTGGAATTTGAAGATAGAAGTCTCTTCTATTACTACAAACATTTTTTCGAATTTTAAAACAATCTCAGAGTGTGTTTCGTTCATCCAATGTCAAAAATTTTCCGAGGACGTCGGATGTCGAAAAGTGTGCGTGGAAACTTTAGCTGTGAAATGCAAAGACGTTGATAAAACAATTGTCGTAAGTGCAAATTTTTTATTTATACATTAATAAACAATTATATCATGTTAGCGTTAAAAAAAATTTAAAATTAATAACAAATAAACGGAAAATGAAAAAAAATGCACTGTGGGGCTACTTTGTGCAAAGTTTCATTCGTTTTTTTTTTCGACAGAAAAATTGTCAGACGTTATAAAAAAAATGCCTCGAAAGAGAAATTACCTTGATTACACTTCAGAAAAGCTGTAACAATGTTTGCAAGCAGTTACTGGTGGTATGTCGATTGCAGAAGCTTCTCGGAAGTACAAAATCCACAGAAATACTATCTCTAATAAAATTCACAAGAAACACGTGAAACGTGCTGGTAAACTATTATTTTTCTTCTAATGAATTAATCAAACGATTTAACACATAAAGATATATTTTATAGGACATCAGGTGATTTTGACAGAAACTGAAGAGCAAGTTCTGTCGTGTTCATTCAAGCATGTTATGTTCAAATTTATCAATATTATAAATGTTAATGAATATGTAATAATTATTATTTTTGAAATACCATCCATTTCAATGTTAAAAAAACTATATGGTTTCCCTTTGTTTAAACTCAAATGTTTTGAAATAAACATTCTTTTTAAGAAAAAATTCTTAAAAAAAAATGGTTTTTTAACTCTGAAAATTATTTTCAAACTAATATCTTTACGTATCTTGATGTTTTCGTCTTTAAAAATGTCAGCAATTAACTTTTTTAACAATTTTATATCAATATTTTACTAAAAATATGATTATTAAACTGAATTTCTATCGCTGCACAAAGTAACACCATTTAGGGTCTACTTTGTGCAAGGCATGTTTTGACTTATTATTCGTAAATATTACATACAAATAATGCCAATATTGATCAAATTCACTCGTCTGAGTCCAGTTATGAATGTAATATCGATAAAATTTACTGAAGTTTGAATTAACATAGTTTTTTTACATGTCAAAGTTCAAAAACTGCGAAATCCTGCACAAAGTAGCCCCGAATGACGGTACCGATATTTTGAGTGCATCATCCGTAAAATTCTTTCACTATTAAATATTATACCGTAATTTTTCCCTAATATTTATTTAATTAGAATAATTCTGAGATCTTACGGTAATTATCATTGTAAACTTTCCTATACATCAGATTTTTTGTTCCGTAACATATTCCAGTGAAAATGTATTTTACGGTAGTACCGACACCCTAAAGTGCAAGTACTACTTACCGTCATTTTGATTCCTGAATTTTTTTATGGTGCACTAAGAGAAAAGCTTATATTAATCCTCGCTAAATGTTTGTTGTAAATTAGAGCAACAGCAAAATAGGTAAATATCTATATATCTTTAAATGATTTTTGTTAACGCTTGTATTTGTTGTTTAATGATTTCTTACTACTAAATAAACGAGTTTTATAAGTGCCGTACAAAAATTAAAAGGCAAAACAATAATTATAACCTATTCTAGAATGGGAAATACGGCTATGAATTTTACAGACAATTTCACTTTCATTGAATGAACAAACAAACAAAAAAAAAACAAATTTTTATATGATATATTAATTGACGATATTATCCCCAACAAAATGAACAATAAGTTTTGACCCAATTCAGTAATTTATGACGAATTTAATAATCTATGCGGATTCATACCGATTACGCTAGGGATTAAAAATAGAAAATTTTCATTCATGAACAAATATGGAACTAAAATCTCTGTGAGTATTGCTTAAAAAATTGTCAAATTCTCTACATTCATTTTGATCTGAAGATATGTATATCGAATGGTAAAAATATATTTCTTCTTAAACTTTTTAACACGTTATGTGATTTTATGAAAAAGTTTAATCCGGAATCAAATTTAAGTTAAATTCTAGAGTTTTTTTCGACTTTTTTTTATGTTTTTTTAAATGACGATTTATTATTACGATTAATTATTATGAAAATCAGGTTGCCGAACTTTTCACCGTATTTTTAATATTATTAACGGAAAGTATCAGGGAATAAAAAAAAATTTGATATACCGTAATTTTTATAGTAAAAATTACTGAATATCACTGAATCACTCTAATTATTACTGTAAAAGTAACCGTACAATATCTTAAGGGTAAAAATGGTTTTTGCAAAATATTATTATAATATAACATATTTGTGCAAAATAGCATTATATGACAACAGAACGTTTTAAAAAAAATATATCGTTGAACAATTTAACCTAATAGCTAATTTTAACCTATAGAAATTAGGATAAATATGATAAGTACATAAGTATAGATTGTATTGAAAATCGATAAACTGTAGAAAACAAAATTAAATTTTTATAGCAAATGTATAAAGAAAAATACAGTCTTACACAATATTATTTATACATACTAACTATACTGAGAAAAAAAGCGTGGGCAAAATTACCAGAATATATTACAATTTACAGTTTTTCCGACACTATGGAAACACTAAGAAGCTCGGTAATTTTTTCCGAAGCTCTTTTGTAATAATCTTGGTAAAATTCACAGTAAAATACGACTTTATAATATGTGAAGAAAATTTGGTAAATGTGGTTAAATTTGGTCCATTTAGCGTGATACTTCGGAATATAGCATAAAAACTATTCTTCGGTTAAATTTACAGTTCAATTTTGTATTTTTTTCGAAATGTGTGGTAATAAGAAATATAATTTAGAACTATAACTGGCAAAAATTTACAGTAAACCGTTACCATATGAATAAAAATTACTAAATGAACGGTTTAAATACCGTATATTTTGGTTTTTATTACCAGAATTAGGGTTTTTGTTTTAGAAATGTCATTATCATACAGTACGGTAATTTTACTGAAGCTTTTTTCTTTGTGTACAGTGTCATCCATTTCAATTTTTCATAATATAAACTATTTTGGTTTGTGAAAAGTGAACCACTTAAAATAAAAAAAAATGTTTAATGGTTTTTGGTTTGTATGTAAGGGGATCTTCTCATTCTTCTCTTATTTATATTAGTTAAGACTAACCCCAAAGCAGAATATACACTTAGTAGAGCATACACTTTTTGGTCACACATCTTTAAGGATCTTTTATGCTTTTCTTCATGACGAGAACTTAGTTTTAAGCTTAAGATTCAATTGCATTGGTTACCAGATTCAATTATATTACTTGATTTTATATTGACGAACATGAAACAAGTTTGAAATAAATTAAAAGAAAGGTATTTAAATTGGTTAAACAAACTGAATATTGCAGAATTCCTAAAGAGCAATGAAATATTTCATGTTGAAATGAAAAATGCATAAAATTTATTTTTTAAATTCTTTATTTAAATTTATTTAAGATAAATAAATGAGAAGAAAAACAATTTAATTAATTCTACAAACTGAATATTGCAAGTTTCTTCAACCTACTGACGGTTTTGCAGGTAAAGAATCGTATTATAACGTGCATTGTTCTCTGTATAACAAAAAACTGGTTTTTCTATGTTGTTAGATAGGTAAATAGAGTATTGAGGAAAAATATTATCCATATTTTGCCCATTTGTTAAATCGTCAGAGAGTTAAAGAAAATGAAATATTTCATGTTATAATGAATAATAAATTTAATTTATTTAAGAACAATTACTCAGAAGAAAAATATTTAAAATAATTCAGAAAACTGAGTATTACAGATTTCTTTAAAAGTAATTGAATATTTCTTGTTATAACGAAAAAAGAATTCAATTTATTTAAGATCAACAACTGAAAAGAAAATTATCTAATTGGTTCAATAAGCTCAATATTGCAAATCTCCTTAAAAGCAATAAAATATTTCCCGTTGTAATAATTAATGAGTTAAATTTACTTAGAAATTATTTAATATTTAAAATGTTGCTTTCTTAATTTTAACATTCATCTTATGTTAATTACGTTAATTATATAATACTTATAAAATTAATGGGATAGTTTTCAGTAATCAAAGACATTTACTATGCTGCTGCAATAATTCTTCAATTTCGATCATTTAGCTTCTTGCTAAAAGTTGCAAATTTCTAGTTTACTAGTTTCGATTTCAGTATGTATTCTAAATGGCAGCAAAAATATACTTCCAGAATTCTCAGTACCCACTTTTGATAAATATTGTATTTTACTGTAGTCGGAAAATTGTAATATAATGATTTCATAGCTAACAATAAGACCTGCAAATGCTAAAACCAACTTCTTATCAATTTTGAACATATCAAATGGTGCAACGACTACATCATGTCTTAAACTTTTGAATGCAGCATTAATGTAAAGAAGCATCAATAATTCGTCTGGTTTGACCAAGAACCCATTATCATTTTCTATTTTTGATATGACTACTTTTTTGGCTTGAAAAATTGCATTATCTATCTTAACAGCAGCATTAACTAGAATAATGAATTCAGTTCCAGAAATGATAATAGATAATAGATATGATATGCTCTTTAAAATATTCGAGTTTAGATTTATAATCGCTTTTAAAGCATAGCATAGACTGAACAATTGATATGCTAATAAAAGAATTAGCAGAGGAAAGAGTGATTTGTTAATTTTTTTAATTCTAAAAGTAAATTTGGAATACTCATTCGTGATAAACTGAAATGATTTTAGGGATTCACTAAATTTGATTCTTGACAATAATGATTGATTCATGCAACGTATTAAACGGAAATTTTCCATCAGTATTATATAAATAATACTGGCAGCTGCATAAGGTATTATTTGAAAGAAAATATGAGCTGTATTAAATATCATTTGTCTAAAAATGAGAAATGATTTAATGTTATTAGCAAACAATATTTCATCGGGTAAAATTCTGAATGCTGAATCAGAAACTAATTTTAATGCACTGTTATCAAGAAATGATCTATAAATGTTTAATATAGAATGAAGTAATACCAAAATAGATAAATATCTAAAGGTATTTGATTGATTTGTGTTGACACTTGTATTAGTTATTTCATAATTTCTTCCAACTAAATTAACAATTTTTTTAAGCACTGTTCGTAAAGTAAAACTCAAAACGATTAATATCGTCCATTTTAAAATGTGAAATAAAGAAATGTACTTTAAAGAGAATTTCTCATTTATAGCGTGAATAAAAAATATAACCAAAATAATGTATAACGTTATTGTCACCCACAAAAGGAAAAGTAAATTTTGACAAAATTTGTGTATATTTCTCCATGAAAAATTCATGCTATAGTTTTTAATCGCATTTAATCCGAACACGTTAAAAATTAAAAATAAGACTCTCCGTTCTTTAACAATGATAGCAGTAAAATTTCATTGGGTATTTCTTGAAAATCTTGTCACGTTTTCAGTATTCATTTTGATCTGCATCGAATTTCATTTTCTAGAGAATATATACACTGTAAAAAATTGTTATTTAGATATGACGAAACTGTTTCCTTGTGTATGTTCCGAGAGAAAATATTTTCAAAGTGATGAAATAACTATCGTTATTACTTCGAGGAAACTAATTTCGTCAAAATTAACTAAATTATCTGCATTCATTTTGATCTGTTTCATATTTAAATTTCTAGAGAATATATACACTGTAAAAAATGGTTATTCAGATATCACGAAACTTTCTTCGTTTTTGTCAAAACCGTTTCCTTGTATATGCCCGAGAAAATTTTTTTGTAACAATGATGAGATAAATATGGGCTTAATTTGTCATTTTATTTTCGATTGTCTAGTCCTTATTTTACTTTCGTTTTTCCAGTTAACAATCTATCACAATGTACATCGATAAGGTTTCAGATCGAGGAAACATTTCCTTCATATATTTGAGAGTTCGCGTTCCGTCATAAATCACATCATTTTGTGATGAAATGTCATTTTGCTTTGTGATCATGATCTGAGGCAAATTCCTTGATCCCCATACAACTGGAGGTCTTAATTTGTCATTTTATTTTCGATTGTCTAGCAGTTGTTCTAGTTCGATTGTTAACAGAGATTGACTCGAGTGACTGATTAATTATAAAACAAAGAGTTTGTAAATTTTTTATGTTTCTGTGTGATAAACTTTTAATTGCTACGCCTATTTATTAGTTTCGGTCGCATGATTGAACTTCTTTAGCTAATTTCATGATTACTTTTCATGACTGTTTTTTATATCATTCTAGCCAAGCATTAAACGTATATGAGGCAAGTTTTGCTCTACCATCACTTATTCTAATGATTAAAAACCTTTTTTAATATTAAACATCCTCTCAAACGCTAATAAATTTAATAAAGTAATTTCTGTTGCTTTATAAAGTTTAATGTTAGAAGCATATTTGAAAAAAAATTAAACGATTCTAACATTTTTTAGAAAAAAGAAACATAGGCACAATACCTGTAAGTATTTTTTTTCATATTTACTTAATATTGTAAATAGTTTCTAATCTAGTTAAAGCAAAATACTTGCTATCGTTTAATGAAATTAAGCGATATGAATTATGAGATTATAAATTTCATTAAAAAGTGACTTAAGTTCAAAATGTCTTTTGCGGAAAATCAGGAAACTATATAACTCACGAGTATTATGCTTGTCGTAAATATTTTCTGTGATTCTTCAAGTTTCACTTTGTTAACAAGTGCTTAGTTGAAAATCTGCGATTTAACTTTATTAGTTACTTTTTTAATCGATAAAAAATGTTTCAATCGTTAGAGTAAAGAAGAATTTTATTTTACACACATTCATAACACAAACCTAATAATTAGCATAAAATACATTGAGAAAAAATTTCTTTTTAAATCCTTCACTTATTAAAAACAGAAAAAATTTGATGAAGAAGCTATTATCCTGAAATGTATACTGAAGTTATATTTTTCATAGTGTTTTCCAATTATATTTTCAATTGTGACTTTTACAATAAATCGAATAGTTAATTTAGAAAATTAAAATCAATCAAGCTATTTATTTTAGAAAAAATGCATTATTTGCTATGAAGTTATAACATATTTCGATTATAAACATATTTTGCTGATTATAATATTTCAATGAATTCATATTACTAATGCACCTTAACACTATTTTATAAGAAAATGATAAGATAAACGCAAACAATGCTGAAAAGAATCTTGATTGCTTTTATTTATACATTAGAAGTTCTCTCTTCAACCAACGGTACGAACGACGTCATAACTGACTGCGCCTCCGGAGTGCCTTATGTAAAGTAAATCTAATCAATTTTTGCTTCTTATCGAAATTTTCAAATGAAAAATGAGTGCATGCTAATGACAGAAAAATAAAATGAGTCCATGATGTGTCTTTGTGGCGGCCACAACAAATAGCTCCCTAACTCACCCTTGGCTGAGGTCTACAGCCAACAAAAAATAAGTTGGCCACCATCAATTATCTTTGATCTAATAATTGGATCTTCGCATTATAAATGACGAAAAAAATGAGTGCATGCTAATGACAGAAAAATAAAATGAGTCCATGATGTGTTTTTGCGGCGGCCACAACAAATATCTCCCTAGCTCACCCTGGGCTGAGGTCTACAGCCAACAAAAAATAAGCTGGCCACCATCAATTATCTTTGATATAATGATTGAATCTTCACGTTATAGGGCTCAATCTCAATGGTTCAAAAGAGGGACTTGAAATATGTTAATTAATTAGTGCAGTCTATATTTTAAGTTACAAAATCCGACTCAAAATTGAACTATCTCTGAATAAACATACCGTCTTATCGACGAACTCGGATTCTGACCACAAGAAATAGAGGGTATCTGCAAATCTGGGAAATATGGTCCTCATAGTTCGGCCAGGAAAGCGATTCAATATTTGGACACATCGATGCTAATTTTGCTTTTTGCGTATATTGCCATATATCGAAAACTTTTCAAGCAAATTGAAAAATTTGGCACAAAATTATTACATTCGTTTATCTAAATATATTTCCGAGCAAAAGTAAATTTTGGTAAATATGAATTTATTTTTATTATTTCATTTAATAGTGGATGAAGAAATTTGAATTTCAAGGTATACAAATTTTTACATAAATTTAAAATAATGTAATTTTACATGGCATAATGTAAAATTTCAGCAAAATTATTTGAATCGAATTTTAACTATACGACATTTTTAAAACTCGATTTCTCAGGAACTATACGACCGATTGTTTGACCATTTTATTCCTGTTTTAAACTGAATCAAGTGCTGACATCATACAATTTAAAGTGTGTAATTTAAATTTAATCACTTAAAATTGAATAAGCTTACACCAAGTTTTCCATCTTTCACGCAAAGAGAGAATTAATTTTTCCTTTCGAAAACTACTCCTATTGGCGTGCTTTTTTTATCGCCAGAAGGTGTGCTTTCTATCGAAAATTTGTTGCTGTTTGTGATTTTGTGATTTGTTTGAAGGATTTATTATTTGTCGTTAAAATAAGCATATAGGTTTATAGTTTAGTGTTAAGGGTAACTATATCTAATTTTTTAAGCCTCTGTGAACTGCATTAAGTGATTATATCATGAATGATTTCTATGAGTTTCTGTACCATTTAACCTTGTTCAGGTTCACCTTTTTGTACTCTCTATGGTAAATGTAAGTTTGATTTACAAATTAGTTTTAACATTATGATTTAGTGCATAATGTCATTCTAAATTAATGATTCTTACTTTATATTTTATGGTAAAAATATATTTACTAAATTCTTATATGGGTCTTATCTTACTATAATAATAAATATTAGTGCTACTAAATGCAAAGAATGGCAGCTGTCACTTTACATAGTGTAACCGAACATTCTTAATGGAACACTACTTCGGTGTAAAATAGTAGCCGCCATTTTTGGTGTTAAGATGCTCGAAATTTTTCTTGCAGTTTACTCTTATTTCTTAATTAATTCAAAATTAATTGCCTCAAATCTTCTAATTAAAATACTAACGTATGAAAATACCTCCATCTAAAAATACATAAAAAATGACACTTAATTTCTAAGAAAAGTAAAATTAATAAAAAAATAAAAATACTGAAAAATAAAACTATCAAAATATATACTAGCCAAAAAACAAACATTAAAACATATCAGGATAAAACATATTTGTCATTTGTTTGTATTGCATATAACAAAAAAACTTCAAAGTCTCAATTACTTGTAAAACTGATTTGATTTGCTTCTTCGAATTAATTTTCGTATTGATTTTAATCTCCTTAAATGTATCTCTTATTGTAAAATGTATGATGAATGAAAAATCAACAAATCAATAATATTGGCATAATTCAACACCTGTTTGTTCAGCAATAACTTCTTTATGAAGTATTATACTTTTTAACAAGATATAAATGAGAAATATTTTTTTAATTTCTATTTCTAATATCATAAAAAAGGGAGTACACTTCGCCTCTGTCAACTTAGAATATAGTAAATTAAATTGAATTTTAGACTAACAACAAAGCCCTTAAAATATAATGAAACTAACATGCCATTGAAATTCTTGAAATCAATAATTAATTAATCATTTTTTTTTAAAAAAGAAAGAATTTAGCTTTATTCATTCAAATTACAAAAACCGAAAATGTTTTGAATTTGCTCAGAATTTTGGAAATGGATGGAGATAAAAAATGGAGATAAAAAATAGAACTTCGAAATATTTCCTTAATTTAGACGAAATTTTCTTGCTTGAAGAAGTAACGACAGTTATTTTGTCACTCGGACGACATGTTTGCTAGGAGCATAAACCAGGTGGTGGTTTCGTCAGAAACAAAGAAAATTTCGTGAAATTTGAGTATCAGTTTTTTACATTGCCAAATGGTAGTCAAACTAGTAACCATTATAAAATAAAGGAAAAATAATAAGGACATCGGTGACAATATATGTAAAGATAGTAATCTATATGTGAAGGAAATGGTAGAAAAATGAGTAAGATAGTGGTGAGAACTTTAAAAGCATAAAACAAGGTCAGTTTTTGAATTCGCACTGAGAGAATAAAAGTTTAATTAAAATCCGACTTATAAAGTTCTATAAATATTTCAACAACGTCGTAAAATGTAACATTTTGGCATTTTTCATAGTAATTGTCAATCCAGCATAGATCTGTACCATTGATGCTGTACACAATCTATGCATATACTGGGTAAAATTCAAACTATTAACGTTATTATCCATTCTAACAAGAATTTGCTGCATATCACCGCATAGAATTTATACAAAGCAAAATGAATTCACATAAATTATCAGTATCTTCAAAAAATACTCAAATTGGCTTTATTGCTTACAATAGACAGTGGAGGAGTTTGGTTTTTATTCTTAAATTGTTTGGCATGCATCCTATAAAAACAACTAAGAAAAATTATTTGTTTCACAACTTGCAGAAATATTTTCAGAACTTCGTTTTTATTTTCTGGATAATCACCTCAGTATTAAATATTTTTTTTTATTTGCTCGTTTACCTTTTAAGTTTCGAAGTATCTTTGACGTGGATTGGTTTAATACACAGCATAGAATACATGTTAATATCTATTTTGAGTGTTACTTTACATGCAGTTCTGAAAAAACTACTTAATTTTGTTGAGAAAATTGTTAAAATCACGAATTCGAGTAGAAATTTTAAGCCTAAAATTCATTCAAATATGTTCACACATTTATTATATTTTGTATTACTGCAATGTGTAATTAATTTTTATAGAACGGTTTCTTCTTTAAAAGCAGGTAAAATAGGATCTATTTCTACGCTTAGAATTTTACCTGCTGAATTATTACACGCTCCTCACGTTAAAGCATTTACACTAGTTCAATTCGTAGTTAGTTTGCTATCCATTATATTTTTTGCTATTATGCCTTATGCAGCATCTGGTGTAATTTATATGACTCTATATGAGAGCTCCAAGCTTGTATACTTTATGAATCAGTCATTGGTATCGAGAATCAAATTTAACATACCGCCCAAAAAAATTATGGAAATCATTGATTACTATTCCCAAGTGAGTAATAAAATCAGAAAAAATAACAAAATGTTATATCCCCCATTAACTATTTTACTATGTTATAAATTTATAAGTATGTGCTATGCTCTAAGTGTAATTTTAAGACCAGACGGCATAAATGCTTCGAGGTATATATCAAATATATTAACACTATTTATTTCTGGATGTCAATTTGTTATTCTGGTTAAAGCGACTAATATAGATGACGCATTCATGAAAACCAAGAAATTGATTATGTCCCATTTAAAGAGGGATCCTGACTTGTTGGCTAAACCAGACAGAGCTTTTATCTATGCATATATAAATACCGAATTCAAAAATCTTAGTGACACTGTTGCTGTAGCACCAATGAATATGTTTAAAATGGATAAAAAATTGATTCTTGCATTTAGTGGGCTAATTGTTAGCTATGAAATAATTATCCTACAGTTTAATCAGTAGCAATTGTTAGCTATGAAATAATTATCCTACAGTTTAATCAGTAGCAATTGTTAGCTATGAAATAATTATCCTACAGTTTAATCAGTAGCAATTGTTAGCTATGAAATAATTATCCTACAGTTTAATCAATTTTAATAATATTACTTTATTATTGCACGTGCTTATCTTAGAAATTAAAAACAAAATTTTATTTTTTCGAATACACACATGTCTGCATCTGAAAACGTCCGAAATAAGTGAATATCCACCATTCTGGCTATTCTGACTTTTGATGATTGTTCGGAATATTTGTTATACATCAATTTTTTGCGTATCACCGAGTTTTGCGTACGTGTAAAAGGAGACCAGGATTATCGGAACAAACTTTGAGGGGAGTTTCGGTTTCGTTATATCACATGGATCTAGAATTGCACACCCACCCATGATCGTAAACGTCATGGAAAAGTAGTATGACAGGTCAAAGAGACAGACACTAGACTGAGATCATCAGAAATATTTATTGGTCAAAGATATTGCACGTGCTCTGTTAGATGTTATGTGAAAATGTCACAAAAGATATTCAAAGTTTCAGCCATTGCTAACGATGCATACGTTGCACCTTCCGTCCAGGGATTGGATCTATACCCGTTCAAATACACCTGGATTTTGTTGCACATCCGTAGCAGCACAGACAATTTTGGCCACCAGATCCTTTTCGGAATCTACAAGTGTACGTACACAGTACTTTTTTATGCACTCCAAAGAAAGAAATCCCTGCTGCTTAAAACAGGAGAGCGTGGTGGCCAGGAAACCGGTCTGCCATGCTTAATCCATCTTATGTAAGCCACCACCTAGCGGAGAATGAAAAAGTTTCTTTCTATGAGTTTCTATGCAAATCTGAATCGTTGTGATGTTCCCTGCCTTCGCATAAAATTTATCACCATAACCTTGGGACATTCTGTATACTAAGGGTATTGTCCTTTAACCTTAAAATAATATCAGCGTAGAAAACTTGAGGCAAATTGAGCATTGTGAATAAACATTTTTTATCACATTTGTATTAAAAAATAGATGTTGCAATTAATCACTGTTTATTATTAATAACATGATTTAGGGAAATAATAACCCGGCAAGCATGCATGACTTACTCTCGCATGCTCTTGCCTAATATTTTCTACGCTGATATTTTTCCTAGTATGCGAAATCGCATGTATTTTATTTCAAATAAGCATTAAAAAATCATGCGAAAAATCATTGCTGCTATTTCATACTGTTCCATGTTGATGTATGAACCATACTACTTTAGAGCATGCTATTTTACTTTTAATAAGTTGAATTAACAGTCGAGCAAATTCACACTTAAACCATGCTGTGTTATTGTTGCTACGTCTGGCGGTTCCCTGATGTTGTATGAACCATACTACTTCAAGCCATGTTGTTTTACGAATTAGTTGAATTGAAAATTAACAAAATAACAAGAGTTTGAAATGTTCTAAACTATTAATACGTTTGTTTACGAAAGTTAGCACAAGATTTTCTCTTGCATCTAAACAATAGATAAACTGAATGAAAATATAACACATACATTTAAGCTTAATTATGTATTTAAAAAATACTTTATTACTGGAATATATTTTTTTACTAATTTCAAGTGTCTATTAGCTTTTCTGTAACACAGCTCATATAATTATAGATTTATGTCTTGGAAATAATACCACATAATACTTTTTCTTACTCTAACAAACTTGAGAACAAAATTGAAATAATGTGGTTTCATAATTTTATTTGATATGTTAAAACACGTGGGTAAACATCTGCCAAGCAATGAATCTCGTTGCTTTGAATTTAATTTAAGATTAGATCAGTAGACTTTTATTTTGGAATTATTCATTTGCTAATGCTGGTATTTCAGTTTTCAGGCTTTTAACATGGATAAAAATATTTTAGTAAAATTAGCGTACATTAATTTGCACTACATTAACGTACATTAATTATGTTAAAAAATATACTTTTTTTTACCAATAATGACAGTTTTGATAAAAAAAGAAGTATATTTTTTTAAGTAGTAAAATCAAATATAAGGTAATAATATCAAAACATAAGATTCTTAAACAATTTATTTGGCAATTTCTTGTTTATATGGTGACGGTTTACTGGAAATTCCAATATTGAAATTTATAGTTTTATAACCATATTTATAGCAAAAAATACAAAATTGACAAGATGATTTAATGGAATAAAGGAAAAGGAATTTTATACTATCATGATAAAATTACCAAATTGTATCACATTATTATGACTTATTATAAAACTATATTTTATTGTTGATTTTACCAAAATAATTACCAAAGCGCTTCTGATATTATGATGAAATTGTTTTGGATATGTAACACTTACTTAAAATCCTTGTGGGGTCTTAGAATTCACAAGTGGTAGTGGAGTTTTAAAAAATCTGTTGCAGGATTCATTGTAGTATCGTTATCGAAAGATAAAGGAATACGAATTCACAATAAAAAATAAATTTTTATTAAAAAATAAATAAATAAATAAATAAAATTGCTACTGAAATTTGAAAAAAACAATACTAAAGAAGGTGGAGCTGAAAAAAATCAAAAACTATTTAGTTTTCTTGAGGAAAAAAAGGGGAGTATTGATTTAAATCGCTTCAAATAAACATATTTTGATGTTTTTTTTATCGCAGTTTCCTCATTAGTTATTTGTTAGATTTTGATACCGGTTCTGTTTTCTTCTCGCTTCTAATTTATTTTCAATCCCTGATGGGTATACTTTTTTGATATAAGCATTCTAAAATAAAGCAGTGGAGTTGTAATTGGAGTTAAAGTCGTGGGGTGACGAAAATTTTGAAGGAGCAGAAAAATTTTTCTCGACTATAGGTAGTTTCAAATTAAAGCCTATAGGTTAAAAAATTTAAAAAAAAAATTGATGTAATAAAAATAATTTAACAAATATTTTGGGTACTCGATCGTTCTCTGATTCAGGTCAAAATTACGATCTGTGGATGAACGAATGGATGGGTCCGCCCTATAAACGGGTGCGACGTATGGTGTGGCAGAAGTTGAATTCTTGGCCATAGATGGCGCCACTGGAAAACAAGAACAATCGCGCCTCCTCTGCCTAAACAGGCATACGTCAACAACAACAACAGATACAGTAGAGTCCCGATTATCCGAGTTAATGGGGACCGCAACAAACTCGGATAACCGAAAAACTCGGTTAAAGCGAAGAGTATAAAAACGGAAAGAAAAAGAGAAGGGATAAATGTAATATATTTAAGAAATACAAAAAGTATACGAGTATACCACATACAATTCATATTATAATTAAAAAGCTTACTTAAAAACATTTAAAAAGCATACTTTACGAGAATTAAATAGTTTTTACTTAAAAAAAGTCCTTAATCGTTTTTCGTTCTACGTAACTTTGGCGCTTTCCTGTAGTAATGTTTCGTCTTTTTTAGGGATTACAGGAAAGCTGGTGTCGCCTCTTCTTGTTGTTCTATATATTCAATAGTGCATTCGATAGCTTTTAGTCCATCTGTATGAGAGACTTCTATATGTTGATTTTAATAATCACTGTCTTCATCATCTTCGCTAGATTCATTATCATTATTGATGATATTAACGATAATTTCATCAGACCAAGTTGTTGGATTTTGTTTTTCTGAGTGTTTGGAAGATAAAATTCAGATTTTTTTTTTCAGCGGTTTTTTTAAAAATAAACTAGAACAAAAAAATATCCTTGAAATATTTGATAGCTCGGTTAAAACGGAAACTCGGATAACCGGGGCTCGGATAATCGGGACTCTACTTAAGTGAACAAAATATTACTCAAAAATATCCAACATTTATTAACATTTAACTTATCATAAACATAACCTATCACATTTGAACATTAATGAATCTATGTAATACAGTGCTATTGAAATGAATACAAAAATTTTAGTTAAAACATTTGAAAAACCGAATTGGTAAAGAAATTATTAATAATACATCCTTTTGATTCAGAAATTCCAGAGCTTAGTTGAAATCTTAATTTTAAATATATGCTAATAAATTTAGTGTCTCTTTTAAATTAGTTTTCTAGTTCACGAATATTCTAAAGAATCTTTTTTCTTAGGATGCTAATGCGGGAGTGTGCGTATGAGATACTTATAGCAGTGTAAGGTTAATTTTAATGTCATCGACAACCTTTATCCAACAAGGTAGATAAATGATTATCAAATAAACCAAGCAAGCTTGAAAAAGTGTTAAATTTAACTATGATGGCTTACGAGAAATGAGGTTCGTATTAAATAGGAAAAAAGACTCTTTTACATCGATATTGAATCTGCCTTTACAAAATAGGGCTAGAATAACCTTCTAAATTCGAGGATGAAGCATCCTTTACGTCAGTGTTTCACAGAGTGTGGTACTCGTACCCCCAGGGGTACGGGAACAGGTTAGCGGGGGTACGCATTCTTATGCGAAATATCTTGCAACAACCGAAATTTTCACAACATTTTATTTAACCCCTTCCTTCTCCCTCCCATGAAAATGACGGGGTGAGATTTCGCCCGCTATTTCTCGCTCCCGTGATATTGACGGGCTGGAGTGTTCAGTAGTAAAGCAAGCACTGTCGAAGCAAGTACTTTAATTTAAATATTCTTAAATCTAAACGAACAGGAGAAATAGTAGTAGGTAATAACATTAGTAACAACATTTACCTGCTATTAATATAAATATTTGCTAAGAATTCGGTAAAATTTTTTATTGAATATAAGTTTGAATAGTATGGAGTGAAACGCTCATAAATGTCCGGCTTCCGTGGTAGCCCTGTGGTTAGAGAATTAGACTTCAGTCCGAAGAGGCAGAATCTTTGTTTCCTTTAATATTCAACGAATACATGCGATATACATACTTGAAAATCTGTGCATCTAAGGCCTTGTGCTAGTTCACTTAGCAGTACCATTGATACAGGGATACGGAGAAACTTTCCTTCCCCTTCAGATTTATATCTCATTTGTGAAAGTTGAATCACGAATGAGTGGGGCCTCCATTTTTAAGTTAAGCTATTTATTTGTATCTCGTCCCGCCCTATTTAAGGGCATGCGAGAGTAGATACATAAAACATACATAAAACTTACACAAAACATCGGAAATTATATCAACAACAAATATAAAACACAAAAACAAAAGCGAACAACAGTTAAAAACATGACCCTAAATCCAGCCAACACATTGAAAATCACAAAGATCATAATTAAAAGAGTGAAAACAATATATACATCAAAGTGAATAAAACACGCATATCGTGCGTGGTAAAAGCAATGCATAAAAGTAAAAGATTACATAAGGAACAAACTGGAATAAAATTTACAGTTAAAACATGACCCAAAACCAAGTCAAACATGAATAAAACCGATCATATAAAAGGAATAAGTAAAAGTAAAATATTACATTAAGAACAAATTGGAAAAGAACTAGCAGTTAAAAACATGACTCAAAACCAAGTCACACATGGATAAAACCAATCAAATTAACAATAAACGTACATAAAAAAGTTTAGTAACAGCTTGAGACACCCAATTTGGAGCGCGGGATTCCGAATCCTTAAGAGTCATTACCCAAAATATCTTCAAGTGTCTATTTTATGATACATTTAATAATACCCCTGCAGGTCGAATTAGCAAAACATTGAAATTGATTAAAATTTTTAAAATGTTCTCTACGGAGCGTTCGGAAGCGTGGACAGTATAAAAGTAAATGATCAATGCTTTGTATTTCTCCACAATAATTGCAATCAAGGGCTCTATTAAAAAATCTATTTTGATACTCACCGAACACTCCATGGCCCGTAAGAAATTCATTAAAATAAAAATTCGCCTGAAGTCTACTAATATTAGCATCCTTTATAAACTTATACGTTTGTCTGCCTTTCTCGGAATCCCGCCATTCCTGTTTCTAACGCATGAAATTATAGCCTTTGACCAAAGTTTTGACTTGGGCGGTGGAGCTCGGGACCTCAATGTCAACATTGCCGAGACTGATGGCGTTTTTAGCAACTCGATCCGCCTCCTTGTTGCCTTCAATACCAATGTGGGCTTTTACCCATCCGAGAAGAATATTATTTTTCCAGATTTGTTTGGTGTTTTCTGCCAATTCGGAATCGGGTTTAGGATTTTTTAAAGCTTGCAACGAGGAGAGCGAATCAGAGTAAATAGTTGCATTGGGATATTGGTTATTTGCAAACCATTGTAACGCAGTGTTAATCGCCATCATCTCGGCCCTGTAAACACTGCAGTTATTGCTCAGTCTGATGGAGGTTTCCCGGATGAGTTTTCCATCTCTCCTGACTATCATTCCCATTCCTGTTCTATGTTCAGAGGTATTATTCATAGCATCGGCAACCTCCATCCTCGAGCCGTCCGTAAAAATCTCAATTCCCTTGTTAGTTGGGGTCAATCCACCAAAGGGGACGGATGTATAAAGAGAAGGGTGAATATTAATAACTGGTTTCTCGAGTATCCTTGCTCTTAGAATTTCTTGAATATTACGGTCGTATTCCTCAATTCTGTAATTCCATCTTAACCTCTTTATACAAGTATCCTCAATAATTCTTAAATGATTGGGTTTCACCCCCGCCAATATCTGGAGGGCTTCAGTGATAGTTGTTGAATAGGCCCTTGTAATCACTATTAAGGATGTTCTTTGAATGGCATTAATTTTATCGTCAATTCTAGTAGTGTTACGATACCAGACACTGGCGGCATAAAGTATGATTCTCTCCGTTGCCTTCTGGTAGATAATCTTTAAAATTTTTGGTTTCAGGCCCCAAGTTGCCCTGGCCACCCTCTTAATCAAATTATTAAATTTACCAACTCTCTCCTTAACGTGATTCAAGTGAGCTATCCAAGTCAATCCTGGGTCAATTCCTAGATATTTAAGAACTTGCATCTCCATTTATAAGTTAAGACGTACTTTCACCTTTATGGTGCTCTTGTAAAATGAAAGCTGCACCTTACTGACTTAATTTCAAAGCCAATGGCTGGGAATGTTGGTGTGTTCAAGAAACAGCAACGGATGTCCTGGAGATTGATTTGGAGTCAGAGTCAAGAGTTTTAACTATCGATACCCCATCACGGTCGATATATATATATATATATATATATATATATATATATATATATATATATATATATATATGTATATATATGATATATATATATATATATATGTATATATATATATATATATATATATATATATATATATATATATATATATATATATATATATATATATATATATATATATATATATATATATATATATATATATATTAAACTGGTACGATATATGTTATTATCGTGCCCGTATATATAACGGTTAATTCATTCAAAATTAACCTGCTTAATAAATACATAAATGAGACTATTTGTGTTAAGTGGGCCACAGCTCAAAATGAACTCTACGCTAATTAAATACTTTATTTATCTTTCTACCATCATTCCTGTTTCAAGTCTATAAGACAAAACATAAAATGAAACAAGTGTTTATCGAGGAAAAAAATCTAACTTTGATTAGTATTTGTAGTACTTTTCGGAAGGAAACTTTTAACTAATTAACGAACATCTTCACCAGTAAAATAAAATTTCCTTCTCTGGATTCTATCACCCTTACAAAAAAAAACTAGTTAAAAAAGTTCTTTTCGTTGTAATAAAAAAAACAAAAAATCAACAACCTATAAAGACCTTTCAAGACTGCAAATAGAATAGTAAATTAATATTGCCTACAGCACACTTTGCTTTGGCTTCAGTCCAAATAAATTTGCAATTTGTGTGTTCTGATTCTTTAGGCGTATCCACTGGACCGTTTTTTATTTGATTACTTTTTTTCTGTATTGAACATTTCTTGAAATGTCATATGTACAAAGATTTTTGTGTAAGTTTTAAGCTGAGATATTGTAAAATAGTATAATTTATTATTAAAAACGAAATTTTATTTCAAACTTATGTTCCATATTATAATAATTTTCTCCTTAACTATTTGATAGACTTTAATGGTTAGATATTATAATATTAATTATATTTATAAAAAAAAATATTCAACTGTTAAATTACACTCGAATGATTAAGTTTAATTCTCATACGAGTTTAAAGGTATGAAAAAGTTGTTATAGAATTGCATTAATTAAAAAGTATCAAAAGGAAGTTAAATCTTATTTCTAAGATATACATTCTGTAAAGTGGGAGAAAATGGGCACCGTTAGCAACTTTGTTACAATATACTGGCAAAAAAATTACCATTGCACTATTTTTTATTACATCATTTAAGAATTGTCTAAAAAAAATTTGAATTGCAAGAAATACATTTTTTCAAAATCTTTTAAAGAATGTAATTTTACATTTCAAAATACAAAATTTGAGCAAAATCGGTCTGATAGTCCCTTAGAAATTGAATTTTAAAAAAACTATACACTTAAAATTTGATTTCTTGGGAACTATTTGACCAATTTCGCTCAAATTTTAAGCAAAATCGGTCTGATAGTCTCTGAGAAATTGAATTTTTAAAAAAGCTATATACTTGAAATTTGATTTCTTTGGAACTATTTGGCCAATTTTGCTCAAATTTTGTATTTTACCATGTAAAGTTACATTCTTCAAAGTGATGCAAAAAAATTGTATATTTTATAATTAAAATTTTTTTTACCCTTCTTGAATGAAATAATAAATCTTTGCTAAAATTTATTTCCTGCTTTGGAAAAACGAATTTTACAATTGTGTGTAAAAATGTTTCAAATCACTTAACAAATTCTTGAGATCTAACGAAATAAGCAAAAAGTAAAATTAACATTACGAAGTCCAAACTTTGGAGAGCTCTCCTGACAAAACTATTGGGATCATAACTATTAGGATTGCGCCCACTCCCTATATTTTTTTGGGGTCAGAAACCCAAATTGGTAGAAAAAATTGTATGTTTATTCAGAGAAAGTGCGTTTTTGTATCTGAATTTGTAACTTAAAATATCGTCTGCACTTACAAGGAGATGACCTCAATTATTGCATAATTGAGGTCATCCCCTTGAGCCATTAAGATTGAGTCCTGGAACATGCAAATCCGATCATTAGATCAAAAGTTATTCAAGGTGGTCCATTTTTTACGCAGTGTGCATGTATACTTCATAATAAATAATTAACGGTACTTAATGGCAGTGTGTACAAGAAAAATACTGTAAAAACGCGTTTATTGTTTTCATCTTGTATAACAAAAACAATAATTAACGGAATTAATAATAAATAATTAACGGAACTTGCTGCCATTGTGTACAAGAAAAATAATATACCAACGCGTTTATTGGTTTCATCTTGCATAACAAAAACAATAATTAACGTAATTAATAATAAATAATTAACGGAAATTGCTGCCATTGTGTACAAGGAAAATAAGAGACAAACGAGTTTATTGGTTTCATCTTGCATACCAGAAACAAAACAGTGGCAGACAATGATAATAATTTAGATAAAATGGTAAAGATTATTTAATACAATACATATTTTTAATTTTAACAACTGAGGAAACTTGTAAAATAATGTATGAATGTTACGATAAAATCCAACTGAAAAAATTTAAAAATATAAATTCAAAGTTGTTATAATTAAATTTCCGCTATACACGCTGGCTTTGTAAAAAAAAACTTATCTTAAAATTTAATTACATGACTGAAAATCACTTTTCAGTGAAAAGTAACTTTATTTCACTTTCCATTCAAATAGCTGAATAAAGTAATTTTATCTGATGGTAGAATATTTTTCTTAAGAAATAGTTTCTCATTCGGAGCAGTAGTTTTGGCTCCAATTAACAGCATTTAATTTAAATATTTTATGAAGACTTTATTTTTATTGACATAGGAGTTTCAAAAGTTTAAAAACTCATACTTGCTTCTCATTAAGCTCATATAAGTAAGGTTAATTGAATTATAAATTTTGTTTATTAGAAAACGGTGACATTACAAAATATTTCTACATTTCAAATTTTAAATTGTCCATTTACGGTAGTGCATTTAACTTTCTCAAGATTCTGAAAAGTGTTACTTTTTTCTCTCAATCTTATGAGGAAAATATAGTATTTGTTTCAATCCACTATCTTTTTTTTTAGATTTTATGACTAAAAGTTTTAACTTGCTCTAAGTCAGTCAATTCTACTTGCAACTTTTCAAACTCTAAGTTTTATATTTGCATTTTGTTAATTTTTTTGCGTTTCCCTTCTTGTATATATTTTTATTCCTATTTTCTTTTTTTTAATCGCAATATATTAACTCAATTCTGCAGTTACTGACATGGCCCTAGAGATATCTAAATGACTCAGTCATTTGTTTTTTGCATTTGTTTATTGCATTATATCAAAGTGTTTTTTAAATTAAAAGGGATTCAGTTATCAAAGTTAAGTAAGGTTTAATTTTTATGAATGCTGAAAGTTTAATTTAAGTAGATAGTGCGGAAAATAGCAAACATTTTAAATATTTCGTATTTATAGTTTTAAAAGCATTACTCTTGTTTTACCTAATACAAAACACTTCCATAATTTATTATCGATTGGATATATAATCCTTGTAGTATTTCTTCGCAGAAATGCCGGAAATAATAAAAATTTACAAAATAAATAAAGATTTAAATCTTGTTTTTTCTAACTTGCATGAAATTTGTAAAAATGTGTTCTTTAGAAGAGGAAAAAACAGTACCCTATTCAAAAGCGCAAATTTAATGGTTATATTAACAATATAAAAGTAAATTTAACCTTATATTGTTGACTTTTCTAAATTTTACAATAGTTCTTTAATTAACACTCGAATGGATGGACGATCTTTAAATTATTTAATTTTAAACTGCCAAATATAATAATTTTTCTCCACAAAAATATTTAAAAATTATTTTTCCTTTCTCGAAGGAAATCTGTAAAAGAGTATCTTCCTTTAGGCGTATTACATTGCAGAAGAAAAAACAATACCTCATTCAAACGCGCGAATTCAATGGTTATTTTAACAATATAAAAGTAAATTCAATCACATAATGCGGACTTTACAAATCCAAAAGTACAACATTTCTTTAATTTATACTCGACTGAATGTACAGTATTTGGAGTTTTTCATTTCAAATATGCTAAAATTCTTAGTATTTTACGAAAATAAAAAAAAAAAAATAAAAAAATTCATATATAATTTTTTTTTTCCTGTCCCGAATGATATCTGTAAAAATGCTTCCTCTTTTAAGCTTCCTCTTTTATTTCTAAAAATGCTTCTTCTTTTAATTTTCAGAATTACTCAAATAAAGATTTTAAAAAAAATTGGAAATTTGAAAACAAATATTCAATATTCTGAGAGGATATTATGGAACTATTTAAACTTTTAATTGCATATGGTAAAAAATAGGGAGGAAGCTGCTGCATATTTTTCCTAGATTAATATTATTATTTTTTTTCATTTTTAATTTACCCAATTCTAGTTTTTGTTTTCTTTGTAACACTAGTCACAATATTTCACGCGCTTTATTGACATATATTGATTTCTATTTCATATAATTTGAGTTGAAAAGAAAGTTTTTCATGTATTTTTTTCCATAATAAGAAAACGAAAAAAATGTGCCGATTTAGATATATAAAAGAACTGTATTATTGGGATTATAACTTTCTTGGATGTGGTTTTTCGGAGAACACAATTGACTTTTCTCCGTCATGCAATAAGGCTAAAGGAAAAATTACTTTTTTACAGAGTTTTTTCTAGTCATAAAAAATTACTCTAGTAAGGGCATTCTTTTTTTTTAATTATTTATATTACTTTTAAAATATTACTTCCATTAAATGAAATATTATAAATTTTTATTTTATACTTATTAACTCAAGTCAGGAATGACTTTTCCATTTAAAACTTATAATATTCTTTTTATATTTTTTATTATATAGCCAGAATTAGAAAGTCTATGATTAAGAAATTGATACAGACTAAATTGTGATTAATAATTACTAATATTCGGATTAATAATTACTGATTGAAATAATTACTGATTAAAATAATTGCTGATTTATTTAATTTTTAAATGCATTGTATATTAAATGTGTTTTACAAATGTTCAAAAAATATGCAGAGAGAGTTCTGACATTACGAATCCTTTTTAAATGAAATTAAAATATTTTTATAGTGCACAACACAAGGCAAAAGTGTCTATTTCTTAAATTTTAACTGCAATCGTTTTTGGAATCAGTTGTGTTCAATAATCAAGTATGTTTTACATAATTTTTGGTCCTTATTGATATTTCAAACAGGACCAGAATAAGAATTAGTTAAAAAGTACACTGTTTTACCATACAAGCTTTAATTATAACTTTTTCAATCTATCATTGTTTAAAAGGCTGTCTCAAAATTGAGCAAAAACATGCCAAAAGAGCTCCGAAACAATACAGTAAAATTTGAAAAACCCATGTATTTATTATTGAGTATAATAGCATAAAAGTTGAAAGAGCATGTAGTTGTTTTTGAACAAAATGCATCATCCAAAAAATGATTTCAGGAAAAAATGTGAAAGATCGTGTACATTCCATTTACTTAAAAAATTCTTAAGATAAAGCAAAATGAGAAAAAAGTGAAATTAACATTATTAATCACCTAACCATATTGAAACCATATTTTCCATATTACAACTCTTTGTATCATTGAAAATTAGTTTTTTCATCATGACTATACTATATAAAGCTTTCTAACTCTTCTTGCACTGTTAGAAATTTCTCGGAAAGACATGGTTAAATAACATTTTATTGAATGGTTATTTTACCATATTTAATCAAAACAGTCAAATAACCATAAATAAAATAGATATCAAACTGTTACATTTGAGAAAACCAGTTTATTAACTGCTTTCATCTAATACGGTTAAACAACCAGAATTTTATCTCAGCAATTAGAATCACCTAAGGAAGCTACTTAGTTCTTTACAACTGTGTACATATCACAGCCGAGCGGGCTTATCTGTCAATCTCATGACCGGCAGAACTGGAGTTCGAGTCCTAGAGTTGACACCACAATATTTCCGCCATTCCTTTCAGCACATGAAGAATTTCTAGTTTCCGGCACTCTCCAATACCCATTACCTTACGAAAATCCAAGCTCCTTTGTCTAGTTAAAAAATTATTATTTTTTTTAAAGTTTTTGAAAATACTAATTGTAAATAATTAAAAAATTGTACAGTTTTGCATTCATGGTTTTAAAACCATACTTTGTTGTAAATGGTTTCAAAACAATAAAGAAAAAAAATGTTCTTTACCGTAAACTTCACTGCTATTTTACCATAATTTTAGAATGAAACTTTTAACAGTGTGGACTGAAGTGGTTCAAGCATCCGACTACAAACCCGAAGGTCTTTGATATTAATTCTGTAGGCAGCCAATAAATATCTTGGTTACACAATTTATCTTCTACATCATTTTTGAGATTATGACATTTTTTTTACAAAAATGAGTATATGCTGTTTCAATTTCCATGTCACTGTACTTAATAAAGAATACATAGCGTGCACAAACTCGACTATATTTGTTTCGAGGCTATTTTGATACATGTTTGCTCACTTTTGAGAAATCCTTTTTTATAGTATGATTCTATCAACTGTATTTTGCCGTATTTTATTAAACGCAAACGTTGATAAAAATACATAAAGTTCAAAGAATTACTCTTCTTGATAGCAGGAATAAAATATTAAGACATCTAAAGCATAACTTTTAGACTAGCTTTTCAGTTCAAATTATTTTTGTGTACATCTACTTATGAAGTAGACTACAGGACTGTATAAAAAACAATGGTTAAAAGAACTTTTTTAACTAGAATGTAAAAGCATAACTTTCACTAGAATTACTTTCATTACTTTTCATTACATTACTTACATTTATCTTTCGTAAAAGCATTACTTTCATTACTTTAATTTATTTAACACAAATTTCTTTTAACAATAATTTTTGCGGAAAATTTAAAATAAAAAGAAAATTTAATCTTCTGAAATAATTCATTTTCTTAAAACGATTTAAAATATTATGTTCAAACAGATCTTATAGTTAATTAACTTAGAAAGTAAGACATCACAGTTTGCTTTCGTTGCACAGTCTAAACCATATTTACTCCCTGCGTTCGGTAAACGATTAATTTAAAGGAATAGTTAAGCAAGTAAGATAAATCAATTTAAACTATTGCGCAGTTAGGAAACCATGACAAATTGGTGTTTTATTGCTGTGAACACTATTGGATCGTTAATCAGTGACATCTAATAAAAGATTTTCTTAAAATTATTCCTTAAATTTAGCATTATGAAGCATTAGGAATCTTAGTTTTGAAGAGAATATGAAAATATTATTTTAGCTCGTCCATTTAAATTTATTATTGGACAACAACATGAGTTAAGTAACATAAATGCATAGGTAATTTAAAAAAATGATAAATAAAATAAGACGAAATTAAAATTAACGAATTTTTAAAATGTCATTTAGTAATATTAATATTTGAAAAACTTTTTTTTCATGCATTTTCAGAACTATTTTTTCAATGTTAAACTATTATATGAACCGGAAGGTAATGCCATTTTGGTGTATTTGATAATTGTTATCAAGATTTTATTTATAATCAATATTGCAGAAAAAGTAATCTATATTTGACAATACTTAACATTATTAACACTGCAACATTCGATCATGCTTTCCATATATTCTGTATATATATATATATATATATATATATATATATATATATATATATATATATATATATATATATATATATATATATATATATATATATATATATATATATATATATATATATATATATATATATATATATATATATATATATATATATATATATATATATATAAATAAATAAATAAATACAAGAAAACACTAAGAAAGTATATATATATATTATATATATATATATATATATATATATATATATATATATATATATATATATATATATATATATATATATATATATATATATATATATATATATATATATATATATATTGTATTTTGACATTTTGTAACGGAATTTTAATTTTTTATTTAGACAATATCTACTTTGAAGTTGGAAATGTTTAATCAATATTTTATATTTCACTTATTTCTTAAGTGTCTACTTATCAGAATGAATTTATCCTTCCCTTATTTTATTCACATCATCGAATAATAAACAAAAAGGTATTAATCTATTTAAGTAAACCGAAATATAAATATTCTCTTCCTATTACATTTTACATAAAATCTTGTCTTTATTGAGTAAATAGAAAAGGGCCGCCGAATGTTTGAACTCAAACATAATAAAGTTGAAACATTTCACCATCTAACGTATTTTACTTTAAGGAGAAATATAACATTATTTACGTAGATGTACTTTGTTTACATAATTTGAACCATGTCTGCTAAAATTATTCTCAAAAGAAACTTACTCATGATTAAATAAGATTATATTTTCCTTAAAAAAGTAATTGAATTCAAATTGTAAATTTGTGTTAATGGGATTATGAAAAATATATTTTAGGGATAACATTAATAAATATTTCCCAATAATAAATTATTCACATCTATAGTGCAATTTGAATTTATATTACTATTCATATTCATTCCACATTTACATTATAATCGACTTAACACATTTACAAAACAATTTAATAATACATTACCAATTTACAATACAATTACCGTACAATATATCTTTACATTATTGTTACATTATAATACATCGATTACAGTTATATTAAATTATAATTACAATTACATTAAATATAATTACACTGGAATTGTGCAATTTAATTTCTTTTCAAAATAATTACTTTGCTGAACAATTTCATTGCAACATAATTGCATTACAATACATTTACATCGCAAAACAATTACATAAGAATGCAACTAATTTATAATACAATTTCATGAAAAGGTAATCACAGAACAACGAAGTCAAAATGCCATAAAATACAATCATTAAAATAGATCATTAAAATACAATATAAATACATTGGAATGCAATTATATTACAATATGGCACAATTGCTCTGCATTACAATTACATTACCACACAGTTACTTTACAACGTAAATACTTTACAATACAAGTATTTGGCAATAAATTTGCTAAAATTGCATTATAAATCAATTATATTTCTAGATAATAACATTGCAATATATTTACCATTATATTAAAATACAAATGCATTCACATTACAATGCAATTATGTCATAACACAAATCCACATTTAAAACAATAACAATCATTTTGAACTTTAGTTATTGATGAGTTTGTACAACAGCTTTAAAGAGCATAATTTGAATTTTCTATTCTAAGAGATTTGGTAGATGAATCAAAGATCACACTGTATAAAGAAATAATTAATTTTTAACTAGTTCATTATAATGCAAGTTCAGAATGTATATTTTATTTGCGTGGTTAGTAAGACATGTTTTATTTACTGTAAAATTAAACAAAAGAATTTTTTACAATAAGAAAGATTGCCTTGTTTCATTTTCAAGGATAGTTGCAAAAAATTTGGAAATACAACTTAAGTTGGTAAGATTTCATTTAGATATTCAGTTAAAGCAAACTGAAATGAAACAGGAACTATTGAAATATAAATTTAATCTTATAACAAAGCTTTCGTATAGTCGCAAATCACTTATTTACAAATGATAAAAGGATAAATTAATTTATTAGACACAATTTGATTGTCATACTACTGCCATGATTGCCATGTATTTGAGAAGTATACTCGCCTGATAAAAAGTAAATTGCTTAGTTGTTAAATACAGAAGCTTTTTTGTTTCAATCATTGAATTATTAGCATTCAGAAATTTAAATTTATATTCCTAGCAAAACTGTGAATTATTAATTTACAAAAGAAACGTTAATACATTTTAAATAGGTTTTCTTTTATTACGTTTTGTCTTTTTAACGTTAGAACTTTGACCAATCAAAATAACAACTTTGAATAAAAAAAAAGTAGCAGATAAATAAATGACAAAAATAAGAAAATGATATAAAAAATATTAAAAACTATACTTTTAAGTTAGATTTTCATCACAACAAAAACAAAACAAAACAAAAATTGATTGCATCACTTTTGAACGACGTTTGGGAGATTTTCGGTAATGCTATGAGTTTATTACAATAGTGATGCGTCATATGTTTTTAAATTTTGGTTTGGAAGGAACTGAATTAATTTTTTCACTTTGAATAAATTTCACTTTATTCAGAGAGTTTAAATTTTTCTAGATATTTCCGAAAATGCAATATACCTTTGTTAATAATTAATATAATATTTAAAATCAATTAAATTTAAAATATTAATCATTAGAAATTAATAAGCATAAGATGAGGAAAAAAAATTTTGATATAATAATCAAGATATAAAATATGAGAGGATTCAATTTTATATATCATAGATTTGCACACATTATTTCCCCAAAAGTCAAATTTTTTATATTTTCCTTTCTCTTCGTTGATTTAAATTGATACGAAAATTAGTAAAAGTGTATACTTGCATAGTAATTTATAAAATATTTCTAAAAAGTTCATATTAAGTTAATCAGTACTGATTAAGATTTTTAAAAATATATAAAATAAAAACAATTACCATCTGTTCGATACTAAACAGAAAAATCGCTAGACAAGCTATAAAAAATCAGAAAAATCACTTGACTTAGTAATCAAATTATAGAAAATCATGAAAATCGCTTGACTTGGTAATCAGATTATAGAAAATCATAAAAATCACTAGACTTAGTAATCAAATTATAGAAAATCAGAAAAATCAGAGAAATTAGTAATCAAACTATAGAAAATCAGGAATTTAATGGTACATTTTATAGATTAGTACACATTGTTTATTTAAAACTCAATGCTCTTATGTTTTCCCTTTTATATGTTTTTTTCCATACAAAACTTATTCGAATGACAAAAAAGCAGTTAAATCGATTCAGTTGCTAACAATTACCATCTGAAATAAACTTAATTAAAACAAATCTTCTGACTAAATAATCAATGTATAGAAAAATCAGGGATTTAGTTTCGCATTTTTTAGATTAGTACACATTATTTATTTATAACTCAATGCTCATATACTTTCACTTTTTTATGTTGTGTTTCATTTTAAACTTATCGGAATGACATAAAATCAGTTAAATCGATTCAACACCTTTGAAAAGCCACACCTAAAATGAAAAAAAAAAATCCTTTTTTTTTCCAGGTCAATCATTTTTAAAGCCAGCACAGCTGAGGTGTTTCCAAGCACTGCTTAACCTGCAACTTTGGACAGAGATTTCTACCAGAAACAAAACAGTGTAGGTGTATCGATCGATGACGTCATCGAGTCACATGTCGGAAAGTGGGCGTGGTTTCTGGAACAGAATCCGACCAGCATTGTGGCATCTAGAACTCTATAAAATTTGTTGCTGTTCGCGCTTTCAGTTGTTGGTCGCCCACGCCAACACTACACGTGACAATCACACATGTGAACTAGGATATCACACATGAACTCTTGAAAATCATGAACTCTTTTTAGAGTACCAATCCTCAAAAGAAAAGAGCGCAAAATATTTTAACTCCATGCTGTGTTCGGAATTTCGAACATCTAACAGGTGATAACATATTTCTTTACGCATGCTTTTAGGATTAAATCATTCAGAAGTTTATGGCATCGTATTTCTGTATGAAGATGTTTGTTTAATTATTTTAGTATTTAATAACAAATTCTGAATGTAAATAGTTGCAGGAAACTTATTCCTCATTTCTAGATTTGATATAGATAATTTTGCTTAATTATATTAAAAGCAAAATATCTTACTCTAATCAATGAATTTTTTTTAAATACTATAAGATGCAAGTTTTGTTAGTTTTTTTTTTAAACAAATTCCTTTTTAAAAAATATTTTATATTAACTTAATGTTTTATTATCATTTGCGTGCATATCGTTCAAATATTAAAGATTAAAATAATTTTTTTAGCAAATTTATATGAGTTATATATATATATATATATATATATATATATATATATATATATATATATATATATATATATATATATATATATATATATATATATATATATATATATATATATATATATATAAGTTAATCAGAATTAAAGAGATACTATCAATTAGTTCATTTTTTAATATGTAGACAATTTGTATAAGGTTGTTGTACTAAGTAATGTTTTGTTGGTTTTTACTTTAAAAATATTTTCGTAATAAATATTGTGTTAATTTTTTTCCATAAGGCATAACGTTTCTATGTTTGTTAAATTAAATAAAGTGGAAAATATCAAAATAAAAATAAATAATTAAAATATTAATGCATTTTTATACGATATTTTAATGTTATTGTTCTATGCAGTTTTCTTTATGGACATATAGTGATTGATAATTTTAATTAGAAAAATTAATTGATTATTCTAAATATATAAGTTATAGAAAAAATACAAACTTCAACATTAGTCTTAAAAAACTGAAACACATTACTCAGAATTACTAGAATTTTGATAAATGTAATATTAATAAAAATATTTAGTAAAAGTTGGTTTTAATAGAATGATTTTTTTAAAGAAATTAATAGTTATATGTATTCATAGACATGAAGTAGTTTTTGGTATTTCTATAGCAAGAAAAATATTGTAAAAGTAATAATTTTACAGATGCAATTGTTATATGAATTGTGTGTAAGAAATCGTTTCTAAGTATATAAGTATAGAAAAAGAAACATAAGTATAAAAAAAGGAAAAAGTTAAAATAATTGTTTAATATTTTAACTAACAAATCAAGAATGCATTTTTTGAAAGAAAATTTTTAAAATTGGAAATAGCTTTAAGATATAGCAATAAAAATAAATTTAAATACCTAGAATGTTTTTCTTTTAGATTTAAATTAAGTAGTATGATCAATTCCTAGATCTTAAATAGTTTTTATTATTAAAATAACAATAGATATTGTCAAAATAATGATTTTGTTGATGCAAATATAACATCAATTATTTAATAACTGAAAATATTTCTCAGGAAATATTTTAATAAGTAAAAAAGCACTAAATATATACAGAATATATTTAAATAAGTAAAAAAAATTTAATCATATAAATAAATAAAAATTTATCATTTTTTCATATTACAAATAAAATATTCGAATACGTAATTTGGAATTAATAGAGATTTTTAATAAGGTACTGCAGTAAGAATAAATTTCAATTTAAGATGGGTTTTTTTTTTCAATGCCCACCTGGGGAATGACCTTTCATCATACAAGTCATCTGAAGGGCAGATTTGTTGGCCACTTTTTTAGGGGTACCATATTGGGCGGCCCAACTTTGCTCTCACAGTAAAGACAGATGGTACAGAGAATGAAAGAACATCCATGCCTTGCCTGGGATTCGAACCCAGAACCTTTCTGATGCAAGGCCAGTTACCAGACCCCTACACAGATCGGTCGGCTCAATTTAAGATATTGCAGCATAGAGTTATCTTTTTTAAATTACATATTATAATTAGTCAGAGCTCGCGCTAAGGACTTCAAATTATTAGCCAGTAAATTAGCTAAATATCAAAAATAAAACTTCTTAACCAAAGAAAAACTTTAAAAAAATTTAATGGTTGATTTTTCACATAGAAAACTTCAAATCAAAATATAAATTTACCATTAATTGAATTATTTTATTAAATGCAAATTTAAATGAAGAGTCATTTTTTAGTTGGGGAGTTTGCAATTAATCAGAGCCTGTGCTAAGGACTTCAAATTATTAGCCAGTAAATTAGCTAAGTATCAAAACTATTAGCAAATTTCAAACTTCCTAACCAAAGACAAACTTTTAAAAAATGTTATGGTTGATTTCTCACATAGAAAACTTCAAATCAAAATATAAATTTACAATTAATTGAATTATTTTATAAAATGCAAATTCAAGTGAAGAGTCATTTTTCAGTTGGGGATGAGTAGCGACGAAATGAAGAAGAGAGAAGATGAAAAATGTAGCTGATGTCTTTGAGAGAAAGAAATAGGAATATATTGAGGTTAATTTTTGATAACTTCTCTGACTAGAGCAGTTATATACTTGGGCAACATTATGTTATTGTCACATTATTATATGTGTTATTTTCCCAAGAAAACATATTTTCTGCAAAAATGTATTTTGTTGTTGTTTCTAATTCCCAAGAGGTCCATCCCAATTAGACCAATTCCATAAGTCCAAAAATGTTCAGAAAGTCTAAAAACAGATGAGGTTTTGAAAAAGCCTCGTTGATCTTAAAATCGATACAGTTTAGAATATGCTCGGGCGAAGACTGAGCAGTCCTACATTTAGTGCAAAGTCCAAAAGTCTTTTGTCCCTGAACATACGAGAGACACCTCAAGTGACCACTTGCAAAGCGAGATAAACAAGTCTGCTGGCTTCTAGGTTCCTCAAAAAGCAAGGCACTTCCAGGTCATTTTCTGAAATACCAACTATGCGGAGGAGAAATCCTCCAGAGGTCCATAAACATTTTTGAACTTTGCAAAGACCTCATAGAAAGTGGAAGGTAAATGTATGGAAGATAATATGCATCTTGTTACGAGATAATCTGCTTTATTGACACTAACTGCAGGAAAAATTTTCATCTTGTGATATCGCGTGATCTGGCAACGAACGTAGTAATCTGTATTTTACAGTAGTTAGTCTCATAATATGTCTTGTTGCGTACATTATCTAAACTTAATATTAATTCTAGATGTAGATGCTTATATTACGCAAATATAAGCATCGATGTATATAGGAATATAAGTATACGTCGTAAATAATATTATACGACGTATCTAACGGAAACTATAATCGAATAAGAACAGGATTTTTTCAAAAAATTCCATTTAAACTTTTTTTTTCACTGAGGAAAATATAAATTGTTCTTTCTGGCAGAAAAATCTTTCTCCGAAACCCAATTTTTTTGACGAATTTACGATTTTATCGTATTTGGCGAGGTGTCGAATGCATAGCTCGGGCTTGGATTAATTATAGACTTGAAATAGTTTATATTACAAAGATAACAATAATTACTGTTAAAATAGAAATTTTTTGAAGCGAATGTAACAATAATTATTTATCTCCAAAAAAAATAATTTTACACTTTTTTTTTCATTTTGAAATTTTGTCAGAAAACAAGTATCTAAAATAGAAACTAAATTTTTAAATAAATAACTTTCCCCTATATTTTGACAGTAGATGAAATCAATTTTTTATTCAAATAATTTTATGATTTTGAAAAACACATAATTAGCTCTAAATGAAACTGCGAAACATGACAGAACCAAATTTTTTGAGTCATTTTTATCAGGCTTATGACTGATACCTATTCATTCTAGTGTCGTAATGGTCCTATTCCAATTTTAATTTTTCTTTCTTATAACGGTGCAGATATAGTAAAATTTAAAAGTAATTTAAGCATAGCATATGCGAACTGGAAAATAAACTAGAATATTTTTTCAGATTTTTTACTTTTAACATTTCATTACATATTTTTACATTATGAATTTTAATACTCAAATATTTCCAATAATTCTTATTCTTTCTATAGCAACGTGCTTTATCATTTTGAAATATTATGACCGTTCTGCTTAAAGGCTATTGTTTTCCCATATTGTATGATATGAAGTCGTAGCATTTATACTTTCTAAGAGTAGCAGTTTTGAATTAATTTATAAATTTTACACAAAAAAGTTACTTTTAGAATACTATGTTATAGTATTAAAAAGTAATTAATGTCCCTTACATCAAGTAAAAATATTTCCATAATCCTTCCTAATTTTAATACTCAAATATTTCCAATAATTCTTATCATTTCTATAGCAACGTGCTTTATCATTTTAAAGTATTGTGACCGTTCTGCTTAAAGGCTAATGTTTCCAGATATTGTATGATATGAAGTCGTAGCATTTATATTTTCTAAGAGTAACAGTTTTGAATTAATTTTTAAATTTCGCACAAAAAAGTTACTTGTCAATTTACTGATATATTGAGCTTAATATGCTTACACAAGCCTATAAATTTTTTACAAGTCATCGTTGAGTCATCATAAATTAGTTTGTTTCTCAAAAAAGTAAATTATCATTTCGTATATTCGAAGTTTTGTACTTAAAATAATCTATAAATTCTGCATAAAAAAGTTATTGTAGGCAACTTGTTATCATGAGTGTTGGGAGTAATATACTAACGTTTATCTATAAATTTCACAATTTTTAAAGAGTTAGTGTTGAATAGTTTATCGTTATTAAAGTTTATTATTATGTCTTATATTAAGAGCGAAGGTCTTAAATTAGTAAATAAATTACGCAACTTTTAAACAGTTATCGTAGGAAAGTTTTTATTTACACCCTTAAAGGTCATTATCACTTATTTTACTCATTAATAAAATTGCAAATACGATATAAAAATAAATAATCCTAACCCTCACCCTAGCACACTGGACCAGCATCCAAGATTTCATGGCCAAAATTAGTATTTCGATAAAATTTGTTTCAAAATTTGAGTTTTTTATTTAGGGGATTTTATGAGCAGGTAAATTGAATTCATAGTTGAAATTTTGAAATACACTAAAACTACCCCCCCCCTCCCCCCAAAAAATGGCGGCTGAAATATGGCGAGCAAAAATAAAAAAAAATAATATAGTATGTATAAATAATTAAATATAGCAATGAAAATATAATAATTTTCGTAATTTTATGTTAAAAATGTAAAGCAAATTAAATTTCCGAAGTAGTATTACAAAATAATGCGAATTAATTACAAAATAACGCTAAAACATGAAGAAGTAAAAACATAATTTTTGTTTTTCGGTAAATTTAGTCCACCTTTGTAATACGGGCAAAATGGGGCAGGTTTTTTCGAAAGAAGAAACATCAAAGAAGACAACAACAAAAAAGTTTAGCTAATTACCTCGTAGAACTTTTTGGAACTAAGTTTCGAAAGTCATTCAAACATTATAAAATGTCAAATGATAAGATATAAACTATAAGTTTGTCAAAGAGTATTAACTAATCCAACAAATTGAAAAATTGTCCTATAATTTCAGACTAATTACTCTGATGAAAATGTTACAGTAAGGTGAAATTCCTATATTTCTGAACTAAAAATTTTAAAGTTACATTTAAAAAAAAATTAAACATATTTTTCATTACATTGTACTCTCGTCGGTCCAAAAAGTAAATTATAATGTTTGGAATGATTATGAACACTTAATTTGGGCTATATTAAAACTGCCTATACATATTTTAGTTGAAAATTTAATTTTTGACTTTTGGCCAAAGATCATGGTCTTCTGGGCAACAGTGCATTGGCCAAATTATTTGCTTTAAATACACCTTTTTTTTTCTCTTTAGAATAATAATTTTGCATCAAATAGACCATGTTAAGAAATTTTTGGCTTACAAAAAGCTCTTTAAAAATGTTAATATTCCTAAAACTTTATTAGCATTTCAGAAATTGTTTGAAATTCGAGCATAAGTTATAATGTATTTCTTAAGAAAAATTTACAAAGTAGAGTCCGCCTACCTTTTATCATTATCTTTAACCTAGTAATGAAACACTGCTGTTTTTAGGTTTGGTTTTTAAAATATCCATAAGCTTACAGGAATATATTTATTGATTTCAGTAGTTTTTAGGATTTATTTTTTTATACACAAAAAAAGCATAAACAATAAAATTCAACTGATGTAGAGTATTTTTTCCCCATTCTTAAACAAACGTAGTTTTGTTTTGACTTTTTCACAAAAGTGTATGTATGATTAATTATTAATTAATTGGTTTACTTGAGAAAAAAATATCAACTTGAGCTTATACAGTTAGAAAGGTTTTTATGAGTTATACATTTAACTGTATTTTTTATAATTTATAATAATATTGTATAACTTTTATTAACTTAATTACCTTTTATAATATTATATACTTTTAATAATATATATAACTTATACATTTAAATAAATTTATATAAATGTCAGAATATACTTTAAAAAATCAAATAAATGTCAGCTTATATGTTAAAAAGTCATATAAATGTCAGCTTATATGTTAAAAATCAATAAAAATGTCTAATTTTAAGTTAAAAAATCATATAAATTTCAGCTTATATTGAAGAAAAATTATATAAATTTCAGCTTATACTTAAGAAAAATTATATAAATTTCAGCTTCAATATTGAAAGAGTTTCATATAAATGCCAGCTTCTACATTTTGAAAAATGTTCTCCAGTTTCTCTAATTTTGGTCTTGGGGTTAAATTGTTTATTACTCTAGTGAACCAGTAAAACCTTCCTGTAAAAGAGATTCTCCTCTTTTGGCCTCGTTATATCAGGAAAGAAACTATCTTTCTTCAAGCCGTGACTTCTTAAATCTCTTCAGTCCCTAGGCCACTATTTGAGTCTGAAACTTTGGGTATATATTTCAATTATATCTCTTTTCCCCCTGCTTATTCTGAATGTGGTAGTGATGTAATGGAAGCGAGGCAGAGATGCTAATTTGTGAATTCTTTAGAATGCAGCATTGTCTCTTACCAGAGTCTTGAAATATGAGAAAAGTAGAATAAAATTTTATTTAATATCACATGACATTTTTTTTATAAAAATCATTTCCGAGTGTTAAAAAAAGAATTTTTGCTTATTTATTTTTTATTTGGGAAAAAGTGTATTGAAAGAAACTATAAATAAATAAATAATTGAATTTTATTTTCCATTTCTTCGTGTTTCTTTTTTTTTTCCTCTTTAGTTTAATACACTTATAAAAAGGATATTACGCGCGGTTTTTTTTTTTGTAATTACATGTCTGGTTTAAAAAAACAACAACCCATAATTCTGATAATAAAGCCAAAACATACGGCATTTTAAACTATTCATTTGGTAATTTGTCCCTTAGTATAGTAACTGTATACCGAAAATTCAGATTTTTAAAATTATCGTTTTGTTTACCACGTCAATCCCTGCTCTAAGTTATCCTGATAAAACTACTAAATTTTATAACATTATATTTTATTTTATAAAATTAATTTTATTTTATAAAATTATACTTTATTTTATAAAATTACATTTTACCAAAATAAGGTTCTTCAGTAAAAAGTTTCGAGATCTTTGGTATTCCTATGCAGCCAGAAACATGATTTATCATATTCTGGTAGTTTCAATAATATTTTTTCCCTCAGTGTACATATAGCACATTTGATTCCCGGCCAGAAAAAAAAATATTTTATCTGTCTGTTGTTTGACAAAGAGTCTTATTTTATTTTATAACCGTCATAGAACAGTCGACCTAATTTCGGATTTACGACTACTATTATTCATCTCTGTAGCCTTGTGATTTTTAACCCAATCCAGAGGCCAAGGGAACTCCAGGATCAAGAATTGGGGGAAATTTGCTTTTGCGGAGGACTATTTAATGGGACTGACCCACATTTACGTTACACGGAAAGAAAAACCACGAAAACCTCCCACTGTGAGTCGGTTGACTCGGGGATTCTAACGCATGATCCGTTTATTACGGAAGATATTTTACATCAGACTGTGGTCGGTGTCAGCCGGATGCGGAATTCGTATTGACCAGGCATCGTTGAGATTTGAGCATGGTTCACCTCATTGGAAGGCGAATGATCTATCCCCTGAACCGCCACGGCCAACGAGTTGGTTGGCCAGTTTTGGGGTACCTTAGAGGGAGAATCATTCCTTCTGCCGAGGGTTGACATTATGATGGAATGTCTCAGATCATCCTCAGGAATTTTTAGATCATTCCCAGACCAATAGTGAAGTGTGAAGCTCTAGTGTAGTGTAAATTACTACTATAATTTAATCAGTATCAAAATGAGGATCAACATTTTTAGCACTTATTGCTGAAACATTATTAATACATATTTTGCCATTTAGCACTAATCAAAAATTTGTGAAAAATTACAAATGAAGAAATACTGAAACGTATCTTAGATTAGGAATGCTTATCCATTCATTACAAAGTCAGTGTGGAGATAACACTGACATTATTTTAAGAGATTTTCTTGGTTCATTAAGAAATGAGAAAAAAAATCACTCGGGGTGCGTAGCCAAATTACTCAACAAAAAATAAGCACCTTTTAAGCACTTTTCAAGCACTCAAAAAGTATTTTTAAGCACTTTAAAAATATATCATAATTAGGCAGGGTTGGAAAGTTTTTGACAACTGACAGTGTTATCTTGTTTTAACCATCATGTCAAAAAAAAGAAACCATTTTGGCATTGTTTTTGACAATCGTCAAAAATCATGAAATTTTGAATCCTGTGAAGCGAATAGCGTTTTCATACGCTACGGACTAACAATGCGTCGAAATATATTAGGGTTGAATGAATTGTGAAAACGTTGAATAGAACAATGTGAACTGAGTTCTTTTGCGGAATTCGGAGTGAAAATCAACATAGGAAAGGGAAAATTAAGAACTTTTTAAAAACACCCAATGAAAAAAGCACCTTTAAGGGCTTTTAAATAACGAAAATAAGCACATTAAAGCACTTTTTAAAAACGCTACGCACCCTGTCACTCCTTAGATTCCCTCTACTTGTCTACATCCTAAATGATTAAGCATATTTCACATAAAAAAAATCTAATATTTCCTTATAGATATTTCAGAATATTAAATACTTGCAATTAAAATATATTTTATAAATGGAAATTATAGATAAAAATTAAATATTAATAATTTAATGCTACCGACTTTTAATAACACTTTTATAGAAGTATAATTAAATTTTCATTCCAAATAAAGTCATTCCTAAGAAACATAATTAAATTTAAGTGTTATTGTTATCTTTAAAAAAAGTTAATTACAGTAAAAAAGAGTTTTAAATTAAATTATTCTTAAAGCATTTTTTCGTTTCCTTTTCCTTCACTTACCAAGGTGGATTTTATTAAAAAACAGAGATATTCTTTATTCGCGAAACGAAACAATGAATAAAGGTAAAATCGAAATGTAATATATTTGGAAACAGCTTATATATTAATCTAAAAACTTAATTAAAAAAATAAAGTTTTTTGGTTGGATTCTCAAGCTTTAATTAAATAATTCTCATCCTTTGGTTTAAAGAAAACAAATGATTTCATCAGCATTTGCAAGTTTTTTCAAGACTTTTGTGTTTGTTTATGTATATTGTTAATTAAATTTTTAAATCTAGAAATCTAAAATGAAAAATTTAAATTTATTTTATCAAAATGAAATATATATTCCTTTTTTTAACTCAATGTCTTTTTAAACTTAATATTTGATATATATTTATTTTTAACTAAGTTATAGTGGGAAATAAAAATACGTCTTTTTAGCGGGCTAAAAAAAATGAAGAAAAAAAAATTTTTTTCGGTTCAGCCTAAAATAAATCAAATAATTTTAAAAAGTTACTCTCTCTAAGTTAAAAGTGAGAACTTTAAAATGAAAAATAAAAATTTATTTAATCAAAATGAAATATATTCCTTTTTTTAACTCAATTTCTTTATTCGCGAAACGAAACAATGAATAAAGGTAAAATCGAAATGTAATATATTTGGAAACAGCTTATATATTAATCTAAAAACTTAATTAAAAAAATAAAGTTTTTTGGTTGGATTCTCAAGCTTTAATTAAATAATTCTCATCCTTTGGTTTAAAGAAAACAAATGATTTCATCAGCATTTGCAAGTTTTTTCAAGACTTTTGTGTTTGTTTATGTATATTGTTAATTAAATTTTTAAATCTAGAAATCTAAAATGAAAAATTTAAATTTATTTTATCAAAATGAAATATATATTCCTTTTTTTAACTCAATGTCTTTTTGAACTCAATATCTGATATATATTTATTTTTAACTGAGTTTTGGTGGAAAATAAAAATACGCCTTTTAAGTGGACTAAAAAAGAGAAGAAAAAAAATTTTTTTTTAGGTCCAGCCTAAAAAAAAATCAAGTTATTTTTTAATTTTTTAAAAAAACTTTTTGTGGTTTTGCTTGAAAAAGTAAGAAATCTAATATTGGATGTAACTTATAAAAAAAAAGAGTTGTTAAAGTTGTTTTCAGAAATTATGCTTATTGTGTATAAAGCAGGGCTGATTGTGCTCCGGAAAAAATCTGGATTTCCGGATTTTTCGTTAACCGTGATCCGGAAGTTTCCGGAGATCGAAGGTTCAGATGTTTAAAAAAATCGGTGATCACAAAAGATTTCGGAAATCAAATTTTCAAAGGTTGAACTTAAAAACGAGTTTATTTTATTTGTTTATAAGAGAGCTACTTTATAAGCTTATATTCAAGATTAATATTAATTTTTTATCAGTATAATCATAAACTCAAGAAAGAAAGACATATTTGTAAATTTCAATTGCTTCTCCAGGTCATCATAGGTATGTGTAAAATTTTAAATATATTTTAAGTAAACTAGGAAATATTGAGAAAAAGGAAAAAACCTTGTTTAAATTTTTTTCTAATTTTTCGGTTTAAACTTTTTTATTTATTTATTTTTTTTTACTCAAGAAATTTTCCGGAATTTTGACTGGGGCTCACAATTACCCCTGATAAAGTTTATCATAAAATGTGTTGCAATAACTTTTTTCTGAAATTTTTTTTTTAAAAAAAAGGCAGGTGAGAAGTCAGTGGTTCATTTATTTAAAAAAAAAATTAAAAAAAAGTTTTTCAACACCTTTAAGATAAACTTCATATAAAACGAACATAGTATCTAGAAAATTACCTCAAACTGTATCAACTTATTCTTATAATTTACATCCAATATTTTATTTCCCACTTTTCTTCGTGCAAAACCATAACTAATATATTTTTTAAAATTATATTATTTTATACTTTTTGTCCTAGGATTTAAGCCTTTTAAAGAGTAATTTGGGCACTATTATTTTACAACATTTCTCATATTTGTGTATTTAGTACAAATAGCACAGTAAACCTAAATTTGAGATTAAACGTGTTTGTATAGTGTATAACAAATGAGATAGGTCATATGAATCGTATTACAGGTTATATGTATTATAGGTTATATACATAACTGTTGATACTAAATTATTATTAAAGTCATTAATGAAATATTTTATAGACGAACCACAATATAGAGCATAGTGAAAACATATGAATCGTGATTGCAACACTGGCAGGATAGGGGTCCAAATCCCAGATCTTCGCATTACCGTCACGATGAGCTGTGCGTGCAAAAGTTTAATCTGAATATAAAATAATACAAGTATCGAAACTTCACGATGATGTAGGGGATGGGCAAAAATACTGATTAATCGTAAAGAAAGTTGGAAAAAAAACCAATGGAGGCATAAATTTTGAAAGACGTAAAAATGTATGATGATAGTAGAAGTTCATTACAAACGTGGTGCGTTTTACAAGTATCGTTTTAAGTGCGGCAAAAAAAAAATTATTTTATCATTTTTTACTTCACTTTAAGAACGTGATTTTTAAAATTTTTATTTTATTTTAATAATTTTCTCTTAAGTTTTATTAAGTTTTATGCCTACTAGTTTGCTTATGCCGCTAATCATGTCAAAAGTTTAATTAGGGATACATTTTACCTAACACACACACACACACACACACACATATATATATATATATATATATATATATATATATATATATATAACAACTGGGAGGAAGGAAAAAAAGAGGGATAAAATTTTTTTTAAAAGTCCGGAAAATGAAAGATATAATCTTTTCATCAGCCCACACGATTATATCCGCAAAAAAGAGTGCTTTCTGATATTGTATCAATATAGTCAAAGCAAAATATATTAATACAATAGTGTTAGGAGCACTCAAAAAAATTTTTTACGGAAATTACAACAAATAAAATAGGACACAATAAGTAAAAATAACGCGTAAAAACAGAAAATAAAATATAATAAAAGGAAAAAAAAGAATAAACAGCTTGCAGCTTATGCGCAATAAATGAAACTTATTGTTTTTCTTAATTTTCTTCGTGTTATTGTGTTTTTTTGTATTTATTTATTTTGTTATATATATATATATATATATATATATATATATATATATATATATATATATATATATATATATATATATATATATATATATATATATATATATGTCAATAAGTTCAATTATACTTTTTGCGGTCAAAAAAAGATAGAATCTTGCATTGTTGTCATTTGTCAAGTATAAAAATGCAGCCATAATTTACTGTGGGTTTTTTGATTGATTTACCGTGTTTATTTCTTATAATTGCCTCTTTAAAATAACTCTATAAGTAGCTTAGAAAATACAAATTTAGTTTTCAATAAAATTTTTAAAAAAAACGAAAGTTTTAGTAAGAACAAAATTCTGTAATTTCAAACGTTCTAAACACTGATCGATTGCTGTAAAAATAAAATTAGCATTGCTAATTTTACGATGGCAATTATAACATTATCTCAAAATAAACAAATCATATTTTTAAATTTTTTGAGAAAATTGCATTAGAGATAATGTTCGAAAGGCCTTTCAACTTACACGTCGTCGGTATTAGTATCGTAATGTAATAGAAACTGCATTCTTTTCGAAAGAATATTTCACCCGTTGCTTAGTGACGTCAATGTTAGAGATCCCTTATTCGATTTGGAAACTGAAAGTGCCGTTATGAATTATTAAATACGAACAAAATATTCCGCCATAATTTTTCCTTTGATGGAATTTTCCTCTCCATATGCACAACCCTATGGCCTTTTGTTTTTACCCTAAACTTGGTTATCGATTAGTTGTTACTTTCAAAAATCGTTTTAAAATTTTTCAATGTTTCTATGAATGCATAAAAGCATTTTGTTGCACATGTACTTTTGAAATAGCTTGTGTTAAATATATGTACCAGTCATAGAAACAATGTTTTATTTTATTTTATTACCATCGCTAAATAGCCGAACCAATTTTTGGGTTTACGACTTCTAATGTTCAACTCCGTAACCTTGTAGTTTTTAACCTAATCCAGAAGACAAGGGAACTCATTGATTATTGCGAGATATTTGCCTTCAAGGAGGATTTTCTGATGGAAATAAAGCCTCATTTATGTTACATGGTGAGGAAAAGCACAAAAACCTCCCACTGTTAGCCTGATGGCAAGGGAACTCTAATATATAATCCGTCTACCACTGAAAATATTTTACGCCATCACTATGGTCGGTGCGAGCGGGGTGAGGAATTCGTATCGACCAGAAATCGATGGGATTCGAACCCGGTTCACCTCACTGAAAGGCAGACGTTCTGTGCTCTGAGCCACCATGGTTCCATGGAAAAATGTGTGCGAAACCAATAATTATTGAAGACACTATCTCGTAGAGTCCAAAAAAATTATTTTGCTCTACCTGCTATCAAAATTCCGATAAGGTATGTGCTTTCTTTTCAATCCTTACTCGCTCCGGGTAATCTTTAAATATGTAATCATTTCTCGAATATCTTAAAGTTTTTTTTAATGAACACATTAAACAAGGTTTGGTTAACACGAAATTTATAGATATGAAGCACATTAAACATTCGCTTAATCCATATTACGCTTAATTCATATTGGGGGGGGGGGGGGGTTATGGAAATGAAAGGCATTAAATATTCGATCAAGCCATATTAAATATTAGGAGTAATTATGAAAATTGAACACAATGATAGAAATGAAACGTACTAAAAATCGGTTAGTCCACATTAAAAAATGAATAGTTCTGAAAACGGAACACATATACGGAAATTTTTAACACAATAAAAACTTGGTTAGTTCACATTAAAAAATGAAAAGTTATAAAAACGGAACACATTTATGGAAATTAAACACATTAAAAACTCGGTTAGTCCACATTAAAGAATGAAAAGCTATGAAAATAGCGCCCATTTATGGAAAGTAAACATTTTAAAAAATCGGTAAGTTCATATTAGACGATGAGGTGTATTGAAAATGGAACACTTTTATGGAAAATAAGACGGAACCCAACACGGAATTTAGGGAAATGAAAGACCTAAAACATTTGGTTTACATTTATTAAACATCATGATACGGTTATGAAAAAAACATTTATAAAATTTAGATACATTTTTTACATTTATAAAAACACAATATACATAAAAACGCACTATACATTACGCAATATACATCCGGTTAAACCATATCAAACATTGAGGAGTTATGAAAATGAAACACATTTTTGGAGAACTAAAGCACATTAAACATTTTTTAGTTAACGCGGATTTTATGGAAAGACATCATTCTTTTAAGATATCTTGAAAATTGTGGAATCGTTTTAAAAATAGATTGCATTTATGGAAATGAAACTCAATAAGCGTTTGATTAATACATATGAAACATTGAAGACATGCTATGAAAATGGAAACTAGTTATGAAAAAAACACATTAAAAATGTTTTTGTGGTTTTACCCGGGATTTCTGGAAATTTGTTTTTTTCACATTAAACATTGAAGAGTTGTTAGGAAAATAAAGCATAATTGTGGAATCAAATATTCTTTCAGAAGCATTAGCCATTTTGAACATGCAAATAAATAAATTAAATTTTTGCAAATAGCTATTGCTTGATTTCATTAAAAACTTTTGTAAAATCCAATAATCTTTTCTAATTCAATTTTACACTACGTACTCAACCTCTGCTTCAAAAGAAAACAACTTAATTAGTTTCCCAGACTTACTACTTAGAGAAATTGTTAAATTCTTACAAACCAGCAACCGACCTAAAAGTTACGAAAATAGTTCGATTCTTTGTTAACAAAATCAATAAACTATTGGGAGTTGTTTTGAAAATGGAACACATTTTGGAACGATTTCTTAAAGGAAACCACTACCCAAATAGTCAATTACAGAGAATATTACCCTAACTTTCTTTAACATGAAAAAGAAATTTTTAATGGCGCTATTAAATCTGTAATGACCATCAAGGAAAAATCCATTTGGAGACGATGACGTGTTACAAGACGTCATTTAAGTCGCGATTACAGTTACGATTTATGGTTTTTGTAAGGTTCTTAAAAGAAATGGAAATGAATTAGGAGTATGTCAAGAAGAGGATTTAATATAAGTTTTACTAGGTTTTCGTCGAACCTAGGAGTAAAATTTAATCAGTTACGAAGGAGATATTTATGTGAATATTCCATGGAATATTTCATTCTCTTCGTTTGAATAATAATTTAATGTTGCGTTAATCGTATGCATTTCCTTACATTAATAAATAAAAATCAAAATGACGAGTTTATAAAACGGTTTTAAGTAATTTAAGTTTATGTCTTTTTTAATTTTAAAATTTATTTTAATTAAAAAGAAGAAAAAATATATGTAACAAAAACCTGAAAATTGGTTAAATAAATAATTCTAAGAAACTAAAGTTGTAAGATATTACTCGATTAAAAGCTTCATCCACTTCAGAAATAGAGAAGTTTGAAAAAACAGTCGACGTGTTTCAAGCGCTCAAAAATAGGCACCTATTTTCAAGACTTGCCAGATGCGAATGAGAAGAAACAAAAGTGATTTGATTCATAAAAAACGAGACGTTGCCAAATAAAATTGAGAAATAAAGGCGAGAATCAAAAATAGAAAAACCACAGTGGCCAAACCTGGCGAATTAGGGTAAAATGTATTTCCATGCGCTATGGAGAGGTGGTTAGGAACTAATGTCGTTAACAAGGGAATCAGCATTTATATGAATAACACATGATCCATTGCGTCATTTTGTATTGGCAAATTATATTATATTGTAACAATTATACTTCCAAACTTGCTTTTATATGGACAAAAGATGTTTTATGCCCTGTATTATTTTTTCTGTTTTCTTTCATTTACTTTCTTTCATTTCTTTCATTTTAATTTTTTTTTATTTACCTGAAAGTTTTAGAAAATCTTTTTATAATGATTAAAACGCTAACTACTGTTTGCTGTTATGTTAAATTATTTACGCAGCATTACTTCTTATTGTGGTTTCAGCACCTCAAAATGCAATTATTTTAAAAATACTATAGAATAACTTTGCAATTTTAGATTAGTTATATATTTTTCTCAAACTTTAAGTTAAATATGTGAAGTTAATTTCTTTTATGAATTTTCAGAACATAATTTGTCAACGAGATACCTGCAAGTGACGTAGTATGGGTATCTCAATCCTGATTGATTGTTAAAATGCGTCATTTGTTTACGTTAGCAACTGTTTTTGTTTCATTCTATTTCGAGTAAACCAAACCCGTCAAGTATCAGTTCTTTTAAGTGACACATTCCATATTCTTACACAAAGATTCTTTCACTAAAGATTTCAGTTCTTTCACTATATATTTCTTATTTAACACAAAGGCAAGCATGAAGCTATGTAGAGCATAAACAAACTAATTATGCATCGAAGTTGCCAGGTATACAAAATAAAAATTTGTCTTGGTTACAATAAAATGCATTAACAAACAATAAATCTAAGATAAGTAAAAAGCGTAAGCACAAAAGAGTTATATTTCTACAATTCGATGTGCGATACGGCGTTGTATTTAATTAACCTCACGTTAATTAACATTTTAACTTATGTAGAGAAACTTAGCTCGACTTTAACAAGCCATTTTGCTTATAGACGGTCAGTTGGCGCTAGCGTCATAGGTCACATGTGCGGGTATCTGTTATTTTCTTCTTCTTGAAGTGCAAGTACCCAATTGTCTGTTGCAATTCTTAACATGAAAGGCAATTTTGGAATTTTTTTGTTTATACGAACTTCAATACTCTTTTGTAGAATTTATCTGTAGAAAATGTTAATTAACTTAATTAACTAAAATGTGAGCGTGTGTTTAACGTGAAGTTAATTAACTAAAATGTTAGTTAACTTCACGTTAATTAACATTTTAACTTATGTAGAGAAACTTAGCTCGACTTTAACGAGCCATTTTGCTTAAAGACGGTCAGCTGGCGCTAACGTCATAGGTCACATGTGTGGGTATCTGTTATCTTCTTCTTCTTGAAGTGCAAGTACCCAATTTTCTGTTGCAATTCTTAACATGAGAGGCAATTTTTGCATTTTTTGTTTATACAAACTTCAATACTCTTTTGTAGGATTTATCTGAAGAACTGTTGATAAATTATCATGCTTTTTTAAGCAAATAAGTTAAATAATAGATTAAAATTTACTAAATAAATTCCTATTAGTTTAAATAAAAAAATACTAACCTTTTCCTTTTAAAAATTTTATGTTCTTTTAAATACTTTTTATGATTATTTTCCCATTTAAAATTATTATACAAATAAGATGTTTGTTTCAGGAATCACAATATTTTAAAGAAATTATTAAGCCTTATTATTCATATAGACTACTTCTCATTAAGAGTACTTTTCATAGATCTTTAAATTTCTTGTATTTATTAAAACTGCTTACAATCTGTTTTAATATAAAGGAAATATTTGATGGTTTTTGATGCATTTGCTTCCAAAGCTGACAATAATACTTGGAAAAATTTTTTATGATTATCAGTAAATGAATATTTATAAAAAGAAATATTGTGTTTATAGGAAACTAAAACGACGTAAGATTTTGGCATGAAAATGCCATAAAGTTAAACCGGAGATGATTTTTAGAATATTTTAAAATCCTTTATTGAATACATTTTTTTTTAAATCTAACAATTTTGCATTAAATATTTTAAACTAAATAATACGCTTGTTACTTAAATATGTGTGTAAAAAAAGCCAAGGAAGTACGCGAAGAAGTAAATAAATATTATAAGAAATGTAAAAGTAGTATATATGCTACCGGCAAAGTATGAAACGCCGACATTAGAATGCCTAGGTATTGTATAAAATGCCGGATGTGTTTAGGAAAGGTATAAAATCTGAGAAGTATTACATACTTTTCCTGGGCATTATATATAATACCTAGGCATTCTATAGAATGACAAATGCTATTTGGGTAAAGTATGAAAAAAATGTCCTGATGAGGTTATTTGTAAATCATGTGCATTTCTCAAAAATAAAAATTTTATTCTGAAGAAATAATGAGAGTGCCATTAAAAAATTTTTATTCAAAATGCGTTAAGAAAAATGAAAGTTGTACAAAACATAATGTATGCCTTTCTTATTAAGGGAAACAAAATTTTCATATAAAAAATTATTCATTACATTTTTCACGACAAGACAGTTCATATTTTAGCACTTTGTTTTACGCATACATTTGACGAATCCTTGGCGAATCAAAGATGTATTTTATACTTTGCCAGTTTCTCATTTGACATTCTATAGAATGCCTAGGAAAGGTGTGAAATATAAATCATTTCATACATTGCCGGTTTCTCATTTGGCATTCTATAGAGTGCATAGGAAATGTGTGAAATATAAATCGTTTCATACATTGCCCATTTCTCATTTGACATTCTATAGAATGCCTAGGAAATGTGTGAAGTATAAATCGTTTCACACATTGCCGGTTTCTCATTTGACATTCTATAGAATGCCTAGGAAATGTGTAAAATATAAATCGTTTCATACATTGCCGGTTTCTCATTTGGCATTCTGTAGAATGCCTAGGAAATGTGTGAAATATAAATCGATTCATACATTGCCGGTTTCTCATTTGACATTCTATAGAATGCCTAGGAAATGTGTGAAATATAAATCGTTTCACACATTGCCGGTTTCTCATTTGGCATTCTATAGAATGCCTAGGAAATGTGTGAATATAAATCGTTTCCTACATTGCCGGTTTCTCATTTGACATTCTATAGAATGCCTAGGAAATGTGTGAAATATAAATCGTTTCATACATTGCCGGTTTCTCATTTGGCATTCTATAGAATGCATGGGAAATGTGTGAAATATAAATCGTTTCATACATCACTGGTTTCTCATTTGACATTCTATAAGAAATGTGTGAAATATAAACCGTTTCATACATTGCCGGCTAGTTTTAGGCATTATATATAATACCTAGGCATTCTATAAAATGCCGGATTTCAAACTTTGCCTGTAACATATAAAGTAAATTTAAAACGTATATGAAAAATCAAATTTCTAGTTTGGCTCTATATTTTGAAAGTCGTATTCTTGGATCTTGGAAAGTCACAAAGTAATATAAAGTGTAGAATATAATCCGGATATTTTGAGTTTAAATGCAAATAAATCGAATTTATTTGAAATGAAACTTTTTACAAACTTCCGTTTTGGAAACGCTGGTTAATTTTCAACTGTGTACGTAAAGTTGAACTGAAATGCTTTTAAGAATCTGTTATTGAAAATTCAATTTTCGAAGGAAAGTTCATTTTTTTTCTCATACGCATTTTTTTCTTGCTATTTCTCTATTATCAAGATTTTTTATATTATTGGATGTTGAGAACTAACAGTAAACCTTGAAGTACAAATTTTGTTTATAAAAATGCCCCATTTACTATGCGTCGAAAATTGATAAGCTTAAAAACAAATAAATAATGAAATAAATAATTAATAGCTTACATTAAAACCCTAAAGTAATTTTAAATTTTAATGTTTAAAATCAAATTGAACTAAATTTCAAGTTTGGCTCAAGTTTAACTTGACAATGATTGACAATAAACTTGATCAAGATAAATCAAGTTTAGTCTAAAACTTAAGTTAAATTTCAAGATAATTTTTAAAGAAAAACAAGTTTTTATTCTTTTGTTTATATGTTCATTTATTCTTTTTTCTTATTCATTTCTTAATAAGGATATTTTGATTTATTTACGAGTTGAGAAAATACCAGTTAACTATCAATACGTTAAAGACCACTTACTCTTATTTCAATAAACCGAGTGTATATATATATATATATATATATATATATATATATATATATATATATATATATATATATATATATATATATATATATATATATATATATATATATATATATATATATATATATATATATATATATTTCGGATTGTTTTTTTCCCGGTTCCTTGTTATTTTTACTTTTATTCTTCTTCTTTTTCCCCTTTTTTCATTGTTCTGTAATTTTTCCCTTGTTTTCTCTACATTTTGAACTTATATATTAATATGATGATGATTAATATAAAGAACAGCAAGTTCTGAACTTCAATCAAACAGGTTTTGATTTTCTGTACGTATGTTTTTCTAGGTAGTGATTCATCAAAATTTGATATCATTTTTAAATCTCTCTCGCTTGAATATTAATTTAAAGCAACCAATGTAAAGACTTTTTTTTCTATTCATTCTTTATGAGGATTCTAAAATTATATATGAAGGTGCTTCACAAAGCAAATTGTATATTCCTATGTATGCAAAGGAGAGAGAGATAATATATTAGTGAAAATCTTTGTGATGAAAAATTAAGCTATACCTTTATTTAAATAATAAAACCAAAGAATTATTCCTTCCATTTCAATCAAATCCAAAACACAATATTTGTTCAAATAATTCACATTTCAATCTTTTCAATTTTCTTTGCGTATTTATTTTTCATAGTATATTAGTCTCTTTCTCAAGAAAAGGAACAAAAAATCTGTTTGTGTGACAGCACCAGTTAATTAATAAGAGAGTAGCTTTTAGATACTCTCTTATTAATTAATTTCTTATTAATTAATTACTTTTTAATTAATTACTATTAATTAATACAAAAGATTTTTAACCTATTATTTTTTATAAAATAAAGATTAGTATTTGTAATGAAAACACATATGCATATTTTAAATTAAATTGTCACCGTGCTTTACTTGCAGTTGCAAAAATAATTAAAAAGGTTCATTTTGGTATAAAATGTATGAAAAATCGCAGAAATTCACCAAATGTACGAAAGCAAATATAGTTAGAAGATTCTTGTTAAATAATTGTGCCGTTTATCGTTCGATTTCTTATTTAGTATATAAATTGTTACTTTATAAAATGCTTGGAAAATGCAGACTTCTACAACACTTTGAAACAATATTTAACTTTTTTTTAAATATATTCTTTTAGTTTTAGAATTTAAAATGCACTTATTTAAGTTTAATATTAAATTTTAGTTTAAGGAATATAAAATTAAAACAACCTTCTAAAACACAACTGTTCGTTTACAGGATTAACAGTTAAGAATTACTTCAAAATTAACTAAATAAATTTAATATGTGATTAACCTAAAAAAAATATCTACAGCAAAGCATTCAGTCCATTTTACGAGTCGGGTTTCTCAGTTGCTTTGCAATCAAGCGAGAAAATCGTGAAAAGATAATAATAATTTTCAAGAAATAGTAGATTTTCGGGCAACATTTTCTCTTAACCCTTTGACGCATTTTTCATACTTTTTTTTCATTATTTTGCATTAATTTTGGTCAAAATAAGTGAAAAATATTGTATTTAGCATTTTAATAATATATGGTTATGATATACAAAGTAAACAATAACTACGCTAAAGTCAAAATCTTTTAAATACGGCTCACTTCCAAACAATAACTTTTCAAATCCACTCTTATTTCTTATTATTTAGTTATAAAATGAACATAATTTAAATTTAATTGATTTTTAAAATCAATTATTGATATACTTTTGATTAGGAATGAAAAGGAACTGCTTCTTTAGAATTTTGTATTTTAGCACAAAACTAATTCCAATTATGTAACATATTTTTTTAGTAACTCTTAGGCTTTTTTAATAATTAAAAATTACCAAATATATTTTTACTTTTAATTAGGGTGCCAGAAAAAAAATATATAAAAAGGAAACTAGTGATCCCATCTGCGTCAAAAGGATAACGGAAGATTTTGGAAAAATTTCAGTCATAATTTTTCCTTCATTAATTTTAGGATTGAAAAGTAAACTTCGAGTCATAAATGTTTCACTTTTTTCTTTATTTCTGTAAACAACCAAAGATAGACTGAATTTTGAACATTTAAATGAAATTGGAAACAATAAAACAGCTCAAATTGTTTAGTTTTTGAAATATAGTAAATGTTTACTTTTCCCATTTCATGTCACATATAGATTACTTCTTCGTTCTTTTCTTTCGTCATAAAAATCCATTTTAGTTTATTTTATTACATGTTGAAACGAAAGCAGTTAACAATAAGCCTTAAGTTACAAAAGACCATTCACCTTTGATTTGAAAATAGAATTGGCTATTTTCTCGGTTTGACGAAAAGAAGAATTTTTCAGAAAACAACTAAATGGTTGAAAAAAAATAGTAAACTACACCTTTCCTTTACGTCCATTAGAAAGAAGAGCAGGACGAAAACTCTTATCATTTTTTTTTCTTTCAGTGATAAGAGGCTCTTTTTTTTACTGAGGCTGATATGTATTTTTAGAGCCTTTCAGAGAGACTTTATGAGCCCATAAAAATTGCGAACTAGATCATGAGTAGCTATTAAAGAGAAGAAAAATTACGAGGTGTGATAGAAGTAATGAGAAACTGTTATTTCAAATAATTCGAATAAAAATTATAATTTTCATATTTTTGGAGTGTTCTTTGCTTTAACAACGTTAACAAATAATATAAATAGACATTTTACGCTGTTTTTTTATTTACTTTTTTTTTAAATTTGTGTGTTGCTTAGAAATAAAATTTTGCATTTTTTTTCTGTAAGATGTTGAATGTCATTTTTAAAAAATTATTTTAAATTATGATTATTTAGAATCGTAGCTATTTAAAGATGTTCAGTTCATATGTTAAACTCAATTGAGAACGTCATTAGTAGAGCCCGGATTTTGATGACCTAAAACATCTTAACTAATGCCCTTAAAAAGTGCAAAAAATGCCCTTAAAAAGGGCCAAAAATGCCCTTAAAAATGCAAAAATTGCGCAAAAAATGCATTAAATAAAGCAAAAATATTGAATTAAAAAAATATTTCGGTCTTTAAAATTATTATGAGTTATTTAAAAAATATAAAGCAATGCAATACTTCATTAAAGTTTGAAAAATTTGTTTTATATCCTAAAATAACAAAAAAAGGAAAATATATTGACACCAAAATATTTTTATTTTGTATAGAAACTTTAATGGATATAACAACTTCCATCTCATAATATTACTAAATATCAGAATTACATTGGATTATTAAATGTTTCTTGATAATTTGAAATGTAAACGAGCGTCTCTTGTCTGAAAGTAAAATTTTCATTCCTGCAGAAGCTTCTTTCAACGTCTACTGATGTTATAGGTGCGTACTTGAAAAAGACGGTCTCACTTACTTACAATTCTTCTTCAATTTGAAAAGATTTTGCTTCACCTGTTAATATTCTTTAGATTTTCTTCATTGTTTGGAAGCCAGTGTAATAATGAAAATTGATAAAAAATAGTAAACATTGGAAAAAATTAACAAAAAAACTTTAAAAAATGCATTAAAATGCAAAATACGCCCCAACATTTAAAGAAAAATGCCCTATAAATCTAAAAAAATGCTCTAAAAGACAAAAAATGTTCAAAAATGCAAAAAATGCATAAAAATGCAAATGTCATCAAAATCTGGGCCTTAGTCATTAGCATATATGGCAACGTTACTTTTAAAAAGTAACGAGTAAAAGTACAAGTATTTTTAAAAAAAGTAACGAGTAAAAAGTAAAAAGTTCTTATTTTAAAAAGTAACGAGTAAAAAGTACAAGTAAAAGTACAAGTACTAAGCAAAAAAAGTAACGATTTAAAAGTACATTTCTAGGAAATCGAAAATTCAAAGTAACCAAAAATTTTATTGAATAATATTCTTATGTTCTTTAATGTTTCTCCAAAATTGTTGTTATTTATTTAATAATTTTTAATTTTGAAAGTTATGGATATTAATTTATTTTTAAATTTGGAAGAACATTATAATATAATTTTATAATATAATCGTATAATATAATTTTATAATACAATCGTATAATATAATTTTAAAATCAAATATAATTTTAATATCAAACTTTTTATGGATTTGCACGAAAAAGAAGTTTTATCCATTGATTTTAATTTTTAGTTTATTATTTTTATTTATTCAAATTACCATTGATTTAAAATTGTTTTACTCTTTAGAGATACGTTTTAAAAGCACAAACATAAACAAAGCATAGATAGCTTTGTGATCTTTGAGCTAGTAAAAAATAATTGAATGTGCAGTATAAGTTGAAACAGAAGGTATTTAAACACGAAGTTAGCTGTGAATGCATATATATTGCACATTAATTTTATAAACTAAAAAAACATAAGCATTTTTTTTTTTAATTTAATTTTTTTCTTTTTTTTAGAAAGCTTACCGAGTTTTAGAAAAAAGTAACGATTTCATTCGATATTTCCGTTACAAATACTTGTACTTTTTCCCTAAAAAAGTAACGAAAGTACAAGTAAAAGTACTAAATTTAAAAAGTAACGAAGTACAAGTAAAAGTACGTACTTTTTACTTGTACCGGCGGTACAAGTAACGAAAGTAAAAGTACTGCCATATATGGTCATTAGTAATTAATCATCATTGGTAAATCGTTAAAAAATAGCGAATGATAGAAATACATTATGTATAGATTTTGTACTTAGGTAAGGATTTATTGATTGGTATGTCAATGTTTGAAGAACTATATGATGTTTTTTGAAGGCTCCGTCATCATATGAAATGATGAGATTTTGCGAATAATATGATATTTTCAAAATTGCTGGGAGTTTGCAATAGTTGATCGTCATATGAAATGATGAGAATTTGCGAATAATATGATATTTTCGAAATTGCTGGGAGTTTGCAACAGTTGATCGTCATATGAAATGATGAGATTTTGTGAATAATATGATATTTTCAAAATTTCTGGGACTTTGCAACAGTTACTCATGATTGTTAGGTAGATTTTAACCATCTGTAACAATCGCTCTTTATGCTTATTCTCAGAATGGAGAAACAATTATATGAAAATGAAAAACGTTTGTGGCCTCTTTTTAAGCTTTTAATATTTAAAAACTTACTGCAATGCTGAATTATCTGGGCTCATGAAAATTTGTAAAAACTAAGAAAAATGAAGTGATTTTAATAATTTTCATCAAGGTCATAAAATTTCTAATTGGAGATTTTTAAAAAAATATTAATACCGTAAAATATTTAAGTTTTCTGTTCCGATGTCCAGATAATTCTTCACGCAAAGATGGTATCTATGGATTAAAATTATTGATTTGATTCAAATGTAATGTAATTAAACTGTGCCGTTTTTATTTTCTTTGGCGAAAGTGCTTCTAAAATCCAAGTGATATTTTAACGAGTAATCAGCGTTAACCTTTATGAGTTAATAATAGGAAATAGAAATTATAAATTAAAGAAATTATAAATATTATTCTTATCCGTAAACTTCCAATTAGAAACCATAAGCTCTCAGCACTCATTTGCACTATTCGTGTCATAGCGTTCTTACTCTTGTTTTTATTTGATCTCAAAATAATGGTCTCTTTAAAGTTGTTTGTTGCCAAATGGGACGTTTTTCCATTTCAAAAATACTCAAGGATTGTCACATAGTATCTTCAATCACTGAGACTTTCGAAATTTAAATACATGGCATGAATTTAAATACTTGGAAAATCAATGTTGTGTAGGTAAATTACACTAAAATAAATTTTTTTTCGAGAAATTTTGCATTTTTCATAATTAATAGAATCTAGATTAATTATGCTTTGCATTAAGTATTTAATCTAATTTGTGGTCAAGATTTGTTTTCTTAAAATTAATAATACCAACAATTTTCTAAAACACCACTTCATTTTTATTTATCATTTATAAAATTTTTTAAAATAATCTACTTTTCGGATTAAAATTGGATCTGTGACCTTTACAGAATAATGAATATGTTTGTGAGTAAATTCGTCTGCTTAGGTGTCACTTTGTTAGTAAACAGCTGAAATTTTTGCAGCTATAAAACTGAAATTAATAGCAAATATTAACCCTGATTTATGCACTTTTAACAACGAATAAAATAAGAATCTCCCTCTTTTAAATACGAATACACCTATACCATTAACATCAAGATCATTGTCGAATTTCAAATGCAAATGTTTTTGTCTTTAATTATGAGAAAATGATGCTATTTTGATTGCACCATTTGTTTTATCTTAGTGGGAGGACTCTTTGAGAAGTCCGACCTTATTTTTATCTTCCATGGAGTAATTTGAGAAGAAAAGTTTTCTGGCTTAGAACTCAAACAGTTTCTTTTTAGAGTTCAAATTTAAAATTACGTAATGTGTAGTAAGAAAATCGTTTAGTTAATTAAGATCTGAAAAACATCAAAAAACTTTGAAACATCAATTTTAAATTTAATTATAAATAATTATTGAAAAATCTTACAATCAATATTCTCAGCATTTCTCTTAAGATAATGAATTTTTATACAGATTTTGAATGACTATCAATCAATACTGTTAAAGCATTTAATCTTTTTGCTTATTTTTTGGAGGTAACCTATTATCACAGTGCTAATATTAGGTATCGGTACCCAATATAGATACTGTAGTACTTACTTACGTATGATCTTCACGTCGCCTGTAGCCTAAGGTATCCAGCTTATGCACCCCGGTCTTTGGCTCTGAATCTGGCTTCCTCTTATCCTTTAAATTTTCCTCTCTTGAAGTCCACCTGTACTGGTCTCTGACATGTCATTCTTGGTCTTCCTCTCTTTTTCCTCTCATCAGGCGCTCGGGAGAGAGAGAAAGAGACGTGTGTTGATTTCTCTTTTGACCTTCTCAGTGCACGTCCCATCCATTTCTATCTTCTTTTGTTGACACTAAAGTTATTATATCTTGTTTTTAAATTGCCTCGCTAAAATAATTTGGAGACTCCGTTACCTAATAACCAATGGTCTGGTATGCCTAACAATCAATGGTCCATAATGCCAGTAATGCCTATTACCATAATACCAGTAGTACTTATTACTACAGATAATTAAACATTAACGACGTCAATATTAGTTTGGTGATTTTTTTTTCTCCACCAACTTGAAATAACTAAATGCCTTAATTTTATTCATTTACTTTTTCAATTATTTTTAATCACAAAATTAGCTCTATATTTCATCGAAACATATTTATTATATAAATTTCAACATCAGGTTATTGTTATCAATTTATCAATACAAACTTTTCATATTATTTCATAGTTGAATTTTTGATAAAACGTTTTACTTGCAACTATAACAATATTTATTAATTTTTACAGAACCTGAAGATCTTCATACATGGGAGAAAAGAAATTTGTTGCGGAATTAATGGGCCTTAAAAATGAAGCATTCCATAACAGTTATAAAATTTACAATATGACACAGTTTTGAGAAGTTTTCCAACAGTTTTTGAAATATGCAGCAACAAGCTGAGTCGGACAACAGAACTATCATCAATCTTACGATGCGATAGCCACCTGAAAATTAACAAAACAATACAAGAACAAATGGTGATCAGAGACTAGATTTCATACCGAAAAATGCATTCTGGACAAAACTAGCAATAAAACATAAATTTTCTATACTTCAAGAGTCTTTTTTAAAATATAGATATGTAAATTATTTTACGAACGCGTTCGATGCTTTAATACTTTACCACTCATTTTAGAAATGTATATTTTTGAAACTCGAGCTATCTGAAGAAATTCTGGTGATTATTTGAATTGTTTGTATAAAAACCTGATTATGAGTAGTAGGTGGAAAGTCTCTTATTAAGCCTTACAACGATTCTAGAAATATATTTAGTATTCGAACCAGCATATCACTCAACTATGTCTTCAATTCCCCAACAAGAATCCATGAAACCTTCTTCGAAGTCACCAATACCGAGAAGCAGATCTGATTTCAGCTATGTTGGATTAACACCCAAAGAGAAAAGGTGGACCACGGATTTTTCATTGCTACTTCCTCCATTTTCAAGAGACTCGTCAGGGTACTCACGCCTGACAGAGTCACCAGTGACTCTCCAACCGAAACCTAGAAACAATAGTGCAACTAAACTTGTCAAAAGTCCAACCATGGATTCCACTGCTCTAAGATCCAAGAAAAATACCGAATCTCGGACCATAAACAGAAGTCCTACTTTTGATCTACCGCTTACAAAATGCACCACAAAAGACATCAACGCTGCCAGCGATACCAAATACCAAAACAGAACATCTTCTCAGCTTCCAAAGTCTAGTCCAGTCAGTAGTTCCAAGTCTCTGAATCGAATAAAATACCCCGGGGCTTCTTACTGCAATTTGGAGCCTGGACGTTGCCTCAGGCATGAAATGTTGATGCGCCGAAGTCCGACAATGGATTATAAGGTTTTGAATCCCAACAGGATTACTGCTAGTATCAGTAGGAGTCCAACTCTTGATCCAACAGTATTGAGTCGGAGTCCAAGAGATACCTGTCGTTATGCAAACGGTCATCTGCCAGGAAGGAGTCCTTTGAGCAATAGAGTTACTTTATCACCTTCTGAAGTTGTCAGATCCCAATCAATGCGATCGCTTCGGAAAGCAGGAGACAAAAGTCCTTCAAGAATAAGAAATTCCGAAAGTGCCCAAGGTGACGTCACTTCACTACGCAAGTAAGTATTCTTTATTGACTTAAGAGTTACCTAAAAAAAGGCTTGCATTAAAGCATACCAATATACCATAAGCTGTTTCTTTATTCTTTCGTTATTTATTATTTAATTTTTCTTTATTCTTTCGTTATTTATTATTTAATTTTTCTTTATTCTTTCGTTATTTATTATTTAATTTTTCTTTATTCTTTCGTTATTTATTATTTAATTTTTCTTTATTCTTTCGTTATTTATTATTTAATTTTTCTTTATTCTTTTGTTATTTATTATTTAATTTTTCTTTATTCTTTCGTTATTTAATATTTAATTTTTCTTTATTCTTTCTTTATTTATTATTTAATTTTTCTTTATTCTTTCGTTATTTATTATTTAATTTTTCTTTATTCTTTCGTTATTTATTATTTAATTTTTCTTTATCCTTTCATGAAACTATTAACTGTATCCAATATTGTTCCACAAATTTTAAGTGAAAACAAAATAATACTCTAAAAAGCTTTATCTTTATTAGGGTGTGTAGCGTTTTTAAAAAGTGCTTATTTTTTATTTAGGTTTTTTAAAAGCCCTTAAAGGTGCTTTTTTTATTCGGGGTTTGCAAAACGTGCTTAATTTTCTATCTTTTAAAAATAGATTTTTCCTTTGCCGCATCGATTGTCGTTCTAAGTTACAAAAAAAATACATGATTTTCACAATTTCCTCTTCAATTTTTATCAGAAACTAGATATTATTTCACGATTGTGTAAAGTTTTTGATAATGCTTTTGAGATTTTATAGATTTTATGTTTATAAATTAAAAACTTTAAACGATAGAAAAAAACAATTTTATTACTGCATGCAACCTAATTTATTATTTTTTTTGGAAAGTGATTAAAAATATTTTTAAGTGCTTAAAAAGTACTTAAACGGTGCTTAATTTTATTTGAAAAATCTAGCCAAGCACCCTAATTATTGCCGTCTGAGACGGTGAAAATTGTCCCATTCGTTGACCGTAAATTATGCCAGGCAAAATCATTAAAAATACAGTTCTGTCCGTAAATTTTTTTCTTAAAACATAAGGCCACTGCCCGTAAGTTTACGTTAGGCTCGTAAAAAATATTTTCAGTTAGGGCCTCGGCGTTGTTTGAGACGTAAGCAATTAGTGAATCAAAGCAAAATACTAAAATGCTGCCATAAGATAAAATTGGAAAAAAATTTCAGTAATTTTGCGTGGGGAAAATACAAAATCTGTGCGAAATCAGCCGAATAGTTCCTAAGAAATCGAATTTTTAAAAAGTGTTTTTAAAATTCGATTTTTCAGGAACTATTTGACCGATTCGACTGTGATCTTAAGGTGTAAATTTTCTTAGTTTCTTTTATGACAGGTAATCTAAAAAAACAAATTAGGGGTTTTGATTAAGGAGTAAATTTATGATCGTCATTTTGGCACAATCTACATATTAGAAACGGTCATTACAAATAATCTTGTATAATTTGCTAATTTATTTGCGAAGTTTACTTTTAAATGGTAAAAATTAGGACATTTAAAGAGTTAAAACTGATAGCATATATTCACACAATCTTTAATTTAAATAGTTAAAAATTTCGTTGAAATAAATAACAGGGTAAGTATGAATTGGAATTAAACTTAAACACAGCGAAGTGTAACAGAAAGTTTTATATAATTAACGGATTTCACAGAAAAGCAAAATAATTAATTTAATTATAGTTTGAAAACACGTTTTGTTTTTAAGGTTAATGTCTAATAGATTTTAAAAAATTGCAGAGATTAACAATTTTTAACGCAAAAATACCACACTTGAAAACATTGAAATATCTATTTGAATCAGTAATTGCTGTTTAAACATTAATGTACTAAAATGAATGCTTGAAATTATTGTAATAATACTTTTGGTTAAAAATTCCTTTGAAATAAATAACACCATCTGTATGCTTTGTAAGCAAACTAAAACGCAACGAAATGTAATAAACAGTATTTAGTTTATTGTTGCGTTTTGTTTTAAACGTCAGTGTCTAATAGTTTGAAATGCAGAGATTGACATTTTTAAACACAAAAATATCGCACATGAAAATATTAAAATATCTATTTAAATTACTTAAAGCTGTTTAAACATTCATTTACTAAGATGAATAATAGAAACTTTCCCAGAAATCTAGAATAAGTTTTTAGCATTTCAAACTACAAAGTAAACAGATTTTGGCGACAGAAGTATTTATCGTTTGATGGTCTAATTAAGAATACACATTCAGAAATTTGGCATTTTGCCAGATCAAATCTTACGTCACATTATCTTTTACTGATTACGAAGCTAATTATCTAAATCTTTTAAGCGTGATTTCATTCATATCTGTAATATTTTCCATCTCAACGAAGAAGAATTCTTCTAGAATGATAATTTGAGGAATTTCTCTTGCACAAAGTTAATTTTTGGCGAATATAAAAAGAAGCCAAAGAATGTTCGGTAAAAGATATCGCCGAAATAAAAGGGGAAAAAAGTCTTAATATATTAATATATACTGATGAAACTTAATTAAGTGAGATACTGAATTTAAGAAGGCATTTTCGATTTGCATAATGAAATATGCATATTAAATTATTTGTGGGGGTTTGGTGTATTTTATTTCTAAAAATATCTATTTTATAAATATTATAGTAACTTAGATCAGTTATGAAAATTGATGATAAGAAAGAAAATAACTTTGTAACTGTGCAGTATAAATCATGTAACATTTGGTATGCTTTATTTTTACTTTTTACAAAGTTTTATTATGAGGCTTCCCTGTTTTGTTTGTTGTTAAAAACAAATTCTTAAATCGATATTTTAAAAATCTTTCTGACTTGCTAGAGAGCTCGAAATTTAACTGATTTGCTGTACCGAATGACAAAACAAGATTTTATCGTTTTTTGACCTCTAAAAGTAGGGCTTTTTGCTGCAGTGTGGAACAATTTCTCGCCCAGCTAGAAAGTTTAATGTGACGCTCTGCACCAGATTATAATACAAATTTCAATCTTTTCCTGACCATACAAGCAATATTTTTGGCCCATGAAGTTTTAAAGCTCTTTCCGAATAATTAAATTGCGTACATTTCAACCGGATCTCCTTGCCATATTACAATATGAATTTCAATCATTTATTGCCAATAAATGTTTTAAGCGCTTGCCAACAATCTATTTCCGACTAGCTAGAGTGTTTACATTTCAACTCGAGCTCTATACGAGATTACTGTACAAACTTCAATAAATCCTAAAATTTAAAAGAAAGAATCTTTGCGAATCAATTTACCACTAAGTAGCTAGCATGTTTAAATTTTAACAGTAACTGATCGATACTTTTTACAGTGGCTATTTAATTTTAACAGGAGCTTAACTTTTAACCGATTACAATACAAACTTTAAACGTTTACTAGCTCCTGTAGGCAGAATAGTTCACTAATCACTATTTCAACCTCTCTCCGACAAGTTAGAGTGCTAAAATTTTAAAATTTCAACTGGAACTTTGTGCCTGATAGTATTATAAGCTTCAATCGTTTTCTGGCTACTAGAGGCAGAATAATTCCCTTACCTATTTTTCCGACTAGCTAGAAATAGATTATTTCCAGCCGGACTTCTGTGCTAGATTTTAATACGAGTTTCAATAATCTTCGTACTTGAATTCGTTGCCAATCAGTGCTTTAAGCATTAAATTTCAACTAGAGCTTCATGCCAGATTATAATACAAACTTCATCATTTACTTACCATTAAGAGTAGTCAATAGATTTGCCTTTCTCAAACTAGCTAGAGAGCTTTAAATTCAAATTCAACTGTATGCCTTATTATAATATAAACTTCAATCATTTCTTGACTGCTATAATCAAAATTACCCGCTAATCTAGGTTTCAACCACTTTTCGAACTATCTAGCTTACTTAAATTTCAATCATGCTGGGTTACAATTTAAATTTTAAACGTTCCCTGACTGCTGTATAAGCATAATATTTTGTCAATTTATGTTTCAATAGCTGCCCCACTAACTAGAGAGTTTAAATTTCAACAGGAACTCTAGCCGTACTACGATATAAGTGTCATTCTTTTCCCTATCACTACAAGCTAAATATGTGACCATTTAATAGTTAAATAAAATTTATAGGCACAAATTTTCGACATATTTTAACTAATTCAAATAAAAAAGAAAATAATTTAATAAAATAAAAAAAAACACATATTTTAAGCAAATTAAAGTGGACCTATAATTTGTTTAAAATTTTTATCACACCTGTAACTAAAATATAGAGGGAATTACTTACTCAATAAATATCTATCATTGATTGTCATTTTTTTACGTCATTGACGGTTTAATACCCTTTTAAGAATTTTAGCTTTTTTCTTTATCACTCAAAATTTTGTAATATGATTTATGTCATTCTTTTCAGCAGCTATCTTTTCACAAAATATAATGCTTCCGACATCCTAAATAATATGATATTTAATATTCTTAGATTTTGCAAAAACGATACATAAAGTTTCAGAAACGTTTTTATTTACTTCATGAAATTTTTAAAAACCTTAAAAAATCCATAACTCAATAAAATTTTAAATTTTAAAAGGGAAAAATTGTTAAAAAAATAATAAATTAATTATAATGAACTACTTTTATCTACATTTCTAAAACATCTAAAAACAATTTTAGTTGGTTTCAAATTCTATAGACTAAATATATTACTACAGATCTCAACCTCATCTTTATTCGATGATGATTGGATAACACAACATTAATGGAAAAAAAAATTAAAGATTGAGACGAAGAAAATTACTTTTCTTACTGCGCGTGCATTAGTTTTATTAATTAAAATGAAAAAAAAGCTCAAATATTGCGAAAAACACATACAGTAGTTTTCGTTTTTGTAAGGATTAACTTTCGTCCTTATCAGTGTTAAAACTCAGAATAACACAGGGATTGTAACACAGATGAACAAAAGAAAATTTCAAACAAATTACAACAAGGAAAAAAAGTGTTTTGACCAATGGAATAGTGGAATAAGCTTGGAAAAGAGAATAAAATAAAACAAGATGGATAATAAACTTGTGTATAGGGAGACTTTAATCTGTTGCAAGCTGAAGAAATTAAAAAATAGATTTCAAAATAGCTGAAATAAATGGGTCATAGACTAAATTAAAAAAATGTGACATTATGATACGCTTTCCAAAAATCTAGATCAGTGAATTATGTTCTTCAGACACTGACCTAAGTTAACCCATCTTTACCTTGAAAAAAATGGCAGATACTAAATTTTTTTTAAATTATTTTCTTAAAAAAAAATGTCGAAATCAACTTTTCTTCGTCAAAGTCAAAACATACAACTTTTAAAACTTATTACCCTTTGACGAAATGGGTCTTGGTTCGGATTTCATGGCGTCCGCACTTTTCAACTACAATAATCAAGAGTAATCGTAAACAGTGCGCATGCGTTGCTAGGGTGACCGCTGCTGTTTGATAAATTTTTTAGAAATCTTCCTTTCACTTTAAATTTTGTTACACATTAAGTTGGTGAGTTTATTTTTGAGATATGGGACCAGAGAGATCCCATGAATGCTTCTTGAATTGTGAATGAAAGAGAATTTCATCATTTGAACGATATTTTTGTTTTTATTGTTTTTATTAAGAGTCAGAAATTCTAACCTAGCTTTCAAACTAAATCGTTTTCAATACTAATACAGGGGAATATCACAAATAAAGAGGTTCCGAACTGATTGAGACGGTCCAAAAGTTAGAGTTGGAGCAAGAAAAAAAACGATTCCAAACCGAAGTTGAAAAAGCCAAAGCCAAAGAACGTAGACGGGAATACCTTAAGCGTTACACAGAAACGGAAAAACGAAAGGATTCCGTTCGCAAACGCAAACATGAAGCCCATCCCTCACAAAAGTACCAAAGTGGTTGAGAGAATTAAACCTTACCGAAGAGCGAATGGTGAACCCTTCTCCAAACCCTTTTCATGCAAATACGAGAACTGGGGATAAAAGGATCCATTGTCAACGTACCCAATAACTTGCACAAGACCGTAGACTGCCTTTCACGCCTAGCTTTCAAATCATATTTCGTATAGGAACTTGTGAATACGAATCGGGTGTATGATGCAGCTTACAATCTCTATCAAACACCGTTGTACCAATTTGAAAATGTTAATATTAATCTCGATTGGCTGTTCAATGTCTATTCAGTCATCAAACGAATTTACACAGAATGCGTCTGAGCTGCATTTAAATATGTCTGTGAAATTGTATACCGAGCAATTTAAAATTAACAGTTAAAGATGTCATCACAATAGATGAATAAAGATGAAATCACAATAAAGTTTCTCTTCCAAAAAGAATTTGACAGCAACCATTCTGCCAATGAGTAACCTTTGATATTGACTTTGCGTTTGAAATTTTTCTAATTTTAATAATAGTTATACACAAAAATGTCAATAAACTGTTTCTAATTAACTTAATTTTCAATGTCATACTTTTTTTAACCTATTTATTCTTACCCCTGAAAAGTAAATTTTCTTTCAAAATAAATCTTTTATAAAAGTTTGTGAATTACTATAAATATCTTTCAGGAGAGAGATTTCCAATTGAAATAAAGTTCTCGCTCTTTATTATGTGTTCATAATTTATTTCTCCGCTTTTCATTGAAAATGTAATTAGTTCGCGAAACTATAGAATATTTGTAGCGAGAAACATAGAATGCCATCAAGAAGAACTGTTGGGTCCATAATGAGAATCCAATAAGAACTCAGATGATGATGACAGTATTGGAAATAGTAAGGTTTCTTTGATTGAAATAGTATAATCAGTTTTCTGAGTTTTTCCATGTAATTAAACATAAGTTATTAGAATCCATGTCTTTAGATGTTCTTCATCTTTTATCTTTATTACATACTCTGCTAATAGTGGTGTTTAGTTAGGAAAATAAAAAAAACGATATCACCCTGAATTTTTGTTCTAATGATTGGATTTTTGCAAACTAAATGCCAATCCTAATGATCCGTTATGGGGATATCATATATCTTACGTAATTAGTATTAACTATTAGTTAGGTAGCAGGATCATATACAAAACGTACTTTCTTTGAAAAAACTTATCTTTTTTTTAACAGGTTTAGATTTTTAACTATCAAACTTTGAGTCATAGTTGCAGTCTGGAAAACATGGTCCCGATGATAAACTTACATGTTTTTCCATAGATTTAGAATATTTACTATCAAAATATGAGTAGGATCTTCAATCTGAAAAACATGGTCCCGATAGTAAACTTACCTCTTTTTCGAAAAGTTTAGACTTTTGAATGTCAAAATATGGGTATCAGGGCCTGCGCTAAACATGCGCACCAAGCCAAATGAGATAAAATAGTAAATTTGGCGAATAAAATTGTATTTTGGTGAAAGAATTGGCGAATGATTTTTCCACTGAAAAGTAAAATATATATTTAACTCGATCCTCAAAATTACGTATAAATTACGGTAAAATAAATTTTTCTAAGCAAATCAGTATTTTTTATTCGATGACAGTAATTTTCTTTAAATGCACCGCATAACCAATTAGAATTGGGTTCAAATAATGTTAGTCTGAAACAAACGACAGTAAAATAGTTTTCTATGGGGAAAAAATTAATCATAAAAAATTGTTAAGATTTGCATTTGGCGAAGACTATCGAAAGTTGGCTAATACTTTTGTTATTTGACTAATTTACTGGCTAATAATTTGAAATCCTTAACTTTGATTCTGGCGTAGTAGCTGCAATCATGGTTCCGATGATAAACTTATTTATTTTTTGATGGATTTATATTTTTTACTACCAAAATATGGATAGTAGCTGTAATCTGGATAACATGGTCCTGATGATAGACGCATATATTTTTTGATGGATTTAGATTTTTTTACTATCAAAATATGGTTAGTATCTGCAATCTAGAAAACGTGCGCAATTTTTGCTCATTGTTATGAATTAGTGATTCCATATAAGAAATAATTTTTAAAAAGTTCATTTTTATTATTTATTATTTTAATTAATAAGGAACGCAAAAATTTTAAGTTGTAATTTGTACAAATTTTTTTACGTTATTTTAGTTCATGTAATCTTAAATGATAAAATAGAAAATTTGAATGAATTTAATTGAACAGTTTTCGAGAAATAGAGTTTTAAAACGACGATTCTTGTTTAACATTTTATAACTCAGAAAATATTTTACTGATAAATAATCTAAAAGATGTGAACCATATCAAATAAAAGAAAAAATAATTAAATAAAATCGAACGACCAAAAATAAAATTAAAACAAACTCTAACACTAAAACTACTGGTTATGGAATAGCTTCCAAACTTATAAAATTAGCATTTTTGTAAGTGAAAGAAATGAATAAAATAAATAACTAAAAAAAACAATAATAAATTCAAAAATTAAACAATTTACAAACGAAATAAAATATAATTCCGTTACTGTTATATTTTCAACATAAATTTTTGAGAAAATTTCTAATTTGAAAAATTTTTATATTGCGCTTTAAAGAATATAAATTAAATATTAAGCCCCATAAGTTTTTCCCTTAACGAAGTTTTTTACTAAATAAAATTATTTGAATTACCTATCGTAGTTTTTTTTCAATAAAATTTTAATTTTAGCCCCAATAGGTTCAACAACCTATAGTAATCGGTGAAAAAATAAACTAAAATTTCTCAGCGAAAATTAAATTTCGACGTCGATATATATGTATATAGCCCCGAAAATGCATTTCTAAGAAATTTTTTAATCACATATAGCAATTCGCATTTCTCATCATTAATTAAATTTAATTCTAAATTGGTTTTTGTTCTAACGGATTTATTTCCTAAAAAAAATTCTATCATCCATTGTAGCTTATATTTATTTATTTCAGTTAAATTTAATCCCTGATAAATTTTCACTCCAAAGAATTTATTTAAAAGAGAAATTTCAATTACTATTCTAATTTACTTTTATCAGTATACATTGAATTAAAATTTAATCCCCAATAGGTTTTTACCCAATGATTTTACTTCTAAGACAAGTTCAATTGTAATCACATTTCTATTTATAATAATTTGCATTATTTTCTTACAATCTGCTTAAATTTAAAAAAAAAACTATAATAGTGAAACAAACGTTTAGATGTTTTAAATATTACTCTTGTTTTGTTTTTTAATTCAATCATCAATTACTTAAACTATAAAAATAATAATAAAATACAAATGTGCTTTTGAAAGTTACTAACGGCAAAATATTTTACTCTAGCATTCAAGTTGGTTTCTGATTTTCTGACAAAAAAAAACTTTAGAAAACTATTTCTTTTTGGAAATGTTTCAGAAAAAAAATTCTTTGAAAGAGACATTAACGGAAAGACGCAAACTTTCTTTAAAACTTTCAGGATTAGAATTTATTTCTACATAGATATTTTTGACAGGTTTCTGTGAAAAGTCTTTCTAACTGATGTGTTTAATAGAATAAAATTAACTCCAGACTCGAACATTTTCCTTGTAATTTTTTTATGTTAAAGGTGCAATGAATGGTGATTTTTTTTATGATTATTATTATTTTTAAATGCTGAATAATCTAAAAGTTACTTTTTAGTTTCTGCTCTAATGTTTTTCAGATATTTTATGTGTTGAAGAACTATTATTTAAAATTAAGAAAATGAGTAAAAATATAAAAGAAAGAGCAGCAACAAAATTTCTTTCATAGTAAGTGGAAAGAGTATTTGAGGAAGTCTTTTTTTCTTCCTTCCTTAATTATTTTCTTTCCAAGAAAGTTTCGAGTTCTATTTTATAAACTAAGGTAAAGTTTCTCCAATATGCTTGAACAAAAATCAAATAGGCATCTGTAAAAGTTTGTACATTGCGAAACAAATATGGTCAAAATTACCAGAAAATGGTAAAATTTACCATTTTTCTAGTTTTAAAAGAACACCAAAAACTCGGTAAATTTTACTGAAATGCTTTGGTAATAATTTTTCTGAAATTAAAATATAGTTTTATAATGTGCGATAAAATTTGGTTAAAATTAGGTAATTTTCTCACTTTAGAGCATGACTTAAAAAACCGTTTATTCTGTTAAATTTACTTTTCAGTTTCAAATTTTTGCTAAATGTAAGGTATTAGGAACTATAATTTTTAAAACCGAAATTTTCAGTGAACCCTTACCATTTGAACACATAAATTACCAAATAAAAGGCTTAAATACTGAGTATTTTGGTTTTAATAACTAGAATTATGTTTTTTTACTAGAAATGTCATTAACATGCAGCATTGTAATTTTAAATTTTTTTTATTCGTACACTGTTAATATGAAACCCAATTGTTTAAAAAAATGGTAAAAAGATGACTTGGAAAGATAATTAAAAATTACAATTATTGAAATTAGGTTTTAAAAATGAGAATAACTTTATCGTATTTTACAATATATTAAAGATACGATAGTAAGAATTCTTTATTCTTAGTAATTGATAAATTTTGGGTTTTGACTTTTTTTGACATTTTCAATGTATTTTCAAATTTTATCATTTTCTCGACATTTCCTAATAAAATAAAAATAATTTCTTTCAATTGGAATTATGTACCAAATATATTTCTATAATTTTCACTCTCAGCTAGCGTAGTAGCTATATCTTATTAACTAAGCAACCAAATTCCTGATTCTATTAGCCGAAGGGTACGTTCTCAATGTACAAGTGAAATATATGTCCTACATGTATACGCACGAATTCAATACGTATCTGTAAAAGCATCCGTTGGTAATGTTAACTTCATGCTCAAAATATAATGTTAACTTTATTTACGAGTTAAACTTTATCCGTAATAATCGTGTCTACTTTAAACAAAATTCTACGTCAAAGTCAAAACATATAACTTTTAAAATATATTTGTAATTTTTTTTCTTTCTTCAAAAACTGGTTTTAAATATTGAAATATTAGTTTTAACGTACTTTCCAATATCAATATCAACTTGTTTTTAAATATTAATTTTAACATGCTCATAAATCTTCTCAGAAATACATTGAGAAACGAAAGCATGGTCAGAACTACTTGAATATGGTGCAATTTACAGAGTTTTTGGCACTATGGTAACACCAAAAAGCACGGTGATTTTAACCGAAGTGCTTTGATATTGACTTTGAGTTTGAAAATTTTCTAATTTTAATAATAGTTATACACGAAGTTTTCAGTTAACTATTTCTTATTAACTTAACTTTCAATGTCACAAGTTTTATCAATCTATTCATTCTCACCTCGGAAGAATAAATTCTCTTTCAAAATAAATCTTTTATAAAAGTTTGCGAATTACTAAACATCTTTCAGGAAAGAGATTTGCAATTGAAATAAGGTTCTCGCTCTTTATTATATGTTCAATAATTTATTTCTGCGCTTTTCACTGAAAATGTAATTAGTTCGCGAAACTATAGAATATTTGTCGAGAGGAACATAGAATGCCATCAGGAAGAACTGCTGGGTCCATAATGAGAATTCAATAAGAACTCATATGATGATGACGGTATTGGAAATAGTAAGGTTTCTTTGATTGAAATAGTATAATCAGTTTTCTCAGTTTTTCCAGAAGTTAAGCATAAGTATTTAGAATCACTGACTTTAGATATTCTTCATCTTTCATCTTTATTACATACTCTGCTAATAGTAGTGTATAGTTTTGGGGGAAAAAAGATATCATCCTGAATAACTTTTGTTCTAATGATTGGATTTTTGCAAACTAAATGCCGATCATAATGATCCAGTATGGGGATCTCATATATCTTAAGTAACTAGTATTAACTATTAGTTAGGTAGCAGAATCATGTATAAAACGTACTTTTTTTGAAAGAAGTACTTTTTTCGACAGGTTTAGATTTTTAACTATCAAAATATGGGTAGTAGCTGCAATCTGGAGAACATGGTCCCGATGATAAATTTACCTCTTTTTCGAAAAGTTTACACTTTTGACTGTCAAAATATGGGTAACAGGACCACCATGCCAAATCCAATAAGATCGTAAATTTGGAGAGTAAATTTTTGTTTTGGAGAATGATTTTCCCACACACTGGAAAAATATATATATATTTAACTCGATCCTCTTGCACACAGTTAAGCCATCTGATCTTAGGCCTACCTTAAACTTTAGTTTCCAACGGCTTGTAATTGAAGATCTTAAATGTTAATGAAGCAGGATCCATTCGACCGATGTTAGTCTCAAGCTTTAAGTTACTTATTTCAATGTATTTGTTGATATCTACTTCCTTAAGTAGCCTATATAGTTCACAATTGTGTCGTTGTCTCTGTAAGTCATCCATATTTATATCAACTTAATTTTTTGCCCAATGTAAATAGTTTTTTCACATTGAACAAATTTTATCGCACATCATAAAACCACATTTTTGTTAATTTTACCAAAATCCATTACCAAAGCACTTCGGTAAAAATTACCGAACTTTTTGGCGTTCCCTTAGAGTTAGAAACATACTCTGGTAGTTTTGACCACACTTTTTGTTTCTCAAAGTAGGAAGATTAAATATTAAAATAAGATTTAAGGCAATATTAAGAGAAAAAAACCCAAGCGAGTTCTTAATAAACCGCATTTCTGCCACGAAAAGGTTAAAAAAAAAGGAGAAATTATTAAGAAATAATTTTATTAAAAATGAACTAAAATATTTAGCGATATTGTATGTTTCATGACACCTTTCATATTTAAACGTGACTCCATACTGCGGCTACTAACTTGAAAAAGATTTAGAACATTCAAATTGTCATAGAAATAGCTGCTCCATCAAAGCTTTTAGATTTTGCAATCAAATTGGTGAGATTTGTAAGTAGTCGCCAAATAAACTACCATAAAATACACAAGTATGAGCAACTTTCGAACATTATTAGAAAATGAAAATTAGCAGTTATTAGAAAATTAAAAATTAACAGTTATTGGAAAATGAAAGATTAACATAAAAGGATGATAATTTAAGGACGATAATTAAAAAGAGATGATAAATAAAATAAACATACCCGTTCAAATACGTATTAGAAACCAGTCCATAATAGGGAAGCTCACCTATAGCAGTGTACGGTAGCATTTTTGGCCATCGGTTGCTTTGTAATTCTCAATTCATATTATGCGAACTATATCAACACCTTCTAGAATAGATAAGGCCTGCTCACACAACCACAAACGGGGAATCCGATCCTCTAGTAGTTCTAACGTTGTGACATCGTTATTAATAATCTCCAGTGCGCAGTTTATGTTCATTGTGTTGGATTGCCAAATTAATCCATGTGGAAGCCTTCTTTTTTTTAGGAGGTGTTTCGTATAAACCTTGCCTCCAGGTTTTTTAACACTATACTGAATCATATGGTATTCAATTATTTTATAGGCCTTATCCATTGGCGGAAGCTGACGAATTTGACGAGGAAGATATTCGCCGCCTTCGAAATTTCACTGTGACATCTAAAGGGTTAATCAACTGGGGTGATTCTTTTCGATCCCATTCACTGACATCAGTTCCTGCTCTGGACTTTACCCCATCCTGCAGCAATAGCCAATGGGATGTCGCCTCAACTAAATCGTATCCCATGACTTCCAGCAGTTCGCATTGGAATTGCAACAGAAAACCTCAAAGGTAAAATAAATTATTTTTTTACGAAATATGGGTGGTACTTTTTCCATTGTCTTTGTTTACTTTAAAGTAACAAAATTCTTTACACTAATTCTTGATTTCAGTTAAGAAATATATAATTCTATTTCTGCAAGAAGTAATTTTACAGTGCATTACTCTTTTCTGAAAGAAATAAAGTTCGTTTCTGCAATTCAAAGTATATGATTCTATTTTTGCAAGAAAAAATATCGTTTTCTTTAGTATCTGAGTTCACTTTACAGGTGTTAGGAATTTCTGCCTGACCAAAAGAGGGCGTTGTAATCACTCACAATAATTCTGTAATCACCAATGAAGCAGGCAATGAATGGAAGTGGATTGCTTACTGAAAGACCCCATTTCGTATCATGTTGTTTTATTTTTTATTAAATTTGTTTGTTATTAAATATGATTTATTTATTTAATGCACCAATTTACCACTGAATCATTCTGCAGCATCAGCGTATGCTTTTTTTGAAAGGAACAATGTTCGTCTCTTCAATTCATAATTTCAGTTCAAAGAATATTCCAGTTCAGGGTTCAAAGACTATTAGCATAGCTCCAGTTCAAAGAACATTCCAGTTCAAGGTTCAAAGACTATTAGCATAGCTCCAGTTCAAAGAATATTCCAGTTCAAGGTTCAAAGACTATTAGCGTAGCTCCAGTTCAACGAATATTCCAGTTCAAGGTTCAAAGACTATTAGCATAGCTCCAGTTCAAAGAATATTCCAGTTCAAGGTTCAAAGACTATTAGCATAGCTCCAGTTCTAAGAATATTAGATCCAGTTCAAAGAAAGCCCCATATATTCCAGTTCTAAGTATTTTAACATAGTTAAGATCAATACTTCAAATAACTTGACAGTATTTAAAAAAAATATTCTGAAAGAAACAATCTTATTTTTTTCAATTCCTGTTACAGTTCAAAAATATGACTCTTTTCCAGCAATACACTATCTTAGTACTTGAGTTCTATAAACAGTATATCAATTTTATTTTGAACTACTTATTGTTGCTAATGTTTAAGTTTATTTTACAGTTTATGATTCTTTTTCAGAACGTGACTAAAATTTATTATGGTGAAATCTATTGTTTCTAAAATAATGTAGTCATTTTCAATGCACTTATACACTGATAAATATCACACATTCATAGGTGATATTTATTTGTACTCTTTATTTAAGGACAAATAAACTAAGTAAAAGTTTTAAATGCAGTCATATATTATCTCCCCCAATTTGCGTGTTTTGAAGATTGATCAAAACTATTAATTTACTTTAGGTTGTAGATGATGTGGTTAAATATAAAAGAAAAACATTTAAAAGTAGCACAACAAAGTATGAAAGATCATTAATATATAAAGTGGTGATAATGTTCTTAGATAATTTTAAATTTACGACATTTTAAGTAAATATTTCATTTGTTGAGGGGGAACTTACTTTTCTGTCAATCTTAATTACTCTCTATGCATTTATTGCCTTTTAACAAACTAATTTAGGAGCTCGGACAAATTATTATCTCTATTCATGATAATATATTAGTTCCTAGCGTGTCTGTTTATGGCACTAAAATTTTATTTGTTGTTAAATGACTTATGTTGAGGTTTAAATTTTTTCTCATAAGTTTTGAAATACTGTTTTTAACTGTTTAGTTTTATTGTCGTACAATAACTTTTCTTTTTATCTGTAAAACGTTTGAGTTTAATACGCAGACTTGGCATACGGGGAATTTTACATGAGTGTTAAATACTTTAAATATGGATTATGAAATATAAAGTACAACAAACGGGTGGCTGTTGTTAGATGGATTTTATCAACAGAACATTTTAAATTATTCAAATTGAATTATAGTAAGGTTTAAATTCTTTCACATAAAGTTTAAAAATACTGTTTCGAACTGTTTAGTTTTATTGTCGTATTTTTTTTATCAGTAAAATTTTTAAGTTTATTACGTAGACTTAGCATACAGGGATTTAGCATACGTATTAAATACTTTGTATTTAGATTACAAAGAGTAGAGTGGTATAAAAAACGGATGGCTCCTGTGAGATGGATTTTATAATCAAAACATTTGAAATTTTTAATTTAAAGCAAATTAGATATGCAAGAGATATACATTAGATATATTAGATAAAGCAAATTAGAACAATATCGTTTTAATGCGATGTTGTTGGTTAGAAATATTTTAAATCACTCACATTTTGACAATATTAGTTAAACTAAACATATTTGCCTACTTTAAGTCGTATATTACATTCTGGAATACACAGATTCTAAACAAAAATAATTTGTGTAGAATTCGTTTTGATACGCAATGGTGCACTAAATATATATGTTTTGGTTTAATTTTGTTTTAATACGAATTAGTAGATATACCAAAATTTTGTATTGAACTAGTTTTTATAAGAATACTAAACTCAGCGGCGCGACAGACCTTGAGAGCCAAAGCCTACTGTGCCCATCTCAGTTTTCTTGACCTTGGGCACTGGGGTGCAGGAGCAGATGATCCAGTCAGGTGGTCAGCCGAACTCGGAACCCCCAATGTTTAGTTCCCAAGCATGCTTGGTACTCATTTATCGACCCACTGAAGGGATGAAAGGCTGAGTCAGCCTTGCCCGGCCCGAGGATCGAACCAGGGAATTGTGGCAAGGCAGCGCGAAGCGCTACCGCTCAGCCACCGGGCGTCAGTTTTTATAAGAACTGTCATTGAAATTAATTTTAGTTCAAACTAATGGTATAACTTGCTGGGCCCATATCCAAGAAGTCGTGGGTTCGATCCTCGCCGGCCGAAGACTCCCCGTGTAGTAAATGGTGACTGATGCACGTTAAATCTGTCGAGTCTCAAAGTCCTCCATGTTCCCACAACAAATCAATACCTCTGGGGGTACTGATCCAGGAGTTTCCTTGTCTTCTGGATTGGTTCAAAATTACAAGGCTACGGAGTTGAACGTAAGTAGTCGTAAACCCATGAAATTGGGCCGGCTGTTCAACGACGGTTATAAAATAAAATAACAATAAAATATGCTATAAAAATAAGCAAAGGTAAAGTGAGATTTCTTAGAAATATTTTTATATTAGATGATTTTTTAGTGTGTGATGATTTTTAGGGAGATTTTTTAGAAATATTTTATATAAATAAAAAGTTAGGGATATTAGAAAATTTGACACAGACTCAGAAAAAGGAGAATATTTAATATGCTTAATAAAGTTTATGAACAGGTATACGTCTTTGATTTAATAGAATTTTTATGCATATCATCATCTTTATGCTAATCAATTTTTTTATTATTCATCATTTCTTTAAAAATATCAAAATGTTTACATTATTTTTTACTAATGTAAAAATAGTAATTAATGGTTTTGAGAGTTAGAAACTAAAATAATAAATGATCATATTAAAAAAATATTTACGTGTTGGAATTTAGAAATTATGTTTGAAAACGTTTACTTTTATCATACTGGATTTAAATTACTTTAAAGAGAAAAGTTAGAAGTATTTAGTTTAAATAGTTGAAATAATGTAAACCGAAAAGCATTTTAATTTCACGCAATGCGTAATGCTTTAATAATGCCACTTTGACTGAATAATAGCGCTGTCCTAGGATATTACTGGGATATCCTAAGATGGTTGCTTAATTCGAAAAGTGATCTAGTAAAACCTAATTGAAATGTCGGTATTGCAGTTAGGGTTTCATCAGGATAATTACTGCAAAGGAAATGCGTGTCCGATGCTATAGCTAATTAACATTCCTACAAATGTGCTTGATAAAGTTCAAAATTGTTTCCTTTAATTAATATAGTGACTAGAGAATTGTAAGTTATAATAAAAGTGCTCATTTTAAATTTTAAAAACTGATTATTGGGATACTAATATTAAAAGTATTTAAGCATGAATGAATAGTTTACGTTAATTCTTTATTCTAATGGTAATAATTTCTTTAGACAATTTAAATTTAAAAAAATAGTTAAAATGATTAAACAAAATTAGTCATTTATAATTTTTTGTAACAAATAAGAAATAAATGTGTATAGTATATTTTAATCCGTAATAAAATAAAATACTGAGAATTATTACTGAATACATTATTTAATGTTTGATGTAAAAACAACAAAAGTTTGAGTTACTGTTTTTTTAGTTACATTTTTGACCATGTGTGAAATTTAGAAGAAAAAATGTCTTGAATAGAGATTTTTTATTTAGTTACTGAAGAGCTGTGTTTTAAAAGCATGTTGGATGGCCGCACACCTCTCCATGTCTTTGAAAGAGGCTCTGTGAGTGGTGTGAGGTATAGGAATGAGGTCTTGGGGCCCTATGTTTACTTTTTCAGGGGTGCAGTTGGCTCTAAGTTCATTTTAATAGACGATAACGTGAGGCCACGTGGAGCTCTTCAGGTCGACTAATTTCTAGAGAGGGAAGATATTCACCGGATGGATTAGCCAGCCAGATCTCCAGACCTCAACCCTGTAGAGAACGTCTGGAACGTTCTGGGGAGGGCAATTGCAACTCTCTACCCAACTCCAAGAACCATCCGTGGAATGAAAACAGCGATGCTGAATGAGTGAGATCAAGTGCCACAGGAAATGATGAACTGCCTTATTTCAAGTATGAAATCACGCTGCAAGGCTTGTATATCTCTAAGAGGGGACCATACCCGTATTGACCCTTTTTTGTATTTATTCTGGAACCGCTGTTTCATACCTTTCTACTCCAACGAGAGTTACGCACGATCATGTGTGTATTACAATTGTTGAATGGCTATTTGTTTGTATTGCATCAAATTTCATTAAAATTGGCCCAGTAGCTCTAGAGATAATCGACCCAGTCTGCAAATTCTCTTAATTTCTTACAACAATGTACAAGGCTGCGGAGTTGAACATTGGTAGTCATAAACCACCAAAATTGCTGCTGTTCAGCAATGGTCGCATGTTCAACGACGGTTATGAAATAAATCTGGCTAGTCAACCCGTTCAGAACCGTGATTACATATACCTGATGACGTGGGTCATTCGTCATGGCTCATGGTATTATACATGAGGCGAGCTTTTCTGAATCCAACAGCGTATGATCTAACGAAGTGTTTTCCAATCTTATGACTTTTGTGTACCCTTTCTAAATTTTTCGTAACATTGAGTACCACTAATAGAGAAACGAAGGAATTTTTTACGATAAAAAAAATCGCGCAAAAGTTAAAAATCACTGTCAACACCACTAATTATTAACTGTTAACTCTGCCAAAAGTAGCCAATGGAAAAATACGTAAACGTAAATTTTCATGGCTAGCTTTGTTTTTAAATAAAATTTTTTGAAATTTTCGTTTGTTGCAAGATATTTCGCATAAGAGCGCTTACCCCCGCTAAACTGTTCGCGTACCCCTGGGGGTACACGTACCACACTTTGGGAAACATTGATCTAACGGACTTCAATTACGAAAGTTTTATTTCAATTTTATAAGTGACACTAGATGGAGGTTGAAGTCCGTTATAATTTCTCTCTGTCTCTCTCTCTCTCTTTCTCAAGAGGATTGGGCACACATGAATTACTTATTTTTGATTGGATTTTTGCTTGACGGAGTAGGAAGAGGAAGGAATACTTATTGGTAGATGGGGGTGTAGACTTGTCGTTCACAATCGCAAGATATTTTTTTTTCAGTATCACGAACATTTTACTGCAGTATATTCAGGTACGATAGTAAACTGGAAATTTCAGCATATTTGATTGCAGTAATGACTTTATATAATTTTTTTAATGAAATTAGGCTTATATGGAGAAAATTAGCGTACGTACACTCTAGGAGTATGTGGTCCTGCGGAAGAGCTTCTTTCTCCTTTCATCTTGTCATGAAATATTCAATTAAATACAACTCATAAGTAATTTATTATTTAAAAAAGAAAATAAATACCCCTTTTATTATTTACTGATAATTATATTAATTGCATTTTCCTTTTCTGCAGATACAAAGTTGCATTGATGGGAGGTGATGAAGTGGGGAAGACGTCTCTCATTAGACAGTTTCAAACCTCTGAATACATTTGCGCCTTTGATACGAGCTATGGTGAGTTATACTTTGATGAACCTTCTAAGGTACAATCATTATTTAGCAACCATAGAGCAAAAAAGTCCAATATCGGAGAAAATCAAAAAATTGCCTAGAAACAACAGTGAAATATCTACTGAAAGGAATTTTTTGACAAAATTTTCCCTAAACTCCACATTTTAGTGTCCAATATTACACGGTGAAAAAGTTTCTGGTAAGATTACTGTGAGACTTTTCCGGTAAAAAAAAATTATATATATATATACAGTGAGACCTGTTTTTGTGCGGTCCTTTTTTATGCGATTCTGTTTTTGTGCGATTGGTTTTATGCGATTTTATTTTTGTGCGATTTTTTTTGTGCGAATTATTTTTATGCGGTATATGAACCTTAACGGCGTTAGCACCAGTTTAATGTTTCCTATCAATGTGCATATGCATGTTGTGGACGAACTCTGATTACGTGGTCTCCTTGACAACGATGTATCTGAACTTCGCGATGCTCTGTTTATTTATTTTAATAAGTTCATTTATTATCGTCAACTCCATTTTCTCTTCTGTTTAAAATTTATTCTACGCTAAACAAGTCAGTAAAAAATCGTCTGCTGTGTTAAAATACTTTGTATTTTAAAATTAAACCATTATTTTTATTTTGTAAATTCTCGTCTGCGCGTATCTCAAATATACGCTTCGTATTCAGAGTTTTTTACACGATTCATGTGATTAAGAATTCACTTTATAGTGAGATTAAAGGTAAATAAATTAATTACTTTTGTTTCTATTTATATGTAGTTTTTATGATTTTTATTTTATTTTTAGACATAGTAAGTTCTCCCTTAAAATGAATAATTATAGCCAAAACAAAGTAAAAAGACAGACAATAGAAACAAAAATTCTAATTATTAAATAGACTGGTGAAGGATCCACAGCTAATGAATTTAAATTAGATCAGAGAGCTATACACAAACGTGTATGAATCTCTTAATAATACAACAAACGACAGTAGTAAAAGAGCATCGTATTCGAGAAATATTGTAATAGAGAAGACGGCTCTCGTGCTGTGGGTTAAAGATTTAAATAAAAAACGAATCCCCGTTCACAAAGAATTAATTCAAGAAAAAGCTAGACAGTATTTCAACCAACTGAAGAACCAAGTTCGTCTTCCTGTTTACGAGAAGTGACATTTTCTGCGAGCAATGGCTGGTTTGCTGGATTTTTACAACGGTACGCACTTCATAATGTGAAGATACAAGGCGAGGCAGCGTCCGCCGATGAAACAGCTGCAATGAATTATCGCAAAGTATTAGCGGAAATCATTGATGATGGTGGATATTGCCCAGATCAAGTATTTAATGCAGATGAGACTGGGTTATTCTGGAAAAAGATGCCCAGCCGAACATTCATTGCGAAATCGGAGAAAATTGCAAGTGGTTTTAAAGCGGCAAAGGATCGAATCACACTTCTTCTTTGCAGCAATGCCTCTGGTGCAAAGATGTTAACACCACTTATTATAAATAAAGCTTTACACCCACGCGCTCTAAAAGGCGTAAATTTATCAGAATATCCAGTACACTTCATGGCCAATAAAAAAGCATGGGTCACATCAGCTGTATTTGCAACATGGTTCAACGATTCTTTTGTACCAGAAGTTGAAAAATACATGAAAGAGATGGGTCTTCCGTTTAAAGCATTGCTAATTGTAGATAATGCACCCGGTCATCCCTGTATAGAACATCCTAATGTACAAATAGTGTTTTTACCACCAAATACGACTAGCCTTATACAACCACTGGATCAGGGCATAATCGCAAATTTTAAGAAACATTATATCAAATTAACTTTCAGTTACATTTTGAAAAAGCTGGAGAGCGATAAACTAAACCTGACTGAAGTTTGGAAAGAATTCTCAATTTTAGACTGCATACACCATATTATTGCAGCAATTGGGCAAATCAAACAACACACATTAAATTCGTGCTGGAAAGCGATCTGGCCTGAATGTGTAATTAATCGAAACGTCACCGAAAACGCGTCAACGTTATTATCTGAAATTAGTGCGCTCGCACATAACATCGGCGGAGAAGGCTTTGATTCTTTCGGCGTTAATGACTTGGACGAGATGATTGAGGACCAAACTGTGGACGATAGTGACATTATCAATAGTTTGATAGATTATGAAAATGGACAAGAAGAACCGGAATCTATTACAGCAGATAAAATATATGCAGGGATCCAGATTTCGAAAAAATTGGAAACGTATTTTCTTAAAATAGATAAAAATGTGGAAAGACGCTTAAAATTCCAAAAAGAACTGAGATCATGCATGTCTCGCTATCGTGACGTTTACATGCAATTGACTAGTCGACCGTCGTCACAAAAACTGATCACTGACTTTATGGTACCAAAAAACAAATCAATTGAAACCCTATCTTCAAGCGACGACAGCGATTTTCAACCAATTCATTACAAGAAGATGCGCGTTTTGGATTACGACGAGTAGCGGCAAACTATTTAAAGTATAGTTTGAAAACTTCTTCATGTATATGTACAATGAAGAATTAAATATTTTTAAAATTTCTTTAGGTCTAATTTAATTATTTAATTTTATTGAAAGCATTCTCTCATCTATTTCATAAATCATTGATGTATTTTCTGAGTCCGACTTTTTTTATGCGGTTCCTATCAACCGCATAAAAAAAGTTTTTGGTGATATATCGTACAAACTTGTTTATTACATGTCAGAATTTATAAAATTTTCGAATTTTTTTTTGTGCGATTTCTTTTATGCGGTCCCTATCTACCGCACAAAAAAAGGTTTTACTGTATATATATATATATATATATATATATATATATATATATATATATATATATATATATATATATATATATATATATATATATATATATATATATATATATATATATATATATATATATATATATATATATATATATATATATATATATATACAAGAAAACACGAAGAAAGTTAAGAAAAACAATAAGTTTCATTTATTGCGCATAAGCTGCAAGTAAACAGAACTCATTTGATAAGTTCAAAATGAAGATAAAACAAAGAAAAATTATAGACATATGAAAAAAAGGGGGGGAATAATAAGTAAAGAAATAACAAGCAGCAGTTTAAAAAAAAAAGAAGAAAAAAAAGGATGAAATTTTATTTAAAAAAAACGGAAAAAAGGAAATAATCTTTTTTTATCAGCCCACCCCTATGCCATCAGGTTAAACGTGGGAGATTTTCATGGCTCTCCTCTCCGTATAACGCAAATGTAGATTAGTTCCATCAAAAAGTCATCCACGAAGACAAATTTCTCCTAATATTTGATCCAGGAGTTCCCTTGTCTTTTGGATTGGATTCAAAATCACAAAGGAAACGGAGTTGAACGTTAGAAGTTGTAAAATCAAAAACTGTGTCGGTTGTTCATTGACAGTTATAAGATAAAATTTTTATTATTTTGTACTTAAAAATGGAATTATCATGATTGAAAATATGAAATGAAATTCATCACTGTTTCTCAAATATACTATAAAGTTAATTATTTTAGATAATTTAGATTCAAATAGACTGTGTACTGATGAAATATCTTTTAGAGTAATGATAGGAATTAAAATTTTTAATATATATATATATATATATATATATATATATATATATATATATATATATATATATATATGCTCCTCACACTATTGTATTGATATATTTTGCTTTGGCTATATTGATACAATGTGAGAAAGCACTCTTTTTTGCATATATAATCGTGTGGGCTGATGAAAAGATTATATCTTTATTTTCCGGATTTTTAAAAAAAATTTCATCCTTTTTTTTCCAGTTGTTTATTATTTTTTTTCATTATTATTTTTCTCCCCCCCCCCATCTTTTTTTTTCATATGTCTATTATTTTCCTTTGTTTTATCTTCATTTTGAACTTATGTAATGAGTTCTGTTTACTTGCAGCTTATGCGCAATAAATGAAACTTTTTGTTTTTCTTATTTTTCTTCGTGTTTACTTGAATTTATTTATTTTGTTGTGTATATATATATATTAGATGTTAAACTAAAAAAACAATCTTGTAATCATATGTAAAAAGAATTACCTTGTTCAATAATATGATACAGATTTTTCTGGATGCCGCAAATTTACACAATATTTTGGTCAACATGTTCTAATATTTCAAACAATATGTGATAGTCTTCAAATATAATATTGTAAATTTACCGCAATCATAATAAGATGTTAAACTGAAATAAAATATCTTGTAATCAAGAACAAGAAGAATCAACTTACTAGATAATATAGCTCAACTACATAATTTACTATAACAGCAGTATACTTATAAAATATTATGATAAACAATAATAGTCAAGTTCGAGAGAGTAATAGATAAATAAAAACATGAATGAATGTCTAGTTCAATTCAAATTATTGTTCATGAAGCTTAAGTTTCTCAATTTTCTATCTAAACGAAATCTAACTCAACGACTTAAAAAAAATTGAAATCGATATTTTATTACAATAAACAACAACAATAATTGTCTTCTTTCATCAGATTCTGAACAATTTTAATAGAATTTTATTAAAAGCAACTCAAATGTAATTGAAGATCAAAAAAAAAAAATATACAAAAAAGTATTTTTTGTATAGCATAATTAAAATACACTTACAAGTGTACCAGGAAAACACCAAACAAAACCAATTTATTGAAAGTGTAAAACCAAGTTTAAAAAAAAAACAATCTCCTTTAAAGAAAAGTCTAACAATTCCATCAACTTTTTCAATCTCAGCGCCATTTTTTTTTCTCTCCCTCTCTCTCGACGCATTTCCTCGAAAAAGAAATTTCCTCCAATAGGGTGATCGTATTTCATTTCTTTAATAACATCTTAATTTGATAGTTCCACATCTAGAACTTTTTTTTATTCCAAATTCTCTCATCTCCCTACAGATAGCTCTCAACTAAGAATATTGATTCACGTTTATAACATTGACCGACACTCTTTACTCACGAGTTGCTTTTGTTCTTCTTTTGGAATAGTGTTGCTAAAAGCGTTGCCATTGGCAACAGAGTGTAATGTATGATCCGCTACTGTAATCCTTTCTCCTTCGTCGTAACGCATTTTATCTGTTACGGTAATGTGGAGTTATTTGAACTTATATGATTTGGTTTCGATTATCTAAGACTAAATATTTTTCTTGGCAAATTATTTTCTGAATATGTAAGAGATACCGTTCTTTTATTTTCTTGATTACTTAACTTGGGATGGTCCATAAAAAAGAACCTCTTTTCGCTGCAAGTAATAAAAATGCTTGAAAATTGAAAAATGAGGTTGTAACTTTTTTTTCCATCAAAATTTAACTTATTGTTTAAATGTATTATGGGGACCAAAAAATAATGTCTTTTCGGGGCATTAAATATTTGTTAGTCTTCAAAGCTTATTCACTTTTTTTTATCCATTTTGATTCATTTTCGATCAGGCATTGAAAGGTTGTTGCTAACGAGGGTGAATACATTAATAATTAAAAATAAAATCTTGATAATAAATATCAAATACTTTCCGGTTCCCGTGATATTTGTACTTTTTTCTGCAAAATATTTCTCAGATTGATGTCTAGTGCTTTTATTAAAATTTTACTGCTTTTTTTACATTATATATCATAAGTCGAAAGTAATAATAGCAAATTAAAAGAGTTTCAAAGATTTTGAATGATTACTTTCAATGCATAAATCTCATATTTTTACTCCTTATCTTAATGTCTGTATTTAAAATTTAACTTATTAAAATTTTACTGCTTATTTTACATTATATATTATTAGTCAAAAGTAATAATAGCAAACTAAAAGAGTTTCAAAAATTTTGAATGATTACTTTCAATGCATAAATCTTATATTTTTACTCCTTATCTTAATGTCTGTATTTAGAATTTAACTTATTAAAATTTTATTTAATTTAATAAACTTATTTAATAAAGTTTCGCACACAATTTTAAAATTCGTTTTACCCAAGATAATTCCACCCAAAAATAATTTTTAATAATTATTTGTTATTTTAATTGTTTTATTTAAAAAACTTATTTAATAAACTTATTTAATAAAGTTTCGCACGCAATTTTAAAATTCGTTTTACCCAAGATAACTCCACGCAAAAATGATTTTCAATAGTTATTTTTATTATTTTATTTAATAAACTTATTTAATAAAGTTTCGCACATAATTTTAAAATTCATTTTACCCAAGATAACTCTACGCAAAACTAATTTTCAATAATTATTTGTTATTTTTATTATTTTACTTAATAAACTCAAAAATATTTCGAATGGTAAGGTATGCAAATTTTTTTACATCATTTTAAAATATGTAAATTTACATGACAAAATACTAATCGAAATCGGTGGAACAGGTTCTGAGAAATCGAATTTTAAATGTACTACTTTCTAAAATTCCATTTCTCAGGAACTATTCGAGCGATTTTGCTTAAATTTTGTGTTTGTCTTATAAAATTCTACAAAATTATACAAAATTTGTATACATTACAACTCAAAACTTTTCGAGTATTATTAAATGAAATAATTAAAATTTTTAATAATAAATCCATAAAAAATAAAATTTACAAGAATGTCGCGCCAATTTTACATACCCTCATAATTTTTAAACAAAATTTACAATTTTTGGATGTTCAGAAAAAAATAAAATTTTAAAAACGGATTGGGCAAGAACCATTTCTTCCTCGAAATTCTTCGCCAATTTATGCTTTCTCAGTAGATTACTCGCCACCATCTTCACTATATTTCTATTTGTTCCTTTTGTCTACATGTGAACAAGAACAGTTTTTGCCCATCATAGCCCCTCTTCATTGTATAATAAACTCTCGATGAAAACCTATTTTACCCGTTATTTATTTATCAAAACTTAGTAATCTTTAAAATGAAACAGATGACGATCCAATCGTGATGTTTTTGCGAAAAATGGGCATGAATTGTCTCCCTTTATCTTCAAGTATTATAAATTTTTCATCAAGTCTAATTGTTGTTATAATTTTCTCCAGTAACTAGCTTTGATGTGGGACAGAATTTTTCAAGATAAAAAGAATTCGTTTATAGACATTAGGCAATCTTCTAATTTAAAGAATGTTAAAAAAAAACATTTAAGAATGCGATGCAATTTTGATGTTTCTGAAGATTTTATTTAATTGATTAAATTTCGTATTTATCTTTAGGTATTTATTGGCATTTTGTTTTAAGCATAAATTACACTTTTATTTGAATTATTATCCTTTTTTGAATTAAATTTATTAATTTGTAATTTATTAAAATTTTAATATATTTATTTACAAATTATTATATTATTATCAATATAATAATTTCTTAATATTATATAATATACTAACTTATTAATATTACATAACATACTAACTTATTAATATATATAAATTTATTAATAAGTTGAGATTTATAATTGTTTTATGGGAAAAGCTAACAATAAACATGTTTTTAAAAATTTTAGCAATTGTTTTTCATTTTAAAGTTTTTTTTAAATATTTTTTTGTAATTTTTAGGAATTTTTAGGTCATTAACATAACGGCCCTGGTAATAAAAATCATTTTTAAAGTTGATACTATAAAATTGACAAATATTATTAAATATTTCATTCAATTTCTAGATCTTTATCTTCAAGCCTTTACTGAACTCTGTATTACAAATATTATTGTATTTTGAAATTCCTTATTAATTTTTTTTAAAAAAATAACAATTGCTCCAAGTCAAAATGTTAAAAAAAATTCAGTTCTGGAAGGATAGTTAACATATTGACTTTTTCTTAGCTTATTATGTGCATTTCGGTATAAATTTGTTTTAAAATATTAAAGGAAAATGATTCGAAAGCTTTTCACGCGGCAAGGTTACTAAAAATATTTCAGAGAAAATCGAAAATATTCTATACAATAGCTCACTATCTGAGTAGCAAACAATTTCACATGCGTTTTCAAATACGAAATATATTATTGTGCTGAACAAATATGAATATTTTTTATTGAGGAAGAGTAAGTAAATATGAATATAAAAATGTACCAATAAATATTTCAGTTTTCTGTCTTGTTTGACTTTAACATCCCATGTATGCGTCACAGTGAATGAACGAAAATGGTTTTTGACGACTTTCACCGGTGAATGTCAATGCCCAAAATATTTTATAGTTCCGATTTGATATTAATGTATACATCAATATTTATTCAGTATTTTAATATATGATTAGGAGAAACATTAATGTTGCAAGCACCGAGCAAGTACAAGGATAATGACCGGTATTCGCTACCCAAACTTATTTTAGATTAGAACTCTTAGCCCAGTTTACACTTGTCCGGTATTCCCTACATTGATGTTTCTTTCCTTACCTGCTCCCGCTTGCGAAAGAATTGAAACAAATCATTCGCATAGGGAAGGATCTCAAAATTGAAAGGCTAGTGGTGCATGCTTGTTGTTTTGCAAATAGTGCAATCAGATTCAGGGTTCAAATTGCGTCAGCGACTGCTCGATTCGTATACAATTCTTTGGTTACCCTCCATTGACTTCCAAAGAAAATTATCAGTAGTTAGCAGATTACAGATTGTCATCGGGCTAAACACTGGAGGTTTTCATCTACATATAATCTCAAACACGAGTCACCTTCTTGTTAACTTCTGGAGTGACCTCTTTTATCTCAGTACTTCATGTAGGAATTTCATTAGTGTTTACTTTTAGTAATGCTACAATTTTTAAATGCATTTGCTTATTAGTTTTATTTATAAGAATTGGTTTTTTCGTATTTAAATACTTTGTTAAATTGTGGAGGATATGCTATTTTAATTTTAATTCTCAGTCGATACTTAATAATTCAAAATTCTAGTTTTAAAAAATTTTTAAACACATCTCAAATCTAAAACAAATACATTTTACCTTTTCAGATACTACTAAAGACTATGCTATAACTGTGATATTAAATAAAGAAGAATCCGAATTAGAATTTGTTGAGTTGCGTTCACCTGATGATGAGGTAACTATTTCTTAAACTATTGTGTAACTATTCTTTGCTGCCACATATTCTATTTCATCACAATGTTGTCCTATGAATTTTTACATTTCCATTTAGTAATAAAATCAACTTAAATTTGTTAAATTTAAATAAATATTATTATTAAGGGATATATCATGATTCAAATTTGTTTTATTTGAACTTTTGAAAGTTTCGCTATTCGTAAAACTAATTTTATTTATATTTACTCATTTTTATTGAAAGCAATATTGTATTGAATAATATTGAATTATATTGTATTGAATAATATTGAATTATATTGTATTGAATAATATTGTATTATTGAAGTATTTTAAAAATGCATGAATATACTTATAATTTTTAGAAATTGGTATTTTTGAAAAATACAATTTAATTTTTTTCAAATTGAGTTTTTTTTTTTAATTTTGCATTTGTGTTATATTACTTACACTCGTAAATAATTGATATTCAAATATTATTTTGAAAATGTGCAAGAAGAAATATGCAGAGTTTATAAATAGATTATTTTAAGTTATTCAAATTTTAATGAGGAACAGCATCTTTTCAGTTTCGATCTCTCTATTGATGAACTATACGTTGGTTTACAGTAGATTTAATCTTAAAATCCTTGACACAGTGGCCGAAATTAGTATATATGTAAAGAAACAAATTTTGATCTCCCTAATCTGTTTTTCTAGAAATGAGAATTTGTTTTCCTTCCTCATTTAAATAGTAATTTGATTCTAATAATGTGCACATTTTTCAGTTTAATTTGAACGAAGAGTTCAAAAATATATATTAAGGGCTGTGGATCATCCTAAATTCTTCTTTTTCTTTGATAAAAGTTGCAATTTAGGTATCGAAATACTTACTTAAAAATTGTATCTCTTGTGTTTACATACAGTGAAATATGCTTAAAATATATGTATATATAACATAGGGATCCTGTTGTAATTGGCATGCAAAATAAAGAGCAAATTTTTAATTTTTAAATGACATCAGAGCTAATTAATATTTTTTTTAAAAATCATTATAAATATTGAATATTTTCTTCTCTTTCCATGCATCCTAAATAAGCTGATCAGCTTTCCAATAAAGTAAAAACTGATAGCAAAATTCCTAAAACGACTTTCAAAAACGCACCTTTTTACATTTTTAATTAGTTAAAAAAATAATTCTTGTTAGAGAATCTCTGAGAAGAATTTCTGTTCTTAGAATATTCAACTGAAAAGATGAAGCAGTGAGTTTTCAAAAATCTGTATTGAAATTTTAATACTCACTTTTTTTAGTCTTAGCTGGACTTGGTTAGCTTGTGGGGGGCGGAGTTATCGACCATGCCAACCGTCATCTATCAAAAGGTACCTCTTGAGAGAATCAAGTTAGCATGCTTTATATACTAGTGAATGATGTTAAACTTTCATAGTGGTAGTTACGCCACAGTACTCCCCCACCAGAATTTTATCAGGGATATAATTCGATGAACAGATCTCACTAGTTGCTGTACTTGTGAAAGACCGGGAGAGAGAGTCACCGGATTTTTTTTTTTTTTTTTTGAGTGCTGAATGTGAGAGGTGTATTGACATCACAGTCGCTCCTGTGTTGCCATTAGCAGTCGAGAGTATGCAGGCGTTGAGAGTGTAGACGTTGTGTGTTCGAGACGAGACTGAGTAGCAACAGCGCAGGAGGTGAATAATGCATTCACATATAGCAAGTCAACGGTTCAATGTGGACTATCCATCGAAGTAGGCGTTACCGTTAAGAGATTACGAAGTGGGCGTTACTTGCGTGAGCAGATCACGTTCGAAGGTCACCAATGTGGGGGCGGAGTTATCGACCATGCCTACTGTCATATATCAAAAGGTACCTCTTGAATGAATCAAGTTAGCATGCTTTATATACTAGTGAATGATGTTAAACTTTTGTAGTGGTAGTTACGCCACAAGCTTATAATAAATGGAAATTGAAAGTAGTATAAATTGTCTTTGTTTTATGTATTTTTAAGTATCAATGCCTGTTTCTTTATATATTTCTATATGGTTGTGCGTATTATTATGATGTTTTGAGTATTATAATGGCACTTTTTTATATTTATATATATCTTAATACAAGAATTTTTTACGTACACATCTAATTTTATAATCAACAAAATTGCTGAAATTTTGAAATTATTTATGTGTAATTCCCTATAGTATGAGATGAGATCATACAATCACCTGATACTCAGCATCCAATATATTCGAATTTGCGCCCAATATTTCGAACAATTTCATCACTAAAAAATATTTAAATTTTTTTTCTGTTCATATGCTTTCCCAAAATGATTTTAAATTTAAAAATTAAAAATTTTACCAGCAATGGTGGAAAATTTTAATTAAAATAAAAAAAAGTATATAAGAAGGCTAAGAAAAGGTAAAGGCTCAGAGATAGGCTCGATTCGAGTGGTTTTTTGGAATGTTTTATGCTACATGAATATTTCATTATTTGAGTCAAATAGATTTCTTTTTTCGTGTCTAAAATGTAAAAAAATACTTTGCAAAAATGTCATAGTACATGTAAGAAAATGCTAAGAAATTTAAATTTATCACTTTTATTTAACAATTAAAACTAACTAAAAAAGTTAATTAAGTTGAAATAAATTTCTGTTTAAGAGATATGGGTTTATTTTCTCCTAAATTAAATATTTTGAATAAAAAAATATCATTTTCTGTCACTATTTTTAGCTTGGATCTCATGTACTAATGAATACTTGTTTTTCTTTACACAAAATAAATGTGTAAGTTATATTTCAGAACAATTTTCATCTCTCAAAAACATTTTATAGTTTTTTGTACTCTTAAAAAACCATAAGATTTTATCGTGTGAAATGTAACTTTGTGATTGATTTTGAAACCTTTTTAAGATATTTCATTTGAAACATTTTGTCTGGGTTCCGAAGATATATTTAAAATATGTGCTTATTTTTGATACCAAAATAAGCGGAAAAGAAATATTTTTTGGAAAAGAAATCTTCAATGCATCTGGTTTAAAAGATAGTGTGTAATACCAGTAAGGGTGGGGTTTGTTTGGTGATGAATATTTTCCAAACATTTTTCAATTTCTTGTTTATTTCCTGTAGTCTTTAATACAGTCTTAATGCTTAAAACTTTTAACCTAATTCTTTAATATAACCTAAAATAGAATGAAAAATATTATAGCTAACTGAAACTGGAAAAAAATTGACAAATTTTATACTGCTAAACATGACGAAAAAATTAAATTAATAAAACATACGATACGAAAACTGAAATTAATTATGTATTTATTTATATATTTATAGTATTATATAAACTTACTACAAATTATTTATTTCAACACAGAAAATTACTTGAAGATTAATAGCTGTGTTTTTATTGACGTAATTTCAAAAAGTTCTTTTAAATGGGTTTTACCATTATCAAACTTAAAATAAACTAAAAAATCCATTTTTTCGATTTTTCATAATTATTGGATTTTGTAAAGTATCTATCATGGGTATATTATAAACTATTGAAATACTTAAAACTTGCTTTAAGTATAACTAATTTTAAGTTTTACTTGGTTGTGATTAGAATTAATAGAAAAGTATATGTTAATTAATAAGTTGAGTTAGAACTTAATTTTACAACTCAGTTTTTCAAACTCTGTGCATTAAAAATTCCGTTTTAAGTATAGAGAAAGCCAAATAAACATTTGTTAAGTATTGTCCCGATTTTCAAGACATTTTTGAAGCGGAACAAGAACTTAGCTTGTTAATATTTTCCAAAACCTTTTTATGGAAGACAAAATACAAAAAAAAAAAACATTTAATGATCTATTTTATACACAGGGTGTTCTGTAATTGGCCTTTTCAATATGTATTATTAGAATCTGAAGGAAAAATAAATGAATAATTATTTTTTCATTAAAGATTGTAAATTTTTTTTCAATAGAACAATTATTAAATTCTGATAAATCGCTGTTGCTAAAAGCAAGATAGATTAAGAACCTCAAAACCTGTTTGATTGTCTGTGGAGAATTTAGAGATACGATCGCTTAAAGCATCTTCAAATTTCGCTAAAAAGTTTTGTTTCGTTTCGTTAAACTTGTTTTATGTTTTTAGCTCCACATTTCGTCAGGTTTTGAGTTATGTTTGATTTCTTCCTTGCTATTTATATTAATGAAACCTCAATTTCTATAATTTTTTATGTTATCCACAAAAATTTTAAAAAGTTTTTTTTTAATTGTAACCAAAGGTAACATAAGAGAACATTATTAGAGATGAGCTCGGCCTCGCTATTGGAGGGCCGCGAGCCTTCTCGATTTCAGACTCGGTCTGAGCTTGCCTCAGCCCTAAACATTGTGTATAGATATTTTTTTATAAAACGAATGAGACATTCTTACCTTGCATGACCAGCTTATTTACTGCAATTTAAGCATTTGTGTAGAATTAAAAGATATATTGGGCAACTGATAACAAGTTTTGTAGCTACAAGTAATTCTACCGTTAACCTGTAACTATCAATATATCTCTTCTGTGGTAACTTGTATATATATATATATATATATATATATATATATATATATATATATATATATATATATATATATATATATATATATATATATATGTATATAAAATTTTTCTTTTAAGTGATTTAATTTATCGAAATAGCTGAGTACTTAAAATATCAATTAATAATCTAAAACACATATAAAAATAATCTTTATTGAGATTAAGCGAATATAAATGAAAGTATAATTTAATTACAGTTGTGCCAATTTTTTTTTTTTTTACTTTTTGATGCGACATCATTTAAACTGTTAGAAATTGCTGAATAAGGTATTTCAGTGAAGTTTCTGTACGACCTGATTTATTTGAAAACTTTAACAATAATAAAATTGCCATTGATTTAGCGTACAAATTCTATCATTCAAACTACCGTTTTCTGTCTAAATTTGAAAAAAATTGTTAAATAGTAATCTGACATGGATGATAGCACTACGTTTATCCAACATAGTCACCTGATTGTAAGATACCGATTTATGGAATATAAGTAGAGTTTCAATTAGAAGATAATTATAAAAAATCCATGTAAAGTGTTGCAAGTAATTCATATAAATATTTAAATAATTTACATAAGACATTGAACATTTTCAAAGCCTGAACATTTTCTTTGACCTTTAAATATTTTTCTGTTTTCGTTGCTTCAATAATAATTTCTCTAAGAAAAGTGGAAGTTCATCTTCAGAAATTTTAATCTGCTTTAGAGCCTTTACTGTAACATTTATTTCAAAACATGTGATTACGTCAGAATTACGGTATCGAAAGCGCTATCAATATACAGAATTATACTTAACTAGCTCTAATAAGAGTATTTAAAGTGAATGTAGAGTTGTGCTAATGAGGATGATCTTAGAACAGAACAACGAGAAATTAGTACAACGCACAGAACAACGAGGTCTTTTTTTAGTGACTGAAGGTGATTGCACCGTTTCTTACCTGAGACCGAATGCGCCCCAGATGTCAGGAGTGGTAACTCTTAAATGACCTAAACTAAGCATTTCATCAACGGAAGCAAGAGATATATTGATTGCCCTGTTACGGTTGGGTATAGAATAAAAATGAAAAAGTTGCAAAAATGATAACAATTTAGAAAATAAAAAAACTAAAAATTAATGGCCGGGTGAAACATAGTTAGTGGTACATTTACGAAGTTTTGGCTAACCCAGAAAAATAGTAAATTTTCTTCTTCAAAAATACGTTCCAGAAGATAACAAGTATATTCAAAAAAACATACCTTCTTCTCCATAAAAAAGATATCCAGTTTAGGATGAAAACAACCCGAAAAATCCTTGGCTAGTGAAAAAGGAATTAGTCCAGTTCTTTTTTTAAAAAAATCATTGTGGTTTTATTGGAGGAAAACAAGTTAAACAAATCATCATGTTGAGGCACCTCAGGTAAGAAATCATCAATGGAACATCCTAATATTGTGGTAACTAGTGATAACTGGAATAAGCAGGAGATATTCCTATCATGAAGTTAGAAAATGACTGTGAACGATTTCCATCACTGTCGGTGGCTGGTCAGAGGGTCATCTTAAAAAAACTGGAGATTTATAAGCAGGAGGTATCTTTAGTAGGCATTAATCCGATTTATCAGGAACATTCTTTTAGTAGGCATTCATCAGCGACAATGACAAGGACAGCAGATTTTTAACATGGCGGTAGATGAGTTATTTTCAGAGAACAAAGCCAAACATCAAATAAAGATGGCGCAAGGAAGCCATCCTTCGAAAAAAAAAGCTTCTCCACCTTAGGGAGGTGGGAGCAAAAAAATATGAAAAACTCCGTTAAGCGGAGGGCAGCAAGTTATTTGATCATCAAATTATCGAAAGCTCTTCGTCTTTCGCGCTCCTCCTTTTTATAAGATACGAAAACTGAAAGTTGAAGTTGTAGTGCATGTTGTGCAAGTTAAAGTTAAATTATCTAAAAATCACGAGTTGAGACGAAAAATTGATTATACGTTAAAAGTTACGGTTGAGAAACACAACAAACACGCGGAGATGAAAGATGCCGACGACCAGTGGAATTCTCAGAAAAAAAAGGGGCTACCGCTTAAGGGGCTAAAGAAAGATGATGAAATAAAAAAAATGTATTACAAAATTATAAATTAAGTCAAAAGAATTAGTATTATTGATTAAAAAAAACAGGATATTTATAAATTAGGCTGTGACCTAATGTCACATTATACCCCCCCACTGCAGAAAAAAATTTTGAAGAAAAATTTTTTTTTTCGTTTTTGCCAAAAAAATATTAATCCAAAAAAATTTATAAATGAAATTAAGTTCTAACAGCCTGCAACTCCAGTTCACCACTACTCCACTTACAAATAGTCAGATGTTTACATAACAATCTAAATCAAAACTTTTGATAGTAAGAGTCTGAAATGAGAAAAGCTGTGCCTCAAACATAAGACATACAAAGAACTAGTAACACATAATAACACATACATATAAGCAGCTTTACATGGCTGCATCTTGATTAGTGAGATGGCCAAACAATGTTAATTGTTTGATAAATGGACGAAAAAAAACACAAAACAATCTTAATTGTTTGCTACATGAAAACAAACATTTTGACAATAAATCGTCAACACATGTACTATAAATTAAACTTAAACAACATATGCCTTGATGCATGTGAATGCCTATAAGTGCAATAACACCCGTATAAAAAAATTCAGGCTACATGAAGTAGACTGAGAAAATCTTCTCCAAAGAAAATAACATTAAGGAGGTAAAATGGATAATTGATTATTCAAAAAAAACAAAATCTCACTTAGTAATAGTGGAAAAGCAATTTTTGAGGTAAAGGACATTAACTCAAATTATTCCTTGTAAGAAGGAATTGAAAAAAAAATTGATTTGTTTGCTGGAAATTATTATGAAAAAAAATTGAAAAATTGCAAACAAACGAAAAAAAATCAGGCTACCATTGTAGACTGACAATACTCCGAGCTTAAACGAAAAAAACTTTGTACAACATTTTGTACATCAATCCATTAAGTGAATTTTGAGAAAAAAAATTGAAACCAATCAAACAAGATTGATAAGTAGTAATCCGAGTTAAAACGACAAAAATTAGTACACATCAAACTGTATACCTGAAACAAATCAAAGTCATTAGTGAGAGCAATAAGTGCATTAAAATTATTAATTTTAGACTTGAAAAAAATTTAAAAAATTTGCAATTAAATTTACTAGTTGTAACAGGAAAAGCCTAGGCAAAACATTAAACTTAACAAAAACTGCAAGGAATTTTAACACTTAAAAAAACAACAAATTGACTCACAGAACTTTGACCAAAAAAACTGCTAAAACAAAACAAAAAAAACAAGGCCTTGACACATTGCTTACAAAAAGCATTACCTAACAAAAATTGCTGAACAATATACAATTAACAAACTCAGCATCAACAATTTGTATAAAACAACATAACACAAAACAATAAAAAATCATAACAAACGTTGTGACACCTTGAGATGTACAATGAGGTGTACTTTTATACATCATTATGCAAAGAGAATTCACACTCTGCAAAAAATCCAAAAAAATTTTGTATGTAATAAGAGTGACTTATGACATACTAGAAAAGGAAAAAAAATACTGTACAGAACTACAGGGTCGAAAAACAAAAAAATTTGGCATTCGAAAATCAGACGTCATTAATTAATTACAATTATGTGTTTAAGTAATTTAAAAAAACAAATATTAACATGAAATATTTGTTAAAAAAATTGCAATCAGTTAGACATGAACAACCACAAACACGAACCCATACTTATAAGTTTGTAGAGTCGCAAAAAGGAGGGCACTGCTCATCATCCACCATAAGAAACCATATCACAATTTGAATACCTCATTCAATTAAAAAATGTTAGAATTATTGACAAAATTAGTTACAAGAACTGTATATCAAAAAAAATTTAACCAAAAAAATCACTGGTATTGCCTGACAAGTACTACAGGATCCCGATGTTCCGCGGATATGACGGCCAGCATCATATACACCGATACCCAAATAACACCCATCACACATAACAATGTTACATTCAACCAAAATTTATTAGAAAAAATTATTTACTTCTTAAATTGTAAGGACAAGCCTTAGGGAGAGTGATATCCTTATCAATTACACTAGGGGAGGTATCCAAAGAGGGATGAAAAAGCAAATTTTGCCTCCTATGAGGACATAGACGTAAACGGTCTATATGAACAGTTAGTTTAGGTGCCCTTGTATTGTCCAAAAGTTGGATTACATAATCCACATCATTAAATTTTGACAAAATAGTAAACGGACCATCAAATTTAGGTTTAAACACATTAGTATGTTTTAAGTAGACAATATCACCAATATTTAGTGATCTTAATTTTGCTTTTGCACCTTGTCTCGAATTTTGTTTGACTTGAGCTCGTTCAGAATTATGGTAAGCATTTTCATATGCAATATTGAGTTCATTTAAGGTCTCCAATAAATAGTGAGATTTATCCAAATGTATTGGTTCAACACTAGTTTCAAAACAATCAAAAATTAAGGCCAAATTACGACCAAAATGAAGTAAGTTAGGGGTGAATTTGGTTGAAGAGTGAATTGAACCATTGTATATATTTTGGTGAATTAATAAGCTGGTTGCAAATGACACACCTTTCTCATGTAAAGTTAAAACAGAGGACTTAATAGCTTGATTAATGCGTTCACTCATTCCATTACTTTGAGGATGAGCAGCACTGCTATGGGCTAATTTTATGCCTAACTTTTTATTGATTAATTCAAAAACCTCAGCTTTAAACTGAGTGCCTAGATCTGTTAATAGGTATAACATTCTACCATAATGAGTAATATAATTCATTAAATGTTTAGAAACAGTCTCAGTGGTTAAATTGACTAGTTGGTTTAAAATTAAATGTCTAGAGAAATGATCTATGAAAGTTAAAATATATCCACAATTCTTAATGGGTCCTACAATGTCCATTGAGACAAATTGTCCAGGCCTCTGAGGTAGCCACATTGATTTTAAAGGAGCAGGCTTGCTCGCAGACTGTTTATGTTTAATACATAATTCACAAGACTTAACATAATTACAGGTATCACTGTAACAACTTTTCCAAAAATATCTTTTAGACACAAGCTCATACGTCTTTTGAATACCAGAATGGGAAACATGACAAATATTTAACACTTTAGATTTTAATGAATTTGGAACTACAATTCTGTGTTTATGAGGAAAAACCTCAGTGGCATACATTAATATACCATCATTTAAAAAGAAATGTTCAGTCTTAGATTGATTAATTAACGTGGGATTGTTTAAAAGAGAAATAATTTCCTGAATATTTTGATCTTTACATTGTTCCGATTTAAATGTGTCTAAAGAAATTTCAAGAGGGGAGTCATTATTAGTTAAAGCATGAATTACATGGTCTTCATTTATATCAGTAAAAGGTAAAATTAGTTCAGAATCATTACTATTTAAAGCAGGTTGACAAAAATTAGGATCAGGAGAACGACTAAACCAGTCGGCTAACACATTCTCATGACCAGGTATATGTACAAACTCAAAAGTATATTCACTTAAAGCAAGCAACCAACGTGTGATAATATCAGCAGGTGATGTAACCTTGCGATAATGTTTTAGAGGTTTACTATCACTCAGAATTGTAAAGTTTCTATTATAGAGGTAAGATTTAAATGCTGTAACACCCTTAAAAATTGCATATAGCTCCAATTTGATGGCGGGATAGTTTTTCTCAGACTTGGACAAAGCCTTACTAAAAAAAGAGACAGGGCGAAGAGATCCTTCATGCTCCTGCATCAAAACAGCTGAAATGCCTAATTTGCTCGCATCAGTATTTAGGAAAAACGGTTTACTGAAATCGGGTAACTGAACAAAAGGTTTAGAAAAAAATGCATTCTGTAATGCATCAAATGCCCGCTGTTGTTCGTCATTCCATTTAAATTTAGATTGCTTTGTAGCAACTTTAGTCAACACAGCAATTAATTGGGCGAAATTTGGAATTAAATGGCGATAAAAGCCACACACACCTATAAACTTCTTAACCTGTTTGGCATTACGAGGGGTAGCAAATGAAGTAATTTTGGCTATATTGGATGAAGTAGGGGTTATACACTTATGGGAAATTACAAAACCGAGATATTCAACAGAATCTTTAAAGAAAGAACATTTATTAGGAGCTAAAGTTAAGTTGTATTTAGTTAAAATTTTAAGTAACGCTGATATTCTATTAGTCATTTCCTCAAAGGAATTTGCTCCGATTAGGAAATCGTCTTGATAAGCGTGGATACCTTTAATACCCTCAGTATTTAATTCCTCAATAATTAGGTCTACTAAAGCCTGGAAAGTACTCGCTGCCGTTTTGAGGCCAAAAACGAGTCGTCTATTAGCGAAGGATCCAAAAGGAGTAATGAAAGTTAGTATGTCCTGTAGGTGTTCAGGAAGCATAACCTGCCTATAGGCTTCTCGAATATCACACTTTGTGAAAAATTTATATGAAGAAATCTCATTAATTATCGTGCTTATTTTAGGCAAAGGGTAAGTGGAGCTTTCTACCACTGCATTAAGTAATCTTAAGTCCAAAGCTAAACGATACTTAGGTTTTCCTTGACTATTCTCTGAGTTTTTCTTTTTGACTAAGACTAGTGGAGCAGCCCAATGGCTAACATGCCTATGAATAATCCCGGCTTCCACTAATTCATCTAATTCTTGTTTAATGTCATCCCTTAAAGCATATGGAATTTCAAATGGTAAGGTTTTTATTGCATTGTCATTTTTCAATGTTAACGAGGGAACCACACGATCAGTACATCCTAAAGTTTTTATGGTTTTAGAAAATGCAGCAAAATTCTCCAATAAAATGTTTTGAAGAATTAAATTTTGATCAGTGTCTAAATGTGCTATATCAAAATCAGTAGATTTTAGTTCTTCTTTTCTTAAATTTAAAATATCCTGAGAAGCAGTAATTAAATTACACTGTTCTAGATTAGTACAATCATTTAAATCTACATTATTACCATCATTACTATTTTGGACAACAAAATTACAAATAATATTACCTATATTCAAGCCTTTATTTAAATGAACAGTGTTATCAGAATTATTTTGGATTATTGTATTAAACATATTATTGTCAACAACATTAATTGAAGGATGAATATTAATTTTTGAATTATAAGTAGGTGTGAAATACACTTCTTTATTTGTTTGATTAGCAAAAGAATTAATTCTTAAATGGGCAATGGCAGTCTCGCCTGGCTCAATTGTGAGTTTATTTTTTAAAACTACATCAATTTGTTCATTATTGGTATGATTAGAAGCTAACTTATCAAAATTATTTAAAGGAATACAAAAATTACTAAATTGCGCCAACTCGTCTTGGAATTTAATAAGAACATTATGTGTTCTTAGAAAATCAAAACCTAGAATTCCCTGAAAAGTATCACTCTTAATATCTGCAATAAAAAATTGATGTCGAAAAAAATTATTATGGATTTTAAAGGAAATTTCAGCACACGCCGAGAATTGAAGCTGAGAATTAACTGTTCTTATTTGGACTTTTCTTGATAAGAATTTTACTTTATTATGAGCCCTAATTGCATTAAAAGTATCTAATGTCAATAATGAGACTGACGACCCACTATCGAGTAGAAAATTTACATTAACATTTTTAAAGCTAGAAGCAATTGTAGGAAGATTACTTTCATGTGAAACAATATTTATGTGCTCAGTATTTTCTTTATAGTTACAGTTAGTCAAAAACTCCCTAATAGTAACATTTGAGTTATGCATCGATTTTGACATAAACTCATTTATATCAAAAATTTTGGATGGTTTGGTGGATGAGAAGACAGGGCCATCCCCTACTGCCTCCTGCGAGAGTTTAAAGGATTGTTACCTCTATAATTAGTATTATTAACCCTCGGTCTAAATTGTTCATTTTGACTAGGAATCGGTGGCGGTGGATACTGCGGTGCAGTGAACCTGGGAGAAACCATGGGGAACTGTGGCGGAAAAGAATGCATCGCCAATGGCCCAAATGAATTTTGTCTTAAATGTCTGAGATACGTTCGACACTCACTCATGATATGCCCAGACCTATTACAGAAAACACAGTGAAGGTTTGGAGTTGGGCGAGGTTGTTCATGTCCAACCCGATCCTGGTTCTGTACAGGGTGAACTAAAAGGGGACATAATTTAGTGCTGTGGGGTTTCGAACATATATTACAATTAGACTGCATAGTCTCAATTTTTGTTGTCAGCATTTCGAGTTGTTTTGAAATTAAGGTGAGCTGATCAGGTGCAGCAGAAGCACACTGAGTCACCGCATGAGCTGCGACTAAAGGAGTAGCCGATCCAGCTAAAGATTGTTGAATTGTCACAATATGATTTGCCCTTTTGACCATCTCGCGGTAATCTTGTATTCCCTCAATGAGAATAGTCTCCTTAAGGTGCAAAGGGATTGCAGATAAGAACTGCATAGCTTTTATCCGAGACAAAGCAGTTTGGTCATTTATAAAGTTATATGCCTTATGGGCAAGAGAATCTATCCTATATTCTAAATTTTTGATAGTTTCAGAGGGCAAAAGGCTGATTGCCTGAAATTTTGCCAAGTCAGCCGAGGAAGAATCTTCTTGTTTGAAAAAATTTTGAAGCAGCTGACATGCATCCTCGAACTTTGTGACCACCCTACATTCAGGTGAATTCTGAAAAAAAGTGAGAGCAGCCCCAGACAATTTTGATTTTAATAAGTATAATGCAGCCGGATTATCAAATTGATTTAATTTTACTAGATCTTTAATTTGGTTCAGGAACCACTCTACATTCTGAGAGTTTCCAGAAAATTCTGGACTATTGAAATTGAATTTAGGGGTTTGCCTATTGGCCTCTATGTTATTTACGTTGTCAGGCATAATTATTGGATTAGAATACGTTCTATTACGGGTTTGAATTGGGGTCATCTAATGAAAAATAGTAAGTAATGATAGTATCAATTAAACAAGTATTATTACTAATTGTAACCATTTAATAACCTCATGAAAATAATATAAACATTGAAATATAATAAATTTAAGTATCAAGAAAAACACAATTAAAAAAATTAGGTAACCCTTCAAATTAATCATATAACGATATACTTGCATAAACAAGAAATATCAACCATTAGAAAAAAATATTGTCATTAATTATTTCAAAGTGCAAATAAATACCCAAACATTTTCAAAAACCAATCAATTGTAGTATAATATATTAGAACACTAATAATTTAGCAATATAGGAGAGTAAGACATTGGCAATACCTATTAAAAATCAATTCAATAACCTTTCAACAAAATAATTAATTAAATTATTAAACATGACCTATTTCAAAAGCATACGAAGCAAAATTTTATTTCGCATAACATTTACCAAATATTAAATAATGATTATTTATTTTAACCAATTGCTGTGAAAAAAAAATATTCAAACCATTTATGTAAACATCAATTTTATAAATTAAAAGGAATCTTATTTTTAAATTGTTATATGAAAAATTATTTACCAAATCTTATCCAATTACTACTTATTATTTAATCAAAAATATTTATATTAATCATCCTGATCAAAATCGTTATTTTTAATCACTATTATAAAACAATTGTAATATTCAATTACAGAAATTATGACAAATAATTATTATCAACTCAACTTAAAAAAATTATCTATTTGGTTATTGTATGAAACAAATTAGTAAATAACCAAAACAAGATATTAATTAACCAATCAAAACATAAAGTCTATTAAAAAAATTTGATTACATTGCATAATTCATTATTGTTTATTTGGCTATTATATCAAAAACTATTGAAATAAACAATTCATTTCCTACTCCAAACTTAAAGAAATTTATTGAAATTAATTGTATTAAACATTGAATAATAATATCTTACTTTACTCATAGTAAAAAAATTTAATTTGAAATAATACACATTCCCTGGTCAAAATAAATATAGTTAAAAACTATATACACCAACCGAAAAGCGGAACGGCACCAGATGCCCTGTTACGGTTGGGTATAGAATAAAAATGAAAAAGTTGCAAAAATGATAACAATTTAGAAAATAAAAAAACTAAAAATTAATGGCCGGGTGAAACATAGTTAGTGGTACATTTACGAAGTTTTGGCTAACCCAGAAAAATAGTAAATTTTCTTCTTCAAAAATACGTTCCAGAAGATAACAAGTATATTCAAAAAAACATACCTTCTTCTCCATAAAAAAGATATCCAGTTTAGGATGAAAACAACCCGAAAAATCCTTGGCTAGTGAAAAAGGAATTAGTCCAGTTCTTTTTTTAAAAAAATCATTGTGGTTTTATTGGAGGAAAACAAGTTAAACAAATCATCATGTTGAGGCACCTCAGGTAAGAAATCATCAATGGAACATCCTAATATTGTGGTAACTAGTGATAACTGGAATAAGCAGGAGATATTCCTATCATGAAGTTAGAAAATGACTGTGAACGATTTCCATCACTGTCGGTGGCTGGTCAGAGGGTCATCTTAAAAAAACTGGAGATTTATAAGCAGGAGGTATCTTTAGTAGGCATTAATCCGATTTATCAGGAACATTCTTTTAGTAGGCATTCATCAGCGACAATGACAAGGACAGCAGATTTTTAACATGGCGGTAGATGAGTTATTTTCAGAGAACAAAGCCAAACATCAAATAAAGATGGCGCAAGGAAGCCATCCTTCGAAAAAAAAAGCTTCTCCACCTTAGGGAGGTGGGAGCAAAAAAATATGAAAAACTCCGTTAAGCGGAGGGCAGCAAGTTATTTGATCATCAAATTATCGAAAGCTCTTCGTCTTTCGCGCTCCTCCTTTTTATAAGATACGAAAACTGAAAGTTGAAGTTGTAGTGCATGTTGTGCAAGTTAAAGTTAAATTATCTAAAAATCACGAGTTGAGACGAAAAATTGATTATACGTTAAAAGTTACGGTTGAGAAACACAACAAACACGCGGAGATGAAAGATGCCGACGACCAGTGGAATTCTCAGAAAAAAAAGGGTGGAAACTTCTCGAAAGAAAGGGGCTCTTTAAGGAGCTGGTAAGGAATTTTAGGGGGAGAATGTCCAAATTGCGCTACCGCTTAAGGGGCTAAAGAAAGATGATGAAATAAAAAAATGTATTACAAAATTATAAATTAAGTCAAAAGAATTAGTATTATTGATTAAAAAAAACAGGATATTTATAAATTAGGCTGTGACCTAATGTCACATTGATGATAATGATGTTTGCTTGAATTTTGGGACTAGTCAGAGATTCGATATTAGAGTACACCTTTCACGAGAAATTTTGCGCCTTTTTTCTTAAACATATGTCGTAAACTATGTTCCCAATTAATTGCTACCATTTGACGATAAATATCTTTGCATTACACTCCCCTTATGCCACTGAAACTCTTATCATGGTGCTCTGTTCTGTTTGGACGCATTACTCTAAGCATGAATTTACATTCACTTTCAATGCTCTCACGCAAACTGATTTATTAGTTATTCGCAATATGTATAGCATTATTATAACGCTTGTTCTCTTCTCATTTCGACAACACTGTATAATTGAAGAGATTAGTGGAAGAAGCAGGTAAGTGACATGTTCAAGGGTATTTATAAATCAGGGGAAATAATAAAAAGTGGCCATATCCATATGAATATACTTAATGTAACGGAATCGCTTTTGCTTTCTTTTTAATTTTGACATAACTAATCCACATTCGCTTTAAGTAAGCTTGCACGATTTTTTCTTTCAAATTAGGTAAATAAAATATTGCAAAAAAATATTTTCCTCAACTTCTATTAAATCAACAAAAAAAAAATAGTTCGGATACCCCTTTTTACCTTCTTAAACTAATTAAAACCACTCTGAAAATGTCACTTATCTTGTTCTTCGCCTAAACTCTTCAATAACTGGACAACATTTTCTTAAATTCTTAAAATTGTCTAATAGTTTGCTTTGCATTTTTTTTCACAATATAGAGTGATGAAAAAGATATCAATGTGAAAGAAACTGCAACACATGTGCGCAACTCTCTGAACATTCCATACGCCGATGCCCACGTGATCGTCTATTCAGTGACAAACAGAAGGAGCTTTCTGCGCGCTTTAGACCTTACTTCCAAAGTTTTAAGAACGTTCAAGAGAAGTGCTGTTCTTTTAGTTGGGAATAAATCTGATTTGGTGAGAGTTAGAGCTGTAACTACGGATGGTAAGTGAGAATTAATTCACATTATAGCAGTTTATTTATTTTCAAATCGGAAGTCGTCATGGAGAAATCTTCAGAGGAAGGCATTGGCTCACATTGGGCTGTCTGTCCAACTATAATGATGATGATGATAACTGTTTATTTATCAAATTCTTTATTCTTTTTGTCTTGCTATGGAATTTTTAAACTTTAGATTTTGACCTATAGTTAAGTATCCATTTTAAAATGGATACTCAGTTTGAAATAAGAGTATTTAAACTTTTAATTGTATGTCAAAGAATTTTTAAATTTTTGATATCAGCGTATGTTCAAGTTTCCTTAATAAAACAAGAGTATTTAAATTTTAAAGTGACTGTCAAAGAATTTTTAAATTTTAGATATCAACGTGTATTTGAAGTGTCTATTAAAATAAGAGTATTTAAACTTTAAATTGAACGTTGAAGACTTTTTTGAATTTTAGATATTAACCTATATTTTAGTAATTTCTATTAAAATAAAAGTATTTAAACTTTAAATCAGATCTCAAAGAGTTCTTAAATTTTTGATATCAACGTTTGTTTAAGTTTCCTTAATAGAACAGAAGTATTTAAATTTTAAATTGGATGTCAAAGAATTTTTAAATTTTAGATATCAACGTGTATTTGAGTGTGTCTATTAAAATAAGAGTATTTAAACTTTAAATTGAATGTTAAATACTTTTTAAATTTTAGATATCAACCTATATTTAAGTATTTCTAATAAAATAAAAGTGTTTAAACTTTAAATTAGATGTCAAAGAATTTTTTAATTTTTAATATCAACGTATATTTAAGTTTCCTTAATTAAACAAGAGTATTTAAACTTTAATTTTAATAGTTGTGGATTAAAAATTAAGGTAATGCTTTTTAAATATTTTTCTTTTGGCATTTTTATTTTAAAAATTTTTAGAAATTACAAAAATATTGAGGATTATGGATATTATTTTTAAATTGGATAATAATTGGGTTTTTATTTTTATTTGAGTGCAATTCAGCAGAAAAACTAAAGTTCTAAAAAATTTTGATTTTTTTTTCAGTCTAGTATTCGCACTACGTGCTTCTTAGCACCTTTAATGCAATCAACTTTTTTAAAATTGACGAATCTTAACAAGATAAGAACTAAACTTTTCATCTCATTCTGTGACGGGTAAAAGGGATAATATGCTTACATGCTTTGCTAATTTTAGAAATGGGTTGTAAATTTCATTATTCAAATTTACCCATATAAACCATGAGTTTGAAGTGTACTCAAGAAGTCAAATATGTGAAATTTTAAAATTCAATCTCTCGAGAGCTATTCGTTGAAATTTTGTATTTTGTTCTTTTAGATTATATGCTTAAAAATCATGAAACAATTTGTATATCTTACAATTCTAATTCTTTTTTTTATGAAATATTAAAAAATAATAAACTATTATGAATTATTTTTTGTATAATATTGCATTTTGATGAAAAAAAATGAATTTCACAATTGTTTGCAAACATTTTCTGATTCACTTAAAAAGTTATTGAAATATGACGAAATTCGCAGTAACTTTTAATCACTATCCAAAAAAGTTTTCGAAACTATAATTTCCAAACTGTGATTTCTCACAATTTTTTAAGGGTCAAAAATCCAAATTCGTCGAAAAAGATGCAATTTTTATTCCGAGAATGTGCGTTTTAGCGTCTGATTTAGCAACTTAAAATATTATTGTGATGTCACAATTGGCATTACATATTTATTTCCTATCTTTTTAAAATATCCTTCATTACTTAAGCTTATTTTTATTAATAGAATTACATTTAAAAATAAATCAAAAACTTAATCTTTTTAAACGAACATAAAATATTTATTTCTTCTCTTCTAGATTAATGTAACGGATACTTTTTTTTATTTCATTACTAATGCAGACTTATATATTCACTGTCGCCTTTAATCGAAAACAAAAATCTATTTATAGCTTTTTATTCCAATTTTCCAACGGCTAAATGTTTCGGTTGCATGGTTGTAATAATTCACATAAATTGGTTGGCGACTCGTGATCGCCAAGGTGTTCTTTTACATCCATGTTGATATGCTAGTTGGCTTTGTTTTGGCTATGGTATATTAGGAAAAATCGGCAAATTATGGATCTCCTACCCATACTTTCTATGTCCGTTGGGAATAATTATATTCACTTTTAATTTCAAAATTTGCGATTATCTGCTTGCATCACAATTATCTGCTTTAATAAATAAACATATTTAAGGTGAGGCTCATGAACCATGTGAATTTAGTCTGAGCCAGTAAAAATCCAATCATTAGATCAAAAGTTATTCAGGGTGTTTACTTTAGGACAATGTACGATGTTTTTGCAACAGTTTAAGCCCGTGAAGTACGTCACACTTGTTTGCAGGTTAATGTTGTAAATAGCCTTAAATATATTTTGTGAATAAGGTGAAACCTATCACATTGTGAATATTGTTAAACCTATCACGCTGTGAATAAGGTTAAACATATCACGTTGTGAATAAGGTTAAACACATCACGCTGTGAATATGGTTAAACATATGACACTGCGAATAACGTTAAAATTAAACTTTTCAGCTTGTATATATCATTTAAATTGCACTCTTAATGTTGCGGATATCGTTAAAATATCACATTGTGAATAACGTTAAGCATATCATGTTGTAAATAACGTTAAAATTAGACACTTTATGTTGTGTTTAACATAAAAATTACATTCTTAATGCTGTGAATAACGTTATGATTTAAACACATTCAGGTAGTAAGGCACGTCAGCACGTTGTGAATATGGTTAAACATATGACGCTGCGAATAACGTTAAAATTAAACTCTTCACCTTGTATATATCATTTAAATTGCACTCTTAATGTTGCGGATATCGTTAAAATATCACATTGTGAATAACGTTAAGCATATCATGTTGTAAATAACGTTAAAATTAGACACTTTATGTTGTGTTTAACATAAAAATTACATTCTTAATGCTGTGAATAACGTTATGATTTAAACACATTCAGGTAGTAAGGCACGTCAGCACGTTGTGAATATGGTTAAACATATGACACTGCGAATAACGTTAAAATTAATTTCTTCACCTTGTATATATCATTTAAATTGCACTCTTAATGTTGCGGATATCGTTAAAATATTACATTGTGAATAACGTTAAGCATATCATGTTGTAAATAACGTTAAAATTAAACACTTTATGTTGTGTTTAACATAAAAATTACATTCTTAATGCTGTGAATAACGTTATGATTTAAACACATTCAGGTAGTAAGGCACGTCAGCACGTTGTGAATATGGTTAAACATATGACGCTGCGAATAACGTTAAAATTAAACTCTTCACCTTGTATATATCATTTAAATTGCACTCTTAATGTTGCGGATATCGTTAAAATATCACATTGTGAATAACGTTAAGCATATCATGTTATAAACAACGTTAAAACTAAACACTTTATCTTGTGTTTAACATTAAAATTACATTCTTAATTCTGTGAATAACGTTAAGATTCAAACACATGCAGGTAGTAAAGGAATTAAGTAAGCACGAATCAAATGGAAGCTTTATTATCCAGTATTGACCATTTCTTTTATTCACAGATGGTCAATCTGCCGCAAAAGAGAGAGGCTGTTCTTTCATTGAGACCTCAGCTGCCATCAATCATCAGGTTGACGAGTTACTCGCATCTATATTGACTCAAATACGAGCCAAAAACAAAACTTCCTCAGATTGCTCTGCAGCCAGCAGGTGGAGCCACTCTCCTTATTCCCTGTCAAAAGCCAAAGGGTTGATCAAGAAATTCCTGAAGAAAGCTTGCTTCCAGTCTAAATCATCAGACAATCTTCAAAGGCTGTAAGAAGCCAATGAATCAGTGCCTTTTTCTTTGTCAGAAATCTGTTTGTGGTTCGAATGATTTGAATTGTAGTGTGTTGTTCTCATCTTCATAGAATAAATGTTTTTAAAAAATGGTGTAATATCGTGCAGAGATGAATGTGGTTATCATACTTCTTGGATTTTTTTATGCATTACTATGTTTAAATTTGAATTGAAACCTGGTTCATTTTAAGACCTTATTACGATAGCAGCAAAATTTGCATGGTATTATGGATTAAGTTACCGATATTGTGCAATAGCGTTGAAAGCATTTCTAAAAATGCATTTAAATAAATATAATAATTAGACAACCAGAAGGAAATGTGGATATTTGCTTTATCATGATTCATACGAAATATGTGAGATAAAACTTGTCAAATTTATTAAGTATAGGCTTAAAAAAAAGAATGAGGAAAGGCAATAAATTTGCAATAAAAAATCTAAAATTAATTACTGTTTGTTTTAGTATCTTAAATTCAATACTAAAGTAAATAACACCTTAAATTTTTATAAAAGGTTTTTGCAGTTTGTTTTAGTAACTCAAATTCTATACTAAAGTAAATAACACCTTAAATCTTTATAAAGGATTTTGACAGTTTGCTTTAATATCTTAAATTCAATACTATCAAAAACAAATATAAACTAAATCAGGTGCTGTGATTGCTTAATTGCAACGAAATAAATAAAAATAGAAAAACTTTAATTAAATTTCTGAATTATATTTGCAATTTAAAATTATTTTTAGCTTGTGTGAATTATTTCAATGAATAAAAGAGGACTAAATTTTAAAAATATTCAGAAAAAAGTAAACAGATTAAGACTTAAACAAATAAAATAGAATTAATTCTAAATTAAATGAACGAGGAAAGTTTGGTTTAAATACATTTATTTTTAAAATATGAAACGAAAATTCTAAAAACTGTGCTTGACTTTCAAGCATTTTATTTTGTACTACATTATAAGTTAAGTTATAAAAAAATCCCTTGGTCCATCAGACTTCATAAAAATCATATTATTAGACTAAAAGTGATTAAAAGTCATTAAACATGTCTTAGTTTCTATTTATTGCTGTCTGACTGTGCTTCTTTAAGCTTACTGATAAAGATAAAGCTTCTTTAGAAATGCTTTAATGATATTATAATTATAGAACTAAGAAGAGTATTCTTGACTGATTTCGCTTATGAGAAATAATTTTGTCTATAACAATAAATTTCAATTAATTTATATTCTTCATAAAACTGAATTTGTTTTTGTCTGCTACAACTATAAGAACTATACTCTTTTTAAATAAAATATGCGTCTCAAGGTCACGCGAATTTATCCACTACCCACGTTTTTCTCACTCATCTGTGCTATAGTTTAAGTAAATCTCTTTTTTTTTTCCCCGGTTGTACATTTCTGTAAGAAGTTGGAATATGGTTCGGGGGAAAAAAACAGGATTTGCTGTAACCATGGTAACGGAGAGGGGGAAATTGGAGAGTGAAGAACTATTTACAAAGAGTATAAAATGATTGTCTAGGGGTTAATAGCAATATGAGAACATCACATCAATTCAATCATTCATGTAATCATTATCATTTGATGTTAGAGTACATAAACAACGATGTTTAAATTCATTATCATTCATTTAAATTACCAAGTGCTTGTACTTACGAGAATTACTCGTCACAGAACACAAAAAACTAGTCAGATTTTGCATTATTTTTAAATTAATATCTAGAAATTATTTATTTAGATAAAAAAGTAAGTCATAATTGTTCAACTAGTTTTAGAATTAAGTGTTCAAATGTTTTAAACTTGTGAAGTAATGCATAGAAAAATAGATATTTTTAAATTAATTCATATCAATTGATATCACTAGTCAACTGTTATTGAAATTTTTTTTCGTCAGTTATTGAAAATTACTAACGTATTTGTTCGAGTTTTAAGATATTGAATTCGGGTATTATCTCAATATTCCATAGTGATTTCGTTCTGCATATTTTACAATTTTAAAAAATAAAAATTATTATTATGGCGCCTGTTTGGATATTATCAAAACTTCAAAGGTTGCAAATACTAGAAAATTTTTGCACATCATTTTCAAAGGTTTAGTTTCTTTTTCTGATATGTTAATTTAACCATTTTGTAGATGATTCCTCATTTATTTATATAAGTTGATTGGAACTTTTAACATGACACATAACAGCGTGAAAAATTATTCTAACAAATCTATTGTGTCCTAAATGAATGGAGGTGCAAAGCAGTATTAAGATTTCCAATATCGTCAAAAACTATTCTTGTTTCTAAATTAAGAAAGGTATTTTAAGCTGCTATTTTCGATGCGAAAAACGATATCATCAATTTTGATTCATTTATTCTATTCAAAAAAAAGTGTTCTTTTTCTGTGGTGTCGCTGAATTTTTTTTTTTTAAATTCTTCATTCATTATTTTTTTTAATGACAAAAACAAAGCAAATTTTTTAGACGCATTTTAATATTTTACGGTTTTTTTATAATTTTCTACCATTTTTTTTCTTAATTTTAAGAATATATGATTTTGTTAAACAAAATTAAAAACTAAAAGAAATGTTTTTTAAGGCAGATGAATTGAATCCACAAAATTGATTTCATAAAACTAAAAGATCAATTGTATTAAAAAAAGGACCGAAAAGGTTTTGAATCTAAAATCTAGTTATTTAATTAAAATTATAAACACAATTATCATATATTGAAAAAATCCGATCCTTCATAAAGAAATCCGGATCAAATTGCAGCAAAATGTATTGGCAGCCTTAGTGCAGCATTCGTAAAATCTACTTACCGTAAAATTTTATTCCGTAGTTTCTACAATAATATTTGTTAATTCACAGTAATTCCGTGATTTTACAGTAAATATTACTGTAAAAAAATTACGGTATTTTTTAAAGTAATATTTATTAATTAACTGTGATTCCGTGATTTTACAGTAAGCGTTGATGTAAAAACTATGGTACATCAGCATGAATTTTTTCGATAAAAATAGACTATATGGTAAAAAGTACAGGTACCCTGATTTAATTTTCGACAAATAATTCAGAAATATGACATTATTTTAAATGAAAAAGCGAGTAGATGTTATTTCAGAGAGATGAAAGATCATACATTTAACTATCGATTAATTTTCAAACAAAACTCGAACTTGCGTTTGAATTCAATACCCTAACAGCTGAAACAAATACGCTAAAATATCTTGCTGGCATTTTGTTGACCAATGCAATCTTATTAGCAAAAGACAACGCTTTGATATATTACTGCACAATTACGAAGTAGCGTCACATTTTAAATAGAAAGTGTATTTATGAATGTGGTTGTAAAATATAAGTTCTGTGAAATAGTATTTATTCCATCTATCAAGTATAGTTTTGTATAATTTTTGAAATTTATACGAGGCCTTAATTATATACATAATTGCATATATCTTCCAAATTTTAACTTAAGCATTGTACAGTTGTATAATTGTTTGTTTCTGCGAAAGAAAGTGGACCAATTCTAATTCTTGTGCAGTATTATTTTATTTTACATTTTATATATGTTATTTGACGGGAAAAAAAATCCAGTAAAATTACCGTGCTGTATGGTAATGACATTCCTGGTAAAAAAAAATACTTAATTCTGGTTAATAAACCAAAAATATACGGTATTTAAACCGTTCATTTGGTAAATTTTCCGTTTATATGATAATGATATACCGAAAACTCTGGTTTTCGAAAATATAGTATACTACGCAATTTAGTAAAAAATGCAAAAGTGAGAAGTAAATTTAACCAAATAAGTGGTTTTATGTCATGCTTTAAAATGTCATGATAAACTTACCAAATTTCATCACGTATTATGAAACCATATTTTATTCTTAAATTTACCATTAAAATCATTACCAGAACGCTTCGGTAAACATTACGGAGTTTTTTGTTGATCCTATAGAGCTAAAAATACTGCAAATTTTACCATATTCTGGCAGTTTTTACTATTTTTTTCTTGGCGTCTTATTTATTTATTTCATATATATAATTTTATTATAATGTTCACCAAAAGTTGCTAAAGCTGTACTGTTTACTTTTTTACATTTTACTTTATGTTTCTAATAGTATTTTCTTTTTCAATTTATACGGTTATAGTCTTTTGGAAAAATTATGTGTTTCTTTTTTATTTTTACGAAACTAATTCCATTAAAGTGATACTTTTATTATTGCTATTATACTTATACTATTTACAATTTTTGTTAAAATCTTTTTGTAAAGATTTCGAAATAATTATAAAATTAAATTACTTTATAAAACACATATTATTAGCAATGCAATATTTTTAGCAGCTTAATGGACTGTTAAGCTTGTAAACTAGCTCATAAGAAGGAAAATAAATTTAACTTTTTGTTATAAATTTGATATATTTACATGTGTTATTGAAAATTTGAATACATATATATGTCACATAGACTTTTTTCCCCAAATGTTATAAATTTTGATTCAATGAATATGCTGTTACGGTTTGTATTGCCTTTTTTTTATTATATTTTCAGAAATGTCTAGTTTTAAATTCTTTCCCCAATAATGAAAAATAGATAATGTTATTAAAAAAAATTATTTTTTCGCTTTTGTTTTTTGAAAAAGGCAAGCATCCAGCTGTCTTTTAAGTTTGTTCTCATCGTTAAATACTCATTAATCTTGATATAAGTGCAAACTAATTCTTCCGGTTAAATTTGCTGTGACTTACTAATTTTGATTTAAAAAAATAAACTAATTAAAAAAAGTTATAAGTTTTCTGAAACCACTTTTAATCTATTTTTGCAATTGTTTTTAAACTAATTTTTTAAAGAAAACAATAAAGTTAGAATGTATTGACATTTTCTTTTAATTAAACACATAATTTTTCTAAATTTAATTATAATTTTCATAAAATTACAATTAAAAATAGAAAGAAGTAATTTTTAGAATGCTGACTAATATTATTATAAATCTAAACATCCTAATAAAAAAATGTTAAGGATTTATCCCTTTAAAATGATTACAATTAAAAGGATAAAAAACTCTTCAGATCGCAAAACTATTTTTCAAATATTTATAATTCTTTTTTTATTTTCCATTGTATCACTAAACTATTATTATGCATTTAACAACTTAAATAAATTCAACATATAAATGTAACTTACTATATGAAATGAAAACCACATCGACTTTCTAAATAGTATGTAAATAATTTAAGCTACTGGAGCTTAATATACTATAAAATATTTACTCGTGATTCTTAACTTATCTGGCTTAGCAACTTTAAATAGATTATTTACGTGATAAAAAAAATTGGCTGATATTGCTGATTTATGTGACAAGAAAAATTAAGAATTTTTTTCATTTTTTGAAAATAAACTATTTTATAAAAACGCGCAAAATCAAGTTACATTCAATAGATAATATAGATGTAAATGATTATATAGATATAAATTATAATATGTTATAAATTGTTTTATAATAGAATGGGGATGCGTTAGTTATATCCGTGTGGTATATAACTAACGTTATATACCACACGTTATATATAACTAATATATAATATATAACTAATATATAACTAACGTTATATACCACACGGAGTAAAAAATTGTTAAGTTCGTGAGAATCTTTAATGTATGAGATTCTTTAACAGATCTTAGATACTTTTGTATCGCTGATTTTTTAATCTGCAATCAGAAATTAAAAAGAAGTTTCTTAATACTTCCTGAAGCATTACTTTTAAGTTAATAAAAAACATTGCTGGACTATTTTAAACGTAAAATTGTTGCTTCAAATATATTTAAAATTATAATATTGACAAATTTTAATAAACCCATACAATTTAAGTTCTAAATTTCTATTTTGAATTTTATACATTTAAAATACTTACCATTTTAAAATTGCAATAATCATAATAAAAATGCCATTATCATTAATAATTTATGCATTAATAATAATAGAATTATTATTACTATATTAGGAAAAATATACATCTGAGCTATTCAAAATAAGGGAGAAAATAATATTATAAGAAAATAATTATTTAATTTTCAGTGGTAATAAGGACTGTAAAATTACAAAAAAATACCTGCGGATAAAAAAAAATAAGAAGATGATTTGAAATATATGCATTAACTATAGTATGTTTCACAAAAACTTTTCTTTCAGCTTTTTTTTATAATATGTATTCGAATCGAACTGTATTTCAATTTTTTCAAGGATTTATTACCTTAAGTTCAATATGAATAATTTTAATTTACATATAAGGATATTTATATACCATCTTTTATTCAGCAAAAATGTTGAGGGAATAAGCTTTTTTTAATTCTCTGTAACAGAATTTATCCTTTTTTTATTTAACAGGTGTTGAAAAAATTAACAGATTCTTCTTTAATTTATTTAATATTTGGGGTCATATCGTTTCCCTAAATTATCGACTGATAATTATGTAATTTGACGGTTAAAACTAAATAAATTTCCTTAGTTAGATGCATTTATCATATAAAAGATTTATGAGCAATATACTGTGATTATTCTAATATAGATTGTATAATACAAAGGCCTTGAAACAGCAAACTTTTATCTATGTCGAGCTTTGTTTTCTTAATGTCAATAAAAACTGTATTAATTAACTATCAGTGTGAAATTAATAAATTTGGTATTTTTTCATTTCCCCTGCACAAGTAAATTCAGCTATTTTATTTATCTGTTTGTTTATATTTTAAGGTACCCGAATACTTTTTGAGACAAAATATTAAAATTTTTCATTTATGAAAAAAACTGTTTAGAAATTAAGGGGGAAAACTGATAGACAAGTCCGTAAATCAACCTTGTTTAAAAATCAAATAGCTTTGTTGAAGTTTATTAGTTCTTCTTTATTAAAGCTTTAAAACACTCTTTAAAACTTCATTTACGGAAAAGAAACAAACTACGCATCGTACATAATAATAATTCTTAGATACTTTACAACAAATATCAAAACTAATCTGACAAAAAAGGCTAAAAATTGCAATTAGTTATTTTCATTCTAGTTGTAAAATAATTTAATCGAGTCTATCCCCTAGACCAGTGATTCTCAACCTTTTTTTTGCGGCGGCACACTTTTAACGATTACGAAATTTGACGGCACACAATGAAAACAATTAGTTTAAAAGTTGTTTACTTACCTATAATACACTGTGTTAAATAGTTTGTGACAATAATTTTGAATGTGAAATAAAATAATATGTACTACAAAAGCACGTTTATTAATGAATTAATTATTTTTTTCGACTAATTTTTAATTAGTTAGCGACAGTTTTTTATTTCTTTTGCTAGTTATTAATTGTTATCTTGTTTTCTATTGTTATTAACTGTTAGTTTTTTACATTAATTATTATTTTTTTCTGTGATTTCTTGTTAATTAGTTTAATTGCTAATTATAAATTGTTAGCTTATTTTTTGTCAGTTATCCTTTGTTAATTTGTTTTTTAGAATTATAAATTGCATAGCTTACTTTAATGATTAGCTTTTATTTCCGTTTGAAAGTTAATACTCAGCTTGCTTGCTTTTGTTAATTAATAATTTTAATAGTCATTAAGTTTTCTACTTATTTCAAAATTTTTTGTCAAAGACAATTTAAACTCTTCCTTCTTATTTTAAGATTGTCAGAGACAAGACAGTCGCCTACAAAGATGTTCACGTAGTTAAGGCGTGGAAAAATTATAAAAAAGTATATATATAATAGTATTATATATACATTTTTCTTAAATTTAAACTTTACTCGCAATAAAAAAAAAGCATTATAATTTTTAATGTATCATTTCTAATATTTGGCGGCACATTTTAAGAATTTGGCGGCACAGAAAAGTACCGCGGCACAGTGATTGAGAATCACTGCCCTAGACATATATATTAAAAACATTCAGAAAATCTAAATTCGAAATATAATATCTTGATTTATTCCATTTAAAACGAAGGAAAATAACTGAATAACTAGTTTTGAGGAAAAAGACAAAAAATTCATAATTATCATGTAATAGCCAAAATAAATAATTTTTTAAATCTTCGATTGAAATAAGTGAAAATAAATAATTTTTTAAGTCTAACTACTGTTCGATTTGATGTAGAAACAAAACTCCAACTTTAGAAAAAGAAAAGTATAAGATTTATTTTATATAAAAAGCAGAAAAATGATTTTTCTGTCAAAATCGTCTTACAAAAGTTGGTCGAGTACCTAATAAATGATCTTGAACTTAAAAAAAAAAAAAATAATAATAATAATAATAATAATGAATATAATAATAATAGTAATAACAAATGGTAAAAAATTTAATATAAAGCAGCTGAATTTATTTACACTCGATGACTTTACAATCTCTACTTAATCACCTACACCGGATAAATGGAAAAGTATCATATATTTATTCTCTCTAAATACATTCCATTTTACTATGTAAACAACACAGCAAATTGTGCAGCTATGTAAACAGCACCGGTGCTGCAGGTTCAGTAGCAGAAATATTCAACTCCGACTCCGAACTTTCTTGAGATATCGACTCCAACTCCATTGAAACTTTCACAGAATTCTAAGAAAATATTAATATTATTACTAAGTAAATATTAATTTCAAATGAAGTAATTTCAATAAGCTTTACTTAGCACAACATCTTATATTACATCATTAATAGCTGAAAAATAAACATTTTAAAACAATGAGTTTTTTTTCAAAACATTGAAATTTTGCAAAATCATTATAAGAAAAGAACGAGATAATATTTATTTAACACATTTACACATTTATGAACTTCTTTTAACAGGAAGATTCTTTGTAGAACATAGAAGTCCTCTACGTATATTTTTAATTCACTCTTCAACTGCTTTAAATCAATTTATTTTTTAAATTTATTTACTTTTTCAAAACCTCTTTCTCACGTATTTTCAAGAAAGTTCATAAATTAAATTTGAAATAAGCTGTGATTAAAACAGTCACAATATTAATTTGAATAATATTATTTGTTCACGTACTAAATTTTAAATATTTTTCAGAATTATTTTCAGAAGTTCAAAAAATGTATCCTTTCTTTTAGTCTTTAACTAGCCGGAGTATTATTCTTTACTTCATTTACATCACATTAGAGTTGCACAATGGGCTATTGGCGACGGTCTGGGAAACATCCCTAAGGGTAATCCGAAGGCATGCCATATCACTATTTTGAGAAGATGACTCCCCCCCCTTAAGTAGCCCAACGACCTGCGCTCGAAGTCGAGCACTTTACGGTAGAACAGTTTCACGAGGACTGATACCACACACCCACGGTCCCAACGCAGGAAAAGTGGTCACACACCTGCTTACTGACAGCAGTCAGTGATGCTTAACTTCAGTATTTTACTGGGAACCGTGTCTTTACTATCAGTCCAATGCGGGACCAGCCAGAGTCAGAGTCGAGCAAATATTTCCCACTTCGACTCCTGAAAAATTTTCACAGACATGGTAAACATTCATAAAATAAATTTGAACTCATGAATTTTTGTTTCAATATTTATTTTTCTAATAATAATAACTCATGAATGACTGGCTTTTTTAAGTATGTTCCAAAATATTTTAACCCCTTCCTTCTCGCTCCCGTGATATTGACGGGCTGGAGTGTTCAGTAGTAAAGCGCCAATAAGAATAAAACTAATTGATTTCTTTTGCCCGGAAAAAATTTTATTTCTCACTTTACACACCTGATGGCAAACCCAGAATATTTTTAAGATAATTGTAGATAGTTAGTTTATTTTAAACTAGTTGCCGCACTATTTAAATACGTAATACAAATACAAAAGCCAAAAAATAGGCACTTTTATGACCGTTTTCTTGAAAATTAACTGATAGTTAAGGGGTTAAAGCTCATAGAATACACGACTCCTTCCACGGCCTAAGCCAGGGTTCAATTTTCTGCGATAGAGGCTGGGTGTTTGATAGGATTATATTTTCTTCGATCAAAACTGGATAATTTCTATGCATAATTGGGTGGTTGCGTAGTGAAGAGTGGAGAGTGGGTGACTGCTACTACTACTATGTTTCCTCAGATCTATATATATATTATATATATATATATATATATATATATATATATATATATATATATATATATATATATATATATATATATATATATATATATATATATATATATATATATATATATATATATATATATATATACCGAGTATCGAGCCTACTACCTCCTCATTTCATAACAGTGTTTTTCAACAACACGGTTTCCAGAATGCATTATTTAATCCGTAAAAATCCGTTAATGCGTCCATAATCCTTAGTTGCAAACTCATAATGAATGAAATTTGTGGTACCGGTTATTCTATTTGACGAGTGTTAAAAATTCGTTCGTTGTATTGAGCATACACGAGCGTATATGTGTGTCAATAATTAAACAATGGGGCTTCCGTGGCTATCCTCTGATAATGTGGAGGTAGTGGGATTGAATGCCGCTGTAACCCTAATTGTATATTTCCTCTGTTCTATTCTAAAATGCACTATCTGCCTTTTAACTCAACAAGCGGTTTATAAGCCTTTTCTGTATTGAGAACACAAGCCGGCTTATGTTTGTAAAGTAGATTAAAGTAGTAGTAGATGTTAAGTTTGTTAAGTTAATTGAATGTCTAGTAGCGGCTTCTTGACTGTGTTGTCCGAATGTCAATAAATAAATAACATAGAGCTATAACGGACATCCCTTGCAGCACGCTATATTTCGTCAAACGCTTTGTAGCGTGGAGGTAGCGGGTTGGAATCCCGCCGCAATCCTGGATGCGTCCTTGGGCTGTGCTATGTTTCTATTTGACAAAGCCTTATAAGTCGTATTAGTATAATTGAGTACACAATCATACATATATGTGTATAAATAAATGAAAGAAAATAATACAATAAAATAAAAACAAATATAATTGGTGAAACATCTCTGACCGGGTGGTATCACCCACCAAATACTTTGTTAAGTGTGTAGGTAGCAGGTTCGATTCCCGGCGTAACCTTGGATGCATTCTTTATGGTGTCCTTCTATGTATTGTACCATCTGTCCTTCTACTTGACAAAGGCTTATAGGCCTTACTTGAACACACAAGATTGCAAATGTATATTGTACCAATAAATAAATAAATAAAATATAATTGTTAAAGTTAGGTGTAAAGTTTTCAGAATAGTTGTGAAAGTTAAAATCTTTTATTTTAACAAAATATTCGTGAATAAAAATTTTCGCATGAGAATAACCACTCTTCTTAAAAATTAATTGATGAAGTTACGAACAATCCTTGGATACCTCAGCTATATCAAATTGCGTATCAGCAACTGGAATTTCGAATTACGCTACTTGATAACGATGACAATATGCTGGTAAAATTTTGTTTTTATTTACTTTTTATTCTGTTGATTCAAATCCAAAAAATAGTTTGGCATGATAAACTGAATGTGAAATACGTTTAAGTCAAATATTATAGCAAAATTTTTTTGGAGAATTTTCATAAATAAAATGAAATTCAATTTTGCAATTTTTCACGTAGTTAAAATAAGTGACTCTATTAATCTAAAACTGTTACAAGTGAATTTTATACATTGACTCTACTACAAAATAATAATCGTTATGCGTGAAATTGGACAGGAAAAAAAAATTCTACTAATACCAAGAAACTTCTTAAAACTTTTCAACGTTGTTTTCATATTTAGATCGTGTCGCCATCTGTTATATCTTATGGAAAAGTATAAATGCTTGACTTGCAGCAATTAATTATAGAAAAATAAAAATTCTAATTGTGCCAGTTTTACTGAATTGGTCAATTGTATCTCATTTTTATCGACTAATATCCTGGCCATTAATTGAAACTCTGGAAATAGCTTGTTTTTTTTTTGGAATAGCTATGTTTTTTTTCCTACACTTTTAAATATTTTATCAAAACATAGTTAAATGTTATGTGTAATTTTGAAGGAAAAAGAGAGAACCAACGTTCCTCGCTATCTGAATGTGCTTTCTGATTACGGCAAAATGCATCAAGTTTTTTTTTTCGTGCTTTAAAACGCTTTTTTTTTCTAAAATATAGTTAAATTAGGTAACTTTTTTTAACGTTAGTTTTAAACAAAAGAAAGATTCATTTTTTAAGTCTTACCATTTGAACGCATATTTTATTAAAACTAAATAAATTTCAAAAATTCATCCTACCAACTCTAAAATCTTTGTCCTCGAAATGTTTTTTTTCTCTTGTTTTTCATGTTCACGGATTTAATGTCACCCATGAATTTCCAATATCAATAATGTTAAAGATCGCAATTTAGAACATTCTCTCAAACTAAGGTTCCCAAATAATATAAGCAGTATAAAATCAAGTGTATAAGACCAATTGCGAGCGTATTAACCAATAAAAGATAACTTTGAAAGTATTTAATTCGAAGAATGGAATTTTTTCATAGTTTTTTTACATTATTACTCTTAAATTAGACAGTTGGATTCGCGCTGCTGGAGTTGCATTAAATTTAGTTTTAAGTTTGTTTTTGGTATAAATACATAAACTAAAAATGAAGTAAATAAGCCGAATTATGGTTTTCGTTAAAAAAGAAAGCTAAAAGAACTATTAAACGTTGAAAATGGTTACCCAGTTAAGCATATTTCTTTATTGACGTTATTTAATATTTATTATAAAAGCGCGATAGGAAATACTAATGCAGTTTTTCATAAATGTAGATGTCCCGCAGTGGACATTTTCATAAGTGTAGATGTCCCGCATAAATGTAGATGTCCCCCATCGTTAAGACACGGTTCCCGGCAGATCACCGAAGTCAAGCATCACTGACTACGGTCAGAGTGCGGATGGGTGACCACTTGGATCAGTCTGCGTAGGGACCGAGGGTGTGCGGTATTGGTCCTCGTTAAACTGTTCTACCGTAGAGTGCTCGACTTCGCGTGCAGGTCGTTGGGCTACCGAAGCGGGGGTGCCATCCCCTCCGCAGAGGATCAAAATTGTGATGACATGTCTTCGGATCATCCTCAGGGGTGTTTCCCAGACCGTCGCCAATAGCCCATCATGCAGCTCTAGTGCGACGTAAATTAACTACAATAACAACATAAATGTAGATCTTTGTCATAATGTATTCAAGATTTTGTTATTTGTAAAATAATGATTTAATTATTTTTAGCATTTATTTGTTATCAGATTTTTATTTGAATTTCATAAAGAGTTCTGAAATAATAAATAGAGTTTTTAATTATATATAATTATAAATACAGATTTCAAATATCATAACCGTGAAGTAAAAACAAGCTCTCTCGAAACCTCTTTTATCCTTTCATGAAACCCTAGAGTTCCGTGGAACAACATTTGGGAACCCCTGCTAAGGAAAAGTAATCCCTACTAACTATCTGACACCGATTTTATGTAGTATTCACAATATGATACCGATTTTATAACGTGTGACTAAGGGCCGGGGTATCCTAGTTGGTAGGGTACTGTGCCCATATCCAACTGGTCGTGGGTTCGATCCCTACCGGCCGAAGATTCCCTGAGTAGTAAATGGTGACTGATGCACGTTGAATCCGTCGAGTCTCAAAGTCCTCCATGTTCCCATAACAAATCATACCTCTAGGGGTACTGAATCAGGAATTTCCTTGTCTTCTGGATTAAGGCTACCGAGTTGAACATTAGTAGTCATAAACCGAAAATTGGGCCGGTTGTTCAAAGACAGTTATAAAAAAATTAATAAAAAATAAACTTGTGACTAAAAATTAACCCCTATTTTGAAACTCCTACTAACTGTACCGACTGTATGAAGTATCCACAATGTAAACACGAACTGTTGTGACTGAAAAATAGCCCTTTTTCTAAAACCTCTACTAACTAACGAATACCAATTACATGAAATATTCACAATGTGGTAACGATATGAAAATTTGACTGAAAAGTGTCCTCCAATTTGAAACATCTACTTACTATCTGATACCGACTTTATGGAGTATTCGCAATATGATAACGATTTGATAACTTGTGACTGAAAAGTAACTCCTGTTTTGAAACCCCTACTAACTATCTGATACCGACTCTATGAAGTATCCACAATGTGATAACGATCTGATAACTTTTGACTGAAAAATAACCGTTATTTTAAAACCCCTACTAACTAACTGATACCAACTACATGAAGTATTCACAATGTGGTAACGATGTGAAAATTTTACTGAAAAGTATCCTCTATTTTGTAACCCCTTCTTACTATCTAATACCGACTCTACGAAGCATTCGCAATGTGGTAACGATTTGATAACTTGTGAATTAGAAGCAATTTCAATAGCTGAAATTATGGAATCTTGGAGTAATGAAAAAGACTGCGATTATACGTAGCCACCATAATTTAATGAAGCAGCAGTTCTGTTGCAGAGATTGAAAATTTTCTTGGATGAAAATTTTCAATCTCTGAAATGATGAACGAGATGGAGATGGATGCTTTGGAATTACCGGAAAATACATTGAGTTCTGTAGAACAAAAAATGGTAAACAAACAAAATTCTTTTTCGTTAAAATAATGCAAGTTTTTCGTATTTATTACATAATAATACAAGTTTCAGATTAAATTTAGGTATAGTATACCAAAACATTATTTGCTGCGTACGCATTTAAGTTGAAATGTTCATACGAAATATCATGTCCCTGATATACTGACGTCTCGGTATTTACATTTTTTTTCTTAGTCCCAAACAGCGTCATTAAATGGAGATTCAACTGATTTAAAAAAAAAAAATTTAAGTTTCAAATATCCAAACTTGTACATTTTTATAATAATAATAAGATTCGTTTTTTCCTGACTTAGAAGCATTATTTGAATGGTCAGTAAAATTCATAATTTTGAGTTTTTCTGAATTAATCGAGATTTGAATGTCGAATTTTTTATAAAATATGCATATTTAAAATATACATGCTTTACAAAATATTAGAGTAAAAAATCAAACAAGATGGAAGAAAACTAATCTCAAATAATAGTATTCAATTTTTTTTTTATATTGAAAAATAAAGTTTAAATTCTCAGCAGTAACAGTCGGACATCAAAATTTTATTATTTTTTTAAGGAAGGGGTATTTTTTTAAAAATATTTTTAACAAATATATGTTTTCAAGTAAAAAAGAAAAACGTCATCAATATTATGTTTAACGCATGTGCTCAAAGTGTATACTGTTCCTAAAATCAAAGACTTTTTGGTGCTTACAAATAATCAACCAAGACCACGCTTTGGTATGCAGTAGACAAAGGAATAAGAGGGTTTGTTGCAAAATAAAATTTAAAAAAATATAATTTGCAAGTCGCAACCAGTTTTATAGTACTGTGAAAAGGTTACATACACTCTGGAACTAAGCCTTTTAATTATTTACAGATTATGGTAGTTGGATTTCTAATTTGTTGTTGGCAACTCCTTTAAACATAAATATTATAGCAGTTTAACTAATTTTTTGAATATGTGCACTTCAAACCCTACAAATTTTGGACAAAACGAGTTTCTACGCATGTCATTTGGCTTAATATTAAAAGCATAAAACTCTATTTTCATTGTTTTATTACAATTATTCAGTATACATAAAAATCAGATAAAAACGAAGGTTTAGTGCATTTTTATTGGACAGATAAATGGCTTGGCATGATCAAGTGCTTCCGCATGAAGATTCAGATTGCTTTGGTTGTCATCAGGTAAATATTAATATAAGTTATAAATATATTGTTTAATTGTAAATTAAATTTTATCCTTTATTTAGAAATATTTGAGTGTAATATTCTTTAATCCTAAAACTTTAATTATAAAACTTTGTAATCATAATATTCTAGTATAAAACTCTATCTTCATTCTTTTATTACATTTATTCAATATACATAAAAATCAGATGAAAACGAAGGTTTAGTGAATTTTTTGTGGACAGATAAGTGGCTTGGCATGATCAAGTGTTTTCGCATGAAGATTCAGATTGCTTTGGTTGTCATCAGGTAAATATTAATATAAGCTATAAATATATTGTTTAACTGTAAAATAAATTTTCCCCTTTATTTGAAAATATTTTAGTGTAATAATTTTTAATCATCTCTTCTTAGTATTATTCTCTAATATTACGTTTCTGCTTTTGAATATTGTTCCAAGTTAGAGTATTATAACCAAACACGGTATTTATTGTAAAATGTTCTTATAATATTACTTTATTGTGCAACAATTTATGATAAACACATTTAAATCGATATTTAAAATTATTAATATTTACAATTAATTAACGGCAAATGTTTTACGATTGCTCAGCGGCAATTTTTGCGAAAAACTGTTTCTATTCAACCAATGCAATAAATTGATGAATACAAAATTCTTTGTGCAAATAGTGGAGGTTGGTAAGCAAAACGTAAAGGGGTAAAGCACCCTTGAAAAAAAATTCATAAAAAATAGTTTAACAGCGAATTAAAAATATATTTAGTTCAAAGCTTTTGTCTCTTCTTTTGAGGAATAGCAAAAATCTGCTTTTATATTTTATGTAAAGAGCTCGCTATAATCATCGAATATTTTTTTTCTTATTTGTTTCTTTCTCGATTATTGCAAAAAGTTTATAGACCTAAGTGCGCATGCTTTATCACTTTTTATATTTTTTAAGGGCATATTTTTAAAATCGAAAATTTAAAATTGAGGCTGCAGAATCACTGGCTGCTAGATTGTTTTCTTATTGTTTTCTTAAAGTATTTAATCGTATTTTATTTAAAATAGAAAATTGATTTGAAATTGAAAATTTAAAAAGAAGCATTTCCGAATAGTCCCTATTTGCGAAATCGTCTTCTTAAAATGTATGTTCCTAAAATATTAATTCTTTATTTAATTCTTAACTCATTTTATTTAATAATATATGTTCGTAATTAAAATGCTTGCTTAAAAAAATGCTTCCGAAATATTAATATTTGCGGATTGTCTTCTTAAAATAATATGGTTTTAAAATGTTTCGTCTCATTTTATATAAGAACATCTGTCTGAAATTAATAATTTAATTTCAAGGAATTTCGCTTTCTACAAAATCGTTTTATTTCAAGTATTATGTTAAGTTCTTTATTCTAAAAATCTTTTTTGGAATAAAACAAAATCTTATTTAAACACCTTTTGGTGGACTTATGATTCTAGTCTGCAAAATTTGATTTTAATATATCATTTTTCACAAAAAATGTTAAAACTTTCTGCACTTTATCATTAAGAAATATCAATATTTTAACTACCAAAAGTTTTTTAGATTTTTATTTTTTTTCTATACTTCCAAGCGTAATGTTTCTTTTCACACTTTGACATTTGAGTACACGATTTATCACAACTATTAAGAATTATTTTCATTGCTTAGTTTTTTCATCAAAATAATAAATAATATCAGTGAACTGTCTAGATTAAAAACTATTCTACAGCAAAAGATTGCAGTCAGCGCAAAATTCAGAATCTTATTTTAAAATATTACTTACAAAAAAACTCTCTTTTTTAGACTATTTAACACTAGAAAAGAGCATTATCGCAGTCGCTCAGATTTATTAAATGATAATTATTCTCTCAAAAAATTGACAATTGCAAATAGGCAAGGAGAAAGAAACGAAACAAACCCTTCATCAGGTACAATAGTTTAATTAAGTATATTAAATCGCAACCGAGGAATTTCGATAGTTTCAGCTCTTCAATATCGATCTCATTTCCATCGTTCCCAGGGTTCATCCCGAAAACTTTCGTGAACTTTGCCATTTCGCGCCAAAATTGAGTTTCGTCTAGGTAATAAGTGCGTTATAACGAACGTTTGAAAGCTCTTTATGTTAGAATGAAAGATTAAAATTTGCGCAAAGTTCACAGAGCATTTTTGAGCATAATTTTCATGACCTTCTAATTCGATGATATTTTTAGAAGATGTTATTTAACTCCTGCCAATCTCCATAATTCAATCAGATCGAAAGATGATTCAATTATATATATATATATATATATATATATATATATATATATATATATATATATATATATATATATATATATATATATATATATATATATATATATATATATATATATATATATATATATATATATATATATATATATATATATATATATATATATATATATATATATATATATATATATATATATATATAATTATTTAATTATTTAATTCAATATAGCAGGAAGTTGATGGTTTGCTATAAAATTTTAAGCTACTTTTAATAAAGTTCGGGCCTAATATGGATTTGCCTGAATTGTATTTGCATGTCAAAAAAGATTCAGGATAACTGGGATAAATGTTTTTGGCATAAATTTATCTAGCATAATAAAAAAATACAAAAAGAAAAAAGAGGTAAACGAAGAAAATTAAGAAAATCAATATCTATCTATCTGTCCTGTCTGTGTTGAGATCACGTGACCATTAATTAAATTTTCTTATTAATTGGAGCTAACGGTATGCAAAATTATAAAATCACACGTAAATCACTTTTTTTTCTGAATAAATAACCTATTTTTTCAATGGATTTGGATATCAAACCACTAAATAGGAGATGTAACTGTTGTTGAGTAATTATAGCGCCAATAATTTCAGCTTGCGAGTAGTTGAAAACTTACCCCATTTAATGTCTTTTCTAATTTCATAACGGTTAAAAGCAACGGGTGTACTATAAATGCATTGTACTACGCACCAAGTAAATAAATGCATAAACGGACCACCTTAAATAACAATTGATCTGATGATCTGATCTTCACGCTCTTGAACTCTTAAAGGGTTCAAAGGGGGACATCAAATATGCTAATTAATTAGTATATACGATATTTTAAGTTACGAAATGCAACAGAAAAACGCGCTTTCTCTGAATAAACTTGTTTTTTCAATGGATGCGGATTTCTAATTAACAAAATGTAGGGAAAAGCCGCAATCTGAGAAATATCCCAACAGCGGTCCTACGTTTTGGCCCCTTAATGTTCATTTTACTTTCTGCGTACTTAAACAAATACTACTTTTAATTATTTTCAGAGAATTGAAATATTTCTGCGCATAATTGTAAAATTCTTTTATTCAAAGATTATTCTATGCTGAAAATAGCATTTAGGAAAAATAATTTAAATCTGTTTATCAATAACAAAGAAAAATTTAAAGTGAAAGATATGAATTTTTTACGTCAGTTTGAAGAATCTAATTTTATTTTGCAAAATACAAAATTTGAGAGAAATCGGTCGAATTGTTTCTGAGTAGTCGAATTTTATAAAAGTTGCTTTTGTTATTTGTCATACGTTTTTGTATCTAATTTTGTAACTCAAAATAAGTCTGCTCTAATTAGTTAGCATACATGAAGTCGCCCTCTCAAACCAGAATGTGAAGATCGAATCCTTAGATCAAAAGTTATTTGGGGTGATCTGTTTATCTATTTATATATATAAATTTGCTCTCAGTGCACCACAAATTATCATTTGTAATGCACAATATAAAAAAATACATCAACGCATCACATAAAAAATTACAACTTACGTCCTCGCTGCCAAATGATATCTTTTTTCCTTGAAATCTCAAATGATTTTCCAATAAAATTTTATGCAATTTATTCCCATGTTTATCATTTATTACTTCCATGTTTAATATTAAGAAATATTAAACTAATATAATAAATATAATTTTATGGAATATTCCAAATTCCTTTTTGATTATACTTAAAATTCACAAAATTTAATTTTTCTTTTTGCAATGTGAAACTAAAGGCATCGTTACAGATGCAAATGTTATATTCACATTATTTTTCACATTAATTATGCTGAATTATGAATATAATATATTTATATTAGTAATTCAAAAAAATTTTTTGATTGAGCATAAAATTGGACGAAAGTTCATTTTTCTTTTTGCAATGTGAAATTAAATGGAGCATTAAAAATCCAAATGTTATATTCACGTTATTTTTCATACTAATTATAAATAATTGTGAATACAATATATTCTTATTAGTAATTCAAAATTCCATTTTGATTAAGTCTAAAATGCACAAAAGCTTAATTTCCTTTTTAATATGAAACTAAATGCAGCTTTATAGATGCAAAAGCTATATTTACATTAGTTCCATATTTATTAATAAATATGAAAAAATGTATTTATATTGGTAAGTGAAAGTTCCATTTTGATTAAACATAAAAATGCATAAAAGCTCATTTTTCTTTTATAACTATAAAGTTAAATACGGGGACGTGGCCTGGTAATGTTACTCGTATAAAAGTGAACTTTCTGTATTTTACTTACGTCTGATCAATGTAACATTTTACGGTTCAGCGTAAGATATTCGGTTCAGAATGGTTTCTATGGAAACGGTGCGTACTTGTGACGTAATAGTGACGTAAAAGAACTTCCTCGCCGGACCCCCAGTTGCCGAAACTAGAGTAAAATGATTATATTCTGGGAAAGTTCGATTTCAAAAATAAACCAATGCTCAAAACAGACGTCCTGAAAGCATATTATAGATAAACTGAAGACGAATTATGTTTTTTAAAAAAGAATATCTACTTTTGGTTTACATAGCCAAAGGTTTATTTGGATAAATATATCGCGTATTCTTTCAATAGATCCGGTTTTAAATTGGGAAATTTGCTATTATGAGATTAACTTGGATATTTATTCTTAATATAGAACAGTAGTTTATTTATATAACAAAACTGAAATAAAGGAAATTTAGTTTGGTGTATCTTATATATTTTTAATTTTAGAACTTGCGTTAAAAAAAGGAAAAAAATTCGAATCCAAAATAATTCGCTATATTTATATTCTTTGAAAAGTGCACAGTTACTAAAGGTTGCAAATATTACTGTAAAAATAGCCCATACAGTACTATTTAAATTTTACTGTAAATTAAATGGAAAAAGTAGTCCAGATCAGAGGTTCCCAAATGGTGTTCCGCGGAACACTAGGGTTCTGCGAAAGAGTTCTAAATAGTAAAACAGTTTTCCTTACATTTTAGAAACCTGTAATTATATTTAGATCCAATGCATTATTTACTTAATATTTTGGTTGCCTTACGATATTTTAAGTGGAACGCCAATAAAAAAAGAAATACCACCTTTTGCAAAAAATACATACTTTTGCAAATGACAAATGTAATAAACAAACTATGAAAATGGCATGCATTTATAAAATATTGCATAACTATTTCCCAAAGCACTTTTCAAACCAAAATAAAGTCACTAGATTGCTAATAAAGAGATATGTTTTCTTACTAGCCCTTACTTTAGTTATATATTCTTGGTGACGTTGAAGAAATGTTAATCAAAAAGGGATTCATATTCGAAAAAATTGGGAACCACTGCTCTACTTTAATGTTTACAGACGGCCGTAGTATTTCATTTCATACCAAATTTGACGTCATGATATCGCATTTCATCTGATTTTTAAAACGTCTAGACTGGGTGATGGGACGATACAGAGAGTGTGTCGGCTTTTTCGGTTTTGAATCTTAGTGATAACTGTTCGTTGCTTTACTTGCTTTTTTCCCATTTTCCTCTACAGTAAATTTTTTCGATAGCTACTGAATTTATGGTAAAAATTATCCTGCTTGATGCTTCATGATACCCTAACTTTTCAAGGCTTTTATTGTTATTTTTTTGACAGTGTTAGTAAAATTATTTAACATTCCAGTTAGTTTAGTAGTTTGAAAAAAATTCTATTATGCGTCAACAGTAGTTGTTACACTATACCCAGGGAATAATATCAATTAAAAAGAACACGAAGACACCTGCACAAAATATAGAGTTTTTATCGTTTTAATTTTTAATGTGCAATTTTGTGAACCTGTATAAATAAAAAACCTATTATGTGATCAGAGGGTTTTCTTTCTCTGTATTAAAACTAGGGGAGAGTAGGGTCAATTGTAACATTTTTACTTAGCTATTTTTAACTAACAAAAATTCCAATATATTATTAGTATTAATTGACAGAGGAGTAAAGTAGAATATCCTCCACTAGAAAAAAAATAAATACCTGACTTTAAATATTATTATATTAGTTATTAAAAATTTTTGACAGTCGTGCACTTGTTACAATTGTCCCCACTTACGGGGTCAATTGTAACAGTTCATAAATTCAACTAAAACATAGTTAATTATACATATTATCATAGTTGTGATATATTTTTTTATTGATTAAAATAGTAGTAAATACACAAGTGGGTGACCTTTGTGCTAAAATACAAACTAAGGTAAATAGCGTTTAAGAGCACAAAAATAAATATTTTTTTGTGCTCTTAAACGTTGTTTACCTTAGTTTGAAATAGTAGTGATATTTTAGGAGTAAAAATAATAATGAGCAGAGACCTAAAGGGTTAAACTTTTAACTTTAAGGGGTTAAATATTTTAATTTATGCTGTGAAAGATGACAAATAAAATAATGCACATGCAACATGATATAAATGATATAGGAAACTATTGGTGGTTCTTAAAGAGTTAAGTAATGGTTTGTAAACATAAGATTATTTATTTTCAGCTGTTACAATCGTCTCTTTACTTATTGTTGCAATCGTCCCCAAGACGCCATTTCAGCTTCATTTGTTAAAAACAATGCTAGTTAATTAAAACAAAACTAATCTTTTTTTTCATTTTTCATTGAAATGTTAATTAAGATGTCCACTTACATAGTCGGTTAATGATTTTTGTTTGTTTAAACAAAATTACTCTGTTACAATATAATATTTTAATACCAAAAAAAGTACTTACGTAGCGTGAAAATATCTTTTGTGATGTAACTCTTTCAAAAGTACATAAAAATGGTTGCCAGCAGGAGTGTACATGTAAATTTATTAAATACACCTGTGCGCCACCTAGTCTGCCTAACCAAATCTAGAACCCGACACTCGAAATTTTTGCTCTGTTACAATCGTACCCTGTTACAATTGACTCCACTCTCCCCTACTATTTAGTTATAGTTAAGTTAATTAAAACTAATGCTTCTTCAAATTTATATAGTTAATATAGCTAATAAAGTTACAATAGATCTACATTGTTATAATATAGTTTATATAATTTTAAGTTTTATATAGTTCATATTAGTTTTCATACTAGTTAATTGTAACAATACTAATACATCAATACAATGCATCAATATAATAATACATCAATACAAGTTAATGTTGTTATTATTGAAATTTACAATAAAGCAGTGGTGTGTTTGGGGAACTGTTTATTTGAATTGTCTTTTTGTAAAAGCTTATTTAATTTATATCAGCACCTAATTAAAATTTAGTTAAGTATCATAAATATATGTTGTAATGAGTTAGCGACTAATTTCTTCATATCAAATTCAAAACAAATCATTCCATAAAAGTATTATAACATTCATCTCTAAGTTATACCAATCAGTGATTGTCTGATTCATGAATCGCTTCTTCATCGCTTCGAAGTTGATAAGTAAAAATAGTTAAATCATATAGTTAAAAATTGTTAAAACCATATAAACAATAACTTAAATTGAAATTTTAGAAGTAAGTATAAAGTTTAATAGTTGTAGAGTTTTAAAGTTCAGTAATTGATATGTAAAGAGTTTAGTAAAATATGTGTATGCAAGTCAGCAACTGATGCGTAAAAAAACTGGCATGTAGGTAGCAGTTAAGTAATTAATAATTTTTGGGGTTCGGTTATTCATTTGTAATATATTCAGTAAATGATCTTTAATGAGTTCAGTAGTTATTATGTAATAAGTTTAGCAATTGATATGCAAGAAATTCAGTAATTGGTAAGTAAGGAGTTTTGTAAAATATGTGTACGCAAATCAGTAACTGATGCATAAAAAAACTCGCATGTGAGCAGCAGTAAAGTAATTAATATTTTTCGAGTTCCGTTATTCATTTGTAATAAATTCAGTAATTTATCTGCAATGAGTTCAGTAGCTAATATGTAATAAGTTCAGCGATTGATATGTAAGAAATTCAGTAATTGATGTACTTGACTATCAATAGCTCGTAGATAAAAATTTCGTAACCGATATTTGGAAAGTTCAGTAATGGATAAGTAAGGAGTTCAGTAATTGATATCTAAGAAATTCAGAAATATGTCTGTAGTTTAGTAATTCATTTATAAAGTGTTAAGGAATTGATGTGTTATAAAACTAGAAATTGATGTGTAAAGTGTCCGGAATTGAGATGTAAAGAATTCATTAAGTGATATTTAAGAAGTTCTGTGACTGGCATGTAACTGATTCGTGGGCTATACCTTTAATTTAAAGAGTTCAGTGATTAATGTGTAATAAGTCTGGTAACTCATGTGTTATTCAGTAATTGATATGTAAGAGGTAATAACTCATAAGTAAGCAGTTTTGTAAACGATATCTAAAAAGCTCACAAATTGATAGGTTTTGTTTTATTAATTGATATGTAAAGTATTTAGACGTTGATATGTATTAAGTACAATGATTGTTTTGTGCGAAGTAATAATTGTAACTTTTACGGACTTAATTTACATTCAATTAAATAAAACTATTTCACTCAAAATACATAACACAAAACCATTTTGCATCATTACTCGTGACTGTTGTTGACTGACCTGTGCAAATTTCTGCTTAGTCCAGGAGCATACAAAAAAGGCTAAATTTTTAGCTGACAAAACAAGAGGACTAGTGGAGATTTTTCAAGCAAATTAATGAATAAATAAGAAAAAAATGAAATTTCACTTTATTATATTTCACTCAACTCAAGCAGAATGAAATGTGTTTTTTTTTCTTAATTAATTTCGGAATAGCACAAAAGATATTACAGTGTTTAGTAAATTATTTTTTGTCCGAAATTTGAAATTTGTCATTTTAAGTTTGGAATTTGTTAATTTAAGTCCGAAATTTGAAATAAATATAGTTTAATAGTTTTCGAAAAAATGAGAATTTAAAAATACTATGCTCATTAAAATTTTCCCATTGATCTTTAAAATTAATTTCGAAATTTCTCTAGAATAAATTATAATTCTCCTATATGTGGGAGCACAATCTTTTTGCATCGCCTACATTCGACCAAAAATAGAATCATTTTATCAATTTGTTAAAACTTTCCCAGAAAAACCAAATTCTAAACCAGAAAAAAATCATCCTTTACTGAAAAATTTCCATATAAATAGAACAGATTTATAAAAGTCAAAGAAAATTTCTGTGTAAAATAATTTAACATTTTTAAAAAAGAGGGAAATGGCATGCTTTGTTGATTATATTTGTAAATCTAGTAAAGCTTGAAGGTAGTTCAATAGAACGTTCCTTAGTTTTATTTTGGTGAAAAGACGTTAATTTAATCATTTATTGTCTGATATTTACTCCCACGTTAAGATAAGAATATGAACTATTTACAGTTAGTTTTCAGTGAAGCTCTTCAGTTGAATTCCGCCAACAAAACTTTTAAAAAATATTTTTTAATGCCTACGCAACGGTTTAAAGGGCCTAAAGTATATCACGTGGTTTATTAATAAATGAAATATTTTATTTGTTCTCTAGAGAAAACGACTTGTACTTCCAAATTATTTATGCGGAAACGATTGTTAAACTATTTCATTTTATTTTATATTACAACTGGCGTTGAACAGCCACTTAATTCAGAGTTTACGACTTTTAATGTTCAATTCCTTAGCTTTGCAATTTTGAATCTAAACCAAAAAAAAAGGTAGCTCCTGCATCAAGCATTGGGACAAATTAGCCTTCTGGGAGGAGTTTTGATGGAACTAACCGGAATTTGAGTTACGTGGAGGGGAAAACCTCCAACGGTAAGCCTGAAGCCCATGGTTCGTCTACTGTTAAGATATTTTAAGTTAGCACAGTGGTCGGTGATCACCGGATCAAAGTTCATATCAACCACCGCTATGCTCCGAACCTGGGTCACCTTATTGAGAGGCGATTGCTCCCTTCCCTGGCCACAGTGGCTCGAAAATTGTTTCATTTAATAAAACTACTGAGATTTAACTAAAATTCTTCATAATACTTACTTACTTCACAGTTCTACTATCTAGGAGGAATCTTGACCTTCTCTACAATGCAGCTTCACTTTTTCCTACTATTTTTTGATGATAAAAATCTTTTTTCTTTTTTGAAGCGTTAAAAATATGTAATTTTTTTGCTATATAATTTTTTTAATGGACCTAAAAAAAACTTTAAAAATTTTTTGGGAGGGGGATTTTGCGAAAAACACATGCAAGTTATTGTTAAATAGCATTTTTCAGTTTGCTACATTATAATAAATAATTTCAATTTTATTTTTGCTTTATTTAAAGTTATTCTCTTTTGATTTAATATGAAGGTTAATAAATGTTTAGTATTTTTGTTCGAGTTTCTGTTTTAACTCTATTCTTTCTTGAACATTTTTAGAGTTATTGGTTTCAAGCTCTCTTTTTACTTTCAGACTAAAAAATTTCATTGAATTTGTTGAGTGAAAATTGCTTGATAAAATTAATTTAATGAGAAATACGGTTTTTAATAATTATTTTATTAAATTATTTTGAATAACTTAAAAAATGAAGTAAAAAATATATTATAATCCGATTATAGGAACAGTGATTAATTTAATCAGGGAATCTTTTTGCTATTTATTTTTGATTTATTTTTTATCCCATATTAATTACATAAAATTCTATTAGTATCTAATATATTCAACTGTCTTTAAAAGAAAACGAACATTCGTGTAAAAGTAATAAGCAATTCTACTGATATAATAACAGAATTAATAATGAGATTTACTTTACCCAAGTTAAGCCAATTTTTCAGCTGCCTAACATCGAAGAAATGATCACAATAATTAAAAATTTGATAAATACTAGAGTTTACTTGTAAGGTATCTTGGTGATTTTTCAGAAATTTATGACAAGAAAATAGTTAAGATTAATGCCAATGATTTTTGCAAAAAATCCTTTTCACAAGGCATATATTATTTCTTCTAAAGTACATAGATTTTTGTTCAAACATTTTCCGATAGTTCAAGTTTTCCCGGTCATTCCATTTCATTTTGATGCATGAAAATTCAGTTCTTTTTTCTCCGATTTCGAAATCTTTGCACTTATTATATTACTAGCCGCCTAAGGCGGCCAGCTGTCCGCCACGCTGAAGGTTTTCACAAATAAAGTTTTTTAAAACATAGCAGGAAATCTGAAGATTAGTGAACAATTAAAGTGTTCCTATCCAGCAATTTTGTCTTCATATCCAGTTCTGCTGCAGATGTGTTATAGCTCTTGAGGATGTTTGAAATTATATAGCTACAACGCTTAAGAAGAAAAAAAACTAAAATGCTAAATACATGAAAGGAACACGAAAACGAATAAATTTTTTATGGTATCAATTTCTATTTCCATATAATTTTTTATGGTATCAAATTATATTTCTATATCTGTTACGTCAAGCACTCAGGTATTATAATTTGATCTAGTTGTGCTTGTATAATTTTGATCTAGTTGCGCTTTCTACGTCATTTTGTTAACATCGTTTGGTTTGTTATTTAACATCGTTTGGTTTGTTATTTAATTTAACTTTCAAAAAATTGGCTGGCATCAGCATTTTTATTCTTTAAGTTGTTTATTTTTTCTTTTGGAATTCGTTCCATTTTAGCGAAATGTTTTTCAACTTAATCGAATTCTTTGCCGACTGTTCTCTGTATATATAAAGAAAATAAAGTAAATATTTTTAAAGTGTTGTGAAAAGAATTTTTAGTTGTACAAAGTACTACAATATCGCTATAAAAATTATCGTCTTCGCTTAAGAAAAAAAAATAGAGCGTGGAAAGAAGAAGAAAAACTTATTATAACAATTATGAACAGCGACAAACAAACAAAGCGAAGCGTTCTATTTACGTATCGAATATGTTGCCACATTTTTAATACAAAAGTTAAACTTTTCTCCACTTTAATAAATGTAAACTAATGCGAACTTTACAATTAAATTATTAATTCCTTCGTATATTTTTGGTTTAAGTTGTCGAAAATTAATATTTCAATTGGGTATAATATAGCCTACGTCACAGGTTGTGTTGTTCCTACTAAATTTAACCCATGAATGGCATTTTCTGCGAGCCTAACTTCAAGCCACAAATAAACAAACGAAGTGTTCGATCGTTTAAATAGCTGCTCGCCAGATTTTATTGCATTATAAAGAAAAGTTATTGAAACTAAATACAACAACAACAACTAAAACAAATAACAACAACTACTAATAACAATAACTAAATAAACAACAACTAAATTCCATTCGTTTAGCATTGCGTCATATGTTGTTCCTACTAAATCGAAGTAGTTGTGTTTTTTTCATATTATACCCAATTGTGAGGTTCGCATTAGCATACATTTATAAGAGTGGGGAAAAGTATATGCATTTTTTAATAGTTTTTTGAATATGGCTCTTTGAAGACGAAAAAGCAGACGAAAAGCATAGACTTACAAAATGACTGATAACTAAATAACTAATCAAAATTTTTGAAAAAGAAAAAAAATACTTCTTCATTATGTCAAAACACAATTATGGGCCGAGTTTCGTGCCCGGGCGAGGCTTCTGGGGCGATATATTGTGATTACAGACACACACACACACACAGCCGCGTTTATTATTATGTATATAGATGTATAGATAAATTTCATCCACTAATTTTTTACGATTGTTTTAAAGATTTGAACTCATCTTTTGAAAACTTTTTGAACTAAAAATCAGAACTCTGAGGATGAAAACTGTATGCCTTTAGCAAAAAACTTAGATCATTGTTATTTTTTAATTAAGACGTTTCCATGTTATAAATTTTTTGGAAACCATCAGTCCAATTTAGAACGTCCTATATCATACTTATAGAATAATTTTTAGCTCAATTATTAAAAGTATTTAGTTCTTTAAGTGAGGAGAAGAAAGAGATTTTCTGAGGAAATTATTCTATTAGGTTTTGATTTCAGAATTTCCTGCGTATCTTTTTTTTCTCATTTTAGTTTGTTATATTGCAACCCATTTTGAGTAATAAATTGCAGTACTATGATAGTTTGTAAGTTCTGCAATAGATAAAAACTAACTTAACGGTTTAATCATGAATTTAATTACAATTTTTCTTATATGTTAACACATTTCATATCAATTACATGTTTTACACATGTTTTGTTGCTGTATTAAGACGTAACATCTATTTACTCGTATTAAACTGAAAATTTGTTTTTAAAAAAAAACTATAATATATAAATGTTCACAATCTCATATCTTTAAAATCAAATTTTTTAGATATGTAATGGAATATATGTTTATTCATTTATTGAAGTAATTCTATTATTCATCACGAAATTGAAATAAAGAAGGAACTTAATTCTAATTGTTCCAAGAGAAAATGCTGTCTTAATTAAGATAATTTTAATTTTTAATTTTATTGAAAATAAAAATGCTGTACATATTAAGCTGTAAACTCTCAACAAATTTCAAGCTTAAACTCTCAACTTGCTGAAGCATTGTAAATATTACGTTGGATTAGACTAATGACAAAATATTTTTCAACCACTACTTTTGCTTCCCCTTAATTGTTGTTATCGCTTTTTAAATTTTTTAAAAAAACTAAATAATCTGTTTAATAAAAAAAAGGAGGAGTAGTTATACATTGTTTTTTATTTTTCAAAATCATACAAATGATAAATTCTAATAAATTCTATGTTTATTTACACATCTGTGACTTATTAAAATACTATTTACATTTGATGGATCGTACATCGCACTTATATATATATAATTATAAGGTGGTTATCTGATCAACAGATGAATCACAAAATTCACGATACATCACAAAATTAAATTTAAAAAACATCATTGGCACAAATCGAAAAAACACGTTACATAAGTTCTGTTTTTATCATAATAAGTCAAAATAATTTTATATTGATGTCTTTGTAAATTGAATCTGTAAGAGGTGACTTCCAATAGTATTAATTTTTCATTCATAAAGTCTACCAAAAAAGCGTACCGCAATAAATTTCAAATTGGAGGGATTGGAGGACTTCATACAGTTTCAGTTTAGAAAGACACCCTTTCTAACATAAAAGAGTTTACAATATATTCACTATAATGTCACACAAGCTTATTACATTTGTTAAAATCTAATTGTTGAAAACTTGTTCGAAATGGCTAAATTAACATTAATTTTTACATCTCATTTTGTATTGTAATATGCACTTATAGTAGTAAAGTTTCACAATTTCAATCTATTTGGTCATGCTAAATCTAAATTATAGATATTTTATTTATTTGACAGGTTTATTGCTTCATTTCCCCGTCATTCAAAAACCTTTAAATTGCAGTTGCTGTTTGCTTAATTGAAAAGTATATCATTCAATAAAGACTATTCTTTTCATTATAAAGCATTAATTATATTCATAGTTCAATTAAAAATTCCACTTTTTTCCTTTTAAAAAAATTATATTATCAATACAATTCTTAGAAAAATGCATTTCTAAAAAAGTATATGATTAAACAGAAAATCATACAAGTTGACATTGTTTTGCTTACAGTATACTATTTTAGAGAATAATGACTTAATAACTTAATTTCTTTTTTACTTCGCTTACATCTTAAAAACTTCACTTTAAATATCTCTTAAGAAACATAAGCAACTTAAATTTTCACTCCATATCTGTTTTAAACAATTTAAACCAGTCTTTCATATAAGTTTTTAGAAACTTAACCTACCTCAAATATCGTTTAAACAAGTTCAAACTTTAATTCGTATGAATCGCAAACAACTTGAACTACTCAGAACTTTACTTCAAATATATTTTAAACAACTTAAGCTACTTAAACCCTTAGTTCATATGTCTTTACATCTACTTAATTTTCCCCAACAATTAAGCACTTTGTTAAGATTAAGCACTTGGTTTCGATATTCAAGTATAAGATAAAGGCATTCTGAAGGCTATACTTTACTTTGGTCCTTTAAAATCATTAATATTAGCACCTATTAAGCTATTCAATAGACATTCTGTAGATTTAAAAAGTCTTACAAAGAATTTTAGTATGAAAATTTTATTTCGGAGTTATTGAAAAATTTCTAAAGGAGCATACTTATTTATACAAATATTTTACGTAATGTTCGTTGGAATTTTTTTTTTTTACTTTGAAACATTAAAACACCTATCTCTATTTAATTAGACTATGTGCTACAAAACTTTAAGTAGGAAATAGAAATCTCAGTGGTTTTTTTTTAAATTTAAGATACTATAATTATATAATTAATAGTAAAAGGAAATAAAATTATATTTTCCAATAAAATATTCATGAATTTGTTGACAGTAATATAGTAAGGGTCTTTTTTCGACTAAAGATGTTAGATGTTGTAAAGATGTTAGTATCAATGGGTATTTTAAATATACCTGCAAATATTCTACATCATAAAAGTATCGAAAACATTATTTTTAGAAAATTATTTTAGAATATTAATTTCATACTATTATATATTAAAACTTATTAAACAATTAATGTAAATGGAAACAATCTAAGAAATCTATAATTCATGAAAACGTGTCCTTAATATTCAATAGAACTATATCATCAAATGTTTGATAGTGCAGCTATGATTAATTAATATTGCATTTCAAAAAGATATCTTTGGTACTATGACACTTATAAATAGATACAATCAAATTTTTTAAAAAAAAAAGAATTCTTGATAAATTATAATAAATTTTATGTTTATTTACGCATTTGTGATTTAATCCTTTCACGCAGAATTTTTATTGAACATATTTTTGGTAATTTTTTTCATTATTTTCTATTAATTTAGGATAAATTAAGTGAAAAAAATATTATATATAGCATTTTAGTAAGTTATGGTTGCGAAATACAGCAAGAAACACCGATGTCTCTTTCTACTTTAAAAGGAAAATGTTCCAAACACGGCTCACTTCCAAGCAATAAATTTTCAAATTTGCACTTATTAGCACTAATTAGCACTTATTAGCACTATTATTTAGCTCTAATAGAAACGAGTTATTTATGATTAATTTTCAATTCATTATAGATAAATTTCATTTCAGTCAATTATAGATAAATTTTAGAATATGAATGAAAAAAATTATTTCAAACTACTTTGTTTCTGGATTTCATATTTTAATGAAAATATAATTCCGATAATATAACAGCTTTTTTTAGTAATTATAAGACTGCTTTAAATAATTAAAAATACCAAAATATACTTTTTCTTGAAATTAGTGTCAAAAATATATTTGTATATATAGGAGACACCATTGTCCCATCTGCGTCAAAGGGTTAAAGTGATTATAAGAAGTTTCGGTTTAAAAGTAAAATATTCAGTTAAAAAATCAAAAGGGAAATGCTACCACTCACTCTTTTTTAATATATTCAGTGTGTTTTTAAATCAATTTACACTGAAAAGTTTAAAATTGCAGTAAACAATGCACAGCAATTGAAATTGCAATCCTTTTTTTTTAGATACGAATTCTTTTTCTTCGATTACAACTCAATTAGGAATAATACAAATTTTACTCTAACTTATAATCACACTCATCACTTTATGAACTCATCGTGCAGTAAACAACAATTGAACCAAGCATACATTTACAATTTCACACATTCATGAAGGCACTATATTTACTTTTAAGAAACTCTAGATTTTTAGAGAACATGCAAATTGTCACACGACTTAGATTTCATACACGCTTTTCTCAAAATTTTTTTCAACACTCCTGATGCCTTAGAACCGGAATAAATGGAAGATCTCCTGTTGCCAGATTGGGAATCTCGTTTCTTTTTTAGTTTTTCCGCCACCTTGGCCTTGATGCGGATTTGAGATAGTGTTCCAACTAGGAGTTCATCAACTTGATGATTGATAACAACAGATATCTCTATAAATTTGCACCCACGATCTTTTGCCAGCGACTTTCCTTCTGTAAATATATATGAATATTCTTTAAAAAAATCATAAAAAGCTAGCTTATGAAATAGATCTGCTTAGGTTAATTCGAAAAATTCGACTTTTTTCTAATGTAACCTGTATTTTTTATTTTTCCAGACTGATTGGAAGTCTGATATATTTTAGATTTATGACAATTAGCCTAAATTATTTTTAGACTAATTAGTAAATGCGTAAAGAATTACTCAATCTGACTGGATTTTCTTTTATTATTGGGCTTATACATAAGACTTAAATCTCACAATTAGATTTAATAATCTAATAAAAAGTTTTTCAAAAAATATTTTTATATAAACAAAGTTTAAATAATAGCTTCAAATATTTTGAAAAAGCAAATAATAAGAAATTTAACTTCATTGAAAATAAAACATATTCAATAATGATCAAAATATTCGAATTTTTTACTACAAGATTTTTTACTACCAGATGCATGAATCGAATTTCTTAACGACAAGAAAATCTGAAATATAGTATAGAATATCTTAAGAATGAATACAGGTAGTCTTTATCAATCCAAATAGCAATTATACTGACTATTAAAACTAATTTAAAACTAAATTTCGAATAAAAATATTTGACTCTATTATATACAAGATTTCTGCATTTTGTGTTAACATTAAAAGAACATTGTAAAAAACATCTACTTAAGGGGTTTTATTTATTTTGAGTTATTCATAAAATGTTTCCCTTTTTTAAGGTTACAAATTTATTTAAAATGTCCCGTTTTTTAAATTTTTTCTGGACTTCTTTATGAGCATTCACTAAAAGGCAATTCATAAAAAAATCAAAAAGAAAGCTAAATATCGAATCAAATCATTGAATTTCATAATATAAGAGTTCTATATTTTATCGTTGCGCTAAGAGAAAATTGCAAAAAACATCTAATTAAAATGTTTTATTTATTTCGAAATATTCCTAAAAAATATACACAATTTCAAAATTATGAAATTATTAAAAGTATTTCCCTTTCTAAAAAGTATTTTTTGGGGGCATCTTTATGAACATTCACTAAAACGCTTTTCAGAAAAAAATAATAAAAAATCTGAAATTAAGAATAAAATATTTTAAGAATGAATATAGATAGTTTTTTATTAATATAAATAATAAACATATTGATAATTGAAACTAATTTAAAGCTAAACTAATGTATTTTTATCTCGTTTTCAAGAAATTAAATGTAAAAAAGGAAATTAATACACTTTTTATCTAAACAAACTTCATCTGTAAGCGTTTTTTATATTCACAAGCTTTTCAACTCAAATTCTATGTCCAATTTTGGTATAATATTTCACTTTAACTTTCGTGTTCGAATGTTCAAATGTTTGAATTGTTTGAGTTAATTGTTTTAAATGTACTCACCATCAGTAGAAACTACTCTCAAACGTGCAAGATCCGTTTTATTTCCACACAGAATTACTGCTTTTGTATCAATACATTTCTCCATAAGGCAAAGGATGTGTCTCGCTAGTGAGTAACTTTTCCTGTCCGTCACTGAGTAGACTATCACGTAAGCGTCAGTTTCAGAATTTTCAGATTTAGGAAATACAGTCTAAAAAATAATAAAGAAATTATTTTATAGATGAGAAAATAATATCTACACATTTTTTATTATAAATTTTTACATATAAATTTTTCTTATAAATTTTATTTTTAAAATTTATAATTTTCCTTGATATAGTTAAATACAATTTTAATTATAATATAATTTTAATTTTATTTTATATAATTTACAATTTTAATAATAATTTTTTATAACTTTTTATGAAGATTTATGTTTTTTAAATTTTTCTTAAAAATAATTTTCTTGTTAATTTGTATGATTATGTTCTTTTATATTTTTCTTATAAAATGTTTAATTAATTTTTTCATATGATGAAAAAAGGAAAAAGACTTTTGGAAAAGTTTAGTTTTATAGATGATTAAAAAAATTTAATGCAACTTAAGATTAAATCAAATTTAATTACTTTTTAATATTAGATTTATAAAATATCCTTTTTATTTACAAATCTTTTATTATAAATTAAAACTAATAATATTGAAATAAATACTAATCTTGAAAATCATAGGATTTATTTACATCTTTAACAATTTATAGTTCAATATTGTATTCGTTAATAGAGCTCCTAATCATCCATTTTAATTAAAAATTTTTGAAAATATATTTATAGCATATGTTGTTAGTAAAATGTTTTTATTCTATTTTGAAATTTTCTTAACTATCGAAATATAATATGCATTTAATATGATAGAAATTTTATAAATTATAAATATAATATGCACTTAATATAGTTTTTTTTAATATCATAATATATATATTTAATACTTACAGTTCCTTCATGAAACGTTTGCTTATCAAATTCCATCTGAGATTCTTCTGTATTTAGAATAACTGTTACTGCTCTGTCTACTTCTTGATCTAAATATTAAAAAAAAATCATTAGTGTGATGTAAATAAATTATATACAACGCTATTTGAATTAAAAATTTAAAGTCTTGAACGTATGAGCGACTTGAAACAAGCATCTTATGTTTAAAGTAATTTGATTTTAAGTTTAAAAGTTTTTTCAAGTAATTGCAAAGAATTAATAGAATTAAGAGGTACTGATACTTTATTTTATTTTCATATATTCATAAAGTACATTAATTAATCAAGTTTATTCGGTATTAAAGTTACTACTTAAGCGATTTACCTTTTTTTTAAAAAAAGAAAAAAAAGAAAACGAGTCCGAAGACAGAGATTTGCGCTTTTACTTCCTGTTTCATATCTTCCTTTTTCATATTTCTTCCTTTTAGTTTACAACATCCTTTAACTTGGTTACATACATAAATTAAATTTATTGCCTTGAAGTGGATTCCATTTATTTGGCCGTTAGATTCTACAAGTTATTTGAACTATAAGTTATTTATAACTTACGAATAATCCGAACTTCTCGTGATATAAGTTATACTTAACTAATTAAAATAATTAATTTAGATCACAATTTTTAGTGTTACTGATCTACTGAAGAATGTGAGTAAAATAATCGTCAAAAATATTTAATAATCCACTACTATTAGCTATTAATAATTATTTAAAATATTCAAACAATCTTATAAGCACCAGAAATTAATACTTTACTAGTTGAAAGTAACTATCTTCATTGCGTCGAGGACATAAAATATGCTATTAGGCATAATAAATTTAATTTAATTTCTTCAAATATAAATATTGAATTGATTTTCGGTTAATATTTCTTGCATGTTATTATTTAACATTTGTATTCTTTAAAATTACGTCGCTGTCAACAAAATTTTTTTAATTAATTTCACTACTTTTAAAATTAAATCGAAAATTACAGTTAAAAAAACATTAGCAATTTAATTTAGATTGAAGTAAATCACAAATATTAATGACAAAAATATTTTATTAACCAATTCATATTGTTTACTCATTACTTTATTTTAAAACTTTATTAATTTTTATCATCTAATTCTATAGCCTCAATCATTACAAAATAAGACTTAATCACTCGCATGTCTTCTTTGGTAAACTTATATTCAGAAAAACTAGATATTACTGATAGCAAAAACATAACAATTGACCATTATTATCGGCAGTTATCAAAAAGATCATGTTTATTACATACTTTTTGCTCTATAATATTAAAAGAAATAAAATTGAAAGTTGAGTCTGAGTTTCCTAAAATAAGTTAGAATTGCATCAGAATTGCGTTAAATAAGGTAAGCATGACACTTACCGCTAGAAACCTCATCAGCGCAAATATATTCTGACGTTAGAAACTGTTTCCACATAGAAGATTTCCCTACTCCTGATGCACCCACGAGAAGAACTCGATACGATTTCTTTGGTACTGACAATTCCTTTTGTTCGTTCCTCAGGGGTGACGCATCTTCAACGGTGTCTTTTCTTTTCACGGTCTTCTCCTCTGAATCAGCAAAACGTGGATTCGATTTGCATCGAAATGAGTCACCCCTGTTGACGACTCCCTTAGAAGTTATACTAAAATTTCTCAGCCTGCAGTAATCTGTCTCATCACCAGGAAGAGGAAGAGATCGGTTGGACACAGTCCGTTCCTTCACCTTGACACCTCCACTTTGAGTTGTATCACTAGGTATGCTTGAACCTCTATGCCTCTGCCTGGACTCCGCAAGCTTCTTAACAGATTTCACTGAATAGGACCTAGAGACTAATTCTGGAGTTGTGGTCTCTGGATGAGTCTTGGGCGAAGCTCTGGACAGTCTCCTGTAGAGGAGACCATTGTGCTCTCTGTGGTCACCACCATTCAGTTGCAGTGGTCTCAAAATCATTTTTCTGTCGTCTTTGCCAACCCATTCACTGCATCTCCTTCCTCTTTTTTGCAAAAGAGTTGTTGCTAATCCATCATAGGACGTATCAGATTGGCTTCTAGCAACGGATAACATATCGGGCAAAAGTGACATTTTCCTAAAGTCCGACACTGGTGTCATGTTAATGTCCGTTTGGCTATTTGAAGTATAAACTAGTACAAAGTAAGCTCTAGAACACGCTTTATAACGGGACCGTCTAAAAAATAACTCTCGTCATCTGTAGTTCTCTAATTACCATCGCTTTCTGTCCCGCTTCCTCGGAAGACTGGATTAAATAGTGATTGAATCCGAGAGACGGAAAGATGTCTTATTTATAGCATCGCGCGGGTCTGTTACGTCACCTTTGACGTCACGAGACGAAAGTTAAAGGCAGGGACTGGAGAAAGAGGAAACTCACGTGATGTGACGTCATTTATAAATGATGCGGAGGAGCAGGGATGGACAAAAAGACGATCTTTCTTTTTCCTCCCCATCCTCCGTTGAAAGGGAGAGGAAGGTGATGTTGGAATAAAATAAAAAGAAAAACGTACTAACGTCATGATTGCTCTTTTTTCTTTCTTTTTATCTTTTTTTTTTACTGTTGATGTTAAGTTTTGTTTCGTTTGTAATCTGGACTAGGAAAGAGACACGATTACGGGAATTTCTCCTGCGAAGAGTGACTTTTTTTTATTTAGAATTTCAGGGAACTTTGTTTACTTTGAAATAATTAGACAATTTTCTGAAGAAGCCGAGAAAGGCATATTTGATTAATGTAAATGTGAAAAATAGCTGCCGAAAAAATTATACTATGTTTTGTTAAAGGGGTTCATTAGTTCACGTAAAAGAAATATTATTTCAGCTGCTATTATATGCTTTTTCGAATAAGAATACAAAGAGCTAGAGCTGAGCTTCAAAGTTATATTTTGATGCATTAGCTGCATTCTTTCATTTAACATTGCATATTTTAATAGTTTTTTACTTTTGGTCATTTTTTCGAAGAATGTTTTTATTAATTAAATATTTTTGGTCGAATTTCTATTGCAATTAAAATATTGCGTATTAAAATATTTAAGTTTTGAAAAAAGTAAAGTAAAATAGTAACATCGAAAATAAATTTTGTGAACTAGATCTTTATTGCATTTATTGCACTGAAATTCACATTCAAATTTTAAACATACAACAAAACATATAAATCATATGATACAATTTTTTAATTATAAATTTTTCGAAAAAAGTATTTAGGTATTTTTTAATATTCAGAAGTATATATTATAAGAATGATTAATCTGTGTAATACTATATTTTTATTTTATACGCGTGTTAAAATGATTTATAATTTCTCAAAAATGTCACTTATGTTTGAAAATTTCAAAACATCGATAATTTTAAAATAGATTAGGTAATAGAGGGGAAAGGAAGACAGAAAAATATAGTTTTTTCGAAAGCACTATTTTTGGAGTTGGACATTATTTCTCAAAACTTAATAGCCCGACCTCATTGAAATTTTTCTAAGTTTTGATGAGAAGTTCTTGAAAGGAGTCAAGATGAATCGGATCTTATAACTGCAAGCTCAACGATGAAGTTTAAATTATACACACATTAAAATTTTTAAGTAAATTTAAAAATCTACCTACGGTCACGATTTACCATAAATCTCTGCAAAACTTATTAAAATTACTTTAAAATTAGACCTAAAAATTTAAATTTTCCGTTAGTAGCCAATGGCCGGTAGATCTTAGTATCCACTTTTTCCTCCAACTTAATGAGTCCGTCGATACGTCCTTTTTAATTAATAGACACTTTTTCAAACTTTTTTGTTTGCTTGAATTAAATTTTTTTTTGTTGAAAAAACTCCTATTAGAAGTAATCTACGGCTGTAAAAAGTTCATTTAACAGTAAAAATAATATAAATATGTGACAAAATTTAGTTAAATATACTGACTTTAAAGAATTGTGCGTAAAAATATTTAGTAAGGCAAAACATGTTTAATGTATGCATTACAACTTATAAATATGCAAATTGTTAAGGAACTTTCTTTCCATATGAATCTTTCCAACACAAATTGAGGGATTCTGAAGGATTAAAATCTTGATAGGTGCCATTGGACATTTTAATGAAAATTCTGCTTTCAAGAGTTTTTTTCTACATTGGTGTACTTTCATCATTAAATGATTTTTTTTTTTTTTGAGAAAGCGATGGCAAAAAATTACAGGTTGTTTATTTAATTTCAGTTGCTACTTTTTTTGCTGACTAGCCCCTTGGTGAGTGGTTATTTTTATTCTATTCAAAATACTTTTTTCCTAAACTAATAAAAGGGCTAATTTTTTGCACTTAATATTGTAAACGGAGCAAAATTTTGAAGAGTTTACAAATCTTTAAAAATGCAAATGAGAGAGTAAATTTTCGATTGCCAGATTACTTAATAATGACTACAACAAATGTCAGCACTTGTTGAATTATATCTATTTTACTTTGTGAAAGGTTATTTGAAAAACAGAAATCTAGTAGTGCACAGATTTCTGTAAATTATATAAAAAATAAACTGTAATATTAAAAAAAACAGACAAATACACAGTATTAAAATAATTAGTCAAATTTACTAACCCTTTGATACAGATGGGACGCCAGTGTCAATTTTATATATTTTTTCTGTAACTCTAATTACGCATAAAAATATAGTTTGATACATTTTAATTATAAAAAAACAGTCTTATAGTTACTCTAAGAAAATCTGTTAGACTATCGGATTTACATTTGCACTAAAATATAAAATCAAATAAAAAGTAGCTTGAGAAAAAAGTTAAGAGTTTTATATTCAAACATTTATCTATAATTGATTTTGTAAATTTAAAAAAATTCAATTATTGCTTTTCTTAGATCTAAATAACTGCGAATAAGTGCAAATGAAAAATATATTGTTTGAAAGGAAGTTGTATTTTAATGATTTTACCTTTAACGCAGAAAAAGACACCGGTGTTTAATAGTGATCATAAATTATTAAAATGCTAAGTATTTTTTTATATTTATTTTGATCTAAATTATTGTAAAATATAATTTAAAAATTGTGGGAGAAATATGTTTAGTAAAAATTCTTCGTCGAAAAGTTAACCGCATAATTTCATTGTAGTATTATTATACCGCATTTACGGTATAATATAATTATATCGCAGAGAAAATTTTCATTCAAAAAAGTATAAAGGGCTTTTTCTTCTTATTTATTAAAGCAATACCTTAATTTTCCACTTTAGGGATAACTGTTATTGATTGATAATCTATCATTAAATGTTTCTTACAAACGTCGATCAAATGAAAATCAAAAATTTAATCTAATATCTAAGAGGAGTTTGATAAAGATGACTCTAGTTATTCTTCAAAGAATTTTTGTTATATGAAATAACGCTATTTAGAGAAAAATACGCTGTTATAATACTTGCTGTCATTTTTCAGCACTTGTTCTTAATGGCTAGATTTAGTTTTGCTCAACAGCTTTCTGTTTTGCATAACGAAATGAGTTAAAATGTCAGTATGATGAAAAACCATAGTTTTGTGAAAATGAAAAGTCATTCCGATATTTTTTAACTATTGGTATAATGGGTGCTGTTCTAAATGCTTTATCTATTGGGATAATGAGTGTTCTAGATTTTCAGTGTCCGCACACTTCGACTAGACCTTCTTCAGTGACTAAATAAATTTCCTCACTATAATCGCAAATAAAGAGTTGTAGCATTAAAGATCGGGTTAACGTAAGTATTAATAAAAAGGTAGAACAATAAGATCAAGTAAAAAAAAGCAGACGATAAATTTGGAATATCTTGTTGATTATTCTCCAGTCTGAGTTTTTTCTTTCTATTTCAACCTTCATTCATTTTTAATGTTTCCACGCATTATTGATTTAAAGTATTTTTATGAACTTTTTGCTATTGACTTATTCACAATCACTGTCTTAGAGGAGATTTTACTGAAAATATGAATTCTGAGGAAGGAAATGAATTTTGTAACGTTTTAAGAAGCGTGTGTTGCATTGGCTGGAATTGAAAATCAATCTAAACCATTGAACGGCTAGAGGGCAAACACCAATTGTATACTTGTGAGCAACGTCAAGCATTTGTCAACGAATTAGGTTCGACGCAAACGAGGGACGTCGCTTGAAGGTATCCAATTAAATCTGATCTAAAAATTGATTCAGCGGGATAATAAACCCAAGCCTTCAAGCTGTAAATAGTTAATACACCATGTACAACTACGTGATTTTAAACACAACGATGAAATTCGTTGCAAATATCCAATTGATGCAATTTTTTAACCCAGGACTTGCAATTCTGTGGCATTTATAAAAGTCTTCACAGAAAAGAAAAACCTATGACAAATGTAACCAATGACCGCAAAAATGCGATCATAATTTCTTACTCTCCTTAAAATTAAGAATTATCCATTGATTTTGACATATTGATTGGTTCAAATTAGGGAAGGGAGGTTGGAGAATAATGCTAAATTGATGATTTTTTAAGTGAAAGTTTAATACTTTTTCAAATATTTGAAAATATTTGTCCACGTTAAAACCCACACGATTAATCCTTTTCACCAAGATAATGTGTAAGGTTTAAAATTAAAGCTTCGCTTTTGGTTATTTGGTATTCAAACTGCGTGTATTTTTACTTTTTCTGGACGAAATAATTTATAAAAACATCTCCAAGGCAACCTTTACTTCAGAAAAAGTTTAAAGATAAAAATAGTTGGTAAAAGTTTTATTTTTAGAATTTTGATTATAAGCCTTCAATTTCGATTTATAAAGCAATTACTGGTGATACATCTCTTTAAGGAATTACAGGAATTTTCAAGAGAAAATCGATAAAGCCTTTTCTTGAAAGCACTAATTAAGTTTTATTTCCACAAACATGTCAGGGGTAATTTCTGGTAAATTCGCAGCTTGAAGGGGGGAAAAAGAAAATTTTGTATGTAACTGAAAACATTTTTTCCTTAAAAAAAATATAATCTTTTTTTTATTGGACTTTTAAACTTTCTAAGAATTCCGCGCCTTAAGTTTTTTCTTAATTGCTTTGTACACAGAAGATTCTTTAGAAAGGATGTTCTTATTTTTATTTTTTAAAGAACAGTGATAACATATTTAGCAGAGAAATGGATCATATTTAAAATGTTAACTAATTCTTAACTTTAGTCAGAAAGTAAGTTGCAACAGCAAAGCTAACTATGGCTGATAGTATATATTATAAATATATATATATATATATATATATATATATATATATATATATATATATATATATATATATATATATATATATATATATATATATATATATATATATATATATATATATACACTGAAGAGCCATTCCATTATGACCACCCTTCATCTATGACAATGGGTGACCCATAATCCTCATAGAACAATCCCTAACGTCTGTAAGCTACTTGAACATAGTTGCGCAGACCAGGTTCACCCATTAATGGCAACAGTTTTTCCTGCGGAGGGATGGTGTTTACCAACAGGATAATGCACCATGTCATAAGGGTCGAATCGTCATGGATTGGTTCGAGGAACATTTCTATGCCTTTCAAATCATGTCTGACCCCCAAATTCACCTGACCTTAATCCAATAGAGCATATGTGGTCCTACTTGGAAAACCAAATTCGTGCTGCCACGCTACCCCCTCGCAACGTAAGGGAATTGCAGGACCAGTTGGTGAGCGCTTGGTGCCAGATACCTCAGACTACCTATCAGCACCTTGTGGAATCAATGCCACGGCGGGTGCTAGCAGTTTTGAGGGCTAAAGATGGTGCTACATGTTATTCGCAGGGTGGTCATAATGTAGTGGCTCTTCGGTGTATATATATGTGTTACATAGATAGAAGATATTTTATATATATGTAAATACAAAAAAATATTTTTCGGATTTTTTATTAATTTTTTTTCCTTTTTTTCGGATTTTTTTTCTTCCGGTCTTTTGTTTTCTTTCACCCCATGGAACCCTAGAGTTCCGCGGAACGCTATTTGTGAACCGCTGCAATAAACTAACATGACGGCAAGCAAAAAAATTGGAAACTTTTTGAAGCCTTGTTACGCTGTTCCTAAGTTAAAGTTTAATTTTATTCCTTATCGAAAATTTATCAGGGTCGAAATGCTAGAGGCGAGCTGTCAACAAACTGCTAATGAAATATGTTTTTACAAAAAATTGAAAATTATATAATGTATCTAAATTAAAGAGAAATAGAGTAGGGGTTGTCGAACTACTGTTGCCTTAGTAAGATAGGGCTCAGACGAGGTTAAAAAAACACCCAAAATTTGACGTTCGCTTTCTATTCGTAAGGTCGTAAATTTCGTCCCTGTTAACCAGTCTGGTGGAAACGCGATGATGTATGGCCAACCAAGGTTAAACTTGCATTTTCGCACCCCCGATTTAGAAATAGAAGTCGTGTGACTGATTTATAACTTGCTTTCTTTATAAAACAGCACGCTCCTACAATATTAGAAACATGTTTTGTTAAAAACCATTTGGGTACTATAAAGTAAAATGTAATTTAAGTAACAACTAAAATAAATTACAAAAATAAACACACGTGGATTGTTAAACGAAAAATTGAACGAATGATAAATTATTGCTCAATATTTATTAATAAAACAACTAAACCTCAACTTGTCCAACTACAACTGTCACCATGTCTACTAATTAAATATGCGGCATTTAAAGAGCAACTAAAATGAATTGAAAAGATTGACACCTGTGAATTATTAAACTAAAAATTGAATGAGTGATTAATTATTGTTTGATATTTATTAATAAAACAGCTTAGCTTCTATTCTCTTATTTAATTAAATGTGCCGAACCCTTACGTTCAAAGAGCTTAGTAGGAAAAATTTATAATTGCTATATTTGATATAAAATTAAGATTTCTGGGGAAAGATCGTATTTTTGCTTTATTTATCTATATAACATTAATTTATTTTTTCGAGTCTTATAACTTATCTCAGTGGATGAAGGTTCGATAGGTATTTTCGAAGTTGAAGAGGGTTCCAAGTGCATTTGGCTAAAATCCATCGATGAATAACCTCAAAATAATCTGAGAATTCGAATCATAGAGTTCATGTATGTTTATATGAATTAGTAATCCGTAGTTTCTTTTTAGTCTTTCAGAACATTTCTTACGTCATTTTTGCTCATTCCAAATTTCTGCCTTAAATTCCTCAAGCTAAGTTTTTCCATTTCAATTGTAGATTAATTAAATCAACTTTTCTCACCAAGTATTCTACTCTCCTCTTCCTTGACTGTAATATATAACATGCAAAAATTGTACTTAAGCTCAAAACTGCACTTTTTCACACAATATCATAGCCAGTGCAAGCACTGAAATGAATGGAAATTGTCACTCGGTGCACATTGCAATGTTCCTTCAAATTAATAACCCATCATTATCACTGGATGGTCCAATCATTAGACTAATCTCTTATCCGAAATGGTCCATGTTGCTGAAACAGTTCCTGTCTCGGTAAGGCGTTTTCTTCCATCCTGTACTGAAAAAATTTCTTTAAATGCGAAGTGCCTTTTAATTGCACCATTGCATGCCTTTTTCAAGCATATTGTACTTCCATCTTCCATTGAAGCAGCAATCGAAAGAGAGAGAGAGATAAACATACAAACAAAAAGCATTTCAGTTATTAATCTATTACTTTTTTAAACTTTTTTCGTGGTCTTTTACCCGTTCAGGACTAGCACAAGGAGAAAGAAGCGCTTCCCCAGGTCAGAACGCTGGGAGAGAAGTATACGAAGTATAGAGTATGTATACTAACTAATGAGATGTATGCGAAAGCACCGAATAAAGATCACGTCCGTGTGGTCTTAGGCCGTTGGAGTCTGTAAGGTTCGTTTTATATATGATACAGTAAACCGTGAAAGAAGAATCACGTGATCACGGCTCTGAATAATGTAAATAAAGTGCACTTTATTGAGAGGTAAATACATTAGGACTCCTATTCAGAGGTATTAGGACCAACAGAGTTATCACGTAAATAGAGACTGCTTTTTATTTGGAATTACCCCGTATAGTTCTAAACAGTGTAAATAAAGTGCACTTTATTAAGGGCTAAATACATTAGGGCTCCTATTCAGAGGTATTAGGATCAACAGAGTTATTACGTAAATAGAGACTGCTTTTCATTTGGAATTACCCCGTATAGTTCTAAACAGTGTAAATAAAGTGTACTTTATTAAGGACTAAATACATTAAGGCTCCTATTCAGAGGTATTAGGACCAACAGAGTTATCACGAAAATAGACACTGCTTTTTATTTGGAGTTGTCCCGTATAGTTCTGAATAGTGTAAATAAAGTGTACTTTATTCAGAGGTAAATACATTAGGGTTCCTATTCAGAGGTATTAGGACCAACAGAGTTATCACGTAAATAGAGACTGCTTTTCATTTGAAATTACCCCGTATTCCAAATGAAAACCCTAAACAGTGTAAATAAAGTGCACTTTATTAAGGGCTAAATACATTAGGGCTCATATTCAGAGGTATTAGAACCAACAGAGTTATCACGTAAATAGTTAGACGTGCAGACAGAGTTATCACGTGCTTTTTATTTGGAGTTGTCCCGTATAGTTCTGAATAGTGTAAATAAAGTGCACTTTATTCAGAGGTAAATGCATTAGGGCTCCTATTCAGAGGTATTAGGACCAACAGAGTTATCACGTAAATGGAGACTGCTTTTTATTTGGAGTTGTCCCGTATAGTTCTGAATAGTGCAAATAAAGTGCACTTTATTGAGAGGTAAATACATTAGGACTCCTATTCAAAGGTATTAAGACCAAGAGAGTTATCACGTAAATAGAGACTGTTTCTTATTTGGCCGTATATATTGCCCGTATAGTTTGTCTAAAGTAAGAACTCCCCTAGCCATTCGTCTGGATCCGTGGCAGTGACTATGGTGTCGAAGTATAGCTATTTCAAGTAGGGATGTGAGGTCATTGTTTAGGACAAGTTTTGGATCGGTCTGGTCGGCGAGAGCAAGGGAATCTTTTTCTTCGGTCTATTATGTTCGCCTTAGAATAAAGAGAAGCTACCCTCCCTGAAATACGCTATTCTTGTTTCCATACGCTAATTTACAATCCAGCGACCTTTAACGACTCGCTCTCTTTTTTGGCGAGTTTCCTGTCCTGTTTTGGCGAGTAAATTGTCCCAATTATAACGCAAAACTTTAATTCCTTTCAAAATTTATTACCCGAAAATTCCATTCTATTCTATTTGAAATTTATTACTTGAACTAAAAAAAGTCAAGAACCAAGATTTTTTTTTATTTAAGAAAAAGCCCAACAATTGAAAGGGTCGTTCGTTAAAGGTCGCTGGTTTGGAAAATCGCTTCCCTACGTTCTGATGCATGCATTAAATTCGGTTCGCTACATATTCCATAAAAAAACTGATTTTTAGGTTTATGAGTAATATTTTTAAACAATACTGTGACTGGAGTTCTATAAGCCGAAAACGAAAAACTCCATGTATTTTTTTTAAAAAAATAAAGGAAAATATTACATTAATCATATATAAATACGTGGTGGTTGCTAGATGCTAATAAAGAATACAATAGAATTTTTTTTTTACTCATGACTTGCCTAATTCATAAACTTTTTGACAAGATGAGCAAAACATTTTAGTGAATTAGCTACTCTACAAAAATACTCTTTGTTCCAAATTTAGTAAAGATGAATAACTATCGTTTGAATCATCCATTTCTTTTTTTTTTCTTTCTTTTTTTTCCTATGTTGATATTTTTTATGCTCTTTGGCGCACTTCTTTGGTTCTTTTCCTCTGTTGCGGGAACATCAAGTAGATGAATGTTTTCTTTGGTTTGTAAAAAAAAGTTCTAAAAATAGGAGGCCCCATAGTCAAGAATTCATTTTTTATTCGAGCCTTACCCTCAAGCTAAATAAAAACTAAGCAAAGTAAATTTATATTGAGTTTGCCTGTATTATTTCACTGGAGCGAATAGTGGAAAAGATTGCTTCAACAAACTCCGTTTCCGCACGGATTCAGTTTAAACTTAGGAAACTAATTCCATAGTCTTCTAATTCACTCGAAATCAATTATGATAATGTTATTTTAGCATTCCAATTCTTGACGAATGTTACCGCCTGTTGATCGGCTCGTATTTTTTCCAACAAGTGCGACAGTTAATAATTCTATAATTATCGAATATTGAATTTTTATATTTCATTATTGTACTTTCTGCATATCTTCGTAATTACTAGTTTTTAATTTTTATAGTTTGCGGCAGAACAAAATGTAACTTTAAATTGAGCACCCGAAGCACAGTTACAATTTTTTTAATATAATAAGATAACATCAGAGAAATTTGCTAATTTTGAATTCTGTATTTTTTTTAATGAATTTTTAGCACAATCTTTAATAATAAATTATTCTTCATTCGTTTAGTCAGATAAGTTCAAGAATCAAGTATGGTGCCCGAGGGGTACGTCGCCGAATAATGTCTCTTTAAAGTTACTTCAAAAAACATGTTTATTTTGCTTTTACTTAAGATGTTAAATTAAACTTTATTACTTTATTTTAATATTTTAATAAGTTGAACTTCTAAAATATTAGAGTGCGTGTTTTGCTTAATTTAACAATGACGGGAAGTGTTTGTCTGAAATCACCTGAAAGGAGTAACAGAGAGAGCCGCCAAATAATTTTTCATTGTTTTTTATATCTTTCAATGTCCTGTTCAACGCCTCAAGCGAATGTTTGTGTGCCATAGTGATAGATCCCAGATGATAATTTTACAGTGTTTCAACACTGTGGACATTGACAATTGCTTTTTTAAGTTGCACACTGCATCTGGATTGTTTTAAGTATTTAGTGGCAGCTAAAATACTGAATGAGTTGTTCTGCCTGCATCCAATAAAGTTGCCACAATGCCAGATGATGAAATGGCCAACGCGATGCCATTATTTGATCGTATTTCAGCGAGAATTAGCGATATAATAAGTGTTTTGGCAGTTCCACCTGGTGCATCCAAAAATAAAATCCTCCTTGTCCTGCCGAAACTGCGACTTTAATGCGGTCATAAATGTTCCTTTGTTCCTCATTCATTAGTGAAACATTGCAAGTAACAATCGTTGTCATTTCTATCGTATTGTATTGAAGTTCTCATGTCATTGTTTAATAAATCAGATGCACTTCGATTTGGTGAAGGCATACCGAAATGACTGAGTGGCATGTTGGCAATAATAATGCAAAGATCCTCAATAGCAATCAGTGCTTCATTGTACATAGCATCGCTGAATGATATCGTTAGATCGTTGCAACGTGTGCGATGTTGATACCATATATCATCAGTCATCGAATCTTCGTGATTATCCCATAACGTTTCTATACGGACAGGAGGATATGTAGTTAATACTATAGCAAATAGTAGACGAATTTGTTTTGCGGTACAGTCTCAGCAAGCATACATTCCCACTGGTTGTCGTCTTCCAGCAAGCCGAGTGCAAGGCATGCATCTTTATACGATGGATGCTGATGTCCATCGACTTTACGTATATCTTGAATTGACAATTAGCCGGTGACATTGACCAACAACAGTCGACAATGAAAGCACTCAATCTGCCTTGGGTTGACTGTACTCTCCCCAAGGCGTTTGATTTGAATAAACCGGGACATGCATCAACCGGTGTGCCTTGATTGCGGGGTGTCCATTTTTTTGTTTGAGCCCATGTGAAATAGTATGGTACTTCTGAGTAGAGTAATGTCCATGCAAAGGCACCAAAAGCATCCGCACGATTACACAATTCAAAAAAATTCGGTCAGTATAGTTTTTGGTGGATTTATAGCTCGGTCAATCGCTGTCTCGTTCGTGAAATATACGCTCTGACCGTTTTCAAGATGGACGGCTAAATGACTAACGGTTGGATCATGAATTTGGAATCCAAAGTTACGCCAAACAGCTTCATTGGAGCTGATGTACCGGCCAATTTGGTACAGCGTTATTTCGTCGTTGTTATTCACTGGAAGAGCAGTCACATTAGTATTTTCAACTCGAAATACTGCCATATTATATACTGCCTTTATTCACATACTTGCAAATATATTTGATGCTCTTCTTTTAAGGGCGAGCATAAGTATTACAGTTTAATATGACTTGTTGCAACGTGCGTGAATGTTACTTTTGATTAATTATGTTTCTATGTCTAGTTTGGAATCGTTTAAATAAAGATATATTTAAAATATACGTTAAATTTGTCCAAAAAATGAAAAAAATTAGTTATAAACCTATTCTCAGACCTACTGAATATACATATAAAATTTCATCAAAATCGGTCGAGCCGTTTAGGAGGAGTTTAACCACTAAAACTGTGACAAGATATTTATATATATATAGATATATATATATATATTTTGTTAGGTAGCCTTAAGTTAAGATTTAAGTAGTGATGAATACTTAAGTATCATCACTACTATAAGTATAGTATAAGTAGTTATACGTAAAGTATTTATGTAGAATAATTGTGTACTTTAATGGAAATAAAAACTTAGTTATGAAGTAATTACTTAGATTTTTTTGATTTTATGATGCTTTCTAGAATGGGTGAAGAAATTTTAAACGTAAAAGATGCTATGGTGCCTGATACTAATTATTGGTGACGGAGCTTAGCTTTTTACGAGAAATGGCATATATATGCTGTACGAAACTGAAGTTATGGCTCGAGAGGTGCGTGAGGAAGTAGTACAGCACATATTGAAGTACGTAATTTATCTTACTACAGAGATGGAAATCATTTTCATACTTCTGCTGTTTAGTATGTTGAAATGTCTTGAACTCGTACTTATGGTGGTTTGTGTACAATGTACAAGATAATTTTGAAAGGTAACCAAGCATTTTGACAAAGAAGGCTAGTAAATAAATAAAACTCTGAGTTGTTTTAGCTTTTTAATCACATCTATGAATGCAATTCAGTTTTGTTCATGATTTTTTAGTGCTGACTAATTCCGATTTATTGGTTATTTAATTTATTTTTAACCCGTTTGAAATGCAGGTATTCCGATAATATAGAGTAAAATTGCGAAATTCACCAGACCTCGTTTTTACTTCTTCGCATAAACCTCTTAAATCTAGATAAATGTTTAGTACTCTAACTTTAAATCATTGTTCTTGAATTATTTTATAAGAATTTGAATTAAATTTTGCCGACTGTCAGTTCATCTTTTGTCGCGAACCTAATCATATTTATTGCTAGATATTGTTTATAATACCACTGAATTATTTTCCTTTAAATAAGAATGTCTTAAACATTTGACACAGTATAAATGATACTAACAAACGAATAAATCAGCTGCAAGTAAATAAACTGAATTCAGTGGTTTTAAGAAGAAAGCTCCTATCAGCTACTTAATGCACTCAATAAGTATTTTTTATCAAAGGTTTTGGCAAACTTTTTTTTTTTTAAAAAAAAGAACTTATTTCTTAGAAACAACTCGTAAAGTCAAAGAGAAATAGAAATATACCACCTGCTGTTTACGTTCTTGGAAATGACTTTCCGGACTCTTCGACATTTTATACACGTCAAGTAAAAAAATATTTAGGCACATAATCAACTATTAAGACAATAAAAAAAAAGATTTTGGAATTTTTAATGAATATCTATTTTGAAATTCACATTAAGTTTGCAAAAGATTTTACAAAGTGACGCGTGTTTCACAACCATTTAATTCCTTATTTTTTTTATTTAGCAACCTGCAACACCTCTTTGTGTGCTCCAAATCGAAAGTTATTGAAAAATTGCAATTTAATTCAATCATTTACGTTAAACTGACGGCATACTTTCGTCAAAGGTGACAATATTCCACGTTTTTAGACCAAAAATTACGTTTCTAATTTTTACTAATCGAACTTTGACCGTTCTAAAGCAACTGTACTTTCTTTTTCAACTTCATTCAAAAAAAATTTCGCTTTTTCAAAATGTCTTCATGCCACTCGTTAACCTGTTCCTTTTAGTGTATTTTCCTAAAACCTGTAAATTTTAACTGAAACTTTTCTCTAGCAGTACTGCCCCCAAGAAACTAAATATAAATATGCGTATTAGTTGCATTACTTTCGCTCCTTTAAAGAAATGTTTTACTCAACTATTCATTCAAAGAAATTTAACAAAATCAGGATGCTTTTCTTGAAATTTTTTCAGAAATCCTCGAGTTATACCAAATAAATTTCTAAAAATATTCGAATATTTTTCTTAAAAAATTAAGCTGTGGTTAAAGTATTGAAAAGTTTATTTTCATTACTAAAAAGTTAAAACTGTGTATGTGTTTTCAATTCTTAGAAAATAATACATCTATCTATATTATATAAAACGCTAATACGTACGTATGTATGTATCAATAAAACCGATGATATTTCTTTTCTCGCGCTGGCAACAGTTTTCATTTTTAATTGATTGGATTCGGCGCGCAAGAGCACGTAGTGAGCAACCAGATAACAATAACCAGAGTGAGCATTATCAGGTTGTTCAATTCAGATTCATGCACTAAAAACATGACAATATTTAATTTAAACTCAATTCGCGATCGCAACGCTCGAGTACGCCGTCTAGCGGGAGCCTGTAAATATCGGACATTAATTTATCACGTTTTCATTTAGTTCCATCAAAGTCATTGACTGAATCAGGCGCCATTTTTTAGCAGCAAATAGGAAACAAAATTTCCCTAAGGAAAAGGCCGAAGAACTTGAAAAAAATCTCCAGAATATTAGTAAATCTTTCAGGAACAGAACACGCCAAACATTTGAAGAAAAATTCCTCAATAATTTTTAATTTCTATTATCAACAAACTTGCAACTGATGACTTCCGATTTCGGATACTGTTACAGACGTGTGTATTAAGGTAAAATGCATTTCTTCTGTCTTCAATTCATTACGAATTAAAGTGAAGTCAACATTGCTTTCGTCATTCCAGTGAATAAATATGAATTCAGAACATACAGAATTGTAATAGTTATAGAATAGTATATATTTCTGTATCCATATAATTCGGAAAACAACAATAAAAAATTATCCAAGTTACTTGAAATAGTGCCATTTGTGCTGATTCTTAATTAATTTAAATCGTTTTCTTGGTAAGTTTTTTTTAATTTTGAAAGAATAAGTTCAACTAGAATTCAGCTATTCTGTTTTTAGCTACATATTCAAATTCATATCAATTATAAAATTTTGCTGTGTAGTATGTTATCTAAAAGTAATGAAGGTATAAACTATGTATCTATTATTTGAGAATAAAGTTTTCAAACAAGGAACTTATCATTTTGGAATTCTCCGGGAATCATAAATCAGGTAAGTGCAATGATTTTTACAATAAAAAATTTGCTTGTAAATATTTTTTTTTCATTTGATGATGGTTCTCTACACTACAGAATGGGTTTTTACGTCTGATTAAGAACTATAAGAATAATAAAAAAAGAAACAATATGAAAGTTTTTATTTCAATGTAAAGAATTCTTAAAATCGTTTTTTTATCCTAAGAATTCTTTATTTTCCGTTTTTTAGTTTATAATTTTTTGATAAAAATTGTTCTCAAAATACTTTTTTAGAAAAATTAAATGGTATAACATTATGTGTTTATGTAAACTTCTTGTATATTCCAATGTTTGAAGTAATATGATTCAGAAAAGTATGGAATAAAAATTCGGTACTAACGTATTAACGCCACCGCCGCTACAGATTTGGCGGTTTTTAAGTGCCGCTAATCTACACTTAAAATTTTTGCGACAATTCATAAAATAAAACACTTTATTTAAAATCAAAATAGTTAATCGGATTTCGGTGGAAAATGAGCCGATATAGAGTTTAGCATAGATTCAAAACAATCATATCGCCATATGAACTCTAATGAATAAGATTCCAAATGAAATAACATTTCCAAAACGTACGTTTACCAAGATAAAGTTTTATATTGTGGGAATTGGTACATTTTCGTTTTTTCGGTAAAATATTTCCCTCCTGAAAAAATAAAATTGCATCTTGTTTTGTTTTTGGCAAATCCCAAAGACGAATATTCGTAGCACTAAAAATGGCGACAAAAAAGAATTGTTTTTTTTTTGTTTGTTTTTGTTTCGTCAGCATTCTTTATTTTACGTTTCTTAGTTTCTAAATAATGATTTTTATTGAAACTTGAAATTTTTTGATAAAAATTGTTGCCAAAAAACGTTGTTTACAAAATTAAATTTCATAAAATTATGAGGCTTATGTATACTTTTTGTTCATTTTAATTTTTGAACTAATATGATTCTTAAAACTATAGAATGTAAAGTTTAAATGGGCCTTTCATGTTATATCATTAAATTTAGTAATACTATTTCTCGGGCATTAGGTTTTAACTCTTATAAGAATATACATATTTTTTTCTGTTAATGTACAAATATTTTTCCGATGTGTTTTGGATGTTCCTTCTCTAATAAAAAGAGATACCATTTTGTTTTCGGTTGTACAAGAAAGAAGATCAAGCATTTTTCTTTTTTAAATTTAATAAGCCACATTAAAGAAGGAACGTTGCAATGCTACACGCTACATTAACGACGTCTCCAGAGTAACTGAATGACGGTTCATATAGAAATCGCAGGTAAGCGTCTCATACAACAACGCCCCCTATAGTTCGTTGCGATCGCGAATTAGGAATTAATTAATTAATTGAAGTGAGAATGCTTTAAAAGGCCGCTGTTGAATTGATATTTTTCTACTGGGAGCTACCTAAACGTCTAAAAAACGTTTAAGTGTTTGTATTGAATGCATTGAATTTTTTTATATTTCGCGTTTATTTATGCATTGAATTTTCACGCTTTAAAATGCAGAATATTAGTGAAGCAATATTTGATAATTTATTTTTCTAATATGTTTCTTATTTAGCTAATGTTTTGATTTTTTCACCATGTACAATCTAAATAGCTAATATACTTTTTTAAAAGCCAATAAGAACATTGGCAGAATTCTTCTACATAAGTACAATACTATGTCTTTGATGATAAAATACTATGTCTTTGATGATAAAATACTATGTCTTTGATGATAAAATACTACTAATATATTTTCACCACGTACAATCTAAATAGCTAATAATTAAAAGCCAATAAGAACATTGGTAGAATTCTTCTACATAAGTACAATACTATGTCTTTGATGATAATATATTATGTCTTTGTGCTAGAACATTGTGTTCATTGGCGAGCGAGCGCAGCGAGCCATGGTTCACGGCGTGAACCACATAGGATTGCGTAGCAATTCTCGGGGGTTGGTGAGCGTTAGCGAGCAGGGGGCGGAGCCTCCTAGTATTTACATAATGGGTAAGAGGTTCAGCTGCACAAAATGACCTCTCGAAACTAATTCCACTATTATGCTATTATTTCACAACAAATAAACGACAATTCAATTGCAATTTTATCTAACTACTCACAAACAATTTGATCCCCTTATTATTCCGAAGATGCCAACTACCACCATTCCATCATACCATTCTAAACATATATATGTTTGTAAAATGTTTGATTTTCTACTTAAAATAATATAATCGATCTCTAAGCATAAACCAGGTTGCTGCATAGACATATATTTTACTGTTACACCATTTCACCCAAACAAAAAGTAACTGTTTAGAATATCCTTGAGGAAAGACCTATCCTTTTCCATTACGTGGAATTATTGCAGAAAATTGCGACATCTTGTTCGAAATTCTGCCAACAGTTCCGACGACGGCCTAGCAGAAGTAATCTGTCTATTTTTTTCGACGAGTCCTTGCTGAAATGTTCTTTTCGATTTCACATGGTTTCGTGGGTAGGGAAAGGGAGTCAGTCAATTCACTTCTTGGCTCCAGTATCCATAAGGATTACCGGATACTGACAGAGGCAATTAAGCATGCGATGTCATTGTCGCCAAAGTCTTCCAGCCCTTGTGTCTTAACTCAATTCTGATTGCATGCAATAAAAAGCAACTCAGACATCGTACATCTTGTTGCAAATAGAGGATTGCATTTGGTATGGCAATAGATTAAATTCTTAATGAAACATTTAGCAATCCTTCAACAACAAATTACTTTGATAACTACTTGATTTTATTTTTTTTTGATATTACGAATAAAATAGTACGATTTTTAAATAATAAAAAACAAATTTCGCCGTAAATTTAGCATTTTGCTGTGATTTTGAAAGGAAAAAAAACTGCGCATTCAATATCTTCTATTTATAATATAAATAAAAGAAATTATTAAAATTATTAATAATATAGTTATTGTTAAAAAAATATTTAAGCAAATGCTAAATTCTTGGGAAATTTCAGTACAATTTGCAACCCAAATGATGTCTTTATATGTCTTATATCATTCGAAAATAACATTTTAAATGAGGAAAAAAAATATTTTCTTTTAGAAAATGGTTTCAGAAATGAACACATTTCTAAAATATTTTTGCTTGGTTTATATTAATAACTTCTTTGTTTAATGAAATAGAACATATTAAAAAAAAATTTAAAAACGTAGTAGTAAAACAGTAAAGAATGTCAAATGTTAAACTTTATTTTACCATGTTTCTAACAGAATTTATGGACGTGGAGTTTTCCTTGGACATTGAAAAATGTCATTGAAAATTTCCAGAAAGTTTTCCTTCTTAGCTATTTTTTTTTCTTTTCTGTTTACCTCATCCATAAACTTTTTGGCTTTGGCATTTTTTCTTCTTATTTTATGAATACAATCAGAAGGTATTTTTTCCGATAATTTTGGATCTTATCAGAATTAAGATTCTGAATCTTTATTGAAATTAAGATTTAATTAATATCTATTCGTTCCAAACGTTATATTGTACTTCCTCTTGTGGTAGTTATGCAGTAGTTATGTATCTAATCAGAGTTAGGGCTCATTCAAAAGCTGTTTCTTCCAAGTGTTATTTTGTTTGTAGTAGTTATGGATCATATCAGAGTTTAAGTTCATATTGGAGCTATTCTGTCCAAGAGTTGTTATCACTTTTATGGCAGTTACGAATATTATCTATCACTTTTATTGTTATTTCTTTTGTAGTAGTTATGGATCATATCATATCAGAGTTTAAGTTCATATTGGAGCTATTCTGTCCAAGAGTTGTTATCACTTTTATAGTAGTTACGAATATTATCTATCACTTTTATTGTTATTTCTCTTGTAGTAGTTATGGATCATATCAGAGCTTAAGTTCATATTGGAGCTATTCTGTCCAAGAGTTGTTATCACTTTTATGGTAGTTACAAATATTATCTATCACTTTTATTGTTATTTCTTTTGTAGCAGTTATGGATCATATAAGAGTTTAAGTTTATATTAGAGCTATTCTGTCCAAGAGTTGTTATCACTTTTACGGTAGTTACGAATATTATCTATCACTTTTATTGTTATTTCTTTTGTAGCAGTTATGAATCATATCATAGAGTTTAGATAGGATCGTAGTTTAGAGTTCAGATAGGAGCTATTCTGTCAAAGAGTTATCACTTTTTTTAGCAGTTACGGATATTATATATCATAGAATTTGTTTTCAGTTGTCAGCAGCACAGTGCATAAATATAATTTATAATATAATTTGTATTTTAACACTTGCGTGACTGCTCAGCATGCAATCCAGATGAAAATCCGTTAAACTCTATATTTTTTACACTCATTATATTGTCTCTTTATTCTCTTTATGATAGATGTGATACATATAATTATATTGTATCAGCATTATCTTCATAATATGTATATATGATGCATATAAATTATATTGTATCATTATTCTTTTTATCATAAGTATGATACATACATTACATTGTATTGTTTTTTCTTTTCATGACAGATATGATACTTATAATTATATTGTATCATAATTCATTTATGATAGATATGATAAATACATTGCATTGAATCATTATTATTTTTATGATAGATCCATTATAGATATCATCAAACTTTTAATAAAAAATTAACGAGTTATAAGTAAGTGTGTACTTTGTTTCACACTTTCATTATTTTTTGCGATGCAAATTTAATTATATTTCCATTTTTTCTAATAGAAGAAAATAAGCTTTACATGTTAAAAATTTACAACGTTGCTTTCCAATAATTCAAATATCAATATTTGATAGAATATTTCATTAGCAATTAATTAAGTTCAAGGCCCAAATTTGAATTACCTCACCCTTACCACCAGTATAAAATGACATCAAGCAACATATGACCTCATTAAATAATAGTTGGGCCAATATATGTAAACCACTTTTTGTTCCTCAAAAATTAGTCAACGAATTTAAATTTTGACATTTTTCTTTTAAAGTTATATTTTCTGTTATAGTTTAAAGAATTTAAAATAAATTTTCAGCTTTTTTTGTTCTTATAATTTGAATAATAAAAGTTAATAAATAATTACTAAAATTTATTTCTGTTAAAATCATCTTTGGATAGTAAGTTTATAAAAATGCTCAAAGCATTTTTTAAAGTAAGCGTAGTTAATTTCAAATAAATGATTTAAAACGAAATAAGAAAAACCTATTGCGGCTATATATTTTTCAGGTTCTGACAACCTCAGTATTTTGAGAATCAGAAATCCAAATTCATTCAAAAAGAAGATATGTTTACTTAAAAACAGCAGTTTTAAGTCATATTCAAAGTTTTGTATCGGAAAGCATGTTATGGTTTTGTGTGACTTTAATTATAGTCAGCACGGTGAAAGCATGTTTTAAGCCAGATTTACAGTTTTGTATCAGAAAGTATATTACTGTTTTGTGTAACTTAAATTTTGATGATCACAAAGATAATAAATTTATAGTTGCTGATTTATAGATCGTTAAACTTTTATGTACATGATTTTAAACTCATCCTGTATATTATTTAACAAGAGCATCATTTTAAACTCATCCTGCCATGTAAACACATCATGATTTTAAACTTATCCTGTATATTATTTAACAACAGCATCATTTTTCCAAAAAAGCAATAAAGATGTAATTTTCTCTGAGTTTGCAAGTAACAAAACATTGTATATTTATAAAAAAAAGATTTTTTCAATTTTATTCCATAATCAGCGTTAAACTACAGATCCAATTCTGAGTTTACGACTATCAAAGTTCAACTCCATAGCCTCGTAACTCTGAATCCAACCCAGAATACACAGGAACTCCTGGTTCAAGCATCGGGAAAAATTAGCTTTCGTGAGAGACCTTTTGATAGAACTAACCCACATTTGCATTACATGAAAAGGAAAACCTCGAAAACCTCCCACAGATATCCCGATGGCAAAAAGATTCTAGCAAATAATTCGTCTAGCATTGAGGATATTTTACGCCAGCACTGTGCAAAGTCCGAGCCTGGGGCATTGGGAAATGAAAGCTCTATCACCTGAGCCACCGTGACTCTATTAAAAAAAGTTTTGTTTTACATGCATTTCTGAAAGAGAAGGATTTATTTGAATTGATGAAAATGTCCCTTCAGACTCGGAAAAGAGGAGCACGCCTACTGTTATTTTTCAATGCTAAAGCGCTCACTTTTTAAGAACCGTATCATATTATAAACCAGGCATAGAATTGCATTTAAGTAGTACATAAATTACATGTCCTTATATCTTCCGCATTCTGAAATGCCAGAATACAGTTCACAACAAGTCCTTCGGGATTTGTTACAAGCATAACTTATACTTGTTTAAAAGCCTTAGCTGTCCTTTTCGCCGCGAAATTAAATAAGTATTATCACTATCCAGGGAGAAAGTTTTTAAGTGTCTTTTACATTCATCTTGTTTTCAGATTTCGTGGATAAATGCCAAGGCACGTGGAAATTCGTTTAAGGTTGTTAGCTTTACGGTTGCGGAAGTTTTTTCTGCGATTGTCTCCGCAAATTTTTCAGCTACCAAAGAAACAATGTTCTTTTATTTATTTATTTATTTATTTATTTATTTATCAAATTTTGTTGCAATAACGATAATAACACTTTTAAATCCCTACGACTATTTTATGTAGTAAGACTATAATTCATATATTCATACGACTATTGTTGCGACATCAGTGGACAGTTAGTTTAAATAATTGTTTTGAATCGTCTGCCAACTCTTGTAAATATAATAACTACAACTCTGGCTGGTTGCTAGGCAACCCAAACGATTTTTCATCTTTTTCTTGTTAGTAATGTTTTATAGAGTGTTAATGTTTATATGATAGCAATAAGATAATGCAGTAAGAGATAATGTTCATGTGACAACTACAATTATGCGATTACAGTATATAATATTCATTTAGTACAAATTCATTTAGCCCTTAGTATACAATATTCTACCGTACTTCAATTTGAATATTCATCATATGCATTATATTCCATTAATACATTACGTTAGTATTAGTACTATTAGTGTAGATATATTACTTTTGTTTAGTACGGTATATCCGTTTAGTATATTATACTCATTTATAATAGCATATTAATTTAGTATATTACATTCATTTTGCACATCATATTCGTTTAGTATATTCTATTAAACTAATGTAAGTAAGGCATGCTCGCAACAGTCCGTTGTGGGCCAGAAGGTTCATGGAAGTTAGGGCTCTACAATTTGACCAACGGTATGATTATGGCAGTGTGGTCAGCACTTCGCACTCTGCTTTCTTTTTTTCCCAGACAACCTGGTATCCATCGATACGAAGCTGGTGACCTTCAAGTCGCCTCTGGGTATCGAACCCCATATCTTTACAATGACAGCTCAGGGCCTTAACCATCGAGCCACCGTGGCTCAACATTCTAATATAGAGTTGTATAATATACAGTATATACAAACAAATAATATTTACCTGGAAAGCTAAATTTTTAAAGTTTCCATACAAATTTTCAGAAACTATTAACCCAATTTTCATTTTGTATTTATGAAATTATTTGTCATAAAAATTTTGTCAATGTAACGTTAAATTTTTTAAAAGATTTATTTTTCATTTTTATTTTGAATTTGCAAAAAGAATATTCACAAAAAATGTACAAATAAAGCTTTAAAGTTTGATAAAATAGATAAAAAAATAAAATCATTAAAATGTTCTAAAGTTACTCGAGCTTATCGTATGGATATTATTATAGTTTCTGTTTTTTAATAATATACTTATGCATTTTAAAAGCACAAATTATTCTTTAAAATAATTCAAATTAAAGTAAAATTAAATTCGAATCAATTTTGAAAGATTGGTATTAGCTGTTTCGGAGGAAAAAGTAAAATATAATGCTTGTTGTTAAATGCTTTTCCATGTTTAAAACTGAGAAGATATGACTTTCACTATTTATAGAAAACAATAAAATTTAATTTTAGATTTAATACGTTTGCAAGCTAAACATGTTAGAATAATGTTATCAGTAGAGAACAAAAATATTCTATATTGAAAACTAATTCTTTTAGCGAAAAATATATTTTGTTCCTTGCTTCCATCAAATTTCAATAAGCTGGTTTATATCAAAATAATGACTCGTTACAAAGTTGTTCTATTTAAAATTTTGAATCTTATGTTGAACATAAAATAAGCAATTAAGATAGCAAATTTCTTTAATTTTTTTTTCTTGAAATATTTTCCTTTTATCATGAGCTCATGGCTTCCGAGTACATTCAATAACTTTAAAAAACCTAATTAGTGAAATGCTTAACTTTTTCATTGGTGTGTTGTAGCGTTAAAATTTTATTTGTGCAACAATTCTATTTAAATATTTCAACTAATTGTGGAAAATACTGTTTTTAACACCGCCATTTGTGTTCCAAAACATTTTAAAATGAAGTTATGGAGAATTCTTTTCACCATTTTTTTTGTAACTACTGTCTTAATAGAATATAAGCTTTAAAATAAAATAACTATAATTTATGGTAAATTTTGTTAGCATTATATAAAAAAAATTTTTTACAACCGTCGTTGAACAGCCGGCCCAATTTTATGGGTTTATGACTACTAATGTTCAACTCCGTAGCCTTATAATTTTGAACTCAATCCAGAAGACAAGGAAACTCCTGGATCAGTACATCCAGAGGTATTGATTTGTTATGGAAACATGGAGGACTTTGTGACTCGACGATTTAACGTTCTTATACCACTCATGTTTTTAGTTACCAGAAGAAACTAAAATATAAGTATATTATCGGAAAAATTCGTCCAGTGCTAAACCCTAATGAAGTTCACTGAACCATAATATGGTGCAAATTTTTTGTAATCGTTGCAATGCGTTAAATTGAACCCCGCTTCACATTCAGTTGGACCACAGTTTTGTGTAATCATATTTAAGATTTACAGTGTGCAAAAAAAAGTAAACAGACCATCCTGAATAACTTGTGATTTAATGATCAAATCTTCACGCTCTAGAACTCAATATTTATGTTTTAAGAGACAAATTAATTCCTGTAAACAATATTTTTAGTTAAGAAATCAGACAAAAAAAACGTACCTTTTTTGAATAAACCTACCACTTTATCAACGGATTCAGATTTTCCCCCTCCAATATATAGGGGGTTGCCGCAATCTGAGAAATATGGTCCCAATAGTTTAATCAGGAGAGGGAACCAAAGATTGGACTTCTTAATATTAATTTCATTTATTTATTTATTTATTTACTTATTTGTGTATTTTGCCATAAATCGAACTTTTGAAGGGAAAATTTTTTGCACTTGATTATAAAATTTGGTTATCAGATAATTCCATGCGAAAAATAATTTTGAGTAATTGTTCATCATTTTATTTAATAATAGTCGAAAAAAATGGTTTGTGTAAGGTATAAAAATTTTTTCATCGTAATAGAAAATTTAATTTTGCATGGCAAAATAGAAAATTTGAGCTCAATCAATCGAATAGTACCTGAAAAATTGAATTTTAAAAATACGACTTTTTTGAAATTTGATTTCTCAGGAACTATTCGACCTATTTTTTGTGCTCTGTACTATAATGTGGTTCAAGTCAGTACCATATAGGCATTGCTGCAAATGTGAATGATGTTAAGGTTCCATACGCTTCACAATTTCCAACAGTTTACTTTAATCCGGAATCTGTTGGAAACTAAGAGAAAAACCGCATAAAAAGATTATAAATAGAAAACGAAATTGTATGTCTGAATTTTTTTTAAGACATAAAATACTGTCTGACATTTCCCATAAAACTAAATACCGAAGTTCTCGTCTTTCTGCAAAATGACCTCTTTTTGGGGAATTATTTTATTTATATAATACATCTTTTAAATCCTCATTCATGACGTCATTTGGATTAGTTCTACCCACATTGCCTTAATCTAAAACGCTATTTTTGTCTGCAAACAATTTATGATTCCTCGAAATTAGTAACAAGTCTACATTCTTTGTCATTAAGAGGAAATAAAAAAGAGCAAAACCTCCCAACGCGAAGTTCGCTCTTTTACAGATATTGAAAAGAAAAAAAAAGTCTTGTTGCCGGAAAATAAAGTAAATGTGTATAAATAAACAAGACTTTTAACTTTTTTTTTCTGAAACATTTTCAGAGAAATCATTTTTGTTCCTTCGTATGACCCGATGTGCGAGCCTAGATAGGGCAACGAGGAGTCTTGATGCCTCTGTCAAAATTAGAGAAAGAACGGTAAAAACTAGGTTAAAAAGCACCCCAGCCTGGGCTTTATTCTATTTTTACTTACGGCTAACGCGGAAATATCGAATGAATATTTCCCAAACAAATTTGGAAACAAAGAAAAGAAATAGGATATTCTAGTATCTTGTCTAAATGTCCTTTAAAAAAAAATAAAATTTTATAATAAAAGTTAAATTTAAATATAGAAAAACACGAAATAAATTAGAATAAAATTATAGAAGAAAATCTTTTTTGCAATAAGATTCTAGATTTACTGAGAATTAATGATCAATTTATTGTGCATTAAAATAGTTTTTGAAACTTCTTTTGAATTTTACGTAGGAAGCAAAGAAAAAATTAAAAGTACGAATACATTATCTTTTAGTGTGAACGAAAATAACTTCTATTTTTTACTAAATGGAAAACTAAAACTTTAACACAAGCTAAAGGCGTTTACTAGCAACAGATATTATTCTGTTTATATTAGATTTTATTTCAGCTCAATTCCTTCTGAGCTGAAGAAATTGCTAATTCATATTAAAATCAACTAATTATTAAACAGATATATTACACTGGGGAACAAATAATTTGTTGCAGTTTTACTAAGACTCGATCATGCCTAATTCGGGTGTGGATCTTCAAAATCTAAAATTAGTTAGGGTTCTAAAGCTACACATTTTTTAAATGACATTTTTATTCCTTTTTTTGTCGAAATGTTCAAAATTAAGAGCGCTATAAAAGGAAAGGGTGTGGCATGAATGTTACAACAAGTTTCTATTGGACTTACGCACATCATCCGGATTAAAATTGCATAGGAACCCATGCCCGGAAATGTCATCGTACGCGCCTTGGGGCGTTTCCTTATTATGACCTGTTCAGAAACACACAAAGAAACGGTTTATACTAGGAAAGCACTCCTAGCGGCGTATAACGACGTTTCGAGATATGGGTTCTCCTGTAATGTCATGTAATACTGATGATGTGCCCTAACTTCTCTAGAAGTTTGTTGCAACTTTCATGCTACCCTCTGTTTTATACGTTTTAAAACTAATACGTTTCTAACATTTTGACAAAAATTAGACGAAAAATGCAGTTTTTTAAAAAACTAACTCGAAGAGAGAAACAGATTACAGATTTGAAATCAGCGATGCGAAAGTATTTAAGATCTTTTTAAAAAAATTTATGCAACAGAAAACAACAAAAAAATTACCCCAATGTTATCCATGTACATTAAAATTTATTACTTTGAAATTGGAGTTGCAAAAGATGTATTATTCATACAGCTGGAGTTTACTTCAGGTGTACTACTTTTTGTAGCTGAAATATGCACTACATAGTTGTAGTATGATATACATCAAATGTATAGTATAATATCTATTCAGTTGTAACATCCATACATCATGTATATAGTATATTATCCATACACTTGTAGATTATCTTTATAGTTGATGTTAGGTATATTAACCATAAAATTGGAATATAAGTAAGGTATATTAACCGTATAGTTTTAGTACGCATTATGCATGTCCTATGTAGTTGATACATCAAATATCTTTAAAACTTTGCAACTGATAGAGCTTGAGCGAAATTTTCTGGTTTTTAACGATTCTGGATCAAATATTGTTCCAATGTTTCGAATAAATTAATTTTCATACTAACAAAACTTTTCCTTTATAAAATAATAACTGTGATAGATTATAAAACATTTGATTAATATTATTGTTGGTTACAATATAACTGCTTCCAATTCTAATGAAATATTTTATGATCTAATTGCACAACTATATCCATTAATTTTATGAGATAAAACAATTACACGAAATAAGAAAGTCATCATATCTATTTCTATTGTTGACCCAAATCGGAAAAATTTTAGATTAATGAAAAAAATGCATCTCAAATACAAGAAAAACCACCTCATTTGGGAAGCTATTTGCAATAACGCCAAAGTAAATCACGTTCAAGTCTATAGTGATTGTTTTGTTAGCATTTATCGTTACGGTTTGACGTGATGTTGGCGATAATTGGCTATAAACTGAGACAGTGACCATAATAACAAATAGATTAATGGGAAAATGCTTAGTTTACTTTAATCGTTGGTCGTTTCTGTCGGTGAGAAAAATTGAAAAGTAAACTTCCTTAAAATTAACTAATAAAAAGTTTACTGTAATTATTTAAAAAAATTATTTACAAAATATTATAATCAAGAAAAGCGGGAGTGATAACACCAAAACCTGTTTGATTGAAAGTGCAAACAGAGCAGTTGAAAGGCGATAATAAGAAACAACTCAACGTTTCATCAGTGAATTAAACTTGTTTTAATGTTTCTCACCCTGCAACCCTCTCTGATGATTTCACAGTTATCATTTCCAAAGCACCCTTTTTACTTTTTTTATGATAAAAATTCGAAAAATATTTGACGATTATTGGAATTTTTTATATATAATCGGAAATGTTGGTTCGAATCAGGAATAAGATATCGAAAATTTAATAATCTTCATATTCTTAAAATGTCATAATTTCTTATTTAAATTTTAATACACGATTTACACACTCTTCAACCCATGAAAAATTCGCTCAATTAATAAGTGAATGATATTATAATTTTATTCCACAATTATTATAATTTCAATGATATTATAATTTCAAAGATCGTTTAGTTTATACACACATCAACCTATAAAAAATTCGCTCAATTAATAGGTGAATAATATTATAATTTCATTCCACAATTATTATAATTTCAATGATATTATAATTTCAATGATATTATAATTTCAATGATATTATAATTTCAATGATATTATAATTTCAATGATATTACAATGATATTATAATTTCAAAGATAGTTTAGTTTATACACACATCAACCTATAAAAAATTCGCTCAATTAATTAGTGAATGATTTTATAATTTCAAAGATCGTTCAGTTTATGCACACATCAACCTATAAAAAAATTAATAAGTGAATGATATTATAATTTCAAAGATAATTCAGTTTATACACACATCAACCCGTGAAAAATTCGCTCAATTAATAAGTGAATGATATAATAATTTCAAAGATCGTTCAGTTTATACACACATCAACCCATAAAAAATTCGCTCAATTAATAAGTGCATGACATTATAATTTCAAAAACCGCGTTCAGTTTATACACACATCAACCCATAAAAAATTCGCTCAATTAATAAGTGAATGACATTATAATTTCGAAGATGTAATAGTATACAAGTTTATCAAAAAATCTCCAGTAAAAAATAATATCGCCGCATTTCGAACCATGGAAAAAAAGCCTGGTATAAAAAACAGTGAAAATAGTGAAAAAATAAAAAAAATAAAAAAAAATAGTGAAAAAACACACAAGAAAATGTACCACTTTCGTATAAACTGAACGATCGATTCCAACCGGGCCGTTACATATAAGTTCAATGTAATGAAATATTTGTTAGAATGTAAATAGGTATTTTTGAAGGAAAAAAACTAATTAATATACAGTACAGAGATTAATTTGAAGTTTATTGGAGGGAGCGTTAAATAATTTATAATATTATTATATAGTACATGAAAGTATCGATTAAAGTAAAAAATAAGTAATTAGTAGTAAGTAAAGTAGTAAATTAAAGTAAAGTAATAAAAGTAGAGTCTCAATGTTCTTTATCTTGTGATAAGTAAAAAATATAAACATTATGAACTTTTTTTTTGAATTGTAAGATCTGCAGTTTTTTACATCATTTTAAAGAATTTAATTACACGCGACAAAATACAAAATTTGAGTAAACAAGGGCGGATTGTTCCTGAAAATTTGAATTTTAAGTATACGACTATTTTAAAATTCGATTTTTCAGAAACTATTCGACCGATTTTGCTCACTTTGCATTTTGGCATGTAAAATTACATTCTTAAAAATCATGCTAAAAACTACATACTTCACAATTTATTTATATTTTTTAATAAAATTAAATAAAATAATGAAAAATAATGAATATATATATACTAAAAGTAATTTTTGCACAAAGTTATCTTTGGATAAACTGATTTTATAGTTGTGTGCAAACAATTTTCAATTGACTTAAAAAGTTTTCGGGATATGGGGAAATACGCAAAAAGTTAAATTAACATTAAAAGATACAAACAATTGAGACCATATTTCCTAGATCACTGCTACCCTCTATATTTTGGAGGTTTAGAAATCCGTATTTATAAAAAAAGTATTTTTATTCAGAGAAAGCACTTTTATGTGTCTGATTTCGTAATTTAAAATATCGTCTGCACTAATTAATAAGTATATTTGAGGTTACCCCCTTAAACCATTAAGATTAAGTCCTGGAGAGTAAAGATCCGATCATTATATCTTAAGTATGGTCCGTTTATATTTCTGTGCACTGTACAAACATCTACATCAATGGGGGATTACGTAAAAGTTTTTCGCATTAAAAAAATTCTTAACAAAAAGTTTTAAAAGCCCTTTTCTAAACAATAGGTACATGTTTAAATATCTGACTTATCTGAATCTCACATACTTATGAGTGGAAGAAATAAATTAGTTGCGAACTTTAACCGCAACCTAAAGTATACGTTGAAAGATTCTTGGCGCCATAACACACGATGCTTGTCGGAAAAATGATTTAATGCCCCTTTCTGATTCTAAAAATTTCACCAGTCTTAGAAAATTGCATATGTTTTAAATCTTGCTTTTAATGTATTTGCCTCGTGAAGAAAGTTCTAACAATGTTCTTCAAAAGTTATTTAAACAGCACTGATAAACTCTTATTAAAATTGATAAATTTTGATGTATTTTTGTGTGATAAATTTTAATAATTATTTATAACTAGCTATTTTGAACTAACAAACTTTAATATTGTAATAATAATTTGATATATTATAATAATAATTTATAAAAATTATTATAAGAATAATTTATAAAAATAATTACAATAATAATTTATATTAATAATTATAATAATAATTTATAATGATAATTTATAATAATAATTATTATAATAATTATAATAATAATAATTTATAATAATAATCATAATAATAATTTAGAATAATAATTATAATAATAATTTAGAATAATAATTATAATAATAATTATAATAATAGTTTAATTGTGCAATCAATCTGTACTAAACCGATAATACAGAAATTTTGCCATGTCCGGGAACCCAGTACCCATTGAAAATTGAATCTTTAATCCGACCCGTTCGGGGTATCTGACAAAATTTTATTTATTACCTTGTGAATTGATCCTTATACTTTTATTGACTTTAAATATTAATATAATTCCCTAATTATTTTCCATTTCGTTATAATTAGCTATTTTGAACTAACAAACTTCAATAATGTAATAGATAATATTTTGATACATTATAATAATAATTTATAATAATAATCATAATAATAATTTATAAAAATAATTGCAATAATAATTTATATTAATAATTATAATAATAGTTTTTAATAATAATTTATAATAATAATTATAGTAATAATTTATAATAATAATTATAGTAATAATTTATAATAATAATTATAATAATAATTTATAAAAATAATTACAATAATAATTTAATAAATCTGAATATGGCTGTGTTAAACATAAACGTATATTATCCGGCACTATGTATCCGGTAAAACTAGTCCAGTCCGGGTAGCCGATACTGGGTCTTACAATTAAAAACCAAATACCCTTACCCTGAATCGGGATTTTGCTGGATCGGGTAATGAAAATCCTGCCGAGTACCGGGAATACGGCAATTACCCGGTTCCCGGACAGATTTCCTAATTTATGCATTATTAATTAGTGCTTTTTTTATTCATCTGTGTTAGGAACAATAAAAAAAGCTACTTTGAATTTTTTTAATCAAGTATAGAATTGATGATAATATGGTTCAATTTAACACCATATTAAGGTACAGAAAATGTAAACACTTTTATGGTTCAAAGCATTCCAAAATTTCTAACAGTATAAACGACGTGGGGAAAAAAGCACACATAACATTTATAAAGAAACAATCATTTCGATGCTATAATGAAGTACATATTTGAAGGTCGAAGCACAGAATTGAAGAAAAAACCCAAAGATGCTGGAAAAATTACAAGCAAGTTACATAAAAGAAAAAAGAGGATTTGACAAATAGAGTTGAGAAACAGCAAGGATATAAAATGTAGACAACAACAATTAAAATATAAGATAAAAATATCTCACCTTTGCCATGACTTGTTTGCGATTTACCCTGCATCTTCATATTTCATTCTTTTATTATTTCGTTTTAGGTTGCTCTAAATTAAAAGAATTTTTGAAATGAAATCGAATCAATAATAGATTTATATCTTATACCGTAATAGTAATAGGATTTGGCTCATATCGGCGACAATCACACAACGGTGGTTGGCGGCAGATTATATCCCTCTCACCGGTTAGCCGACAAAATCAGTTTGCATATTTGACCGATTCTCCGATAGCACGATCATTTCACTGACATGACTATTTTTTTTTTAATTTTATAACCGCCGTGGAGCTCAATGTTCTATCGTTTCTCTACGAAGAAAAAGTGAATAATTAACAAAGAAAGTTTGACATAGAAACAGAATCGATCCGAATGATCACATCGGCGAAATAATCGTGAGTAGCGAAATAAATGAGTCAATGAAAAGATCACATCGGCGAAATAATCGTGAGCAGCGAAATGAATGAGTCAATGAAAAGATCACATCGGCGAAATAATCGTGAGCAGCGAAATAAATGAGTCAATGAAAAGATCACATCGGCGAAATAATCGTGAGCAGTGAAATGAAAGAGTCAATGAAAAGATCACATCGGCGAAATAATCGTGAGCAGTGAAATGAAAGAGTCAATGAAAAGATCACGTCGGAGAAATGAGTTGCAAGCGTAATGATCGTTTCGGTGTCTTTGATCGTGTCTTTGAGCCGCATTAATTTTTCCTTAATTTTGAATAGGACCAAAACTATTCATTTATCTGTATCAAAAGTATCTATTACTGGGTATACATGATTGACATATGGCTTATAGTTAATAAGATAATTGAATTTAAGTTATCATGGTCATGATCCGTTGGTCATGAAATCGAGAACCTTCATGATCCCTTTGACCCACGAAGGGCCATTGGGGGAATGCTACAGTATTCAATATTTCAAAACGTTACATTTCAGCGAAAAAATTTTTGTGCGTTTTGGTGACGTCATGTTGATGAATAAAGCTGTTTTTCTCTTCAAGTTCTCTTTCTTCATTTAACACAAGAAAAACCGAAATACCTATATTGGCCTAAAGCAATCAAAATGACTGCATTGTGAAAAAATAACTAATGTATAAAAAAAAAAATTTTTATTAGTTTTTAATATTTTTGAAATATCAACAATAAAAACAAATGTAAAAGTCACAAAATTCCAAGAAATTGCGTCATTATATACATCATTGTTTTTCTAATTGAAATTAAAAAGCAGTCAAAATGATTTCCTTGGGCAATCTAGTGTTAAAAAGTTTTCGAGGTATTCTAAAATACGCAAAAAGCAAAGTTAACAACAATGTGCCCAAATTTGGAACAGATCTCCATACCAAACTATAGGGACTCTATTTCCCAGATTGCGACTACCACCTGATATTTTGGGGGTCAGAAATCTGAATCAGTCGGAAAAAAAGGATTTATTCAGAGAAAGTACGTTTTTGCGTCTGATTTCGTGACTTCAAATATCGTTTGCAACAATTAATTAGCATATTTGAGGTTACTCTTTTGAACTATTGAGTCCTAGAACGTGAAGATCCGAACACTAGATCAAAGGTTATTTGGGATGGTTCATTTATTTATTTCTTTATTTTCATTTTCTTTCTTTCTTTCTTTATTTATTTTTACTTTTTTCGCCCACTGTACACTTATCTGATCTACTTTCGGAAGAATTCTTAAAATAAACAATGAAGGTATTTTATTTCGGTACATCTTGTACCAGTTAGAAGCGCTTAATAATAAAGCTCCATTAATCTATACTCCCTTATATTTTGTTAACAATAAAACTCCTTGTTAATTGTACAATAAAGTGTGCAAGTTTTATTCACAACATATGCTCATCGCAAGTTTGAAAGACCGAACTTTCAATCGCGCCGATTTATGAATTGTTTACATCTCACTGTATATTTAGAATAATCTATAAAAAGCTTTCTAAATGCAAAATAAAAACGGTACACACTGTCCATCCAAGTTTTCTTTTCGCTATATTCTGACATATTTCTAAACATATCTTTCATCTGTTAGAATCAGCTAAGAGACGCCGCTGTTCAGGTTTTTCGATTATTTTAGCCGTTTGAGAAGAACCACTGGAGGACTTTTACTTTAAACACCAAGCACTTAAAAACTTAACCAAAAATAACACGTGTTTCCATCTTCACTGAGTTTAAAGTTGTAAGATGTTCTGTTTGTGGTTCTAAATTTAACCATTTCAAAACGAATGAGAGTTCTCTTTTAGAAATCTGTTGAGCACATTTTAACTCTTAATTATTCACAGAATAACACTTCCTCATACACAAACTCCGTTTCAAATCTCTTAAACGGCTGGTTTTGAAAACAATGGGAAAAAATTGTCTTAAATTAGAATTTTATGTTTTTACGCCAAGATTCAGATTCACGTAAATAGTTTTATGTTATAATCTACCTTTTCCGATTTGGTTTTAACAGCACCGATTTAAATTGTAGCGCTTGGTTAGAGAAAGTGACTAAAAGGGTAGTTGCTTCAGTTTTTTTCATACATGAACTATGACCAATCATTAAAACAACTTTGGTTTTATATTTTTAGAATCTATGTTAAAGCAGATGATATACATAATGTATACATGTATACAAATATAATATAATCAAGCATATTTGTAATAAAGTAACATACACATTAAGGGATTCAAATTATTTTATCGAGAGAAAGAAAAACATTGTGAAAAATGGCGAATCATTATCGAGGAAAGTGGGACTAAAAAGAATAAAAACTGTTTTAAAACCTTTCAATGCTAAAAAACTGACTGAGAGAGGAGAGACGACTATTTAAAGCATCTACGTGTTTTTATGAGGCAATTAAACTGGTTTTGATGTTTTTAATCTCGCCTTTATCATTAATTATTCTTCAGATTTTGGTAATGTTTTTATTTTCTTGTTGCACTCTTAACTATTAATTTACTAATCCTCTTACGTAGATATTTTAATCTTCATTTTTGACATAAATATAGATAGATAGGAAGATGGTTATCTCGGAGTGACTTGTATGTATGTATGTATGTATATATATATATATATTATAAAGTCTAAAAATATTAAAAATTATCTGTCTAGCAAAAGCATGAATAAAAGAAACAAAGCATATAATGAGATAAATTGAAATTAAAAGCACGAGATTTTTATGAAACATCAGAGAGTCGTTGGTTGTTTAGAAGATAGTTTGTGTTTTTGGAATTTGAAGTTTTTTCTAATCCTTTGCGGTATTTTCTATATTTTATTGAAAGATTATTATTAACCGGTTACAGGTAATTTAGTGCCGTTACTGTACTTATTCCTGCGAAATAAATATTTTTTTTATAAAGCAAAGAACTGTTTCTTAATATAGCTTGATACGTTACTCATAATAAAACGCATTTTGTTTCTTTGAATTCGTCCCAATATGTATTGTTTTACATTACTGGAAGTCTAGTGTCGAAATCAACTAGTAATCGTACTTGCCAACTTGCAGGAATTCATTTATTTAGTAGTTACGGTATTTTTTTGTACAGAATTGGCTGGGGAAATGTTTGTCATTAAAAACATCAGTGTAGAGAATAATGATCAATTGACGTTTATCTTAAAAAACAATGTATTGAACGTCGGGTAGTAGCCTGTTTTCTTTGGCTTTCACAGATTTTGAGAGTTTATGATACAAAAAAGACCCCCAAGTCACTGGAAATGTTTTCATTTGCAATGCATTTTTATGATAGATAATGTATAATACGTATGCTATTAAATCATACTTGGTTGATAAAACTTTTCTTTACACTTTACTGAATACTCAATAGCTTTGATGTTTGGCACAGGCTCTTCAATCATCAAACTCTGCTTTAAGCAACCATAATTGAGGTTAATTTATATGTCGAATTATATTACATTTTTAAACTAGATAAGTCCAAACGGGATTCAACTAGTACCATTTTTTAAAAATGATTGAACCATCGCTAGAAGTAAAGAGCCTGTTTCAGAAATTAACACAGTCAAGCATTTGTTCTAGTTAATTCTCTTTATCCTCTATATTTGTCCCAGCCCCCTTGTGATTCCATCTCTTATAAAATGAGAGCAACGAAAACCAAAATATCCCAGTTTATGTTTTTCAGCTATTACAAATATTAGATTTTTTTTCATAACAGTTCTTGTGTAGATTCTCCAAGCCAAAAACAAAATTCCCGTAAAAGACATTCAACCAATTTCTTCCATCTCGAAGCTATTAACATATTTTGTCGCCAACTACAAACAATTAACTTAGCATTTCTTGTAAGAGGGTAACACATCCAAGAAACACAGCTCCAATTCATTCGAATTGAAACAAAAAAGAACGTGGCGATGTCCCATTTTTCAAAAAGCTGCGCCAAGTATTATATGCTGAGATAATCGCTTATCTAACGAAACCTGCCAACCACACAGATCCACAAGTTGCTAGCACATGCGACCGCTTCTCATTTAATGTTTGTTTTTCTGTCTTAGTTCTTTGACCTGCGGCAAAGTTTGACTGAAGGGGAAGCCGCCATTTTGTTTTTTATTCCTCAGTTTCTGTTCTTTTTTGTTCCATGCAAAGTAGCACTTCGCAGCACTTTCTATTCGGTTGATAGTAGCACTTAGTTGAGACTAGGAGATAGTGTTTTCCTGCTTATTCTGGTTGTTTTGGCAAAGAGAGCCCACATCTCCGAATGTCTTTCTGTTTGAAATATTACGCCTTTCGCCCTTTCATCTCTTGGAAAATAAAAATAAAAAGAGGAAGGAGAAGCTTATTTTGGCGGATGTTTGGAATTAACCCGCATGCGAGCAGAGATTCCCAATTAGATGAGAGTGTCAAAATGCTTCTTTTACGCACTTTAATCAAAATAGTCAACCTGCTTGTAAAAGTTAAGCAGTCAGCAATTTTTAAGGAAGTCGCATTTTTTTTAATAACCAAACTTTAAAAAACGAGTTTTGTTATTTATAAATTATCGAAGATACTTGATTTATAAAACGTTTTTCATGAATATTTCCTATCGTATGCAATCAAATAGCTGAAACTAATACGGTATCAAAACTTAACAAAATACTACTGTGATATTCGAGACTAAAAACACCAAAAAACCTGCTTTATTGGAGGAAAAAAGCCGAAAGGAGAGGTTAATTGGTTGTTAATTGGCAGTTAAATTGGTTTCGATATTTCCATCGGCGGTATGGCTTTCCTTCATCGTAATTCAACAGATTTAGATCAAAACTTTGTTATTGGGAAAGGCTGTTATCTTTATATTTATGGTATTGTGTAAATAAATGTCCACATAAGTTTGACTTGACAGTCATCCTTCACCAATAAAGCTACTTCCTTCACCAGTGATCAACATATAACCAAAACATGACTTAAAAACACTACCTAAAGTGCAATATTGTTGGTGGCTTCAATAGTAATAAAATTAACTAAGAGACATAAGGGTTTGAAACAAAATGAACTCAATCAAAATGATAATTTTGATTAAGTTTGAGCAGAGGTGAATTTTACTTAACCGCATTTAACTGCAAAAAACGAGAACGTCCCACCTAACGTGTCATAAAACCCTCAAAGATACCTCAAAATAACCTCGCATGTTACTGCAATAAACACCTCACGCGTTGCTGCAATAAACACCTCACAGTAACCCCATACCAAGTGAATTTCACAAGTCGTTTTCGCCTCTTGTAAGCCTACATGGTTATCAGATTTCGGTAACTGTAGAAAAATTGTAATCTTGAAAATTGATAACCCCTGTTAAATAGTCACTTAAAATAGCTCCTCAAAAAATTGACATTTATAAAGCTGACTCTTTTGAAGTTTAATTGCTCCGAAACTATTTGGCTGATTTCTAACCAATTTTAAATTTTTGTCATTTTAAACTATATAATGTAAATCGTTGTAAAAATATGTATGCCTTACAATTCGAGAAAAAATTTCTAAGTTTACAAAAATAATTGATGATAAAAATAATTATAGAAATTATTATTAATAATTTTTCTTTGGAAAAACAAGTTTCAGTGAAATTGTTTCAAAGAATTCAATGTTGAATTAAGTGAAATTGTTTCAAAAAGATTATTTTGTATATTTAAAGCCTAAACCGTAAACCATTCGATTGCATTTTATCAAGCGAAAATCCAATCATTAATATAAAAGTTATTAAGTATTACACATAAACTCTTATAGATATTTTTAGGAAATAACATCTGTATAAATTTGCTCCTTTGTATTATTCACAAAATACATTACTTTAATTTGAAAAGGCATTTATTAAAGAATTTATAATTGTCTCCCTTCACTATTTCAAAGGAAAGTTTCTAATTTGCGTAGTTATTTTTAGTATATTCCAGGAAAAACTCGTGATTTTGACAAAATATTTACTTAGCTTATTTGCTTTTACTGTTTTCATACCAAAGCACATATTCTTCGTCGAATGCAAATATATTTCCCAAAGCTTCTAAATATGTCCCAAAAAACATTCCTATTTCTAGAGTAAACCTAAGAATAACGTTAAAGACAAAGAAGAAATTATAACAAAGGAACGCAATTGTGTTCCTCAGAAAAAGGATAAAAAACAAACAGGAAATCGAAGATTTCCGGGAGTAACGCTCTACATGTTGCCATTCTCCAAATCGCAATTCTTATTGGGTCCACTTCATTTCAAATACAGAAGCGTGTATCAATAACACACAGTGCTAAAAGCAGACTATTTACTGAAGAGATTGTGATAAGTCTATTAAGTATGACAGACAATGGTTTGCTTTACAATCACGTTAAACTTTTTGTTGGTATGAATTGTTTTCTTGAAATGCGGAAGGAATAACATTCTTATCAGTTAGATAGATATTGCTAGTTTAACAGGAGAATTTCTTTTGGTAGGCTGTACATAGCTTTTAAGTTAGCATCGCCTGATAGATCTTAATCTATAAAATGAAATTCGATGTTTTTAGAACAAGAATAGCTTTAGAAATAGTAAGGCTTCGCGCCATGTTTAATGCAAAGATATTTAAAAGTTTGGTTTTCTACTTCCTTCATTGGTTTTGCTGTTAATACACCGCTCTAGAGTTTTACACCAATGAGCTATAAAGGACGGTTTGGGATACTTTTGTAATGATTATACGAAGACAATACTGACGCATGCGCATCCTACACTATTGCAATTTAGATTGTCCCTCAAATCATTGCAGTTATTGCATGGCCTCCATGCAATGTTTCCGAACCACCCGTACTTACTTCCGGCTCTGATACCGTATGGAAATTTACATTAGAATGGCTTTCAAATCCAGCATCACTGAAATACGACCAGATAAAGTACAGTCTGATTAAACGCACAACCTTTAGAGCGAAAAATTCTTCCTCAACCAAGGTCATGGATTGGGCCGGAGGGATGTGCCGAACCCCGATGCTTGGGGCATCCACCCACAACTAAATATTTATATTAAAAAAGTAAAAATGTAGTTGTACCTAAATAGGCATCAATATCTTTACATGTTTAATGTAAAAAAATAGTATACACCACTCTGGTTAAAGCTAAATTCGCCAACCGACGCTGTGGATAACTTACTCCGTTAACACTAGATTGCCCAAGGAAGTCATTTTGACTACTTTTTAATTTCAATTAGAAAAACAACGATGTATATAATGACACAAATTGTTAGAATTTTGTGACTTTTATAATTATTTTTATTGTTGATATTTACTAATAACTTGTCTTACTAATAACTTGTAACTGAAAATAATATAAAAAATATTAAAAATTAATTTTGCACACATTTCCTTATACATTAAGTATTCTTTCACAATGCAGTCATTTTGACTGCTTTTGAGTAATATAGGTATTTCAGTCTTTCTAGTGTTAACAAAGTACTTTATTTTGCAACTGTCGTTGAACAGTCCATCCAAATTAGAGTTTACAGCTACCATTGTTAAACTTCCTAGCCTAGTAATTTTGAACGCTATCCAGTAGAAAAGGGATCTCCTGGAACTGTACCCCCAGAGGTATTGATTTGTTATGGGAACTTGGAGAACTTTGCGACCCAGACAGATTTAACATACACCAGTCACTTTGAATCTCCTGCGAAAAATTAACTATAATGGAAATCAACAAAATTAAACTGTCAATTTTCCACTTAAAAGTTAACATTTTACTACGCAATGATCAGCATACATTTATTGCCATGGTTATTTCGTATTGAAATATCTTACACATATACAAATACTAAATAACCATATACACCAATACATCATAACAATAAGTGCATCTTAACCGAAATCCAGTAATTCACACATGTGTATCATAAAGAAATATATGTAAATTTAACGCACAGATACAGTACTACGCATTTACAACTATAGATATGTCCAGGCTAAGAAGCTAAACTAGATCTGTTAAATTGCAACTGTTCATCAATTGCTTACGTCTTTTGGTTGATAATGTGTCTTAAAACAATTCGTTTTCCCCGATCACTCAAGTAGCCCTCGGTATAATCAGTTGATTAATCGGTACACAATTGGAGGAATACCAAAGTAAAGTGTCTTCAAGCGCTGTCTGTTTGGTAATCTCTATGCTCACATAGAAAACAATTAGTATAACGAAACCTAAAATTTGAACTTTTTTTCTCAAACTATTCGAAAATTTATGTATAGTCATAATAAAAATTCCATATTGTGCTTCGTAGAATAATTTCTATGATAGTTAATAATCTTACAAATTTATAAGCAACTGCTTAGTAGTAATAATAATTCACATGCAAAAAAATATAAATAGTTATTGTTTTCAAAAAAAAAATTTATTTAACAGCATGGTGAGCATAAATTTTAAAAAATAAGTCATAAGTTCAACAAATCATTAGCCTTGACAAAAAAAACCATTGTTTTACAATAAAAATTATTAAAGGATTCTGCGCGGATTTAAATTTCAGCTTGAATTTTTTCACTCTAGACGCAACAATATCTAAGTTCTTCAAATACAGTTGAGTTAATGTGAACCACAATTAACTCGGATAACCGAAAATCTCAGTTAAAGCGAAGAGTATAAAAAAAGAAAGAAAAACAGTAGGTATAAATGTAATATATTTAACAAATACAAAATTTATAAGAGTACAATTCGTATTATTATTAGAAAGCTTAATTAAAAACACTTAAAGAGCGTACTTTAAGAGAATTAAATTGTTTTAACTTAAAAAGTTCTCAATCGTGTTTAGTTTTCTGCAGTAATGTTTCGCTATTTTTTAAGGGATAACTGGAAGGCTGGTATCGCCTCTTGTTGTTCTATATATTCAATAGCACTTTCGATAGCTTTTAGTCCATCTGTATGAGAGATCTTTATATGTTGATTTTCATCGTCACTGTCTGTATCATCTTCGCTAGATTTATTTTCATTATTGACGATATTAACCATCATCTCATCGGTAATATCGTTTTGCCCGTCAGCTTGTTTTCCTGAGTGTTAGGAAGATGAAATTCAGAATTTTTTCATCAGTAGTTTCAAAAATAAGAAATAAACTAGAACAAAAAAAATCCTTGAAATATTTGATAACTCGGTCAAAGCGGAAACTCAGATAATCTGGGCTCCGATAATCAGGACTCTACTAAAAAGCGATTTTTTTTTAAACTTTAGATAACTAGTACTTGCTAACGGATTAGCTTTAGACTTATTTTTGTCAGTTTTGACATCTTCATCACTTCGAAGACGCATTTTAACTTTGGAAAGTCATTACTCTAGACTACTTTAGCGATTAAACCGTTGTCTTTGAGAAATAAATACCCCATTATTCAATAATAAAGCTACTTCAACCACAGATTTCGAATACATTTATCAAATAACACGCCAACCACCAAAAGTAAACCTACATCCATCAAAATAAAAACATTTTTTTTCCTCTGTTATTACGTCTGTTCTAGTTCTGAAAACGCATATGTCTTAAGAGCTACGGTTGCAATATATACGTTGAATTCCACGTAACAGGTTTTCTATTTTACTTGTAAGCTTGCCAAGTCGATGTCGTTCGCCGTCGCCGCTTCTTTAAAGTTGAAGCCAAGAGAGCACGTGTCTAAAGTTTCAAACAATAAAATGGAGAGCTGTCAATATGAAATTTCACACTTAAAAATTTCAACTGATGCTTTCACACTCATGTCATCTTTTGGTGACAACAAACAATGAGCATTGCTTGCTACAATGTGTACGTTATAAGCAGATAAAAATATAAAAGTTTTGAATCTGGAAAAAAAGAAAACTTGAATTATTTCCTTATGAAACAGTACCGGAAAGTAAATCCACTTTTTCAAAGATTAAACCAAAGTTGCACGTGTCTAATTTTTTTTAAACAATTAGATAGGAAGATGGCAATATAAAATTTCACACTTCAAAATGTTTCCTGATACTTTCATATTTTGATGGCAACCAACAATGAACATTTCTTACTACAATGTGTACGTTATAAGCAGATAAAAATATAAAAAAGCTTTGAATCTGGCAAAAAAGAAAACTAGAATTATTTCTTTGCAAAACAGTACCGGAAAATAAATCCACTGTTTCAAAGATTAAACCCAAATACCGCGTGTCTAAAGAATTTTTTAAACAATAAGATAAGGAGATGGCAATATAAAATTTCACACTGCAAAATGTTTGCTGAATATTTCATCTTTTGGTGTCAACAAACAATAAATGTAATTCGCTACACGATGAGAAAAGATGAAAATGTAAAAACGTTGAAATAGATAGCTGTCAATATGAAATTTCCCACTTGAATATGTTAACTGATGCTTTCAAACTCATGTTATTTTTTGATGTCAACATATAATGAACATAGCTTTCTACTATGTGTACGTTAAGAGCAGATAAAAATATAAAAAAGTTTTGACTCAGGTAATAAAAAAAAATAATTATTGCTCAATGAAGTCGTAACTAAGAAGAAAAAACTCTGTTTTAAGGATTAAACAGAAATAGCACGCGTCTAAATTTTTAAACAATAAGATAGTCAATATGAAACTTCACTCTTAAAAGTGTTAATTAATCTTTTGATAACAATGAATATAATTAGCAACATGTTGAGAACAGATGAGAATGTAAAAACGTTTCTAATCAGGTGAAATATACCTAAAAAAAAGCTCATTTAAGTGTATAGATCGGTGTATGTTATTTTCTTTCAATCTTTGGTCTAATGCGAGTTAGATCTTTCAAAATGTTTAGGCTGAAGTTAGTTATACTCTTTTCAATGTAAGAATCAATATTTGAACAATTCTTTTCAATGTTTGAACCACTGTGAGTTAAGCTTTTAAAACGCGATATGAAATACAATACTCTTTTGAATTTAGAACTGTTGCATATTGGACTACTTTTAGTATATAAATCGATGGTACTTATGCTCTTTGAATCTTTAAACTGATGTGAGTTGAATCCTTCAAATTGTTTAGACTGAGTTTAGTTTTACTCTTTTTAACTTATGGATCGTTGTTGATCTTTTTAAAATGTCTTAACCTACATAAATTAGACCTTTCAGAACGTTCATTTGTCGAATTATTATAATCCTTCGATTTTAGAACTGATGTGACTAAGATTCCTTTAAATGTTTATAACAAAATGTCAGTCTTACTCTATTTGCTTAACCTTCTAATGTTCCGGTCGATTCGAATTATAAATTTCATTCGACTTTTAAACTGATGTTGGTTAAATTTTTTAGAATATTTAGAACATTAGAAGGACTCTAATGTTAAAAACTATGTTGGTTTCTTTAATCAAGTATTTTTTAGAATGTCACTTTTTTCTTAGAATTAAACTTTTCTTTTAGAAAAGACTGATGAAAAAAAATTTTAAACAATTATTTTTAACCAGTAAGAAAAAAATGCGTTCATAGATTGGTCTATTTAATTGAATGACTTAATACTTATTAAATGATTCGAATCACTTTAATAATTTTTCGAATCACTTTGACTATTCATTTTGGTAAATTGTAATTCATTAGTGGAAAAAATTCCATTTTTTATAAATTATGAAAATACATTTACAGCTTTCAGCATTTATGAAAACAATATATCAAAATAGAATAAATACTCAGCGAAATCATGATTAAAAATATATTAGGGTTGTTTTCATCGAGTGCGAGCATAACACTGGCCTAAAATTTAAGTTCTGACAACAATTAAATTCACAGAATAAATTTTTAATTTAGGAACATAAATTATTGAATAAATACCTATAAATACCTTTATATCAATTAAATACCTTTTTTCAACCGAAAGAGTTATTTTCGGTACTCCAGATATTAACTGAACGAGTTTCAAAAATAAAAGGTTGTAAATGTTAACAAATGAAAATCAAACCATACATTTTAATGTTACTTGATAATATTCTAAACAAATAACTGCAATTGAAAAGTCTTATTTTATCGTCTAAAGAAAGTTAAGAAAAAAAACGATTATTTTGCGTTCTGATTCATATCCGGAAAAGTAATGCACGAAACAGCGCCATTAGTTTTACAAAAAATAAAATAGTTTCCATCTTTTAAAACTATTTTTTAAGTATTAAAGTCTTTTTTATTATGCATTTTTTAAATATTTCTCCAATAAAATGCCTCGTGAAATATAGGATTATCAAAAAATAAATAAATAAAAATTACGTACACCCCATGATAGTTTTTCCGTAAATTTATTGAAAATCTGATGTCCTAAAATTTGATGAAAATTAATTATAGAGTAACTATACAGTTAAAGTATCTGACTAGTATAAAAACATTATATTTGGACAAAACTTTCGAAATTGAGTTTATTATAAATTTAGAGTCCCTCTGCACTTAGCTTTCTAAAAATACTTTACTCTTGTTTGTACTCTATTTGTTTACAAAATTATAGTAATTTTTGTACAAGGTGAAAACAGTGGATAGACTAATTTCATATAATGCATTTATATCAAAATCATGCATTTTAAATGCATTTATATCAAAATCAGATTTTTTCCCATTTTTCCCACCTCAAACTCTCATTTAACCCCACCTCAAACTCACATTTTTCCACCTCAAGCTCAAATTTTTTCCCACCCTCATGTTGCTTTTAAAATAATCGTCTACAATTTTTCAAGTGTGTTTATGATTTTAGCACACATGTTTTTAATTACAGACTAAGATAAAAAAAAGTTTAATTTCATTTTGCATGCATGTTTTTTTGCAAAGACAGGTGCGGTATTTTTTAAAATTTGCTTTTTTAACTACATTGATCCCTAACTCAGTAGTATATGCACTTGCTTTTAAGATAATAGTTCAAAACATAGTATTTAGATAGCCTTCTAAATAAAATCCTCAAAGGTTTATTCTGTTTCAAGCCATAGAATGTTTTTACATTCTTTAGCGTATATGCAAAAAAATTCCTTATTTTTATCTAAAAATGACATAATAAATATTAAACTACCAAAAAATCATTATTGTTAAGTTTCTACACAAAATAAAACGAATAAACTAGTTTTTTTTTTAAATTTTATATTACTATTTAAAAAAAAGGTGTACAAACTACTCAGATACTTTAAATAGAAAAGTACGTTTGCAAAAGTATTGAATATTTACTGTTAAAAACATAAATATCTAAAGAATTCAGAATTAGCCACTCTTAATTTTATTGTTCCCACAAAGCGCCCACTTACTTAATTTTTCCCGAAAACTCGATAGTTGCAATTCTCTTGATTTTCTTAAAAACCTCAGATATATCTTAAAAAAAATCACTAACCACAACTATTTTCTGACTTTAAACGCAAATATGTTTGGAAATGACATAACCTTTATATCGTTTCTCTAAAAGCGCAATTCGTCAGTAAAAATAAAGCTCCGTTTTGTTCCAAGAATAGCAGCAACTGGATCTGGAAAAGTCATAAAATCAATCGAATTCTTTTTATTCTATCCCTCAAATATTGACGATTAATATCCTCAAGTTGAATAAACGGAGTTAAAAGTATTGTCGTTAAAACTTGACGCAGGTTTTAGTATTTGGGTAAGAGGGTTTTATGTTGGGGGTGTAGTCGATATTTCCAGGAATGGAACTAAATGGAGTGGAACTAAATGCGTTCCGCATGATTTAAGAACTGAGTTCTCTAAATATTCTGGATAGTTACGAGAAAGATTTTTTATGTCTAAACGAGCAGATTTCGAAAGAAATAAAATTTTAAAATGATTTTTATTGTTTTTTTATTAATAGTCTGTAGTTTCTCTTAATTTTAAGTTCCTGAAATTTAATTTTCTTCCTTAAACTTAGTATGGATACTTCTTTGACGAATGTTATTGTAATCTAAGAAGTTTATTTCAATCAATGAATACATCTTATAGTTCAAATTTGCCTAAGAAAGGAAATTTGCATATTGTTAAACTATAATTTGCTGACTTTTACAGTTAACGAAATTTACATATTCATAAGCTATAATTTGCTAATTTTTACTGTTAACGAAATTTGAGTTCAACATAATTGACAGGATATGGGGTAAGCTAATTTTTGCAGTAAACAAAATTATAAAAATAATAATTTAAGGGGCTTGGAATATTTATAGTTGCAAGTATAGTTAGATCAGTTTTTTTCCAAAGTAACTGATCAAACTGTTCTTTAGTATAGTTTCCCTATACGTAATACGCAAGTTACCGAATTTTATTCTAGATTGCGCGTGGAAGCATTTTATTGTATGTATGTGGTACAAAAAATACTTTAGAAACCGTTTTTGTACAATTTAAAAATCGACTTAGGATTACATCGCTCATTACTACAGTATCCTTATATTAACTTAATTAAACTAGCCAACCAGGTGGCCGAGTGGTCAGCGTGTCTGACTGTGGAGCCATTGGCCGCTGGTTCGAATCCTGCTCAGGGTATGGATGTTTCTTTCTCTCTCTGTGTTCTATGTCCTTTCCTCTTTGTGTGAATGTGACCCGCCCTATAAACGGGTTTGTGGCTGTGTGACGTGGGTGACGCTGCTCCACCACCGTGGCTTCGCCACAGGTGCCCACTGGGTAACGAGAAGAGAGTAGCAGTTCTGGCATTTCTGTGGCCCATGGGACAAACCCAAAGTGCCCGCCATTTAAAAAAAAAAAAAAAAATATATTGAACTATTCTCGACGAATTCTATTTCTTAGTCAGTTATGTTCAAAAAAAATTTCAAATCATTAAAATACAATGTCATATCAAGACAAGTCAATGACAAGTCAGTTTTAATCAACATTCTAAGACCTCTAAAGCTGCTCGTGATATATGTGTTGTGTATAGAGAAGGTGTCATAGCTGAACAAAATCACTTGTGATTTGCATACCAAGTTCAAAAATGAAAATTTTAGCTTCAAAGCAACACCTCCTAGAAAGGAGAAGGCCTCAGCCCAGATCAATTAAGCAGTCCTACGTAACGAACATAAACTGCGCAGTGGATTGAAATAAGAAAGTTGTCACTACGATTGGGTTAGCAAGCTGCGCAGTGGGAGAAAATACGAAAGATGTCATTACATTCGGACTACTAAAGGATCAAATTTCTTGTTTATGGTAACCCGTGCTGAGGACTTATCTGTTCTAGGAGTTATTGCTCAAAGATTCATCTAGTTCTGGTTGTCTAATTGATCTCGATGAAAGGCAATTAAAATAACTTTGTACAGTAAAATAATACGGTGCAAATGTGCACCATATTATAGATCAACGATGAATCAAATGATCAGTTTCTTGGTGCCTTAAACTTTTCAGAACTTTTTAAGGTACTTGCATAAAATTCCGAAGACAATTTTCGGCGAAACCAAAAAATGCCAAACAGAAAGATTTTTTGCCATAAATAGAGAAGTAACAACGATGGAAAGATAACAACCATGCATTTATAATATAGTGCTGCCTTGTTGGCTAAAGGTCGTGTTGGAGAAGTAACAACGATGGAAAAATAACAACCATGTATATATTATATCGTGTCCCCTTGCTGGCTAAAAATCGTGTTGTTTGGCGTCTTTCTGTGTTTTGTCGAAAATGGTCGATAAAATTTTACACGAATTCCTTTTTTAATACATAAATTCATTTGCGTATCGTATATTGAAAAAAATAGAGTAGGGTGGATTAGAAAATTAGCTCACTCGATGTTGATGGTTTCGCTTTATCCTATTTCAAGAGACTGCACAGTAGGATAATAAAGTAATTAAGTTCATAGCGATGAGACAAAAAAGAGCAAACAAAAAAAACACAATCAATGAAGTGCTTATTACAGAAATCTAGTATTATTTAGTCACTTAATTTCTTGTGTTTTAAAATAACTAGTGAATCATAATCATTTTTTAACCAATGCCGACCTGGGGAATTGCCATTTGTCAAGACAGAGGGGCAGATTTGTTGGCCACTCTTTCAGGGGCACCATATGAAGAGTGCCAACGTTGCTCCCACAGTAAGGACAGAGAGTACAGAGAATGAAAGAACATCCATTCCTTGCCCTGGGATTCGAACCCAAAACCTTTCTGATGCAAGGCTAGTTCCCTGACTCCTACGCAAGCTGGTCCGCGAAATATTCATTTCACGTAAATTTACATATAAATTACGGCAAATTACACATAAATTTCATTACGTTTCAGAGTTTAAAAAAAGCACTAACTTTTAAAAACAATTGCATTACAAACCAGCATCTCGTATGACTCAGTAAAGCGGAAATAGCTTCAGAGTAATTTAAAAATCAATTAACCTTAAAAGTCTTACTAGATTCTAAAATCGAAATCACTTCCAAGGGATGTGTTTTCTTTACTTCAAGAGGATCAACTTTGATAAATTGAATGTCAGAATGGTGAAATGAGTTTTAAGTGGAAAAAGACATTTGAGTTTAGATAGAAGAAAAAAAAGGGACATTTTTCCACGACATTTGGGACTTTTCTAGATCGGGAAAAAAGGGTTAGTGTGTTCTTTTTTCGCTTTTATTCTGAAAAATAGTATTCCTGAAAACGTGATGAGGTCAATGACTTCCCTGTTTGTACCAAGAACATATACGTAAATAAAATGATTTTCTGTGATGCTGAGAGAAGTTTTACGATGTCAAAAGCTGCTCACGAATTTCGACATGGTATTAAAATAAAAATATAAAATAAATGCTTAAAACTACAATAAAGTAACTCTTTATGATACACTGTCGCATACATAAATTAGTTTGGTCTATAGCTTTAAATAACTTAAGATAAAGTAACAGTAAAAAAAATCCTTTATTTAAAAGAATTTAATTAAACTAGTAAAAAAAAAATTTTATTTTGAAATTTCGTTATTTTTTCAATTAGTATTTATACATTTCAATTAGTATTTATACATTTTTCAATTAATATTAGTATTTATACATACTTCAATTAATATTAGTATTTATGCATTTTTCAATTAATATTAGTATTTCGTTATTTGTCAATTTGCATTTACAACATAATTAAAAATATTAAGTATGCGCGGTGCCTTAAAAGGTCCATATTCACTTTCGTAACATTAAAATAGCGCCTTTTTTTATTTATGAAAGCTAGAAGCTTGTCTGTGTATATTAAAATGTCTATTCGCAACAAGATGAGTCTTCCTGTAAAACGATATCGTGGAAAACTATAGAGTATTTATAGTTTCTAGTAGAAATTTATAGTTTCTAATTCCATTTGCGAGTTCACATCGCGAAGCAACCTGAAAGAACTCTGTTGGAAATTCACTGCAGACAACATTTGTATAGCTTGTCTACATTACAAAAACATTTGTATAGTCTGTCTGCGGTAAGCACTCCCCTCGCCTCAAAGTCTGAGGCTACCTGCTGCTATGGAAACAAGAATAGCGCATTTCAGAGAGGGTAGCTTCTCTTCACTCTAGGGCTATCACAATAGGCTGAAGAAAAAGATTTCCTTTCTGTTGCCAGTCCGTGCCAAAATCTGTCCTAAACAATGACCTAACATCCCTACTTAAAATAGGTATATGTCGTTACCATAGTCACCGCCGCGGGTCCAGACGAGTAGCTAGGGGAGTTCTTACTTTAGACAAACAATACAAAGTCAATCTAGTTAGTGCGTGCTCCAATAAAACAAGGATAAACAAATGAGGAGAAAGCGTGAGCTGTTTCAAAGTAATTCAATCAAACGTTTATAATGATCAATTTGACCACTGTGGCCATTCCTTACCTTATAAAATTTTTAATAAGTACCTTATAAAATTGTAATGTTCAACCTTGTAAAATATTTATTTACTGCTTTTAAAAACCTCAAAAAGCTAGGAAAAGTCACGGAAATCAAATAAGCTGGTATAATCATTTTACGAATTAACACCGCTTAAAGTTGATTTTCGGACAAAATAAAAATTGATCGTTCTGAAGTTAAAATGTACTTGTAACAAGTTCTAAGGATTTTACAACTCTTTAGGGGACAGCATGACTTCTTCCCTACCTCATCGTTATCTTACACCCCTGATGTGAATTACATACCAACTTGGAGCTGAAACACCTTGCAAAATGGCACTCACTTCCAAGAAAATATCATTCCGAAAAACTCTTCTTCGTATTTAAATTGATTTCAAGAATTCTAGAATCTTCCATTCTCTCAAATTCTTAAACAATCGTATATTTCGGAAAGCGAGATTTCGACGAAAGCGTTTATAATGAGGTCTTCCCTGAAAATATCCATCAGAGAAGCGATTATATGTCATGATAAGAGAATCAAGAAAAATCAAAATTTCCAGAATTGAAAAAGAGCCAAGAGAATAAAAGAATCAGCCGCATCATTTGGAGACATCTAATGAACCGTTAAAGCTGCTTCCTAGAATATTTGAAATATCTTCTATTTTTAAAAAATAGAAAATGATCACTTTACTTTTTACTCGGTGTCTCCTTGCTAATTCCCATAAACAGACAGTGCCCGGCCCTTTTCAAAAGGACTTAAAATACTTTATGCAAATACTTTTTACATAATGCAAATATATTTTATAAACATACTGATATTTAAATATACATTTATAATAATACAAAAATATAGATTTACAAATACTTTTTATGAATATACTTTATATACTTTTCCCAATACATTTATACTATACTTTTTTCACTTTTGGAAAATAAATGAGAATTAAGAATCAATATAAAGGAAAATATCATAGTTCCGCAACTCCATTGAATCTCGACACAGCGTTGATAAACAAGACACTTTTGTTTTGAGGAAGCAGTTAAAAAAAGTGCCTCTCATTTCCTTAGTGATGTTCAATAGTGGAAATAAGTACCATCACAGATATTGTAATTGGCAATTAGTCACAATAACAAAAAATCCCACATAATTTATGGTTTTAAAATGGCAGCTGGATTGGTTGTGGCAAACCTACATCCATAGATATACAGTGCGTCAAAAAAAACGGACCACCCTAAATAGCTTTTGATCTAATGATCGGATCTTCATGTTCTAGGACTCAATCTCAGTAGTTCGAAGGGATGACCTCAAATATGCTAACTAATTAGTGCAGACGATATTTTAAGTTACAAAATCAGGCGCACGAACGTACTTTCTCGGAATAAACATACCTTTTTTTTGACGGATTCAAATTTCTGACTCTCAAAATATAGGGGAGAGTCGCAATCTATGAAATATGGCCCCCGTAGTTTGGTCACGAGAGCAATCCAGAGATTCGACCCCATAACATTAATTTTACTTTTCGCGTATCTCGCCATGTCACGAGAACTTTTTAAGCTAATTGACAAAATTTTGCACACAATTATGTTGTACGTAACGAGTGGTCCGTTACGGGCAACATAATGTTGTTTTAATTTTGCTTTTGTTTTTCTGCTCACTGTATAATGCATTTTTTACCTTACAAGAACAAGTTTTTCTGTAAAAATTACCAAGAAAATCAGTGTCAGAATAGTTTTGTACCATACAAGGTTCTTCCTGTAAAAGTTACAAAGTAAATTTGCAGTCACAACGCATTTTTACCCTACGGGAACAAGTTTTCTCTGTGCAAGTAACGAAGTAAATATGTATTCGCATCAGATATTTTATGCTAGCACTGTGATTGGTGCAAGCCGGGAGCGGAATTCATATCGACTTGTCAACACTGAGATTCGAACCTGACTCATTTGATTGGAAGGCGAGCACTGTATCTCCAGAACCATCGTGTTTTGTTATGAAGAAAAGTGAGAAACTGTCTGTACCTTAAAAGCCTTACGTATTGAAATCATGTTTATATGTAAAAACGTTTAAAACTACAGTGGTTCACCTTGTCATGAGCAACTTAACTTATCAAAAAATTATATTTAACGAAAGCTAATGATCAGATAGCTTATCAATGACTATAAAGTTGAATCGAAGTTTCTTCATATAAGAAACCATAAAGTTGACTATAAAGCTGAATCGCAGTTTTATTAATACGATTTGGCTGTAAAGTTGAATCGCAGTTTTATTAATACGATTTGACTATAAAGTTGAATCGCAGTTTTATTAATACGATTTGACTATAAAGTTGAATAGCAGTTGTATTAATACGATGGACTATTAGGTGAATAATATAGCGCTGAAGTAATAGACTCCCCTAAACGGATAAGTACTATAAACAAACTGTCTCTTAATACATTTTTATGGTAATGATTCATTATTTTATAAAATCTAGGCATATCAGATTCTACATAGTTTTGAAAAAGAGGCAATTTTAATTTGCTATTTCCTAACTATTCCACCTATTTCGTTGAAATATTGTCAATTAAAAGTATATAGTTTAAAATACTGTCAAACTTTGTAAACCTTACACTTTAAAATATCTTTGACTATTATTAAATGGGATCAAAAAAATTATTATAAAAAAATTTCTTTCCTTGAAACCTTCTTCAGATTTTTATAAATGAGCACAGTAATTTTTTGAATAAAGCAATCTTTGAGATATGACTAAATACACAAAAAGTAAAATTATCATTAAAAAGCCCAAACTTGTGACCGTTCTTACTATTAGATCTTAACTAATGTTTCACAAACTTTAACTATTTCTACAAACTACTTGACAAACTTTAACTTACTTTAACTACATGAACAAACTTTTCCAGATTGCACTCTTGTTTTGATGTTCAAAAATAAAAATTTGTCGAAGAAAAGGCAAGTTTGTACACATAAAGTACTCTGCAGCTTAATAACTGGCACTAATTTAATAGTATATTTGAAGTTAACCTTTCTGTCTGATTAAGACTGGTTTTTAGTAAGTGAAAATTCAACCATTGAAAAAAAATATTATTTACGGTGGAAAAAAATTTTCTCGACGAACATACGTTTTTATTTTTTCTACGAAACAATTCCATTATCGAGGATCTTTTTAACGTGCGTTTGCTTGATACTTAAATTTTCCTTTTTAACTTACATCCATTGTTCTAATCACGTCTTCATGAAAAAAATGGTAACTCATTGTCACTAAAGAGCTAAAACCTAGATTAAATCCCAGCTCGTGACACCTGTTTGGGACAATGTATGAAAGTAGGATATCCTTATTCTAATAAACAAGTTTTGAATTCTTAACTTCATAGAGAGAAAAAAATAAATTTTTGTGTGTTAGCCATAAAATTCTTTTTACGAAGAAACTTATTTAACCACAACATCTCCTTCCTTTGTTATTAAGCCATTTGTGCCTAGCGTATTAAAGGGACAAAAAATGAAAATCTGGTAATATAAGTATTTCATTATTATTTTGCAAAAACAAAGCGGTTGTATCTACCATAATAACTTTTTTTTTTTTTGCAATGTTCACCTGGGGAATGACCTACGTCATACAGGCACCTGAAGGGCAGATTTGTTGGCCACTTTTCCAGGTGCACCATAGTAGGTGGGCCAACGTTACTCCCACAGTAAAGACAGATAGTACAGAGAATGAATGAACATCCTACAATGCCATCCAATTCCTTGATGCCTACACATCGGCCCATAATATGTTAATAATAATATAAATATGTATGGCTTGACTCTTGTTTTTCATATATATACCACTTTTCACATTAAGGGTTTAGGTGATGGAGTAAAACAAAAAAAACAACGAATTATTTGAACCCGGGAATTTAACAATGATCTTATATAAAATGAATGGTTGTTAAGTTTTAATTTAGTGAATTGTAATTTTTGTTCTTGTCGGGATGTTGAAACTGTAGAACACTTACTTTACAGTAATTTATATTCAAGTCAAAGACAAAGCTTAAAAAAGGAACTGAGACACTCGGGTATTTATTGGCCACCTGTTTTGGCCTTGTTTATTAAATGCATTGATAACTTAAATATTTTACGCAATTTTGATTGCAACTTAAACTTTTAATTTTGTTCTGTTTCTTTTTAATTTACAATTGCATTTAGCTCACTTACATACTTTGTGGAGCATGAGGAGTTGTGTAATAAATTTGTGGTGTATCTACCACTACGAAAATTAAAACATCAATTCATTAGTATATAAAACATGCTAACTTGATTCAATCACGAGGTACCTTTTGATAGATGAAGAATGGCATGGTCGATAACTCCGCCCCCTTTTGGTGATCTCCGGATGTGATTTGATCACGCAGTAACGCCCACTTCACAAAAATCTTGACAGTAACGCCTACTTTGTTGGATGATCCACATTGAACAGTTGACAAGCTACTTGTGACTGCGACATAATCAACCTCTACACGCTGTTGCTACTCAGTCTCTCCTCGATTAAACACAACATCTGATTGCATACACTCGATTGCTAATGGCAGCACAGGAGCGACTGTGAAGTTAATACACCTCTCACGTTCAGCACTCAAAAACCCGGTGACCTTAAAAACCAGCTCTCCCGGTCATTCACAAGTACAACAACTAGCGGTATCCGTTCATCGAATTCTATCCCTGATAAAATTCTGGTGGGGGAGTATTGTGGCGTAACTACCACTACGAAAATTAAAACATCAATCCACTGGTATATAAGACATGCTAACTTGATTCAATAACAAGGTACCTTTTGATAGATAAAAGTTGGCATGGTCGGTAACTCCGCTCCCACAAATTTAAATAAAAAAAATATAGAAGGAATTGTTTCTTGGATCTTATTTCTACAAACAGAATATATAATTATCTGTTATGAAATTAAGCGGAATTGACTACATTCCGGATTCGAATTGTCCGTTCTCAAAATATGAGGGAGGGAGCATCCACTAGCTCGAATAATCGGCCCTAATAATTTAGTCACAAGACTAGTCGAGAAGTAAAGCCCATTATTTTAAATTTTATTCTTAGAGTTTTTCATCGTGTAACGAATTTGCAAGAGTGAAAAAGATCTTAAATTTTGAGAGATTCGGATTCAAATCCATAAAAAAAACGTAAGATTTTTCAGCGAAATTACTTTTTTAGCCTGATTTTGTAATTTTATAATAATATTAGTTTAGAGTATTTCAGGTGTTTCCCTTAACCCATAGTGGAACATCTTAAACTGGGATGCGTGCAAGATTTGGAGTCCTAATGCAGCATCTTAATCTAGAATATGTATGAGATTTAAAGTCGTAATGTAGTTTCCTATTCTGGGATAGGCTAAAGATTTAAAGTCATAGTGCAAAATCTTAATCTGAATTAGGTACAAGATTTAAAGTCATAGTGCAAAATTTTAATCTTAATTAGGTACAACATTTAAAGGCATAATGCAGCATCTTAATCTAGTAAATGTATAAAATTCAAAATCATAATGTAGCCTCCCATTCTGGGATAGGTAATAGATTTAAAGCCTTCCGGCAATATCTTAACCTGAATTAGGTACAAGACTTAAAGTCATAATGCAGCATCTTAATCAGGTATATATATATATATATATATATAGATGTATATAAAAGTCATAATGTAGACTCCCGTCATGGGATAGGTAAAAGATTTAAATTTAGAATGTAGCATCTTAATCTGAATTAGGTACAAGATTTAAAGTCATAATGCAGCATCTTAATCTGGTATATATATATATATATATATATATATATATATATATATATATATATATATATATATATATATATATATATATATATATATATATATATATATATATATATATATATATATATATATATAAAGTCATAAGGCAGCATCTTAATCTGGGATTAAAAGACTTAAAGTCATAATTCAGCATCTGAATCTGAATTAGGTACACGATTTAAAGTCATTATGAAGCACCTTAATCTGGGATGGTTGCAAAATTTAGAGTCATAATTAAGTATTTAAATCTGGTATTTGGACGAAATTCAAATGCATAATACAGTGGGTTCATAAGGCAAAGTTGCGGAATCTCTTTATGTGTGAACTGTAACAAAAACGTCAATAAAAAAATTTTAAAAGTTTTTTGGGGTGGATACTAAAATAGTAACATAACCTAACAAAAATCTAAAAAAAGTCAAAATGGCATTTAAGACAGAAATTCAACGTGTCAAAATGTCGAACTTTGATTGCAAACATACGGCTAATGACCCCCAAATTAAAATCCTAATCCGATACTTAAAATCACCAAATTTTATCGAGACAAATATAGCTCTTTTCTCGTTTTACCAACACTATAATTGTCCCTCACACAAAGTGTTTTCAACTTGATTTAACCCACCATGCAGTCTCAACTCATCTCATTTCAATTTCATTCCCGCTTTACTACAAAGCGAACGCCGCTTTTAATGAATCACAGATGAATCACTGCACTTAGCTTGTCTGGAGGTATTCCAGACTTTCTCCTTTCTGACAAAGATTGAATCCTTTTTGCCAAGGACAGTACCTTGAGAAAATTGCGCGTTTTTGAACAGGTTAAAATATAGTAACGCATGAGTACAGGTTTGTTTATTTTGGAATGATCCGCGTTGATACTTTTAGAAATCGATGAGGGAGTGCATTAAGGTGGAACTAAATTTGCATTGGCAGCAATGCGTGAAATGGAAGATTTAATATAGAAGTCGTTTAAAATAAACACTGAGTTATCATCTTGTGGCATGAGTAAATAATTGTGTTTATGAAACGGAGGAATATTTTTATCGAATGTGGCTAGAATCGAATAGTTATTGGAGTCTTAGAGAGGTAACTTCGTACGTAATTTGTTATCATAGCGTCATGATGAACCTTGGAGAATGCGAATGATTGCATTATTTATTTCGAAACATGCAAGAGAAAATTTTGTAAAATATAGATATTTTTAGTTTTACTTTTAGGTGAATATAATATATATTTCAAATAAAACTGCCGAATATATTTTTCGTTGTATGAAATATTTGAAATTCATTGAATACTTTTAGCAATTAGAGAAACCTGAATGTTAATAACTTTCAAAAGTTTAACAGTGAATTTAATGTTTAATAAAGAGAAGTCAAGACTTTTTCAGCATAATTTTGAATTGTCGTAGTTCAAAAAAATCTTCCAAGAATCCGGATAAATGTCTCTTTAAAATTGCGAAAATATTTTTAATTTGATAATAATTGTGAGAATACACTCAAATGTATACCAAGCCTAATCTGTCCTATATCCAAGTGGTAGTGAAAATTCATTCTTAGATGCATAAAACTTAACCGATCACTGAATAATTTATTTTTAGTAAATCAGAGAGCGTATTCAAGTAATAATATAAGAATATAATAGTAAGAATATGATAATAAGAAGAACATATTAATATAACTCATAACCTAACTTATCCTTATTAAAATAATTGCAAAAATACACTCTCAGATACGCAAATACTAACACGCATCCCATCATAAGTTAAGTTTTGTGTATGTGAGAGTGTTAGTAAATAGTATCACTATCACATGTTCAGATATGAGTAGGCTCACTATCTCATAAGTAGTCTGACTATCACATATTCATGACCTTGTGAATAAATTGTCTTGGATACTCATTATCACACATTCATAACCTAACTTATGCTGTATTCAAATAGTTGAAGAAACTCACATATTCATAACCTAACTGATCTTGTGCATAACTTTGAATTGACGAAATTTTGCACGAATCCACAAGGAAAATATTTTTAAATTGATAATAATTGTGAGAATACACTTGAACATTTACAAAGCTAACCAATTCTATATTCGATTAGTTGTAAAATGCATTTTTACAAACACAACCTATTTTTACAAACTCAACCTATCGTTGAATAATTTATTTTTTTGTTTATCAGAGAGTGTATTCAAGTACTCTTAGAAATTCACTTTCTCATATTCATAAATAAGTTTCTTGTTCATAATAAGTTCATAAATAAGTTTCTTGTATTTGAGAATGTATTCGAGTAGTCATTGAAATTCACTATTACATCTTTAAAACCTAACGCTTCCTATATTCAAATAATTGCGGCAATACAATCTCAGATACACAAAAACTTATTGTATCAGATGCTCAAATACTTCTGCACTTACGCATAAACTGCTCAACAATGAAATTCGCATACATACTATGACATGCACAAAACTTAGCCTATATTTAAATAGTTGTGTGAATTAACTTAAAAAATACAAAAAACTTTAACTATTTTTTGTTGAAATTGTTATGAAAATGCACTCTCAGATACACAAAACGTATTCTTTCAAAGCTACCTGGACAAAAGTTTTGTTGAACAAAAGCATTAACGCATAAACTCAGCAAAACATTATTTACGACATAGCATTCTGCATAATATTACTAAATTATGACTCTTAATCGAAATCGCAATCAGTTAAAATTTCATATTTTAAGAAAATAAAAAGTGCTGTACTCTTGTTTTAATGTGTAAATGAGTATTACGGGAGGCTAATCAGATAATTTCACAATGTTCATAAAGTGCCAAATTTTAATTTGAGGAAATAACTTAAAAAGACAACTTAAAAAAGAATACGATTTAAAAAGATTTTAATCAAAGGACCTAGCAAAAATCTCTTACAAATTAATTCTCTGTCAAATTTGATGAACATTTTCTATGTTGTAGTTCAAAATATACTTAGCAAAAGTTCTCATTACCTCAAAGTCCAAAAATTGATAGTTACCAGGATACGCAGCCTGAGCTATAAATAGCAAGTCTCAATTATTTAATACAGTCATGACATTATCATTAACCAATAGGCACCACGTACAGATTGTCGAATCGGATTTTGTACAAGTTTTTGTTCTTATAAGGGTTGATTATTAACAAGATAAGATACTTGGGCCTTCATGGACATACTGAGTCCTCAAGATATTGGGAAGCAAGAGAACTTTTAAGGCAATGACTTCGGTCTTCTTTCTTTGTTATCCTACGTACATTTGCATTCGTTATTTATTTCATCTTTCTATTTGTACCTTTTGCCTTGCCATTCGAAATTTAAAAAAAAGATACTTGGATGTATAAAAATATATTTAGCTACGCATAAACAGGACTAATCTTTAAATATTTGAATATTAATTACATTTTGTTGAGGAAGTCAATTTATTGCATATTAGATACATTTTATTAACTTCGTAGATGAAAACTTTTTCATTTTATTTTATAATTAGAGTTGGACAGCCAATCCAATTCTGAGTTTACGACTATCAATGTTCAACACCATAGCCTTGTAATTTTGAACCCACTTTAGAAGACAAAACTCCTGGATCACACATCTAGCATTCGTGGAGGAGCTTTGATGGTACTAACCAGCATTTGTGTTACATTTAGAGGAAAACCAAGAAAACCTCCCACGGTTAGCCCGATGGAAAGGGGGTTCTAACCCATGATCCGTCTACCACTGAGAATATTTTACGTTCGCATTGTGGTTGATGCTAGCCGGGAGCAGAATTTGTATCAACCAGCCACAGTTGGGATTCGAAACTGGGTTACCTCATTGGGAGGCGAACACTCTATCCCCTGAGCCACTACGGCGAAGATGAATACTTGATATTTTCTCTCTACCACGCATAACCCTAAAAACCACTCACAACGTGAGCGCAAGTACCATATGTTCAATGCTGTGCGCAAGTGTGCTTAAAGCACCTTTGACCAAAGCGAATCTTCATACATCTTTTATGTTTGAGGCTTTGTATCTTGGAAATTATCTACTTTGTAAACTACTTAACTTCTGCGGAGAATGTTTTGAACAACATAGTTGATTTTTAGCCAATTTGACAGAGAATTAATTTCCATAAGACTTTATGCTGAGTCCTTCATCCGTTTTTGTTACATGGTATGGCATATAACAAAATCGTTCTGAAGCAATAAAAATATTCATGTCGTTTATTTACATTTTGAGTACACATTAATGTTTTCTGTACAATTTTGTTTGGTATCCTTCAAAACCTAATTTTCTCCTGTGTTTCCTTTTCTTGTCTCGGGCGTGACGCTTCTGTAGATATGAAATGCCATTGAATATTCGCGCCTCTAAAAAGTCATAAACTTGTATCAATGATATCCCCAACCAAAGTCCAACATAACCTCCAATCCAACTAAGAATTCCAACTGGCTAAAAAATACAAAAATAATTTTTTGAAAAGTCTAAAAGAAAATGAACAAAAAAAAAATACATTGTATAAATACAATGCGTTCATTTCAAATTTACTGACTAGAGGTAAACATTATTAATACATGATAAATACTTCACTATTTAGTAGAGTTGCACTACAAAGTTACACTGCGTTTGGAAACAATGTAGTGATTGATTGAGTTCTTTGATTTTAACTTGATTAGTCTATCGTTATTAACAATATATTATATGTTTAATTTCTTTTTAATGATACAAAAATCCAGATTCAGTTTCTACGTAAAAACTTACAATATTCAAAGCAATGAAAGTAAAAGGTGTTATAAACTATGTCTGAAAGGAAGAGTAAAAATGACAAAGAAGCGAACTAAACGAAGGAAATCATACTCTGGTAATCCTAAAGTGGCACTATGTGAAGGTACATTGTAAATTAGAGATTTCTTTAGCAGCCACAGAAAAATTAAATTCAAGACTTTTATCTAATATATAGTAATTATTTTTGACGGTAATTATCTAATTTTTAGTAAGTATTTTTTCCCTTAAGGTACGTACGTCGAAGATATGTAAATTACTTTCATTCAATCGGAGCATTGTGTGGCTTTATTTGTAGGCCTTCCAAAAGATAACGTTTGATTGTGTAATTCAGAAATATGCAAATGACTACATTATGAATAAAATGTGTAAAAAAAAACTCCTTTTTTTATTTACATATAGGAAGATCATTAATATAAAATGTATATTTAATTCCATATAAATATTCATTGTTAAAGTTTATTTCATTAAGATAAACATAGCTCAAATCTAATATTTTTTTTTAAGTTATCTTTATCTGACTTTTATTACACTTGTTATTTTAAGTGAGGCTCATTATTATTTTAAATAAGGCTCATTATTTTCTTTGAACATTAAAAAAATTAAAGTAGCTCTTGGAAATACTTCATTTCTTTCATTTTTGACCGAAAAAATTTATGTTCATCTCACTGTACGAACAAACAACTTTAGTTAAAAGTAATGAGAAAAAAAAACTTCTAGAAAATAATTCGCCAAAGTTATTTTGAAATAGATATTACCTTCAGCTTATGATAAATAAGTAGAAATGTCCCCAAAAAGGGACTGGAATACTAATGGATTATGGGTAACCCTATATATTTTTTACTTCCATGATTCTTGGTTAACTAGAATTGGCGTTTGCCATTTGGAAAGCTTTTATTACAAATTGTTGACAGATGCATCGAAAAGAAGGTGGATAACGATTAGATAACTACAATCAAAGAATTTTCCTACAATGGCATCAAGGAATTACTATATTTACATTTCCAATAAAAGCTATTTCTATTTACTTAGGCTAATTGGTAAAAAACAGTAAAAAGTAAAAATAATGAACAGTACTTTTTTGGTTACATTTGTTACAGTTTTGTTTCCTAATTTTTTATTCTTACAATGTTCTTTTGATAAAATTTATGTAAAATATCCTCTTATGTTAGAAAAATATGCCAATTAGCCATTTGTTACTGTTTTGCTTCCAAATTTTATATTCTTACAATGTTCTTTTGATAAAATTTATGTAAAATATTCTTTTATATTAGAGAAATAGGCCACATTTCTTTTAAGTTATTTGATGTTCAGAAAGAAAGTGTTTTCTTTTTTCATGGAAAGAAGAATTTTCTCAAATAATTTACTTTCATTTAAACGTTTACCCTATAAAAGTTTTCTTTCTAAAAATGGGTCTAACTATGGGAATTATGTTCGTTTATTTTAAGAGTTTTACTTTTTTTTTTTTAAATTATCAAATGTTTTGATTTATTTTTTACCAAATATGACTAGTTAAAAGAAGTAAAAATATGACGTAAAATGTTGATAAAAGTTAACAAATTATATATATATTAAAATTCTTACCTCCAGTCGAGGAGAATAAGTAAAAGTACTGATTTCCATGTTTTCTAGAAATATCTGTACTAGAGTACTGCATCTGTAAAAAAATTGAAATAACGAATATTTAGTGCTTACTACAATTACAATTTTTTGTTCAAAACTAAAATAGCATATTTCTTGCTTATTTTTCTTTCTTTTAAATGATTTTCTTTTCATAGATTTAAATTAACAATTTTTCTTTTTATTTAAATAGACATCATACATGTTAATTCATAAAGTTATACTTTAAGCAAATAACAGAATAGTTTACTGCTTGAATAAAAACTTCAAACGCTTTAAAAATGCATAAATAGGAAATAACAGCAGCCCGTCTAAACTTGACAGACATGAACGAAAAGAAATAAAAGTGATTTAAATCATAAAACTTAAAGTTGCAACGAGGGAAGAGAAACTAAAGGTGAGAAACAAAACTAGAAAAACAAGTCAAGAAAAAAAAATATTTAAGATATTACGGTACGGAACTCTTATTTACTTCACCCATAGCTGCACAATGGGCTATTGGCGACGGGCTAAGAAACAACCCTGAGGATGATCCGGAGACAGCATATATACGTTACATCACGTTTTACAATAAAGATACATCCACACACCATTAATCCATCCGCAGATCGTAATATTGGCCTGAACCAGAGAATGATCAATCTCGTGTTAAACCCCATTACCCCCAAAAAGTATTGATTTGTTATCAGAACTTGGAGGACTTTGTGACCACGACTGATTTAGCTTGCACCACTCACAATTTGGTACATGATGAGTCTTTAAACTACAGGGGTTGAACTACAGGGGTTGAACTCACGGCCTCTCGGACATAGGCCCAATGCCCTACCAGCATGGCTATCCCGGTGCCGTAAAAAGGTGAAAAACAGGAGTAAAAATATAGTGACTGAAAAGCGCAAATCATACTTTTTTTGTTTTTCCTCTTTATTTTTCCTTTCTTTCGTTGGCAACTTTACGTTTTATATTTTATATCAATTTTGTTTTTTTCTCATTCACGTCTGACAAGTCTTGAAAATGGGCGCCTTGAAACACGTCGACTGTTATTTCCTATTTATACATTTTTGAAGCAAATAAAGTTAGGATTATTTAATTGAAACAAAATAGTTTGGTTTCTATAATTACTTAAAGCTATATTTTTCAAAACTATTGAAATTATATGACTCAATTCATTATTTCAATAAAGTAATCAAAATGCTTAGTTTTAATTACTTTGATTATTTTGTCTGATTTAGTTCTTACATACTAAAATTTCACTTTACCTTAAAAATTAACCTTTTGAAAGTAGAAAAGAAAAGTGTGGAACGCATAATGATTGAAAAGTTAGATTTGGTTGTTTAAGTTGCTCTAATTCTACTCTAATGGGCTGTTCTCAGATAAAAATTAAGCATTTGTTAACCTTTAGAAATCCATTTCTTTTTAAAATTATTTCTGTCCCTTGTCTAATATTTTTCGAAGCAGAAGTGGTACACTAATTACACTAATTAGCTGATAAATCATTTAAAAATAAATAATAATCACTACAATCATCATAATAATAATCAGAAATAAGTCATTCAAAAACAAATTTCACATAACTAACTAATTATCTCTTTTTATGTAGGACAGAGTTATAAATAGATCGCAAAGGTTTATAATTCTTAATTATCGGACTCATTTTTTAATTTTTTGAATTCCAGAAATACTTCCCAGTCAGCTTTTAATTTGCAAAAAAACGTGGTTTTAAATACACTGGTTATCATAAATTAAGGAAAATTCACAAAAATCGCGATAACTCAAGAAATTACACATGGAATTTTATGAAACTTACCCACAATATACAACACATAGTAAGGTATTAAACAACATAAAAAGAAATTATCAGACATTAATAGTAGTATAGAAATTAGCACATGTATAAAATAAACAAATTGGAAGTATCGGTTTGCAATAGAAAAAGTACCTTTAATATGGAATATGATTGCCTCTAGAAGCAATACAGCACAAACAGCGATGTGTGATGCTTTCAATTATGCGGTCTATCAGTTCAATAAGAAGTGAGAGCCATTGCTCTTGTAAAGCAGTTGCAAGCGTGGCAAGGGTCTGAGGGGGCGGATTGATGGCAGATACACGCCTCCCTAGAGCATCCCAAACGTGCTCGATAGGATTCAAGTCCGGGGATCGAGCTGGCCACTCCATGCGAGTAATTGTTTCCTGTTGAAGATAATCATCAACAATGCGAGCTCTGTGTGGTCTTGCATTATCGTCCTGTAACAGGAAGCAATCACCAATTGCCCCGGCATATGGGCGCACATAAGCATCAAGGATGTTGTCTCGATAAACCTGAGCATTCACGGTTCCCCTTGGAAAGACATGGAGGTATGTGCGCCCTCCTAAGGATATGCCTCCCCAAACACAGACACTGCCTCTTCCGTATGCATCTCTTTCACGGATGTTTGATGGATGATAACGGGTCCCAGGTTCTCTCCATATCAAATAACGTCTACTGTCACTTTCTAGACTAAACCTGGACTCATCCGTAAAGAGAACAGGCCTCCATTGATCTGACGTCCAGTGGACATGTTGTCGGGCCCACTGCAAACGGTCTCTCCTATGGCGTGATGTGAGCGGCACGCAAATGGCTGGTCGTCTCGCATACAGACCACCTTCGTGGAGCCTTCTGCGCACAGTTGACGTTGACACCAACCTTCCGGTGGCTGCAGCAAGAGAGGATCTAAGATGTGTCGGAGTAGCGGTTCTATTCCTGCGTGCACTTAATGTCAAATATCGGTCATCGGCACTGGTCGTAACAGTTGGCCGTCCTTGACTGAACCTCCTAGATGCCGAATCTGTGGTTTGAAATTGCCTCCAAAGTCTATGAACCACAGATGGACTCACATTTAGCCATCTGGCCACTTCTGATTGACTCTGCCCTGCCTCTAGTCTCCCGATGGCTCTCCATCGTAGTTCTTCAGGCAAATGATGCCTAGAGGTCATTATTACGAATTGGCTATCTCAGATTTTCAATGTCGCAATCACAGTAAAATTTGTGTGCTTTCTCTCAAACTTGGACTTTTATGCTCCAGGCAGATGACGTAAGCCGAGTGCAGCGCCACTAATTTGCATATTGCAATTTTACTCAGCTACTCTTAGTGGACAACATATGCAAATTTTGCACGGTTTGGCTTACTTTTGAAAGAGTTATCGCTATTTTTGTGATTTTTCCTTAATTTATGATAACCAGTGTAGATAAAAAAAGGAAGTAATAAACTACAAAAAAGAATCAAACAAACCTCATTAAAAATTTGAGATGAATTTTACAGATTTTTATAATAGATATATATTTTACTCATAGTAATATGAGTTTGTGACTTACGCTAAGTCATGGGCAGTAATGCAATCCTTCTGAAAAGAAAATATTTTTATTAAAAATAGAGTTATAAATTCTTTAGGTTAAATACATTTATTTAAAATATTTGCAAAATATAAAGGAAAAATTCTTTATATATTTATGAATAATCACACACTAAAAGCTATACAGACTATAATAATACAGACTATAATATTTTTATTTTAATTTTGAAATTTTGGTTTTCGTTTAAATATTTTGGAGCTATTCCTAATTTTTGGCCGCTATGGGATGCTAAATGATCAACCTTATTTCGACGGAAATTCGACTTTTTAATTATAGTACATGAAGACAAATATGAACGTAATAACCAATTAAATACAATTTTAATTTTAAAATATTTAATAAGAGGAATTATTTTTGTGATTAGATTATCATTAATAGTCTTAGATAAGATCATTATAATAATTTAATGATCAAATTATTACATTTTTTCATTAATAATCTTAAATTAGATTTCATGTTCGACGCAAATTTGCAGTCCTGGAGCTTTATCCAGTTTAGTAATGCATTTGATTTAGATGTTCAGACATAAGAGGAAAACAATCACTATTAATTAAATTGCTGTTTTCTTTTAAATTAAAACTAAAGCACTGCTAAAAAAGTCGAAAATATTTAATTAGGAAAACATATTTCTATATTAACCAACTTAGTTATTTTATTTTGGTTTCAAGATCTCGACGGGAAATACTAATGCAATTTTTTTATAAATTCATGTCTTTTCCATAAGTTGTCTATTTACTGCAGTTCGGCAGTGGACTGATCATTAAGACACTGTTCTCAGTAGTTTACCGAAGTCAAACGTCACTGATTACGGTCAGTGTGAGGGTGGGTGACCACTTGGATCAGTCTGCGTCCGGTCAGAGGGTGTGCGGTATTGCTCCTCTTTAAACTGCTCTACCGTAAAATACTAGACTTCGCGTTCAGGCTGTCAGGCTACCGAAGTGGGGGGCAAAATTGTGATCTTCCGATCATCCTTAGGGTTGTTTCCCACACCGTTGCCAATAGTCCATTGTGCAGCTCTAGTGCAACATAAATGGACTACAACAACAACTGTTTATTGCAATTTGAGAAATTACATTTTTTTAAGAAAAGGAAATTTCTTACTGACATTTTTTAAAATAATTTCATAATTGCAACCGAAAAATTAAACAAATAATAGATTTTTGATTGAATTTAAATCTAGTTAAAAATTTCAAAGAAATCCTAAATTACGGAATTTCTACAACTCTATTATAGAACCCTTGGATTCTACCGGACACAACTTGAAAACTACTGTTTTAAGGCACATAGCAATTTAAGAAAGAAAACAAAACTTAGTCACTTGAAGAAACTCATCAGAAACTCAAAAATATTGTACTTCAAGATAATTAGTGTATCAGAAAAATTCCATACCAACTCAGTTTCAAGCTTAATAAATATTTTCATTGAAGAATTTCAGTTTTCTTCCTCGATGGACACTTTAAAAAGTCACGAAATATCATCACTTAAAAAAAGACAATTTTAATTCCTAAAAAAAATTAAAAAAGTCAGAAAAGGGGTATTTTAATTTGTGATCAAAATACGCCTTTGTTTTTTGTTAAAATTACATATAATTTCCATTTGTAAGATTTAAGATGTTACAATGTTATACAAACGAGCCATGTAGGCTCAGAGGATAGAGCGTTCGCCTTCCAATGAGGTGAACCGGGTTCGAACCCCAGCGATGGCTGGTTTATACGGATTCCATATACTGGCTCACATCAACCACAGCGCTGAACTAAAATATCCTCAGTCGTAGACGGATCACGGGTTAGAAACCCTTTCCTTCAAGCTAACCATGGGTAGTTTTCGTGATTTTCCTCTCCATTTAACGCAAATACGGGTCAGTTCCATCAAAAAGTCCACCACGAAGGCAAATTTCTCCCAATACTTGATCCAGGAGTTCCCTTGTCTTCCGAATTGAGTTCAAAATTACAAGGCTACTGAGTTGAACCTTAGTAGACGTAAGCCCACAATTGGTTCGGATGTTCAACGACTTTTATAAAATAACCATTTATTAACTCTATGATCACGATTTTTTCCTAGAAACTCTTAACTTCAAAAAGAACTATAGTAAGCAAAATAATAAGTATTTACTGTACAATATCATGCAAAGCTTTAACAAACTCAAACTTTTGTACTTACGCGGAATCCTTCGCTAAAAGACTGCTGTACTTGAAATTCATAATTATCAAACCTAATTTTTTTTTGAAAATAAAATAAAGACATTAATTATGGTGTTAATGCAGAAACCTTTAGTTTAAATGGCGCGTAAAATGAACATAATTTATATTTATAACTGAGTGACAGTTTAACTGATAAATTTAATCCTAATAAAAAACCATATAAAGTTATCCAATATAAAGTCATTAAACTTAATCCTGTAATAAACCTTCCGCAATTAGCTTTTTAATTTATTTGCATTTAAGTTATTAGAATAAACTGCATTGAAACTACTATACATTTAAAATATCACAACATGTAGCTTTTAAGCTCTTAGGTAATAATTTAAAAGCAGTAGATTCAATTCTATAAATCAGCTGACTTAAATTTACATGCATTTAAACTATGATAACAGCTTGCACTTAAACTATTACAATATTTTGCGTTTTAACTACTGTATACACTTAAATTGTTAAATAAATAGTATAAATTGGAAGCAAATTCAGTCTTAATTTTAAGGAGTTATTAATATGGAACATGACATAATTTGTGCTACATTTTGAAATGCATGGCCTTATAATTACTAATAATTTAAGAGTAATGATTTATTGTTTCTGGTGCATTATTTATGTTAAGCCGAATAAACAAAACCCAAGCAGCTAAACCCTAATAGCTTTGACATTCAAGGTTTTATTTGTAAAAAGTACAATTAATTAACTATGCCTGTTAATGCGTTTGACATTACTATCTAGACAAATTAGGTATTATTTCCTATATTTTTTGTGCTTAACTGAATGAAATAAAAATAGTATCGACAGGATTCCAACGTTATAAAAACAGCTTAATTAAAGCTTTTATGTACAAAAAGTACAGTTTTGCATCTATGCTTATTTAAACGTCTTCAGATTACTAAATAAGATAAAGGAGGCATTTGATAAGTTCAGAGACACGGAATTTTTGGTGCAAGCTCCAAAGTTTTTAAACATGTGAAACAATCGTTTGACTGTCGACTTTTCAAACAGTTCAGTTTATAGTTTTCACGTGACATCTATTTTTTTTTTTATTTAATAAAAATTATTTTTATCAATATTTTAAATAATTCTGTTAGAAAAAGACTACAACTGAAAAGATTAAAACCTTAGAACAATTTTATAGCGTGCTTTTAAAACTCTAATCTGGAAACTCTCCAATTGTTTGTAAGCATTTCTTGCACAAAATAAAGTCAATAGAGCTAATAGTATTTAAGATAGTTGTGAGTAAGAATTCAGTTTTAAGTTTAATTATGAATAAAAAAAAGGTATAATCCAAAGTGTGTACTTTTCATAATACCTTCAATACTCTTAAACTATAAGTCTCCTGACTTAGTTTTAAGTTTTTTTAGATTTAGCGCAAAAACGTGCATGAGACACAACGCCTCACTTGTCAAGATAGCAATGCCATATGTATAAAGATGTATAATTCAAAAATTGCACTTTTTATACATTAAAACTTAATAACATAAAAAACATTAGCTCCATCGTTTCGGGATTTGCTCATTCGTTTCAGCGTAAATAATTTCATCAGAAATAATACATCGTTTGTCTAGATAGCAATATTTGAGTCAACCCTCTCCTTCCAAAGCTAGAAATGGAATGTAGAGTGCCACAATATCGTAGAATCATGTTCATATCATGTACTAATATAATTAAGAAAATGTCATGCTTTTGTCACAAAGTGCACAATTGTACATTTCAATAGCATACTATTCCACTAATAAAAATAATTTCACTTACTTGCACGGCATTCCACACTTCTTTGCACATACAGGCATAGCTTCCTGGTGAAATCGAGGAATGACTAAAATAACAAGGTTAAATTGTTCTCATTTAAATATTTAATAAACTCACAAAATATAAGCAATATATAAAAATTGCTAAATAATAATAGATTCTAATTAGCAGTTATAAAACGTTCATTCACAAAATAAAAATAAAAATATTTTCAACTTCATGTTTATATGAATGGTGTTGTTAAATTAAACATTAATTTTATTAGCTAATGTTTTGGAATTACAGAATGAAAAGGCACACCATAATATTTATATATATTTTTAAATTTCGTGCCAAAAATCAGATCAAAAAGTATACACATTAGAATCTGCAAATCATTATTTAAGCGATGAAAAAACGACGCTTAAAATCTGTCTAATCATCATTAAGGATCTTGGGATAAAAATGTTAAAACCAGTTTGATTGTTGGCCAGCATGAAATTCACTTGACTGCCTTTCTCCGTAACTATTTCCCGTATTTATATTTCATTAGTTGTTTTTCTTTACTTTAATTATTATTAATTATTAATTATTATTACTTTAATATTACTATTACTTTAATACTTATTATAATTACTTTTATTTAATATTAATTTGGGATCTCTAATGAGTTGAGTCTCTAATGACTTGATTGACATATTTTAAAAAAATTATTCTGAAAATAAATATTAGGAGTGCTTATAACGGAACACCAACTATGAATTCTAAAATAAATCACCTTTTTCACATATAGTTTCATTGTGTGGATAATCTACGCGAGCATCTACACATCCATACAATTCCAAAGAGCGATCAAGTTTGCATTTTTCTTTGCACATCTGTAAGATAAGCAAAGCAAAGATAAGTAAGATGAGAAAAGCAAAGATAAGTAACATAAGCAAAGCAAAGATAAGTAACATAAGCAAGGCAAAGTAAGGTAATCAAAGCAAAGAGAAGTAACACAATTAAGATAAGCAAAGCATCATCATTACTAAATAGATAAAATCAATACATAAACTAACTGTTCTTATCATGATGAAAAATTCTTCTATTAGATACATAAGCGACATCCTATTTTTATTATGTTAAGCACTAATGACTCCTAAAGCACCTCGACATAATGTTATATAATCTATGAAAATTCTTTTCTCGCGTTTATAACTGGAAAAGCTGAAACTGAGCTCTAAGTTGGGCAGAAATAAATAATGCAATCTATATTCTTATTTTCGTCATGCACCTGAGAAAAAATTATAGTCGAAACTACCAGAATATGGTGAAACTCCCCGAGTTTCTGGCCCTATTTGAAGACGAAAAAGTTTTTACCGAAGCACTTTGATAATGATTTTGATATAATTAAAGCAAATATGGTTTAATAATATATGATAAAATTTAGTAATTTTGTTATCTTACAGTATAGTATAACAATTATTCATTCAGTTAAATTTACTCAACCTCCGGGCAGCGGACCGGTAGCGGGCCGTGGATCAAATGTCACCGGGCCATTCAAGAAGCGTTAAATTATTTCCCTTTTATTTACTGACGTGCATTTCTTTTGGTTTTATGTGACTTTCTATGAACCATAGTTTGACTGTGAGCTATGATAAAATTTAATCTGAGATAAACCTAAAACTAAGATCCGTCATCTAAGTTTGCACCCCTACAGCACATGAAACAATATTTTGTTCAGAAGACATGCTTAAATACAATTGAATTAAAATTTTCAAATCAAAACCTTTTAAAATGTAAACAATTAACGTCCGTCCCCCTTTCAGCGAGCCCCTGCAGAATCATCAAACGTTAACCGGTTCGCGGCGACAAAAAGGTTGGGGAGCATGACATAAAAACCGTTTATTCGGGATATAATAAGAACTGTAATTTTGAAAATCAGAATTTCTGGTAAATCGTTACCGTAAATAGACGTTGGTAAATCGAGGGAAAAATTATCACATCAAGGGTTCAAATTCAATCAAATTCAACTTCGGCAATGCCAAAATTATTCCCACTCTAGCCACATAAGCTCATTTTGATGCTCTGGAATCTTTTTACATTCATTCAGACAGATTCCCTTGTTAACGATATAAGTTCCTCACCTCCACTCCACAGTGCGTGAAAATGCATTTTACTTTGATTTGCCCTTATCCGCCACGTTGGTTTTCTTGCTCTGTTCTCTTATCTCGTATTTATTTTTCAGATTCACTCTCGGCTACTTTGGTTTTTCTAGTTTTGTTTTTCCATTTGTTGTCACCAACTTTTCGTTTTATATTTCGAATCACTTTTGTTTCTTCTCATTCACGTGTGACAAGTCTTGAAAATGAGTGTCTGTTTTTGAGCACTTGAAATATGCCTACTATTACTTCCAATTTGTACGGTTTTGAGGCGAATTATTTTTTTAATTAAGTCATTTGAAGTTGTATTTAATTTTTAATTATGCTTAACTGATGCAGGACATGGATGCATTATACCAACAGTGATTGGCCAGAAATTTTTTTGACCAAATTTTTTTTAGCATTGGTATACTACTTTTCATTTACCTTACTTGCATTTTTTTCTTCATTTTCTGCATTTTTTTTATTATCTTGCTTTTTTATTTTCGTTATTTTTCTTCGTTTCTTAGCCATTTTATGAGTTTTTGCTTGAATAAAGAATTTAAAACTGTTGTATCTCTAATGAAGTTTATTAATACGTATATGGACATTTAGTCAATGAATTATATATTCCAAATAAAATTTTCAAATAACACTGAGCTTTGTATAAACCAAATCCTGGAGTATATAAATTGAATGAAATACTTATAAATCAAACATTTCGCAGGGTGCATATGTTGCACAGTTTTAGAACTTCATTTAAAAAGGGTACCAGCAAACATACAATACCAGAATTCTTTCAACCCATGCGCATAAAAGACATATGGTTGACATCAAAACAACTGAATCACTAGTACGAAAATATTTTCAAACTTTCAATATTTTTCAGAAACGCCGCTGTCAAATCGGTTTACTTTAATTTTGTGTCTGTTAGGCTATTTGCGTTGGAAAAGAGTTGAAATTTCGTTTGACAATTCCATTTTAATAAATATTTCTGATAATGATTAAGAAATGATTTAAACAGAAATTGTCATATTGCTTAGAACTTAATTCGAGCAATGTTCACTTTTAATAATCAGAAAATGATCAGAATTTTAATTGATGATAAATTCTGTTAGGTGAATGAATGATTACTAATTATATTTATGGTTATCAGAAAACAGTTTTAAAAAAAACTTTTAATCATTCAGTATGGATCTCCTAAACAAATTTAAGTGCTTTAGGTAATCGGAAAGTGGTCAAAATTTTAAATGAAGACAAATTATTTTGGCGAAAATGTATGAATGATTAGAAATGCCATTGGAGTTATTGTGATTCAGCTTAGAGATCCAGTTTATTCTAGCTAGTCAGAAAGTGTTTGGAATTTCGATTGATGACGAATTCTATTTGGCTAAAAAATGACAATAAATATTGATTATCTCAGTCAGGAAGTAATTGGACATTGCACTGTTATCAAATTGAGAACTATAATTAAAATTAGACTGCTCTAGCTAGTCGGAAAGTTTTTATTGCAAGATTCTAACGTCATAGACACGAAAGTGAATCTACGACGTCAAATAAATGTACATTTTTTTAATTGGAACCAAAAATAATTAAAATTTTATATCAGTTATAAGTGCTATCGTTTACATGAGATTTCCAGATAAAACTATAATTATATAAAATTAGAAAATAAAATTACAAACCTTTTGGGTAATCGGTCCTTTTCCGCCATTTTTCCTCCACTCCTCCATATAATCTTGGCATCTACTTTTATAAGGAGCTTTAAGTAATTGTAATCGAGTCTGAAATAAGTGATAAATAGATCAAAATAAGGTATTCTATACCGGGTGTCAAAAAAGTATGAAAGGGACAAATATCTCAGAATATTGAATGCAAAATCTAAAAATGTATCTGCGAAATATTTTCAAAGGATACATTTAATAATACTTAACTTGACCCCTCAATTTCCCCCTGTGGGTGTGAGGAGGGGGCATCGTTTTCAAAATCTTAAATAGACATTCCGATTTTTTGTTGCAGATTTGGATTATCCTGAAAAATGCACCCCGATACTATTTACACGTTAATGCATTTTTGCTTACAGCTGTAATTTCAAAATGAAGCCAAGAAAAAAAATGTTTAGCATGGAGATATTTTGTGATGTACAAGTCTGATCGAAAAAACAAAAGTATGCATGTTGGATGTTTAGAAAACCTTACTTAATGTCACCAAATTCGTTCCCACCTCCAAACTCTACCAGAAGGTTTAACCAGGTGTTGCTTCAGATGGTGAAGTGGAATCAAATTTGGTATCATTAAATAAGGTCTTCAAAACACCAAACGTGCCCGCTTATATTTTTTATTATCTGTCTTATTATATTTGTATTATCTGTTAAGTACATCTCGAGCTATATGCATTTTAAAATTTTTTACGTCTTTTTTTGCGGTTACCACGCTATCTGTGAGCCTAAATACATCTATGAAGCAAATTGGTTGTTTAAGACACTTTTGTCCTTAACAACCAAATCTGCAATAAAGTGCCTATAAGTGCTAAGTTAAGAATTTGAAGTTGACCCTACAGAACACCAAGTGGAAAGATTAAAAATTGAATCTGGTATTATTGAATGCCTCTTCTTGAAATATATTTCACGTGCGAATTTCTCAATTTTTGATCCGATGCTTATTTTTCGAAATATTTTACTGTTTCTATATTTTAGGACACCCTGCATGTAAATCAAGTAAAAAATTTTGATGCAAAAATTATTAATGCAACTTAAAAGCAGCAATCTTTGTATGAACGTCATAACGTTTTGACGTCAATCGTCTTTGTCATACATTTTTATAAAAAAATTGTAAATAGCGAGTTTCTAAACAAATTATTACTCAAAAAAATTTTTAGCAAAATATTAAAAATAAGCAAAACTCCTCTGTTTCAATATTTTCGGACACCTTGCATATGAACGATGGCAAAAAATTAAATAAAAAATTATTAATGTATTTTGAAAACAGCAATCTTTTCGTGTTCTTTGTACATTTTTAGGAAAAATTTTAAATTGATAGTTTCTAAATACAAATTATTACTCAAAATAACTTTGAGCAAAATATTATATCGAAACAAACATTCCAAATTGCCTCAGCAATTGCAATTTAAAAGACTTTAAAAAAACTAATGATTAAATTTTACTTATGAATTTTTGTTTCAACTGCTCCCTTTACTTTGCTTTAGTATTATATTCAACATACTGTGTGTGTAATTCATAAAATAATTACCAAATAATTTTACATTTGAAGGATTTAAGCCAATATAGTTGAAAAACCTCGTTTTCAAATTATTCAATAGAGCAGCGGTTCCCAATTTTTTTCGACTACGGAACCCAAAATAATTAACCTTCTTTTGGCGAAACCCCGACTTTATAATTAAAGTTAAGGTAATAGTGAACGTTATAACCTATAAAAGATTATTTGTAAAATATTATAAAGAAGCAATGTTATAATAATATTAATGGATTGAAGATTTTTCATTGTCCTTATCATTACTTATCTTTAATTAAGTTTAATATCCGAGAATTAAATCTGCAGTCCTTGTTCTGTAGCTAGTTTATTTATGAATTTCTTTTTGGTGTACTATATACATAAACTGAAAAATGATTAAAATAATTCGAATTATAGTTTAGCTTGAAATAAAAACTTAAAAGAACAGTTATAAACGTTAAAAAAGTGAAACACTGTATTTTTGAAAAAGAAATTACCTATTTTATTTTAATTTGGAAAGCACGATAGTAAATACTAATGCAATGCTTTTCGATATAAATGCTTATTTTTCTTAAATTTGTTTAATATATTGTTATTGGAAATGCTATATTTTGTTTTGCTAAATTTCCTTTCTATTTCTTAGAAAATTTAATTTAAAAGATTACATAAGGGCTATCCAAAGATTTAATAAATTATGAATTATACTTTAGATCTTATTATGATCAGAGGTTTCAAAACTAGTTATAGCTAGTTATAAGAAGTAATAACCTAGCGGAAGCCCTTTAACTGAACCACGGAACCCTAGGGTTCCACGGAACACCACTTGGTAACCCCTACAATAGATCATTGTTGGTAAGAATCATGTATATATTATAAATATAAAGGCAGAAGTTTACCATTGACATGTAAAATCGGTATATAGCACCCATGTCTAAAATCTGTCCATTACTCATAGGAGAGGGGATGTGATATGGAGAATGTATACTGATTTGAGCACCCCTTGATAAATGCTCAGGATGATACTCCTCCACTTCTAAGTTTAAGATTAACCGAATCACTGAAAAGATAAATTCAACGAATATATAATAAATTCAATATGTTTCGTGATATGTTTATGTATTTCATGTATATATTCATGATAAGATGTTTTATATTCTAGCAAAATGAAAACACAGGACCAACCATATTCTTAATGCTAATATAGGGTTATATTAATTCACCCCTATTCTTCACTAAAATCAACGTTCTTTTTTAAAAAATTTTAAGAAAAAAAAAAAAAAAAAAAAAAAAAAAAACACGGATTCAGTCAAATTTTTACCCAAACCGCCAAATCTCTACTACCGTAATGGTAGATTTCATGCGCAATAAATAAATATTTTTTTGTACATCATTGCGAAAAAATAAACGGACCACCCTGAATAACTAATGACCTCATGATCGGATCTTCACGTTCTAGGACTCAATCTTAATGGTACAATAGGGGAAGCTCGCTTAGCTGCGTATGGTGAAATTTCCAGGATCGGGTTCTTATACGATTTTAATCCTGAAGATGTACCCTAACTCTCCTAGAGGTTTTTTGCAACGTTTACTTGACCTCCTGCTGTGTGTAATGTTTTTAAAATTGTACAGTGCAAAAAATTGAAAAAAACTAACCACACTGAATAATCTAATAATCGGATCTTCACGTTCTAGAACTCAATCTGAAAGATTTGACGGGGGGACCTCAAATATGCTAATTTATTAGAGCAGACGATATTTTAAGTTACTAAATCAGACACAAAACATACTTTCACTAAATAAACATACTTTTTTTCAATGGATTCGGATTTCTGACCCAAAGTAATCGGGAAATATGGTTCCCTTAGTTTGGTCAAGAGAAGAGTCCCTAATTTGAACCCCTTGATGTTAATTTCAGTTTTTGTGTACATCGCCATGCCTCGAGAACTTTTTTTATGTGAATTCAAAAAAATTTGCTCACAATTATGAGATTCGGTTGTCCAAAAATAATTCCATGCAGAAAATAAATTTTAATTCATATTTATTATTTTTTATTATTTTAATTAATTATAGTAGAACAAATTTAGAAAGTTAAGGTATACAAATTTTTATATCCTTTTAAAGGACGTAATTTTGTGTGGCAAAATTTGAGCGAAATCGGTCGAATAGAACTTAAGAAATCGAATTTTAAAGAAGCCGTATTTTTAAAATTCGATTTCTCAGGAAATACTCGACCAACTTTGCTAAAATTTCGTATTTTGAATTATAAAATTACGTCCTTTGAAATGATATAAAAAATTTTATACCTTACAACTCAAATTTTTTTCGACCATTATTAAATAATATAATAAAAAATAATAAACATCTACTAAAAGTTATTTTTTACATGGAATTATCTTTGGGTAAACGGATTTTATAATTGTGTGCAAAAAAATTTTTCAATTCGTTTAAATAGTTTTCAAGATATGGCGAAATATCCAAAAAATAAAATTTACATTAAGGGTCCAATTTTTGAACCGTTTTCCTGATTAAACTACGTGAACCATATTTCCCTGATTGCGGCTACTCCCTATGTTTTGGGGGTCAGAAATCCGAATCTGACCAGAAAAAAAAGCTATACTGCTTATTCAGAGGAAGCACATTTTTTGTGTGTCTGATTTCGTAACTTAAAATATCATCTGTTTTAATTAATTAGTACATTTGAAGTCACGCCCTCGAATTATTAAGATTGAGTTCTAGAACGTGAATATCCGTTCATTAGATCAAAAGTTATTCAGGGTGGAAAGCTTTTTTATTTATTTATTTTTATTTATTTTATTTTTTTTTATTTTTTTTTATTTATTTAATTTATTCATTTATTTTTTATTTATTAATTTATTTTTTTTATTTTATTTTTTTATTTTTTATTTTTATTTATTTTTTTTTTATTTTTATTTTTTTAATTTATTTATTTTTTTATTTGCACTTTAGCATCCAAATAGAGTCTCGGTGCTGCCATCTAGTGTGGCAGAAACTAGACGTCCAAATTAACAAGACCAACGGTATCTCACCCATTGTGGTGGTCCTGAAAGAGTGGATACCACCTCTGGAGAACGCACTAGGTCTGCTTATCGGCAAGACCGATTGTGCAGCTCATTGGAAATAAAAAAAAAAATTTTAAAAATAAAAAAGTTTTTTTATTTTGCGCACAGTACAGTTCGATAAAAAAAATAGAAGAAAAATGTCATTTTAAAAAAATGCAGCTTGGATGGAGGGAGACCGATGGCAGATTTGAAATCAGTGACACGAAAGTATTTAATATTCGTTAAAAAAATTGCAAAGCAGAAAAAAAAATAAGATCGAAACACAAATTATTATGCACTGGAATGTTGTTAAATTAGTCGCTAGACACATAGCAATAAGGCGAAGAAATCTTGTGTTGAAGACGAGTTATCTCGTCCGTTGCGATCACTGAGTAAAAACTTGAAATGTTTCATTATTATGGACTGGAATGTCGATAAATTAGTAGCTAGACACATTGTAATAATACGAAGAAATCTTGCGTAGTTAACTCGACGGTCGCGATTACTGAGTAAAAATTTGAAATGTTCGGATAAAATCTGTACATACCTGTAGATACAGGAACTACCTTTGGTTTAGTATTTGGATGTCCGTCTAAAGAATACATCGTGAAACAATTAAATGGCGTTGTATGAGAATGACTCAAAGATTGAATCAGAAGAGCACGACTTCTAAAATATAAATGCATTTATATTACGAAGTGTTTCATTAAAAGATTATTACGATTATGTAACTAAGAATTACAATAAAGCTGTTAAAATCCAGTTTTTTACAATACGTTGAATGCTTTTAATTCATTCAGGAATCAAACTAGTGGAAATCTTAATAAATAAATTCGAATCTTGTTGTTTGGAACTATTTTATAACTCTCCTATAATATATCTTTTCCCTTTGAGTCAGAATTTGTATTACGCATATTTTCCATACTTTTTTTCATATTTTGTATTAAGTTAGATAAAAACAAGTGGATCAAAACCGAGACTTTTGGGACAGTAACCAGAGGCTGTCATAACCATAGAAAAGAGTATACTTCCCAACCAGAGTGGGTTTTGAAGCTATAGTATGTATATATTACTCAGAAAACAGACAACCTTGCAGCGAGCATTCTGTTATCGTTTATATTTGGTTGGCATAGAAAGAGTGACTAATTAATCCCTTTTTAAACTTAGTAGAGCTATTAGTATGAAAATCTTGTTTCCTTAACACTAGAAAGACTGAAACTTAGTACATACCTATATTGCCCAAAAGCAGTGAAAGTAACTGGATTGTGAAAGAATAACTAATGCATACCTGCCAACTTTCACTCTTTCCGAGAATGGAGTTTTAGAGTGGTTGTAAAACAATAAACGAAAAACAATCCGACTCAAAAATATATTTATATTTTGATCCCGTTGAAATTCGCTTGAGCAAGGATTATTATGCTTTAATATATTTATTGTAATTATTTATGTGTAGTGGTGGTCAAACTCATCTATAATTATCATTATAAATCAAAAAGTTAATTGGAATAACCTGAGTATTGCTACCACTTTAAATATAAAAATAAAATCTTCCGGAAAATCCGGAAGAGTTGGCAGGTAGGGCAAAAAATTTGTTTAAAATTAATTTTTACTATTATTTATATTAATTACAGTAATATAACGAGTTATTAGTAAATATTAACAATAAAAAAGTTAAATGTTGTACAAAAAGGCGCAATATTCTAAGAAATTGTGTCCTTACATGCATCATTGCTTTTTTAATTGAAATTAAAAAGCACTCAAAATGACTTCCTTGGGCAATCTAGTGTTTAAAGATTGAATAAAGGTAGGCAAATATTTTATTTTAAAAACAAAAAATCTTATTTTTTAGCTAATACTGTAAACCTTTTTTTTCTTCCTTTTTTTCCCTTCTAGCTTTGTCCAGGCTCTCAAATGCAACATTTTGTTTGTGTTTAAAATTTACTGATCAAGCCAACCTTTACTTTTAAAATGTTTAAAAAAAGTATATAAAGGCCAGTGCAAATAAGCTTTGTCTCAGTGATGGGCATAAAATGTAAAATAAACCTTGAGAAGAAAATTTATCCTCGGTTTGAGAACGCTTTCCACTCTTGATTTGCGAATGACGATTCATCCTCGATTTCAGAAAGTTCTTCTAACCTTTGTTTTATAAAGGCAGATTCAATCTCGCTATGAAAGCGTTGTTATGCAACTTTAATGATAATCTCAAAGCGCTTAAACTAGCATAGTTAACTTTAACATTGTTTCAAGTTTGCCTCATTTAAAAACCATGTTGGGCTTTGTGATAAAGGTTGTTGCTGACATTAAAATCCACCTTACACTGCTACCTGGGTAGTGGTAGTAAAATGAAAATTGTTTGAAACTGAAATGTGATAATAAAATAATTTATTTCATTTAGATAAAATGATAAATGCAGTTTTGGTTATGAAATTGTTTTAGTTCAGCATGAGTTCGTATTAAAATTCATTAATTTTATTAATTTATATTTTATTCAATCACCGTTTTCTTCATTATAATTTTGTGTAAAATAATTTTTGTTAAGCTAAAGGGAAAAAAAATATTTCAGAAAAATACATTTAATTTGAAACTACTTAAATCAGAATTATTCAACCACATAATTTTGAGAAGAATTCAAAATAATTAAAATCAGTAAAAATGTTGCTGCAAATTTTACGTATTTAGCTTAAATATTTTATTTTAAGTTTTCTAATTAGTTTCAAATTTCCATTTGATTCGTAAACTGGTTACAAAATGTCCATTATGGTTGCCAAACCTGGTTTCACGATTTCAGGCATGAATTCATACCGGCTTTTATGTTTAAACTGGTTCTGGTATCATTTCAACTGATTCCGATATCATTACGATATTCTCATTCTGAACATTTTTCCTTTAAAGGTATGATCTCTAACAACCGATGGCAGTTTCTCAGTATGAAGATCTTTTTTTCGATGAAAGCATTTCTACGTTCGATAGACTTCCCGAAGAAAGGAGATGGACGTTTAATTTAACGGTCCAACTCTACGAATTTTGCTGATGTTTATTCGAATTTTGGAGAGTGGGTTTTTTTCCCTCAGAGAAGGGATCTGGCCGAATAAATTAACGGTCGATTCTCAGGATGTTTCGGAAAATTTCTTAGAGAGTAGATTAATCGAGATAGAAATTAAGTACAAATAATAACTTTTCTAAAAAAAAACTAAAGAAGAAGTTTCGCGTGCTTAATCATTTAAGTATAGACTTAAATTTTAGAAATCTTCCTCAAGGTTTTTGAATTAAAATTAAGCAATGACGTGTATACATATCAAACGCAGGACAAATGTTCTTATTGTAAATTTTGCGAAAAACTTACCAAAATTACTTCACCAGTTATAAGAAATATGAAGGAATGCTTTCTAAGTCCAGGTGAAGTAAATGTCGTGAATAGTTTATAATTGACAGAGGACATAAATTTTTAAATTCTCTGTGTATGTAATTAAAACCAATCATTGGTGCAGAGAAAATGCCTTTCAAAAAATATCCGATGTTTTTTGGAATTTCTCCGCATATTTAACGGTTTGAAACCGCTTTGTTAACAAAACGGTTTTTCTCCGTTTTTCACCCAAATAACAAACGGATTAAAACAATCAGTTGAAATTCTAGTTTTTGCCATGCGGTTTTGCGTTCCCTACTACAACTTTACCTTTTCTCCAATCATTTTATGATAACTTGTTCTTACTTTACTTTTTAGCAATTACTTTATGATTTTGAACATTGTAAAAATGAAATTGCGTTTCGACTTTATCGTGAAATTGATAAAATATTGAAGCGAAATTTTCAATATCATAATATTTTCCTTGCAAAATACTTGAGCAACTGTGGCTCAGGAGAGAGAGTGCGCACCTCCGAATGAAGGGACTCAGGTTCGAATCCCAGCGATGACTGGTCGATACGAATCCTACCGACATAAAATATTCACATTTGGTGAGAGTATAGATTTATTTCGTAAGTTTCCCAGATTAAACTTGCTCCCATATGCTTAAAATCTGTTAAAATGATAGATTTATATATGCTGTAAAAACTTTTGTTACGATAAAAAAAAAAAAAAAACAGTCTGATTACTGATTTTTATCGTAATTTTTATTGCTAAAACTTGTTTTTGTATGATAAAAAAAGTGTTGAAGCTACGGATTTACTTTCTTAATTTTGCTGTGTTGCATAAACAACCCAGCTGCCAGTTTTAAACCGTAAATTTTACAAGATTTTTTTTTTTTTTACAGTGTGGTCTTATTACAAATTTAATGAAAATTTTGATACCAATATCTCTTTAACAGTTATAACATTTTTTAGGACTATTTTTTTAATCAATGTAAGGAAAATAATGGTGAATCATTTGTGATTAAAAATAGTTGGTTTCGGGTCGCTAGCTCTCCCCCCGACTATCCCGCAATATAAAATATTTAACAGTTCTATTGGTTCCACCTTTGGCATACTACCAAATAATATTCTTATGGTATGTTTTATATTAATTTCACGTTTCGACAGTGAATGAATATTTTATTTCACACGACGTGTATATACGTAAAATGCATCGCAATAATGATGTGGCCCGATGTGTATGCACATTAAACGTACTTAACTGGGTTAAGCCAATAAAAAAAAGTTTCACAAAAATTCCACAATGTTCATGTTACCAGTGATTCTGAGCAGCATTTTTTGCAATATTCAGACCCCATAAGAGTTTGCTTTGTTTTCTGTTCATGTGAGTGTTTGTCCGTGTAAGATTTTGTTTACTAGCGATCCCGGTTTACACAAGAAATTAAATTGACCGTTAGAGCTTAATATTGAATTCTTACGTGCAATTTTCTTCTGCACCATCTGTTTCAATGACACAACTGCGTATGAGCCCACGAAATTGATGACCAAATTGGCGTCTTTCTTCTCTGTCCAAGTTATATTCGCTGACAGGATGGATTGGCAGCTATAAACAGTTGAATACAATAACAACAAAAAATAAGCTACGGATAAAAGTTGAATCATTTCCTTCTTAATTAGATGATTATTCCAGAATTTTATAAACCTTCGAGTACTCAATTGCATTTTTTTTTTCAAAACATTTTTAAAACTTTTGTTGTCATGGTGTTGTTTTGGTCACCTTGAAATCGTGTTATCGTTATTTGCTTTTCATTTATTTTCGTTGGAATTAAAAATAGAGATTTGCAGACATCTAGCAAAACATATATATATATTTAATGGCGGGCACTTGGAACTATTGTCCATTGGCCACAGAAAGTGCCAGAACTGCTAACTCTCTTTTCGTTACCCAGTGGGCACCTGTGGCGAAGCCACGGCAGTGGAGCAGCATCGCCCGCGTCACACTACCACAACCCATTTATAGGACGGGTCACATTCACACATTCACACACAAAGGAGAAAGAACATAAAACACAGATAGAGAGAAAGAAACATCCATGCCTTGACCGGAATTCGAACCCAGAACCTTTCTGGTGCAGGGACAGTTCCCTGCCTCCTACACAGGCCGGTCGGCGCAAAATATATATATTGAAAAAACGATGCAATGCTGTTTTATTTATGGCGTAAACGTGTAATAGTTTTAAATACTATTTGATTTCATTGTGTTTCTATAGAAAAGTGTAAAAGTTCATCTGATATCGCATTAAAATGTTTTATGTGGGGGGAAAAGTGGGCTAAGACCAGGTAGATAAGATTTAAAAGCCTGTTGGAGTTAAATTGTTCAACTTAGATTCTATCAGATTTACAGGAGCCGAATTTAAACTTTGTGGGTCCCTGAGCTATTGGAAATAGTAATAGTACCTCTCATTCAGCTGATTTTTAGTAATTTTTTTTATCGCTTTGAAAAAGAAAAGTAAAATTTGACTAACGGAGACCCCTAAGCGTCTATTTTTTTTCCGATGAAATATATTATGATTACATACCGGTATGTTTTTCTGCCCCACAAGACGACAATATTCCGGATACAGTTGGCAATGTCTTGGATAATCATTTATTGTTGCACATTTAGAAGGATATTTTCTGCAGTAAGGACCAACACGTATTCTGAAAATTGAAAAAGAACACAAACAAATAGTTTTCAGCAATTGCAATCACATACACGTAATAAGGATATTTTTGTTCTAAATGTAAAGTAGTTTTCTTAAGAATTATATTCTGAGGAAGCATTTATATCAGAATGCTTCCAAAAATCTGCGTTAATCTAAGAATATATATTTCTGAGACAACGGCGAACATGCGTACATTGAAATCAACTTTAAAGAAAACATTATGCTGATATATTTTCTGTATGTTCCATTTCATATTAAAAACCATGACTATTTTATTCAAGATAGAGATGTTGTATTACGATGAACTCGGTTTTCAAGTGTGCACTGCTGTGAGAAACAACACATTTTTTTTTCTTCCGATTTCCATATAGGAAAAAGAACATAATTTCCCCTTTATATTTATAAAGCGCTATGTGTGAGCTACCGACGGCCAAGTTATCTGTTTCCAATTTAATCCTGCCTTACACTTTAAAAGAATGAAAGCGTCTTATGGCCTTTTTATCTACAACGCCCCCTTAAATTTTTTTTCTTAACAGCTTGCTATTGAAATCATAATTCATTGTTGTCAATGACATTAAAAGCTATTGCATTTCCTTTTCATTTATTAATTTTTCTTGCATCTTGCAAAAACTCTCAGATCAGTCTAGAATCTGTTGGAAAAAATAGATAAAATATTCCAACGTATGTATTTCAAAACAAAATAGTTGCACAAAATTACCGAGAAAGAGGTATTTATTTCACCTTTTAGCTTTTTAACATTTTGTTTTTAATAACAAGCTAGTCTGCAATTGTGAATCTTCTGTCATTATTACAGTATTCTTTTTAATTATTATCACATTTTTTCTTATTAAGGCTAACAAAAATGTACGAATTTAATTTTTTTTAAAACAATAGACAACATTTTCAATTTGTAAAAGAATTATTTTTCGTTTGCTTTTTTTTCCTTAATTAGCAAAGAAAAATAGTTCACTCTTTTTGCTTTAATTAACGTCAATAATCTGTAAAAGGCTTAGAGTTGGTAACAATTTTTTTCTTTCTTTATTTTGCTTTTCCGACATCAATGTTAATATTGCTCCCGAAAAAATAGAGTGCAGTTATGCATTATTTCAGCTTTTATAAGGATTATAAACATACAAGATGTTTTTCCCCCTCCGCTTTTTATATATATTTTAGAAAATAAAATCAAGAAATTATCTAAAATAGAGATCTCAAATTATTAATTAAGTCAGGAAAAAAACCTTTAACGAAACCTGATGAATAAATTACGAGGAAACATTAAAACATTAAAACCTGCTTGATTACAGACGAAAACTTAGAAAGTGCAAAAGGCAATAAGAAACTCTTTGAAATGAAATTTTTTATTAAATTCCACTTTTCTTAATAGTGATAAAATTTTGAATTTACCATCACTTAAATAAAGTAATTGTGATATATTTTTGTTTTGTGTACCTGGCAATTTCGATGCATAATTATTAATTTGCATCGAACTTTCTTCAGGCCTGTCTACTTTGCTTCAGGCCTGTCTTTGCGTTAAGTAAGAAATATATGGAGAAAAATTTAAATATTTGTGAAATAATCTTTGTCTAAGAATACAGAATGTGTCACTTAAGAAAATTGATACTTGACAAGTTTGGCTTACTCGAAATAGAATGGAAAGAACAGCTGCTAACATAAGCAAATGCCACTTTTCAACAACCCATTAGAGTCGAGATACCCACACTACGTCACTTCCATGTATCTCACTGCTACTTTACTTTGTTTACTTAATTTTTAGCAAGTATTTTACAGTATATATATATATATAATAAGAGTGGTTATTACAAAACACCTTGTACAGATAAATAACATAAGAACTTAAACTTACTCGTTCAAGTTGCAGACAGTAAAAGCTGGAAAATCTACTTCATGAGGTTGACTCACATCTAACTCTACAACTGAAGGATATGCCAAATACATTTCAAGAAACTTTGCACTCTGAATAGCAAAACCTACTACCATAAGTATTTTGAATATAAGACGAGCTTGAAATCGACAAAAAGACAACTTCTTATAAAACTTCTTCTCTATTGGTTTGAGTTGCTTATCAGGAGTTATCGTTGAAGAACTGAACATTATTTTACAATTGAAATAGGTTATTATTTGTAAATATTATTTTTATCTGAGAAAATATCGTTTTAAATTACGTTGCTGAAATATCGTTTTCATAAAATGTACCCGGGAAAGTAAAATAAAAATCATTTTTATAAGAGAAAATATCGTTTTAAATTAATTATGGAAATATTGGTTTCATAAAAATTTTCTGAAACGATAAAATGATTAATTATTTCTTATCAATAATCGCTATAAATTGAATGGCTGAAATATTATTTTCAAATAATATGAGTAAAATAGTTTAAAATGAAATTGAACTTATTTTTTGTCCTAAATAATCGATATATTGAACAAAGCACGCAAATAAGGCAAAGATTTTATAAGAAATAGATACAACTCTTATCCAAACGATTCTTACATTCCCATTTATAAATATAAGAACATTTGAACAAAGATAGAGGAAATATGCTTTTATTATGAACTTTTGTTCCGAAAATTCCAATTAGTTTACTTGAATCCAAATCGGTGCCATTGCTTACAAAATTTCAAACTACAATATTTGAACCAATTCATTACGCTTACCATTTCACGGGCAATTATCAAAAAATTTGTAGTTATCCTATGTTAAACATAACTTTTCGAGAAAACATTGATATATAAACTACTGCAACGCATAATGAAGTTAGTTATTTTCGCTAACAAATATCACGTTACTCGAAAAAATTGGTGTTTTTATTTAAGCCAGAAAAAATGTCATTTACCCCTTTCTATTCTTGTAGCTTTCATCATTAATTCAAAAAGAAGTTTTTGCTATTAACTTTCAAATATAAATACAATAATTGATCATTATTTATTATCTAGTAAACAGTCAAATTAATAATCAACAACAAAAATAAAAATTAGTAGTAAATAAACTTGCAATGCACACAGTTTATTTACTTACATCAATCAATCAATCAATCACTGAAATTTAAATAACAACATTTTTCGTTTACGTGTATTCAACAGTTAATAAGAACTAAAAGAAAATAGCTCTTGCCACTGCACTTGTTAACTACACCAAATTATTTCCAATATTATTATTTTAGGATAAAAGCTGTTTACATATCCATAACGATTTCAGGCGAAATAAAATCTATGATAATCAAGGAAATAAATAGGACACTCCAAACGATAATGGTGTTCCAGTATGTTATAATTCTATGTTTTCGAAGAGAGAAAAAATGTAAACAAAAATTGCGTGATAAATTTTTCTAGTAATATAATTTGATACAAAAAAGGGTCAATATGTTACAGAAGAGTTAAAACGAGTAATAAAAAATGAAACATGAATTGTTTTATTATTATTATTTAGCATAAAAAATTTCGTTTTTTAATTTATTTATGATAATTTAGGTTTTATTCATTTCAACAAGTAATAATAATCATAGTTATAAATGTTATTATTTTTCTTTATAATGTAGTATTTAATTATTATAATTTATATATTATATTTATATATACTAATTAATATCATATTTATATATACTAATTTATATACTATATTTACATATATTAATTGATTATATTCATGTATACTAATTAATATTATATCGATTATTATAATTAATATATTTTAATTATCATAATTATTTATAATTTTTATTATTATGTATGTTGTGAATTATATTAAGGATCTTTACCAGGAAAACGCTCAGGTTTTCGATTTCTTTTTAAGTCTCTTTTTAGTAAAATGCATTCCTTTTTCTAAAATAACAATTCTTGATGCATATTTTTAGAATACATGTCAAAATTAAAATCTGAAATGAATGTTAAAAGTGAAGTACAAATTTGGTGTCGTAAATTAATATTTATATATTAATTAAAATTAATTAAAATTAATATTATAATATTAATAATATTATTATTATTAATATTAATATCAAATCCTGTCAAATCAGTTTGTTTCATGAAAACTGAGAATCATGAAAACCTGTTTGATTACTGGATGAAATTTGGTGTTTCGGATAATCCTTTTCTTCCCCCTATTCTCTTCGCTACAATCAAACAAGTTGTGATGTTTTCATTCCCACTTTTTTTGGCAGTGATTCTTCGGTTTTGATATCGGTTTAATTTTTTTGTCACATTAATCTGAATCTGCGATCCCTAATAAAATTCTTTTTATCTTCATTAATGGCAAAGTTTCCGAAAAAATACATTTTAAGGGAATCGTGTATGAACACTTAGTCTATAATATGTGAAAAAATCGGAAAAATTTGAAAGCTTGCACTTATATTAATGTTTTAATTGAAAAAGTGAAAACTTCAATAACCAAAGGTTAAAAAAATTTAAACGTCATTAATGATACGTTATTAAGAGTAGAACACTAAAAGCTTCCCATCTGCTAAGCGCTTCTAAATTACATTTGTAGGAAAAAATGGAAAAAAGAGGAAATATAAATCAAAACTCAAAATATTACGTTTGCATTGTATTCCATAAAGACTATCCTTTATAAATAAATGCAATATAGAATGTTTCATACCGGTCTTTTTGTATCAATTCATAGCTAAAAATAGATAATCTTATTAATTTTAAGACGTATGCATCATTCTTTCACAAAAAGAGATAAAAATTCAATATTTCAATTAAAAGATCATTTTCTGAAGTTAATGGATATTTTTATATTCTTGAAAATAAAAATAAAAAACCCAAAAATATCCTAAAGTCTGTGTGACGTCGTCTGTTCAAACGAATCAAGATGGTTAAATTTACTTTTTTGGATCAAATTTGGTTGCGTAAAAGATTTTATTGCAACTTATTTACTTTCAGAATCCTTGAATAAAAAGCGTTGCAAATAAAGTTTTTCGTGGCTTTTTCATCGTGTAACTGCTAATAAGACTACGACCCGAAAGACCTGATTCCGAGACCCTGACAGGAGAAACCTCTTCCTTAAAGAGCTTACCTCAAGATAATAAAACTTGATATGCTAAATAAAACTTGAAAGAAACCAACTTATGAGCCATTTATGAAAATTTAGATCTTAGATTTTATATATATAGAATAGGTATTTTAGATTTCAGAATTTTAGATTTTAGAATCAATTAATTTTTAAAATGTCATAAATGTCTACACAAGTGGGATCACAAATTAATATTTAAATGGAGAAAAAATACTACTTTCAACACAGATTAATTTGACCTGTTGTGAAAAATTGTGTTAACGCCATTAATAAATTAGTAATACATAAACACATTTGATCTAGTCATAAATAACGATTCATAAGTCTTGACTTATCAACCCAACTTAGCCTGAATTTTTATACAAAAAATTTACCTGTGAATTTAAAAAAAATTAATTTGGTGGATTAGTCTATGTTTTTCAAAGTCTGACTAAATATTTCAGAGATTTTTAAAAAAAGAAACAAAAGAAACATTAATTGGACTGTAATCAAGAAAGGAATTCAACTTAATACGAAAACCTTTCATTTCCATATGAAGAATTCGCAGAATAATTTTTTTTTTCATCCTGAGTTTTTTTTTTTTTTTTAAATTTATGATTTTATTAGCGAAAATTTAAACTTTAAAATAAAAATAGCCTGACCAAATATTTAAGTTTGAAAAATTTGTATTGTGTATTGCAAAATTAAATTATCTAATATTATGAACTTATTTATATTTTACAACGTTTGAATTAACTTTTTGTATAAAGTTATTCGATATAAAATTTAAATATACTCTTTAAATGCTTTAGTTAAATATAGTTGAACATATTTTTCAATGAGTAAGATATTTCTCCACTTATTAATTATATATCCCTCAGATATCTAGATATTACATAAATTGAGATCTGGCAGAAGTTTCTTAGATATCAATGTTGTGTCCTGGTTATCTCTTGTGAAACAGAACGCATTTAGAAAAATATATGACTTTTGCAGACTATTTCAACTTAGAAAATGGGTGTAATATTTTCTATTTATAGTAAGTGGGTATCAGTATTTGTGCTGTAACTTTGGAAGCTTTTTGATATTTAATATTTGATGGTGTCAAATTTCTCAGAATAAAACAGCTTAAAACATACATATTTTTCAAAAAATCGAACATTTTGTTAGGAAAAAAACTCTAGATCCCTTAAAAACTTTTGGAAGTCGAATGTTACTAAAAAATTGAAGGCTATTTACTGTTAAAATAAATAGCTTTACAATGTAATAAACATTTGTAAATAATAATAAATAAATATATAATAATAAATAAATTTATAATAATAAATAAATATATAATAATAAATAAATTTATAATAATAAATAAATATATAATAATAAATAATTATATAATATTAAATAACTATACAATAAATAAATATGTAATTATAAATAAACATGAAGTTATAAATTAATATATAATAATAAACGCATTAATAAATTAAAAATAGTAATGAAAATTTACTTTAAAGTTTGATCACACTTTTAAAATATTATATTTCAATTAAATTAGGTATTTTAAATTGACAAATTATTATTCAACGGATGTTCAACTTCATTCACGGGGTTGACAACCCTGATACGATGTAATAAAACCACATTCCTGCGAAGCAAACAACAAATAAAAACTCATCATCATCATCATAGTTGGCCAGACAACCCAATGTAAGCCAATGCCTTCCTCTGAAGATTTCTCCACGACGACTTCCGACTTATCTTTGATCTCCAATTTTTTTCATTAATTGCAAGAAAATCAGATTCCACTGAGTCAACCCATCTCAACAGCGGCCTTCCCCGCTTTCTTTTTCCAGTGGGTCTAAAAAGCAGTATCTTTTTAATTGTGTTGTCGTCGCTCATTCGAATCGCGTGGGCGATCCAATTCATTATATTTATTTTTATGTATTTAATAATATCAGGTTGTTTATAAATCTTGTACAGTTCAAAGTTAAATCTCCTTCTCCAGTTATTGTTTTCATTTACACCACCAAGTATACCCCGCAAAATCTTTCTCTCAAAAATTGCGATACAATTTTCCTCCAGTTTTGTCATTGTCCAAGCTTCAGAGGCGTATGTCAAGACTGGCCGGACAAGAGTTTTGTAAAGTAAAGACAAGAGTTTTGTCAAATAAAAACTATGTTGTTGAAATAAGCAATCGAAAAAAAGCAAAAAGTGTCAAATTTACATTTTGATTCTTAAAAAAAAAAAAAAAAAAATTCGAGAATCTATCATGTTATTATATTTATCAAGTTGAATAATAGATGGCAGCAGTATATACAAAAAGTTCTGTTGTGAACATCGCAGATTTATGAATTCGCGTGATGCTCCAATTTGTATCACGCAGGGAATAATATAGGCATTAAATACCACTAAAAAAAGGGGGGGGGGAAGAAAGATTAATTAGTTAGTGGCATAGTCTGAGGGGGCTGCTGGAACTCCCCTAAGTTTTTCAATGCTATCCCCACCAAATCATTGTTCCCAAGATCTTTGACCAAATACTTTTTTTACCAATTTCTTTCCTTTTTCAAAATTCAAAAAAAATTATTAGCGTTATTATTTAAATTATTATATTAATTCAGCATTCAACAAAAAAATGCATATTAATTTGTAGGTTAAAATCAATGTAAGAAGCATTTTATTTTCGACGAAGTAAGTTTTAATAACTTCATAATTAATTTTATGAATTGCTGCATCTGAAACATGACACAAATAATGCTGATTTCTAGACATCAAGAGAATCCAAACTATCCTTTTAAGTTTTTTTTATTTTATTTATTTATTTATTTTTGTTTATTTATTTATTTATTTATTTATTTATTTATTTATTTATATATTTATTTTATTTTATTTATTTTATTTTATTTTATTTTAGCTTATTTTATTTATTTTTCTTTCTTTTAACGCAAGACTTGCTTGATCTTCCACTACAGATTACACTATTTTTTAAGAAAAGAATTATTTCCGCATACATTTATCAAAATTAATTTTAAATATGGATTTGAATTATTAATTTAAATGCTGAAATTTAACTCACATGGATCGTAGTAGTAAAAAGATTATCTTCTCGTCTAGAAGATAACATCCCCCTCTCTAAAACTATATATTCTCTGCTGTCTCCAAAAAAAGATTTGATACAGACATTTATTTAAAAATTTAAACAATTATAAGCTGTAACGTAATTTATATCAATTCAAGTTATGAAAAAATTAGTTCCCATTTCCCATAGAACCATATACAGGGTGATGAAACCCTATCAACCTAACAATACTCGATGTCATTTAGTTTTTTAATGCTCTATTTAAAAATAAAAAAATTAATGAATAATTATGCCTATATTTTATTACATAATAATACATTTATATTGCACTATTTAATACTATTACACTATTTCATATAAAGTACATTTATATTACACTATTTAATGCACTTGACTTCATGGAAAGCATAGTGTTTCATTGTATTAAAGAAGTTCTATGTAATTTAATTTTTTATACTCCAATTTTTATTAATCACATCATATCTATATTTTATTAATTGCTATTTTTATTAAAAGCATTTATTTTGCACTTTCTAATATTTTACATCATTTTAATGCAAGAATGGAATGCTGTTTTCTTCGCATTAAGATATTTTTATAAATTTATATATAAAAAAATCCTTTTATATTAGCCCTTTTTTTCGTCTGCAAACATTGCTGCTTAAATATCTTGTTTTTGATTGAAAAAGAAAACAATTTCTGAAACAAACGAGGCCATAAATGACACATTTTCATAACCGTTTTCATTTATACTACCTACATTTTTTTTTTATTATTGATCTAAATTAGATATTTCAAGTATTCTTGTGCGTAATGAATTTGTTTTTGATGTTAAAATAGTTGCCTTTTATCGAATAATTTGTCAAAGAAGTTATTTTTATAACTACTTTATTTTTTTCCATTTTTTTATTTGTAATCTTTTTAGCGATTAAGAATCTATCAACTAAAATCGACAAACAAGGTCATTTATTAATTCCTCGATTGCTCAATCAATGATTAATGCTATATTAAACTAGTTCAGCATTTGCGTCACAAATAATGAATATAAACCGGTTGTTTCTTCACAATTAAAAATAATGTATTTTATACATTTTGAAGCCTTCTTGGTTTTCTCAAAGAAAGCATTTTTTTTTTTTTTTTTTAAGGAACTAACTAAATTTACTTGTTTAAATAAAATGAAAGATTCTTGGGGAAAAAATGGAATGTGTTTTTTTAGCATCTTTTACCAATTCAAAGTATGAAATTGATTTAAGCAAATTTTAAGATTTTTTGGATTTTAATTCATTGAAAGTTTTAGCTCTCTTTTTCTAGTTTTTCGAAAGGGATCAGCACTGAATTTTTAAAGATCTGGCAATTGATATTTTATTTTATTTTAATTTGGTCATTCTAACTGTAACTTTATCGTTATTTATATTTCTTATATGTAGATGGGTCCTTTTTAGTATTTTCTCTGTGTACTTTTTAATTGCATTTTCTTAATTAGTTTATCCATTTTGGAGACTCGAGGCACAATCAGTTTTCTGTTTATCCAGTGACTTTAGAAAGGGTCTAGTGTGTTAGCAGACGGTGTGTCCTCTGATAAAGTGCTGTTTTTTGTTAACAGACAGTTTTTATTATTATTCTGTTTTCATTATTATTATAATTTCAAAAATGACTTATTTCATTTTTCAAAAATTTCAGTCAGAAAGTTTTGCCAAGTTGAGGAAACGATTTTGTTAGAGTTTCGAATTTGCTTTTTTTCTCCTTAATTTTTATTATTTTAATCACGAATAATGAAAAACCCTTTATATGAGAAAAAAGAAGCCCATTAAGGTACTTTTCTGTATAACAAATCGTTGAACTTTAATAGCGTTAAAGTTATTCAAAAGTTAAAAATCAACTTTACGTATTTTTCGCAAAAAAATATGAAAGTTAATTCGTTTTATATTTTAATATTTATTAAAATATTAAACATTTATCAGGCATCAGTCGAATAAATTTAACATTTAATTTCAACATAGTGTAAGATAATAAGAAGCAGTGTATCTCATATATTTTAACATTGAGAAACAATAATGGAACAGTTTTAACTTCCAATTTCAATAAAAGGTAAGATTTTTTGAAAGCTAACTAAACTATTAAATACTTTATATGTCAGCTGTGTGTGAAGCGTTATTGGTCATTATTTGATATTTATTAAAAAAGTTTCTTTTTTTCAATTCATTGCAACTGTCTGAAAAGATTCCATCAGTTATCATTCTCAAACGAATTATCAATAAAGCTACCATCTTATCATTGTTCTGGAAAAAGCTCTTTAATACAAAGTTTTCCTTTCGGCATTTATCTGATAAAAGATAAAAAAATACATGAAATGCATCGTTTATATAAATCATGTATGTATCATGTAAATAATGCTTGTAGATAAAGATTTCTAGTGAGGAAATATTTCTGTAATTTAATGTATTTTTCACATTGTAAGATTTTTGGTCAAGTAGCTGAGTAAAACTAGGCATAAAAATCTCTCTTTCAGCACTGTTGGCAAAAAAGGAAAGAAAGATAGTAAAAATAAGACTTAATTGTAATTTTAACTTGTAATAATAATCCTATTTGGCTTTGTAATTGTACTCCTAATAATAAATTTAAGAAATGATAAATTTAATACAGATATAATCCTAATCTTAACTTGTAATAATAATCCTATTTGTGTTTGTAATTGTACTCCTAATAATAAATTTAAGAAGTGATAAATTTAATACAGATATAAATTCAATGCAGATATAGTTCTAATTTTAACTTGTAATAATAATCATAATTGTGTTTATAATTGTAATTGTACTCCTAATAATAAATTCAAGAAATGATAAATTTAATACAGATATAATACTAATTTTAACTTGTAATAATAATCCTAATTGTGTTTGTAATTGTAATTGTGCTCCTCATAATAAATTTTAGAAGTGATAAATTTAATTCAGAGATAAAATATAATTATTTTAGAGAAAATGCGCTAAATGATAAGTTAGTTAGTTAATCGTTGATCATAAGTTATCCTTTTTCAATTTTTTCTTAAATTTTAGTTGCTAAATCAATTTGTTTTGTTATTGGGGTCCAGCGTCTTTAATTAAGGGGTGAAGAGATGCTCTTACACATTCCGGAAATCCAATTAAATTAAAAATCAACTTTTGCTTTTAACTGTTACTATTTTTTTAATTTTAATATGAGGCTCCACCCGCTGATCACTTTGCTCGCCAACTTCCGTATTTGTTTTTGATTCATCATTCCCCTTAAAAGTCAATATTTTCTGTAAAAAAAATTAACATTTTATTAACTTAATAAGGAGAAATACGCGCGGAGTCATTAGTGTTAACGAGGCTTACAACAGTTCAAACAGGAAACAGATTGATTTCATCTCTCTTATATTTAGTTATTTTATTTTATTTATTTTAATTTGAAAAATTTTAAGATAAATGTTGGTAGCTATATTTGGAAACATCTAATCTCTCTTTCTTTTCTTTTCTTTCTAATTTCCTTTTTTTTTTACAAGAACTCAACCGAGTGCTCAAAAAGTATTGAGTTCGAGAGTGAATAATAAATATTTCAGCGAAAATGAATAAATAGTCAGTATTAAATATTTAAGAAATTAAGTCAGTATAAATCTTTAAAAAATCGTCCGTGGTAGATTTTCGTGGTTTTCCTCTCCATGTAATGCAAATTTGGGTTGATTCCATCAAAAAGTCATCCATGAAGTCTAGATTGTCCCAGTACTTGATCCAGGATATATATATAAATATATATAGCACAATAAATAAATACAAAAGAAAAAAAACGAAAAAAATTAAGAAAAACAATAAGTTTTATTTACTGCTCATAAGCTGTAATTAAATAGAACTCATAAAATAAGTTCAAAATGTAGAGAAAACAAGGAAAAATTACTGAACCATGAAAAAAGAGAAAAAGAAAAAAATAATAAAAATCCAGAAAAAAAATTTATAAAAATCCGGAAAAAAAGAGATATAGTCTTTTCATCAGCTCACGCGATTATATCCGCAAAAAGGAGTGCCTTCTAATATTCTATCAATATAGCCAAAGCAAAATATAAGCATACAATATAAGCATAGGAGTACTAAAAAAAAACATTTTTGAAACAAAATAGAATAAAGCGAAAATATTACATTAAGCGAAAATATCACGCAAAAACAGAAAATAAAATGTAATGAAAAAACATAAAACGAAGTTTGAAAAGTTTCCCGTTCATGTAAGTTCATTTGAATTCACTACTCGCTTTATAGATTTCGTTTTATGTTTTTGTTCTGTTTTTTCTTTACATTTTATTTTCTGTTTTTACGTAATATTTTTACTTAATGTGTTCTATTCCATTTTGTTTCAAAAATGTTTTTTAGTGCTCCTCACACTATTGTATTAAAATATTTTCCTTCGGCTATATAGATACAATATTAGAAAGCACTCCTTTTTGCGGATATAATCGTGTGAGCTGATGAAAAGACTACATCTTTTTTTTTTCTGATTTTTCATAATTTTTTTTCGAATTTTTTTTTTTCATTTTCTCTTTTTACATTGTTCTGTAATTTTTTCCATGTTTTCTTTATATTTTGAGCTTATAATACACACACACACACACACACACACATATATATATATATATATATATATATATATATATATATATATATATATATATATATATATATATATATATATATATATATATATATATATATATATATATATATATAATGTATAATATTTTAACTTTAACAGTTTAAAATAATCAACACTATAAAAACGTTTTCCATTGCATTTTAGGGCATCAGATTATTTTAAACAACACATTTATGACAGAAAAAAATATCGATGTTGAAATCATAACTAGATTCAATCTATTCACCATTTCATGTGTAAAAAAAGAGCATTTTATTGCGAAAATCTTTCTTGAAAACTTGAAGTGCATTAAAATAGTTGAAATATTATTTTAAGGAAAGAAATTAAGATAAAAGTACTTAAACTATCTTTCAAAAAAAAGCGCTGTTCGGATCATTGCATTTAAATATATATCAATACACTACTAGATTTCTTTCACGTTTTTTTTTTTAAAGAACTTTCCCAAATTAAAATTTAATTCAACTAGTGCTGACATTTGTTGCAGTCATTATTAAGTAATGGCATTATCGAAACTTTACTCTCATATTTACATTTTTAAGGATTTTTAACCACTAAATTTTGAATCATTAACATTTTGGTATTCCCAATTCATATCCGTCTCCCTCCCAGTCATCAAATAAAAAGAAAAGAATGAATTGTACTGTATATTATATATTGTATATTATATATTTTATATTTTACTCCAGTCATCAAAAGAATAATCAAATAAAAAGAAAATATTTTTAAATCCTTATTTTAAATTATTTTTTTATGCAAATGGATGTGGAAATTATTCTCTTGTAAAAAATTCATATGTTTATAAATATTATATATATTTTATAGATATTTTCAGCAAAGTATTATATAAAATTCTCAAATTTTTAGAAAAATTAAAATTTTAATGACCTATACATTCTTTATTAAATTTGTTAAATCCTTATTAACTTAAGATATTTCACTAGAGCCAAGTATTTACCTTGCGAAAAACATAATTGCCTCATCAAAATAATGCTACCAATCTAGTAACAGATTTAAACTTAAAATTTAATTCGTCATTTAAATGCCCCTGTTGACTGAATGGCTGTTGCCCCTGTCTCTACGTACCACTGAATTACAGTGATATTTTATCAAAAGCTGAGACAGGGGCCCCCATCAGGAGCGCACGATGCGCCCACTTAAAGCTTGGGGGGGGGGGGAATTTTACACTAAATAAAACTAATAGTTTGGGGGGGGGGTAATTTAGACGAGAGAATTTTTTTTAAGTACATAAGTAAATGAAGCAACGTAGCATTATTTCGAACAAGCTAACATGGAAGGAGAAAGTTAGCAATTTTTTTTGGGGGGGGATGAATGCGCCCAAGAGCTTGGGGGGGATGGGGGCCACTGAGCTGAGAAATGCTGATAGTAAATAGTGTTCGTTAATATTTTCTGCCAATTGTTTATTTTGGTGATAATATTTCATCAGTATAGAAAAGTAGACTATATAACCCCACTTGAAAGACTAAAGAAAGTATGAAGGTATTTGACCCACTCTTTAAGTCCACTTTTTTTTTTCTTCAAATATTCAATATATTTTTTTTCCTTCAGAAAATCTTATTCAGAATTAATCCTCATAATTTTCTGTACAATTCTTAAAAGGATATTCAAAGACAGCCATCTATCGTAGGAATAGGGAAATACTAGACTTAAGCAGCTCTACGGTGCTGCCATCTGTGCGTGATTGAGTGTTTCATATTCCAGAAGCCCAGTGTCACCAATAGAGGAGTGCAGTACACTGGAAACTCCTCGTTTGAAGAAAGGAAATATTGATATCAGCACTGGGATTCGAACCCCCGTTCTGTTCAGCCAGACAAGAGTATGACTGATTTGCCCTTTCGGTGGAAGTGAATACCCACCTGAACGGAACTTAGTTGCTGCCTAAGGCTTTCACCACGCACTTATTCAGATTAAAATGTCTCTTAACTTAATCTGACAATTTCTAATTATCTATAAGATAATTAGAAATGTTCAGATTTAAAGTTAAAAATATTAATCGGAATTAAATTAAGTTTTAAAATCTTCATAAGTGAATTCTCTATTTTCTTGCAATTTTAGGCTTAGAAATCGGGTCAAATACCTTTAGAATTTATCTTCCACGCAAAATCTTCAGAATAAATTTTTTAAATTTTCTGTTAGATATAATTTTTTAAATTTTCTGTTAGATTAGCTCAAAAAATAGGATAAATATCTTCTTCAGAATGTATGTATTCAGAATACAATAAATATCTTCAGAATACCTTCTTCGGCTTTTAGAAATTAGCATATATAGAAATTTTCATTGTTCTTTCTCGAGAAACTTGTGAATACGCATAAGCTCAAAGGCATATTGCATTTTACATTAAAATAATCTTGTTTTTTTTTTTTTTTTTTTTTTTTTTTTTGCTATGTTTAAATGCCCTAAAAATATGTGTATTTATCAATATTGCAGATTATAGTACAGTTTTAATATTATCAGTTTTATTATAATCTAATATAAAAAATTCAATCTTATCACGCATATTTTTATTTTATTTTATAACCGTCGTTGAACAGCCTACCCAATTTTCCAGCTTACGACTACTAATATTCAACTACGTAGCCTCGTAAATTTTAAACCCAATCCAGAAGACAAGGGAACTCCTGGATCAAGTATTGGAATGAATTTGCTTTCGCGGAGGCATTTTTAATGGAACCCGCATTTACGTTACATGGAGAGGTAAACCTCGAAAACCTCTCATGGTTAGCCTGATGGCAAGGGGACTCTAACCCATGATCCGTCTACCACTGAGGATATTTTACGTCAGTACTGAGGTTGGTGGGAGCAGGGCGCGAAATGTTCATCATCCAGAAATCGCTGGAATTCGAACCTGGTTCACCTCATTGAAAGGCAAACGCTCTATCCCCTAAGCCACCACGGCTATATTACATTTGTATTTTTGTCCTGGGAAGTAAACTAAGAGAAAATTAACATACCCATAAAAAACACTTTTTCCTTAATGTTTAAACCCTGCTTAATTTGAAGAATATTTGAAAACAAATTTTACTTTCTTTCACTAAATCATAATGTCTGTGTAATATCTTCTAGGAGTATGCACTTATTTAAAGGAAAAGTTAAGTATTCAAGATGACTATGAAACGTCTGCGAAAAATCTGCAGAAGCTTTAAAATAAAAGTTAAATCTTTTAAATATTTGAAGATTTTTGAAAAATTAACAAGAAAATTACTTTTCCCAAAAAAATTCTTAAGATATTTTCTAGTCCCCCCGATTTAGAGCAATTAAACTGATATTTCATCAAAAGTTTAAAAATTCTATTGATGATAGTGATCGAAAATATTGGGCGATCATTTTTTTAAATTTAGATGGTGATATTATTTATTACCATAGATTAGCATACCATGGAGTATAATCACTTAGATCTAAGTAGCGAACGGTAAGTGTATTAAAAATGGGATATTTCACCGAAGAATTTCATCAAAGTAATTCTGACCTTTGCATGAATTTGCTAAGCCTTATGATTCAGCAATAAAATTGCAACTTCTAACAAGGTTAGACAATGAAACTGATTTACTACTTACTTTTACTTATAAAAGCCCATATAAACGAAAATGTAAATAGTACAAGAAAATCAAAACATTCATAGGCTGAGACTCAATTTACGAAAGTTATTTTCGAATAAGTCGTAAAACAGTACCTGGATATAATAAAAGTAATAACACAGCCATTGATTAAAAAATGCGAACACGAGTTTTCGTGGAAAAAACTCGCATTCATTTTTGTAAACATTTTTATTGAATTTATAGACGTCTTCAAATGCTATTAACTCTCCGACCAATGCTAGTGTATTGTTTTTCGAATACAATAAGTTTTCACTTCAAGTGGTATTTTTCTTTTTTCTTAATTTTGGAAGTTTCCTTGAGATTTTGATTTGCGAACTGTGACAGCTTTTGTCGCTTCCTGGTCGAATAGTGACCGTGAAAAAAGAATTATTTTTTGTTGACATTGAAATAAATTACAAACATAGCTTACCCTTTATCTACTTTTTTAAAGTAAACATATCTGGAATTTCTTTTGCAACTAGACATTGGGAAAAAGAGCGCAAAAGATTGTTCTAATTTAAATGTTAATGATGAAACGTTGTAAAAATATACCTTTTAAAATTGGCAGGCTTGGAATTTCTTTTTCAATTGGAAATTGAGCAATGTTTTATAAAAGAAGAAAATCTACTTTAAATATTAATTATAAAACTTCGCTAAAAAAAAATAAAGAAAAAAAAACTTTTTTGAAGTTTGCAGACTTGAAATTTGTTAAGAATAAAGAATTGGAGAATGCTTTGTGTAAGATATTAAAAATATGTCTCAAAAACACTCTTCTTCAAATTTAAATAGTAAATCATATTAAAATTTACTATCATGAAATCATCGAAATCGAAATTTTTAGAGAGAAATGACGAAATTTTTACAATGAGAAATGTTTCGTAAAAAATTTACTGCTCTAAATATGAATAATAAATCGTCTTAAATTTACTCTTTAAGCAGGCAGAATCAGAATATCCTGCAAAATAAGAAAACTAGAAACGTTTATAAAAGCAAAATTAAAACAAATACTCTACTTTTAAATTAAATAATGCAACGTCATTAAATTTTTTTGAAGTTAACATACTCTGAATTTGGAAGCACTCCATCATATGAAAAACACTTTTCATGTAATGCTAAATCAAAAACATTATTCATACAATGTTTTTATTTTTAAAAAAATACATCAAATTGCATTTAAAGGTCCATTTTATGGAAGTATGACAACATTCTATTGCAATAAGGCTCACATGTAAAGTCAACTAAACATGCTTAAATATATTTTTAATTGAAGTTGATTAAGTCTTCTTTTGGGTTCTGAATATTTGAGATCTATATTTGTACCATCAGATGGTTGTAGCTCACTGCATTGCTCAATATTTCAAATTGGTCCTAGAATACTTAAATAATGTAATAAGCCTAGCGTAAAAATAAAAAAAAATAATAAATAAATAAATAGAACTTTTTAAAGTTAGCAGACTTGAAATTTGTTAAGCAGCAGGGAATTGGAGAATGTTTTATATAAGATATTAAAAATATGCTCTTCTTTAAATTTAAATAGTAAATCATATTAAAATTTACTATCATCGAAATCTAAATTTTATTTCACAATGAGAAATGTTTCGTAAAAAATTTACTACTCTAAATATGAATAATAAATCGTCTTATATTTACTCTTTAAGCTGGCAGAATCAGAATATCTTGCAAAATAAGAAAATTAGAAACGTTTATAAAAACAAAATTAAAACAAATACTCTACTTTTAATTTGAATAATGCAGCGTCATGAAATTTTTTTAAAGTTAGCAAACTCTGAATTTTAAACCCTCTACTTACTCATGTGAAAAACACTTTTCATGTAATGCTAAATCAAAAACATTATTCATACAATGTTTTTATTAGAAAAAAAATTTCATCAAATTGCATTCAAAGGTCAATTGATGGAAGTATGGCAACATTCTATTGCAGTAATGCTCACATGTAAAGTCAACTAAACATGCTTAAATATACTTTTTAATTGAAGTTGATTAAGTCTTCTTTTGGGTTCTGAATATTCAAGATCTATATTTGTACCATCAGATTGTTGTAGCTCGCTGCATTCGACAACATTGCTCAATATTTCCAATGGGTCCTAGAATACTTTAATAATGTAATAAGCCTAGCGTAAATAAATGTGCATTTCGTACAAAAACCGGGAAATATACTGTAGACTTTCTTAAACTACGCGTAGCAATTAAGTGTCAACCATTTAATAATAATAATTTTTTAATAATAATAAGATAATATTTCGGGGGTAAAAGTTTAAAGAATGTTTTTAAATTATAAATAATATTATTATTATTAACTGCTCATAATAAAAATAAGATCACTTAAAATTAACTGACATATAAATGTAAAATGCAACTTAATATCAAGCTCTCTAACTGCAAAAATTTTTCATTCTAGTTTATTAAATACATCCTATAATACTGAATGTGAAGAAGTACTTAATAAAAATTTTAGTTATTTGCTTGTAAAATACGAACGAAAACGGGGTTTGGAAATAACTATATAAGATATAAGATTGAATATGCATGCAGAATGTATACATATCATATGTTATGCCTCATTTCCGCCTTCGGTCTTCACATCCCAACAATCCCCCCCCCGCACTAAAATCTCTTGGCAACATTTTATAGCGAATGCGTCATTTTTTGACAGAAGTTGTCGTCCCGTGAGCAGGTGACAGATTTTTGTTTACAAAACTGTCGGTGCCAGGCAGTCTGATGTAGGTTGAATGTCAATAGACAAGATTAATGTTGCGGATGGTTGATTTAACCTCCTTCATAAAGCAGAAATTATGAATTTTTGCTTTGTCGTAAAACTGCAAATTAATTCATTTTCTATTTATATGCTTCCCGGAATACCCTTGAAGTAAAAGGGCATATAATTTTAGTTCATAGCAATAAATTTTTTTCGAAATTTCGTTCATGTCTCGCACGAAGCATTTTTTAAAAAAAAAGATTTTTTTTTTTAATCTTAAATTTATCAGCATGTTTCTAGAATTATATTGTGAATCTGCCCGGTTCAAGTTTGGAGACACAACTGATAAATATCTTCGTGCAAAGTGCGAAAAGAATAAACGGACCACTCTAAATAACTTTTGATCTATCGATCGGAGCTTCACGTTCGAAAACTCAGTCCTAACTATTTGAGCTCAAATATGCTAATTAATTAGTGCAGACGATATTTTAAGTTACGAAATAAGACACAAAAATGTAAAAATGTCTGAATAAAAATAGCTTTTCTTCGACGAATTCAGATGTTTGAAGCTCAAAATACAAAGAATTATCGCGATCCAATTTTTTTTTTTCCCTCAGAAAAAGCGGTCCAAAGCTTGGACGCCTTATTGTTAATTTTACTTTTTGCATGTTTTAACATAGTTCGAAAACTTTTTAAGTGAATTGAAAAAGTTTTGCACACATTTATAAAATCCATTTATCTGAAGATAATTTCATGCAAAATATAGCTTCTAGAAAATATTTATTATTTTTTATTTATTGTTAGTCAAAATAAGTTTGAATTGTAATGTATAAATTTTTTTTTGCATAAATTAAATTAATGTAATTTTAAATGGCAAACTATAAAATTTGAAAGAATTCGAACGAATAGTACCTGAGAAATCGAAATTTAAAAAAGTCGTATTTATCTATATCCTTTTGTGAAAATCTGATCATAAGATCAAAAGATATTCAGGGTAATCCGTTTTTTTTTTGGGGGGGGGGGACTCATTGTTCAAAATGCTTTTCAATGATTTGAAACACAAGAGATTATGATAAATTAAACTTATATATTTAATTCAATTTTCGATTATTCAGAATTCTAGTAAGAAAAAAAAAACATTTTTTTCAAAATTTAATGAGACGGTGGAAATTTGGGTGCCTTAGACAAAAGTCTTTCAGGCCCTATGATACACATCAATTACTACATGCGTTAGAACTGAAGTGAACTAAAGATGAGCCGCAATTAGAAACACCAGTCAAATATCGGGTCGCAACTTTATCAAAATTTTATATAGGACTCTTTTATGTTTGAAGGAACATTAAATATTACTGTCAGATTTTTATCAAGTTGCACAAAACAAAAGTATTGAATTACAAATTAAAATAAGAAGTAGATTTAAAAAAATATTTAATCGCATATTAAAAGATTCTGGCTACAATAACTTTAATGTGCACCTATGTATTAAACAATGTGCAACAGTTGTTAAGATATAAAACTTAAAAGTATTTAAAACCCACATAGATTTTCTACGAAAATTGTAAGCAAAAAATGGCGACTAATATCCTGGTTCGCGGGCCGGATGTGTCCCGCGTGCTGCCAGTTGGTAACCACTGTTTAAGAACTGGGGGCCAAGCCCCCTGTTCGCTTATGCTCACCAACCCCGATGAATGCTTCGCAATAATTGTTGTTTCTTGACACAAAACAGTTGAAATTATTCTACAAAATATACACCGAAGAGCAATTACATTATGACCACCCTGCTAATAATATGTAGTACCACCTTTAGCCCTCAAAACTGCTAATACCCGCCGTGGCATTGATTCCACAAGGTGCTGATTGGTAGTCTGAGGTATCTGGTATCAAGCGCTCACCAACTGGTCCAGCAATTCCCTCACATTGCGAGGGGGTAGCTTGGCAGCACGAATTTGGTTTTCCAAGTAGGACCACAAAGTAAGACCACTTGAAAGTCACTGGAATGTTCCTCGACGATTCGACCCTTGTGACATGGTGCATTATCCTGTTGGTAAACACCATCCCCAGCTGGAAAAACTGTTGCCATGAATGGGTGAACCTGGTCTACTACGTTCAAGTAGCTTACAGACGTCAGGGATTGTTCTGTGAGGATTATGGGTCCTAATGTGCCCCATGAAAACATTGCTCCTGGGCGAGAAACCATGAAAACCTGGGAGAGCCCATTTTTATAGATGGAGGGTGGTCATAATGTAATGGCTCTTCGGTGTACATGTACTGAAAAGAAAACTTGTGCCACCACTTTCCATGTAAAAATACTTCCCTTATGATACTATTAAAATCTATTAAAGGACATAAATCATTTTTTCAAATAACGATTATGATTAAAAGTATATTGTTGTAACAAATTTGGTAAGTTCACAACTCTAATTTAATATTTTTGATCACCAAACTGGCGGATATATTTTAAATACAATTTTTGCACCCATCATTTCGTGCATGAAGCTAATAGTTAAGTTCTAAATCATTAAATGAATCTCTTCAACCATAATTTATGTTAGTATATTAATATAATTTGCACCAAAAAATAATAATTGTAAAATGGTTAATAAAAGATCGGATGCTAATTTAAAGAACTTTATCTTTAAATGTAAAACAGAATTACTTTATTCTAATAATAATAACAATACTCTTAAACTCTTAGTTTAGAGAACAAACAAAATTAAAAGCGTAATAATAACAGTACAGGTACCTTTAAATTAGGGATTGTTGTTGTTGTGGTTCGTTTATGTCGCACTAGAGCAGCAGAATGGGCAATTGACGACGGCCTGGGAAAATATTCCTGAGGATGATCCGAAGACTGCCTTCACAATTTTGATCCTCTGTAGAAGGGATGGCATCCCCGCTTCGGTAGCCCGACGATCTGCGCGCGATGTCGAGCACTTTATGGTAGAAGAGTTTAACGAGTGCCAATACCGCACAGTCTCGGACCCTTCACAGACTGAGTCAAGTGGTCACCCACCCGCACACTGACTACAGTCAGTGATGCTCGACTTCGGTGATCTGCTGGAAACCGTATCTTAATGATCAGTCCATCGTGGGACAAATTATGGATACAAAAATATTTATGAAAAAACAATACCATTATTACTTACATCAATTTTATGCTGATGACAACTAAACCGATATGGAAATTAATGGGGGAAATCTGGATCCTACCATGTGATTTTTCGGCTAATAAAAACGCACCGACAACAATGGAAAACTGTGACACCATCACTAGATTTTTATATATAGTTAAATGTTATAACCGTCATTGAACAGCCGACTCAATTTTTGGGGTACGACTTCTAATGCTCAACTCCGTTGTCTTGCAATTTTAAATCCATTCCAAAAGACAAGGGAACTTCTGGATCAAGTATTGAGAGAAATGTGCCTCAGTGGAGGACTTTCTTGATGGAGCTATAACCGCATTTGCGTTACATGTAGAGGAAAATCACGAAAACCTCTCACGGTTAGCTTGACGAGACTAACTCTATCCCATGTTCCGTCTACTACTGAAGATATTTTGTGTCTGCGCTGTGGTCGGTGAGAACAGGGTACATCAATGGCGGCTAAAAGGGTATGACGATTTTTTTACTTTTCTCCTAAATGAATTAGGACCATTTCTTTCTGTTCTTAACACAATAGCTTTTTTATTTGAATTAGTACCCCTATTAACAAAATTAGTTGAACATAATTGGCATCAAAAATGGTTTGGTAACTTTTTGCTTTCCACCTAAGCGAATCAATACTTCTTTTTCATCAATTTTGCCCTTTAGTGCATTACTTATTTTTTAAATTCGCTTCCTATAATCAAATTTAACCAAGCATCATTGACGTCAAAAATAGTTTGGTTGTCTTATACGTTTCTCCTTAATGAATCAGTACTGTTTCTCCCTTAATTTTGATCCTTATTATAGAGCGTATTTTTTTTATTTCAAAGACTTTCTATTACTAAAATCAAGCTTGAATTGGCGTAAATATTTGTATGACGGTTTTCTACTTTTTTCCTAAACGAATTAGTATTACTTCTACATTAAATTTGCTTTTCAGTACACAATTTTTAATTTCCATTACCATTTATTTTAAATTATTTAGTTTCATAGTAACACGCTTTAAAAGCAGAACTATAAACAAAATTAACAGTTAGATAACTTTAGGACTACTAATTTGATAATGTAGTCATACTCCGCTTACCACGTTCATGGTGGTCATTAATTTTTTCTGATATAACGAATTAAAAGCTAAAGAACATGTAACAAATTTCTGAGAGAACGAACATTACTATTATTATCCTTAAAAAAAATAGATTAAAAAAAAAACATAATTGTTTGCAGTTTTTGTCAAATTTTTATCGCTATAGATTTCCATACCGATGAAAAACTTTCATATTTCAAATGTCACTCCCCGAGCGATTTAATTGAAATTTTATGTTCGAATGTCTACAGTGACCATTGCTGTCCTTTAACAATATGCCAAAATTTCATCGCTCACGATCGAATGATTTAGGAGTCTATAAAGGACAAACAGACATTCATTAATGCACAAAAAGATAGCTTTTTATTTTATTTAGTATGAATAAATCTTTGTAAAAGATTTCTGAGCTCAGTTTTTGAATAAAAGTAAAACTCTTTCTCAAAATTGGAGATTTCTTTTAATAATCTTTTAAACACATTTATAGTACCAAATAGATGTAATACTTTTTATTTACAATAGTATAACATCTGGCTCATGTGCTTTATCCATTTTTAACTGAATAAAGATCATGTTAAAGCGGTTCTCACCATCGAAATAAGGGGCAAGCCACACACGAGCAATAAAAAGAAGTTCGTAACAAATTTTTCACTGATCTTGTTTTTTAACCCCTTTGGCTTTCAAAATGATCAAGTAATTATAATTTCATGTTATACAATAATTTGGATGTTATTACCAGAGCTGCACAATAGGCTATTGGTAGCGGTCGGAGAAAAATCCCGAAGATACGAAAACATGCCATCACAATTTTGATACTCTGCAGAGGCGTGGGTTTCCCTCTTCGGTAGCCCGATGGCTTAAACGTGAAGTCAAGGATTTTATGATGGAACAGTTAAGCGAGGATTGACACCACGCATTCTTGGTCCCTTCGCCGGCTAATTAAAGTGGTCCACCACCAGCTCACTAACAGCAACCAGTGGTGCTTAATTTCTATGATCAACTGAGAACCGTGTCCTACGATCAGCCTACTGTGCGACATAGTACATTAGAAAAAACTAATAAGTCTAGCGACCAGTGACGGGAATTAGTTTCCTTTCACAAAATCAAGGTATTGGACATCATTATAATGGTCATCAGCAGTGACGTGTGAAAAGAAAGTACAAATGATGTGTGAATGAAATGAAAAGTAGAAAAAATGCCGGCGTGAACTTTATTCCAGCTCTAAATTTAAATTGCACTTGAAAACTAACACGATTGTTTGGAATCAGATGTAGCTGCGATCAAATGTTACAGTCCGAAAGTTCCCTAAGATTTCAGTTGAGGCTCATTTAACAGCTAATCGGAGTAGATAACTAAAATCGAAACTAAAATCTGGCAACAGTGTAGAGTTATTTATGAGTAGACATGGACATGGCGACTATTGCAGAGCCACAGGAGAAGATTTCGCTCAGTAGTTATGCGAAGAAGCATGTAAGATATGGAAGTATGGCAAAAGAAGGAATGAAAACTGAAAAACACATTAAACATATTGTCCAACCTGGTGATACTCTGCAGGGATTAGCTCTTCGATATGGAGTTACTGTAAGTTTTTGTTTATTTACGTTTGTCCTCCCTTCTTGAATATCGTTATTTACAAATGATAAACGCTGCTTTAATGTTGTAAATTTGTTCTGCTTTTATTAACTATTTAATTTCAAATTTTATTAGTTGAATTTTTCTGAACTGACCTTCGACCTAGTTTTGCACTTAATCAGAAAAAAGTAGAACGCATAGACCTGTTGAAGAAAATACGATTTTTATCTAATTGTCAAATGTTTTACACGGAAATATTCCCAGTTTTGCTAATTTATTAGAAAGAATTGATTTCTTATAATGAAATTTAATTTTATTCTACATCTGTAAGAATTTGTGTTTTTGCCCTTTGCATTTCTAAAGTTTTTCGCTGAGGACATAATTCCCGAACATTTTTCAAATTTGGGATTTTCTAGCCTACAAATTTAAGTTCATAGCTGTAACTTTAATTTAGTATCTCTTCTATCTATCTAGACCTGCTTTGTAAATTACATCAATTTAACATTTCTACAATTTTTAATAATCTTTGAAAATGTGTTTAACAATGAATGCAGAACTTAAATTAAAACTTGAATTATATATCATTAATGAATTTAGAATGTATATGCTTCTGTAATGTTTAGTGTTTGATATTTCAAGTTACAGTTTAATTATTTTTTTTTTTAACATTAATTTGACTTGTTAGCTAGGTGCTTAATAAACTGCATGTCAAATTTGAGGTTAAGTAATTTTTTACCCTGTATTGAACCTGGAAGCTGAATTTTATAGTGTCTTTATGTTTCAGAACTACAACTTTTAGAACCATCGATTGAATTTTTAATTTACAATTCATAAGTTTAGGTATGAAACATATCTTAACATGCAACTTTTTTCTGTGAATTTGAGAAAATAGTGTTTTTCTTTAAAGATTTTTGCTTAGAGTTTGATTTAAAATTAAAGCACTTAAAACTTCTGCTTTTTCAAGTTGACAATAGTTTGCTATCTTATTATATATTTTAATTTTTAAATATTTTTTAAAATTATGTATGCAGCAGTCAACAATTTAAGATGTTAATAAAATCATTTTTCAAGGTTTAGTATATTGGATTAAAAAGTAATTAAGCAATTCTTAAATTTGAGTGAGCTGTTTGTGATAAGGTATATCTAATACTTAACTTCAATTTAATTTATTCTTGATTTGTTCAGTTCTATGTTAACTTTATAACATTAAAATTAAGTTTGCTTGTAAATGTTATTTGCAATCCTATGCTCATTCAAATCTGAATATGTATTATTTTTAAACAACTGTAGCATAACTACTACTATTATTCAATTCCAATTCAGTATTATCTAAGACATGTTAACTTGATTACATCAGAACGTAACTTTTGATAGCCTAGCCCTACGTTGGTGGTTTTTGGACGTGATCTATATATGTGTGGCGTAACTACCACTACAAAAGTTTAACATCATTCACTAGTATATAAAGCATGCTAACTTGATTCTATCAAGAGGTACCTTTTGATAGATGACGGTTGGCATGGCCGAATAACTCCGCCCCCCACATTGGTGACCTTCGAACGTGATTTGCTCACGCAAGTAACGCCCACTTCGCAATCTCTTAACGGTTACACCTACTTCGATGAATAGTCCACATTGAACGGTTGACTTGCTATTTGTAAATGCATCATTCACCTCCTGCGCTGTTGCTTCTCCGTCTCGAACATTCACACATCGTCTACACTCTGAACGCCTGCATACTCTCGACTGCTAATGGCAACACAGGAGCGACTTCGACTGTGATGTTAATACACCTCTCACATTCAGCACTCAAAAAAAATCCGGTGACTCTCTCCCGGTCTTTCACAAGTACATCAACTAGTGAGATCTGTTCATCGAATTATATCCCTGATAAAATTCTGGTGGGGGAGTACTGTGGCGTAACTACCACTACAAAAGTTTAACATCATTCACTAGTATATAAAGCATGCTAACTTGATTCTATCAAGAGGTACCTTTTGATAGATGACGGTTGGCATGGCCGAATAACTCCGCCCCCCCCCCACATATGCCAATAACACACACATAAATTTAAACATGCCTACTTTGATGGTTAGTACACATTAAACAGTTGACTTGTGATTTATGACTGCAACTTTGTCCGCCTCAGGCTATTACTACTCAGTCTCAATCACACACAACATTCACCTGCATACACTCGACTGCTAATAGGACATGGCAGCGACGGTGCACACAACCATGTTCTTAATACAGCCCTCACAATCAGCATTCAAGGTCCAGGTATCTTAATACTGCTCTCCAGGATTCTCACAAAAAATAACAATGAATCCATGAGTGTAATCCATTCATCGAATTCTATCACAGATGAAATTAAGGTGTAGGAGTATTGTTAAGTAACTAACACTACAATCGTTAAATTCAAATTTAGTAGTATTTAAGACATTTTAACTATCTTGAGGTACTTTTTGATAGATGATGGTTGATATTGTCAGTAAGATCCTCCCCACGCAACTAATAAAGCATGTAGACAATTTTATATATATATATGTATCTCTGGGCGGCCTTAATGAGGGAAAATTTAATAAATGGTAGAGAAAGATTGAAAAGTAAATTGTTTTGACTTAATTTCTATTTACCAAAATATATTTTTAAATGTATCCAGATGTTAAAACTGTATAATTTAATTATTGAAAATTAAGTAAAATAAAATCTTCAATCTTTCTAACAGCCTTATGAAACATTTGTTACATTTCCTAGTTGTAAACACCTTGGATATATAAAATAAAACACCTTATATGGAGCAATTAACATATTTCATATTATATTTTATTACTGAGTTAAGAAAAACTAGTTAATTTTTTAGGTGGGGGGGGGGAACATTTTTGTATAGTACGTTCATTATGTTCTTATTATTTTTTTCGTATGTTCTAATAAAACGAAATGTGCTGTAAATCTAATATGCAAAGTAATAATAAATTGTAGTGCATCTACCACTATGAATGTACAACTGTAATTCACTAGTACATAAGACATGTTAACTCGATTCTTGGGGTACCTTTTGATAGATGAATGTTGAAACTGTCAATAAATACTGTCCCCACATTGATAACACGGACTTGATGTGAACACGCCTACCTTGACAGAAAGTCCCACTTTGATTTGACATGCCTACTTCGATGGATGGTCCCCATTAAACTGTTGACTTGCTACTTATGACTGCGATATTCTCCACCTCCTCGCGCTGTTGCTATTCAGTGTCGATCACCATGTCAACCTGTATACACTCGACTGCTAATGGCAACACCGAAGCGACCATGACCATGAACTTAATGCAATTATCACGATCAGCATTTAAACGTACGGTGATCTTAATACAGCTCTCCCGGCTTCTCACAAAAACAGCAGTGAAACAACTAGTGGTATCCATTGATCAAATTCTGTCACAGATATAATTCTGACGGGGGAGTACTATAGTGCGTCTACCACTATAAAAATACTATTTTAATTCACTAGTATATAAGGCATTCCAACTCGATTCTATGTTGGAGTATCTTTTCATAGATGCAAGTTGACATTGTCGATAATAATCAATATTTTAATTTAGTCTCGTGTTCAATATAAATTTTATTTACATGTTAAACTTTATTTTTCATTGTGTAGATGGAACAGATAAAAAGAGCTAACAAAATGTGGACTGCTGATAGTCTTTTTCTACGTTCCTCCTTAGACATTCCTGTAGACCAAGAAGCTTTTATCGTTTCTTCCATATCTTCTGCACCACAGACTCCACAGACATCTCCAGTGAAACATCCTAGTGAAAATCAAAATGGTCATTCTTTTATTAATTGCCAAACTAGTATTGACTTATCAGATATTCAATTAAATGCAAGTATTACAACTAATAATGGGTTAAATGGCGTAGAAAAAGAAGAAAGTGCTGCAGACTTTTTAATCAGAATTGATAGTCACATTGCACAGACTAAGGATAAAGTACTTAGATTACAGCACAAAGTTGTGTAAGTATAATTTCTTATTTTAAAATATAATTAAGGAATATTGATTATTTTAATAATTGAAAAGAGAACTGGGGGCTACAATAAATTCAGTTTATTTATATTTCATTATTGAACTATTAAGATTTGAGAACAAAATTTTTTATTCACTATAATGTGAATATTAATATAAAGTAAAACAAGTAATGTAGTTTTATTTATTTCTTTAATTAGACATTAGAAGTTATTAGCCAAAGAGATGATTACAAAGTACCTGTGATGTTTACATTGTGTTTTCTGCAGTGCCCAGATTCCATAACATAGAAAGTTACTTACTAAAATTGAGTTTGCTGTTAATATACAATTACATTTAATCAGGCCCGTTCCTAACCGATTCGAGAGGGGGGGTGTTGAAGTTTATTTTGCCGACTGTGTCATACGTGTATATATATATATATACAATTTGTATATGGCTAAAGCTTGATAATCAAAGGTAAATTATTGATAACTAAATGGTACCAGCAATTATTCAAAATAATGCAAAGAAAATATACTTTTTACATTTCTATTAATTTTAATTATTAAAATGGTAACAAAATATTAAAGAAAAAAAAACTATTTTTAAATAAACTGAAACTTATTCAATTAAAATAAGTTTTCAGTAATATTAAGCAATAATTATTTGTGGAAATAATTTTAAAAAATAAAGTTGTAAATTTAAATGTTTTTCAACGCAACTTTGAATTACTTTTTACTTTATATTTAAATATTTTTTGAAAAATCACTTGGTAATTAAAATATATCTTTCGTTTCATTTAAACGTTGTTACCATAAGCTAATTACAGCAACTGTTTGAAGATGAGAAAGTAAGTCATAATCAGCAAATACAGACTTCTATAAGATATTGATTCAAAACAAAATTCATTCAAAAGTAAATTGACCTTTCCTTTTTAAAAAATAAGAAAAAAAATGTAGAAAAACATTGAAAATATTTGCCATTTAAATTATAAATGAAGAAATTCACGTAAAAATTATAAAAAATTAAGATATTAGTAAAATTACGTTATATTTTATAAGCTACATAATTTTACTTCGACGTTGTTTTAAAAGAAAATAATATTCTGCCAACTTACAGGGAAGAGAGTAGTCAGAAAGTAAAAAAGAGGAAATCCAAGAATATATATATATATATATATATATATATATATATATATATATATATATATATATATATATATATATATATATATATATATATATATATATATATATATATATATATATATATATATATATATATATATATATATATATATATATATATATACGAAAATCGCACTTTTTTTGTCAAATTTTTGTTTAAACTTGTAATCCATGTGGGAATAGAAATCGAGATATTTGCAGAGTCTGAACTTCTGATTTCTAAAAGGCTTGCTTGAATTGTTTTTTGTTTACACAATGAATAAAAATTTACAAGATTAATTGAATGAGCAAATAAATATTTTCACCACAAATTCACCTCTATTTTTTTCTTGCTTTCTCTCCAGAATACAAGAAGCAGCGACGCCTAAATTACGAAAATACGAGCTATCCCGCCGACGGATAAAAAATACGGAAAATCTTATTTTCTGTGCGTGAAATCGGAGAAAATAGCTAATATAAGTAAACATGCGGAAGAATTAGCAGCTAGGACGTAGTTTGAATTTTCTGTTTTTCTTTGAAAATCGTAAAAAAAATATAATAATTTGACTTCAACGACTGAATTTTCTTAAAAAAAAAACTAGATATTTATAAATGAATTAAAAAAAAAAACCAAACTTTTAGAGAATCTGAGTTTTTGATAAAAAGGCTGAAATTCGAGAGACAAAAGCGAAAAAAATCTCATCCCTGTATAAAGGTCAACCCAAGGAAATGATATTTAGAGAAACTTCAGAGGGAGGAATGAGGACTTCAATAATTTCGCTCAGCGGAAAATTAAATTCCTCATAAAATATTTTAACTTGTGCAAAAAAAATTTTTAGCTGAAATTAGCGGAAAAAATGGAAAAATTTGAGAAAAAGCGGAAATCCGCGGAATCCCTGAACTTATCACGCTTAATATTGTCAACAATATCTTTTTCTGCTTTGAGTAAAAGCAGTGAATTTAGGCGTTCAGTGGTCATTGTTGTTCGAAGATAGTTTTTAATCAATTTCATCTTGCTGAAAATTCTTTCATTTGTCGCAACTGTCATTGGTGCAGTTAACGCTAATAGATTTAACAATAAAAACTTATGAAAGCATTTATGCTAAAATGTATGATTCTGCATTCTTAATACAAACTGTGAATTGAATTTTTACATAATTACAAAATTATTAAGTTTTTTTTTTAATAATAATTAACTTAAATGAAAAACTGTTAACTTTAGTCAAAAAGATAATATAGAAGCATTAAATAATTAAATACATAAGAAATATGTCAACCCCGCTCAAAGGAATACCATCAGTTCCAGCCAAATCTATGCAACTAAGCGGGTTATTCGATCAAAAGGGGGGTGCAATATTCAATCCAAAATTCTGAATTTTTACGAAATTTTACTTTTTAATGGTATTTAATGCATAGTATAGCATTTTGATTAAATAAGTTCAGTTTCATGATCAATAAACAATTATAATTAAAACTGTATGCGTTAGTATCATAAAATATAAATGTCATTTAAAATTACATAAAAATAAATCAATATTAGTAAAAACTATAATGTAGGTACTAAAATATTAATTGATCCCTTCCGAAAAAATCTATAATTGAAGACTGTTTTTTATACCCGTTGAATTCATCAAAATTAGATATTCCCTTTTAGTTTCAACAAAAAATTTCATGACTTGCGTGTATTTCTTTCAAACACATTTAGAATTTTTTTTACTTATTTATTTTTTTTTAATCTTCGAAACTTGAGAAATTTTAATTAATGCTCTATTTAAATTAATGCGCTATTTTAGTTAAGGGTTTTCTGAAATTTATTACTTCTAAGATTCATTGTTTTGCTTTTTTCCGATTAATTTAAATCATTCCTTTTCGCTCTTAACTTGCACCCAACTCAAAGTCATTAACTGGGCTAAGCAATTATTCTATTTAAGAGAAAGACTCTCTGTACACTAGTGTGTTAGGTTTTTGAAACTTTTTCTTATCAAAGTTATTAGTGCATCAACAGGGGATCACAAGACAAATCACTCTATCCCTTTTTTACATTCTAAATGATGTGAGTAAGTCAAAGAGGGGTAAAAACCCCTTCGTTTACTTCAATGTATAAAACTGGCAGCAAGATTTGATTAAATTTTCAACTTTACCCCAAACACCTACTAATGAATAAGAAATCCCTATTGAAGTGACCTGTGAAGTGACTTAGCTGGTGAAACATTTTTCAAAAATAAACAATATTTTTTTCATTTCAGTACCACTACTTTATGCAATTAGGCGGGGGCGAAAAACAACAAATAACCGTTTAAACGGGGAAGTTTAACATTAGTTTCTTCTAAAATGATTTGGTTCCATTAAATTTTATTCGTATAAGCGGGTAATTCGATTATGCGATTAAGTGGGGACGACAGTACAAAATAACTAAAAAGAATTATTTATCAAAAAAAAAAAACTGAATTTTCTATTTTAAAACACGTTACATTTTCAATAAAATTAGCATTAGTACATTTTCCTTCATAAAGGATTGCAGTTTGGCTTATAAAAACAAAGCCTACGAAGAAATATAGAATTTGAAATTTCAATTAAATAAGATCTATGAAAAATAATTTCAGCTGAAAAAATCTAAAAAAGAAAAAAAAATACTATTTCAAGCACAAAATAAAAGCTTAGTAAAAAGTAAAAAACGGAAAAAGAATTCCAATTTTCAGAATTCAAATGTGATTTATCTTTTTCTATCCCTAGATCCTACTAATGAATATAAATAACATAGCATTTTTAATTGCTCTCTTTTCTTTCTTTTAATTATTTTACTGCACAAAAAAGATTAAAAAAATAATTTTATCTGCTTCATGAAAATCAATTTTTACCCGAAATAATTTAATTGGAAAGTAATAACACATTTAATGCAATTTAATTAAACTTAATATTTAAACAATAAGACTGCAAATAATAAATATGTATTCATAAAAAAATTGTACTTACGTTCAAAACTTAGACTGCTGTAGATAGGATGATCGTTGGCATGTGAGCGGATTTTCTATTTTATTCAATAATAATATGAATTTATAAAATACGCTTTGAGTAACTAAGTATCCATACATGACAGTTAAAGACAGGTCAATGAAGTAATTGGTACCACAGCTGCCTGTGCTTTGAGCCCCTTCCTGCCCCTTCTTAACCACATGGACAAATATATTGTCTTTATTCTCAGAAAGAGTAAGAGAAAACATGAGAAAATATAGCTTAGGGCATTTCTAGCTAACCACTTTTAAAAGATCCTCGATTTTTCAAGTTGACAGAAATATCCGGGGTTTTGTCTGCTGCTTCACAAGATCGAGGCGCAACACCAGCGGCTTGATCAAACAGAATTGTCACTTCTCCGTGAATATTCGGAATTCCCTATTTTCACCATATTTTTATTGAAATAATTAATGAATCCAAAATTACAACATTTAACAATTTGTGAAAAATTCTCAAATTGTGAGAAATGATCGAAGTGTTGATTCGATTGAATGTAACTCAATTTAGTGTTTCAGAATTCTTAGGATTCTTGAAAAAAAAATATTAAAAGCAAAAAACAATATTTTATTTTCAAAACAGAAACTTTTATAAAGGTGAATTGAGGATCACATATATGTTAACTATTTTCCATAGAGAATATCAAATTTTGTTGTCATGATTAATTGTTCTAAAGATATGAATTAGTCCCTGAACACTTTATTTTAGGTTAAAAAAATTTGAACTCAAGTAATAATCCAATCATCATAGAATTTTAAAAATTATGAACTGAATGGTAGTTAAAAAATTAAATGTTTTTATTTTCTTTTTTGGAGTTAGGAGTCCTTTGAAGTTAGTAAAATTCTTCATAATAGAAATATAGCGTTTAATAATTGAAAATATAAATTATTTAATAATTTATGTTATTTAAACAGAATTTAACAATTTAAATAAGATATTTTGAATAATAAAGTATCCTATTTAATAGGTACTCTTATTTGTAATTTTTTCCCTATATTTTGAAAGTAAAAAAAAAAAAATAGGCTGCATCACCAGCACGATTATTTCATATAAAATTTATAATTCTTTAAAAAAAAAAATCATGTAAGTTCATCACTTCCTTTAAAAAAAATTACTTAAACCTCTAATAAAGATTTAATATAATTCAGATAAATAATATCTGAATTTTATGATACATTATTAGATAACTAAAAATTAAGGTCACTATAAAATTTTTTTAAATTTAAGAATGTGTCGTTGAAATAATAATACAAGAGAAATGGTTTTCGGGATTTTGGCCTGAATTATCGATCATCTTGCTTTGAATTATCATAAATGGTTACTCTTGGAGGAGAAAAAAAACTAAATTTAAAAACACATTTCACAACAAGATTTGCCGAGTCGGGTCTGGGATCCCGAAACGAAATTCAGATAACATTGAAAGCCGATTAAATCTCATAACCGATGAAATGTCCGATAATGAAAGAATTTCGGCAAAGTCGGGATTTTGGCCTGAATTATCGATCATCTTGCTTTGAATTATCATAAATGGTTACTCTTGGAGGAGAAAAAAAAACTAAATTTAAAAACACATTTCACAGAGAGATTTGCCGAGTCGGGTCTGGGATCCCGAAACGAAATTCAGATAACATTGAAATCCGTTTAAATCTCATCACCGATGAAATATCCGATAATGAAAGATTTTCTGCAAAGTCGTGATTTTGGCATGAATTATCGATCATCTTGCTTTGAATTATCATAAATGGTTACTCTTGGAGGAGAAAAAAAAACTAAATTTAAAAACACATTTCACAGAGAGATTTGCCGAGTCGGGTCAGGGATCCCGAAACGAAATTCAGATAACATTGAAATCCGTTTAAATATCATCACCGATGAAATATCCGACAATGGAAGAATTTCGGCAAAATCGGGATTTTGGCTTGTAAAAAAAAAAAAAAGAAATGCCGAACTCAACCTGAATTTGCCGACTGGATCATATTGCTGGGGGGGTGAGACACCCCTCTCACCCCCCCGTTGGGGACGGGCCTGCATTTAATAACTACGACAAATACACTAAATTAAAAAAAATATTAACAAGAACATACAAACATTTCAGTATGTGTTTTTTTTTTTTTCATTTTTTGTTCTCCAAAAACTTAACTATTTCTTTGTGTAACGAGATCTATATTGATTTGTTTAAAAAATCAAGACTAAGAACAATGATTATATTATTTACAAATTATATGTAAAAATTTTTAATTAAAAATTGATTATTTTGTTTACTTTGTCTTAAATAAAGTGAAATTATATTACTTTTCTATGAAAAAATTAATTTCTTCTTTCCTTCTACTTTATGAAAAATATATACATTATATCAATTATATAAATCCTGAGCTACATTTTTTTAGACATGTTTTGGTAAATGAACATTTTTTTTCAGAGATCTAATTGTTATAGGATTAAAATTTTCTGACACTTTGATTTAGTATTTTTCTGTTTTGAAATTTTTGTGTGAATATTTCAGTATATATATATTTTTAAAATTTAGTTGAAAGTTTAAAAAAAATTTCGAAATTTTCTTATTAGTTATGTATTTTTCCTGCTTCTTTTCTTTGGGAGGGGGGGGGGCAGATGGGTACAGCGCATAGACCACTCAAGAGCTGCAGGTTGTACATTCCTATTGTAAACAATACTGATTAAAACAAGCAACAAATGCTCGCTAAGCTCCGCAGCAAACACCTTCAGGTTTAATGCCATGTGTTAGGACTTTACTAAGATCGCTCCTGCTTATATATTGATCTTCTAACTTGTGAGCTAACTGTTCTACAATCCTGAAGTGGTACTTCTTAATTTAAAATTGCATGATTTCATGGGCTTTATCTATAGGACACAGTCTAGGGCAGTGATTCTCAACCTTTTTTTTGTTGCAGCACACTTTTAACAATTTCGAAATTTGATGGCACACAATGAAAAAAATTAGATTAAAATTTTTTTAATTAGGGTGACCCGGGGTAATTCACGATCACTCTGTTTCTGGGGTAAATAATGATCACCTAAGTTTTATTTTAAAAAAATTATTTTTTTTTTAAATTTAAGACATGGACAAGAATGCTTGTACACTTTACTAAAGTATAACTACATTTACTGCAATAATAATTTTTTGTTTAATCTAACAAAATAAGTATCTTTTAAACTGCTTTCTGTATTTTCCATTTCAAAAATGGGTTTCAAAATATGCACATTTCTGCAAAGATCCTCCTCCTTCTCTTAATAATAAATATTTTGAGTCACTTTCTTTTTCTTTGATATAAAAGTAGTGTAAGCTTTTGTTTAATTGTTTCACATCTACTGTAAACATTATAATTGATTATAGGAAACTATATCAAATGTTGCCCCCTACAGATGGGGTGATTATTGATCACTGGGGTAATTCCTGATCATTGTCATTTCTTCTTATAAATAGTATATAAAATAGCTTATAAATACCTAATTGTCTTTTCTTAAATAACAGTTCATATTTATTAAGTGGAACAACTATAAAATACATTTTAACTGTCATCACAAAATTTGTTTTTAACTGTATACAAGACTACATTCTGATTTGCACCATTTCTGATTTGTCTTACCTTGCTTCTATCTTAATTTTATGTTTGTACATCGTTAGAATAATTTTTAAGTTTATAAATTAGCCTAGTATAAATATGGTGAGAAATTATAAGCCTGAAAAGGATACTGCAGCTTCTAGAAAACAAAATTAGTGACTTTCTTTTAATGATTGAAAATGAAAATTTCAGTGTGAAAGCTGCTGCCAGAGCTGTTGACATACCTTACTTAACTTTACACTTTCCCTTAATGAAGTTAAAAAATCCAGCAAAAGTAACCCATGTGAGAACTCTCTTATATTTCAGAAGAACATGAGAATGAGTTGACTGATTGCCTAAAATGTATGGCACGATGCAAAGATTTTTGAAAATTTAAAGTGTTAATCGTTCTTCTTGCTTTTAAATAAATCATTTTATTAGCTGCTTAAACATATCTTTTTGGTTTATTTGTTTGATCTTGATGTCTTATTTGTTAATTACCATTATATGATTATTTTTAAACAGCTCCTTTACAATAAAAACTGGTGATCAGTAATTACCACAGAAGTGATCAGGAATTACCCCAGAAATGATCAAGACCAGGGGTAATTCCTGATCAGTAAAAAATTTAAAATCTTTTAAATTCTAATTAGATTTTTAAACAAAAGAAGGTGGCATTGGACTCATCTCATATAGCCTCAAACTTCCAGTAAATATTAAAATTCCATTTTGAATAGTTTTTTCACAAAATAGATGTTTGCGTTTTTTGATCAGGAATTACCCCAGGTCACCCTATCTATTTTACACTGTGTTAAATAGATTGTGATAATAATTTTTAATGTGAAATAAAATAATATGTACTACAAAAGTACATTTATTAAGGGATTAATTATTTCTTTCGACCAATTTTTTATTTGTTAGTAACAGTTATTAATTGTTAGCTTGTTTTCTATAGTTATTAACTGTTAGTTTTTTTAACATTAAGTTATTTTTTGTGATTTCTTGTTGACTAGTTTTTTTGCTAATTATTAATTGTTAGCTTAATTTTTGTTAGTTATCCTTTGTTAATTTGTTTATTAATTGCTTAGCTTACTTTAATGATTAGCTCTTACAACATTTTTAAAATTTTGTGTCATATACAAGTTAAACACTCCCATCTTATTTTAAGATTGTCAGAGAGAGAATAATTTCCAACAAAGTTGTTGTCAGGATCCTGATTCCTCTCCCACGCATTTGATTGACCCCTTGACCTGAGGGTCAGAGGGTGAAGGACACTGCAGGTGTCGTCCCCTACATTGGGGGTGGAGCAAAAGACTGTTTCTTATGGGAAAGAGGATTTTTTTAGAGAGGAGATTAGTTTGGAACGCCGAAGAGTAGAGTTGTAATTGAACGATGATAGATTGAGTGTGAACGAAAAAGAAAGGGAGCAGTTGCGCTCCAAGAACATTATACTCAATAGCTCATGTATCTATTTGTAACTTTTCTGTAAATAATTCTATAATCAAGAATTTAATAATAAATAAGCTATAATTGAAATGATCCTTGGTCATCCTTTTTGAGGAGTCTTTAAAAACGAACCAAGAGACAAAATGTCTCACAAATTGTCGCAGCCTGACAGGATGGAAGGAAGACTGCTATGCTAGTGAAAGGAATCATCGCCGATGCCCACTATGAGAAATGCCCAGTAAAGAGTGTTGCCTCATGGAGTCAATCTTGATAGAAGGATGCCTATGGAAATGCCTAGTGAAAAAGATTGCCTGAAGGAAAGGGTGACGGTGGACTGATAACATCGACGGGAGTTGAAGAGACGCTACTGGAAAGGGACTATTATCGCCGGAGGCGATAGGCAGCCAGCGCTACCCCCCGTGACCGGTGACCATAGAGTGTGGTTTCAACATCGACTCTCTGACAAAGAGGACAATTGAAAAGATAATAAAGGGAGGTAAGCTTTATCTCATGCATGAAAGGATAAATTACACGCTCACATTTCTGGGTAGAAGTTTAACAAAAAGGGTAGTTAGTTAAGGGGATAAGTTTATTTTGTTTTGGTTTAAAGTCAACCTGATGTGTTATTTTATTTGAGCTTAAGGGATTGGCCAGTTAGCTATAGTATTGTTTGTTTGTTTAATGAGTATGATTATTATTGATAAGTATAATAAGTAATGATTTGATTTTTTTTTAAGTAACTTAGTGTGTTGATTTGTTAAGAGTGTAATTTTTTTTATTGCTTTATTAAGAGTATATATGAGAGAAGAAGAGTATTGATTTAATAACTTGTAAAAAAAGTGTAGGATTATTTAAAGATTGTGTTTTTATATGTCAATAGCGAGCTGAGTAAACAAGATTCTTGGCTGATTATTATTTAGTAGTGATTATTATTTATAATGCATTCTGTTAAAATAATTTTGGACCGAAAAAAAAGGTCAAGGAAGGGGTTTGCTTTTGTTTAAATGATGAAATGGTTAATTATTATGACTGTAGAATCTATTAAATTTAAGAGTTTTAATTTTGGGAAAAGTAAAAGTGTGTATTTAAGGTGTACCAAAAGAGTACGAAATTTTATTATTTTGCAATGAAAGTTGAAAAGAGTAATTTGTATTTCTTTGCATTAAGGAGTAATGTTTGAATATTGTATGTTTTGATTATTGCATGATACAAATTGTATTGTATATGTTATGGTTACATGTGAAGGGTTAAATTTCATAATAGAAGGTCGGTGTATGAGTACGGGGGAAAGTGTTGCTAAGTTTATTTTTTTTTTAATTTTATTTTTAAATAGCATTGTTTTTTTTGGTGATTAGGGAATTATAAGTATATTGTCAGTATGAGTTTTTTTACAAAAGCAAAAAAGGAAGATCTGATAGTTCTAGCCGAGGAGCTGGGGATAACGGTTCCCGAGAGCGTTAAGCTGGTTGAGTTAAAAGCATTGATCACCGGGAGTTCGGATTACGACGAGCAAGGTACGAAAGAGATTTTGAATGGGATTAAAGAGGATCGGGAACGGGAGGAGCGGAAGCAGGAACAGGAACGGAAACGAGAGGAGCGGAAGCAGGAACAGGAGCGAGAGGATCGGGAACGGGAACGAGAGGAGCGGAAGCAGGAACGGGAGCATGAGTTAAGAATGAAAGAATTAGAGGTGAGGGGTGCAAATAAGGAGAATGATCTTCAAGAGAAGGACAATAGTACCAACCAAGAGAACACTTTTCATGGATACTTAAACACTTTGACTAAGGTGTTAGGGGAACCTCCGACAAAGGCGGAGGAATGGGCCTTCTATTTTAGAAATGCGGAGTCTATGTTGGATTTTTATACGGTGCCCGAGGAATATAGGGGGAGGATAATGGTGGTAGCTTTGAGGGGCAAAGTGAGGGGGCTGAGTGCAACGCTAGCGGAAGGGGATTTGGAAAGTTTTGAGAAAATTAAAGAATCCATACTAAAAGAATTTAGAATAACTCCCCTGCAGCATAAAAACAATTTTGATAACTGCCATAGAAAGATTAACGAGTCTTATACTCAATTCGGCGTTAAAATTAAAGAGTCATTAGAGATCTATATGGAATCGAGGGGGGTCACCACGCTAGAACAATTGAAAGAGTTGGTAGTGACCGATCGGATAAAGGATAGTTTACCCCAGGAGCTGAAATCCCACATATATTTGAAGGAATCAGATGGATGGTTGGGGGTGTCAGATTTAGGGCAGGAGCTAGATAATGTAGTGGCGGCAAGACCCCAAAACCTTGACGTAGGATTCCGAAATAGGGGAGGGAAAATGGGTGAAAGGCGGGCTCCGGAATACAGAGGTCACGAGACAAGTAGAAGGATTTTCCAAGCCGAAACAATAAGTAGGAATAAAAACAATTTAACGGAACAATTTAAGAAGGGAGTCCCAGAAATACCAGCAAGAAATAGTGGGAACGGGGGAGGATGGACCCCAAAATGTTTTAATTGTAACGAAGAAGGGCATTTAAAGAGGGCTTGTCCGAAAATATATCGGATGAGCATCTGTCGAGAAAATATGAATAGATTGGAAAGGAGAGGATTGAACCCAATGGCAGTGGGAGTGGCTGGATTAAATTTGGAGGATGCAAGGACGAAGGGAGAGGTAGATCTAACAAGAGCAGATTTCGCAATTGACAATGTTTGTTTTTCAGGTGTTATAGATAGTGGGGCGAAAATCAGTGTTGTGAAGCAGTCCTTCATTCCTGAGAAATATTTACAATCAGGGGGGACGCTCTTTCTAAGACCAGCTGTGGGACCAGCCGTGAAAGCAAAGCTGGTAACTGTGCCTATAAGGAGAGGGGGGAGAGAAAAAGAGATAAAGTCATATGTCGAAATCCCAGTAGCGGTGGTAGAGGATTTGAATGAAACGGCTGCTCTGATTACCCCAAAAGTATTTCGGTTACTAAATGAGCAGTCTTTGAGGGACAGCGGAGGGAAGAGTCAAGAGGAGGGAGGCGATAGAAGTATTCTAGCTATAGGAAAGGAAACGGAAAGGGGAGAAGACGAAGAAGCGCGGAGTACCCCAGTGGATCCGGGGGCGGTCAGCGAAGGAATAGAAATAGGGGAAGGAATTATAAACCCTAGCGGAAAAATCCCAGTAGTGGTCAGAAGTGAAAATGAGGCGACAGTGATAAGGTCAAGGGAGTTTAAAATATTAGAGGAGCAGGCTTTTGAAAACGCAGGAGATGAACGGTGGGGAGAAGAGTGGGAGAAAAAGACGATCTGTTCTGAGGGAAAAGAACAAGGAGGGAACAAGGGGATTGAGACTTAGGACACTGACCTTGCTTGCGAGAATTCGGACGGGAGAGGAGTGCGAATCACTCCGGGGGGTCTCGAGGTGTTGGAGATAGAGTCAAACGGGGGAGGGGACGAAGTTCCACCATGTATTTTAATGAATCCGGAGTGTGGGGAGAAAGTAGGGGGTGGAGATAAGGAATCACCCTTTTCTCATAGCCAAAGACTTAAAAAGGAGCAAGTGCAGGGCTCGGAATTTGAAGGAATGTTAGAGGAAGTGTGGGAGGATTTTAAAGGCAAAGAGGTTTGCGGTCAGCGAGGGGTGGAAGTGAAGGTTATAAGTCCAATTAACGCGTTGAAGAGGATGGATTTGTCCTGTGAGAAAAGAAAGGGAGATAGCGACGGCGCGATGGAATCTAAACTTCTGTGGTTTGAGGGGAGAAAAAAATTGGTTAAGTATCCTAAGAAGGAGTTGTACACAGCTGCGAATTCAAACATTCCCGATATCAGAATTAAAACCCGTAAGGTGCAGGTGAAAATAAGGATTGGTTTTCAGAAAGGGGGGTCCGAAAGAAAAAGTAGAGCAAAACAGTTAGCTAGTCACTTAAGAGGAAGTGGTATAGAAAGAGATATGTTCCAGGGGATTAGGTCAATGAACTTAAAAGAGTGGACATTTGGGCAATTTGGACGGTTAATTTTGTATGCTAATTATTATTATTTGTTAGGCAGGAATTTTGGACATGACTTTAAGGATTTTATTTTGAGGGAATTTTATAAATGGATTTTGGCATGGATATTTTATTTTGGCCTGATAAAAGTGATTTTAATGCTTTGATTGTAAAAATATTAGGTTCTTTTATGCTATGTTTTGATTTTGTATTTATTAGTTTGTCAAGTGTCCTAAGTGTAATTTTATGTTTATTAAGGTATAATGCGGCCAATCTCTTTTGCGCACGGGAATGTGTGCGTGTAATTGTTTTTTGGTGCAGGGATGGGCTTGCATTGTTTTTAGGTTTCACTTGTACGACCAGGGAAAAAGGTCGAACTAGATGAAACCGGGGGGGAGGTGTCAGGATCCTGATTCCTCTCCCACGCATTTTATTGACCCCTTGACCTGAGGGTCAGAGGGTGAAGGACACTGCAGGTGTCGTCCCCTACATTGGGGGTGGAGCAAAAGACTGTTTCTTATGGGAAAGAGGATTTTTTTAGAGAGGAGATTAGTTTGGAACGCCGAAGAGTAGAGTTGTAATTGAACGATGATAGATTGAGTGTGAACGAAAAAGAAAGGGAGCAGTTGCGCTCCAAGAACATTATACTCAATAGCTCATGTATCTATTTGTAACTTTTCTGTAAATAATTCTATAATCAAGAATTTAATAATAAATAAGCTATAATTGAAATGATCCTTGGTCATCCTTTTTGAGGAGTCTTTAAAAACGAACCAAGAGACAAAATGTCTCACAGTTGTTCACGCGGTTAAACGTGGAAAAATTATAAAAAGTGTATATATATATGTATGTATATATATACACTTTTCTTTAATTTAAACTTTACTCATTATAGAAAAGGCATTATAATTTTTATTGTATCATTTCTAATATTTGCGGCACATTTTAAGAATTTGGCGCCACACAAAAGTGCCACGGCACAGTGGTTGACTGACTGTCTAGGGAGATAAGAAACAATTAACGTATGCATGTATTAAAGTCAAAATAATCTAAATTTTATCCTGGAGAAATTTTTTTAAGTGATTACTAAATTTTAAATTTTTAAAATACTGTTTCAATTCACTTCTTAGGAAATCTATTTTTCAAGAAACATAAATTCTAAAAGGTGTGCATTAATATCAGTTTTAATGTATATGTGTTAAGCCAATTTTTGTTACTTTTTGTGTCTTAAGTATGGAAAATTTTCTTTAATATAAGATTCATGTAAAGTTTGTGATTGAAATTTTAAGCAACTTATAAATATTGCTGCTCAGTAATTGATATGAAAGATGTAAGAACACATCGATTTAATGTATTTTGTAGAAAACTGAAGTTTGTTTGAAATAACTCTGAATTTTAAATTTAAAGTCATTTATAAAAAATCTTTGAAGATACTTCCTGAATAATTTTATAGCAGTTAGTGAATTTGATATTGTAGAAAATATCATCTTATATTTTGACTATTTTCTTTTTCTCTTAAATGCTTGACATCTTTTTCAAAATTCTCATTTTTCAATATGCTTGATTGTTGTTATACATATTTATTTTCTTTAATTTATATTATTTATAGTCTTAAAATTTTCAAAGATTTTTTTAAGATGTGCTGCAATTTTGAAATAAAAGGATTTTTTTTGTACAGTGGGTGATCGGTTAATGAACATAATCCGTTCCAAGACTATGTTCGTTATCCGAATTGTTCGTTAACCGATCATCGATTCACCATAGACTTCTGTGTGAAATAGATTAATTCGTTCTGGAGACCCTAAAAATTAAATTTAAAAAAATGTATAATTTTTTAGTAAGTTTTTCAAAAAATAATACATACAAATAGTCTTGCATATTTATCAGTCCTTTTCATTTTTTGCTTAGGGGGGCGTTGAAGAACATGTCCAAAGTCGACTCAGGGTTTCCTCTTTTTCAGGATTTTCCGGAAGTAATTAATAGCATTGTCGTTGTTAAGATCCCCAACCCTACTGACATCAGCTTGGTTTGGGTGCCATTCTAAGACCATTACTCTGACATCCTCCCACTTTTTCAAAAGATCTTTAATGGCAGATGTCGGCATTGGTCCTCTTTCGTCTTCCTCTTGTTCAGAAGGAGACACATTGCGCTGTGTTTCTTGGTGTTCTTCATTCAGAATTTCTTGGAGTTTTTCTGTCAGTTCATCTTCATGTCCCATTATGAGCTCTTCTGTGTCATCCTCGCTCACCTCCAATTCCAGATCGCTAGCAGTTGTCAAAATTTCATCCATAATTTCAGGGGTGTCTCCATGATCATCTCCTTCTCCTTGAACGAAGGATGGACACAGCTTCCGCCAAGCAGAAATCAACTGTCGCTGTGTGACTTCTGACCATGCCTTTTGAATGATATGAATAGCTTCAAGAATGTCAAATTTTTATTTCCATAACTTTTTTCAAATCATTGTTGAGGAGAATTGGCTTGCTTCAAAACACCAAAACAGCTCGCGAGTGTACAATTTCTTGAAAGCCTTAATAACCTCCTGATCTATCGGCCAAATCAGCGAAGTCATATTCAGAGGTAGAAACTTAACTGTCAGCCAGGAAGAGTCTGTCAACAAATTATCTTCAAGATTCTTTGGGTGTCCTAGTGCATTGTCCAATAGCAGCAGTGCTTTAAACTGCAAGTCATTGGTATCAAGCTAGTCTTTGATGCTCGGGGCACAAACTTTAAATAGCCATTCTCTGAAAAAATACTGCGTGACCCATGCCCTCTGATTCGATCTCTACATTACTGGCAGTTTGCTCTTAATTATGGAATTTTTTTTTAATGCTCTGGGATTGTCAGAGTGGTAAATGAGAAGTGGTTTAAGCTTCATATCACCACTAGTGTTAGCTCCCAAAAGTAACGTCAATCGGTTTTTCATAGGTTTATGCCCAGGAACACTTTTCTCATCTTTCGTGATGTAGGTACGGTTCGGCATTCGCTTCCAAAACAAACCAGTTTCATCACAATTAAATATTTGTTGTGGACGATACCCTTCTGTTTCAATGAATTCTTGAAATTTGAGACAGTACTTCTCAACTGCTTCTTTATCTGCACTAGCAGACTCACCAAGCATTAATACAAGTTTAATTACAGACCTTCTTTTGAACTTTGTAAACCAGCCAGTGGTAGCCTTGAATTCTTACTCCTCGGATGACGAACCTGGAGTTTGTTCTTTCAATTTCTCAAAAATTTCTCTAGCCTTCTCTTGAATGATAGGCATACTAGTTACATCTCGTTTAATTTCCCGTTCATTTATCCAAACTAAAAGCAACCTCTCCATTTTATCATGGATGGCACTTCTTTGCTTCGCATATGTGATTTTCATTACTCCTTCAGCTGTTGAGTCTTCTTTATGGTATCTTTCTTAACTAATATTGTGCATACTGTAGACCTGTTAAAGTCATACTGTCTCGCAACATCAGCCATTTCAAATCTGTATTGATTTTAGTCATAATAATAATTATTGAATGACCTTTAAATTCATAGTTAATTCAAGTTTCATTTAGTAATTATCAATACTAAATATGCTTTAAACATTTCTCCTTTCAGTGATCTTATTTTGTGTGCGAAATGATAACAAATGTTCAATATTTATTTTTTTTCAGGCCGAGAAGTGTTCGTTATAATTGGTTTTGTTCATTATCCGAATGTGTTCGTTGTCCGAACACAAAAAATCTTTTGTGAAAGTGTTCGTTAACCGATCTGTTCGTTAACCGATCACCCACTGTACTAATTTGATTTTTTAACAGAAAACGAAATTTAAAAAATAACTGTTTCATTAGGTTGCTGTATATGTTTTTATTTTGTTATTTTACTGATAGATAAAAATTATTCGAACAAAATAAATGTTTGTTGCATACTATTTGCTTTCTTTTTCTAAAAAAATATTGCGTGTATCATAAGATTGTAAATACAATTATGAAACTACTATTCTTGTCTTTTTACTCCTGATTTTTTTTTTAAAGCAAATTAAGTCTTTTACAAATCTTACTTATTGTTAAATATTCTACAGTGGTGTTTATTAAACACACTCTGTTATGGTTACCTTAATCAAACTTTATAGCTGAAATTTATTTCATGTTCTTATTATAGAAATGACTCATTACATTTTAAATTTTTCACATATTGTAATGATAGAAATTATTAATGAATAATATTAGAATAAAAAAATTACTTTTATAATATTAGAATTAAAAAATATTACTTTTACAATTAAAATTTTTTATACATATTTATTCTATACTTTCTTTTGTAAACGCAATGTTTCTGTTACTTTAAATTAGTAATTGTTGTAATTAAAAGTATTTTAAAGCAAAATATTAGTGGTAGGGAAATTTGTCAAATTCTGCCACAGGGTTGATGAGTTGAATCTTTAAAATAATCATTAAAGGAAAAGTAAAAATTTTGTGCATGGTCAGCAGGAAAACACAATAATTAATAATTTAACTTTTTTTTAAAAAAATTCCTCCACCACCGGTTTTAACAGCTAGTTTAAAATAAAATAACAGCTCCTGTTTTATTATTTTTTTAAAGCTATTTTGAAGTTGTTTTTTCTTACCTGGAAATTCTGTTTTAGGTATTCTGAAGATGATCTTCATAACTCTAGAGATGGATTTTCTCCCCGTATGAGCTACCAATACCAAACTACTAGTCTTACTGGTTCTTCGTCACTTAGTAATCTCAATGTGGATCCTTCTATAGCTCCACAGCCTGTTATTATGACTAAAGGACGAAAAGTTAAGTCTTCCCTAAAAAAGCTTGAAAGGCAGCAAGATGAAATATTTGAATTATAACTAAGGTAACTTTCTAATACTCTTTCTTTCTTCAGAAATTGGATATTTTTGTGAAAGTTTTCAATATTTTTTAAACATTAATTTTACCTTTATGAGCGTTGAACTTAAAATAAAATTTTTTTAGGTGAAATTTATTTTTAGATAAAAGTTCTGGTAGTTTCTATGTTATCATTAATCTTTTATTGTATTATAAAGAGTCTCGCAAATGAGATGAAGAGCAGTGCTATTTCCTCGATTTATTATAACCTGACTAAATTATTTTACTTAAGTACATTGTCTATCTAAATAGTCACAGGTTTTAAAAAGAAAAATTTTAATAAAAGATTTCCTAATGATTTTTAATTTTCTTCATACTATTGGCAATCGAAGAAGCCCGGTGGCTAAGTGGTAGCGTTTCACGCTCCTGTGCCACAGGTTCTGGGTTCAATTCTCGGGAAGGGCAAGGTTGACTTAGCCTTTCGTTCCTTCAGTGGATCAATAAAATGAGTACCAAACATACTTGGGGGCTAATTACTGGGGGTCCTCTATTCGGCTGACCACCACCCAACCGGAACATCTGCTCCTGCACCCCAGAGATCAAGGTTAAGAAAACTGAGATGGGCACAATAGGCCTTGGCCCTCTATGAGCTGTCGTGCCACTGAGTTAAGTTTAATTTATTGGCGATAAAAAGGGGGGGCTACAGGTCATACAGAGTATTATTCTTAACCTATAACTACACTAGGCTTTCTTTCACAATTAATATGTAGATAGTCATAGAAGTAGGAAGTCTGTTCTTTTCTGTTTTGATTTTCAAACCAATTTAAATTTTTTAAACTTTGAAATTATGTGGAACTTGAAATTTCGTTAAACATACTGCTAAAGGTAAGCATCAGAGAAATTTTAAAATATAGTTTTTATATTCGAATTGGCAAAAATATTATGGAAGAGGGAAACATCATAATACATTCTCATATATCGAAGCAGAGAAGAAAAAAAAAGGGGGGGGGGGTGGCTCTAGACTTGGAACTGGCCTTCCCAGATAGCGTATTTGTCTGTTGCAGTTGTGAAAAGTTGTAAAACATGAGCTGGCCGAAGACTCCCCGTGTACTAAATGTTGACTGATGCATGTTAAATTTGTCGAGTCGCAGAGTCCTCCATGTTCCCATAACAAATCAATACTCCTGGGGGTACTGATCCAAGAGTTTCCTTGTCTTCTGGATTAGTTCAAAATTGCAAGGCTATGGAGTTGAACATTAGTAGTCGTAAACCCAAAATTGGGTCGGCCGTTCAATGGCGAATATAAAACATGAGCTTTCAGAGTGCTGTTTTTAAAAGAGAGTTTTATTAAAAACTGTCTATGTGATTCATGTTTAGAGGATTAATAGTGATTTACAATTTTAATTAACTTAACCCTACACCTACAAGTGCCAAAACTCTGCTCTGATCATGATGGGTTTTTACACTGTCTTAAAATGTTCTCTGAAAAGTAAAAAAGCACTGCTTTGCAAGAAAGTTTTTATATATTTTTTTCCCCATTTAAATGATAAAATATTGGTTTATAATAAAGTACAAAAGATAAAAAATTAACACTGTTTTGCAATAAAAGTTATATCTAAAAATTTACTCAGTTAAATTTATTTATACCGAGTTAAAAATCATTTTATTTAATGGAAAAGCAATAAGTTTAATATTTTAACTCTGCTTTGCTACTAAGCAACTGAAGTAGCTTGGCAGTTAAATAATACTAAAGTGATATATAAATCGTAAGACTAACAATCTGGAATGTGAACAATCGATTGTTAGTCTGGATAGACTAACAATCGATTGAATGTGAACGTCACCAGACATATGCCAATTGTTATCTGCAAAAGTAAACATGTTAGAAAGAATATTAGTAATTGTTTCAGAATATTTTGTGCATCAATGGCCTTTTATTCTGCTATAATAATAGTTACGTAATACTAAACGTGAAAACCACTTTATTTGCTATATTTTGAGCCCAAGAATTTTCTTTTTCAGGTAGATAAATGGAAGTGGTGTTAGCACTTCTTCAAAGTTTTGTTTGTGTATACTACATATATTGAAGCAATATTAACCTAGAATGAAATTTACACAGAAAAAAAAATATATCAACACTGCATCAATGATTGAACTGTTGTTAATTAGAAATTTTGGTGGGACTTTGTTGATTCGCATTGTAATTAAATTCATAGTCATATTTATCTAATCTAATTGGTACTATTATTTGTGAGTGTTACATTTTTGCTCATTTTATTTGTTGTTTTAAATTTTCTTAGAAAATACCATTACCACAATTAATATTTTAAATACGCTGAAGGCAAACTAAATCCAAAATTATATAAATATTGTATAAATACTGAACAGTAGAGCATCATTTATACTTTAAAATTTGTATAACGTATTAATGCTAATATTAAATTTATTTTTAAAAAAATCATTTATAGAATTGAGACTATATTTATTAGGGGGATAATAGTCTTAATCATTTCTATTTTCTGTAACTGTAGTTTTCATAAAATTTTACTTTAGCTCTATATTTTGAGAAGAAAGTAGTAGTGATGGTTATTAGATAATAATTAGATGGTTATTAGTTTTATTATCATTATTTTTTTGATATTATATATTAGTTTATATAATTTAAAATACATAAAAGGCACTTATAATAATTTATAACTGTAAAATTGAATTTGGATTATGAAAGTCTTAACTTGGTCAATAATATGCTGCTGTTGAATTGCAACAGTTACTCATGACTGTTAGTTCAAGTTTAACCTATCTTAAGTGCTTATTTTGAAAATGGCACAAAACGTCAATATGGAAAAATGCCACAGTTTTGAAAAAATAAAAATTACTTATTTCAATGCTGCATTATCTAGACTCATAAAAATTTGCTAAAATAAGAATTAGACATTGATTTTAATAATTTTAATTTAAGTTAAAAAAAATTGCCAAATTGGCAATTTTTAAAAGAATTTAGTAACTTTTAAAATATTTTAAGTTATTTGTTCATTCTGAAGCCTGAGTGATTATTCTCGTTAAAATGGCATCTATGGTTTAAAATTGTAGTTTTGCTTCAAGTGTAAGGCACTTAATCTATGGCTTTTTTTATTTTCCTTAGCAAAATAGTTTATAAAAACTATATTAAAGAAGAAAAAGTAACACGTTAAATATTTACAGGAACATTTTGATTACAGGTGCTTGGTTAAACCCAAGTTTTTAAACATAAATTGAGTTACGTTCTAGTTAAATATTTTTATAAGTTATTATCTTTGATTGTAACAGAAAATATTAAATCAAAATTAATAGAAATGTTGCGAAGTTAAAGTGGAAAGGCTTGCATCTTTTTTTTTATTTTTGTCCCATAAAGATTTTATGAAAATTCTCTGTGCTTTTTTCTGGGCATATTTAAAGTGGTATATGATATAATATTAAAAATATTTTAAATTTAATATCATATTAAAAAAACTTTTTTTGAATTTAAATATTAGTTTTTCTAAATTTTACTCAGCATGAAATATTTCTTAACTTTTTGTAAAGTGATTTTACTTCCGAAAGGTGCTTGCTTTCAATTATAGTGCCTATCTTATGTTTTAGTTTTCTATTAGGTATTATTTTAGGCAGTTTAGAATTTTATAAAGTAGTGCATATTTTATATTTTAAATAATTGCCTTTTTGTAAATAAAATTATGATTTTCTAATAAAGATTGTTTTCAACATCGCACCAAAGGAAAGTCCTGTATAGTCTTTTTCAGCAGATAGTTATTTTGCTTGTATAAACAATAAAGGAATTTAAAACGTTTTACTATAATGTAAAAATATTTGCTGTAATAATCATGGTAAAATTTTAATTTAAAATTGTCTTTAGATTTACTAATCGGGTTTAATGTTTGAAAAAACTGGTAAATCTAACACAGCTCCCTTAAATGCATCGCATTATACAACAACAGTGTTGATTCAGTGTATTTTGTCAAATAGTTGTAAGTAAATCATCTTGTCTTGATAAATTGTGACTTGGAATTGATGTCAATGTAACTTAACAGAATCTGCACTCACTTGTGATCTTTGTAACTTAAATGTGCTGTGTGTATGCTGTTGTTTGAGATGTTTATACTTTTCATCCTTGAAAGTGATTTTCTTTTTGTAAATGATTAGAATATGCGTGCCTTATAGAATTAGTCTAAAAATTAATTGACCAGGGCTTTTAACGGCATTCACATTTGTAGTGAAAAATGTCGTTCTCATGCTTTATAATCATCTTAGTCGATAATGTTATACTCATCGATTAGCTATCATTATAAACATACCAGGACTCCCAAGAATGACTTGGAGTAATAAAAAAAAAAAATAGAAGCAGATTAAATAAATAGAATCTGAGTGCGGTATGCTGCACCTTGCTTGGGATTGTCAGTAGATTTAAAACTTAGTAACAAAGTTCATCGACAGATGGCGCTCCTGACTAGGAAAAAAACTGTAAATCAGTTTTTCCTGCTGCATGTCAGACCATTATACTTTACATGTTTGCAGAGGTATCTGTTAATTTTGTCTTCAAACTGCACAACATTCTTATTGCAAATATTTATTCCTTTAAAAATAATTTTTAATGTTTTTTATAGTTAGCAGATTAAATTATCTGTTGACAATCTTTGACATTATTTCTCTGTCAAATTAGCTGAATATTCAATATATTGCAGTTCAAAACATTCTGTGCAGAAGTTCTCATTGACACAAAGTCCAAAAATTGGCAAATTCCGAGATACACACCTCAAACAATAATAGTCATTCTCAATTCTCTAACACTATCAAAACATTATCATTAACCAATGTGCATTACTTGGAGGTTGTCGGATCAGATTTTGCATGTTTTAGTCCTTATACGGGCTGTTTTTTAACAAAAAAATACTTGGATACAAATATATTTAATTACCGATAAATAACTAGACACGAATTATTTTAATATTGTATACATTCTGTTAGGGAGGTTGATTTGCTGCATCATAGATACATTTTCTTAATTGTTTGTGTATTAATCACTGTATAACACTAGTGTCAATGAGAACTTTTGCTCCGAATGTTTTGCAATACAACATATTAAATTTTCAACTAATTTGGCCGTGAATTAATTGTTATAAGATTTGTGCAGGGTTTTTTTTTTTTTTTGTGGAAAAAATTTCTGGCCAAGTTAATAATATGTAGTAAGTAGTACATTATCATGTTTTTCAGAGCGCAGGCATTTTCGGGATACCCCATTCATTTCTCTCTTGATAGTAAGCTTTAATTAGCGAGATTGTTTTATTGAAACCAATTAAAATATAAGTAATTTAGTTGTATTTTTATTTTAAATTACATTGCTTATTTAAGTGGTTTGATTTCCTAAATTTTTTAAGGTTAATGATTTTAATAGGGCTTGTAGAATTTTTATTAATTGGTTGGTTAAGGTACCATCATAATTAGGCTGGATTATGGTGCTTTAAAAAAGTATGTAGTTTGTGAAGCTTATTTACAAACTATATAAATTTGTATTTTTCTTAAATTAGTTATTCATGAAAAAATCTGGATTCTTAAACATCTATGCCTTGTTGGATTTGAACATTGGTAAATGAGGCTAAGCAGTTTTACTGTAAGGCAGCTTTCAGATCTTGTATTAAAAATCACAGTAGATCCAGATTCTGTATGACTAAAGAAAACTATTTATAATTTTATTTCTACTTTTTTACTTTCTTTAATCACCTTCGTACATTCATTATTATTTGTGTACAACAGAATTTAATCTCTGTGATACACATCAGTATGTTTTCCTGGACAAGGATTTAAAAAATTGTTAGAGCCTAATATTTCCCCAGAATACAGTTTTTTTTAGAAAATAACATTTTCAAAATATTTTTAGGAAGTAAAGTTTGTATTTTGTTTAACTTTTTTCTTTAACAAAGAAAAAAAAATCATTTGATTTCACACAATTCTTAAATAAGATGTGTTAAAAATAATAGAAATCAAAATGTATTGCAATAGTAATACATTATAATTACAATTTGTAAAGAGACACATTTGTTTACCTTAACGTTTTGTAGCAATTCTTTTTATTTAATTAGACCAAAGTTCGCGAAATTGGACTTGTTCCACACTCCTGGTTTTGGATATATCTGTTGTTCTAGCCATTAGTCAAAGATTAAATGAAAAATAAAATTAAAAAACCTTAGTTTTCTAGTGCAGTCATGAGATATTTAATAAAAATTTATTCTCAATATTTTTAAATTGCTAAATAGCAAAAGGGTAATAAATTAAATAGTCTTTGACAATTTTAATATTTATTTCAATAGTTAGGCAACAAATGTTGTATACATGAAAATATGTGAAACAGTTAAGAAAAAGTTTGAACTTGTATTATCATTTGAATATTTTCTTTACTGAAGATTGATAAATTAAAACTTTTAGTGCTGTAAAATTGCTCAATCTCACTGCTACTTCAGCAAAAATGTGTACTTATTAATAGTGTGTGTAAATAAGTTAGGTTCACTTTTTTTTGTTAGTACCTTATTGAAAACAATCATATCACATTAAAAATAATTAGGGGTACAGGAAAGAAACATTTTGTCTTTCGACCTTTGTTCCTCAGAGCAGCATTGGCCCAATGGTTAGGGCACTGAGCTATCAGTTTGAAGGATTGGGGTTCTGTTCCTTGTGATGGCTTGAATTTTACCCAGCTTAGATCAATGGGTGCTTGTTTACTGGAATGAATAATTGCTCCAGAGTGAATAATAGTATCATTTTCTTTAAAAAAAATGGATTTAAGCAATTAGATTACCTATCTCCTATTTAATTACAAATATCCTTATTTTGGTGAAATAATATCTGTCCTCCTTTTGTATCAGGAAATGAATCTGCCATTTAGCTCCTTTGTTGTCAGTTTTTATTTAACACAACTGTCGTACCATTAAGGTAAATTAACTGATGTAACCGTTAATCTTCCTTATAATAATCTGTCCTGTTATTATAAGAACTCTTTCTAACTAAAATTGCCTATTGCTATGGAAATAAGAATAATTAGATTTCTAAAGGAATTGTGGATGAAAAGAAAATTACATGGATACTGTATCTAGTTGGTAAATTTATAAACTGCAAAATTTATTTGTTTTTTATGCTGCTTTTAAAACTGATAGCAAACTAAGCGTTATAGCTGATATTTGGAATCCCTATTGAAATTTAAAATAACAACTTATAGCAAATAATATGCTGTTTTTAAAACAGTTGGGTTTCCAGGGGTGATTGTGGGTCCAACTCAAAAATCCTGAAATTTTCTTGAGTAAAATCATTGAAAAAATTAATATCTTTATAAATAAATTTAAATCATTGAAATTTTCAAAACATGATATTCTAAATGAATTATATGCAGCATAATGTAAATGAAAAATTATGTGTAAGTTTAATCTAATCACATTTATTATTCTACCAGGAAAAATATTTACAAATAAAAGAGATGCCAAGTATAAATTCTAGTTCTAATATTTTTATATATAAATGTGATCGATAATTTCTTGAAACATCAGGACTTAGGATTTTCGGAATTGCGGTTAGCGAAAAATACGGATTTTTTCCGGAGCACAATCACCCTTGGTTTTCTTAGTTATTCATGATTATGATTAAGTTTTAACTATTTTTGGCTATGGTGCGAAACATTTAGACGAATAAAAACTATTTTGTGAAAATGCAAAGCAGTTACCCTAATGCTACATTTAAACAAAAAATTTATATTTCCAATAGTTTTTTGCCTATTTCAAAGTCTAGTCTATAACATTCAGCTAGAAAATGTATAATGTTAAAGCTTTGCTTTTTTTCTTTTAATTTTTTCCACCATCCTATTCAGAACTGAAATCACACCAGTTAGGGAGAGTTCTTGTGATCTGTAATTTCAACAAAATCAAAATTAAGCCCTGGTTCTCTACATTACAACATTCTGCATACAAGTTGCATTGTATGTAATTTTATAAGACTTACACGTGTTGTGATTTTTAATTTTATCATTGTATCACATTTTCTTCGATATTGTTTACCAGTGATTGTGATACTTGATTTTTGTTAGTGTTATAGATAGTTTTTTGTAAATAATCTGGAACAAAGTATTTTGATTTTATCCTTTTGTTTCAAATTGTTATACATGAGATTTAGTTATATCTATTGTAAATATTTTAAAAATAGAAACTATATATTTTGTGTATTATTTTAAGTTTATTTTTGAATGTTAATGAAAACAGTAAAATTAAAAAAAAAAATGTTCACACTTCTAAGTTTTCTTCTTGGATATAAAATTTTTTTCACAGATCCCAGACAAACAAATTTAAATGTATAGTCTGATACAATTATTAAGCCTCACCAACACTATTTGAGAAAATACTAACTAAAAGGTGTCCAATTGACTGAGTTTTAATTCCGTTGAAGGCTAACTTGTCTATTCGTACCCAAACGTTAACTGATGACAGTTAGTTCGTGATTGCAATGCTAAGTTAACTCGTCATCAGTGTTTAAGCATGAAAATTTTACTTGTGTTTGGATCTTACGTTCTTGGATGGTTCAAGGAGGTGACCTCATATTTGTGCAGATATTTTAAGTTACACAAAATCCATATTTTCTCTGAATTAAGAAGCATCTTTTTTTTTTCTGACAGATTCGGATTTCTGATCTCCAAAACATAGGAGCTGGCTGCAATCTGGAGATTCCCCTTAATGTTATTTTTTGCATATTTCGCCACGAGTCTATAACTAATCAAAATATTCTTTTTGTGCAAATTCGTTTATCCAAAGATAATTTCAAGCAAAAAATACTTTTGGTAAATATTTACTGGTCAAAAAATTTGAATTTTAGATATACAGTTTTTTGCATTGTTTTACAAGGCTTGTTGTAGGCTAGCCTATTTCAATCAAATTGTTTTACAATTTGATTGAAATAGGCTAGTTCCTGAGAAATTGAATTTCAAAGAAGTCAGATTTCTCAGGAACTATACCTCAAATTTTGTACTTTGCCATGCAAAATAACAAACTTCAAAAAATAATGGAAAATATTTTCTTTAAAATTATAAAATTAATGTTTATGAAAAGTTATATTTTATGTGGCTATCCATACATATTTTGAGGGTCGGAAATCTGTGTCCTTAAATAAAAATGTATGTTTATTTATAGTAAATAAGTTTTAGCCCGATTTCGTAATTTAAAATATTAGCATATTCGAAGTCACCCCCTTGAATGTGAAGATCTGATCATTAGATCAAAAGTTATTGAGGGTGGGTTTTTTATACACTGTACCTAAAACTTCATTGGAGTTATTACTAATGTAAAAGTTTCTCTTCAGAATTAAGACAAGAATTCCTATCGGTCTAAAGTTAAAACCAACAAAAAATATTTTACAAGAAACAATTATAGGAAAACAACTTTATTTACAATCACAAGTTTGAACAAAAATAACTGTACACCCACATGTTTAGTACAATTAAAAATATGCTAATCATTAAGTAAATGGTTATAAAGAGAAAAGCCTACTGTTTGGCATCTCCCATCAAGTAGTGTCAGATTCACAATATTCTTCATATCAATTTAAAACTATCATTGCACCTGAAATTATTTGCCTATAAATATATGTAATTGAGTTTTCTGATATTGGAACACGAATTAAGGAAGAAATTGGAAGTTAACTATATTAATCGGAAGATCATAGTAAAATAGGTGTATCGGAGAAGGCTGACTTTATTTCTAAGACACATGTATAATAAACTACCTTAAATTCAATCACTAAACCTTTGAAAAGTTTTCAGAAATTATTGGAAATTAACATTTTAAATTTTGTAATAACAGTTTAGAAACAAGAAATTTTTAAGTAAAAAAGCTACTTAATGCTGGAACAGTATTCTATACACAGACTAATAATTCTTATACCCTAAATTGATTTTTAAAATCAAATTGACATATTCATAAATTCAGCAAGTACTTTGAACACAAAATAACAAATTCATTTAAATTATATATATTTTTTTTAAAGAAAATTAAAAGCTATAAATTACACAAACCAAATGAGAAAAGTTATAGGTTAGCTTATTCAGGGGAATTAAGTAGCTTCTTAGTGACTGAAAAAAATTAGTTTATTTGCTGTTAAAGAACTGAGATTTAGTCTTTAATTTTGAAACTTGGCTGTACACAAATTCAGCTCTACTATGTTACTTATAAACTTTCGTTCAGTTAAATAAAAATCCTGCTACACTGGCTTCCAAAGGGGTTTTAACTATCATAATAAAATGACCCAACACCCAATCTCACCCCACCCTTCACACAATACTGTACATAAATCATCTGTATATAGAATCTTTAGTAACAAGTATTACGGTAATCAATTCTCAGACTTAGTATTATGATTTTTTTTAATATTACAGCTGTATATCAGCTCGAGTTATTTATTTTTGGTTACTTTCTCTTTTATTAGAGCTCCAGTGTTCTATCTCCTTTTATGGCTTGATACCCACTAAGTTTAAGATCAAATTGTCTGGCCAGTGTGCTGACCACATTACTGCAATCATGCTGTAGATCTCGAAATTGTGAAGCCATGACTTCAGTTATTTTTTTGGTTAACAATTGGCTAGAGTCTGCCATTATCAAAGATAAGTTACATGAGCTGGAAGCCAGTGTCAATATTTAAATTAGGACTCCAACTGTTTACAAATAGAGTTTGTAGTTTTTTTTTTTAGAATAATTATTTCATAAAAATGAAACTATACCTCCCTAGTATCAAAGTTGCAATAAAAATCATCTAATATTGGAATAAATTTGATTGAATTTATTACTAAAAGTTTAGATAAAAACATTCATCACATTTAATTAGAGGAAAACCTAAAACTGAAATAGTAATTTTAATAAACTAAGAATGTATAAAAATGTTATACATTGTTTATCAAGAAATTAACAAAATATAATGTATTGCATTTAAAAAAATTGTGATTTAACCAAAAAGTAATGCTAAAACAAAACAATGGTACAACAAAAAAGTATTGACATACTTTCTCAGTTTGTATAACAAGCTCTTGCAAAAGAAAAGCGATGGCGATAACAAAAAAATTAAGTTCAAATGTCGCAGTCAATTTCAGAGATTGACTGACGAGTTCAACAAAAGAGATGGTTTCAATGAATCCTATTTCTACTCGTGATTTGGCATCTGGTAATGATGATTGACCAACAGTTGAAGTGACTTTTACTGGTACAACTGAAGGCAACTTGTAATAATAAATGATGAGAAAAAGGAAATAAAAATGAACTGACTGGATATTAATGACTAACAATGTAGATTTCCTTGGTCAACAAAGCAATCTTAAAAGAAGACTTCATTAGAGAAAATTTAAAATAAGCTAGTGTTGAAATATCAGTTCAGTCATTGTTTGTCACTGACAGGAGTTACTAACATGTAAGTCAAAGTCATCACTCACATGAACCATGGGAACATGTAAGTCGTCGATAAGAGGGGAAGATTTCATATCACACATGGCTAACTCTTTCATTTTCCATTCCCAATCTAGTTTTTGTACTGCATGCAAAGATTCAGCTTCATTATGATGCCGTAGCAACATTGCCTCCTGAAAGAACATAAGTTTTTCAAGTTCTTACTTTTTACAAATATTAAAGTTTAAAAAAAAACCATGCAATGTTATAGATCAGAAGTGTGAAAAATATCTGCTTAACATAGTTAAATAATAAAAAGTATTTTGTTCTCATAACATTATGGAAATTACAATTTTGGTGATTTGTTTCAATCACAAAATTTAAAACAGCAGAAAGTTTCAAAAAGACATTCCTTTTTTATTGAAAAAAAGTTTCTGTCTCTAATTTTAAATTAAATAAAGACCTTTGTACTTAAAAAACATTCAGTAAAAAAAAAAAAAAAAAACCAATTAATATATGGAAGACTTCCCCTTGGCAGAATTGCAGCGACATTGTCGCGGAACATTACAAAGTTCTAGCAGAAAGATTTTTCTTTCGAAAAGTAAAAAATTTTAGTTTTCTTTTCCACAGAAATTGTCATGCAATATTTAAATCACGTGTTTGAATAATCACTTTTTGATGCGCTAAATTTATGCTGATAGCATCGTAAATTGATGGAATTTTTTTATTTAATTTCACATGGCTTTTAAATATTCGATATATTTCAAACAATATGGACAATTCGAATTGTGCATTTGAGTACTTATTTTTTAAGGCTATGATTCTATCAAAAATTTTGGCAGTTGTTGCCATTGATTTCTCCATAGTTTTAAAATCCGATATTTTTTATGCTATATTTATTACAACAACCTAATCTCGAAACGTAGCATGCATTTGAGAAATCTCTTTTTGAGGAGTGCGATTCACGTGATTTCGTTGTCTATCTTTTTTTTCTTCTTTCGGATTTCATGATTATTTGCGAATTGCGAAGAAGGAAATAAATAGTGAGTTTTCCCCCAGCAAAAAGCATGAATATTACTCATAATATAAGAATAAAATTTTTTTACATGTTTAATTAAAAATTATAATAGTTTTTTGTTGTTGCTGTAAACACAGCGCTTTTGTTATTATTAAAAGTATCTTGCAGAAAGAGATTAGTGCTAGAGTTTTGTCGCAGATAGCTAAAAAAAATTCTGCCACAGGGGAAGACTTATGATGATTGGTTAAGAAATGAAATTGTAAAAAATTATTTTATTCAAGTAGTAGTACATTGGACTAAAGCTACACAACGGTCTGGGAAATAGCCCTGAAGGTGATCCAAAGGCAAGCCATCACAATTTTGATCATCTGCAAAAGCGATGGCTCTCTTGTTTTGGTAGCTCAACATCTTCACGCCAAGTCATGCGCTTAATGGCATAAAAATTTAACGAGGACCAATAACACATACATTTAGTCTTTTCACTGACGATCAAAGTGATCATTCACCTGCTCACTGACTACTGAAAGTGATGCTTTATAACAAAAGGAACATTAGAAAAAAAAAACATGTAATTGAAACTTTTGTTGTTCACATATTCAATTTTAAAAATAGATTGAGGCTTTTAGAAATTTTTTTTTGTTATATTAGTTACTGGAATGAAAAAATAATTAAAATACACACAGTTCAAATGTAAAGCAACACACATTAAAAAAAATAAGACTTAATTGAAGTTAATTACGGATAAAATAATATATATTTCTTAATCATCCTATCATTATTTATCTTGTTACTTTGTCACTAAAATTTAAAAAAAAGATGGAAGCTTGTTAAAAGACTAACAACTTTAGAATCGGATACAAACCAAAATAGAAAAAAAAAATCTAATTAATAAGGGAATTGAATTAAAAAATTTTTATACACATTTAATGAAGATCCTAGTAAAAACAAACTCATATGAGAAACTCACAACACTGAAATACAGTATTTTATTTATTTATTTATTTATATATATATATATATTTTTTTTTTTCTTCTTTCCGAGTTGGAATTTGGTAATTATGAAAAATTGCTGAAGTGACTTAACACATACTGATAATTCTTAAATTGCTTTAAGAGCGAAGCATTTTTTTTATTGAAATAAAGAAAACCTGTAATTTTTTCATGCACGAGAAAGAAAAATGACATAAGAGTGTTTTACTTCACACGAACCTTTATTTTCTCCCACTTATCATCTACGTCTTGCAACCATGATAAGAAGAGCCGTCCATTGTATCGAGACCTCACATTTTTATCTTTATCATCCTGTACACAAAATTTGAGTATTAATAAAACACTAATATTGAAAGATATAATTGAATACAAGACAAAATGGATTTTAAAAAAATAGTAATGAAAATTTTTTAAGGGTGGCAGCCTAAAAAGATGCTCTTGGAACAAACAGAAATTATCTTATACAGATACCTTACTATTTATGCATACTACATATGGAATGATTCATATTTTAATGAAAAAATAATGTCTTTAATTTAATGGATAGTCAAAAATATTAGTACAAATTTATTAACAATTTTTTATAAGGATAGATAGTTTTTACCACATTTTTAAGTAAATATTACATTTGATGTAATGTCACTTATTCATTACATAACTAATAAAATTTGTTATTTATGATAAATTTTCATGTAGAAACCTTACAACTACCTGGGATGGATTGATAATTTTATAGAACTCAAAACGCCAAAAATTAATCAAGAGTTTGGAATGGTTTAACTGTAAATAATTGTGAACAACAACCGAATTCATGTGCAATTACTTTACTTATCACTTTAGTTAAAAAGGTAAAAGAGATATGAAAAATTCTTTGATGTATCTATTTCAATTTAAACTTTTTGCCAATGAAATGTAAATTAAGGAGAAAAATAACCACAAGAAAATTGGGAATATAAATGTTCAACTTGAACCTATTATAGAAATTCACCACATATAACTTAATTTGTTATTTAAAACAACTTACTACAAACCAGCAAATAGATTTATAACTACATTTGAAAATAGTGTAGCAATTAAATATATAAGAATAGAATATTGATATTTAAATAAATAAATTAAAAAAACAGGTTTTACTAATTTTTATAATTTAGATTAAACTCGCAAATATAACAAAAACAAATTAAATTAAAGCAATGTTTATAGAATTTTAAAAAATTATACGAAAAGTTTTTCTAAGCATCAACATTTAACTGAAATTGCAATAAAAGTTGTTTTCAAATTAAACCCCTTCAAATTATGAAGCTACACAAGAGGCATTTAAGGAAAAACAAACTTTATATGATTAAAAATAGGATTTGAATAATATAAAATTACTTCTAAAACATTGCAATATTAATAACAGAATTTTCAATCAGTATTGATATAAATCAATGATTTAAATGAAAAAAAAAATTACTGTTAGCTACATCTAAGAGTGCATACTATTGCAATATATCAAGAATAAATAACAAATTATTAACGTAAAAAAAAAAATAATAATAATAATAATTTGGAATTTTACAAATTGTAGATTAAATTTTTTTACAGGAACATATCAGCAAAATTTTATGCAGAAAAAAAATTACCTCTAAAACATTGTAAATTTCTTCATCTTTTAAAATACTACACACAGATAAAGGAACTGTTTGATTAACCATTGCACGAGCAGCACGGCCATGAACCCTTAAAACTTCTTGCTCTGCTGAGAGAACCAGTTTTTCCTAAAAAATATGTAACTTCTTAAGAAAACATACACATTTCAAGCCATTAATGATAAATTAATATAATCTGTGGAGGGAAATTTTCCAGAAAATGTGCAATAAAATTTCATGCACATTGTACTTACAATAGCTTACTGTTTTTTAGTAATGATATACTTATAATAGCTGACTGTGTTTTAACAATAGAATAATATTAGCAGGAATAAAAATGAATAAAAAATAATAATAAATTATAATAGTAACTGGAATTAACATTAATTATTATTTTGATTAACATATTCAGCAATTTCACTAAGTTTTCTGATTCTTATGTTAATTGATTTTAAATGACATTACCTATAGAATTTTAAATTGGAATCATGAAGAGACAATATAAAAGTTTCATATCCTATTTAAAATTATGAGTTTAAACAAAAATTAATGATAATAAAATATTAAATTTCAAATGCAACTAAACCAGTTTATAAAAATAAATTTTTGAACAACCCCTAATTTATATTTATGATTAATGAAACATATTTTTATAAAAATAAAAATTCTTTTATTTTATAAAAATATGAACATTAATCTAGTATAGTTTTTTAAAAAAAAATTAAAATATGAACTTCTCTTTCTTTTTTATTATACATTATTGAATTTGTTGAGTTAGTAGTTTAAAGCATGAAAATAGTGAATGAATATCTAATTAGAATTAATTCAAAAAAATATTTTTTCATAAAAAAAACATACTTTTTTTAAAAAAAATTTCCCTTATATAAATTATTGATTTAGCTCATATAAATTTTTGTGCAAATTGAGAGCATTAAAAATTGAGAGCTCAAATTTTCAATTCAAAATTCTAAAGAAAAAAAGAATTGTGTTCAAAAGCTCATGAGGGCTGCAGATTGCCAACCCAATTTATGTTAATAAACATTGCTAGGAGTACAGAAAAGTCTCCAATAGTCTCTTTTCCCTGAAAATAGTTGCTTTTTTAGCCTTTCAGGCAAAAAAAGTTGCCATAATTGCCACAGGGTGAAAATTTACATTCTAGTTGTCTGAGGCAATCCCGGATATTGTATTCTATAAAACCAATACAACTTGAACAATATGTAATTAAAATTTCAAGACATAAATGAAAATAAAATGTATATAATTACATACCCTTTCTATTAAATGTTGCAATCTTAATTTATATCTTTCTTTTTCTTGTTCTACAAAAAGATCTTTTATTGTACCTTCTAAAGACTGAGGTGGAGATATCTGCAAAATTAATTTATGGTGATTAATGGTTTAAATTTATGAAATAAATATCAAAAAATTTATCACATTAAATTTTACCATTGGTACAGATAAGCGACTAGCAGGATTTCCTTCCAAGACATATGAGCACCTATTTATAAGATAATCCTTATAACCTTGAGGAGGTTTAGGATGGACAATAAACATTCCTTTTCGTCGTTTGTCAACCTATAGAAAAAGTTGAGCATTAAAACAAACAAAGTAATAATATTAACAGGGAGGGGGGGGGGGCACTCTATAAAAAAAAAAAAAAAAACTAAAATTTTCAGATTTCCAGAGCAAAATTCTAAAATTGATCACAAATTTCCATGATTTTAATCAAAATTTTAAAATTTATGCATAAATTATAAAAGTAGAAAATGTTTTTAACAATAAAATTGTTTTTTCAATTGCAATTTATTTATTGTTAATCTGTAAAAGTTTCTTAAGTTTAAGAAAAAAATAAAACTTATAATTTGTTTTAATAGATTTATTATTAATTCATTTAAAAGCTCTAAACATTAATTGATAATCAAAACTTTCTCATCTTAATGAACAAAAAATTTCATTGAGTATGAACTGTGTGTGTAATCATTATTAATTAAAATACTACAGAAATTAATTATGGGATTATTAAGGATGCTAATTTTCCTAAGAATTTTAGTCACTTTAAAATTCAATGATAATCCCAGTTTCCAGCCACTTTGTATTAAACATATTAATTCCTTTTTAAAAAAATGCAGATTGTGTTATAAATTTTTTTCTTCTTCCAATTACAGTAATATAATGAAAAAGATGAAATAGAAAAAATATAATGTAATAAATTCTGATTTTAAACAACACTCTCAAAGCAGAAATTTAGCAGATACTATAAAAAAATATATTACTGAATTGTGATTTAAATTATTAGCAACGAAATTAACAGGGTGCATTGACAACATTTTCAACAGAATTAAATAAAAATGTTTACTTAACAAAAACTTATACAAGATTATAAAAACTTTTTAAAATGTCCCAATGGAAAAGCACCTATAAGGGATTTAGAAAAGAAAAATTAAAAATAAGACTCTTAAAGGACTTAAAAAATTTTGTGCCCCTGATTAATAATTTCTTTTGAAGAATTCCATAGCATTAATCTTTTAAAAAATTTTCTTAAGCATTACAGGTTAGATAAAAACTAAAATAGCTTACATTAAACTGCTTGTAGACTTTTCTCTAGCGAAAAATATTTTTATAATAAACTTATCTTTATAGGCATAACAAAAAGAATAAATGGATGAAAAATTAGAAAAACAATTTATAAAAATAGAGTATCATAAGCGGGGAAAATTAATTTCTGTTTAATAATGCATACCTGCTTCCTAATATTTAAAAACATTTGATAAGAGTTCAGTTGCTGATATTGCTGTTGGGAATCCTCTCCACTTGAAGATGCCGCAGAAGATGGATTTTGTGAGCCACCTTCGTTACCACCCTCCCTAGCTCGCAATTTTCTCTTTCTTGGGTGAACATCAGTCTGAATTTGTAGCTGATCTTCATTAGAACTTTCACCCGATCCTTCAGTTTTTGTAGTGCTAGAAGTAACTACATTAGAATTAGTTGCTTCAGTGCTGCTACAAGGAGCAGGGTTACTGTTACTGCCATTATTGTTGTTACCATTATTACTACTACTGTTGCTGCTGCTACTACCACTACTAGTATTACCATTACCTGAGCCTGACATTGCAGCCTGCATGCGCTGGCTGCTACGAGTCACACGCTGGAATCTTTCTTCAGGAGGATGATTTTCTTCCTTAGATTTACTTGGAGTTTCTGATTTGACCATTTCTTTATTTGCTTCCGAGCAAAAAGATCCAGTCACAGGCTCAGAGGTAGTGTCCATAGTTTCAGCGCAAGTCGTATTAACAACATACGGCAACGAATGTTTGGAAGATGAAACCTTATTTCTTTCCCGAGTTTCCAGCTCCAGAGAGCCAGAACCAGGTGGAATGACAATTTTTAAAGGAGGAACTTTGGGTGAATGAGGTCCAATGGCAGCTGCGGCAGCATTATTACCAGTTTCTAAATTGATTTCAGTTGCATGAGCTTCGGCATCGCTAGGATTACTCTCAGTATCTGAACTGGACATACTGCCCCTCTTGCGTGTCTTTGGGCTTCGCTGTTCACCATGACCATCTGCTTGGGAAGTTTTGCTTGAAGGGGATTTATGCCCCTTACCAGTACTATGTTTGCTTTGATTACTATCGTTGCTTTTCCTCCTCTTTCGCCTGTTCTCTTCTTTCTCAATATCACTCACACAATCCCTATCTTTATTAGAGTCATTAGATGTACGCCCACCATTAACTTTAGATGCTACACTTTCAGACGTGTCCATCTTTTCAGGAGATGCAGACTTTTCAGATCCTTCAGGCTCCTCACTTTTCTTAGTCTCTTTTTCGGCCACTTCGACTTCTTTTCCACTTGTGCTACTCACGGCTTCACACTTAACAGTAGCTAATGGCCCTTCACTTTCGGAAGGCACACTTTGTGTAGATGAAACAGTTGCGTCGTCTTTGCGAAAATCGTAAACATCACCTTTTGTTTCCATTGTAACACAATAAGAGGGATATTTAGGCTGAGATGAGCTAATGTCATTAACCTTGGCACTGCTTGAGCTTTTGTCATCCCTCGATCGGATAGACTGAAATCGAAGAGTCAATCTCGGAGAGGTGGGTTTATCTGCACCTAGAACAAAGAGGTCTATAGTCTTTCAAACATAAATTTACATCACATAATCATTATACTTAAATCTACATTAATTAAAACTAAAACAAAAATTTTAATATTGGGCTATTCCATGAGACAGAAATTTCCAGGTTTTATAGAGAGATCTATAAAACCTTTCCAATGGAAAGGGTAGAAAATAAATTATACTTTAACAGAACAAAACATCTGTGAATTTCTATGCAGTAGATTTCGAATTTAGAAAAATATTCGAACTTCTGTTCTAAAACAATACAAAGTTAATTACTGTTGTGCAATTTAAGAAAAAAACAAATAACATAAGTGCTTTTCACTAGATTTTGAGGAAAAGGACTTACATCAGTTACATACAACAAAGACATTCAACAGTTTTCAAATTTAAGAACATATTTCTCTGAAAACGTTGCAGTTTAAGGGAAGGTTTTAATTTTTATTTTATTTCTTTACACATTAATAAAATACATAAAACTTTAACTACTTTAAGTTTCACAATGAAGTACTGAAAAAAAAATTTTTTTTTCAACAACCAGTATTTGAATAATTCAGAAAAATATATATTTTATGACTGATACCAAGTATTGCAGGAACAATTATGTCTTAAATCAGAGAAACAATTATCTCCTTTATGGTGACACGATCTGCATGGTGTTATTAGTTAACTAATTTATTTTCATTGATTGAGTACCTAAACAAGGTTAAAATAATACAAATTTAGAAAAAATGAAAAATCTAACTCTCATGTGCACATTTCAACAATTTAAATTCAAATGCATTGCAAGTTAAATACAGTTAGGAAAAAATACTTCAAAATTCAGACTAAACTTACAAAACCTAGTGACTTTTTAATGTGTAAGTGTAGGAAAATTCAAATTTACCTTTATGTATTTGAGTATTCGGTGAATTTTTTCTCATGGTAAGGTCACATAAAGCTGAGGTAGGCCGGCAGGGTGACGTTTCGCTCTGCCCGTTTTCCACAGCCTCAGGTGATCTGAGGTAGTCTTTATGAGGTGAAGATACTCCTGAAGAAAAATAATAATTGAAAACAGAAATATTAAAATAATTCTATTAATTTCAATAACATGTTTTTTAAATTGAAGTTTATATTTAAATTTAAAAAACTGAACACAATTGTTTTCTGCCTATTGGAGACTAATTAATTATTATAAATAAAAAACTACTTGATCATTAAAACAAAAATATCAAAAGAAATGTTTGTAAGACAATGCATAAAATTTTTTTTTCATTCCATACATAAAAGTGATTAAAATATACAGGAGGCAAATTAATAAACTTTTACTCATTTATACCTACCGAGTGAAACTTCTTTACGGCTAATTTAGAAATTTTTTTCAAAATTCAAGTTTGCATTATGTTTTATTATTTAATGGGAGGGGTTGAACAAAATTTGCTTACTGCCAATATTTTTTATTTATTTATCTTTTGAAACAGCTTTTTCAAAACTAAACTTAATTTATGCTAAATTTTTTGAGGAATCTTGTGGAAATCAATATAAAATCTAGCCTAAACCAATTTTAAAAAAATCAAACGAAAAATGACTCTATAAGAATTTTGTATTAAGCGTACAATTTATTTTTTTCTCTCTCAGATTCTTAAACATGCATGGAACATACACTACTCACAAATATTTGTCAAATAATATTGTAAGGTACCTAGAACTCTTAACTTTAAAAGTAACAAGTGTTTAAGACGAATCAAAAATTAAAATACGAGAATTGAAACAAACTGCAACATTAAATAATTACTGAAAGGTGTACAATTTGAATAATGCTATCTAAAATGCTCATTGTGAAATGAGCTATAGATTTAAAAATTGATGCATTTGGGAATATACTTTACATTTAGAATGATAGGTTAAAGTCTGGAATGAATTCTACTCACCATTGTACTGTGGTCCTTCTGTCACAAAATATATTTTAATTTTTAACAGTTAAATAAATATGGTACACTGCTTTACATTTAAATATATATAGTGCACAGCCTTACAATTGCTAAGGAACAACTGATTTATGCAAAGTTCCAGACAGCCCACCAATAACCGTAACATCAAGCTCTGTTGAGGTTTGAGTTCGAGATTAGTTAGATAGTTTGAGTTTCCTGTGCTGGCAACATCTTATTGTTTTTTATATTCTTTTTGATGTAAATAAAAGTTAAGTTTTCAGTTTGTTCTACGTGACTTTCAGTCTGATTTGCTCTCAACAAAATCCAACATTTGGTGCCGAAATAACTCGGTGAGTCATACTGAACTTGTTATAATTACTTTCGTCAAAAATCTGAATTGGAATGGCTACCGGTATTGAAAAACTTGTAATATTTAAGCGCAAACGAACAACGCTACGTACCGCCATTACGAAACTAACGACGAAATTGAACGATGCTGCTAGTACACAAACTGAAAAGGAATACAATATTGAACGTTTACAAGATAAAATTAAAGAATTAACCTTGGCAGACGATGAAATACATAATTTTTTAAATGATGAAGAATATCAGGAAGATATAATAGAATGCGAAAGATACACAGAATATGCTCATTTGGCGTTATTTAATTTCAAAAGAACAGCGAATCGGAACACGAATTCAATTTCTGAAACATCGCCAACAGCTGCCAATATAAATAATTTTTCGTCTTCGCCTTCAAATGTTACAGTAAAGTTGCCTACAATAAAAATAAATACGTTTTACGGCGAAATTGAAGAATTCCATAGTTTTTGGGAGCGTTTTGAAAACTGTATCGACAAAAACGAAAGTTTATCGCTGATTGACAAGCATGTTTTTTTGCGGGGATATTTAGATGGAGAAGCAAAACGAATAGTTGATGGAATTAATATAACTGCAGAAGCATATGCAACAACAAAGAATATTTTGAAATCGAAATATGGCGATAAAGATAAAATAATACAGGCTCATCTCGATTATTTAGAAAACCTAAAACCTGTCAAAAATCACTCTCCAGCAGCAATAAATGAGTTATATATTGATTGTAATCGAAGAATACAGGCTTTAGATGCTTTAGGAGAAAAAACTCAATCATACGGAAGAATTTTGGCTCCTAAAATACTTCGTGCTTTTCCTCATGAAATCTGTCGTAACTGGATTGTACATGCCAAACGTGAAAATTTTGGTGAAAGCGATATTTCAAAATTAATGAAATTTTTATCAGAAGAGGTCGAGGGATCAATTACTGCAAGTAATATTAAAGGTTCACTAGCTCCAGACTATCCTGTTAAATCTTCCTTAGAAAATTTTAATGTGAATTCTAAATCAGTTACCAAAAGTAAAATAATGTCACCCTTTTGTCCTTTCTGTGAAACTGTCGGACATTGGCCTCAACAGTGCAATGTTGTAACGGACATAGACGTGCGCATACGGAAATTGAAGACTAGTAATAGATGTTTTTTGTGCACCAACCGAGGACATACCAAAAAAAATTGCCCCCGAAGAGAAAAATTTCGCTGTGCCAAATGCAAGAGAAAACACCATACATCAATATGCAAACCTGTAACCAATGAGCAGCCTGTGGCTACATCTACAAACAAAATTGATGTATCGCCTTCCAGTTTCGTTCATTTGCAAACCGCACGAGTTTTCATAACTGGGCCCACTGGCATTACAAAACTGACACGTTGTCTTTTGGATGGTGGAAGTCAATCTAGTTTCGTTTCTTCTAATCTTGTGGATACTTTAAAACTTCCAGTCATTTCAACCAGACATTTGGACATTCAAGCCTTTGAATCCCCAGCTAATGTTGGCTACATGCGAAGACAAGTCAAATTTCAGTTATCAAGTATCTGGGACAAATCTAAAGTTTATGTTACTGCATTTGAAAGCTCCAACAAATATGCATCACACCTACCTTCATCAACGGATGTTTCACTCTTTGCTAAAAACAAGCGAATGAAACTTGCTGATCCAGATGATTCATTGTCGAACTTACCAATTGAGATTTTAATCGGTGCAGATTACTACTGGATTGTTATGAATTCTGAAGCTCCAGTCAGGTTGTCGGATTCTCTGGCCTTGGTCCCATCAAGTTTTGGTTGGGTACTTAGTGGAACTCGATCACACGCAACAGTTTCCTTCATTTCAACGGTTCATAATGTTGATGTGGATACTTCAACTCAGGAATTAGATAATGTGGTACGAAATTTCTGGAACTTAGAGAGCATTGGCATACAACCAACACAAGAAAAAATAAGTCCTCACAACTCTGAACTCTTAACGAACTTTCATCAATCTTTTGAAATCATCGATGGTAGAAGAGTTGTAAAATTGCCTTGGAAACCAGAAGTTCAACTTTCGTCGAACAATTATGAAGTCGCAATTCAACGATTTAAATCTTTAACAAGGAAAATGCATGCAAATTCAGAATTCAAAGAAAAATATATTGAGCACATGCAAGATTACATTGATAAAAAACACGTTGAAGTTGTCTCAGAAACACATAATGAAGAACGTTTATTTTACTTGCCCCATCACGCTGTAAAGAAAATCACAAATGGAGAAACTAAGTGGCGTATAGTTTTTGATGCATCTTCACATTCTCCAGGTCACCCATCTTTGAACGACGCTCTTGAAGTAGGACCAAATCTTCCTCCTGATATCTTAGCCACATTGTTGAGATTTCGACTTTCTAAAATAGCAATCACTAGTGATGGGCGACAAGCATTTCTGCAGCTGAGTCTAGCAGAAAAAGACAGAGATGCAACACGATTTATTTGGTACAATACTACATATACTCCTGATGGGAAACTCTGCACTGAAGATAAAATTGTAACCTATCGATTCACACGCCTTCCATTTGGACTCGTCTCTAGTCCATTTTTATTAGCAGCTTCTCTTCGTGAATTAGCTACAAAACACAAACAAGCATATCCTACAGCAACTAGACACATTGAGAATAACACCTATATGGATGATTTTGTAACCGGAACGTCTACAGATACTGAAGCTCTGATTCTTTACCAAGAACTGCAGCAACTTACATCACTTATTAGCCTACCATTAGACAAATGGACTACAAATTCTAAGACTTTGAAAGATATGTGGAAACAAGAAAACGTCTCGTTTAAGGATATTACGCAAGTCTTGGGTGTTAAATGGGATACTAACAGTGATGTTTTTCAAATTGATGTGCAGACAAAAATTGTTCAAGCATGTAAAGAACCAGTAACAAAACGCTTACTACTGAAGTTGATGTCAAAGTTTTACGATCCTCTAGGCTTGTTTTCTCCAGTTACAGTAGTTGTGAAGATATTATTTCAAGATACATGGCTTAGTGGTATTCAGTGGGATGAACTATTACCTCCATCTGTAGCACAGCAGTGGCACAAGTGGATAAATGAATTACACTATCTGAATGAAATATGCATCCCAAGATGGATTGGCTTTTCCGAAAATTCCGACGTTACCATACATGTGTTTTGCGACGCTTCGGAACGTGCATATGGTGCTTGCTTGTACGCGCGTCACGCAGATGATATTTCTACAGAGATCCATCTCATTTGTAGTCGAAATAAACTAGCCCCAATCAAAAGGGTCACCCTTCCGAGACTTGAATTGTTAGCTGCACTACTAGGAGCTCGCCTACTCCGATACTTTTGCAGGGAAACGAACATGAATTCCCACACTGCCATACTATGGAGCGATTCTACTGTAGCTTTAAGTTGGATAAAGGGAAATCCTAACCAGTGGAAAACATTTGTCTGCAACAGAACAACAGAAATTCTTCAAAACACTATTTCAGCACAATGGCGCCACTGTCCCGGTACAGATAACCCAGCAGATTATCTTACTCGTGGTACCTTTCCATCACAGTTATCGATTTTAGAATCTTGGTGGCACGGCCCGAAATGGCTAAAACATGATCCAGAAACTTGGCCTATCAAAGTTTTGTCTACACGTACACAACCTTTAGTTGAAGCTGAATCCCGAAAAACCAAATTTCAATCTTCCTACGTTGCAACTACAGAACCCATCATAGATATATCTCGTTATAGTTCTTATACGAAACTTCTTCGTGTGACAGCCTGGATACTACGTTTTGTATACAACTGTAAGACTCAGCAACGCATAACTCATAAACTGAATTGTAATGAAATAGAGAAAGCTAAAAACTATTGGATACAGACTGTACAGAATCAATGTTTCTCAGCTGAAATAAATGCCTTAAAAGCTAAACGTCCCCTGCCGAAAAAATCCAAAATTTCCTGTTTCAATCCCTTTCTCGAAGATAATTATTTACGCCTTGGGGGAAGGTTGCAATTTTCAAACATTTCTTCTGTCACTCGACACCCTTTATTGCTCGATGGTATACACTATTTTGTCCACCTTTTGATCCAGCATACACACATACGACTTCACCATTTAGGTGTGCGTATAATCCTGTCCGAGTTACGTTCAACCTTCTGGATTTTAAGAGGACGTCAAGCTATAAAGCAAGTTATTCACAAATGCCTACCTTGCAAGCTGTCCAAAGCAAAATACGGAAAACAAATCGAAGCTCCTTTACCTCCTGAAAGAGTTGTACCTTCTGCTCCATTTACTACCACAGGAATTGATTTTGCTGGACCAGTGAATATTCGATGTTTGAAATCAAGAGACACAGCCTACATAACACTATTTACTTGCGCAACAACACGTGCATTACACATCGAACTTGTGTCGGATCTTACCACAGACAAATTTCTTTTGGCACTACAACGTTTTGTTGGCCGCAGAGGACTCCCACACACAATCTATACCGACAATGCTACCACTTTTCATGCAGCAAATAAGGACTTGATTCTGCTATGGCAAGTTCTGTCATCAACTAAAACTCAGCAATACTATGCCCAAAATGGCATAACTTGGAAATTTATCGCCCCACGAGCGGCTTGGTGGGGAGGCTGGTGAGAACGCCTAATCGGAGTTGTCAAGCGATGTTTACGAAAGGTACTCGGACGAGCACTTCTTGACGAGGAAGGTCTGTCCACGGCCCTCATTGGAATAGAAGCCGCTCTGAACAGCCGACCATTGATATAAGAAGATGACAGTTCCACAGCCTTAACACCAAGCCATTTCTTGACAGGACGGAAACTAACGGCCATTCCATCCAGCCCAAATAACACAAAGCTAAGAAAATTCTACAAGCAGCAGCAGGACTTACTCGACTGCTTTTGGAAAAAATGGTCTAAGGAATATTTGCTTCAATTGCGGTCATTTCATCAAGTTCGTAATCAGGACAATATCATTAACATCCGAATTGGCGATATTGTACTTCTACAAGAAGATGTCCGACCACGTCACATGTGGAAGAAAGCTAGAGTGGTGAACTTGCATGAAGGACGAGATGGAAAAATAAGATCCTGTGAGCTGAGAGTTAATGGTCACAATATAACCCGTCCGGTAGCTCTGGTCATCCCCCTCGAGGTCGACCAGGGTGGGGAGGATGTTGAGGTTTGAGTTCGAGATTAGTTAGATAGTTTGAGTTTCCTGTGCTGGCAACATCTTATTGTTTTTTATATTCTTTTTGATGTAAATAAAAGTTAAGTTTTCAGTTTGTTCTACGTGACTTTCAGTCTGATTTGCTCTCAACAAAATCCAACAAGCTCCGAGGGCGTTATCAATGTAAAGGGCAGTGTATAAAAGTTCTTTATTTATTCAAAGCTCATGCTGTTAGGTGTTTAAGCAATATAGAGCAGGAGGTTGTTTAACTTATTTCTGTGAAATTAAAGGTGGTGTTGCAATAATTAAGTGCAAAATAAAAGCTAGATGTCATTTGAATGTCTATGAATGTGGATGAGCAGTTGGACAACTGGTAGCAAGTTAAAGTGCCACCACTGTGACCACAGTAATGGAAGAGCCGAAAAGTGTCATCTTGCAATTAAAAAAGGCCAACGAAGCTGGAAATGCTTTGCAAAAGCATGCCAGTGGTCGTGGTAGGAGCACCACACCTTAAAAGAATCGATATACATCCCCAGTGGCAAAAAGGAACCTAAATGTCACTCCTAGTAAGATAGCTGCAGACCTTACAACCACTAACAATACACAGGTTTCTGCCAGAACAAACTCACGGCAATTAAATCAAGTTGGTAAGAATGCACAGAAGTCTGTTCATTGCATCTTGCTTTAACCATGCAATCGTCGAGAAAGATTACGCTGGTGTAAGAGATGAATTGGTTGGGGTCACCAACAAAGGTTCAGAGCAATGTTCTATGAGGAACCCCCTTTTACTGTGACAAGTTATTCTGGCCACCAGTTAGTGTGGCGAGAGAGGGGAACAGGTTAAGCACAATATATTCACGAAGGTGATTGGTGGGACCCAGACTTGCAGGTGTGGGTAGGCATAATACACAATGACAAAATAACTGAGAACATGTAGAGCTACAACTCACCGGTATTACAGAGAAATTTTTCTGGATCATGTTCGTTGTTTTAAAGCTGTAGTAGATATGTATGCAGTGGCCTGCATATTCCCTAGACCTGAATCTTAAACAGCCTGTCAAGGATGCCCTTGTCAGGCGTTTTTCACAAGGCACTATGTAAGAGCTGACAACAATCGTCAGAGGGGGGTGTGGGGGACAATATTCTTCATAGACAACCCTGATACTTTAGTGGACAGCATAAATAACAGATGCTAAACATGCTTTAGTGTCCGTAGTAATTATACATCTTACTGAGACACTCATAAATGCTTCATTCAGGCAAGAAGATCCATTTCTCATGGCTGTTTGGAAATTATCTTCAGGAGCATATTTTTAATTTTTGATGTGACAATATTTGTACCATTTTGCTTATAATAAATGCACATTCGACTCCACAAAATATGTACTTAGTTTCATTTTTTCAATCAATATAAATTAGTTATTCCAAAAAGTGTAACTGTTCCTTAGCAATTGTCAAGAAATGTAATTACGAAACAAATATTTGGGGGTATTGTGATGAAATTTCTAACCCAGAAAAAAATTAATTGGAATATTATCTCATGTGTACTAAAAGAATTCAAGATCATGTTAATGTATGAGATGTCTTGTGTAAGAGCTATTGTGCATTACGTCTCCTTTACTTTAATTTTCAATTCTAAAACTATCTTGTCCTTTTCAAACATGCCTGGACTGAAAACTTAGTCCAAATTCTGTTGTGATTATTATATCATCTACAGCATATATCTTGTCAATAAAATTATTGAAAAATTTATCAAAATTATTAATTTATTATAGAAAAAAAAATAACAGTGTAAAGCTTTATGAAAATGGCATTAAAATTTTCTACAAAGATTTACGAATGATTTATTATATAATATATGGGGATAAATTATTATTGAACTTCAATTGCCAAAGTTATAAAGAAAAAAAAAATCAAACTTATAAACCTTGTGATTTGTAATCTCGATTAGGTAAAGCAGCTTTTAACAGTTCAACAACTTTTTCAGATCTAGCAACATCAATAGGTGTTCTGTGATTAACATTTGCCTGGAGAGGGTTAGCACCATGTTTTAATAATAGCTTAACAATCTGAAAAAAAAAAATCAAATATAAAATGAAAAGATGTTTTAAATGGTAATGAATGTAAAATATTGCACATTAAGTAACATTAATTAAAATTCTAATAATAAGATTCCACAAGTGTTTGAAAACTACTAGTGCTTGGGATTTAATTATTTGGTACATTTTTATTTTATTTAAAATTAAAGCAGGTCCCAATTTAAAATATAAAATCCGTTTTTGTAAAGATGTACAAGAAAAGTAAATATTTTATTAGAAAAATAAAATTAAAATGCAATTATCAATTGATGTAGTAATTTGACAAAGAATTAAAACCAAATTTTCCATTTCAGGTGACTTAGACAATTTTTTAAAATAGGTGATGCATTTTTGCATATGCACATATGTGATGCATATGCACATATATGTAATGCTGTTCAATAATTTAAAGTATTCTGGCGAGAAAATTTTCAGAATAGGATAAAACAACTATCACTGAGAACTGAATAGTATGCATGTTACTTGAGCAAAAAAGTTAAAAAAGAGTAAAAATCATTAGGCCACTTTAACATAGTTTTAGATTAACAAATATTATGAAAACTATTATGTATCCATAAAAAATAATAATAATGGAAGTTTGAACAAAAAATTAAAAGATAAAGACTATCATAAATTCAAATAAAATAAAACAAATGAAAATATTACGGAACTAACTAACGGATATAACTGCAGTTAGTTTTCAAAGGCTCTCCATAATCCCATCTAACTCACTGTTTGGAAAATATGAGTAGGAAACAAGCACATCTGCTCTAAAAACAAGTTAACAACCAAAATCTTAAAGAATACAGACAGAGAATGACATAAAACACTTACATCTTCATGATCATTAATTGCCGCATCATGAAGAGGAGTATATTTATCTAATCCTAAAGCATTTACGTTTGCTCCAAAATCGATCAACAATTTTGCTACTTTATAATGTCCATGGTTGCAAGCTTCATGAAGAGCTGTCCAACCTAAAATTAAACACACATCTAAATTAATAATTTCTTTCTAAACTATGTTTATTGCACAATATATAATAATTTTTTGAACCAAACAAGCAAATACCAAACTCATACAAATCTATCAAGCTAAATACAGAAGTTGTCTAGGACTTAAGGAAAATTTTGTAAAACATTAAATATAATAGACATGAAAATAACGAGTTGTCAAGTGGCGAGTTAAATTGGAGACTTAAATTCAATTAACTAGCAGCTTTTTTTAAAAATAATTCAATGATAAAAGTAAATCAATATAGAAAGATACTCTGGAAAAGAACTTTCATTAAAACATCTAATTATGATCCTTCAGAATCCATCAATTTGTGATGTAAAGATTCACATGTAAGGAGAGTTCTTTAACAATTCACATATTTCAAACATGTAATGTATACACTAAATGTATTTTGCCACCTAAATATTTTTACATGAAGTTTTTTAAAGTCAGTTTGCTTACCGAAATTTTGTCACATATTTATATTATTGTTGAACAAACTTTTTATAGCCGTAGATTATTTCTTATATGAATATTTTAAAAAAATTAAGTTTAATCTAAACAAAAAAAAAGTTTTCAAAAAGTGACTGTTAAGTGAAAAGGACTCATTGACATCAGTCACCGACTCATTAGGTTTGAGAAAAAAAGGGGTTAAGTCATTAATCTACCGGCTACTGGCTATTAACTGAAAATTTAAATCTTCAGGTCTTAAGGATACAATTCAAAATGTAATAGAGGCAACAAACCAAAATTATTCTAAGATTATTAAACAATGATCTTGTATTATTTTTTCTCTGCCTAATTATCTGAACAGATACAAAAATTTTATTTTTCTTTAAAAGTTTTTTGGCAGAAATTTCTATATCAATTTCATCAATACGAGACTTTTTCTTTCTTTTTTATTATTATGAGGCTATTTTTCTTATCTTATTTAATAAAAAGAGACAGATCTCTCTACTTCCACACCCTTTTTCCCCAGCAAGATTTAAGTTTCTGAGAAAGCTTTTTTTGTATTTCAAAAAAATTTACATAATTATCCAGCAATTTCTCTTCAATTTTTTAAGTTTTTAGATTTTTTAAAAGCAGCATATTTAGATTATCTTAGTAGATTCCCCCAATTTTCAATTGTCAATAACTAGGGTTGCAAGTTTGTCGCAGGAAAAAAAAGACATAAATTCGCGGGTGATTCGCGCAAAAATTTTACAAATTTGTAACATATGCACTGATATTTACACCGAAAATCAATTTAAAAATAATAAAAAACATAAAAAAGTTACAAATTTTTTTTTAAGCAATATTAATGCAGTTACTTAAATGTACAGAATTTTGATACAAAATATTATACATGGTTAGGTTATTCTCACTAATGTTTCTCCTTTCATCACTCAATACATTTTTGTATTTTGAAAAAGATCGTTCGGCACCCACGCTATTAGTTGGTACTGACAAACATCGAATTGCCACTTTAGACAGTTTTGGATAGTGTTCCATCTTTGATTTCCAAAACTGAATTAATTGTCTACTTTCAACGTGTAGTTCATTAACTGTCGCTTTGTAAGCATTAAATTCGTTCTTCAACTCTTCTTCATCCTCAAACATGAGGATAGAGTTAAAAATAAAAGAATTATCATCTTCTTGGAAAACATCTAAGTATTTGAATTGACTAGGATCAAAAGCTCTGCATGCTTTAAAAAAGCTTGAAGAGGATTTAAAAGATGTGCATTGCAAGTCACATGAACAGCATTCAAGAAAACTGCTTTCAAACTTTTTTCCCATGCTTTGTTCATGTAAGACGCATTGTCAGTGACGAAAGATGAAATGGTATTAAAACGAAGCTTGTACTTTTGACAACACTGGATAACTGCTTCGCTAACAGTTTTAAAATTTACACTTTCCAGTGGTATGCTTTCTAAGAAAAAAGCAGATAAAGAAATGTCAGAACTATCATCTTGTATGTCCACAGATGGAACTTGTGTTGGTTGTAAACGTAAATGTTTTCTAATTACAATCAACACTAAACAAGTATCTTATAGAACAAACTCTTTTACTATCACAAGTGTACACAAAGAATATATACATGTTGCCAACAAAAGAATAATGTAAGAAATAATATAATAAATAATCACCGCATCTGTGTTCACGCAGTTGCGTCTGGAACATCCTCCCCACCCTGATCAACCTCAAGAGGAATGATCAGTTGAACAGGTCGGGAGATTTCCTTGATGCTGCAGGTTGTGAAGGTATGGTTGTAACTCTTTTACCGGTAAGAAAATGGGATGGTGTTAATGTTTCTTCAGGATCATCATTTCCTTGTTCATGAACTAACGGTCGACTATTTAATGCGGCTTCAACACCAACTAATGCTGTAGAAATACCTTCTTCATCTAACAAGGTTCGACCTAGGGATTTTCGCAAACATCCTTTTGTTAGTCCGATCAAACGTTCCCACCATCCTCCCCACCAAAGAAGGTCTTTCTACAGAACTGCTAACACGTTTAATACATATCTGTCTTCAGAGTCTGTAGTTTCATCCGTCACAATACTTACACCAGCTGCAGAGGCTAAAATATCGGCAACTTGATTTTTATGAAATTCGTGAATCTTAGGCAGGTAGTGGTTTCGTAAGTGGCTAGATTATCTAGCTTGTTCAGGGGAATGTTTGCTGCTGTAAATACACCTACCAACTTTGAAAGTTGAACACCACGATGCTGCTCTTGAAGGGGTTTTTTTCCAAACAACTTTTCAATACCTGTTTGAGTTATACTGGGTTCACTGGTTTTTTTTTTAGATGTAGTTTACTTTTTAAATGTTTTTCACAGCTATCTTTCCTCGAAAAATCTACTGGAACATTGCAATTGGCACAAAACAAAAGATTCTTTCTTACTTCAAAAGTTCCTTTTTTATATTGCTTACAATGCTCGAGAGCAGTTATCTTGCTCTTATGGCTCATTTTACCATCTAAGAAGAACTGAAAACTTTCATTAACCTCGCTTCAAAATGAAATGAGATATTTTGAGTAGACTTTGCATTATTTTTGTAGGAATGAAAGTTACAATACACTTTCCTGTTATCCATCAAAAGAATAAAAGAGCCGCTCTTGAGTATTCTATTGCAACAAGCATTTCCACATGCCTTTCTGTACCTATTGAAATAATCAGTGTAAATATATGTACCTTCTCACTACTAGGAATTTCCTGTGAAAGAGTCAATTTTTCTTCTTTTGTTTTCCCTTATCTTTTATATTCTAGTTGACTGTTAGGAAAGGGAGGCATTGGTGTCAATCAGTCAACAAAAAGATAAGAAGACCACCCTTTTTGTGACCACCAGTCTTCAATCAACTTTTCAGTCCTACTAATTCCAGCAATGAAATTCAATCCCCCAAATAATTTGTTAACTACAAATGTCTTGTGGTTGCCCCCCCCCCTTTACATGGTGAGTGCTATAAGATGAGGGCTCATACAGTGAGAGGACTGTCCCTCTGGTCAATGGAGGGGGAGATAAGAATTGATAGATTTATGAAGAATTAGAATGTAGAAAATCTTATCTTTCAGTTTGTTCATGGTATTCAATTTCAATACAAAAGCGAGGAGCTTGTATAGAGCCTAACACAATTCTAATGTCATTTTGCTAGATACTTTTGTGAATGCTTTGAAAAAATATAATCAATTTTTAAACTTCAGAAAAATAATAACTACAAATATATTTCTATTGATAAGATAAAACAGAAAAAATAACTTCAAATTGTGAATAATTTTCATTTAAATCGAGCAAATTGAATAACTTTCGTTCAAATTGCGCAATTTTAAAAAATTCGCAAATTTTTGAAAAAACGGAAAAGACATTTAGTTTGTACCAAACCTAATCAACCAGAAGCCGCTATTAATGATCCATAGCTAATTAAATACTCCATCACCCAACATTTTAGTGAATCAAGAAGATCAACAATTAAAAATAAAACTTCATATTTTATGCTTCAAATTCAAACTAAATGCTTATTTCACTATACATAAATGGCTAATTTAAATTTCAATAAAAGGGAAAAAAATAAGGTGACTCTCTCCAACTATAGTAAATAACTAAATAATATAGTTTACATTTACAGAATACTCTGGTGGAAAAAGAAAAAGATGAAATTCAACCACCTAAAATCAATTGCTGATGAAGAAGTGAGACTTGACCTTTTGATAATTTAAAACTTAAACAACTGAATGGTTTCATGGTTTACTTTGCAACAAACAATGGAATAAATTGATTATAAATTTAAGGGGCTTAATAAAATAAAAGGATTTTTAAGGGCTCTCAATTTTTTTTCAAAATAAAATGCTTAACCACTGTAAAATTATGAAATAAATAAAAAAAGCCAGTGAAGGAAAATGTTTTACCTGCAAAATCAGCTGTGTTCACTCCTGCACCCTGTTTAAGTAGCTTTCTAACTTTACTCAAGTCTCCTTTAATACATGCTAAATGAAGGGGAGTTTCCCCTCTCTCATTACGTTTCTGTTCCCTAGATTCAGAATGATTTGTCTCCACTTGACATGGATCTGGAAGCACATAAGAATAGGAATTAACTTCTAGCTTCAGTACATGACTGCCAAGGATAATATTAAAAGCACCCCACATTATTAAAGAACCCACATAAATATAAACAATTGATCAAAATGATTAATTAACTTATGTTTGATCTAACATAATGAAATACAAAAACTGTCAATTATATGAAATATTATAATACAATATGAATAATCTGATACCAAAATCAATTTGTGAAGTGTTAGTTCTCCGTTGCACCTTATTACTATTTACTCAGCCAACAAATAACCTTTAGCCAGAAATTTTCCATGTTAGACCTTTTTCTTCTTTAATTAGAAGCTATTTTTACAATAAATTGCAATTTGTTAAAGACTTGGTGATTTTAGAAAAGGTGCTATTACCATGCATAATTTTTTTTTTTTTACAACTTGCAATATACACAAAAAATGGAGAGTGTGGTTCTTTTCCCAGTTTTAAAAGAACTCATTTTTTATACATATTAAGCATTTTTTCAAGCTATTACTCAAGTTTATATTATTTGTTAAATATTTTTTTACCAAAAGAGTATCATTTTGAATTAGGGTAATATTCTTAAAATTGCTGCTATTCACAAAAAAAATCAGGCTTTTACCTTTGTCTACACTATTACAATTACATTATTATAATTATTAGCAATTGTAATAAGCAGAAAAATGCAGAATCTTATAAAATACTGTTTTTGAGGAGTTTATAAATGTACAATTATAGAAAAGTATTATTAGTTATGATATATCACAACACTGCAGTTAAAAAAGATCTTATTAAACTCAAGCCAAATTCTTTAATTTTTCCTCGAACAAAAATATTGCAGAGTAAATGAATTTTCATAAAATTAAATTATAAAATCAACTCACTAATACAAGCAATAACATTTTATTTAAAAAATTTTTTGCACTTAATATAACCAGAAACATCACAAAATTAGGTGTATAGAATTTCCATTAATATATTTATTAATTTTGCGGCCATATCAAAAATGTAAAATATCACATAAATATAGATTAGAACTCAATGTAAAAATATAAAAAAAATTTAAAAAATGTATAAACCGAATTGAATGAAAATTTTAATAATTATAATCAAACCCCAAAGAATCTCAAAAAGAAAATTGAAATTATTATTCTGTCTTCGTTTTTAAGCAAAACAAACTTATTATTAGACAAACATTTATAGCCTTTTTTAATATACCTACTATTAGTTCAAAATGTGTAACAATATCACTTGATTATAGCATATAATTACTGAATTTTTTTGAAAGATATTAAGTTTATAAAATTTAATATAGCAATAAAACTTTCCCCATTGATAACTTTATTGGGAGAAACAATTTTTACAACCTAAAAAGTTAATTTAATTTATGAACACATTTATTCAGCAATTAATATAATTAGCAGTTTTGTTTTTTTATATTCAATTTCATAACTTCCAATATATAAATAAATGTAAATAAATATAAAACATATAAGAAAACTGGAATACAAAAGTTTTCGAAATTGATAGGTTCATCATTTTTTACCTCTTAATTGAATATTGAGATTTGACACATCAATATATTTTAGAGGTCATGGAATGCTAAAATACACAATATCAGAAATGCATATCTAGATATGAGGAAATCTAATCTGTTTTCTCATGATAAATAAGATAAAAAAGTTTCACAAAAATACCAAACATTATTTTTAAATTCAACTCAAATCCTGGGAAAAGAATAAATATAACTAATACCATTTAATATATTTTTGGCAAAATTGCACACTCAAAATATTTGTATAATAAATAAGAGGCAAGACTAAAGGAGGGAGGAATATAAACAACACTAATGATCTCTGTGCATTTTGATAGTTAAAATTAGATTGAAAAAAAAAAGTTGAAAAGTATATCAATAAAATACAACATAAATATAGCTGAAGTTCATCACTCTTAACAACCAGATAAAATTATTTAAAAATAAAATAAGAAGTGCACTATTGAAGTCTAGACGCAATAAAAAAATATGCAGTGATTTTGATTGGGAAAACAATATTTCCTTCATAACATCATTACACATGCCATATGTCTGCGTTATTACATTTCAAGGTCGCAATTAGTGCTGATAGTGATGATCAAGAATAAAAAAAAAAAAAAAAAAAAAAACACAAACAAAATTCCAGCAAATGAATTCGATACTATTTCGATAAAGACTTTTGATGGATTACTATTATTATTAACAAAGGTGTGTAAACATATGAGGAGGGGAAGGAATGAAAATTAACTAGCGGCGAAAATGAGAGTTTAAAATTTATTGGTTCAATAAAAATTAAACAAAATTTTAAAAAACTCAGCAGGAAAATTAATATTAAAAAGTTATTGTAAGCCAACCTGAGGGTACCGATACCGATAATTCAGATGAGCACTGAATTAATTGCAAAAAATTTTACAAAAATATGGCAAGCAGACTGATCATTTACGACCATATTTCTTTTGAAGTAAAAGGAGTTCATAAATTAATCTAAAAACAAATAAAATCACTCATGATAACATTATAAAAAAAGAAAGTATACAAGAATTCTATACGCGATCGATTAAACGCTGCGTAATAACGTAAAATGATGGACGCAACTTCAGTAAAACTATAATATTTCCAAAGTCATATGCAATTTTTAACAATTAAGTGCTAATTTGGAGAATATTTTTATTAAAATGCTTGAAATAAAAAATAAAAAAAGCTTCTAAATTGTAAACAAAGAAACTTTCGCAAACAAAAGAAAACAAAATATAATCGGATGCATTACGAAATATTAATAAAAGAAATTATAAAATTAAGAAGGAATGCGTCACAATGAAATGTGGATAATTGATTATGAAATAAAATACTGAATTTATTATATATAAATCACTAACCTAACAATGTTAGGCTTAAACCACCACTTGCCACCTTACATGTTACTCACCTTGCAGACGATATCGAAACTATTAAACGCGCAATAATTTCAGAACTCCAAAATTAATACATCGTCAGAGATACTTTTAGTTGAATATAATCAAATAATAAATTACGTAATTAAAGTAACTCCCATCGTTACGACAAAAATGAGCATATTTTTTCAAATTATAAATAATAAACAATTTAATCGTCGTCGTTGTGATACACAGGCGCCATCTAGTGACCTAATATAAAAACTACAATTTATAAAAAAAATATGAATTTTTTTCTTTTTCTTTGAATGCTTAAATAGGTTTAAAAATAAAATAAAAAAATTATGCATATAATTTTTAAAAAAATTTCTAAGGATTTTTGCATTAATAAAATTAATATTTTTCAGAGCAATGGAATTTAATATTCTTTAATTATAATCTATATAAGATTATCTTAGCAACTGTATAAGATTTTGAAACTAAAAATAAATAAAGAATTTTTATTAATTTTAAATTCACAAAAAATAATTAAAACACAATTTTACTCTCCATCTTTTATTTGCCTGATCAGAAATTAATTAAATTAGCAGTTTATGTGGGTGGTGATGGGATTATGCCAAGATAAAATATTATTTTAATTTTCTAAATTTTTTCTAAGAAAAAAAATTTATATATATAATGAATACCTTAATGAAACATATAAATCAGTAAAGGTTTATTTATAAATTTTTCAGTACCTTATAGCAGAGGATGGACAAAAATAATAAACCTTATAAGTTTAATTTTTCATTTTTACCCATAAAAATACAGGATAATTTCGAATTTCTGACTTCTATAAAATATTTCCATCACTCAAGCATATTATAAGGGTTGGCAGGTTTTTGACATGTGACAGTTTTTGACGGTTTAAACCATGGTTTAAACCGTCACGTCAAAAACCTCACTGTCAAAAATGTCGAAAATGTCAAAAACCTATATTTATATGTGAAATTTAATTAATACATAAAATTTATATATTTTTTATAAAGGATAGTGTTTCTAAATATGTTCTAGAAAAAATAAATTTAAAATTTTGAAGAAACACTTATATTTTGAATAGTAACCAAAATCTTGTACTTTTGAAAGCTCACATCTTTTGTAATATTATGTATTCATTTTCATGTGTTATTGAAAATCTGCAGTGATATTATTAAGAAATTTATTTATAACCAAATTTGGTGTATAGTATAGATTATACTAAAAATTAGACATTATAAAGATAAATATTAGCAGTTTTGTACATTAGACATCTTTTAAAGAAAAATCTTTTTAATATTCTTTTAAATCTTCTTATAAGACAATACAAATTTAAGTGCTTTCTGATACACAGAGTAGTTAGTGTCGATTTACAGTATATTCAGCCTATTCATTTACTATGCTGAAAATTTAGTTTATCCAAATACTTGTGAATTTCATTTTGCTGAATACTGTATATAGTTTTGTTGAATATCTAAATATTCAGCTGGTGAATAATTACTTCTTGCTTTCAAGATATGTATTACTTGTATTCTTAATACAAGTGGAGAATAAAAAATTAAGAGGTAAAAATTGTTTTAAAATGATAAGTGTAATAATTATAAATAAATATAATAAACAATATGAATTATATTTATTATTATTCCCAAATATAACTATACTTTTAAATTCAAATTAACATACTGGATAATAAAGATATTCGGTATAACATTAAACTTTTTTTTCATACACTTGTATCAAGTTTGTATTTATACAACATAACTTGTAAGTTCCTTATAAATATTAGTTATATGTTCCTTATATGCCAAAAATGCATAGTAATAAACTTTTAATTTTCTTAAGTATCAAAAAAAAAATTTTTTTTTTTCAAAATATAAATATTTGAAAAAATTTTGTGCAAAATTTTTCTGCACATGCATTTGAATATAAATTTCTGAGATTTTAAATCTGTTATTTTACTTTAATTTTAATTAAAAAATATTTTAAAACCTGCTGATTACCTATAGTATAATTAAATTTCAATATAATGCATGGCAACTGTTGGTAGTTTTGAAGTTTATATATTTTCTTGGCAAACTCCAGTTTTTGACATTTTTGACGGGTTTTTGACGGTTTAAACCAGTATTATACCCTTGTCATGTCAAAAACCACTTTTTGACGTCAAAAACCCAACCCTGATTATAGTTATTATTATTTTCTAAAATACAGATATATAGAGGATTTTGTAGTTTAAACATAGATAATTTGAGATATTGAATCATTTGAATCTACAATTCTCCTATAAATTTTCATTAAAGTGAATGTTAACATTTCATTATGTATTAAATTTTTTTTTGTTTTTGCGTTTGAGAAAGTTTTGAAGTTTGATGTAAGGGAAATTCAGGTTTGTAAAACATAATTTTTTAAGAATACAAAATAAGCCAAATTCTTGAGAAAGATATCGAAAATCTTGAGAAAGATATCCCAAAACTATAGACAGATATATAATAAACACGAACAAGTGAACAACGTTAGCAAAAAATTTGTCAAAATCATAGAAATTTTTAATACCACTCATTAGAAACAAAAATCGGCTAAAATTCCTAGATTTTAACATGAAGTCAATATTTTTCAAAATCGCGAATATTTGCATTACTCAATAAAAGACAAACAGCCACAATCAATAATTTTCAATATTGCAGGCTTTTTTTTTTTTTTGGTATTCATAAAAAACATGGTCATAATTTTCCAATTCTAGCCCGGAGGACAATCTTGTAAAAACTATCAATCAATACTCAATACTCTTGCAAATATTTACCCTCAATTAATAATTTTTAACATTACAGGCTATATTTTGGTATTTATAAAAAGTACGTTCATAATTCCCCAATCCTAGCCTGGAGGACAATCTTGCAATAATTGATATGAGAATATCTTCCTCTGTTTTGTGCAGCCTCACTTATACCTCCGAGATTATGTCATCGCATTAGACAGGCATGTTGATAGGTATGATAAACCATAGTGTTTTATAAAAATTAAAACATTTTTTAAAACCGGTGATTTGTAAACAAATTTTGCCAGGCAACGAAAGGGTTGAAATTAGTTTAAAAAAATAATTAACATTGTAAATATTTAAAAGTTAATTAAAATTGTTCCCAGAAAGTTTCTTTTAGGTTTTGTGTTTGCAGAAAGTTTTTTATTTTATCTAAACCTGGCTATAGGAAGTAAAGATATATTTACATGCAGCAATAAACTTTCCTCTATCTTCATCTCTTCTTTACTTAGAATCTAAACCATTCACAAATTATTTGATGAAAAGATGCATAATAAATATGCATTACCACAATTATAAAAGGTGAAAAAATTAAAAAATAAAATGTGAGATATTGCTTAGTAATTTTTCAGCTTGCATTGAAGCAAAAGGGAGAAAAACATGTATTTGTTAGTTTATATTTGGATAATTCAGGTATTTTAATGGATCTGTCAAAAATATATTTTATAAGGTTCAAACTATGTTTCCAAATTGTCATTTTTGTTTTCATCCCAGTCAAAATGTAAATATCAACAGTTGAAAAAAAAACAAAAAAAAACAAATGCACTCGATATTATTGATGCTGCATTTATTTGATATTTAATTTTTTATAATGCTGAATGATATTTTTTTTTTTAAAATCTTTTCTATTTATTCATTTTACACTTCACTTGAAGAGGATAAATAGTATAAATAAGATAAATAGGATAAATAGTTTTGTGCATAAGAAAAGAACTTTTGAATTAAGATTTTGTACATTAAGAAAATTTTTCAGTTTCTCTTAACCAACAGCAATACATTAAGGGGAAAAAATTATATTTCAATTAGAATGAGATTATGAGATTTTCTGGTATGGTATTTTTAAGTCAAATTCATGTTTCAATTAAAAGCATAAATAAAATTAGAATACATTTCATTTAAAATTTCCAGATTAAGATCTGTTCAATTAATTTAACTATGTAGTCAGTGTGATTTCTGTCAAAGCAAGTATATTAAATATTTCATCTAAAATGACACATTATTAATACTATAACATAATTTTTCATGTGTAACACAACAGTTTTTATGAATTAAACTAATTTATATTAAACGTTGATATTTTCATGTTAAAAGCTTAGTCAATTGTAAACAAAACATATTGTTCTCCTTCCTGCATAAAATTAAACTCTTTACGAGGTATTTTCATTAACCTGTTTAAATTTCTGAGGATATTGGACATTGTTAAACTGGGGAGTGTAACTGTATATGGACAATATATAGCAGATATTTAAATGCCAAATTTAGTACTGAATCTTATTTTTCATATAATTATATTTCAGTAAATATTAGTTTGTTTCATTTATGCATAGTGCCCCCCTCCCTTTCGTTCTAATTAGATCACATATGAAATATTAAATACTTTTAACTTCCATTAATTTTTCAGGATTTTCACTTAACCTTTATGCTATTTTTAATCATTATTATTTCAATCTTACACAGTCAACATCTTTTCTGTGATTCACTTTAACACACTTAGAATACCCAGAAATTTTTATCGTAGTAAAGTCTTTAAACTTAACTATTCTGGAACCATTGTGGTAGTAAGGTTTCTATAAACTACGCAACATCAATACAACAATATTTTTATAAACAGTCATAGATAAAAACAAAATGACTATCAATTCAGTAGCTTATATCAATTAAAAAATTGCAAGTACAGGCAGTTGAGATATCAAAAAACATTATGTTTATTAAATTTTAAATTTTTTTTTTCAATGTGCTAAAATTATTCAAGGTTTAAGAAAAATTAAATTTTAAACAAATGCAAAAAGTTAAATATTAATTATTTAGCTTAAGTAAAATAACATAACAAAAAATGAATATGTATTAAAATTATCTTTTCATTATAAATCAATCATCTTTTTACTGTTTTGTCATTGCATAAAAAATATATGAAAGTAACTTCTGTGTCTTTACCCTCACAACTTAGTTACTAGTTATGTTTCTTATGTTCTTAGCAGTGTTTAAAAATATTACGATTGAAAAAAAAAATTATGTATTGATAATATTTCTACACTGAATGATTTGAGTAGAAACATTGGGCAGTTACAGGAATTAAATTAAATCTTCATCAGATAATACTAGTAAAGATAATTTAAACATATTACAATATAAATCTACATTATGCAAATGATTGTTTAACTTCTAGTAAAAAGGGCAATTTTGATTAACTGTTTTTATACCCTTTATGATTCAATTCAGCAAGAAAAAGTATATACAAAATACTAATTAATTAAAATATAACAGGAAATATATAAATGCCTTTAATTTTTATTGCAAACAATATATTTACTTTAAGGTCCGAAAATTTTGATAATTTACTTTTAGTAAAATGTAAACTTGGCTTTATTTTTATATTTTGGACTATAATTTGACAAGAACAATTTTTGCACTTAACAAATGAAATAATAAATAAAAAGTTGATGTCGTGATTCTGAAAGTTGAAAAAAAATAGAACTATAATGCAAATAAATACTACAATTTTTTAATGAATTAACTATTGAAACCTCAATAAAAATGGGGTAAAAACACTCGTGTGAAATAAGCATAAGTTCTACACGAACAAGGGAAAAAATCCTACACAAATTAAACCTTCTTATAACGTTAAATTAAATTCTATACATTTTATGTTAATATAGAATTGTAGGAAAAAAAATTCCAATAGGTTCGAAGATTGTTCTTTCCTGCCGTGGTCGATGGCTGTAGCTCACTTTAGTGGCGCGAAACATTCCATTGTAATAGTATTGGTAAAATGGTATTTTAAAAAAATTATGAGGATATGGAATGGAACCAATTTTTAATCATATCGCTGAGAGGGAAATAAAATTGCAAGTAGTTTTATTTTAGAATCAAACTGGTAAAAAAAGTCACAAATGTTTCACAATCGTTTGCAAAATAGTCATTTTTGCCACCTTTTCAGTAGCCAATGGCAGCCATGGCTGAATGAATAAAAATGTTATTCAGTCGCAAAGATTTAAAAAATCAAGCAATGATTTTAAGTTACACTTCAGTCAAATTAATTTAATTTTAACAAGCTAGAAAAATAAATTGAATGAGAGTTGCAGGGCGATTTAAGATTGAAACTAATACATTTTAAACCAAACATTGCTTATCTAGCCAAGCATATCTTTTTCAATGATTCATGTATAAATTTGATTTTGTCGAAATGAACTAAATCATACTAGAAACAGGTAATTTTTTATCCTCTTTGTTTCAAAAATTAAGAAAAGAGAAAATTTTTTTGAGGATCAAAAAGCTTGGCAAACCTTATTAAAATGAATTCTTACATCATTTGTTATTATTGAGAGTGAGCAGCAGTTTATGAATAATTGAATTGATGTGAATTTCTTAAAAACTAAAATTTTCCCCAATTGCTGAAAACATAAAAAGCAGGTAGGAGGAAGCCAATAATGTGAATTCATATTCTCCTGGAAATCCAATAAATCATAATATATATGTAGGTTTTAAATGTTGGTATTTTTATTTTATATATTTAAATTTACTATTCCAGTGGTGATGTTGTTAGATTCATTCATAAACTGAACAGAAAAGAAAAATTTAACTTTGACTTCCTATCATGATCAAGCATTAAGCTTTATATTTTGCAAAAAAAAAACTGATTTTCTTATCACTGAAAACTTAATTTAGTAGCAGTATATTAATTATTGAAATAATTTTGCAAGATTACTAACTGTCATACGTAAAAAAAAATTTCAAATAAAAATAATTTATTTTCTACTTTTATTTTAAATAGATAAATGCTTACTATTATAGATTAATAATATTTTTTGCTGTTAACATTAATATCATTTCATACCTTAATTGTGGAACCTTAACCTCTGAACCACAATGAAGGAATTTTTTGTTTTCTTTTAACGCAATCATTATCATTATGTTTACACATTAAAACACATAATCAATATTTAAAAATAAAATTTGAAATAATATCTGTAAGGTATTGCTTTGTCTCTAAAATTATATATCTCTATAATTATGTGTTTATGTTTTAAAAAAAAAAAAAAACCTAAAATGCGACTGGAGGGAGAGGAGTATTGCTAAAATGTGACACTTTGTGATGGGAAGGTGGGTGATTAAAAATTATTCAAAAAGAGGGGGGGGCGGTGAGAAGATATGAAGCTGACGTTGTAATCATGATTTAGGCAAGATAGAAGAAAGTTAGAGTTTAATTTTATGCACACTACTCCCAAAGAGAAAAGATATAACTGCCATTTTAGCCCAAAGATTAGCAATCCCACAGTTAGCCATACAATCAGCTAGCTTTTTACAACTGAACTTGATACTACTATCGATTTACAACAAAAATAAACGATTGCGGTGACAGTAGGAAATCTTTTAATGAAATTTCATTTTGAGCGAAATTAGTAACATTACCTAATATGATAATTACTTTGTATGAATGCAGCTCTTAAATTTCCTATTTATGTATTAATATTAATCTTTCTCAAATATTTTTTTGTTAATGTGCATGTATATACAGGGTATCGGCAACATTTTAGATTTTCAAATCCATGACTTTCATGACTAATTCCAAGAATGTTTCATGACTTAACGAAGTTACTATTTTCTCAGAGAAAAATACAACAATAAAAAAAAAAAAAAACATTATAATAACATTTCAGAGGTCTGTCCAGGTTTTTCTGAGAGGTACCTATTTTGTGAAAATTTAGACATAATTTGTGAAAAATTAAAAATTATATTTAAAAATCAACACAAAAATATCGATTTATCATTTCTTAAGGGATACAAAAATAAAATGGAAAGAAAAAGTATTTTGTGAAACTACCGTTTTTTCTAAAATTGAATTTGTGAAACTACCGTTTTTCCTAAAGTTGAATTTGTGAAGGTACCGCTAAATGGTAGTAAATTCGGCCTGGACAGACCCCTGCATTTATTGAAATAATAGGTATACCCAAAACTATAATATTCTGAATCTTCATATTTATAGATTTTAAATTTAAAAAACAGAGTACAGAAAGAATTAAAGCAATAAAATAGCTGAAAAAAATTACAAAAGCAACTAAAACTTTTTCTTCCTCTTTTTCTGCAAAATTATATTCTAAAGATACTTTTCTTGTCCATCAGAAAGGAAAGAAACACTCCTGATTTTTCTATTCTCAGTTCGGAATAAAAAAATTTCGCCAATGACTGGTTTGCTTTAGCTAGAATTTTAAATTCATGAAATAAAATAAAAAATAATAATAAAAATTCTGAAATCACAGAAGTTTAAAAGATAATTCGCTCTAGAAAGGATGTTTTTTCTTTCAATTTTTGAAAGAGCACCATAATTTTTAAAGAACACGATAAAAAATTTTTTTATTTTAATAAAATATGACTATGAGTGAGTATTTTTTTACAAATTCAGGTATTCGGAACACCATGAAAAAGGGGGGGGGGGGTACATTTTAAAAATTTGATTTTTCGGCGACAAAATTTAAGACTTTCCATGAATTTTTTTAAAAAAATAATTAAAAACATGACAAATTTTCTTCAATACTGAAATTCATGACTTTCCAGGTGCACAGATACCCTGTATATATAGAAATTTCTTTTGTCAAGAATAAATAAAAATTTTGAATAATTAACTGTTTTCGTATATTTAATATCAGTAAAACATAAACCAGTTAAACATGCAAACACAACTTACTAATTATCTCTACAACTTATTTCCTAGCATATCAATTGAAAATAACAGCATTATTTTTATAGGCTTTTAAAATGTGTTGCAATTTAAAACGCACCTGAAGGTGAATCAGTGACACTAAGTTTACAAAGCAAAGCTATCTGTTGTCTTTCTGACAAAGGAGTATTTCTTCTCAGTGTCAATGAGCTAGAGCTACTGGTGCTAGAATCACACACTTGTTGAACTTCTTTAAGAATCTCTTCCCGGAGAGCTTCAGAGTCTAAAATTGAAAGACAATATTAATAATAATATTTGCAAAAATTACACAGTATAAATCAACTTGATACAGGCTGTGTAGTCAGATTTTTCACCAAAAAATAACCACTTTTTAAACACTCAAAAAATATTTTTTATCACTTTCCGAAAATAAAAAAATCATAATTAGGATCTGTGCAGTAATAAAATTATTTTTATCTATCGTTTAAAATTCTTAATTTATAAACATAAAAATCAATAAAGTTCCAAAATATTTTCCCAAAAGTTTACATAATCATGATAAAATAGCTAGTTTCAGATAAATATTGCAGAGAAAATTGTAAAAATCGTGCATTTTTGGGTAATTTAGAATGACAATCGACACAGCATAGAAAAATCTCTTTTTAAAATATAGAAAATTAAATACTTTTGAGAAACCTTGAATAAGAAAAGCACCTTGAAGGGCTTTTTCACGTCCAAAAAATGCAAATAAAAAATAAGCACTTTTTAAAAGCACTATGAATTCTGTTATACAGTATAAATCAACTTAAAAATAAATATGAATATTCAAAACAATTTTTCTAGTTATTCCAAAATAAAATAATTCTTTACAAATATAAGTTTAAAAAGACAAAAAAAAAAAAAAAAAAAAAAAATTTTTTTGATCATGCAGTAGTAATATCTGCATGATCAAAAATCATATATTTCCACTTTATTTGATCATGTATTTCAAATAATTGCCAAGGATCAAAAATGGCTCATCAAGGTTTGGTAGTTTTTAAACAAATGTCATTCCAAATATTTAAGGTCATAGTAAAATACTCAATAACATGCTACAAAGTTAATCTAGATTAATTGTGTGATTAACTGTTACTCTTCAAATATCCGAACTGACATTTTTATATTCTAAATTTTTTAATCATGTAATTCATATTTGAATAAATTTAAAATCTAATATCAAATTTATATACAGTTAATAAATCCTGCATCAGAATTTATGAAATCCAGGCAATCATTATTACTGCCAACTAAAGTGAATCACAAAATAATAAAAAAATTTTGATCAAGTTATAATAGTAGCTGAAACCCTCCAAATGACAACAAGTGCTAAAGAGATAATCACAGCATATTTTTCATGCCAGATTTAAAAATAATATAACACAGAAGGAGAAAAAATTAGATACTAGATTTAGGCTCTTTTCTAAATTTTCTTTAATCAAAATTAAGCTGAATTGTGAGAACACAATTAAAAATAATTAAAGGGAATTTTTTTTCAACATTACTATATTGCCTTTTAATGCAGAGATTTATGCCCTTTCTTAAATATCATTATAAATAATTTTAAATAAATCAAAACATAAATTTTCGATGTTTAGTTTTTAGATACCTCAAATTTGCAAATTTTACTACATATATGTTAGATTACGCTGAATTTTCAAAATAAAAATTTCTGTTTGACGGCATTGGGGTCACAGACTATTTATGAAGATAGTACTGGGTCATTCCATGTCAGTTCATCCAGCCATGGCACCCACCGTCTCAGATTTTGATGAAAATTTTTACACTTATAGAATTTTTTCTGCTGATTTCAAAAATGACAATTATATTTAAATCGGTTAAGGGGTTTAAAAGTTATAAGCATTTGTATTTTTGCCAAAATGGCACATTTGCCGCCATTTTGATTCATACATCAAAGGCTATTAATGATTGTAACTCACCTTATATTTGTGATAGAGCAATAATTTTTTTTTATTTTGTTCAGAATAAAGTAATCTGTCATATAAACACTTTTTTTTGCAAATAAGTATCTTACTTATTTAGTAAATGGGTCTGTTTTGCAGTTTTTTGATCAACGGAGTTGAGTAACTTCAGGATAATATTTCTGGCAACTCGCCCCCTTCAATTTCAAAAATATTTTATTCAAAGATAGTTGAAAGTGCAAACTAACATCTGATACAAAAATTTGGATGGGCCGTTCACTCACTTTTTAAAAAAAATATATTTTTCTTCTGAATCATTATGCGTTAAAAGTACTCGTAGTTTGATGATTTATAGTCCTTAATTATAACTAGAGTATAATAAAATGATACAAAAAATGTGAATGGTAGAAAAATATGTAAAATAAAGTAATCATTTATTAAATTATTTTTTTCTTCTTTCTTTGAGCCCTCCCCCCCCCCCCCACCCTCGAAAAAGAAAAGAAGAAAGGAAAAAATTTGAGCCTGAGCAAGACAAACACAATTTCTGGCCGGGAATTGCTGAAATTTGCAATTTAGCTCGGTATGTTTTAGCCTGATCTACACTTATGACATGAAGGGAGACTTTCTTGGTCTTATTGGAAGGAGAATTATATAAGTCACAATTTTTTTTCATTTTCTTATATAGGGTGACCTGGGATAATTCCTGATCAAAAAATGCAAACATCTATTTTGTGAAAAAACTATTCAAGATAGAATTTCAATATTTACTGGAAGTTTGAGACTATATGAGATGAGTCCTATGCTACCTTCTTTTGTTGGAAAATCTAATTAGAATTTAAAAGATTTTAAATTGTTATTGATCAGAAATTACCCCTTCTCTTGATCATTTCTGGGGTAATTCCTGATCACTTCTGGAGTAATTACTGATCACCAGTTTTTACAGTAAAGGGGTTGTTTAAAAATAATTATACAATGGTAATTAACAAATAAGACATCAAGATCAAACAAATAAACCAAAGAGATGTTTAAGCAGCTAATAAAACGATTTCTTTAAAAGCAATGAATAAAGATTAACACTTTAAATTTTCCAAAAATCTTTGCATCGTGCCATACATTTTAGGCAAGCAGCCAACTCATTCTCATGTTCTGTTGGAATATAAGAAAGAGTTCCTACATAAGTTACTTTTGCTGGATTTTTTTAACTTCATTAAGAGAGAGTGTAAAGCCAAGTAAGGTATGTCAACAGCTCTGACAGTAGCTCTCACACTGAAATTTCATTTTCAATCATAAAAAGAAATTCACTAATTTTGCTTTCTAGAAGCTTAGTATCTTTTTTAGTGTTATAATTTCTCACCATATTTATATTAGGCAAATTTATAAACTTAAAAATTATTCTAACAATGTACACATAAAATTAAGATAGAAGCAAGGTAAAGCAAACCAGAAATGGGGCAAATCAGAACACATTTGTCTTGTATACAGTTAATAAACAAATTTTGTGATTACAGTTGAAATATATTTTAATGGTTGTTCCACTTAATAAATATGAACTGCCATTTAAGAAAAGACAATTAGCTATTTTTAATACTATTTATAAAAAGAAATGACAATGATTAGGAATTACCCCAGTGATCAATAATTACACCATGGAGGCAACATTTGATATAGTTTCCTATAATTAATTATAATGCTTACAGTAGATGTAAAACAATTAAACAAAAACTTACACTACTTTTATATCAAAGAAAAAGAAAGTAACTCAAAATATTTATTGTTAAGAGAAGGAGGGGATCTTTGCAGAAATGTGCACATTTTGAAACCCATCTTTAAAATGGAAAATACAGAGCAGTTTAAAAGATACTTATTTTGTTAGATTAAACAAAAAAAACTATAATTAAGTAAATGTAGTTATACTTTAGTAAAATGTACAAGCATTCTTGTCCATGTCTCAAATTTAAAAAAAAAAATTTAAAAATAAAACTTAGGTGATCATTATTTACCCCAGAAACAGAGTGATTGTGAATTATCCCTGGTCACCCTATATATTTCATACTGATAAAGGAGATACTCCTTATGTATGAGGCATATAGTTGAACTTTCCTTAAAATCTAAATTGCTCCTAAATGAAATAAGTTATATATTCTCTGAAGAAAGTTCTAAAATCTTCTGTGAGTTTAAACTGAACTTAAAATCTTTCAAAGTTAATCCAATACTATATAATACTTGGGTTTTCATAATAAAACTCTTTTTTAAGTATCAAATTGATACATTTAAAACTTTTGAAAACTTATTTATTTCTGTTCTGTTCTAAATAAATGGAAGAAATACAATTTTACTGATTGGAAAGAAAATAAATTTTACATGACACTCAATTCTGATTGGAGCAAACAGAAATGTTCTGACAGATGATACATTCTGATTAGTCAAATTTCTTTTTTGGGAAGGTAGAGATGGAATGTGTCAATAGTTTTCAGTATTTTTTTTTTCTATTCAGAAGTTTTTTTTTAAAAAAATTGGATGTATATAATTATAATAAAGGTTTTTGAGAATAAAAAGGGCCTGCAAGTATTAGTGATGAAATAAGAGCATGCAAATTATCTTATAGTTAGTGATATAAAATCATTTCATTTCAATATAATTATAATAAATAGTTTAACTTTATCAGTGTTTCAAATGAAATTTTGTATAGGTATCTCATTACCATAACAATCATTGTGACAAATAAAAGGATAAAATTAACTTCAAATATTCATAATTTGGTCTTACATTTAATTACATTTTAGAATCAAACAAAATGTTTGAATTAAATTAAAGTGTTCAATGATTTTCTCCTTCCATAAAGATCAAAGTTAGTTCAATTAAAAAAAAAAAAATTAATGACTGCTTTTTATTATTTGGCACTGCCCTCTACTCTTTCAGAGAAACTTTTATTTATATTTTTTTTCGATTCTGATCCCTCTCATTTACCAAAGCTATATGATTCTGGATAAATTTATTTGCAAAAAAGGTGAAATTTTGTTCATTCTAAAATTTTGTCTTTCTTTTCTTTTTTGAGGGCTCAAAGAAAGAAGAAGAAAAAAAATTTAATAAATGATTACTTTATTTTACATATCTTTCTACCATTCACATTTTTTTATATCATTTTATTATACTCTAGTTATAATTAAGGACTATAAATCATCAAACTACGAGTACTTTTAGCGCATAATGATTCATAAGAAAAAGAATTTTTTTTTAAAAAGTGAGTGAACGGCCCATCCAAATTTTTATATCAGATGTTAGTTTGCACTTTCAACTATCTTTGAATAAAATATTTTTGAAATTGAAGGGGGCGAGTTGCCAGAAATATTCTCCTGAAGTTACTTAACTCCGTTGATCAAAAAACTGCAAAACAGACCCATTTACTAAATAAGTAAGATACTTATTTGCAAAAAAAAGTGTTTATATGACAGATTACTTTATTCTGAACAAAATAAAAAAAAAAATTATTGCTCTATCACAAATATAAGGTGAGTTACAATCATTAATAGCCTTTGATGTATGAATCAAAATGGCGGCAAATGTGCCATTTTGGCAAAAATACAAATGCTTATAACTTTTAAACCCCTTAACCGATTTAAATATAATTGTTATTTTTGAAATCAGCACAAAAAATTCTATAAGTGTACAAATTTTCATCAAAATCTGAGACGTTGGGTGCCATTTTTGTAAAATCCTGTATGATTTGACATGGAATGACCCTACTATTATATACAATGTCTCAATAAATTCTGCTAATGGGATAGAAACTTGTAATGTAAATCTGAATTTCTACTCAAGTTACATGCAAATTTATTAATTATGAACAGGTGAATAAAATTGCTATAAGAACACAAAAAGGATAATTAAAATTATTTACCCAGGGACTTCTTAACATTTTCTGAAAAGGGAAGTTTTCTTTTAGATCTTAAAGATGTTTTCTTGGTAGCTGCCTTAGGAGATGCCTCCCAATGCTCGCTCATGGAACTTCCCTGAAAATAAAATTTCATTTTGTTTTATTAAAAAAAAGAAGACATAAATACTTGAAATATCAAAATTATTAATGAATGTACAGAATTTCTTTCACTTAACAGTTGAAATTGTAAAAATGCTGACACATTTCAAGCCCCCTTTTTTTATAAACAATTCAATAATAGATAAAGTTATGAAATAAGAAGTAACACTCTAAGAGCGTTAAACTTAATATGCGAAGTATGCATACCAATATTACAGTGAAACTTAAGGATAATAGAGCTATAATTATATCAGAACACATATCTTAAGAATGTATCACAAAATTGAGAGCTGCGATGTAGTAGTCATTCCAATGTTTATAAAAATGAATAAAGTTAATTTTAAGTGTAAAAGCAATAAGCATATAAAAAACAGATATTGGCCTAAAAACAATGCTGAAAACAAAATGAAAGACAGCAAAGTGTAATTGGATAATTCTAATTAATAAGTTGTGAATATCAAAAAAATTTAGAAAGAGATCAGTAGTCAAAACACCCAATATTACTTTTACAACATGACACAAAATGAAACAAGCTCACTGGTCAAATTAATTAAGTATATAGCGTTACAAATTGCTAGTAGTCAATTGATCAGAGATATGTTTGCTGCCTTATACTCTTTTTTAAACACAATACTTACCAAGGTAGAAATTAATAAAATTTAGTCACTGGTTCATGTGCCAAAGAGTAACAGATATTTTTAATCTATACAATTTTTCTTAGTCAAATAGTGTATTCAGATGTCCTGTACAAATCTTGTAACAATGGTTAGCAACGAAATTTTTTTTTTCTTTAAAAAAAGTTAATTAAGTGAATTTGAATGAGAAAAAATAATAGAAAAAATGTGCAATGCTCAAAATAAATTAATGATGAAATTGGTTTTGCAACACTAACTTAAACAAAAACATGTACCTGAAAATCAAACAACTAAAATTGTATACTAGCTCTTTACATCTATTCTAGTCCAGGGAACCACCGATTATTATTTCATGGTGGTTCCGAGTCAACTTTTTTCTCAGATTAATGAGCCACTGTTAATTTCAAACCCTGCCTGCCCTAAGAAACCAGACTCACTAGTTAAATTATCCACATGCAGGGTTAAAAACTAAAGGTGGTCAGTTGATACAAAATGAATCAAATTAGACTGAAACTACAATGAAATATTTAGTAGTCTACTGGACATAACGGTCAAGCTTGCGTAAATAGATTACCTGGTGGTTCGATTTTTCAAAGCAAACAGAAGAAAAGGAAAATTTTCAGCTCGAAACGTGTATATTACTGTTATATGTTCAAATCATTTAATTTTTTTTGTTGGTATAAATTGCTTCAGAAAAAAACTTCTGGCAAAATGCCAACTTTTCATTAAAAAGGAAATAAAATAGATGGAATAATAAAACAATGGAAATGATAATGTCAAAGACAAGAATTTCTTAATACATAGATTCTGTTTCAATACCTGCAATCTTCTTTCTAAAAATTAACTTTTCAAAATGTTAGTTTTTAATAAACAAATCAAAATTTGGCCCTAAGATATTGGAAACAATACTTTATTTAAAGAAAAATAATTACAAATTACTATAGTAAGAACAACAGAGACATTTGAATGAACCAATGAAGTGGGAATTAAGTTTGGACTGATGAAACCTTTAAGTCACGGGTCTTAAATGTGACTAAGATTTAATAGTTTCTACCCCTAACATGCTTAGATATTTCTAGATTAGTACTGGATATACTTTATGGAGATACTTTATTTTCACACGTACCACTACATACACACCACGTGAAAATAGTTGGCAAAATCTAGCAACTATTATCATGAGGATACAAATATTGAAATATTCCTTTTTTTTTCAAGCTCAGAAAGGAAGATAATTATACTTCATACATTTTTTAAGTATTTAAAATGCACTATTAAATGCAATTCTCTATTATTAATTTTAAGTGGTTCAAAGAAAGTTAAATGCAAGTTGTAGTAGCATTAACTATGCTTGCATTTTTAACATATAAATTTAATCACGAACTTTTTCAAATTATACTAATTAATATCTTCAGATAATAAATATTACTTATAATATACCACAGATTGAAGAAAATTCTAATTCAATTGAGGTTGGAAAAACTTGAATAGATTTGGGAAACTTTAATATAAATAATACATTTCTCGTCATGCATATTTAGCTGCCTAAATAGAAATTAAAAAAAAAAAACGATATTAGAAAAATAATATATTTTTTCTTCTTTACTTTCAAGAGCATATTTGGGGATTTGGTAGAGAAATTCTAATCAATAACATTTTAATCTTTAATAAGCACTGATTTCTATTAAAAAAAATAAAGAAAATATATTGGAATAACCTATAAGAGTTAGTAAATTATATCTGGTGGATGAATATCATAGAGGATGAATGCATTTTTAAAAACAAATATTGTTATAATCTAGATTTGCATATGCATAACAACTGCATATAGTATACTTGCCTCCCCACAACTATCTTTCCACATAAAATGTTTCTTTTAAGAACAAGTTTAATATACTTCAAGTAATCTTCGTCAGCGTACGGAAGATAACAACGCATTATGAACTTATCCCCATAAACTTTATTTACATAGTTTTGCAGTTTTCCCGCGATAATACATTTAATTTCAACAATAGAAGAAAAACAAAACGCTTTTTACGCTTTCATTAATGAGTCAAAACACAGTCCCAGTTAACAAAAAAGATTAAATATCTAGTAAATATTTTATGTATTTCAGATAATAATAATTTTAAGAAACTTTTTTTTGAACTAAAAGAAATCTGAAATAGCCTTATAAATCATTTTAGAACTAAATTTTCTTTTTTAAGGAAAAAAAATTAAATGTTTCATTGAAGTTGAAGTATATAAGCTGGCTAAAGATTATTGTTTACAAACAAAAAAAATATGGGAGGCGGGGTGGAAGTCCCGTGTCTCATAAAACTAATTTAAGTACGAATGAATACATATAATTGCGTCGCATTATTGTGTAATCGCAAAGAAAACATAAATATTTTTTATATATATAAGTTTTGACGATTTGAACACAACAACATGACGCATTTTCCATGCTATAAAGGACATTATTTATTTAATATTTTCGCGTGGAAAATCTCTGGTAACGTTAAAAAATGTTGTTAAACGACGCATTTAGAATTTCAATTGTCTATATGTATATTTCGCATTTATAATTAGAATCTAAAAAGAAGTTGTCGTCCAATTATTTGTATATATGGCCGATCTCGCTTTTTACGAGCCATAATTTAACGAGATCCCAGGTTCAAGGAGGAAATTATTTTGGAAATTGTTAGTATAATGTTAAAAAGCCTATTTAAAACCTTATTATTACGAGCACATGTAAATTTTAGTGTTTTTTTTTCCCTCAAAGTTTCTTGAAAATTATTTAATTAAAACTGCCTGAAAGAAAATAGTTAACTCTTCCTGAATTTAATTACTTTTGGTAGAATTGGAGCTCTGATTCTCTCATCTTAGAGAAAGAATCTCTATAGCTTCGGGGCTAATGCTCAACATTAGAGGCTCTTATGTTAACCATAAGTCTTTTTGCTAGTTCCTGGCAAAATGTTTTTTAATTAACTTTATTTTTATATGCATCATAGATTTTATTTTTGATAATTTTGACTGACCTAAATTTAACGAGCATATTGCTTTTTTCGTCATGTAAGCGAGTGGGAATATTTCTGTATTGTGATCTGTAACAGAATAATCTCAAAGTTTTTGCAACTAAAAAAAAACATCAAAGAAACGAACTAAGGCAAACAACGTTAAAGAGCACAAAAATATTTATAAAATACTCATTCTATAAATATTATTAATTGCACAGATGAAGGTTGCTCTTTGAGCATCCGAAACAGCTGTCTGTATTTTATAAATATCTTTGTGCTCTTTGACGTTGTTTGCCTTAGTTTGTATTTTAGCACAAAGGTCGCCCATTTGTGTATTTCGCCATAGTATATTTGTGTTGTCGCCAAAGAAACGAGCCAACTAAAAGGGTATAACTTGCAGCCACCCCCGGGCGAACCTCTTCATGTTTTGATTGTTTTTTAAAAATTTTCTCGTTTAAAATCAATTTTTCGTCTTACCGATTGTAGTGGATGTGGCAGATCACAATATTTAAACATCCCCAAACGAGTTACACTGTATACTTTTAAACATACTTTTCTTTCTTTTCAATTTAGCTTTATAATTTTTAACACAAGTTCTTGGATTTTGTATGTTTTGAAAACTATAAAATTATGCTATGATGCTTATGAAATTTAATGTCTGGAACAGAAAACTATATCTTTATTATGAAAGTTCTAAAGCCATCATTGTCTTGTTGCTTGATGTAACTAAAAAGTGACTTCACTGTAGATTCTTCCTTAAAAAAAAAAGAGCCTCTCCATAGTGAATTTTCATCTGAAACAAGACTTTCTAATTGGAACATTAGATAGGATTCAAAATATGCTCCAGATACTGAAATGGCTACCTCAGACATTTATCTTTTCAATTTACCTCATTTTTGAAAAAATTTGGAATTTTTGTTCAACCAATTCATTCTCACACTGATATCGGTTACATAATTCAATTAGATATGCATTATGGAGTTTTATGTAAACTGAAATCACTCATTTTTATTTAAATATTCCTTTATACTGTGTATTACTTCATTTTCAATAAAAAGTCATAATTATATATTTTTTAATACATCTTACAGATTAAAAATTTTGTAAACACTTACTTGAATAACTGCACAAATCTCTGTCTAGGTTTTTTTTAAGAGGTGACTATTTTGTGAAAATGTAAACATAATTTGTGAAATTTAAAAGTTATACTAAAAAATCAACACAAAAATATGGTAAAATAAGAAAATATTTAAGTATTTTTTGAAAATATGTTAAAAGTATATTGTGAAACTACTGTTTTTCCTAAAATTGAATTTGTGAAAGTACCGCTAAACGGCAGTAAATTTGCCCTGGACAGACCCCTACCCATGTAGCAAAATTTTATCTATAACAGCTTTTTTTTATCATTTTATTCTTGAAAGATCCAATGTATTATAACAGCATTAAAAAGGAGGGAAACAATTAAAATATGCTTAATCATCCATTACTTTCCATCAAATTCTACCATACCCACTTACTATTAAAATCATAATAAAAAATATTTATCTCAAATTTATTTTGATCACTACTCTACTAATTGGAAAACTTTATTCCTTTCCAACTAAGCTATAGCATTTTCTTCACTCAAAAAATTAATCCAATTCATTGGAAAAAATGTTTTCCAAAGGAAAAAAATTTTTTTTTCATTGATGAGAATTGAATTTAAAAAAAATGAAAGCAAATCAAAATTTTAAATTGGGAATCGGCACATACATGGATTTAATTGTGTTTCATTAGGGGAAATATAATGATAATCAATGTGATCAGAAGAGTATATTCCATGAAAAATACAACCCTTTTTATATGGGCAATAAGTTTTTTTTCCTAATGTATTGCTCTTATCTAGTGTAATTTTTGGTAGCTTAAGTACTTATCTGAAAACAACACTAAGCTACAGTGTATTTAAATGTTTTATCTCTACACTGTCTTAAGTTCTTCATTTGTATGAAACTAAAACTGTACGAGAAAAATTAAAAGTAACATAAAAAAAAGTGCATTTCAGGGGAAAAGAAGGGAATTTAATAAATTACATCACTGTGAAGAAGAAAATTAAAGTTCATCCCCCCCCAAAAAAGTTATAATTTGTACCCTTATAATAATTAAATTTTTTATGTTAATTATCTAATAAAACATAGTTTGGTATTAATTAGATAGCATGTCAATAGAAACAAGTTAGTTTAAACATTTGTTGTTGTATTAATAATTTTAGTAATGTAAATTTATTAACTAAAATTAATGCTATTGTTGATGATGCATTATTTATTGTAATGTTAATCATTTATTAATTAATACATTATATTTATATTTATTATTTCATTGGTTTTTATCTATAGCCATTTCATGTGTTCGCTTTTAACAAGGAAATACCTTTTTGTTTTATGTGTTATTCAATCAGTGATTGGTCAACAATTGTTGACTATTCCTCTTTCTTTTATCAGTTTTTTTAAGTGATATATTTCCTTATCTGACATAAGGTGATGTGAAAAGGTGTGCTGAATTATTTATCCAATAGTATGCAAGTTTTTTTCCTTCAAGTTTTTCAATCAATCAAATTACAATGAAATTGAAACTAGAATCTGAATTAAGTATTACTAAAGTTTTTTTTTTTTGAGTTGTGTAATTTTTGATAAGGAAAGATAGGTTATCTATCATTTTGTATAAAAGTGAAAAAACACATAATTTCATATTTATTTTTGCTGTTTATATTTTAGGTGATTTGCGTGCTTATTTATTGTCATGATATATTACAAGGTTATCCAGTTAATACATATTTTATTTATCTTGGTTATTAGCTGCTTAGGAGTTAAAGGTAAGTTTTTTTTATTATTAAATCTTTAATTATTTATTAGATTATCATTGATTCTGGTTAAAAAAAAAGAAATTCTTAAAATGGATTTCTGCCATTAGAGTTTTCATTGAAAGATTTTTGATATTTTAAAGTAATATTTGATAATGATATATGAATTTCATTTTATGAAATTCATAGCTGCCAACTCTACTGGATTTTCCAGTAGACTACTGGATTTTGGCAGATTCTCCTGGTCTACTGGTTTAATTAAAATTCTCCTTGTTTTTGTACATTCTAGAAAATTCCCTAAAATTGTGTAGGTTTCCTAAAAAAATCCCTAATTGAAATAGAATTTTTGTACAGATTATTGCTTGCTTGAATTATTAAATAAGTATTACTAATAAATAATGAAGTTAACCTCATTTATAGAAATCAGTTCAAATTTTTTTTGTTCTAAATTGTTCAGTTTGTTTTTATTCAGAGCTCTCTTTTTAAATTAATTAAAGAAATCTTTTAACTATGTTTGATGAATTAAATGCTGAATTATGAGTAAACGTAATACATAAAATTTTAAGTATGTTTAATGTCAATCATTACTGGAAAATATGGCAGTTTTTCTATTTTGATGACTGTAAAAATCCCTAAAATTCCCTATGTGTAAAATATTTAGTACACTATGCAACAATTACCACGAAATTTATATTATTTTGTAAAATCTACTGGATTTTTTCCTATCCATGTTGGCAGCTATGCTCCTGGTTTTTGTAAATTTTAGAAAATTCCCTAAAAATGAATGAGTTTCCAAAAAAATCCCTATTGAAATAGAATTTTTTTCAGATTATTGTTTGCTTGTTTGAGTATTTAAATAAGTATTACTAATAAATAATGAAGCGAACCTCATTTATAGAAATCAGTTCAAAACTTTTTTTTGTTCTAAAATGTTCAGTTTATTTTAATTCAAAACTCTCTTTTTAAATTAATTTTTTAAAAAAATCTTTTATTTATATTTTAATGAATTAAATGCCTATTAATACTCGAAATTATGAGTAAACATAATACATAACATTTCAAGTATGTTTAATGACAATCATAACAGGAAAATATTGCAATTTTTCTATTTCGATGACTGTAACAATCCCTATGTGTAAAATATTTAGTATATTATGCAATCATGATTATTTCTCAAAATCTACTTGATATTTTCCTATCCAAGTTGGCAACTATGCATATTTGATAATGAATTCAGCATCCCCCTTTTTCGTGTGCCAACTGGTCTGGCATTCAAAACTCTTTTCGTGGTACGAATTTCAGATGGATAGATGGCCTGGAAGAAGACCTTTTGGTCTTAAAAACTGGAAAACGTTAACAGGAAAAAGGTCGGTCTGGAAAAAACTTCTTGAGAAGACCAAGACCCACCCTGGGCTGTCGAGCCATTGATGATGATGATTTGATAATGAATTTTGTACATACAGGGTTATTCAGAATTCTTTACAGGTGCCCTATGTGTGACACTTATGCCACACAACCTGTGTAATTGTGATACTGCAATTCTTGCTAATTTCCATTCAACTTGGTGACTATAGAACCATGTTGAAGTGGGGATTCTTTCATATAGAAATTTTTCTTTTGAAAGATTATTCAAATTTGTTAAAAATTACAGGAGGTGTTTGATTTAGTTAAGGCCCTGGTTTAGTATAATACAGCTAGGAAAAATTGCAAAATATTCTTATAAGTTAACTATCATTTAAAACTGTTTTTATGTTGTTCAGTAAAATTGTTTTGCAAGGATAAGATCCAAGACTTGCATCTGGCTAGCAGGACAGATGTTTGCATGATTAAGCCTTGTATCTAAAAAAAGCCACATTTTTGAAATTTTCATTAATACAGTAGACTAAATTAGAAAATGTAATGTCTCGTATCAAAGTCAACTTAAGAACTGGATATCTTAGTTGATTTTTATAAACAGTGTACAATATTATTTATTTATTTTTAAATTTCCAGTTAAGTTTTACTCAAAATCCATGTCTTTTTAAAGCATTTTTTACTGTAACTTAGATTTAAGAAATTTTTTAAAAAATAGTGGATTAAAAGTTTTATATTTATTTTGACATAAAAAACATTTATTCAATAGCAAGTTCTTTTGAAGAATTTTAATCAGCCAGATAGTTACATGTAGCGGTATGTGTTTACTACTGATCTAAATTATGTATTTTTTAAAACTTTTATCTAAACTATATTGTTACTTATAGGAGAATCAAGTTTGTCACGTGTCTGCTATTTGACTCCTCAAAATCTTCCGCCCAGGAAAGTCAACTCTTCTCTCTGCACTCACATCATTGCTGGTTTTGGTTCAGTGCGAGATGGAGTGATTTACTTGGGAACGGATGCAGACAAGAAAGTGTTTCGGGAAACAACTGATTTGAAAAGCAAAAATCCTAACTTGAAGGTCCTCCTGACCATCGGAGGTGGTGGAAATGATGGTGGCTTTTCTTATGCTTTCAACTCCACACTAAACAGAACAAGGTTTGGATACTTTGTTGTTTAATTTTGTATACCTTGCAACATTCCATTGATTGCCAAACATAAGAGGGTTGCTTGATTGTTGTTACTAGTCAAAATTTGATGCTTGTTCTCATTGGAATCTTTTGTTTATGCCATTGCTGGTATCTGAGTGTTAGTCTAAGTTAGTCAAGCCAAGCCATTAGATCCTGGCTTGCCATTATGGGTGTGACACACCTGATTTGTAACATATTGCAATTCCAAGAGAATAAGAGCGTAATTTATTTAGAACAGTAGATTACATATCCTTTAGGTATTTAGAACAGCAAGGTTGAGAGGTCACTAGACAAACACTTCAAGTGGAACATACTAGCGAAACAAAGTAGTGGAAAAACATTAGTCATTGGTCCTCAATAACCAGACAAATTACCGAAGTAAGCACTTTTCGAATACAAATCTAGCTTTGTATTTTAGCAGAGATTTCCAGAAAATACTTAATGCTTCAGAATTAAGATTCCAGTGAAATCTCTAACTTAAAAAAGACAAAACGTTAACAGGTAGTCACAACAATTTCTCCCCTGCAAGTTGTCACCCAATCAGTTTACTTCTAGTTCCTATCTGTAGGATATTCCATCAGTTTTACATGGTGGTCGATTATCCAACAGCTATTCCAGACCCCGTCTGTGGAGTTCCAGCATAATTGACGAATTTTCAATTAATGGTATGCTACAATGACAAAAAATAAGAAAAAGTATAGCATACCTGGTAGTGTTTAACCTAGTACCTATTCTGCATAAAATCAATGCCAGTATTTAATGTATAAAAATTTAACCTAAATTATTTAAACTAACTTGAAAATAAAAATTAATCTGAATTCTTATTTATGATGTTTCAGGTGACTTGTCTATCCATCGGCAAATTACGCCGGAACTACTAAAAAATGTAGTCCTGGGGTTGTGGGGAAAAAAGATCTTCGTAAAACAAACATCAAATTTTACCAAGTAACATCCCCTTTAATTCAAGTTACAATGCTTTTAACTTTATTAATTGACAAAATGTTACAATCTTTCAATGCATTATATATAAACTTATTGCTTTGATGCCCACAATTTTAAAATACAGTGTTTTTATGAAGTTACCCTGTTTAGTTAAACCAACATTAATATTTTCTGATAGGACTTAGAATATATATTATATGGACCATGAAAAAAAGAAATATGCAATATAGATAATTTCAGCTACTTTATTGCATGTAAAGATGGCAGCTATTACTTTTTATGTACAAAAAGAAAGTTACTGAAATTATCAGAAATTGAATTTTTCTATTGGATGCTAAATTTATTTTTTAGATATGTAACTCTACTAAGAAACGCTTCATTTGGTTTATTCATGTATATGCTCAGCCATGGGCCAGCACATTGTTCTGATATCAGAGCTCTATTTTTTAACAGCTATAGTGAGAACACCAATAGTTTTTATTTTTATTAGAAGATGTGGACAGTGCTTGAGATGGTATCCTACTCTCCATACATCAACAACACACTCTTGAGAGACTTTTCAGCCACATCAGATTTTGTGTGCCCCTTGCTGTGCATATGCGCCCATTGTCTTGTCTATTACTAAGGCCACACTCATGACCATTGATGGTAGGAGTGACAGCTGAAAACACCATGCTGATGGGTTCATTGTTTGACTGTACTTTCTTTGAATGCTTTACTTATTTTTCAAGTAATATCTGCAACTGAAAGCTTAAATTATTAAATAAGAATCATCCTCAATTTTTATTTTTCTCTATTTTATTTAAGATCATTATCCAGGAATATTTTTAGTTTGCTGAAGTAGTTGATGTATTTACTATTAGTTGAAGAAGAATTTGTTTGGTGTATTTAAAATTGTCCATATGTTATTCCAGTATGATGTAGATATTAAACAATAGAAACTGCTTTAATGATGAATTAAATTTGATAAATAGTAAAGATATTTTATTTCAGGAATATCGAATCATATGGATCTCCAAAGCAAAAAAATGGTTCATTTTTAAGTACATCTATATTAATGAATTTAAAAAATGGTTCAGGGTGTGGGGCTGCAGGGCTAAGTCCCACAGGACAATTCCATTTACCAAGAAATCAAGAAATTGCGAGTGTCTTGTGTACGTTGGCATAGTTTTCACCAAGGAAAGTTTAAGAATTCATTTATTGGCTATTTATTGATTGAATTTAAGGCCAAGGCTCTTTTTCTTAGCCTTAAGCATTCAAATGTTTTGGCGGAAAAGAAAGCATGGGAAATAATAAAGAATTATAATGATTTTTGAATTCTACACTAATGTGTTAAGCAGATGGATTCTCTGAAAATAGATTTTATTCTGCACTCATTTCAAGGTTGTGGTATAAAAAGATTACAGATTATATTAATAATTTTTATTTATTGAAAAAAGATTAAATAAGATAATAATTTGGTTTTTAAATGTTAGGAAATATGTTATGCATATTTCAGCATGACAATCATCTTAAACTCACAAATTAAGTGTGAAACTTATGCTTCACACATATAGGACAGTGTTTTGAAATCCAATTTACTCAAAGAACCAGCAAAATATTTCAGTGTTTTATCACAGACTGATGAAGTTAGTAATTGGATTATTATCATAATTTTTACTCATGCAAAATTGTGGCATTTAAGCACAACAGTATCTGCTGCTGTTCTGGAGGATTTCTGCTACTGAACTCTCTCTCTCTCAATTTAAAATATTTTGAGCCTTTACTTATTTTAAATATAAATTTTTATTTCAATTCTAATGCAAATATTAATCTATGGATCAATGATCGAGAAACAATGATGTAAGATACGATAATTTTGTGGTTAATTATGTTTACCTTTTATTCTATGTTAACCTTTTATTCTATGTTAACCTTTTATTCTACGTTAACCTTTTATTCTATGTTAACCTTTTATTCTAGGTTAACCTTTTATTCTATGTTTACCTTGAATTCTATGTTTACCTTGAAGTATCTTGCATTATTTCCCATCTAACATTTCATTTGTAGTAACCCAATATTTCTTTTTAATATGTGTAAATTATTAAAAATATTATTTTTTATTATTTCAGATTTATTATTACAACTTTAGTTACTTTGTATAAATACAATTTTGATGGATTGGATATTGATTGGGAGTTTCCAGTTTGGAATGACAACACCAAAGAAGACAAGGAAAATTTCGCTAATTTCTTAAAGGTAATATATTTATTGATAGGTGGATCTGTTATGTAGAATGATAAAATGGATATATAGGTGGAATGAATGGACTGATTGGTGGAATGTTAAAATGAATCTGTTAGTTACAGTTTTTGCTAGGACTTGTAGGTTAGTTAGGACTTGATCTAGATGTTGCTGTCGATCAAGTAAAATCCAAAATAAGAATTGAAACTCGTATGTTCATAAAGTTTACAAATATAATAGAACATATACCAAAGTTGGACTGAATTTAGGGTTCCCAACAGGTTCCTTAAAAAAAGCACTGAGATGTAAATTTTTGTAACCTTTTATATATTTTTTTTATTAGTTTTTCATGTATTAAAACTTTGCTTTATATTTAGGAATATGCCACAATTGCAAAATTTTATGCTGAAGCTATAGGTAAAAATCGATCTCTGTTAAGTGTTGCTGTAGCTGCTCCACAAAATATTGTTGATTCATCATATGATGTTCCTCAAATGGCTAAGTAAATATTTTGTGATTTATTTTCAATTGGTAAATAAACTGGTGCCTTTTACTGTTCTGCAAAATATATTCTTAAAAAAATGGCAAATTTTTCCTTTAAAACTTTACATGACTATTCTTTAATTTAAACTTTAATTATTTTTTGTTTTTTGTTGCTTATTTCAAACAATATACCAAATAATATTTGCATGGTGTTGTTGATTAAAATGTTTAAATAATATGTACCAATTAACCATTGGTTATTTTTAATTTGCCAATCACATATTCTGTTATTTGATAAATTTAGTGATTGCTTGAGTATCAAATATACGGTTATTTAAAATACAAACATTATTTATTTTAAAAAAAAAATTGCATGTAAATCAGTATTTTTCAGTCATATTATTTTCTATTAAATAAATAATGAGACCTGATAATAAAAAAATGGTATGATAACTTTTCAAATGTAGTTTTATTAATAGAAATTACATATTTTAAATGCAAGCATTCTTTTGTTTTTAAAAAATACTTTTATATAAGTCAGTGTTTTTCAGTCATATTATTTTCTATTTTATAAAAAATGAAACATGATAATGAAACCTGAAGATAAAAAAAATTTTATGATAACTTTTGAAATGTAGTTTTATTAATAAAAATTACATATTTTAATTGCAAGCATTCTTTGTTTAAAAAAAAAAATTAAATATAAATCAGTGTTTTTCCGTCTTATTATTTTCTATTATATAAAAAATGAAACCTGAAAATTAAAAAAAATGGTATGATAATTTTTGAAATGTAGTTTTATTAATAGAAATGACATATTTTAAATACAAGCATTCTTTGTTTAAAAAATAATTAAATGTAAATCAGTGTTTATCAGTCATGTTATTTTCTATTATATAAACAATGAAACATGATTATGAAACCTGAAGATAAAAAGAAACGGTATAACTTTTGAAATGTAGTTTTATTAATAGAAATTACAGATTTTAAATACAAACATTCTTTGTTTTAAAAAAAATTAAATGTAAATCAGTGTTTTTCAGTCATATTATTTTCTATTATACAATGAAACATGATTATGAAACCTGAAGATAAAAGGAAACGGTATAACTTTTGAAATGTAGTTTTATTAATAGAAATTACATATTTTGAATACAAGCATTCTTTGTTTTAAAAAAAAAAAAATAATTGTAAGTCAGTGTTTTTCAGTCATGTTATTTTCTATTATATAAAATTTAAACATGATAATGAAACCTGAAGATAAAAAAATGGGTATGATAACTTTTTAAATGTAGTTTTATTAATAGAAATTACGGAAAATATTTTTAATGAAAACTTTTTATTGAAATTTTATTTCGATTGAAAAAGTTCTATTTACTTTAAAATGATTATGTTGGATTTATAGTTTTAAGGAAAGAAGAAATGGAAAACTGGACTTAAATTAAAACATTTTGCTTTCTTCCTTGAAGTATTAAAGTAACTTTTTTTAATTAATAAATAAACACCTTTAGTTGCTAATAATATTGGCTGTTGTGTGAGCTTAAAAACAATTATAATTTAATAACTTCTATGAATTAATTGACTTAGTAATTTACAATTTTTATTAACCCCTAAATCAGCATCTCCCTACTACCTCAGCAACCCCTAAATCAGCAACTATTCTCTCAAAAATTAAAGACATCAAAAATTGAACTTTAATGAAAATATTTTATTTTTCTATTTTAAAATAGGAAAGTTGCATTAAAATAGAAAAGTTACAGACTTATGATTAACAAACACCCTATGTTGTTGATATTACTGCTTGTTACATTAACTTAAAAATAATTACAATTTTATAACTTCTATGATTTATTTGAGTAATCAATTAACAATATTTATTAATCTTTAAAAATATACTTTATAATATACTTAAAAACAGACTGCAATTTTTTCATAAAATTGCCAGACTTGTTTACTTTTAATTTTTAAATATCATCATGAAAGTTCTTAAACCTAAATGTGTTTCTAAAAAATTGTCTAGTTCCTATGTACTCTCTACTTTACTACCAGTGTCAAAAGATTGTATTTTGAGTTCAAGATCTGCATTTAAGAGTTAAGATACTTTAAAATATGTCTTTTTTCTTTTTATTCTGATGTAGCATAGTTCTTTATAAAACTTCATAGTTCTTTATAAACTATATGGTTAACTATTTTCATGTAACCAACACTCTTTTTATTGTTTCAGATATATTGATTTCATAAATCTAATGAGTTATGATTTTCATGACTTTTTTTGGTATACTCCCTTTACTGGGCACAACAGTCCTCTTTTCAACAGAACCACTGAGAAAGCATATTTTGCTACTCTCAATACAGTAAGTTCATTTATTTTAACGCTGTAAAAAATAGATCTGTTTTTTTTTTTTTTTTTTTTTTTTTTTTTGAAAAAAAAATTCACAGGATTTTTCTCTTTACTCTTACAGTCTATCAGGTTTACAAGAATGCTGGTCTTTTCTGAAAAGGGCCAGGCTATTTGGTTTATATTAAAAAATCTAACTTTTAATTGAAAAAATTGGTCTTTATTGACTTTTTAATATTTTATATTTTATTATTCAAAATTAACATACATGTGGTTATATGAATTTTATTACGGACTATTAAGTAAAATATGTTATATTAATTTTACTTTCTCTTAAGGGTTTTTATTCTGTAAATAAATAAAATATTATCAATTTTAATAATGTTATTATTTTTATGTTTTTTTTTTAAATTGTACTAAATCTTTTATAAATTAGGAATTTTATTTAAAACTATTCATGATTTGTTTGAAATAATTTATTTTTTTAAAATGTCGGACAATTATAATTACTATAGTAATTATAGTTGATTTTGCATTACCTATTTACTTATGCTGCATTAACGAAATAACTTAATGAAAACAAAACACTGCATTAACGAATAACTTAAACAAAACGAAATAACTTAAATTGTTTTTGTTTTTTTTAAATATTTATTATATTTTATGAATGATCGTTTTAGAAATCTGCCTTTTTCAAAAGTGGATATTATTTACATTACAACTAGCATTATAACTTTACATTAAGACTAGCATTTATGACAGGATTATTAATAAATGACAACACAAAGAAAAAGAAAAAAAGATGCAGGTATGATGAATTGAGGTACGACTGTGGTAGTTTTTAGTAGATTTATTATGAATAATGCATTGTAAATATTAAATTATGCAACTTTGAAATAGCTTCTAAATTTTTTAAACTTTTTTTCAGGCATGGGCAGCTGCGTATTGGCATCAACTTGGGATGCCCAAGTCCAAAATAATGGTGGGTATACCAACATATGGCCATTCTTATACTCTTGTGAATCCTGATATAAATGGTGTTGATGCTCCAGCTGTTGCCTCATTTGGTGATGTGACATTTCCTCAGGTAAACATGATATAGTTTTGCATTCATTGGCAGCATATTCTTATACTTTGGATTATTGCTAGTATAAATAAATATATTGCAGTTGAATGTCTTAAAAAATGATTTTAATAATCCAAGAACTATTAAGCTTAATTTTTCTTGCTTGTGATTATCATGAAGATTGATGAAAAAATAAATGTTTGTTAAACTTTGTTGAAAGAACATATTTCTATAGCAATTACTTTTATTGAAAATGATGTCAATTCAGAATTGAAGGCAGTAATTTAATTTATGGCAAGTTACAATTATCTTTATAGTCCAAGATAAATGAGGGCATAAGTAGATGATTTTCCCAGAAAATAATAATTTACAGGTAAAATAATATTAGATGAGACAGGATTAATTTCTTGTTTTTGAAATCATAGTGCAGAGCTCATGGTGCTAATAAGAAGATTATCTCATCGAAATAAAATTATTAGAAGCAAATTTATAGTAGCGGGATGTGCAACTGAAAAAGAAACCCCTTAGAATGTAGATTCTAATGATTATTAGTGTGATAATTCGAGGCTAGAAAATAACTCACCAAGCAGAATAAAAAATCCATGATTTAGCTAAAAATAGCTATTTATTATACTATATATACTATTTTAAAAATAGCTAAAGTCTCTTTTCTTAACTTAAGAATTTAAAATGACTCAGATGCAAAAAGTTAAACACAGCCATTTTAAAAAGCCAAAACAGTGCAACAATCTTGTAAGGGTTCTTGGATTTTAAGTAAATATTTTAATCATTTGTATGAAAGTACTCAAATTCCTCTTAAAAATCAAAGATTAATGATTATTGATTATGTTTATTGAGAAAAAGATTAAATAAAAGATTAATTTACTTAAAAAAAAATTTAATAAAATATTAATTTACTTTTTAATCTTTGTAATGGCTATTACTGCTATTTTGTTGATTGGTATTTTTTAATAAGTACTAAATTTGCTAATGTTAGTACAAAGATACCTTCGTCTAAATAGGCTTTTACGGAGATATGTACAGTAGAAAATTGTTGATTGTGATAATTACACTGTGCATGAAGCTGATCGTTAAGTGCTAAATTAATTAATGAAACTTTTTAACTATGAATCAAATTAGTATATTAATGTTATTCTCACCAAAAAATAATAATAATTGTAAAGTGAATTATAATATAGTTGATATACATAGTTAAAAAGTTTAGACGCAGATTTAAATATAGCATAGAATTGCATTAAAATAAAAATAAATAAATAAATAAAACTCGTTTTCTTAGCTTTAAACTCTTAATTTTGAAAATAATTGAACTCAAAATCAAAGTAACAGTACAGGTAAAAACTTTTAAATTAGGGTTACTGAAATATTTACAGGAAAACGATACCTTTATAACTTTTATTAATTTATACTGATGACTACCGAAACAAAATAAAAATTAATGTGGAGAAACTGCACCCCATCATGTGAGTTCCCGGCAAATAAAAATTAACCGGCATCAAATGAAAATAGTGTTAAATTCTTATATTTTTATGCTATACAGAGATAATGATCTTTATCATCTCCTGAAAATAGTTCAATTTATGTTTTAGGTTTGCACTTATTTATCGAATGGGGCACACCGTGTTTTTGACAATGAGAGCCTAGTACCATATTTGTATTCTGGTTATGACTGGATATCTTATGAAGATACTACCAGTATTTATGGAAAGGTATGTTAATGATTTTTTAACCTAAATAATACTAACCTAGTAAAATTTATGTACAAAATATGTAAATATTAAATTTTAATATTTATGTAACTGTTTAAATATATAACTACAAATTTCTACCAACACTTTAAAGATGAGAAAAGAATAATATCAATTCCAATTTATATGAATTACAATTTTTATTGATTACAATTTATTAATTGCAATTTATATTATATTTTTATCATTCACTCTTTGTTGAAATGTTGCATGTTAATTACACGAAAATAAAAGTTGTAAGTTTTTTTCATAGAATTTTTACATTTCTTCCTATTTTTTGCATCACTAAAAATAAAACAAACAAGAAATATTTATAGAACAAAATTTTGTCAGTTTTGCTATTTTAACCTCCTGGCGATGGCTAAAGATATTTTGATCTGTTGATTTTCTACGGAAATCAGTTTCCCTTTTTATTATTCAATGTGAAATTTGTGTATTAAGGAAAAACTTAATGAAAACTTGTCCAGTTAAAAATTTATTAAAACCATAAAATCAAGCAATTCAATAAATTGGTCCCAGTATTGAATGAAGTTTTTTTTATGTGCTTGTCTGGTTAAAAAAATATGCTATAAGGCATATTTTATAACATTTTATAATAATTTATTTGTCAAATGCCAGTTACATTAGCCGTTAGGCCATTAAACTTCTTGCTTGCCAATAGCGTTGAAATATGCAAGAAAAATCTGTCAGTACTTCACACTCGTCCAAATGTTCTGCCGTCACTGGCCGTCCACTATCTCATATACATTATAATAATAAAAAAATCTTTCTAAGACTGTTTTTAATAATGCTTTTATTAATAATTGGAACTTTAATATTATTTCAATAAAGTTTTATAAAATATTTATTCAAGTATTGGAAAATCAAGAATATATTGTATTATGCTATGTTTGCAAAACTATTATTTTTATTCAATTACTCACATTTCATTTTTTACAAACTGGAAGTTTTTTCTTATTAAAACAAAATTTAAATTATGATACAATATCCTTTTATTTTAATTTGATGCACTGATATTATACACTTTTAATATTTAATTTAATACACTTCGAATATAAACCGGCTTGTGTACGATGCTGACATGACACAATCATGCCATTGGTCGTGACATTGTAAATCCTTAAACTCCAAGTTCCCTCTGGCTTACAAAGACCTGGTGTTGTGGGAATGCTTTGCTTTATTTGTTTATTTATTTTTTTGTATATTTCTCTTTTCAGTTTAGCAACACAAAAAGACTATTCCTTGCTTTTTCTTCTTTTTTTTTTTAATTTTGGGAAAGAAAATATAAAAACTTCTATTTAAATTAAACAAAAATTAAACTATGTTTAATAAAAAAAAACTATCTTGAAATGTCTATAAATTTTTGGTTAGTTTATAAAACATAAAAAACCTTGACCGAAATTGATTGTATGGTTGGATTTTTTTTCCTTTCTATATGTGAAACTTTAAAAAGAGATTGAGTTTGAAACCAAAACACTTATATAATACTAAGGTCAGGTTTATCTTTTGCTAAAATTTTAATTTTTATTTCTTTTAACTGTAGGCGAAATGGATTATATCCGAAGGCTATGGTGGTGCCATGACTTATAACTTGAACTCAGACGATTGGAGTAGTGTCTGTGATAAAGAACCCTTCATATTACATCGTACCCTTTATAATGTATTCAATGGTTTATGATCTTAAAAATATTTATTTTTAATGTCATTTACAGCCTTATAGTTATTTATATTTTATTTATTATTTTTGTTTATATTTGTACATAACATATTTCATGCAATAAAATTATATATTTTTAGACTTTGCATTTTTAATTTTTCTTGTTGCAATAATGTGTGTAATTTTAATTATTTCAATATTATTCAAATAAAAGTGGAAATAAGCTTTTGTAATTATTGTAGCTCACTAGTTCATAACTGAATGTGATATTAAAATGTACACAATGTTCAAAGTAAGTAAAAAATTATTTTATGTAAAACTTTATTTTCTATAAATATATAAAGTGATATAAAAAAATATGACATTTTTGTGAATTTAGCCATTTTGTTGTTTGGCATGTTTAATGGCCTCTTTTTCCACGCTCTGACTTTTTAACCTTCTTTGGAGGCTCTGGATTTCTAAAAATAAAATGCATTTTTATGAACTAATACGCATTTAGATTGATTAGAAAGGAAAGTTAAGTTTATTTAATTATGCACCGATAATTTAACATCTATTTTACACCATGACACTAACAGATAAGAAAAAGTCATAAATTAGCTGTTACAAATGTTACTCATTATGCTTCCTCTGTAACAGTCAGTTTTTTACTTTTTAAAAAACATAAATTAATGAAAGTTACTAAAAATGGGAGCAAGTATAAATAAAACAAAGAGTTACTTTAACTGAAATTATTGGAACTGTTTGCCGTTGTTTTGTTATCTAAAATTATATGCATTTAAAGTCACCATTCATAATGATAAAATCACCTTATTGTATCTTTTACACAGGCTTAAAGTAATTTAAGTCATTTCACTATGGTGAAATTTTGTTTCTTGATAATTATAAAAATAATGAATAAAACATGAATTTTGACAAAAAAAAAAAACATGGCGTGGTGGCTCAGGGGATGAAGCGTTTGCTTACCAATGAGATGATGCAGGTTCGAATTACAGCCACAGCTTGTTGATACAATATTTGCACTAGGCTGTATTCGACCATAGTGCTGATGTAAAATATCCTTATTGGTAGGCAGATCATATGTTAGAATCCCCTTTCCGTAGCATTAACCGTGGGAGGTTTTCATGGTTTTCCACTCCATGTAACAGAAATATATGTTAGTTCTCTCAAAAAGTCCTTTACAAATTATAGTTTGTCCCAATGCTTAATCCAGGAGTTCCCTTGTCTTCTGGGTCGGGTTCAAAATTACAGGGCGAAGGAGTTAAACATTATTAGTTTTACACAGAATTATTAGTTTGTGTTTGCTGTTCTCCACCCTTTATAAAATAAATAAAAACATGAAAAAAGCACTATCGATCTATACTTTAAGTCTTAGAGAGAAAAAAATCTTTATAACATGTGACTTTGCATAATATGTTGAAAAGAAACATATAGGTTAAATTCTAAGCTCAGTTCAAAATGAAAAAGTTATATCAGTATAATAATAAAATAAAAATTCGTCCTTGTTTAAATTTAAATTATTTTCAACTGTTTCACTTTAAATGTTGAGAACAGTATTAGTCTTTCTTCAACACAAATATTTATGAGAAAAATTGAGAATTTATTTTTTATTTCTGAAACTAATACAGTAGAATATTTATGATAGATTTCTAAAAAAACATAGAAATCTAAATAATGCAACGTCAAAACCCATTCTTTATTTCTACTTGAGAAGAATGAGAAATTAAAAGTTTATTGATAACTTTACAACTTAATAGAAAAAGTGCAACTATTTTTTTTATTACATTGTTGTTTGATTTATCTTTGATATTAGATTTCATTATTTTCTTGCAAAAATTTATCTGAAATTTGAGTGAATAACATTTTTATCTAGAAAAAACAAAAGTATTTTCCCAAGTAGGAATAATTGATGACATCATACATCTTATCTTATTCATATTGTTTTATCTGTGTAAGAATTACTAATCTGTAAAAAATATTTAGACTATCACAACAATGACTCAATGTAGAGGACTGTTTATTTTTCTTATCTTTCCTAATCCTTAAAAATATGTGATATTTGTAAATATTTTTAACAATTATTAATTACGACTTCATTTTACTGATTTAATTTATTGAATTACATCTTTTTATGCTATTATACATTTAGTTGTTTTATTATCATTTAAAAGAAGAAGAAAAAAACACTTTTTTATGATATTTTAAACTTGCTTGCGTATTGATGGCATTTTAATATTTTATAGTGCTAAAAATTTATTTAAAAAATATTGTACTAAGAATTTTGTAATAAATTTTTTTTAAAAATTGCCATTTTTGATGTGACTACAAATTAATTTAGTTTTAGTGAAGACATTTACACTTAATTTGGTATTTAAAAAATGGCACATTTATTGACACTATTTTGTCGATAATATTTGCATTTTTTATTTAAATTTTTAATTAATATTTAACTCTAAGATAAGTTAAATTCATTAAAATTGATACTTGATTAAGAGCTTCATCCGCTTCAAAAATACACATACTGAAAATAACTGTTTCAAGTACTCAAAAATACACGCAGATTTTATGAGACTTTGCCAGGCGTGAATTTGAAGAAATGAATGAAGTGTTTAAAAGTGCAAAATATCTTACCGCTTTAGCTTCTTTGGATTATTTATTTAACATTAAAATTGATTTTATAAATATTTTTAACTCTTACTAATTTTGAATTTTTCCTTCACTGATTTAATTAATTTAATCATAGATTTTATATGCAATTATACATTTAATCATTTCATTATCATTATTTTAAATGTGAAATAACATTTAATAAATGATATTTCACCATTTGCTGCAAATGTATTTAAAATTATCTTATTAATAATTGTTTTCTTTTTTTTTAATATTTTTTTAAAATTAAAAAAAAAAGAACATTCGCAATTTTTTTGTTTAATTTTAAAACATTCTTATGTTCAGCAAATAATATAATAAATTTAATTAGCAAATAAATAATAAATTTATGTATAAAATTAGCAATTTTTTATACATAAATGACTCACATTTATGATGTACATATTTTCTTTATTTTGTAGCTTAATATTTAACAGTAATAACATATCCTCAACCATTAAAATTGCAAATTAGTAAGTGAAAATCTGGTCATTATGTCTAAAGATAATCAGGCTCTTTTTTTTTTAAATTTATTTTATTGCTCTAGTACTAATCAAATTGAAGTTTTTGATTAAATTTAAGTAAGTCATCAATAAGTCTATACGTTTGACCCTTGTCTATCCTAAACCCTAGACATAATGTAATTTATTTTTTCCATTTATGATCCATAATGACTTTCCTTAATATATATTTATTAAGTTCTTGAAAAAATGAAGTAATAAAAGTATACTCATTAGCTGCCGCAGTTGAATATTTAAGTGAGAGAAAAAAAACTTTTTAAACTCAGACCAATTATTGTTGAGATTATGAAAGCGGAGGGGAGAATAAAAGCTTCTGAATTCATTTTATTTTAAAATGGAGCTGTAATATGATGGCAAGTAAAAAAGAGGGCCATCTTTGTCTCACTTGACAAATAATTTTTGTTGTTGATGATTTTAAACCCGCCTTCTCTGTTTCTTACTTCACTGATGATACACCTTTGCGACAGCAAATGTGTATATTTTATATTTTATTTATACAAGAATTTTAAAAATATATATTAAGGGCAGTAATTACAGTTTACCCTATTTCATTTACTTTATATCATTGATTTATGAATTAACCATTTTAATACAAATGAAATTAAATATTATGATTTTGAATTTCAATTACGAGTGGCATAACTTTTATTTTAAATTATTTATAATTGATTTGATTTGTTCATTTACGTCGCACTAGAGCTGCACAATGTGCTATTGGCGACCGTCTGGGAAACATCCCTGAGGATGATCCGAAGACATGCCATCACAATTTTGATCTTCCGCAGAGGGGATGGCACCCCCGCTTTGGTAGCCCAACTACCTGCACGCGAAGTCGAGCACTTTACGGTGGAACAGTTTAACGAGGACCAATACCGCACACCCTCGGTCCCTACGTAGACTGATCCAAGTGGTCACCCACCCGCACACTGACCTCAGCCAGTGTTGCTTGATTTCGGTGATCTGCTGGGAACCGTGTCTTAACGATCAGTCCACTGCGGGACAAATTATTCATAATGAAATATTTTAAGAAAGAATATGTAATAATGTATTAAATATATATTTCTCTTTACATTAACACAATTGAGTAAGGGTCTTTTGTTTTTGCATTCAATAAATTCTTTCTCATTTCTCTAAATTAAATAAATTGTGTAAAATATTTAATTTAGTTACGATAATAAATATTATAAATTAAATAAATATTTGTATAAATAACTATTTTTATTATTTGAATAAAATACATTTTATTCAAATGTAAGAAAAAATATGCATGTGAAAAAAAAAGAAATATTTACCTGTAAAAAAGGAATAACAGAACAATTATCACCAGCGTCAAACCTACAATCACAGAGGAGACCAGGACAGTAAAAGCCAGTTTTGGACTAAGTTTCAACTCGGTGTTTCCTAAGAAAAATTTTAAACAAATGCCACTATAATTAATAATTTATTTTTTATTTAATTTACATTACTTGAAATTTTATTGAATGTCAATGTTTAAAAAATATCTTTGCGAATAAAAAATAAAAGAAAAAAGGTATGACTTTAAACCAGGGTTTGTGTATCCTTATAAAAGTTAAAAAGTGTTAGCAAAATTTAAAAAAAAAATTTTTTTAAAGTTTGTAATTATAAATATGTTTAATATTTTCAAATAAATGTTGTCTAGTCCCGAAATCTCAAACACAGAATTTTTACCTTTAAAGTAAAAACTAAAATAAGAAGTAACTTCTGTAATGTATATATATATTCTAATAAATAAGTTACAGACTTTAAAATAAAAGATTCTTCTGTTAGTTGTTTCAAAATGCCATTGCTTATTTCAACATCCATTCTAAAGATTTCGTTCTTCAAAGAGCCTATCTGAAGAATTACAATTGAAATTGTATATTTGATAATGTAGATAAGATCTATCACGTTTGTATAATTTGAGGACGGTCCCTTAGTTTAACACATCAAGTTTTTACAATTTAAGAATTGTTAAGTTTATGATAAAAACAAGACGAAAAAAGGCTGAATTCTGCGGAAAAGTGCTAAGTACTATACGAACCTTGCTTTAGACCTACCTAAATGTGGACTGATGTTGGAATTTTCTGATGAATCATGTTGGAATCGTCTGATGAATCATAATAATTTAAGAATTGTTAAGTTTTTGATAGATTAAGACGGAAAAAGGCTGAATTCTGCAGAAAAGTGGTATTCTAAATATTAATTTTTCCAAGCACTTTACGAACCCTGATATAAACCTACCTAAATGTGGACTGATGTTGGAATCTTCTGATGAATCATGATAACCAGCACTTCCTTTTCCAAGTTTCCATTCCTCATCAACAATGCCACAATCATCCCCTTTCCAACCCTCTTCACAAACACAAGTGTTTTTATTGGTGCAAACCTGAAATTAAAAACTCAAACAATTGAACCAATGAGGTTCTCCTTTTACAGTCTGCTACATTCATAATGAATATCATACTGTTTGAAACTTGATAATAAAATAAAAAAATTCCAATGCCCACCTGGAGAATGACCTTTCGTTATAAAGGCATCTGAAAGGCAGATATGTTGGCCACTTTTTCATGGAAACAATATTAGGTGGGCCAAAGTTGCTCCCACAATAAGGACAGATAGTACAGAGAAGGAAAGAACATTCATGCCTTGCCCGAATCCAGAACCTTTCTAATGCAAGGCTATAGTTCCCTGACCCCTACACAGGCTAGTCGGCAACTTGATTATACAAGATATGGCTGTTAATTTTCAGAACTAATAACTCTCGGAATTATGTATACATTTTATATGTTTCGAAGGACAACTTTTAAATTCCTCTTATCGAATGTTCTTTAATTCTGATGTTAGGTCCAAAATCTTTAAACCTATTTCAGTTAACAAAATTTTCAGTTTTTTAAATAAAAAGTAAAAATATTTGTCAGGAGAGTTGGTGAATTATTAGGTGGACCGGAAAGTAATGACATTTCGGCACATTAAAGATTCGTTAATCTTAAAAACCCATTAATTTTTTTCGATCCGGTATTGAAAGGTGATTGCTAACGAGGGTGAATACATTATTCATTAAAAAGAAAATCTTAATAACAAATATCAAATGCACCGAAACGACATTATTTTCCGGTCCACCTAATAATTATTTAGACAGTTTCCAAATACGAAAATTTTACTTAACCCTTTTTGAGGCGGGAAATTTTATTAAAAGAATTTAGTTAATAAAATCCAAAGGAATTGTGGTCGTGGTTAACATTTCAGGAATGAAACGGCTGGCTTTATCTTTGCATTTTTCAAAATAAGAACTGATTCATTAAAAACTGCGTTATTTGAGAGCTAAAAACTATTATAATTTTAGTGATTTTTGTTATTATTAAAAGTAAATAGAACAGTTCTTATCCCACTCTCCATGAAAGATTTAAAAATGTATAAGTGAAAAAAGAAAAACCGACAAAATTCCGAACAAGGACTTCAGAAGTGGTTTCTGGAATTTTTACATTCAAATACTGTGGGTAAAGAAAAAAACAATTAATAAATAAACGGACTACCCTAAATAGTTTTTTCTAATGATCGGATCGTCACATTCTAGAACTCAAGTTTAATAGTTCGAAGGGGTGACCTCAAATATGCTAATTAATTAATTAGTGCAGACGATATTTTTTAAGTTACGAAATAAGACAAAAATGTTCTTTCTCTAAATAAACATACCTTTTCTCTGATGGATTCGGATTTATGACCCCCCCCCCAAATAACTTATAGTAAATATATTTTTTTAAATTTATTTTGTAGTCGAAAAATTTTTCAATTGTAAGGTATACAATTTTTACACCATTTTCAAGAATGTAATTTTACATGGCAAAATACAAAATTTGATTGAAATCAATCAAATAGTTCCAGGGAAATAGAATTTTAAGCAAGCTTCTTAAAATTCGATTCCTCTAGAACTATTCGGCCAATATTTCTCTCAAAATGTGTATTTTTTCATGTAAAATTATAATTTTTAAAATCGTGCAAAAAATTTTTTTTTATTTCTTATAATTCAGATTTTTTTCCGACTATCATTGAATTAAATAATAAAAAATAAATATTTACTAAAAGTTATATTTTGTATAGAATTAATTACCTTTCAGTAAGCGAATTTTATAATTTGTGTTTTTCAATTTCTTGAAAAAGTTCTCGAGATGTATCGCGAAATACGCATAGTATAGTATAAAGTAAAATTAACATTAAGAGATCAAAATTTTGGACCACTCTCCTGACCAAACTATTGGAACCATATTTCTCTGATTGAAACTACCAATAGAATTAAAACAAATTCCGAACAAGGACTTTAAATGCGGTTTCTGAAACTTTTACCTAAAAATACACAGTGCGCAATAAAACAAACGGACCACTCTAGATAACTTTTTATCTAATGATCGGATCTTTACATTCTAGAACTCAATCTTATGGTTGGTTCGAAGAGGTGACCTCAAATGCAGTAATCAACTAGTGCAGACGATATTTTGAATTACGAAATCAGGCACAGAAACGTACTTTCTCTGAATAACTATACCTTTTTTTTCGACGGATTCGGATTTCTGGGAAATATGGTCTCAACAGTTTAGTCAGGAGAGCGGTCTCAAAATTTTTTCGACTATTGTTTAATTAAATTATAAAATGTAATGAATATTTATTGAAATTTATTAGATTAAGTCGTAAAAAGTGAAGATCCTGTCATTAGATCAAAAGTTATTCAGGGAGCACCATTTTTTATTTTGTGCACTGTACGAAAGAACATAAATTCAAATAGAGATGACTTCATATTAAAAAAAGCTTTCACAGTATTTTCAGAAGTTATTAGATTATTCCTGAAAATTTAATAACCGCCCTTTGTTACAAACCATCAGGATAAGACAGTTATAGTATGCAAACAAAAATAGCATAAACTTAGCACAACAGTTTAAAGCCACATTACAAGTACTATTATAATGATTGTTAAATCAGCTTTTCTACTCTTAATTTACACCCAAATACATCCCTGAACCATAGAACTTTTGCCCCATTTTCAGTTTGTTCAATAAATCAGCTTTCTCTAAATAAACATACCTTTTTTTCCCGACGGATTTGGATTTCTGATAATGGTAGTCACAATCTGGGAAATATGGTCAAAAATAGTTTAGTCAGAAGAGCGGTCCAAAGTTATGCTAATTGTACTTTTTGCGCATTTCACGATATCTCGAAAATTTTGAGAGGTAATCAAACAGTTTTTGCACACAATTATGAAATTCGTAAAATTATAAACTCTTAGTATTTTTAATTATTATATTATTTATTTTATATTATATTATTTATTTTATTATATACTTTATTTATTTTATTATATATTTTATTTATTTTGCATTATATTATTTATTTTATTATATATTTCGTTTATTTTATATTATATTATATTAGTTATAAATTTTTACATCATTTTAAAGAATGTAATTTCATGAAACAAAATACAAAATTTGAACGAAATCAATCGAATAGTTCTTGATAAGTCGAATTTTAAGGAAGTAATATATTTAAAATTTGATTTCTCGGGAACTATTTGATCGATTTCATTAAAAAATTTTTAATTTGACTTATGAAATTGTATTCTTTAAAATGATGTAAAAATTTATATACCTCACAATTCAAAAGGTTTTCGCCTACTTTTCAAATAAAATAATAATAATAAATAATTATTAAAAATTATGTTTTTCATCTTTGGATAAACGAATAATATACCTAATTGTATGCAGAAACGTTTTGTTTCGCTTAAAAAATTCTCGATAAAATAATAATAAATAATTAATAAAAATTATGTTTTGCATCTTTAGATAAACGATTTGGAGAAATACGCAATACGCAACAATAAGGGGTGCAAAATTTAGACTGCTCTCTTGACCAAATTATTGGAATACTGAGATCGGGGCTACCCCTATATTTTGAGAGTCAGAAATCCAAATTCATCGAAGAAAAAAAGTTTATTCTAAGAAGGTACGCTTTCGTGTCTGATTTCTTAACTTAAAATGTAGTCTGCATTAATTAATTAGGATATTTGAGATCACCTTTTCAAACCATTAAGATTGGGTCTTAGTTGGTGAAGATCATTAGATCTAAAATTACTAAATGTAGGTGGGTTTGTTTTTTTCATTCGTTCTTTTGTTTGCACTGTGCATGTTTCTTTCTTTCGTTTTTGTGTATTAAAAAAGTACATGTTAATACTTTAGATTAGATTTCAATAGAAATGACTAAGAATTAAATTTATTTATTTATTTTAAGCTATACTCACTCCATGACTTGAACATGTATTCTGTATGTCTTCATGAGGGCATTTGCCATGTACAATGTCTCTGATTTTTGTGCAAGTGTGATTCAAGCAAAGCTAGAAATTATAACAAACTAAATACATTAGACAGTCATATAAAAACAAAACAAAAATTGTAATGAAAGTTTTTACTTTTTTATATCCACATTTTGTGCCTTCTTTTATTATCCCATGCTTCTTATCAAACAATGAGAGTGTCAAAGCTCTGAAAATTAAAAAGTGCAACACTCGTTGAAATAAAGCATAATTTAAATCATAACTCTGATGTGAATACCAATGTTTTGTTTTTAAAAAAATTTCTTAATGCATTTTTATTTGTCGTATGCCTGTTTAGGCAGTGGGGGTGCGATTGTTCCTGTTTTTCAGTGGCGCCATCTATGGCCAGGAATTCGACTTCTGCCACGCCATTCACACAACCCGCTTATAGGGTGGGTCACATTCACACACATTCACACACAAAAGACATAGAACACACACAGAGAGAAGGAAACATCCGTGCCTTGCCCGGGATTCGAACCCAGGACCTTTCTGATGCAAAGACAGTTCCCTGCCCCCTACGCAGGCCGGTCAGCTTCTTAATACATGAAATGTGTGTAACAAGAAGTTTTGGCAGAACAGGTAGAAACTGTTCTGCGTCTTTTTATTCGTAGATAAAGTTACGCTTAAAATATAAATCTAAACTTTTATTGATAATGCGCTACAGTTGGAAATTTTACCATCAAACATTAAAAAATATCTAGGTCCTCTCTATTTTCAATCGAATTAATGACATGAAAGCAAATTAAAAAAAATAATCACCCTAAGAATTTTCTGGAGATATCAAATATTCATTATGAACTAGTATCGAAACTGATTCGCTCTGTCATTCGTTTTTGAGCTCACTTGCTTTATATGAGAATCTAGCTTAATATTGTTTTTTTTTTAACAAGATACCATAAATATTTTTATGCTATTCAGATTACTTTACATAAATTTCACAGACTATAAGTATTCAGAACAATTATTTGGAGGAATAAGAGCGATTCATAGACTCAAATTACTTTCTGGCACAATTTTTTTTTCTCCCTGCTTTTCATGAGATATTTAATAGATCTTAGATACTTTCGTAATGCTGATTTCAAATCTACTATCCGTTTCTCTATATACAAGTTACATCTTCTTTTCTTAAATGGCATCTTTATTATATTTTTGATCGAAATATACAAGTTTAAAGGCGTTATATATAACAGGGGATCACTTAAATGTCGCAACAAACTTCTACGGAAGTTAGGATACATCATCAGAATTAAAATTGCTTAGGAATCCTCACCCGGAAATACCGTCATACGCAGCTTAGAAAGCATTCCCTATTATGAACCCTTACTTCGTGTGCTTCCTGAATGAGTGCTTCATAATAGGTAAACTTCCCTATTACGAACCCTTTCTTCGTGTGCCTCCTGAACAAGTGCTTCATAATAGGGAAACTTCCCTATTATGAACCCTTTCTTCGTGTGCTTCCTGAACGTGTGCTTCATAATAGGGAAACTTCCCTATTATGAATCCTTTCTTCGTGTGCTTCAAAATAGGGAAGCTGCCCTATTATGAACCCTTTCTTCGTGTGCTTCAAAATAGGGAAGCTGCCCTATTACGAACCCTTTCTTCGTGTACTTCCTGAACGAGTGCTTCATAATAGGAAAACTTCCCTATTATGAATCCTTTCTTCGTGTGCTTCAAAATAGGGAAGTTGCCCTTTTATGAACCCTTTCTTCGTGTGCTTCATAATAGGGAAGCGCACAGTGTATGACGATATTTCCGAGTGTGTTTCTTATGTAATTTTTATCCTGATGATGCTCCCCACATCCTCTAGAAATTTTCCGTAACTCAACCCTCTGTTATATTTAGAGTTTTTAAAGTTATAAATTTCGACAAAAAAATGACTAAAAATGTCATTTTAAATAAATTTTTGTAGCTTCAGAAGCAAAACTAATTTCAGATTTGAAAAACCACACCCGAAGTAGCGAAGATATAGAATTTGTATTAATGAAACAAAAAATTTGTGCTCCCAAGTATAATATTAAAAAATTCATTTATTTATATTTTAGCAACAACAAGTCCCAAGCATTCGTTAATAAGGAAGTTTTTTCCCATGGCCTAGTGAGTATGGTGGATATAATCCTCGCCTGCCAGGACTTCGGCGTTCGATTCCCCGTAGTAAAGATTGATCTAATAGCATTTTCTTTTCTCTTTCGTATATTAGTAGTTTGGAATCCACTCTACTGTAATGTCCCTAATGATTTTTGAGCCAGTAACGGTTGTGAAGCGTGGTGCGGAGGCTTGGTGATCTGCCCTCCGATATAAGTTGTGGTAGTGTAGTGCGTGCATGCGTCAGTAATGTTACCAAATCATCAATAAGGAGGAATACCTGACAGTAGCTTACTGCCTATTCGTGTAGCGCTGCTGCGACGCAAACGAAAAGAGACAAAAATATTTTATCCTTTATTCTGAAAAATTGTGACGTCATGACTTACAATAGGTAAATTTGAAATGAAAAATTAGTATACAAATTTCTCACTTGCATTCATGAATTGCTCCATCAGCATTCATTTTATACACTACAAAGTTGATTGGTAGAGTTTCGCTAGATACTGGAGCCTTTTCACCTTCGCTGCATTGTAAAGCCCCACAATAGACATTCCTATTTAAAATAAAATAGATATATTTGTATGCGTTATTTGAATAACAGTCGATCCAGCTACACTTATTGAAGATAATGGGGTTAGCAACACTTTCATATTCCTACCAGTCATTACTATTGACGATGCCATAATAAGCATTACATATCTTGTAGCTTTTAAAATTTCTTTAATTTTTCATAAGATTAATTTTTTTTAATCATTCTTAATCGAATTTTAATTAAATTAATTCAATTATTTAATTTTTATGACATTTTATAAAAGGCTAATATAAATATCTTATCCTTTTACTTACGACTAACTTTTTATTTCAATTGTAATGTAAAACTCGTTAATTCAGTGTCGCAACTAGATCGAACTATTTTTAACTCTTTATTCTTTATGATTTAACTCTTTATCTTCATGATTGATCTTATTTAAAAGTTAAATTTATGATTGACCAAAATTTATTATTATTTCACTTAGAAAATCTTATGGACAAAATATACTTTTAATTTTGTATTTCGAGCTCTACAAATATTACTGAATAAGATTTTTATTATAATTACTATCCAGTTTTTCATCTTCAATTGTCATTTTCATTCTCCTGCTTTCATCACAATCTTCAATTTGTAAATTAAACCATACAATTCCACCCGCACCAAATTTCGTTATTGCAACTATCTTATACTATGCTCGTCATAAATAGAACAGACATTACAAACTATCCTAATGAAACGTACTTGCGTGGGAAAAGTCAAATGTGACTTAAACCATTGTAACGGAGTGAGTGAGAGTGGGACAGTCGTGTCGTATAAACTTAAGGCGCCTATTTTATTTACGAAAAGTGTAAAACTAGTAAAACCCCAGCTTATTTCTGTCCCCAACAGAGAGTACTACGATTCAAAAAATATCGAAAAACAATACACTTGTCAGACTGTATCTTAACAGAAGAGAGGAGTCACCCCACTATTTAAATAAGAACTTAGGTTTGCAAATTTATTACTCGTAACAGTGATTAATCTTTATTCCATATCACTTTTAATTCTTATAATGGATTATGGACAGTGTCTTCTACAGTAGGGGCACTGCAAACTCTTTACAGCCTTAACTTCCGGTTACTGCTGTCAGTGCATTTTGGAACCATTTGGCTCACACAACGTGAGGATTGTGTTTTAAGACTGACCTAAGTAGTATTTCTTGTATACGTGTATTTTCTACCAGATTTATTATTGGTGTCTAAAAAAAGAATCGTCATTTAATGACACACTGTCATTTCAAAACGTAAGAATCGTCATTTGAAGAAAAAAAAGAATTATTATAAAACACTTCTTACCTTGTCAACAATATACCAACTTCTAAATTTAAACCTAAATGATAATTTGTAAAATGAACTTAATGTCGCTGTTCGAACAATATGCTAACACTAACGTATGATGGTGCACGGTTTGCAACAAGAACAGTAATAAATAAGTAAAAAAGTGGCCAAATCAGAGCTGCCAAAAAGCGAAATCTTTTTAAATCTAGCAATCATGTCACTTTTTTTAACAAGACATCTGTAAATATCTAAAGCAAATTTTAAACTCTCCAGAATTACGTAATACCATTAATATCTTATGAACTGCAGCAGATTTGAGCTCAGAAATTATATAATTTATTTTGTTATATATATATTATATAACTGAACAATTTGTCCTCAATATCATGATTTAAAAGTTTATCCCCTCTTTTACCCCACTCATATCTTCCTCTTCTCTTTCTCCTCTTTCATTTCTTCCTCTTTTGCCAAAACTCTTGGCTTGTTACTTTGATGATCTATCTCAAACTTTTATTTGACTGCATTATTTAGAAAGGACATGAAGAACACATAATATTTAAATTTGTTTAGATAATAGTATACTTACTCTATAGCACATTTTTGAATTTCACTTTTGTCGTCGAACCCACAGTTACCGTTCGGTGTTCCCAAAATGTTGAGACGTTCGAAACAAGATCGACTCGCAAACTTAGAATCTAAACGGACAAAAATAAAAAACTCTTTAAAATAGTTCTTATGCATTATACAATTCATGTAATATCTAGATCCAACAAAGCAATGATATAATACATCGTAACTGATTTCTAGTTCAATGATCTGATTTCCATCTAATTATTTGAAAGAGCTACAAGATGCATATTATCTACCAATAAGTAATTGCACACCTATGCATATATTTCTTTTTTGTGTGTGTGCAAGAGTTTTGATAGTGGGTTCAAACACCGAGTGAGAGCGGTCACTGGTTTTCTAAAGGTTTTGACCAATCTACTACCTCCTGTGTGACCATGGAATTTTTCTTGATGCTCACCAGAGGGCTTTGTCGTTTAGTCTGGGCTCTTTTCCTGATAAGTACTGTTTTCTTTCTTTCTTTTTTCTTAAAGTTTTTTTTTTGCGGGTTCCCCTTCCACATCCAGGAAAAGCTAGCATAAGCACTTCTTCTTATCTTCTTCCTTATCCCCAAAATTAGCAGGGCTAAACAATGTCCATGAAATTCATGACCCGGAGGAAGTCGGCCACCAAAAGTGGATTATTTAGAATGTCCCTCTTGTCCAGCCCAAGACAGTCCAGGACAGTCTGCATGTTGTGGCACCTGGGGCAGTTTGGAAAGATTTTAACACTACCCTCGAAAGAAAGAGACTTAAGATGGCCGCTGGTAAGCCTGCTAAGCGCCGTCTGGTCCTTGTGGTTGCACCGAATGTTGAGTGCACCTCCTGGACGGGTGATCTGGTACTAGTGATGTTTGGGGGGTACGAGCCAGGAAACATTGTCATCTTTTTTTCTTTTTCGATGCCAGTTCCATGAAGGTGAGTGAATTTGAACTCATCAAAGTTTCTTCTGTCCCCTCCTTCGCCAGAGTGTCGGCGATATCATTGCTCAGAACAGCTTAAGTACTAGAAGAATGAAAAGTCGGTGTTTGATTCAGAATGGTCTAACTAGGATTAATATCTACTGATCAGTACTAATCACTCAGTACTGATCACTCTAAACCAGACCAGCCTCAAGGCTGGTCTGGTACAGAGTGCTTGAATAGGGGAAAGGATGTTATTACTAGCATGAATTTAACTTGACGAAAGTACCTCTGAGGAAATATAGATTTTGGCCAAATGAGTTTCTAAAATCAATACCGATTATGGTTCTATATTTACTTATTATTCTACGAGGGCTCTGTATTGTAGAAGCCAATAAATATTCTTTGCTTTGTTTTATAGATTTTGTCTTATTTCAACCGTACAACAGAATTTAATTGGGTTATAGTAGTTATTTGTTTACAATTGTATTATATCTTCTAAAATTTACTGGTTATTTTGAATATGCAGGTGCTACGTTTATTTAAACATATTGTTTAAACATTAAAACTGGACAGTCAAACAATCAATCATTAAATAGTTTCTAGTTTCATATCAGTTTTGCGAAATCAAGATATCCCTTCAAAAAGCAACTAACTATTTATCATTGTGGATACAAATTTAATTTTTTTGTCACTTTTCCAATGTTTGGTATTTTTTTTAATGATGACCCTTTATTTTTAGTATCTTTCTTTGTTAGAAAGGGAAAGAAGTATACATATTTGAAAAAAACGCTATCGAAATCTAACTAAATGCTACTAAAGAAGCCAGAACTAAACGCATTAAAAATGCTTGATATCTAGAAGGAAAAAAAGATAGAAATAAAGGGCAATTGTTAGAAGGAAATCAAAATTACATCAGGCAATTAAATTGGGTTTTGTGTTTTTCATTCTCCTTCCTAACTAATTTTACAGACTTCGATAAAGTTTTTGCTTCCTCCTTACTAATAAATTAACCCTTTGCGGTTGTATTTGGGTTTTGCATGGACGAATTAAATTTTGCTGGAATATAACAATATACAGGATAATGAAAAAAATTATAACAATTCTTTTTTAAGAAAGAAAAATGCTATTACACTTCACATTTTGTTCAACATTATTTTGCATTTTACATGCGTCTCCAAAGCCTATCAATTGATAGGCTTTGTGATCGGTAAATTTAAGTGAACAGTATTGTTCAATGCCATAAGATTAATATATAATTCTTTTCTATGCATGCTGACAGTAGACATACAAATTAAATGGTGAAAGAGCTTTGTTGACTGAGAACAGGCATACAAATGAAATTGTAGAAGAGCTTTGTTGACTGAGAGTAGACATGCAAATGAAATGGTAAAAAGCTTTGCTGACAGATAGTAGACATAATAATGAAATTGTAAAAGAACTTTGGTGACTGAGAGTAGACATAAGAATGAAATGGTAAAAGACCTTTGGTAACTGAAAGTAGACGTAAGAATAAAATTGTAAATAAAGGAGCTTTGTTGACTAATAGTAGACATAAGAATGAAATTGTAAAAGAGCTTTGGTGACTGAGAGTAGACATAAGAATGAAATGGTAAAAGGCCTTTGGTAACTGAAAGTAGACGTAAGAATAAAATTTTAAATAAAAGAGCTTTGTTGACAAATAGTAGACATAAGAATGAAATTGTAAAAGACCTTTGGTAACTGAAAGTAGACGTAAGAATAAAATTTTAAATAAAAGAGCTTTGTTGACAAATAGTAGACATAAGAATGAAATGGTAAAAGGCCTTTAGTAACTGAAAGTAGACGTAAGAATAACATTGTAAAACAGCTTTGTTGACTGAGAATAGACATGCAAATGAAATGGTAAAAGAGCTATGATGACCGAGAGTAGACTAACTACCACAAAAGTTTAATTTACAACTCTTTATGTGTACTTTTGCTTTCGCTTTGATTTGGCTAATTTGTTAAACAAAGTCATAATACAGCTTTATAACTCCGCACTTCTAAGTTGATATAAAGTACAAAGTAACGCTGCTTTAAGATTAGTTTTCCAGGATTAAGAAAGAAAAAAGTTTTAGATACTTTGTAAAAATAAATTAACTACCTCCACCCCAGATGTCTTGACACTGGTTTCTTAAAACAGGACATAATCCTTCAAAACAATATCCAAGTCCTGAAGAGCAGACAGCTCCATTTCTTTTAAACAAATCTTCTGGGCACTGCAAAAATGTACAAAAGTTAGTTGTATTAAATTACGAATGTTTAGTTAACAAAACCATTATCAATTCATAAGATTTTTTTCTTCTTGAAGCGGGGGTGACTTTTAATGTTTAATGCGTAATTTATATACCATTACTTGGGTTGTAAGAGATCGAAAATTAGTTAATTATTTATATTATTTTTTTCAAATGCACTAAAAAAATCGAAAAGTTTAAGAGAAAGATCTCTTTATAATACTGTAAGGAGATATGAATGTTTTATACCAGTGCATGTTAAAATAGCTAAATTTTGTTTACCTTTTTCTGGAAAATACTGAATCTATCTTCAAATATACTATTTACAGATTAGTTTATCTTATTATAGGGCAAATTTTAATCCGAAGGTTTTTGAAATTTTTGTCGCTGTAAAAGAAAAAAAATATTAATTTCGAAATAAAATTTTCTCATTTTCAAAAAAACGTCTTGTATTAAAATGTTTACCTGGTCAGAATGTCCGTATCCTCCGCAAAAGATTGCTTAAAATGTGAATCTTTCTTTTCTTCCAAATAACATTTAATATATACTTTTGTGAATCAAAAACTAAAATTATAAACTTTAAAACTTTATCTTTCGTTTTTAATGGTTTCAGATTCTAGTATAGAGCGTGATTACAAATGAAGTGTTTAAATTGGTTTCATGGGCAATCATAAAAAGATTATGCGCAATCATCTTTCATCAGTTCATTGAAAGTATCCGCACAGTGATGAATAAAAAAAGATACCAGTCTAAGCAACTTTTGATCTCAGATATACTAATTAATTCGTTCTAACTATTAACTAAACTACGGAACTAAATACAAAAACACTTTTTTATAAGGATCCTTTTTTTCCCCGAGAGATTTTGTTTTTTGACTATCAAAATATGTAGGTAGCTGCAATCTGACAAATATGGTTCCGTAGCAGTTTAGTCAAAAAAGCCGTCAAAAGTTTGGTCTTGCTAATTCCAATTTTACTTTTTATAAATTTCAAGAAGTTTTTAAGCAAACCAAACACTTTTTGAACATAATTATAAAATCTGTTCATCTAATGGTAATTTCATGTAAATAATCCGATCATTGAAATAAAAGTTATTCAGTGTGATATTCTTTTTTCTCTTCTTGCTCACTATACATTTGAAGTGAACAAAGACAAATAATTAAAGCGAACGTGCTGTTACTATAAATATTGTTGAAATAAATATCATTTCAGAGTTTTTCATTTTGAAAAAAACTGTTCAAGTTTATTTGAAAAGCAGTAAAATAATTACATTTGTTAGTTCATTTGTTATTTATTTTGAAAACAACATATTCATCTATTTATTCACGCTAAAACTGTATGGATACGTTAAAAAATAAATAGTTTATTTAATATAACTAACGTTGTTCTAGAATAAAATTTTTAAGCAAACACGTTGCTTCTATTATGTAGATGAATTTTTAAATTAATTTACTTGGCGCAATGCACATCAAATAAAAGTTTTTCAAAAATTTTTTATTTTCCTATTTTATTAATGAAATTTAGGATGGTGTGAAAAAAATTAGCCCCTGACATGTCTTGAGGTAACGAACTAAAGTTAAGAAAATTATAACATTTATAATTTGTATTCTGAAACAATTAAAGATAGTCGATTAATTAATAATGACTTTTTTCGATGAAATGTAATATGACCACATGAAGAAGACGTTTATTTAAAAAAACCATAATAAAGTCAAATAATTATAGTTTTTTTTTTCGCTCAGCGTACATTCTCTGAAAGCAGATTTATGTTAATTGAAAGAAATTGAGCCGTGGTTGCTGAGGAGATGGAGCTTTCGCATTGTAATGAGGTGGACCGGGATCGAGTCCTAGTGATGGCTGGACGAAACGAATTCCGTAACCGGCTCGCACCGGCCGCAGTGCTGGTATAAAATATCCTTAGTGGTAGACGCATAATGGATTAGAGTCCCCTTGCCGTCGGACTAACCGTGGGAGGCTTTCGTGACTTTGATCTCCGTGTAAAGTATTATGTTAGTTCTATCAAAACTTCCTCCACGTTGAACTAATTTTTCCCAATACTTGATCCAAGAGTTTCCTTGTCTTCTAGATTGGGTTCAAAATCACAAGGCTACGGAATTGAACATTAATAGGCGTAATCCTAAAATTAGATCAGCTGTTCAACGATGGTTATAAAATAAAATAAAATATAAAATGGAATGATGTTATAATTTCTAAAAATAATTACATTTCTGCTCAATGACGGAAATAAAATTAAAAAAATCTATTATTATATTTTGTTTGAAATACTTTTGTAATTAATTTAATAAAAATCTAAACAAATATATAATTATTATTATTACTTTATTAATATATTATTATAAATAATTATATAATAATTATTTATAATAATAAAATACCGCATTAATGGAAACGGTAACCATAATACCATATGAATGGCTTAAATAGAGTATATTTTGGTTTTATTACCAGAATTATAATTTATTTCCCTGTCTTTGCACACGGTATAGTAATTTTACTGGAATTTTTTTCTCTATGTATGTTTTGCATTACAGTCTGCATGTAAAACCTTCATAACCTTCCTAAGATTCCAGGTTATTTGTGTATAAAGATCTCTAATTACCATAGGATAAATGAAAAAAAAAGTTTTTTTTACTCATCACAAAATTGTATGTTTCATTCCATCTATAGCAATGGAATAATAATTCTGAAAACCAGAATTTCCCGTAAGCCGCTCCCACGTGAGCGGAAACTTACCATAAGAATGGTTTAAATACCGTAAATTATAGTTTTATTTCCAAAATTATGTTTGTTTGTTTTCGAATCAGGAATGTCTTTACCATACAGTACGGTAATTTTACCATTATTTTTTCTCCGGGTAGGAATGTAGTTGTCGAAAGAAAATTTGTTTAGTTTTCCCTTCCTAATTATATACATAAAAGATTTTCTGTTTTTGAAAATTATTTGGTCGACTCTATAAATATTATTTTACAGTATATTTTACTATATTAAAGTTCTAATGTAGGTCTGTTGTTTTAAAATAATGACTCTATATGCAAATTACTTTTTTTCCAAATTGACGTTTTTCAAAAATATTATAAAGAAATACGTTTAATACTCTGAATTAATGTAAAATTTTAATAGCTTTCCTCTATTTATTTCAAGCTTTTTTAAACTGAATTTCATGAATTGGATAATTCGAACAGCATTAAAACAGATATTATTAAAAACCATAAAGTCCTTTGAACTAATATTCTATTAATTAAAATAAACATATTAGTTTTAAAATAAGTTCACTTCGTTTTGATTTATAAGATATTCCAAACAAAGATAAGATTATTATTTATTCATAAAGGATCTGTAAGACAAGATTTTAAAACAGCTAATTAAACTCGTATTTTTATCTTTAATGTATTTTTAGATTTAAGCCACTTAAATATTCATTACACTTTTTTGCTAATACATATTTCCGGCGATTTTGTTGGAGCTTCGAGGAGGATAATGATTTTAGTTTCTTGAAGTTTTGCTTCGCTTTTGGTAATTAATTTAGTTTTCCTGTAATACGATTTTATAAAATAAATTTAAGCTACTTACATGTCTCGAATGACACCATTTTTTTTCTTCAGAAAATTTATTTCATTCCTATTTTCTAATTAACGCGATCGAAGTCAAACGTTTTAAATGTTAGAAATTAAAGAACAATTTCCAATTTCCAACTGCAGTCAGTGAAATCAAGTATTAATGTAATTTTAATAGATGCACATATTAAAAAAATATACCACCAGTCCTCCTCTGAAATTTTCCATATTACACATTGAGTTCCTCATATATTACACACTCATATATTACACATTGAGTTATTACACACATTGAGTTCTTCATATATATATACATATGAAGAAAAAAAAAGTAACTTTTTTTAAACTAGAAAGTACAAGAAAAAGGGGTCGTTCACTGACTAGGTGGCTGGACGCAGTTGAGAAGGACCTAAAGATAATAGGAATAACTATCTGGAAAGCCATGGCACAGAATAGATCAAGATAACGAACACTTCTTGGGAAGGAATTGGCCTGTTATAGGCTGCAGTGTCCAAGAAGAAGAACAAGTATATATATATTTATATATATATATATATATATATATATATATATATATATATATATATATATATATATATATATATATATATATATATATATATATATATATATATATATATATATATATATATATATATATATATATATATATATATATATATAAAGCTTCTGCATGTTTCACATAAAGTGAGGAGTGACGTTTTTATATATTATTTAAGCCATAATAACCAATAAGCAAAGTTAACAAAAAAGATTTTTATACATTGAAGTATTATAATAAAAAGTACTTACAAGATATAATAAATGCTGTATTTTGAGGTACTATTGCTCTATTTTAAAATAAATTCGTAGGATATCTCTTTACACTAAAGATTTCATGAAGATAAAAGTAGTTTAATGTGACATATCGTCACATTAGAATTACATCGTCACATTAAGTATTACATATTGTCGTCAATTTTAGATCCTAACTAACTTGTTATCAGAAATAAAAATAAATGAATAAAATAAATAAGCAATGAACCTTTCCAGTGTCATGATTATTTTTTTGAGTCTAGGTTAAGTGCACAATTTACAACGATTTTTTTTCCATCGATAAACCTTTAAGTTGCACAAATAATCGCATCCCCGAGTCGTCTACTTAATATTTGCCCAAATTTATAATTTAAAAAAAAAAGAATAACAAATCATGAATAATAATAGTAGTAGTATCAATAAATTCTTAATATTTGCCCCGCTCTTAATGTATTTAATAGAAATTGAATTTTAACTTACCTGTCCTATTTTACCATCGCAAAATTCGGGAATATCACATTCACCTCTAGATGATCGACATAAATGATCTGGGGAAAGGAGCTGCGAAAATTATAATTCAATATTGCAATTATAAATAAATTATAATCATTAGCTATAAATTATAACTTTTAAATTATTATAATTATAACTTATTTTTTATTAATTATTTTTTATTAATTATTTTTTATTAATTATTTTTTATTAATTATTTTTTATTAATTATTTTTTATTAATTATTTTATTATTTAATTATTATTATTTAATTATTATAATTATAATTTAAATTTTAATTATAATTTAAATTGTAATTGTAATTTAAATTGTAATTATAATTTAAATTGTAATTATAACTCAAATTGTAATTATAATTTAAATTGTAATTATAATTTAAATTGTAATTATAATTTAAATGGTAATTATAATTTAAATTGCAATTATAATAGAATATATTACACTTAAATACCATTCTTATTTGAAACAAGCTGTTTTTAAAGAATGTAATTTTATGACGCGAAATACTAATTTTTCATGAATTCGTGTGAATAGTTTGCGAGAAATTCATTAAAAAAATCAAAAAAGAATCAGATATTTAAAATTTAATTTCTGGAAAACTATTCGACTGATCTCACTAGAATTTTGTATTTCATTATTATAAAATTGCATATAAAATGGAGTAAAATCCTGTATACCTTACAATTCAAAAAATTTCCGACTTTTATTATATAAAAGAATAATAAAATATTTTTCGTATTACCTTTAAAAAAAACAAATTTTATAATTGTGTGCAAAAATGTTCTTAATTCGCTTAAAATGGTCTCGAAACATGGTGTAATATGCGAAAATTTAAATTAGCATTAAGTGATCAAAGCTTTCGACCGCTCATTAACTGAAAAACTATTGAGATGATATACCCCAGATTGTGGCTGCTCCCGAAAATTTTGGGATCGGGAATCATTATCCGTCGAAAAAAGGCATGTTTCTTTAGAAAAAATAAGTTTATATGTCTGATTTCGTAACTTAAAATATTGTCTGCTCTAACTAAGATATTTAAGCCATTTAGATTGTGTCATAGTACGCGGAAATTCGATCATTAGATCAATATATTCTAAGTGTTTCGTTCATTGTTTGCTCACTGTACATGAATGTCTAACCTGAGATTTTTTTTCTTTTTTGATATCATAAACATATCATCAAAGATATCCATAAATAAAATGTATTATCACTTGCCTGCTTCATTTATCTAGAATTGAATTAAAAAGATAAATTTACAGAAAGATAACAAATAATTCGATAAGAGACTTTCAGAACGTTTTGTGAAGTACTTCTACCTTTTCTATGTCACATTTTTATTAAGAAAATATATATTCTTTGTTGAGAATGATGGAAGAAAGCAACGACGAAAACTCAGATTTAGAATATGCATATTTTTGCAGCTATAGCGAATGGGTTATACTCTATGAGCTTCCAGTTTCACATCTAAATGTACCCTCACCCTGCGGAAGCAATATTCGTCTCGAATACCCGAGTAAGAATGAAATAAAAATTGGAAACCACACCTTTGAGTCCAAAGGATTTTCGCATTATTTTGACCTGTTGTGTTATCCTGACGGAAATAATACGGAAAATAAAGGTATGATTTCTTTTCGATTTTTTCAGAAAAAGGATTTAAGAATTAGTTTCATATCTAATGCATACGCTCGCATGCAAACAATCAATGGAGAGATCTCTCTGGTGGACAAAGAAGGAAAATACAAATTTCCAAAATCGTTTGTAGCTAAAGTAAAGCGTGACGAAAGCATAATTTCTTTTGGTATTGATAGATACTGTGACAGAAAACTCTTACTTGCGTCCGATATTTACAATGAAAATGAACTCTTGAATGACCATAGCAAGCTGATTTTGCGGTGTGAAGTAACGTTTATTTTCCTTGAACTCTTACCGAAAGGCACAGCTTCAATTAACCACGAACCATTAGATGGTTATTTTCAAATGTTGCAAGGTGGACTGGAAGAAGTTGACATTCCTAAACGTTTTAAAACACTTATGAAAATATGGGGAAATGATTCGCCATATTTTCAAAAAATGCACCAATTTATGGAGAAAAGGGAATTATCTAATAACGTGATTGAATTTCTAACTGATATAGTTTGTTATACGTTTCTAGACACGGTATTCCATAGGGATAATTTGCAAATAATTGTTGAAAAATTGATCCGGGATCCTTTTAGTGTAACTGAAGATTTTTTGGCTCCAAGTTTGGTCTCAGTTATGGAGCAGAGGTGCAGAGAGTTGTTGACGCATCGACTTCTTGGATGTAACATAGTATGCTATTTGTTCATTTTAGCAGAAATGCTTGACGATTTTGATTTGAGACAAGACGCTGCAAGGTATATGATAACACATTTTCGAGAAGTAGAAGCTGATTTCAGTTGGAACATTCTCGAGAAGGAACTGCCAGAAATAGCAAAAGAATTAACAGATCATGCAAAGCAGATGCTCGATTCAGAAGGTTTTCGTAAAATGAATATATTCCATATGTGTAATATGCTGTCTTTGGCAGAAAGGCAAGGAGATTTTGATTTGAGAGCATCCATTTTTGACTACTTAGTGAAATATTATCTAGGTTTCAGATTTGTAGGAAAAATGTTCGAAAAAGAACGTCCGGGACTAGTGAAAGAACTAAGAGATCATGCAAAAGTCATGTTGACGTCTAAACTACAGATTTATTTTGTCACTGTTATCTTATCTTTTGCTGTAAAGCAAAGAGATTTTGATTTGAAAGAAGCCGTCATCAGGTATATGTTGGAGCATTTCTCTGAAATAAGTGAGTCACAGTTATTGGAATTTAAAGCGAAATGTCCAGAAATAAGGAAAGAGCTGACAAATCTTGCAAAATGCATGATTGCGTCGGGACAAAATCATAGCATCAAAAATAATATATTCAACATGGTAGACCTAGCAGAAAATCAAAAAGATTTTGAATTGAGAGAAGCAGTAATCAAGTACATGGAAGAAAATTTTCTGGAAATCAGAGAACTACCAAATTGGAAGATACTTAAAATGGTGCGTCCAGAAATGGCAATAGTTATAATGGATCTTCTTAAACTTTCGAAATGGTCTAAATCCTTATCATATAATGATTTAGACTATTATAATTGCTACTGTGAATGGGTTATTCATTATGAGATTCCTGTTTCAAATCTAAACGAACCCTTAACTTGTGGAGGATTCATTAGACTCAGGCAGATGGATTCAAGTGAAATATGGAAAGAGAACTGTGGGCCAGAAACATTTACTCATTATTTTGACTTGTTGTGTTACCCTGACGGTGTTAACGAAACAAACAGGGGTATGATTTCTTTTGAATTCGCCGAGAAAAATGACATGAAAAGTTATTTCCCAACTAATTCATTGACAATTAATGGAACAATATCTTTGGTGGATGTTGACAGGAATCTCCGATTTTCGCAAACAATTGTGGTGACATCTGGACGAGAGAATCATAGACTTGCTTTTGGTATTGACAGATACCTGAACAGAGAATTCTTACTAACATCAGATCTTTTGACTGAAGATAGGTTGTTGCAAGGTGGTAACGGTAGGTTGACCTTACAATGTGATATAAAATGTACCTTTTTAGAACTTTTACCGAAAGGTATCGACTCGCTTAATCATACGAACCTAAACGCTCTCTTTCAAAGAGGAAAAGATAAACTAGAAGTTTTGAAAGCAGTAGAAAGATTTTTGGATGTATGTGGGGAGTCGTCACCCTATTTTCTAATGATGCACTCATTCGTGGGCTTATGCGAAAGAACCGGTGTGGTTGCAACTTTGGTTGACATGATTTTTTACTTATTGCTTGATACTGATTTTCATTGCTCGACAAGAGAGACAGATCGAACACTGACTCTTGATCATTTTAAATTTAATGAAGAGTCTATTTCTCGATATTTGAGGTTGGGCTTAGAAAAGAGATGCGGGGATATGCTGAGGATTCGAATAACGAGTAATAATGTATGTGACATGTATATCCTAGCACAAAAGCAACAAGATTCTGATTTGAGAGAAGCCGCCTTACAGTACATGGTGGAAAATTTTACAGAAGTTGAAGAATCACTCGACAAACTACGTCTAGGCATAGACAAGGAATTAACGGATCGTGCAAAAGACATACTGCCAAAACTTCTAGATAAAAATATTGTATTCAATATATTTTCTCTAGCTGAAAAGTATCGCGATTTTACCCTGAGGAGAATCGCTATAAACTACATGGTTGAATATTTTCAAGAAATTGCAACGCTTGACAATTGGGAAACATTTAGAATAAAACATCGGGAAGTAGTTGAAGCCATAACAGATCGTGTAAAACGCACCCGTGGTCCTGAAATTACATTATACGCTGATATTTATAGTTAAGTGGCAAAAATAGTTTATGGAGTTAATTGTTTGAACATAATCATAAATATTGCTTAACGATCGGTAGCAAACAATGATTTTACAAGTTTCATGACCAAAACCACGGTTTCACGGTAATGTACTTGATTACGATCAATCATATATTAAGAAAATTTATAAACTCAAAGAATAAATCATTATGCTCTATAAATATATAATGATAATGATGATGGTAACATTATTAATTACAACATATACTATAACTTTTCGTTACCATGCAAAAAGGATGATCAAGTACACATTCAGGAGTTTGTTTTCTAAAAATAGATATTTATCAGCTTTAAGCATTTTTAAAATATATCTTTGATATTATCAAAAACATGTAGTTAAAATAAAATAAAATTGCCTCTTGTAGAGTGTGACGAGATTTAATTTTATTTGAATCTTTTTTCCGATTCTGTACTTATACGAAGATTTAGCTGTGGTAATTTTCAACTGTTATTACTTTTTATTGTTGTTGACTGATGTAACACTCTTAATTTAAACTAATTAAATTTAAATAAATTTGAAAATTGAATTTTTTTGTTTTGATTTTGCACTTACGAAAATTTAACTATGGTAATTTTCAACTGTTTTTACTGTTGTTAACTATGTTGTAACTATGTAACTATTGTAACTATGTTGCATTCTCAATTTAAACTAACAAAATTTAAATACATTTTTTATAGCTGTTGGAATAATTTACTTTTTATCTAGTTCAAAACATCTGAAATAACGTAAAAATAAATTCGCTACTCTTATTTATAAAATTATCTATAAATTAACTTAACATAATAGCTCTTATTATCACTAATATTATATTAATATTTTACAATATTGCAGTGATGTTTCCGCAACACAAAATTCAAATTATATATCAGTATTTTATTGTATCAGAAAGTATATAAATTTTTATAAAGAATATTTTTTTAAAAATTCAGGCAAACACGTTTAGGGCTTGCAAAAAATTTTGATTTAGATATTGAATGAATTTTACAAGTTATGGAAGATATATTTGGGTTAATTTAGTTAAGGGCTGATTTCCTGTGAAATACATTATATTTCTGAAAATATATATTAAAAAAAGAGACATTTTTACAATAGTTCGAGCATTTTCTATTCACGTGCAGGATTTGCTCTAAAGACATAGCACAAGATATCGAACTAGATATTTTCTCTTTAGAAAGATACATTTCGGACTATAAGTTTAGAGTTTTCTATATTGTAATATAACATTATGTTATGAAACAGTAAAAGTTATTTTGGCTCTTTTCCCTAATTTGTTTGGACACTGCAAGGTTTACAAGAATGCAATAGACTTACAATGAATGAATTTACAAGAATCTATCACTACATTCCGGTGTGTCAAACGCGACAGGCAATTTGAAAAACTGAAATAAATAAATAAAATACAAAATAAAGTAAATAAATAAAAAAGAAACATGAACGTATAATTTCTCATGTACTGCTAAAAGTATGAGATATTTTTCTCACCAAGTTTCAAATTTGTTTACAATCTGTATCAATAGATGGAGCCACCAATTAAGGAAATCTTTGAAACATTTACTGAAATAGCATGGTGTAATCTGAGAAGAAGATCAACAGACGCCGGAAATGTTTTAGCTGGAATTCAGCAGAAAATATAACTTTATAGCCATTCTTACTTCGCTGAGCTATTCGCTTATAAACATTCTAACTCATTTTGAAACTTGTTGAGAATAAATTATTTTGTAAGAATGTTTTTTTGGTGAGAGTGAGAATTTAGGGTAATGTAACAAACCAAGCATTTCTATTTCATTTTCTTTTTTAACTGACTAGATAACCAGAGGATGATCAAAACTATTTTAAAATATTTAACTATTATTTTAATTTAACAAAAATTTAAAATTTAATTTAATTTTTTAAATACATAATCAAGTATATAGTAAGAATTACATACTTTACAATTTTTGCAGCAAGGACCCACCGAACATTCAGCATGCATAATTAATTTGCATGTTGCCGGATCACAGCAAGGATCCAATTTCATACATTCCTGCAATTTAAAAATAATTTAAATTATTTAATTTTTAATAATTCTTGGTTTTTTGAAAAAGAAGATTCTAAAAGTAATTACAACTTAATAAAAAAAAGACCTTTCTAAATCTCAAACTTCCTAACACTCTTTTCAATATTCTTAAAAAAAGAAGTTGTTAGTGTTATTAGCATTAACAATAAATATTTGAAATTAATAAAAAAAATTTAAGATAAATTTGTGATGTTTATGATGATGTAAGTTTAATCAAATTTGAGATTGAAATCAATTGGGTACTTGCACTTCAAGAACAAAAAGAAGATTACAAATACCCCCATATGTGACCTCTGATGTCAGCGACAACTAATCGTTCATAAGCTAAATGACATGAGTTGAACTAAGTTTCTCATATAAGTTAGAGTGTTAATTAACGTGAAGATAATTAAACAGCCGTATCGTACATCGAAATTGCTGAAATATCATTCTTCCTAGCCAGCGTCATTTATTTAACTTAGATTTATTATTTGATTATTGTATTTTATTATAACAGTGATATATTTTTGTTTTGTGTACCTGGCAACTTCGATGCATAATTAGTTTGTATATGTCAAAGAGGATCTCTCGGGTATATGTTCTACAAGGCTTCGTGTCTGTCTTTGGGTTAAGAAATGCATAGTGAAAGTATTAAAATATTTGTGAAAGAATGTAGAATGTGTTACATAAAAGAATTGATGCTTGACGGGCTCGGATTACTCTAAATGGAATGGAAAGAACAGTTGCTAACATAAACGGTTCCACGGTTCAAAAACCAATCAGGATAGTGATACCCACACTAAGTCACTCGCTGGTATCCCATAGAGATAAATAAGAAATTTCTATAAAAATTGCAATTGAAATCGATATAAATTATAATAATATTGTACTAACACTTTTCTAAATTTATATGAAAATGAAGTAAATACACTCTATGACAAAAAAATCGACGCACCAAGAAGGAGTTGTCCGATTGAAACGAAAATTGGTGGATAGGAAGACAATGTACAGAATAGTAAATGATTAAAATTTCAGAACAATTGAATAATTTACTGCAGAGTTACAGTAACAAGTTCAATAAGGTGTTGACCCGCCTCTAGCCTGGATACAAGCTGCCACACGGCATGGCATAGACCGATAAAGATCCCGGATGGTCTCTTGCAGTATTTCCTGCCAAGTTCGATCCAATTGTTGAACAACGTCATCAACATTCCGAGCCAGATGCAATCGCCTTCCCGTCATATCCCAGACATGCTCGATGGGAGAGAGATCTGGTGATCTGGCAGGCCAAGGAAGAGTTTGACAAGCTTGCAGACAGTTCATAGCAACACGTGGCGTATGTGGTCTGGCATTGTCCTGCTGAAAAACCAGCCCAGGGCGCTGCAAAAGGAACGGTAGCAAAACATGTCTTAGGATGTCGTCGACGTACCGCTGTGCAGTAAGTGTCCGGCTGTCAAAGGAAATGGCACCGCAGACCATAATGCCTTGTTGAGGGCCGGTGTGGCGTGCAATAGTGAAGGCAGGATCCCCCCTCTGTCCTGTGCGTCTCCAAACAAGTCTTCGATGATCATCAGGACACAGTTGGAAGCGGGATTCGTCGCTAAAGACTATACGTCCCCAGTCGGCATCATTCCAGCCATATCTGTTCAAAAACTTCATGCATACGAAATTTCAAAGCAATCGGATGATTGCTTCTTGGTGCGTCGATTTTTTTGTTATAGAGTATACCAGTTGAAATAAGTGGAGGATTTAAAAAGAGGAAATATAATAGTTATCTCAAATTATTCAAACAAACGTAATAATTAACGTTTAATAGTATATGAGGTTGATAACTAATAATTGTGTTTATAAAAATGATTACCTCCATAGTTCCACAGTCGCATTCTTCTGATTCCTCCACTATACCATTTCCGCAAACAGCTTTTCTCTAAGCAATGTGTACAAGAGTTCAAAATGATGGGGAAAACATGGCGGCAACAAGATAGTGAAAAGAACAACAAAATTCATAAGTATGAACATTAATATAAAATTTTATTAATTATTGTGGCAAAGATTTATAAGATATACAAAAAGGGCAGTTTTATTTCCAATCTATGCACTGTGCATCGTCAAGAACAGAACAGCTATCGATTTACTGATTGAATTTGAGGCTTATGAGATGCAATCTTAACCCTCTCCAGTAAAAAGACGTGTATCTCTTCTTTAATTTTTCATACCATAAATGGCGAGTTATGCCGATCATGAAGTTACAGACGAAAATGATAACAAATTTGATTTAAAATTTCTAGCGTGCACTGAATACAGCAGCATTTTTGAGTCAAACATTTTTTTTAATAAAAATTGAACGGTTAAATGATTTGCAAATTTTCATTATTAAATCTTATCGAATGGATTTAATTATTCTATGGATGCAATAAGCACGCTAAAATATTTATGCAAACGATACTTTAAGTAAAGGAACAAGGACAAAAACATTCTTACTCTGAATAAACAAGTATTTCTCAGATAAATTTGTATTCTTAACCCTTAAAATATGATAGGTCAAGACATTCTGGAATGTATTGCCCCAATAGTTTAGGCAGGAGAAAGATAATACCTCCTAGAAGAGAGAAGACCTCAGCACGGGTTGCCATAAATTCGAAATTTGATCCTTTAGTAGTCCAAACGTAATGATATCTTTCGTATTTCCTCTCATTACTCAACTTAGTAGCCCGAACGTAATAACATCTTTCTTCATCCTTCTCTATTGCACAATTGATGCTCGCTATGTCGGACTTATAAATTGATCTATGCTGAGATCTTCTCTCTTCTAGGAGTTATTGTAAAAGACCGAAAGTTCTCGTTAACAATCCAATTAATTAGATCAAATAATATTAAAGTGTTTCGTCTTTAATTTCACACACTGTACATCAAATATGGAAATTTTTGGGTGAACGACCTCATTACTATGCATAAAATTTAAAGGACAATTTTAAATCATCGTCTTCAGTATCGATGTTTAGAATGCCTATCAAACGTAAAATAAAAAAGAGCACACTTTAAAGGTTGCAAATGATTACTTAAGCGAAAAATAATCATAACTGTCTACAAACCTTAATGAATCGCTACTGAGGAAGGCGGAACTGGAAACATAAAAAACAACTTTATTTCGACTCAACAATAAATTATTAGAAATAACTCCAAGGTACACAAGGAAATCATACTGGATTTGACAATCTTCAATCTGCCTTCCTCACTAGTGATTCAAGAGATTTCGATAACGCATTTATATCTAATCAATTTGTGACCTCTAACAAGCACATTTTTTGTACTCCTCTTTTGGCGAAATTTTTCAGAAATATATATTGGCGGGGGTAATAATAGAACACCTCGCATATTACTTAATTATTGCTAAATAATATAGTTGCTGCTATTCTAGTTATTTTAATTGTCATTATTATTATTGTTTTATTAATTTTAAGTTATTATTATTTCATTATCATCGGTTTTTTATTAGTTATTAATATCATTATAATTATTATTTTACTAATTTATTTATTTATAATTATTGTTATTTTTATTATTGTTTTTACTAATTGATTTATTATTATTATTATTATAATATAGCTAACTTCATATAGTCCAACTTTATATATTTATATAGTTATTATATAGTTAACTTTATTAAGAACGAAACTTAAAGATTTGTTGGTTATTTAAAAAGCACCAAGCGCTTCCCTATATAGAAATGCAGTTTGTTTAAAATTAATACGTATTAAATATTAATATTTAGTACTACTTTGTTGGAAAGGCCACTTCTTACTTATGTAATTATGATAATGATTTGTTTTTAAAATGTCAAGCTAAACCAAAATCAATGATAAATTGAAACTAAAATGCAATGTCTGATTAAATTAGAAATGTTAATAAAACAATTAAGCAATTTGTTAAAAAAAAATTTTAAAAAACTTTTACCAGCGTAGGCATATTGAATAGACAAGCACCAAATCCCTTGTTAAGTGTCTGGAAATAATCTCTTATACTGCAATCAGAGAAAAGTATTGACTCGTAATGCCTAAAAATAGAATAATTTTAGCTTTTTTTTGCTAGTGTATCAAGAGCTATATATACACTTCAAAGATTAATTATCTATTTTTAGTTTCTTTTCTCCCTTTCGCAGAAATATTTAGGAGTATTTTTAGAAAATTTTTTTTTCAGTTAATTGCTATTGGATTGAATTAAATTTTCTGCGAAAATTTATGTTGTGAATTAGTACTTTAATACAAAAGTTAAGAAAATTATTTTGAAGTCCAATAAATGGAAATTTCGATTTGACAATGTGTCCCTTTATATAATTTTTTTTTCGTCGCGTCTTTGTTTCCATTTTAATGAAGATGTATGAAAAATACTAAGAACTAAAGTATATAAAACTTATTGGAAATATTTCTTTTTCTTATTTTTACTGAGCAAATAAATATTAGTAAAAAAAACTGTTAAAATCATGTATTCTTAAGTGAAAAAATTGCATTTATTTTAGTTATATAATCAAATTTTTGCTAAATATTTTTTTGAAGTTTATACTAGTTGTCTTTAATTTCTTCTTTCCTTTTTTTACACAATTTTTTTATTAATTCCTATATGTTTTCTGTGATTTTCTTTTGTTTTCTACGTATAATTACTTCATATTAAGGGCTTGATATACTTGCATCTCAAGCGAGGTCAGTAAAAGTTCTTTTATTTTCATTTTCATTTTAAATATTTGTATATGAATGTATTTCTTTGCAAATTACTTCATGCACAGTTCACTAACAGTTTAAAGGTTTTAATCAGGTAAGTACGAAAAGCACACAACTGTATTTTATACTCAAATCTTTTATGACTTTCAAATTGTTTATGAGCTGTGTTCCTATCTATTGCTTAAATACATTGAAATCAATACCTTACTTACCTAGATAGCAATGTCAGATGCATAAATATGTAAGAATCAAAATTTTCTCTGTTTTTATATGAATAAATCCAATATATAACTTCTTAACTATACTATATAATCAATTTGAGTGAGTTTTTTTCCCCTCCTTAACGCAAAATATTACATGGGAAACATTGTGTAGCTTGCCTAAATAGCAAAGAGTATATTTTGTTCCATTTGCCTAGAGATCCCCCTAGAGCAGTGTTTCCCAAAGTGTGGTACGCGTACCCCCAGGGGTACGGTAACAATTTAGCGGGGGTACACATTCTTAAGCGAAATATCTTACAACAAACGAAAATTTCAAAAATTTTTATTTAAAAACCAAACTACCCATGAATTTTTCGTATTTTTTAATTGGCTATTTTTTGCTGAAATAACAATTAATAAATAGTGGTGTCAACAGTCAGTTGTGACTTTTGTGCAATTTTTTTATAGTAAAAAATACATTCATTTTTTTATAAATGGTACACACCGTTACGAAAAATTTAGAAAGGGTACACAAAAGTCCTAAGTTTGGGAAACCCTCTCCTAGAGACTAAAGCTCACCTCTGACGAGGATATTAACTTCAGATATTCATATTGAGCCTAAATCACATTTCTTAAAACAATCTACGGCTTTCTTATAACTATTTCTGTATTCAATTACTTAGGCTCGGGCCTCAAAGTTTATTGTATAAAACTTGAATCAGTAACCATAGATTTGTAAATTGATTTTGTATCAGTATCGAATTAGTAATTATAAATATTTTTAACAAAGCCCCCTGTACAAATCTTATGAAAAATGGGTTTTGGTCAAATTGACTGAAATTTTATTATGTTGTCATCGTGGGCACGAAGCTTAAAAATGGCTAATTTCAGAGTGATAAAAGTTTAAATTGCACTGGTGGTCGCTTTGTTTTAAGTTTGTCGTTGTTGTAGTATGTATTAAGACGAGAGGTCCGATTGTTCTTGTCTTCCTGGGGGGCCATCTACGGCCAAGAATTCAACTTTTGCCGCACACTTACGTCACACTCGTTTATAAGGCGAACCCATTCATGCATCCATTCATTCATCCACAGATTGTAATTTTGATCTTAACTAGAAAACGATCAATTCCAAATTCAATACCACCAGAGGTATAGTTTGTTACGGGAGGATTGAGGACTTTGTGACCCGACAGATTTAACATGCAGCAGTCAATTTTACTACACGAGGAGTCTTCGGCCGGCTGGATTTGAATTTCCGTTCTCATGAACGTAATTTCAGAACCCTGCCAACCATTCTATCCCGGCCTTTTAATTTCGCTCAATTCAAAATATGAAGATATAGCAATTCATAACAGTGAAAAAGTGGCCAAACTATCCTCCAGTGCGATTTTAAAAATTTTATATCGCAAAAATCAGCCAGTTTTCAACATCGTGCCCAAAGATGACTTTATTCAGCATAGAATGAGCTACAACATTATAAGACTTCAGCCAATTTTACCGATGCCCGATTTCCATATTGTGCAAGGTTCTTTCATACCAAAGTTTTGTCAAAGTTAGTTAACCCTTAGGTGGAAATTTTTTTTTATTTTTCATGATTCTTTCATCATTTTGTATTAAATTAGCTCAAAATAAATCAAAAATATTATGTTTAGCATTTTAATAATTGATAGTTATGAAATATAGCGGGAAACCATTGTCTTTTTCTGTGTTAACAAATCTTCCAAACATGACCCAGTTCCAAACAATAATTTTTTCAAATTTGAACTTATTTGCAGTTATTTAGATTTAAGAGAAACAGTTGTTCATCATTGAAATTTCTTTAATTTGAAAAAATCAATTATTGATAAATTTTTGAATACGAGTAAAAAAATTCAAACTACATTTTTTGGATCTTATACATTAGTGCAAATATAATTTTAATAATCTAAAACACTTTTTGACTGTTTTTTATTTTTAAAAAAATATTTTTGCTTGTAATTAGAGCTTCAAAAAAGTCATCATCGGTGCCTCCTCTACGTCAATAGGTTAATGACCTTGAAGGTTGTTCAGGTTTTAAATTAATTTGATACTTTAAGGTCATTTTTAAAGTGATATTCAAATTTTATAGTCATTTACATAAGGAACATATCCTGAAATTTTCAATTAAGTCATAAATGTCAGACACCCAATCTTGCCTGATTTGCACACTAAAAAAAAAAAAAAAAAAAAAAAAAAAAAAAAAAAACCTGGCTTTTAATAAAATTTTTACTAATTGTAATTTTTAAAACCTTGTTTTGAATTAAATTTAATATTGCCACAAAAAATTACTCCCACCCATTTATAAGTTCACCTCTTTCCAATTAAAAATTTCTTTAGTATTTTCAAGTTAAATTTCTATAAATATGAATTATAAATATATAAAAGTAATAAGTTAAAAATTAATAGTTTATAGCACTAATTAAATATTATTAATTTAAGGTTTAACAAAACATGAAATAGTTTTTAATCTTATTAAAATATAGTAATAATGCAAAATATCAATAAGATGCCATAAAGTTTTTCCCAAATTATAATTTTATGATAAGAAAATACCGTTATTTTATTAGCAAATAGTTTTAGACAACTTAAATTAAAAGAATTTTCATAACTAAAAAAAAAAGCTCTTCACGATTATAATTTTAAAAAATTCCTACACTTTAACTATGCTTGGTTTCCTTTCAAACTAATTGTTTTGACAGTTTAACATGCATATCTTTTATTACTTGCATTTTCAGCAGTTAAAATAATTTCATTAAATATGAGGCAAAATAGGAATAAAGAAAATGCACACACATGCATATATATATATATATATATATATATATATATATATATATATATATATATATATATATATATATATATATATATATATATATATATATATATATATATATATATATATATATATATATATATATATATATATATATATATATATATATATATATATATATATATATATATATATATATATATATATATATATATATATATATATTATATAATCAATGTCTACTAAATTGCTTTAAAAAACAGTATTTTGGGAAAAGTGACTGTGGAAAATTATAAATTTAGTTTCGGGTTATCACAATATTTTTGATGTTTTTCTTTATATCTAAAAAAGTGTTTTTTTTTTCTTTAGGTTCCTTAACATTGTTTTAATCTGAAATGGATTGATTATGTTTGAAAATTCTATGAGAATGAACCATTTTGTTTGAATAGATTAGAAGTTTTTAAACTAAAATCAAATTTTCAGCAATTGAACGTTTTTTTTTAAATTTTAGTATTACATAACAATATGACACATTAATTTTGACAAATTGAATACTTGAATTAAAGGAATCAATAATTATTATTTTTTAAAACAATTGATAATTAAAATAATTAATATTTTCAATGAATTCTATTTTACCATAGTTATTCTGTAATGCATTCAGTTAAACTTTTAAAATTAATATTTTTTTTAAAATTCAAAAGTGTTTCCTCAGTCGGTACGCCAAAAGCCGTATAAATTCCCATTCGTGTTTAACTATAACATATATTTAAATTTAATGTATTTTAAGAATATCCCTAACTGTTTTTCTCAATTAAAGAAAAGGAAATAAATGTCAAAAATATCAACTAGTCAAACTTAAAAATTCATAATATTTTTAAAACAACGACTAATTTTTAAAGAAATTTAAATTCAGTCAAAAAATTGACTAGAGTTTAGCAATGGTTTAAATGATTTAAAAATTATTCAAATAGAAAATGAAATCTATTAAAAGCAATCAAATTAAAAAAATGGAACGAAAACCAATAAAAAAAATTGAACGAAAAGCCAATGGAACAAAAAAATAACCGTGAAAATTTACAGATGTATTTAATAGTGTCAAGATTTTTTTGTTGACTACAAATTTTTGTATTAAATTATGGTGTTTTTGAAATAGCCTATCACTTCTTTGTATGCAATTAGGAATATAATGAAAATGTGCTATCCTACGACAGTTTATCAAAGTTTCTTTGAAGGTACCATGAAATAAGATATAGGAAAGGTAATACGCCTAATGCCATTGCTTTTTTTAAAAAAAAAATTTTCACTTTCTAAAAAGCTTCTGGGCGAAAAATAATTTCATGAATCTTGATGTAAGGGATTCCTTTTTATGATATTTTATTTGGAAATGGAAATAGAAGTCCATCAACTGTAGAACCCTTGGGCAAAATAAACAATGCAACTCTATTTTTCGTTTTTCGCTATAGCGTGGCATGAGAAGCAAATTTATAAACGAGAAATCATGTAGTCGCTTCTCGATTTCAGATCAATTTATTCAGCTTATTGGTTCAGAGATAGATTTAAAAATGATTAAATTTGTTTCAAATCCAAACATTTAAGTGTATTAAAGGAGCTTATGAACAGATCCTATGTATATATTTTATTAGTCAACATTTCATCGTATACATTGCTGGAAACTTCTCGAAAAAATGGCTAAATAATTATTTATTTAATTGTTATTTTACTATATTCAACCAAAACAGTCAAATAACCGTAAAAAAAATATTCAATCTGTTTAATGTGAAAACGCTTATTACTTGTTTCCACTTAATACGGTTAACTAACCACCTTATTAATTCACTTAGTTCTGGTATATCCTAGGAATATAATTTACCCAACACGGCTTGCCTGTCAATCTCGTGAAGGGCTGAAATGGGGTTCGAATCCCAGCATTGAAACCAAAATATGTCTCCCACTCCTTCAACACTTGAAGAATTTCCAATGTGTAGCACACCTCAATTGGTGACGCTGGACTATAGGAATACGAAACTTTTATTTACGCATAGATGGCAGCACCGGAAAGAGGGAGCTGATTAACACAAAATAAGTCTAATATATCACATCTCTCACGATAGATGGCACAACCAGATAAACTAATTAAGCCACATTTTACAGTGTGACAATACACATCTCAGCCACAACATAATTCCTGTGTCCATTACCTTACGTAAAGCCTAACACAACCTAATTTCAATGTCCATAAGAATTTCATTTTTATTAGTTTAAAACAATGCTAGCCGTAAATAGTAAAAAAAAAAAAAAGAAAAGAAAAAAGATAGCGCGTGGAGTCCCTCCGCGCGGAAGAAGTTTGCGACGTTAATTGTAGAAGAATCAGCAGTCGTAGAAGGATCACTAGTTCTATTCTTTTTCCTGCTCCGCTCGCTTCCGTGCTCTGTAATCACTGTAATATTGTGCATTTTTCCCTCGTGGACCTCTTGAACCAGTGGAATTGCTTGTGTTTGCCTCATCGCCTCGCCCTGGAAAATGTATTTTTAATAATAATGTATGTGAATGCGTCATAATGTAATTTCAGAAGAGAAAACCTAACAATCAATTGATATTCACAAGAGACGTACCTTGACATAACCTTATAAATCTGTCGCATTGTCCGTGGGATTGTTTTCACTCATATTTTACATTTGTTATCAACTAAATTTGAAAATAAAAAATACTACCCTATTAAATTATATGTGTATCAAAACAAACTAAAAAAATATTTATAGAAGAAAAATACTTTTATGCTAGTGAGAACCAAAACAATATGGAAATGAATGAGGGAAAACTGGATCCTACCACGCGATTTCCCGGCCAATAAAAATGTAGCGTTAAACGTTTAACGCAACCTTGTTGGAAGTCGCATAAGAAGTATAACTTCAAAAAACTTATAGTTACGGGTTTGCAGTTTTTTTAACTATACAAGAAGTAGTCAGTTTCAAAACCGTAAAGGTAAAGAAGTGTTCCACACTGTAAACCTTACAGCTAAATGGATAGACAGACTGCAGCCGGTGGTTTTACTGGAATTTTAGAAAGAAAACTCTAACACTGCTTTGGGAAATGAAGTAAAGCTTTCCCTTAACAGCCCTTTGTAGGTCACAAAGTCATGAAGATAAAGGCTTCTCGATTTAGTGATCAACAGCATGTAGTCAGCGTCGAGCACCAACAACTTTTACTTCTCGGGCAAGCAAGTACCTATCAATAGGAAGCTGGATGGGCTTAACCAAGGTGATACCCGGGGTGAAACCCAGGTAATAATCGGACAGTGTTCTTGAAATGTAATGAATATTAATTATGAATATTACATTTATATATATTACGCTCTTATTTCACTATAAATGTTTAACATTAATAATCATATAAAATAATATTTTATTTCACTATAATATTAAAGGATAAATAACATCTCGTTTGTGTTTTTTTTTAATTTTTTGTACGTAAAATATTTATACAAAAAAAAATGATAAATTCTTCTCATTTTAAAAACAATGCAAAGCGTATCATTTACTTTATTGTAAAATTGAATAATAATTAAAAAGTATTGATTAGTTCGAGTGATAATAAAACACGAGCAAATGTTACTAATTTTCACTTTCTTTGTTCTATAAGTTAATCAAATTTGATCAGTGCATATAGATTTAATTGACTCTTATTAGAAACACTTTTGCACTAGTATAGCAAAATAACAAAATATTTTTAAATTTTAATATCAAAAGTGTCTCTTTTTGATTTGTATGCTCCCCTTTTTGCTGATAAAATACATATAACTGATAAGATACATAAACTGATAAAATAAACTGATGAAAACTGAACCTTAAAACTAATAAAATACATAAATACTTTAATAGCTCATAGAAAGAGGGCTTCACATTAGGGTGGTATAAATTTGAATATCAATATGATACAACGTGCTGCAAATGCATTCACCATTATAAGTTCTCAAAGTTCTAAATTTTCGAATCTTAATTTTTTAATGAATTATGGAATTCATTATTCTCAATATGTTTTTTTCCCACTTAATAATGATAAATATGTTCAAATACACATTGGCACATTAAGCATGCTGATGCACTAAAATGAGATGCTTATGAATTCGCCAGTTTATTAAATGTACATAAATTTTTCAATTCATTTTAATATATCTTGATAATACTTACGGTACATTATTAGCCATAATACAGTTAGAATGTCCTGAACAATTGCAATCTGCAAAGAAAAATATGATTGGGTAAAACAACTGTGAAAATTATTCTAAATAGCGTGTTTTTAGCGATTCTGAGTGTTATTCTAAATAGCATGTTTTTCATGATGAAGAACTCTTAAACTAAATTTTCCACTGTTAGAAATATTTCTTAATAATTAAAAACACAGTAACTAAACCTGGGAAATATAAAGTAACCCGGTAAATCAAATTAAATTATGGAAATTTGACAGTAAGAATAGTCAAAATCATCTTGAATAAAATTAGAAGTCACAATAAACAAATATAACGCATTTAATCAAAGTCAACAGGCAAGTAGAATAATAAAATAAGTCTTTGCAAATTTAAATAGTTCCAAATCTATAATAAATTATCTCAGTTTCGCTCAACTCCTGCACTATGCATAGAAATGTATTCTGCCTTGATTTGTCTCCCTCGACTACCAGGTTTTTATTAAGGCCATTATTTTTTTCCTTTCTATATTTTTGGTTGCAACTATGCCATTTATTTCAACCCGAGTGTGTGTTTTCCCGATTAAAATGTCGTTCTACAACGACGAGAAAATAAATAAATAAATAAAAAATAACTTTTTTTCATTAGAAATTTAACAAATAAGTTATTACCAATATCACTTCCATTACATAAGAAACTGAGTTCACAGTTTTTGATAAATTGAATAAATATCCTGACTAAAAAGACATTTTAAGTTCGCATTACATCGTAATGTTTCCCCCAATATCATTTCTATATACATCTTATATATAATGTTCATGATATTATTCTAAAATAATATTCTTCCGCAATCAAAGAGGTTTTGTTCAAACGTAAAATGATTCGTTTAGTGTTGGTTACGTTTGTCATTTTGCTCCACTTAGATACTAAATACATTTAGATACGAATACTTAGCTACGGAATACATTATTTGTCTTCATTTTTATTGAGGATTCTAAAGTTATATTCAAGGTGCAATAATTAAAAAAATCCCGGTATATTTGTCCATTATGTAATCAAAAAACCTATTTTGAAAAGTATAAATTTTTACACATTTACAGTAGTATTCATATCTTGAAAACTTATAAAAATTAAATACTTTCCAAATAAATTAAAATTGCTTTATAGATTTAAAAAAAATGGCGTGCTGTTACCGTCTGAGCTCTTTTAGAGTTGACATTTTAAGATAAAACTGTGAGCAGAAGTCGGACAGCAAGCTGATAAAAATGAATTTAATAAAATTTTATTCACATATAAAGCTTTTTTTCCTATTACGAATTTATCATTATAATGTGTACACCTAAAAATGAAACATTTTAAAACTAGCCACATTTTATCACTAAACCATAAAATGAAAAAATATAAAAATTGCTTTTACGATATAAAAAAGATGTCGCCACTTACGTTTATGGTCGTGTTTCATTCCTAGATTGTGTCCTATTAAATGAGCAAGAATGTTTGCAGATATATAGGGAAGAAAAATGTTATTCACCTATAAAATACAAAAATATAGTATTACCGGTTGTCGAATAGTTTAAGAGCTAAAATTTGTATCGAATTTAATCTCTCTCTCTCTCTCTCTCTCTCTCTCTCTCTCTCTCTCTCTCTCTCTCTATATATATATATATATATATATATATATATATATATATATATATATATATATAATATATATATTACCTAAGCACCTATGATATTATTGTGCAATAATTACAGGGAGCTTAACTCATCAAAGTGCTAAAGGTGTGCATGGGAGTCTATAAAATGCCTAATTATTGTATAGAATGACTGAAATTGATTTGCAAAATCGAATTGATTATTATTTCTCAGACTGCTTAGGCATTCTATATTATGACTAAGCAAAGTACATAGTAATAATTCAGATTTTTTACGGGGCGTTTCAGCAAAAACCTGACTTATTTCAAAATTAAAAGTATCAGAAACTAAGGACGATAAAGAAGGAAAACTTGCAATATGCTTAAAGTGAAAGCTACTAATAGTTTATACAGAAATTTTGAAATTTAGTTACAAATTTTGCTCACAGATGGCACTGCAAGCCATTAATGAATCCAGCTATCAGTTTTACCATTAAAATGTGAAAGATTTTCTAACCGGAATAGATAATAATATGCATTCAATTGAACAGTATGTTTAACTTTCTCTAATTAGTAAAAAATATTCTATAGAAAAAGATAAGTAAAATGCTACGAAGTGCTAGGTGCTTGATTTCCGAACGAATGAAATATTTTCTAGTTCATTATGAATAGCTTCCCCCGATAATATTGTTCGTTTCAAAGTCGTAGTTCGTATCACAGTCGTAATGTTCGTTTAATGTCCTAATAGTGTTCTTGATAAAATCGAATATATACTAATATATTTTTTACGTCCTCAGACAAATATATTTATATTTTTCTAATATATTTATATTTTTCGAATATAGTTATATTTTTCTTATATACTTAACTTATTTTAATATATTTCTTACATTATCAGAATTTATATTTTATTAAAATTTGATAATGTGAAAAATATATTAAAATTTGAATTCGATAAATATATTACAAAAATACAGATTTATTAGAAATTATATATACATTAGAAAAATATGAAAATGTTAGAGTCTGATGATGTACGAAATATATTAGAATATGATAAATGTTTTAGAATATTTATCTGATTTGAACATATTTGTCTTATTTTAATATATTTTTTTAAACCTAACATTTAAAATACGCTCCTTTTTTAAATTTACCCTTACAATTTTAGCAAACAAAACATCAATCTCATGTTTCAAAATTGTACACTCCAAATATTCAATAACTTAATTATATTAGCAACTGCGTTTTGACATCATAAGAAGGACGCGTTCATACACTAATGAACCGAGATAAAAATTTTGGTCCGTCATTATATCAAATGAAACATGCATTGAATGGAAGAATAAAGAATCTTTAACTTTCCCTAATGAGTAAAAAAAAAATATTCTATAGAAGAAGATAAATAAAATTCCACGAAGTGCTAGATGCTTGATTTCCGGGAAAAATATATTAAAATTTGAATTAGATAAATATATTACAAAAATACAGAATTATTAGAAATTATAAATATATTAGAAAAATATGAAAATGTTAGAGTCTGATGATGTAAGAAATATATTAGAATATGATAAATGTTTTAGAATATTTATCTGATTTGAATATATTTGTCTTATTTTAATATATTTTTTTAAACCTAATATTTAAAATACGCTTCTTTTTTAAATTTACCCTTACAATTTAGCAAACAAAACATCAATCTCATGTTTCAGAATTCTACACTCCAAATATTCTATAACTTAATTATATTAGCAACTGCATTTTGACATCATAAGAAGGACGCGTTCATACACTAATGAACCGAGATAAAAATTTTGGTCCGTCATTATATCAAATGAAACATGCATTGAATGGAAGAATAAAGAATCTTTAACTTTCCCTAATGAGTAAAAAAAAAAATATTCTATAGAAGAAGATAAGTAAAATTCCACGAAGTGCTAGATGCTTGATTTCCGGGAAAAATATATTAAAATTTGAATTAGATAAATATATTACAAAAATACAGAATTATTAGAAATTGTAAATATATTAGAAAAATATGAAAATGTTAGAGTCTGATGATGTAAGAAATATATTAGAATATGATAAATGTTTTAGAATATTTATCTGATTTGAATATATTTGTCTTATTTTAATATATTTTTTTAAACCTAATATTTAAAATACGCTTCTTTTTTAAATTTACCCTTACAATTTAGCAAACAAAACATCAATCTCATGTTTCAGAATTCTACACTCCAAATATTCTATAACTTAATTATATTAGCAACTGCATTTTGACATCATAAGAAGGACGCGTTCATACACTAATGAACCGAGATAAAAATTTTGGTCCGTCATTATATCAAATGAAACATGCATTGAATGGAAGAATAAAGAATCTTTAACTTTCCCTAATGAGTAAAAAAAATATATTCTATAGAAGAAGATAAGTAAAATTCCACGAAGTGCTAGATGCTTGATTTCCGGGAAAAATATATTAAAATTTGAATTAGATAAATATATTACAAAAATACAGAATTATTAGAAATTGTAAATATATTAGAAAAATATGAAAATGTTAGAGTCTGATGATGTAAGAAATATATTAGAATATGATAAATGTTTTAGAATATTTATCTGATTTGAATATATTTGTCTTATTTTAATATATTTTTTTAAACCTAATATTTAAAATACGCTTCTTTTTTAAATTTACCCTTACAATTTAGCAAACAAAACATCAATCTCATGTTTCAGAATTCTACACTCCAAATATTCTATAACTTAATTATATCAGCAACTGCATTTTGACATCATAAGAAGGACGCGTTCATACACTAATGAACCGAGATAAAAATTTTGGTCCGTCATTATATCAAATGAAACATGCATTGAATGGAAGAATAAAGAATCTTTAACTTTCCCTAATGAGTAAAAAAAAATTCTATCGAAGAAGATAAATAAAATGCTGCGAAGTGCTAGATGCTTGATTTCCGAGCGAATGAGATATTTTCTCGTTCATTATGAATTGCTTCCCCCCGATGATAATGTTCGTTTTCAAGCATCACTTAATGTCGTAGAAATGTTCTAGATAAAATCGAATAATTACGAATGTATGTTTCATATCAGCTTATGTATTCCCGATACCAATTAATACGTATAGAGCTGGGTTACTAGTTTGATGATAGGATGCATTTTAGTTACTAAGCTTGTTAGAAAAATAAATTGTCAGGGGATTTATTTTATTTTACTCCCTTATTCGTGTATTATCTTTCTTACTTCTCTATTTATGTTCCCTTATTCACGTAGTTTAAATAGATTGGTAATATGAAGTTGATAAGTTTTGAGTATTTATGCTTCCATCCTTATGCAATTTAAATAAATTGTCATCAAGAAGTTTATTATATGAGGGATAAGTATTTAAAGCACAAACTATGTAGCATTTGCGCTGTTTTCGATTGTTTGGATACATGATACAAATATACTAAGTACACTTCGCAGAATTATACATCAAAAAATAAAAATAAATAAATGAAACTATTTCAATATTTAAAAGTTAATATATACGTTCTTAGGTACTTGTGGAAAATCTTGCAGATTATGTTCGGCGAAACTTTTTTTTAATATATGCTGTCTGGGAAGTGAACTTAGTATAGTTGAATCATGTACGAAAACAAAAACGAAAAATACTGGTTAAACATCGAAAATTGAGCTCACGCTGCTTTTGAATTGTTTTTCATTTGTCATTTGTCTTTGGAAAAGAAAGTCTAAATAAAATTTGATGCTAGTTTGTTCTAAATTAAGATTGCTGAAATTTCATTTCATGAATATAAGCCTAAATATAAGTTTATTTAATATATGTTATAAATATATGCCTAAATATATGTTTATTTAATATATGTTATAAATATATACCTAAGTATATGTTTATTTAATATATGTTATAAATATATGCCTAAATATGCCTAAATATATGTTAAATTTAAAATTCCTTCATTTTTTTGTTCTTTAATAATATATTTGAAACATAAATTAACAACTATTACTAAGATTTTTTTTTACAAAAAACTTAGAACAAGTTCATTTTAATGCAGTTATTGTTAACAATCTACTTATTGTTGAATTTAATAATAATTTTTCTTTGCCGGTAAAAATAGATTGCTCGAGCTGCTTTGGTTTTATCAAGGCTGTTGTTTAAAATCAAAGCATAACAACAAAATGGTAATAAAAATCCATAAAAAAATAAATATAGTCAATTTAATAAATAATTATTAATCGAAAACAAATAATAAATAAAGAAATAATAAATAACCAAATAATGCATAAAGAAACAGTTACTTTAGTTAAACTAACTCCATTAGCTGTGCAGACACTATCCAAGAAAGCGATGCCATTTTGCTCATCATTAAAATCGCTTCCTCTGAAACATAAAATAATACATCATATGAACGTGATATTGCATTCATACATGATATATTATTGTAAGAATGCAATATCCCATAATGGATACGATAAACAGCATCATATTGCTTACAAATGATATAATTCTTATATATTTACAAAGTGTTCACTAATTACTGACTTAAATGTATATTTTTCGTGTTTCAGCCTTATAATCTTTACACAAAGCTCTTAAAGACCTGGTAAAGAGGAAAAAAAGATAAACGTTATTAATATATAACAATTTTTATTGAGGTCTGTCCAGAAATTTGTTTCGCTTTCATTAGATAATATCCCATCATATAATCATTTACATTTTAATTACCATAGTATCAAAATTGCTTTAATATGAAGAAACAGTTCGTTAAATATCACCTTTCGTCATATAGATTTCAATAAAGCGCAATGAAATGTGGAAAAAAAGAAATGTTTGCAAACTCTTACCAATATTATTAAATTTATTCACTGCACTTTAGAAATGCATTTATCCTTCCAATATATTCATTAAACAATTTTTTTAAGATTACCATTTAGATTTAGATTATCATAATTTAAAACTTTGGTGTATATCTTAATAACGACCAAACATCAAGAGTTTTCATTGATGCCCATATGTTGAAGTATCTTAAAAATAACAATTAAAATATATTTTAGTTTTATTTTAATAAAATATTTTTTCTCGGTGAAAAAAAAGAGAAATCTTATTTGTCTCTACTACTTTAAATAAATCATTAAAGGATATTTTTAATAGCAAATTTTTTTTTTTGAAATGTAGAATTATATTCATTTTTTAAGCCTAAAACTATTTTTTATCATTTATTTTTTCATTTAATCGGAATCTGATTAATATTCATAAAAAATACTTTTAGAACATTTTTTATATTCGTGAAAATATTTATTATACAAACATTAGAAGAAGAAAAAATCTTACGATAGGAGATGAGCCGTATCTATCGAAAATCGACTCATTCGCTGAGCTGCATACTCTTTAAATTTTTTCAAAGTGCTTGAGATATTATTCGTTATTTCTATTCTGTTTTTTGCCCACAGCTCGCCGTAAACCAGACTTAGAGATGTGTTTAATGGCTTGAAAATCTAGAAAAAAATAATAGCAAAACAATATTGATAAATTATTCCTCATAAATATATTTAAGCTAATACCACAAGAAAGCTACTTGATTCCACGAATGGAAATTTTCATCTACTACAAGAAAATACGAACTCAATTACCATGTCTGCATAGTTGATTATTTCAATGGATGTGGTTATAGCCTCTTGAATGGAAGAATATTTTTCGATCTGCAAATAACAAAAATAATAGTTATGTACAACTAGTAGACATAATGCTAAGAAAAAATTTATATTTGATGCTTGACTTGGTGATTTTTCAATAATCTTTGTTTTTATTAATAATATACATATTTACTCAGAAAAAATTCAGATATTTGTAACTCATAAAACATCTTTTATTCAAACTTGTTGCAAGGTTCAGACACTTTACTAACAGTTTTAAAAATTTATATTAGTAAAAATGGAAAATTAAAAGCAAAAAAGGAAAAAGAAAACTTGCAGCAAATTCTTGTGACAGGGGATAAATTTTCCCTTCCAGAGTTATTGGCTTTAGTTCCAAAATTTTATGACAGAGGGCACTGCCAGCTATTTCGGCCGTTTCTATGTTGAACTTTGATGTATACAAATTTCGTCTTCCGATTAGTATCACGTGTGGCTGATAGGGACATTTTGAAAATATTATTACGTAATTTTCATTTACAAAGAGATTTTAAAATTTTATCATGCTATTTTCAATTGTTTTTCTTTGATTTAGAATTTTACTAATTTCAGAGCCATCTGTCGAAAAATGCTTCAACTAATAAAAAAAAACTGATTTTTTATTTATTTTATTTATTTATTTCTTTAATCCTAATTTTTTTCTTAAAATAAATTTTGAAATCATTTATCTACTTAAGATAACTTTCTCAGTCTACATTTTTCTGTCATTGAACAAAGAATAAGTAAAGGTATCTTATGATAAGTAGTTTTTTTTTTCTTTCTAAGATCGATTCATTATTTTTGAGAGGGTAACGGCGAAAAAGAAATACGTGCTTTAAGAATTATATTAATAGCATCATAATGTTTACGACATATCTATCCAAACTAAATTTATGATGCTCAACACCTTTATAGTTCATTTTTCCCCTTTTCTCACATCAGTTTCAAGATAAAAATATTAATTCATCAGTTTTTTACTACTTGGGGCTGTTGGCGGCTTCATTAAGTAATGCATAATCACTTTACTATTGCAACATACATCTTTCATTATTATAGCACAAGCAGTTAGAAAGTTAAAAGCATGTTGAAAAAAACTTTCGTGGCTTTCTGGAGGCGAAGAGATGACTTCTAATCACGCCAATTAAGGCTGAGTCAGTAAAGGCTACATTATACTTTACTAGAAGATTTTACAAACCTCTGAGTTTAAAAAGTTTCAGACTATCGGAAAAAATGCACTTGTAATACATACCAAGGATTGATCTAGAACTAGAGCAACTTCAATAAACTTTTCCCTCAATGCAACGTCCTCCTAAGGAAATTAAGCAATAAAAACGAGATTAATTAATGATTTTATACAAAAGAAGATTTCTTTTAATTAATTTAATCGTATAAATAGGATGAACGTCAAGTAATTAAAAAGTTGAAAATAAATATTTTTATTTGGTGAAATATGATTCTAAGGATATTAGAACAACCCATGGATTAAGTATGTCAGAATGGTTTGAGATTGTACATAAATGGCCTTCACATGGTTCTTGTGGTTTAGAACCTTTAGTTCTCCTAAATACCTACACTTTTAGAAAATTATTGCTTGCCGAATCATAATATCGATAAAATTTGCTAAAATGTAACTGGGTATTATTTCTTTAACTTGATTACACGACCACGGCTGATTTTGAACGGAAAATATGGTTTATTGCTCAACATCAAAACGCTATGGTTCAAATTGAACCAAATTTTTCAAAGAGTAAAATACACTCATTTGAATCCAAAGGCACACCAACAAGGATAACCAATTTCAACCTTTAAGGCTGTTTTTCAAAGGCTATGTAGTCGCATGAAATAATGCGTTTTTGCTATTAACTGTTGTGAGTTTGAGACAATTGGTCCAAATTTACAATATCTTTAACCAGCACCCTCTATGTTTATTCTGAAGATGGCGCACAACGTCAATATTGAGAAAAGCCACAGTTTTTAGAAAAGAAAAAAGCGTTTGTGGTCTAATTTTTTAAGATTTAAAAACTCACTACAATGCTATATTGTCTGGACTAATAAAAAAAATTGCAAAAAACGACTAAAAGTTATTACTTTTAATCTAGGAAGAAAAATATCGCTAAATTTGCAATTTTCAAAAAAAAAGTTTGATAACTTTTAAAATATTTTAGTTATTTGACCGTTATAAAGCACAGTTAATTCGTCACGGTAAGAGGGCATATGTAGTTTTTCAAGTACCAGGTACTTAAACTGAGGACTTTTATTTTGTTTGGCGAAGGAGCTACGAAAAATGTAGTTAGAGTACCTATGCCATTGACACAAAATTGAAGTTTAAAAGCGTTTTGGAAAATGTTTACATTCTATAACAAAAAAAAACTTAGCGAATGTTTCTAATAATTACAATGCAATTCTAAAATCAAAACAATTTCAAATAAACAATTTTAAATTATTTCAACGTGCATTTTTTAGTAAATATTAAAAAAAATGATTTTTCCAATTTTCATTACTTACTTATCATCCTATATAAAAGTAACTTAAATGAATGTTATTTTGTAGAACCAAATGATTTAATTACTTAGCTAAATAATATATGTTCTCCTCACATTTGGTGGTACGTGTAGCATGTTCTCCACCAGACTTTCTACTATCTCTGTATTATCTGCAACAAAAAAAAATATGTTAAATAATTACCAAATTACTCATGAATAATTCCCTTTGATTATCACACAAAAAATATTTGAAGTTAAATAAAAATTATACATAAATTAAATTCAGATCTAGTTCTGGTTGTAAAATTTATTATCAAATATACCGGGCTATCTAATGCTTTGATACATTTGAAACAATGTATACACAATAGACTTGATACAATAATACACTTGAAACAATGTATCAAAGCATTTTAGATTTGCTTTCATATATACAATTTCGGAATCTTTGATGAAAGTGTGATAAAAAAATATACACAAAGAGAGGTCAAAAATTAATATCTAAACCAGGAAAAAGAAACACGCAATTGATATCAAACGAATTTCTTTTAAAAAGATGCGATTAAAAACGCCATAACATGCTTGATTGCTTAAATAAAACTTTTAACGTGTTTTTAATAATTATCATCCACTCTTACATTTAAAAATATACACATTATAAGTCGAAAATTGATATTTAAACCAGGAAAAACGAAGGCGCAACTGAAATCAAACAAATTACTTTTAAAGAATCGGGATTAAAGCAGCCATAACATCATTGATTGCTGGATGAAAAAAAATTAAGGTGTTTTTAATAATGACGTTTCAAATCTTCTCTAAATATTAATCCTCGATCACACATTAAAAATACGCACCATAAAAGCCGGAATTTAATAATTAAACCAGGAAAAGAAAAGAAAAAAATCAATTTTAATTTGACTAATCATTTTTAAAAAAATCGGCATTAAAAAAGCCATAACATGTTTGATAGCTGGAAAAAGCTATCAAAGATGCTTTTAATAATCACCTTTCAAATCATCTCTTACTCATTAATCTTTACTTACACATTAATATTTACTTACACATAATCTTTACTTACAAATTAAAACTCTACGTATTACGGGTAGAAAATTAATATTTTAACCAGAGGAAAAAAAAGAATTTTAATTTAACTAATCATTTTAAAAAATTGGCATTAAAGAAGCCATAATATGATTGATTGTTGGAAAAAGCTATCAAAGAGTTTTTTAATCATCACCTTTTAAATCATCTTTTACTAAATAATCCTCACTTACACATTAAAAATCCTTTTAGTTGTATAGAAAGGCAACCTTATAGCAAATGTTGCATTTTCATTTAAGTTGGCTTAGAAAGGTTGACAAATTAATTCTTTTTTGAACTTAGTAGAAATCTTAGTATACAAAGCTTGTTTCCGTAAAGATTGAATAATGGTATGAAAAAAACGTAACTTTTCAAAAAAAAGGTACAATTATTTTCTCTTTTGTTGCAAACTTTGTTTTTGCCTTTTTTCATTCTAGCTTTCTCTAGGTTCTCAAATGCAACATTTTGTTTGCGTTGAAAACACAATGATCAGGCCAACCTTATTTTTTAAAGTGTTAAGAAAGTATATAAAAGCCTGCGCAAGTATATCCTGCTTCATTGATGGTTATAAAATCTAAAATAAACTTCAAGATGGTGAATCTCTCAGGTAGAAAGCACTTTCTTTTATTGATTTGTGAATGATGATTCATCTTCGATTTAAATATTTCTTAGCCTTGTTTTGTAAAGGCAAATTCAATAAAAGGGTTGTTTATACAAGCTTAATGCGAACCACAATGCACCTAAACTAGCATAGTTAAATTTAACATTGTTTCAAGCTTGCATGGTATACTTGCTAATTGTTTATAAACCTTGCTGGACTTTGTGATAAAGGTTATTGCTGACATTAAAACCAACCTTACACTGATATCTGGACAGAATTGTCATAACTTAATTATAATAATTGCATTTAATAACGATGAGTAGTGGAACTACTTTGTCCATTCTTTCGCTACATTTTTTTAAAAAAAATAAAAAAATAAATGAATAAAAAATTTTAAGGGGGGAGAGAGGATATTCAGGGAGAGAAGTTTAAAATTATCTAAAAAATTAACGACAATAAAAGGAAGTTATTATATATATTGTATTGTATTATATATGTGGACGTTATATATATACATAGCTGCCAACTCTTCCGGTTTTCCCGGAAGATTTTATTTTCATATTTAAAGTGCTAGCGAAATTCATGTTATTTCAGTAAACTTTTTGAATTATAATAATAATTTTAAATCAGTTTGACCACCACTACATATAAATAATTACAACAAATATATAAAAGCATATTATTCGTTACGATAGCGAATTTCAACCTGATTAAAATATAAATATATCTTTGAGGAAGATAGTTTTTCGGTAATTATTTTACTACCACTTGGAAAATCCATTCCCGAAAAGAGTGATTGTTGGCAGGTATGTATACATTATACATTGTACCTATACAGTTCAATTCTTTTGTAAATAATACTTAGCAAAATAATACTCATTCCCAATTTATACCAGGTGTTACATAAATAATTGGTGATCTGAAAAATCATTTTTAAAAAAAGGCGAAAGCGGACAGAATTGTATTGCTTGCTGCGTTCTATCTAAAAATTGAGGAAATATCGTTTTACCAAGTTTCAAAATTAGTCATGAATTTCGTTTATAAAAGGAGAAGATTATAAATCAACATGTTTTTAAAATTACCATGATGGCATGTTTTTAATGTAACCATCATTTTGTTGCAACAAAGAGGTGCACCTCGTTTGTATGAGTACTTCGAGAATCTTCGAAAATAAGTTCTAAATATTTAATTATATTTCTTTCCTTTCTTAAAAAAATTTCTAGTTTTTAAGTACTGAAATTCTATAGGAAGTTAAATCTGAAAATTTTTGAAAAAAAAAATTCTACTTAATATTATTAAAATATAGTTATTCGGATTGTTTATTCGGATTGTATGTTCGGATTGTTCGGATCATTACTGAGAATTAAAAGCATAGTTTTTAAGACTTTTAAAAATTTTTGACAGATCACTACGATGTTAATTTTTTGGTAAATAAAACTTGCTTCAAAAATGTCGTATAAATTTGAATATTTCTTTTTTTACATAATGATTTTAAAAGTACTTGTTCTATAAAACATTTAACTATTATAAACTTTTAAGTTCCACAATAAAATAATTAAATCCATGAAAATTAAATTCTTTCAAAATAATAATTGAATATGATAGTTAAAAAAACTTTTGAAAACTCAACATAATGCTTTAGAAATATTTAAATATTTTAATGAATTTACTTCCTTCGCCTATGATACATTTAAATGCATCTCAGATATTTTTCAAAGCAATATTCTGATTAATTCCCCGAATAGGATTTTAACAAAGCCATCATCAATTCCATTGAGATTTCTAATAATTTTATTAACAATAATTATTTCACAATTTAATCTGAGTATCTACAGTAAAAATATCTAGGAATAAATACTGGCATAATTATTAGCATTATTTATTGTTTTACGTTTAATGGTCAAATTTTTTATTACATTTTCCTTTATTTAAACTTGAAAAAAAACAAGAAATACTGAAATTAATAGAATTAAACAAGCGGAATTAAATTATCAAACAAATTTAAAAATTGTGACATTGGTTTTTTATTTATAGAGCTTAGATTAGAGTTTTGAAAATTCATTAGTTTTATTAGTTATTTTAAAAAAGATTTAGATATATGCACAACAAATCAGTTTATAATATCCATAAGCAGAAAAAATAATTTTAATTTGCGTAATTTTGCATTGAATAGATAATGAAATAACTTTTTATTTGTTAATTATATATTTCGATAATTTCTTTGCATTTAGTTTTATTTACTTGGAATTAAAAGTTTTTTTATTTCTTCTGATTTATTTAAGTATCATACTTCTCGAATTATTTTTGTTAGGTGTTGAAAAATTCTTTTTTCTTTTCTTTGTTTTTAAAAAATTTCTTTTAAAAAATCTCATTATTAGTAAATCTCGTCATTACTTGAAAGAATATGATAATTTTATTTTCATAAATTATCTGTTCGTTTTAAAAAATTTAGAATACGTACTATGTATTCAAAATTTAAATTGCACATTTAAATTAATGTTTTTATATCTGAGGCTTCCTTAAATGCCTATTCGAAATTTTTAAATTACTTTAAAAATTAAGTGAATTGGTTTATAGGTTTTATTTCAGCAAAATGTTTAAATTCTTCTTGCATCCTATTTTGATTAGGGAATTTGAAATTAAGAGCAATGATTATGCACGACAGATCGTTTTATTAATACTGGAAATCCGCAAGAAAGACTCTAAGTTCGAATAAAAAACATGGAAGAAATGCCATGCTTTTTCTATTTTTTAAATAGTTTGAATATAAAAGAAAAAAATCAGATAAAATTACCGTACTTGTGACAGTTCAGGTAAAAAAAAATATTAATTTTGTCAATAAAACCAAAATATACAGTATTTAAACCATTCATTTCGAAATTTTTAATTCCTATATGATAACGGTTCACCTGAAATTCTGGTTCTTAAAGTTAGTGTTCTTAACGACTCACAATCACTAAAAAATGTAAAACTGAAAGGAAAATTTAACCGAAAAAATTGTTTTTATATCATGCTCTAAGGTATAATGATAAAATTAACAATTTTTACCACATTTACTTGATGTTATCAATTAGTATAAAATCATATTAAAATCATTACAATTACTGAGTTTTTTGGTGTTTCCATAGAGCCAGAAACATGATAAATTTTATTATACTCTGGTAATTTTGACCATTATTTTTTCTAAATGTAAGGATTTTTCCGTGTCATGGAGGTTAAGACCCAGCGGAATGCTGTTGGCAATATGGTCAACATTGCGCACCGGGCATTTGTAGTTCTTAGAGAAGCTCCTAACTATCGATTTGAAGATAAATGGGCATCAAGCCGTCACCGGGAATCGATCCCCAGTTCTTTTAAAAGACAGTTCTCAGGAGTTATTGGAGCTCAAGAAAAATATAAATCGACGAAATATTTAGTCTAAGATTATGTTACATTTTTAAAATCAAAGGGCTTTTGGCAACAAAATATTTGCAAGCCACATTTCCAAATTATTTGGAAGAGCGTTTTTGATGACAAAACATCACGATTTCTACGTAGCCAATTAGATATCTCTCTATATCTGGTAGAAATGTCAAAAAAATATAAACTGCTCATCTTGAAATAACTTAAAGGGACAGTTTGACATAAAATTATCCGTTTTGGAAAAAAAGTGAATTATCACTTTGTTGTCCAAAATTCTTCTAATGTTCTTAAATAGAAATACTAAAGATTAATGTAATAAATAAATAAACATGCGTTAAAGATGTTAATCTTACCACACTTTAATAGTTCATCTTGAGCGACATGATAAAGTAGGTGTGGATGGGTTTCCTATAAGAATATATGGAAAAAATAGTTAACTAAGAGGAATTTTCGTTTTTACTTTGTAGTGTTTCATTCAATGATAATAGTAATTAAAGAAGTGAAATTTGGCAGCATCATTCGTAAAATCCATTTTTACCATAAAATATTATACGGTAATTTTTACAGTAATATTTATTCAATTCGATTGATGCAGTGATTTTTCAGTAATTGTTACCGTAAAAATTACGGTACATCAGAGTTTTTGTTCCATTAAAATTCGGTAAAAATTGATTTTACAGTAAAAAGTACAAGTACCCTGAGTGCCAGTACTTTTTTTTATTTGATCCGGATCTTTTTAACAATGTAAACGGATTGAGATGTAATTTTTAAAATAAAGTAAAGACCCGATAGTTTCATAAGTGCCGCCATTGATGAAATTAAAAAAAAGATGTTAAGAAAGAAATTATTCATGATGAAATATCACTCATGTGAGCTCGTAATTAATTTTCGGGTTGTCCCTAAAAAGACTGTGCGTACAAGTATGAAAGTTACCGTGTTCAAAATTATGAAAGTTAAAAATTACCGTGCTTTTTTGGTGTTCACATAGAACCAGAAACACGGTAAATTTCACCATATTCCGGTAGTTTTGACAATACTTTTTTTCTCAGAGTATGAAGGTGTAAAATTTAATCACTAGATACTTTATAGATAAGAAAATTCTTTGAGGTTTATAAAATATAATATTTTGATTTATTTCCCCATGGATGTTTTGCAAAGGTGTAAAATTTTAATTAAAATTTGTAACACAAGAAAAAAGGATAGAACTCTTACTGATAGGTTTCCATGCAAAGGCTGTAGAAAAAACATTTTTCCATCTAGCAATATAATTCCTCTGAAATAAAATAATAAAAAAATAGTGTTTTTTAATTAAATGAATAAACTTTCAGATTACCGTTACTTTAAATTCACGAAAACATTTCTGATTTTCTAAAAAGAATAAAAAAATTGAGCTAATACAAATTTCACTATTTTAGTAAAAATAGGAAAAATAAGAGGACTTTTAATAATAAAAAGTCTTGTGTGTTTTAAGTTCTAAACATATAACGTTTCTTCTATTTTTCCTCATCTCATTTTTATACTTCAACAAAAAAGTCTTTTATGAAAATTAATATTTCATAAAAGAAAAGAAGAAAAACTTTTAATATTAGAAAGAGCAAAGCAAGAAAACTTTTAGTATTAATTATCTTCTTTGTATATATATATATATATATATATATATATATATATCAGTAAAAAAATTAGTAGTTCGAATATAAATTTCTGAAAGAATTTTACTTGTTTTAAAAAAATATAATTTATTTAAATGAAAATATTGAAAGCATAACAAAAAACATTTCAGTTTCCTTTTTCATAGTTTACTTCCAGTTTCGATTTTACCTGTCAACATATGAAAAAACAACTATAAATTCATTTCCAAAAATTATGGATAAACATCTTAGAAGGTTTTGATGAGCTCATGATTTTAAGTTCAAGTAAAGATAATTAAAAATTTAATGAAATTTTCGTCGAAATTGCTGATTTTCACCAAGTCGGATATAGTTCGTTCCCCAGGAGTTGGCACTTTGTTGCACCTGCTCGGACGCAGAGTTCATTTCAGCGCGGGAATAAGAGGAGAAACATCTCCACATTTGAAAAGAAGACAACCCTTTATGCGTGCCAAACGCAAACAGTGAATTCTTTTTCAGTCACTTATTTCGCTTTATCAACTGCTATTATACCTTTGGTTACAATAGCTAATTAAATATATTTTAATTTTAAAATCTGCTGTTTTCCCAGCAAAATGTCTCAAAAAGGAAGACTATTCAACCAAAGGAGAGAAATATCATCAAATTTATGAGATATTTCATGCTAAAAAATGCACATAAAGATTACGAAATAAATTTTTTTGTCATGCAATCGCCAAATAACAACCTTTTTCAGGATTGTCCACATGATTCTCCCAAAAATAGCATAGGATCATCTGATACCTCGTGATGAAGGAGGAGCCAAGTGCCAATTCCTGGTGAACGAACTATACCTTAAATGTATGAAAATCTAAGCTTAAAACATGATGATTAACTTGTGTTAACAAGACTAAAACTAACTAGAGTTTTACCAATTTATTTCGGTGTATTTGCATTCTAGACCCTCAAACTTTTTTACACAATTAAAAAATTCGTTTCATACTAATTGGTTTTTCCTTATTTGAAATTATTTAGAAAGTATTCTTTAAATATATCGGCTGTGATGCCCTACAGAAATTAAAATATTATATTAATCTGATAATCTATACACTATAAAAAATTCCGAATCGAATTACCGTAAAATGTACTAACACCCTGAGTGCAGCATCCGTAATTTGAGTGCAGTATCCGCAGCATTTTATATCGTAATTTGTATAGTAATATTTAATCACAGTGAATCAATGATTTTACAGCAAACATTACAGTAAAATTTATGTTATATCAGTTATCTGTTTAGTAAAATTTTACGGTAAAAAAGGATTTTACTGTAATAAGTACTGAACCCTGAGTACTGGTACTTTTTGCAGTATTTTGATCATGAATTTTTTACAGTAAAGTTTCTTTAAGCCCTATTGTTACACAGTACCTCAAAAAAATTAACAACTCTTAATATAGTCAACGGATTTTCTTACTCAGATGGAATCTTAATTGTTTGAATGTCTAAGCTTAAGCATTGTAATTAACTTGCGAAATGCGATATTATAAATTACGAAAGATGACAAAAAACGCACTTTCTATGAATAAACAAACCATTTTATTCAACATATTTGCATTTATACACTTAATAATAGTGCTAATCTGGACGCCAGGTCTCGATAGTTTAGTCAAGACAAGTAGTCGACAATTTGAATCTATTAATGTTAAATTAATGTTCTTAATATCTTTTAATGTTAACACCAAATATCTAAAACTGTTTAAGCTGAACAAAAGAATGTTACACACTATCACTAATTTTAATCCAAATATGTGAAAATTATTTATTATTTTTTTAAAATTTAATAACAGTCGAAAGAGTTTTTATAGCGAAACGTAGAAATTTTTACACGGAGAAAAAATTCTGGTGAAATTATCGTACTGTATGGTAAAAAAACTTCTGGTGAAAAGCAATGATTCTGGTTATAAAACCAAAATATACGATATTTAAACCATTCATTAGGTAATTTTTTAATTCGTATGGTAATGGTTTTCTGAAATATCTGGTTTTCAAAATTACAGTCTCTATTACCACACATTTACTAAAGAATGAAAACACTGGAAGGTAAATATAACCGAATAAATGGTTTTTATGCCATGCTCTATTGTATCATAATAAAATTATTAAATTTTACCACTTTTTACAAACTTTATCACATTTTATGAAACCATATTTTATTGTTAATTTTACCAAAATCATTACCAAATATAAAATTACCGTGCTTTTTGCTGATCCCATAAAGCCAGAAACATGATGCTTTTTTTTACCATATTCTGGTAATTTTGATCATACTTTTTCTCAATGTGCATATTCAAGCACCATTAAAATTCAAATCACAAAAGCCAGAAATTAAATGTAAGTGGGTGAACAGTCCTTGAAAACTTCAAATTAAAACTTTTTTCACAAACAATTTCATTACTTGATCAAAAGCCATTAATGTGTTTCGTGTTTTTTCACTATGCTTGCTTTATAATCAACTTGTTCAAAATTAAAGATAAACAATGCAAAGATAAGCAATGCTTATCGAATACAGGCATTATATTCTCAAAAAATTTTATTTACAGAATTACATAGTTTCAATGTAGTATAAATAATTTAGCAATGATACAAACTTATTGATAATACTTATTTTCCATAGTGAGAAAAAGTATGCTCAGAATTACCAAAATATGGCAACATTTACCGTGTTTCTGTTACCTTTCCCTGTTTTCTATGGGAGTACCAAAACGCACTGTAAGTTTTCCGAAGTGCTTTGGAAAGGTTTTTGGTAAAATTAACAATAAAATATGCTTTTATAATAAGTGATAAAATTTGGAAAATGTGGTAAATTTTTTTAATTTTATCATGATACCTTAGGGTATGGCATAGTAACCATTTATTCAATTAAATTTACTTATTCCTTTCGTATTTTTAACTAAATGTGTGGTTGTAAGAACTATAATTGTGAAAATCGGAATTTTTCGGTAAATTGGTCACACCGGTAAAAAAAAAAAACCATATAAACGAAAAAATTATTAAATGAAAGGTTTAAATACTGTATATTTTGGACTTATAAATTTAAATTATGCTTTCTTTTTTTTTTTTTTTTTTTTAAACCAGAAATGTCATTATTATAAAGTACGGTAATTTCACCAGAATTTTTTCTACGTGTACTTTTGGCGACAGAAATTTATTTTGGGAGCAAATTGTAAAAAAATACCTGTTTGAGAGTATTTTGAAACATAACCAAAATAAATTGAATCAGAGCTTAGAAATGTTTATGATGAATTTTAATAATTTTGTGTAAAAATTTTTAAAAAAAGCTTATTTCGGAGCATTGTTGTGTTTTGAAGCATTATGTAAAAATGCTTTATTTTGCAGGGTTGGAAGAATTTTGAGTAAAAACTTTTTGCTTTGATCAGCTTATCTAGCAATCACATCACTTATTTGATACTTTACACATGAATAGATCAATCTGTGAAATGTCTCTAATCAATTTTAATAATTATGATTATCATGAAAATTATAACAATGATTATAATATAACAATGATTATATTATAACAATTCTAACAATGATTATTATAACAATTTTAATAATTATGATTAACATACTACTTACCTCACTCCTGAGCAAGTATAAAATGCAGCTGTACCATCTGGATAATTTCTAATTGTTGCTTGATAGAAACAATTTTCAGGTAACTGTAATATTTGTAAATTTATTAATCATATTGGTTTTCAGTCTATAGCAAAACAGCTACACTATAAAATATCCCGCATTAAATTACGGTAAAAAGTACCGAACGAAATGCTATTAAGATGCATATGTTTTTTATTTTGATAAAATAATGATCATCCAAAATGTATAAAATTTTAATTAAGTTTTTTTATTTATTTATTTTAACAGCAGACATTATTGAACACTCGTCCTTCGCCTCGAAAGATGCCAGAAGAGCTGCACTATAACGTTACACTTACGGGATTCCTTGGAATATTCATCCATTTTTTAACCTAGGCCAAATTTCCTACCCCCTTCCTTACTTGTCGAATAGTAAAGGCCCTGTTATTAGTCTTTGAATGATCGGCTTGTGCAAATCCTAAATGCTCTGAGTACGTACTACGCATGATTCTTTATCTTCTTCACGAGGTCATCGCCAAACAAGACCATTTTTTTTAAATCAACAGCCACCGTAGTTTTAACAGTCAACCTTAGTTTTGAAAGTGATAATTACCTATCTACAGTAATTTGATCCAGAATTTTTTACAGTGTATGAGTCTTATAAGACTGCTTATGAGCATTTTAAGTAATATAGTTAAAACGACAAGTTTTTCGATGGAAGATTGCACAATTCAATGTTCACGATAAATACAATGAAGTTCAAATTATAGAAAATCAAAAATAGCTTTAAATTTGTCTTAATTGCGTTAGAAACATTATTATGACTTTTATTTAAAAGTCGTTGTACCACTCATATACATTGCTTCCTGTTCATTTTGGCGGCTTTTTCTTAAAACAGCAAAATTCCACAAATAAGAAACGTTTGATTTAAAATTACTGATGCATCAAACCTTGCCTTTTTATACTATTCATATATATACTATATATACAGGGTGATTCTAAAAAGATGGGCAAAATTTTAGGAAGTGATAGTACACACCCAAGCAAACAATTTTTATCAAAGAATGCATGGTCGAAAACAAAACGCAAAGGTGCTGGAGCATTTGGAAAGTTGTTTGATGCAAACGTGAAAGCTCCATTCCTATTGCGAGTTACTGCGCTGTGTTACTTGTTGCCAAGCTTTCAGCCGCTGCCGGGAAAGTTCGTGATATGCCTGGTGTGTTTCAGAATGTTCGCCTATCTTTTCTTCGCCGTTATACTGCGTGCATAGCCGCTGCCGGCCATTGTTTTGAACACTTATTGTAATCACATGCCATTAAATTTGCTTATATAGCTTAATTTCATCGTTCTTTGTGTGTTTTTGCCTCATATAAGAACATAAACTTGGACGCCTTCTAGCGGTTTTGCGTTTTGTTTTCGACCATGCATTCTTTGATAAAAATTGTTTGCTTGGGTGTGTACTATCACTTCCTAAAATTTTGCCCATCTTTTTAGAATCACCCTGTACATATACTATTTATATACTATTTACATACTATTTACATACTATTTACATACTATTTACATTTTATTTACACTGTTTTATATACTATTTAAATTAACTAATTAGTGTAGATATTTATTTAAAAAAATTATTAATTGCAATTTATTTTCTAGCACTTTTTTTGAAGTGTTTGTTACAATTCTATCAATTATTCTCTAATATAATTTGATTCAGTTTTTTTAAACAAAAAAGCTTTTTATTCTTTTAATTAAAACTTTTAATCATTTTCAGGAAAAAAATAAGCTTGTACAAATTGTAAATGTTTAGAATTAGATTTAGAGCATGTTGCTTACAAATGATGCTTTTGAATATTAGGTATTCAGCTGTCCGAAAATACGTTCAAATATTAGTTTCTAGAAATAATTTATAGTATAGTTAATAACTAGAAAGTAACAGTTTTAGTGTTTCGTCATTTTCTTTTAATTCAGGAGATTAAAAAAATTTAAATTTTAAATTGCCAGTTTTTTTAAAATATGTTGCGATAACACAGTTTTAAGTAACTGCAATAAATAATAATGTCATAAATTTCTAATATTTTTGTTTTCATACAAAGTACATTGAATACGTACGGTTAACCTGAAAATAATTAGGTTTTCTAAATTATACCCATTTTAGCAGTAATACGCTAACTAAAACAACATTAATAAATGAAAAAGTTCATTTTTAAAATTTAGAAAGTTCTCAGTCCCATTAAACAATTTCTTAGTTCTTTTATCACCAAATTATGTCACCTTTATTCCTTAGGAATTGATTGATAATTGAGAAAAGTATCAGTTTTTTAAGTTTTGAATGAAAGCAAAATATCACCTCTTTAATTGCGATGGGCAATTCTTCTTCAGAATAAATTAACTGTACAAATGTTGGGGCAAATAGATTCCTAAAAGAAAGAAGAAAAGAAAATGCTTAATATTTTTTTTCTTATTTTAAAAATTATTTTAACTGATTTTTCGGCATTAAAAACAGATCAATATTAGAAAACATATTTAAATAAAGAAATGCAAATAGTATACTGACGATTAATTAGTTACAAAAGAGAGAACAGGGTTGATCATAGAATAGCTCATCCCGTGACGATTCTTTGAAATCTCGATAAGCGACTTTTTGAAATCTCGCTAAACTGGGTTTCTGAAAGATATTTCGGGGAGATATGTCAACCTACTACTTTTTGCCTAAACTTTTCGCCGTCTACTCCAAAATTCATAAATCTGATTGGTTAATTGATATGTATATACATACGCGAAAGTTGGATTTCGTTAGAAAGGAGGAAAAAAAGGTTCAAATTTTTCCGTTATTTATGCTTTTGAACTCTTATTGAGAAGCCTTTATTATTTCATTTTTTAATTTTTCTTTTGTGTGGTCCTGGTTGAAATTGGAGAGCAGATGGACAAGTGAATTTTTAACTTTATTGAATGCATTAACTTTATTGAATTTTTAACTTTATTGAATGCGATGTTTGAATGGTAAACCTGGGGCTTGACGTTTTATTGAATTTTACGTTATATAGTTTATTTCACTTATCTTTAAACTTACCTACTAAATAAATCAATATGGCCGGGAAAGCCTGGTTGGCTGAGAGCTGGACTCCTGTTTGTGAGAACGGCAGTTCGAATCCAGCAGGCCGAAGACTCCCCGTGTAGCATATAGTGACTGGTGGTCAAATCCGCTGGGTCACGAAGTCGTCAATGTTCCCAAAACAAATCAATACTTTTGGGAGTAATGAATTGGAGATTGATAGTTCTCCGGTTCAGGTCAAAATTACGATCTGTATGAATGAATGTATGAATGGGTCTGCCCTATAAACGGGTGTGACGTATGACTGTGGCAGAAGTCGAATTCTTGGCCATAGATGGGGTCACTGGAAAGCAAGAACAATCGCACCCCCTCTACCGTAATGGCGGAAGACAACAGTAACAACAAATAAGTCACTATTAGTCTGGAACAGATCCATCTCAAAACTCTTTAAAAACACTTTTAGTTATAAATACTTAACACAGAATAAGCTTTTGCGTATTTATTACTTACAGAAAAAATTACATTTTCTGCTGGATTAGAATTTGTCTTTGGGCTTGTATTTTAGTTACATGCAAAGAAAGAAAAACAAAAGATATTTTTAAACGGTTTAAATTACTTATTCTTTTTAAGAAAAACTATCACATCTTAAATTGAAAAATTGAAAATCAATTTAACATATTTATGACATTTATTAACCTTATATTAAACTAAAAGCAGTTTTTTTTATTCTTATCTTAATTTTTCGCTCCTATTCGTATCTTAAAAATGAAACGAAAACGATATTTTATAAAGCGCTGTAATTATATGTTCTTTCTAATAAAGCATTATCATATTTTTATTTTGAAAAACTAAAAAACTACTTAACATATTTATGATATTTATTTACCTTAAATTTAGCTAAAAGCCCTTTTAAAAACTCTTATCTTACTTGGTGATTTTGGGGGCCATTTCACAAATTTCAACACAGTTTAGAACGGATTTTTCAACTTATAACGTCTCATTACTACGATGCGCCCAGAAAGTTTCCATTCAAAAAACTTTGAATTGAGAAGCAATGCTCGTACAAAAAACCAAAAGACCACGATGCATCCTTTTTATCGAAAACATTTTTAATATTCTTTTCTCAATGCATTGAAGGAAAAAAAAGTATTTACATTCAAAACATATTCTGAAAACGAATGCATAACAAGAAATGAAACGAAAAAAGGCGACGCGCGATGAAGTTGTAGTAGAAATATATTTTAAGATTTTTGTATCAGAACAATTTTTATTTATGTCTGTGCATATATATAATTTAGCTCTTTTCGGCTTCTTTTATTCGCCAACGTGCCAAGATTATCTAGCCGTGATAACAATTTTTGGTGTCAGAATAGATTCCTTATTGATTCTTTTCTATTCGGTCAAAAAAGCTAGTGTGGGAAGGGAAAACTTTTCGATTCATTGAACCATTAAAAAGGGGGAAAATATCTGAAACTAGAAATCACATGAGGAATATTTTTTGTCAAATTTTTAATTTTGGTAAAAATGAGATCTTATATGCTTTTAATTTTTATTAACATGGTTTTTCGAGGCTCTGTCTCCAAGGAAAATGAAAAATGGCTACAGTTTAAGTGCCTTACACTTGCAGAAAGGCGATGGTTTTAAACGAGATATATCATCTTGTCGTGAAGAATTATCTGAACTTTAGAACGAACAATTTTCAAGAAAACTGTCATAAAAGTGCCTATTTTGTCGAATACACGTATTTGATTAGTGCTGACATCTAGTTTAAAATAAATTAACTATCTACAATTACCTTAAAAATATCCTGGAACTGTGTGTAAAATGAGAAATAAAATGTTCTCCTGGCAAAAGAAATGAATTAGTTTCATTCTTATTGGCTCGTTACTACTGAACACTCCAACCCGGAAATTTCATGGGAGCGAGAAATAGAGGGCGAAACCTCACCCCGTTATTTTCACGGGAGTGAGAAGAAAGGGGTTAAAAGTTATTGAACTTTTTTTAAAAAATCGCTAATTTGGAGACAATTTCCATCTAGATGAAAATTATCAAATTTCCTGCTTTATTCTCAGTTTTTTTGGCAAATTTTTATGAGCCCAGATAGACAACATTGAAGTAAGTTTTTAAATATTAAAAAAATAGACCACAAATGCTTTTGATTTTTATAAAACTGTTCTTTTCTCTATATTGACTCTTTGTGCCATTTTTTAGAACGAGCATAGTCATCGCTAGCTCTAGATAGGCTAAAGTTGTCCTAACAGTTATGAGTAACTGTTGCAAACTTACAGCAGTTGTGTAAATAGCATATTATTCACAAAAAATCATAATTTTATATGACGATGGAGTCTCCGAAAAACAGCCTTTAAGGAGAAACACGAGATTATTTTCACGAAAAAATACATTGATCCCATGATAAATACAAGCAATATTTATGCTTGGTTTATTCTTATGAATTTTGAACTTAATTTGAAATAAATAATAAAATAAATTGTGGGAAATAAAACACATTGAATCAACGCAAAAAATTTTGTTGTTCTACTACCAGGCTCCAACACTGGCCAATGATGATTGACTGGCGAATTCACACCATTTTAAAGAATGTAATTTTACAATACAAAATGCAAAATTTGATTGAAACTGATCTAATAGTTCCCGGGCGACTTTTATACGACTTTTTTAAAATTCAATTTCTCAAGAACTATTAGATCAGTTTCTTTCAAAATTTGCATTTTTCCATAGAAAATTACATTCTATAAAATGATGCAAAAAATTTATATCTAATGATTTAAAATTTTTTCGACTATTTATTAAAATAATGAAAAATTACTAAAAGTTATATTTTGTATGGAATTATCTTCGGATAAACAAATTTTACAATTGTTTTCAAAAATTTTCTATTCGCTTTAAAAGTTCTCATGATATGGCGAAATACACAAAAAGCAAAATTAATTTTAAGGTGTCCAAATTTTGGACCATTCTCCTGACCAAACTATTGGGACCATATTTCCCAGATTGCAGATAACCCCTATATTTTGAAAGTCAGAAATCCAAATCTGTCGGGAAAAAAGGCATGCTTATTCAACGAAAGAACGTTTCTTGTGTCCGATTTTGTAACTTAAAATATCGTCTGTACTAATTAATTAGCATATTTGAGGACACCCCTTGAACCATTAAGATGATAACTTGAAGATTTGATCGTTAGATCAAAAGTTATTCAGGGTGGTCAGTTTTTTTATTATACGCACTGTACATACTCTTAACTGTTAAAGGTTATAAATATACATACGGAAACAGCTAAATGCTAGTTTTTTATTATTTTGAATCTGTGCTTAAATATTATTTCAGATTAAAGTTTCTTTTAATAAACCAGTTTAATTTAATTTTTCATTAAAGTTTTTATAAACAATTTAGGTAATAGACAATAATAAACTTGTAAAAACAGACAAATGCTAGATGATTTCATAAAGCATTCATAGAGAAAAATTATTTTAACAATAGACATATACAACAGTGACTAAAATGTAAAACACTTTGTGTAAGAGGTCGATGATATTAAAAATGTGATATTTAATTATTTTTTAGGTTAAATATTTATTCAAAAACTCTCCAAAAAATTTTTTCTTATCGAAGCATTGATATGACGAAAACTTTTCAACAATATACAAATCTAAAAGATATAAAATAAGATATGAATAATTCTAGAGACTTCAGCAGAGATAAGTATTAATTACGTGAAAATAACGTTAAAATGCCACAAGGTTTAAAGCAAAAAAACGTTTTTTCAAAGCGTTTTATTTACGATTCAAGTGGTAGTTTAGAATTAGTAAAAAAAACGTTAATATTTGGGCTGTTTTTAACGTAAAAATGACGGATTTTTGCCTTTATTTTGACCAAGGTGAATTTCGTGACCAATTTTTCACGTGATTTTAACCAAGCAGGTTTCTTTTTTAACGCATATTTTACGCTTTTCTCACCAACTATTTACGTTTATTTTTGGTTCTATAAATTCGTTTCTTTCACCATGAATATTTACGTGTTTTTAACGCTTATTTTTATTAAAATAACGCACATTTAACGTTATTTTAACCAAAATACAAACGGATTTAATCCGTACAATTTACGTATTATTATCAATATTTTTAACGCTTATTTTGAGTTAGGTGAATTAATAAATTTTTCGCGTAAATTTAACTAAATTAATTTCAATTTTAACATAATTGTAATTTTTTTAACTAAGAAGGGAAGAAACCATTCCGTATTTTAATGTTTACGCTGCACTAATTACACTAAAAAATATAGCATTTATTTTTTATTTAAAAAAAGCTTTTAATTCTTATCAAACTAACTAACTTAATTCTTATCAACGCAAAACAGCCAATATTAATGCTTTTTTTTAAGAATCCTAGAAAAAGCTTTTTGTTTTTAATCTCACACTTTTTATAAATTTTTACAATTCAAATTATAACTCAACGAATATGGAATGCAAATCTTACTACCTCTTCACAGCAACATACTAGTTTATTTACGAAGTTTCATGTCTCTCAGGAATTTTTAAAATTTTTCATGCCTAAAAGTTTGTAATATAAAGAATTGGTAGGAGAAAAAATTACTCAATACTTACATGATTTTCCAAACCCCTATGGAAAAAATATTATTTTTTTTAGTTCAAATTAATAATTAAGAAGTCTACTGCTCTCCTTAAATCCATGCTTCCAAATTGCTTTCTTGAAATTATCTACTCTTCTAGAATGCTTTTGGGTTATTTTTTTTTTAAATGCATATTTTTTAGTTTTTAGCTTGAAAAATTTAACTAAAATTTACTTTAACACACACACGAAGTAAAAAAATATATATATACTAACCAAATTTACCATTTGATTTGTTTACTTACAAAAATTAAAATTTTTCTAAGTCATATGTTCGTAAAAATTACAATTTTTAATCCAGAAGAGCAGTTAACTTAATAATTTTAAATACAGAAAAAAACATTAAATCATATAAGATTTATTAAATTTTATTTATTTTACAACTATCATACAATATACAGATTTACAATTATAACACATCGCCACAGATCAGAAATATATCTATTCATAACTTCTTCCACCCCGCTGTTAGTATCACCTCTTCACTGCAATGTACCTGGAAAACAAATAACTATTTAAGCATATGAAAAAAAAATATGCCGGACAATAATATTAAAATGTTTCAACCAACAGTAGATTTCTAAAACGAAGCAATACTGACTAGATAAAATACAGAGTTAAATAAAATGTAAAAAAAAAAGTATTAAAACTGTTTATTAATTTAATGGAATTTCTACTAAATATATATCGATTGAGTACATCCAAATATTTAGATATAAGAAAATCTATTTTACAAATTTTAGTCACATATTACACGACAAAATTACATACATATACAGCACAAATCTGAATTAGAATAGTATTTCATAAATTTTTTTATCCTAGCTAAATCTTACATTGAAGCCAGCAGTAAGTTATAAACAAAACATAAAATTATTTTTTGTGTGGCTCAGAGGAGAACTCCTCCAGGCTTTTAGTCTGGTGTTGTCGGCTGCTATGGTAACAAGTAAGAGCACATTTCTAATGGGGGAACAATGGAGAAATAAAGGTGTCAATTGGTTTACCCCCGGTGATCAGAAATCAAGACAAAACTATTCACAAAACACCCCTATTTGAAATGACTTTTTCTCATAACCACAGTACTTGCCACGACACGTGCCTGTTGTCAGGTGAAGTTCTCCTAAAAGTTGCACTATACTTTCTGTTTATTTACTTATCATCAGAATTTTATTTTCCTCTCTCATTTTTTTCTTGCTCCTTCCTTAGCTGCAATTTTCATTCCTCTTCAGAATATTTTGCAAGAACTTTGTAGTTCAGAAACACAATTCCATTAGTTTCAGTTATGTAATTTTTAATTTCTCATTTATTAAAACAGTAAAAATACTATGCCTTTTAACACAAACAGTATCTTTAATATACAAAAGGAGTAATTTTAACAAATTCAGTAATTTATTAAACTATATATTATTTAGTTCAAGTGAAGAATTACATTTTACAATTGCCTCTGTTAATGCTTTTTTAAACAAAAAATGGTTAATTTGAAAGTTCTTTAATTACTGGAAAATCACTGCTAAAACTTAACACTTTACTCCAAAATACATTAGAAAGCTGTTTGGAGATTTAGAAATTCATTTCCACAACGAAATTCTTAGTAATTGTGGGGCATTAACTTCCAGGGTGGGAAAAATAGGTTCTGTGTTCCTTGACCCTAGTGTGTTACTATCAGGTTGCTTGGGGGCAGTAAATACCTTATTTGTTTAAACCACTTTAAAAGGACAGGATAAAAAAATTTAAAAAAAAAAAAAAAAAAAAACTTTACACACAAAACACAGTTTTTGGAGAAATATTTTAATAAATATTTCGTCGAAAAATTTGATAAAATGAAAGGAACACAATGGTGTTAGTTAATTGTAGCAACATGACAGAATGTTTGGAGTAATGCAGTATAGCAATTTTGGACTATAGAAACAATTCGGAGGAACAGCTTTAAACTTAAAATTGTTTAACAAAATAATAATTTTAATCTTGGAACTAATTAGAAATTATCGTTCTGAATGCTGCATATATATATATGAGCAAAACAAAATTACCAACTTTCCACACCCTTGCAAAAAAATAAAAATAAATTTTTTTTGAACAAGTTTAGAGCAGATATATCAAAAAAAGCTTTAACTTATTTAAAGATGTGAAAACAAATATATATTTTTTTGTCAAACTGTAATTCATATAGTTTGTAGTAATGATAATTTCCATTGCATGAACTACTTAACTTACAAGATATATAAGTTTTCTGCAATATTAGACATTTAACATAAATTTTACTTAATAGTTTTTGTTAAAATAAAAAGTTTGAACATAAGTATGCTAAATGTATACAGTATAATGCAAGAAATTATAATAAATTAATGAAGACTAGTCAGCCTAACTCTTTTAGAAAAAAGTAAGCATTTTTTGCAACCTTGATATACACAATGAATCGTGTTTTAAAACATTTTAATCATTAATACTTTAACACCAAATAATAAACACAAAAACATTCACTTGGTAAAAATAAGATATTTAGATAAAAGATGTTTTCAAACAGTATGAAATCAAAAAAATTTTCATTTAATGTAAGCATTATAATATAGTGCAGAAGTTATTGGAAAAAAAAAACTTTATAAAAATAAAAGTTATTATTAATATTTCATTTATTGTGATGATTATTTACAAAATGCAAAGAAGCAAATAAAGTGTGTGTTTTCCCACCAACAAAATATGAGAATATCACCCATAATGTGATACTATGATACTTTATAAAAATAAAGTATCATAGACAGATATATCATATAAATAGAAAATATCATAGGTATAGTCATAGATATAAAATCATTGATTAAAGTTAACAATATTGAAAGTTCAATTTCTCATATACAGAATTGTAGAAAACTGCAGATGTACACAAATAAATAAATAAATATAAACATATATACAATTGGTTTTTTTTAAAATTAAAACAAGGATAATTTGAAATCTTGTGGCAGAATGTTTTTGAACTATCTGCGACTAAACTCTCCAGCACTAATATCTAATTGCAAAATACATTTAATACAAACACACATGTTGCTAATTTAAAATGGCTAATACGCTGTGTTAACAAAAAAATAATACTGATTTTCTTAATTTAACATGAAATATTTTTTTTTAATATTATGGGTGATATTCTCATATTTTGTTGGTGGGAAAACACACACTTTATTTGCTTCTTCACATTTTGTAAATAATCATCACAATAAAAAAATATTGAATATCATGAAATCCATAGTAGTAATTGCCCCCTCCCCCCCCCAAAAAAAAAATATATGATGTAATTATGTAAATTGGACTGCTCAAAAGCGTGTTACACTTTGAAATTCGGTTGTAATAAATAATATCGTATAAAAAAATATTAGATTTAAAAACTAAGGAGAAATCAACATCTATAACTTCCAAAAATTAGATAGAATTTCAAAAAAATAAATAGATAGCCTTAAAAAATAGATACTCAAATGCACGATTCGAGTTTTCCATATTGTTTAAACATATCAAGATGGTTAAGAACCAAATGAAAATCAGTATCGATAACTGCCGAAAATATCATCGAAACGTTACGTCGATTTATGATATTATCGGTGAAAATTGAGTGTGCCAAAAAACTGATTATAAAAATGCATGATTCAAATATTGCATGTTCAAATATTTCTGTAAAAAAGAAATGCAATATTTTCTTCTTTTCAAGAGAAAAATCCATAGCTGCCAACCTCTAGTTATAAAAATGCAGATGATAGACAAGAAAAATGCAGAAGGCTCGCAACTGCATACTAATTACTAATAAATTTATTTTTAAAAAAATACTCCCCTTTTTTTTAAAACAAGAAAAGGTAAAAAAATTTTTTAAAAATTTTGACCAGCTACTTGAGGGTACTATATTCATTTATTAATTCTTGATTAAAGGGAAATATATAAAATTTTAAGACATATTAAAATTAGTTTAATTACACTATAATAGTATGCACTATATATAAACTCAATGGAAATTATGGAGAAAGAATTACATTAAAAAAATTTTTTTTTGCAAAGATCCTTTAGTAGCACCTTTTGCTTTTACTAAAAATTCTTTCAAAACAATGTATTTCTTCTTTAGACTTAATTATTAAAAGTTTTTCGAGCAGACTGCTCATCAGACATTGATGAGCAGAATTGAGTCCTAGTTTTTTTACCACAGAAAACACCCTTTCGCATTCAGCATTGCTGTGGGGTATAGTCAATACAGTCTGACTTAAAGAAAATACTAGCTATCGGGCGACCGGGTAAAATGCAGAAGATCTTATCTTCTGAGCGTAAAAGCAGAAAAAAATAGCTAAAATAAGTAAATATGCGGATAGCTTCTGCAAAATGCAGAAGGGTTGGCAGCTATGAAAATCTCTCTGCTTCAGAACTAGAGAGGTAAGGAGTAATGGTTTGGCAGAATGTTAGCTAAATAAAATGGTGAAATGCAGAATATATTTTTATAGTAATATTTTTTTACAAAAAAATTCATTAATAAATATTTTTTACGAATAAATAAGTTTATTTATAATTGGAAATTACTCCATGCTTATCTATATTAGTGGAATGGGCTAAAAGGAAAACAAAAAATTAAACAAGAAATACTTATAAAAAAACTAAAGTTATAAAGTAAAATAGAAAGAAAAAAAAATATCATAATTGTTACAACAAAGCTTCTATGCTAAGAATAATATTTTCTCCAAAGCAGTATCCATAAAGCAACATTAACTAAAATATAATCTATTTGAAATATGTTATTAAAATGCTGTGTTACTAACAAAAACAAAAGATTATATACAAATGTAAAACAGAAAAATCTATTTTAATTCTCAAAATAAAATTTTAAAGCTTTACATCTCAGCTTTCCAATTATCATATTTTCCAGATAAGGATAAAGTCAATAGAAACCTTCTTAATTACTGTGTCATACACTTAATAAAAACAAAGTTTTTTAGAAATGTAAAAAGCTAAGTAAAAGCCAAGACAAAAATTGTTTAAAAGAAAAATCTAGCAATAAAAATTTCAATTGAACTTTTTCACCTACAAGGGGTCTGTCTACGTTTTTCTGAGAGGTACCTATTTTGTGAAAATTTAGATATAATTTGTGAAAAATTAAAAACTATATTAAAAAATCAACACAAAAATATGGATTTATCGTTTCTTAAGGAATACAAAAATAAAATTATAAGAAAAAGTATTTTGTGAAACTACTGTTTTTCCTAAAGTTGATTTTGCGAAGGTACCGCTAAACGGTAGTAAATCCGGCCTAGACAGACCCCTGCCTAGGCATGTTTTTAGAATACAGTAACTATAAAAGAATTAAAAAAGTTTTAAACAGCAATGTAAATTTAAATAAAAGCTTGAATAAGAATAATTCTAAAGATAATTTAATATTGAAAATTAGTGCAATTATTTTCCCTATCGTGTTAGCTGATAAATTTCAAAAACTGTTTCAAAAATAAGAAGAAAAATTTCCAGTAAATGTTCAACTGGGTGTTTTTTTGTTTTTTTTTTAAGATATCATGTTGCAAAATAAATAGTCAAAAGACTATTTTGTCCATGTGAGATTTTCTCTTGCAATAGCTTGTAAAGACGATACTTCCACGACATTTTGGCTGAAGAACCATCTGCTATAAACTCTTGTTTAATTTACACCAATCAAGCGTGTTTAACCCTCGGTTCTTTAAAAAAGTAAAGTTAAAAGAAACTGCCATGAATCACAACTGCTACTACTCAACTGTTTTAAAAATGCAACAACTAATAGTTTTAATACTTTATAAGACAATAGTAGGTAAGTAGATAAGACAGCTCAAATTAATAACAATATGACAGGACTGTTTCACACATAAAACTTGTCTCGTCTTATTTGCTAATAAAAATGCCATCTCGTACTGAGTAGGCAAAACAGAAAGAAAAATCTGCCGGTGAATAATCACTATATCTTCTAAGCAACTTCCATGCAGCAACCAGGAGGAACTAAAAAAAATTAACGGACGGAGATCAACTTGAAGAGTATAACTCGTAGCTACATTTCGCACACCTTTACATATTCTTTTAAAAAGTTAGCAGTTGGCATAACTGCTCACAATACAGAAGTAACCCTAATAGGGGATTAAAAGTTTAATGAGTATTTCTATGCTGTTACCTATGGCTAAATATTCATAAACTTCCAGCGATCCACGAAAAATTAAATATCTCAGAATGGGAGTAACTCAAAGAATATAAGTTGTAGCAACCCTCAGGAAAACTTCTACTACATACTTCTTTTTAAAAATTTGCAAAGTACAAAATCTTATTTTTTTTTTTTTTTTGCTTTAACATTTTTAGTTGGCACAAACTAGTTCAAATAGGGAAACATCCCCTTTTATTTGATTCATTAAATCAGGGGATAAATGAAATGAACAACGGCAGAATAATCAGCACGTGTTGGCAACTTCTGGTATCGGAGAAACTGAAAGAAAGAAAAAAAATCACAGAAAGGGATCAACTCCAAAGATATAACTTGTAACCATCTGGCAAACATTTATGTTTTTTTTTTTTTAAACTTCAAGTTTACATCCATTTTGTAGCTTGGCTATTGTAGTTGTATTGTAGTATAGTTGGCTATTGTAGTATTGTAAGATACGGAAATATCCCCTAAAATTAGTGAAACAGAAAAATTTACATTATAAATCCAGCTAAAATTCTTTTCTACTCTGGAAAATTTGTTTATCATCACCTGTGGCAGAATAATCAACAAGTCTTGGTAACTTCCAGTGGCTATCATCACAATGAAAACAAAACATGGGTAGAAACTCAAAGGGTATATCTTGTAGCCACTACCCCCTGGCAAACCTCTACATGTTTTCTTTTTTAAATGTATGCAAGTTTGAAATCCACAATAGTAGGTGCAACAAATCACAGATGGAAAATATTCCCTCTACTCATATTTTGGTGTGTGAAGTCAACCATGATTAATAACATTTAAGTATTATCTTCAGAATATTGCTTATAATTGTTACTTTTTGTTAATTGTTATTTATTATAGCAACAAAATTTGCCAGGTGAATAAAATAATGCAGCAGTAATTTAATAATTTTGATAATTAAAGCTTTAAAACGGAAATTTTCTTTACATAAGATCGCAACTAGTTTAACTTATTTCAGATTAATATTCCTTCATTAAGCTTAGGTGCCATCAGAATACTTTTAAAATATTCATGATTTTATTAAAAATATCTCAACTGCATAACAATCGTATATAAGGGTCTGTATTTCATCTCTTTACATTTTATGCTCAGTAAATGAGAATCAACAAATTCTCTTGCTTTTTTCCAAAATCGTTACGTTTTGTCATAGTTTGTTAAACTTCGCAAATGATAGGCTTAGAATATTTGTGTTTATTTCAAGCAGAATTAACTACAATAATTATTTACTTTCTTTGACAGTGAAGCATTATAATGAATTAACATTCTAAATAGTAATAATTAAAGTAAGGAATAAAAGAACTTACCATTGAATTCGGCGTATGTAAGTACACTATAGAATAGCTATATCACGCGTGCAACAAATGTAAATAAGCGTTGTCTAGTGTAGGGGTAGCAGTCCCTGTGTAGAAATTGTTCCCACGGAAAAGGAGTGAAAAGTTGAAACTCAGTATCATTTAATGCATTTGTAAAACGAAAACTCAAATAACTGGAAGCAATGTGGAACATTACTTTTGAATCTACATTGTGAATCAATTTTTTTCTCGTCTATTTTTGATTTTTCATCTTATTTTTCTTATTATTATTCTAATTTAACCTGGAATAAAATGCTACATTGTAGAATAACTTTCATATAATATTTTTAATAAAGTTAAATAAAACTGTCCAGCATTTTTAAAAAATTATTACTATTTTACATTTTTAAAAAATTATTACTATTTGTTATGTAGTGTTATTTTCATTTCAGAGATATAATAGTATTTTATTTTAACTAGTATAATATTATTTGAATAGCTTGTATACATAAAAAAAACCCGATTTTATTGCTTTTTATAATTTTTATGAATTCATAAAAATTGTTGTTTTATGCTCTGGAAATGTAAAATTTTTATAACAATAATTTATTATTAAAAGAAAAACATGAATAAATATTATAAATTAAGATAACTGCTCCGGAAGACATACAAGATTATTTAAAATACGTGATTATTTATTTTAAAACTTTACACTTTTTTGCTTCCTCTAACCAGTAACTTCATTTCCAATCGAAGATTTGATAGTTTGAGGATCGTACTATAGTAACTTAACTAAATGAGACATAACTATGTTATATTTTAAAACTGTAAAACTAACAATGTACATTGATTTTTTTGTGCATCAGATAGGCTGATCAATGAACCATAAATTGTAGGATTTCTATTTCATCTGAAATGAGAGTAAGAAAGATATTGTAGAATACATTCTACGTTAGGTCTCCCATCAAATCAAAAAGATTTAATCTAACTACATCCAACAATATAAAAGTTTTATCGAATAACATAATATGGGATCAACATGTACATTTATTTATCTCTGGTTAATTTTAATTATTATATCGTGATTACACGTTATTTCTCAAATTTCGTGCTTATTTTTTGTTTTTCTCGTCTGCGTGGGTAAAGATTTTACATACGATAATTGGCATGCATAAATGCATGGTCTCATGATTTAGGTATCATTTTTAGTTGTTGGTGATGACCGTGTTAAAAATAATAGTTTGAAAAAATTCCTAAAATATTTATTACATAAGAAAATGCACATTTAAATAAAAAGCACGTTTTAAATCACGATTTCAATTGAAAAAAAGAAATAAAAGAGGTAATATAATGGATTTGAAAACTTTATTATAACAAAAAGGGTAAAAAAGGGCGTCGAGTTGTTAACATTCCCCGTGGATCAAGTTATTTTCATATAATATATCAAAAATTTTATATTTAATTTTAGCTGGAAGGATCCATTTTCGTTGAACGTTCCGTTTCCCCTCTTCAGTGTCTTAGATTAAAAAAAAAAAAAAGGAAATTTTTATGAATCTGTTTTTTCGCTTGCTGATATTTGCCTTCCTTTTAAAAGCAATGTATGTATATATTAAAAAGATTTTGTTGAAATTGTATTCCCAGATAACACAGTGTAAACAGATAATTTGTCAACGAACTAATGAAGGTAGGAGTTTTAGTTGCGTCGCACTAGAGCTGTACATTAGGCTTATCATCCATTTAGACTTAAATCTGAAGGGGTAGGAAATTTTCTCCAGATCCCTGTACATTTGGCACAGCAATGCGATCGACCACAGGCCTCTCGATTCCACAGATTTTAATGGCACATATATCGCATGTACTCGGTGGTGTCGAGGATCGAGCACCGTCCCCGTCAAGGACTAGAATGGCCCTTAAAACCCCAATTAAGTTGTTGTTGTTGTTGATTTACGTCGCACTAGAGCTGCACAATGGGCTATTGGCGACGATCTGGGAAACATCCCTGAGGATGATCCGAAGACATGCCATCACAATTTTGATCCTCTGCAGAGGGGATGGCACCCCCGCTTCGGTAGCCCAACGACCTGCGCGCGAAGTCGAGCACTTTACGGTAGCACAGTTTAACGAGGACCAATACCGCACACCCTCGGTCCCTACGCAGACTGATCCAAGTGGGTCACCCACCCGCACACTGACCGCAGCCAGTGATGCTTGACTTCGGTGATCTGATGAGAACCGTGTCTTAACGATCAGTCCACTGCGGGACCCTATTAAATCGGAACTAAGTTTAAATGAAAAAATCTTGGTCAAAGAACATAGAAAAAAATTGTCGCACTAATGTCAAAATGCAAAAAGACAAATATTTAAATCCTTTTTTTTATTTTTTTTTAAAGGTGGTTTTTTTTTAGGGTCTATGTATTAGCATTGCAAAATTAAGGTCTCAACTAAAATTTTTGAGGGACTTTCTCTTTCCCTAACTTAAATTTTTTTCTTTTTTCTTTATATGATCTAAATAATTAAAAACAATTTATTTAACTGCATTGACTATTTAAAACCCTCCAAGCATTGTGTCCCTAGGTAAATTCCCTGTTATGTAACATTATTGCCCCATATGGAAAAAAAAAACAAAAAAAAAAAACAGGCTATTCAATGCAAGAAAGCCTAAAACTGACAGTTAGGAAAAAGAAACCGAACTAACGCTCAAACTATTTTAAAAAGAACTTTAATTTCACATACACAAAAACTCACTCATAAATAATATTTTGCGGAGAAATAAAGAATTATCATTACTTGCTCTTATTAAAAAAAAATTTTTTTCTGACATTACAACAAAACTTACAATTATTATTTATATCTTATGCTATTTTATATTATTTTTTATATTTTATAAATTTATATTATTTTTTACTATATATGATTTTCATAAATAATTTACTCATTGCAATTGAGATTTTATATTTAAATAACTTCTAGATTATAAAATTCAAGATTCAAAGCAAAATTCAATAAATTTGTAAAAATGTTGTTGTGTGTAAAAACGTTTTTTAATAACAACAAATATTTTAAAACTTCCTACACTAAATTTTATTACGAAAACTAATTATGAGAATTCCTTTTTATCTGTCTTTTGATACGTATGCTTTTTTTCTCTTTCAGTAATGAATATATATACTACTTTAAAGAAACAAGATTCATACATTTTTCAAAATACTTTAATTTTATTTTTACTATTTATGAAGTTTTTGTAAGAAAAAAACATTAAATCATTATTTTAAAATAAAGTAAATACTTCTTTCATTGCAATAAGAACATGGAATTTAAAAGTAGACAAATTTCTTAGTAATTTATTATAATTATTTTTTAAAAACTCATATGGAGAGCGATAATTTCAATATAAAAAAAATGAATCAATTTTAACATAATTCAAAAAATAAGTTTTTTAATTTATGATCTTTGAATAAAAAAATTGCAAGTTCCGGAACTCAACATTCCACCGAAGTTCCGAGTGGGACCGAACCTAGGACAACGTACCTTTGAGGCGAACACTCTAACCACTACACCACGACTCTTGTATCTGACGAAGAAGATTTAAATTTAAATCATGTGTTTTTACGTTATTATGTTCGTTACATGACAAGTTGTAACAAATTTTTACTTTATTCAGAATTTTGGAAATTCTTTAATTTCACATCTTAGTTTAGTTTCATAAGAATTAAAACTCATAGTTTCCTTGTCAGTTATTGACAATGAGCAAACTCAATATTATCAACAAACAAATATTTATCTCCAGTTTAAATAAACAAAAATAATTATAAGTATTTAAAAATAGAATACAAATTGTAATAAAAATCTACACTGTTCAGTTTATTCAAATTTAAGAGAGACGTAAAATAATATCCTTCTTGGGCACTCACATTCTTTTTTAGAAACATTTTTACCATTGAATTTACGTTTATAATCCCAAAAAATTAACGTAAACATAACTATGCAACAAAGCGTAACTTTTTCGTTAATAAAACGTTTTTAAAAATCGGTAAAAAAATGGGTAAAATATACACGTTAATATAACGTATTTTTAGTACTCATTTTTAACGAAATATTTAAAGGGAAAATTGATAGCGTTAAAATACCGTCATTTTAACGCATACGTTTTAACGAATGAAGAAATGGTGAAAATCATCACGTGAAATTGACGTAATTTTAACGTTAAGTCCAAAACCTTATACCGAACGAACGTATTTTTAACGTTTATTTGCCCCTTCATGCTGCATGGGTTTTTTCATTGAGCATTAAAAAAAATTAACACTTTTGGCCTCTCTGAGACATATGTCCTTTTAATTGACCAATTAGTTAATTTTTTGTTTTATTTTGGCTGAATATTGTTATAGTTTGTTATTTTCACCTTATTTGATCAATTAAAGTCGTAATTTGTCTTTTAATTAGAAAAGAAAAAAATGTTCATGATAGAGTTAGAACACACTAAGGCAAGAAATTATAATTTATGTACAAAACCTGAAGTGATTAAAGCCAAAGTCATCTTAATATTATTTCAAGTTAAATATCTCTTCCGAAAACTATCTAAATCTCACTACCTATCAAAGCCGCAATAAATAAAAGTACATTTCAATAAACCGAAAGCAGTTTTATCTTCTTAATTGGCAATGCACACTGATACACAGAAGATAGAATTACCGAAAGGCATCGGACTGAATGATCAATTGATAAGAATCAGAAAAACGAATCAGACATATTTAGTTCACAATAAACAGGAATCTGAGCTAAAGCTCAATCGGGGGAACAAAGAAGGTAAAAAGACGACTAATTTAGAAATCACTGATACTTGGCAAAAGAAAGGAACAAACAAGCCAAAAGACGTGATTTCTGTATTCTTCAGAAATTGTTCGTAAAAAAAAAAGACAACGAAAGAAAATAAATACTGAAGCTAGTGATTGGCCGAATTTTGATTTGATGCACAGATAATTACATAATAATTTAATTATTTCTTACAAAAGTGTTGAGAAAATACAATTAAAATTAGAAGAATAAAATTAACGCTATAACTTGTTTGTTAAGAATATTGTATTTGCGTAAATCTTTTAATTTTAATTAATTAAATTTAATTTTCAGGAACGTAATGATACTTGAAATTGTGAGGGTGAAAAACCAGAAATTAAATTAATTAAATTAAAAAATTGAACTTTTTTTGTAAAATCTAGTTATTTATGATCTTAGTACTTACTTCTTGTTGTCAGAATAAATAGTAAATTATTTAATTCATAAATTGAATAATTCTATATTTAGGGGCTATTGTTAACTAACATGTTTAGAAATAATTTTATTACTTTCTTTAAGAAATATGGTACAATATTTACTTTCAATATTACATTTATTACAAATTACACTGAGGAATAATGTTTTTGTTGCATGAAATTTTTTTAATAGACCTGGAACATTTTCAAATCACTGATTTAAAATGTGCAGTCGGTTTTTCGCTCACCGCAGTTCTTTTAATTGACGTTTTTAGTCTATTTTTTACCAAAATGTACCAGTTTGAAAACGTTATTTATAACAGGGAATCGCATAAATGGTGCGACAAATTTCTAGGCGGGGTTAGGGCATATCATCAGTATACAAACTGCATAGGAACTCATGCCACCGTTAGGGGCGCTTCATTGTCATAAACTGTTTTTTTTTTTTTTTTTTTTTTTTTTTTTTTTTTGCATGTTCAAAAACAGGTCATTATGGGGAAGCTACCCTAAATGCATACGATGGCATTTCTGGGCAAGGGTTTCTACGCAATTTTCATCTTGATGATGTGCCCCTATAAGTGTATCACAGCATTTACGCTACCCCCCGTTATACAGACTTGTTCATTGCAACAAAAAATAAACTAAAAATTATTTTGAACAACAAAAAAATCTGCAGCTTTAGGATCAAAAATAATTTTAGATCACTCAACACCCGAACTAGGCAACATCAAGTATTTGTATAAATGCAACAAAAAATTTGTTCCCCAGCGTTATCTGTCTATGTAATAGTTAAATGCATATAATACGAATAAAACTATAAAAAAATACTAGTCTCAATTTCCACAATAAATTAATTGTTTTTGATTGTTGTTGGTCGTAGTTACTAGATAAATGTTAATAAGTTTTTAAAGTTAATGCATTTTCAATTTATTAGGGGGCTAAGACAATCAACGTATCAACAAACGTATGTTTTTTCGGACTTCTCCGCTTCTTTAACGGTTTAAAGCCGTTTTGTCGATAAAACTGATTTTCACCATAATCACAAACGAATTGAAACCGAAAGTTGAAGTTTCAGTTTTTACATTAGTCTTTACATTTTCTTCAATCATTTTATGATTATTTTCAATACTTGCTTTTACTTTTTTGCAGTTTGTTTATGGTTTTGAAATCGTATAGATAAAACTACGATTGACTTTATCGTCAAAGAGAATTTTAAGAAAAGAATTTTTTTACTGAGGAATTTGTATTTTTGGAAAAAGATAAGGCTTAGCAGATGGAAGAGAAATCTAGGGTTAAAAGGAGAAAATTTTAAAAAACCTCTCTATATTAATTTACAGAAAGATCAAAGTTGAATCTTCTATTTTAAATATTGTAAAATTTCTTAATCTAAGATTATTGTAAGATTAATTTAAATAATGTAAAATAAATCTTTTAAATAAAAGTCTTATGCTTGAACACGTTCTCTTCCAAAAAACAGAAGAAAAAAAAAGAACTTTTACTAACTTTTTTAGCGATTCTATATTTTCTGTATTTCATCGCAAAAAAAGCTATTTTTAGACTTATAAGTACTTCGCTGAAAAAAAAATCATAATTTTATTGAGATTAGTTTTTCTGCTACATTGAAAAAAACTTTTAAAAAAACACAAATTCGAAATTTAATAACTCAAAAACTAATTCGAAATTTAAAAAAAAGCAGACTTGTCTAACGGCTTCAGACATATTCAGAGAACATGACTGCTAAAAATCAAAATCCTTCTCAAAATAATTTTCTTTAAACTGAATTTTTTATTCAACTTCTTATTCAATGTTTCTTAAAAAAAAAAAATTCTGAAAATGTGCTAAATCTCATTTTCTTCCACCTAATAGTTTTTGCATTTTGAGTGTGAGAAGCACACGTGGTGAAATGTTTCTGAAGCATTGATAACAGCGACTACAATAAATTTTTCTTTAATATCAAATGCTATTTCGGAATTAATCTTATTTTAATTATAGTGTGGTACTAAAAAATTAATATGGATAAAATTAAAAATTTTGTTATCGAAAGAAAGAGTAACTTCGTCTTCAAAGAGTCGTCGGAAATTGCGAATCAGCATTATGTAATATATATTATTAAAAAAAAAAAACTGATGGCATTTATGTATTCAGACAAGAGATGAAAATTACACAGGAAACTAAAAGGAAAATAATCGAATGCATAATTTTAGCATAGTAATAAATCTGTAATACATTAAATTTAGAACAAATATACTACATGTGGTTTTATAGTTTTTCTGTCATGAGAATATTGTATTAATTTATTCCCATTATAACTTAAACATCTAATGACCCATTCGAAGCGAAATCGATCACTGGCCATTGACACATCATGCCACTGATTTCCTTTGTAAAAGTTTTGTAGAAAATGTCTTAGATGAAAAATGGCTAAAATAATTTTTTTAAAGATCTTTTTTTAAAGATCTTTTATCCAAAACTGCGATGAGAGGATTCTTTTGAAATTTGATTGAATTTAAGAAAATGACGTACCTACAGATGGTGGTACAGTAGTATGTTAAAAATGTCTATATCTTTTTAATTTGATTTATTCTAATTTTTTTTCTAATGACACCGAAATTTAAAAAAATTAGCTCATAAATAAGAAAAAAAGATAAAAACATTTATAGCATACGAGCCATCATCTGTAGTTATGCCCTTGCTTTACGAATTTGAGTCAAATTTTAAAATGGTAATCGTAGTCACGTCTAAAAATTCTGAAAAGAAATAATTTAGTCACTTTCATCAAAAATTTATCTACAAAAATTGTTCATGAAAATCTGTAACCTTACGGTGACGTGATTTTCATGAACATTTATTTTTTATTTTGGTTGATTGCACCATTTAAAATGAGACAAATATAATTCGATGTTACTTGAATTATACAAAATGTAAAGTGTCATTCGTAAATATCGAGAGAGTAAATATATATATATATATATATATATATATATATATATATATATATATATATATATATATATATATATATATATATATATATATATATATATATATATATATATAATATTAATACGTATGAATAATACTTACGTATTTAATTCTAAATCCAAATGCAATTTATAGCCAAAGGTGTCGATTACAAATGATGTTTTTTGCAAATGAGTTATCTATAAAGTTAATAAGAAAATTAGAATTCACAAACTAGAATAATGTATTATGAACTTTAAAATGCTTCATCTAGATAATTCGGCATTTGAATTTTTAATAATTTGAATTACTTAAATTAAAATTTGATACATTTTATAATTCCTATTTTTCATATAGAAGTGTTTTATTATGCATAAGAATATCTCTAAAATAATTCTGAATAAAATATAAAATTCAGGAATATGAGGTAGCTAGTAAAATAATATTTAGATAACTGCAGAACTAAAGTATATTCTGAAGCGAAAATATTTTGCACGAAGAAAACAGTTCTAGTAAAATTACCGTTATGTATGGCAATGACTTATCTTGTAAAAGAAAAAAACAACATAATTCTGGTTAAAAAAATCAAAAACTATTCATTCGCTATTTTTTTACGTTTATTATGGGTAAGGTTCATCAGAAATTTTGGTTTTCGAAATTATAGTTCTTATTACTATATTTAAAAAAAATACTGAACTGAAAAATGAATTTAACCGAATAAATGATTTTTGGTCCATACTCTAATGTATCATGATAAAATTACCGAATTTTACCTCATTTATCAAATCTCATCACATTTTATATCATTTCCTGTTCCTTATCATTTATTATCATTTTCTGTTATATTATATAATTTCCTCAGATTCCAGTTTATTTCATCACATTTTATTTAATCTCATTTTCCAACTTTCAGCACATTTACAATATTTTGTTGTTAATTTTACCAAAATTATTACCTAAGCTCTTTTGTAAAAACTGCCGAGCGTTTTGGTGTTCCATATAGCCAAAAAAATGGCGAATTTTATCATATCCTGATAGCTTTCACAAATTTTTATTCTGAGTATAATTGTAAGCGATGAAGTATAAATCACTAAATTAAATGTGCAAATCATATTCAATTTTACATTAAATGATCTACATTTCTGCCTTGAAGTGAATTATTTCATTTTTTAGAGAAAAACTACTATATTTTAAATAAAATAATCTATTTAATATTATTTAGATACACATAAATTTTATGCATAATTTAAAAAATGTATGATTTATATTCTTTCCTTTAATTTGAATTTTTTATTAATTAAGTGTGATTCAGTTCGCCATATTACCACCAGTTTAATGGAGCTTCAGCTACTAATTGTCAAACATTTTTTCTAAAAATCAATTTAAATTTAAAATATTGGATGGTGATTTCTCACGTGACAATTTTTAATATCCTAACGTCTTAAATATTTCGATATTTTAACATTCAATTTCATTGAATACATCGTTTTTCAGCATAATTAAGAATTTCTTAACTTATTTAAACATTTCTTAATCGCAAAATTTGTATCAAAATTTTCTTTTATTTTATTTTATAGCCGTCGTTGAACAGCCGACCTAATCCCGAGTTTACGACTGTCAATGATCGACTCGGTATCCTTGTAATTTTGAACCCAACCCATAAGACAAGGGAACCTCTGCATTAAGCAATAGGCAAGCAATGGGACAAACAAGCCTTCCTTAAGGAATTTTCGAAATCAATCCACATTTGGGTGAGAAAAACCACAAAACCCTCCCACGGTTCGTCCGGGGGCATTCAAACTCATGGTCCGTCTACCACTGATGATATTTTTATGTCAGCACTATGGTTGGTGTAGCGGAGTTTTTATCAACCACCCTTTGCCGGGATTCGAACCTGGGTCACCTCATTGGGAAGCGAACGCTCATAAAATTTTTCCTTCAATAATATATTGAGAAAAAAAGTAAGGTCAAAACTCACAGAATATAGTAATATTTACCATGTAACTATGACTCTATGGAAACATCAAAACAAGTGGTAATTTTTACCGAAACGCTTTTCTAATGATTTTTGTAAAATTAACTATAAAATATGGTTTCATAATTTGTGGTAAAATTTGGAAATTTTCATCATGATACTTTAGAGCATGGCATAAAAACCATTTTTGATTAAGTTTACTTCTCAGTTTCGTATTTTTTACTAAATGCATGTTTATAAAAATTAAATGTGTGTTAAAGTTATTTCGAAAACCAGAATTTTCGGTAAATCGCTACCATATAAACGGAAAAATTAGAAAATGAATGGTTTAAATACTTTAGATTTTAATTTTAATAGCTAGAATCATGTGTTTTTTTGCCAGAAATCTCATTACCATATAGTTCGGTTAAGTCACAATCTTTTTTCTCCTTGTAGATTTATTATGAATTTATTTACTTATTTAAGAATCACCAAATATCAAAATTCCAAATGAAATTAATAAAAAAATTTCCTACAATAATACATTTCAAGAATATAAATTTTATTTAGTAGCCTTAAAATCAAAGTTTATTTTATTTACAATCGATGAATTTTCACATACGTTTTCTAGGTCGAAATAAAAAGTTTTTCTCCAAACTTTGAATGGCATTCTTTCGAAATCGTACATTGAAACCTGACGAATTCTGAAAAGATGAAGTAACGGAAGTAAAAAATAAAGACAACTAGCTAAATAACATCTAATTGCTCTTCATTGCTTGTAAAGTCATTTTACTGAAAGACATGCTGATGTAATTTGTTGAGCAATTATGGTATAACTGCGATCTTATATCTAATTCTGTCTTTCCCATTATTATATTTGAAATATTATATTTGAAATTATATTATTATAGTTGAAATTATTATGTTATTATATATTATTATATTATTATATTTGACATTATTACTAAATATACATTAATATATTTGAAATTTGATGATGATTTACGAGGTTTTTGTCTCTGAGATAACTAAGGAATAATGCTGTGTTAATTCATCTGAGATAAAGTTATACATTGCATTATGGTGATTAATAAACATTAATCTAATGTTTCATCAAAGAAAAAGTCCCTAAATATTAACAGAGTTTTGGTTTATAATTATTTTTATATTTTATAAGGTATGGCACGCAAAAGTAACCGGTGATTAGAAAAGAGACAATTAAATAAAAACAGAACGATATAGACAGTTACAGATTACTGCGTTCTAGTTAAAAAACTTGGTCTTTATTATCCCTAAGTTTAAAAATTAGTTTAAAAGGTTATCAACAGATGGCGCAACAAATTGAGGATTGATTCAATTTGAATGGTTTGTCATGCATTATTGTTATATAGTTTTTGCAGTCAGCAGTGAAATCTATTGATTGATTTAGTAACTAATTTTGAAGTTTGGGAATAATAAATATATAGCAAACATATGTGTAGTAAAAGCTTTAAAAAATGCGGAAAACAGTGAATATTTTATCTCTATTCGTTTCTATAATTGATTCTTTAAATCAACTGCAGTTCTTGGTACATTTGATGTAAGCAGGTTGTGAGAATGTATCATCAAAATACATTTGTTTTGACAATAAGAATTTGTAGAAAATATCATCTGCCAACATAGAATTGATGTTAATAAAATGTCATAATCAGTAGGGGAGAGTGGGGTCAATTGTAACAGGGTACGATTGTAACAGAGCAAAAATTTCGAGTGTCGGGTTTTAGATTTGGTTCTTAGGTGGCGCACAAAGTGTATTTAATAAATCTACATGTGCACCCCTGCTGACAACCATTTCTAGGTACTTTTGAAAGAGTTACATCACAAAAGATATTTTCACGCTACGCAAGTAATTTTTTTGGTATTAGAATATTATATTGTTAAAAAGTAATTTTGTTTAAATAAATAAAAATTATTAACCGAATATGTAAGTGGACACCTTAATTAACATTTCAGAAAAAAAAAAGATTAGTTTAGTTAATTAACTAGCATTGTTTTTAACAAATGAAGCTGAAATGGCGTCTTGGGGACAATTGTAACAATAAGTAAAGGGACGATTGTAACAGCTGAAAATAAATAATCTTATGCTTACAAACAATTACTTAACTCTTTAAGAACCACCAATAGTTTCCTATATCATTTATATTATGTTGCATATGCATTATTTTATTTGTCACCTTTCACAGCATAAATTAAAATTTTTAACCCCTTAAAGTTAAAAGTTTAACCCTTTAGGTCTCTGCTCATTATTATTTTTACTCCTAAAATATCACTACTATTTTGATCAATAAAAAAATATATCACAACTATGATAATATGTATAATTAACTATGTTTTAGTTGAATTTATGAACTGTTACAATTGACCCCGTAAGTGGGGACAATTGTAACAAGTGCACGACTGTCGAAAATTGTTAATTACTAATATAATAACATTTAAAATAAGGTATTTTTTTTCTAGTAGAGAATAGTCTACTTTACTCGTCTGTCAATTAATACTGATAATATATTGGATTTTTTGTTAGTTAAAAATAGTTAAGCAAAAAATTTTACAATTGACCCCACTCTCCCCTAATGATTATAAAATTTTGAAAAATGAAAGTTCCATTATTTCTTAAATCTTGGTGTTGATTATATTTCGTATCAATACTTCGTAAATATAAATCCGAAGTACTTATAATTATAATTGTAATTTAAAAAAACTTAGTTTATATGACAATTTTTTTATATGACTTGTATTTATATGACTTTTATAATTGCTAAGCATTACTAATAATAACTCAAATATTTTTCTCTATAAAATTTAAGATAAAAAAAATAAAGAAAAAATGTGAAAAGTAGATGAAATACAAAAGAATCGTGAAGAATTAATTTTTTGTTTTAAGTTGACAAAAGAATTACACACTTATGTCAATTTGGGAGACGAATTTTAAAGTTATCCTAACATGCTAATAAAGTGAAATTTATCTTAGAAAAGATTTATCAATGCGGACTAATTTCTATTTCAATAAGCATCATATAAAACTTATGTTAGAAAGCTTTATATTCGTAGTGCATATAGGGATGTCGGAATAAATTAGCACTTCTTTCCTCTTGAAATTCAAAAGAAATTAAAAGATAAAAATAATACAAATAATGGAAGATAAATCTCAAATAATTTTTATCAAATTGCTGTTTTAATATTTATTTAGGAAATATCCGTTGTCGGGAATATAAATAAGTTTCAAAGCATTGGGAATATAAATAAGTTTTTGTTAGAATTAAAGTTAGTTTCAAAGTTCATTTGAAAATCATACATATCTAGTTTATATTTATATTTAGTGTTAATCACATACATTTAGTTTTGCACTTAACAAAAAAATACCCTGATTTTTTTTTTTTTGGGGGGGGGGGAATATCTTAAATTTAAATTACATGTTCTTTTTATTTTTAAATTTGATAATATTACCTTCTAACATTAAATTAAAAATTGTCCTGAAGCAGAAGTAAGATAAAGAAAAAGGAAAGTTCTGAAATAATCCGCACAAAATTAATAAAAACTTACACGACCATCCACACTTGAATCCCTTGTTGACACTCCTTTACTCCAATATTGGCTGATTTGTATTGGATGTACAATTTCATAACGTGTTCCCAAGTTTCTTATCAAATCTTGATTTAGTTGGTTTTGAAGAAGCATTCGTAAACCTAAAATCAAAAGTAATTTTATGCAAACATATTTAACTTACTTTAAATTAAAATTTTCCAATATAGCTGGACAACCAAAACGAAGTGCATCTTGAAAGTCAAAAGTTACACTCCTATCATATCTACTTGTCACTCCAAATACGAGCTGTTCTTTCATCCATGGCTTACTCTCTCCATACGCAGCATAGATGACACGAGCAGCTTTTGATCGAGGCATTTGAAACTTCATTAACAATGTTTCTTTGAAGCTCATTTGCCGAGAAAAATAAACAAGCCACAGTTTAAGTGGATCTCCCTTAAGAAATAATTTTAAACAACATAAACTATCTTACCATAAAGAATAATTCTAGTTTTGGAACGGAGGAATAATTTAAATATTTTAACTTGTTAACTGGATATGACGAAGTATTTCGTCATACAGGAACTGCTACTGCAATGGACATGGCATGGATTTGAGGTGTTATTTACAAAGAAGAAAAAAGTCTTCTTGGTGAAGGGAGTTAAACTAAAGTTTATTTCCCGATAAATAGGTTCAAAACTATTAAGCATTTTTGAAAATTATCAAATTCGATGAATGATTCTCAATTTTTGCAAACTCTTATGAGCCAAATAATGCAGAAAATTAGATCACAAAGGCTTTTCATATTCACAAAACTGTTGCGTTTCTTCTTGACATGTACGCCATTTTCAGAATTATACCATAGAGGGAGCTTTCTAAAGGTGGGTTGAACTTGGTGGGTTAAAAAAGTATTTAAGTCCAACTTCAGCCAGCTTCCCTTACGGTCTAATTCTGAAAATGGTGCAAAACGTCGAGAAGAAAAAGTCAAAGTGTGATATGAAAGTGAATATGAAAAGCAATTGTGATCTAATTTTTGAAAAGTGACTATAAAGCTGCATTTTCTGTTACCACCTTGAATTAGTTATCAAAATAACATATTGTTCACAAAATACCATAATTTCATACGAGAACAACACCTTCGAAGAAAAACAAAAAAGAGATATCGAACATACCTAATCTACATATATAACGAAAGATATCTGAAAAACAAATAAGAGATATCGAAAAAACTCATTTTTCTTAACTAGACATTCATTTTAAGGATCGAATAATTAACATAAATTAATTCCAAAAAAAAGAAAAAAAAAAGACTTAGATTCAGGTATTTACCTAACCTTCTTTTTCGAATGATCTAAAACATTATTCCAAACAAATGTAATGACATGCGGAGTATTAAAATTTGAAAAAAAAGTGGGAACTTAGTTGCAAATCCAATAAATAGCTTACAATCGAAGATAATAATAAATGCGTCTAAAATGATTCATTATTTCAAATACTGCTTTAAGTTCTGTAGAACATTGTGAAATATTTACTTTTGCAACAACTCGTTGAATATACATACATTATTAATATTTTGAAACATTTGCAGTTCTCTTTTACAAACATATTTATTCCGTTTAATAATTAAAACATTTTAAATGTTTACAAACGTTAGTTGACAAAATAAATTGGAATATCAATGAAATAAATATTTTAATTTCATGAAAGGAGACTTGTTATATACTTTTAAATTCTGCTTTCAACAGTTTAAATATATTTGTATTAGGGATTTCTGTTAAATTACTGCAAAAATACATGAAAATTTATGAATTATTCATCAATATTGAATTTATGAATAACCATTAGAGCAACAGTAAATCTAATTTAATTCTTTGTTTATGTTGGAAATACAAATTCTGAGTTTATTGTAGAGAAAATATTATATTAGAAAATAAATATCCGCTTTAATTAACATAAAGTATTCAAACAGCTGCTTGTTGCACTTTAAAATAAATACCTAATTTAATAAACAGTTTCTTTTTAAAAAGGATTGTAAAAAGTAAATTTATTTATTTATTATGTTTTTTTATTATATTTTTTATTATTTCATTTTATTATTTTATTTTATTTTTTTATTATATTTTTTATTATATTATTTTATTTTTTTATTATATTTTTTATCATATTATTTTATTTTTTATTATATTTTTCTATTACAAATCGATTTCATTACAAAATGCATATTGTTACGAATGGAAATAAAAATGAGAAAGATATTTGGTAGAATGTTACATTTTTAATTAAAACTGGCACTTGAGCTATCGATTTACATTGGATGAAAACCGGAGGTTGAAAAAATGAGGAATGGAAATATATTACCCATGAAGTTAGAAATATAAGTACTTAGAAATATAAATCATAATTGATCCATGCTTCATAAATTAAATTAGATTTATTTAAGTTAAAACTGCTTAACATTTATTTTTAGAGTGCTCTTTTAACTCTTGAATTGCAACACTTATTAAACTCTTCGAGATTTAATTTTTTACCAAATGTAAGAGGACAACATTCACGGTAATTATAAATATAAAACTCAGTTAATTTAATGAATTCTTTGAAAAATAAATTTAGTTTTTTTAAAAATTGTGAATAATAAAATAGTAAATAAAAATTTAATATTTTGTGAATAAATATTTAATTATTACAAAATTTATACTAAAAAAGAATAATTTTTATTGAAGTAGATACATTATTCAAATTATAATTTGAAATTTTTGCTTACTTCAGTTTTATTTTCTTAAAATCGAAATGTTAAGCAAATTCTTTAATAAAAATATCTATGGAAGAAAATTAAGAGGATTTTTATTGAATTATTTTTTGAAATAACTAAATAATTTATAATTTTAATTTCATCGGGATTAATTATTTCGGCATACTGAAAACTGGCAGGCTAAGTATGAAATAATCAAACATTTCTCACATTGTCTAGGCATTCTGTAGAATGCTAAATAACAAACAAGAGGAGTACAAAAGTCATTAAATATTCAATAAAAGAATTAGGTAAAGAATGTTGGAGTGTTACACAGTGCAGGAAACATATAGAGGTCTCTTTAATGGTAGTATTCAGTTGTTGTTTTTTTTCGAAAAATATATTTGCATTTATAAAGAATTTAAGTCTTTTAAATAATAGCCTTATCGTCAATTTTATCTAAAGAATATTTGTCATTTTATAGAAGGTCAAAGTTTTATATACTATGTCTAGGTAAAATATTACACAGTGAATGTTGGCGTGTTACACAGTGTTGCACTGTGAGTGTAAGAATGTTGGCGTGTTACACAGTGCAGGAAACATATAGAGGCCTCTTTAATGGTAGTATTCAGTTTGTTTTCTTGTGAAAAATGTATTTGCATTTATAAAGAATTTATGTCTTTTAAATAATAGCCTTATCGTAAATTTTACCTAAAGAACATTTGTCATTTTATAGAAGATCCAAGTTTTATATACTATGTCTAGGTAAAATGTTACACAGTGAATGTTGGCGTGTTACACAGTGTTGCATAGTGAATGCAAGAATGTTGGCATGTTACACAGTGCAGGAAACATATAGAGGCCTCTTTAATGGTAGTATTCAGTTTGCTTTTTTTCGAAAAATGCATTTGCATTTATAAAGAATTTATGTCTTTTAAATAATAACCTGATCGTAAATTTTACCTAAATAATATTTGTCATTTTATAGAAGGTCTAAGTTTTATATACTATGTCTAGGTAAAATGTTACACAGTGAATGTTGGCGTGTTACACAGTGTTGCACAGTGAATGCAAGAATGTTGGCGTGTTACACAGTGCAGGAAACATATAGAGTCCTCTTTAATGGTAGTATTCAGTTTTTTTTCGAAAAATTGATTTACATTCATAAAGAATTTATGTCTTTTAAATAATAGCCTTATCGTAAATTTTACCTAAAGAACATTTAGCGTTTTATAGAAGGTTTAAGTTTTATATACTATGTCTAAGTAAAGTGTATAAAGATTCTTTTTTAATATAATTTGCCTAGAATCATCAGATCATATAGAATCATTCTGTAATATGTCTATAGTATTTGGTAGAATGCGCAGAGGTTTCATATTTTGCCTGTAATATATGCCCATATGCATGATTATAAGGAACCATGATGCATCACAAACAACATGTTTTATTTGTTATGAAATGTAGGAAAAAAATGATATGCAATGGTTTGAATGAAGAGAATGAATAAGAGCAGTAATATGATAATTGTAATAAAAATAAATGTTCACAAAATCAGTTTTTTAGAGGAAAACAAAGTGGATTGAAAGAAAGAACTTTTTTACTTTTTGAATAATAAATTTTTTCAATCATCGAACTCAAATAAATCCTTTTATCATTACTCATCTTATTTATTGAGCAGAAAACTCGTTTCCTTACAATTACGTTTTTATTATTTCGAAATCCGCATTTTACTTCTTTTTAAGTTTATATTTTTGAATTCTAAAATCTAGAGTTCTAATCTAAATCAACACTGGAATTTGCAAAAGATTAAAAAAAAATTTATTATTTTCTTTTGCCACCACTGCCAACTTTAGTTATAAATAATAATACCAATTGTAATTAAATGTTTGAAATGATAAAAACGAAAATATCATAAACACAAGTGCTTGGAGTTATAGAATATATTTCTCTAAAAAATCTAATAAATTACCTGCATTTCCAAGTGCTTCCGTAAAAGCAAAATATCCTCCATTGATCAACAACCAAAAGACGCAGACGATATTCATTCTGTCACTATTGAGGCATCAATAGAGCTCAGAGCTTGACTTAAAAAAAGGAAGTATCTTTTTACTTTCGTGACGTCATAATTAGAGGCGATCCTAGCAATAAGGTTCTGTCTTCTGACTTATGATGGATCACTTACGAAAAGGAGCGCGATTCAATTTTTCGTTTCTCGAATTTTTCACGCCCCGCTTTTCAAAAGATGGAGTGGGCTATTTTAAAAGCCATGTTTTTTTTTCTTTCTTTACTTCTTCTTTTTCTGATAAGCGTTGACAGGGACTTTTCTAAAAAACCCTTCAACTCCCTAACCCCCTTTTCTGAAAATGTATTAAATTTCAAAAGACTCCAAACGAGCGTTTACTTCGGATGTATAAATCATTTCTTTCAGTTGCTTTTTATTTATTGAAAAATATGAAGTTACTTAAGAAACTGATTTTTAAATGTCTTTAGCAGTAACAGAGTTTGTTTTTTTTTTTTTTTTTTTTTTTGATCTCATAAACGGGCAATTTAGTAGAAACAGGAAAAAACATCATCAATCTTTTTGAAATGACTTGAAGTCCGATATTTTAAGAAGTAATTCATATATATAAAGAGAGAAGATCAAATTATTTTTCTGATCTAATTAGAAAAATGAAATATCGATTTGGAACTTTTAATTACCAGAAAGATTTGAATCCTCGAATTAATCCAATTTTCTTAAATATAAGTTCGAACTACCCAAGTGAGCCGTCGCCGTTTGATCGACAAACTTAGAATGTTGCTTAAATTCAACTCTTGCTCCATTAAACCCTCTTTTTCTGCTGAATTATTAACTATTTCATGAGCCGCTGTGGCACAGTCATCTCGACATTGAGCAGTTATTGTGAGGAACTGGTGTTCGATCCCGGTACGACCTTAAAATAATACTAACATATGCATAGAAACTTGATAGTAAATTTATATTTGATATGATAAATCGATCAGAAACTCTGTCGACTTTTTCTGATCAACGAGTCTGGGAAATAAAGGCGGTCAATGCGCATTACTGATTACATAGGACCATGTGCTTTTATCGTATGCAAGAGGTATTTTTCTGGATTCCAATTTGCCCGAAAGTTATTGCAATTTGAGGTGCTTTTTTGAAAATTTCTCTCTCTTTTTTTTTATTTTTAGTTTTGTATATTGCTCTGTTGCTCAAACTCTATAAGACTTATAAACTTGAAGCTATGAAGGTGTGATAAAAGGGATCCGGATTAAAGTGTAGTAGTTCAATGGAATAAGCTCAAAAATTTTTAACTGTTGAACTTAAAATAAAAAAAAAATTGTGCGTGGAGTCCCTCCACGAGTAAGAAGTTAAACTTCGTAACCTGCGACGTTAATTGTAGAAGAATCAGCAGTCGTAGAAGGATCACTAGTTCTATTCAACGACTCTTTTTCCTGCTCCGCTCGCATCCGTGCTCTGTAATAACGGTAATATTGTGCATTTTCCCCTCGTGGACCTCTTGAACCAGTGGAAGTGCTTGTGGTTGCCTCATCGTCTCGCCATGGAAAATGCATTTGTATTAATAATGTATGTGAATGCGTCATAATGTAATTTCAAAAGAGAAAACCTAACAGTCAATTGATATTCACTGGAGACGTACCTTGACATAACCTTAAATCCGTCGCATTGTCCGTGGGATTGTTTTCACTAATTTTTCACAATTGTTATCCACTAAATTTGAAAATAAAAAATAATACCCTATAAAATTGTATGTGTATCAAATCAAACTAAAAAAATATTTATAGAAAGCAATACTTTTGTGACTTTTATTATTTTTATGCTAGTGAGAACCAAAACAATATGGAAATGAATGAGGGAAAACTGGATCCGACCACGTGAATTCCCGCCAATAAAAATGTAGCGTTAAACGTTTAACGCAACCTTGTTGGAAGTCGCATAAGAAGTATAACTTCAAAAAAAAAAAAAACACGTTCGTCTATCCACGTTCCGTTAGTTTTTTTTAAAAAATATCAAATGTTTTTTTTTTTTTTTTTTTTTTTTTTTTTTTTTTTTTTAAATTCCCATTTGCTTGAAAGTTATTCGCGATCGCAACGAACTATAGGGGGCGTTGTTGTATGAGACGCATACCTGCGATTTCTATATGAACCGTCATTCAGTTACTCTGGAGACGTCGTTAGTGTAGCGTGTGGCATTGCAACGTTCCTTCTTTAATGTGGCTTATTAAATTTAAAAAAGAAAAATGCTTGATCTTCTCTCTTGTACAACCGAAAACAAAATGGTATCTCTTTTTATTAGAGAAGGAACATCCAAAACACAACGGAAAAATATTTGTACATTAACAGAAAAAAATATGTATATTCTTATAAGAGTTAAAACCTAATGCCCGAGAAATAGTATTACTAAATTTAATGATATAACATGAAAGGCCCATTTAAACTTTACATTCTATAGTTTTAAGAATCATATTAGTTCAAAAATTAAAATGAACAAAAAGTATACATAAGCCTCATAATTTTATGAAATTTAATTTTGTAAACAACGTTTTTTGACAACAATTTTTATCAAAAAATTTCAAGTTTCAATAAAAATCATTATTTAAAAACTAAGAAACATAAAATAAAGAATGCTGACGAAACAAAAACAAAAAAGCAATTCTTTTTTGTCGCCATTTTTAGTGCTACGAATATTCGTCTTTGGGATTTGCCAAAAACAAAACAAGATGCAATTTTATTTTTTCAGGAGGGAAATATTTTACCGAAAAAACGAAAATGTACCAATTCCCACAACATAAAACTTGTCGCAAAAATTTTATGAATTGTCGCAAAAATTTTAAGTGTAGATTGGCGGCACTTAAAAACCGCCAAATCTGTAGCTGCGGTGGCGTTAATACTTAGTAAGTACCGAATTTTTATTCCATACTTTTCTGAATCATATTATTTCAAACATTGGAATATACAAGAAGTATACATAAACACATAATGTTATACCATTTAATTTTTCAAAAGTATTTTGAGAACAATTTTTATCAAAAAATTATAAACTAAAAAACGGAAAATAAAGAATTCTTAGGATAAAAAAAACGATTTTAAGAATTCTTAACATTGAAATAAAAACTTTCATATTGTTTCTTTTTTTATTATTCTTATAGTTCTTAATCAGACGTAAAAAACCATTCTGTAGAGAACCATCATCAAATGAAAAAAAAATTATTTACAAGCAAATTTTTTATTGTAAAAATCATTGCACTTACCTGATTTGTGATTCCCGGAGAATTCCAAAATGATAAGTTCCTTGTTTGAAAACTTTATTCTCAAATAATAGATACATAGTTTATACCTTCATTACTTTTAGATAACATACTACACAGCAAAATTTTATAATTGATATGAATTTGAATATGTAGCTAAAAACAGAATAGCTGAATTCTAGTTGAACTTATTCTTTCAAAATTAAAAAAACTTACCAAGAAAACGATTTAAATTAATTAAGAATCAGCTCAAATGGCACTATTTCAAGTAACTTGGATAATTTTTTATTGTTGTTTTCCGAATTATATGGATACAGAAATATATACTATTCTATAACGAAGAAGAATATGCTATAACTATTACAATTCTGTATGTTCTGAATTCATATTTATTCACTGGAATGACGAAAGCAATGTTGACTTCACTTTAATTCGTAATGAAATGAAGACAGAAGAAATGCATTTTACCTTAATACACACATCTGTAACAGTATCCGAAATCGGAAGTCATCAGTTGCAAGTTTGTTGATAATAGAAATTAAAAATTATTGAGGAATTTTTCTTCAAATGTTTGGCGTGTTCTGTTCCTGAAAGATTTACTAATATTCTGGAGATTTTTTTCAAGTTCTTCGGCCTTTTCCTTAGGGAAATTTTGTTTCTTATTTGCTGCTAAAAAATGGCGTCTGATTCAGTCAATGACTTTGATGGAACTAAATGAAAACGTGATAAATTAATGTCCGATATTTACAGGCTCCCGCTAGACGGCGTACTCGAGCGTTGCGATCGCGAATTGCAAATTTAAGTGCTTTTTGATTATTTATTTTCAAAAACTTTTATGCTTTAAATATTGGTCATTTATCAATTCGCGATCGCAACGCTCGAGTACGCCGTCTAGCGGGAGCCTGTAAATATCGGACATTAATTTATCACGTTTTCATTTAGTTCCATCAAAGTCATTGACTGAATCAGACGCAATTTTTTAGCAGCAAATAAGAAACAAAATTTCCCTAAGGAAAAGGCCGAAGAACTTGAAAAAAATCTCCAGAATATTAGTAAATCTTTCAGGAACAGAACACGCCAAACATTTGAAGAAAAATTCCTCAATAATTTTTAATTTTTATTATCAACAAACTTGCAACTGATGACTTCCGATTTCGTATACTGTTACAGATGTGTGTATTAAGGTAAAATGCATTTCTTCTGTCTTCAATTCATTACGAATTAAAGTGAAGTCAACATTGCTTTCGTCATTCCAGTGAATAAATATGAATTCAGAACATACAGAATTGTAATAGTTATAGCATATTCTTCTTCGTTATAGAATAGTATATATTTCTGTATCCATATAATTCGGAAAACAACAATAAAAAATTATCCAAGTTACTTGAAATAGTGCCATTTGTGCTGATTCTTAATTAATTTAAATCGTTTTCTTGGTAAGTTTTTTTTAATTTTGAAAGAATAAGTTCAACTAGAATTCAGCTATTCTGTTTTTAGCTACATATTCAAATTCATATCAATTATAAAATTTTGCTGTGTAGTATGTTATCTAAAAGTAATGAAGACATAAACTATGTATCTATTATTTGAGAATAAAGTTTTCAAACAAGGAACTTATCATTTTGGAATTCTCCGGGAATCATAAATCAGGTAAGTGCAATGATTTTTACAATAAAAAATTTGCTTGTAAATATTTTTTTTTTCATTTGATGATGGTTTTCTACAGAATGGTTTTTTACGTCTGATTAAGAACTATAAGAATAATAAAAAAGAAACAATATGAAAGTTTTTATTTCAATGTTAAGAATTCTTAAAATCGTTTTTTTTATCCTAAGAATTCTTTATTTTCCGTTTTTTAGTTTATAATTTTTTGATAAAAATTGTTCTCAAAATACTTTTGAAAAATTAAATGGTATAACATTATGTGTTTATGTATACTTCTTGTATATTCCAATGCTTGAAATAATATGATTCAGAAAAGTATGGAATAAAAATTCGGTACTAACGTATTAACGCCACCGCCGCTACAGATTTGGCGGTTTTTAAGTGCCGCCAATCTACACTTAAAATTTTTGCGACAATTCATAAAATAAAACCCTTTATTTAAAATCAAAATAGTTAATCGGATTTCGGTGGAAAATGAGCCGATATAGAGTTTAGCATAGATTCAAAACAATCATATCGCCATATGAACTCTGATGAATAAGATTCCAAATGAAATAACATTTCCAAAACGTACGTTTACCAAGATAAAGTTTTATGTTGTGGGAATTGGTACATTTTCGTTTTTTCGGTAAAATATTTCCCTCCTGAAAAAATAAAATTGCATCTTGTTTTGTTTTTGGCAAATCCCAAAGACGAATATTCGTAGCACTAAAAATGGCGACAAAAAAGAATTGTTTTTTTTTTTTTTTTTTTTGTTTCGTCAGCATTCTTTATTTTACGTTTCTTAGTTTCTAAATAATGATTTTTATTGAAACTTGAAATTTTTTGATAAAAATTGTTGTCAAAAAACGTTGTTTACAAAATTAAATTTCATAAAATTATGATGCTTATGTATACTTTTTGTTCATTTTAATTTTTGAACTAATATGATTCTTTAAACTATAGAATGTAAAGTTTAAATGGGCCTTTCATGTTATATCATTAAATTTAGTAATACTATTTCTCGGGCATTAGGTTTTAACTCTTATAAGAATATACATATTTTTTTCTGTTAATGTACAAATATTTTTCCGATGTGTTTTGGATGTTCCTTCTCTAATAAAAAGAGATACCATTTTGTTTTTGGTTGTACAAGAAAGAAGATCAAGCATTTTTCTTTTTTAAATTTAATAAGCCACATTAAAGAAGGAACGTTGCAATGCTACACGCTACATTAACGACGTCTCCAGAGTAACTGAATGACTGTTCATATAGAAATCGCAGGTATGCGTCTCATACAACAACGCCCCCTATAGTTCGTTGCGATCGCGAATTGTTGCAGAAAATTCATATTTCTTTCACACTAGATCTTTATTTCATTTCTTTATTTTATAAACTCGCGCTCGAGTAGATGTGAATCAAAAGTAACAAAAAATAAAAATAAAAGAAAGAAAGAGAATGAAATTGAAAGACATAAATCATAACACTTTTAGTGAAATTTTAAAAATAAAAAAATAAAAACTTAATAAAGAGCGATTGCCGATTTGAATTTTTATGAAATACGTCAACGAAGAAATTACTTATTAAATTTCAAAATTAAAATGCTCTGTGTTTTTGCGGAAAATATCGTTGTTTCAGAAAAAAAAACAATGATGAATGAAAATCAGTTCGGGAATTGGAAAGCGTGGGCTAATTTTTTAAAAATTTATTCTTACCTTTACTCCTTTATTATAGAGTTGTATCTGTAAATTTCTTAGTTTTATTGAAATATAACTCATTGAAAGTTTCAAATACAATGAAAATTGCGATTGATGAAATAAATAAACTCAGATATATTTCTTAAAAGTGAAATGTATCCCTTATATTTCAAATTAAAATATTTTTTAGTATATTTTAAGTCTAAAACATAAATAATATTTTACTTGATTATAATATTCCACCTAATATTTTACTAATGGAAAATTAATGTTTCAAGAAATTAATGCATCGAATATTCGTAAACATTTGCTGGATTAAAGTGGTTCATAACAATTCAAAATCTTCACAATTAACTTACGATTCCATTATGTTCTTAGCTTAAGCAATTTATTCATTAGTAAAACGAAAAATTGTGTTTATAGGAATAATTTTCCGAAATTTATAATCAAATTAACGCAGAGATAATTTGCCCTTTAAAACCGAGATAAAAACATTTACAGCTTACAGCCGCTCATAAAAGTCGAAAAAAAACTCTCTTTTTTTTTTAGCAGATTAGACTTTTTTTATATATATAGCTTTTGAGTAAAGCGAGATTTAACGAGTTTTTAGATTGCTCCGTTTCGATGAAAAATAAATTTCTATCCTATTTCATTTTAAGAGCATAATGAAACTTTATCTTTTTTCACTTTAAAACAAGACATATAATTTTATTATTTTTATTACAAAATCAAGCGGCTTGAAAAGTTTAAAAATATGTTTTCGATAAAGTATCCATGTTTTTATGTAGATCATAAAAAATAATGCAGACTTGCGCAAAAAATAAGCTTTAGTGAAAGCTTAGTTCATTTTTTTTGCAGAATCTTTGCGAAATTTTTTAATGTGTTTATCACATACATTTTTTTAACTTATTTCAGACAAAATTGTTTGACGCTATTCGATCAAAAGGGTTGATTTTTTTAAAATTAAAAATAACCAAACTTTATAAAAAAAAAATACTAATTTCTCGTTATCTAACTATGATGAGTATCACAATTATGATGATTCCTTAAACATAATGAGCAATAACGACCGTAAAACATAGACTTTGAATTAAACGATTATATTTTAATAATTTGACTAAACGATGATGATGATAAAAATTATTATACTTTAATAATCCCTTGATAAAACAATGATTAAATAAATCTTACTTTTACTATTTTTTTAGTAAAGATCTGATGATTAATTAATTGATTACTAATCTTTTGGCATAATAACAAAGGTAAATTAAATAATTAAGCTTCATCAATCGTTTAGAATAATAATTAGTTAAATAATCATATTTTGCTGTTTTTTTGCAGACCATTATGATTACTTTATATTTTTCATTTACTTATAATTTTCCATTTATCAGAGCAATTAAGGCTAGTTAATGATTTTTTTTCTTAATTTAAAGCGCTATTCAATCAAAGGAGTCTAATACTTTTAGTATTTTTAAGTTTTTGTTTCGACGTTTCTTTTGAAAATCAGTTAAACCAATTTTCAGAAGTATCTCATAGTTAAGTTATTGCTTCGACGTTTCGTATCAAAGCCAGTTCAATCCATTTTCAGAAACATCACATTATAGTAACGTTATGTGAAGTTTTTGTTTAGACGTTTCTTTTGGAAACCAGTTAAACCTATTTTCAGAAGTATCTCATAGTTAAGTTATTATTTCGACGTTTCGTATCAAAACCAGTTCAATCCATTTTCAGAAACATCACATTATAGTAACGTTATGTGAAGTTTTTGTTTAGACGTTTCTTTTGAAAATCAGTTAAACCTATTTTCAGAAGTATCTCTTAGTTAAGTTATTATTTCGACGTTTCGTATCAAAGCCAGTTCAATCCATTTTCAGAAACATCACATTATAGTAACGTTATGTGAAGTTTTTGTTTAGACGTTTCTTTTGGAAACCAGTTAAACCTATTTTCAGAAGTATCTCATAGTTAAGTTATTATTTCGACGTTTCGTATCAAAACCAGTTCAATCCATTTTCAGAAACATCACATTATAGTAACGTTATGTGAAGTTTTTGTTTAGACGTTTCTTTTGGAAACCAGTTAAACCTATTTTCAGAAGTATCTCATAGTTAAGTTATTATTTCGACGTTTCGTATCAAAACCAGTTCAATCCATTTTCAGAAACATCACATTATAGTAACGTTATGTGAAGTTTTTGTTTAGACGTTTCTTTTGAAAATCAGTTAAACCTATTTTCAGAAGTATCTCTTAGTTAAGTTATTATTTCGACGTTTCGTATCAAAGCCAGTTCAATCCATTTTCAGAAACATCACATTATAGTAACGTTATGTGAAGTTTTTGTTTAGACGTTTCTTTTGAAAATCAGTTAAACCTATTTCAGAAGTATCTCTTAGTTAAGTTATTATTTCGACGTTTCGTATCAAAACCAGTTCAATCCATTTTCAGAAACATCACATTATAGTAACGTTATGTGAAGTTTTTGTTTAGACGTTTCTTTTGAAAATCAGTTAAACCTATTTTCAGAAGTATCTCATAGTTATTATTTCGACGTTTCGTATCAAAACCAGTTCAATCCATTTTCAGAAACATCATATTATAGTAACGCTATGTGATGTTTTGGTTTAGACAATTATTTTGAAAACCAGTTAAACCTATTTTCAGAAGTATCTCATAGTTAAGTTATTGCTTCGACGTTTCGTTTCAAAACCAGTTCAATCCATTTTCAGAAACATCACATTATAGTAACGTTATGTGAAGTTTTTGTTTAGACGTTTCTTTTGGAAACCAGTTAAACCTATTTTCAGAAGTATCTCTTAGTTAAGTTATTATTTCGACGTTTCGTATCAAAACCAGTTCAATCCATTTTCAGAAACATCACATTATAGTAACGTTATGTGAAGTTTTTGTTTAGACGTTTCTTTTGAAAATCAGTTAAACCTATTTTCAGAAGTATCTCTTAGTTAAGTTATTATTTCGACGTTTCGTTTCAAAACCAGTTCAATCCATTTTCAGAAACATCACATTATAGTAACGCTATGTGATGTTTTGGTTTAGACAATTCTTTTGAAAACCAGTTAAACCTATTTTCAGAAGTATCTCATAGTTAAGTTATTATTTTGAAGTTTCGTATCAAAACCAATTCAATTAACTTCCACATAAAAAATTTCCTTTTCACAATATATATGCATGATATTTATCAAAAATTCCTGAAATAAGGAAAAAACAATTCAAAATCTCGAAAAATATTTTAAAAAGCGCAAAACTACTCTAAAAATTCTCAAAAATTTCTGGATAAAAAAAGCAGAATCATTGACGTCATAAATATTCATGACATGCTGATCAGTTATAAAAAATAAAATCCCATTACTTTTTATGAAGAAAATTTTAAACCATAAAGCTACTCGAAATTGAACATATAACAATAATATAAATCATAAATATTTCATTACATTATTTCAGACGCAAACTGTCTGCATTAATCAAGACGAATAGTTATTTCCACCTTTATATTTCGACTTAAACGAAACAAAACAAAAAATAAATAAACTTTAAAAAAATTTATATATATCTTGAACGGAAGCCAAGATTGAAATGAAAACGAAAATTGCGAGAATACAAATGAAACTTTGTTTGTTCTTCAATCTTGAGTTACCTCTTCTCCCCATTACAAAATTATGCCCCCACATCAAAAATTCAAACATTTCTTTCTTATCGTCTGCAAGCATGATTGTTGCCATAAATGAGAAGTTCGCAACAGCAATAAAAGAGACGTGAGAAGGAGACACGCATTAGAGAGGAAATTAAAAAGGAGACACGGGCTTGCATTTTCGATAGAAAAACTCATTGCGAGGATGGCAACAGGAAATTTGGATAATAATTGCTTTCGCTCCTCTAGTGTTCCTAGAATTTGCTTCCTGCTTGCTTCGCAGTTCAGTATTGGGTCTCAAAGGAGAAAGCGTTTCATAGTTTCATGCGTTATTCTGGAGATATTTAAGAAACGGTGTGCACAAGACATTGTGGTTTTAGAATAAATATTTATTTATTTGATGGAGTTTAATATAGGATATTTGAAATTTGAATGTCATTTTGAAAAATTCAGAAGTAAAGAATAATTCTAGACTAAATAAATTTATAGATTTAGGCTCTTAAACTATTTATGGCAAATAAATAAATGAACAGGTTTTTTTTTCAATATGGATGTATCTATTTGGCTTTGAATTGAATTAATGTTATAGAATAAATAATTTTTGGTTTATTTATTTATTTTTGCACTTTTGTAATAATTTAAGATATATGAAATTTCAATGTCATTTAAAGTAATTTAGACATAAACATTAATTCTAGACGAAATAAATTCATAGATTTTTAAATTGTTAAATTAATTAGATTAAAAAAAATTAGGGTTTTAGATTATAGATGTATAACTTAGTTTTAGATAAAGTTAAGGTTTCTGAATATAAATATTAATAATTTTTGTTTGCTCTCCTGATACTTTTATCAAAGATATTAGAAATTCAAATATTATTACAGAAAATTTACACATAAACACCAAATCTAAAGTAAACAAATTCATGGGTTGAAGCTCATAGAAGATTGAAAAATTCATCATTGAAATTTTTTGATTTGAATTATTTAGCTTTATATTGGATCAGAATTTTAGATTTTTTTTCCGTCGATGATAATTTAAGCTAAGTTATTTGAAATATTTTTTTTGCATTAAGACTAAACTTTGGACGAAACAAATTTATAAATTTAAGTTATTCAATTATTTAGAATCTGGTAATAGTAGTAGTAGTTCATTTATGTCGCACTAGAGCTGCACAATGGGCTATTGGTGACGGTCTGGGAAACATCCCTGAGGATGATCCGAAGACATGCCATCACAATTTTGATCCTCTGCGGAGGGGATGGCACTCCCGTTTCGGTAGCCCAACGACCTGCACGCGAAGTCGAGCACTTTACGATAGCACAGTTTAACGAGGACCAATACCGCACACCCTCGGTCCCTACGCAGACTGATCCAAGTGGGTCACCCACCCGCACACTGACCGCAGCCAGTGATGCTTGACTTCGGTGATCTGCTGGGAACCGTGTCTTAACGATCAGTCCACTGCGGGACCTTTAGAATCTGGAAATCAAAGTCTTAGAATGTTGATATATCATTTAGTTTCAGACAAAATTTGGGTTTTGAGATAAACATTTACAATTTTTTTTTGCGTTTCTGATGCTTTTATCTAAGATATTTCAAATTGAAATGTTATTAGAAAAAATTTAGACATAAACACTAATTCTTGAATAAACAAATTCATAGATTTAAGTAAGAAAAAGCAAGATTCAATTCAAGAAGAAACAAATTCATAGATTAAATTTTTTAGGATCAAGGAATCTTGACTTTAAAATATCAATCTATCACTTATTTATAATGAATTGAAGTTTTATAATAAAAATTCATTATTTTTTGTACCTATGATAATTTAATATAAATTATTTTAACATTTAATTTTTTTTTAAAAACTAGCCACCTTTGGCTATCATCTTGGTCCCCTTTTAAAATTATCTTATACAACATATAAACTGCAGTGGTAACCAAACCTAATGCACAACCCAACTATATTTAAATATTCTAATTCTTCAACTCCTCCTGTAATTCTAACTCCTTAATTAGTTTTAAGCAGTATATTAACAAATTTTTTTCACCATCCAGATATTGCCAACGCAGAAGTATAATTCGTTCACCAGGAGTTGGCTCTTGGCTCTACCTCCTCGAGCGCAGAGTTCATTTCAACGCTGGAATAAGAGAAGAAACATCTCCGTGCTTAAAATTGAGACAACCCTTAATGCGCGCCAAACGCAAAGAGTGAATTCTTTTTCAGTCACTTACTTCGCTTTATCATCTGCTATTATACCGTTTGTTACTCAAGCTAATTAAATATATTGCAGCAAAATGTCTCAAAAGGGACAAAACAGAAATATCATCAAATTAGTGAAATATTCAATGTTAAAAAAAAGCACACAAAGATTGCGAAATTAATGTTTTTGTCCTACGATCACCAAGTACGAGGGTTGCTATTTATATTTCTGACCTTGGCAACAGTAAGTGTTGCTAGGCGACCGGAGACGATTTTAATCAAAAGTTTGATATTTTTAAACGTAAATTCAGCAGACGATTTACCATTATAGCTTTATTTGTGTTGTTGAAAGTAAATTGAAAAGTTCTTCTCTTTCAAAAAATGGAATTGAATCGTGAACATTTTCGTGCCATTATTTTTCATAACTTTCGACGTGGATTGTCAAGACAAGAGTGCTTCGATGAACTTAATTCTTTATTCAGCGATAAAGCACCATCCTACAGCACTGTAAAAAATTGGTAAAACGAATTTAATCGTGGTCGATGTGCGATCCAGAACGAATCCCGTGCAGGTCGTTCAAAGTCCGTTGTTGTGCCAGAAAAGATCGATGCTGTGCGTGAACAGATAAAGCAAGATCGTCATGTGACATACCGTGAGATAGAGGCGTCTTTGGACATTAGTATGACTAGCATCAATAAAATATTGCATGAGCATTTGAGCGTAAAAAAATTTGTTCGAGTTGGATCCCGCATAATCTGACAAACGCTCAAAAAAAGGCTCGTGTCGATTGGTGCAAGGAAATGTTGGAAAAATACTTTCAAGGTACATCAAAGGCTGTGTATAACATCTACACAGGTGACGAATCATGGATCTATGCATATGAGCCAGAAACAAAACAGCAATCAACTGTATGGGTCTTCCAAGACGAGGCAAAACCAACAAAAGTTGTTCGAGGAAGAAGCACATCGAAACAAATGATTGCCTGTTTCTTCGGCATTAACTGTCATGTGGCAATAGTGGCGTTAGAACAACGCAGGACGGTCTATTCTGAATGGTACACGACCATTTGTTTGCCAGAAGTCATCGGAGAAATTCGAAAAAAGCAGAAGAACAGGCGAATCATTCTTCATCATGACAATGCGAGCTCTCACACATCGACTCAAACAAAGGCATTTCTGACGGAGCTAAAGATCGAACTGATGGGTTATCCGCCGTACAGGCCCTGATTTGGCACCCAATGACTTCTTCTTATTCCTACACATCAAAAATAAATTACGTGGACAACGATTTTCGACCCCCCAAGAAGCGGTTGATGCATTCAAAACGCATGTTTTGGAGTTACCTCAATCGGACTGGAAAAAGTGCTTTGAAAATTGATTCAAACGCATGCAAAAGTGTATTGATCATCATGGAGAATATTTTGAAAATCAATAAAACCAATTTCGATCCTACATATTTGTTTTTTCATTATTAGGCCAGAAATATAAGTAGCAACCCTCGTAGCATCCTTGTTCAGGATTGTTGACATCCTTCTCCAAAAAATAGCGAATTTTTTCAGACATAGTACATAGATAGAAATTATTTTATGACACATTATATTCAAGTATGTGTCAAAACCGGGGAATCTCCCAAGTATAGCAAAACATTTTATCTATGTTCACACATATCACAATTTTTACGTTTTCCCTAAAATTGTAAAATAACGATATTATTAAAAGATTCATTTAAGCTTAGTTTAGATTAAATATTGAATAAAAAAGAAATCAACTGATTTGTATTACAAATTAGAGAAAAAATGATCAATGTAGTCTTTATAAATAAAATGTGTATTGCTTCAATATTTTAAAGTGTATTTCTTTACATTTTGGTCAAGAAATAATGCAAAATTTTCTAAATTCAAGTAGAAATATATTTATGAGCTATAAAACTTTACAAATGTTATTTTCTTACAAATGTTATTTTAAATGTTATTTCTATCACCGAGTTTTTATCTCCGTACCTACACGTATGACTGTCTGCTTTATTATTTATTAAATTTATAATTATTATTAATTGAAAACATTCACAAATCTTATATTTATCACCACTAAAAATATGCACTGGTTTTGCACATTAATTATAAGATTATAGAATAAATAAGAATAATATGGTATTTATATTTTCGTTGATTTTATTTACACTTGAAAAGGTTTAAGTAACATTTATCATAATTGATTTAAAAACTCTCCACCCTTGTTATTAGATATGGAATTAACATTTTCATTGCAAATTATAATAAAAAATTTTGCAACATATATTATCACCATGATTTTAATCAATCGCAGAATAATGTAAAGTAAAAAATAAAGATGAAATTATTAGATAAGTTAAAAAAATCTTCGTATGCTACTATTACTCTCTCTTTTTTTACAATTAAAAATATACATTTTAAATTAGATTATAAAACATATTACAAATCTGCGGTTATGATTATTTGATAAATGAAAAAAAAAATAGTAGTTCACATTTTGATGATTTTTTTCTGTTACTTCGAATTACGAGGAACAGGAGTTGATAAATATCTCGATAAAAATCCGAATATAAGTACGCTTTTAAAAAAAAAAACTGTTGAAATTCTACTTACAGAAATACTGAAGTTATTCGTAATTAGCTCAACTCATTAAATCAAGAAAAAACCAGGCAACAACTCCACTATTACAGATTTCTTTTAGAACTAAATAATTTGATTAGTTTCACTTTACAGAAATTAAACTTCCTAAACTTCCGTTGAATTTCAAACAATGCATACAATATTAGATAACGATTTGTGCTGACAATAACATGAACAACAATTTGACCCCTTGAAGGTTCTTTCTAATATGTGCTTATTATTTATTCCTTATCATAACATTTTTTATGTAACTAACGTTTGCATTTTAAATGAAACAGTCACGCCTCTTGATTTGATTTACCCCTTTATATGGTCATTTTTTACTACTAATTTATGTTAAAATATTTTTGGGATTATGATTGTCTTATAGAAAGGAATTCATTTAATTTACTTGAGATTTGATTCTTAAGTTTAGTTTAGAGTCTTATAAACGTTAGATGATTCTTTAGTTTATGAAATGATTCTTTAGTTAAGAGTCTTATAAATGCAGACGGTACCATAGCCTCTGACAAATTTTATGAGCATTCATTTGCTATCTAAAATAAATTTATTAAATAACTCGTGATAGATTTTATAAAATGTACCCTTTGAAAAGTAGCCAATAGGAGGTAAATGATACAATCCCTAGTAACCTTAGCATTATTTTTCTCTTTTCTACTTCTCGTGCTTAGTTTTTAACATTGTTGAATCGTCCTCACCCTAGCAGCTTGTTTCTGAATAGGTCATAATAGGGAAACGACTTAGACAAAGAATATAAATAGGGAAAGAAGGCTAGAATCGATAGACATAATGTAAACCGGTCCCAAGGCTCGGTGCTGTCCTTGTGTATAAAGGATGAAGCAACATTTCGGGGCACAGCTGAAGGGATTTTTGAAACTGGTTTTTTTCCTCTTCTCAACCACAACTGGAGCGTGGAGGAGATCGCTATTTGTTCTGCCTTTTGAGCTATTTACATGCAGTACTGTCTTAATAATTAAGACACTTCTTTGATAATCAATGCATTTATATCATCCATGTTGATTAAGTCTGCTAAGTTATTTTATTGGGAGTACAAATTAGTTCGGTCCGTTTTCAAAAGATGGCTCTGTCTGTAATGAATGTTTCATAGTGACAGCTGGTTTCGGTGCTTTCAGAGAGGTTAGACACCTGTCAATACTATTCAGTTTATATCGCTTAGTGTTTCATACAAAAACCCTGTTTTTCACTTTGTTGAATATGTCAAATTTTGTGGTAACAAAGCAGCATTTGTGGTAGGTTTTATGTTTCTGCTTTAATTGGAAGAAAAGTGCAGCTGAAGTGCATCGAATGCTTGTAGAAGTTTATGGTGACAATGCTCCGACGGATAAATCATGTAGGGAATGGTTTCGACGTTTCAAGAATGGTGTTGTATACTATGAGCTGCTACAACCTGGCGATTCCATTACGGACGATAGGTATAGGCTACAATTGATTCGTTTGAGCTGTGCATTACAAGAGAAACGGCCGGAATACAATCAAAGGCATGACAAAATTATTCTTCAGCATGATAACGCTCAGCATCACATCACAAAAGTCGTAAAAAATTATTTGGAAACTCTCAAGTGGGATATTTTACCGCACCAGTCGTATTCGCCGGACATTTCTCCTTCTGATTACTGGTTGTTCCAACGGATGCTGCACGATTTGACAAGTCACCGGTTCATTTCTTTCCCAGGAATCGAAAATTGGCTCCTAACTTGGATCGCCTCAAAAGACGAGATATTTTTTCGAGATGGAATTCGAAAATTGCCTCAGAGGTGGGAAAAAGTAGTAGCCAGCGATGAACAATACTTTGATTAATCTGTTCATTCATTTTATTCTGAAATAAATGCATTTTTGACCACAGAAAAACGGACCGAACTAACTTGTACTCCTAATAACATAGAAAGAAATAATAAAATGGCAGTTGGTGGGAGATAGCGTACTCAAACGTACATGTAGAGTTGTCCAACAAAGGATTCATAAGGGACTTAGATCCTGTTTACTTTTCATGCGCAAGTACTGGATCGTAATACATATGATACTCTGCTAAATCTGAGTATGTTACTCTCCCTGTAAGTTGTTTTTCTGGTTTAGCGTACAATTCTCCGTGTTAGTTTAGTATTCAAATAGCTCGACTTTTTCCTTTCAATATTCTTTGCCTTAGCCGCGTACAACATCATCTCAGGACAAGAGTTTCTATGCAGTTGTGATGATGCGTCCGACTTCATTAGAAGTTCGGTGCAACATTTGCGTATTTTCCTATTTTATATATAACGTTTTTAAATCTGTACTTTCAATAAAAAATAAAACTAAAAATATCTTTTAAAAAAATTGTTGTTTTAGAAGCGAAATTAATTTCAGAGTTGAAATTTCCACACTCGAATTAGGCAAGATCAAGTAATTGTACAATAAGTTAGTTCCTAAGTAATATTTTTTAAGAGAATTTTCTTTTAAATGCTACCGAAATCTAATCCACCTTCTTCACAAGCGTGAGTTTGTTATGAGAAAAACCTTAAATCCGTTCGATTGCCTGATGAAATTTGGAGGTGCTTCTAACTTTAGCCTTTTAACTTATAGTTTGCCTACAGTAAGAACTCCCCTTACCACAAAGTCTGAGGTCGTCTGCTGCTATGGAAATAAGAATAGCGCATTTCAGGCAGGGTAGCTTCTCTTCATTCTAGGGCTAACAGAATAGACAGAAGAAAAAAAATTCCCTTTCTGTCGCCGACCTAAGTCAAAACCTGTTCTAAACAGTAACCCAACACCCCTACTTGAAATAGTTATGCCTCATCACCATAGTCTCTGCCACGGGTCCAGACGAATGGCTAGGGGAGTTCATACTTTAGACAAACTATATTTCTATTTTCTCCTGTAACAAACAGGCTTTGTTATTTTTATTCCCCTTTTTCATAAAAGTGATTCCTTAAATAATGATAACGATCATTAACTATTAATTTTCCAACTCCAAATAGGCATACATTTTTGACTTACTTTTGATAAACATTTGAAAAACGTGCATTAAGATTTGTAATTGCATGTGGTCTTAATAGAGAATTCGGCTGCGAAATTACGCTGTATATCAATAATTTTGCAATCAAGAAATAATCCTGTAAAGCACTGTTTAAATACAAACTCAACACAGAACATTTTTCGAATCTTAACCTGAAAAATAAATTTAAAATTTGATTCTAAAAACATTTGCTTATTGCTTAAAAAAGCAATAGAAAATAGAATAATAACCTTTCAAACCATTTCGAATTTATTTTCTTTTTAAATAGGTAGTATTTTTCGTGATAAGTTATCAAATTGGGAAACTTTTTTTTGAAAAAGCTGAATGTTACCCTAAATCATCTTAAAAATTGAAAATAACTATAGAAAGGAATGTGGTTTCAAAATTATACATTGCATCAGTAGTTTGCAATTAACAGATAACTTTCTTTAATATACATGAAATAAAATATATTGTTTAAATTTTTTTATTATTCTTATCAGTTTTAATTTTTAAAAAAAGGTATGCATTCGTACTTCCTTAAAAGAGATTTAGATGGTTACTGAAAAAATGAAATACGAGTTAAAAAAAATGTTTACCTCATGTCAACGTATGCAAGTTATAATATTTTTTTATATTTCAACTTTAAATCATTTTTAAATTCTAAATCAGACTTTTTTCTTAAAAATGCATTCCCAGTTTATATTTTCTTCTATTTCTTTGCTTAATCTTTTAAATTACAGTTGAGAATAATGTAATTTTACTATAAAAGGTGTATCTCACCACTGTACAATAGTGTTATAATAGTACTATACAATAGTTTACTGTAGAATATTGGGCAATCGTCATTCATAATTTTTAATTATAATTAGTTATGCAAAGTTTTCCTGAATAATGAATAAAATACTTTTAAACAAAAAAAGTGTGCAAAATACTGTAATTGATTATACCTGTAATTAACTACTAATAAAAAAATCGATAGTAATAAAATAATTGTAATCATGATTACAATTAGTCACAGTAACAAGTAACAATATTTTCTAATAAAAAGTAGTTATGACCTCTTGTAATCACCACAGAAAACGATTATTTACCCAGACCCCGGAAACTATCAAATACAGACCAACGAGTGCAGGCCATAGATATTCGAAAAAAACCCACCAAACACCAAACCGATGGCTCACATATTCCAAGAGTTCTAACAAGCATCCGGGAATGTTGTTTTGATCAATAGAATGATAAATTTTTTGATCAATTTACGTATTTCTAATAGTCATTTGAGTCAAGTAATTTGAAAATTTGCGGAATATTTATGAAAGATTTGAATTCAAAATAACCTTTGGGCATATATAATTTTAGTAGTGCATTTCATAATGAATAAAAGTAAACCGATTGAACTGAAAAAAGTGCAGAGTAGTATCCCTAGCTGGTAAATGTGAATTCTGCTCTTAGAGATATCTCTGTAGGAATATCTCACATACCAAAGTGCTGACATCAGGAATCGTTCAATTGTATCATCGTTCACAGCATAAGAAAAATTCACGCAAGTCAATTCAGAGATTGGAATAAGAACTTGATTAGTGGAATGAAACCCGGAAAAATCTCACCAGTCGGGCTTCTCGTTCTGATCCTCAAATTTGCTTATGATTTTTTTTTTCGCCGTTAGAATGACCCTTAAAATATTCTCAGGGGTAAATTGAACACGGGTTAGAATCCTTTTGAAATCAAACTAATCATTGGGCTTTTTCGTGGTTTTCCTATGAACTTAGTGCAAATAGAAGTTAGTTCCATCAAAAAGTCTTCCACACAAGCTAGTTTATCCCAATGCTTGATCTAAGAGTCCCCTTGTCTTTTAGGCTGGGATAAAAGAAGACTACGGAGGTGAACATTGGTAGTTGTAAACCTGAAAATGGGTTGGTTCAGGGCTCGAAAAACAGCCCGTCCTCGGCGGTCAAAAATTCCCCGCGGACAACGAATTTCTCGTCCGCTCGGATGGCCATTTTCCCGTTAATGTTCGTGATGCATTTTCAATTTTTGTTATCTTACAAGAGTCTAGCGCCTCATTTCTAAAATGACCCTGAAATTGAATTGATGTTTTCTCCGTCAGGGAGTACTGCAGCTGTTGAACTTAGCAATGAACTTCAGCAATGAACTTACAAAAAAATGCATTACGTACTGGTCTTAAACAAGAAGCGGTAAACGCAATTATGAACATCTACCTAAATGGAAAACCCCTTTCAAATTTCTATGCAGAAACCTCTGTAATCATTGGCCTGATTGTGGAACTGGCAAACGTCATATTTAGTTCATTTAAAAAACGCAGTACTCTCGAATAAATTGACATTTCAGATAACTTGACCTTTGTCTTTTAAATTATTTCATAAAAGAAATACTAGGTTACTATTAGTAACCTAGTGTTTCTTTTATTACTGTATAATGTAATCTTAGTAACTACTAATTCATTGAGTAGTTTATATAAATGTTTGTAATAAATAAGAGAAAATTATATTTTTATTTATTTAGAAGCTACGAGTTAGTTTCAAAGGAGGACGGGTATATTGTTGGACAAGCCGTCCTTGGGGACGGGTAACATTTCTGAGTTTTCTCGAGCCCTGGGTTGGCTCTTTAACACCGGTTATTATAGAAAATAAAATAATAACACCACTTATGAACCAAAATGCAACATCTGGTTTTTCTAGCAAATTCAAATCTGAAATAAAAAAGAAGGGTATAATTTTTTGAAGTTGACCCCACTGAATTTACTAACCCCTTTTGAATTTACTGAAGTTGACTCCACACTACCTAAGGGGAAAAGATTGTTAAGATGTTCTGTGTATTTGAATTCCTCATTTGAAACGATTTTACGAGTTTATTTTTAAATTTTTGAATCGATGTGTATTTCTCAAATTTTTGAATCGATGTGTATTTCTCGTGGTATTTCAGCATTTCCATTTTTTTGTACCTTGTCTTTACACAACTAGCTCATCACATTTTAATGCTTAATTAACTATTATTGAAACAAAGTGAAAGAACACGAATAAGCATTGTTGCCTCTTTTTTTTCAACTAACCAGAATTCATTTTTGTATAAAATGTCAAAGTAAGTTGTATCATTATTCGTGCGCTTTAACAATGTAACCACGCATTTTAATAATGATATAAACAATAGTTGTTTTTAAATCTTAGCGGCTCATTTCATTTAGTCATCGGATTTCCTGATAGTTGTCGACAATGAAGTTCGCAAGAAAATTGTAAGTGATTTCCTTTTACTGATAGTTTTAATTATGTTAGTTTTTTTTTGTTGTAATTTTTCTTCGCAGTATATTATTGAAAATATTTGAATGTAATCGAAACAACTTCACTCTTTCGGTCTTGAGGTCAACGTATTAGCGTATTACATTAGCGTATTACATTCAACGTATTACATTATTCTATATTCCTTAATTTTAAAGTTTTTAAACTGCGAAATCTAGTGTCCTACTAATAACGTTGTTCAGGAACGGAGACATGCTCAATTGATGGCAACAGACAAAATAAGTAAAAAGGCTTCCATCTATTTGTTATTTTCAAAATATTATTACATGTAGTTTTATGCATCTAAAAATTGTTATGCAGTGCAAATTAAGTCTCTTAATGACTAATTCAGTACTTTTAACTGAAAAGAAAAACTTTCTAATTTTGTTTAAATATAGCTTGTGTGTCCAACAATTAAATCACTTTATAAATAGTTCCATGATTGGCCGAATGTTATACCATTTAATATTAATATAAGAAACTTGTACATGGATCAGTGTATCTAACCCGTCATTGATTTCTTTTGTGCCTAATTCATAGTCATGGGTTGTAAGTGTCAATATCAGTAAATATAACATTTCTGAAAAACTTGAAATTGTATCGCTCAAGCGTTGCATTAAACGTATCTTGAATTTATACATGGCCTTATCCAAACAACGTTGATTTCCTAAAAAAAATTAAGAAATTAAAATTTTTACTATACAACATTTACAGTTACTTATATAGTTTTAATTTTATGCTTACTCAAGAAGCAGAATAAGACATACGTATTTAATTATTTCCTCATAAAAATGATTAAATAACCAAGTGAACTCACCAAATCTCCTAAAGGAAGAAACCTCCCACGTCCGGGTCCCCAGTCAAACGACCCGACTAGGCCACCACCGTGGTGTTAATCTAAAATTAAAATAATACATAAATTTTTGGCAGGACAACTGACCCAAAAGAGCTTATCCAATTGATTATTTTACAACGAAGTCTAAAACTAAATAGTAGATATCACAAATTAATGCTCTAACAAAACGAGTGTTTTATAATACCTCATTTATATTTCCCCAACAACTCTGTTTCGTAGTGGACTTCATTAAAAATTCCCAAACACTCCGTTGTCTTATAGTGGGCCAAAATCACATATCAATAGTGTAGTAGATCAAGACGTCATGTCATAGTAACAGTTGGAAATAGTTCCACTAAGTACAGTTGTCTTTGTCATACGGTAGACATCAGGTCTGAGGTAATGAAGTACGAAATACATAGTAAACAAAGTTTAAAATAATAGAAAAAAATTTAAAATAATAGAAAAAAATTTAAAATAATAGAAAAAAATTTAAAATCAGATAAGAAAAAGATCATAAATTGGATAATTAATAATAAAATTTTAGGATTCCCAAGTCCAAATTCATGCTAGTACCAGCAACCAAAACAGGCTCGTTTCTACTATACCTTGCTATGTATGCAACGTTCTCAAGCTATTATATACCACACATTGCTAGCTAGCATCAAATTCTGCACATCTAGCTACCACAGCAAAAGCACGATAAGTTATATACAAGTATCTTATCAAAGCTTAACTCCGTCCAACCCCAATTAGGGGGCATCCGGGAAATACAAGTATCTTATGCTAATTTGCTGTTTACGCTTCTTCCAAAGCATGGAGAGGTAGACACATTAACGTGCCATTATATGCTTTTCAATGCTTGCCACCGTAATATGTTTTGTAGGCAGCTTAGGCGAAAAGAGCATAACGTTCTATGCATCATTATGAATTGCTAATTTGCTGGACACGATTTTCCAATCATGAGTGGGTAGGTACTTTAATGAATGATTGCATCACTGAGGTCCTCTGGAGGAGAAAAGTGTTTTGCCCTCTGTAACAAGTGCTCTTCGGCCCAAGCATCCCCTGAACATCTACTGGACAGCTTCGGTCTTTTAAAACAAGACCTTATAGAAAGACCCTTACTTGCTTTAGACTTTCTGAAGGTGAACAAACTCATGGACCTTGTCTAGCTAGGCTAGAAATGGGGATTTGAAAGAAGAATGAGTAATTGCGTCGTGTTAATACTTCTTAATTTAATAGGCTATGAAGATATTTTAGGTAGGAACGGCATAATATGCTAGTAAGAATTCCTTACTTGCTAGAAATAACTTGATTGCGAATAATATTAGATTTAGAGTAATATTAAATTATATTCAATCTAACATCTCGACTTCTAAACTTTTCGTCTATTTCATTACTTAAAGACTGGGACCACTTTTTTGGGAAATAGCACCACACATTATTAATAAATAAAGATTAATTTGTGAAAGAAAACAGTAAGTTTACTTCACGAAATATCCTTTCTCGTCTATACAATTTTATACCAGAAAAGTTGGTGTTTTCTTTACTAGAGAGCGCTGCATTATCTCTTTACCACCTATATTTCAGAGTTACTGTATCTGCTGTATTTTGAGACTATTTAGCTCAACTTGTTCACTGCATTGACTGTAAAATAAGTGAACAATGAAAAAACAGTAAACATAGTGAATAGTGTTATATAATAATAAACATATATTGTGAATAAGATAGTAAATAGGTGTTTGAGAAGTAATAAAAATTTAAAATTTGAATAAAATCTAAGCTTTAAGAACACCGATTACCTTATCAACAATATACAAATTTCAAAATACAAATCTAAATGAAAATTTGAAAAATGTACTTTTTCTAGTTATACTCTAACTAAATACTAACTTTTACGTATGTAGGAACACAAGAAAAACAAATAATATTAATTAAGTCAATCGAAGCCAAATCGGGATTTAAAAACCCTCGAGTTCTTTTTAAATATATATTTTTATTGGAAACAAATTTATTTGTTTGGAAATATCGTCTCCACACAATCAGTTGCAGTAACCGAAACTCGTAGAGGTAAGGTGTTAGACATATGGAATCTATAGTTTATTGAAAATTAATTCGATTCGCGAACGACAGATTTTTAAAAAAAATTTTAAACTCTTGAATTGCAACTTCAAGTTCTTCACGGTTGGTTAGGATGTCATATTATATTGGTTCTGATGCAATCGACAGCTACTAGAGTGAAGGTCTAAGTTGTTTAGAAGGTATTTATAATTTAATAGTTTTTTTTATATAAAACTATATAAGTTCAGTAAGTTATAGTTACATAAATATAAATAAGTTCATTCATAAGGCAATGAAATGGCAGATAGTCTTGCCAAGGCAGGTGCAGCTGAGGTCACTGGGCCTCCAGTGTCTCTTACCTCCTCAGATCTCTTCTCCATTGCTAAAGCCAAAAATAAATCAGCATGGCTCACTCCACCCAGTCACAATTGGTACCAGGGTACCATACTGGGGAGCTGACAAAGACCGTCAGTCTCAAACCGCCATCACACGTCTCCACTGTGGACCCTGAAATCACTGAGGTACTCTGGAGGAGAAAAGTGCTTTGCCCTCTGTACCAATTGCTCTTCGGCCCAGGCATCCCCTGAACATCAACTGGACTGTTTCGGTCTTATAAAACAAGACCTTTTTGAAAGACCCTTACTTATTTTAGACTTTTCGAAGGTGAACAATCTCATGGACCTTGTCTACCTAGGCTAGAAATGGGGATTTGAAAGAAGAAGATAAATAAGTTCGGGTACCCGGAACTCATCGAAGATCTCTTGCTGATGCTTCTGTATATTGCATCCGGTTTGCACCTAAAACCGAACAGAAAAGTATTCTTAGCTGGTTCCACTCCCGGCTGGCACCGACCACAAAGCTGTCAAAAGGGATCGTGCACACAATATGCGAAAAATTCGCTTAAGCAAAATTAGAGATGCGATTGTAAACCTGATTGGTGGAATGTATTTACTTGCAAAAATCTCGCCAGCTAGCGTCTCGTTCTCATCTCCGAATTTATTGCTTTTGTGTTATTTTTTATTTAGTTCGAATGAACTTTAAATATTCTCAGTGGTCGTACAGAAACTTGGGCTAGAATGCTTTTGCCATCGGTCTAAATATGGGACTTTTTCGTGACTTTCCTCTGCATGCTATGCAAAGGCCAGTTTTAAAACAAAAGTTATCAAGAACCAGAGGGCAATAAGAAAGTTAAGTTTGTCCCAATGCTTGATGTATTCCCAGTTCGAATTATTATACCAGTTCGTTATATATATTCGTTCGAATTATTATATACCAGTTCGTTATTCCCAGCTTGTTTTTCCCAGTTCGAATGAACTTTAAATATTCTCAGTGGTCGTACAGAAACTTTGGGTTAGAATGCCTTTGCCATCGGTCTAAATATGGGACTTTTTCGTGGCTTTCCTCTGCATGCTATGCAAAGGCGAGTTTTAAAAAAAAAGTTATCAGGAACCAAAGGGCAATAAGAAAGGCAAGTTTGTCCCAATGCTTGATGTATTCCCAGTTCGTTATTCCCAGTTCGAATTATTATACCAGTTCGTTATATATATATATATATATATATATATATATATATATATATATATATATATATATATATATATATATATATATATATATATATATATATTCGTTCGAATCATTACATACCAGTTCGTTATTCCCAGCTTGTTATTACCAGTTCGAATGAACTTTAAATATTCTCAGTGGTCGTACAGAAATTTGGAGTTGGAATGCTTTTGCCATCGGTCTAAATATGGGACTTTTTCGTGACTTTCTTCTGCATGCTATGCAAAGGCGAGTTTTAAAAAAATTTTTATCAAGAACCAGAGGGCAATAAGAAAGGCAAGTTTGTCCCAATGCTTGATGTATTCCCAGTTCGTTATTCCCAGTTCGAATTATTATACCAGTTCGTTATATATATATATATATATATATATATATATATATATATATATATTCGTTCGAATTATTACATACCAGTTCGTTATTCCCAGCTTGTTATTACCAGTTCGAATGAACTTTAAATATTCTGAGTGGTCGTACAGAAATTTGGAGTTGGAATGCTTTTGCCATCGGTCTAAATATGGGACTTTTTCGTGACTTTCTTCTGCATGCTATGCAAAGGCGAGTTTTAAAAAAAAATTTATCAAGAACCAGAGGGCAATAAGAAAGGCAAGTTTGTCCCAATGCTTGGCGTAGAATTTCACTTGTCTTTGGGGCTGGATTCAAAATCAAAAGACTACAGAGTTGAGCATTGACAGTAATAAACACAAAAATGGGTGGACTTTTAGCACTTCTCATAATGCAAAATAAAGCAATAATGATATCTGAAAACAAAAATGCAGCTTTTGAAAGTAAAATTGGGGTTCGTTCTTTTTCGGAAAATTTAAATCTACGATAAAAAATTAAAAAAACAGGGGCTTATTTTTAAGATATTGAAGATGACTCCACTCAACCACTCCCGGGGGGGGGGGAGATTTAAAGAATAAGTTCTGTAATTGAATTCCTCATTTGATGTGGTTTTACGAGGGTATTTTTAAATTTCTGGGTCGATGTATTCTCGCGATATTTGACCGTTTCCGTACCTTTTTTTTTCTATCTTGTCTTTAATCGACTAACCCAAACCATTTTTTTTATTAGATTAATTATTAAATAAACAAAGTAAAAAAAGACAATTATACACATTGTTGCTGATTTCTTGCAATAAGACAAAAGTTATTTTTACTTAAAATATCAAAACAGGCTGTAACATTTTTCGTATGCTTTTAACAATGTAAACTTTTATTTTAACAATGGCATAAGCAATTGTTATTTCGATTGATTAAATGCTTTGTCATTTCTTCTCAAAAATTCCTGACTGAAGGCAACATTGAAGTTCGCATGAAAATTGTAAGTAGTATTATTTTAATAATATTTTTATTTATTTTCGTTTTTTTTTTTTTTTTTTTTTTTTTTTTTTGTAAATTAAACGTCTTTTTTTCACAGCTTATTAATAAAAGTCATTTAATAGAATGAAGAGAACTTAACTTCTACGTAAGACTCTTTATAACCAATGAAGTGCTTTTAGCTGAAAAAAGTTCTCCTTTTGCTTAATTATAGCCAGTATGCCGTATAATTAGTTCACTTATAAATTAGTTCGATCACAGGCCGAATGTTATAATATTTCTTATTAAAAAAAACATGTATAAGGCAATTTGACGAATCAGTCGTTGATTTTTATATGACAATTCATAGTTATGGGCTAGTAGGGTCACTATCATTATACATAACATTTCTGAAAAACGTGAAATTCTATCGCTCAGTATTTCATTAAATGTATTCTGAATTTTTGCATGAACTTAACCAAACAAAATTGATTTAATAAAAGATAAAATAAATGAAAAATGAAAATTTTTACAATACGATATTTGCAGTTACTGATATAAATTGACTAGTTTTATTCGTAGCATGAAAACAGAATTGGAAATAAGTACTTAATAAGTACCTCTTAAAAATGATTGAAAGGTAGTCAAATGAACCCACCAAATTTTTTGACGGAGGGAATCCATGTCCGGTACCCAGGCTAAATGATCCAGATGGACCATCCTATCACCTGTGTTCTATCCCCTGTGTCGCTTGATTAAAATTAAAAAAAAGCAACAACAAAAAATAAATAAATAAAAAGAAAAACGTTTTCACAAATGAAATAGGCTCAAAATTTCAAATCTAATTAATTGTCTTAAAACAAACTCTTTAGCGAAAAAGTAGGTGTCACAAATGTTCCAGCATAAAAATAGTGTTTTATAATAGGATCATTTTTATATTTCACTGACAACTCTGCTCTACAGAAGGCATTATTATAATTTCACAAACACTCCATAGTTTTATAGTGAATCAAGATCACATGTCAATATCATAGTCGATTTAAATGACATATCACAGTAACAGTTACAAATAGTTACATGAAGTACAGTTATCTTCAAAATATGGCAGACATCGGGTAATCAAGCGACCATCAGGTAATGAAGTTTAAATTGCATAGTAAACAGAGTTTAAAATATTATAGAATTAAAATTTAAAATCAGATAACATAACAGATCATAAATTGGATAATTAATAATAATAATAAAATTTAAGGTTTCCTAAGTCAAAAGTGCCGTGCTAGAAATAGCAATAGTAACAACAGGAATGAGTTAGTTTCTGCTATGTATTGTTATGACTACAATCTTGTGTTTGCAAGATTATATGCTTCACAATTCTAACCAGCATCAAGTGCTAAAAAGATAGTCTATATAGCAATAGCATGATAAGCTATATACGAGCATCTTGTGTTTATTTGCTGCTTAAGCTTAAACCAAATAGAGAAGTAGACACATTAACGAACTATTATATGCTTGTTAAATAAGCTATGAAAACATTTTTGGTATGAACAGCCAGCATGATGAGCAATAATTTAATTACTGCTAATATAAGAACTAATGACATATTCAATAATATTATATAAAATATTATATTCAACTAGTGGGTTACGCCCCCTGATCGCTAACACTCGCCAACCCCCGAAAATTGCTACGCAATCTTATATGGTTTGCTTCGCAAACCAATCTCGCTTCGCTCGCTACTAATTTACGTGCATTGCGAATGCGCAAAATTCTAAGAATTCAAAACAATCATTCAAATCCATATAACACTTTTTTTTTAAAAAAAATTACATCTTTTTAGTAAATACTAAGTCATTAAAATAGATTTGAATTCAATTAAATGACATGTAATTCGTTAAACCTATTAGAAATGTGCTATAGCATAAAATCTTGAGATAAAATTTCTAAAACTGATATCTCTTTAAAAATGTTAAAATTTTGGCTACAATTAAGTCTATTAAAAATTGAAATAAGTGAATTACAATGGAAAAACCTGCATAAACAAAACATTATGTTTTTAAAAAATAATAACCATGAAAGATTCACAACTTTGTTAAAAACATAAGTCTTAGAACTTTGACATGCAAAAGAACTAATAACAATAATAAAACAAATAAATTCGTGATATAAATCAAAAATCGTCAAATAATTTCGTAATATATAAATTTGTGAAAAAAAGTGCTTTCGACAAAATACTAAAATGGAGATCTATCGACAAAGACTACTCACTTCTGCCTAGCTTAATAGTATGAGATTGCCGCAGCTGATAGGGTGAATTTCGGAAGAGATCACATTTGGTGAGAATGCTCTCTCTGGTTATTTCAGTTTCCGTTTTTAAAAGCGCTATATGTTGAGCCACCTCAGATAGATTTGGTATGTGACATTTTTAGAGGCAATCATTGGTCGATTTTCTAGCTTTGCCATTCGAGGAGTTGAAATGAGGCTTTTTTTGTCACCGTGTAAGAGAAATATATATATAGATAATACATAATATTATGTTCAATAATACATAATATTAAATCCATTAATATTACTCAGAATATTAAATAATATTCAATCCAACATTTTGACTTATAAAATTATCCTCTATTTGATTACTTAACAACTGGGATCTTTTAGAGAAGGAGCACCTCATACTATTAAGCCAAATTTGAATTGAAAAAATATCGAGTTTTTTTTTTTAAATATAGCAAACATATTGCCTTTTTATCAAAATAAGCTGCAGGCGGCAGCTGGTAGGAAAAAACCACACGAATTAAACAATTTAGATTTTTAAAAAAATAAGTTTAAAAAAATAGAAGCCGAGCTTTATGTAACAATGAACTAAACACATTCTTTAATTTATTTTTAGAATTTTAGCTCCGTAGATAAAACCAATTTCGTTTCCATGACAAAATGGGTTAAAGAAAAAATATATAACTATTGAAACACTTTTATTTAAAACTTTGACAAATTAATACACTTTCAAATTATAAAAAAAATAAACTTCTTTTCTTATTTTACAGAAAAAAATTGTATCAAAGTGGGGAGAGTCATCTCGTCTATATCAACCTTCATCTAACCCCATCATGGAAACAAGTTAACACGGCTTATATACTACTGGAATGGAATTATATTTTTGTAGTGGTAGATACACTACAGTACTCCCCCGCCGGAACTATATGTGTGATAGAATTCGATGAACGGATGCAACTAGTTGATTCCTTGCTGTTTTGGGAGAAACCGGGAGAGCTATGAAAAGATCACCGGACTTTTCTGAATGTTAATCCTGAGAGCTGCATTAAGTTCACGGTTGTAGTCGTTCCAGCGACAGTGTTGTGGTTAGCAGTCGAGGGTATAGAGGCAGACATTGTGTTTGATATTGACTACGTAACAACTGTGCCAGGAGTAGGATAATGTCGCAGTCACAAGTAGAGGGTCAACTCATCAATTTGGAATCCATTCAAGTAGGCGTGTTCAAATCTAATTGGAAGTTTCTGTCAAGGGAGGTAGAGGTGGAGGATCGAAGTAAAGGTGGCGGATGCTCAGCTCCAACGTTACGTAGTCTCGCATTGATTGCGGTTGAAGCCTGGTCTGTAACTGTAAGTTTCGGTGACTGTAGCGCCCGGAGAAGAAGCTCGGCTTGTACGTTGCAACTCTGTTGCGTCCGTGGGGGAGGCGGTGAAAGCTAAGCTCAAACGTTGCGTAGCCTTGCATTGATTGCTTGCTGTTTGCTCAGCCTGTTGAAGTCTTTGCGAGGCTACGAAATGCTTGAGTCGAGCATCCACCACCTCTACCACTGGTGTTACTTAATCATAACGTACAAGCCGATCATCAACTCCGGGCTCTACAGCCCCCGTAACTTACAGTTGCAGGCCGAGCTCCAACCGCAGTCAATGCGAGGCTACGCTGGCTGTTGCTTCCATAGCTGAAGCTTGGCTTTTACGTTGCAATTGTGTAGCATCCGTGGGGGTGGGGTGTATGCTCAGCTAAACGTTACGCGGTCTCGCATCGATTGCGGTTGAAGCCTGGTCTGTAACTGTAAGTTACGGTGACTGTAGCGCCCGGAGAAGAGGCTCGGCTTGTGCGTTGCAACTCTGTTTCGTCCGTGGGGGAGGGGGTGAATGCTAAGCTCAAACGTTGCGTAGCCTAGCATTGATTGCTTGCTGTTTGCTCAGCCTGTTGAAGTCTTTGCGAGGCTACGAAATGCTTGAGTCGAGCATCCACCACCTCTACCACGGGTGTTACTTAATCGTAACGTACAAGCCGATCATCAACTCCGAGCTCTACAGCCCCCGTAACTTACAGTTGCAGGCCGAGCTTCAACCGCAGTCGATGCGAGGCTACGCTGGCTGTTGCTTCCATAGCTGAAGCTTGGCTTTTACGTTGCAATTGTGTAGCATCCGTGGGGGTGGGGTGTATGCTCAGCTAAACGTTACGCGGTCTCGCATCGATTGCGGTTGAAGCCTGGTCTGTAACTGTAAGTTACGGTGACTGTAGCGCCCGGAGAAGAGGCTCGGCTTGTGCGTTGCAACTCTGTTTCATCCGTGGGGGAGGGGGTGAATGCTAAGCTCAAACGTTGCGTAGCCTAGCATTGATTGCTTGCTGTTTGCTCAGCCTGTTGAAGTCTTTGCGAGGCTACGAAATGCTTGAGTCGAGCATCCACAACCTCTACCACGGGTGTTACTTAATCGTAACGTACAAGCCGATCATCAACTCCGAGCTCTACAGCCCCCGTAACTTACAGTTGCAGGCCGAGCTTCAACCGCAGTCGATGCGAGGCTACGCTGGCTGTTGCTTCCATAGCTGAAGCTTGGCTTTTACGTTGCAATTGCGTAGCATCCGAGGGGGTGGGGTGTATGCTCAGCTAAACGTTATGTGGTCTCGCATCGATTGCGGTTGAAGCCTGGTCTGTAACTGTAAGTTACGGTGACTGTAGCGCCCGGAGAAGAAGCTCGGCTTGTACGTTGCAACGCTGTTTCGTCTGTGGGGGAGGGGGTGAATGCTAAGCTCAAACGTTGCGTAGCCTAGCATTGATTGCTTGCTGTTTGCTCAGCCTGTTGAAGTCTTTGCGAGGCTACGAAATGCTTGAGTCGAGCATCCACCACCTCTACCACGGGTGTTACTTAATCGTAACGTACAAGCCGATCATCAACTCCGAGCTCTACAGCCCCCGTAACTTACAGTTGCAGGCCGAGCTTCAACCGCAGTCGATGCGAGGCTACGCTGGCTGTTGCTTCCATAGCTGAAGCTTGGCTTTTACGTTGCAATTGTGTAGCATCCGAGGGGGTGGGGTGTATGCTCAGCTAAACGTTATGTGGTCTCGCATCGATTGCGGTTGACGCCTGGTCTGTAACTGTAAGTTACGGTGACTGTAGCGCCCGGAGAAGAAGCTCGGCTTGTACGTTGCAACGCTGTTTCATCTGTGGGGGAGGGGGTGAATGCTAAGCTCAAACGTTGCGTAGCCTAGCATTGATTGCTTGCTGTTTGCTCAGCCTGTTGAAGTCTTTGCGAGGCTACGAAATGCTTGAGTCGAGCATCCACCACCTCTACCACGGGTGTTACTTAATCGTAACGTACAAGCCGATCATCAACTCCGAGCTCTACAGCCCCCGTAACTTACAGTTGCAGGCCGAGCTTCAACCGCAGTCGATGCGAGGCTACGCTGGCTGTTGCTTCCATAGCTGAAGCTTGGCTTTTACGTTGCAATTGCGTAGCATCCGAGGGGGTGGGGTGTATGCTCAGCTAAACGTTATGTGGTCTCGCATCGATTGCGGTTGAAGCCTGGTCTGTAACTGTAAGTTACGGTGACTGTAGCGCCCGGAGAAGAAGCTCGGCTTGTACGTTGCAACGCTGTTTCGTCTGTGGGGGAGGGGGTGAATGCTAAGCTCAAACATTGCGTAGCCTAGCATTGATTGCTTGCTGTTTGCTCAGCCTGTTGAAGTCTTTGCGAGGCTACGAAATGCTTGAGTCGAGCATCCACCACCTCTACCACGGGTGTTACTTAATCGTAACGTACAAGCCGATCATCAACTCCGAGCTCTACAGCCCCCGTAACTTACAGTTGCAGGCCGAGCTTCAACCGCAGTCGATGCGAGGCTACGCTGGCTGTTGCTTCCATAGCTGAAGCTTGGCTTTTACGTTGCAATTGCGTAGCATCCGAGGGGGTGGGGTGTATGCTTAGCTAAACGTTATGTGGTCTCGCATCGATTGCGGTTGACGCCTGGTCTGTAACTGTAAGTTACGGTGACTGTAGCGCCCGGAGAAGAAGCTCGGCTTGTACGTTGCAACGCTGTTTCGTCTGTGGGGGAGGGTGTGAATTCTAAGCTCAAACGTTGCGTAGCCTAGCATTGATTGCTTGCTGTTTGCTCAGCCTGTTGAAGTCTTTGCGAGGCTACGAAATGCTTGAGTCGAGCATCCACCACCTCTACCACGGGTGTTACTTAATCGTAACGTACAAGCCGATCATCAACTCCGAGCTCTACAGCCCCCGTAACTTACAGTTGCAGGCCGAGCTTCAACCGCAGTCGATGCGAGGCTACGCTGGCTGTTGCTTCCATAGCTGAAGCTTGGCTTTTACGTTGCAATTGCGTAGCATCCGAGGGGGTGGGGTGTATGCTCAGCTAAACGTTATGTGGTCTCGCATCGATTGCGGTTGAAGCCTGGTCTGTAACTGTAAGTTACGGTGACTGTAGCGCCCGGAGAAGAAGCTCGGCTTGTACGTTGCAACGCTGTTTCGTCTGTGGGGGAGGGGGTGAATGCTAAGCTCAAACGTTGCGCAGCCTAGCATTGATTGCTTGCTGTTTGCTCAGCCTGTTGAAGTCTTTGCGAGGCTACGAAATGCTTGAGTCGAGCATCCACCACCTCTACCACGGGTGTTACTTAATCGTAACGTACAAGCCGATCATCAACTCCGAGCTCTACAGCCCCCGTAACTTACAGTTGCAGGCCGAGCTTCAACCGCAGTCGATGCGAGGCTACGCTGGCTGTTGCTTCCATAGCTGAAGCTTGGCTTTTACGTTGCAATTGCGTAGCATCCGAGGGGGTGGGGTGTATGCTCAGCTAAACGTTATGTGGTCTCGCATCGATTGCGGTTGAAGCCTGGTCTGTAACTGTAAGTTACGGTGACTGTAGCGCCCGGAGAAGAAGCTCGGCTTGTACGTTGCAACGCTGTTTCGTCTGTGGGGGAGGGGGTGAATGCTAAGCTCAAACGTTGCGTAGCCTAGCATTGATTGCTTGCTGTTTGCTCAGCCTGTTGAAGTCTTTGCGAGGCTACGAAATGCTTGAGTCGAGCATCCACCACCTCTACCACGGGTGTTACTTAATCGTAACGTACAAGCCGATCATCAACTCCGAGCTCTACAGCCCCCGTAACTTACAGTTGCAGGCCGAGCTTCAACCGCAGTCGATGCGAGGCTACGCTGGCTGTTGCTTCCATAGCTGAAGCTTGGCTTTTACGTTGCAATTGCGTAGCATCCGAGGGGGTGGGGTGTATGCTCAGCTAAACGTTATGTGGTCTCGCATCGATTGCGGTTGAAGCCTGGTCTGTAACTGTAAGTTACGGTGACTGTAGCGCCCGGAGAAGAAGCTCGGCTTGTACGTTGCAACGCTGTTTCGTCTGTGGGGGAGGGGGTGAATGCTAAGCTCAAACGTTGCGTAGCCTCGCATTGATTGCTTGCTGTTTGCTCAGCCTGTTGAAGTCTTTGCGAGGCTACGAAATGCTTGAGTCGAGCATCCACAGCGAAGTCTTTTGTGCAAATGCTTCCTGAAGAGTTTAAAGTTCCACAAGTATCCAGTACCCAAGCGTTGGATATGCCTCAAGGGAATGACGAATCTCAAGGGAATGAGGAACTCAAGGGAATGTTGGATGGAGCCCAAGTGCTTTGTGATGAAACAGAAGTGTTGGATATGCCTCAAACGTTAGATGAAGCAGAAGTGTTGGATAAGCCTCAAGTGTTTATTGAATCAAAAGTATTGGATGTGCCTCAAGTGTTTGTGGAATCTAAAGAGCCCCAAGGCGTGTTTTTTAATGTGGATTTTTAACTCACTGCACCAAAGGAGGATCAAGAATGGGATAACATCCGAGACTTTTTATACAATTTTTCGGTCTCTTTGGAGACTTTGGATTTACGTACAGTTGTGATACCCTTTTGGAAAAGACAGTATCCATTTAATCCTGGAAACCCCTTGAATCAATAAAAAAACAAAGGAAACGCATATATAATGTAAATATCGCATTGTATTGAAAGTATTGTGTTGTATTGTAAATTTGAATGTATTGTATTATAATATAAATAAATAAAACCCTGGGGTTTACTTTTTTTTCAATACTGTTTGTCATTCTTTAAGATTTCATTTCTTGTCACATGACCAAGCAGGATGTCATAACATTTTGTGGACAATCAGAATGCCGCACGTCATAACTCTTCATCCTTTTTCGCGTACAAAAGGGGATTCCATTCATCACACCATCTAATATGTTTAGTCTCTCTAAGATGGATCAGCTCATGAGAGAATAACTCTCATCATTACAGATTTTACTGACAGAACATAATTCTCGAATGTTTTCTATTCATGGCGCATACTGTCTCAGAAAAACATGTGAGCATGTTTTTCTGAGGCGAAGATATGTAAAAGTTTTTGTCAATGTCAAAAAGAATATCACATCTCCCAAGATTATGAATATAGTCTAGTACCGTGTGAATTTTTGTTGTTGATGAAGAGATTGGAGTCAATCGACATGCAACTCTCAATTTTTACCTGCAATTTGTCTGACAGAACCTAAAAACCTTACTATTACTTTAAATTCACTTCAAATGCTTTTAAGTAAACCCAATAACTTACTTCATTTTCACGCATTTAATTAAATAAATCAATTTCAAAATTCATAAGTTGTCTTTCACCCTTCAAGTTTTACAAGGCAGCCGAAGCACCTTCGTTTTGACAACACGTTCGTTGTTAAAGCGGCTTCCTATATTTCGCGGATAGGATATCAGTTAGATCTCAGTAAATCAAATAATAAATATATCTAAGATGACATCACTTCATTTACTGGAAATTCATTAATGATCAATCAGTTACAGGCGCAACCAATAGGAATACGTTCCTGTTAGGATAAGAATACGAATCGTCTAATTAGGATTAGTGGAAGTGAATATTGATTGAATGATAGTGGAACACTGATCTAGTTGAGCCTCTAACTTGGACATCTGTATTTAAAAGAAGAACGTTTTAGTTGTTAGCAAATTCAGCCCTGAATCTAGCTATCTGTGATTTAAATTTTGGTTGATAAAATTATTAAAAAGTGGCAAAAAACTAAACCTTTTTTATACTTCACTACCATTTTAAATAGGTTTTTATTATTTTATATTTTTGTAAATGTACAAAACAAAATCGAGTTTTAATTAGTTTTTATTTCGAAGCATAATATCGAGAAAATATTCTTAATTTATGATGACACTAGAACGCCACCTACTCCGTACTTTGAAACCATTAGCATTTTTTAAATCATTCGACGAATATTTCGGATAATTCAAACTGTTAATTTTGAAAAAGTTAGTGTTGAATAATATGTAACTAAACTTATTTCAGATAAATAAATGTCTAATACTCCTAAGAAAGTCATAAAACCTAGAGGTAGAAAAGAATTTGGCGACAAAAATTAGTGAGAAAACTTCTTTGATAATAAAAAATAAAGAAAAAAAATACCCTTTATCTTCAACAAATTATCTAATAAATAACCGTTATCCCCATTTATATCTAAAGTAAAATGTATTGCTTTAAAACAATGAATCTTTCTGGTTGTAATTGTAAAGCTATTTTTCATTAAAAGCGCAACATAAAAACTGTATTTATTATTATATTCATGTTGAGAGCAAAAAAAAATATTGTTTTAAATAATATTCCACATAAGTGGAGTAAATATGAAGAAGAAAAACACAGTTGTTATTGATTTAAATATACATGCGTTTGAAGGCCAGAGAAAAGAAATATGTGTGCGCATGTTTGTTTTATTGATGTTAAAATAAGTAAGTCATAATACTACTTTCTTTTTAACTATTTTACTCTTCTTCGGTGTTTCGTTTATTTTTAATTATTAAAAAAATTATTATTTTTATGTATTCGCATTTATAATAAGATTATTTCCATATTTTATCTTATATGTATAATATATGTTCGCATCTATAATGAGAATATGTCTGTATTTTCTCCTATATGTGTATAGAATAAAAACGCATTGAGACCGCGTGTTTATTTTAATATCAAAACAATTAACTTATATTTCATTTTTTTCATGTCTGTTTTATTTTGTTCGATATTTTGTTAAGTTGAATTTTTTTGACAATGCATATAAAAAAAATATTATTTCTGCGTGTCTTTAATGTGATTATATTTTTATCCTATGAATTTTCCTATTTTTCGTTGTAAATAATTCTACTATGCAGAATGAAAAATAATATTTCACTTCGGTGTTTCTTATGTTACGTTTTTACTTTATTAATTAATTTTTTTACTGTCAGTTAAATAAAATTTTTAATAATATTAATAAATTTTTTATAATATTTCATCCAGAGGGTATAAATGATTTAAACGTATTTTTGTGGCACAGGAAGAGGAATCGATCTAACAGTACTAAATGTATACGGCAGTACATAATCTAGAATAGCGGTTAAAATGCTTAATTTTTTTTTTTTTTTTTGGTCGTATGCCTGTTTTTAGGCAGTGGGGGTGCGATTATTCCTTTTTTCAGTGGCGCTATCTATGGCCAGGAATTTTACTTTTGCCACGCCATTCACACAACCGCAACCCGTTTATAGGGCGGGTCACATTCACACACAAAGGAGAAAGGACATAGAACACACAGAGAGAGAGAAAGAAACATCCATGCCTTGCCCGGGATTCGAACTCAGAACCATTATGATGCAAGGACAGTTCCCTGCCCCCTACACAGGCCGTTCGGCAAAATGCGTAATAACACTTTCAAGTTACTATTAGTGATTTATTTTTGTGGCGAAACTTAAAAACCACTCTTGTGCTATATACATGGAAAATATAATTTATGAAATTCAAAATAACCTTATGATTGGTAAAAATATGTTTATATTAATATGCAATTTCAATAATAAAATTTCCTAGAATATTTAGGCTGTAAGAAATTTCTAAGATTCCGTTCCGATTTTGGAATCGTATTATTATTTAAACTCAGTTGACCATCCTTTATTTTGTTATCCATGACTATGTTAACTGAATGAAAATGACAGTATAGTCCAAAGGGTCATGCCATCAGCCAAGCTCAAAGCTAAGTGTTATTTTAATTGTGTTCAATGGATTCTAAGTTCTGGAAAAAGTTGGAAACATAGCATATCAAAATAATAAATAACGATATAAATACTTTTAACTCTTTTAATGAAAAGAAATATGCATGATAAAATAGGCAAAAATACTTATTATTAAAATTTTCTTATGATTTTTAGGTTTGGGTTCTTGAATTTAATTTTAAATTCAAGTAAATGTTAAACTAAAGGAAACATCAAGAATATAATAGAAATATGGAAAATATAGGTATGAATTTTTTTATTTCTTCTTTTCCGATATTTTAAAATCTTTGATATAAAAGTATTTTTAAGCATCATTCTTGATCAAATGATAAAGTTTCAGTTACAACACCTTCGTGCAGCTGAGGCACTCTAGTCGGTCTTTTACTGTAATATCCCCTTACAGCCGAATTTCGTCACACTTTTCTAACAGGCATGTCCCGCATTGATGCTTGCCGTTATTTCACACAATGTTGCTTTTCTGTTAGCATCAAGGGTTCTACGCACGTATCGACGCATTCGGCTATTAAGTGCAGGTGGTCGGTTACCACGTTGTCCACGGCCGAAATAAGGTATTCTTGAAACTACAAATCTAAGAGTGTTGAATTTTGTCACAATTTCCGAAATGGAATGTCCCATGCTTCTATCTTCAACTACTATTCCTCGTTCATAGTTTGTTAATTTTCATCTTGCGGTCATATTTACATCAGAAACATTCTCAGATAACTTGAAAACAAATATAATTTCAGGCAGAGCACTACCTATGCAGGGTGTCTCAGTTAAGCGTTTCAGAACTTTTAAGAGGGGTAGGGGGCATCCTGACTACTCGAAATCATATAGCAATGTGGGGTCGGAAATGCATTCCTGAAGCGGTGACGTACACAGAAGCACCATAAAGAAAAGAGACCGTAAGTGAAAAATCGCTATAATAATACATTGAAAAAATTATATGGCCTCCTCGGTCACCCGACCTATCATGTCTTGATTTCTGGAGTCATATGAAAACACTGGTTTATGGCACCCCTGTTCATAATGCTGGTTGCAAGAATCGCAATAGCTGCCTGCGAGATATGCCTGGAATAATGTTCGAATGTCCATGCGCCGGAGATGTGAGGTGTACATTGTAGCCAGTGGCAGAAACTTCGAACACTTACTCTGGCCCATGCACCATATAATTTTTTCAATGTACAATTATAGCGATTTTTCACTTACGTCTCTTTTCTTTATGGTGCTTCTGTGTACGTCACCGCTTCAGGAAAGCATTTCCGACCCCACATTGCTATATGATTTCGAGTCGTCAGGATGCCCCCTACCCCTCTTAGAAGTTCTGAAACACTTAACTGAGACACCCTGTATACATATTTTACACGCGATACTTCTGTCATATGTATATTTGCATATTGCTCTCCCATGACTTATGTCACCTCAGTGTATGATATTAAGAAAATTTAAAACAGGATCAAAATGTAGTTTCTGGTGTGACAAAAAGGATTTGTAAGCTTTTTCCTCGTAAGCGATTTTATTAGCTCGTAAGTATTTGCGATTACATTGTCAACGAATACTTCATCAGAAGATTGAATTGAGCTGAACAAACTTGTGTTTAAAAATAAACCTTATACTAATCTAGATGTAAGGCATTTGTCACCTGAAGACAAAAGCTTCATGCATATAAATTTTTTTCGAGCGTGAAAACCCTATGCCAATCTCGATTTGAAGTTGTTTTATTGAAGGTTGTTTAACATGGCCCAGAATGAGGGCAAGTGGAATAGAGCCAGATTAACACAGACAGAGTAGTAACGATACGCTCTAGTAGCTATAGTTTTAGAGTAAACGATTAGCAGCATTTAGAAATATTAGTTAGCCTCAAAAAGGCTTAAATAAGCTTTTAAAATCATTGCATTGACATCGGTTTCAAAACGTCAATGCGTGCTAGCGCAACTTATCCCAGTAGAAATTGTTCTTAACGAGTTTGGCATAGTGTGATTATCCTCACAACAGGATATATGTCTTTAATCGTAAATGAAAAATACCTAAAAGCTACTAGTGTGTTTCATTAAATAGATTATATGGAGCCGCGGTAGCTCAGGGAATGGATCGTTCGCCTCCCAGTGAGACGACCCAGGTTTGAATCTCAGGGGTGGCTTATTGCTAAGAATTCTGCTTCCAGCTCGCACCAACCACAGTGATGGTGTAAATTATCCTCAGTGATAGACGGATCATGGATTTTAATTTTCTTACCGCCAGGTTGACCCTGGAGGTTTTTGTTCTTTTTCTCTTTATGTTACGCAAGTGCTGGTTAGTACCATCGAAAAGTCCTCCACGAAAGCTAGACTGTCCCAATGTTTGAGTCAGGAGTTCCCTTGTCTTCAGAGTAGGGATCAATATTACATGGCCACAGAGTTGAACATTGATAGTCGTAAACTCGGAATTGCGTCGGCTTTTCAACGCCGGTTATAAAATAAAAGGAATTATATGAAATAGCCACTTACCGTTATATACTACCTGTGCCTAAAACAATTATAAGTTCCATTCTAGAGAAAAATTAATTGTATTTCTGAAGGAAAATTTAATATTTTTTATGTAAATTTTCTCAAAGGTAGCTTAATGGATGAACACAATAATACGGCAAAAATAGTTCAAATTAAAACCTAAAATCTGAGCATATCCTATTTTTTCCGAACTCTAACCTGCTGAGTTATTTCTTCTATAAACTAAATGCAGAACTTATATCTTTTAGGACAAAAACGAAGTGGAGAGATAACTTATAAGGTACAATGTAAGAAAGTGAAAATAGAGTCTTCAAGAAACGTATGTTATATAGATTATATATCTCAACCACCTACTTTAGAAAGTATAACTCTTACGTCAATAGCAATAAGACTGTGGTTTGAACCCGATAGAAATGAGGACGTAAAGCAGCATTCTATGCGCTATGGATCTGAAATTATATGCACCGGACCGAGAGAGGCTTATCATAAATTGGAAGAACTGAGAAATTAGCAGATCTTCGCTTGCCTGATCTAGTAAAAATCAAAGTATCTGATGTCATCAGACCTATTGGATTGCAGTTGCTGAAATGTTTCGATTCGAATGACGATGAATATTGCAAAGTTAAAGATCTTTTTGAAAAACATTGCACAGTTTATTGGACAGGCATCATCGATAAACGTAGATCACTTGTAGAACTGATCAATAATGAAAACCAAGAAAACATTATTTGTCAACAGTGGCGTACGCAAGGGAGGGGTTTAGGGGTTTAAACACCCCCCTTGAGCTCGGACAAAATGGCAAAAATAAAAATTTTTGTAGAAATTATGCGAGCTATTATTTTGTAAGACTATAAATTTTTATGTGCCTTATACCTACTTTTTTTTCTCATGGTATTTCTCAGAATACAGAAAAAACATCTATATTACATAAAACGCTAATACGTACGTATGTATATACGTATGTATCAATAAAACCGATGATATTTCTTTTCTCGCGCTGGCAACTGTTTTCATTTTTAATTGATTGGATTCGGCGCGCAAGAGCACGTAGTGAGCAACCAGATAACAATAACCAGAGTGAGCATTATCAGGTTGTTCAATTCAGATTCATGCACTAAAAACATGACAATATTTAATTTAAACTCAATTAGGAATTAATTAATTAATTGAAGTGAGAATGCTTTAAAAGGCCGCTGTTGAATTCATATTTTTCTACTGGGAGCTACCTAAACGTCTAAAAAACGTTTAAGTGTTTGTATTGAATGCATTGAATTTTTTTTATATTTCGCGTTTATTTACGCATTGAATTTTCACGCTTTAAAATGCAGAATATTAGTGAAGCAATATTTGATAATTTATTTTGCTAATATGTTTCTTATTTAGCTAATGTTTTGATTTTTTCACCATGTACAATCTAAATAGCTAATATACTTTTTTTAAAAGCCAATAAGAACATTGATAGAATTCTTCTACATAAGTACAATACTATGTCTTTGATGATAAAATACTATGTCTTTGATGATAATATATTATGTCTTTGTGCTAGAACATTGTGTTCATTGGCGAGCGAGCGCAGCGAGCCATGGTTCACGGCGTGAACCACATAGGATTGCTTAGCAATTCTCGGGGGTTGGAGAGCGTTAGCGAGCAGGGGGCGGAGCCTCCTAGTTTACTGTAATAGGGTTGTACTTTTGAAACCAATTCACGATATATATATATATATATATATATATATATATATATATATATATATATATATATATATATATATATATATATATATATATATATATATATATATATATATATATATATATATATATATATATATATATATATATATATATATATATATATATATATATATATATATATATATATATATTTGCTGTTCTTGGATCTTTAGGATGTCAAAAGGCAAAAATTTATCAATTTTTAATTACTTTGAGAAAAAATCACGACCTGAAATTAGTGAGCTGACAGCATCTGGTACCAATGTTGGTTAAATGTTGTCAAAATGTCAAAATTGTCCAGCTGTCTAAATTAGGGAAATAATAGTACTTTATTACAGACTCGAATTTCTTTCAGTAATTTCCGAAAATTATGAACACCCCCCTTGAAAAAATTCTGCGTACGCCGCTGTTTGTCAATTGTATGAGTTAGCGTGTAAATACTGTTTAGAGGAATATGTTTTCTCATTATGGGAAAATATACCACTCGATAAAAAAATTACATACATCTCAGGCGAAAGAGCAACTTTATACAACCATTATGGTTATGATATGATAGATTATTGGACTGCTTACAGTCTGTTAAGTAAGATTAAGAAGACTGATCATCGTAATATCTATGACTGTAATTTCAGCATTCATCACAACATGGTTACGTTATCAATTTTTGTTTGTAATGTATTTAGTCTCCGATATTTTTGGCACAAATTGACTGCTGAACAGAAAGAAGCTAATATAGAAAATTGGTTAGAACAAATTATACAAAAATATAATAGAGTATTGAGTAGAAGATATGAATACCAAAACTGTGGAATTGTTTAGAAAAATTTGGCGTAGAAGTCCAGTAAGACTAAAAAACGCATGTTTGCCAGTCATTGTAAATGGATGTCACGCCATTCGTAACTTGCTTTCTGTTGAAGACTTGGAAACAATCAATTTAGTACTAAGTAGTTTCTCAGCCAATGATAAAAAGGAAGTAATATTTAACCTAATCGGAAGTGAAGAGCTGCGGAAGCTTCTATATCTAAGTAAATTCACTCTGCTTGATTCTTTGGCAAAAAATACCCTTCCGTCAGATTGTGATATCAAACGTTTCAAAGAAAGTTTGGAACAGAAATATGGAGACGGACTGTACCATGAATGGATTCTTGGCAAGAATTTTCAAGCAGTAGACGAAATGTTAAAGTGGGTTATTCAAACTACTGAAGAGATTGAAAGCTTTAAGAAAAATAGACTTAATAAGTTTTCAATATACGCATCATTAGTATGCTTGGGTGGTTTTGGAATTATTGACTGATTTATGAATTGGTGTTTTAAAAGTGTAGATGAAAGTAATAATTTTAAACAATCATACGTACGTAATTCTACGGCATGCATACAATTATCACAACGATTAGGTTATTCCGGTGAAAACGGGTGGGATTTTTTTGAGGAGTTTTTAAAATACAGCTCATTTTCTACGGAGATAGTTGCAAATTTTAAAAAATTATGCCTGGAACAAATAGCAAGTTTAGTAGATCGCTATTATTTCGAATTTGCTATGCATCTTTTACACTGGTGCTTGGATTCTTCCAAAGAAATCAAGGAATTTAAGAATGAATTGTTCCTGTCCAATGAAGGAAGTAGAATTATTTTTTATGAAATTGACCGAAAATATCCTAACTGGAACAACGTGAAAAACAATTTGAAATGGTTTTCACCGCTTTCAAGAAAATCAGTCGACTCTTTAAAGCGGGATCTTGAAGATGAGGAATTTTCTGAGGATGGATATGGTTATTCTCCTGCTAACAAAAAGAAGTTTTTCTTTCATGTACTTGATAATTTCAAAGCGTGTAACAGTACTTCAGATAGTGATAGCAGTTCTGGCGATGACAGAGAATTTATGGAGATATTGAACGACGCAGTAGGTGATGATAATGATGTTAATGAAGATAATGACGATGATGATGAATACAAAAATGATTTTAGCGTAAATATTGATCAATTAATTGAATTTGCTGGAGATTTGACGGACATTGACATTAATTGCATAGACACTGAAGATTACCTCAGCACCACCGACGATGAGCAAAATGCCGCTGATGGTAATATTAGTACCATGATGTGAAAGTTTTCTTTTTCGTTTAAAATGTGAAATGTTTGAAAAATAGACTTCATAAATTTTGCGGGTCTATTAGGTTTTCATTTTCTAAAGTTATAGAAGAAAATCTGAATAGAACGGTAGTTTTAAGAAACTTCATTTCCCACATGATTATGGTAAAAACCGAAATTTTTTCTGAATGGCTTTTTTTTCTTTAGGCTTGAGAAAAAAATTCTTTTAAACGTTAAATTCATTCCACAAGTAACTTAAAAATAGTATTATTAACACTTTGACGCAGACGGAACATCGGTGTACCTTTTATATATTTCTTTCTGACACTCTTAATTGCAAACAAAAAATTTTTTGGTGTTTTTGCAATTATAAAAAGAAACAGTCTAAAGGTAACTAAAAAAATGTGTTCGATTATCTGAACTATATTTGCATTAGAATATTAAGTTTAAGAAATTAGGTTAAGAATTTTCCATTCTTATTCAAAAACTTATCAATAATTAATTTTGTAGATTAAAGAAATTCATTGATGAGTAACTGTTTCTTTTATATCTAAACAACTGCAAATTTTAAGAAAAATATTGTTTTGAACCTTTAACACAGAAAAAGACAACGGTGGTTTATGTTGTATTTCATAGTCATAAATTATTAAAATGCTAAAGATAGTATTTTCCACTTATTTTCACCTAAATTCACACCAAAATAATGAAAAAAGTATGAAAAATGTGATTAATTAAAATTCTGCTTAAATGTTTAATACTTTCAAGCATGATGAGCAATGGATTGAAAGAATTAGTGCAAATATGTTACAAAAAATATACATGTTTTTTAAACGAAATGTTTTCGCAAAAAAGCCTTAAAAGAATTCTAATAATCATAAAAATAATACTGTCAATGAATGAAAGAAATTAATAAATAACTAAATAAAACTATAACATTGAAAAAGTAAATTAAAAAATTGTAACTACAATTGTAAAATTGTTTATCTCAACACACCGAAAACAGTGGCAACTGTACACCAAGATTTTTTTACAGTGTATCTGACAAAAAAAAAAAAAAAAAAAAAAAACTACAATTGAAACTATTTCACTTAAATTATACGCTACTCTACAATTTTTTTTTTCGCACGAGTCCCCAAAAATTAAATCTGAAAATGTGAAATTTCTTTTCTATTTTGTGCTTGTGATTATTTAATATAATATTGAATTTCATCGATATTTTAAAAAAGTGACAGGAGAAACTATTTAATTGAACCATACGTTACTCTAACACTTTTTACGTTAGAGGGGTCCAACATTTAAGTTCTTGACTGTGAATGTTTTCATTGGCCTACAGAAATGATTGAACACCCTCCGTACTCACCTGACATGAGTCCTTGTGACTACAACTTCTTTCATAAGCTCAAAGATCCCCATTTGAAGCTTACGATTTTTGATTTATCATCTGTGATCAGAGCAAAAGAGCACTTCAACGCTGTCATCAGCAAATAATATCTTACCAATGGTAGTCTTACGGTTTTCTAACCCCTGGGAAAAGGCAAAAAGAGTTTGCAAAAAGGCAAAAGTTAAAAAGACTTTGCTGCAGGCTATATTGAACGAATATAATGAATTTGCTAGTATGTTCTGTAAAAAAATATTCCGTGCATGTTGCCATTAGGTTTTTTTACAATGTTCGTATATTTTTTTTCACTGACTGTACTAAACAGTATACGTACTAAAACAATTACTAGATATTTTTATGGAATTTCACAATTTATAGAAATTTAGTGTCCTATTTGGGTTTTGAATATAATTGGGGCCAGATTTACCGTCTCTTTTTTTCTTTCAAATCATAATATTTTTTTTCTATTAGTGGGACCAAAAAGTTATGTCGTTTCGGCGCATTAAATATTAGTTTGTTTTATAAACTAATTAATTTTTTTCGATTCAACTGCGATTTGGCATTGAAAGGGTTTTGCTAACGAGGATGAATAGAATATTGATAAAAAAATGTAATCTTGATAACAAATATCAAATACACAGAAACGACATTACTTTCCGGTCCACATAATATATAAGTTAAAATTTTGGAAATAATAAAATGTTTATAAAGCTGGTGGTGCTTTATTACAACATACATAATATTTCATGGTTAAATTACTTCTTTTGTTTCATTTTAAAATAATAAAATTTTATCATTTGATAAAATTATATTATTTTTCTAAATATTTTTTACATAATCATGTATTTTTTAAAACTTTTTTTAGTATTTTTAAATAATAAATTTTCTTAACAAAATTTTCTACTTTAAAATTTTTGAAATAACATGTATTGCTTTATTAGAATTTATAATTATTGGTTATGGTTACATTGCTTTAATTTTCATCGCTTTTTTCATTATCCCCCAAAAATGCATAAGCATTTATTTATCTTAAAATATTTTATTAAAGAATAAAAGAAAAAGGAAGTATAAAGTATTGTATATTATATCAATGAATAATGATTGCTTTACAGTTTTTAAATTTTTCAAAGGTCAGACTATTTAAAATAAAATTCTTCCAGCGGCCCCTCAGGGACTTTTTAAATCTCTTAATCAAAAAGAATTACAAGGTCTTTAATTAGTATTCAGATTAATTAATCTTTAATTTCGTTGGAATTTATTCTTTCTTAATGATATTTGATCATTAATAGTTTTTTTATGCTTTGAAAACCAGATAATTAACATTCAAGATAAGTATCCTTTTATAAACCACAAGTGAATATGAAAATAAAAATAAACAAATATCAGTATAAGTTTTTTTAATCTTTATTCTTGCTTAATTAGGACTCAATATTTTTAAAATTCTTAATAGAAATATTTATTTACTTCAGAGAGAAAAATAAGAGGAATATGCTAAGCGGTTTACCAAATTTTTTTTTCAAACAAAATATTTTCCTAGATTAAATCTTGTAATCCGACCGACATCGCATATTAATCAAGAAGTTTCCATTTCTGAAAGACTTTAAGTACGTCATTAAGATGGTTATTTTTAAAATTTTCAAATGAAACTATTTGAATTTGTAATAAAGAGTAATGTTCTCTCGATTATTTAAAAATTGAGTTAATTTAAAATGATTTCATATTATCAGATTGAGTTTTAATGTCTAGTGACATTTCTCCAATAAAGAAAGGTCAATCAATTATGTTGATAAGCTCAATCAATTATGTCAGCGTGTTCTACCAATTATGCAATAGAGTCAATAAATGAAGGTTAATAAAAATTAATAAATTATTAACAATAAATCATTGTTGTTATTGTCTACAGCTGTTACAAACTTGGGGGAAGGGATGTATAGCACATCAAAATTACACATTGCAACTTAACCCGTATCGGAAAACGTCATCATATGTTGTTAATACTTCCTACCCATGGAGAAGCTATTCATGTGAATTAGAAAGTGTACTTTTATTTACATTTATTACTTCAATTATTTATAAAGTTTATGTTTAAGAATTGTCATTGTAGAAAATTGTATTTAAATGAGGCCTGATCTGTATTTTAATGATTTGGTGAATTAGTTGACAAGTTGACCGCCAAAATTTAATTACAATAAAGCAGCTATTTCCAAGTCTGCTTAAATCCAATTTTTGAAAATAATTATAGTAAAGCATTGAAGAGAGTTGCCTAAATTGAAACATTTAAATTTTTATTAGTTACAGATCACAGACAATTACATTTGAAATATTTTAATAACAAAATATAGTCATTCAGCTAGTTAGATTATTTTTTATGGTAATAATATTTGTGAAATTTAATTGTTTCCTCAAGGTCTGCCAGTGGTACGATTTAGAAAACCGGTTGCCTAATTCGTACCACCTGCTCCCTAAATTGTACCGCCCTCTAAAATATTGAATATTTATGATTAAGTGAATGAGTATACCATATGTGACCCACAACAGTTGTTCAATAGCATTCTAAGAAAAGTGATATTAAATTCTTGAACCGTTATTGGTACTTTATTATAAGTCTATAAAATGTTAAGAAAACATGATGTTACATGCTGCAAAGTTCAAGTGAGACTTTTATAAAAGCTACTTTTTAAAATTGCGATAATTTATTTTCTTCATTTACTTTTAAAGAATGTGGAAATTGGTTCGATTGGAGAACATGGAAGGTGCTGGGAGAGCTTGGTCAATGAAATCTCATTGCAATCCAATAATTACTAGATCACTACGTGACTAGCCAAAAGGCTCATCGCTTAAATGTTTTTCATAATTTTTTCCATCCTTGAAAGAGCAAAATAAATCTCGTAATAAGGATATTAATCTCATTATAAGGATATTTAAACATTAAATTTACTGAAATAATTTTGTTTCTTTTCGAACGATTCGCGTACAAAATGAGGTTTACAGCTGTCAAAAATCAGCTTAGTTTAAGGTTGGCTCATCTGTATAGTTAAATCCTTTTAAACAGTGTTCTCAAATGCTGAAGTCTAATCGTGAAGTCGACAGCCTGTAGAGTTAAACTCTTTTAAACAGTGTTCTCAAATGAAGTCTAATCGTGAAGTCGACAGCCTGTATAGTTAAATCCTGTTAAACAGTGTTCTCAAATGCTGAAGTCTAATCGTGAAGTCGACAGCCTGTATAGTTAAATCCTTTTAAACAGTGTTCTCAAATGCTGAAGTCTAATCGTGAAGTCGACAGCCTGTAGAGTTAAATCCTTTTAAACAGTGTTCTCAAATGCTGAAGTCTAATCGTGAAGTCGACAGCCTGTATAGCTAAATCCTTTTAAACAGTGTTCTCAAATGCTGAAGTCTAATCGTGAAGTCGACAGCCTCCATCGCGAGAAAACAAATTTGGTAATATGTGAAAGTAAGTTTAGAAATAGTTGACGTTGATACATTCAGTAGTTGAAGTTTATGCGTTGCTCCTAAATCGCATCGGTAGTTTGGGTGAAGTACAGTTTAAATGGCTTGAAACTTGACCCGTGCAGTATTTGAAGTTGATACGATATTAGTAGATTAGTAGTTTGTGTAGTTTTAGAGTATCTCTTGAAAAAAATAAAAACGAAACATAGCTTGATACTGTTAACATGATTTTGATATTAATTAAGAAAGACATTAATAAATGACGCAACTTTGCTGTATCTCTTGGCCATTTTTCGAAGAAAAATAAACGAATCCTAGATGGATGTAGTTACCATGACTTCATTGCTAATTAAGAAAGATTAATAAATAACGCAACTTTTCGGTACATCTTGCAAAAAAAGAAAAAAAAAACGAAACGTAGCTCGATACAGTTGACAAAATGTTGATGCTGACTAAGAAAGACATTAGTAATTTACACAAATTTGTAGTATATTTTGGCTGGTTTAAAAAAAAATCGAAACGTCGCTCGATTCAGTTAACGCAATTTTGATACTGATTAAAAGAGCCATTAGTAATTAACGAAACTTTGCAGTATCTCTAGGAAGGTTTTTTTAACAGCTGACATAATTTTCATGCTGATTAAGAAAATCATTAATATATGACACAACTTTGTATTTCTCTTAGCTGGTTTAAAAAAAAATAAAACGTAGCTTGATACAGTTAACATAATTAGATGCTGATTAAGAAAGACTTTAATAATTGATCTAACTTTGGAGTATTTTTTTGGCTGGTAAGAAAAAAACGAAATGTATTGCAGTCAGGTAATATGATTTTGGCTCTGAAAATGAAAGCCAGATTTGATAGAAACGTAGGTAAGTGTGGTAGCTGATTCCTCTATCATTTTTAAGAAACCTTAATCAGCATAATTTTAAAGCTCTCAAAATAATTTTCAGACATGTTAACTGAAGGAATTATCTAACTCGCTTCTATTTATTTGGTTCCATTTAACAAATTGCACTTATAAAATGAAACATAAGTGTTGTTAATCTATAAAAATTATAAAACTAGACATTTACGAAAATAAAGAGAAAAAAAAATATTTATTCTGAAAGGATATTGATTATTCAAGTAACTTAATACAATAATTTCCTTGATAATTTACATATAATCTAATTAAATAAATCCAATTTACATTTAAAATAAATTTAATTAAATAAATCTAATTCACATTCAAAACATGTCAAATTACATTCATATTTATCTTAAAATATAATAAAATTTGAAGTATATATGCCACACAAACTTTTAGATAGATTCTATAACTATTGTTACGATTTCCAAAGAGTATTATTGTTTTTAAAACAAAAGCCAGTTTCTAATTTTATATATTTAAATTACTTTAAGGAAACAGTGGATCTTTAAAATGATTTTTTCATTTTATTTTGATGCTAGAAAACTTATATGATACTAGCTTATACCATTTAGCTTATTTTGATGCTCATTTTTGGTGTGTAAAAAATATATTTAAAAAAATTTAGATTTTAATTAAAATATACTTTTAAATATAACTAAAAAAAAGTCAGGAATTACATATATTAAAAATTAATTTTAGTTTATTAAAGAATTTGTGGTCATGAAAAAGTTTTAGAACATACTTTCATTTACTTGAATTGATTTCAAAAATATATGATTACATACATATAAAATCATAAAATCTTAATATTTCATAATTTGTAAAAAGATAAACTTTCTTTTTCAAAATATTTTCAGTTTAAGTTTTAATTGTTGAATTTATTTCAAGTAACATTTGTTGTAAACCTTATTTATGAACAAAGAATTTAAAAATTAAAATATTTTGAAAAAAAGAAAAAGAAAATAATACTTTTTTAATGGCAAATTAAGTCATTTAATTAATTAATATCTTATAAATTTTTAATGTTTTTAAATAAAATATTGCATATAAAACTCTATGAATAGTTAAAGTTTACACAAAATTAATTAGATTTCTAGCATCAATATATATAATAAAATATTAAAAGTGAATTCAGATTAAAAATGGTTAATTTTAGGATTTTAAAGGTCCACTGTCCGCATTCTCTTGGAATGAAAAATAATGATGCATAATATCAAAAATGAAGTTTCGAATGTGACTTAATTATTTGCTTCAAGTTGTTTCAAAAAATATCCTAAATATTATTTCCTATTTATTACCAAATACAAATATATTCCTTTTTAAGAGATTTTTGATCAACTGAATTAATTAAATTAACCTCTTTAGTTCATCGAGTTTACTTAACGAACGAAATAAAAATGAAACTATTCTCTTAATTTCCCTTTTTTATGACAAGTATAAGCCAATCTTGAAATTTAATTATCAGAAACTTGATATTCTTGCAAATATGTTTAAGCGATTGATTTTTCTCAGTCAAAACACATTTTAATCAACTAAGTAAATAGCATTTTACCAAATTACTCGCTTCATAGAAAGAATAAGAGATGATTGATTTTTATAGAAAGTTATTAAAACGTAGAATATTTTAGAAAATCTCAGTTACCTAGAAAATGAAAGAGGAACATCACCGTGGTATACTTTTAAAAAAGTTAAAAAAAGTAAGCGATTTTTTTATTGTTGGTTATTTTGGGTAAATTTCAAACATACGTTGGCGCATGTTTGTTATTTTCACCGGAAAAAACTTATTTCTTCCAAGAACTAGATAAAAACGAAAAAAAAATCCGAATGAAATGAAAGAAACTGAATTTGAAATATACAATTTTTCAGCACGAAATAAAAGTTCTTAGTTGATTACCTTAGTACAGTGTTTCCCAAACTTATGACTTCTTTGTACCCTTTCTAAATTTTCGTAACGCTGTTTTACCCCTAATAAAAAAGAAAATAATGTAATTTTTACTATAAAAAATTGCACAAAAGTTAAAAATCACAACTGGCTGTAGACACCACTAATTATTTACTGTATATTATAAACTCTTCAAAAAATAGCCAATAGAAAAATACGTAATCGTAATTTTCATGGCTAGCTTTGTTTTTAAATAAATTTTTTTGAAATTTTCGTTTGTTGCAAGATATTTCCCATAGGTACACGTACCCCCCCCCCCAATAAACTATTCCCGTACCCCTGGGCGTATGCGTTCCACACTTTGGGAAACACTGCCTTAGTAGATAATTAAATCTTAGTAGAATATACCTTTAATTTAGACAAACAGTTAAAATTTAACAAATTAATAACTTGGTCATCTTTCAAAACTATCTTATACAAAGCAAAATCTTTAATGGTAACGGAGCCGAATGCACAATACAACTGTATTAAAATATTCTAATTCTTCAACCTCTCTTCTACTCCTAACAGCTTAATTAGTTTTGAACTAATCAAGGTGTTAGGATTAAATAATAAAGCTTTTTACAATTTTCACTAACCGTTTTCATCAACAAAATTTTTACCGTTTAGCTGATGACCTCGAAGTATTTTGATTTCAATTTTAACTGTTTTCAAGAGGAGTGCACGAAATTGTCAAAGTTCTTTATGTATTGAATTTTAGTAATATTTTCAAATCTGTCAGATAGGCATTTAACCACACAAACCACCCTTAATATGAGCTCGTGATATTTCAGTCTACTAGAAAGCAGAAGTATTAAAATTATATTCATCTCTGTCATGAGATAAGAGTTTTTTAAAAAAACTCATCCAAAACGATACATTGCATACTGTACTATTTCCTTATGCACTTTTCGAGCCATTGAGTATCATATAATATACAGTAGAGTTACGATTATCCAAGTTAATGTGGACCACGACTAATTTGGATCACCAAAAAAATCAGTTAAAGCGAAGAGTATAAAAAAGGAAAGAAAAAAGAAGAGATATATCTAAACGTAATATATTTAACAAATGCAGAACTTATACGAGTACACCACATATAATTCATATTATAATTAAATAGCTTAAAGAGCAAACTTCAGGAGAATGAAAGAGTTTTCACTTAAAAAATTCTTTCATTTATTTGTTTTGTTTTGTATTACTTAGACGCTTAACTGCAGCAATGTTTTGGCCTTTTTTTAGGCATAACAGAAAGGCTGGTGTCGCCTCTACTTGTTCTTCTATATTCTATAGCACTTTTGATAGCTTTTAGTCCATCTGTATGAGAGATTTTTATATGTTGATTTTCATCATCGCTGTCTCCATTATTTTCGCTTGATTCATTTTCATTATTGACGATAATAACGATCACTTCATGGGGTCAAGTTGTTGGATTTTGTTTTTTCCAGAGTGTTTGGAAGATTGGAAGAAGAATGTTTGGAAGATTTTGTTTTTTTCCAGAGTGTTTGGAAGATAAAATTCAGAATTTTTTTCGGCGGTAGTTTTAAAAATAAAGAATAAACTAGGGCAGAAAAAATCCTTGAAATATTTGATAGCTCGATCGAGTCTCTACTGTATATATATGCTATTCCTGAGAAAGGCAAGCTCTGTCATAAAAAAAGGTATGGCAGTATGAGCAATAATTATAGTTAATGGCACAGCTAATATTTAAAATTTCTGGAGCCATTTTAGAAAGGATCAAAAATAACTCTAAATCAGGACTGTTCAACTGGCTGCCACGGGCCGCATGCGGCCCACCAACACATATTGTGCTGCCCGCCAACTTCTTATTCAGACTGATCAGCCTCAGTTTTCCCATTAAAATGTAAGCAAATTGTTTTATAATCCTTCTGTTCAATTGTTTTATAATTAATAATTCAACTATTAATTGTTATTGTATAAGAGGTAAGAGGTTATTGTTCAACTTTTTCAAACTGCAGCCCGCCTGGTGATCAGTGACCGGAATTCTGGCCCGTGGGCTCTTTGCAGTTGGACAGCCCTGATCTACTTAATTGCTTTGTAATTAAGTTTTTATTTCTAATTAAATACAAATTATTCTAAATAAATAAACGTATAACTAACTATTCAGCACTTCTTAAATTATTAATTAATACAATCTTAAAAAATTAAACTAAGTAAATCCGTTACGTATTTATTTTATTTATTTATTTCTAACTGAAATTTTAACATTATTTAATTTTTACTTAAGACAACTCAACAAAATGAATAACTATTGTGTTGCCTATTGATAGATAAATAGCCGAGTTTATTGTGGCACAAATGAGCAAAATATTCATAGTTTAAACATGCAGCTCATGAATAATTTGCTCATTTGTGCCACAATAAACTCGGGTATTTATCTATCAATAGGCAGCACAATAGTTATTCATTTTGTTGAGTTGTCTTAAGTAAAAATTAAATAATGTTAAAATTTCAGTTAGAAATAAATAAATAAAATAAATACGTAACGGATTTACTTAAGGCCTGTTTACACGGTCCAATTTCTTGAATCCGAGAAATTGGACGGATTTCTCTGTCCAAGAAATTGGATGATTCGTTGACACTATCCAAGTTCTTGAATGTCGCTGATTCGTTGAAAGAAAAACTTGCGCATGCGCATTGTTCATATTCAACATTATAAAATAATACTTACTTAAGTTTAAAATTACTAAATAAATTCAAATAAAATCATAATAACTCAAATAAACCGCAACAGATCAATTTATTTGTACTAAAATATATGAGAACAGACAAGAAGATGACATAATTTGCTGCCTGATTGTTGACGTCACAAAACCTAAGACGCTGATTGGTTAAGGCAGTGAAAACTTGGATGGAAAGTAGAACATGCTCTACTATCGTCCAAGAAGTTGGACCAAGTTCTCGGATGTTTGTTTACACGATCAAAGCTCAAAGCAAAACAAGTTTCCATCAATATCAATCAATCTCTGTCCAAGAAATTGGATCGTCTAAACAGGCCTTTAGTTTAATTTTTTAAGATTGTATTAATTAATAATTTAAGAAGTGTTGAATAGTTAGTTATACGTTTATTTATTTAGAATAATTTGTATTTAATTAGAAATAAAAACTTAATTACAAAGCAATTAATTAGATCAGGGCTGTCCAACTGCAAAGAGCCTACGGGCCAGAATTCCGGTCACTGATCACCTGGCTGGCTGCAGTTTGAAAAAGTTAATTAATAACCTCTTACCTCTTATACAATAACAATTAATAGTTGAATTATTAATTATAAAACAATGGAACAGAAGGATTATAAAACAATTTGCTTACATTTTAATGGGAAAACTGAGGCTGAAACATGCAGCTGAAAATTAAATACAGTCCTCCAGAAATCAAATATGTGATTTTTTTTCTTCAATTTAATAGTTCAGAATTTATTTGACCGATTTCTTTCAAGTTCCGTGTATTGTCATTAAAAGCTGCATCTTTTATAACGTATACAGTGCGCAAAAAAAGACCACCCTTAATAACTTTTGATATAATGATCGGATCTTCACGTTCTGGGACTCAATCTTAATGGCTCGAGGGGGTGACCTCAAATATGCTAATTAATAAGTGCAAACGATATTTTAAGTTACAAAATCAGACACAAAAATGTTCTTTTTCTGAATAAGCATAACTTTTTTTCGATGAATTCGGATTTCTGACCACCAAAATATAGTTAGTAGCCGCAATTTGGGAAATATAGTCAGCATAGTTAGGTCAGTAAAACGATCCAAAGTTTGGACATCTTAATGTTAATTTCATATTTTACGTAATTCACCATATCTCGAGAGCTTTATATAGGAATTGTAAAAGTTTTTCACACAATTATAAAATTAATTTATCCAAAGAAAATTTCATGTAACAAATAAATTTTGGTATAATTTTTTTTAATAGTCGAAAAAATTTTAATTGTAAGGTACATAATTTTTACATCTTTTTAAAGTATGTAATTTTACATGACAAATTACAAAATTTGAGCTGATTCTGTAGAATTGTTCTCGAGAAATGGAATTTTAAAAAAATCGTACAGTTAAAAGTTGATTTCTCAGCAACTAATCAAACAATTTAGCTAAAATTTTGTATTTTGCCAAGTAAAACTGTACTCTAAAATGACGTAAAAAATGTATACATTACAATAGAATTTTTTTCCATTTTTATTAAATAAAATAAAAAATATATATACTTTTACTAAAACCTATTTTTTGCATGAAATAACTAATTTAGTAATTATGTGCAAAAATATTTTGATTTTCTTAAAAAGTTCTCGTGATACAGTGAAATACGCAAAAGTGAAATTTGCTTAAGGGACCAAACTTTCTTCTGTTCTCCAGACCAAATATATACGACCCTGACCAAATGTTCTGGAACTATATTTTCCAGATTGCAGCCACCCTCCATATTTTGTGAGTCAAAAATCCGAATCCATAGAAAGGAAAATATACTTATTCAGAGAAAGTACATTTTTAGATCTGATTTTGCAACTAATTCGCCTGTAAAATTAATCAGCATACTTAAGGTTATGCTTTTAAACCAGTAAGATTGCCTCCAAGTATGTGATTACTAGATCAAAAGTGATTCAAGTTGTTAACTTATTTTATTTTGCCCACAGTAAATTTCGGTAAGTTGGGACTACTTCAAAGCATATTAAAAAGTTACGTAATTCACTTATTTTTACGAATTATTAGACTACTCCTGGAAATTAATAAACGCAATATTGTATCTTAAATATGCATTGCACATGCCACAAGATGTTTCGCAATGCCTACCCTTGATGCATACTCTAAGAAAATCCTTTTCTAAAATACAGTTTAAAATGCATACACATTATGGTTCACGCGCACTTAATTGTGGAAAAAATTTTCTAAGTTTCGTATAAGACACTATAGAAAAAAGTGGAATTAAAAATAGCAAATTCAATATGATGGTCACCACCTAAGACATGGATGTTTTTAGTAAACACTTTTCACTAGGTTATCAATAAATATTAAGCTGAAAAATAACATTATCAAAATTTGATGAATCATTGACAAAAAAATTAAAAATTAATATTTTAATTAGACTAAAAAATTTTATCTTTTTCAATTTTTTCTTAAGAAAAGGAGATGGACTTTTTTAGTTTAAATAATGCTCGCCGACCCTCATGAGGCACAGGCTAAAACTCATTTGTCCCCTTTGAATATCTCCTTGATAAAGAGATAGACTATATGTAAGAAATTAAAATCAATATTTGAGCAAGAAGAAAAATTTTATTTTAATGTGCCCTAATTTGGGCAGTAACTCCATGTAAAAACAGTGCCTTTAAACAAAAAGTTTTCTTGAAACATTTTAGTAAGTTATTTTTTACTACAACAAACACGGGTTATTTCCTTATTAATTCTTTTACTATTCTTTGACATTTGAACCCTTACAATAACAGGATTTACACTAACTTCTTAATTTTAGAAATCTTTTCATTAACAGCACCTGCCATCCTCAACACGTTACAGAAATCGCTCAACAAGGCCATTATGTTTTAAAATGACAACTAACTCCCGTTTGGCCTAGTTAATATACGATATAAATCAAATAATATATTTTTTCTTCATGACTGAAACAAAGGTTCAATTAGAGTCGTAAGAACAATTGCAAAAAATGATTAAGCTCTCTTTCATTGCATTCGTTCTTGAAGGCCATAAAATGTTTTCGTAAAAAGGAAGCGCTGTTTTTTGCTCGTTAATCTGGTCCCAAGACAAATTATGGAATGTTGTTTGAATTTTCAACAACACTTTCCAACTAACTTTATTCAAGGTTTTTTTTTTTTTATTCTTTTGTAATATATAAACGTAAGAACAAACTTAAAACTGAATTTTTGATAAGAATTTTATGTTCCAATGCGAAAAAAAAAACCTATTTAAATTACAAATTTGTTTTTTATCGCTAGTAAAAATATAAAATTCTATTTTACTTTTTTTTTTCAAGCAAAAGCGTGAATTCGGGTTCGAATGAACATGTCCGAATTTCCAGTTAAATTTAGCTCGTAATTCGGGTTCTAATTACCGTGTCCTTCATATACATGTTATATCAATCCAGTGGTCCACACTCTGTTACAACTGTTAGAATTTCCATTCTAAAATAACCAGTTGTAGTCTATCCGCCCACTTAACAGTAAAGTTTACGGTTAGGAGCATATCTTTACGGGTTTGAAACCGTTTACAATTGGTATAATAAAAAGAAACATGATCGGCCAACTTTTACAACTGTCATGGTTTAAAAATGAAATTTAACTGGACATTGGAGTTAGGTTATGATAAGCTTTTCACTAGGTAATCGTCATTGGAGATAAGTTGTAATTGAGTTGAGTTTTGTCAAGTAAACAATGAAATGTGGCTTAATTAGTTTATCTAGTGGTGCTGATGCGTAAGAAATGATATTTAGTTGACTTTTTTGTGTCAATAAGTTTTATAGTGCTGTCATTTATGAATGAATGAGATTTTCGTATTTCAATAGTCCAGGGTCATCAATTGAGAAGTGAAATAAGCGTGCAACTCCTTACGTGTTGAAGGAACAGAGAAAATATTATGATGCCACCGGTGCTCCGCAAAAGCTGCAAGGAGCTGAGTGGCTTCATAAGGTGTTCACTTCACACTAAGTACTAAGAGATTATTAGGCATCTACTGTAGTATTAGGATTTCGATGATGGAAAAAATATTAATTTGTAATTCTTATCACTCGGTTTAGCTTCACGCTTTCGATTCTCATTGGCTGTGGGCCTAGTTGGAGCGGTTGTTTATCTGCATTTGGTGAAAACAGTCCATAAACAAATTTTTTCACTGTTAATAGTTTGCATTCCATCTCTTTTACGGCTATTTGACTGTTTTGGTTGAATATGGTAAAATAATATAGTAATAAATTAAGGCCTCACATACCTTTTAATACTTCAAAAAATCGATTTTTTTTTAATAATATTTTATTCTATTCTATGGATCTTTCTGAAAATTTGGAAAAAAAAGCATAAAAAAAATCACATTAGATCAAAAGTTATCGAAAAAATAAGTCATACATTTTCTTTAATAAAATATGTCCTGTTTTGTGTTTAAACTCATTTATCTCAAAACGCTATTTTTACACCTTGCGCGCACAATATCTCGAAAACTATTGATTAGAATTGCACAAAATTTTTACAGCAGGTCTCAAATACCTGTTTCTATAAATTAACGAAGCCATTTGAAGGTGGGATTAATGTATTGACATTTAAAAAAATGAAATAGCAATTTTTTTTGTTAAAATTTTTTAATAAATTTTAAAAAAAATTTTGCATACAGAAAAAAGTAAAATTATTTGTTCATTCTTCGTCATTTTAGTTTTACCATATATTTCTATACTCACAAAAAAAATCAAGCAAATATTATGTAAACTTTTTCCAGAAGCTTGCGTGCAAATAAAAACAGAAAAAATTTATTGAATTAAAATTTCAATTAATTAAGAAATTTCTTAATTTTTGAAAAAAATTTTTGCATTGTTTTCAAAATGTAGACTATGTATAGTGTCATATTTCAAAATTTGGTATTTTTAGAATAATTATTATAAAATTGGCAGATGATTGAAAATTGCTCGTTCTCTCTCATTTTTTACCTATTAAAAGGTATGTGAGGCCTTAAATAAATTGTTGCTTAACCATTTTTTTCGAGATATTTATTGCAGTGCATGGCTTTATGTTGAAGAATAGTTTGCGAGTTTGCCAACAGATGGCGCTGTATTTTCAAACCACGCGCAAATAGACGCAAGTAATTTCAGTATAAAAGTGATATGGTATAGTCAGCATGATCACCATATCTAAACCTTTGAGCCTTCTGGCAGTAGATATTAATATCACTTTCTCGACTATCATTTTTATGAACGATAATGCACTTAAAAGCCAGCACAGTCTGTCATTTTCCCAACATTTCCAGCGATATTTCGCCTATTGTCATTGATAACGCAATGACACGCCTTCAGTCTATTGTCGACTGACAAGATAAGCTCATGGAACCCACAAATGTTCAATAAATAAAATATTCTAGCCTTTTTTTGAGTTTCAAACTGCTATTTTTTTCTTTTGTTTCATATTAAAGTTACTGTGAATTTTTTCTTCTCTCCAACGTAAGCTTCGGCTGCATGTTCTAGAATACATACTTTCGAAGTTCCCTTTGGATCCGTTCTGCAGAACTTGTGAGTATCTGTGCTATTGGAAAAAAATATTTAGCAACATCCATTATTTTATGTTAGCAGCCTTAAAAAAAAATCTTTTATATTTAAAAAGTATCTATCACACAGCTTTCCAAAAACTTTTCTATTTAGAAAAAGAGAAAAAACACGAGCATTACGTAGTACATTACATCCTCTTAAAAGCCTCAGTGTTTTCTTTGGAATTTATAAAGAATCAATATTGAAAATATTAAAATAAACTTTTAAGAAACAAATATTTAGTATTACTTTGGCAAATAAAAAGCTAGTGTATTCTGTATTTATCAATATTTATTAAAGAAAGATATTTAACAATAAATATTGTTCGCCCTAAAATAAAGCAAAACCATCTTTTGGAAGAAATGTCTCAAATGAACGTTATTTTGTCCTTTTAATGAAAGCAATGTAAGAAATAAAGTTGTATTTTTTTTTCAATTTAAAAATAGAAAGCCGTGTCGATACGAATTCTGCTCCCTGCACGCACCGACCACAGTGTTGGCAAAAAAAAAAAAAAAAACACTTTCAGTAATTGACGGATCATGGATTAGAATCTCCTTGTAGTCGGGCAAAACGTGGGATGTTTTCGTGACTTTCATCTCTATGTCAACTAAATACTCGCCTTCACGAAAGTTAGTTTGTCTCAATACTTGATCGAGGTGTTTCCTTGTCTTCTGGGTGGGGTTCAAAATTGCAAGGTTGTGGAGTTGAACATTGATGGTCGTTAACCCAATAATGTAGCAGCTCTGCAACACAAAAATTAAATTAAATATAGAATGCTAAACGTTGTTAAAAAAAGCATTAATTTTTTAACTATACTCCCTTTTTTATTGCAAATAAAAATATTGTGCTTTAAGCCGTTGATTAATTTTCAGCAAATTCACACTTTTTACTTTCAGAAATATAAGAACTTTGTACTAAACAGTGTAAAATAAATAAATGGCATTACTTCTGTAAATAAAAATATTGTGTTACAAGCATTGTAAAAGAAATGGTAGCTTTATTGCAAATAAAAAAAAACTGTTTGCAAAGAATTGTAGTGGTACTTTTGAACATGAAAATACAGCTCCCAGAAATATAGCGCATTATAAAATGAAAATATTGTAGTACCTAAGCAAATAAAAATTTAGCGAACTAAGCTTTTTAACAACTTTTATTACATTAATTAGAATTATTAAAATAATAAATATTATTTTCTATAAAAATGCAAAGCTGTCTTTAAAAACTTATTTCTTAAATAAATGCTACTTTGTTTCATAAAACTTAATCAAGCATACAAAAATATGAGTTTCAAATGTATTTTTTAAGTTAAGAAAGCATATGTTTGATTGATGATAAACTTAAAACTCACGCTCTTGTCTTAAACTGCAGAATTTTTTAGCTAGATTTAAATTTCAAAAGAAATAATTAAGATTACGGTGGTTGTTCTGATGTTTCTTTCCTTTATTCAAAAGTAATAATCTTTCCGAATTCTCACAGAAGTGTATTTCTCAGGAGGTGAGAGAATGACACAGATCTAAACTATAAGGTTCTGACAACAAATAATTTTATATTTAATACACTGCCAAATTTTTTAGATAAAATTTATTATTCTGAATAGTGACAGTAATGGCCATAAATTATTGCTAAAATTTTCTATAAATATTTAAAAAAATATTTCATACAAAAGGACTAATTTTTAATATACATGATGTTAATGGAGTCAATGTAACATCAAAAAAGACAAATAAATAAATAAAATAAAAACTTTGAATAATATCTGAACGTTTACAATAAAAACAATGGGTATAAAGACCGAGCAATTATTTCAACAAAAACTAGATAAAATTCTGTGCTTTAACCTTTTGACAGAAATAGAAATTTTTATTAAATATATTTTTCATATTTTTATATTAATTAAGGCCAAAATAAGAAAATTTTTTTTATTTAGCATTTTAATAATTTTATAGCTATGATATACAGTATAAAACACCGGTGTTTTTCTCTGTGTTAAAGGTAAAATCTTCAAAACATGGCTCAAACAATAATTTTTCGAATAATACTCTTCCAAACAATAATTTTTTCTTATTTGCACTAACTTTTATTAAAGAGAAACAGTTAATAACATATTTTTTATACTTTTTTATTGTTTCATATTAGTTCAGGCAAAAATAGGTGAAAAATATTTTATTTAGCATTTTAACAAGATATAATTATGAAATACAGCATAGAACACCGGTATTTTTCTCTGTGTTAAAGGCAAATTCTTCCAAACATGGCTCAAACAATAATTTTTCAAATAATAATCTTCCAAACAATAATTTTTTCTAATTTGCACTAACTTGTATCAAAGAGAAACAGTTAGTAACATATTTTTTATAATTTTTTATTGTTTCATATTAGTTCAGACAAAAATAGGTGAAAAATATTTTATTTAGCATTTTAACAGGATATGATTATGAAATACAGCATAGAACACCCGTATTTTTCTCAGTGTTAAAGGCAAATTCTTCCAAACATGGTTCAAACAATAATTTTTCAAATAATAAACTTCCAAACAATAATTTGCACTATCTTGTAGTTTTTAAGATCTAAGAGAAACAGCTAGTCATTATTGAAATTTCTTTAATTTACAAAATCAATGATTAATAAATTATTGAATATGAAAGAATTTTATTTTCTAGTACATATATAATTCCGATAATTTTACATATTTTTTTAGTAACTATTAGATTGTCTTTTATAATAAAAAAATACCAAATTATTCTTTTTCTCGTTATTCAGACAAGAGAAAAAGAAAATACATAAATTGTCATATATATATATATACAATATATATGTATATATATGATAAATTTTATATTAATAAAACTTTAAATAGGTTCAGTTAATTAATTTTTTTTATGTAAATAAAATTCTGACTCAAAAAAAAAATTATCTACTTCGAGTTGTGAGAAATTAATTCGCGAATAAAATACATTTTACGAACATCAACAAAGCTTTAAACAAGCTCAATTTAAAAAAAAATTTAGTTCACGAATTATGGAAAACTTAGTCTATTAATAAATACAAAATGATTAATTCAATACTAGATAAACTTTAAATGAGTTAAGTTAAATAATTTTATTAAAATAAGGCGAATTCCTATGATTGGATTCTATAATCCATCTGCACCGTGTTGTAAGATATAATAGAAAATAATTCCCGAATTACGAAAATAATACACTTACAATTAATAAATAGAAAACATCAGAACTTCAAAGCTTTTTTTGTTGAGTTAATTAACTAAGAATTAAGTTTACGAATAACCAAAAACAAATACTGTTTATTAAAATGAAATGGCTAATTTTAAACCATCAAAACTTTATATAAAATCGGATAATTATCTTTTTTTACATAAATATTCCATTTAAAAAATTATCCACTCCTAGTTGTAAGCAATGAGAGAAAGGAATTCGCGAATAAAACACTATTTATAAACATAAAAGAACAAAGCCTTAAAGCGAGTTCAATTTTGAAAGAATTTACTTCGAATTCTGTAAAACGTTGTCTAGTAATAAATACGAAATGACTAATTTTATACCAACTAAGCATCTAGCAAAATAAATTAACTGAGCCAAGTTAATTTATTTTGTTAACGTGAATAAAATTCTGTTAATTGCTTTCATATTATTATCTACTCTGAGTTGTGAATGACGAGAGAAATTAATTCGCGAATTACGGAAATAAAACACATTCAATTAATAATTATAAAACAACAGAGCCTTTAAACGAGCTTAATTTTGGCGCGCTAAACCAAAAAGCTATTTCTAGAGGGATAGCGCTCACTCACTGAATTATTGATCGGCAATTTTTACTTGATCAAACGCCGTTTTCGCCGAGCAGTTTCAATCGTTACCCCTCTATTCGGTTCCGAGAGCGGTTCTCGCGCGTTTAGAACTAGCGAATCGCGAGTAGTGATCACATTAGAACACCGCTTCTTTGCCTGCTTTCTGTAGTTTATAGCCATTCTTTGTTTCACCGAATCTGGATTCACAGACAAGACTGTGAACTTCGTCGGACGAGATGCGAGCGTGCCGGTGACAGCAAAAACAATCCAGTATGCACGGAATGATGTTCTGTGCGAGCCAATGGACGCCATTTTGGATCGGCAACCTTTACGAGGGGGACCAGCTAGCTACTGTGACGTCCATGCTGTGATGTGCGGTGCAATGATGAATGCTTACGCAGAAGACTGCTTAATAATGGCTAAAAAATATGTCCCCTAATCTCAAAAAATGCACTGGGTTCTTCTGCTGACTATTTTCTTTTGTTATGCGTCTTTGTTTCCTGGATTAAGTGTGACGAAGAAAAAAAGAGGTAGGTGATTTTTTTTCTTCTTCTTTACTGTTCCTTCCCCCCACGGCGGAGTGGTATTCATTTTTCCGGTTTAAGAGGGCAACTAGTCGCGAGCCTTTTAACTTGTTTGTTTTGTTTTTATATCCCAACTGATATCGTCGTAATTTTTTTTTTTTTACTCATGAATGGATAGTAAAATTATCGTTTTGTTTTGGTTAACATCGTTTTATTTTAATATTTGATTCGTTTGCGTTCGTAAATTTTTATTAACTTTATTTTTATGTTTTAATTCAGAAATATTGCTAATATTTTTTTAAAAAACTTTTCATAGCGGTGTTTTAGTATTTTATATCAGTAAAAACTAAAATAAAAGATACGATAAAAGAAAAATATTAAAAATGCTTTCAGAAGAAAATGAATTGTTTGGAAAATCTCCTAACATATCCATATTTTTTGATATTTTTCATGGAGTTTTAGTTATTAATGTTTTTCTTTGTATTTTTAAATTTGATAGTTATATAGTTTATTGTTTTATTAAATAGTTATAAGCATTAGGTGTTATTAATTGCAATATCCAAAAATTTTTTTGAATCCAAACTAATATCGTTGTAATTTTTGTTTTTGTTTCTGATGACACAATAACAAAATTATCGTTTTGTTTAAGTTATCTTTTTAATTAAATTTTTCGAATGTTTAATGGAATGGTTTATCGAGTGGTATATATTTTTTTATCGATTAATTATAAATTTCAGAAAAGTTGCTTTTGTACGTTATACCTTAATTATAATAGTGTTTAATTATATTTTAGCAGTAAAACGATGTAATATATATATATATATAGATAAAAACATATTTATGCTTTCGCATAACTGCATATCCATATTTTTGACAACATGACGCATAGACTTTTTTTAGCTCATTAGTTATTGATGTTTTTCATTTTTATATTTGTTAATTATAATGAAACTGCTATATATTAGTATTCAATATTATTTATTACGATTTCCTTAGCCTTTATCCTGAGGGAGACAATTTAAGAGCTAATTTATTAATTTTTCTAAATTATAAGTGCATAATGTTGATTGATTAGCAATTTTTAGAGTGTAAATAGTTCCAAACTCTATAGACTTTACTATTTTATGTTATGTTAAAGAAAACTTATATGTTGCCAATTGCTTTTTTACTGTAGTAAAAATTATTAATAATATTATATCATGCTGTTAGTAAAAATTATGTTTAGACAAATAATATTTTTTTACTTAAATAAATTTTTATTGTAGTATTGAAATTTTATTAAACAAATTGAAATCTATTAAACAAATTGAAATCTATTAAAACAAATAGAAATGTATTAAAGTATTCTTGTGCAAACTCTATGTAGTTACTTCTTATGTTTGAAATTCATAAATGGAAGGAAGTTTATAAAGCATTTCAGTAAAAACTTGACACCTTAATTTTAACATTATTTATAAATGTATGAAAACGTGTAAAATATTCTAGTGAACACTAAATATACCTTAATTTTAAAATTATTTATAAATGGAGGAAAATGTGTAAAGTGTTCCAATGAAAATTGTGAATATCTTAATTTTAAAATTACTTCTTTATGAAAGAAAATGTTTCAAGTAGTATTCCAGTGCATCTTAATTGATGTTTATAAATGAAGGAAAAATGTTAAGTACTTCTACTTAAATTTTTCAAATTAATTATATATTTTTCAAGTTAATTATGCTAACAATCTTTTCCACATAAAAAACCATAATGACCTGCAAATTTTTTTTTTGATTACAAATAAGAAAAAAATTTGTACCTTTTTATAGTCAGTTCTTTGATCATTTTATTTAAACAAAATGTTATTCTTTTTAATTGTTAGATCAAAACTTTTAGTAACATTTTGAGATACCTCTAAAAAGAGCATGACTGCTTTTCTTAAACATTGTGCAAATTAATAAAAATATTAATTAACAAAATTATTAATTAATAAATTTTGAAAAATATTTATCAGATGGTTTATTTAATGTCTCTAGGTAAGCTGTAAATAGATAAGACAAACTATCTAACTGTTTTTCAAAGTGTTATTTTTGTTAATTATAGTTAAGCAACTCATTTTATTAATAGTCAAAAGAAAATTAAATCATGTAACAAATTCAGGGTTTTTCCTGAGTTCCTTTGATAAATAATAGAAGTTATAAAATAATCACAATTCTTAACAACTGAGTTGGGAAAAACAAGTAAAAAAAATATTAAAATTTTTATCTTAACTGTTTGATATTTATTTAAAATAAAACGTAGTATAATCGATCTCATAAAGAATGCAAAAAAAAAAAAGAAAAAAAAAAGAAAAGAAGGAATTTTAAATTTTTTTAATTAGCTTTGTTTTTATTCAAAAATATCTTAAGAAGTAATAAAATTTTTTTTAGTAGGTTCTGCTCAATATCTAAATGCAGCACTTTCTCTCTCTAATTGTTATTCTTTTATGAAAATACTATTGTTTAAATTTAAAGTATTGATGCATTATTTTCTTTAAATATTAGAGAAATTTTTTTTTTCTTTCAGTTTGACTTTTTAAATTAAATATTTACATTTAAGATTTTCACTCTTACAAATTACCTAGTTTTTATTTTATTTTAAGTTTAACTAACGTGAATTATAATATTTTGTTCTTGTGTTGTTTTTATTAATTATAAAATATTTGTAAGGCTAATAACACTATTTTTCTATTAAAAAATCAAAACAATAAGAACGTTTTTGAGTAAAGGCAATTCTAATTTATTTAAGTTAATAGAAATTTCAGATTATTATTGTATAATAATGGAGAAAATTAAACTGAAACTCAGTAAATTATATAGTAAAAAGTAAATGTAATAAATGAAAGCTATTGTTAATATGTTTTGCAAATTCTTTATTGTTTTTTTTATACATCAGATGCGTTGTTTTCATTAAATTAATTGTTATTTAAAGTTTAAATAACAATTAACATTAACATTAAATGACATAAACATACTTTCAATAGCGACAATAACAAATATATATTTGCTTTTATATAGAATTTTGCTTAATTCTCATATATTTTCTTAAAATATATCTGGATTAGCAAATTTATGTTATATTGTTAAAATGTAAATAATACTTAAAGTTTTTTTTTAAAGAACTCTAAAATAATCTATTAATAATTACAATACAAACAGCTATAAATAATTAAATATTAGAAATTATTAATTTTTAATTATTTAAATATTTTTAATCTACATAGTTTTGCAATATGACTATTTTTTTTTAAAATAAAGATTTTTAATATTTATATAGATTTTTAAAGAAGCAAATAGATTTTTATAGAAATAAATTTTTAAATCAAGGTATTGTGAGAAAATACGATTTAGTAACTGATTGTATTTTTTGTTATAATAGCTTTGCAGAAGGATTTTTATAATAAACTTTAATATTTTCCCTTATATTATTTCTCAGCAATTCTGGAATTGTTTTTTTTATGTATATTTTAAATTAAATTAATTTAATAATCATTTTAATTTCATAAAAAGTATAATAATTTTTATTTGAGATGCTTGAAGTTCATTTACTTGCATAAAGAAGCTTTAAAAATTAAATAAAGAAGGGAAAAAATGGAGCACTTTTTATAGTGAGGCAGCAATGTTTTATTTTATGGAAATGAACCACAGAAAATTTTTTTTTTTTCGGGGGTCTCTATAAATTCAAAATTTATTCGAAATTTATATCTAAATTATAATTTAAATGCTTGTCAATGTTATAAATACAATAGCATTTTATACTAAAAATTATAAGATATCGTAGAAGTATAATAATTTTGAATGAAAAGTGCATGAAGTTTGGCAAACTTTGTCTTTGATGCTTGTAAAATAAAATCATAACTGCACGGATAAAAAGATTCTGGTAAAATTTTCGTACTGTAATGGTACTAGGATTTCTGGCAAAGGGGGAAAAAAGCATAGTTCTATTAAAATATGCAGTATTAAAATTCATTTGATAATTTTTCCCTTTATATGGTAACAATTTATGGGAAATTCTTGTTTTTAAAATTATACTTATTATCACACATGTAGTAAAAAATACAAAACTTTAAAGTAAATTTAACCGAATAAATGGTTCTTATGCCATGCTCTAAGGTTTCATGATAAAATAACCGATATTTTATTTGTTACTTTTACAAAAATCATTACCAAAGCAGTTCACTAAAAATTACCTAGATTTTTGGTGTTTTTATAGAGTCAGAAACACGGCAATTTCGACTGAACGTTTTTCCTGTGTGTAGTCAGTTATAAAATGCACATGAGCATCTTTAACAAGAATGTATAGTACAAAAGTAGAACGCAATATGAACTCTTGAACTCCATTAAAGAATTTACAACCTTTTCTTTTTTATTATTAAATAGAAGAAATAACAATTAAAAAAGATAACGAATTAATTTAACTTAAAACTTGCGAGCAGAGTTGCGAGCAGCAATCCGTGTGCAAGCGTCTGTAACATGATGAGTTAATCGTGAAAGCTTTATTTTAATAATGATAAAGAAATTGGTGATCCTGATAACGCTTTGACGGAGATAGGTCACCGGTGTCCGTTTTACACAGCGAAAATGTATTTTGGTATTTCTTAATTATAAAAAACAATCCCATATTTACTAAAAATAATCTGTTAGATTATCGGAATTATATTTGTTCTAAAATATAAAATTCGAAAAAAGTAGCTTGAAAATTTTTCTTGTCATTCATATTTAAAAATGTATCAATAATTGATTTCGTAAATGAACGAAATTCCAATGTTGTATAACTGTCTCTCTTAGAGCTAAATAACTGCAAATTTAAAAATTATTATTTGGAAGTGAGTCGCGTATGAAAGATTTAAATCTTAACGCAGAAAAAGACACCGGTGTTTCTTTGCTGTATTTCACTACCATAAATTATTAAAATGCTAAATATAATATTTTTCATTTATTTTTTATCCAAATTGGTACAAAATAATGAAAAAATGATGAAAAATATGTTTAATAGAAATTTTTCATCAAAGGGTTAAACAATGACGTATTCAGTTTGCTAAAAACTGTTCTAAAACATTATTTCCTTCTTAAAAACAACGTAATTCTTGAATTTTTTTTTAGTAAAATTTGATATCATTAATTATGACATATAAATACACAAAATCGCTTTAAAGGATTTTTCGAACTTTAAAGCAAAACCAACAAACACTTGGCTCATCTAAATTATTTTAAAGCTAAGGTAATTTCAAACTTCTTTTATATTTGAGGCTTTTTGGCTTTGCTTTTAAGCATTCCCAACTAACTTAGGAAAAGCTGTATCAGACAGTAATACCTTGCTTAATTTTAAGAAATCTCATTACTTTCCATATCAGTATGAGTTTCTTAATGATTCTAAGGGGATCTTAAGGCAGTGACCAAAATTAATCATTATTGCATTTCCCCCAACAAAGGAAACCGAGTCCCAGGTACCATTTACTACGTTGCTGGAAGGATTACAGTTCCTTGTGCTGTGAGGCTATCTTCCAAAATGGTCCCTTCATTATTCTTAATTAGCATACGGCTAGAGTTTTAGAAGATTAGCCTGGACCGTTTTCCTGGCAGTGGTAAAAGATCAAGAGATACTGTGTGCTTGGATATATATACCTGGCGTGTATTTGCTGGAGTGCTAGAGCTGGATTTAGTTTCTTGAGGGCACAAAATGATGGCTTCGTGTTTATTTTATTGTTAAGTTTTAGGGATATGATTTGGCGTTAAAATATTTTCTGAAGTTTCAGTGACTATAGTCGATGGCGACTAATAAAGTGTTCAATTTTGATCTTTGGATTCTATGTAATTAGTATGTTAAAATTGTGCTTTTCGAAATTATTTTTGGTCGAATGAAAATTTATTTAATAGAAAGCGCGAATCTGGTTGAGATTTGAACCCTGTTGTTTATTTTGAATTCTTATCTCGTGTGCTTTTGTATTGCATTTAATTGTTTGAACAATACCTTGTTTGCTAGTTTGTGTTTTATTGAATAGAACCTGATTAAGAGGAATATAGCTAGTGGGTGTGAATCACGTGACTGTTGTGAATCTCTTAAATACTTCGCTTCCTTAAAAATTGAAACTTCCAGCGGATTTATCTTTCTCAAATAAATGCTTAGTATATAATTACTTTCTCCTTGTGTATTTATTTTTCTCTTGTTTGTTTTTGTTTCTCGCACAATTTATTAGTTTAAGTCTTATAGTGCCGACCGGCCTGTGTAGGGGCAGGTAACTATCCTTGCATCAGAAAAGTCCTGGGTTCGAATCCCGGGCAAGGCATGGATGTTTCTTTCTCTCTCTATGTGTTCTATGTCCTTTCTCCTTCGTGTGTGAATGTGACCTGCCCCATAAACGGGTTGTGGTTGTGTGAATGGCGTGGCAGAAGTCAAATTCCTGGCCATAGATGGCGCCACTGAAAAACAGGAACAATTGCACCCCCACTGCCTAAACAGGCATGCGCCAAAAAAAAAAGTCTTATAGTTGTTATCCCGAGTTTGGAATGTTTGGTAAACAGTCACATTCAACTCTTGTGAAATTGCAAAGTACATTTAATCGGTTTATTTAAAATTTCATTATACAGGATGAGCAAAAAGTTCACATGATATGTTAAATATTTACGAGGACGTTATACCACGGGAAGAATTATTCATCGCAAATTCTCTTTCACCCCTCATAAGTAATTTATAATTTAGAGTAGAGTTCAAGCAAACCTAGAGTAAGCCAAGCAGTGAAGTTTCAAATACTGAAAAGAAAATTTCAAAATGTTAAAATGAAAACACATTGTGAGCGGATTATGAAAAGCGGTAGTTAACATTTTGTTATTTTGAATTTTTTTTCAGCAATTAAAACTTTAGGGCTAAATGCTTCAATGTAAAATTCAAAAATAGTAAATTTATATTCACATAAGTCGTAACTGGATTTTAGATTATTTAATTACATTGGAATCGTTAAGAAACGTTTTGCGTGACATTTACTATAAAAGTTGTTGCTTTCTAGAAAGTTTTAAACTTTTTTTTTAAAATAAGCTTAACTTGTCTGCCAAATTAAAACATCAAAGTGTAGTGAATCAACCCTTCTCTTGGCAAAAGTGTTACTTCCGCCAACAAGCTATTCATCTCATTATTTTTTTAAAAAATATTTATGCAGCTTTAAAAAGCATGGGTAACTTTTTGGCACAGACTTGTGCAGACTTATTTTGTTTTAAAAATAATGCTTTTGGAGCGCCACGTGGAAATCATGTGTTTATTAATTATTCTACAGTTGATTATTCTTCTGCCCACTTTCAAAACTAAAAATGTTTCATTTAAACTTCAGTTTAATTTTTGCTGTAACATCTTCTGTAAAGATCAATTAATATCTTACAATTCAAGGTTGGCATTTCGTCCAGGAAAAAAAGGAAGAAACTGGACAGAATGAGAGAAACGGGGTAAATTGGAAGAAACTAAAAGTGACCATTACGAAAAAAGTATGGTCAAAACTACCAGAATATGGTAAAATGCACCGTGTTTTTGACTGCGCCGTGTGAACAACAAAAAGCTTGGTGATTTTTACGGGATTGCTTTGGTAATGATTTTGGCAATGTAATCTGTTTCTATAATATCTATTAAATTTGTTAAAAGTGGTTATTTTATCATGATACCTTTAGAGCATGGCTTAAAAACCATTTATTCGGTTAAATTTACTTTTCAGTTTAGTATTTTTTACTAAATGTGTAGTAACAAAAACTATAATTTTGAAAATCAGAATTCTCGGTAAATATGAACGGAAAAAATACCAAACGAATGGTTTAAATACTGTATATTTTGTTTTATTAACCAGTTTTTTTTTTAACCAGAAATATCTTACTATACAGTACGGTAATTTTTCAAGAAATCTTTTCCCCTCAATTGTTTGACAATAAGTACTTAGAATATAGCTAAATTGAATATTAGTAATTTAGTATCCGTAAGTTAAAGGTTTGTCATGTTTACTTTTAAAAAAAAACAAAAACAAATTATTATCATATTATTTTTAATGTATTTTTATGCAGAATTTTAAAATCTATATATTGTATTATTGAAACGGAGGTTTGGGCATTCATATTTAACAGGATTAAGTTGTAAAAATTAGTGCGCTATTTGTTATTGTGAGTACAATATTTAATTTTCAGTATAATATGGTTTGTTAATTTAGTATTTAAATCTTGTTGTAAATGTCATTTTAATAGTTTTTTGTAAAATTAGGTTTTTAATGCACGCATTTACATTAAATAGAGAACTACACTTATTTTAATTTCTTAAGAAATTTTTGTTTCATTTTTTACTTTCCAACTCTTGTTTTTTATTTTTTACCCATTTTAAAAAATTAAATATTAAACAGCTTGGAAGTTAATACTTTTATTTAAGCTAGATAGCAAATAATAAACTAATTTGAAATTGATTTACTATTTGGTCTTTCTTTTGAAAAAGAGTCTCTTCCATTTTCTTCAATTTTGGTTATTAAAATTAGGCTATTATAAAATTAGGCTATAATATATAAACTAATATTATAGCCTAATTACTATATAAACTAATTTAAAATTGGTTTACTATTTGATATTTCTTTTGAAAAAGAGTCTCTTCCATTTTCTTCAATTGTGGTTAAGAAATAATATAAAATTAGGCTATTATACTAATTACATGTCAATATGAAGTTATAATATAAGGATAGGTTATGAAGATAATATAAAGATAAGTTATGAAGACAATATTGGGAAATAAATTTTTGTTGCATTTGTACAAGCACTTGATCTTGCCTAATTTGGATGTAGTGATTTTGAATCTGAAATTAGTTTTGTTCCTAAAGCTACAGATTTTTTTTAACTAACATTTTTAATCAATTTTTTGTCAAATGTACTAGTTTAAAAATTTTATATATACTGGCGTGACAAAAATGTTGCGACAAACCTTAAGGGCATGTGATCAGAATTAAAACTGCGTAGGAACCCTTGCCCAGAAACGTCGGCGAACGCGGCTAGGGACGTTTCTCTATTATGTTAAAGAAGCATACGAAGAAACTCCAATGAATTTCAATCTTGCTGATGTGCCCTAAACTCCTAGAAGTTTATTGTGACATATATGCCCCCCACTGTTATTTATGACGTTTTTAAACTTGTACATTTCGACAAAAAATAGATTAAAAATGTCATTTAAAAAAAGAAGCTCGAAGAGAGAAACCGATTTCAGATTTGAAATCAGCGGCGTAAAAATGTTCCAGAATTGGTTTAAAATTCTTATGCAGCAGAAAAAAATATGTTCCACATTGTAACATAAAGGTATTTCTTGCATATATAAACCTCTCTTGCATTTATATTAAATCTTGCAGGAAAGTAAATAATAAACTCAGATTTATGAACATGCAAAAATAATAACATTTTCGCAACATTGGTTTCTTTATAAATATGATCTCAAAGAATAAAAAAAAAAAGAGTGAGATCCGGTGTTGCCACCTGAATTATTATAATTTTTTTTTTAAATTTACAAATGGCTACGGTTTATTCTTTGCTCTTAAATAACTAATAAAAACCGGATGTAACCACTCCCCATCTATGCACTTTTGGCTTGAAAAATGACATAAATGTGTGTACTTTGAAACTCTTGGCAAACCAACCAAATCTTATCAAGGTCAAAGTTTTCGTGTATTCTACAATCCTCCCATTCAATTCACATCTAAAATCGTCTGTTGTCCGCAGTTCGTAACATTCGAAAAGATATTACTACTACATAATTTCGCTGTAAAATAATTCCCATAAATTTTACCAAAACGTGTCGGCTTTTGTGATCAGATTTCGTTGAAAATATGTACTTGTACCTTTTAAAGTACACGAAAGAGGAGAAAATTTTTTTATATATATCAGCACGTTTCTGTTTCGATTTCGCTCGTAACTGATTAATGAGTTTCGTTTAGTTGTAGAACGGAGTTGAAAAGAACGTTTTAATGATAACGATATGGATATTTTATAGCTGGTACAAGGGATGGGACTTTTCGTTTGTTTCTTTGCTGACTTGGGAATATAAGTACGTGTTAATGAGTTTCGGAAATTCTTCCCCCCCCCTTTACTTTTTTTTAATAGCAGATAGGGCAATGTACGAATTCACGAATGTATTGCCAAGTCAATTCTTCTTTTATTTCTAAAATTACAGGTTAATGTTCAGTTGTGATAAAATTTTGAAGAAAGAAATTAAATGTTAATATATATATATATATATATATATATATATATATATATATATATATATATATATATATATATATATATATATATATATATATATATATATATATATAAATATACTGTTATTTTAATTTGATTGCTACTAAAATATAAAATGAACACTTTCTTTTTCAAAGCAGTTTTTATATGCACCTGTTAAAAGATTAATATATCTTATTTGAGAATTACCAAAGGTTTTATTAAAAGGTTAAGATTTTATTAAGTACAAAAGCGAAAATTTTAGTGCAAATTATGCAAAACACACATAATTTTAGATGGATCATTTGGACAAATATATCAGAGAATAATACCGACCAAAATCATCTGTGTGAGGTTAATTAATGTAGTTGGAATAGCATTAGATGCAATGGGGATGATGATTACATCTAAACGAGGTTGCTTTAATGAAGGTGGTATACGCTAAATTATATTGCGCAATATATTTTTTTGTTTAAATAGACTTCAATATTTATGCTAAACTATATTACTGAGCGGTAGGTATATTAAATTAATAGATAAAGGTGTAAAAATGCAATAGAAATATTGAAATTAATGAGCGGTAAGGTATATCAATTTGTAGATAAAGCTGAAAAAAAAAACTATAAAAGTATCGAAATTAGTGAGCGATAGGGTATATCAAATTTATAGATAAAGCTATAAAAACAATAGAAGTATTGAAATTAATGAGCGGTAAGGTATACCAAATTTATAGATAAAGCTGAAAAAAAAACAATAGAAGTATTGAAATTAGTTAGCGGTAGGATAAATCAAATTTATAGATAAAGCTATAAAAACAATAGAAGTATTGAAACTAATGAGTGAGGGTATATTAAAGCTGGAAAAAGTTGAAAAAAAATCCACGGGAGTAGTGAAATTAATGGGCTATAGGGTTTATCAAATTTTAGTTATAAAATGTATTAATTTATGAATTAAAAGAAATATTGTATCTCGAGTTGTAATGATATTTTATAAGTTTTAAACAGTCAGATATTTATCCTACTACAAGTGTTTAAACATATATAGGACATCCTGTTTGAACAGGTGTATACAGTCACGCATTTGTCAGTCAGATTAATCAACAACATGGTTTGATATCATTTTTTATTTTTTTATTATTAAATTTTAGTTTGTGTTATTAGTTTTTGCTCTGTTTTTCAATTTCTGCTGTTAGTTTACATTCTCCCTATATCGTTTAAATTTTCAATTGTTAATAAAATTTATCCACTCAAGTTAAAATACATTTTTTTGAACTTGTAGAAGATTACGCTTGATGTCTATACAATTTTTTGAAATATTAATTCATTAATTAAATAGGGATGAGCGAAAAACGAAATGGAATTTTCTAATTGGTTAAGCGTTTGTCATTGTTTTAAATTTTGCTATAAGCGATTTAGTTTCTCACATATTTTAAAAATTGCATCAGTGGTAATTTCTAACTTATAGCTCTATTTGAACAAAAAAAAATAGTTTATTGCGCATATTTAAATATTTAATTATTTTTTATTCGCTGTGTCAGATAAATTCAATAAAGAACATTACGTGGTAGCACATGTTGTTTAGGTCACCAAATTTATACTTTTATAGTTGTCTGATACCACGCCCCCCTTTTTTTTCAATTCCTACTGTCAGTTCAAATTTTCGGTCGTTAATTAAATACTTTTTGTTCATTTACTCAAGTTCTAATACATTTTTTTTCACTTGTAGTGGATGACACTTGATGTTAATGCAGTTTTTTCAAATATTAATTCATTAATTAAATTTAATTAAATTTTAGTTTTATATAGGAGAAAAAATTGTAATTATTTAATAAAAAGCAACTAAAATAAAATACTTCTTTGTTGGCGTAAGTAGGAATTGACTTTAAAAAATTTTGTTTTACATTGCTTGTTTTAATGATAAAACCACGATAATTGGGTATAATATGAAAAAAACACAACTACTTCGATTTAGTAGGAACAACATATGACGCAATGCTAAACGAATGGAATTTAGTTGCTGTTTATTTAGTTATTGTTATTAGTAGTTGTTGTTATTTGTTTTAGTTGTTGTTGTTTATTTAGTTGTATTTAGTTTCAATAACTTTTCTTTATAATGCAATAAAATCTGGCGAGCAGCTATGGGTATAATATGAAAAAAGCACAACTACTTCCACTTACTAGGAATAGCATTTACCTTTTAGTTTAATTGGGTATAATATGAAAAAAACACAACTACTTCGATTTAGTAGGAACAACATATGACGCAATGCTAAACGAATGGAATTTAGTTGTTGTTTATTTAGTTATTGTTATTAGTAGTTGTTATTTGTTTTAGTTGTTGTTGTTTATTTAGTTGTATTTAGTTTCAATAACTTTTCTTTATAATGCAATAAAATCTGGCGAGCAGCTATTTAAACGATCGAACACTTCGTTTGTTTATTTGTGGCTTGAAGTTAGGCTCGCAGAAAATGCCGTTATTGGGTTAAATTTAGTAGGAACAACACAACCTGTGACGTAGGCTATATTATACCCAATTAATAAACTGAGTTTTAATTATGTTTACTAAATTCATAAACTTCGGTAAAACAACAATATAAATTATTTCCAAAGGAACTAGACTAATACAATTCCAGCCTGGCGAGTAGCGACTTATAAACAAGACACTTCGTTTGATGCTTTTACTAGTTGCTAGAAACCAGGTTCGCAGAAAATGCTGTTTACTTGTTAAATTTAGTAGGAATAACACGATCTGTGACGTAGGCTATATAGTATACCCAATTCCGAATTTTTTTCTCCCAGTTTAATTTACTTTTTTGAAACCAGCTTTGATGTTTTACGTTTGCGAAATCTTTTCCTTCGTCCTAGGAATTCTTGGAAAAACTCAATCATTTTTTTAATAGCGAAAATAAATTAACTCTTAAATATGTACTTTTTCTTTTCTCATGACATTCAATACTGGGGAAAAATTAAACCCAAACTATGCATTTTGTTATTATTTTTTCCCCTTAAGATAGAAATTTAAAAGTTTTTTAATTTTTTTTTTACTGTTATATATTAATTTAAACAATTTCAAAGATTGTTTTATGTGTTGTGATAAATTATATGCATGAAATTGTTTTGCAATGAACTTCAAATAAATTTATTATGGAAAGCTAAGTATGTATCAAATTCAATACCGGGGATAAAATTAACACCAAACATCGCATTTTGTAATCATTCCCATCCCCCCTTTAGATAGAAATTAGTTTTTTTTCTTTTACTGTTATAAACTAATTTAAATGCCTTCCAAAGATTGCGTTAAAATGCTGTGATGAATTATGTGAATTAAATTTTATGTAATAAACTTAAGTAAATAAATTTATTATGGAAAGCTAAATATGTATCATTTCATTGAAAAAATTAAAACAGTTTCAAATTTGTTAATTGTTTAATTTATTAAATGTTGAGCATATTAAATAACCATTTCTGAATAAATTCAACATTTCGGGTATTTTACATAGCAGGAAGTTTAGATAAATCTTACGTTTGTTCTATTCTACAGTGTACATAGAACACGCGATTCTTATATACGATAAAAACTCTTAAATTAATTCGAATTTTGAATTCTCGTCTCTTAAATTAATTCGAATTTTGAATTCTCGTCTCTTAAATTAATTCGAATTTTAAATTCTCGTCTCTTCAATTAATTGTAGTTTTAAACCAATCTAAATAAGAACAGCAATCCTGGGTTAAGTTTTGTAAGACACTCGCGTATTGCAAAGATTTAACCTGACACTCTTTGCAAAATCTTAAGTATGCTATTAATTTTTTTTTGCAGTTTACTCGACAAGAATTTGAAACAAGATACTTGGAAAATTATCTGAACTTCGAACCATAATACTGTTGAAACATAATACATTTGCTGTAACTTTAATAAGTTGTTAAATTGAACCGTGCTTAAGTCCATAGTATCTTATAACCAAGTTTCGTAAGTATGATTGCATAGATTAATTTAGTTCTGTATGAAGGTTTTAAAAAATCTCATTTATATTGTGATTCCGTGCAACCGTATTTCATGAGTTCTGGTAAAAACAGTTAACTTAATTGAAAAATCTGAGTTCTTTAAAAAAATTCCTAACTGCTTAAAAGGTTTATTTTGTATTGTTGCATTTTTACAAATAAAATAGCTTTTTTTATAAATAGAAAATGTAAAATAAACAGTTACAATATTTTTTTATTATTTAAATTTTAAAACAATTTCTATCTTTCGATTAAAAAAACTTTTACTTGTTTTTTTTTAAGACTTCAAAGAAAATTAAATTTTGTTCAATTCAATTGAAATAAAGATGTATTCAATTCAATGATATACAAATCTCTGTCACATCTTATTTTATTGTACACATACATTATGATTAAATAATATCCGTGCAACAATTTTCAATAAATATGTATTCAATTCAATGATATACTAATCTCTGTCACATCTTATTTTATTGTACACATACATTATAATTAAATAATATCCGTGCAACAATTTTCAATAAATATGTATTCAATTCAATGATATACAAATCTCTGTCACATCTTATTTTATTGTACACATACATTATAATTAAATAATATCCGTGCAACAATTTTCAATAAATATGTATTCAATTCAATGATATACAAATCTCTGTCACATCTTATTTTATTGTACATATACATTATGATTAAATAATATCCGTGCAACAATTTTCAATAAATGTTTTAAAAAATCTTTTTAAGCTTGTTATGACAGAAACAGAAAATTCGAAAAATTCTCTCGTGAATCGAGTAAAACGACTCCTTATTAATTTAATTTTAAAAATAAATAACTCAAACGAAAACTCTAACAGCTCTATAATAAAATAAAAGTAGAAGGTCATAAAAATAAAACATGAATTTGAGTCTAAATTTTATCTTCTCTCGGGAAATTGTAATTAATTAATTCATTAAATTTAATATGTAACTTATTAAAAAAATCTTTTTTGGATGCTAGTGAAGTATACTTATTTTTTTTTAAAATCCCATTTTAGTAATATAATTTTAGAGTCGATTCGTTATGGCGAAAGATTCTAGAATTAATTGAAAAGGGAAATAAGAAAGAACAAAACTACTGTAGCAAAAGAAAAAACAAAAACAAAAAAAAAGTAAACAGCTTAAGCTTTTATTTTGAAAATAATTTTACTAATAATGGGATAATAGTCTTGCAACAATTTCCGTTAGTTCTTTTTGAAGTTTGGCTAAAATCTTTGTTAAAAAAAAGAGCAAAAATACTCTTGCTTGCCAAGAAGACAAAATAAATGCTAAGAATAAATAATGGTAAATTAAATCCGTGCATAACATTCAGGAAACAACATAAAAACAAAATCGACTTAAAATTAGAATTAAAATATGAGTTTGAGTTTAAATCTTACTTATGTTCAAGAAATTGAAGCCAGGAAATAGCTTTTAAATTAACAGGAGACAAATGATAAAACTAGGATAAAAATGATGAAAATAGATAAAAACTGGCGAACAAAAATATCGCTTAGTTGGGGTTGAAAAGAAGAACACATTTATTACAAAAAAGTCTTTTTAAAAGGAAATAAATTGTTGAAGTATGTCATTTATATTTAAGAAAAACTAAATGGGGCGACAATTAAAAAAATAAATTGCTTGAAGACGTGTTATTAAACTTCGGAACTCAGTAAAAAAGAACTTTTAAGCACTCCCTGCTGGTAAAATGATAAGTATTAATTGCCGCTGTAGTTTCATGCACATAAGTGCTATTAATTTTGTTAGTGTGCGATTTAAAAATGGTAAGAACAAAAAGTAATTTGTTGTTTAATAATTATCTGATGCTTATAAACTAGCTTAATGATACGGGTTAAAAAATGTTTTTTTTTTCTAGTAATATTTATGCAGTACTAGAAAGAAGCATTTTATATGTTTAAAAAAATTAATTTCTGTAGATCTTATTATCAAAAATTCTTAATTTTGTAAAAAGAATAAGTACCGACTATCTGGTCAAATGATAAGTATTAATTTGGTACTTGCAACTGCAGAAGAAGTGAAGTGATTTTGTAAGCGACGATAATTGGATATCTGTAAGTGACGTCACGCGTGTGTGTGACTAATCTGATTGGCTTATGAATCGACAAATGCCACGATTTACCAACGATGACGACATTTGCGGATGTCAAATTACCGCTGCAGTTTTATGCAACTAAAGTACTAGTAATTATGTTGAGTAATTTCTTTAAACATCTCATTGAGCAATTTTTTGTGGATCGATTACTTTTTTTTCTTTCGAGCAGTTACTTTGCAACATTCATATTTTCGTGAAGACCATAATGAAATACAAGCTTCCAAAAGTTTTTTTTTTCAAACTTTGACGTCAAACGAAATTGCAATTTTCAGAGAATAATAAGCTGTTTTTATAACTCTTGTGAGTTTGTACCCTGTCAGAAATTTCTGACGAAATTATGGTATAAAGTACTTGCACTCTGAGTGTAGGTACTTTTTACAGTAAAATCCATTTTTATATATAAATACTAAAAAGATTTTCGGTACAATGTCTGATATACTGTAATTTTTTACGTTAATATTCAGTGTAAAATTACTGAATCACTAATTAAAAAAAATTTACTGGGTGCAAAATTTTACAGTAAAATGGATTGATTTTACGGATGTGGCACTCGATGTGCCAGTACTTCTTACCATAATTTGATCCAGAATTTTTTTGCAGTCTAAGTGTAGTTAATCAGAGATGCCAACTGCTCCGGACACGCCAAAATAATGAAAAAAACGGTAACTAACTACTAAGTAAATTTTGTAATTATTTGACTATTTTTGCTTGCTTTTAAAAGGTATAGCATGTCATATGAATTATAAAGTGGTGAATTATATAAGCCTACGAATTATTTAGAAGTAGTGGTGGATAAAAATCTACTAAATTGAATTTATTAAACCAAGAATCACAATTGATAAACTACCACTTTAAAATCTATATTTGCTGTCCGGAGCAAGTTGGCATCTCTGGTTAATGTCTGTTTTTTAAGCTTTAGCCGGCGCCTAAGACACTTATGAAAACAGCCCAAAATGTCAACATAAAGAAAAAGCCTTAATTAGTGAAATAAAAAACACTTGTAATTGACTTTTTAATATTTGAAATGTTACTCTTTCGTTGCATTGCTTGGACTAATAAAAAAATGCTAAAATAGAAGATTGCCTAATAATTGTATAATAAAATTTTCGTTTTGGCGAGAAAATTTCACTAAATTGGCAATTTTTTTAAGAAAACACATCATTTTAATATTTAAGAATTTTTTCCCATTCTAAAGCCAAGATAATTCTAGATAAACTGTAGATCTTTTGTTTTTCTTGGCGCAAGCGCTTCGAAGTCATATAATTTGTATATTCCATATTTTATAGCCCTCTTAAAATTCAGCCTTGTTACAAAAAATGGCTTTTTCTTGTTATGATAACGCTATTTTAGCAATGTTTATTTCATTTCAATAGAGGTCTGGCACTCCAATAGCGAGCCAAATCTGAATAAGCATGGAACTAAATATAGCTGTTATTCAAAAGTTTTATGGTAACTTGGCGAAACTTTTCGAATTATGTTTTGTTCTCCCGTTTCCCATTTGTTCAGTAATGAAGTCTTTTAAAAGCATTTCGCGTTCAAAGAATGTCAGAAGGTGTCAAGTTGAGTACGAATTTGGCGGAAAGAGAGTTATTTTAATTAAAATTTCCGCATCTCTTACGGAATGACTGTTGGTGCCCTATGACTCTCCGCGTTTCTCATGTCTCATTGGTTTAATGGATCGCGTCTACAGTTCCCGGATGAAGAATATAATAGAAAAGTCCAGGCCTTATTGGTCCTCACATGCAGATTGCTTCGTCATCTTGTTTCGTGTAAGAGGTTAATTTTATTTGTCTAATCTAATATATGCAATGTAATTCTGAGAACAAATGGGTGGATTCTGAAACTTATTATGAAAAGTGTTGAATAATCTGTTATTTAATGCAAATTTAAGAAAATTGAAATATGCTTACTCCAAGAATTGGTTGAGAATTTCATTCAATAAATATGTCACCACTAAGACTCGAAAGCCATTATAAGATGCACATTACGTAGCTAATCAGTAGATTAACTAGAACAATCCGCTAAAATGCGGAATTATAGAGTCCCGCAATTTATATCGGTAATGTGAGCATGATAGAGAAATATGCTTATTCCAAAAGTTGGTGAGAATTTCATTCAATAAATATATCACCACTAAAATTCGAAAGCCATTATGAGATGCACATTACCCAGCTAATCAGTAGATTAACTAGAACAATCTGCTAAAATGCGGAATTAAAGAGTCCCGCAATTTATGTAGGGTAATGTGAGCATGATAGAGAAATATGCTTATTCCAAAAGTGTGTGAGATTTTCATTCAATAAATATATCACTACTAAAACTCGAAAGCCATTATAAGATGCACATTACCTAGCTAATCAGTAGATTAACTAGAACAATTCGCTAAAATGCGGAATTAAGAATCCCGCAATTTACCTCGATAACGTGAGCATGAAAGAGAAATATGCTTATTCCAAAAGTGGGTGAGATTTTCATTGGATAAATATATCACCACTAAAACTCGAAAGCCATTATAAGATGCACATTACCTAGCTAATCAGTAGATTAACTAGAACAATTTGCTAAAATGCGGGATTAAGAGTCCCGCAATTTACCTCGGTAATGTGAGCATGATAGAGGAATATGCTTATTCTAAAAGTGAGTGAGAATTTCATTCAATAAATATATCACCGCTAAAACTCGAAAGCCATTATAATATGCACATTACCTAGCTAATCAACAGATTAACTAGAACAATCCGTTAAAATGCGGAATTAAGAGCTCCGCAATTTACCTCGGTCGTATGAGAATTGGCGGTTGTCGTATTGTTAAAGTTCAAGTAATGTTTCGTATCGTTCTTTTAAAAAAATCATATCAAAGGAAGCCAATATGAAACACGCACTTTTTTTTTGCTTTGAGTTAGTGTTCATTTTTTTTTTACTTTTATTTTCGGTGAATATTGAAAATTTATTTTTCAAGCATACTACTAATCTGCGTTACTCATTGTTTTAAAAATTGAGTGTTTTCAGTGGTTTATTATTTTTTTGTTTTTAATTTTCTTATGAGTTAGAAATATAGTAAAGATGCTTGTGAAATTTTTGTATATACTTACAACTTAATATGAAATGGAATTTAACTCAAAATCTATTACAATCAATCATTAATTAATACGTAACGTTTAAAAATTTATTCACTTGATCTACTTGCTAGCAAACGTGTACTATATTAACTTACCATGCATAATTTAATCTGTTGTCAAAATCTATTGCAGTAGATCATAAATTAATAAAGACGTTTAAAAATTTATTAACTAGATCTACTTGTTGGCAAGCGTTAAGGCATTACTTAACATGCATAACTTGATATGAAATGAATTTAACTAAAATCTATTGCAGTAAATCATACATTAATTCGTAATGTTTAAAAATTTATTTACACGACCTACTTATTAGCAAACGTGTAAACTTAACGCATGCATAACTTAATCTTCAAACGAATTTAACTCAAAATCCAGTGCACAAATCAATAATTAATACGTAACGTTTAAAAATTTATTTACTCGATCTCAAATATGTACCATAATAACATATATAACTTAATCTTAAATAGAATTTAACTAAAAATCTATTTCAGTAAATCATAAATTAATACTTAACGCATAAAATTTATTACTTGATGCCCTGCCTAATAAGAGTGTTCTATACTAAATTAACATGCATAATTTATTGGGAAATCGAATTTAGCTTAAAATCGATTGCAGCAAATCATAAATTAATTCGTAACATAAATTTGTTTCCCCGATCTACTTACTAGCGTACGTGTAATATAATAACTTAACACGTGCATAACTTAATCTTAAAACGAATTTAACTCAAAATCCAGTGCATAAATCATAAAATAATACGTTACGTTTAAAAATTAATTTACTCGATCTACTTGCTATTATACTCGTATATGCATTATTTAACAGGCATAACTTGATATGAAATGAATTTAACTAAAATTCTATTGTAGCAAATCATAAATTAATTCGTAACGTTTAAAAATTTATTTACATGATCTACTTATTAGCAAACGTGTAATATAATAACTTAACCTATGCATAACTTAATCTTAAAACGAATTTAACCCAAAATCCAGTACGTAAATCATAAAATAATACGTGACGCTTAAAAATTTATTTACTCGATCTACTTGCTAGCAGATATGTACCATAGTAACATATATAACTTAATCTTAAATCGAATTTAACTCAAAATCTATTGCAGTAGATCATCGAAAACGAAAAGCAACTTCTAAAAATTTATTTACTCGATCTTCTTGCTTGTAAACGTGTTCCCAAGACAAAACAAATAAATATAAAACCGTCCCATCCGATTGCATTTTGATACAGCAAGAAAAAAAAAATTTCTCTACCCCCGAAGTGATTTTCTACGGCCGTATTTCCTCTTTCATAAAAGATAGAAAACACGAGGTCCGAAGTAAAACGGAGTCCATATTTTTACGACGCTTCTAACAAAACTTCTGAAAATGAATCACTAAAATAAAAAAAAAAGGCAATGGAATTTCGAAAAGGGAAGGGGGTTAGCAAACGAAGTAGGAAAAATCAAGAGTCCTAAACTCTCCAACCCCAAAACGGTCGTTTTCCCGAAGACCATAAATACCGTCGCACTATCCATTGGTCTAAAGTGGCCGTTTGAGAAGAAATGGGTCTCATCTATTTCCTGTCAAATGCCCGTTGTAATCGAAATTCATTTTCCCTTTTTATTCTACTCTCGGTTTATGGAAGATAAGTTGAGCGTTTTTCAGTTTTTATTACATGTTCTGTACGAGGTGATTTTGATTTCACATATTTTGTGGAACAGATTTTAATTTTTTTTTTCTGTTCCTGCCTCCTTCTGCCATTGCTATTTTTAGTCTAGTTTCAATCACATTTATTCAGTTTTTTTTTATTCTACTCTCTTCTATTTTCCATCATGTTATAAAAAGTAATTTGGTTGAAAATTTATCCAATTTTTGAAACTTTGAACATTGCCATTTGGCAGACGTCCATAGGAATCAAAATCCGATTTGTAAACCTTATGTTAAGACTTAAATTCAATAAAAATTGTAATTTCACTTTTCAGAGAGCGCTTATTTTCCATTGCAACATTTTTCAATTTTTATAAAAGTTCACCATTTTGTTAGGTTTTATGATTATATTTGTAATATTTTATGTTTTTTTCTTTCATTAAGTTGTTCATACACTGTAAAAAAAGCATTTCTCTAAATTGAGCAAAAAATGTACCAAAATACTTTGAAACAAATAATGGCCAGAGTTAAAAAATCCCAGGTATTCAAAATTGAAACAATATATTCTCATTTTGGAACAAAATTTATATCGAGGGAGAAGTATGTGTGAGAAATGTTCATCGGCTGTTGGCAGAATTCGAACCAAGGACTTCCTGGTTCGTAGTAGGATGCTCTAACCACCATAGTTGTATAGAATAATCCAGAGAGAGAGTTAGGACGCTTTATATAGTAGCTGCTGCGATGATACATCATAACATACTGATTTCCGATTTCAATGGTTTAAAGGACTGCAATTCGAATAGCAATAGCTTAGTCGGTAATTTTCATATCACTTTTTGTTTCACTTTTTATTTCGCTATATCTTAATTTTTTTAAGCAAATGGAAATGTATCACAATTAGCCATTGCGGCGATCATTATATAAAGATTCCTAACATTCTCTCCCTGGATTACAGTGTACAGTGTATCACAATGAGCCATTGCGGCGGTCACTATATAAAGATTCCTAACACTCCGTGGACTACAGTGTATAATGTATCACATTGAGCCATTGCGGTGATCACCCTATAAAGATTCCTAACACTCCCTGGACTGCAGTGTACAATGTATCACAAATGTGTTACAATGATGATCACTATGTAAAGATTCTTAACACTCCCTGGATTGCAGTGTACAATGTTCCATTGACAGTGTATAATGTTCCCGCCGCAATGAGCCATTGCGGCGATCACTATATAAAGATTCCTAACACTCCCTGGACTACAGTGTACAATGTATCACAATGAGCCATTGCAGCGATCACTCTATAAAGATTCCTAACACTCCCTGGACTGCAGTGTACAATGTATCACAATGAACCATTGTGGTGATCACTCTATAAAGATTCCTAACACTCCCTGGACTGCAGTGTACAATGTATCACAATGAGCCATTGCGGCGATCACTCTATAAAGATTCCTAACACTCCCTGGGCTGCAGTGTACAATGTATCACAATGAACCATTGCGGTGATCACTCTATAAAGATTCCTAACGCTCCCTGGACTGCAGTGTACAATGTATCACAATGAGCCATTGCGGCGATCTCTCGATATAAAGATTCCTAACACTCACTGAACTGCAGTGTACAATGTATCACAATGAATCATTGCGGTGATCACTCTATAAAGATTCCTAACACTCCCTGGACTGCAGTGTACAATGTATCACAATGAGCCATTGCGACGATCAATATATAAAGATTCCTAACACTCTCAAAACTATAGTGTACAATTCTGGCGGTTAGATCATTCTACTACAAACCTGGAGGTTCTTGGTGCGAATCTTGCCAACATCTCCTCTAGAAGAAAGAAGGCCTCAGCACGGATCAATTTAGTAGTCCAACGTAACGAACTTAAACTGCTCAGTGGATGATAAATGAGAAAGATGTCATTACGTTCGGGCTATTTAGTGGCGCAGTTGTGATAAATACGAAAGTTGTCATTATGTTTGCACTACTAAAGGATCAAATTTCTTGTTTGTGGTAAACAGTGCTGAGGCCTTCTCTTTTCTTGGAGGTATTTATCTTCCCCGCAATCAACGAAAATCTCTCACACACAGTTCTCCATCGACGTGCATTTCTCTTAAAATTTCAATTTTGAATAGGGTTTTCAAATTCAACTATTATTTATTTCGGAACTATTTAAAAAAATTTTTTTCACTCAATTCTGAGAAACCCTTTGTAAGCTATACTCGTAGTCATTTATTATTTTTGAATTATTTTTGGAATTGATTTCAAATTATGAAGAGAGTAATTTGCTATTTACTCACTAGATGTCATTTTGGGGGAAATTTGAACTTATTAAGGGATCGTAATCACAAAAACGGACCTTTCACAAAAGGTTTTAAGTAATAACAAACCCTTCCTCAAATTTAATATTAGTATTTCATTTAAAAAAATGATCTTTCTTAAAATTCTTCTCTTGTAAAACACAGTTCATGACGTCTTTAATGCAGAATTTTAAAATTAAAAGAATTTTGCTGTTTTGCCTTTTTTTAGTTCTGTTTTTCAAAAATAGGGACTTATTTTCACATATTTCGAAAAAAAAAGCACAATGGTTACAAGAATTATTATCTGAGGTAATTTTAAATTCAGAAAATTATGAGTTTAGATTATGAAAATTATGAGTACCGATTTTCACAAATTCACAAAATTGTGAGACATTTTTCATAATTTCGCAAAAATCTATCTTTCACAAAAAGTCTGGAATAACTTTACACTTAGAAATTAGTCCTTCCGCGAACTTGATGTCGAAACTATCTCCAACTTTTTCAAATATTAGACGAAACTGTTTCCTATATTATGTATGTGTATCATTGTAATTCATTCTAGCTGTTTATGTTGTTTCTCTTCTATATAGTTTCTCTTTTTTTGTTAATATTACATTAAAATTTAGTCTTTACAGGGACTATAAATTTTAATTTTAATCGTTTAGAAAAAGTAGTCTAAATTAATGTTAATACATGGGCATGGTAGCTTTCTTTTCATCCACTGTGACATTACGGACAGTTTTCCAGCATTTTCATCAAACTTCATTATTGTTTGCACTGTTTGACGGGATGGTACTGGTATTAGCGTGCTCATTGTTTTGAACAGGCTAACCTGGTTCTATTTTTGGCAATGACTGATGTATTTTGCACATTTCTTTTATTTTGTTTTGTATTTCCTAATTAATTTTATTAAAACTTTTGCCAAGCATTTTTGACGAAATTCGTACCCTCAAGCAGCTGAAAATCTTATTTTCCTCAATTTCCTTAATTTGAATCTCCCATGAAACTGTTTTGTCAAAGAAGGAAAAAAAATGTAAATTTGATTATCGATTTTTTTTATCGTGCTTATAAAGAAAAGTACAGTTTTAAGTTCTTTTTATTTTAGTAGCTAGCATTTGTCAAGGTGTTTTTTTATTAAGCTGAGCCTAATTCTCCATTTTAACAATCAAATAATCTGGAATAAAAAAATAACGATAAAAATGTTCATGAATTTAAACTAATTATATTGACCCACCAAGGTATTTTTTTTTCTGTGCTCTTGGAAGAGAAAAATTTTCTTTATTTTATTATGAAATGTCATAAAATGCCTCCAAAAATTTCGAAATGCTTAAGCATTGTCACTTTATCAACGTGTTTTTTTCCCCTAAAAGGAAAAAAAAAAAATGTGCAACTCGCTTTGAGTTTTGACCTATTGGCCTATAAATAAAGCACCGTCAAGTAAACCAGGTAAACTTTGGGATAAACAATAGGGCTTCGGAATGCAGTATGTAAGCTTCAGAAAATATAAATTCACTGACTTGGCTCTTTAATTTCAAGCAGTGGATGTTATTTCATAAAATAAAAAAAAAATCACTGTGTAATTTTGGGAAAAATAACTGTATATGTTAGAAATATGTATTGTTAAAAATGAAGAATAAATATTGAATTTAAATTGAAAAAAAAAATTATACTTATAAATTTTTTTAAATTTTTTTTATTTTATAACCGTCGTTGAACAGCCGACCCAAATTATGGGTTTGCGACTACTAAGGTTTGACTCCGTAGGCTTGTAATTTTGAATTTGATCCATAAGACGAGAACTCCTGGATCAGGTATTGGGAGAAATTTTGATTTCGTAAAAAACTTTTTGATGGAACTAACCCGCATTTGCGTTACATGGAGAAGAAGACCTCGAGACCCTCCCTCGGTTAGTCTGACGGCAAAGAGACTCTAACCCATGATCCGTCTACCACTGAGGATATTTTACGTCAGCACTGTGGTCGGTGCAAGCCGGATGCGGAATTCGTATCAACCAGTCATGACAGGGATTCGAACCCGATTCACCTCATTGGAAAGCGAATGCTCTATCAGCCTGAGCCATCGCGGGTCCGAGAAAATATATTGCAAACTTTCTATATTTGATAGCTGTGCTAGATTTGATTAGTATTTGATTCCTTCGAACATTTCTTTATTTCTATCGTAATTTTAATTAATATTTAGTATAATTATTACTACGACCTTCTTTGGATTCTACTGTAATTTTGCCAACTTTTTGTTTCTGTATGGGCATTATTTGTTAGGATCGTCTAATTTTTCATTTTGACATTTATCTAAAATATTATATTATATAATATAATTATAAATTTAAAAACGTTCTGAAAGCGGTTATCAGGTTTTTAATTAGAAAACAAAGATAAGCAATCCTAATAATAATTTCTTTTTTACTTCAGATGAAATTGTTTTATTCTTAATCTCCTAAAACGAGAAAGAAAAATTGTTCAATCAATTTTATTTTATTTTCATTTGCAATTTTGAATGAAAAAAGAAATAGTTATTTAGATAATTATTTACTTTATATCATGTAAAAATATTAAAGCAATTTTAGGAACACTCATAGAAAGATAGGTGCGAGGTTTAACAATAATATTTAGTATTTTGCACCTTAATAGGGTTCTAATTCGGTGCAATTTTTACAAGATTTTATAGCAAACTGTTATAATTTATGTTGGAATAAAGTATTGTTAAAGAAATACGCTAATACGGTTCAAATTAGCATCGTAATAAAATTGTAGCAAACTTAAACTATAATATGCACTTCTTAAAAAGGATTGCACAGTTAGAATGCTCCAAAGTTTCTTGCAGTGTGTAGTTAAAATTTTTAGATTTATTTTACAAGATTTTATAGCAAACTGTTTTAATTATGTTGCAATAAAGTATTGTTGAAGAAGTACGATAATACGGTTCAAATTAGCATCGTAATAAAATTGTAGCAAACTTAAACTATAATATGCACTTCTTAAAAAGGATTGCACAGTTAGCTCCAAAGTTTCTTGCAGTGTATAATTAAAATTTTTAGATTTATTTTACAAGATTTTATAGCAAACTGTTTTAATTTAGGTTGCAATAAAGTATTGTTGAAGAAGTACGATAATACGGTTCAAATTAGCATCGTAATAAAATTGTAGCGAACGTAAACTATAATATGCACTTAAAATTGATTACACAGTTATAATGTTCCAAAATTTCTTACAGATGTAATTACAATTGCTAGATTGATTATACAAGAAAAATTTTACAAGATTTTATAGCAAACTGTTTTAATTTAGGTTGCAATAAAGTATTGTTGAAGAAATACGATTATACGGTTCAAATTAGCATCGTAATAAAATTGTAGCAAACTTAAACTATAATGTGCACTTCTTAAAATTGATTACACAGTTATAATGTTCCAAAATTTCTTGCAGTGTGTAATTAAAATTTTTAGATTTATTTTACAAGTTATAGCAAACTGTTTTAATGTAGGTTGCAATATAAAAACCCAACCTGTTAAAGAAATACGATAATACGGTTCAAATTACCATCGTAATAAAATTGTAGCGAACTTAAACTATAATATGCACTTCTTAAAAATTAATTACAAAGTTAGAATGCTCCAAAATTTCTGGCAGTGTGTGATTAAAATTTTTAGATTGCCATTTTTTTCCATTTTGATATTTATATTAAATTTAAAGAAAGAATCGTAAATATTTCAAAATGAAAAACATTAATTTGAAAACATTACAAACAAGATTGTTAAGATTCTATTAAAAAACAAAGCAAAGAACATAGCAATATTGATTTAACATACGATTATTTTATTCATTTATTTATTTTTTGGATTGCTGGTAAATGCGTGTTATTCCTAATCTGCAAAAAAGCAATATAGAGAGGAAAAAAAAACTTTTAAATTTTATTTTTATTATCATCAATTGCTGTTTTAACGAAAAAAAAGACGAATATACTGTTTTTGAGATTATTTACTTTTATAATGAATTAAAATAGCTGCGGAAATTGTCTCAACCTGGCAATGGAAGCAAAAAAAGTAATTATTGTTTGTTAAAAAAACAGCTGACGCCCTTTCTTTTTGAAAAAAAAAAAATTTATTAATTCCCATAAACAGTGAACGGTAATTATTCCTTGCTGTTCCGAGATTTAAGTATAAATGAGGCTATTTCTTAAATGTGTTGTCAGAAAAAAAATTGGTAATTATGCAAGAAGGCTATAAGGAAATGGAAATAAAAATTTATAGCAACTTTGTTTACAATTTTTTTTTTTCATTTCGGATTTAACACATGAATCCGAAAAATCACAAACGCTATTTTAATTAATCCTTGCAATCATTAAGCATTGCATTTTATCGTATCTGCATATTTATCTTTTTTTTTATCGTATCTGCATATCTATCTCTTTCTTTTTATTAATACATAGCCTGCTTTTTAAGTTGCTAATTACTGCAATTTATTTTTCATATTGTCCCTCTAAAATAAATAAATAAATAGAATAGAATAAAATAACTTCTTATATTGAAAGTAGTTTAGCTTAGCGGATGAAGATTTATATTGATTATAGAAGGTATAATTGTGCATCATTATAATATTTTCTAATTCAAAAATTGGATTTTGGACAAACTATAATGATGGTGAGTTACATTTTGAAACTTTCCTGTTTTACTTTTTCCCGAAAAAGCTGTTACATTATAAATTTAGTTTGAAGAATGGTATATTATGAACAGGGGTCTACAAAAATTCGAAATTAACGGGAATTTTGATATTTACAAGTGTTTAAAAGTCATCATATTATAAAATGTAAAGCAGCATTATCGCTTTTTTGCTGTTTGACATAAAGACATTTTACAGTTGCAATTGAATATTATAAAAATATAAATGAATAAAATAATCATTTTGCTAAGAGTTCTACTTTGTTTTAAATGTCCGTTAGTGATTCGTTATTTTCAGCGATATAATAGGATGTGTATCATCCATTTTTAGCACATATATATTACTAATGGTGCATTACACTTATAAACTGTTGGCACTTAAGCATTTTAGAAATGTGTTCGATTTTTCATGTTTCTTAAATTTTTTAATATTGAGTAAAATTCCATCTGTAAAACTTGGCTATTTCTCTTAAAGTTCCATATGTGAGTATTTTTTTGTTGTTTTTAAAGTTTCATAATTTAAAGTCTATTAATCCCTGTTCTAGAATAATTGAAATCTCATCGTTTTGTCATTAATGAGATTAAAATATATAATGTTCGATGTGTGTAATAGAAGCTAATATTTATGAATCTAAGATGAAAAATATGAATAATTTTGTAGGGACATTTGTAAAACTTGGTCATTTCACTTAAAATTCCACATGAGAGCTTTGTTCATTGTTAAAATTTCATGATTTCACATCTATTAATCCCTGTCCCTGAATTATTTAAATCCAATAGCTTTGTCATTAATGCGATTAAAATATTATTTTCAATGAGTGGGTAGCATATTTTCCAAGCCTTCAAGAACTGATCGAGGGTAATTTGATTTAAATTACCTCTCCTCGATCATTTGTCACAAAACTGGAGTTCCGTTCATAATAAATTTTGTTACAACTAATTAGACGCCATGCATGGTAGAACGCTTTTCCTATTTTTCCTTTTTCCCGCCAGCACTTTCCTTAGCCAATGAATATTTAGTCGTGTATGAAGGTTTAATGACGCAACTCTCGCCGCTGTTGCCAGATTTGAACTGAAAATGACGCAGACGATGTTTAATGAAATATTGCTGAGCGCTAAGTTTATGATGGACTTAACTTCCACATTTTTTGATGTATGTTAGAGTCCTTAACAATGCCTGAATGTTTTACATTGTAGTTTATATTAATATGTTATCGTTATTATTGTATATTTGAGCGTTGTTTTTTCGGTAGACAATAATACGCATTTACTCGTTGTTAAATAATGAGGCCTTAAATCTTTCTTTTGTTAAAATAAAAGCTTAATTCGTAAAGTTCACATTCATAGCTCCAATGAAGTATTTTTCTCGTGTATAACTAAGATAACAGTGTCTGAAAATGTAACAGTTGCATCATAAGAATGATTTTTTTTTGACATTTGTTTATCGTTTAATTTGTCTTATTTCAATACTTAATTAAAGTGATAATCCTTTAGACATTTGTTTATTGTTTAATTTGTCTTATTTCGATACCTAATTAAAGTGATGATTCTTTTAACATTTGTTTATTGTTTAATTTGTCTTATTTCGATACTTAATTAAAGTGATAATCCTTTTGACATTTGTTTATTGTTTAATTGGTTACTTTCAATACTTATGATTAATTTACTGTTATGGATATACTAATAAAAAAATTACTCATTATAAAAAATTCTTTTAATTTAAAATTATAAATTGATTATAAATTTATTCTATATTTTAATTAAAAAAATTCACAAAATTATGTCTAGATTTTTCACATTAAGCAGAACCGTTCACTAATAGTCAGAACAAAGCTCTAGTTTTTTGTAATTTTTAATAAAAATCACAAAAATAGGACCTTACTTATCACTAAATAAAGTGTAAATTTATTTACAATTTTACAAATGTAGGATTTTCCATATAAAGACTGAACTAAATTCTATTTTGTGTGCCGTTAAGGATTAATATATAAATCCGATTTCACCGTGCAAATTATTCCTTTCTGAATTCCATATTTTTTTATTTAATAAATGAGTGTTTAAACCATCCAATCAAGCATCAGATGCTAGAAGAAGCTTATGTAAAAATGCGAGTATAAGAATTTCAAAATAACTTCAAATATACTTGTTCTAGCTCATTTCTCTTAACTATATTCCTTTTGCCTGATTCAATTTGTTACGTTCAACTATTTATTTATTTATTTTTTATGCGTATTTCCGCTTGGCGATAAAATAAAAAAAATCACATTGAAATCTAGATATTCCGTATCGGAAACAATGCTCAAATTTAAACTTGTTTCGAGGGATGGAGTACTCGAAAACGACGATTGATTCAGCCCTCATAACAGAATAAAAGAATCGAACATCGTCAAAACGATTATCGCTCCCTCTGTTTCACTTTCCGAATTTTATTTTTTATCCTTCCTCTATCCTTATAGAAATTCAATATTTTTTTTATTCTCTGCGGGACGTTATCAGGAAAAAAGATTGAGGCAATTATTCAGTTTGATGATTGTGGAATATTCCATTGTGGGTGTTATAAAAACCCACTTCTTTTTTGATTAATGCTCACAATCACACGAGCGCTGGGAAAAGTGCATTAGAATCGCTAACAGATAAAATGATTTAACGTTGAGGGTTTAATTAAAGAAGAAAATGAATTTGAGGGCGTAATTTCAGTTCGTGTAGGAGAAAAAAAAATGGCTTCTGCAAGTAAAGCCAAAGGAACTATATTTCACTTTAATTATTTTTATTTAAACGTGAAAGAAGAGAAACGTAACATATCTTGAGAAGAATGGATTTTATTGGATATAAATTAATTTTCGTAATATTAAATAACCCGAGAGAGAAAAGTAAGGATTTAATGTAATATTTTATCAGTGGATGAATGCCTTAAACGGACTTGTTACTAAAGTAACCGAGAGAAAAAAAATTTCTGAAGCATTTATCAGAAAACTGTTGATAGGTAATTTCTTAAATTAAATTATACGATTCAAATAAATTACTAAACGATAAGTAGATAGATAAAGTAACCGTTTATTTTTTTAAAGTAATAAATTAATCTTGTCTCATGGGATTTATCCTATTGAATTTATCCTAGGGAATTTGATCCTATGAAATTTGAACTTTGTTATTAATGTGTTTACTTAATGTGTTTTCTTAATGTGTTTACGTCGAGCCATAATGAACTTTGATATGCTATTGAGAGGTTTGAGGTTTTAACTAAACACAGATGACAATTAATTCGACGATTAACTACACTGGGGAAATTTCTTGGGGAAAAAATCTTGTTGGTTTTTCCAGAGAACTTTTATGACCAATAGAGGCCTGATATCTTCTGAATTGAGATCGTTTGCGATAAAAATATTTAGATTTTAACTTTTTTTCAAACTATTTATTATTACCTTCTAAAATCTTATTGATATTTAAGTATTCCTCTTCCCTGAAAAAGTAAAATATGACATTGATGCTATATATTATCACATAGATCATGTGACCCACCTTAAATCGCCTGCTCGAGGAAAAAAAAAAGAATAATATTTGGCAAACAATACATTCCATAACCAGTTATTTGTAATATACTGACCCACAAATTCAATAAACTTCTTCTCAACGATTCTTTTATTCTTTTAACTTATCCTATTTACAACAGGATACGTTTAAAAATAAATTTATCTATCATAAAACCAGATGATTCAAAACAAACGTTCAATTATAAAATCTCTCGATTTCTGCCATAACCTGATTTCATTTTTCCCGAAAGGCTTATCACTGGAATAGGTTTATAAGCCTCCTATATTTTTCTCCCGAAAATTCTTTAAAATTTATTACTTTCACTACCGATTGTATTTGGCGCATTCGACTTTTTTCTTCCTCCGTAACAAGGACAAATCCTGGAATTTCCGGTTTCGGAGCCGGGCAAAAGGTCTCCAGAAACACAAAATCCCAAAAAAAGGAGAGAAAATCCCGGCTTAAATCCTATCTCGCGAGAGTGTCAGAAATCCGACTGAAGAATTTATGTATGAGTACGTCTTTTTTTTTTTTTTTTTTTCATTTTGGCGTCTTTTTTGGCTGCAATCCCGTTTTGCATCTTCTCATTTCAGAACCGATACCTACTCTCTACAACTTCCTGCTTTATTTTTATTTTGACTTCTCCTACTTCTTCCATTGTACTTTTGAAATAAATACTTGTCAGTTTCAGCGGTACCCCGAATCAAGTGTTCTATGCAAAAAAATGATTTTTTTATGAGATATTTTTCTCTTTATGTCACTTTATATTTACTTTTACTTGATATTTATATTGTGTGCTGGGGCAAAAAAAAAATAAAGATAATCTATTTTATTTCATGTTAAGCAAGTGGAAGAGTTGTTAAATGCATGGGCAATTATTTGATAAAAAATAATGGGTTATTTTTCTTTATCTGTTGAGCAATAAATTTTGTTCTTTTCCCCTTTGTATATTATGATATTTTTATCTTCTTATCTTAAGATCTTTTATTTTTATCTTAAGATCTAATATTTTTATCTTAAGATCTTTTTTCAAATTCTCCAATCTACGCTTACAAGTTGCGCTTATATTCTTTTTAACCCTTTGACGAAGAATTTTTATTAAACTTATTTTTTTTATATTTTGTATTAATTTAGGTCAAAATAAGTAAAAAATGTTATATATTGAAATTTTCCAAACTTCCAATTTATAATTTTTCAAATATGCACTTATTTGCAGTTATTTAAATTTAAGAGAAATAGTTATTCGTCTTTGAAATTACTTTAATTTACGAAATCAATTGTTAAATTTTTGAATATGATCGAAAGTTTTTTTTTAAACTACTTTTTTGGATTTTTTTCTTTTATAACAAATATTATTCCGATTTACGAAAATATTTTAGATGCTGACAAAAATTCGTCAAAAACTGAGCAAGATTTGAATATTTTAAGTAATCCTTTCATACTACTCAAGCGTGGAAAACATAAATTTTTTTTCTTCAGAATTTTGTTTTGAATTATATTTAGTATTCTATGAAAAAAGTCGGAAACCAAAGTTCAAGTATAAAAAAAGTTCCCCAGGTGTGAAACTTTTTAGAACAAATCTAATTCTGATTTATAAAAATATTTTATTTTTTCTCAAAAATTCGTCAAAAACTGTGCAAGTTATGTATGAGTATTTAAAGTAATCCTTTCATCCTGCGCAAGTGTGGAAAACATTAATTTTTTTCCTTCATAATTTTGTTTTGAATTATATTTAGTATTCTATGAAAAAAAGACCGAGACCAAAGTCCAAGTATAAAAAAAGTTCCCCAGGTGTGAAACTTTTTAGAACAAAAAATCTAATTCTGATATATAAAAATTCTTTATATTTTGGCAAAAATTCGTCAAAAACTGCGCAAGTTATGTATGAGTATTTAAAGTAATCCTTTTATACTGCTCAAGTGCGGAAAACGTAAATTTTTTTTCTTCAGAATTTTGTTTTGAATCATATTTAGTAATATGAAAAAACTCCGTTTTGAATATCTGGAAAATGTAAAAGTTTCCAGCAATTTTGTAAGTAGCTATTCTACTTTCTTAAATAAAATTATAACTGATTAAGGGTTTTCCGTAAATTTAATTTTGTATCATTTAACAAAATTTAATAATAAATGATAATACCCTACAATGATGGTCTGTAATCCAAAATGTGATGGTATAAAGCGATAAAATATGTGAAATAAGAGATACTTTAATAAGAAAGGATTTTATATAATGCCGATGTCATTTTTAATAAATCTTAGTTAACAGTACAAAATATAATTTCTAAAAAACCCCTTTCCTTTCATAGCTTAATTTTCAAATTTACAAAAACTACTTGCAAAATTGATACAAACTTTTTAAATTTTCAGATTGTTTTAGTTCCTTTGAAATCCAATTTTAAGAAAGTCGCATTTTAAAAATTCGATTTCTGAGGAACTATTTAACCGATTTATATTGTAAAATCGTCTTTAAAATGATGTCAAAAACTCTACAATTAAATTTTTTTTCTTTTAATATTAAATAAAATAATAAAAAATAAAAAATATTTATTGAAAGTTATTTTTTGTATGAAATTATCTTCAGATAAATGAATTTTATAATTGTGTGCAAAAAATTTTCAATTCGATTAAAATTTTTTCAAGGTATGGTGAAATACACAACAAGTAAAATTAACATCAAGTGGTCATAACTTTGGACCGTTCTCCTGACCAAACTATTAGGACCTTATTTCCCAGATTGCGGCTATCCCCTATACTTTGGGGGTCGGAAGTCCAAATACATCAAAAAATGGTATGTTTATTCAAAAGAAAGTACGTCTTTGTGTTTGATTTCGTAACAAAATATCGTCTGCCCTAATTATTATATTCGAGGTTCAAACCATTAAGATTGTGTTCTAGAACATAAAGATCCGATCATTAGATCAAAAGTTATATAGGGTGGTTCCTTTTTTATTTTGCTCCTTCCTGTACCTTCCTTCCTGTACTTTACTTGATAGAATATGCATTTTTTTCTGAGAAATTTGGATTCTTGGTCGAATAGTTCTCAAAAAATTAAAATCATAAAATCATTATTACTTCTCGTATCACGAATTCACAAATCTTTGCCTTACCTTTAAACATGTTACAAATTACCAAGCGCTCATCCGAATATGTAGCCATTTTCTAATTAAATCAGATATCTGCTCATACTGCTTTGTTATTAGATCGATCGAAGGATGGCTTGGCTTAAATTAATTTGACTATTTTAAGAATCTCTTTGCATTGATGAGAAACTGGGGAAATAAAAAAACTTACTTGGCGATATTTTTTTTTTCGTTTGGTGATTTTCCAGAAAACTTTATTTTTCCGAAATCAAAGCACGCAAAGGCGGTTTTTAGTTATTTTTACTGGCCATGGGTAAAAACGATTTGAGGAAGATGATTAGATTTTAATTGGATGGCTGCCTCACTTTATTTTGTTGTAAGTTCTAACCGTAGAATTAAATCTGTTAACTTTTCTGCTGGATTACCAACATGTTTTTTTTCTTTTTCTTTCTGATTTTTATTTCATTACGCTAGATAATATTTTTTTGCAAAGAAATAATTGTAAAAATGATGAAAAGTCGCTTATGCAAATGCTAGAAGGTTTGCATGATTGAGTAAATAATTTTTGATGAAGTGATGGTATTAATTATGGTTAAATTGCTAGAGATATCATTTTTTATTTTTGTAAAAGGGAAATAAATTTTTTTTTTCAAAAGATATTTTTTTCTCATTAATATATGTTTCTTTCCTTTACATTACATATTTTTAGCTTGTTTTTATGTCTATTTTTTACCAGTTATAAAAGGTAATTGAGTTAATGGTTTTGAAAAGAACCGAATTTCTTTATCAGAAATTATTTTAGGAGAAATTCGGGTCTGTTACTGATAGGGTTGGTTTTTTGACGTCAAAAACCTGTCGAAAACTGTCATAAATTGTCAAAATGTGTCGAAAGCTGTCAAAAACACATAGAACAAGTCTTTTTTTTTTTTTTTTTTTTTTTTTTTTTTTTTTTGACTTGGGACACATTTTATTAGATTCTAGATCATGCCGAATACTTGCATTATATTTGCATATACTATTATAATTATGATTTATATTATACCATAAGAAATATAACAAAAATTATTGTAACTATAAATTGTTTTTTCGATTGGTATTCTTAATACTTTGAGACCCATATTACAACTATTCGGTAATAACGATGAGTTGCTCATTGTTATCAATCTAAATATCTATTTTAGTTCTTTTATGTTACAATTTTACAAGATTTTTTAGATTAAGTAAAATTAAAGTATTCACCAATACTTGTCTGATCGCAATGTAAAATTTTTTAAAATTGATTCTTAATATTTTGTTATTAATTATATTGAAGGGAGCAGAATATGTCTGATCGTGCGAACAAAACTATTTTGCATGCAGCAATAGGGAAATTTTTCGTCTAAAATAATTCCTACAAAATTTATTGCTAAATAATGTGTCACTTTTTAAAACTTTTTTCTTGTTGAAAAAAAAAACGTATGTCAATTTGTGTATTTATTTGTTTGAATTCATTAAGTTTATAAGTGGGAAATTAAATTAAATTTATTAAATTATTACAATTTCAATATATTTTGTTTTCTTTTAATTTATAACACATATGCTCATTTATTCACAAATTGTGTAAAATCAAATGAATTTTTTTCTTGTATAAACTTTATTTTCCAAAAATATTTTCAAAAGGTACTAAAAAGAGGTACTTGAAAGAAAAGCTTAAATTTTCGGGAAAATTTTGATCCAAAAAAAAAATCATTTACAAAAGGTTTGAACAGACCTCTGATTTTTGTAAATTTTTGACAGTTTTCACTAATTCAAAAAATTATGAGTACATTTTCTCCAATTTTATGTAAACAGGACATCTTACAAAAAGTCTGAAACAGCGCTTGATTACTATTTTGATATCGGTGGCGTTCTAGTTTTTATGTAAATTAAGTTAATAAATAAATAATTAAAAAAAAATCCAAATGAGTTAAGTTTAAGTTCCTGTTCCCTTGTTCCTCGCCTTTAGGAGGAAAAGAAACTATTTTTTTTTGTTCTAATTTGTGGTTTAGCTTCATTTCTCCAAAAATAATAAATATTTATAAAAAATAATAATTAAAATTTTTTTAATCGGCGATTTAAGGTATAGGTATGACGTTGTTTTTATAATAACATTGAAGCTCTTTGGGTAATATTATGATAAACCACGATTTTAAATTTTTCAAGAGAGCTTTTTCAGTAAAATACCGCAGTCATGATGAAGAAAATAAGGTGTTTTTGTGTATTATCATGGTATCTATCAAGAAATCTTTAAAAAGTACATATCTGGAAACAGTACAAAGAAACAGTCTAGTTTAAAAATCTCATCTTGGAGAAATATGGCTTAAGACTTTAGTTCCTTATGTCTCTCAATTATTAATACTGAAAAGGAGCCTAAATTTGAATTCATAAGTGAATCTGAATAGTTTAATTAATATATGATATGCTTATTATTTATACGAAACACTAATTATTGTTTTTTTCTTTTTCTTTTCAGGTAAGAAATTATGCTGTTTTTAATAAACCACAGGCATACTACATGTAAGCTTCTTTTTTATGTTTGGAGTTATGTTACATTTAACTTAAAATAAATATTGTTTTTTTGTATTTATTTTAAAATTGACTAAATTAATTATTTAAAATTGTATTTATATTAAAATTAATTAGTTAATTAATTACTTTTAATTAACAGAATTTTACTGATGATTCACGATTTTTATTACGGCCGTTCTGTTAGTAAGATTGAAAATTATTGTATATTCTTTGTTTTAATGTTTGAGTTTTTCCGCAAGTACAAAATTTCCTCTTAGCATCGAAGAGCGTTCCCTTGTTAAATCTTTATAGTTTTCTTTCTACGGCTAATTTAAGACGTCAAAGTGTTCTCAATTCTAGTCCCGTTGCAGTCTAAGCTAACCATGGAAGATTTTTCTTTATTTATCTAAAGATTCTTTATGTTATCCAAAGCAAGCACTGCAGAGTCATGACAAAATTTTGTAAAAGTAACCACCGCTCAGGGAAAAATTTCATTACACTCCTCTAATTTGTTTAAGAACTAAAGAGCTTAACAAAATTCTTAAAAACTGTAAAATGCAGCCTCAACCGATTTCGCATGGACCTCCTCACCAACGGTCTAGTTCATGGCCCAAATGGGGTGGTCCACCAACAGGTGAAATCGAAATGCGGGCCGCCGTCCCCTCCACCGCACAATAACATGCCCCCGTGCCTAAGTCCGGTTCAATCAACAACCCCCTCAGATGTATCAGAATCATGGTGGACCCCACCCATTCAGCAACAGCAACAAGTTCAACCTCCTCAAGGTGGAAATATGCCCAGTCCACTTTATCCTTGGATGAGGAGTCAGATTGTTAAGTTAAGCTCTTCATCTCCAAAATTACAAATAAAGAAAAAAATTAATAAGTCCCTTAATTTCATTAACTACGAATAAAATTTTTTAAGTCTAAGTATGAAGCTAATGTTCGGTTTTTGTTTTTCCCATAGATCAGATCAGATTAAAATTAATTCCGTTGATTTATTTGTTGATCAGATTTTTTTCGCATTGTTACTGTGCAATGCACTTGTCTAAAAAGAAAATTTCCCTGCACCCTATTATATGCCAATCGGCACCTTGTGCCCATTGATCATTTTCATTTACCCCGAAACAATTCGATCTCGTTAATCCTTTGATGTAAATAGTTAGAATTTTTATTCTAAAATTATAGTGTAATAACAGGTAGCAGTCTGTTCATCCAGTTAACCGTAAAGTTTACGGTAAAGAACATTTTGTACCGTTACTATTCTGAAACCGTATACAACTTGTATGGTTAATAAACCGTGAATACATAACTATACGGTTTTTTAACCATTTACAACAATCATAGTAAAAAACCGTAAGAAAAAAAATTTTATGCAAAATATCTTTAATAATAATTCTGCGCTAAAGTGAACAGCTTACAGACCCAGGAATAAGTATACACAATCGGTGGTTCACTATATTATTAGAAAAAATATTTTTTAGCATATTGCAGTAGTTGTTAGAAATAGTGCTTACAAATTCTACATAATTTGCTTGATCAATTGTTCACAAACGAAGTATGAGGAGTCTTTCTTCAACGAAGTTTCCTTACAGCGAATTTCTTACTATGACCGAAATTTTAATCGAAACGTTAAATATGGTTCAGAATATTTTTCATTAAAATTAATCTCCCCATATCGATATCTTTTTATATGTTTAATTTTTCAATTAACGTATTTTTTAGATGTTTATCTTTTTTTTTATTTCGGTTATTTTTGAAGAAATTTGTAATTTCTTTGCAACCAATTGCTTTTAAATTATCACATAGATTAAAAATTTTGCATCATTTATCAAATTTTGTATCATATTAACTTAAAAAAGAAATCTGAGTAGACTATAAACGAATTACCAATTTCTCAGTAGTTCATTCTAAGCGTCTTGAAACAACATTAACTATATTGTATTACTAAACTGTATCATATCTATTATCATATATATTATAGTTATATATTGTATCATATAACTGGATCACTAAAAGTATTCTCTACAATCGAGTGTTCATTATATCTCGGATCATTATATAGGGATTAGACTGTATTACCGTTTTCAATAAAATGATATGAAATATAAATTAATTGACAAAGTTAAATGGTGCCAGTGATATTTGGTACAGACGGGTTGGGCACCCTGCAAAAATAATATGGTCAAAACTAATAGAATATGGTAAATTTAACGTGTTTTGAGCTCTATTGGAACACCAAAAAGCTCGGTAATTTTAACCAAAGCGCTTTGATAATGATTTTTAGTAAAAACAATAAAATATGGTTTATAATATGCGATAAAATTTGGTTAATGTAGTAAAATTTGGTACTTTTATCATGATACTTATGGAGCTCATCCGTGGAACTCTGGGGTTCTGTGGAAGGGTCAGAGGGGTTCCGAAAGTTTAAATTTTTTAAATCAGTAATGATTTTTGAAGCTTGTAATTATATTCATATCAAAACAATGAACCATAATTTCTTTGATAGTTAGGTTATTTTTATTAAATTATTTAAGTAAAGTGTCAGTAAAAAGAGAAGAAAAAACTAAAAATTTATAAGAATTTGCATTAGCTTTTCTTGTGGAACTTTTCAATTCAAAATAAAATGACCGAATTCAAAAATAATGAATTATGTTTCTCTGTTAACTATACTCAACGCTTATAAGAATTCTTTTTCAAAAACTATAATTCATTTTCAGCTAATCTATGCTCCAATAATAAATTCAGAGCTGGACTAGATACCACTCCAGGCCTGCTAATTTAACTGTTCGACACATTATTTTAAGAGTTTTATTTATAAAATTAAAGTTTTATTAGTTTTATTGGGAAAAAAAATTCATCCTTAACGAGGCTCAATCATTTAGAGTTCCATATACGTAAAAAATTTGAAACCGCTGCATTAGAGCTTGGCATAAAAACCATTTATTTGGTTAAATTTATTTTTCAGTAATGTATTTATTACTAAATTGTCGGGTAATAAGAATACTAATTTCGAAAACCAGAATTTCCAGTAAACCGATAATTAAATGTCGTATATTTTGGTTTTATTACTAGATTTTTTTTTTTCATATATTATTTTTATTTTTGTTTTATTTTTTTTTGAAACCAAAAATGTCATTTCCATAAAGTACGGTAATTTTACCAAATTTTTTTTTCTCCGTGTGGCCTTAGATTGTTTTTTATTAATATAGTGCAGTTTTTAAACATTTTAACCAGTTGTAACTAGATTAATAAATTCTATCATGCTATTTATTTAGATCTATCCTTCTATTCTGAATTATTTTAAAACAACAGATTCCACCGAAATGTAATTTGTAGCTGATTGATACAGAAAGTCTCCCCTTTTGTTTATAAATCGAACGTAACCCCTCATAATAGTAGAACATAGTTACCAAACGAATGCGCATTAGTGCTACTTTGCGAGCTTCCATCAATCAGTATTGCTTATGGCGACATATGCTCTTAACTTAATGGCAGCGAATCCATTTTAAACGCACTCTTGGCGCGATCGAGATTATAATTAACGGCATTGGAAAACTTTCGAATATCTAATTTGGGACCAATTACCATCCTTCAGTTATGAAGTTATGTTTCTCTGCTTGTGTTCGTTTACCATTCTTCAATGACATACCGCAAACTCAATTAGACATTATGGAGCTGTAGAATCACTGGTTTTCAGTGTTAAGTGGAAAAGCGTTGCGCATTCGATGAAGAATTTGTTGAAGTGTAAAAATGATAGAATTGAACTAGAATAGTTTTCTAATTATTGCCAGGTTTGTTCTAATCTGAGATAAATTCGAATGGATGTATTTCTAGATGATATATTTCCGTGTGTGAATTGTGAAATCCCAATTAATTAAACCATGATCATTAAGGAAATTAATTTGTTACAATTCTGAAGTCACTTTATGACTTATAGTAATAGATGTAAGTACTTATAGTTAATGAATGGCTTAGTGGAAGAAAGTTCTAAGTAACCTAATTGAAAATATTAAGAATCCCCGGGGTAGGATATTATTTTATACTTACTTAGTTTTACAACATTCACTGGGTGCGTAGCGTTTTTAAAATGTGTTTAAAGGTGCTTATTTTTGATTTACTTTTTTTTAGAAGTCTTTAAAGGTGCTTTTTTTATTCGGGGATTTTAAAAAGTGCTAAATTTTCTATCTTTTCAAGAGAAATTTTTTCTTTGCCGTGTCGATTGTCTTTCTAAATTACAAAATATTCATGATTTTTACAATTTTCTCTGCAGTATTTATCAGAAACTATTTATTATATCATGATTATGTAAAGTTTTTTAAATGTTTTTTGTATTTTATTGAGTTTATGTTTATAAATTAAGAACTTTAAACTATAGAAAAAAATAAAGCGTTTTTAAGAAGTGCTTAAAAGTGCTTATTTTTGATTTACGTTTTTTAAAAGCTCTTAAAGTTGATTTTTTTTATTCGGAGATTTTAAAAAGTGCTTAATTTTCTATCTTTTCAAAGGAAATTTTTTCTTTGCCGTATCAATTGTCGTTCTCAATTACAAAAAATGCATGATTTTCACGATTTTCTCTGCAATATTTATCAGAAACTATTTATTATATCATGATTATGTAAAGTTTTTAAAAAATTTTTGAATTTTATTGGTTTTATGTTTATAAAATAAGAAATTTAAACTATAAAAGAAATAAAGCGTTTTTAAAAACTGTTTAAAGGTGCTTATGTTTGATTTACGTTTTTTAAAAGCTCTTAAGGGTGCTTTTTTCTATTCGGGGATTTTAAAAAGCACTTAATTTTCTATCTTTTAAAAAGAGATTTTTTCTTTGCCGTGTCGATTATTGTTCTAAATTACAAAAAATACATATTTTCACAATTTTCTCTGCAATATTTACCAGAAACTAGTTGTTTTATCATGATTATGTAAAGTTTTTGAAAATGTTTGAATTTTATTGATTTTATGTTTATAAATTAAGAACTTAAAACGATAGAAAAAAAATAATTTTTACTACTGCACAGATCCTAATTATTATTTTTTCCTTGGAAAGTGATAAAAAATATTTTCAAGTGCTCAAAAAGTACTTAAAATGTGCTTTTTTTTGTTGAAAAATTTGACTACGCTCACTGATTTATTTTGTTAAATCTTTGAATTTAGTGAATTTTATTGGTTGAAAGTACTAAGCATTGCTAATAACAACGTAAGTGCTTCACGGTAACTTTCGAGAAAAGTGGCTTGACTACTATTTTCTATCTGTTGCTAATGATAGGAATCCTATAATAGAAATTCAAAAAACTGATAAAATAAAATTTAATTTATCTTTGAAAACTTTTACTACAATTTACTTTTGCAACAAGTAGCTCAATCATACAAGAACACAAAATATATAAAATCTCAATTTTGAATATTTTGTATTGATTTTTCTGTTGCACGGCAGAGGGCACGTTCAGATTTTTTTTAAATAAATTGAATTATTATTTAGATTTATAGGTAATTGAATTTCTTTAAATTTCGGAAATGATTTCTATGACCTATGTCAAAACATTGTTTCTACCTTGATACATCTATGTTAAAATATTGTTCCTTTCTTAAAATACCTATTTCAGAACATTGTTTCTTGCTTGAAACACCCATTTTAAAACATTATTTTGTTATTTGATACATACATTTTAAAACATTGCTTCTAGTTTCTACCTTGATTTGCATTCTGTTAAAGTAGCTTCCTTACATTGGAAGTTACTTTGCGGAGAAGCTAATTGAGGGGTAAACTATCAACGAGATATTATTTGCGGGGTATTATTCGAGTTAAAAGTTGAAATTATGTTAAAATTTTTGTCTTAAAATTGTTTAAATTATTTTATCGAGTAAACTATTTTCAAAAAATCTTTCTCCAATTTTTTTATGATTTTTTAAAATGATTTTAATTTTGTGATAGTTTGTGTAATTAATTTTTGATTTATTGTAAAAAATAATCAGTTTGGGACGGTTAAATTTAGATTACTAAAAAAATTTATTTTCTTAAGCATTTTTCCTCCTTTGTTTGATAAATTGTTGAAGTATTTTTCTTACATCTGCAGTTATTTTGCAGGAAAGCTAATTAAAGGGGAAAGCAAAAAGAAAGCTATCTCGGTGACATGTTAGTTAATTTTCTATTTTTAATTTTTAAAAAAAAATTTTTATATCATTTTCTAGAATAACCAATTATGAAATAATGAAATTATTTTCGAGATCTACCAATTATGAAATAGTTAATTTATTTTAAGCTTTTATAATGACGTATAACTATTTTCAAATATTCTTTCTCCTTTGTTTAATGATTTTTTTAAGATGGCTTTATTTAAATAGTGAGAATGTGTAATTTGTTATTATTTTTAACTATATTTTTTTGAAGAGTAGCCAGCAGTAATGAGATAATTAAAATATTTTAAGTTCGTGAAATAAGTTACGCTTGTTTTCAAACTTTATTTCTTGTTTGATTATCTGTAAAAGACAGCTTCTTTACTGATGTAGTTACTTTACAGAAAACTAATTTTTAAATGTTCTATATTATTTTCTATAGTAACCCATCATGAAATGATAATATTATTTTAAGTTCTTTTAATTATGTATCGTTACTTTCTAACATTCTTTCTCTTTTCTTTAATGATTTTTTAAAATGGCCAATAATTTTATTTTGATTGGTCAGTTGAATAATTTATTGTTACTTTTCCCTTTATTTTATTTACTTTAAAAGCAGTTATGAATAATTATTTTGTTAGTGTTTTTTAAAAAACACGTATTTTAAAATTTTTTTCTTGTTTGTTTGATAATCTTTAAAAATATATTTCTTATATCTGTAGTTATTTAGCAAGAAAGCTAGCTGAGGGAGGAGGGGGGGTCAAACGCACTATAATAGCTACTTTGGAGGCATATTCACTCATTTACTATTTGAAAATTTTACACTTTATTTCTAGAATTAAAAATTATAAGAAATTATTTTAGGTTTATGAAATGTCTTCCGTTTCTTTTAAAAATGCTTTTTCTTTGTTCGATAATTTTCTAAAGTATCTTAAAAGTAAGTATATGAGGGAAGTTAATGGATGGGGAAGTTAAAACCTGTAGTTTCTATTTTGAATAATTATTGACTTAGGATAATAATTTTTTTTTTTTTAATATTTTGTAATATTATTTTGTAAAATAACCAATTATGAAATAATAAATTAATTCTATTTTTCTAAAGTAAGTTGTGTCGATTTTTAATCATTAATTTCTTCTTTGTTTTATCAGTAGAAGCACCTTCCTTACATTGCAGTTACTTTGCTAGAAAGGTAGTTAAAGGGAAAAGATGAAAAATTAAGCTTGCTAATACAAGTTTAAAAATTAACTATTTTTCAAAAAAAAAAAAAAAAAAAAAAAAAAAAAAAACACTTTTTTGAACATGAAAATATTTTATTGAATATGAAATAATATGATTACATGAAATACGAAATATTAAAATTATTCTAATTTTGTAAAATGACTTGCGTTTACTTTCAAACATTCTTTGTCCCTTGCAGCAAAATAACTTGGACTCTCATTAGACCAATATTCATGAATCCTGGCTCAATAAGAGTTCAACGGGCCGTTATTTTCCAATATTGGCCCTATATAGAATTGTCCAATTCACACGGTATCTTTCATCCACTTTACAACCAATATCGGCCCTATATAGTGTTGTCAGATTTACCCAACATTTTATATTCATTATTCAGCCAATATAGGCCATAAACTGGCCGTATATAGGACCAATATTAAAAATTCTGCATCTCCATCCCAATATTGGTCCCTCGGTGCATGTTCATATAGGACCAATATTCAGCCAATTTTGACCCCAACTGGGGCCAAAGTAAAATTTTTACTAGGGGTCCTTTGCTTAGCTGTAAAACCCTCTTCCTTACATCTACAGTTATTTTGCGGGAAAGCTAATTTGGATAGGGCATGATGAAGGGCTCTTATACCTAGTAGCTATCCCGATGACTTGTTGTTTAATTTGCTATTTTTTTAAAAAAAATTTCTTTACAATTTTGTACATTATTTCCAATTACGAAATAATTGAATTAGTCTTTTGAAATTTCATTATGTCTATTTTTAAACATTTCTGCTTCCTTTTATGATTTGTAGAAATGTCTTCCTTATTTATGTCATTTCTACAAATACCGTAGCTGAATATGGGAAACAATAATTGTTATTTTGGTGGCGTGTTGAATAAAATGTCATTTTTTAAAAATTATTTATTGTATAAAGTCACTGACTTTAAGTCAGTAACCATGATGTAATGAATTATTTTAAGTTTTTAAAACAACTGACGCCCTTTTTTCAGATGCCTTTGATTTATTGTATTAAATATATGGCTGATTCTCACGAAATGTGACAATTCACTGTCCCTTGCTCCAAGATCTAATACTATAATGCTAAAAGAACTTTTTTTTTAAAAAAAATAAATAAATAGCATTGCTGTTAGCATTTTAAAATGACTTGGCAATAGCATTGACTGTCTTGTATAGTTAAAAAATTTAAACTTCAAATTTTCATGTTTCTGGCATGTCCCAAACAATGTTTCCAGTAATAACTAGCTTCAAAACTTCCCATTAATTTTTTAATGTCTAATTTCTTTTATCTCAACCGGTGTAAGCATTTCTAGAATGTACACAGGGGGTATTATTTACAAAAACTTCGTTTAAAATAATTTTTTCTGACAATAATTGTTGGTCCCAAGAAAATCTGTCATTTTCCTGGCTACTTTTATTTAGCGGTTTATAACCGAAATAGATAAAGCCAGCTATCCATATCTTATGTTAATAGATTGATTAGATACCTTGCTATATGAACATGTCTTTTTGCATGAATAAAGAACCAATTTTCTGGTTCAAGATCTATTTCAGAAAATTTTTCAAGGTGAGAAGGTTTTTGTGTTGTCATTTTCCCGACTTCTTGAAGTCATTAATAACATAAAATACATAGATTTATGTGAGTTATATTAAGAAATCCTGTTGTTTTCTGCAGAATATACACGTCTTCGACCAAAATATTAAATTAAAGTAAAGTTATATGCTATAAAATGGCGAATTTGTCATTTTCCTGGCTTATGAATGCCAGGACATTGAAGTGTTACTAGAAAATTTTTTTTAACTGCGAATACTGTAAGGAAGGAAAGCGAATATTAACCTAATATGAAGTTTATGTATGATTGCAATATGCTTGGACGTAATCAAAGTTATTTATTTGTTTAATGATTCATTATTATACACAATTTTATTCTGTACATACTAGCAACAAATTTTTTTTAATTCTTTCTACAGTGGATAAAAAGAATTAATTTAAGCAATTTATGATCCATCTAACATAAAGGCTTAAGTTGAGATACTTACTATTAGCTTAAAATGACTGTTTGATATTGATAAGTGTAACTAAAGAAGTGTATAAAAAAATTTTAGGCTATTTTGAAGACTAAATTTGAAGAAAATTTTTGTCCGAATTGTCATGTTTAAAAAGAATCACCCATATATATATATTTTTTTTTTTAAAATTTCATTGCATAATAAGATCTTAAAATAGGCATTGAAAAACTATTGTCTTAAGTTGCAAAGCGTGGTTTCGGCATTCATAAATTTTGGTTCACAACTACAACCACTTTCAATTTTGTAGTTATAACTGCCACCATTTGCGCAAAAATTGTTCCACATATGTTATTCTTTTATTTCATAAAGAGATAAATTAATAAATAAACCATCCATTAATTTCTTTCGTTTTAAGAGAATAAAGTTCACTGTGATAGTAGCATGTATTTTCGTTCTATTAATTCATCAACAACACTTTATTATTTACTTAAAAAAAGAAAAGAAGGAAAAAAAACATATTTCTTAGGAATAACTTACTTAACTTAGTGGTGATCTTTTAACGGCTCTACTAAGACCTTTTCTTCGCTATTTCTATGTCTAAAAAAATGGTCTTTCTAATGTAAGAAGGGCGTGGTTTGTTTTCGCATTATTTTCCTTAACTTTATTTTCCTCCGATTGGCATTCAGGAAAAGCCCTCCAAAGCACGTACTTCATTTTTCTTAGATGGAAAAAGGATTTATTTATTATTTATCTATTTTTTATCATCATCATAAGATCCCGTTGATATAATGGATTTTTTATCATAACATAATCGATTTTATCCTCTTTAAGTTAGTAATGCGAGTTATGTGTTTTTATTCTTCTATCATTTTGTTAAAGCTATTGCCTAATCTGTCGGTCCATTAATGATTGATTTTGAAGCACCTCTTTATTTTTTGGAGAAAAGGAGTTTTGCTTTCAGCTGGTTTTAATATTGGTGCTTTAGATATTTTTTTCTTCTCTCCTATGTTTTCTATTACAGCTGCGTATGTTGCTATTAAAGACTTCATTTTAAATGCTTTTAGGAGTCTTTTTTAAGGAAAAAAATTAAGGATAGTTATAAATTTTTTGTTGCTATATTCAGAGCTATGTAAGCTTAACAACTGTTAGGATTAGATAGTTTGTTGATTAGATGTTTGTTTGATTCATGGATATGATGAAATAAATTTGAAGAAGGTTGTTATTTGATGTAATTGGATGAAGGCAGTATTAGTAGAATATTTATTCTGAAGCTGATGATAAAGATGAATATTCGTGGGATACAGTGCTTGAAAAAACATGTTGAGGAATCATTGTAGAAAATGATTATCCATTGTAGGAAATTATTGTTTAGTGATAGCAATAGAAAGAAAATCGTCGTCAAGCCGCTTTTCTCGAATCTACAGTAGATTTCTGCCGAAATCTATTGTAAGGCACCTACGCTGTTTTTTTTTCATTTGCACTGGAGAGTACTTTTCCTTTTCTTCATTTTTGGCTAAGATTTAAATTAAGAGCGATGATTGGGAAATGCTTTTAAGGAATGTAAATGGTTATTCCGAACAAAATGTTAAATTTTTTGAAGAAGAAAAAAAATTATATATATATATATATATATATATATATATATATATATATATATATATATATATATATATATATATATATATATATATATATATATATATATATCCCGTTTATGAAAGTTCATTTGAATTCGCTACTCGCTTTGTAGATTATGTATGTTTTATGTTTTCTGTTTTTTCTTTATATTTTATTTTCTGTTTTTACGTGTTATTTTTACTTATTGTGTTCTATTTTATTTGTTGTAATTTTTGTAAAAATTTTTTGAGTGCTCCTCACACTATTTAATTGATATATTTTGCTTTGGCTACATTGATACAATATTAGAGAGCACTCTTTTTTGCGGATATAATCGTGTGGGCTGATGAAAAGATTATATCTTTTATTTTCCGGATTTTTTAAAATTTTTTTATCCTTTTTTTCTCGGATTTTTTGATTATTTTTTTTATATATTTTTTTAAATTAATTCCCCCCCCCCCCAGTTGTTTGTTATTTTTTTTTATTATTATTATTCTTTTCTCCCCTTTTTTCATATGTCTGTAATTATCCTTTGTTTTATCTTCATTTTGAACTTGATACGTTTATTTTTCGACCGTTTCTACTGGTCAGAAAATAACGGTATAACGGTTAGACTAAATATTTTTTAACACCATCATTTGGTTAGAAAATAACAATGTTACAGTTTTTTCATACTTTCTATATGATTCTTAAAATTAGTCAGAAAATAATTTTAAATGAATTATGTATTGATGCTTGTTATTGCTCAGAACGGAAGGGGGAAACAATATTTTTACGAAATAAAAATCGATACTGAATATATGTCTTCGCGCCACCTTGTTTTCGATAAATGGAGATCTTTTTTGGTTAGCTACTTGTACACATCAAATCCTTACTTTGTAACATTTCACGTTTAGGCTTACAAAATTTCTAACTATTTCAAGTAACATTAATTAAAAATTTGCAACAGTGTGGCAAGTCCAGGAGATGCAATTTGTTGGAGTGCTCAGAGCACCACGCCAAGTTTCGGTGTCGTTGGTTGCATGCAGGAGTCTGATTAAAAATTTTGATCTGTATGTGCTCAAGATAAACGTTAAATATTCCTTGTGCTCGTCCTATTTATGCTATAGGACTATTTTCTAGTTTCCTACTTGAGGTAACAGTTAAGGCATTTATAATTTCATTTCATCATAGGTATACAATTCATGACCATTAAAAGGTTGAACCCAGAAGACAGAGTTGGGTGCTTAGTCCTGAATAGGCCTTCTCTAAGATATTGTTTTTGTAATTGCGTCTAAACGACATCTTTCTCCCAAAATTTATAAAAAAACAGTTTGTATATCGCTCAAATCTGACACAACTTATAAATAATTTTTTTACCACTTAACTGGAAAATAAAAAAATTACGGGGTGGACTATTTTTTTTATGATCGTTCGCGAAAGTGATCTAAAATTTTTTTCTCCCGTATCAGAGAAAATCTTGAAAATTGACTCTTTAATAATAAAAAAAATTAACCGCTCACGGTAAACCAAAAATACGTAAAGAACGTTTTTCTGGCACTTGGTTGCAGTAATAGTTGCTTAAAGCTGATTATTTCTGCCCAGTTCCTGAGGGCTTCGGTCGAAATATTAATTTTAATCACCGTCCTTTTGCATAATTGAATTTAGTGGAACGGTTTGCCGCACAGTTAATGTGATTTCTACATCAGGCTCCCGAGTTAAATGATGTGACGAATACCTTTCCTTGGCGAGGAAGAGCCGTAATGAGATTTGGCGACGGTCGGATTAATTGGGCGCCGTAGCCACCGCTCAATCACGCGTGAATTCCCATCTGAGCTGACGTCAGCTAAATCGGTAATCTTCGCCATAAACCGCGCCATCGGCACCTTAGTCGCTGAAATTGTGATATAAATTTGGCGAAAACATTCGAATAAGCTTTTATAAATTTTGGTAAATTCGAATTTTCTGTGTTTTACGCTTAGATATGTATTTTTGAGTTTCTATAATTTCGTTTTAAGTAATATGCGCTATAAAATGTTGTTTTTTAAATTCGCATAAGATATTTATTTGAAGGGATTGGGTCCCTTATCTTAAAGATGTGGAGTTCATGAAGCAGATCTGTTTAAATCAGTTTACCACCGTCGATGCAGCTGATTTTTTTTAAAAAGAAAATTGCTCTAATACTGTTTAAGTTAAGCGTAATAACTAGATAGAGACTTTTCGATTAAAATTTACGCAATAAGCGAATAAAATGTAATAAAAACATGGGATTTAAATCCATGATTTAAGGTAAAACAATCCGCAACAATCAGTTGTCAACGGATAAGGGGGTCATGGAGGTGCTTCATAATGTCGAGATCAATGGCGTGATGACAATATGGTTAATATTGCGTGTCTTGCTTTTTTTCTAGATTTACTGACACCCATCGATTTGAAGTTGGGTGGACTTCATTACTAGAAATAGAACCCCTAACCTTCACGATGGCATTTGAGTACATTTCTATCGCTTCTCACATGATCTGTTCATCGTATCCAATTTTGCAACATTTCCTATGAAAGAACTGAATCACTGATGAGGAAATCTTATATAGCACACTCGAAAAATTTTATTTTTGTAAGCCATTTGATTTGATTTATTTTTTTAAATTTTATGATGCAAAAAAAAAAAAAAAAAATGACAATTTTTTTCTCAGTGTTATGTCCATTTTATTTGTACGATTGCAACGACCCGTTACAAAAGTTTAAGGAATTATTTTTACTTCTATGAGTAATGTTACTTTAATTATTATTATTATTTACTAATTATTTTATTTTCATACGGCTAAAAATAATAATAAAAAAAATTAGGAATCATTTTTTGTTTAAAAAGTAACTTTTTAATTTGCATTTTTAAATTAATGTCTTTAAACTGAATAAGAACAAATTCAGAAAAATGAAATAAATTTATAGGTAAGTGACACGAGAAAACTTGGATGAAACGATTCGGTTGCGTCTCCAAATATTCAAGTCCAATATATCCAAAATTCGAGTACAGAAAAAAAGTTCTACATACTTTGTAAATTTTTATATGGAATGTCCCATATCATATGTATTTGTAATCATGAGTGTCAGATTCAATAGTTTTTGCCTTCCAACTGGTTTATGTTTTCTCTGACAATCAAATTTGTTCTTTAATGTTTTCAGTCCTTCTCCAGATACGATTTGTTAGATGTCTATCACACTTTTGTTTTTTTCCTAGCTTAACTATTAACTTTAACCGTCTAATATGTATACTTCCTTGATTTAGCATATTTAGCGATTTAGCACCCTGCATATTTTTATATATTCAATATCGTTTATTTTAAAAAAGGACTGCTTGCTTATCAATGATTTTCCTCAAAAAATTAAGTAAGATTTGAACAATAGAGCTGCTAATTGGTTTTGCTCTATTAATGCATACTTCAAAGCGGTTTTTACATAACACTCAGCATATTTTTTTAAAATTCAATATCGTTTCCTTTATAAATTGACTATTTTCCATTTTTCTGAAAATATAGTTAGGGGTCTGTTTAGAAGAAACTTGGGTCCGTTAACGGACTCTTCACAAAATATCATTTCATAAAAACGGACCCTTCACAAAATGATTTTTCTTTTAATCGGACCTGCACAAATTTGTTTATCTGCGTTATTGTTCTGTTAATCAAATAAACCCTCCCCAAGGGAAAAGAAATAAAGATGGATGTAAACGAATTAAGTTTTGTCTTCGGCAGACGCTTCTTCCTATATTCATCCGAAATGAATATTCTGCGTTCAACAGAATAGGCTCAATACCAAATATTTGTATGTTGCATCTCTAATTTAGAAGCAGCAATTGCTGTTTATTTTTGAAAATTTAATTTTTTGAAATTATAGTTTCACAGTGTTGAGCATAATCTTGTATGTCTTTACAATTAAAAAACTCCTTGAAAAAGTTTTTTTGCAATAACGCACCCTATTTACACAAATGCACAAAAGCGGACCCTGGTTGAAAAAATGTGACTTAACGTTTATTTTATATTCCAAATTACGAGTAATTCTTTCACAATTTCACAAAAACGGACCTTTTACAAAATGTCTGGACAGACCCTTGATAGTATAATTTGATCTATTCGAAAAATAGAGCTGCTACTTGGTTTTGACTCAAATAATGTATGCTATAGGCGGTTCTTACAAAACACCCTGCATATTTCAGTTCCGTTTCCTCACAAAACTAACTATTAACCATTTACTCCGTTTCAGAGGAATCTAGTGAGATTTTGACTATATTTGAACAATAGAGCTGATACTTACATTTCATCTTCACATTTCTTATCAAAATTACTATCCGATATGAGATTTCTCCGTCATGGCATTTTATCAATTACCATAATCCATCTGCTGAAGGAGAAAAACAAGCGTGTTAAAGAGGTCCGAGTGACCCATAAATATTTCATGAAAAATACATCGATTTTGTATTTTTGCCAGACTTAATACTTCATCATGAAACTCCTTTACAATGAAGGAGACTTCATACATATTTATAGCGGAACTGCGCTCCTAAGTATTCTACAAATTGATTGCAGTGACATGTTAAGGTTCTGGTGCAGATTGCAGAATCGTTAAGACTTTATATTTGCTCTTCTGCCAATCTATATCGTGATGATTGGGAGGGATTGTTTACTCATAATGAATATTTGGGGTTGAAGAAAACCGATAATCGAATCTTATTGCGGCGACTGAAAATAATTTAAGAGATCAAAGTGGGTTTGAAAGGAAGGATTGTTTTGTAGATGGTATCGAAAAAGTTATTTATAAGCTTTTGCTTGATTACAAAGCTTATTTATTTTATGTTTCTTCTTTATTTCGTGGAGGATACAGGATGCAGCTTAATCTTAGTCAATATATTAAAGACTAAGTAGAAAATATATCAATTTGTTTCCAATTATTATTGAATGACAATTATTAATCAAGTAATGTTTTTTTTAAAAATTATATTTCTTGGGAAATATCTTATTTTTGTCTTATAACTCTCCAGGCGCTAAGTTTCTGAGTAAAATTGTATTAAAATTTTTCTGCTATGTACTATTCTCCTATTAAATAACTCTTATATTTTAATCAACATTTCAAATTTTAAATGCATTGTCATATTGAGGATATTTTTCGAGTCACATATTTTCTTATAAAAAATTGCAAAAACTGAGAAAAAGACATTGACTTTGATAATCTAAGTGAAAAAAGTCGCCAGATTGGCGATTTTTAAAAATGTTTAATAACTTTTAAAATATAAATTATTTTTCCGTTTAAAAGCCCATATCCCCACCTCTTTACGGTAGCATATATAGTTTCAAATTATAGCTTTGCTTCAAATGTATGTAAGACCTTTAAACTATAGCTTTTTTTATTTTCCATGGCAAAAGAACATGTTAACATTAACCATCATAGAATTTGTAAATTCGAAAGTTTAATACATCTTTTGAAATCAGATAACTATTGTAATTGTTTCTTTTTACATTGGAATATGTTATTTCTTACCAGTTGAAAGTCCTTATAAGCTTCGTAAATGAAAAAGTTTAAGACAGTGACTAAAATTTTATAACTATTGTAACTTTTACCTTTTGCACAAGCAATATAAAGTTTAGTAGCTTTATTGAATTTTTGCAAACTACAGTAATTTCTTGCATGTAACGTACATTGTATACGTTATTTCTTCCATACAATTCGTTCAATACTTCAGTTCTTACCAGTGACAATTGGTTCCCTGTAACAGCTAGCACTCCTCTGCTAGCTGTTAAACATGAGCAATGAAAACTAATACAATGCTTTAAAAAAAAACAAATGCAAGTTTGACAAAACTTTTCAGGAATGACGTCAGAGCCAACTTGTTTATTAGATAATTCAAATTTTTTTTTAAAATTTTGATAACAAATACGATGTATTTATGCGTATATACAATACCCCCTAAAATAAAACTTTACAATGTCAATGCAATTACAAGTGAAAAGATTTTATTTACCGGCACTGTTAGTTACCCAAGTCGAAATTTTTGATGGTTTTACAATACCTTTTAATACAATACCGGATCTCGTATATACAATAATCATATATAAATAATCGTACATACAATAATCGAATATACAATATTATAATCGTATATACAATATCTTCTAAAAAAACTTGACAATGTCAATGCAATTACAAGTGAAAAGATTTTATTTACCGGAACTATTAGTTACCCAAGTCAAAATTTTTGATGGTTTTACAATATCTTCTAATACAATACCGTATCTCGTATATACAATAATCATATATAAATAATCGTATATACAATAATCGAATATACAATACCATAATCGCATATACAATATCTTCTAAAAAATTTGACAATGTCAATGCAATTACAAGTGAAAATATTTTATTTACTGGCACTATTAGTTACCCAAGTCAAAAATTTTGATGGTTTTCCATTGATGGACCTACATAATATTGATGGCAACCATCAATAATTTCGCCATGAATCATTATATTTTTGATGGTAACCGACATAAGTAACCATCACTCCAATGTAGTAATTCGGACTGATTTATAATGGTTCAACATAAGAACTTGTTTTGATGTTTTGTTCATGTTAAACCATCAGAAATTTCCATCATAGTTTCTTAAAAATCAAATGTTGCAGCGATCATGAACAACCATCATTCCAATGTAGAAATTCGGACTGATTTATAATGGTCCTACATAAAAAAAAAAAAAAATGTTTTGATGGTATATTCCTGAAAACCAACAAGAATTCCCCCTAAACCATCATGGAAATATATAGTTGGAACCATCATGGATTGTTCGTCCTTGAGAATCAAACTTCTCTTGATGGTTAACAATCATAGTATTAAAGTATTTTCCTTCATGGAATGATGTAAGTTTGTGGGCATATCGAAAACAATGAACTCATAATGGAAATGTTGGACCATCATGAATCGCATTGAAACCAACATAAACCGTCAATTTTTTTTTTATTGGACCATCAAGAATTTTCACTTGGGTATCAACATTATAAAACAAGTTACCGCAAAAAGAATATTTCAAATACCGTATTTTATGACACGATTTACGCTGGAATCAACAACTTAAAAAAAAAAAGAGTAAATTTAACACACAAGCAGTTAAACATAAGTAATGAAAACTATCATACTTGAAGAAAAATAAATGCGAGTTTTAACTGTTGGACAAAACTTGACGCGAGTGCCAACGGAGCGTTTAACCATTTAAAAATCCAAGACAAAATGAGAAGAATGAATTACCCTCTAAGAACTTAAGTGAAGGATAATAAGCAACTAAAGAGGCAGTGCTCACAATCCAATTAGTTGGCTGCGTCACTTAATTTCCTCTGGTGACACTTTAAGTGCTGGACCTCCCACGCTTATTTTGAGGGGGAGGGATAATAATATTACTAATGACTCGAATACTTAAAGAAATAATAGGTTGTTTAGACTTGAGAGAAAGCGTTACTTGTTGAGAGAATATTCGCAGAAGGACGTTAATTGCGTTGACAGGTTTGAAAATTGGTATATTAAATCACAGGTGTTTTAAATTTCATCCATGAAGTTTTTTTTATTTTTATGCTTATCAGTTATTGGCGGCGTGCTATATTCTTGGCTTAATTGCCATGAAATGTATCGTGACTTCACGATTCTGTTTTAAAATACAGAGCTTCAAATCCGTAATTTGGTTCCATTTTTTTTAAAGGTAGTAAGTGGTAATCAAGTGTTTTAGAGCACATTCTATTGAATTATTTTTATTGATTTAATTTAATTTCTAATTTCCCTAATTTTAGTAAAAACAATAATAATAATGAGATTGGTTGTTTGGCCACGTATAGTATTTCATTAAGAACAGGGCAGCACAGGAAATCCCTTGAATCTTAAAAACCCTCTGAAAAGCAATTAACCAATTAGTTGAATTAGAATAATAATTAAATTAATTTAGTTGAACTAGAATTTGCCAGAGGAAGACCTCCAACTAGATGGCTGGATGACACTGCTCAAGATCTAAAAATATTAAAGATGAACAACTGGAAAAAAGTCGCCATGACAGGAGGCGTTGGAGGCTACGTGTGGTTGAGGCAGACAAGACCTGTAACGGGATGTCGTGCTGAAGAAGAAGAATATAAATTAAGTTATGATATAGTAAAAGATAATATTGTAACATTTAAGTGTACAAACGTAATTTTGGGTAAAATTTTGAAATTGAGTTTATTATAAATTTAGTATCCTTGTACTCTTAGCTTTTCAAAAAATACTTTACTTTTATTTGTACATCAATTATTTACGAAGTTATAGCTGTTTTTGTGCAAGGTATAGCTGTTTTACAGTGGATAGACTAATGCCTGTAAAAGTCTTTAAATGCGTTTATCTCAAAATCAGATTTTTACACATTTTAAACTACCTTAAACACGATATCTCATGTTGTTTTTAAAATAATTGTCTACAATTTTTCATTAGTGTTTTTGATTCTAGCACACATGTTTTTAACTACTGACTACAAGAAAAAAAGTAGAATATAATTTTTATGTTTGTTTTTTGCGAAGACAAAGGCGGACATTTTTAACAATTTGCTTTTTTTAACTACATTGATCCCTAAATCAGTAGTTTATGCACTTGCTTTTAAGATATAAGAAAGATTAGTTAATAGCTTTCTAAATAAAATCTTCAAAAGATTTTTTGTTTTAACGATACATATTTTTTACAGTGTTTAGCGAATATACAAAAATACCTTTTTGTACCGAAAAATAGCCATTTATCTGTAATAATAATAAAATAATCCTAGTTGTTCCTAGTTTTATAAGTTATTACGCATAATAAAACAAATAAAGTAGTTTTTTTAAAAATTTATCTCAATATTTAATAAGCAATTTGTCGAAACTAGTCGGATACCTTAAGGCGAGAATTTATTTTTTAACCTTAAATGTTTTCCTGTCATAAATTTCTGAAAATCGTCAATCTAATTTAGGACTCCTTGTATCTTGAACTATAAAATAGTACAGAATTGCTGGGACTTTAGTAAGATGCTAGATTGCAAGATGGACTTTAATATCTCTTAATCAAGTTCAACTTGGCTTTAATAGGATTCTAAATTGTAAGTTGAGCCTTAATATCACGTAACCAAGTTCAACTTGGAATCATATTAAGGTTGCAACAAATTTGAATGGTATTATGGTTCAACAGGCTACAAACTTTCCACCAGTGTGGGGTCAATTGGATTAGAACTAATTATTTTTAAACTGATTATTTAAAAAAAAGAGGGTTTTTTTTGAGCAAGTTGGTTGGTTTTAATGACGTTTAATTCTAACGGGATGTAATGGCTACAACTTAACTTATTTATAGAATATTGACTACATTGGATAATTTGACTTACTTTTCAAAAAATTTAACATGTTCTTAAATCTAGAAATGTGAATACTTTCTAAAAAGTTATCTATCATGGCATTAAATCTATAAATGTGAATATTTTCAAAAAAATTATATAACTTTGTTCTTAAATGTTGAATGTTATTTTAAACGCAAAATGTTACTTTGAATGCTGCAATGAATTTAAATGTTCTGAAATCTAAAAATGTAAATGTTTTCGAAATTTTTTTTCTTAAATTCAGAAATGCGAATGTTCTAAATATAAAGCTTAACTTGTTTTTAAATCTAGAAATGTGGATATTTTCAAAATTTTAGTTCATAGATCTGAAAATATGAGTGCTTTTTCTAAAATTTTAATTGTCATGTTACTAAATTTAAATTTGTTAATGTTTTCCAAAATGCTATTGGCCATGTTCTAAGAACTTCAAAATTCATTTTTTCAAAAATGTCCCTTACTGCATTCTTAAATCCAGGAATGTGAATGGATTAAAAATGTATTTTAACATGTCTTTAAATCAACAAATGTGAATGTTTTCCAAAATGTTACTTATATTATTAAGTCTAAAAATGTTTATGTTTTTGAAAAAGTAACCTCACTTGTTCTTAAATCTAAAAATTTGAATGTTTTCAAAAATGTTACTTATATTATTAAATCTAAAAATGTTTATGTTTTTAAAATAGTAACCTCACTTGTTCTTAAATCTAAAAATTTGAATGTTTTCAAAAATGTTACTTATATTATTAAATCTAAAAATGTTTATGTTTTTAAAATAGTAACCTCACTTGTTCTTAAATCTAAAAATTTGAATGTTTTCAAAAATGTTACTTATATTATTAAATCTAAAAATGTTTATGTTTTTAAAAAAGTAACCTCACTTGTTCTTAAGTCTAAAAATTTGAATGTTTTCAAAAATGTTACTTAGATTATTAAATCTAAAAATGTTTATGTTTTTAAAAAAGTAACCTCACTTGTTCTTAAATCTAAAAATTAAAATGTTTTTCAAAATGTTACTTATATTCTTAAATCTAAAAATGTTTATGTTTTTAAAAAAGTAACCTCACTTGTTCTTAAATCTAAAAATTTGAATGTTTTCAAAAATGTTACTTATATTATTAAATCTAAAAATGTTTATGTTTTTAAAAAAGTAACCTCACTTGTTCTTAAGTCTAAAAATTCGAATGTTTTCAAAAATGTTACTTAACATGATCTTAAATCAAATAATGCAAATGTTGTCAAAAATGCTTCATTGACATGCTTTTAATAATTGAAATTTTTAACGTTTTCAAAAAATGTCCCTTTAATTCTAGTAATGAAAATGCTTCAAAAAGATAAGTTTTACGTGTATTCTTCATCAAATGCAAAAAAAGAAAGAAAAAAAGAAGAGTTTTTTTAGTATTGATGGCTATGTTTCAAACACATAGTTTAATAAAGAACTAAACGTCTCGAAACATTTCTGAAGTTTCTTGTGCTAAGTTATCTACTTAAGAGATTGAGAAGAAAGAAAATCACGTACGTGAAACAATCAGTTTTCTTATACGTGGCCAAAGGTTTAACCCAATTTGGCAGGTAATTCTCACGGTTTTAAGTAGAGGTGATATAGTGGCACGAATTTCTTTCACACGCGAGGGTGGGGTTGAACGATGACTAAGAAATGAAAGATAAATAAGATGACTCAGTTCGATGTCAAGTTGAGTGAAGTTTAGTTTCTCAAACGTTAGACATTTGGGAAAAAGCTATATTAATTTCTCTAAAGAAACGTGACTGCCTGAATAATTTATGAAATATTACTTAAATATACAAATGCTGTTAAATATACCACTTTCTAAAAATAAACTTAGAAATTGGTGTAAAATGGAAATAATGTAAGTTTTATTCAAATTAAGTAGTCAGAAGTATAACTGGTATTATTTTTTAATTTAATTTTAATTTTTATTTTAGCTTGTTATATTACAACATTACTAAAATTATCTACTAACATCGCTAAGTTTTTTTTTTTAAAATTTTGTCACATTAATTGCTATAACTATAATTAAACTATAATATTAATAAATGGTAATTTTTTATGATATTTTGTGTAGGATATTAGTAATTATATCCACCCATATAATCACTTTAAAATTATTAGACATAAATTAACCAAATATCAAAAATATTCCCCATTTTACAAAAGACTTCGCCAAATGCAAATCTTAAAAATTTTTTATGTTTATTTTTTTCCATAGAAAACTACGCAATTTGCTATTTGCATTGTTTATAAATTGCTGCAACAATTTATAAACCTTAACCATTTTTTATTTATAAATTTTCGAAAAACATCAGTCTTATTATAAATTTTTCCTTATTTATTTTTATGAAAGATGCTACGTCTTTTTTTTCCCCTGGCAATTCGGTGAAAACAAAAATCACAGATAGACTCATGTACTGAATATATGTGTTTAACGGATAACGACAAAAACTGAAATATTCTGTTAAAGAACTCGTTTTCTTTTTTTTTTTAAACTTATAGATAATTTTCATAATAAAGTAATTTTTCAGTCAATTGTGACCAATTGTTCTTAATCCCCGAAAAACCCACATGTTAGTTAAAAAAAAAAGCTTTATGACAATATTTAAAAAAAAAAAAAAAAACTCCTTGAAGAATTGAATTATTACTTGAATGTTTCATAGCCAAATGTCTTAAAAAAGGTATCAAAATTTTTTATTTGCTTTCTTTCTTTCCATGAACATTATGAGCATTCTACAGCCTCCTAAAAATGAACATTATGAACGTTATGAACATTCTACAGGCTCCTAAAAATATACATAACACCTCTGGGGAGTGGCTTTATCTCCCACGATTCAGAATTGTGTTGTATTTAAATCGATTCATATTTTTTTACCAATAAAAATCGAAAGATAATAACAATAATTTTCCTACCATCCCGAAAATAATGATACAATTCCACTTAATAATAATTTAATTTTAAGCGTATCGGTTTTTTTTTATTGAAAATGATTGGGAAAAATTGTTTTTCTTATTATCCAAGAGGAAAAGTTTAACTCTAGTTTTATCACACAAATTATTTCCTTTGAATATTCAACGCCCAGATATTTTGATTTGTAAATATTCATGCGAATAATAAAATCCTCATTGCGGGTGTAACGTAAACAACAATTTCCTGAATTCATAATAAATTTTGCAACTTTCCAAGCTGGGAAATGAATCGATAGTCTCGCGTCATATATATAAATCTTGAATGGTTTTATTGATTCTCGTTTGATCGATGCGATGAGTTCGGTGAGCCTATAGGAGAAACCAACTTCCAAGACTTGATTAACATATTATTAAATTGCCCTCGTTGAGATATAATTAAAAGCCCATTCTTCTAAAGTGGTGTGTATTAAACAGAAGAAAACATATTCCTCTTGGGTACGCTTGTGCTTTAAAAAAAACTCATGAAATTCTGTATTTATGAATATAAAGTTCAATTTATGGAATGGATAAAAGTAAAAAAATATCTTGGAAGGGATACAGTTTAAATTTAAAAGAAAATGTTTCAGATTATAAATTATGTTTACAGGTGATGGCATGCAAATAATTATGGATTTTAATTCCGAATATGAAAAGCTTTTTGGAAGCTACCGATTATTTTTAATGGCCCGTGTGTGATCTGATTCTTATTTAGAGCAGAGTATTCTTTCTTTTTATCTACGACTCTTCATTTTTCAATTATGGAGAAATTGGGTAGTTTCTTTCTTTTTATCTACGACTCTTCATATTTCAATTATGGAGAAATTAGATAGTTTCTTTTTTTTATCTACGACTCTTCATATTTCAATTATGGAGAAATTAGGTAGTTTCTTTCTTTTTATCTACGACTCTTCATATTTCAATTATGGTAAAATTGGGTAGTTTCTTTCTTTTTATCTACGGCTCTTCATATTTCAATTATGGTGGAATTGGGTAGTTTCTTTCTTTTTATCTACGACTCTTCATATTTCAATTATGGAGAAATTGGGTAGTCTCTTTCTTTTTATCTACGACTCTTCATATTTCAATTATGGAGAAATTGGGTAGTTTCTTTCTTTTTATCTACGACTCTTCATATTTCAATTATGGAGAAATTGGGTAGTTTCTTTCTTTCTATCTACGACTCTTCACATTTCAGTTATGGAGAAATCGGGTAGTTAAACATACACAGGGTAGTTAAATTGACAGTCTTTTCCAAATTTTTATTAAAACTCTGATTGCTTTATGTTCCCACACTAAAATATATGGAAGCTTATATAAGTAACCGTAAGTTACGGAACCATAAGTTAATATATGGAAGCTTATATAAGTATTAATAAGTTATGTACCTCCTATTATGAAAGTTCACTTAAGCGTTATTGCTCGTAATAAATTAATTATTATAGTACGCTGCAATAGCCATACTGTAGTGTTATATTTTATCGATTGTAGCATTACAGCAATGTTTTTGCAGTGTTTTAAAGTTACAATATTTACATGCATTGGAAAACTTCCTTATCAAGTTTCGATAAAAAGTACCGGCATTCAGGGTGCCGGTACTTTTGACCTTAAAATCTATTTTTGCATGAACATGTACGGAGCAAAACATCTGGTATATTGCAGATTTTTGAGTAATAACTACTGTAAAATCACTGAAACACTCTAATTAAATTAATATTACTACAAAAATATTTTACGGTAAAATTGTATTTTACAGATGATGTGCACCCAAAGTACCGGAAACTTATACCCGTGATTTGATTCGGAATGTTTTAGTGTGGAAATTACTATTATAGTACTATTGTGCATTGATAATGCTAAATAGAATCATTATAATGCTTTGCACTTATATTATGGGAACTGTTAAAATACAGATTATTTCTCAGGTAATAATATTCTATAATTTTTCTCATTTCATGAAAAGTTTAAAACCGTTGAAGAATTAATAAAAGACACTATTAAAAACAAAATATAATTTTTTATTAAAAGGGAATATGTAAGTTCTTGCCCGCATATCAGTTACCAGAATTAAATTGCTAAATTTTTACCTCCTTTAATAAGTACCTCATATTTCCTTAACAATTTCGGAACATTGTCTTCTATTGGCCATGTGTCGAAAAGCATCATATTATTCCATTTAAATGTGTCATTTGATGGATATTAACACCATACGAAAGGTACAAAGGTTACCTCTGTGTTCTTAGTCCAACAGACCATTACAAACTTATGACATATTGTGATTATTCAGGTCTTGTTATGAATAAACTCCTCTGACATCTCACCTGTCAGCAATTAGAGGGTAACTCTTGCGTATATTGCTGTGTAACGCATCTTCTCCAAATATTGTAATTGGGTAACTTTCTCCGCCAGCTGTTGTTCAAGATGGGGATTTATACTCTGCTACATTACACTTTGGATTTAACAAATGGCTTAAGTCTGGTATATGCTCCAAACGTATGGATATTACGGTTTAAATGGGGATGCTCATAGTCCGAATCATCTAATTATGTTTAGATATTACTTATAATTTAGATTAACTTAAATTTCAAACTCCTTACAATTTTTTAAATTAACATTTGTTTAATGCATAATATTTTCTGGCCCTTTTCGGTTAGCAGGGTGCAAGAAAATTCAAATATTTTGTTTTGTTTTGTTATTCAATTTAATTTTTATGTTTAATTTAGTTTTAATTTGTTTAAGGAAACAAATTAAATAAAACAGAAAAAAGATAGGTGGAACCTGAAAAATTTGAACGATTTTTTTGCTTGTGCACGGCTGCGATTTTCCATTCCAGCGGCATTTGTGTCCCGTTTTTCTGTTTGACAATTTGTAAATTTATTTAAAAAAAAACTTGATTCTAGAGTTTTTTTTTAGTTCAAGTAAAAAAATTTAAAAGAAATGAAAGCTTGCATTATAATTGCGACCAACTACAACCAAGAGCAAAATCTTCAAAAAAGCTTACGAGTCGTTAAAGGTAAAAGATTGTAAATTAGCCGTACGGTAAACCGAAATGTACCTAATATCCTATACCTGTCATATTTACTCAATTCATAATTTACAAAACATGCTTACAGTTTTTGAGTTTAAAAGTTTTAATATTTTTGTTTTTATCAATTTAATTACTTCTAGAGGAATCTTATTATTAAATTTATTATTTCTTTAATGATTCTTACATTTGCATAATTTAGGTTTTTTTTTTTTTTTTTTTTTTTTTTTTTTTTTTTTTTTTTTACCTTATGTTTATTTAACTTATGTCTGTATATATTTCTTTAAATTAAAATTTCTTTTAGAATTTCTGTATTTATTTAGTTTTCAATTCCTTTCTGAATTTTTATGTTTGTTTAATATATAATTGTTTACAATTCATATTTATTCAATTTATAATTTAATAACCATAAATTATTACAGGGTTGGCAGGTTTTTGACATGGGACAGTTTTTGACGGTTTAAACCATGGTTTAATCCGTCACGTCAAAGACCTCACTGTCAAAAATGTCAAAAACCTATATTCATATGTGTGAAATTTAATTAATACTTAAAATTTATATATTATTTATGAAGGATAGTGTTTCTAAATATGTTCTAGAAAAAATAAATTTAAAATTTTGAAGAAGCACTTATATTTTGAATATTAACCAAAATCTTGTACTTTAATGCAATATAATGCATGGCAACTGTTGGTAGTTTTGAAGTGTATATATTTTCTTGGCAAACTTCAGTTTTTGACGGTTTAAACCAGTATTATACCCTTGTCATGTCAAAAACCACTTTTTGACGTCAAAAACCCAACCCTGATTATTAAAATGCTAAATATAATATTTTAAACTTATTTTTGCCCAAATAAATCCTACAAAATAATGAAAAAGTATGTTTAGTAAAAATATGTCTGAAATTTATTAATAAAAATTAATAAAGATTCTACGTTAAAGGGTTAATATACAATATTATATTTATCATTCTTATATTAAGTTCTTCAACGATTTTCTTCGGTAATCTTTAATTTTAGAATTGAGAGTGTTTGAAATCAAAAATTTCACACTCATGGATGCGAATAATCCTCCATCTTGTGAGTTTAAAAAAAGGTTCTTATATTAAGTACTTTGTTTCCAAACTCAATACATTTCCCATAACCAAATCTCCCTCAATATTTTATTCTCCATCAGGGAAAAAGATGAGCAAAATATTAATGTACAAACGTTATTTATTTATGCTCAGAGCTTATCCGGCATCATCCTTTATTCCCTAGAACGAATTACGCCTATCCCTTTCTGCTCTTGTTGAATCTCCTTTGACCTTATAGTAGAGAATATGATCGATGCTGGATTTGTTAGATGATTGATGATCATATGAGGAAGGTTTGTTGTTTGTGTGGGGAAATCGCTTCAAGATGTTTATGTGCAGCATTACTCTTGAAACAGCTGTTTCTTTGGGTGGAATTTGTGCGAAACTTTATTTATCTTCCTGGTTATGTATATCTTTTGAGGTCTTTATGAAAAAAGGAACAGGATTTGGAATTAAATGAAGGAGATATTTAGGTTTTCGGTGGTGATGATATCCAATTATCTAAAGACACCCGTGAATATGATTTTTTAAGCATTTTTTTATATGAATATTTTTTATGAGTCGTTAATTTTTACTGTACTAGTATAATTTAAGATGGCGCAAAAATGCTCAGTTTGATAACCTCTATCTAACTTAATAGGGTCGTGGTAGGCAAGTGGTTAGAGGATCGAACTCCCGTCCGGGGGTGTCGAGGTTCGATCCTCGACTCCGCTGAGACCCAGTGAGTACATGCGATATACGTGCTCGTAAAATTTGTCGAATCGGAAGTCCTGTGGTCGATCTCTGAGCAGTATCTTGAGTACAGGGATCTGGAGAAAATTTCCTACCCCTTCAGATCAATGTCGAAATTAAAGAAGTGGCCTCTTGAATTGTGGTGGCATGTCTCCGGATCATCCTCAAGTCTGTTTCCCAGACCGTCGCTAATAGCTCATTGTACTCTAGTGCAACGTAAACAGAGTACCTACCTATTTTGTAAGTTATAATCTAACATCTATCAACCTTTATAAATTGTAAAATATCTGTATTTGTAAATATACAGATGCCTTAATTGAGCACGCAAGCTTGCAAATATGTGTTATACCAATAAACCAAACTAAATATACTGATGTCTGACAGATGGGCAAAACTAAATCAATATCTTAACTTAAACACATCTGGATTGTCACAACCTCCTGAAATGGGAGCGCAGAGGTTCGAATCCCACCAGAGAAACCCACATAGTTTATCTGGTATTGCCATCTATCGTGATAGATAGTAAATATGAGACTTTTTGTGTTGAAGTTCTCTCTCTCTGATGCTTCTCTTATCTACGCTTGAATGAAAGTTCCGTATGAATGATCCAGCGTTACTAATTTGGAAATGCAAGACAAGAGTCATGAGTCACTCCTCATGAGTTAAATAAATATAAGAAATATTGTGGAATCAACTATGGGTTTCGAACTCCCGTTTAGCCGGTCATGAGATTAACAAATTAGCCCTTTTGGCTAAGTGTCTTTATGAGGTGGGCTCAGTTGACTCGAGTAAAATTCCTGTTGTTTTACCGTACTGGGTGAAAACAATCAATAAACGATTTTTCTCGTAGTTAAAAGTTTGAATACCATCTTTTTTTCGAATTATTTCACTGTTTTGGTTGAATATGGTTAAATAGCAAATAAATTGTTAGTTAACTATTTTTCCGAGAATTTTCTAAATGTAATGTTAGGAAGCTGTATTTTATTGTTCTATTCTTTTTCCGAACACTGGCATAATTTATTTATATATATATATAGATATAATTAGAGAATATAGTTGAATTTTGTTAATAAAAAGCGAGAGTCGCTCAACGTCTGGAAGTTAACTCCCTTTTTTTTTTTAACTAAAAAGTTAATTATCTTGTGATTGCGTGTATGTCTGGAGTCACTTAGAAATGTAATTGCAATTGAAAGCGTTAATTAGTTTTCCGAATTGTCGAAATAAACTATTTACACAAGTTTCTAAACTTGTTTACCAATTTTCTGTTACCGATTTAGCATCGCATTTTGTGCTTTCGAAAATTAATTATTGAATGGCTTCCCGATTGTGAAACGTTGATATTTTGGGAGCGTAATTAAAATGTTAATATGTTTATTTTAAAGTCTTTACATAAGTATAAAGCTTAATTGCATTTGAGAGGCCTTCCAACCGAAAAATTGCGAATCATTTGGAAAAGTAAGAGCTTTTCCTAAAAGACCTTAAAGAGTAATTTATACATTTCGAAATGAATCTCCTGACTTTTGAGTTGTGAATTTTCGAAGGAATTCAATCACATTTCCTTGAGGGATTTTACGAAAGCTTTTCATGGTTATCCTTTTGATAATGCGCACTCTGGTTTCCCATACCTTTCTATGGTTCCATACATGTTTTCAAACTAGCTGCGGTGATTACGTTAATTGGATCATTTGTAAATTGCATCATCAATGTTTCTTTTTAATTTTTAAATCTCGAACTCCACGAAAGAAATTGTTTGAAAGATGATTTCTTACAAGTGTCACGCTTTAAGAGAGACTCTCTCTTCATTTGGAGACAGTTGGATAAAATTATAACCACTTCTGATTTTTTTTTTTTTTTTAATTTTAGAACTTAAGTTTGTTTTCTTAAAAAATTGAATGTTATAAATGGTTCAGTGTGGTTTTTTGATTCTTTAAGAATGTAGAAAAAATTAATTAACCTTCTAAGTTACTTATTTAGGCTCTATATTAGGCGCCGCTGATTGATTATAAAGGCATGGTCAGAGTTATCCCACAAAAAATTTTGGGTGATGGAAAACTGTGGAAATTTGAGGTGATTCTGACAACATGTGAAGGAATTGTGGCCATCAGCTTATGCACATTCCGGAACTGATGTCAACAATCTCTTCACAAACCCTAACTGGTGCGCTTTTCTTCTCACCTATCTCATAAACAGCGGCGTTTAACGATTCGCTCCCCTGTTTAGCATTTTTTTTAAGTTTAAAAAAAAACTTGATTCTTCACATTGCTTCAGTTTGGGTAACATATTTTAAAAGAGATAAAAGTTTGTATTATAATTGGGATCAACTACAGCCAAGATTTTTTTTTTTTTTTAAATAAGAGGGAGTTGTTAAAGGTGTCTGGATTGCAAAGTAGCCCACGGGAGGGATCACAATTAAAATTCTGACTTATCTATATTGAAGACAAAGCAAGCTTTATCAGACCATGTCGATTTTTCTCTAATTGCTTTGAATTTTTCATAAAAATTTTAAGACAATTTCTGAAATTGTGTTAAATTGATGCAATGTTCGACTTTCTTCAAAGATAAGGAATGGTGTTTCTTACTAAACCTTATAAACCAGTCCCCTCTTGGCTTACAGCCCTTGAAAATATTAGAAATAGAATATTCTTTAACGTAAGTTCCTACATGATGCGAAAGTTCTTGCCTGTCACGGGGATTACCAAACCTGGTTTTTTCCAAAGAAACATTCTATAAGTTCCTATTCAAGACGTTCTTTGAAATAACTTTTAATCTTATTCGCTAATATTGGTGGGCCATATTTTCTTCCAGTTTTCTCTCTCATACTATTGCTATAGCTTTCGGCATGTTCTTTAGAGTGTGAGAAAGAGGAGTTTTTTTTCTGTGTATTTTCCTGGCATTTTTCCGCAATAGAATACAAAAACTCATCCATTTGTGTTCAAGTGAAATATGGACATAATTTGTCCGTTTTGGTTTTAAAAAAATGGGGTAATTATGGCCATACGCTTTCAGATTATTAACTTTAATGCAAATAGAAATTATTATCAATAATTGGAAGGAACTTCATGAGCTTAGTTATTAATTGATTTACTCTTACTACAAAATTTTCCTCTATTGTGGAAATCACTTAGAATCAACATGCATTAGTTTTTCAAGGATTTGGTTAGTTTTTTTTAGAGTCATTTGATTGTCAACTCCCTATTTTTATATAAGAACTATTTTAGGGTTCCTGAAACGCAAAATTCGCATAAAACATATTTTTCAAAACTTTCACCCTGGATGAATTTTTTAAAAATGGCTCTAGGCACCATTATCCCGTTATCGAAATTACCTCACTTAATTCTTATGAATTTGTGGAATTTTAATGAAAATGGCTAACTTTCTTCTTCTAAACATTAAATACCTAACAGCAAGGCTTGCATAAATATGTTTCATAAATATTAGCAAATACTAAGTATTTGCAAGCATTGCCAAATATCCATCATTCAGTCAATGGTCAACTAGTCAAATTTTTATTTTGTGACGTAGCTCAGCTAACTGTTAACCGATTTTCGATTAAAGTCCTCTGTTTTGCTCTAAATATAAACAAAAACCGATTTTGAAACGTGCGAAATATATTACCTTTCTCTAACATGCAAAATGCAGAGCTTGTAACGTAATAGAAACGGTTTAACTTTCCTTGCTTTACTTGAACTTTACTTATGGGGAAAGTTAAACAGTTAAGAAGCTCCGCCTCGTCCGCATTGTGCATTGGAAACATCTCCCACGCAGACACTGTCCCTTATGCAACGTCTCTAATTCAGCTAATTGTCTCCAATTTAGAAATTAAGAATTTTTTTAATCATTCATTTTTCTCCATTTCTCCTTTTTTGATTATTACAAGTTAAATGTTAATTTAATTTCTGATCTAGGTATTTAGGTATTACGTAATACGTATTACGTGTGTTATAGAAAAGCATATTTGTAATTATTATTATAATTCCATTCCTGTTATGGGGTAATTTTTTTCTACTTGAATTATAATTTTTAGCAATTCAAATGACATCGCTATATTTCTACTTTCCTGTGCATTCTATTCTATGGTGAATAATTCTTCTCTAAGTGCTTATAAATCGATAAATATAATTTTTTGATTTGTTTTTCGTCAGAATGCAATTTTGCCACGAGTCAAATACCAGGAGGTGCGCCCGATATGTTGCCACCCTTGCTAACAAGATCTATCGATGCGTCAGCTGCCTTTAACTGCTGCGTGGCTATTTTTAGAACCGTTCTTTTTATCTTACAGGAGTGTGAGGATGTTGGGTAAAAAAGAGAAAAGAACTCTGTTTTACGTGGAAATTGCTGTTTAAGTCACTTCCTTTTTTTTTTCTTTCCTTCGATTTACAAAAATGCAATCGTTAAAATTCCCGTGATTTAGAGTTTCCTATAAATTTTATTCTACCGCCTACTGGGATGAAAGAATTTCTTTTATTACTGTTTAGTTTTCATTCAATAAACTTGAACAGTGTTTTTGAACTTTTGCATTCTATGTAGGTACTTATCTGTAATTATATCTTGCGTGATAATGAGGACTTAATTGAATATGTGACGAAAACTAGATTTCGGAAATTTCTCTTTTTACCATGATGCTTAGCATTTTAAAAAAGTGCTTAAAGGTGCTTATTTCTGATTTTCATTTTTTAAGAGCCCTTAAAGGTGCTTTTTTCATTTGTTTCTAAAAAGTGCTTAATTTTTCCTTTTCGAAAATGAGATATTTTTCTTTACCGTGTTGATTTTCGCCACGTATTATGCAAAAGCGTGCTTTTCACATTGTTCTATTCACCGTTTTCACAATTCATTTAACCACAATCGATTTCGGCCTACCGTTGGTCCATAGCGTAAGGTGCGTATGGTTGGTCCATAGCACAAGGCTACCCACCCTGTTGACAGAATAAATAAATAACATTTTTTAAACGTTAGATCAGTAGTCTCATTTGTACTATGGCCTGCAGAGAGAGGCCAAAAACTTAACCACCGGGATCACCGATCTGTGTTAACATGAATTACATACCAGTGGCTCGTTGAAGCTTATTATGTTTATATTTTAAAATTAATATAATACCTGGTTCAATTAGAATATCATGGGTCAATAATAAGGGGAGTTATTGGGCCATTCATACCCTCCAACTGCTACGGAATTTCCGTAGTTTCAGAAATCTTCTTTTCAGACGGTAGCAAAATTAATGTCTTAATATTTAAAAAAAATTAATTTTAGCGTAACTTGTCCACTATTACTTATAAAAGTGCAGGCCATATGGCTAGATTCTTAAGTTCTGATAAAAGTTTTATGAGAGATCCATTTGCTTTAAAAATTTCTACTTTGGTTCGCTACCACTAGAAAGAATTATTTTCAAAATCCTCATAAGTTGGAGGGTATGGGCCATGTTGAAGTACAGAAAATTTACATCGAATTTCTTCATTTTAACGCTATTCAACATACTATTATATAAACATCCATAGAAACCTATTGGACCACGTAGTGTACCCCCTAATAAGCCTATAATTATTTCTTCTGGTGAGGTACACTAATACCCGGTAATATAATACGTGGTCCAATTTGAATATATATAAAATATTCGTATATAAATCTATGCATCTAATGTATCTGAATATATGCTTATATAAATCTCACAAAATAATAATCACAAGGGAAAATGAACTTTTTTTTAAAAATAATAATGCATAATAGATTAAGCTTACAATGACGTACTTTTGCGATATAGATACATCACTCGATGGCTTCTTCTAAAATAAAATTTGGCGCATAATTAAAAACTCCTGTATGCTGCTGTAATGAGCTCGCAAGTAGACATATGAATCAAAATAATTAAAATGTCTTACCTGAAAGAAGGAGAGAATTAAAAAATTTTGAGAAATTCTTAAAACAGTCTTAAAAGAGTTGAAAAATAAATGTGCAGTTTTTCTTAAATCTTTGTTAACTTAATTGGAACACTTAATAACCCTTTGACGCAGAAGCTTTATTAAACATATTTTATTTACTTTTTTCGTTATTTTGTATTAGTTTAGGTCCAAAAAAGTAAAAAAAAAATATTATTAGTATTTTAATAATTTATAGCTATGAAATACAACATGAAACACCTGTGTCTTTTTCTGCGTTAATGATAAAATTTCCAAACACGACTCATTCTCAAATAATAATTTTTAAAATTCGTACTTATTTGCAGTTACTTAGCTCTAAGAAAAGCAGTTATTAAATCATTGAAATTTCTTTAATTAAAAAAAAAAATAATTATTTGAATATGAATGATAAACAAAATCAAACTACTTTTTTGGATTTTACATTTTACAAACATAACAGATTTTTTTAAAATAGATTTCTAACACATTTTTTTAGCAACTATTAGACTGTTTTTTTTTACAATTAAAAAATACCAAAATATTTTTTTCTTACAAGTAGAGCTTCAGAAAAAATATATATAAAAGGGACACCAGTATCCCGTTTGCGTCAAAGGGTTAATTATTAATATTGTCCCTTAATTGGGACTTATTGTTTGTGTAGGAGTTAGTATGGACCTAGAGATAAATACAGGATTAGTTTAAATGATTTATCAAATTTTAAAAGGACTGTTAATTCACACATGGACGATGTACAATGACGGGTAATACGTTGAAAGATGCCTACAACTCACGAAGTTTCTGGTATATGCAACAAATATTCAATGTGTGCGCGCTTGATCATTGCGTGTATGTGCTGGTACACATGCCAATGGAGATTCATTTCCAATAATTGGTTCAATAGCATGTTTCTATCATTGTCCGTCAAAGCAGCATTGATACGTTCCTACAGTGCTGTTGGCAATAGGGGGACATAAACTTCATTCAACAAAAGTTTATGTAACCCTAATGTCAACAACAGTGTAGGAAGGCATCACTGCTGCTGTGACGATCATTGATTGAAACATGCTATTGAACCAATTATTGGAAATGGATTACCATTGACATGTGTGCTGGATGACCCCACATGCACACATGTGTATATTTGTTACATGTACACCCACCAAATATCCGGTAAATACTATAAACGTCCAATATGTGCATCGTTAGTCACCCGGCACACATGCCAATGGTAATCTATTTCCAGTCATTGGTTTAATAGCATGTTTTTATCAATATCCCTCACAGCAATAATGGTGCTTTCCTGCAGGGTTGTTGGCATTGTGGGTACATAAACTTTGTCCTTTACATATTGGCATTCTTAATTTGTTGGCATAAACTTCCCCTTCGAAAGTTTATGTTATCCTAATGCTAACAACTCTGCAGGATTGAATCACTACTGTTGTGACAGACATTGATAGATGTAATTGTATCAATGACTGCAAATGGATTACCATTGGTATGCGTGCTGGTTGACTAACAATGCTATCATTTACCAGGTATTTGGAGGGTGTATTCATTTTTCCATATATTACCCTTCTTTGTACGTTTTAGACTTTAAATAAACATTCCTTCGAAACTGGATGAATCATTCAAGCTAAACCTGTAATTTGGAAGATGCTAAATAGGATTATCGTTGCAAATGTAAACTTTGATGTGCTTATTTTCTATGGTAAGCTTTATGCATGCATAATAGTATCTTTTATTTCTGCTTCAAATAACAAAAGTATCAGCAAAGAATTTGTACCTTTTCTTGCTCTTCGCTTTTTTTTTTTCAATATTAGTTCTTAAATAAATACATTCATACTAGCTTTGGGAATGAATATCTATATTTTCTAAGATCTGATCAAAGGCTGATCAAAGTGGCCGCCTACCCACTTCCTGACCGCAGCTAGTGATGCTTGACTTCGGTGTTTTATTAGGAACAGTGTCTTTACGATCTGTTCCCTGCGGGATAAGTATCTTTTAAAAGTGGTCTTGAATTCTCCCCTTGCCCCTTTAAAAAAAAAGAAACTTCCACAAAAAATAAAATTCCTATTCTTACTTTTCAGGAACGGTATCTGACACATCATTAAAACTAACTAAAACCAACTTCAGCAATACAAATTTTATTCTTTTATTTCAAATCAGAGTTCGCACCCGTCGATTAAAATTGACATCTCCAATTTTCTTTTGAGGAACTCCATTACACGAACGAAATCTCAGTTTAACCCATCCTAACTCAATAAACGAAAAAGACGATATCACATTTCGTAAGCATAAAAATCGAGAGGAAACGTCCTGTATCCGTAAAATGTGGTCGGGAAAGGAAAAGGGGTTTCTTGCAAGGCGCCGGCCATTGCGAGAAATCAATTACGGACTGCTTGATCGATTACTTATTCGCCCGCGGCTCTCTTACTCCGATCACTCCTGTCCTCATATCTTCTGGCGTTGATGTATTACGGAAGCTCAAGAGTGGGAGATGGATGGAAGGAGGACATTGCGCATGGAGTAGTCACTTGATTGGAATGAAACACTTGCGAGTGACGCCTGTCTCTTCTAGATGGGGGACATTTTGGAGTGTTCAAACAGTTGGCAGCGATGATGGGGAAATGTTCCTTGGCGGGATCAGATTTTTTTCTTTCCGTTAGAGATAGACGAAGAGATCTTTTCTTGCTTAGGAATGCAAGAATTGCAATTTTTTTTTTCGGTTGGATATTTACGTATATTTGATATATGTAATGATGGTAGATTTCGGATATTTGCGGATTTTTGATCTATGTAATGGATTTTTTTTAAAATTTACACATGCAATGAATTGTATATTTAGATGTTTGGAATTATTGAGAGCACTCTGTAGTTCTTTTTTATTATTTTAAAAATTTTTTTTGTGAATGATTGAATGTAGGAAATATCGTTAATTACTTTAAAATTGGAGGCAGATAGTCAGCTGAACACAGAACATTGCGGTTGAAATAGTTACTTGATGAAACACTTGCGAGTGACGCCTGTCTCTTCTAGATGGGGGACATTTTGGAGTGTTCAAACAAATGCCAGCGATGATGGGGAAATGTTCCTTGGCGAGATCAGATTATTTCTTCTTTTCGTTCGGGATAGACGAAGAGATCTTTTCTTGCTTAGGAATGCAAGTATTGCAATTTCTTTTTGGTTGGATATTTACGTATATTTGATATATATAATGATGGTAAATTTCGGATATTTGCGGATTTTTGATATATGTAATGGATTTTTTTGACTATTAATTTTTTTAAAAATTTGCGCATGCAATTGTACGCTAGCGTGTTTTTTTTTTTTTTTTTTTTTTTTTTTTTTTTTTTTTTTTTTTTTGTAGAGATGATTTTCGTTTTATTTAGTCAAGCCAACATATATGTTACACTTGATTTCAGAATTTTTACTTTTCTTGCAATTTAACGGAAAATGTAATCTTCTTTCAGGGGTCTGTTTAGAAGAAATTTGGGTCCGTTAACGGACCCTTCACAAAATATTTTAACTTAAAAACGGACCCTTCACAAAATAATTTATCTTTTAATCGAATCCTTCACAAATTTGTTTATCTTCATTATTGTTTTGTTAATCGAATAAACCCTTCCCAGGAAGTGTGGGGGGGGGAATAATTAAATTTTGTCTTCGGCAGACGCTTCTTCCTTTATTCGTCCGAAATGAATATTCTGCGTTCTGCAGTATAGGCTAAATACCAAATATTTATATGTTGAATCGCTAATTTAGTAACTGCAATTGCTGTTTATTTTTTAAAATTTAATTTCTTTAACTATAATTTTACAGTGTTGAGCACAATCTTGTATGTCTTTACAATTTAAAAACTCCTTGAAAAAGTTTTTTTGCAATAACGGACCCTATTTGCCCAAATTCACAAAAGCGGACCCTGGTTGAAAGAATGTGACTTAACGTTTATTTTATATTCGCAAATTACGAGCAATTTTTTCACAATTTTACAAAAACGGACCTTTCACAAAATGTCTGCACAGGCCCCTGTCTTTGGATTAAATTTAAATCTTCGCACTCTGTTCAGTTGAATATTTCTTTTTTTTTAATATATAATTCGATTCCTGTAAGAACTTGTTCTTCGAAAATAAATGTCAATAATAAATTAAAACTAAAATCACAATTTCCGTAAATAAATATGCAAAACTTATGCTTATTTTTTAAAATTGTATCTTTCAATTGTATTTTCATCCAATTCTTAGATGTAAGAAAATCGCTTCACGAAAAACAAATACCCGACTGATATGAAAATTACATTTGATTTAAACTGGCTTTCAAAGAGCTAGCTTTGCTTTCTGGTTGATAAGCATATTAAGAATGTTTAGGAATAAAATTATACATTATTTGTTACATTTCCAATCAACCATCTATGATATTGAGTTTGACGAAAGACTTTTGCACGCTAGTGTATATTTGGAATTGTTGAGAACACTTTGTAGCTCCTTTTTTAAATTTTTTGTAAATGATTGAATGTAAGAAATATCGTAAATTATTTTAAAATTCCTGACAGATGGACAAAGAGCGGAGGACATTGCGTTTGAAATAGTCACTCGATGAAACACCCATAGAGCGACGCCTGTCGCTTTTGGATAAGATACGTTTTGTAGTGTTCAAACAGTTGACAGCGATGATGAAAAAATATAGCTGGCGTTGTCAAGATTTTTTTTCTCTTTTTTCATTTAGAGATAGACGTAGAAATCTTTTTTTCTTAGGAATGCAAGAACGGCAATTTATTGGATAGTTACGTATATTTGATAATGATGTTAATATTAAATGTCGGATAAAGAATAATATTTGTATATGTAATGGATAGTAGTTTTTTTAGATATTTACGTATGCAATGACTGTTATATTTGGATGTTTGGAATTGTTGAAATAGAACCTTTTTTTGTTTTATTTCTTTGTAAATGATTGAACGTAAGAAATATCGTGCTAATTGCTTAAAATTGGAGACAGTTGGAAGGAAATTGCACATGCATAGTAACTTAATTAGAATGAAGAACTTGTTAGGAACGTTTGGCTCTTCTGAGAGGGAGGGGGCATTTTGCAGTATTCAAACAGTTGGAAGCAATGTTGAAAAAATGTTGAGGATATGAGTTTTTTTCCCTTTTCATTAGAGACTGCTAAGAAATCTCTTCGTGCAAAAATGCAAGGATCACAAATTATTTTTTATACTTACTTATCTTTGATGTATGTATAATTATGGTAAATTTCGGATATTTACGTACAATTATTGATGTACATAAAAATGAAAAATGTTGTTCATTGCTCTAAATTGAAAACAAACGGAAGAAGAACATTGCTCCCGGAGTAGTTTAAGGGGGGGGGATTGAAATGAAACACTTAGAAATGTTGCCCGTTTTTTCTTAATGAGGGACATTTTCGAGTGTTTAAACAGTTGGTAGCGATGATGGGGTTATTTCTTAATGATATTAAGCCACTTTTACTTTTCACTAATATCTTTTATCTGTAAAAAATGCTATCACTTTTATCTGAATGGTAACTGAAAGACTATGATAAGCGAAACAGTATTATGAATAAAATGAATTAACCTACGTTCTTTGGTTTTCATTTAAAAAGCAGAAGAGATTCATTAATTCAACATCATCTTCAATCCAATATCTCTTAGGAAAATTTGCCTTATACATGCCTATGGTATTCTATGGTAAACTATAGCAAACATAGAAACTTAGCCTATAATATTCTATGGTAAACTATAGCAACCATTGAAACTTATATTTTACGATACTTGAAGCCTATGGTTACCATAGAAATTTATATGGCAAGACACCACACGCATGTGGTTACCATAGAAATTTCTATTGCATTTCTGTGGTAATTATAGAATTTGTATGGTATTATATGTCGAGACACATATGGCCTTATGGTACGATTAAAGGGAAGTACCGTAGATATAGGGCAAACAAATGAAAACATACCATACGCATGCGTCGTTCATCTGAGTGAGTGCACATGGTTGGTGAAAGAAGCAGACGCGTTTTATTGCAATTCCGACGATCCTGATCAATCTTGCGTTAATTACGCCAATACCTCTAAAACAATAGTACTTTTTAATTAAGTTCGTCCACCTTAAGAAAATTTATAGTTATTTAAAATTATTTTCGTTTATTTCTACGAAAAAACAGCATTTCTACTTCAAAAATTTCTACTGCTGACAAGTCGGCGGTAATGCTTGCACGTGACGCCGATACCTCGACAGAGCATTGTTCGGCCTAAAATACTTGGAAGGTTTAATTTTTATTATTTTTTAATTTTATTTTATACTTTGTCATTTTATTAATTTTTTTAATAGCTGACTAAATCAATTTTTAAACTTCTTAAAAATAATCAATATCCTATTAGTTTCAACAACATTTTTCAAAAATTTTGAATTTAGTCTATTTTATAAACAACTTGATAATCTAAAACCAAATTAGCTCTCGAGGCTACAATAATGTTGTGTGAATTTTGCTAACACCAAATGTTAGATTTTGCGGCTTTCTATGATATTAATTTTTCTCGTAAAGGTTTAAATTATTCGGTTATTGTCCGGTAAGAGTTCTTTGCTTTCTTACTAAGTTATTGCTCTTTTTCATATATTTAATAACTTAATTACTCACATCAATCTCTCTCGTTATACTTATTCTTGTAGCACAATCATTGCGAAAAGTTCCGGAAGTTCCTTGTAATTTAAAGACTGTTGTTTATTATTGTCTATGTATAAATTTCCCTATGTAGTAGTAAGATATACTTCCATAGGACAGTGAAGAAATTTTGCTAGAGCCTATAGAAAAATTTAAGCAAAGGCTATAGAACACTATAGTTTTGCCTTATACTTTTTCCATATACGTATGGTAAAAACTTATAATACGCGTGTGGTTAAAATTTTTCCTGACGTTTATGGCAAAAGTGTATTGCAAAATTTTACCATAGGCAAAACCCCATAGGACTGTCCTATAGTAATTTTTTATGAGTTTAAAAATTTTTTTCAAAATTTTATATTTGGTAAAACCGTATTGGGATTGGGATGTCTTATGGTATATATAAGAAAATACCAAAGGATTTCCCAAATCTCAATGTGGAGTTATCTATTGTAAAATTTTACCATATACTTTTCCCATATATTTATGGTAAAAACTTATAATACGTTTCTCATATACGTATGGTAAAAACTTATACGTGCGTGGTAAAAATTTTACCAGACGTTTATGGCAAAAGTATATTGCAAAATTTTACCATGGGCAAAACCCATACAAATGTCCAGTGGTAATTTTTATGGCAAACCAATAGCAAATTTTCCAAAGGGTATAGAACTTGTTTCATAAAATAATTTGTTTCTAATTAATTCATTTCAAATCTGATTTAGCGCAATACTTTGCCTTAGTAATCATGCATTTTTATGAAAATCTTATTCAAACAGGCAATAGCTTGCGCTAAAACAAGCATTTTCCCAAAACTTCGTTATGCTTGTTTCTAATTAATAATTTTTGAGTGAGGAAATTCTTAATTTCAGTTTTTATTTATTGGTGATATATTTGCGCAAAAATTAAACTACAAGAAAAAACTTGATTTTTTAACTAGAATTCTCGAGAATTACCACCATGAAAAGAAAAAAAAAGACTCGTCCCCTGAATTGCTTTGAAATAGTAAAAACTTGTTACTCTGAATCGCTACACTAAATTAATTGCTCCAAATTCAATGAAAACTACTGTATCTCATGGGACCAATAGTAAAGAAAACCGTTACACCTGATTGCTCCAAAATATAACAAACAAAAACTTAATTTCGAACTAGAATTCCTGATAGAGAGAAAATGAAAGTACTATACTGAATTGCTTCATAATTATTAACCCTTTAGCGCAGATGGGGCACCAGTATTCCTTATTTATAGATTTTTTTTTCCAGCTCTCTAATTATGAACAAAATTATATTTTGGTATTATTTAATTAAAAAAGACAGTCTGATTGTTACTAAAACATCTGTTAGATTATCGAATTATATTTGTACTTAAATATAAAATCTAAAAAAAAGTTTTTTTTTAAAAATTTTCATTCATATTCAAATATTTATCTATAATTGCTTGTGTTAATTAAAGTAATTTCTAAGACGAATAACTGTTTCTCTTAGATATAAATAACTGCAAATTTGAAAAAAAAATGTTACTTTAATGTTGGCCGTGTTTGGAAAATTCAGAAAAAGACACCGGTGTTTCATGTTCTATTTAATAACCATAAATTCTGAAATTACTAAATGTAATATTTTTCACTTACTTTGGCCTAAATGTAATATTACTAAATGTAATATTTTTCACTTTACTAATTAATACAAAACAATGAAAAAAGTATGAAAAAATACGTTTTGAATAAAATTTTGCGGTAAAGTGTTAAGACTCGCTTAGCGAAATTGTTTCAAAATTGATTAAAATTACAATACTTAATTGCTTTTAAAATTAATAAAAATAGCTCCACCTTTTGGCTCCGAAATTAATGAAAATTGATGCACCGAATTACTACAAAGCCAATTAAAATTCCTGGTTCTAAACATCTATTCATACCATTCTAATAGTAATTAAAATATTAGTTTTAAAATGCATATATATATCTGTGAAACAAAAAAGTGCAGTTTTCTAATTATTATTTTTTTTTAAATGAAGACATTTAAAAATAATTTCTTCTTTAAATTAGTCTTAAGAATATTCTATTTTAAATATAACTTCTTTTATTTTTATTGTTCGAAAATATTATGTTACATCCAAACAGATTATTATTCTTTCGATTAATTAATGTTTTGATATGCTGAAAATAATTTTAATGAAATGCTTAGTTTTTCACCTACTTTAAAGTATTCAAACATTAAGAGAATGTTAACTTAGTCGTATTTTTACAAGAAAATATTTCATTTTTATGAGAAACATTAATTAAAATATTTGCTTATTTCCGCACTTAAGCAAATGAATTATTTTTATGTTTTAAATTTGTTATGACTTAACCTGGCAATTCCTATTAAAATGCTGTCCGACTAAATAAATAATCGGGTTGTGTTATTTAATTACCTTTAAGTTAAATTAATGCATTTCAGAATTTTTTTGAATTTGAAATTGTCAAAAGTTTAAGTGCTAAGAAAGTTTTAAATCTGGTTAGTTATGAATGAAGAAATATTGTTTTTTGTTTTTCTTTTAATGCAGGGAGAAAAAATCCAAATAAATAAAAAATAAACCCATACGACTTTTTATAATTAATTTTATATGTTTATTTTTTCCCCAATTTTTCTTTTATATATCCTTCTGACACATTCTGAATTTTAAATATTGGCTAAATTGCAATTTTTAATTAGAAATACGTAGCTTTGAAAAAATTCAGCTCATAATTGTAATAAAATATTAAAAAAATATATTGATACAACTAAATTATTCTTTAGTTATTTTTTAATTATTTACATAAAATAACGATAAATTTTAATTGTCATTTATAGATTAATTGTTAGAATATTTTTGAGTATTTCTTCGCATTTAGTCATGAAATAAAATCAGCTGGACTTAAATATATTAAGTCCAGTTCTATATGAGTATATAATATATTCTATTTATATTAAATAATAATATAAATATATTATTATAATAATATATTTATATGCTACAGATCTGTCCCTAAGGTTATTTGAATCGAATTTTTAAGCTTTTTATTATAATTAACATTGTTATTAAAACATCTGTCCAATAAAGGTACATTCAATTATACTTAATATACCATAAACAATCGTTATAACATATATATAATTTGATAAAATACGTGTGATAACAAGGGTCTGTTTAGAAGAAATTTGGGTCCGTTAACGGACCCTTCACAAAATATCTTTTCATAAAAACGGACCCTTCACAAAATATTTTAACTTAAAAACGGACCCTTCACAAAATGATTTTTCTTTTAATCGGACCCTTCACAAATTTGTTTATATTCATTATTATTTTGTTAATCGAATAAACTCTTTCCAGGGCAGAAAACAAGAAAGATGGATGTAAGCAAATTAAGTTTTGTTTTCGGCAGACAATTCTTCCATTATTCGTCGGAAATGAATATTCTGCGTTCAGCATAGGCTAAATACCAAATATTTGTAGGTTGCATCTCTAGTTTAGAAGCAGCAATTGTTGTTTATTTTTTAAAATTTAATTTTTTTAATTATAATTTTACAGTGTTGAGCATAATCTTGTATGTCTTTACAATTTTAAAACTCCTTGAAAAAATTTTTTTTTTGCAATGACGGACCCTATTTGCACAAATTCATAAAAACGGACCCTGGTTGAAAGAATGTAAGTAATTTTTTCACAATTTCACAAAAAACGGACCTTTCACAAAATGTCTGGACTGACCCCTGGATAAACTATCGCTTTAAAAAGGCACACGACTCGAAAAAAAATCTTAAAATATTAGGTTTTTAGCGATAATAGCAAATGTTGTCCTATATATTTTATTTTATAACCGTCGTTGAACAGCCGACCCAATTTCATGGGTTTACGACTACTTACGTTCAACTCCGTAGCCTTGTAATTTTGAACCAATCCAGAAGACAAGGAAATTCCTGGATCAGTACCCCCAGAGGTATTGATTTGTTGTGGGAACATGGAGGACTTTGAGACTCGACAGATTTAACGTGCATCAGTCACCATTTACTACACGGGGAGTCTTCGGCCGGCGAGGATCGAACCCACGACCTCTTGGATATGGGCCCAGCGCCCTACCGACCAGGTTATCCCGGCCCTGTCCTATATATTGTACCCTGAGTCTCAGTAGGTTGGGTGTATATTCTAGGAGGCAAAATAAATTGGGCCCTTACTGGACCAATAGTTATGAATCTTGGCCCAGTAAGGGTTTAAAGAGCCGTTATTTCTCCGATATTGGCTCTATATAGACCATTCTAGGACCAATATTAAAAAATCTAGAAATTCGAATATTGGTGCATGTTCTTGTAGGACCCAGATTGAGCCAATTTTGAGCCCAATTGGGGCCAAGGTAAAATTGTTGCTAGGGTATGTTTCTTTTTAACAACTCAAAGACTAAATTTTAGTAATCTTTCTTTTGATATTTTTGAAATTTTTATTTGTTACGTTACTATGTAAACATTTTTTTTATTAATTCCATTATTAGCATACTTTATTTAAAAAGTATCGGAATTTATTGGCGTTAATATTTATGATTTAATTTAACTAATATTTGAAGATCTTCATTTAAAAGAGCTCCAAGGCAATTCTAAAAATGCGTGAAACAAGTAATTTTATTTCAGATAATTTATCTGTCAGTTAAATGATAATGCTAATTTTTATAAAAAATCTTTTAATGGTATTTTGTTTAATCATCGCCCAGAAAGCTTTGTGTGTATTTTAAATTCTAATCGTTATCGGAAATGTTTTATCGTTTAAAAATAACTATAGTTTTAAAATGTTTTACGCTATATTATATTATGTTATTCATGAATGCTATGTGTAGAATGTTGCAAAAAATTAGTAAATTAGCACTGATGTTCTTAGTTAAAATATTTATCAATTATCAATATTTTTATGAATGGGCTAAATATTTTAATATTTATCTATTATTTTTAATTTTTAAAAAAATAAAATAAATACATATTTTTTAAATAATTAATTTACATGCAACTAACAACTAATTAACTAGGAATTAATTAGGTCTTTTCCGTTAAAAAATAACGATAACGATATTTTTTCCGCCATTGTATTTGTTGATACTCAATATTTATGTGGTTATATCAGCTCATAGTTGACCATTTTTCTGAATTCTCCCCTGGATTTTAACTACAACTGGAAATACTAGATTTTACCCCGTATTTTTCTGTTTTTCTTGTTTAATAAAAATTCTCCAAAACTGGATAAGTTTCTGAAAAAGACCCATTAATATAGATTTTTTAATCAGTTTATCAATTAAGTATTTAAATAATTAATGCTACTAAATAATGTAGCTTCTTTTATAGTAATTAGTTAATTGCTGTTCTTGCTTAAATATTCTTTTGTTTAGAACTTTCTATTTTTAAATTAACAAATCTGTGATAACAAACTACTCAAAATAAAAAATAAAAAATTTAATAAACATACTAAAAACATATGTTCATCATAAATTTAATCCATGTAAATTATGTTAATCATAAATAATATCTGCGGTGAATTTAAATTTAACGTTAGTTGTTTGATGTAATTTTGTTCTTCATTGAATTGAAAATTGTCTAAGATTCTCCGTGACGAAAATATATTTGCAGGAAATCTATGTTAATTCTTAAAATGTTTTGGATTTTTCGCTCTTCGTGTTGGCAGCTTTGTCAACTGAATATTTGTGGCGTAACTACCACTACGATTATTAAGCATCAATTCACTAGTATATAAGACATGCTAACTCGGTTCAATTTTGAGGTATCTTTTGAAAGATGAAAATGGGCATTGTTGAAATCAACTCTCCCCCACATTGGTGACCTGCGGACGTGATATGATCACGATTACTTCGATGTATGGTCCACATTTAACAGTTGACTTGCTATTTGTGACTCCTCACGCTGTTGCTTCTCAGTCTCATTTACACACAACTGGTTTCTGCTCACTCGACTGCTAATAGCAACGCAAGAGTGACCACGCACACAACCATGAACTTAATATATAGCTCTCATGGCTAAAACTCAAAATACCCGGTGACCTTAATCCAGCTCTCCCGGTCTTTCACAAATACGGCAACTAGTGGTATCCGTTCATCGAGTTCTATCCCTGATAAAATTCTGATCGGTATTGTGGCGTAACTACCTCTACGAAAATTAAACATCAATTCACTAGTATATAAGACATACTAACTCGATTCAATCCTGAGATATTCTTTGATAGATAAAGATTGGCTTTGTCAATTTCTACTTTCCCCACATATTTATTTATAAAACTAAATGTTTTTCTATTTCTAAGTGATTCATAATTCCACAACTATACACTATCTGGCCGAAACGTATCTGGCCACACTATGGTACGATCTCTGAGAGTCCTGAGGCACATGTTAATATGATGTTGTATTGTTATTACATCCATGACAGTCTGCACAAGTTTGGTAGACTTTCCATCAGTTTTTGACTGCTGGCCATCGGAATTGACTTCCTGTCGTCCTTCTCAGCTCAAGTGAGTGCTGGCAGTAAGGATGGTCGATTTAGCTGACCATGTAATCTGCTTTCTAACTTTTTTAGAGGTGTTTTATCTGCTTTAAATCGGGGCTCTAAGGCCAGTTCAATTTTGGAACACCCATTTCATTAAACTATAGTATCGCAAATCTCAATGTGTAAATGGACCAGTTATCCTGCTAAAAGAGAATTGGAACTTTCTTGAAGTATTGCCGAAGAGCAGCTGAATGTCCACATAAATCTCAGAGTTCAGGTTCCTAAACCGTAATTATGCCTCTTCTGAAAGTGGGTATCCAGATATTTTTGACTCGTTAGTGCATTAAGCCATTAATTGCTATGAATGAGGAATATTTTCCATATATTTCTGATTTGCGTTTAAAACTCTTCTTATTCTTTCAGTTTTTTTATAAGATCTCGAATAATCGAACCAATGTTCTGTATGCAGAGGTGACACTTATCAAGATGCATCCGTAATTATTGCGATTTCATATTCAAGATTTCTTATGGTAAAGTAATTAAAACTACGGTTTTTTTTTCTTCATAAAAATCTGTTTAAAATAAGTTCCGCCCCTTTTAATTACTAAGAGTTATGAAATCTTGTTCGCAACTCATCAAAGATATTTTTTCCCACTACTTAAACAATTCGGAAAACGATAAATAAAAAAAACGAAACCGATTTGATAGAAACAAAAACGAAAAAATAAATAAATAAAATAAAAAAATAAAATCTAACTTTTTCTACTTCCAACAAACTGTTCCGAAACTTTTTCATCTCTCTGCATAAAAAAAGCAAAAATTCAAATCTGAAATTTGTGAACGAAAATTCGGTACTTTTTTGTTAGCCGGCCGTAGGCGAAAGGCAAACAATGTAGACCTTGAATAAAGAAAAACAGTATATTTATGTGTTTATCGTTAATTCTTTAAATTAAATTCAGCGGATCAATGAAACGTATTTGTTAAAAGTGCTATGGTGATATTATAGAACAAAAAATTTTGTTCCATAATATCACCACAGCAACCTAGGCTACTAACTCTAACTTACAGCTTACATGTACTCAGATAACAAATAAATTAAAATCTAGCTTACAACTTACATATACCCAAATAGCCAATAAATACCATTCAGTTTACAATTTAACATCATTCTGTAATTTTTTTCCTATTTAAAAAAAATGAACCTAATATTTTTAACTTTGTTTACTCCATATGCAGTTATGTATAAAAAGAATCGATTGACTTCGTTGTCATTCTTCAATTAAAATATTTTCCCATGAACGGCTTAGAATGAATGAATGACATTTTCATATTAATTCCGTTTTGCATTCAAAACTTCCTTCCTTCCTTCCGCCTAATCTTATTTAAATCGCCGGATTGCTGAAACTAACCGTTCTATATGTAATATTCTACTTAATGAAATTAAACTTCATTCATAATGCATCTCTCTGAGTTGGAACGAAATGGGAAATAAGATTTGTCGTTTGCTCGGGGTAAACTTGGAATCTGGCAACAGAAATTAGCCTGGCTAAATTGTTTGTTCTTTTTCTTCAAAAATTGAAAGCGAGGGGGAAAAAAGCTGCGAGAAAATGATAGTTGATGTTAAGCTTTCTGGGTTTATTTAATTTTTGAGAACTTTAGAGAAAGTTTGTAGAAATTAAATAAGGCTGTTTATTTAATATTTTTGAGAGGTATGAGTTTTGTTTTTGTTTAATAATTAAGTTAGTTCATCTTAACTTATTTTAATCCGTTAAATATTTCTTGGTGGACGAATATTTTATGGAGTGTAAGTACATAACGATACTAAGAATTGATAAATATAAATATTTTCGATTATAAGAGTTGGAAATGTTCTAGAATTAATATATTAATTGTGCTATCAATATTTTTAATATTCTGGCTAAGTTTTTAATTTCAGTAGTTAAATCTGGTTAAGACGAAAACATTTAATACAAATTTCCTCTTAAGACGAATGAAACAATTATTCGGGCACACAATATTATATAACGAACATAAAAACAAACTTCTCGCATTTAAAACGAAGTTATTGCAATTAATAAACAGATTGCAACGACCTCCTTTAAAATAAGTTTAAGGTTTTTCCTGAATTGGACAGGTAGAATTGAGATAAGGGGTCACCGTTATTTCACTTTGATCTGCAATCGGTGTCGTCGTCACTTGAACGCGGGAAAGGATATGGATTTTTGTTAACGGGGTGAGAACCGCAGACCTAGGTGATGACACTGAGGGGGAAAAAACACGATTAACATTTGTTACCTCTTAATGGTGAAATTAAGTGGTGGTCATTGCGAGCGTTCCATTTCGTTGCTAGTATATTGTTGATTCTAGTTGTATTGCAGATCTAGTTGTATAAATGAGTTGGAAAAAATCTCAAGTTTGGAAGCTAAGCAGATTTTATTACATGTTAATTTGTTTAATAAATTTACTTATCTTCAGATATAATTTAAATTCTTTGATGTGTTTTAATTTTGATACGAAAATTTTTGCTAAGATTCGACTTCTTCGTAACGAAGTTTCACTGTATTTATCCTAATGATATAGTTTGCCCCTCATGTCATGCGCAACCGCTTTCCCATTTTGGCCTGTCCAGAAGTACACGAAATCGGGAAGCACCCTTAGCGGCGTGTAATGGCATTCCGGGGCATAGATTCCAATGCAATTTTAATTTTAGTGATATGCTCTGAAACGTTTAGAAGTTTTTTGCAATGTTTATACTACTCCTGTTATACATAACGTTCTTAAAGTGTACATTTTGACATAAAATATACTTAAAATGTAATTTAAAGAATTAAACAAACTACAGCTTGTAGTGAGAAACTGATTACAGATTTGAAATCAGTGATACTAAGGTATATAGGATTTGTTTAAAAATATCACACAACATAAAAAAAAAAAACTGTTCCCCTGTGCAATTTTTCCGAAAATTAGTTTTGTCCATATCTTTTTAGGAAGTTAATGGAAGGCTTCAGTTGGTGTTAACTTTCAGATTTCAAACAAATAGAAGCTAAGCAAAAGGCTTACCTTGCTTCTCCTTCGGGGTTCGCCTGATAATGGCTTTCTAGAAGACAAACTGCATAAAAATATCCAAAGACTAAATGTTTTACAATTGAAGTTTATTTTAATTGAACATTAACGGACTAACGCAAATCTAGAACTAGGCAATGAAGATTGAAGGAACAAGGCGATAATTGGCAAAACCACAGATAACACTATGGACCAACAGATCATACTAAAAAGTAAAAATATGAATATTAATAAGCCTAATGCATTGTAATGTTTCAAATGCTTCGTATTCGACTGTAGGGTTACAATTCGTTTCGAGATTCTATATTTGTAATGTATACACTTGTTTTTTATGTTTGATTTGATGCAAACATCTTTAAGCTTTCTATGAAGTTAATAATAGATGAAAAATGATAAAATTGAAAGTAAAAACTCTTGGTAATTTCAATTTGAACTAAACGTATGAACGTGAATAATTTTGTACGAAGAGATAAATTGAATTTATCTGTCTCTTCTTTATCTGCTACAAGGGCGGCTTAAGTAGGATAAAAAAGAATACCACGAACCTTCTCCCCGATATTCTATCTCAGAAAAGATCGTTTCGCAAGCTTCCTTAATCTTTCCCTACTTAATCCGTATCAGTGTCCACTTTCCATCCATTACCTCTGTCCGGACTGTCGTATTCCATGTCCAGCGTCCAGAATTGCAGATAAAGAAGAGTTGTCGTCCATCATCCTCTCATGGACGCCAATTAGAAACGCATTAAGCGCTGGTCTCCTGAGAAAATCCCGATCTTTCCTGATGACATTGTCGACCAGCCCTTGTTGCTGGAAGGCCTTTTTTATCCTTTCAATTAGGTAGAAGACTATTTCCTTTTGGCGCCCTTGGCTTGATCAAGACTGGACTAAGACCTTTTGTTATTTGTTTGGTTTTTGTAAGGGCTAGGTTAGTTTGTGGTTCGTTTAACTTGCTGATTAGGACATATGTTTATTTCTTGGGAAAAAAATATTCAGTTGGATTATTTCGAAAATAATTATTATAGGTGGTTCTTAAAAGAATGTATAAATCAACAAAATTCTCAAGAGAAGTAATTCAGGATAAAGATTGAATTAAGACCTTTTGTTACTTGTTTGACTTTAGTGCGGACTAAGTTAGTTTGTGGTTGGTTTAACTTGCTGATTAGGACATATGTTTATTTCTTTGGAAAAAGTATTCAGTTGGATTATTTCGAAAATAATTATTATAGATAGTTCTCACAAGAATGTATAAATCAGCAAAATTCTTAAGAGAAGTAATTCAAGATTAAAACTGAACTAAGACCTATTTCTTTGACTTAAGTACGGGCTAAGTTAGTTAGTGGTTCGTTTAACTTGCTGATTAGGACATATGTTTATTTCATGGGGGAAAAGTATTCAGTTGGATTATTTCGAAAATAATTATTATAGATGGTTCTCAAAAGAATGTATAAATCAACAAAATTCTCAAGAGAAGTAATTCAGGATTAAAACTGAACTAAGACCTTTTGCTATTTGTTTGACTTCAGTACGGGCTAGGTTAGTTTGTGGTTCGTTTAGCTTGCTGATTAGGGCATATGTTTATTTCTTGGGAAAAAGTATTCAGTTGGAGTATTGCGAAAATAAGATGGTTCTCAAAAGAATGTATAAATCAACAAAATTCTCAAGACAAGTAATTCAGGATTAAAACCGAGCTAAGACCTTTTGTTATTTGTTTGACTTTAGTACAGGCTGGGTTAGTTTGGTTCGTTTAACTTGCTAATTATATGTTTATTTTTTCAGGAAAAGTATTCAGTTGGAATATTTCGAAAATTATTATAGATGGTTCTCAAAAGAATGTATAAATCAACAAAATTCTCGAGAGAAGTAATTCAGGATTAAAACTGAACTAAGACCTTTTGTTATTTGTTTGACTTTAGCACGGGCTAGGTTAGTTTGTGGTTCGTTTAACTTGCTGATTAGGACATATGTTTATTTCTCTGGAAAAAAGTATTCAGTTGGATTAGTTCGAAAATAGTTATTCCAGAGGGTTCTTAAAAGAATATATTAATCAGCAAAATACTTAAAAGAATACATTTAATATTAAGACTGGACTGAGGCATTTTGTTATTTGCTTGGCTTTGTGCTAGGTAGGTTTGTTAAATTTGCTGATTAGGAGATCTTTTTATTTCTTGGGGGAAAAGTATTGATAATTATTCTGTGGAAATAATAATTCTAGATAATGTTTAACAGAATTCAATTAATGATTAAGACTGAACTAAGACCTTTGTTATTTGCTTGGCATTTATCCTAAGTAGATTAGTTTGTGGTTTGTTTAACTTGCTGATTGAGACTTGCTGATTTTATTTCTTGGGAAAAAAGAATTAAAAGAATTCATTTAGTTTGCTGCAAAAACAGTAATTCTGGATTACACTTAAAAGATTAGAAATCCACAAAATGCTTAAAGAATATAACGATTAAAACTGTATTAATACCTTTCGTTATTTGTTAAGCTTTTATGCGAGATAGGTTAGTTTTTAGTTTGTTTAACTCGTGACTAGCTAACTGATCAGGGCATCAGTTTATATCTTTTTTTATCCAAGTATTTATTTAGGTTTCTGTAGAAATAATAATTTTAGACAACGCTTGAAGACATAAATCTCAACAAATGCTTTGAATTAATGATTAAGACTGGATTAAGACCTTTTGTTATTTGTCAGGCTTTTGTGTGAGCTACGCTAATTTGTGAGTCTTTTAACTTGCTAATTAGGACGCCTTTTTTTTTTTGCTTCTTTTTCTTTTTTTCTTTTTTTTTGTAGAAAGAAAAAGAAAAGAGAAAACCACTTAGGTTGCTGTGAAAATAATGATTCTAGGTAGCACATTAAAGAATACAACTCCACTAAATGCTTAAAATGATATAATGGTTAAAATTGGATTAACTCATTTAGTTATTTGTTTGGCTGATTTAGTTATTTGTTTTTGTTTTAGTTTAGTTATTTGTTTTTGTTGGAGATAGGCTAGTTTGTGGTTCGTGTAACTTGTTTATTTATTAAGAATTCATTTGTAATGAGTTTAAAAACTTTTAAATGTCTTTGTAAGGCATTTAACGAAATAAATAGTAATATCAGAGAAAAGAAGCTGTAGGACGTTTTAAATATTTTGATACGGATTTACGAAATCTTTAATATTTTATATACATTTTATGTTTCCCAGAAAGTGTTCATAGATTTTGTGTTCAGTGTTTAACTTTTTGTTGCCTACTTTTTTGTCTCAGTAACTGTTGCTTAACAAGCTTGTGCCGTATACTGGAACTTATCATACTTCCTAGTGGTGCCTCAAATTTCTACAAACCCATGTCACCCAGTTTTCTTATCCATTATTTATAGTTTGATCTGGCTTCGAAACAGATGAATAATAAATATATGAATATTATAGTTATGATTAATAGTAAATTTATAAATATTAGTTTGTTTTAAAAAAATATAAATTTTTTTTTAATCCTTTAAGTTTTTACACGCTCTGTAGAAGTTGCATGGGGCTTCTTAAATTGAAGTTTTTCATCGATTGTTATAAGGGTATGTTTTTCATTGGATATATGCGAATCTCTATTCTTTTTTCTCCTTTTTGTATTAAAAGAATAAAAATGTAAGCGTATCTTACACACAAGTCTATTTTCTTTCCAACATTTTCAAACTTTTTTTTCCCGACTTTTTTTAAGGATACCGTTTAACATTGCCAAAGAAATTTCAGATGCTAAAAGCAGGTCTTGTTAAGTTAAGAACCGCCTAAAAACTTATTCAACCAAGAAGAATAAAAGGATTTTCCTAAAACTTCAACTTTAACAAGACCAGTTAATCCAGTAAACCTTTTTCTATGTCCTTGCGGGATTGGACGAATAAACTTACCAGAATAGATTGCTGTACCAAATATCTTTTAGGCCATTGTCTATACTTCGCTCTCCACCTAGATTGATCCGACGATATTCCAAAAATAGTTGCCTCTGGTCTTCTCCTCTTCAAGATGAAGAGGAGGAATTCCGATCTCGTAACCATGGGAACATGATAACAATGGCTACCCAGCATCTCTCGCAGGTTCGAAAGGCCACTTTAAATCTTTGCATTTAGTACCCGTGGTCGCAGTTATAATGCGGATTATTCGGGTGGGCAAATCGATTGGGGTGGTTGGAAAAGCAGCACATGTCTCCTAGACGCCTCTTATGAAGAGTTTTGTCGAGTGTTTTTACTTCCTTCCTGTGGACGGGAGGGAGTGAAGTTATGCTGCGACCATCCCCCCCCTCCAAAGCAATTAGGTGAAAATCGTTTTAAATTTGGATAGAACAGGAAATTTTGTATCTTTATCTGTGTTGATGAAAGCGTTTGAGTGTGTGTTGAGATTGGGAGAGGAAATTTGTTCGAATTGTTGGAAGCTGTTGAGCTAGATTGAATGGCCACAGTCGTGTTCGTGAAATTGTACTTTTGCGAAGTTGGAATTGTTTGGTTTGATGTTCGCTTCCCTTTTCACTTATCTATTCATGCAAAAGCGGTGAACTTGTGCGTCATTGTTAAATGCTTTTAAGTTATATCGGTTATTCAAGTATTAAATGTACTTTTTATTTAGAGAAACAAAATTTATTTACCTCTTTCTTTGGTACCTGTTAGTTTTAATGTAAATTTAAAGATTTGCTAGCTCTGATCAATTTATTCATTTTACTTTTTTCTGTTAACTGTAAAGGAAGGAAAAGGCTAGATATGATACATCATAAAGCCAGTGTAAGATATGATATATATAATCACAAAAAACTAACTCATAGTTACAGTGAATAGCTCTTAGCGACATATTTTTTATGATTATCGTTAGCAAGTAAGAAGTATGCACACGAAATATTTGTATATGCTCAATTATCAATAATTACACATTCTTATAATACTTTAAATTCTCAGAATAGATTTGGATAAGATTTTAATCAATTTTAATCCAGGATTTAAAAGTTAATCCAATCCAACGCGGGGGTGAAACGTTTGTACGACCGTACCATCAGTGATACCTGCAATTTTTTAAATAGGTTTGAATAGTTTTTTTTTCCTCAATTATGTATACGATTTGACGATTTTTGCTAGAATGGCATGTTCTTTAAGAGAACCGGCAAAACTTTCCCATAAAATCGGCATTAAATTGTTTCTTCAAAAAAAACTATGTCATAAAATAATTCTACTGTCTGGCAAGTACGAGATTTGCTCCCGACAGTGTAGATAGCGACAGTACCATACTAGTTTATTTTTTCGCTAAAAAATGCTGAGATATCGAATTTTAAATTTGTTTTGTTTTTAAAATTTGGTTTTCTTGAACTATTCAACCGCTTTCTCTCACATTTTGGAATTTTGTAATGTAAAATAGTATTTTTTTATTATTGTATTCTTGTATATTGCATTCTTAAAAAAAAGTTAAAGATTGTATATTTTACAATTCAAAATTTTTTCCCAATTACTATTAAATAAAATAATAACAATGATAAATATTTATTTAAAGTTATTATTTGTATGGAATTTTCTAAATGGATAAACGAATTTTATAATTGCATGCAAATTGTTTTCAATTCGTTTAAAAATTTCTCGATATATGACGAAATACGCAAAAAATAAAAATAACATTAAGGGAACCAAACTTCGAACCGCTCTCCTGCCCAAACTATTGGTACCATATTTCCCAGATTGCAGCTACGCGGCTACTCCCTTTATTTTTGGGGTCAGAAATCTGAATATGTCGAAAAGCGATGTGTTTATTCAGAGAAAGCACGTTTTTGTGTCTGATTTCCAAATTTGAAATATCGTCTGCTCTAATTAATTGGCATATTTGAGGTCACCTCCTCGAACCATTAAGATTAAGTGTTAGAAAGTTGAGATCATTAGATTAAAAGTTATTCAGGATGGTTCGTTTATTTATTTATTTTGCACACTGCACATTATTTTAAAGTGTTAAGGTAACTTTTATTTTAAAAAACAAAACATTTATATATATATACATATTTTTAAAAATTTTGGAGTATCCTTTTAATAATTTTAAAACATCAGGCTTAAATTATAAAAGCAATAAATATAAATCCATATATCCTGTTTAAATCAATACTTATTCTTTAATTATCTCATTGAAGATCGTTAGGTTGACTGAGAAAAATGAAGTGGAAAAGCGTGAGTTTCATAAAAGAAAACTTTCTATCTATCTGTGAAATATATCTATGAATGTTGTCAGTTAATGCCCTTTTCGATTTGACTGTAGCAGCTGCTATAGCATCCTTTTTTTCTCGCGCTCAAAACAAATAGCCCGTCACACTCCTTTTTTTTATGGCGAAAAAACACGAATTCGTTTTTCTCTTTTTCTTACTCCTACTGTTATCTTATGCGGTCCATCCTTTTTTTCTCTCGCCATTTCTCCATAGAACTCCCAACAGAGTGAAGCAAAAATGGAAGCTATTTTAGAGAGATAAGGCTTTATATTGGCGAGAAATTTCTTCGTTACATGTGATAGAAGTCAATCCTAAATTCTTCTTATTTTATTAATTTTTCTTTCTTGGTGTGATGATAATGGGGATTAGTTTTATTTAGGAGAAAAGTTATTTTAGTTCGGAAATAAAGTTATTTTGATCATAAATGAACAGTGACGTATATATAGACAAAATATAATGTAATTGATTTTAAGTAATCATGATTATAATTTTCGATTAAAATTATGATCATAATTATAAGTAATCATCAGATGACATTGAAAGTAATTTATGCGGTTGTTTGGAATATTTAGAAACTCCTACCCTTACTCTAGACTATTAAGGCTAAACGTAGTTTAATGACTGAAACAGTTAACCCATAGGCGCAGAATTTTTATTAAACATATTTTTCATACTTTTCTCTCTCATTATTTTGTATTAATTTAGGTCGAAATAAATTAAAAATATTATATTTAGCATTTTAATAATTTGTGGTTGTGAAATACAGCATAAAACACCAGTGTCTTTTTCTGCGTTAAATGTAAAGGCTCATTTTCATACAATGACTTTTCAAATTTGTATTTATTTAGATCTGAGAAAAACAGTTATTCATATTTTGGATTTTATATTTTAATATAAATATAATTCTGATAATCTAAAAATTTTTTTTGATAACTATAAGACTGTTTTTTTGTAATTTAAAAAATAATAAAATATATTTCTGTTTGTTATTAGAGCGTTATTAAGCTTAATAACAGGACTGCATCCCTGTTATCATTGGTTACAATTAGCTTAAATAATTTAGTTGTGAACCAATTATTTTTCCATTAGTGTTATTTGGCTGGTGGCTATAACATTTCACATCCACACTCCACTAGGGGGGGGGTGGACAAAACTATGGATGGTTCCGTAACATCTTACATCGAATACATCATACAGCAAGAATCACGCAAAAACAATCGCTCCTGCATTAAGTACTAACAGAAAATGAGTGAAAAGGCTCAATTGCGCTTACCTTGTAACCCTACTCATTAAGGAAAATCATTTAATACTTCCTAATATGGAAGTGAAAGAGGGAGAGGATTCTAAAAATAACTCCTCCTTTGAAATATAAATCTAATTATGTTTCAATGGTATGTTTTCAGCCATACCCTGGTAATATATACCCTGGTAATAATGAATTATGATTACGTCTATTGATTTTTATTACCATTTCATTGGAGAAGGTAGAAAAAAATTGGTGCTTATTTTCGTAAGGGCTTTTATTGGCTGGGATTTTCTTCGTTACGTATGATAGAAGTAAACCTTAAATTCTTGCTATTTTATTCCTCATTTGTTTATTTTTTGATATGATAAATTTGGGGATTACTTAGTGGTATGATAAATTTGGTTACTTTTGATATGATAAATTTGGGGATTATTTCAGTTTGCAAAATGAAATTGTTTTGAGAATGAAGTCACTTAAATCGCAATAAACTGAATTCAAGTAATCATGGGTATAATTAACCTATGTTGGCCAGGTGGCCGAGCGGTAGGTGTGCCCGTCTGTAAAGCCAATGGTTGTGGGTTTGAATCCCGCTCAGGGCACGGATGTTGATCTCTGTAGTGTGATGTGTGAATGTGGCCCACCCTATAAACGGGTATTTGTGGCAGTGTGGCGTGGGTAATGTTGCTCACCTCCGTGACTTAGGTTCACAGGTACCCACTGGGTAACGTTAAATGAGCAACACTTTCACCATCTTCCAAGGTGAAGAAGGAAAATTCAGTGCCTGCCTTTAGAAAAAATAAATAAATTATTTACCTATTAAAATAATAATTATAATTATATCATTATCCAACGTTACAAGTAATGATGATCATCTACTATTATAATTTAAGATTGCTTCTTACAAGAGAACCATCTGCGATGCTTAGAGAAAAATTTGTTAAATAATGCACTTTTTAGGGAAATTTTTTTCAAATTCCTTTAAATTGCTTTGCAACTAAGACCATTTTCTTTTCTTTGTGGATGCCCATTTTCACTTATGGTTGCTAAGCAATAAAATTAACTCAAAAGAAATTACCTGAACATCGTGAACTGTACCTTGCTATTTCATAAAAGTCCAATTTTAAATTTTGATCTAACACCTCTTTATGTTCTCTGTTGAAACTCATGCGTTAAAATTTGTTAATTTATAAAATTTCTTACTTGCGTTAGTAATTTTTGTGAATAATTTATCTAATTTTATGTCTTTTCTTTTTCAGGTAATATGTTCTTGAAGTATGGTGTCGGTTACAGAGTAAGAAATGTTTAAAAGATTACGTATTTCATTTACTTACATTCATGTAATGTTTACATCTGATAATCATTTTTACTGCGATATAAGTTAAGAAAACTATCTGCATTTTTAACTTAAGAAAAAAAAACTTTATCTTTTTTTTATAATTTATTTTAATGCTCGTAAGTTTGGGTAAGGCAGAGCTATCATATGAAATATATCTTTTTAGTGAATAATATACAGGGGTGATTGTATTCCGGGTGTGGGTCTATTCCGGAATTCCGGGTTTTTCGTATCTTTTTTCCGGGTCTCAAAACTATTTCGTCTATTTTTCGGAAATCCTCATATCTCAAGTCTAATAGTACGTGGACTGCCCAGATCTAAAATTTTAATGTTCGAATTTTCGCTCAATTTACATTTATATACCTGTTATTCTTTCGCCAGTCAAAGAGTCGTATTTTTTATATTCTATTACTCTGGAATTATAAGAGCGATTTCGCTTGAATTTTGTATTTTGCCTTGTAAAATTACGTTCTTTAAAATGATGTAAAAAACTGTATACATTAAAATTCAAGATTTTTTTGACTACCATTAGTAAAATTATAAAACAATAATTAATATTTACCGAAAGTTATTTTATCCATAGAATTATCTTTGGATAAACGAGTTTTAATAATTTGATGCAAAAATTTTTAAATTTGTAAAATGCATAAAAGGTTTTCAAAAATTGGGGAAATCCGGGAAAATTAATATTAAGGGGTTCAAACTTTGAACCGTTTCCCTGACCTGACTATTGGGACCATGTTTCCCAGATTGCGAACACTCCCAATATTAAGGGGGTCAGAAATCCGAATCCGTTGAAGAAATGTATGCTTATTCAGAGAAAGTACATTTTCGTTGTCTGATTTCGTAACTTAAAATATTGTCCGCACTAATTAATTAGCATATTTGAGGTCACCCCTCGAACCAGTAAGATTGAGTTCTAGAACGTAAAGATCCGAGCAGTGGATCAGAAGTTATTCAGGGTGGTTCGTTTTGCTTTTTGCATACTGTATATACTTGTAAAATATAATGAAATTGCTCAGATATTGCAACGACTCTTATAATTAATGTGTTTTTGACAACATAATGATAAGCCATATTTTTCCAAATGTTCAGGAAAGTGTTGTTTGGGAATGAAAAACCACAATCTCCATGAATGCAATTCTATGTTACTGCGTAATTTATTGTTATTTAGTGGGAATGAGTTAAAACTATAAATTACCTATCTAGAAACAATGCTAAGGTACAGAATTTGATATAAAAATCTTACCTTAGGATGAACTGTCGCTGTCTTTATATTGCCCTCATCTTATAATTAGAAATAATTAAGTGATTGTAAAGTTTTATTGCTAAAATTGTTTTCTATTGAAACTTAAAAACAAAATAAAAACTTCCGGTGTATTATACTTTACTAGTGTTGAATAATTTTTGTGAAATTGCTGAATAAATTATTATTTGGTTTGTTTAAATTTTTTTTTGTTATAATAGTATTATGAAACGCTTATGTCGAAGAATATCGTTTAATTCAAATTAATATATTAAATAATCGTGTAAAAGCAATATTCAAATTTCAAAAAAATTTCCTGTATTCAATAAGTATCGCGTTGTTTTGCAAACAAAGATAAATACTTTGAAATTGCTACAATTGTTGTGCTGCAATTGTTAAAAACACTTGAGAATCGTAGTAATATTAAGAATATTAATAATTCTTGCACAAATTCACGTGCAGTTCATTAGAAAATTCATCTTCGCACTCTCCAGCACTTTCACAAAATATTATTTCTGAATTAATCACTCGTATTAAACGAGTTATGGAGGAAATTATGGAAAAAAAATATTGGTTAATCTGAGTGCCAAATTACTTCCTATGTTTCCATTAAATTATTTTTGGATGTCTGAATCGAGATCTTTTTTGACATAAATCTGCAGTCAAATTATTTTAATTCTATGGTGCATCGGTATAACGTTCGGGCCAGCAATAGCTTACTCTTCTATGACCTGAAGCTGACAATCACGTGACATTTCAGTTCCTTTCCTCTAAGGCTCCTATACTGTCAGAGCTGACCTATCAAGCAATTCGCGATCGCAACGAACTATAGGGGGCGTTGTTGTATGAGACTAATACCTGCGATTTCTATATGAACAGTCATTCAGTTACTCTGGAGACGTCGTTAATGTAGCACGTAGCATTGCAACGTTCCTTCTTTATTGTGGCTAATTAAATTTAAAAAAGAAAAATGCTTGATATTCTTTCTTATGCAAACGAAAACAAAATGGTATCTCTTTTTATTAGAGAAGGAATATCCAAAACACATCGGAAAAATATTTGTACATTAACAGAAAAAAATATGTATATTCTTATAAGAGTTAAAACCCTAATGCCCGAGAAATAGTTTTACTAAATTTAATGATATAACATGAAAGGCCCATTTAAACTTCACATTCTATAGTTTTAAGAATCATATTACTTCAAAAATTAAAATGAACAAAAAGTATACATAAGCCTCATAATTTTATGAAATTTAATTTTGTAAACAAAGTTTTTTGACAACAATTTTTATCAAAAAATTTCAAGTTTCAATAAAAATCATTATTTAGAAACTAAGAAACTTAAAATAAAGAATGCTGACGAAACAAAAACAAAAAAACAATTCTTTTTTGTCGCCATTTTTAGTGCTACAAAAATTCGTCTTTGGGATTTGCCAAAAACAAAACAAGATGCAATTTTATTTTTTCAGGAGGGAAATATTTTACCGAAGAAACGAAAATGTACCAATTCCCACAACATAAAACTTTATCTTGGTAAACGTACGTTTTGGAAATGTTATTTCATTTGGAGTCTTATTTATCAGAGTTCATATGGCGATATGATCAGTGGCGTACGCAAGGGAGGGCTTTAGGGGTTTAAACACCCTCCTTGAGCTCAGACAAAATGGCAAAAATCAAAATTTTAGTAGAAATTATGCGAGCTATTATTTTTAAGACTATATATTTTTATTTGCCTTATGCCTACTTTTGCTCATTTTCCACCGAAATCCGATTGACAATTTTGATTTTAAATAAAGTGTTTTATTTTATAAATTGTCGCAAAAATTTTAAGTGTAAATTAGCGGCACTTAAGAACCGCCAAATCTGTAGCGGCGGTGGCGTTAATACGTAAGTACCGAATTTTTATTCCATACTTTTCTGAATCATATTACTTCAAGCATTGGAATATACAAGAAGTATGCATAAACACATAATGTTATACCATTTAATTTTTAAAAAAAAGTATTTTGAGAACAATTTTTATCAAAAAATTATAAACTAAAAAACGGAAAATAAAGAATTCTTAGGATAAAAAAACAATTTTAAGAATTCTTTACATTGAATTAAAAACTTTCATATTGTTTCTTTTTTTATTATTCTTATAGTTCTTAATCAGACGTAAAAAACCATTCTGTAGAGAACCATCATCAAATGAAAAAAAAATATTTACAAGCATATTTTTTATTGTAAAAATCATTGCACTTACCTGATTTATAATTCCCGGAGAATTCCAAAATGATAAGTTCCTTGTTTGAAAACTTTATTCTCAAATAATAGATACATAGTTTATCCCTTCATTACTTTTAGATAACATACTACACAGCAAAATTTTATAATATATATGAATTTGAATATGTAGCTAAAAACAGAATAGCTGAATTCTAGTTGAACTTATTCTTTCAAAACTAAAAAATACTTACCATGAAAACGATTAAAATTAATTAAGAATCAGCACAAATGGCACTATTTCAAGTAACTTGGATAATTTTTTATTGTTGTTTTCCGAATTATATGGATACAGAAATATATACTATTCTATAACGAAGAAGAATATGCTATAACTATTACAATTCTGTATGTTCTGAATTCATATTTATTCACTGGAATGACGAAAGCAATGTTGACTTCACTTTAATTCGTAATGAATTGAAGACAGAAGAAATGCATTTTACCTTAATACACACATCTGTAACAGTATCCGAAATCGGAAGTCATCAGTTGCAAGTTTGTTGATAATAGAAATTAAAAATTATTGAGGAATTTTTCTTCAAATGTTGGGCGTGTTCTGTTCCTGAAAGATTTACTAATATTCTGGAGATTTTTTTCAAGTTCTTCGGCCTTTTCCTTAGGGAAATTTTGTTTCTTATTTGCTGCTAAAAAATGGCGTCTGATTATGTCAATGATTTCGATGGAACTAAATGAAAACGTGATAAATTAATGTCTGATATTTACAGGCTCCCGCTAGACGGCGTACTCGAGCGTTGCGATAGCGAATATTGGAGCAAAAAAGTTCACAAGTTAACGTTATGTTAGTGTTGTGCTTATGTTAGCTCTTTGGAGCAAAAATAGATGATGAGTCGGCCTGTCTAATTCAGGGGCTCTACTTTCCTCATATACATTTGTATGACGTGTATCTCCAATGCGATATCTGCAAGTTACGTAATGTGGGTATTTCGATCCTGATTGGTTGCTAAAACGTGGTATTTGTTTACGTTATGAACTGTTCTTTCCATTCTATTTTGAGTAAGCTAAACCCGTCAAGTATCAATTCTCTAAAGTGACGCATTCTATTTTCTTTCGCAAATATTCTTTCACTATATTTCTCCCCTAACACAAAAATCAAATACAAAGCAAAGCAGAGCATTATCAAACTATTTATGCATCGAAGTTGCCAGGTTCACAAAACAAAAATTTATGAGGATTACAATAAAATGCTTAAACAGCTAATAAATCTTAAGTTAAGAAAAAGGGAAATTAATTATATTTCAACAAATTTGATGTGCGATACGGCGTTGTATTTAATTAACTTCACGCCAATTAACATTTTAACTTATGTGGAGAGACTTACTCGAGTTTAACAAGCTATCTTGTTTATAAACGATCAGCTGGCCTTGAAGTCATAGGTTACGCGTCTGTGTATCAGTGACCGTCTTCTTCTCGAGTTACAAGTACCCAATTGCTTTAACCATGGCTGAACTTGATTAGTTCGTTGATTTTTCGTAACTGAGAAACTTTACAAGCTTTTGAATATAAGCATTTAAAAATAGCCTTTTGTTTTATCCAATCTACAAACACATCCATTACACTAGGGGTCGACAAGCAGTATTAGTTAGGGTCAGGATACTTCTGAAAATTTTTATTCAAGTCCAGAAAATAATCTTTATATTTCCTACTTATTTGTCAATTTAATTTTCACACAATATTTTTTAAATTACTTGTTTGAGTAATTTCTACTTTAAATAGTTTTTTTTTTTTTTTTTTTTTTTTTTAATTACATTTTACAGTCTGAATCTGGACAACAATCCTCTGGTTACCGATACGTTACACACTTTCCTGAATCCTTCTGTTTTCGAGTGGATTAATTAATAATCTCTTAGTTATGAATCATTAAGTTAGCATTTTCAGATTCTGGCTTCTTCTCTCCGGCGTAATCATGAATGTACCAACTTTTAAAACTTTCACCCATTCATTATTATTCGTTCCAAGCTAAGCATTGTTTTACCATGCTCTTTTCGCTACAAGAATTTATGGTCTTAGCATAATTATGAGTAATTTGGAAAAAATAAAAAGGAAAAGAAAAAAGACTGTTCTTTGGAGGAAGAATAAATAAATGGTATTTTTAGCCAAGTTAATCTAAGTTTAGAGTTTTAAAAAAAAATTTTGGAAGTTCAAAAACTCTCTTTTTTACTTAGGTTAGATGGTTGCTTAGCTTCGATATTTACTTTGTTCGGATAAGCTATTTTCGGTTAGAACAAATATGCTTAGTCGAATGCTTAGAACAAATATGATTTTAGTTTAGAACAAATATGCTTAATTCGTAATATTAACATTATCGTTTTTTCGTTTAACAAATATCGTTGCGCAACCTGACATTTGAATCTTACTTTTAACGATACAGCATAATATTTAATTGAATCGAACCTTTTTATGCGCATATGTATGCCTAGGACAAAGATGGCGAACCTTTTTCGATTAGTGTACCAGTAAATCACGGTTTATTAATCTTTGGTGTTTAATGTGCCACTCGCTATGTTTCTTTAAAAAAAAATTTTTAACAGGAAAAACCTGAAGAATACATGGAATTTAAAAATCATCTAAAAGAACAAGGAAGAGGCAAGGGAATTTGAATTTTTTTTTTTTAAAACCGGGAAAATATAGTAAATTTTATTTCGTATTTTTATCTTTAAAAAAATATTGACCTCTCAAATTGCAATCTATGGAATATTTAAAGATGATAGTTCAGTTATACTGTATTTCAGTTACTAAATTATTATTTGTTTTAAGTATGTTTGGCTGTTCTTTATTTTTAAAGTTTTTTTCCCCAGCAATTAAAACTAGTATCGTTAACCTAATATAGCTCACACAAGAGCACAGTAATTATGTTTCCCCTTAATAAACCTTGTATAATATGTGCATAATATGTGTATAATATGTTGTATAATATGTGTGTATAATATGTGCAGGTAAAACTTTTTTCCAGATATGAATGGCAAGCCTATTTTAAGCCGTTTCTTTTATTTTAAAACATAGAATTGTATTGCGTAACTATATTTGCTGTTTAGTTATTAACTTGCTTCAGATATTAGAAAAAAAGCGTTTTCTTACAGTCTAGTATTTATTATAGTATTCGTTGATAAAAGCACCTTTTCACAACATAGTGCAGATTTATTACAATAAAAATGTTTTCACAATTTAGTTTGAGTTCTTTCTCTATATGAAGTAAGAGTACTTTTTCCCCCCAGTAAACGCCCGTCTCCCCTACTAAATGGGCTCATAAGTCGATAGAACTTTCGTCACCGTTGCATCTTTTGGACGAATCCGTCTTTGATATCCCTTATCTTGCATTATTTTTTTGAAATGCTGTTTTTGAATCTTATCGAATAAAAGTCATTTAAATATGAACTTCTTGCGTGCCACTAAAACGTGCCACAGATTTACCATCTCTAGTCTAGGATGTGGTTCGCCAAGAATGTTGAGCTATCTCTATCACTCTTAAAATAGGGTGTTACAAAAATTGATTGTCACGACTTCAAAGATAAAAAAACTTATTCAAACAATTTTCACCTCACAAAAGTACGGCGAGAGGGCGCTTGTATGGGAAAAATGAGCAATATAATGAAAACCCCGCTATAGTGAAAATGGTTTCTAATGAACTCCCGGTTATAGTGAACGAAATGTTCGCTCCCGTGCCTTGCTATACACCTAAAATGCTATTTTTTGTGGATACTAAAAAAGTGAGGAAGTTGGATATTATGAACTTTTTTCTGTCTTCGGCTGATTTGTTTTCTTCATTTTTTAAAAAATAATTTTGAAATGTCTACTTCAAAATAAACACTTAGACTGATTTTTAAAACCTTCTATAGAGTGGAATGTAGCGATAAACATTTTTTCTTGTTTGCTTCTTTTATCTCAATTTTCCATCCCTAAACAAAAGCCAACCCAGGCAGATATATGGACAAATTTTTCCCTGCATCAGCTAAAGATAACTAATTTTTTTTTATACACAAGATCAAGAGTAATAAAAAAAAAGCAATATAACACATTTTTTGTTACTACGTATTATTTTTCAGTCATTTTTGTATTTCATTTATTTAAATAATGTATAATAAAAAGAAGTTCGGAACCATTAGTTAAAATTGTTAGATGAACGGATATAGTGAACTCTCGGTTATAGTGAACAGAAATTTCGGTCCCTTAAAGGTTCACTATAGCTGGGTTTGACTGTTTAAGGATAAAGAAAATCATGAGCAAGTTAAGCAATGATCCTAGCAACCCAAACGATGCTCGTGTCATCAGGAGAAGCTGAGTTGGCGAGCTAAAATTACAAATGAATTCATGAATTTCATTTTTATTTAATTATCAAATACTAAAATCTCAATTATCGACTTATATTTAAATCAGATTTATTTCACATTCGAGGAATTGGCTAATGCCTCAACAGCGGCAGGTGTCCAGTTGCGAATCAAATCAGGAATTAAAATGAGCAACTTTAGAACTGGCTTTACAACGACAACGGAATGAATCCATGATGCTGATTCGGGTGATAATATCCTCTCGTGATTCGACGAGCGTCTCTTAGAAGGTTTATCTCAAGATCTGGAAGGTACGATCTGATTCGATTGATAATATCCTTTCGTGATTCGACGAGCATCTCTTAGAAGGTTTATCTCAAGATCTGGGAGGTAGACAGGCTTAACTGTGGATTGTGTTCAAAAAGTCAATGGATGTTTTCACTATAAGATCCGCTCTGATTCCCCACCTATTAGCTCCCCCCCCCCCATTGTGTGGTAAAAGCTGTTTGTTTGAAATTATGTCTCCCCTTACAGTTGTGGTCCTCATTCACCCTGTATATAAGCATTTAATCCATGATGATTGTAAGTTAACCTAACTACTGTAATGTTAACCTGACTATTTTTTTTTATCTGGACTTGGTTTCCTAATTAATATAGATTATTAATTTAGCTTGAATATTTAATTTTTAACTTTTATCAACATAATCATCTGGTCTTAAGCAAATTTACTTTGTTTTATTACTTGCCTGTCTTTTTTTGTAACTCATTTACTTCTCTAAATTTGTAATTTTACTTTATTGATTAAATTTAACAACGTTTTTGTTTGGAGACGGCCATGGAGAGGTTCATCTGAATTTGTAAATAATATAACAAGGAAATTTCGTGATTTTACTAAATTTTTACTTTCAAATCATTGTTATGTTACGGTATTTCTGAGTATTTCTTTTGCCTGAAATTTTCTAGACAATGAAAATTTTAGATTTGTTGCTAATGCCTTACAAAGATTTATTTTGCCGTGAAACTACGAAATAGAAATAGAATCTAGTACTACCTCACAATTTCAATTCATTTGAAACACGGTAGTTTTATGAACTAAGTTTAGTTTTTTTTTAAGGCTGAAGTTTTGAAGTGTGAAAAACTAACTTAATGCTTTTAAACAAAGACTAAATAAACACAAGAATTTCCGGAAAGAAAAAAAAAACATTTAGAAATATTGGAAGAGAATTTTAGTCGGACAAATAAAGATATCTTTTCATTTGGAAACAGAATATAGCAGAAGCTAACAAGAGAATGCCATTTTTTTTTTAAATTCTTTTTTTATTTCAATTTAATACTGGTTGTATGTTCGGATATTTTTTTCTTCAAAAATCACAAATACCCCTTAACATGAAAAGACTCTATACGCTTACCAGGAGAATGAAATCCGTTTTTGTAAAGGGCTTAGGGTTGAGTTGTTTTTTCCTCCTCTTTAAAGAATGTTTCCATTAAAAGAACTTTCGTTTAAACTGAATTGAAACTTTGGCGGTTTCAATTCGCAGAGTGCTTTCTAAAGGGAAGTGTTCACAATTTTTTTCTTTCTATTCCTTTTCATTTCTTATTTTATATTTTTTCCCTTTAAAGCCTCGTTTCTGTAGGCTTGGGGAAAAAAGGAGGATTGTTTTCCCTTTCCCCCTATCTCTGTCCGTTCCTGTTATTCATTCGAAGTTTCTGATGTCACTACGTCTATGCAATGGCGACATTTCCTTTTCTTTTTGGCGAAGAAGGCGCCTTTCCGAAGAAGTGATTTTTAAATTTTACGCCTTGACTTCGATAGACGTGGTTTTCACTAGGGAATATTTTTTGTTTCTTCCCTAAAATGTGAAACAGAGTGACACCACATCCGGCTCCAAGTATAATTTTTTTTCTTCTTCTTTAAGTTAAGAGTTGATTTCAAAAATATGTATCGAGCAGGTGAAGTATTTGATACACGACGTAACATGTCAAAACTGCATCAAAGTTTTATCTTTAAAAATGAGCAAAATATTTCTTCTACATTTTTTTTGGTTTATTTATTTATTTAAATTCTACATGTTAATCTGCCCTCTCTGAATCAAGTATATAAACGCCACCATTCATACTTACTAATATATATATATATGTATATATGCAACATAAAAAGCTTCTATTAATCTTTTTATGTTAGCTTCTTCGCTATAAAACAAATCCTAATTAATTATTCAAATCGAAATACTTTCTCACACTTTTAAAAGCCACATCCTGTTCTTAAATCTATTTTTGGCCCAAATATGCATAAATTTAAATAAAGACATTTTTCCATACAATCATAACAATTTATTGTGTTATTTGATAGCAGTATAAAAGTGCTTTTTGGTTAATTGGTTAACACCAAATTATTTTTGAATAAACTAGCATGGGTGAAGTGTGGAATCATCAAGGAAAGCTACAACTCGAAGCCAGGCAAGAAATCAAAAAATAGCTAGGAAAATTAAAACCTATTAGGACAAAAAGAAATCTAGTTCATTATTGTTTGACAAGGGTAAAGTCTTTGTAGTTTGCTGATACCCAAGGGCAACAAAAGAGACTCGACGAAAACTCAACCACCATATCGAGGACCTATGGTTATCACAGAAATACTCCCTAGTGTCGCATATATAATCCCCCAATTAGAGGCTTGCGATGGCCATTTGTATGGCCATGTCAATCAACTAAAAGCTTGGAAAATCTAGAATGACGACGATGATAATGTCAGTGAAGATTCCGCTGAAGAAATTAAAAAAGCAACGACCCAACCGAACTGCGTTGTAGTGATTTTATAAACCGAAAGAACCTTACCTTATCATGACTTCATATTATTTATCTAATTAATTTTATTGCAAGGTATTTTAAGTTTAATTCAGTTGAAATGTCAGGATGGTCGAATGTAACGGTATATTCATTATTCAACCAATATAAACCCTATATAGGTCACTCTAGGACCAAAAAATCTAGACCTCCCAATGTTGGTGCATGTTCTTATATGACCCATATGGAGCCAATTTGAGCCCAACTGGTAAAATAGTTGCTAGGAAAGTGTCATTTATTCAGAATATCCCAACAAGCACACAACTTTTGGGCTAGTGAAGGGACAATGCCGGCTCACCTAAAGTGCCATTACGGCGGGCTTTTCATTGCCGTATCGGTTCCGTTAATAAAGTGAAATCTGGGCCAGAATGAGGGCCAGTGCATGGCATTTCAGGCAAACTTCTGGCAATCGTTGAAGGACCGGGACTATTTTGTTGCCTCTGGATTGCTTTGCCATTTTTGCCTGTTAAATACCGGGGAAAATTTTTTTTTTCACAGAATAAAGAGAAAATTGCCGTAAAGGCTTTTATTGAACCTTTATGATGTCTTTTTTGCCTTTTTATCAAAAGCTGAATACGTTCACTGGCATACGTCGTTGCCTCGCTTGCCGTTAAGGCACCTTAACTGTAGACTGATTAGAAAACGTCTATGCCGTTTTCGCCCATATCGCACCTTTATTTCAGGTGTTTAGGCGAACTTCTTTGCCTTATTTACCAATACACCACCCTTAACTCACCTCAAACTCGGTTCAATAGAGTTTTAATGGCGTCCTTGCCGGTATCACACCTTTATTTCAGATGCTTAGGCGAACTTCTTTGCCTTATTTGCTGATAAACCACCCTTAACTCACCTCCCACTTGGTTCAATAGAAAACTTTAATGCCGTCCTTGCCGGTATCACACCTTTATTTTAGGTGTCTCGGCATTTTTTTTATTTTTTATTATTAGAACTTAGCTTTTAATTTCAAAGGCTTCTTGCTGCATTTTGTTACAATTCTTATTTAGGGAACATAAATTGTCACGAGTGTGTGTTCTACTCGGCTGATATCAGTGATAGTAATTTATTGATTCTTAGCTTTTTATATTGTAATATAACAACAACTGTCATTACATGCATACTGTTTTATGAAAATATAAAAAACAAAATGGTGTAAAACAATTATTTAATTTATAACCAAATGTCCAATGAATCTTCGTACAATAAAATAGACTTTTTTTTATTTCATTTTAAACAATTATAAGCGCTATCATTTAAAGTAGAAGCATATAAAAAAAAATCTTTTTGAATTGAGTATTTAAATTTTTTAAGCATTTTGAGATAGAGGAAATTAAGTACAAATTTTTATTCTAAAATAAAACACAATGCAACTCAATAAATAAGTTTTTAAGTTTTTAAAATAATGCTTATATATTTAAAACCTACATCTAGCTTTTATTGATAGAAACTTACACACAAAAGTTTATTTATCCTATAATTTTGTGTATATTCATCAAGTCATTAATTTTATTAAATATTAGATAAACAGTATATATCATAGTTTTTTCAAAAAAAAAATATTTTGTACTAGTAAATAATACACCATTTTAGTAATTTTAAATATATAAAAGCAGGAATTTTAACAACAATAAAGCTTAAAATAAACCATGAAGGAGTTTTATTTCCTTGTAACAAATCAATACATCTGTATACACTATTTACATATGGACAAATATATTTTCTTTATCCCATTCCAGAAGCTTTATTTCAATGAGCCTTTTTCCTGCAAAAAATAAAGCAATTTATTTTACTATAGATATATTAAATGTTCACAGAAAAAAAAATATCATTGATTTAAATCAACTGATTTTTTAAAAGCCATGGATTAAGACAAGCTGATTATTTTTACAAAAAATTATTAATTTAATTATAAAAATATGATATTGAATTTAGTTAATAAATATGCATTCTTTAGGTTGCATTTAAAAAAAACAACTAAGATCTGATTTCAGAGATAATGATAGTATTTCACTAAGAAATAATAAAAGAGATATGTATGTAAATTATTATAGTCATACATCCCTTTAATGATTATACTTAAGAAAAGTATTGATTTAAAGAAATAGATTTGAAAAAAATCAATTACTTAAATAAACTTATCATTTAACTATTATAATTATAAATACTTTTTATACTATGTAACTAATAAAAACATTATTTATAGTATGTTTAATTCAAGTCTTTTTTTTTTCATTAATAAGGTTATTTACTAAGAAATGGTGAAAGGGATATGCAAGCAAATTATTATTTTTTAAAATAGATCAACTGCCAAACATATTAAAATTATTCACATTTCATTTTTTAATTATTTAAATGCAGTTCATATATATGTAGCTCATAGATATCAAGACTTATTCTACCCAAAGTAAATTAAAAAAAGTTTTTTCAGCAATGCAATCTGATCTAAACTAATTTAATCTGCTTTAGATATCTAATTGAAAAATAGTATCACAAACTTTAACATTCATTAGCAAATTGAGAATGAAAAACATAATTATAATTCTATTTATTCAATTAGTTTTGTAATAATTAAATAATTTTAACCATCTTAGTTAGAAATGTTAACTATTGTAGCTATAATAATATTTTAAAGTAATGTTAAGTGTTAAAACAATTCATTCAATGTTTTGAATGGTAAACGTAGAAAAAAAAAATTTTTTTTAAATGATTTTCTTAAACCCAACAATTTATTAACAATATTCATGTTATATTTAATTTTATTTAATGCGACATTATATTAATAACCAAACTGCTGGTACATTATACATTTATCAGTTAACTGTAAAAAAAAATTAACAAAAAAGTATAATTTGCTCTAAATATAAATTTTTTAATTCCAGAAACAAAGCTTGAATAATTTTTTTAATTCTATTAATGAGCGATTCGTAACAGTTTGAGATTGATAATTAGGAAATGTTAATAGTACTTCTGTAACCAGTATCAATTATTTAATATTATTTCATACCAATATTTATTTAAAATCTGCAATTAAATTCGTGACATCCTTAATAAATTACTTTTAAGTGGAGTTTCAATTATTTTGAAAGGAAGGCAAAGTAAATATATGTGTCTTGGCATTTATATATATATATATATATGTATATATATATATTACATCAGAAATACAAATCTTTTGATTATTCAAACTGATAGTTTTAGGAACTGCATTAGTATTTGTAGAATATGTGATGTTCTGAACACAGACATTGTCAGAAATCAGAGCAAAAAGCTAAAAAAACATGAGAATAAAGTTGTTTTTTTTTTCTTTATCAGGAATTCAGAAATTTCAGGACTATGAACTCGGATATTATTTAACTTATTAAATAAACTATTATGCTAAAATAAATGGAGAGAAATTTTATACTTTATTATTAAACTATTAGTATAAAAACTTACTTTTATTATATCTTTCCTTATCAATTTTGTATCTTTTTTATAAAATAATTATAATGCACCATATAAGAAAACACTTTTTAATTATCATTCATATAAAATATATATGATATATTGCCTTAAATATATAAAAATTTATATTATGTTAATGGATTAAAAAATAATTATGTTCCATGAAATTTAATTACATACTAATATCATAAATTATACACATCTAAATAATAACATTAATTAAACAATATTGAAATATAGCATTTCTATATTACGGGCAAGCAAGGTAGAGAATCATTCTTTATGGTATCACTAAAATCAAATTTAAATGCTGAATGTTTATTTTGCTTGCTAAATAAAGCTGCATACTTAAATATTTAGTTCTTTCCTTTTTTATTAGATATTTTGTTAATATATTTAAAGAAAAGAGTGGATATTTTTAGTTGTTTATTGAAAATATTAATTAATAGTTAAAGGAATAGTTAATTGCTATGAAAGACCTTGAATTGGATCGGTTAATTTCAATTGGCTTAAAATAATGTCCCACAAATTGTTTTAAAAAAAACACAAAACCCCCAGTTTAAACAAAAAAAAAACTGGATTCTTTTCAACCATATGGTAACCTAAGGTAAAATATAAATTTATTTCTTACCATCCTTTTTGTTGATTTTTAAATTTTGAGTTTTATCTTCATTGTTGATCTTCCATCCTGACTCCCTATGAAAGAAAAAAAAAACTATAATTAGAATATGATAGTTGTAAAATTAGTTAAAACAAAAACAACAAAATCGAAACATTAAAAAAAAAAACTGTTTCTAAAATCATGTATGAAGATTAATGTAAATATTTTTATTTCAGTTATGGAATATGACAATAAGTTCATTGTTTATCATTTATCTTGTTTATACTCTAAGCATGTGGTGTGTTAGAGGAACTAAATGTGAATTGGTAAATTCAATAAAACTTAGCACGAGCTTGTAGGGGAATACTTTTAGCCTTTCAGCCCAAATTTAATGTGGACAAAGTTTTTAATTTTTTTCATGTATTTTTTTTAAGTAAAAAATATTTGCTAAAATAATTGCTTTAATACGAATATTATATGTTGGTGAAACTTATGGAAAAATGAAATGTTATATAATATTATCATTTCAAATAAAATAACGAAAAATATTTCGTTATTCATTCATAACTTTACGTAGTTATTTTAACAGTAAAAATAATTTCTTTTAAAATTTTGTTTTCTAACTAATTAAAAAAATAGAATGATAAAAAAATGTTATAACAGGCATGAAAACAGAGAAAACAAATACTAAAATATCGTAATGATATAAAATTGTCAGCACATCTTTTCACCTAATTTATACATTCATAAAGTGCATTTTTCATTTATTACGAAACCTTATTAAGAAATTATTAAATAAGAATATTGCAAAAATATAAATATAAAAGCTTATATGAGTAATAAAAACACTTGTTATTAATAAAGACTGTGTTAGAGAAATACATAAAGTGAACTTAATTTTGATAAGCATAATAATTATTAATTAAAAAAATCAAAATTCTTTTGCAAATCAAAAATATGTGATTTAATTGAAAAAAATATTAATATTTAATGTTTCACTATGTTCTTACCTTATTTTGCTGTTGATGGCTGTTGATCGCTGGATTAGCATTTCTTGGATCGTTCGCCCTGTCTTTCCATAAAAGAAAAGGAATAAATTAGAGTATGATCGTCATAAAAACAGTTAAAAATCAACAAAATCAAAACTGTTTCTAACTAATTAAATTTTATAATTTTTGTTAAAAACAATTTTTTGATTTAAATGAAATTAATTTTGATTTAAAGGAAAGAGAAGGATCATATATTAAAATTACAGCGAATATTTATATTTTTGGTAACTGACGATAAGTTGAATGTTTACCAAATTTTAAATTACCAAATTTTCTCTTAAAATTTTTTTGATTCTAATTTAGAAAAAGAACTAGTCTTTTAGCCAATTAGAATTAAAATAAATAGATAAATTAGAATTAAAATAAATAGATAAATTAGAATTAAAATAAATAGACAAATTCTAAATAAAGCTTTTGTTAGTTAGGGCTCCCTCTCAATTTTAAAAATAAAATTTCCTGAATTTTTGAGGAATAGTTTCCAACAATTTTTAGATTATATATTTCCACTACACAGTTATCATCATAAATTTTAATTAAACAGTTAATAAAAATTCTTTTTTGTAGAAAATGTATACACTTTCTTAAACACAAAATTGTCAAAGGTGAAGGCTGAACAGGTATATTTTAGAATTAACAACCATTTAAAAACTCAAAATAGTAAATTAAGAAGAAGATAAATTACATGAGATAAATTATAGATTTTGCACAATAACTGGAAAAAAAGAATTAGTAATCGTCTTTATAGCATTGAGGACCAACAATATTTAATACAAAAAGCTTTATTTCATGAAAAAAAATATTATACAGAAAATATTATTATACTTATGAATAAATTTTAAAAATAATAACCATGAAATAATATTCTAATTTCTATTCAAAAAAATTGAACGTAATTTTAAATTAAATTTGCTTTATAACAAATTCAGTTTTACAACATAATAATTTTATAACGAATTAATTCATTTTAAAACAAATTTAATCGTAAAATTGAACTTAATATAAAGATTTGAAATGTTCTTATACCTCTACAGCAATTCATTAAATGCAAAAGAAGTATAAAAACAACAAAATAAAAATTAGAAATACTGTCCTTCTATTTAATATGTCATTTTGTTATTTATTTATTTAGAACAAAGAATATATTATATTGAGTATCAAAACAAATATTTAAATTGTTTAAAAATATATTCTGAAAATACTCAAAAAAACTTTAAAAGTGGAAGTGTTTAGTGGAACAATTTTTACATGTTTACCAACGTTATTATTATTTTTTTTAATTTAAAAAAGTCAAAGCAGAAAAATATCAAAATTAAAGTATAATTTAAATATAAAGTAACTAATTAGAGATGAGAAAATTTAAACTCTTACTATTTATTTATTTATTTTATGGTGGTTCAAAAAATATTTCTTCTTATATCTAATCAAAATTATTATTTGAAACAATAAGTGACACCCGCGGTTTAGATAATTCAAATAATGTTTTTTAACAATCCTTCAGAGAAAAAATATGGCTACCGAAATGAAGTAAATTATTAAATTAATCAATGCTTCCGAAAAATGAAAGAAGCATTTTTAATTAATGCATAAGAAATCATAAATTTTTCTTTTATTAGATAGAGTTAATTGAACTTTTATTTATTAAAAAAATCGTCTAATTCATTTTAAAACTAAACTAGCAGCTTAAACTAAACAACAGGAAAGCATAAGATAAAATAGCCAACTGAAGTATTATAGTTATAAAACATAATTTCTAAAAACTTAGCAAATAAAATCAAAGCGAATTAAACTAATTTTAAAAAGCTATTTAATAAATAAGTTAAAAATTTTTTTAAATTACATGAACTAAAGAGAAAAAACTTGTTACTTACTTGCTCTCAAGTGGCGCCATTCCTATTTTTCGAAGAAAGAAGAAAACTAGGGGCTACCTTTAGAAACTAGGGGCTACGTTTATCTCCTTCTTTTTACACCCTTTTCGCCAAATGAATCTTTTAGCTTGTTCTATACAAGTAATCAACGACCACCTACTGAGCAGCTTTTCCGTACTTGAAAGGAATGTTTCTTAGAATTGGAGGTAGGGGACAAAATGTGCTTCCCCACATTCTTTTTAGTTCAAGGACTTCAAACATACTTATCTGGTGATTTCAAACCGTAATGAATATCTATTTTGAATTCTTAAAGACAATTTCTGGTCCTCATAATAAAAAATTAATCTGCACTAAAATATTTTATTAACTATTAGCGATAAGCAAGCTTACTAAATTAAAAAATTATTGAAGTCAAAATTCATTTGAGTACTTTTCGTAAGAAAAATTTTTAATACATATAAACTGGGAAATAATGCTTACATATATATTTTGATTTGCGGAGTAGTAAATTAGAATATCGTTTCTTTATAATGAACAGTAAAGATTCCATAATTAAGGACCTTTAAGTAAATAAACCATTTTTTAGGTTTCATCAGCTTTTTAACAATTTTAGTACATAAAAACACGTTCTACTTTTATGAAATATTTTTTATAAATAATTTAATAACTTTAATTGAGCAAATTTATTTACATTAGCAAACTGGCTGTGTAAAATATAATATTAGCACTACAAAATTATAAATTTTTAAAAAAATATATATATATTTTCGTCTAAAAGTCTTTATAAATCACTCCCCGAGTTAAGAATTTTTTTGTTTTTGTTTATGAATGAATGCATGACGACTGGTTTTTTTTATATCATTCAATTACATTACTAAAAAATAATTATATTTTTGGTTGAAAGCTAATGATCAGAAAGATTTAAAATCCTAAATAACCAACTGCAACAAATTCATTACCTTGGATACTTAAAGCAAAAATTTGAGGTTACTTTATTTTTCTACTAAATACTTACTTCTTTTAACTATCTTTATAAGGATAATGATGTTCTTTTAACTTTCTTACAGATGATATTCATACGATGAAATTCTATTTAGCTATGCATATTTATACTTTCTATGGCATTAAAATTCAGGATTTTTAAATTCTTTAACATAAAAATCGTAACTTTAACTTTAAAACTTTATTTTATTTACGTTTAAGCAACAACATTGATTTTAGAAATCCATTATTAGTTTTCAAACAGTTTTATTTAGTTTATATTTTAAATTTATACTTTGAAACACACTTATATACACGCAGTTTATATTTCAAAACATGCATCGAAATTTTTTGAAGTAACATCAGTTTTTATTTTGCTATTATTTGCATAGCTATAACACATGAAAAACGTTATTTTTTATTTTATCATTTGAAACTTTAAATATTTCATTAAATGCATAGTTAAAAATTACCTGTCTATTATTTGTTTAAAAATCATTTCATTTATACAAAAATAAAAAATAGCAGGCTTTACCCTTTTCTTACTCCGCTCACTCCCGTAATTGCTTATCGTTCATTCATCATTGATTTTTTTTCTTTATATATACTTCCTTAAGCTGCAATATTTTTCACTTTTCGCAAAACACATAACATTTTATTTTCAAAATATACAAGTATTGCAGCTTTATGTAAGAACATTTTGCTAAGCATAATGAAATAAAGGATTTAATAAATTTGAAAAATAATTATCTGTACTTGAAAGAAAAAAAAAACTTAAGGAATTTAGATTGTGTAACTCAACTGGAAAAAAAAAATGAGAAGTAATACTACTCGTTAACAAGACTTATTGAAGTTTAAACAGGGAACGGTTTTAGCGTTATTTATTAAGTTTATTGTTTTTAAAAATGTCAATATAATTATTAAGAGTGATATTAGGCAACAAACAAATCTCTCTCTCTGGCTGTCTTTCGCTACTTTTTATTGACAACAACTTGAGCGCATGTTTATAAAATAAATTTTTTATGACAATGGATAAATAGTCAATGGTCAATATTTAAAGCAAAAAAACTTAAAGAAAGATATAACGAATGGGTATTTAAATTTTCAATTGCTTTCAAACATATTGGAATTTCAAAACAAAATTCTTGTTAAGTTCACACATAAATCCGCCCTTTCAGCAAATTAAATTTTAACCAAGTTACCTTTCAGCCAACTACGCGAAGAAAAAGTTTTTCTTAAATTACCGCATTCTATGATAATAACATTTTTTCAAAACAAAACCATAGCTCTGTTAATAAAACCAAGTATTTAAACCATTTATTTGGTAATTTTTTTGTTAAAATGATAGCAGTTAACCGGATACTCTAGCTTTCAAAATTATAGCTCCTTTAACCTCACATTTAGTAAAAAATATAAAACTGAATAGTAAATTTTTCTGAACAAATGGTTTTTATACAGTGCTCTAAACTATCATGGTAAAATTATAAAATTTTACCACGTTTTTCGCATTTCAACTCATATTATAAAATCTAAATTTTTTATTACTTTACCGAAAACATTACTAAACCACTTCGTTAAAAAATACTGAGCTTTTTGGTTTTTCCCTATAGCCGGAAATAAAGTAAGTTTTACAATATTTTGGTAGTTTTGATTAAATTTTCTTTTCTAGCAAACATATCAACCAATCGCAGTATTTTTTTATTAACAATTAGTGATTTTTAAGTTAACAATCGAAATCGAAATTTTCTCTACAACTCATCATGAGAACAATCACGTGAAAAGAAAAAGAAGAAGAAAAAAGGTGCGTAAAAGGCAATAATAAAATTGCAATAAATTTTCGAACATATTTGAATACCGGTATTAATTTCAAGATCAAAATTAGCCTTTACAGAGCGCACAATTTCTAATTAGTATTTGCATTTCTGTGTTCTACAAAGCAGCCAGTACAGTATTTTTTTACACCAGATTTTGCAGATAACAATTTCCAAACTAATTATAGAATAGTCATTTACATTTTCATCGCACTCTCTGTTCATTTTTCTGTAATCCTTTGTAATTTTATTTTATAACTGTTGTTGAACAGCCAACCCGAATTTGATCTCATGGTTACCAGTGTTCAACTTTATATCATTGTAATTTTGAATCTAAACCAAGAAATAAGAGAACTCCTGTACAAAAGTATCGGGAACGAATTGCCTTCGTGGAGAACTTTTTCATGGTGAGATAAACCACGAAAACCTCCCGTGATTAGCAAGACGAAGATGGGACTCTAATAATCCACGATGCGTCTATCACTTGGAATATTTTATGTCAGCCGGGTACGAAATTCGTATCAACCAGCAATTCTTAAGATTCAAATCCTCAAAACTCATTAGTTGGCTAGCGTTCCTTCCCCTGAGCCTCCACCGCTTATCCTTCGTAATTTGAAACTTCTAAATCTTATACTTTTTGTACAGCAAAGCAAAATGTAAAGTTAAAATAAACACCCAAAAATAGCGGAGGGGACTTCGCTCCTTAGGACTTTTTTATTCAGAGGGAAATGTATTATAGTAAATATTTCTTTCAGGATTCGGCTCAATAATTTAATAGTTTTCCTGCCACTGTTTATGAATTTTTTCATGTAAAAATTAAATAAAAATACAATATATTGATAATTTTTTGCAGAATATTTTTCTAATTAAAAAGATGAAATCCAGTTTAGAAGTATCTGAGTTAACTCCTCAAAGTAAATATACTAAAAAATAGACATTTAAGTGCATGAATTATAACAGATCCAACATTTTACGCATTTGTGTCTAGTTGAATAGTACTAATTTTTGAAGTTGCGAAATAAGAAGACTTAACAATTTTATTACCATTAATTTTCTTCCTTTTTTTAATAATTTATTAATAGTGTCTAACTTGTGCTTGAAAAAAAATATTAAACATTTCTTTAATTAGTAAAACAAATTCTAACAAGAAATTTTAAAATAATCCTACTTAAAAGTTATTACTATAATGGGGAAAAAAAATACTATGATGCTTCTTCAGAGTTTCATAACAGTTAAACTTCTGTTTGCGCATTTGTTTAAGAAATATAATGTGCTTACGTTGTAAAAAAAAAACCAAGATATTCAAGAAATATCGCAGTGATGCATGAACACGAAGCTTATTACAAATTTATCAGATAAATTACTCAAATTTTTGAGGGTTCAAAGAATCTAATTTCTTGTTTTTTAATGTTCTTTTTTTACCTGCACAAAAATATATATGTGTTTATATTTGAAGCATTTAAAGAAACTTGATTAATTTGTATCATGGCGTACTATAAACGTACTATATTATCTCAATAGTTGTGAAAGACTCAAATAGTCGTTCACCATGATTTAAATAATTTACAAACTTTCGACTGCTTAGATAAAGAGATGAAAGATAAAGAAAAGAACGAAAAATGATGTTGTGTAGTCTGAACATTTTAGCCAATTTAATAAATGAAATACGGTTAGAAGTTTCCACCTTGACTCATAAAAATTAGGACATTAAAAAATTAAAATGTATGAATTACAAAAGATCTAACTTTTATTGCATTTGTGTCCAGATGAGAGAAAAATTTGATTTTACTAATTTATGAAGATGCGAAATAAGAAGATTTAACAATTTCGTTACCGTTAATTTTTCGTTTATAGTTTTCTTTTTATATTTTAGCTTTCTTTATTAGTGCACGAACCACGAGATATAGCTAATTAAGTAAGCTACCGATTTATTATATCAATTGTTAAAATTAAGGAAGGTTGAAACTGATTTCTCGCTTTATAATGTTTTTTTTTCCTACAAACAAATATATCTGCTTATAATTTTAAAACACATGAATGAGAATGAATTTGATTTATTTGAATCATTTACAAACTCTTGACTGTTCAGATACAAGGGGTTTAAAAATCCAAAAAAGTGCAAAAAATTATGATGCTTAGTTGTACCCATAAATCATAAAAAGCGAGACTCTCTCCATTTTTAACAAGTTATATTACTAATCAAATAAGACTTTAATATTGAATCAAAAAATATTTTTAAAAAGTTAGAGTTTATTTATGTATTTATTTTTTTATTTACTTTTACAATTTCCCATATCCGGTTGAAAGATTTTTGTTAGATGCATAAGAAATAGAATTTTGATCTGTAAAAGATTTTTACTGTGTATTGCTTTTCGCAATCTATGAAATATGAGAATTTTGCGTTTTTCTGTTATACATTTGCTTATTTATTTTTTTAGAAAAAATAAATAGTTCAATTAAAAGCATATTGCAAACAATTGAAAACAAAATTGGTTTTATGAAAATGTTAAATAATAATAATCATCAGCAATATAAGGAAATAAATAAAAACTGAAATTTTAGTGAAGAAAAAAAAAATTGGAAAAGTCTAAAGTTCCTCAAGAACTCTGACCCCCAACAGGGTGGGATGCGAGAAGCGCATAACCGGACGTCGTTAACTTCTCAATTTACCATACACTAACAAAGAGAGGAAAAGGATCTTATTTTGAAACAGCTACATTCCATTACTCGTCCCCCTCAAAGCAAACTGTAACTAATTCTAAAATAAAGGTCTTTACTTCTTTTTGCAACAAATATTTTAATATCATGAAGGGCACACAAATACATTTACAAACTCCTTTTTATTCCTGAAATTCTATTGCATAAAATTAATTGACCATTAAAATTCTTATGATTCTCTTTTTGATATAGACTTTACATTTAATATATACAGTAAAAAATCGCTAGTTCTTACCACGTACAAAAGTGCTTGCATTACAAACTACAGTCGAACCCCGCTATAGTGAACCGTCTGCGGACTCAGTAATGTGTCCACTATAACCGATGGTTCACTATATCCAAATTTTTTGAAGAATATTTTTTGCATAAGACAGTTGAATGATTGAAGATTGGCTTTGCAATTTTGCATAAGTTATTTAAAAAATTATTAACTAATTAACAGATAATAAAGCAAAAATTGGTGGAAAAAGTAATTACGTCGCTAAATATTAGTTTTATTTTCACTTTTTATAAAAAAAATTTATGATTTTTGATTGAACACAATGTGATTTTAAATTGAGTTCATCAATTTTCTTATCTACAATGTTTAAAGAATGCAAGATTTTTACATTTTGAACAAGATTTCGAACCATCTTAACAAAGCATCTTCTACGTTTTCTCTTTCAGCTCCACGCAGTTTTTTCGATGAAACCATGTTTTTGTCGTATGCCGCAAGAATTGCACTTCGATTTTTCTAAATGTTTGAAACTGTAGATTTTGACAAGGAAAATTCCTTACACAGTGTCGATTGATTGGTTCCATCATCTATACGCTTTACAATTTTAACTTTGTCGTCTATCGAAAACGCTTTTCTCTTTAGAGAATTTGCCATTTTCACTGCTTTTGAAATAAAAATCTTGTCTCAAATAGATAATGTAAGAATATGAAGAGAGCAGCTGTAGAATGAGTTAAATTGTTCCCCTTTTTGATTGTCAAGGGGTGATTTGTAAAGAATATGGTTTGAACAGATAAGAAAATTCCAAAAATTCAGCAGGTGGCCAAGTTAACTAGTTGTAGAGCAAGATTGGGGAAAAGAGAGAAAGCGAGGCTTGTCAGGGAAGGGGGAGTATTAGATAAATGATCTGTTTGACATTTATTACAGTATAGTTAAAAGTGATAAGCATAAAGGAGAATATGACACATTTTATAGGAATGCATTCATTTTCAGTCCCAACACCAACAAGTTTAAAGATGGAGGACTGAAAAAGATATTTAAAGAAATGAAATTTGAGTCCACTATAACCGAGCTTCTAAGTTCTAAGCTGTTCACTATAAGCGTTAAAAATAACATTATTTAAATAGGAATACGGACGGGACCGCTAAAAAAGCTCACTACATCCGAGTGTTCACTATATCCCAGGTTCACTATAGCGGGGTTCGACTGTACTAATTTTAGTGCAATAATTACCAATAATACAAATTATTATAATTTTATCGAAAACTATTTAAAACAGCACTAATTCGAGGAATTAATTATCATGATGGGTCGTGTAAAGAAGGGACAGTGAGTAAACTTTGTTTTTACGAAAATAATTCAAAATAATATTTTCATTTAATATCTGTCATAGTAGCGTAAAGATTAAAGTGTTAAAATTCTGAGTAGGAAACTAAACTCCTTTAATTTTCTATTAAGATATGTATACTGAACTGCTCTAAATTGATTTTATGGGGATATTTATTTGAGCTAAGTCAAATAAAGAATAAATAAGTTAATGCGGCAAAAGAATTACGCAGCGTAAATTACTCAACGTTATGTTGAATTACAAGTTCTTCAAAATAAATATTCTACAAAAAATATGCATATCAAATAAATTTTTTTTTTTTTTTTACAAAATAAAGAGTAAAAATTTAACTTAACTATGTCGTATTTGTTAAACTTCTTTATTCTTACTATAATTGCGAAATTTATTATATTTAACTGTAAATAAACTAAGAATAAGTTACTAGATATCAGATATTATTTATATAAAATTTTATTGAAAGATTGGTTTGAACTGTTTTCTAAAAACAGAATCAATTCAAAAAAAGATTACTAAAATAAAAAATTAAAAAAAAGTATGTGTTATTAAGAGAAAGAATATACAATTACAATTTTATTCGTTAATAAAATGATTAATGGAAGTTACAGAATACTATTTGTTTAATAACATGAGAGAATTGTAATTGCACTATTCCAATCACTGGATACCCATTAATCATTTGTTTTTTTGGATAGATTTTTTTTAAGGTCGTCATTAATTACAGAAGGTGTCTAAATTAATTTTTGTCCTTTTGTCAGTCAATGGGCTAAATTGATTTTTAATTCCAGCCAATATACGTTTCGCAGAAAATTCTTTTCTTTCTTCAGTATTAATATTTATATAATAATTGCTGCCAAAAAGAAGAACAATAGTTGTGTATAAGTTAATTATAAAACGAATATAAAATTGCTTTAAAGTAATTTAATGTAACACTATTAAAATTACCCTCTGGTGAAAGTAAAAAGAAAAAGGTCAGTCTGTAAAACAATGAATTCCAAGAATTTCAAAAATTATCTTCTTTATTTTTAATTATATCATTTCGAGATGCTTTTTGATTTTCGAGATGCTATCATGATTTTTTTCATGACTCTTAGAATTCTTTACTTAAGATAATAGTGTTGAAGTTAATCTAATCGATTAAATTGGTCTAATCGAAAAGTGCGAACGCATGAGATCCTAGAATAATAGCATTAACACTGACCATTCCTGAAAATTCTTTTTATATGAAGTTGGAAAAATAAACTGCATTGTTAAATTAACGTGAAACGAGCAGATATTAATAAATTTCCTTCTCTGTCAGAAAACTGAATAAATTTCCTTCTCTGTCAGAAAACTGAAAAGGTCACTGATACCGCCACTGTTTTGGGGTTTTCAACTTAACGTTACATTTTATCAAACACTGTTTGATTTAGAAACTTCAAATTACGTTAATATGTAGGAAATTGAACGGAGATTACAATGGAATTAAAAAATAATTCTAAAATTAAGTCAAGATTATTTTTACTCTTATACTTGTTAGAAAAATAACATGCGGGCCGCTCTGTGACCGCAAGAATTCAGCTGCGGAAGTTAAATTTGGTATGCTGAAAGAGCCAAATTTGTTTTTAACCGTAACATAGAGTCTTTATTTCCTTTTAGAAACTCTTATTTGTTTGAAAGTTATTACAATTTAAAAGTTTTTTTTTTCATTTTTTCTTTAACTAATAATTATTTATTGATTGTTGTGGAAAAAGTTTTCATTTACGCGATTTTCATAATATCCCTCTTGACTTAATATTAAAAATAATGAAAACAAAGAAAAAAATATTATATAGAAAAAGGCTAGGTGTTGCCAAATATAAAACTTCAACATTTTATACCGACATTTGAAAATATGTGTAGAATAAAGAGAAATAAGAATTGTTTCTTATATGATCGGTTAACAAGAAAAAATTACTTCTAATTTATAAATTCTTTTCATTGTGTCGCACACTCTGCCTTTCTAAAATGTAATTTTTTTAAGCGCAGTTATTTATCATTCAAATCCAGCTATCCTTTTTATTTTGTCAAAATTAACAAGTTAATATAATGAACTTAAATAAAAGTATAATAATTTTACATTAAGCAAATAATTTTTAATCGACTTTTCAGGAAAAAAAAACTTTTAAGAACATTGTTAAGAACAGTTTGTGCCAAATACCTCTAGTTCTGAGAGAATAAAAAAACGAATTTGCGCGCGGGCATAAACTGCTTTTTCCATAGAACATCTTCAATGCGTAATAACTCTCGGCGAGACCGTTTTTCCTTCTTCTTCATTTGTCAAAACTTAGGAATCCTTAAAATGCAACTGCTGGCAATCCAATCGTAATTTTTACTTAAAAAAGTGGAAGAAAACAATTTGTACTTGATCTTCAATTATTTCAAACTTGATGAATGAGATTCAACTACAGGGATTATCGAGCGTAGCGAACAGGTGACGGTGCCTCCATGTAGAAAACAAGGATACATAAAAATAAATTGTGTCGAACAACTATTATCATAAAGCGTATGATTAATATTTAAAATTGTCTCTAAAAAAGGACTGTAGAAGCTGATCAATTGATAAAAATTTATCTGCTGCAGTCAAGGTATAAATTATCGTCACTATCTGAAAAACATTTAATATATTTAAATATTAGCATGTTTACGAATTATGACCTGTTTTTGAATTTTTTTTAAATTAACGTCAAACTTTAACCGGATTTCAATAAATTAGTTCAAAAAGAACTGCACTCTTTAAAAAGGAGGTATGAAAATGATTCATTGGATTCGTTTTGTACTAAGAAAATTGCCAAGTCGATTCGGCAGCATGAAATACTATTTCATTTTTCACCAGTTTATGGTTAAAAGAGCTCCACTTAGTTCTAATTACATAATCATTCAATTTCGTCTAAATAGTTATGCCTTTTCTGAAATATTGATTTGCAAATTTACCGTAAATTTAAAACTATACCTACAGTTTAATGGGACAAACAGATAAAATTTCGGTTCTCTTACCGTTATTTTAATATTTCAGCCATATTTCTGTTATTAGTTCCTAAGATTTAAAACATAGCACAATTTTAAAATTTGTTAACCCAAAACCCCTTGTGAGAAAAAAACAATGTTTTTAATTCATGTATAGGAAACATTTTGCAAATGACATTTGAAAATGATTAAATGTATGTTTATTATTTTGTATTGTTATGTTTCTTTCATTTTTCTACAACTAGGGAACATTACTGGAAAATGAGTAATTTTTCACACAATGCATTTTTATTTAAATCTTATATCGACTTCGTAGAAGAAAAAATCGGTGACTTTTTTTCAATCCTGCTGTAACTTTTGTATTTTTTCCAGCTTTAAATACAATGCTATTTTTATTAACACTTGAATTGAAGTATGTGACGAATGTAGTGTAAAGAAAGATTGAAACAGAGAAATTTAATGTTTAATTTTGTCTAATTTGCTATTTAAAGAATTTAGTTTCAAAATAAAACTCAATAACGCAATTATGGTTTTAAATAACTACTCCGCTATTTAATTGGTTAAGGCAATATGCAGTAGAACATTTCTTTATTTATGTCACATTTTATGCTAGAATAAATAGTGCAGACCCTTGCCACACATGAATGATAAATTTGCTTGACTATAGTAAGCAGAAGGGAGAGGGGGGGGGGATATTGTCGCCGCAGTGTCCTCAATTGGTTATGCCTGGACAAAAGCCGTACCGACTGTCATTCTGAGTAAATTGGCGAAATTCTATCAAAGTTAAAAGAAAGGCAACCCTACAAGACCCTACACTTTATATTTTCTGTATTTATCCGCAGGACTCGAAAACACGTCTAAAGTAAAAATTAAAAAACAGCGCCATCTATGTATTGCATTCAAAACAGTTTTTTTTCCTTAATGTATATAAACTATTTTAAAAATAAATTAATGCTGCATGAAAAAATATTTTTGTAATGCAAATAGTTTTGAAAGTATAATTTTAATTTTTATTTATATTCTGTATTATAAGTTTTTTAAAAAAATTATTTGCTTAATATTTTGAAGTTTAATTAATAAAAATATCCAAATGTATTTTTATTACTTAAAAACGTATATTTAAGAATAAAATTTCCTAAACAATTATTATTTTCAAGTATTGCTTAAAAGTTTAGGGGAAAAAAAGTTATTTACTTTATTAGACTAGACATTTGCTATAAACAGTCAGAAAATTTAAACACGATTTTTTTAAAATTCAAAATTCTTAAGACCATTTAAACTATTTTGAATCCAGTTTTTAAGAAGTAAGTGATTAAACTAAGATATTAAATTTGAAATGAACATTAAAATAAAAATAAAATAAAAAACAATTTATATAAATAAAACGTTTACTATTATAAATGGTATACATTCATTATTACAAAACACTTAAATTGTAATAAAAGTTAGTAAATTAATGTAATAAAAAAGCCCATCTCATTAAAAATCCTTGCTCTAAATTCAAGATATTTATAATTTCTAGGAGGATTTAAGCAATTTACAATATTTTTTTATTCATTTATTTTCTATAAATAGATTTTTTTATTTACATGAATTTTAAACTTACCTATTCATTTTTGTTTTAGAGAAGGTTTAAAAAAGGAGTCATAGTCTGGAAAAAATTTATGTTAATTTCATTTGGGGCTTACAGTAATAATTTTCAAGCGACCAAAACATAAACAATGGGAAAAGTTTTCATATCGCTTCTTCCTAAAATGACAAAAAATAGACAATGACGGACCTTTAGCCTTTTACTGCTATCATATAAATTATACTAGATTTTTTTTTTTTACCATGAATTACAAAAATGATGGATTTTTTATTGAATCCTTTAACGTTAAAAATAAATGTATCGCTTATTCAATAAAAAAATAATAATAAGTCTTCAATAAGAAAAAGTCTTCAATAAGTATTCAATTCAATAAGTCTTTCTTAAGTACATGTTTAATACAATAAATTTAACAAAATTTTATAATAAACAATCGAAAAAATAAAAACTTTTTCTCAATGAACAAAGGAATTGTTCTAGTTAAAAGTATTAATATTTATTCTTATTTTTAAGGGAATATGTATTAAATATTTCTAGAAAGAAAGAATATATTATATTTCGAGTTAAAAATTATACTTCAGAAAATGATTTCAAAAAGAAAAAATAAATAATTATATATATTTATTTAAAAATTTTAATAAAATTTAAAATGATTATTTTTTAATTAAAATATTTTTTTTAAAAATATAATAGGTAATACCACATAAAGTATATTTAGATTATAGTAAAATAATAAAATTCAAGTTTTTAATATTCTATGTAAAAAATTAGCAGTTTTCAAAGAATAATAAAAGTTGTTTTTTTCCTTTCAAAAATACGGTTAACGTTTTATGGATTTTTTCCATTCTCTCCTGATTTTTTTCAAATTTTTGAGTTAAAAGCACATTTTTTACCAACTCTGCATCTATTCATTATTAATCTATTGTAACATTACACTTAATTAACGGTATACAATAAAGGTCCTGTAACTAATTAAGTGTAAGAGGCCAAACAACGGTATACAATAAAGGTCCAGTAACTAATTAAGTGTAAGAGGCCAAACAACGGTTTTATTTTTCGGGCCTGTATAGGTGAAGAGTTATTCCGCCTCTTCCTGAAATGCCTCAAAACAAACGATAAAGGACCCTATTGTACTTGCCTTTTGCCGTTACCCTACCTAGAATGCCAGCTTACGGCCTTACGTTTGCCGTGAGGTGTGTGCTTACTGGGATATCTGTAAAATCATTGTTAATACAGCAGAATATCGTTTTTATGATGGCTCGAAAAAATGGCCACTCTGCATTCTACAACGTATGTTAGATCAACACATATCAAGTTTCGAAAGAGAATAACAGGGATTCAAAATCATTCCATATTGTCGGTTCAACTGACGAACCAAAAGAGTTGAACAACACAGTCTGATCTTTACTATTGTTAATACCACTCTGCAATCAATGTGTTATGCTAACACTTATCAAGTTACGAAGGGGAGTGACAAAGATTCAGAATCATTTCATAACATCAGTTGGATCATTGACAAAGAAACAACACAATCTTTTTTTTTTAATGATAGTTGCCAAAATTTCGTGAACTCATGATTCGTGTAATTTATTTGAATTACAGCTTTTTTGGGAACTTTTCAGAACAAATTTAAGATAACATTAATGCGAGATAATATTAAGTATAATGGACATACTATAACTTCAGTTCCATAAACAAGAACCTTCCTCATGTGTATAAACATCAAATGTTGATAGAAAAAGTGAAACAATTAACAGGTGCAAAGTGGTTTAACCAATAGGGACGGGGGAACAAGTTTGAACGAGGAAATAAAAAGGGGGGAAACTGGTGTGATTTGAAATGATGAGAGAGCCTCTAGGTCAACTTTAGTTTGTGCTTTAGTTTACGTAACACAAAGGAAATCCTATCCTTTGTTTGATCATATTAATGCTGTTTTTGTACATGCTACACTGCTCCCTGTTAATACATAAAATGTTAAACAAACGTTGAAATGATTGTAAGAAATATAAAAGAAAATAATTACTTTGACCAAATACTTTTTTCTTGCAGAAAATTTTAAAACTGGACTCTTAATTAAATTCAATTATAATGGCTCGAAATATTGAGAGTGACATTTTTCTGACGGCTGATATCTATCGTTAAGTTATTATAATAATGAAATTCAATTCGTTCATTTAGTTTTTTTTCGTTTTTGCATTTTTCAAAAAGAATAGCTATCATATTCAGCCTGATGTCTTTTTTTTTTCTCCCATCTCCGCAATGATTATTCAAATACAACTTAATTAACGAAGTGATTTCGTTGTCGGCGGCTTTTCTTTTTTTAATTTTTTTATCCATTCAAACTTAAATTTGTGACGTAGGATTTTTTAAGCTTTATTTTACTCGACTTGTCTTCTGTTTCGTTGAATCCGTTAATTAGAAACATTTCTCTTTAGTGACGACAGCTTCTTGTTTCTGTTGTATTCGAAGCTGATTACATTTTTTGTTTCATTCTTTCTTCCCTTTTTAACCATCGTTTCGCCAATGAAAATTGGTTAAAAAACAAATTAATTCAGAATTTTTTTTTTATTGGTAGATTGTTAATAAGCAACATGTTTTTTAAGATTAGTTGAAATATGCAATTTCATTGTTCGCTTTTTTTTCCCCTCGCCTATTTTCTTTTTTTTAAAAATAAGTTTCCCCTTAATGCAATACATTGTGTCAAAATATAAAAAATAAATTGATAGATTTCTGTATTAAAATAATAAACTTTGTAATTATAAACTGTTGATAGTTTTTTTTTTAATTTTTAAAGTTTTTCGTTTGTTATTTGGGCTACAAGTTAAAGATTTGAAAATTGCAGTTTTTTTTGTGTGTTTCATGTTAAATTTGTTTGTATAAAATAGTAAAATAAATAATAATTAAAGCATTTATTTCTTGTACCCGTATGAGTATAAATTAATAAGTATAAATGCCAGAGTATAAGTAATAAATTGATTGTCAAAATATTAAAAATAAATTGAAAAATTTCAATATTAAAATAATAAACTTTGTAATTTTAAGCTGTTGAGAGATTTTTTTCTAATTTTAAAGTTTTTTGTTTGCTATTTGAGCTTTAAATTAAATAATTTTGTTATTGCAGTTTTTGTTTTGTGCTTTATGTTAAATGTGCTGGTATGAGATATTAAAATAAATAATAATTGTAACATTTATTTCTTGTAATTAAATTCTTTTTGAGAAAATTTCCTCAAAAATTCAGCATTGATTTTTTCATGCTCAAAACTTATTTATTTGATATTGATAATGTTTATAACTGATTTCACCTTTTTTCATTGCTTTTTTTCCTGTAACTTTTTATTACTATTCCAAATGACTTCTTAGAGCGATAAATTATGCCAAATATAAATAATATATTGATAGGTCTTAAAATCAAAATAATGAACTTCGTGTTTATGAACCTTTTTAAAATTTTTTTTATTTTATTTCTGATTTAATTGAAATCTTTCTGTTTACTGTTTGAGCTTCAAGTTAAATGATTTTGTAATTGCAGTTTTGTGTGTGTTCTCTTTGTTAAATGTGCTGGTATAAAATATTGAAAAAAAAAATAATTAAAACATTTATTTTTTTTTATCTGGACATAAAAAGCTAATTTTCTTAAAAAAATAAATCAGGGTTAATTTGTTTTACAACAAAAACTTTTTTTATTTGATGACTAATGACTCTGGCTACAAATTCGTTCATAATAATTTTTTTTCTTCCTTTAACTTTTTATTAGTTTTCCTTTTTTTATTAGTTTTCCTTCTACTTCTTCTTCACTACAGTCGGCTACCGGTTTCCAAATAACTTTTATTTTAATAAATTCTGCTAAAATATAACTAAAACGTTGATGGATGTTTAAATAGTGAACTTTGTAAAAATGAACTGATGGTGATGGTTTTTTTTTCTCTAAAAAGTTTTAAGTTTTTGTTTGATGTTGAAAGTGCTGGCATAAGATATATTGAAATAAATAATATTCAAAACATTTATTTTTTATAAAAAATTGCCTTAAGTTAATTTTCTCAAAAAAAGAAATCGATGTTGATTTTTTAATCATTATAAATTTATGGATTACAATTAAAAAAAATCACGAGCCAGTAATGTTTTTGTTTATTTATAAAAAATAAAACAAGATTATCTTCCCAGTGGAATTAAGTTAACGATAAGTTGCATATTATCTCAATTTTTCATTATATTGTTTTCAAAATGTATCTATATCTTAACTTTATATTATTTTTGCAACACGATTTAAAAGTAAGTTTAAAACGTTCTATTTATCTGATTTAAGAAGCTTTATATCTGAATTTTGCCATTAAATTCTTCTAACTATGGAGTTTATTTAATTCCAAAGTAATTAACTAAAGTCTTTTTCTCCTTTAATTTGAAACAAAAAAAGAAGGAATGATTTCTGGAATGTAGAAAATTTTCTCTTATTCTTTTATTATCTATTTATTTTAGCTAATTGTTTTTTGAAAACTTTAAATGGCAAATGAAATATCACCGGCTTTTTTCTTTCGACAATTTAAGAAAAATACTTATTATTTCTAACAATTAAAAGCAAATTGTGCTTTTATACATTAAATACAATTTGCTTTTATTCGTCTGAATATGTTGAATAATATTTAGAAGTTGCATATATATATTTAAGTTAAAGAGCGAGAAAATTGTGCTTTATTTAAAGAAACATTTGCTTTTAATAATCTGAAATAATTTGGTGGAAAGTATATAACAATCGTGCTGGAATCTATTTTCAGAAATTAAAAAGCAAATTTCGATTTAAAATGTTTGACACAATTCACTCTATATCGTCTGAAATAGTTAAGTGCATAATATTTATCAATTGCGCTGGAATTTATTTTCAGAAATTTAAAAGCAAGTTTTGATTTGATAAAAAAAAAGATTTTCTATCATCTGAAATAATTTGTCGGATAATGTTTAGCAATTGTGCTGGAAATTATTTTTAGAAATTTTTAAGCAAATTTTGATTTTATATGTTAAACACAATTGGCTTTCTAATAATTTAATGTAATAATATTTCTTAATTGTTCTGAAATTTATTTTCAGAAGGAAATGAACAGGATGATTAAATAAAAGTATGATAGAAGCGCATTTTACGAATAATTGAATTAAAACGAACTTTAGTACCTATGTTATAAGCTTTTTAACCAGGAACTAAATAAAAGATTTGGAATTGATTAGAAAATTTAATGCTATGACAAAAATGCTTACTATGAAAAGTTTTAAAATCCTAACAGAAATTCCCTCAATCCTATCTTTATTCGATCTTAATTTTATTGAAATGTAGAAAAAAACTTTAACTTAAGAATTTTAAATTATAAAGAAGTATTATTCAGTCATACTACGAACGTATCCATATAGAAATAAGCAAAATCATAAAAGAAACACTCTATTATAAACCGTAGTCACGGTGCGCCTTAACCAAAGTTAAATAAAAAGCTCTTACACCTAGAAAATTAGAAGAGATTCTGAATTTACAATGTTCTTAGATAATAAAAATCGAAAAATTAAAATAATCTGTGGAGAGATTTTTAAAAAAACCCACTTTGAACATTTTTGCTCACGAAGTGCGATATTTCAAAAATGTTAGCATCATTTTATACTTATAAATAGAAAAAAAAATAAAAATTTGTATTAAATATTCATAATAACCGTTCATAATAAATTTTATAATTATTCGAAGTTTTTTAATTGTTAATTATAGTCGGTGAACCACTATTTAAAAAACAAAAATAATAAAAACTTAAATCGACTTTAGCGACACAAGACTTTAAAAATGGCAGCTTCCATTCGTGTGTGTACACGAAGTAGAAAAGCAATTGAACCAGGATAAAAAAACAAAACTTAATTTCACAGGTCATTCTGTCGACGATTATTTTGATTTTAAGGAATTTCCTTTCGTTTGTATAAAAGGCGATGAAGTCTTGGATGCTCCTGCGCTTGGAGTTTACTCCAAAGATGTTCCTGCTTTTGTTCCGTATGTGAAAAATAAACGAGATATACTGGATGTTCACTTAAAAATGGGTATTGACGGAGGAGGTGGATTTTTAAAAATATGTCTTTCTGTACAATCAAATGAGTTGGACTTCGAGTGCAGCGGTAAGCGTGTTAAGTATGATGAGGGGATAGCTGCAAGGAAATTTAAGGATTCTGGAGTTAAACGACTATTCATTCTAGCAGTCGTTCCGAGTGCACAAGAAAATTATAAGAATGTAGATCAACTCATTTCAACGTTGAATATAAGTCCTTTCCACGGCACAATTGCAACCGATTTGAAGTTAGCGAATATCTAAGCAAGTATAATGTCGCACAGCAGCGCATACCCATGCACTTATTGTTATGCTAAGAAAGATGAGCTAAGCAACTGGGGCGAATTGAGATCCCCCGAAAATGTTTCATCGTATTATACAAGTTGGCTGACTGAAGAAAAAGCTTAAAAAAACAAAGCAAAAGATTATTCAATTGCATTCATCCACCGCTAATTGCAACTGTTGGAGGCAAAACATTCCTAGAAATTATTCCACCGCCAGAATTACACCTTATGCTTAGTGTTGTTAACACTGTTTTCACGCATATGTCGAAAGAATGTGAAAATGAATCGCTGACATGGACAAAAGCTTGTCACGTTCAGAGTGAAATCAGACGAGGATGTTCTGGGTTTAAGGGAAATGCATGCAAAACACTTTTGGATAAAGAAGAACTTCTGCGCCAGTTTAAAAATCTAGCAATACTGAAGTATGTTAAAGTATTTGACGACTTCAAAAAAATGGTTTCTGCATGCTTCGGAAATAATCTTGACCAAAATTACAAAGCATGTATAGAAGCTTTCAAAAAGAGCTACATGGACTTAGGTGTCAGCGTTACACCAAAGGTACACGCAGTTTTTTTTCACATTGAACAGTTCTGTGACAAAAACGGTGAAGGATTAGCATTTTTTGGGGAGCAGGCGATGGAGTCCGTACATTTTGATTTCTTAAAGTTTTCCTGGGAAACTAATAAAAATACTGCAAATCACCCGGATTATCCTGAACACCTTTCGAGCCCTTTTTGTAGATATAATGCTTCACATGTTTAAATTGATGTAATTATATTTAAATTATGTTACATTTTCATATTTTATCAACAATAAAATTTTTAAATAATAAAAGTTTAATAGAATTACAACTGAAAAATCATTTTTTCCTTTCTATTGATATAAAACAACGCCAGATTTTCCAAAATATCATACTTCGTGCGCAAAAATTTTCAAAGTGGATTTTTTTAAAAATCTCTCCACAGATTATTTTAATTTTCCGATTTTTATTATCTAAGAACATTGTAAATTCAGAATCTCTTCTAATTTTCTAGGTGTAAGAGCATTTTATTTAACTTTGGTTAAGGCGCACCGTGTAGTGCAAACTATTCAAAGTTACAATATCAGCCAACCGTTTCTTTTTAGTGATACTAGAGGTCGCAGCAAACTGTTGGATGAGATGTGTCGTGATGACGTCAAGTGGATCGTTTTTTAGGTATTATCGTTCATGGTTGGAATATATATATAAATAAACGATTTATATCAGATTCAAAAACTTTACCTATTTTTTAGGAACTTTAGAATCTGGCTCATAGTACCTACATAAAATTTCGTTCTGGATAACAATTTTTGTAGTACAGAAATGGTAATTTTATGATTTGAAAAAAAATGTCAATATTATACTACGAAAAACTATTTTTAAAATGCGAAAATCTGCCGATCTGTTAGAGCAATAAAAGGAGCAATTGAATTAAAAGGAGCGGTTTGGAGCAATAAAATGATTAGCAACAGTTATAAAGTTGTTCAGTAGAGCGGGTCGGTGATGAACACCTCACTTTGCATGTAGTCAATAAGATGCAGATTTCTCCTTAATTTAGTAGTTTATGGTCAGAATTAGAAAGCGTTTTTATTATTTCTTCTGGCATAAATAATATTTTGCGATTTCTAACGTGCGTACTTTTTTTTTTTCAATTTTAATACGCATTCTAAAAATACATATTTAAGGTAAATATTTTTAGAATATGTCACCTTAATTTGTAGTTTATGGTCAGAATTATAAAGCGTTTTTATTTTTTCTTCTGCCATAAATAATATTTTGCGATTTCTAACGTGTGTACTTTTTTTTATTTCAATTTTAATACGCATTCTAAAAATATATATTTAAGGTAAATATTTTTTGAATATATCACCTTAATTTAGTAGTTCATGGTCAGAATTAGAAAGCGTTTTTATTTTTTCTTCTGACATAAATAATATTTTGTGGTTCTTAATGTGCATACTTTTTTTTAATTTAAATTTTAATATACATTCTAAAAATACATATTTAAGGTAAATATTTTTAGAATATTTCGTAGGCGTAATACGTATATATATGTATACCTAATACGAAGGCGTATATATTCGAAGAAGAGAAATTTTAAAGGAAATACAATACATTACGGAACAAAACTATGTCTTTTAATATTTTTCTACTTTAAGTGCTTTAATCTTTTTTTTTTATTTTATCAATTACTAAGTAAAACTTTAAAATGTTTTTGTTTTATGTTAGAAAATGAGCTAAACACATCTTATTTTGAAATATCGTAACAAGACAAAATTTCAAAATTCCTTTATCGGCGAAGCGGAAACATTTGGTATGCATGGAATTTTATCATCGAATTTTCTTGCATAGTCTGCAGTCTTTTTAAACTTCGTTCAGTTTATATGCAATTCCTTGCTTTGATGTTTATCTACAGAATTCTGAAATATGTTCTTTTATTTACTTTACTTTTTGAATTTGTACTTAGAAAAGTAAAAAAAGAGAAAAAGCTGATAGACAATAGTTGTTGTTTTTTAAAAAAAAGTATAAAATGGATTTTGTCATAACATCTGTGACTCTTTCTTAGACATTTAAATATGTCATTTTTAAATTTCGTTTTATGTGCATTTAAATGCAATTCAAAATAAATAAATATATAAAATTGCTTATCTTGACGACAATTGTATTTTTGAAATTTCAATGTCCCCTGTCAATTTCCAGTTAAGATATCAGTAATCCACAGCATAAGCATAAAATACTATAATATTTTTGCATTGTGGATTTTTTTTAATAAGCATATAAAAAAAGAAACTTTAAAGAGATATGTTGAAAAAGGATTATAATTAAAGCTACCCACAATGATTACCACCCTTTTTTTAGAAATAATATATATATATATATATATATATATATATATATATATATATATATATATATATATATATATATATATATATATATATATATATATATATATATATATATATATATATATATATATATATATATATATATATATATATATATATAAATATATGCAATAATATGCCCTTAAAGGCTAGATAATTTAAGAGACTATGGCTTATTCAACAAATAAGGCATTTTATTAAGTTATATGAAGTATTGAAAACATTGTTAGCTGGAGTTTTGCATCGTTTACCTTAATGGGTTTCCATAGCACAGATGTTGGAATTGGGCCCGGATTTATCTAGCCACGAAAATATGAAAAAGCCACGAATTTTTGGTGGTCTTGATATTTAAAGTAGGGTTCTGAAAGGGGAGTGGTTGCAAGGATATTCTTATCTTAATGAAACGTCATTCAATTTATAAAATTTAGAGATTTTGATTCGCTAAAAGGACAGTGCCACTCTGACGCTGAGAATTTTTGGGACTATCTTAATGCTTACTTAATCCACGAATTATTGCCCATTAACTTCATATATATATATATATATATATATATATATTATAACTGCCGCTGAACAGCCGACCCAATTTTGAGTTTACGACAACCAATGGACTTGTAATTTTGAACTCAATCCAGAAAACAGGGGAATTTCTTGATCAAGTGTTGGGAGAAACTTCGCCTTCGTAGAGTTTTTTTTAAAAAATAAATCTAACCCGCATTTGCGTTACAAGAAGATAGGAAAACCTCCCACGCTTTGCCTGACTTTAACCCATGATTCGTCTACCACTGAGGATATTTTACTTCCTCACGTGGTCGTTGTGAGCCGGGTGCAATACTCGTATCGACCAGCCATCGCTTGGATTCGAAGCCGGGTCACTTCATTGGGAGGCGAGCGCTTTATCTTTTGAGTCACTACAGCTCAAAATAAGGTGAATTCTTCAGAGAATAATACAAGAAAGTCGTGAAATACCTATAAAAGCATTATTTTTTTTTATAAGTTCCAGTTCTACGTCACACTCATTGTATGCCTATAGCGAGGAAAACACAAAGCACCCTACAGGCCGAGAGCTTTGACTTAATAGTCAATCAAATCCTCTGGTTTGCAAAATGAGCCCATTTGTCACAGATAGTTGATAAGTTAAAGCCTTCATTTATTTAACGTCGTTTATTTGGTGTAGTGGGCTTAGTCTTATCCTATACTAGGCTTAGGTCGGGGTTCGATCCCCTGTTTTGAAGACAGAGTGTTAGATCGGATCAAGCTTTGGTGGGTGGGAGTTTATTCTAATGTATACGTGTCTGCCTATTTTGTCTCATTTTAAAATAGCTTGGCATGTATCAAATAAATTTTTGTATTTTTTTCTTTTCTTTTACTTTATAAAGTTAGTATTAAAATCTTTAAAAAAACCCGTTCTGAATTTTTTTAACTGTTAAAAGAGATCACTTTTTCCTATCCAGTTTTAAGGAATTTTACAGTTCTCAAAACAGACTTAGGTATTAAAAAAACTCGTTAAATTTTCCGGTATGAATTCTAAAATATAGCAATACAAGTGGAACATTTTTGTGTAAAACTGTTTCCAGTAAATGCATTTTAGGAGTTATGAAACTAGCGCGTCTAAATTGTTACCTAACCCTAATGTAATTTAGAAATTTATAGTTTAGTTATAACGATTCAATGAAGTTGTTTAATTGCGAAAAAGATTTTAAGTTTCATCGAAACTAAGATGCTGTATTTTATTTATTTTATAACTGCTTTTTTTTAGTTAATTATTTTTTTCTGGTTTAGTTTTCCATTTGGTTTTTATCGTGTTTTTTTTTTTTTTAATTTTTCATAGAATAAGAATTCTTTAACAGCTTATTCTTATGTTTCATCATTCATAACTTTTTTTAAAAAAATATCTCTTATGTTAAAACTTGTTAGGAAATGGATTCTATTACTTTCAAACTTATTAGAATTTGAAATAAAATACAAATCTGTGACTAATATAACATACGTTATTTTTTAATCAGTTTTTATCGTAAAAACTTCATAAGTTATGTGCGTTGAAAGCGATGGCAGGATCATTTAAAATATTTTTTTATCCCTTTTTGAATAAAGCCATTATTTATAATCATTAAGGTTTTTTTTTTGTCTTTACGTAATCATATTTTTAATATTTTAAGCTTGTTATACATTTTTTTTATTCTTTCTTTCATTTATTTACTCTCATCAAATAGATTTAGTTTAAAATATATTTTTTCTCTTTTCAGAAAGCTATTTTTTATAGTCGCTTAATGTTTCAGTTTCTTTATGCAAACATTTCTTATACCTATTTTAAATTATCTATTTTTTATTCACTATTATATTCGATAGAATATTTTTCTTTCTAGTTCTAGAAAACCGGTCTTTATTTAGATATGAAACTAAATTCGAGCTCTTTTAAACTCTTATTCATCTCTAAAAACAAATTGAAAAAGAAGGGACATTTATAAAATGATATTTCTCCGAACTAGCATATGTGTGCTTTTTTTAGACCTTTTGAATAACTCTTTACGTTAATTTTAATGGCGGATGATTTTGTTCTTTTTCTCTTCTAATTAAAATTGGAATGAATACTGTCCTTTTTAAAGGAGAGGAGGAGCGAATGACAACTCATTAACACGTTGTTGCATATTTTAATCACACGCTTAAGGGGAAATAATATTCAAAAGACCTTTTTAAAAACACTCTTTGAGAGAACAAAGTACGGTGAAATTTCATTCCCGCCATTATTCTTATTGACTTGTCATTTCTATTTCAATATCTTTTTTTTAAAAAAAACTCTTATGGCTAAATATGCTTTAGGGACTTATGATTCTATTTTATTCACGAATTTGTAATACACTAATATAAAAATCTCTTTCATTAAATCATTTGCATTGTATTCTTTATTAAAACAGTATTTTTAATTCATGTTTTCGGAACGGAAACTTATTAACTAATATTAATGTAGATATAATCAATATATGTTCTAAGATTTAATGGTTTCATTTAATCCCTTTTGCTTCTTAATGTTCTTTGGTAACGAATTTGTAATTCACAAATGTAAAATTCTCTTTTATTAAATCGTTTGCATTGTATTCTTTATTAAAACAGTATTTTTAATTCATGTTTTCGGAACGGAAACTTATTAACTAATATTAATGTAGATATAATCAATATATGTTCTAAGATTTAATGGTTTCATTTAATCCCTTTTGCTTCTTAATGTTCTTTGGTAACGAATTTGTAATTCACAAATGTAAAATTCTCTTTTATTAAATCGTTTGCATTGTATTCTTTATTAAAACAGTATTTTTAATGCATGTTTTCGGAACGGAAACTTATTAACTAATATTAATGTAGATATAATCAATATATGTTCTAAGATTTAATGGTTTCATTTAATCCCTTTTGCTTCTTAATGTTCTTTGGTAACGAATCTGTAATTCACAAATGTAAAATTCTCTTTTATTAAATCGTTTGCATTATATTCTTCATTAAAGCAGTATTTTTAATGCATGTTTTCGGAACGGAAACTTATTAACTAATATTAATGTAGATATAATCAATATATCTTCTAAGATTTAATGGTTTCATTTAATCCCTTTTGCTTCCTAATGTTCTTTGGTCACGAATTTGTTATACGCTAATGTAAAATTCTCTTTTATTAAATCGTTTGCATTATATTCTTCATTAAAGCAGTATTTTTAATGCATGTTTTCGGAACGGAAACTTATTAACTAATATTAATGTAGATATAATCAATATATCTTCTAAGATTTAATGGTTTCATTTAATCCCTTTTGCTTCCTAATGTTCTTTGGTCACGAATTTGTAATACGCTAATGTAAAATTCTCTTTTATTAAATCGTTTGCATTATATTCTTCATTAAAGCAGTATTTTTACTTCATGATTTAGGAACGGAAACTCATTAACTAATATTAATGTAGATATAATCAATGTATGCTCCAAGATTTAATGCTTTCATGTTATCCCTTTTTCTTCGTATTGTTCTTTGGTAACGAATTCGTAATACACTAATATAAAATTCCCTTTTATTAAATTGTTTGCTTTGTATTCTTCATTTAAAGCATGTTTTTGTAATGGAGACTTATTAACTAATGTTAATGCATTTATAATTAATATATACTTTAGGAATTAATGATTTTGTTTTATAGCTTTTTTTTTTTGGCTGTAATTTGGCAACAAATTTGAATTAAATTGGTAAAAGATTCTTATTTATTAAATTGGTTTGTATTCTTAATAAAAACAATATTTTAATGCATAATTTCCAAAAGAATATAGAAACTTCATTGACTAATAATATTTAATAAATGCAATAAATGCATATTTAGTGTATGCAAATTTTAAAATCTTTAGCAAAAAAAAAAACAAGCAAAAGCTTTCTTTTAAAATTAAAAATAAGAAATTAATTCTGTTTTTGTCAAATCAAACGTTGTGCGAATTATTTTCCCTAGACCGATGGGAATGGATTTTTGGTGTTGATAGAACTTAATCACAAAAGTGACTGCTCTTCGATTTACGTCTGATAAAAACAAACTTTTTTTTACTCCCACCTGGAAGACGCAGCTTTTAATTTTTTTTCTTCCTAGTCTTCTGAAATGTCATATGAACATCATAAATATCATATCATATCACATAAAATGTAAATATCATATTACATAAAATGTAAATATCATATCACATAAAATGTAAATATCATATCACATAAAATGTAAATATCATATTATATCATATCACATCATAAATGACTTTTCAAGTGTGCACACAATAGTTAGAACATCGGTAAGGAATATGCAGCTGTCTTACAAAGAACCCAACAGAGCAATACTTACACTAAATCATTAAAGAAAGTATTAAATTTTAAACGAAAACAAACTTCGCCAAAATTATCAGGATTCCACAATTTGGCTATCGTTTTAAATTATTTCCAGTATCCTTTTTCTTATAGTCTTGTGAATTTAAATGTGTTGAGGGGGGTTAGGGGAATGTCTAACAACAGATTAATTTCTCGTGACCTCATAAGGCTGATGAATAAAAAGATTACCAATTTTATTAATAGTTTATTTTATTGAGAAGACAATAAAATGAAACAATAATTTAGTTTTTAAATGAAGAAAAATATGTTGCACAGATTTTTGCCCGAGAGTTATGATTTTAGGTTGCGGTTTATACGTCCTGAAGGGGTTTGAACTGTATGCAAGAAATTTGCTTTCCAAAACTTGCTTAGATTGTAGAAATTTGTCTAAAAGTGTGTTAGAGTGTTCATAACCTATAATTCTAAAACTGGTTAAAACACTTAAAAACCTCAAAAGCAATTATTATGCACTTATTGTATAGATAAATTATAAATATATCTAACTGTATTTTACAGTGATATTTAATTTTAATTATTAGTTCAGTATAAATTGAAGACTCACGTGTCATTGAATTTATAAAATTACATTTAAAATTTGTAAAATACGTGATTATATTAATTAATTTCCTAATTTTGTTTAATTACAACACGAACAGTCCAATTTTCAGTACCTTTCAAAGATGAGAAAGGTAATGAAAATTATAGATTAATTTTTGCTGTTATTTTAAATTTTTTATTCTTTGTAGTTTTTTTGCCATTTTTTTAAAATTTTTTTTAATTTTTACTGTTTAGCATATTTCACGTTAAACTACACTAAAATATCTACAGTTTTTGACTGTTTCAGACAGAATAGATAAAACTACTTCTTTTTAATTGAAGTGTTTTTTTTTTCATTTTTTTTTCATCTGACGTCTTTTAAAAGATAGATAGAGAGAGAGAGACATTTATCAAAAATTTAATTAATAGGCAGTTCTTATTTTTGTATTAAACTTATTGGATTCTCAATCTCTTAGTATTGTTATATGTATAGCTTCTACAAAATTTATCTGCAGGAAGAAGAGTTTAGAACCTCAAGAGATGCGTTTTCGTCGGTTTAGTTTTTCTGTTATGCCCAAAACTGTTTACATTAAATGAATTTTTGTTCTAACAGTTTTGAACAGTAAAAGAGATCCATGATTAACTTTGTCCTTTGGACAAAGTGGAAAATTTAGAAGAATTTCAGCCTAGTTACCAAAATTCTTTTCATTTTTCTGATTAAATTCTTCGATTCTTGTAGACATAAATGTAAAATTTTCTTACATTTCATTCGAAGAATAAATTTAAAGGGGGAATTTATAATCATAATTCTATAAAAAAAATAATATAAACTTCTATAACACAACATTAAAGCTATTTGTTCTAATGAGTTATTTTGGTAGTATAATTTAGGCAACTGCGATGCTTATGGCATTTTTTTAAATGGTTTCTTTTTCAAATTTATTCCATATTAATCTCGACGTTTTAAAATGATTATTTTACTCAACTTTCAAGTAATGCTTTTATTTCTTAAGTTTTTCCTTAGATTTTTTCTAATTGAATTTCCTTATTCTTTTTTATCCTATTATCTCTTCGTAACGTCTTATCTAATGCGATTATTTGGCATAAAGAAACAAAGTTTTTTTATTTTTGAATTACTTAAGAAAAAAGTTTATCGAATTGCATTAAGAGTTCTGCAGTATTGTTAATAAAAAACTAAACTGCAAATAAATTATGAATTTGGAAAAAAAAAAGATTGTGCTTTATTATACTGATTCTTTTTAAATGCTTATCTTGCGATTTATAATAATAGTATTACTCAGAGATTTAAGTTGTTATTGTATATTAAGAAATATAGTTTCGCTTGAAGAAAGCAAAATATTCTTTTAAGTTTTTGATTTAAGTGTCCTTTTCCTTTTTATCTCCTTTTGAAGTAGTCAAATCATGTTTTTGAGTAGTTATCAGTTTAATTGCCCTCACAAATTTTTTAGTTTAGTGTTTTTGCTTAGTACGTTCTCTCAAAAAGTTCCATCAAGCTCTAGTTAAGGATGGTAATCTTTTGCTTTGAAATGGCTTAAGGAAAGAATTTTTTTTCTTTTGCGAATAACAGAGTCAGAAGAATATTTTTGAGATCTACTTAACAGTGTTTTTCAGAGATCTTTCGCCAAAGAAAATGAAAAAAAAAAGAAATACTTTAAAGAACTTAATCTTAAGAAAAGCTGTAATTTTAAATTATTCTTGTAAAGAATTATTTTGGCTTTGAAACAGACAAATAACTTCAATATTTTAAAACTCATTAAACCTTTCAAAAATCGCCAAATTGCAAAGATTTTTTTTCTCCTAGATAAAAATCAATAAAAATTTTGAGAATTCTTATGAACCCAGATAATGCAAAGTTGGAGTTACTTAATAAATATTAAAAAATTAGGTTGAAGGACGTTTTCATTTTTACAAAGCTGTTGCTTTTCCTCATATTAACGTTTTGGATCCTTTTCAGAATTAGCATAAAATTTTCTGGCTAATGATTGGCTTAACCTGAACTTACGGTCATGAATTAACTGTTGCTAACTCATAGCAGTTACGTAAATAGCATATCATTTGCAAAAAATCTTTATTTCAGGTGAAAACAAGCTTTCGAAAAACAGCCTTAATTTTTACTTGCTTTAATAATGTTTAATATATTGCTTGAGTTACATGTTGAGAGTTCTTAGCGAAAGTTCAAGTTTATGAAATACAAATATTAAAGCCCTAATTCGTGGAAGGCATTATTTTGCTCACTTTTAATGTTAATAATTATTTCCTATTTTGAAGTGATTAATTCACAAGCTCTAAAATTGTTTGTCCAGCACAAACAGTGTTTCTACACTGTAAAAAACTCCGCATCAAGTTACGGTAAAAAGTACCAGCACTCTGGGAGCCGGTATTTTTCGTTGTAAAATTAATTTTTACCTGAACATGTTACGGGTCAGAAAATCTTATGAACCATAATTTAAGTAATAATTGCCATGAGATCATTGAAAGACTAATTAAATTAATATTACTGTAAAACTTATGGTAAAATGGATTTTACGGATGATGACAGTGCCAGTACTCTGCAGCTATATTTTTTACAGTATTTTTCGTTCACATTGTTAGGGTTGCTGGAAATTCCGGTTTTTAAAATTATAGTTCTACCAAATATTTAGTAAAAAACACAAAACTGAAAAGTGGATTTAACCGAGTATGCTATGCCATGCTCTAAGAAATCATGATAAAATTGTTAAATTTTATCAAATTTTACAGCATAATATTTTAAGGTTAATTTAACGAAAATCATTACCAAAGAGTTTCGGTAAAAATCAGCGAGTTTGTTGGTGTTCACCTAGAGCCAGAAACACGGTAAATTTAACCATATTCTGGTAATTTTCTGGTAATTTCAGGCAATTTTTTTCCTCAGTGCAAACATCATAATATAGAAGGAATAGAGAGTGTTGTACCATGCAATTTAAAATGCAATCTATTTCAGAAATCCTCATAACTACATCAGCATTATGTTGATTTCTGGTTATAGCCTTAATCAGTGCAATAGTTAGCATCCGAATCATTGAATTAATGTATTCCATATCAAAAGCAATATTTCAAATCTTTAAAGGTAATGTTTTCCTCATACAATTTTCATTTCCTGAACTTAAATTTATTAAACCATTTAAATGAGTTTATTCCATTATAAAAGAAAAGAACTTAAAATGTTTTTTAAAAAGAAAAATGCTAGTTCATTGAGATCGACCATAATTTTGTATTTCTTTAAACCGTGTGGTGATTGTACCTCAAAACACATATAAAAGATACAACAAATGCATTGTTTTTAATAATTCTGGAACCTCGCGCTACAACGTTTTGTGTTATTCTCTAAAAATAATGATATTGTTGCAATAGTTCTAAAAATATGCAACTTTTATATATGATATAGCTTTTTAAAAGTTCATCTTAACCCTTTGGCGCAGAATTTTTACTAAATATATTTTTCATAATTTTTTTCTATTATTTTAAATAAGTTAGGTTAAAATGAGTGAAAAATAGTATATTTAGCAATATAATTATTTATAGTTAGGAAATACGGCATGAAACACCGGTTTCTTTTTCTGCTTTAAAGGTAAAAATGTTCCAAACTTAAATTTTTTAAGGCTTCAATTTTTCGAATTTATACCTATTTAGATCTAATGTTTAGCCAATTAGTCATCATTTAAATTTCTTTAATTTATAATATCAATTATTGATAATTTTTAAATATTAATGAAAAAGATTTTCGAACTACATTTTTTGTATTTTAGTATAAATATAATTCCCATAATCTAACTGATGTTTATAGTAATTTTGGGACTGTTTTTTTAAAAAAAATACCAAAATATATTTTTTCTTGTGATTTGCATCGCATCAATCTGTGGTGCGTAACGTTCTTAAAAAGTACTTAAAGGTGCTTATTTTCGATTTTCGTTTTTTTTTAAAAGCCCTTAAAGGTGCTTTTTTCATTGTGTTTTTACAAAGTGCTTAATTTTCCCTTTTTTCAAAATTAGATTTTTCCTTTACTGTGTTGATTTTCACTTCAAATTATGCGAAAAGAAACTGTTCACATTGTTCTGTTCAACGTTTTCAGAATTAATTCAACCCCAATCTATTTCGGCGCATTGTCAGTCCATAGCGTATGAAAACGCCATTCGTTTCACATGATTCAAAATTTCATGATTTGACCGTTGTCAAAAAACAGTGCGAAAGTTTTTTTTTTTTTTTTTTTCTTTTTTTGGCATGACGATTAAAACAAGATAAAACCATAAATTGTCAAAAACTTACCAACCCTGCCTAATTATGATATTTTTTAAAGTGCTTAAAAGGTGCTTATATTTTGTTGAATAATTTAGTTACGCTATATATATATATATATATATATATATATATATATATATATATATATATATATATATATATATATATATATATATATATATATATATATATATATATATATATATAAACAGGACACCGGTGTCTCATCTGCATCAAAAGGTTAACAAGAGAATTATCATACATACAAAGCTAAGGCTAAAATACTAAGTTTTCAAGCGGAAGCTGTTCCTGCTGTTGGCCAGCGGGGGGGGGGGGGTCCCTTTAGTTTAATTAAGCATCGTTACTTTTCTTAAACTGTAAATTCAAAAAAAGAAAAACCTCTTATCACCTGCACTATTATCATCCAAAACGTGTAAGATTATGCTAGCTTTACTTATATCAGCGATATTTATGGGTCGCAATACTTGATTGCACCTAATTTATCTTTTATGTAAAATCTCATTATCGTAAAATCTTCCTTAATTGCTTTTCATATACCTAATTAATATCCCTCTTTTACATTGAACAGCCTTAAGTGCTTCGATTTTTTTTCTTCTTTACTCTTCTATCTCAGAAAAACTGTTTAACATTAAGTTTAGTGAAAACACTTGGCTTTATCTGATTTACAACTTAAAATGAATTAAGCAATTTTTTTTCGTTTAGCTAATTTCGCTATAAAAAAATAGCTTTTCTCATTATTTTAATCAAATAAGTGAATTTATTATAAATTTTTCTACGTGGGGGTGTTTATGTGGTGTTGATTGTGATACTGTTGGTTTTAAATAAATTCACTACTTCAGTAAGTGGTTCCCAATTTTTTTTCCAGCTATGGAACCCTAAATGATCTGCCATCTTTTGGCGGAACCCCTAGGCTTAAATAAATTTATAAATAAATAAAAAATATTTAATGACTGAAATTTTATTAACCTTGAAGAAATGTAATAAATGAAAAAAAAAGAAATTCATTAGAAAAATAAAAGTGCAAGTTCAAAGGCACACGAACCTCATGTCCATAATAGGGGTGTGCCCTAAGCAGCATAGATGACGTTTCGGGTCATGGTTTCCTAGGTAATTCTTAATCCTTATGATGTGCCCTACTTCCCCTAGAAGTTTGTCGCACGATATACGAGACACCCTGTAATATAGTGACAATTTAAAATGTTGGAGGTTTATTTTATCTTGAAGGAAGGAAAGGGTTAAACTATGGAAGTTAACTTTTTAATTATAGTAATAGTATATTGCATTGGTTTTCTTCTAAACTTATTTTTGAGACAGTTCTAGAAGTTTATATAGATAAACAGGTTGATCAAAATAGTGGAAACACTTCTAAACTAACTCTATGTCAATAATTTTTCTTTCATCAACAAATGTTTCGAAAGATTTTATGCTGCAAAACTGTTGGTGCAATTTGAAAGATTGTGCTTGTAGCTTTTAGAAATGGTGTCATTTATCCATGCAATATTCAGATTAATCAAAATGAGTAGAGGATGTTAGTAAGTTCACTTCTAGATTTAATACCAGCAATTTTGAAATCATTATCTAGAATTGAAATATTTATATAAGAATGCTTTTTTTAAAATTATATTGATATTGAAAAATGTTGTCATGATAGCTCATTATAGTTGACGCAAATTTTACATGGTTAAAAAGCATACCTTTTCTGAAAGCTTCAAGCATTATCTTTCAAATTGTGCCAACGGTTTTACCAAGTGAAATCTTCCAAAACATTTGATGCTAAATGAAAAATTGTTTACATAGTGTTAGTTTAGACGTGTTTCCATTATTTTGATCAACCACTATATTTATAAAGTAATTTTTCTTATAACTATTTATTTATTTCAAGAACTTGTGCTGTTGTGCCACTGAATCTTATTTTTTCTTTTATACACAGGGACCGCACCTAACCGTGGGGGACTGGTTTACATTATGTCAATGGAAGCTAGACTTCTTCCCCTATGTATTTTCTTTTGTTAAGCCTTTTGTATGATATTTCGAAATTCTCCCAAAAAGTAATTTTAATAAAAAAACAGGTTTTTTTAATTTGTTTTTAATGGGTAATAACTTTGAATTTTCTTAAAACGGCACTCAATTGCATCTTTCATTACATGGTAGGGTTGTTTATACAAACCTTTGACTTTAAAAAATTCCTAAGAACAAAGTTCAACTGCGTCGAAACTCGTGATCTGGGTGGTCAATTCTGATGACCTAAACGGAAAAGTCCACTTCCAGGTAATAACATAACAATGCTCATATTATTGTTCAGCAGTAAAAACGGTTTCTTTATTTCATGCAGCGCTTCAATTTCAATTAACCAACTCTAACTTATCAGTTGTCTCTCTATCCAGTGTAAGTTTTGGGACACCACGCCGATGTGTGACTTTAACGTTTTCGAAATATTTTTTAATACAACTTTTTTATCATAGTATTCCAAAAAAAAAAACTGACCTTTTTTTTAAAAATTTTTATTCGTAAGCTCTACTTTTTTTTATGTCAGAAACAATGTTTTTACATTTTTTATGTGTAAAGAAGTTCTATTTTTTAAATATTTATTTTTATTTTAACTTATTGTTTTCACATATTTTTTATTGACACATAATTTCATAAAATTTATTCCATAATGTCAAAATTATATTCTGAAGTATATATTGAAAGAACGCATAAATAAATAAATCTGAATTTTATACAACTCATCCAAATTTTTTTTTTACATTCTAACTGAAGAGCTAAATAAATAAAGTACAAACATTATGATAAAATATTGTTTCTGTAGTCTTCTCAGAGAAATATTTGAATACCTAAAATTTATCCAACTCCCATCCTTACTTTTAGAATTAACCAAATGGGAAAAAGAAAATACATGAGCGCATTAGGTTTTGAACCCCATTTATTTTATTATTTCTATTTCCTCGAATATTCTCTGCACATCAATCCATCAAAATATTTCCATATTCCGATTGCTATAATGTACATTCTAAAACATGCGATAAAAACTAAAAATTCTATCGGGAAAAAGCTATTTTCTACAAACAAACATAGATGAAAAATATTGGTAACGTTAAAACAATGAATTTGAAATATGGAGAATAAACTCGCCAAATATATAAGAGATAGTGTTAAAAAAAACGCCAAATAAAAGTAAACAAAACACTTGAAATCCCTCAGCAAATATTTACATCTAAAAACAAGTGTTCCAAATAGTGTGAAATAACTAAGAAACTGAGAAGAAATGAAATTCAGCTTTTGCACATTTTTTTCTTTTCTTTTCTTTCACTTCGTTTAAATGGTTTTTCTATTGAATATTTTTCTGAAAACGAAAGCCCTCTCACATACTTACACCCCCTAATTTTTTCTCTCTACCCTCTGTGGGAGCGGTTCGAATTCTTTTCGATAAATGTTCGCAAAAAAGAAACTAAAGTGAAATGCAAAGGAGGTTATGGTAATTTATTTGGTTTTTTAAGTTTTTTTTTTAGTTGGAATAGGGATTGGAAAAAATGAATTTATGCAGGAGGTAATTATTTTGAAAAAGAAATGGTCTGTTTTCAAACCATTTCGAATCCCTCTTCCCTCATTGGCTCCCCCTTCTACCACCTTTCTTTTACAATATAAATGTGTTTTTATGATTTTACAGAGTTTGTTTATTTACATTTAATAAATTTTTTGCACAACTTGTGCTCAAAAAACTTTCACAATAAAGTGATATTTGTTCTTTTTCTTTATTGTTTCTCTTCAAGATGTCGGTTATTTTTCTTTTCTTTCTTACTTCTATTTTTTTTTATGGTCTTAATATCTATTAGCATGAGCAACTTCAAATATAAAAAATTGGTCCCTGAAAAAAATATTTTGCTAGATTTGAAACATTCTTTATTTTTTTCGAATGCATTTTTTATATAACGTCTCATTAAAATATACTGAATTATTTTTAACATTCTTTCCACGTAAATTATTTAGTTATTTTGAAAACTGAAATCAAATGTTTCCAAATGTAGAATTTTTAGCTTTCCATAACATTATCTCTTTATTATACTACCCCCCCCACACCAATTGAGTTCATATTTTATTACTGTAAACTGGTTTGTTCCACTAAATGCATTCATATTCTAGTTTAGATCGTCGTTAATGTTTATCAATTAAAGTTAATTTTTATTGTTTAAATCGAGTTCTAGCGTTAATTTTCAAAAGCTCTTATTATTATGCTTCGCTTTATTGCCCCCCCCCCCAAAAAAAAAGGAAATACTTTAAAGCCATTACTTGGTTTTCTCTTCTTCGTCTTTTATTTATTTATTTATTTTACTGAAAGCAATGGATATTACCTTATTGTTATAACTTAGCTTTCTTTACTAAATGCGTTCACATTTTAGTTTGTATCTTCGTTAATATTTATAAATGGAAGTTAATTAAAATTGTTTAAATCGAGTTCAAGCGTTAATTTTCAAAAGCTCTTATTATTATGCTTCGTTTTATTGCCCCCCCCCAAAAGGAAATACTTTAAAGCCATTACTTGGTTTTCTCTTCTTCGTCTTTTATTTATTTATTTATTTTACCGAAAGCAATGGGTATTACCTTATTGTTATAACTTAGCTTTCTTTACTAAATGCGTTCACATTTTAGTTTGTATCTTCGTTATATTTATAAATGGAAGTTAATTAAAATTGTTTGAATCGAGTTCGAGGGTTAATTTTCAAAAGCTCTTATTATTATGCTTCGTTTTATTGCCCCCCCCCCAAAAAAAAAGTAAAATACTTTAAAGCCATTACTTGGTTTTCTCTTCTTCTTTCTTTCTTTCTTTATTTATTTTACCGAAAGCAATGGGTATTACCTTATTGTTATAACTTAGCTTTCTTTACTAAATGCGTTTACACTCTAGTTTGTATCTTCGTTAATATTTATAAATGGAAGTTAATTAAAATTGTTTGAATCGAGTTCGAGCGTTAATTTTAAATATTATTATGCTTCGTTTTATCACCCCCCAAAAAATAGGAAATACTTTAATGCCATTACTTGGTTTTCTCTACTAAATGTGTTCACATTCTAGTTTGTATCTAGATTAGTATTTATCGATGGAAGTTAATTTAAATTATTTAAATCGAATTTAAGCGTTAATTTTCAAACGCTCTTGTTTTTTTAACAAACAAAAGACGTAATACTTTATTGCTATTACTTGGTTTTCTAATCAAAAAGAAGTCATACTTAATAACAATTATCTGGTTTTCTTCCACAAAATGCGTTCATGTTTTAGCATGTATTTTTGCTACTACTTATCAGATCGAAGTTTATATAAATAATTTAAATCCAGTTTTAGAACGTTAATTTAAAAAAGCTTTTAGCTATAGTACTATAATCTGGTTTTTCACCTCTATTTCACATTACAGCTTGTATCTTACTTAAAATTTATAACTGAATGTTAATTTAAAAACTCGAATTTATGCGTTAATTTTAAATAGTTCTTTTATTAAAAAATGGAGTTTCCTTCACTAAATTAGTCCTCATTTCAGTTTGTATCTATTTTTAAGTTAAATCAATGGATAATTAATTTAGAGTACCTAACTCGAGCTGGGTATTTAATCTAAATATCTTTTTCTGTTGTCTCTCGGATTTTTATAGGAAATGGGTAATGTTTCGATCATTACTGAAACCCGATTTTTTGTCCACTAAAAATTTTCATATTTAAATTTTATCGCTGTGAAAATTTATTTATGAAACATAAATTAAATTCTCCCATTCAAGTTCAAGCTGTTAATTTTTAAAGGAATATGGATCTTTTTTTTATTAATTGATAAACCTCTCAATGTTATTCCATTTCCAATAAGAATGTGAAAATTATAAGCGGTTTTAGGCCATTACCTTTTTATATTTGATGATTTTAAACTTCATGAGCTTCAAAATTCAATAAAAATCGACATGTTTCCAGCACCCAAAAATCGGCGCTCATTTTCAAGATTCACTAGAATGTTTTGAAAAAGAAGACTTAAATGATCCAATAGAAAATAAAGGTGAAAAACAAAACTAGATTAACTGAACTAACCGAGTGTGAAAAAAAGACGAAACGCAGTGGCTGAAAGAGACAAAATACATTTTCACCCGCTATGGAGCAATGGTAAAGAACTTATGTCGTTAGCAAGGGAATCTATATTTTTTTATAGCCGTCGTTAAACAGCAGACCCGATTTTTGGGTTTACGACTACTAATGTTCAACTCCTGGATCAAGTATTGGGCGAAATTTTGCCTTCGTGAAGGACTTTTTGATGCAACTAATCCGCATTTGCGTTAGATGGAGAGGAAGACCACGAGAACCTCCCACGGTTAGTCTGACGGCAAAGGGACTCAAGCCCATGATCCGTCTACCACTAAGGATACTTCACGTCAGCACTGTGGTCGGTGCAAGCCGGATGCGGAATTCGTATCGACCAGCCATCGCTGGATTCGAACCCGGTCCACCTCATTGGAAGGCGAACGCTCTATCCCCTGAGCCATCGCGGCTCAAGGGAATCTATATGAATGAAACAAGATTCCAGGGCATCTAGAGGAACTGATGTAACCAAGGCGGAAAAAATTTTGGCATTATCGATACTGAATTTATGGCCAAAATCTCGATAATGTGCGACATTAGATGATTTGTCGAATTTTTGATAACGGACATTTTCTTTAGTCTAAATTGATTTGACCGATGTAGCCACACTGGAAATGTATGGCAGCTTCAATATTTTGAAGCAAATGAAGTTTTTAAATAATCTTAATTAATTTCTTTTCAATTCTCTAATTTCGTTAATTTCTTTCGATAATTTCTTTAATTCGTTAATTTCTTTCGATAATTTCATTAATTCGTTAATTTCTTTAATTCGTTAATTTCTTTCGATAATTTCTTTAATTCGTTAATTTCTTTCGATAATTTCATTAATTCGTTAATTTCTTTAATTCGTTAATTTCTTTCGATAATTTCTTTAATTCGTTAATTTCTTTAATTCGTTAATTTCTTTAATTTCGTTAATTTCTTTCGTTAATTCCTCTAATTCGTTAATTTCTTTCGTTAATTCCTTTAATTTCGTTAATTCCTTTAGTTTCGTTAATTCCTTTAATTCGTTAATTCCTTTCGTTAAATCCTTTAATTTCTTTTCAAGTTTTTCTATTTCTTTTAACTTTAAATTCTTGGAAATAATAATTTTACATTACTTTTTTTCTTTATTTTAACGTAATAGTTTCTTCTAAGATTAACTTCATATCTTTCTATAACAATATACTATTTATCTATTACTGCCGCATGCGCAATTCCGAGGTATCCGTGATTTTTATTCAAAAAGAAAAGAACCAATACTTTTTCCTCCTAGATTTATCGTTTCTTAAGGGATACAAAAATAAAATTTTAAGAAAAAGCATTTTGTCTACCGTTTTTCCTAAAGTTGAATTTGTGAAACTACCGTTTTACCTAAAATTGAATTTGTGAAGGTACCGCTAAACGGTAGTAAATTCGGCCTGGACAGACCCCTGATGGCAGCTTCAATATTTTGAAGCAAATGAAGTTTTTAAATAATCTTAATTAATTTCTTAATTTCTTTTCAATTCTTTAATTTCGTTAATTCCTTTAATTCGTTAATTCCTTTAATTCGTTAATTCCTTTAATTTCATTCGTTAATTCGTTAATTTCTTTTCAAGTTTTTCTATTTCTTTTAACTTTAAATTCTTGGAATTATTAATTTTGCATTACTTTTTTTTTTATTTTATTTTAACATAATAGTTTCTTCTTCTAAGATTAACTTCATATCTTTCTACTAACAATTTACTATTTATCTATTACCGCCGCATGCGCAATTCCGAGGTATCCGTGATTTTCATTCAAAAAGAAAAGAACCAATACTTTTTCCTCCTGGTTCTGATGTTACTGGTCCGTAAATAAGAGGTTCTGTGCGGTTGAAGAAAGTTACTTGCAACTCCTACTGAACTAAACGTTTTTGTTTTTAGGGCTTTTTTATTTCGCTCAGTCAGAGTTTATTCAATGCTTTCTTCTGTGATTTGTACGTGTCTCAGCAGTGATTTCTTTGTCGAGTGATAACAAATAAGTCGGATATTGGCGCCTCCTAGGGGGCCAAGCATCTAGATGTGAGACAGTATTTACTGATCCAGTGTTGCCAGATTGGGCTACAAGTAGCGGATTGGGCTACTTTTGAAAGTCCTCGCTACTGAAAATTGAATTTTCGCTACTTGCTACTTTTTGGGCTACTTATTATTTTTCGAACGCTACAAATCTTAAATATGAGCTACTTTTTTTCCTTACTGAAATATATATATATATATTTTAATTTTTTCCCTTCCCATTATAAAATGATTCTGAAAGTTTGCAGCTTCTTTACCATTTTTAAAAAGGACATTTTTGTTGTTGTTATTGAAAACGTTCTCGCTTCAGTTTTGGATTCTTGATATGTTTTACTGATGGAGTCTATAATCTTTCCATGTCTATGTTTCAAATCGTAGACTCGGGAAATCGCAAAGATATATATGGAAAAATGCACGGAGAGTATGATGGAGAAAATGTTTTTTAACTCCAACTATTATTAATCGTTTATCTTCTGGAGAAAAAAAATCACGTTACTCGCTTTGAAACTCAGAAAAATTAAATCCAAAGTCATTTTACCTGATGAATGAAAATAGTTGTTGTGAATGACAATGAGTTTCCAAAAAATATCGTACTGTTAAATGCTTTTTAGTGAATTCATTTCACTTTTGTAAATCACGATCTATTCACAGTTGGACGAAAAATAGGAAATTTTTTATATCTTTCTAGAGCAGGGATGGGCAAACTACGGCCCGCGGGCCAACTGTGACCCGCCGGAAGGTTTTATCCGCCCCGCGGATATAATTTTAATTTGCCGATCAGTGGCAATATACATAAACAATATACATCCATTTTCTTGTCAACTATTTAAAATTATTTCTGTTTTTCCTTTTTTAACAAAGTACTGATGACCTTTTTACTTTCTCTATTTTTGTTCTACAAAACTTAAATTGATGGAAATAGTTCGCACAGACAGCTTCAATTGGTAAAATGTTGAAAGCAGAAGTTCTTCATAGAATAGTCTTAGATTGGCTCTAACTAGCGTTTGTCTTTCTCGAGGAATCTAATAAAGGTAAATTGTACTTCACATTTGGCAGACTACGCATTTTAAGATTCAACGAGCGGACAATCTAACAATCATCTGAAGCAGTTGTTTCTAAATATGCCAAAGTTTTACAAATCATTACCAAAAGCTAGTTTCCAAAATTTAATATTTCATGCCCAGAAAATCAGCTCTATGTTTGCTTAATCTTGTATATGTGAACAAGAGTTTTCAACTTTGAACCTTAGAAAGAATTATTTCAGAAGTGGACTAACAGAAAAGCATTTAGCCTTGTTCCGTAAAATAGGCACATCTCGCTTCGAACCTTAATATAAGGAAATTTTAAAAACGAAATCGCAATTTCATTCATCTCACTAAATATTTTAATTAAAACTTGTATATCGCCTTTTTTTTTTAATTTTGAAAGTTTTATTTGTCCCACCAAACATTTTTTTTCTCGATTTTTGACCCTCGACCAAAAAAGTTTGCCCATCCCTGCTCGAGAGCTTAGATTTGCCCGTTGTAAATGATGAAATTATTTTTTTTAATGGAAGTTATAATATGTATTGCTATGGTTACAGTTATTATTTTTCACCTCATTTTGCCAAATATGCAATAAATAAATAAAACAAATAAAAATTAAGTTTTGGATAGTTATCATATTAAAATAAAATTCGTATTACCAAACGCAAATGATAATCAGAATTGGCATCAAGGAGAACGACATAAAGAAATATTTCATAGAAGGCCAAGGCCCACCCAATGATGACGATGAAACGCAAAAGATGGATTTTGTTTTTAAAACAAAAATATATACCATGAAATTTCAAATAATAATTAACTATAACAATGAAATTATGAATAAAAATGACTAAGTTAATTGAAACATAATGCACTTAGGGCAGGAAAACTAAATAACGACAATTTTTTTAATTCGAAAATGTCAACATTTTAAACCTTTCGAAACATTTATAGTAATTGCAAAATAACTAGGAAAGATAATTACTTTAAATGATAAACACGGTAATGTATATGCTGCGTGTTATAAAAGGAGTTTAGAAAATTATTAAAGCTACTACAGTGAAACTATCGTAAACTGATCAGAAGTGGAACTACATTTTGATGGTTTTATAAGAGAAGTCATCTTATAAAAATGATAATAAATTGTTTTTACCAGTTTTGCACTTGATCATCAAAATCTTAGATAGGTGATTAATTTATAGAGATGGTCAACTTAACAGGTTTCACTGTGCAAGTAAAGTAAGCACAGCAACTAAGGCGAGCTGCGAGAAAAGAAAATATTTACGAGCATTTAGTGCAAATCTATCTTTTTATTATTGTTTTTTTTTTTAACTTAACAGCAGATGTTACGGCTACTATAAATGAAAAAAAAATTAGTTAAAAATATTTGTTGCTTCGTAGACGCTTTAAAATACTGTTTCATACGTGGTTCAAATCAAAATATTTATTTGTTCACTAAATTACTATCAAAACTATTCTCAATCGAGTTTGAAACAATTATTGATGCTGTTACAAAGAAAAGCAAAGTCATATTTCTCATCTGCGAGCTGAATGTTTGTACTTTGTATTGTTTTGAACTTCAGGGCAGAAATGATTAAATAAATTATTTTGCTTATCAAAAAAAGATTTTTTGCCTCTTATTTTTAAATACACACAGATGTAGGCCCATGAAGTTGAACTTTTCTGAATTTCTTGTTGGAGATTGGGTCCTAGTTAGGTCTTATTTTTAATTTCCTCCAAACGCGAGATAATTTTTATTAAAAAAAAATTCGCTAGTGAGAACATTTTTATGTGCGAGTAATTAAGGTTCTTGAGGAAGGCAAACGCAAACGGCGCTGTTTTACAGAAATATAGCCAAATAAATTAGTGCAGTAAATAAATTTATATATATATGATTTATTTTTGGGCTACAAAATGTTCGAATCCGCTACTTTTGGAGCTCCCATTCGCTACTTTTTAATCTTAAGTTCTGGCAACACTGTACTGATCCTTCTTTGATTTAACTCTTTCTTCTTAGTCACCAGCTAGGATTATACTTTGAAACCAATATATAGTGTGCGAATTTATATCTGGCGTAATATATATTTTGTATTATGGATCAGAGGTTTTTTTTTTAATCTTTATTTACTCAAACATACTGATGTATCTAATTTTAACTAATAAAGAAGCTTTTTAAACTTTGTGTTTGTGTACTGAAACAACTAATATATATATATATATATATATATATATAATATAGAATGCCTCATACGAGTCTTTCTATATTAAATCATAAGCTTAAAATAGATTTCTCTTATTTATTTTAAGATGTAGAAATCGTTCTTTCACAAAGAGGCATAAAAAGTCAAGATGCCGATTAAAAGATTATTCTCTGAAGTTAATGGGTCATAATTCTTAAAAAAATACTCATTAAGAAAATCCCAAAAATTCCCTATCATCTGATTGGCGTCATGTCTTGAAATATATCAAAATCTCTAAATTTACCCGTTTGATTAATTAAAGGATATTCTTGCAACCAATTATCTTTCAGAATCCCTGTTTAAATAGGGGGAGCTATCAAAATTGCGTGTCTTATTCATGACGTAACTGCTAGCAAAACTGCGGCCCAAATGATCAAACCCCAAGCCCTGCTAAGAAATACTGTTCCTTAAGAAGTTATAAGATGCTGAATAAAATTTAAAGGAAACCAACTTGTGCCTCGTTTGTGGAAATGACTTGTGTTTTCTTCAAATAAGAGCATGAATAAATAATTACAATATATATATATATATATATATATATATATATATATATATATATATATATATATATATATATATATTACTTTTTAATTTTGAAATTTAAAAATGGTTCCTTCACAAAGAGCCATGAAAAGTCTAGATCTCAATTAAAAGATTATTTTTTGTAGTTAATGGCTAATAATTCTTCTAAATATGCTCATTAAAGAAATCCAATAAAAAACCCTATAATCTACATTCCTACAGCATCATCTGTTAAAGCGAATAAAAATAATTAAATAACTATTCTCGTTTGAATGACATTCGTTTACGTTAAAGATTTTCTTGCGGCCCATTTCCTATCAAAGTCCCTGAAGAAGTGACAGGACAGACCAATTTCGCGTGGCTTTATTTATGATGTTAACTGCTAGAAAAACTGCGGCTCCAATGGCCGAACCCCAACGTCATGATTGGGGTAACCCTTTGCCTTAAAGAATTTACTAAATGAAACTTAAAAGAAACCAACTTGTGCCTCGTCTATGGAAATTACTTGTTTTTTCTTTAAATAAGATCGAAATATCTTGTAAGCCGGCATTCGGTAATTCATATCTTAGGGATGCAAAATAAATTTTAAAATATATTTGACGCAATTAGAAAATAGGGCGGACGAAAAATATTGAAACGTAACTACTCTTTTTGCAGCATAAGAAAAAAAAAGTAGATAAAGTAATATATTCTTGAGTTTATAATTCACTCAAGTTCCTTTTGATTTGATGAAAGGCAGAAGATTCCTTTTATTTACTATAACAAGCAAATAGAAAGAGATAATAGCACGCTGAAAAAGATAAAGCAAATAGAAAAAGATAGCACAAATTAATTAGCATATTTGAGGTTTCTCCCTCAAACCATTAAGATTGAGTGTGAAGATCCGATCATTAAATCAAGAGTCATTCAGGGTGGTCCTTTTTTTATTTCATTTTGGTGCACTTTTTAACGAACTAAAATCACCACCACTACTACTATAATTCTTCCATTATAACTGGACCCAATGTTATCCATAGTGCTTAGCGTTTTTAAAAAGTGCTTAAAGGTGCTTATTTTCGTTTTTTGAACGCCCTTAAAGGGGGGACTTTTTTTATTGGGTGTTTTTAAAAAATGCTTAATTTTCCCTTTTCGAAAATGAGATTTTTTTTCTTTACCATGTCGATTTTCGCCACTTATTACGCAAAAGAGTGGTTTTCACATTGTTCTAATCAACGTTTTCACAATTCATTCAAACACAATACATTTCGGCGTACCGTCGGTCCGTAGCGTATGCAAGCGCCAATTATGTTAACTTGTTTGAAGGAAATGCTTGCAGGTCCGCATGTGCGTCTTCAGAGCTGGGTTCGGTGAGGTTCTTTCACTCTCATGTACAACTCTGCTGCATTTTGCAAGATGCTCACAGATACTCTATTAACCTGCTAAAGTAGTAATTTATGCCCCAGACACAATACTATTTAACTAATGTGGTAACTAATGCTCTCTCAGCCAAGAATCCATTAATTTTTTTAAACAGATTTAACTAAATATTTTCAGGTCATACAAAGCTAACGTAGTGACTATAACCAATTAAATTTTCGAGAGATATTTCTAAAAAAATTTATACAGTACGTACACAGTACACTTATACTCAACAGTACACGTATACAAAGCAAAACTAATAAATTTTTAACAGATTTCACTAAAAAGTAAAGCGCATAGAATACTAACGCAGTTACTCATACAGTAAATAACTAATCCTCGCGTGAATAGGGCGATATTTCAGGGCTCGAAAAAACTCAGAAATTTTACCCGTCACCAAGGACGGCTTGTCCAACAATGTACCCGTCCTCCTTTGAAACTAACCCGTAGCTTCTAAATAAACAAAAATATAATTTTCTCTTATTTACTGCAATTTTTTACATAAATTGCACAATGAATTAGTAGTTACTAGGATTACAAATACTATAGGATAACATTATACGGTAATAAAAGAGATACTAGGTTACTAATAATAAAACCTAGTATTTCTTTAATGAAATAATTTATTTCTTTAATAAAATAATTTAAATAACAAAGATCAAGTTATCTGTCAATTATCATGTCATTTATCCGATGGTACTGCGTTTTTTAAATGAATCAAATGCGACGTTTGCCAGTTCCACAATCAAGCCAATGATTTACAGAGGTTTCTGCACAGAAATCTGAAAGAGGTTTTTCATTTAGGTAGATGTTCATAATTGTGGTTGACGCTTCTTGTTTAAGACCAGTACGTAATGTGTTTTTTTGCAAGTTCATTGCTGAAAAACCCCTTTCAACCGCTGCAGTACACCCAGACAGAGAAAACATCCATTCCACCATGCGCAGTATGTTGCTGTATTTCGAGATTAGAGGGTCATTTTAGAAGTGAGGAGCTAGACTCTTGTAAGAGTTGGATTCGAGAAATTTGTTGTCCGCGGGGAATTTTTGACCGCCGAGGACGGGCGGTTTTTCGAGCCCTGCGATATTTACTCTCGCCACCAGCAATAGGGCGACTATTAGTCGCTACCCGATCGCCACTTTTTCGTCGAAAATGCACAGAAACACATGTCATTATTCATTATTTTTTGATAAATGCGAAATTATTATGAATATTTTATGACATTCTAAAAATTACTTTATTACATTAATTTCTTAATTTTTTTCTTCATTCAGAAATGAAACTTGTAATGTATATCATATTTAGAGACATTCCTCAAAAGAAAAGCCTTACGTTATTAATATCAATACTTTTTTTAAAGCTTATAAAAATTTTCAATTTTTGAAAAAGTGACCTCTGTTGAAAAAGGCTATAACTAGCCAGTGGCCAGGAGGAAAAATTCCTAAATATACTCACAAACAATAACTTAATTTAATTTTTCACAGATGATAAAATCATTGTTTTAGGCATTTCCTTAAAACAATTTCTCGCTTATTAATTTATAATATGCTATGCTTTTAACACATTTAGGAAAATTTCCGATTAATACATTATTTCTAGTCTGACAATTCTAGCGACTTCTGCGTGAAGTGAAAAATGGAAGCTTTTCTCGCCCAATGAAGTGCCCAATAGTTTACTACCAGCAGGAGAAAAAAATTAAGAGAAAGAATTTCTGCGACTTCGTGGTTAAATCCCACGATTTTTCTTTTGGAACTTCTAAGTGACAACCCTATTGGGCATAGCTAGTCCCACCACATTTTTTTCCCTCTTCCTATCCGTTAACCCGTTCCTGCAAATGATTTCACCTCCCTTGATTGATTAACTGAACTATTAAGTTTGTCTGGAGAATCGAGATTCGGATTTTTCCTCCATCCTTTTCACTTAAGCCTTTTCTATCCTATCTCGTTTTATTTTCCCCATCCTAGAAGGGAATATAAAGATTAAAAGATCAAGACTATGAGTTTCGTGGGGAAAAGAGGGATTTTCGTAAGAGGATACGTCTTCCCAGGAAAAAAAGTTAAGAAAAAATTTTTGCCAACTTCACACTTATCCAAGAAAAATTCTAAAGAATCAAATCCTTCTAATAGTATTATAATGAATCTTGATTAATGACCTACATAGCAGAGAATAATTAAGCAAACTATTCCAACAATTAGAAGTAATTACAGATGGAAATTATGAGCTATTCTACTATTAATTATAACTGAAGGTTATGGTTAAGTTATTGCACAAATAATTAATATGAAGTATAAATTATATTCCTAAATCGAGCATGATCTTTATTGTTTTGTTTCCCGTTCAATTATTTATTAATAAAAAAAAATTTATGAATCCAGTTGCGATCCTAATTAAGTGTCATTCACAAGTTTTGTTTTTATTCTTTTTAAATTTAAGCAAAATTTACTTCTGTAACAATCTGTGAAGTCTTTAGCAGAAGTTATTTCTCTTCCAACGTAAAAAAACATCGAGCATAAATTATTGTCTGTAACAGATTCTGTCTTTTAAGAGTGTAATGTGCTTCACTTTCTGTGAATAAATATAGAATAGAACATAAGTTATTGTCTTTTATAGAGTCTGTTTAATCTGTATAGGAAATTATCTTCATTTAAAAATTTGGATGGCGCTTAACTAGTTTTCAAATTAAACATTTCTTATTAATTTTTTTTAAATTAAATAATAAATAGGAGGGAACTTTTATTATAAAAAGAAAAGCACTAAATAAGGAAGTAACAGGAACTTTTCTAGAACGAACCCTGGTTAAGCTTATCCCTTTTAGGGAAAATTTATTTTTTAAGTTTTTCGAGTTGGCGAAATCTTTTTTGATGTCGACGATGCTTTTAGGGTCTGAGTCTTATCCAAATAACAATAAAACGACGAGCAGTTAATCATAAGACAGTTCAAAGCAAATTAACCAAGTTATGGTAGCAATTATTACAACTTTGTGAAAATTGGATGCAAGTCTTTCAACAAAAAATAACCACCTTTTAAGTTCTTTTAAAGCACTAAAAGAATATTTTTAAGCACTATATACAGCTAAATAATTTTCAAAGACTTTACATAATCACGATAAAATAACTAGTTTCTGATATAGAACTCTTTCCTTGATTATATTAGCCACCATAAAAAAAAAGATCGAGAGATTTTTCGGTTTGATTTCAGAAGATGGAAAATGAAGCCTGGAATGGATATCTCTAAATATGATAAACATTACAAGTTTCATTTCTGAATGAAGAAAAAAAATTAAGAAATTAATGTAATAAAGTAATTTTTAGAATGTTATAAAATATTCATAATAATTTCACATTTATCAAAAAATAATGAATAATGAAATGTGTTTCTGTGCATTTTCGACGAAAAAGTGGCGATCTGGTAGCGACTAATAGTCGCCCTATTGCCGGAGGCGAGAGTAAATATATTACCCTATTCACGCGAGGATTAGTTATTTACTGTATGAGTAACTTAGTATTCGATGTGCTTTATTTTTTAGTGAAATCTGTTAAAAATTTATTAGTTTTGCTTTGTATAAGTGTACTGTTGAGTATAAGTGTACTGTGCACGTACTGTATAAATTTTTTAGAAATATCTCTCGAATATTTAATTGGTTATAGTTACTACTTTAGCTTTGTATGACCTGAAAATATTTAGTTAAATCTGTTTAAAAAAATAAATAGATTATTGACTGAGAGAGCATTAGTTACTACATTAGTTAAATAGTATTGTGTCTGGGGCATAAATTACTACTTTAGCAAGTTAATAGAGTATCTGTGAGCATTAGTTACTACTTTAGTTACTATATTAATCACTATGTCAGTTATTTATGTGCTGTTAAACTTTTAGTCAAATCTCTTGAAAGTTGAAAAAGTTATAAATCTGCTAAAATTAGTTAGGGAAAAAGGGGACTAGTGTGGACATGGAACTAGAGTAGACAACTTGAATAACTTTTTTATTTATTGGTCAAACTTCGTCTGAGAGATATCGTAGATTGGCAACTTTGATGTATACTTCCATGTTCCATGCATAATCACGCTCTAAATTCTTAAATACAGTAGGAAACCGATTATCTGGAACGATCGGGACCATCGCTATTCCGGATAACTGATTTTTCCGGTTTTCTGAATCGCTACAAAAAGCCGTTCTTTTTATTGTTTAAACCCAACTAAAAAAAACAAAAACAAATTCGAAAATAATCCTAAAACGAAGAAAAAACGAAGTAATACACTAATGATTATTTCCACAATGATGGTAAGGTAAACATCTATCAAAATAGAAAGAAAAATCCTAAAATCTTATGAGGAAAAAAAATTTTTTTTTTGAAAATGGTGATAAAATGTATCGAATTTCATTCCGGTTTTTTGGTTTTCCGGTTTTCTGATTTCCGGATAACGGGTTCTGTACTGTACAAATTAGTTAAAGGAGGTTTTTAAGAGGCAAAGGTAACCTTCGAATGATCTCTTTGCTCTTTTTTTTTACCATATTTTATTTTTATAAATTATACTTTTTTTCTTTATACATATTTAACTTTTGCTCTGTATAGTTTCAATTTATCAGCATTAGGCATAAGCAAACTGATATTTTCGTGGGGCTAGTATGGGCATATCTACACGGTCCCATTCAACTTTCAATGGAAGAAATATTAATTGGTTACAAATGTAACACATTTGATGTTATTTATTTCCTAAATTGGAATAATTTTGTTGTATGTACCTTTACAAATACTAGTTTCAGTCTCGAGTAGACAATTAAGCGTGAAAATTTTAAATTGAGCAATTTTTTAAAGGTTTTAAAAAAATTTAAAGATTTTGTCAATTTCTTAAAAGTATATAATTCCATATAGATGAACTAAGGAAAAAGAAAGTTCTTAATGTATATTTATTTTTTGAATTTGACTAAAACATAACATCAGCTATAGTTTGTCCAAAGCAAGAACTCCCCTAGCCTCTCGTCTGAACCCGTGGCTGTTACTATCGTAACGAGGGATTACTTTTTCAAGTAGGGATGTGAGATCATTATCTAGGACCAGTTTTGGTTTTGGTCGGAGAGAGAAAGGGAATATTTTTCTTCAGTCTAATGTGTTAGCCATAGAATGAAGAGAAGCTACCCTCTCTGAAATGCACTATTCTTGCTTCCATAGCAGCAGACGGCCTCAGACTTTGTGGCTGGGGGAGTTATTATCGTAGACAAAGTGTAACTGCCACGTCCTTTTCTCTTGCAAATTATTTACATTGCCCCAGTGTAGAAAATATCGCTAAACCATGCCCTTACAGAGTTTTCCATTCAGACCATTTCATGATCAAGTTAAAACTACGGTTATTAAAATTGATTCAATATAAAATTTGGGTTGTGTTTTCAAATAAATCAAATTGAAGAATGGTTCTCAAATGTATTGATTTGCTCTTGAAATGTTTTTCTTAATATAGTGAAATGCTCTAGTGCAAACTAGCATTTAATTAAAACATGCCAATATTTATACTCTAATAAGGCTTAGATTAAAATTAATTTCATTTTAACTTTGGGTATACCTTACTGATTTGTAATAAACAACTACATACTAAGTTATCAACTTTGTCTACACTAGCTTCATTACGGGCTAGTGAGGACCAATTTGAAACTTGATAGTGCGGTCAAAAACGCTTTTATTTAAAAAATATATATATTATTGAAAAACTAAACTACTTAGTAATTCCAGATATAAATCAGAATTCTGGTAAACGTCCAAAATATTGTTTAAAAACATACTTCACGAGTTGAAAATTGTATTAAATATGGTTTTGTGACAATTTTGCAAATAATGTCCAATGCCAGCGCTAGTCAATTAGTATCATGTCCGTAAGCATTAGTTATACATTATTAGTCTCTACATTAGTTATGTAGATAAGCTGTTTATTTATTATTCAAATATGCTTTAAGTTATACTTATTATTATAGTTTATGTAAGTATAGAGAAAAGCTCTAATTGTGTAAAAAAAAGCCATTGTTAAATGCTGTTCTTACTATATCCTCGATTAACCATAATCTTTCTCTTTGCATGGGGATATTTATTATTAATGGTACAGAAATCCTATTGAAAATGTCGCCATTTCTTTCATCATTTATCTCGCCGTCAGGGCGAAAAAGTGGCCAACCCCTTACCCTAGCCGATCGGATATCTCCAGAAGAATCCTGGATTGACCTTACGCTCCGGGGCCACCGGAATCAATTGAGGGGACGATGTATCAAAAAGCCTGGAAGTTGCCGATAGTAAAATTTCCGCCTTGTTGCTTCTTCCTGTCGGAGAGAAGGTTTTCCAACTCTATCTTCTGGCAAGAAAGTCGATGTTTTTTTTTCTTTTCTTTCTTTTTTTCTTTTTTGCTCCTGTTTGAAAACTGTCAGGTGTTATTTTCTCCGACTCTTCTTCACTTCGTTTTCCAATGTTATTCTAACCATTTAAATTTCCTGTTCTATTTCTGACACTTGTGTGTTTTTTCTTCTTTTTTTTGCTTACGTTATACGCTTTGCCTTTACTTTTCTGACTGAAAACGAATTTATTTTGTTAGTTGCTCATCGGTTGCTCTTTTTCTAATAAAACTAGCAATATTCAATAATGTATAAGCAATAAAGTAAGTAATAGAGGCAATAAAGTATATATAAACAACTATAACAGGGTGCGTAGCGTTTTTAAAAAGTGCTTAAAGGTGCTTATTTTGGATTTTTTTAAAAGCCCTTATAGGTACTTTTTTGATTTGGTGTTTTTAAAAAGTGCTTAATTTTCCCTCTTTCAAAATAAGATTTTTCCTTTACTATGTTGATTTTCACTTATTATGCAAAAAGACTCAATTCACATTGTTCTATTCAACGTTTTCACAATTAATTCAAGCCCAATCTATTTCGGCGTATTGTCAGAACACAGCGTATGAAAACGCCATTCGTTTTACATGATTTAAAATTTCATGATTTTTGACAATTGTCAAAAACAATGGCAAAAGTTTCTTTAACATGACGGTTAAAACAAGATAAAACCGTCAATTGTCAAAAACTTTCCAACCCTGCCTAAAAGTGCTTAAAAGTATTTTTTGAGTGCTTAAAAGGTGCTTATTTTTTGTTGAATAATTTGGCTACGCACCCTGTATAAGCAGTTATCAAGGCACTGTTATAAAGTCATTGAATACATTATTTGTTTTAAACATATCTTCAAAAATATAATAATCAGATATATAATAATAATATCATTGATGAGCTTTATTCTCGGCATGCTCAAAATGCGCCTCTAAGAAAATGAACACAGCTCAAAATGCGCTTAAAAGAAAATGGATACAGCTCGAAATCCGCGTTTAAGAAAATGGATACAGCTGGTATTTCGCTTTTTCAGTCTTTCCGATGAGATGTCTGAAATTTACATCTTTAATCCATATCAGTCATCTGAATTACCGAAGACCAGGACTTGGCTCCGCAATTATTATACTTAACTGAGTTTTTTTTTTTTTAAATTTATTTTAAGAACGGAAAAGTAAGTAACAAATTTCTCGTTTAGTTGTTAAATTCGGGTTAAGCACTAAAAATGCTCGTTTTTTACTTTGTCCATTTTCTTAAACACGCTTTTCTAGCTGTGTTCAGAATAAAAAGCGCAGCGACTATTTATTTCTAAAAATTTTTCAGAAATATAATTAAAATATGTTCATGAGATTTTTCCCTGCTCGCCATTTCCAACGCTTTTGGCCTTGTTTCTTAATACAACAAATCGTATCGTTCTTTAAAAAAAAAATTTCAAATATTCGTTACTCCGGCAGCCACAGAAAGTCCTATCATGGACTCAAAAGGTCCAGAGGGCTACTAGCTCAGGTTCCACCCATGTCATCCGATCGGATTAAAGGTCCTTGGCGTGCCTTCGGAAATGTTTCCATTCATTTGGTAACAGGGTATCGGAAAATAGGGTTTTCAAAACTGTAGTTTTTATTGCCACACATTTCGTAAAATATACAAAACTGAGAACTAACTGTAACCAAATAAATGGGTTTTATGCCATGCTCTAAGGTATCATTATAAAATTGCGAAATTTTATTACATTTGCTAACTTTCATGACATTATAAAACCATATTTTATTGCTAATTTTACCAAAATCATTATCAAAGCGCTTCGGTAAAAATTACAGAGCTATTTCCTGTTCCCACAGAGCCAAAAACACGATAAATTTTACCATATTCCAGTATTTTTGACAATACTTTTTTATTCCGTACATTTGTGATCACTCCCCCTAGTTAAAAGAATTATGAGCTGTAAATAAACTTAGTAAGAAGTTTTTATTTCCTGCTTAGCTTCAGAGTAAAAGGTTAACAGAATGCAAAAATCCATATTAATTAATAAAATTTAAAAACAAGTTGTCGTTTCAGTCGTAATTGCTCAACTACTATCAATCAATCTTTGAGAGTTTCTTTGTCAGTATTTGAAAATCAGTTCTGAGAAATAATTATTATTTTATTTTATTTAAAACATGCTGATATACTAATAAAATTCAAGAAAAAAATGTTAAGAACCGAAATCTAAAATACCCCAATGAGGTGGTGCACCATCTTGTTGAAAAAAGACATGTAGCTGAAGCTGTTCTAGTTGTGGAAATACGAAGGTATCATCGAATATATATGTGGGTATCATCGCTCGTAGTTCTTTGAATGACCATTTTCCAGGAAGATGAATTGGGCGAGGAGGTCCAATTCCTTGGCCACCCAGATCACCTGATATAACGCCGCCGGACTTTTTTCGTTGGGGATTTGTAAAGAACAATGTTTACAGGAGGATCGTGTCGAACATTGATGACTTAAAAGCCAGAATTACAACCGCGAAAGCCTCTGTGGATGCCCACATGCTTGCCGCTACCTGGCGTGAAATTGACTATCGACTTGATATTCTCCGTGCGACGAAGGGGGCACACATGGAAGTTCATTGACAAGGGTTATGAAATGTTTTGGGTCTATCTAACCATGTAATTAATTTTAATCTATCTTTATTATTTTATGAGTTATTAAACATCAAAATGGGTCCGGGACTTTATAAACATCCTGTATATTTCATACGCGACAGTCATTAATACAATTATTATCGATTTTCCGCGTGCCTTAAAAGAAAAATTTTAACAATTGTAGTCATAATTTATATAGTAAAAATTTAAACTTTTATAAAAAGGGTAGGGCCATGGTAGTCCAGTCTGACTGCCCCCCCCCCCAAACCGGAGTCCGATTCTCGACTCCTCTAAGACCCACCGACTACATGCGATATACGTTCCATGTTCGGTCGCTGAGTAGTATCATGTGTACAAAGATCTGGAGAAAATTTTCTTCCCCTTCAGATCTATGTTTAAATTGAGGAAAGTGGCCTCACAAATGAGATCCCCTCTGCAGAGGATCAAAATTGTGATGGCATGTCTTCGGATGATTCTCAGGTATGTTTCTTAAACCGTGGCCAATAGCCTATTAAAATATCTACAAAAAATTGTTAGAGAGAGTTGACTCCTTTTTACCTATAAATTTAGTGCATAAGATTTATGCGAGATGAAATTCACAGTAACTATGCATTCTTCTTCTTTCCATCTCTACAGTCCATTGTAGGCCATAGATTTCCACCGCATCTTCTCTCTCTCTCAATTTTTCTCCAGTTCTTGATTTTTTATAACCCTAAGAACTCTTTACCTGATCTACTTATCTAAAATTTGAACTACCTATGTTTTTGTCATTTTAGAGATATAAATGTCTTGTCTTGGAAAAATAATGTGTAGTAGTCACAAATGTTTCAAAATATTGTTTGCAAATTTTTTTCGTCGTGTTTAGAGTCAGGATGGTACAGGTGATATCGCGGTAATAACTGGTCAATTTGTATATATTCCTTTCAACTCATGTCGATTTTCCTATTCACTAAAATTTTCCATTATAGATCATAGAATAAAATTTTTACTGTTGGGCTAACAACGGGAATTTTCCGAGTTTTTTTATCTCCGTGTGATGCAAGTGTGGTTAGTTTCTTCAAAAAGTGATCCAGGACGACTAATTTTTCACAATTATAGTTCAGGAGTTCTGTATTTTGGGTTGGGCTCAAAATTATGAGACTTCCTCTTCGTAAATCCGATATGGATCTGCTCTTTATTATCGGTAATGCAACAAATTAAAATTCCATGCAATAAATTTTTTTTAATTCCCATTGGAATTATCTAGAATTTTTGTGTTATGGAATTTTCATACCATATTAAAACTCTTTTTCATGGAAATTCTGTCAAACCAAAAGAAAATCAAACAAAATGAAATAAAAAGATTAGTTGAAAATAATTTTCTTACCAAACGAACATTACATAATTATTTTTAACTTTCCTAGACTAGCATTTTAAATACTGTATGAATTTAACTATGTGGGTATTTTTTGTTTTTAAATTTTCCCATCTAACATCAAATAACCCATTAAACTCTTTAATTGGACAGTTTTTAATGCTTAAAAAAAACTATTTCCATGAAAAAAATTTCCAGCTTTTTATTTTTAAATTTTTTTTTTATATCTAAACCAGTTGAACAATCATAATAAGCCTTTTTTTTCTCCTTTTAATGAACTAAGAATATTATGTTCTAGCTTTTGAAAAAAAAAAGAAGATATTTTTTAACTCCTTTGTTCAAAAAATACTTTCGCTTTTCTTATATAAAAAAGAGAAAAAAAGATAATTCCAAGAAATTTTTCACGTCCATTTTACTAAAAATAGAAATTTTATTTGTGTGAAATCTTGAAGAAGGGAAAATACCTTAAGTCGCTTTTAATTGTTTTATTTTATTTTGCTTTTCTTAATATCAAATTAATCTTTTTCAGTTTAGTTTTTCACCTCAGTGACGCTGTAAGAAAAGTTTACTTTTTGCTCGTCAAATTTCTTTTGTAGTTGGCGTCTGCAACTTTTCGAATAACTTCTTTCAATATTTCACTTTAAAATAGTTTTGGCTATCTCCTAATTTATTTTTGTTTACTTTATGTTTCAAAATTAATGTCTTTCTTTTGTGCATGTAAACTGAGTTTGAATTAGTTTAGCAAAGTTTTTGTTCTAAAACTTCTAAAATATCTATTTTATAAAACATAATAATTTTGTTTATCATCGTGATTGCTTTGAATTTCACGTTTTCTTTTGTAGGAATATCGCTTGATAATAATACGAATGATAAATTCAAGCATTAAATATTTTACAAATATTCCTGTACTGAATACATTTAATAATACATTATTAATAACTTAAAAACGGTTTATTGTTACTTGTGTCAACAGGGAAAATAATTATAAATGCTAATATAATATGAATTTAATATCTGAAAGTTATATGGGATCTTCTAATTTTTTATTCTAAATCTATTAAAAAGTTTTAATGAAATAACACTCTTATTTGCACACAAATATGGTCTGTGGTCGAAAAGTTTAAAATTCCTCTATATTAATTAAAATGATAATTTATATAGTTTCTTCTATTTAAAGGAGTTCTTTTTTTTCTTCTTTATGGGGGTGGGATGAAACAAAATTTATTTTAGTCTTTCAATATTAAAAATGAATTTCCTCTAGAAAAAAATATTTCGAAAAATAAATTACAATTTATTAACTCCAAGACTAATTTGATACTTAAAAAAAAGATAAGATTTTTTGACATTAGATTTCGTGGCTGCAAGAAAAAAAAAAACTGTCAGTATACCATTAGTTTCTTCAAAACTAATTCGAAATTTAAAAATTGTGAGGCGTTAATGCTTATTTTCAAACAAAAGAGTGCGGCGCATTAGAAATCATATTTTTTCTGCTAAAAGCGTTAAAAAAAAGTCATAATTCTTCTGCTTATAATTAGGCAAGTTAAAAGGAAACCTACAACTTTGACATAAAACAACTCAAACACTAATGACCGCATCAATAACAATTTCATATTCGAATGTTCCTTAAACAATTCTCTAAAAATATATTTTTTTCTTACAATAACTTTTGCCTTAAAAGGGTGAGGCGCGCACGATCAATATAAAGAAAGAAAATATTGCAAAATATTTATATAAAATTTTTTTTTCGGTTACAGAACTTTAGTAACTTTACAGAACTAAGGAATTGTAATGCATTTGTTACAGATTTTGCGGATACTTTTACATTTATATTGTAATACAACTATTTTACTTGAATAAAATTAAATTCATTTTTTTTTTGTAGTTCAAAAAACTGAACACCAACAATTGAATTTTGCTTTTAGCGAACTTTTATTTAAACTGTTTGGTTTGTCAAAATTAGAACAAAAAGAGTCATTAAAAAACGAATCTACTTCTTAAAATGCCAAATTCTTAGTTATTGAAAACAATAAATTACTTCTTTTCGAGTCATATGTACTGTTATGGAAAGAATAAGAACTGTTATCTTTTTGAACTCTACTTATTATTCAAGATTTTTTTCCAAAAGAAACAAACTTCTATTGTTAAAGACTAACCTAGATTAAATTTCTAATTTTTTTAATATTTTATTTTGAACTAGCCTTTTCCTGTTCATTGATGCACCTTGTTATTTGGCTTCCAATTAAGATTCCTGTAGACTTCGAAAAATAAGGCGATATCCTCACAATGCAACTTTAAATAGAAAGTATTGGAATCCGATAGTTACGTGAAGTAGAAATGAGTGAAGGGGTCGAACATTTTCATTTTTGTTCCATCCCCCCCCCACATCGTTATTTTCAATCACATGCGCAAAAATACTACTTCAGTAATTTTTTTAGCTATTCGAAATGAAAACTTGATAAATAACTTTTTTTGTTTGCATGTGTTTTTATCGTTTGCTTATATTTTTTTTATCGTTTGCTTTTCATTTTTCAAAAATATTCTTTGTCACTAAGTAAAAAAAAAAGTTCTTTTATTTTAACCTTTTTTTAGAAAATGTATCACACACTTTAAAAAATAATGTTATTTTATCTAAACTTTTCTCTTTCCCTTCTTTTTTCATTAATTTCAAGTTTACGTTGGCAAGTTTTTCTTTCAAACGACTTTTTAAAACGAAACGGACGACGAAAGTAAATTTTTTTTTCCTTTTAGTTATTCGATCTTGTTAATTTAAAAAAAAAAATCTAACTAACCGAACGTGATATTTTCATTATTTTTAAGTGAATATATGACAAAAGGTGTGCATAGTTTTCAAATTTTTTTAAAAAGTTTTTCCGCTATAATCCGAATAAAAAAAAAGAAGCTTACAATTACCAGATAAAGAGCAATAATTTAAATTCAAGTATCAATAAAAAATGAATTTTTGCTTATTGTCAACTTTTTTGTATATAGCCACATATATGGGTGTATTATTTGAAGATATTGTGCTTGTCAACATTAAATTAATTTCTTGCCGAACTTTTTTTGATATCAAATTTTTTAATGGAAACTTAATTGTAAAAGCATTTTTTAAGCTCTCGGTTTAAAACAAAAATTATAAATTTTAATTATACGTGTGACACTCCAAAATATTCTAATAAGAGCTAAAAAAAAGTGAAACATTAATAGAGTTAAAATTATTTTCCATTTAAACTGTTTCTGTTTTCTTATAAAATATTTAATAACTTCTGCCGAGGTTTTGTAAAAGAAAATAATTATCAAATTTCTTTTTACCGCTTTATTAATATTTTTAAAAATAAAAGAAGGAAATGAATTACTAAAAATTGTTACTGAATCTAAAGAAATCATTTGTTTTTTGTTAAAAAAATTAATAGTTGATAAGTTCTTTTGAAAAATAAATTTTACACTCTCATTCCCATTAAGTGATTAGAAAAAAAGAGCAAGTAATTCTAGCTAAAAAAAGTAAATCAAAATGTGTAAATTTTGACAATATTTTTGTCTTAACTAAAACTATTTTTCAACTATATTTTGAAGGAAAAAATAGTATAATAATCAACTGAATAAGTAACTTATACTAGCTCAATGAAATTTTCAAAATCAAACACATAGTGTTATTTTGTTTCATGTTTAAGTTAATTTTCTATCAGTATATTTAAAACTTTTTTTGTTACAAAAAAGAAGAAATAATCATGTTATTAAAAATAATATTGATGAATATTAAAAAGACTATTCTCTTCGGGAAGGAAAATAAATAATAATGCTGAAACGTTTCTCTGAAAAATAAGTGTGAGAAAAATGTATTTCAATAAAACAGAATAATAGTATAATGAATAATTTACTAAAATGAATAATTAAGGTGTTAGCGCTTTAAAATAGGCACCCATTTTCAAGACTTGCCAGACGTAAATGAGAAGAAACAAAATTGATTTGAATTAAACGTAAAGCTGCAATAATTGAGGATCTTATACAAGCTGAAAGGAAAATTATTTTTCAACAATACATTTAAGATATTTTTTTTCTTAAAAAATGACAAATAATTGACTTGTTAAAAAAAATGGTGCATCTAATTCTTTTTTTTTTTTTTTTTTTTTTTTGAAAAATAAAAGTTTTTAAGTTTCTGTAAGAAATAAGTTTGGAAAATACATTCCAATAAAATGGCATATTACTAAAAGGAATGATAAGATGGAATAATTTATACTAGTTAAAAATTATTCAACGAACTTTAACAAGTGCAACTGATTTTAAATTAAATTCATTTTCAACAAAAACAATATTTTTTGTTGAAAAAGTTTTTTTTTAAAAGAAAAAAGAGTAATTAAAAAAATTTGGTGAATTTATAAGATTTATATGGAGAACACTATCATAAAATTGGAGAATAATATCATAAAAGTTTCGCTAGCGAAATAAATTTGGAAAATATTTTCTAGCAAAATGAAATAGTGAGTGAATAAATGGAATAATTTAAAACTATCTACTTCGGGATTTGATTTTCCACTCTGCGAAATGAAAGTCAATTTTCTCTTCATTTTCTGAAAACTTGCTTTTGAGGCGGATGAAACGGAGTTTGGCGAGATTCCAAGGAAGACTTGAAAACATTTTAGATGGATAAATGTTTGTTATAATACATGTTTTACGTGAAAACTATATCAAACAGGAAAAAAAAAGGAAGAAAAAAATATTTGTTTGGATGAACTTGAAATTGTGTTGAATTCATTTGAAATTCTTACACGTTTTCCTTATGGAATTTAAATTTGATGTTATTTCGTGAAACGAAGGAAATTATATCGTTTTTTATTGCATTGCAAATTTTGATTAGATTTAAATTACTGATGAAATGTTCAGAAAATGAGTTTTCTGAGTTTAAATTGTTTTTGGAAATTAAGATTTTGTTCTTTGTTATAAAGCATATTTTTAACTTTAGAAATAATTAAATTGTTTAGGTTGAAAATATTTTTAAGGATTAGTTTTTGTCGTTTTCATTCATTCTATAATATTTTGTTAGTTTTACTTGTTTTATGTGGCAAATTATGATCAAGTAGGAAAAAAATGACGAAAAAACTATTTATTTTGATGAATTTGAAATTGTTGAAATCATTTGAAAATCTTAATTCGTTTTCTTTTTTGAATTTAATTTGATGTTATTTAATAAAGGTAAGGAAATTATATCGTTTTTTTTTATTGTATTGCAAGTTTAGATTGCGTTTTGAAAGCAAATGGAATGATAGAAAAATAAATTTTCTAAACTTTTTTTTTGAAAGTAAGATTTTGTGATTTTATAAACATACTTCATATTTTAGGTTACGAAGTAATTTTTATTTATTCTATAAAATCAATTTTCTATTTCTTTAGTTTTCCTTGTTTTATTTGCTAATTATCATCAAGGAGGGAGAAAATGGCGAAAAAACTATTTACTTAGATGAATTTCAGACAGTTGAAATTATTTAAAAATTCTACATGTTTTCTTTTTTGGAATTTAAATTTGATGTTATTTAATAGAGATCGTTTTTTATTGCGCTGCAGATTTAGATTGCGTTTGTAAGACAAATGAAATGAAAGAAAAATAAATTTTTTAAACTTTTTTTAGGGAGTAAGATTTTGTGATTTTATCAAACATACCTGATACTTTTTGGATCAGAAATAATTTTTAATTCATTCTATAAAATCAATTTTTTATTTCGTTAGTTTTACTTGGCTTATATGTTAATTGTCATCAAGTAGGAAAGAAATGACGAAAAAACTATTCGTTTAGAATTTAAATGAATTTGAGATTATCGAAATCATTTAAAAATATTACACGTTTTCTTTTCTGGATTTAAATTTAGTATTATTTCATGCATGTAAGAAAATTATGTCGTATTTTTATGACATTTCAAATTTAGATTGCGTTTAGAAGACATATGAAATGATAAAAGAATAAATTTTCCGAAGCGTTTTTTAGCAATTAAGTTTTTGTAAATTTATCAAACACGTTTCTTATTTATAGGTTTAGAAATAATTCAATTGTTTAAGTTGAAAATATTTTTTAGTTTTATGAGTAGTTTTCGTCTTTATTCATTGTGTAAAAGCTGTTAATGAAAAGCATTGTAAAATGACGAATTCTGTATTTCCCCAAAGCAAGCATGGTTAGCAATACTTTTCCCGGAAATTATGACTCTAATAATGGGTTATTATGACTCTGTATTTCCTCTAAGCAAACATAATTGGCAATACCTTTCCCGGAAATTATGACTCTAGTAATGGGTTATTATGACTCTGTATTTCCTCTAAGCAAACATAATTGGCAATACCTTTCACGCAAATTAGGACTCTAGTAATGGGTTATTATGATTCTGTATTTCCTCTAAGCAAACGTAATTGGCAATACCTTTCCGGGAAATTGTGACTCTAGTTATAAAAAATTTTGTTGAAATCGTTTTGTGAGTACTCAAGTTACTTTTTTAATTTAAGTTTGCAATGTTTGGGACTTCTCATCACAAGGAATAATCCTAATGTAGTATTTTTTTTCCTTCATAAAATATTCTCAAAATACAACTCATTATTTGAAAAGTCACGAGTGTTATTAATTTACGATAGGCTTAGATGCTGATCAACAAGTTTAAATTCAGAAGAAGAAAAAAGAAAGATGAAAGGAAAGATGCCATGTAGTCCGTATATAAACTGTAACTTGACATTTATCTATTGGCGTTAGTGCTTTTCATGCAAATCTTGGACTCATGCTCAATTTTTCTTCTGATATGATAATAAAGCAAGAGGTGAACCCTTTTACCACACTTAATGGTTAAGAAAGACGAAAATTAAAATTTTTTTTAGGGAGAGGGAATATTTTGTCATATTTAAAAAGAATATGAACTCGTTTCAATTTCTTTTTATTATTATTTATAAACATAAAAGGTGAAAGTATTATTTTAGAAAATTTCATGTTCCTAAACCATTTACTGAGTTTTGAAAAAAGCATTTGAAGATGAAGTTCGTCATCTTTACTTATTTATTTCTTTAGCACTAATTTTTATAAGTAAAAAAAATCATTAAAACGTCATTTTTATGTGTGAAAAAAATCATTAATTTCTGGTAAACCGTAACCATATGTACGAAAAAAATTACCAAATGAATGGTTTAAACACTGTATATTTTAGACTTTATTACCATTGTTAAGGATTTTTTTTTATTTGAAATGTTATTACTGTGCAATACAGTAATTTTACTAGAATTTTTTCTCCGTGTAACTTTTAATTATTATAAGAATTATCAAAAATTCTTTTCTTAAAGTTTTGATCCGTGCTAGATTTTTCAATCATCTTCAATTCGAAGTTTCTTGTATCTTTTATGTACTTTTTTAATATTTATTTAAGTCCATGTCGGCAGAGACTTGTCAATTCTAAATTAAAATCATTACATAATTTTTTTCTAAATTGTTTAAACTCATCTGCGAACAAATTAAAAAAAGGTTTTCTATGATATTCCGTGTATCTTTGGTAATTCTAGAAGGGACAAAAAACGTGCTCACTTTAAAAAGAAAGGAAAACTTACTTTAAAAACAACCTTTTAGCTTGATCAGAATTATTTAAGAATAAATTTTTATTTATTGGTTTTAGTATAGTAAATAAAAAGATTATCTTAAAATATTTTTACTATAAAGATTAACTTTTCTCCCGCTTTTGAAAACAAAAATAGTGATTATAGTATGAAAAGGTATTTAACAAAATTTTTATCCGTGCAAGTTTTTCTTTACTTAATCTTTATTCATCATGCTTTTTTGAGATGTATTATATCTTGTATAATTTTTTTTTGAACTTTAGATTTGGTTCGTTTAATGTTTTTAGAGTTTTTTTTAATGGCAGGACTTAATTTAATTAACAAATGAACGCTTCTCTTCTCAAATCGTTTAACTACAATTTTTAATTCTTAACTTTTCATTTCCACTTCTTAAAACCTGAAATTTAACTTTAAAGTACCTTGATTCCTTTTAACTGTTTATTTCAAATCAGATTTCTCAAATTTTAATTTTTAGAACTACTAAATGATAAAAATTCTTTAGCCCTTGAATAAGAATTAATTTAAGCCTTTGAACAGTAAAAAAAATTAATATCTAATAAATTATAAATAAATGTAAATAATTATCATTTATATGAGGCATTCGTATACAACTTGTCTCACCGCAATTTTCAATAATTAGTAAGTAAATAAAAGATACAATGTTTTATACAGTGTTTAATTAAATGATTACATTAAATCAGACGTTATTTTATTATTTTTTCGAATTATTGCTGATGTTTTTTATGTGAAATTAATCGATTTGGAAACTGAAAGTGAAGCATTCAAATGCAAGTTGTGTAAATGCAATTTTCATTAATCAACAAATAAATAAAATAACCTTTTCGGCATTCTTTGATGCACCGTATATTTTTTCGTATTTTTTTTCTTTCAGATAGTTAAATAAATATTTTTTTCCCGTAACACTAAGGAATTCCTTTAGAATAGTCAGTACTTTCTAATCATGAATTTTTTGTATTCTCAAAATAATGTAAAAGAAGAAAACAAAATTGCTATTTTATATAAAATTATGATTTGTTCACGATTTCTCCATGCTTCGTTTTTATTCGCCACGTTTTCGGAAATTTTCCCTATTTCTTTAACATTTATTTTTTGAATTTATATTTAGTTCATTTTATGTTATCTGAAAAGCCTCACCGGCAACACATGCTTTAAGAGATCAGTATATACAACTTGTCTAAACAATTTTCAATCACCAATAATAAATATAAACGAGAGAATCTTTTGCTCAGATAGTTTTCTTATTAAAAAGGAAACTTCCAAAAAACTATTTTTTCCTCAGCCTCACGTTTGGACGACCCTTAGGCTACAGCAGCAGTGTTTTCTAAGCCAATCATATCTTTCATAAACTCAGAAAATCGTGTTAAAATTTGTTTCCAAAGGAAAAGAAGAAAAAAAATCTTTCATAATAAATAAAGAAAATACCATAAATAGAAACATTTAGTATCAAGAATTATTTATAAAATTTTGATCTGTACAAGATTTTTCCTATCGTCTATGCGTCATTTTTATTCCCTATATTTTTAGAAAATTCCCTTATCTTTTCTGTATTTTTTCCCCTTTTGTATAAAAGGCTATTTTCTATATATATATAAAAAAAGATTTTTTTCTTAACTCCTTATAAATTGAAAGGATGGGACTAAAAAATCAGATCTTTGCCATTTGTCTGGAATTCTTGTCAATCTGAGACCCAGGAGTCATTTATCAAAAGTTTTTTTCTCCTAGTTTCTGAAGATTTATTTGATGTTGGCAGCGACACCAAAATATTTTTTTGGAGACATCGATGGTGCAGGAAGGGGAAAATAGCATTTTTTTTTCAACGCAATTTCTTTCTGAAAGAAAACAAATGCTTCTATTTTGACTTGTGGTATCGAAAATTCTTTTATGTGATATTAAGTACAATTTATTACTATTTGTTTTATAAAGAATGTTTCGGAAAATGTTTCCTATATAAGTGTAAGTTTAGTTACAAATAATGCATTTTAAAAATAAAAACTAAAATTGTGTTCTACAATTTTGATTAAAAACACTTACGTTTTGCAGTGTTTTGTATATCTTATAAAATGTTTCAGTAGAATCGGAAAATTGCAAATAATGTGTTTTTAATTTTTGGATTTTTAGATTTGTGTGCGTTAAATACAACTGAAAATTTGGTTAAACTCGGGAATTGTACCAGCGGTAGGGCAAAGGGTATATACCCTCTCTATGGGTGATAAAAGCCCCCTATAAAAGAAAATAATTTAATTAGCATTTTAAAAGAAGCGCGATTTAATTTTTGAAAAATTAAAAAAGGTATACATTTATATAAGTTGTTCTGTAAAGAATGTGCGCGTGTAATTTTTAAAAATTCTTGTCAAAAATAAAGTAAAGAGTATAATTTTTTTTTTTTTTTTTTTTTTTTTTTTTGCTTAAGCTAATTAAAGTGAAGAAAAAAAAACCTAACAGAATACCTAGAATCGAGGAAGATGTGATTAGAAAACCAAAACTTGTTTGATTGCTGGAGGAAAGTTAAAGAAAGACGCCTTAAGTCGAGAAATGTCAAGTTTCGTCAGACAATCAAACTAGTTTTGTTCTCTTTCTATACAGCCTTCCTCGCTAGAGATTCGTTAGATTTTAATAGCGTTTTTGTTTCTTATTCGCTTAAATATTAATTTGCAATACCTAATATGCATATTTTTTTACTTATTTTTTGACAAATATTTTTAAGATATTAATTAAAGTTACCACTGTGAATATTTGAAGTTCTTTTTAAATGCCCCATCGGGGAGTTTTAAAATAAAGGTTTTTAGTAATAAAACTTTCGGCCTAATGTCTGTTTACCCTTTGTTTTAAAAATCATTTTCAATCAGATGTAAATAAATATTTATACCAAGTGTAAATAAATGTGTATGTAAATAAATATTCATGTAATTAATGTAAATAAATATTTATACGTATTCATTACATGATTATATAATTTATACTTATTAATATAAACTTAAGAAAATAAATATTTATGTATATAAAATATACACTATATATTTTTACTGTTGTTATTTCTTTAAAAAACAATAAATTGATTTCGAGATATTTTACTAGAAAGAAAAAAAAACTAAATTACGACTCTAACAAAATGTTTGATCCATTTACACTCAGAAATATTCTCCACGCTCTTTTGGGAGTATCACGACAAAAACGCATTATTTCGACACAGAAATACCTTTTTTTACCCCTCACACATTCGAACTCATCAACCTTTGTTTTATTTATTTCAAATATATGCCGAGTGCAGAAAGTGCTGTGGGTGTTTTTATAGAGTCGCAAGTCTCCTAACGATCATTTGGTGCTGACAGGTTAGAGAGAGCACTTTATTCTCTCTTGCCATTGGCTACCATACTCGCCAATGAGTTAAGATCAGTGTGTGAAAATGATGCAAAGCATTCCTGAATAAAGAAATGGATAGAGAGAGAAAAAACTTAAGAATGAAAAAAAAGTCGCCAAAATCACATTTTTTTTTTCTGCGCGTAATCAGAGAAGTGAACTGGAAAAGGATAAGTTTTATTTTTTCGAATATTTGATGGTAGAAAAATGAAGGTGTCGGTTTACTCCTAGAAAAAGTCATTCACAGTTTTCATCTCATTTAACAATTTTTTTTTCGCTTGGGGGAGGAAAACGAAATTATCTTTCTCTGAAAAAGAATATGATAATTTGATGATCTGCATCTAATGAAAATTAAGATTTTTCTTTATGCAGTAAATTCGTGTTTTTTTTTTTTCAACCGCAGTTTTGGTGTAAAATAAAAGGATTGTGATGTTTTTCTTTCAATTTATTTCGCTATCTTTTTTTTATTTTATTTAAAAAAGTAAAATTTAATGAAAAATGGTATTTTATATTCATTAAGGTTATAAGCTTAGCTTTAATTACAAATAATATTACAAATAGTCATTAAAATATTACATAATAAAAAAATATTATATAATAAAAATAATAATATTACAAATAATCATTAAGGTTATTTGTAATACTTAGCGAATGATTCATTGTCCGAAATATAATACATTTATTATTTTTTAGTTTTTTCATTTTCTTTAAATCATTCAAAATTATTTTAGTACACTATCTGTAAAAATATATTTTATAAATTAAAAAAGTAACTTATAATTATTGCGCTTAATTATAATCGTTACTAAATAAAATAAGCACCCAAAATAGTTTTATTTGCATTTATTTAAATTAAAATCAATAAACATAATATTGTTAAATAATATTGTTATAGTAATTTGATAATATTGTGTTATTGTAAGATTACATCTTAAAATTCAAAAATATTAAGATTAATCAAATTATAACAATAACAAAGAAGCTAAAATTACTGTTTTAACTTTTATTTCTATGATATTGATCAACTAGAAATAATTATATTATAGATAATCGTAATGTAGCAATAACTGTGTGGCTAAAGTTATTATGTGGCTAAAGTTATTCAATAACTTTTGTTACTTGAATGAAAGCTTCAGTCACTTTAAAAATACATAAAAAGTAAATAATTGTCGACTCGTTTCAAGCGCTTCAAAAATAGGCACCGATTATCTAGACTTGCCTGACGTGAATGAGAAGAAATATAAAAAGTAAAGTTGCCAACGGAAAAGTGAAAAATGGATATGCGAAACAAAACTAGAAAAACCTCAAAAGCCGAGAGAGAGAGGAAAAAAAACCCGAGAGTAGCAAATTAGAGTAAAATGCATTCCCACGCACTATGGAGAGTGGTGAAGAACTAATGTCGTTAACATTAATTAGCATTCTTATGAATAAAATAAAATTCCAGGGCATCAAGATGAGCTGATGTGACTGGAGTGGATAATTTTCGCATTGTCGAAATTGAATTTATGCCCTAGATTCTAATAACTTTTATTATTATGTCATTTATCAATCATAGATTATTATATAGAATTTAATTTTGTTTAAATATATATTAAGAATATTCTTTCTTTTTTTTTTGTAAAGGGTATTTTCATTTATTAAAAATAATTCAAATCTATGCAAAAGAAAAGCAAAACGCTTTAAGAAGCAAGATACGTATCATTGCTTGCAATTGATTATTACAATTTCGAATTATTTTGTTGCACATTTTGCGTATTTAATCAGTGTCTGAAAAAATTTAACTTTTATTATCTTAGTCTGTTGCTTTTTGATTACAATGTAGATATTTTCGCAAGGTAGCTAGAATCAAGTATTCTGCGCCAAATTTAAACGATTTTACCCTCTCAAATTAACGAAATCAAGGGTTACTTGAAACTATAGGCGTAAAATAAATAAATAAAATATTGATTCCTATACTCGAATATGCTAAAAATTTCTTTATCATGTACACACTCCACGTTTCATTGGATACCTGCGAGTGATGTCATCGTAGGTAAATTGCGTCATCTGTTAATTCAAAAGCTTATCAGTTTCGATACTCGCGCGTGACGTCGCTTACAAGTATTCAATTTCTTATTTAAATCACATGGTTAAGCATCATGACTTCATTTCTTTTTAAGTTGCAAGTATCCAATTAAAAAACCACAGGAAAGAATGTGGTTTTTAGTACAAGTATATGATAATTGTTCTTACAATATCAAAGTTAAAATTGTGTCAAGTTTCGTATTTTCAGTAATTAGAACAATCTTGTATACTTATCTGGCAAATTCATTGATATAGGTCGGAGGTTAATTGTTATGAAGTTATGAGCTACTATAAAAAATGCTTTCAAAATTTTTCCCATGAACTTGAAAATGTGATCACGTTTTGCATAAAAACAATAAATTTAAAAGTATGCATCGTATTTATTAGAATATTCTATTTTTTTTTTCACTTAATGACGGTAAGATAATAAATCAAAAGAAAAGCTTTAAAATTTATGTTGAAAAGCCGAATTCTTAAATTAAGGCTAAAAAGGAATATTAGATTTTTAAAAAGGGATAAACGTCGTCTTTTTTTTCGCAGATAGATTTATTTATATTATATTGATGTTGCATCATTTATTTTGTTTTTTAAGGTTGTGAGCGCAAAATAATAGATATTTAAGCGCTTAAGACCATCAATATTTTTCTCAGTTTAAAAAAAAAAAATAATAATGTGATAAATGATCCCTTAAGTGTGTGAAATTTTCGAAGTACACGATTACAAAATAATTAGTTTTTAAAAGAAGACTTATTGAAAATTTTAGGGACGGTTTTTAGACATAAATTATTAGTTTTATTTTGCTTTTTCGTTTTTAAATTCAGAAATTTAGTCTTTTACAACATTTCCTTTCATTATTCTTATATTACAAAAATACATAAGATTCATTTTTTAATGCATAGTTTTATTAAGTATGAAGGACAAAATACTGACTGAATATGCGTACTAGAGATTCTGACCGGTTGCCATCTATTGCGGATTTTCTATAATTTTTATTAGTTTTAGTTCATATAATGAAATTACGGTGCTGAAAACATAAATTACCAATTTAGACCTTATTTTCTAATCGTGTTTAATTTGTAAAATGCCCCTGAATATTGTATATTTTATAATCTTTTCATTTATTTATTAATTTAATTCAAATGAATCATTCCAATATTTATATTCTTATTGATTAATTATAAATAAAATTTTAATTTGCATCATTATTCAGTTTCTTAACTAGCTTCGTGTAATTGTTTTATGTTATATTAATTTTTAATTCCGTATAAAAATTTTATAGAATATTAATCGTGCATTCTGTATGGTATTCCATGTTACGATAATTGATAATTTTGTTGACTTTTTGTTTTTATTTATGTATTTATTTTTTGAGAAGGAGATGAAACCATTTGCGGGGGAATATACCAGTGAAATGTTGTTTGATAATGAGGGGTCTGTTCAGGGCAAATTTACTGCCGTTAAGCGGTACTTTCACAAATTCAATTTTAGAAAAAACGGCAGTTTCACGAAATACTTTTAACATATTTTCGAAAAATATTTAAATATTTTCGAAAATATTTTCTTATTTTACTGCAGATAGCATTAAGGTGAAGTATCTTCAGTAGGTAAAATAGATTCATGACAGAAAAAAAGCCTCGTTGCATGTTAGCATCCTCGAAATGACTAAGTTTTACTGATAAATTTTGGAGTTTAAAAAAAATTGTCATAAAAAAAAGTTTTTATATTAAATATTTGAAATGTGTTCAAGTTTATTTAAGCTAGATGTCCAGGTAGTACGTAATTTCATAACAAAGTAAGAAACTACAGATAACCTAAAATAACTTTGGGTTTCTTTGGTACATGGCTAACGAGTAACTTCGCTTTTTTTTTTTTTTTTTGTAGCTCGCTCCATCTTAAAATTAACGTAAAGAAAGAAAAAATTATAATAATTTATTTTGGCGAGAAAAAATATTGTTTATTTTCTAACATGTTAACATTTAGATATTTTATGTTAATATTAATTAGCTATAAAAAATCGAAAAAATAAACATAAAATACATTCGTAATTTCGTGTAATAAAAAAAACAGTAAACGAAATTAAAGACACTAAGATATTGTCTTAGTAATTTCCAGAAAGCGCTCGCGGTATTTAAAAAAAAAAAGAAAAAAAACTAGATCTGCAGCCCGTGTCTTGTAGTTAAGATGTTTTCTCTGCATACCTAATATCCTTGTTAAGAAACCACTTTTAACGAAATTATACAGTAGTGCAGTTTCCGTTTTTTTTTTTTTTCCCCAATATTTGGTTTACTTTTAGAACTTTTATGCAGGATTTTTATATTATGAAAATAATTAGAAGTATCTTACTTTTCCTTAAAAACCATTAAGACATGTTATTCGCTTATTAAAAAAGGTATAGAAACTATGTTTCAAGAAGAAAAAAATGTCTAAAATGACTCTTTATAATTTTTAGAATTGAGTAAAGCAAATAGTATTCAAACTTAGTGAAAACAAGGATAGATTCCAAAAGCATTATAGAGTAGAGAAGATTTATAAACTTCGTTAATTTAGTAAAATTTTTGTTGGTGCTTTGTTGTATACTAATACTAATTTAAATCATTTTCTGATAGCTTATGTCAGAATTGTTTCGCCATATTGTAGTTAAATAAAAATTATCGTCTGCTAAATTTTTGCTCGATTTCCATTGTAAAACTGCTAAAAGATACAAAACTAAAATGAAGAAAATAGTCAGAGTCAAAAATAAAATTATTTTGTCCTCTTTGACCCCTTTAAAAAACGTGATTTATTATTTTTGTTAAAAATTTTATTACTTGTATAACATGCTTCTGAAAACAACGTAAATTTTAAAAATTGAATTCTAAAAAACAAAAAATTATTTTGTTTGCGAATCTGTTTCAACAGATAATGATTATATCTATTTGAGATTAAGTTGCTTATAAAAAAGTACCACCTTTTTATTACTTTAAACGTGAAAATGAACTGTAAAAATGATATGGAACAATCACTCTTTAAACAAAATCTGTTTCTAAATTATCTTTTAGATACTAAGTTAAATGGTTTTTTTTTTAATTTCTTTTGCCCATTTCCTCCTTATCTCCCCATTCAAAAATAACGATTCTAATATTTCTTCATGTTTTTTGACACTTTTGTCCAATTCCATTATTCCTTTTTACAAAACGCTTACATTTTAAATAAGAATGTGTTATTAATAGGAAATGGATTTTAGAAATCCTATTTTTCTTATTTCTGTGGTTTTTTGTTCGTTTTGTTTTCATTGCAAAAGATTTCTTTTGTTTTGACGAATACAATAGGGTATTTCTTCATTTTTATATAACATTCATTTTTTCCACTCATTCAAATGTTCCTAAATTTTTTTTGAAAAAATCTCCCTTGCTTTGGAGAGAATGATTATTTTTGTAAAAGATGTTTTGCGATATTTAGTTGAGCTGTAACGGTCATTATTGTTTCTATTAAATATAGGTGAAAATATATTCATGCTTTTAAGTTTAGTTCCACGTTGCCAAAACAAAAAGATAAGTTAATACAATTCCAGTCAACAAAAACTTTGACTTGGTCAAAGCAATGATAAATGTATTTTTATTTTATTTTTTTTAAATTTCGTATTACCAAACTATAATTCATTCTTCAGTGCAAAAAAGAAAAAAAAAATGCTTTGATAATTCCACGATGAAATGTAATTGGCCAGCACTGTAGCATGAATTAAATTATAGTACTTTTAATTATCACTCGAATTAAATTAAGGAATGTCTATCCATCATAAGCATTAAATTATAGGAAGGAATATTGTCGCACGAATAAAATTATAATACTGTTAGCTATTGCATAAATTTGTTATAGTGTGTTTGATTATCGTCCAAATTAAATTACAGAACAGTTAATTATCGCACGAATTAAAATACAGTTCTATTAATAATTGCATGTATTAAATTATAATGCGGTTAATTATCGCACACATCAAATTACAAAGTAGCTACTTATTATGCGAATTAAGTTATAGTACTGTTAATAATTGCACGAATTAAATTTTAGTTCTATTAATGTTTTTATGAACTAAACTATAATGCATGTATGATGGAAAATTTTTGTTCAAATAAAATTATAATACTGTTAGCTATCGCACAAATTAAATTACAGAACAGTTAATTATTGCTCGAATTAAAATATAGTTCTTTTAATTTTTGCATGCATTAAATTATAATGCGGTTAATTATCGTGCGAATAAAATCATTGTAACAGTTAATTTTCACTCGAAGTAAAATTTTTGCTCAACATAATGCTACTCTTTTGTGTTCCGAATATGCATAAATACTAGAAATATTACACCTCATTAAAAATTTTTGATGATTTATATTGAAACACTTTTTAATTACATTGAGAAATTTTCGTTGAAAATATTGAAAAATTTCCGTTACGTTACATTTTCTTTCTTACAAACTTTAAATTTATTAAAAAATTTTCTGAAAACACTATTAAGAATCAATGTTATGAAATGTTTAAAAACATTTTTGTGTCGGAAATAATAATAAGAATGAAAAGTCAATACAACTTCAGCTGTCAATTCCCCCCCCCCCCCTACATTTTTGTCAGCAATGTGCAGTGCGCAGAAAAATAAACGGACCGATGTTAAGCGATATTTGAAATTACGAAATTAGACAAAAAAGAAATCTCACTTTCTCTGAATAAACATACCTTTTTTTCGACGGATTCTTTGCGCTAATTAATTAACATATTTGAAATCATCCCTTTCAACCATCAAGATTGAGTTCTAGATCTTGAAGATCCAATCATACGATAAAAAGTTATTCAGGGTGGTCCGTTTATTATTTTTTTTAAGCATTGTACATGCTACCATAAAGCATACTGATACGATAATTTCAATCCTATTCTAAAGAAACTAGTTCTTTCTAGCGTCGATAAACTGTAACTATTATCAGAAATAAATTGTTCCATTTGCGTTTGATGGTGTATAAAACAAGGTTGTGATAATATTCCTTACTATTATGAACCTTCCAGTTAACTTGATGACCAGGCTTTAACCACTAAGGATAAATTATCTGAAAGTGTGGAGTAAATTGGTTTTCTGTCAACAGTATTTAAACCCATTCTGAGCTTATCGCTGTCATTTATATCGCATTGCCTTAGTAATGATGGAAATATATAAATGGTGTACATATTATCTCTGTTCGATTTGTCTTTTTTTGTTCTCTTTATTTGCTGTTATCTCAGTTCTCTTTCTCTTTGAATTGCATCGTTATGAGACAATGTCAGTATTGTTTTGTGTTTGATTTTTGATACAATCATAAGCTATCAACCATTTTGCTGTGTGTAGTATTGTGTCGGTGTTCCTTGATTCTTAATGTATACATTTTTAGATTCATTGTCAAAAATGGTATGAAAATCATCTAAGCCAGTGGTTCCCTGTTTTTTTTCCAGCCACAGAACCCTAAAAGATCGAACTTCTTTTAGTGGTACCCTGACTTTTAAAAAGCGAAGGTATGAATATGCAAACGATAAAAAAAAATGAAACTTCAAATTAATTTAGAAACATTTAATGTGAGTGAAATTGTTTCGTTGTTTCATCAATAAGTCTTAAAATTAGGTTTATTGTTAGGTAGTTGAAATTTCCACGTCTGTAGAAGCTAAAGTTTTTGCTATTTAAGTTTGTCTAATAGATTTTGCTGTATAAGTTAGTCTGATAGTTTTTGCTATATGAATTAGTCTAAAGAAAAAGAACAGTTACAAATTGCAGGAAAGGTTATCAAAGAAAAATTAAAATTTATTCTTGAATATTTTTTTTTAAATTTCAAACTCTTATGAGAAATTCTGATGCGATAACTTATAAATTCATATCGTTTAGCAATTTATTCAATGTATTTGTTACCCCCGGACCAACGTGAATAACTTTTTATCTAATGATCGGATCTTCACGTTCTAGGACTCGATTTTAAAGGTTCGAGGAGGTGACTTCAAACATGCTGATTAATTAATTCAGACGATATTTTAAGTTATGAAATCAGACACGAAAAAGTTCCTTCTATAGTTAAACGGATTCGGATTTCTTACCCCCAAAATATGGTTTCAATAGTTTGGTTTAAGTTGAAATTGAGTAAAATAAGCTGAATTGTAATTTTTGAAAAAGAAAAATAACATTAATAAATTATGGGAAAGCTTATCAAGGAAAAATTATTTATTCTTGACTTTTTTTTTCTTAATTTTTTTATTTTATTATTTTCAAAATTTGATGATAAATACTGATGCAATAACTTATAAATGCATATCGTTTAGTAATTTATTCAATGAAAGAAATATTTTTTTAAAATTTCCAATTTCAATTTTATTACAATTTTACATAAATAATGGCTTATTGGTTGGATACAAACTTATAACATGTTTCAAAAAGTCATTGCTGGTTAGCTAATTCCTAAGTAGCTAATCCCTGTGTCCTTTCCACGGAACCCTAGGGTTCCGATGAACACTATTTGGGTGAACTATTTGGGTGTGAACACTAATTGGGTGTTTATAGTGAAATAAAAATTGCCTCTATATCTACATATTGATACGGATTGTACGAAAATTGTTCCGAATCATTAATCACAACCGAACCGCAAACAACTAATCACATTAATACTAATCACCAACACTAGTCCTTCTATATCTATTTTAAAAAAATTTTATTAGTAAAAAATTTTTATAATGCATAAAAAAATGTCCTTTAGAAAAAAATATATGTTTCCTGTGATGTTTTATCGGAAACTAGTGAGTATTTATTTATCTTTTTGTTTTTGTTTTTCCGCGCACTATTTAATAAATTCACATTCCAGCTTGTCGTCTCTATGTAGGTACAAATCACGGGGCTCAAATTAACAACTTACAGGCAAAAAAAACGAGCCGCCACTAACAGTGGATCCGTCGCCAGCTTGGCTACCATTTTGGCAGTACGGTGATCGGCAAAAGCCTTATCTACCTTACTGAAGTTTGGAGGCTCTCGATAAATTAAGAAACGAGATATCCGAGTATTCATTTAAAGTTTGGCAACTTTATTGCTACTTGATGGATATAATAATCAAACACTTTTATTTATGCAGACTCACATTTCATCTAAGGAAGAAAGTTCAAATTTATTGTACTATGTAATCTTTTGGCGATAAACAAACCTAACTTTTTATTACAAACTGTTTTATTTTTTATTGCATTCACTACTTTGTACTTCAAAAATAGTAAGGTCTTATAATTTTTTCTACTGTTTGTGTGTAGTCTTCTTGTAGTTCTCATAGAAGCCTTTAACTTTTCTTCTTTTATTAACTTCTTTCTGTAGCTAATATTACTTTCTTTCTCTCTTTTTCTTATGCTTTCGTAGCTCCCGAGTCATCATCTTTTGATGACGACGATCTCAGCCGCCCTATTAGTAAGTACTCTTTTCTCTTAAATCCCCATTAACTATCTTAATCGATTAGTTATGTCTAAATCCTTTTTATGTATATTTTTGTTGTAATTTCAGGTAATATTTTTTTGTTGCTTATTGTGAAAAAAGAATGTTAATTATCTAATAATTGTTAATGTTTTTTATAAATACAAAACGGTATTTTTTATATTTATTTTTAAGCTTTTTGTAAAAAAATTTTTTTTCACTATTATATATATTTCGTGTTTTTTAACAAAATTAATTAAAGTTCATTTTCAGGATTTTGCACCAATTTTTATTTTCATTTGTTTATTTATTTGAGGATAAGATATTTTTTAAGGTACAGTGATTAAGAAATGTGTTTAACTATGCGCATTTAAAAGACAGTAAGTAGGGCGTGTTTCCAAAGAATTGTATTGCAGAGATTGTGCATGAAATCAAAATTCTTTTTTTGAAAATTTTTAATAGTTTCTTCTTCCTAGTTAAGCAATTTTTATCGTCTGTTATATTATTAAAAAGCTGTTATTACAAAAAAGAGAAAATTATGGACAAAAATACAAATTTTAAGATTCGAACTTTTAAAAAAGGCCATTTTAAATGGCATTTTTTATTCGTATAATAATAAACTAATTATTATTATTTTATGAGAAATTCAATAGAAAATATAAATTTATTCTAGTACGCATCACTATATGCATTGTAAGATTATGGTTCTGTAAAATTCCAACCTGAATTTATTTATTTTTTATATTTATTTATTTGGTTGTTATAGGGTTAGCAATTTTAAAAAATGGTGCTTTTTTTTATTTGTTTTAGATAATCTCCATTTTTTTCCAACGACAGATAATTATAAAGGGTTAGCTAATGAATACAAAATTATCGACTTCGATGAAAATATATCAGAAACCTTAAAAAAATAATTAGTCTTTTATGACTGTATTTTTTTTCGGTTGTTCCTTTCATGAAATACAAATTATTTTTCATTCCTTTTCTTTTCTTTTTTTAGTTGCGGATAAGCTGAAACGCCTTTATCCAGAAAATGAAAGACTCATAAATAGTATACCTAGTCGAATTTATGAAGTAATTTATCCTGTACAAATTCGCCAACATGTTAAATTAGGCATTTCTACTAGAGAAACTGGTGCCAATAAAGTAAGTTAGTTGTGAGTTCTTATTTTATTAAAATCTGTGCATTTTCTTTAATATCTAGGCTGTCCAAACGAAAGACTTGCGTGCTGTTCGATTATCTAGCATTGTCCCCGTTGTTGCATTATTTAAAGCAGAGATGGGCAAACTTTTTGGGCGAGGGCGAAAAATCGAAAAAAAAAAAGTTTGGTTGATTAAGTAAAATTTTCTAAAATTAAGAAAAATAAACGATATACAAGTTTTAATTTAAATATTTAATGAGAATGAAATTGCGGTTTCATTTTTAAAAGTTCCTTACATTAAGATTCCAAGTGAGATGTACTTATTTTAAATAACGAGGCTAAATCTTTGTCTCTTAGTCTACTTCTGAAATTATTTTTTCGAAGATTCATAGTTGAAAACACTTATTCACATATATAAGAGGAAGCACAATAGTACTGATTTTCCGGTCTTGAGATATTAAATTTGGGAAATTAGCCTTTGGTAATGATTTGTAAAACTCAAACTTTGGCATATTTAGAAACAACTGCTTCAGATGGCACCAATCTACGGCTATTCTATAGAGAACTTCTGCTTTCAACATTTCACCAATTGAAGTTGTCTGTCCATCAATTTATGTTTTGTAAAACAAAAATAGTAAGTAAAAAGGTCTTAAAAAAGAACAAAAATAGCTTTAATCAAAGTAGACAAGTAAATAAATGTATATTGTTTATATTCGCCACGAAAAGGCAAGTTAGAATTCTATCCGCGGGCCTGATTAAACCTTCCGGGGGCCACAGTTGGCCCGCGGGCCGTAGTTTGCCCATCCCTGATTTAAAGTGTAGTGTCGTGGGTAGTGATTTTTATTTAACAGTCATAATATATAGCATAGAAATGCATATATATACTATACTTTTTTGGTAAGGCGACAGCTAACGAGAATGTTATTTATTCGTGTAAATTGTTAGTGCAGAAAAGTTTACCCAATTTTTTAAATTTGTACATGTTTTTTAGTGATCTATGCACCTTTTCTTTCTTTCTTTCATTTTTATTTTTTTTTAAGAAAAAATATTTTGAATTATTTTGTACATTCTACGGAATGGCAACGTTATGTCGGCTGAAAATTATATAGTTCGCTATTATCATTTTCCTCAAGTGTTCTATCGTGAAGTGCTCAACTTCACACTCAGCTCGTCAGACTACCGAAGCAGGGAAGCCGTCTCCTCTGCAGAGGATCAAAATTTTGATGCCATAGTCTTCGAATCATCCTCAGGATTGTTTCCCTGACCGTCGCCAATAACCCATTGTGCAGCTCTCGTTCGACGTAAACCGACAACAACATTCTTATGTTTCCTAATTAGGGTAAAAGAGTATCTTTGAATTTGTGTGTGACAAATGTCGTTTTCTTTGCCCTAGATGGTGAAACTGAATAACCTTAGCCTTAAACACGGTTCCCAGTAGAACACCGAAGTCAAACATCACTGGCTGCGGTCAATAAGCGGGTGAGTGACCACTTAGATCAGTCTGCGTAGGGACCGATAGGACGCGATATCGGTCCTCGTTAAACTGTTATACCGTTAAGTGCTCGACTTCGCGCTCAGGTCATTGGTCTACCTAAGCAGGGGAGCCATCCCCTCTGCAGAGGATCAAAATTGCGATGGCATGTCTTCAGATCATCCTCAGGGGTATTTCTCAGACCATCGCAAATAGCCCATTGAGCAGCTCTAGTGCGAAGTCAATAAAGTACCTACCTACCGAATTTTTAGGCCCTCGTGGAACATTCTTACTAAATCTAGTTTGATCATTCTGCCTAAAATGCACCAATCAAATTATCAATTTCTAGTATACTTCATATGAATTTTTATTTTGTTGAAAAAGCTACAGCGTTGGGGAATATTTTGTATTAAAATGAAAAGTTTATTTTATAACAAAAAAAGAGAAACATGGAATCTCTCAACTCTTCTCTTTTCACTTTCTTTACTTAAGCTTTTTCGTCTGTTTTGTTTCAAAAAGTTCCAAAAGCAAGTCCTAAAAACTCCAAATCAGAGGACTTTCCCCATGTACGAAAAATAAGGTGCACAGAGGGAAAAAACTGGTGATTAAAAAAGAGCTTTGCATTTTTAAAAATAATTTTGTTTTCTTATTCGACTTAGTGAAATTTTTTCAAAATTTCTTACCATTATTCGTTTAAATATAGTGACAAATAATAACTTGAGTTCCAATTTTTAAATGTTCTTAAAAATCGAAATTTTAATTATAAAGTATTATTCAAGTGCATTATTTGTTAATATTACAGTTTTAAGTATTTAAAACCAAATTTTCGTGTAATTGTGTGAAGACTTAGTTTAGTTAGCAATCGTCAGTTAATTAAAATTCTAATTAAACTTAATTAAACTAACTTCGTCAGTTAATTAAAATTGACGATTAAAGGAAGCAGATGATGAAAAAATTAGTATAGGAAAAACTTAGAGCAACACAACATAACAGAAATGTCACTTTTTTTCATCAAAAATTTGTCAATTTTTCTTTAGATCTCTTAATAAATGTCCATGTGTTTCATTATTATAAGTATGTATTCTACAATTTTATTTATTAACATATTTTTTTAATTTTTTTTATTTAGACTGGGGAGCATTATCATCAAACATCACTGCTCATTAAAGCTTTTAATTATAAATTTCGCATTGATTTAGAGCTCAATACGTAAGTGACACTTAATTATTTATAATGCTTAGTTTGTTGTTTTATTTGTTTTACATCTTTTTTGTTCTTTTTTTAGGCACCTACTTGCACCAAATTTAATACAAAAGCACTTTCTTCCCGAAGGGGCTCAGCAAATTTCTACTCAGGTATGAAAACTATTTTATTAGATTTATAAGTTCAGTGATATGGTTACAATTCTATTGACTCTAGCTACTCTTAAGTATCGAACAATGTTGTCCTCAGCTTATTCCAAAATCTTTTTCAAAATTGTTACCAATTTGCTCCAGTATATAGTGTAATATTGTTCCTAACCTGTTTCAAAACTTAGTAATAAATTGTTCCCAACTTGCTCCAAAATATTTTACAGATTGAATTTAGCCTACACTGCAAAATTGTATGTATTTATATTATCTAAGCTCTTAAACTACAGAAAATATTGTAAAATATGTTGAAAAGAAATCTATCACAAATTTGTTGAATGGAGCACAAAAAGATACATTTTTATATGAAAAACTGCTACTCTAGTAGAATTTTTAATTGCAATTCCAAGTTAAGTTAAACTGCTGTCCCAAGCTGCACTTTGCAAAATGTTCCAAAACGCTTAAAACCTTTGAACATTTTACTTTGTTATACTGGTAATTTCTCTCTCTCTCTCTCTTTTCTAAAATAGTAATAGTGGAGTCTGAAAAAATTTCCCATTGATTAACAATGTAATATAAATTTTTAACGAGTCTTGATTGCACATTCTAATAAGATATATTTAAACATTTAACAAAAAAATATTTAGCTTTATTTTTTATATATTGAAATATTTTATGACAAATAATAAAATAGTATTTTATAAAAATTATACTGTAAAAAAATTTTCTTTTAGTGTTATAGAATTACTGGTTACATAGTTTTCATTAGTCATCTCATGTTTTTTTTTTTTTTTTTAAATTTGATGATAAATATATGTTTAAATACTTTTAATATTTCTTTTTTCTTTTTTAAATAAAAATTATTATGAGAGGTTTTAGTGTAAAAAACCTAAAGTTTTCTAATTTTATTTCATTCCAAAATTATTGTATTTCACTATTTTATGTGACTTAAGTACTAGTCTTCTAAAATTTTACTGAATATTGATAATTGTGCCAATATTTGAATGGAAGTTTGAATTATATTATTAATTGTTGAAATACAAACTCAGTTGAAAGTTTAATGACTATTTGAACCAACTTCACCTTTATGATTTGTGAATTTGTTTAATTCAATATACTAGACAAAATCACTTCACAGGTATATGCACAGTGCGTTGTTCGGTATAAATCGCTATAGTTTGAGTATTAAAATTCTATTGTTGAATTTTAGGAAATAGAACATTGTTACTATCATGGAACTACAAAAGACTATCCTGGAGCCATTGCTGCCTTTCGCACATGTAATGGGGTTAGGTAATAATTTTACATATTTACTCTTAAACTCATGGTTTATTAATTAATTAAAGTGATTTTTAAAATTCAGAATTTTAATTTTATTTAAAATTTTGTTAAAACATATGTTTTAAAAGTCAGAAAATAAAAATTTTCTTTCAATTTTTATTTCTTTATTTCATATATGAATTACATTACATTTAGTTAAAACTTTTCTTTGAATGAACCAAAGTTATATTTTTTCTTTAGAGTAAAGTATATTTTTTTAATGAATTTTAACACTTATATTTTTTTTGCAGTAAAGTAAATTTTTTTATGAATTTTAACATTAACTTAAGTAATCTTTTCAGAAAATATACTATTTTAACTAATGATCTTTTTTATCAGTTTTATTTATAGTAAAAATGCATTCTTGAATGATATGTCTAAAATAAAAATTGTCTTAGATTATTTGTGTTTTTTTCTGACAATGTATTTTTATTATTTGTGTTTTATTTATTTGTTTGTCATATAAATATTTATTTTATTTTTTAGTGGGATTCTTCATGTTGGAAACGACACATTTGTTATTCATCCATTTTATGGGGGGGATCAATCAGTAAGTTTGATTACTTATCAGATTTTGATTAAATGAGTTTTTTACTGCATTATATTATTTTCATTAGCATGTTGTTAGATTAAAAGTTATAATTAAAACAAATTTTTCTTGATACATATATGTGTGGCACACCTTGAAAATTGTTTCACTTCACGAAAAAAGCTTTGCTGAAAAATTCATTTTTCTTTTAATCTAAAAATTGTATTGTTTTGATTTTTTTAAAAATATTTTAACATTATAAAATGCACTTTATTCATGCATTATGAAGCATTATTATTATTATTATTATTATTATTGAAATTTTACCAGCAATAAGCTGGAAAAATTTTCAAAAAAGTGTTACTGACCTCATGTTGTCAGTTGTAACTCAGTAGTTCTCATATCATGTATTATAAAACTACTTCATTATTGCACTATTTTATCTATAACTATTGAATGAATTGCAAACTCATTATAAATATTTTTATATGACTTTACATGATTGCACTTAACACTTTTAAAGTATTTAAAATGAAGGGAAAAATCAAAAGCAAGTTCTTAGGTTTACGATTGTAATTCCAATACATTTTTTTGATAATGTGTATGAGGCAATCCATTGAAAAATTATGTTGAGGAGTTCTCTTTTTCTCTTTAAAAATTGCATTTTTTTTAGCAAAAACAATTGTTTTTTAAAAAATTGAATTGCTTTAAAAATTTTTTTAGCAGTATAAAATTTATTGTCATACTAATTTATTCATTGTGACATTTTGTCTCTATCTTTTGAATTAATTGCAGACCCATTATAAATATTTTAATATAATTTTATACGATTGCACTTTACACTTTAGTAAGAGTAAAATATTTAAAATGAAAGGCAAAAGCATGTAAGTGTAAAATTAAAATTTTCGTCAAGGATTTATTTTTTCTTAATATGTTTTTATTACTCTAATGCTTAAGAAAGATTTCTCTATTCTAAGAAAGTGTATTAAAATAGTTAAGTCCTAGGGTATGGAAATTTATAAACTAAAAAAGAGATGTTGAATTTAAAAATTTAAAAAAAAAAATAATAAAATAGAATTGGTTTGTTGTAACTAATGTTTGAATATATACTAAGCATAAAGGTTATGTGACTAATAATTTACTGAGAAAATGGACATTAAGTTTTGTTCTTTACTTATTGATTCAGATAGAAATTATGAAACTCATTCACAGAAAACTATAAAAATTAGTAACATAATTCTAAAAGGAATATGTTTTATCGGAACTTATTTAATTAAAATGGTCAATTATTTACTTATTTAATTTTTTTTTAAAGATCTTTTTTAATTGAATAAAACAATTGTTTGTTTTTTTTAAAAATCAAATAACTTATAATAAATTATTGGTTTTGATAATCTGATTTAAGTTATCGTTATCCTGTTTATTCTTGTGTACAATATAACGTTAATATTCACAAAAGTTTTGAAATTTTAACTTTTTAATTTGAACTTTTCAACACAGTAAAATTTTACTTTAAAATTTTACTGTGTTGAAAATAAGTATTTTAGAAAAAAATTCCTATTCAATTATATTTTGACAGTATCATAAATAGTTTTTACACCATAAATTCATTTCTGCGAGATTGTTACATACTTTTCTAGGAATATTACATGTTTTTTTGCTCAGTAATGTAATGTACTTTACTTTTAATATACTTATACAGTTCTTTAATTATGCTTTTTTTAACAAATATTATTTATAAAAGATTGCTAAATTTTGGTAGTTTTTTAGTTTAATCTAAACTAAACAAGAGTCAACTAATTTTTTTTATATCATTTTAGATGGTATAGATTTTATTTTAAATATCCATCAAATGGTAATGTTATCATGATATCCTTAAAAAAAAGTTTATTTCTACATCATTTTTAAAAAATTATTACCCATTATTAGTTTGTTGGAGGGAAACGTACTTTTCTGTAAAACAACGCAAAATGTCCTTCGAGTAATGTAGTGATGCCAGAGATTTTTGGTTGACATTCCGGAAATTATGGAGCTGGAATGGCATTCCAATATTTTTGTCTTAGTTTTATTTCTTCTTATTTGAAAATCATTTTTTCTTCAAAAAATCAGTTTTTCACATATATTTTAAGCTGTAATTTTTATTTGATGTATGTGTTGTAAAAGATGATTTAAAATTTGGCGAGCCTGAGATAAATACTATAATGAAAAAAATAATATAAAGAAACAATGGTACATCTGAAGTAATTGCTATAGTGGGTCATAATTTAAAAACTTAGTGGCAGAGAATATATTTATGAAATTTTGTGTAAACATGTTTGAGTTTTGAAAGTGTACTTATATACTGTTTATGAACTTTATATGAGTGTCTTTTTTAAGCATTTTTCATATCTAACTTGAAGTGCTTTGAACAATAGTGTATTTTATCAGAAAAAAAATTTTTTTTGAATGTTTGTTATAAGAAGTCTGTTTTTTATTTAAAAAAAGTAAACATGTTATTTTTTTGCAGAAAAAACATCCACATGTTATATATCGTTATTTTTCTGAATCAAAAGATAAACATACTTGTGGTAATATTTTTTCCATTAAATTTATTTTCAATTTATAAATACTTGAATTTTATATGTATTCAATTGTTATTGTGAATTATGTAAAATTTGCAATTGTCTTGTTAAATAATATCAAATTACTAAATATCATGAAACAACATGTCAAATTTTAAAGATAATTTTAAGCACCTCACCATAATTAGTATCCAATGCTTTTTTCATCCACTGTTGCATGATAGAGGAGAATGAATAACTGTTTTCTTCATTCCTTTCCCTCTTTAATTCAGTTAAATATTTTTTTAAATGGAACAAACATTCTATTAATTGCAGTAACAAAATGTTGTCAAATAATCATTGTTATAATTATTGTGATTTGAGAACATCTGCTTATGTTAAAAGCAGGGCTTGGTTATCAGAAGGGTAGTTTGTGAAGGGTTCCCACATATTAATATCTAAAAGATTTCAATTTAAATTGTAAACCTTTGAATTTTACACTTTGTTCACATTTGTGCATTGACAATTCATTGAGTTTTTTACAAAAGAAAAAAATTTTTCCCAAAAAATTCTAATAAAGTTAATGATGCACATGAAAGAATATTTACTTTTACTGTGATAGTCCACTGCCTACATCAAATACATCTTGACAGAATTAAATGGTTAAAGCATTAGCTTATTATCCCAGAATTTTTTTCTGTCGACGAAAATAAATTAATATTATGACCAAATGAATTCTCACTTACCAATTGATTTTATTATTCCAGGGTGCGTAGCGTTTTTAAAAAGTGCTTAAAGGTGCTTATTTTCGTTTTTTAAAAGCCCTTAAAGGTGCTCTTTTCATTGGGTGTTTTTAAAAAGTGCTTAATTTCCCCTTATCCAAAATGAGATTTTTCCTTTACTCTGTTGATTTTCGCTATGAATTATGCAGCAAAACACTGTTCACATTAGTCTATTCAACGTTTTCACAATTAATTCAACCCCAATCTATTTCGGCGCATCGTCAGTCTGTAGCGTATGAAAGTGCCATTTGATTTACCTGATTAAAAAATTTTGACAATTGTCAAAAACAATGACAAAAGTTTTTTTTTTGACATGGCGGTTAAAACCCGATAAAACCGTAAATTGGCAAAAACTTTCCAACCTTGTCTAGTTATGATACTTTTTTAGAGTGCTTAAAAATATTATGAGTGTGCTTGAAAAGTGCTTAAAAGTTGCTTATTTTTGTTGAATAATTTGGCTACGCACCCTGTTATTCATTTTCCTTAAATTTTAGTTATCGAAAACATACCCCTAATATCTTTAAAAATTTAAAGTAAACGACTCTACTAGTCAAATAGTATGTTTTTTAAACTTAGTAAAACTAGCAGACAAAGTGTTTTTTCAGTATGTTCACCAAATTCATTTTCTTGAACCATGTTTTCAGTAGGTTTTTGAGTAATTATGAATAATATCTTGAAATATGCAGACAAATCAACATCTCTGTGCTGTTCATTATTTTTCATGCTGATTGGTCGTATGCCAGAAGCATTTCTAAACTGGTTGTTTTTGTTTTATGATGTCATCAACAAAGAATCTGACATTTCAAAACAACTTAAAATATCAAATTGAAGAGTAGTAAAGATTTTTTAAAGTGCATTTAACTGAAGGTAGTACAAAAGCTCAACATCAAAAGAAAGGGTCATAGATCAAAGAAAATGACAAACCATAATGACAGAAAATTAAAGGGATTGTGAAGAAAAATAAGAACAGAGGATTTGTAATACAAATTACAAGTTCAATTTAAACTCGGAAACAAAAATCTCTCACAGAACAATTCAAGGATAACTTATTCTTTGGTTTAAAAGTCCATATGAAACTAAATTAAAGGAAGTAACAAATTATTTGTCAAATAATTTATTTTTGAACTCTCGTATAAACAAACATCTTGGTAAAATTGTATGGAATTTTTCTTTTTACGTAAAATCTTAACATGAAATTATATAGCTGAAATATGAAATTAGTTATTTTATGGGGAAAACCAGATTAAAGTTTGGGGTGGGGGATGCAGCAGATGCTTAGAGGATTATGTAAGTTTTTACTTATGTTAATCTTGTATTAATAATTTCTCTTTTATCTTATTAGGGAACACAGGAATGCACGAATGGGGTTTTAAAATGTTTCGTATGAGACCAACTCAAACTCGGTTAAAAGTATGTCATTTTTAAATTTTCAAGTTATATTTGGATGCATTTTATATTCTCTTACCCAAGGGTAACGTTCTGTATTTTTTGTTTAGAAAGATGTTAGGCAAGTTAACAAATTTGTAGAATTGGCTTTAGTTCTTGATCAGGCTATGGTAAGAATGAACCATCTGTTTGATTATTTGAATTCTGTGCTTAAAATTTGTTTGTTATTTTAATAACTTATACATATATTTTTGATTTAAATTTCAGTTTGATAATCGAAATGCAAGTAGAAATGAAGTTGTGAATGATGCCATCCAAATTGTCAACTGTGTTGACATGGTATGTTTATAGCATAATTATTTTCTAAATTGAATTGTGAAATTTTTCTTTTTAATTTTAAGTTCTATTAATTTATCTGAGATGAATTTTTGCTATGCAATTTGTATATGTTTAAATTGAGTATTTAATTTAATATTTTTCTTCAATACTTTTCAAACTGTTACAAATCTAAATATAGTAATAAAATTAAACAGTTCCACAACGTTTTAATGCATCAATTAATTCTCAGAATACATGAGTTATGCATAATAAGTATTAACAATTTATGTAAAATGAAAAATTTTATGGCTCAAAAGTCTATGTTTTCCTACTACATGAATTTGAAAATTAAAGTAATCAAAAAAGTTATGGAAATGATAAATAAAATAAATAAAGGCAAAACTGCCCTTACTTTTTTTCAACTTTGTAGTTCTGTTATTCTTGTACTGAAATAAATTTTTTATGATTAATTTAAGAAATATAAAACTGGCAGTTAGTATACTTAATCCTTGGGTAAATTGTGCAAAATTTCTCTCTTACCCAATATTTTTGTCATTGAATAAACTTTAAAATAGATGTTGAGAATCCAAACATATATAGATATATTACTTCTTTAAGATGGCCAAATATACAAAAGGTGAAAGTGCAATTTAGAGCCCTAAACTTTCATGGGGCATTTTTGCATTTATTTACTTCATTTCTGTTACCCCATATATTTTGGGGTCAAACCCCCAATCCATGAGGAAAAAAAAGTTATATTTATTTTGCATCTGATGTCATAACTTATACATAATAACATAACATAAATATCATCTGTACTAATTAATTATTGTATATAAGGTTCGACCCTTAAACCCTTAAAATCCGGTCTTAGAAAGTGAGCAAAAGTGATCAGTAGATCAAAAGTTATTAAAGGTTTTTGCTTTGTTATGCACTGTACATTATAATGTTTTTCTTTATGTTGTTTTATAATTGCATTGTTTGCTTTCAGTATTTTCGTACCGTTAATACTCGAGTCTCAGTTGTATATGTAGAAACATGGGCCCATAAAGACCAGATGGAATTCAACAGTGATGTCCGTCAAACACTGTTGAATTTCATGGAATATGCTTCTCGTAAACTTTATAAGGTTGCCAAAGATGCTACACATTTGTTAACGTAAGTTGAGCAAATTTATGGAAACATTTACAGTCTCATAATTTTTATTAAGATGAAATGTGTTTTTTAGTGAGAAAAATTTTCAACTGTGTTTATGTTATACAGACATACCTGCCAAATCTCCTGTTTTTTAACGAAGACTCCTGTATTTTACAACTATGTCCTGTTTGCCCATATATTCTCAAATTTCCTCGTATTTACTGAAGAAATTTAAATTAAAACAATTTGGCGATTAAATATCCGCTGATTGCAAAAATACTTCTCCTATTCTTCAACAAATGCTGCTATTGCCAGTACTGCAGTAGTTTGAGTGTTAATAGTTTATGTAGTTATAAATAATGGTTTAAAAAAATCTTCTGTAGATTAAGATTTATATTGATATTTTTTACTTTGCTAAATGTAAGTGCTTATATTATTTCCAATTTTGAATTTCTCTTTTTAATTTACATGATTATGCATGATTTATCAAAACTTTACTCATGGCCTAAAAATGGACTGGTAAAATCTCCGTTATTTATCTTCTCCAATGTTGGCAGGGATGTACATAATAACATTAATGACTGCCTTTGTACATGAGTGTTTTACAGTGCATATTAGTTCAAGTACTTGCTTTTTATTTTGTTTTTGTAGACTTGATTTTTAATTCTAAAATGGTTGATTTTTTACTATAAAGATTCTTGGGTGTATATCGTTAAATGTTTATAATGTTCCTCAAAGATTTGTAAATTATATTTTTCCTTTGAAAAACAATGTTAAAATTTCATTTCATGTTTTATCTACTCCTTATTACGATTATCAGCATTTTACTTATTTACTATTATCTGCAAAATTATTGACAATGACCATGTAATCCAGAATAGCAATTTAACTTCACATTTTATTTAGATATTAAAAATTGAGATTAATTTCTTATTAAAATTTCAATTAATGAATATCTTTTTCGATCTTATAAGTAAGTTAAACATTAGAGAAACAAAATGGACCAGACAAAATGGGATGTTTTTGTCTTTGTAGCTTTTAAATATGATCAGATTAGTATGAGACCATTTTACAGATGAGCAATTATGTCATTTTAAAACATTTTATTTTATAATCTTTTATTTTACAGTTAGTTACAAGTATTATAAATTAATTATACTTGCCATATATTTTGAATAAAATATACCAAGTTCTTATCAATCCACAGCTTATTAGCAAATATTTCAACCTCATCCAATATTGAAAATTTTTATAATTTTTTAAAATAGCAAATAAACGTTTTTAAATACATCTTAATAATTTTAAATTTTGATTGTGTAACATTTATGTTAGGTAAAATTTAAAATTAAGTTTCATAAATGAATTATATAGTCATAGTTATTTATTATAAAATTATGTAACTTTGTAAATTTTTATTTTGTGTTTCCTTCCACTGAGGATTACTCCTTAGGTGCCATGTACTTGAAGCGTCTTAATGAACTTTTTTTATTTTACTTTGCTATATTAAACAGTTTCCTTGCATTTTAAGCAAATATTAAATTATTATTATTTCAAGATTATGTATGCATTGAAGTAGTACATTTATGTGAGAATATAAAAAATTATACCATCCAGTTATAATAATTTTTTTCATATACAAACAAAAACTATTGGTTAAAGTTAGTCAGAAAAAATTAATGTATTAAAATGGTTGATACTTTTATTTAAATTAATTTTTTATTGTATATTACTTTTTAAACTTATATGCATTTATTGCCATTTTAGTGGTAGGAGGTTCCGAGGCCATGAAGTTGGTATGGCAGTTCCTGATAGTATATGCACAGCAAAAGCAGTTGGCGTTAATGAGGTGAAGCTCTCCCTTTATTGCTTTGATGTTTTCTATTTTTTCATTTTCATATTAAATTTAAAGATATAGGGGTTTGCTGTTAGTGTTAATTAGGTAGAGCTCAATTTTTTAAACTTTAATGTTTTATTTTTAATATAAAAATGAAAGTAATAATTTTTAAATGATTGCAATGAAATTCATTATTTCTTCTTTTAAAGTTGTGTATATATTATTCAATTGTAATTATAACAAGTTAAATTTATTAACGTGTTCACGTTTATTCGTGAATCTTAATTATTTTACTTTAAAGTTATGTTGTAAAAATTTCTTCATTTTTTTCTTTTTCTTCCTAAATGTTAGTTGTCTTTCCTTGTATTTTTTAATTCCTTGTTCAATATCAATTGCCAATTCTTTTGCCTTTGTTTTAATTTTCAGTTACTTAGTTTCTGTCAAGTATCGAATCTTATTATGCATATGATAATCAGAAGTTATTTTTTTAATAAACATGCTTTATGCCTTTATTCTTCTTTAAAGAATATATATGATTGGTGAATAATTATTTTTTTAAAATTTTTTTGACTGCTTTTATTTCCTAAATATAGGATTCAAATATATATGAGCCTCATCTAATTGCCAGTACTGTAACACACATGTTGGGGCATAACATTGGTATGAGCCATGACCACTACAACGGAAGTGAGTAAATCAATATTGGCAATTTAAAATTTACAATGTTTCAATTAAGTTTTGTCTGACTGGTCATTTTGTTGACATTTTGTACCTAAAGAATTTTTTCTAAATAATGCAATTATTTTATCTTTATGTGTTGATTGAATAAAATAAGAAATAAGTTAATATCTGAAGGTAGGAATTAAATACTTTAAATAGATATTTTAAGACATTTTAATTTCATAATATATTGCAATTAATAATTATTTTTTTACAATATTTAGTTTTTAAAAGAAAATATTTTTAATTTTATTTAGCTGACTGTAAATGTGATGATTGGTGGGGATGTATCATGGCTCAAACTATCTTGTAAGTACAATTCTAAAAGATTCATTTTTCTGTTGTAAAAATTTTATATAAATAACACTTATCATGTAAATGTTATTTTTTATCTGTTAAATGTACTTTAATGTGTGTTTATCATAGGTTTTGTTTCATATACATGAAGATTTTTTTTGTTGTATTTTTTGCATAAAGAATCTTTTTTTTACTAATACTACATTAAAAATTTTCCTACTATTCTATAATGATTAATTTAATTTAAATTACCACTGGTATTAATCGGAATGAGGATACTGCTTGGCTGTGCAAATCTAGATTTTCTTTTCATCTTTTTATTTGTTTTATGTTCTTGTAATGTGTTTTTCTAGTTTAAATTAATTCTATGAAATTGTGTATTTTTGTTACTTTTTTGCAAGTTTTTTTTGGGTATGATTTTTTATCTCTATTTTGATTTGACTATTGAGTATGTAAACTTTATCTTATAAATTTGTTTTATTCATTCTTTGACAGAGGGGTAAATAAAATCCAGCCATATCATTTTTCAACCTGTAGCTTACAAGATTATATAAATGCTCTACGAATTGGCCATGGTATTTGTTTGTTCAACAAACCTAATCAGGTAATGTATATTTCTTTTTTTATTTTTAGGTTCACACTTTTTGTAATTATAAATAAATTAACTTTTTGTGTACGGCTGATATAGCAGGTGGGCCAGAATAGCTGGCTTCATCATACTAAGCACCATAAGCAAGGGGTGAAAACTAGCTTTATTGATTTTGTTGAAAGTTTCTTATTCTATTTATTTATTTATCAAAATTAAATTTTTAGTTATTAAAATTCATAACAATTTTTCTGCACATAAATTTACAGTTTTATTTCTTTGTGTATTCTGTCTATATTATTCCATTTGCTTAACGGAATTATTTTTATCTCATGACAATTTACAAAATTTTTCCAGTGAAACATTTAATGTTTAAAGAGAATTGCAGTTAAGTTGTAATTCTGATTTATTTTTTTTTTGTGCAAATTTGAATTTGATTAACTTTTTAGATTCGTTTTTTATATATAAGAATTTTATTAATCTTTGGAATGTGTTTTTAGCTTGAAGATTTTCGAACGTGTGGCAACAACGTGGTAGAAAAAGGAGAGGAGTGTGATTGTGGTAGCATCGAAGTAAGTATTCATATTTTATAGTTTTGTGAATTAATATGCATTTATAAATTAAAATTTTATCTTTAAACATCTTAGTTTTTTTCTTATTTTGATATTTCATTAAAATAACATTCCTTTTACTTACACAAGAGAAGAAACAGATTATAATAATAAATTACATTACTTGGTTGTAATTTGTTTTTGGAAATTTGCAATTTCTAATTGATTTTTTAATGCTGTTCTTGCTGTCAATTAAATATATTTTTTATTCTTCTTTTGGGTTGCTATAGTTTAAAGTGAGTGTTTACTTGTTGAAAAATGTTGTTTCAAACATTCCTGTTCTTAGGATTGGATTTCCCCACGATAAGTTGTTTCCGGCTGATAAGTCTTTTATAAATTTTCTACTTATATTAAGAAAAATTCACTTAAACTGATTACAATTTTACATTTACATTTTCACTGTTTATTTGCCGCTTTCACTTGCAATTTTCTTCCACTCCAAAAGCACTTAGTGTCTGATTTCATATTCCAATGAGATCTCTGAAATTTAATAAGTTGACTAAATAAATCAAAGTTGTATTGTCAAATAAGAATATAACCAGATCTCTTACCAAAAAATCTGTTTCCAAAATCCATTTAAAACCTTCCACTAAACTTTTCTTTTACTAACTGTTAAATTTGTTGGACATTCGACAATCAAGGGAAATTTAGGCATACTAAAAAGGCCAAATTCTTTCATGAGTATGAAATCAAGTTTTTAAAAAAAGAATTTTTCAAGATTTTAAAAAAGAAAAAAACCTTTTTCCTTTTTAAAGAATATAGAATTTTAAAAACAAAAATAATTAAAATAGTGTTAAATATATTTCATGTTATTTCACTTTTTTGAATCTATATTAATTATGAAACTGAATTATTAAACAATGATAAAAAAGCTAATCTAGATCATTTTTGTTCATTGCTTCATAATTTTGATATCAAATTTTTAATAGTTAATAACAAAAAATTATTAATCAGAATTATTTAAAAATAATCCTGTAATTATATCATTTAATTTATATTAACTCTTATATTTTAGGAATGTATGCAAGCTGATCCATGCTGTGATCCAATTACTTGTAAATTAAGAGTGGAAGCTGAATGCTCTATGGGTCCATGTTGTGAAGACTGCAAGGTATCAGATTTATGTAATACTTTTAAAATTAAGTACTTTTAAAGTAAATTATAAAACATTTGCTTTCTTAATAAATATGTGATACAAAAATTAAATAAAATTGTGATGTTGGCTATCAAATCCTGTTTGATCCATTATTTTCAGAATTTATACTTTAGTTAAATGCTTTTGGAAAAATTTAATGGGAGTAAGTGTTGTTAGCAATGTATTGTTGTTTTGTTGTAAATTAAAAAATATTTCTGTTTTAGTTGATTTTTATATTTTTTGGTTTTAACCTACTTATTTTAATTGAAAAATTAAATTACAGTATCTGATTTATTTAGTAGTTGAATTGTATTTCTCCGAAATAAATAATGAAATATTTTCCTAACTAACGTTCTTTTTTAGTTGCTTTAGTATATGTATATACATTCATTTTCTTTTTGAAATATTTTTAAAAAGTTTATAAAATTAAAATATAAAGAACTGTTTTTGATCTGAATTACTCAAAGGGATTAAGGAGCTATTAATATTTTACAAAAGAATTGATTTTGGTGGAGGAAATTATATTGGTCTAGTTTTGAAACTAAATACCTATAGTATTATTGTATTTCATTAAACTTTTAACAAACATATTGAAATACTTTTATTAGTATTTATTAACATATTGTTTAAATTTTGCATTATGTACAATGGTTTTTTGTTGTTTTTATTTTAGCTTCGCGGTTCGAATCACATGTGTCGTCTGTCTATAACTGAATGTGATATTCCAGAATATTGTGATGGCAAAGATGGACAAGTAATTTCAACTTTTGTCTGTCATAAAGTTTTAATTTTTATTATTATTATTATTGTCTCTGCACCCATTTTTATAGAATTTCTGCCTTTTCTCCATTTGCAAGTTGATGAATTGTAGTTTTATAGATAAAGTTCTTTCTTTTTGAACTGGTTTTTTTCTTTAAGAACAAAATTCTCTCTATCTGCACATGCTTTCAATGAAAAAGTAATGTTCTGTAAGAAATTTTTCATGCAACTTTGGCTAGATCCATAATGTTTTAAGCATTAAATTTTTCAACAATGCGTGCACTAATTTGCTTTTCATTTTCTGTTTGATATTTTATTAATTCTCTTGTAGTTAAAAGATCTTTTTTTTAACTTATATTTTATCGCAGAGTGCCCAATTCAATTCAATAAATAAACAAAGCATTTTATTTGCAGCTGTTTTATTATTGAACTATAATTTAGCTAATATTCTAGGTCCCAAACTAACTCATTTTCAAACTAATAGCATTTTTGATATAATTTAAAAAAATTATTATTTTAATTTTAAACTTAATTTTTAAAAAAAAATTCTATTTAAAATTAATTGTTTTTAAACTAACTTATTTTTTAACAATCAAGCTTTCTTATTCGTTTAACAATTGATGTATGCAATTCGAGCATTTTATTTGTTGTCATTTCATATACCTTCTCTAGTGTTTAGAGTTTTCAGTGTGTCCCGTCAGTGTTTTCAAAAACAATTGTGCATTTTACTATTGAACTGTTGTTTATCTGCCTGTTTTTTGTATTTCATTTTTATCAATTAAATAAGCATTCATATTAGTTGATATATTAAAATTAATAATGAAACTAGTTTTATTTACTTATTTTTTCTTAAGGCATTTATTTTATGTTGCTGCCTATCCATTTCCTTAACAATGTCCATTGATGTATTTAATAAGAATAAGGCATTTATTTCTCAGTTTGTTGCCAAATGTTTCCAAGTTTGTCTTAGTTCTTCTCTCTATAAGTTTTAGTCCCATTTAATTTACAGATCCTTCCTATACTCTATTCATTTATTCAAAAATATTGGTTACTTTTTTCAGTATTTTTTTGCTTAGTTTACTTTAACACTCTTCTCCTTATCATTTCAAATTTGTACCTGTTTAAAAAGTTAAGTGTTTATTAATAGAATCTTGCTAAGTATTATCTTATTTTTTATTAAAATGATAAATACCTAATACTATTTTAAGATTTTTCTCAGTTTACTTTAACACTCATCTCTTTATCACTTCAAATTTGTCCTGTTTAAAAGTGAAGTGTTTATTAATAGAATTTTGCTAAGTATAATCTTATTTTTTATTAAAACGATAAATACCTAATACTATTTTAAGATTTAAATTTCTTTCCAGTGTCCGAATGATTTATTTAGGAAGAATGGTGCACCTTGTAAGAATGGAGCTGGCTATTGCTTCCATGGTAGCTGTCCAACACCAGAAGACCAGTGTGAATTTTTATGGGGAGTTGGTATGTTCTTATTCTTTTTATTGATTTGAGAATAATAAAATATTATATTTTGCTGCACATAACATCTTGTTGGAAAAATATTTTAAGTAAATTTCAATCTTTTATGTATTGTTGTAATTATGATTTATATTAACATAGTTTCAACCATGCATATTTTTTTTTCAATTGCTTACATTAATGATTTTTATTTTTCTAATTCAGATCCAGAGAGAATTTAGTAAATTTGCTTTACTTAATGTAATTTAAATTTAGTCAAATGGTCTATTTAAAGTAGATGTGAGTTTTGAAGAGATGATCCACTAATGATTCACAGATATTAATTATTTTTAATGTATTCTAGTTAGTGAATTAATTCTCTTGAATTCTAAGCCTTTACTTTACAGAAGCATTCTCTTTATTGTTTATTTTAGTTTATGAAGAAATTTCATTATATTTTTTTTGTTGTAGGAGCCATGCAGTCTGAACTACAATGCTATCGTCAGTTTAACACCCAAGGTACGCTTAGCGGTAACTGTGGATCTGATGGACAAGGAGGTTTTATAAAGTGTACTGAAGAGTATGTCTTTTTCTTTATAATATTACTAATCAGCTACTTTACCCACAAGAAATTTTCAAAATTTCTAAATTATATGTTTTTGCCCAGAAGTTTTGGGAATTAAAAATAAAAGTAATTCATTATTTGTTGATGGAAAAACTTTTTTAACTTCAAAATTTGATATAGAAAAATTCTACTTGTTTATAGCACTTAAAACGGGGGTGCCATGGATAGTCTGGAATTAAGTTTCAAAATGATTTGATATGACTGTCAATATTAAGCTGATTTTTTGTCATTTTGTTGTCCTGGAATCTTCATTCAGTCATATGAACATCCTTTCAATGTGTTTGGAATCATATCCTGCATGAATTTAGCCTATTTTGGCCAATGTTATATCTATGAGATGCCAATACAGGTAGCATTTTTAAAAATGGCTTAAAGGTGCTTATTTTCGATTTTTTAAAAGCCCTTAAAGGTGCTTATTTTCGATTTTTTAAATGCCCTTAAAGGTGCTTTTTTTAATTCAGGGTTTGTAAAAAATGCTTAATTTTCTATATTTTAACAAGATATTTTTCTTTTCCCTGTCAATTGTCGTTATAAATTTCAAAAAATGCATGATTTTTTCAATTTTCTCTGCTATATTTATCAGAAACTAGTTATTTTATCATAATTAGGTACGTAAAGTTTTTGAATTTTATTGATTTTATGTTTATAAATTAAGAACTTTAAATGATAGAAAAAGTTTTTTTATTACTGCACAGATCCTAATCATGATTTTTTTAGAAAAGTGATTAAAAATATTTTTAGAGTTCTTGAAAAGTACTTAAAAGGTGCTTATTTTTTGCTGAAAAATCTGGCTACACACTCTGCAATATTATTTCTATGAGATGTCATAATTTTTTCTGTAAGCTATGTTGTGTTCTTCTTTCAAATCGGTTTTGTTTTCCTCGTATACTTGTTGGTGTATCTTGATAATGAGTTTTTTTTATTTTAAAAGCTTCAAATATATAGACTTTTTCCTGTTAAGTTTTTGAAGTTGATGCAGTTTTTTCATTTACAAGTATATCTTTCCCCTTCAATTTCTTGGAACTATTCATTACATACTTCATAATTTGTCATTATTACTTATGGTATGACAAGTGTCATAATCTGATTGTTCTTATGTTGATAAGTACCTTAAATATGGCTGTATTTTTGCAATAAATCTTTCCTGGAATTATGATTTGTTTCTTTTTATGGGCTATGGGAAACTTTTTTTCTGATAACTGCACTTGCAAAAAATTTTAAAAGCTGTTTATTATTCTAAACATGTGAAAATCATACATAGCAGCTCTTAATTATATACAAATATGTTGTAAATTAACTAATGCAAATATTTTATAATTAGGGCTAATATGTCATAAATTAGTTATAAATATAATGTGTTAAAATTGTTTTGTTTAGTAATATGAAGTGCGGATCTCTGCAATGCCAGCGTGGATCACGTGCACCTATGATCGCAAATAAGGATATGCAATATACAAGAACAATTGCATCGATCGCGGGTACAGAATACGAATGCAAGTAAGAGATAATTCTTAAATATTAACTTGCTTACTATAAAGTACTTAGAAATTCACAAACTTATCAGTAATGAAAATGTTTCATTTTTATTTAATTTGATAGAGTTACCTCCGGTACTATCACTGACGATATTCGTGACTTGGGTTTGGTGACTGATGGGACTAAATGTGCTGAGGATAAGGTAATATCTATTTTAGCATTGTACTCAGTAATGTTTTTTTATCCTATTACTTATACTTATTTATTTTTTTATCCTATTTATTCTTATTTATTTTTTATCCTATTTATTCGTATTTTTTTATTCTTATTTATTTTTTATTCTCTATTCTTATTTTTTTATCCTATTTATTCTTTTAAAAACGGTTCTGATCATGATTGGGTGGCATGTCATTTTATGATCTTATAAATGAATTTGTTTAAGTAACTTCTTTCCTTGCTATCTTGAATTTTAGGTACATTTAATATTTTTATTTTTAAATTTTTTTTGCTAATGTTTGTATTAAAACTTTTGATAATAGAGTATCATTTGGCAGAACCATATATTTTAGAAAAGATGGAAAATAAAGCTGTTGCTTTCTTAGATTAATAGAAATAGCACTTGATAATTTTTAGAAATTCAGTAGATTTTTTTTCAAAATTGAAAATTAATAAAATTATGCTGTTAGTAATTTTGGATACATAATTTAATACCATTAATTTGTCTGAGTTCAGATTTTTTAAAGTAAATAATTATTATAATTTAAATTCATGAAAATCAATTTAGTTGGGGTTTAGTTTAGTTTTTTTTTTTTTTGTTTAATTGAAAATTGTTTTGCCAGTTTTTGTGAATAAGTATTTAAAAATTACATATTTTGGTTTTTAGATTATGTAACGTACTGTTAAATAGTTTTTCAATTGTTAAATAGTTTATACAATTGAGACATGTAACAAAAGGGATAAGATTGAGAATCGTTGATATGCAAAATGTTTTTATCACACTTCATTTTAATCTATTATCTCTTTTTTTTTTTACAACTTTCACTTTGAAATTTTAGTTTTCGTTGTTCAAAGAAATTGAAGATTTACTCAATTACTTTTCTAAATAAAATAAAAAATGTAAACAAAATTATTATTTTTTAAACGTTAAACAAATGTGATTAAAAATTAATAAAAAAAACCAAGAGAATGATAGAAAGGATTTATTTTCATAAAGTATATTTTATATACAGTGGAGAACCGATTATCCAGAACTCTATTCCGGATAACTGATTTTTCCGGTTTTCTGAATTGCTACAAAAAGCCGTTTTTTTTATTGTCAAACTCAACTAAAAAATATATATATATTAATAATTTAAAAAAACTCTTGCTTCTTTTGACAGTGTTGGGAACTAATGATTATTTCTAAAATGAAGGTAAACATCTTTTACAAAAGAAAGAAGAATTCTGAAATCTTTTACAGGGAAAAAAATTTTTTTGTTTAAAAAATTGCCGGAAAATATATTGAATTTTGTTCCGGTTTTCCGGTATTCTGATTTCCGGATAAGAGGTTCTGTACTGTATTTATATTTGAAGTCATTATAAAATTAGATGATAAAATACTGCCATCCAGATTACTAAAACTTGTTTTGTAACATAATTTTTTTTAAAACTTGGTTTCATAATTATATCAGGGATAATTAGACATATTGATGTAACATACTTTATTTTTTATAGCCATTCCAATTTTTAAGTACCTGACTTATTAACAAAGTTAAAAATCTTATTGAAAATCTTGTTAACCCAAAAGCTTTTTTGAAATATATTTCTCATTTTAAAAAAGTTGTGTCAATAAACTATTTTTCAATTTAATTTTTATTTATTAAATCTTTCAGTACTAATAAGGCTTTTTTTTTCTTTCAGTATGCTTTGATGCATGTTTAAATTTAAAAAAAGAAAAAAAAACTCCTTACCGTCTTTACTTCCAATGATATTTTTTGTTTTGTTTGTTAAATTAAAGCAGTTCATCTTCCTGACCATTTTTTAAGTTGTATTTATAGGAAAGATGAGTGTTAATTTTTTAAAACTCTTTTTCAGATATGTATGAATCAAACCTGTATTAGTATTGATGTATTTATTGAGCCTGGAACGTGTCCAACAAACAATATTGCCCTGCCTTGTTCAGGACATGGAGTAAGTTTCCTATTTATAAACATGCACTAACTTTATATTGAACTTATTACAATAATAATCATATTCAATCAATTTATTAATTTATTACTCCATCATTGAATTAAATGGTTACACCTTAACTCTGAGACTATGAAAAATACCAAAAATAAATAAAGTTTGAAGGCACTGAAAAAAGTACTGCAATCCATATGGAATTATAGCTCTTTTTTCAGTGCCTAAAAACTAATATTTTTCAGTATTCTTTTATTTTATTTAAGTATAATTAGTTTTGTATAAAAAGAGAGTAATCTGTAATAGGATTGTCTACTAAAATTCAGTAAACGAATTAGAATTGGCCATTCATTTTTCCTTTTTGCTGAGTGTTTCAATATTTGAAAATACTACTTTTTGTATTATATTTGATTTTGCAATTTTAAAGCGTGTACCTATCTTTATTGTATTTTTATGCTAAAAAGATCTGCTCTAATTTAGAGCTAATTTTGTAAGGAAATATAACATTCAGATCTGATACAGCTTTAAAAGAAAGACAGTTTTGATAATTGAATGTTATATTAATTGTATTGCAGTTTTATTTTAATTTCTGAATTCTGCACTTTATTCTAAATTTTAAACTGCACATATATTTCTTTTTTTTTTTACTTACATTCATTATAATTTTTTGTTCATGTTACTAGACACAAAGTATTTCGCAATTATTGTCTATTCATGTTCTTAGTCATGTAGCATTGTAATATTACTTTATATCTGCAGTTTGGGCAAACTGAATCTGGCTATATTTTTTGTCACTTGAGATTTCAGTGCAAAAAAAATCTGTTCTTTCCAATAGTACATAGCATATTCATGGTTTTATACCACAAAGAATCATTTTTGTTTGATGAATGTTATGTCTCTTTTTGCTGCCATATTCTCTCTCTGTATAATAAGGATTCACATTTCTTTGCTTTTTATTTCAAGTAGAAGTTTTTTATTATTCAAACTTTTCTTTATACATGCAGGTTTGTTCTAATATCAACACTTGTCACTGTGATGCAAGCTGGACATCCTTTGATTGTAGTCAACCGAAAAGTTCAAGGCCCGATACCGTAGATCATGCTAATACACCTCCTGGAACTTTAAGGAAACCTGGAGAAAGTGACTCAATGACAACCAAGAAACCAACCTTGGATGCGGTAGATGCTTGGAGAAACAAAACATCTAAATCAAATACTCCGTACGGGGGTGAGAGCATTTCCTTTTTTTATTCTACTGCACTGTATTAAGAAATCTTTTTAATGGCCTTTTAATGGTGTTTATAACTATGTTTTTAATCACATATTTAAAGTAAATAGAGCTAATTTTGTAAGGAATATAAGGTGATTATAAAATAATTTATATTCATATTTATTGCCAACACGTTTCTATAGTAATTGAGTCATTTTGTATAAATGTATTATAACGTATGCAATCAAAAATGTTAAAAATGATTATCTTATACTTATGATTATAGTGGCATGATAAGACTAGGTGATAGGCAATTTGGAAAGATAAGACTAGGTGATAGGAGAAAGATTGATTCTTTAGTAGAGAAATATCTTAATATTTTTAGTTTTGGATTAGGGAAAAAATTAACATACTTTAAAAATGGTGAAAAGTTGCATATTTTTTTTTCCTCAGAGAAAGTTTTTTTTTTTTTTTCAAATTTAGAAAAAACAATGTCCGGTTTGAAGGGATAGAAAATAACGTTTCAAGGCAAAAATGACCATTCTCGTCCGGTTACGGAAGTGTTCATTTTTCAGAGAATGTACATAATGGTTTATTAGTAGAAGATTCACGGGGGAGAAAAATATGTCCGTATTGAGAGGTGTTCGTTTTGCAGGAGTGTCCACAACTAGAGGTTTCACTGTATATAGAATTCAATTTCTGTAACAATTATATTAAAAATATTGATTTTCTGTCCAAAATATATTGTTGATTTATCAGTGCTTATCTTTGTTATCAGTGGGAAAGAAAGATGTCCTCAGCACCCCATCACTCGTAATAGTTCTTGTGTGTGTTGTTGGTGGAGTGTTTATTTTCTTCGCTTTATTAGCCACCTGCTACAGGTAATTTCTAGACTTGTTTTATTTCTTGTTTAATTATAAAGGCTTGTAAGACATTATCTCTTCAAAACAATTTTTAACACGGCATTTATAATTGTTATTGCTATATAAGAATGCAAAATAACAATCAAACATCTTTTTTTTTTTTTTGGAAAGATACTCAGAAAAATTTACTCACAACTGCCAAAAATATTAATTAAACTCTGGTAATGTTTTTTTAATATTTTTTCTACATGTACTTTTTAGAGATTTTAAAAAAACAATTTCATTAATTTAATAGAAAGCAATTAAACATTTTTTACGGAAAAATGTATATTACAGTAAAAGATCTTTATAGCACAATTCTTGAAATCTGGATCTTTGTGTTTTATGGAATTTTGTGTTATATAGACCATTTCACTCATCTTTAAAATAAATATGGCAATATTAGTTTAGAACGAGTTAATAGTTAAGTGCTTTAAATTAGTTTGGATACAAATACTTAGAAATACAAAAAATATGAACTTAAGTATTTATTGTTTACAAATTTTTTTTAAATATTTTTTGCCACATTAGAACTATGAACAAATTAATGAATCAATTTTGATTTGTTTAGCTTTTGAAATTTTAATTTCTTAGCAAATAATTAAGCAATTAATGTAAGAAGTTAATAATTCTTTTTTAGTTATAGAAATTTCTTTACTACAAATTTTATTTTTTACACTCACAAAGCTAATGTGATTTATGAAGAGTTGCAGCTTATAGAATGACAATCTTCTACTGTATTAACAACATAAAAATTTAAAAACATAAAGTCATGCTTTTTTAAGCTTTTAAAATTAAATATCGTGTGTGCAAGAAAGAGCTGTTAGTTCTAGTGTTTAATATTTTACTTTAATTTTCTATTTTAAGTATTTTATTTTTGATACTTATTCAAATTAAGAAACATGTTAATTCTATAGCATTATGCTTACAAAATGTAAATTTTGCAGTTAGTTTATCAATCGAACTCGATTCAGTATCACAGTTCATAACACCGTATTTTTAATAATTAAAAATAAAAATCTAATATTTAAAAGCAAATATAATTTTAAATGAACAAAATCTGACTAAACTTTCTGTCAATAAATTTATGTAATCAGTAGAGGTAGAGAAAAGTTTGTTAAGAGTGTTAAAAAATTTTGAATAAATCATAGTACCTCATAATAGATATTATGTTCACTTGTGACCGACCACTTTAAATGTACAGTTTTAGAATTCTTGTCGAAAATCAAGTAAAAAAGTACATGCATTAGAGGCTAAAAATTAATGTTTTATTGAGAAAAAAAATCAAAAGCACTTTTCAATTACTACTGAAGAAAATAGAACTAAAAACGTCAAAACTTATTTGATTGCTGGAGAAAACAGAGAAAGTGATCATTACAAAAACAAGTTTCAACAGACTTTCAAACTGGTTTGAAGGAATACTTTTATCCCACATTTCTTATTAGTAATCTAACATAATTTGATTGCCTTTTGTCCTTTCCTTGCTTAAATATTAATTTGCCACTAATATTGTGTCTATTTTCTTACATCATTTTTGACAAAGATTTGAAAAATCTAGATTGAAGTTAGTGATCCTGGCACATTTTGTAAAAGGGAAACAGTAGAACATTTCATTAATAAAACTTCTATCATTTCCTAATAATTCAATATTTGGCTGCTTCTGTAGAGCACATCAACATACTCTTCATCAGGAAAGGACTCCACTCAAATCTCATGGAAATTAATTGGTTGTAGTTCAAAACATTCTTATCAAAAGTTCTGCTGAGCAAAATGTCCAAAAAATTTATAGCTTTTGAGATAAACAAACATAAATAGTATTTCTCAATTCTATCATGACATTAGCATTAACCAATGTTCTACATGTGGAGGTGGTTTGATCAGATTTTGTACATGTTATAGCCCTTATCAGGACTGATTGTTGAAACAAAAAGATCCTTGGATATATGCAAACATATGTAGTTACGCATAAACATAGCTAATCATCAGTTATTTGAATATTATTTACATTTTGTTGGAGAGGTCAATTGGCTACATCGTAGATACATTCGATTAATTTTATAGATGGATATTTGATTTCTCTATACATTGCATATTCTAAAAACATATAACACTCTCAATGTGTCGGCAATTACTCAATGTCCAATGCTGCAGGCAAGTGTGCTTCAAGCACCTTTCAACACACTGACCATTACTTATATCCCATGTCCAATTCTCTGTATTTTGGAATTTTACCATTTTTGAGTTTTGTGTCAAAGAGAACTTTTGCACAGAATGTTAATACAACATATTAAATTTTCATCCAATTCGACAGGTAATTAATTTCCATAAGATTTGGGTTGTCCTTTCACTTTCGTTTTACACTTTTACTTTGTCACTACATACAACAATATTTAAATATATTGTTTTTAAAATGAGTGAGGTCTTGAATGTATTAAGTTTAAAACCAGTAAATTTTAAGAATTAATTATAGAGTAAGTCTCTTAGTTTTGTATGTTTCCTTTTTAATATATTTTGATTAACAAACATGCTTTAGAATATCAAAATGCTATATCACAAGATATTTTTTTAATAATACAAACAAATTCTGTGTGCTGACACACATAGAATTGCTATTGTTGTTTTTTTTTTACTCAATTCCCAATGCTATTTTGTGCTATTTAGTCACAAATCATTTCTCTTGCCTAGTGAATTTTTTCGACACATGGTACATTTAAATTGTTAAGCAATGATAATATTTATGCTGTATTCAGCAATGGAATTTGTGTTGAAAAGTGTAGCAGCTATTCTGCTAAATAAACTTTAAAAAAATGGCATAATTTGAAATCATTTAGTAATATTTTTAACGGGTTTTTTAATCAAAAGTTCAGAAGTGAAAATACAGGTGGTGGACAAAATAGTAGAAACACTTCTATACTAATAAAAAAATTAATATTTCTCCAGAAATACATAACGAATTATTTTATATCTTCAGCAATAAATTACAAACTGAAAATAATGTTTTTCAACACCCCATGCCAAAAAATGTAGCAATTGATTTGTGACAGTTATTGAAGTTATTGTATGCAATAATTACACAAAATTTCGTAAGCCTAGTTTAAGTATTTATGGAGGTATGGACATTTTTATGAAAAACAAATTTTTTTGTTTCACATTTTTTGCTTTAAAATTTGAGAAAAAATTTGTTTAACCCACTGGCGGTTAAGGAATGGGCAAAATTGGGAGAATGTTTCTCCCCTACACACAGTTCCCCTATCAGTTAACATGGGAAAACCGGTTTTGCTATGCAGAGAAGACTGCAGGTTAAAATGCGACTTTTTACGTGCAGAACCATCAGTGGGTTAAAACTGCGTATGATATGAGTAATTAAAGTTGTTTTTGTAAACTGCGCATGCACAGCCTTAATTTTGCTGTAAGCCATCTTTCGCAACTAATGAAAAAGGTATATATGATATTGTATTAAAATATCTTGAAAATGTAAAACGTTTCGAGCAATTTTCTGAGAAGTTTTCGTACTTTATAAAAGAAAGCTCAAAATGATATGGGATTTTCTACAAATATTATTTTGTATCATGAAACCGAATTTAATAACAAATGTTGAAACATTATAATGAACGTTCATACATCATAACTTGATAGTAAGAAAAGAAAACAGATGAAGAAAAAGATGCTTTTATGGGGATAATTCTCAACAATGCTGTTGTAATTTTTAATAAATCTTGTTTAATACTACAAAATGAAATATGTAGTAAACCTCTTATTATTTTAAGCATTCTTTTAAAAAGTACAAAAACTATTTAGAAAATTGCTCAAAACTTTTTGAGTTTCTGAGATATTAAAATCAGATTTTCTTCATTAGTCGCCAAATGCGATTCACTACAAAATTATGTAGAAAATTTGAAAATTATGTAGAATTTTTTTTTCAGAGTATGCGTAGTATAAAAAACTACTTTAATTGCTTACATATTACACAGTTTTGAAAAAAAAAAATTCAAATTTTAAAGCAAAAATTTTGTAATTCATTTTAAATTGCGCCAAAAATTAATTCTGTTGAATATTTTTAAAGTTATAGAAAAATTAGCTTTTTTTTTATTAAAAATGTCTGTATTTCTGTAAATATTAAGCTTGGCTTACAAAATTTTGTGTAATTATTGCATATAATAACCAAAATAACTGTTGCAACTGTTACAAATCTTTTGGAATAGGCTGTTCAAAAACATTTTCTGTTTGTATCTTATTGTCGCTTCCTCAAACATTTAAAAGCTTTAAACTTCACTGATATGTATGAGAAATTGTATGATCTGAACACTTCTGAAGTTATAAAATTCTGAAATATAGAATTCTGACTTCTGAAATTATTTAACTGTTTCTGGAGCAATATGAGAAAATGTATTAGTACAGAAGAGTTTCCATATTTTGTCCACCCCCTGTATCTACGCAATAAATTAGAGGCATCTTAACATTTTAGTTTGTGTTTTCTTCTGTATATATATATTCTTGTTAATATTTTTGAGTAAACTAGTTGCTCAAAACAATAATTAATTGTGTTGCTCTTTATACTTTTGATTTGTGTTGTTTTATGTGTGTAAGACACTGTGACTGCAACATTCCTTTTGTCAGAAGACAGAGTGCTATGCCCAAGCCGGACCCATCCCACCTGAAAAAACATTCAAGTCGCAAATTTTCATCCACTCAAGGTTCCATCAAGGTTGATGATAGCTCTTCCCAGGAAAACGTGAACCGTATTATTACTTTCGGAAGTATGCCTTCCTACAGGTAAACACTTTAACCTCTTGAAATAGGGCAAAGTTAAAACATAAAAATTGCACAAATCATTTCATATAAACAGGGTACGTAGTGTTTTAAAAAAATGCTTAAAGGTGCTTATTTTCGATTTTTGTTTCTCAAAAGCCCTTAAAAGTGCTTTTTTCATTTAAAATGTGCTTAATTTTCCCTTTTTCAAAATGAGATTTTTTCTTTACCATGTTGATTTTCCCTTCAAATTACACAAAAAGACGCAGTTCACATTGTTCTATTAAATGTTTTCCCAATTACTTCAACCCTGATCTATTTCGGCGTATTGTCATTCCTTAGCGTATTAAAACGCCTTTCATTTTACATGATTCAAAATTTCATGATTTTTAACAATTGTCAGAAACAGTGTCAAAAGTTTTTTTTTTCCGACATGATGGTTAAAACAAAATAAAACCGTCAATTGTCAAGAAGTTTCAAACCCTGCCTAATTATGATATTTTTTAAAAGTGATTACAAATATTTTTTGAGTACTTGAAAAGTGCTTAAAATGTGCTTATTTTTATTGAATAATTTGGCTACGCACCCTGATAAACAAACATAGGATTTTTTCAGTATCCAAGTTCAGTCCCAAAGTATCTGAACACCCAGTGGTAGACGCTTACATTAAAGTGACGTTGATTCCCCTTTTGCATCAGTGATGACCTGCAAACACATGGGGATACTTTCCACCAGTTTTTAATAGTTTGCCAACAAATAATGGCTTCCAGGTGACCACCACTTCTGAAGAGAGGATTGTCGATTTTGTTGTATTTGTAATCTGCATTTTGATTTCTCCCAAAGTTATTCTATGGGATTTAGATCAAGGATCTGAGAAGGTCAGTCCAGTTTTAAGACATCCAATGTGTCAAACTGTGGCGGTGCATGTCTCAATAAGTGAATCAAAATCAAACAGTTATTCTTCTGGAAGAAAAATGGCCTCTGAAATACTGCTATGGAGTTGGGAAAACAGCATTGTTCAAAATGTCCATAATTTGAAGTTTATGTATCCAGCTGCAGGAATTAAGAGTCTCAGGCCAAATGATAAATTACACCCCCAAATTTGATCTTTTAGGTAAGTGTCCAGATAGTGTATAAAAAAGCACTTTCTATTATGTCAAAGGGAAATGAAAAAGGGGAATATTTCCTTTTTGAAATGAACTCTCCAAAGGTCAATAATTCTCATATTTGTGGCAAGCAGTACATCTCTGTGTTTCAACAATAAAAAAGAAGCTTCTGTGATTCCGGTTCAGTGCAAAAGTGTGTCAAATGCATCAAAAATCATAGAGGGGACACAAAAAAAGTTCCTCCTTGTCCCCAGGATAGGTAATTCTCCATCATAGAATAAAAATAGCTTGCCAACAGATTTATGTAGGATTCATATTTCAGTTGAATAGATCTAGAAATTTTGGTTTTAATTTTTCCTTTATTTATTTATTTTTGATTATTGAATCAATTACTATTTCCATTTTTATCCTAATCATGAAATTTTTATTTTTTATGATTATGTCTTTAAAGTAGACATTCATATTATTATCAACAGGGTTTTATTAAGAAGAGGGTTTTTATTAAGAAAGAACATAGAAATTCGAAAGTCTTTAGTCTTAAAGTACCATAGTTTACACAGTGTAGCTTCATTATTGTTTGTAAACTATCCTATTTCTGTTTATATGACAATGTTTATACTCTTTTCATGTTGTTTTATTTATTATACATAAACATTTCAATCAATAATAGTTTATTCTTTCTAAAATAGTAGAAGATTATGATTATTTTATATGGAAATGTGTTCCACTGATTAAAAACACAGGGCTGGATTTTGGGTAAAACAAAATTCCTCCAGATACAGAATATTCCAATCTTTTCAACTATTCTAAAAGCTTTAGGGGGGGGGGGTAAGAGTCTGAGTTTTTATTAAAGATTGATTTTTTCATATTGATAATTAGTGTTCGTTCTTGTATTTTTTAAAACTGCTGATAATTAGCATTCATTGTTTTAGGAACAGAAATATTATTTTTAATAAAATCAAGACGTTTGACAATATTTTTTAGATTTGGACATCACAAATATTATAGATTATTTGAACAATTCTTAAATCTTTTTGGCAAATTTAAAGGTATTAATTGTTTTTGCAGGGAAGACAAGCTTCAGGAATTAAAAAGACAGCAGGTTTTACAGTTGAAAGACACATCGTGTTCAGATGGTGAAGAGCTACTTGATGAGACCTCTGCATTTATTGAACTGTCACCTAACAATCTCTCTAAGGTTCCAGAGAAGGGAATATTAAAGCGAGCAATCAGATCGGATAAAGAAAAATGGAGTGACGAAGCGTCTCAGTCAGATAACCAAGATATAATGAGTCAGGCAGACAGCCATGGTGAGCGTAACAGTGATGCACTAACAGAAGTTGAAAGAACTTTAAAGAGCTTGAATGGATATCACGAAGAAATATTAGAGGCCCTTCACACTGTGTCTTCCCATCGTCCACTCGATAGCCAGGGAAGTCCACAGGATACCAAAAAAACATTTATGGACGCTGTAGCAGATTACAGTGTCATTAAAACTAGTACTGAACATCTAGGGAACACGAGCAGTGAGGAAGCTGAGGACATGGTGCCACCTTGTGGACCAATTAGGATAAGAAACTTAGAAGATCTTTTGCGGCAACTTGAACACCAGCCTTTGCACGTATCCCCAGCAGGTTCTGATCTTCGTCTAAGTGAGCCAGAAGCTGATCGTCATTATCGAGTGGATAGGACGGACAGTGCAAGTGGTACTGAAAGCCAGCTAGAGCCAGGGCTACAGTTCTACTTAGGCAGAAAGCAGAGGCAATCTGCTGGTGACGTTTCAGGCCGTTTTACACGAGTCCCTCCCACGGAGACGGAAGAAGATGAGGAAGAGTTTGATGAAGAGGGTAGCATTGAGGATGAAGGAGAAGATGGGGATTACGACGCAGCGCATCAGTTTGTCCGTAGTGCGAGTGAAGAGGCCCTCCCGATTACTTACAAACCAGATTACGCTTATGAGAGGAACTTAAACATTAAACAGCCACAAGACAAAACACTAAAAATTGACGGTTGTGAGTATGTACCTAGTCCACCATCCGATGAAATTTACGATGGACTGTACGATGATAAGGGTTATTTTCCTCCATCTACAACTAGGTCGGATCGTGCTCAGTTACCCGTAACTGCTCCGCCTTCTTCTAGCTCCTCCACTTCCGGCTCCCAACCTCCTTCGGGAGCCAAAAGAAAAGGAAAAAAGAAATTTCCGGAGTACAAGGTCTAACATATGATTTTAATTAAATAAAAGAATTGCTAGTCATTTAATTTATTGTTATTCAAAAGACTTAAATATCAAGAATTTATAGGAAATCATTTTATGGAAATCACATCTTAATAAAGGGCAAGTTTTTAACTTATTCATGTGGCATCTGCACATAGAAATTACATTTGCTCAGTAAATCAGGTTGCTGCTGCATGCCACCACTTTTGAAGATTTGGTTTTTGCTCACATTCACGGTCACTTTTTCTTAAGATTTATTTAGATAAAAATATACTTATATATTTCACATGTACACAGACTTTTTAACTTTCTATTATAAATTATGGAAGCTGAATTCAAAGTAATTGTGAATTATCGAGGAATGCTTTAAAGTATGTAATATTTAAAATATATAATATAATAAAATATATACAGTATTTAAAATATAAATACATTATTAATTTAAGGGTTCCTAACATTTGGACATCTTGCCCTCAGAATTTAATATGTTTAAATAACTATTAATATTTCTTTGGATAATCAAGGTCAATAACTAATTAAATTGCCATAATTAAATCTCGAAATTGTAGAATTAATATTTAAAATTCTAAAAAAACTTGATTTTTATGTTTTGAGTCTATTACTTAGGTTATATTAATTAAGTTTTGAAAATATGTTTTGATCTTAAGAAATTAAAAATCAATTGGTAATTTTATTTATAATATGTTAAAAAATCAGTTGAGTTGTTTTCAAGAATTATTAAAAATAAAATAGTTATGAACATATACTTTATTGTATAGTAAACAGTAGACTTAAGTCTAATCTTATAACCTACTTTTACTCTGAGGGCAAATTATTAGTAAATCATAATTAAGTCCCATGTTAAAAATGTTGAATTAAATAACCTATTTTTCAAAACCAATATTTCTTAATTATTTCATGTATTTTTTTGTTTAATTACAAATTATTGCATTTCTTTTTCTCGCAAATTTTAATAAAATTGTTTATAGTTATTCCAATTGGTTAGTAAATATTTTTGGTAAAAATATTTAATTAATGAATTTCATTTTCTAATTTCTGCAAGTTTATTTTATTGAATAAATTTATGTTTTAAGATATATATTTACTTGCACATGGTAATTCCACTTATATTTTTTAATACTATTTGAACTATTTTATATCTACTTTAGGTCTTAACTTAAAATCATAAATGATTTGTTATTTTAAAATTCAAAAAGTACAATGACTATAATTTCATTCTAATTTAAGCATTGTCTAATGATAGAGTAAAAGATTTGTTTATTCAAGTTTTTTTTTGTGTCAGTAACCTCTTTTTTGCTTTTATTTTAATAATTTCCAATGTAGTTCTATATGAAAATTTATTTTTCCTTTAAATAACTAAAAAAAGCTGTTCTTAATTAATAATATATGCATTGTCACATTAACTTATTTATATTTTGCGAATTTTTTACTTCAAAAATATTTACTATACAATTATTTTTTAATATTTGCTAACCTCTTAATTTACCCCAAATTAAAACCCATTATTATAGTACAAAAAGATATCTTAACATTCTATATTTATTTCATGATATTCTCTAAAATTTATCAAACAATGTAAAAATTAAAATTCCTGATGTTATTTTATTAACTGAATTTTATTGCAGTTGAAGTAATTTTACTTGTTTGTATTATTCAAAGAAACAGATTCTAGTCAAAATTATTTTAAAGTATTATAACAAAACATATTTACATATCAAATTTATAAGTTTTATAAAAAATTAATATTTTAACTGGTTTTATATAAATATTACATAATAACTAATTTTTCAAAAATAAAAAATTCAGCTTAAAATTTTAAAGTTATTCTATTTCAAATTTGAAAATTTTACTGGGACATAAAAACATTTACACAAAAGGCTTAAATACTTGCTTACTAAGTTATCTTTTATGCATACTTTTACTTAAAAGTGCCTAAAAAACTTATCTTCAATTAGATAATTTTACAGCTGTATTTAAGTGGATAATAGTTCTCTTCTATTGACTACTTTTTGTGCTCGAAATTCACCTTGCAAGCTTAATGAGGTTTTTATATTAACTATCATAATTTAAGTCTATGCACTTATAATATAAATATTACTTCCATTTTTTTTTAAATATTATTATCCACATTCTTAGCTGTTTTAGTTAGATGAGATTTTTTTATTTATCCGCCACTTTCTACCTTGAATATTAACAAAAAAAGAATATCAAATCAGTATCATAAAGTTGAAAAAAATTCTTATTCCTTAAATGATATGATTAAAATTTGTGCTATTATAAAATAGAATATACTACTGAAAGAAATTAATTTATGATTATTTATAAATTTCCCATACATGCTTAAAAGTTATTTTTTTATATATTACTTAAGCTCGAATCAGCTTAAACTACTATATCTCTAATTTACTTCTAAAATTTTAAGATCTGTAATTTCCAAATGCATCTATGATTGTTAATAATTTATACAAGTAACATTTAAAGCAATATAAAAAGGATTTTGGAATAAAATTATTTTTCATAACTCTTAAACTGTAGAATAATTTCACCTCTTAAATATAATTGGTGCTGTAGCTCATATTAAGGAAGAAACTTAAGAAGAGATAAAAGATAACATTTTCTTTTTATCACACATAAACTAGGTATTTAATTTATTCTAGGTAAGGCTTGCTAAGGAAGAAGATTATTTAATTTACTGAAAACTTTTTGTCTGAAACAAAACAAAACACAAGAAAAAATGTTTAAAATTTAATCATTTCTGTCAGCTGACAGTAAACTTTGTTATGGTTTTACTGTTTCTTTATATGTATTTAAAACTGTTGTATTACGTAATTTCATGAACGACCTTTGAATTCTTATTAAATAATTTTGTGTAAATAGATTAAGGGTGCACATACCTCAGAAGCTAAATGTGATCCTTAAATGATCGAGACCCCTGCCTAAGAGCCAACAATAATTTGAAAAAAAAATTACCTAACTAGCTTAAGAAGTTATATAAGTGTTTTTTTTTCCAAATTGATTTCAATGAACTGTAAAGAAATATTCAAATTATAACATTAAAACTTCAAAATAAACCCTAATACCAAATGTCGAGATTTAACTATCTATAGTTGAAACTCTAAACTTTGATTACAAGTACAAGACAAATGCAGCTGGAGAAATTATTTAAAAACAAAAAATGTTAATAATTTAAAAATAGTAAAAGAGAATATTAAAGTTGCTTTTTCCTCAATTTTTTTTTAAATCTTATTAAAGTAGACTTAAGTGGGCAAAACGTATGTACAGAGTTTACGCGTATAATGTATTAATTTGCTGCATTTTGTCCATTAATTTTTTAAGACAATTTTCTTTTCTTTTTATTGCACTAAGAAATATTTTATTATCTATGCAAGTATTTTATTATCTATGCAAATCACTACGTAGGTACCTAGAAAACCAAAATTTTGTTTCTTATGGTCAACTACGAAAAATGTTGTGCACCCCTAAGCTAAACTTTCTTGTACGAAAATGATTTATGTTGTGTTGAAAACATTTAAAATATGTTTCAGATAATTTAAAATTTTATCTAATTCAAATACTTTTCATTAATAGGAAATAATTTATTCAGCTATTAGTAGAATCATTCATAAACATAGAAACTGAATAATTAGTTATTTTTATTTTTGTATTCAAAATTTGTGTCAATTTTGACATTTTCTTGAATATGAAATGTAAAAGAAAAATAAGTCGCATCAATATTCAATTTTCATCAATAAAGGACAGAAGGTGGTTTTAATATGGCAGCTACTAATGTGAACTCATAAACTTTCATCTAATTGTGTGCAAAGCATCACACTTTTTTAGACTTTTTTAAATAAAACACCAACTGAACAACTTGTTCTATGAGAAATAAAACAGATAGTTATTCTAATTAGCAAATTTAACATTTTAAGAATGGTATTGTAGGAAAAGTTTGGGCTGCATTTGTGTTTTGAAATGTTTGCTTTTTTTAATCTATTGACTACTTTCCTTAGTTAATTTCTGTAATCAAGCAACAAACTGGTAAAATATTACTTTATAATTTGACCACCTATCATTTCAAGTGGTCACCTTATGCAGATTTCAAGTTTGGGACTTTATGTTTCAATTTAAAAATTTTTTATTATGTGTTATCTTTCAAATACTATTTTTTTTTTGTGGTAATTGATGGCTCTGTAAAGAAGCATGTTAATTAAACATTTTAAAATCTGCTTTATGATGCATGGAATCATTAGAAATTTGTTTTCAAAAGAATTTTTCGAATTAAAAAACTGTCTTATTTCAAAAACTTTGCAAAACACTTGTCATGTTCTCTATATTTAATGCTAACTATAACATATTTATGAACCTGAAAAAGATTGCTTAACATTTTCTTCTAATAAGTTATGTAAATTATTTATTATTATACACAGTAAAAATTACTGTATTCAGCTCTTCATCCTTTTGAATAGAAAAGAAACATTTAACCCCTTAACGATCGGTTAATTTTCAAGAAAACGGTCATAAAAGTGCCTATTTTTTTTACTTTTGTATTTGTATTACGTATTTGATTAGTGCTGCAACTAGTTTAAAATAAACTAACTATCTAGAATTACCTTAAAAATATCCTGATACTGCCATCAGGTGTGTAAAATGAGAAATAAAATGTTTTCCGGGCAAAGAAAATGAATTAGCTTTATTCTTATTGGCGCGTTACTACTGAACACTCCAGCCCGTCAATATCACAGGTGCGAGAAATAGCGGGCCAAATCTCACCCCGTCATTTTCACGGGAGCGAGAAGGAAGGGGTTGAACAATTATTTGATTAATTCGCAACGAGAATTTATTAAATTTTACTTGAATAAGTAATCATTATTTAAAATTACATAAAACAAATTACCTAATGAAATGAACACAGATATTAAAAGTTTAAACTTAACATTGAATTCCATACATGTTGAAGCAAAATTGTAACAGTCAAAGTAATACTTAAAATATAACTAAACAATGTTAAAGAAAAAGTTTTTCTCAGACACATCTGTTGCTTAGTGACCATTAGATAAGATTTTCTGAGAAGAGAATTGTATGGAAAAATTTTCCCTGAACAGTGGATTATTTGACAAAATTTTGTGTGTACTGTGGATTGTTTGACAAAATTACTCCTGAACACTGTAAAAAAATTCTCTTATAAAATCTTAATATAATTTAATTTCCTTCGAAATAAAATAGAGTTGAAATCTGTAAACATTATTTCTTCAATTGTTTTAAATAAAGACTAAAAGCTTTCAGTCCTATATTTAAATAATATTTAATATGATGATATCCCAAACTTTTTCTCACTATTGATATGAATTTAAAAAATTATCAAAAATCAATATTGAAAAATATGTCTGTTTTATTTCTCTGAACATAAATCACTCATTCTTTTTTCTTATGCTAATGCACTTACAAGTTAAGTGGGAATTTTTTTTAAATTTTTTCATGTAGCCAATCATTCATAACAGCATTTGTATGCCTTTTTTTATTCCTCATCAATTATTGAAGCATGTCTCCATTGATCAAAAAATAAATGAAGGAAAATATTAGTTTTAGACAGTGTTATAAAGCTTTGCATGTGAATTTCAGAAAGAATTTCTCAACACAATTTTCCATATGTTTTTTTAAGACAGGTTTTCAAAAATATTTTCACATTTTAACTATACAAAACTGAATTAGTTTAAAATCACTTGTTGATTGTCTTCTGTTTACTTTTCTGTTAAGTATAATATGGAAAATGTTTCAATGTTTCTTCCTTTATTGTGAAAAAATTGTTTAAAGTTATAAATTTTATTAAGTTTCATTTTCTTTTCTAGCATAAAAATTATATTAATTTTTAACTCATTTATTTAAATCTTTATCTTTTACTCTGATTTTGTAGTTTAATTTGAAAGTGAAAGAGATTTTATGTATTGATTTTTAAAAATCGGTACTTTTATATTTTTCTACAGCGCATGGCCAATTGGCCCAGGCTGATGTAGGATCATAAAATAATTTTTTTTTCTGTAATTTTAGTTCTATTTATCATAAACAATTTCACATTTTTATGTTGTTAAGTATTAATAAATGTTACTTGTATGTTTTGTTTAAATTTGATTTGTCCTTTTGTTAGAAATGTCTATATTAACATGTACCTGATAATCAGTACAATAGTTTTTTTTATTTATTATTATTTAGAAAATACCTTAGTAATTAAATTCACATTCCATTTTATAATTTATTATTTGTGTTACATCTTGAAACTGAAAGAAACTATTTACATCATTATGTTTAAATTTTGTTATTAATACAGTTATATTTTCAAAAAAAAGAGGCAGCAAAAGGTATATTTAAATTCCGTCCATTTGAATTCAAATTAAGTGTTTCAATTGTATTTAGTAAAATAAAAATCTTTAAAATACTACTTTTCTATTCATGAACATTTTAAATTTTTTTTAAAAAAGAAAAACAGTGAAATTAATGACAAGAATAGTTTACAACACAAATGAAATTTGATGTTTTAACTATTTTTAATATTAATTTTTAAATAATTCTCTTTGAATCAATAAAATAGTCATGTTTTTTTTTTTTTTTTTTTTTTTTGTTAAAAGGATGTGTCTGCTATAATTTACTTTAAAATCAAATTTATTTATAAGCAGTTAACAATATGGAAATACCATTAAAACTTTTATCATTTTAAGAAAAAATTGAAAACTTTTATATTGATTTTGTTGTTAAATATTATAAATAATTATGAAGATATACCAATCTATCCACCTTCCACAATTTAATTTACTCACAATTGAAAGGTGGTAGTTGGAGAAAAAAAAACATGTTCTAAAACGTTTTTTTTTCTTTTTGAAACTCTTTTATTTTTAAATTTGACAGAATAATTTAATGTTCTATAATTACATGTTATAAAAACAAAAACTTGTTCTAGAAATTGTTTAAAACCACTTTTTTTCTTCTTTAAAACTACTTTACTTAGATTTGACAGAATAAATAGCTGTTCTATATTTGCAGTTTACCATAATTAGGAAATTTTTAATTTTTCAAGATCTCAATTAACATGTTCTTCCATGAAGGTGTTAAATCATTCTATAAATTCAAAGTATTATACTATAAAGCTATAACTGAGGTTTAGTTTTATAATTCGATACTTTAATAGTTTATTGCACACATAATAAATTCAAAATTAAAATCATTCTATAAATTTAACATTAATATTTTTCTTGTATGCTCATGAATTATTATTTCTTTCTTTTTTTTATTTATTTCACAGAAAGTTGAGAAATTCTTTTTTTACAAGCTTGAAAAAAATGTTGAGAGCTTTTTTACTTAATAGTATTGTCTGTGTGAATGATTACGAATGATTGATATTTCATACATATGTAGATATGTGAATAGTTATCATTTCATTTTACTTAGGTATGTACATAATAGCTAATTAGCTCCATAGTATTAGGATATTCATTTATAAATATGTTTAATTTTCTTTTAGAAAACAATTAATTTACTTTTAGAAAACATTTGAATTAAATTTGAGTTTGTTAAATGAAAAAATATTCAAATTATTGATACGTTTTTCACGTAAAAGATTTTTTTTTTGTTACTTTATTTATTCTTTTCTTGTAAATTAAATGTATAATGAAATTAAGGAAACTTTGTACCTTTCATTCTTTACAAGATTTTTTTTTAAATTAAATTCTAATAATAGTTCTTAGATTTAAATTACTGTTGATGAACTAATTGAAGCCATTTGGAAAATATGTTTAATTAAATTATAAATAAAAAAATTTAATTAAAAGAAGAAAAAAAATTTATAGCTACTTTATATGTGATTTGGAAAGTGATATTTTTATTTGGTTTAAAATATTATTTAATATTCTTATTACGTTTTTAATATATAATTTTGATACAATGAGTTTTTAATGTGTATTAAAATTCTTATTAATATATAATCTACTGTAAAAATATTCAAAACTGGAGTTTGTTTCATTGGTACTGAGTTTCCTTAAATAAATTCTATGTTGGAAAATATATATCTATATATGTATATTTATTAAAAAACAATTTGAAATGAATATTTTTCGAAATAAAAAATGTACATTTGTGATTAGACAATTTTCAAAACTATTCAGCATTCGTTGATGGAGAAATTCGACATAAATTATGCAGAATTTAAATATTTAAAATAAATTAATTAAAATATAAAATGGATATTTTCTTTGGATTATTTAAGTGAATTGTTATTTAAAAAAAATAGTAATATTCTATCATTTCTTTTATATTTTAAGTAAATTAAGAAAAACTTTTTTTTCTCGTATATCTATAAGTTTTAAAGGGAAAAACATTTACGTCTAAGGTATTAATTTAATGGAATTAAATATCAATTGAAATTAAGGACAAATTATAGTTGTAAGTTTTAAAGGGAAAAAATTATGTCTTAAGGTATCAATTTAATGGAGTTAAATATCAATTGAAATTAGGAACAGAGGCACAAATGCAAATTGAAATATATATATATATATATATATATATATATATATATATATATATATATATATATATATATATATATATATATATATATATATATATATATAAAAAAGTACTCTATTTTTAATACTTCACGTAACAAACATAATCAAATCAGTGTGCACTCGCATTATATGTCTTTGAAGAAAAAGTAGTTTATAAAGAAATTAATCTGAAAACTTAATCAACAAAGCTTAAGTTTTGATGATTGTCAATGCATACATGTACATCACATTAGGGGTACTTAAGTCAAATGCATTTTTCTTTTTTCATATCTCAACATTTGTAAATAATAGCACTTTATGAATTAGTTGATTTTTGAGATATTAATAATTATTCAAATCTGTTATCATTTATTTAAAGTGTGAGCAATAACTAAGGTTATTAAAATCAAACTAATAGTATTTTTAATAAATTAAGTAAAAAAAAGATAAAAAATTTTATTACAACAAAATGTGAATCAGCTTTTTTCTTTAATTATTTTAATTTCCACTTTTTTCCTTTCTGTTTGAAAATTTCAAAAAACTTTGACCAAAGGAAAAAAAATTGCTTTTTTTAAAAATAATATTTACCTTCCATATTTTTTTAAAAAAGAAAAAAACTAGCATTTTTTTAAAAATATTCTTGAATTAGGGATTAATAAAGGGCAAAAAGTATATAATTACTTTAGTTTCCTACGTATAATTTACTTAAGAAAGTAAATTCTTCAAACACTAATAGTCAGTTTTCTTTTCTATAAAAGGTTATTCTGTGATCTCTTTCATTTTAGTTTCTCATTTGTTTTCCTTTTCATTGAATGTAACTTAAAATTTTACTTGTAATAATAAAATGTTAAATTTGTATAAATTTAGATTAAAATAAAATTATAAAGATTGTCTGTCAATGAAGAACAAAATGCGACTAAACCTAAAATAATTAGTTTTTAATATTTTATTAAATGAAAAAAAAAACTAAATGTTATGTCAAGCTCTTAAAAATTGTAAAAAATATATTCCTCTATCTAAAATTTCTTGTCAAAATCGTAGAAGTAAATTTTAAGAAATATATATATAATTTAATTCCAGCCTTTAATGTAACGAAAAATGTATTTACACTGCCAAAGATAGTCGATGTTTAAAGAAAAAATGGCTAAAAAATTAAAGTTTGTGATAAGAATAACGTAACAAAGTTTTTTCTTAAAGAAAAAAAAATTCTTTAGTAACCATTTTAAATGTTCACACTTTACCAATAGAACAATTTTGTTCTTTTTGTTAAAAAATGACTTCCAAATTTATAATTCTGTTGCTTCACGCTCTTATGGTGGAAACTGTCACGAAGAATTAAGATCGTTTGCAAGGAACGCTTTTTATACGATTTATTTCGATACTCTGAAATGCTCGGTAAATGTTAGCTAGGATGATAAGTGTGCTTTCCTCCTTTTTATCCCGCTTTGTTCTATTTGTGTTACAGCAACAGAATTTGAAAATTGGAAGTCGTTCAATGTTTTTACCGAAGAAGTTCGCCTTTAAATCCTTCCTTTTTTTTTCCTTATTTACCTCATTAATTATCTTTTTCATTCCTCTATCAACATGACTATAACAGCAATTACCAATTTTTTTTTTAGAAAATCCTAATTTATTATTGAAACAAAAACTAACAGATAATTTTTATCACTAAATAATTTAATTTTTCTTACCCTTCTATACCATAAATGTAAATTTTTTTAGTCACTTTTTTTTTTTTTTGCGCATGGCAGAATACCTTACATGCTCAACTCGTTCTTATTGTACTTCCGGTATATTGTAGAATTCTCGTACCGTTCTAAGTAGTAAGTCTGATTTTATAAGAGTTTGTGAATAAAAGTTGTTCACTACGTAGTCAGATTTCTTTTCTCTTTATTTTAAGAAAAAATTGATTACCCCCACAAAGAAATTTTAGAAAAAGGAGTACTCAATTTTTCAGAAATACAAGAACTGCCTTTTTTTTTTTTTTTTTTACTCAACCGAGTGGCCATGTACGCATTTAGGAGTTAGGAAGTGAAAGACAATTCGGAGTGGGATTTAGGACTGATTTTTCTCTACGAAATCGAAGTCGTTGACAAGCAAGTTGGCAAGAGCCCCGAATTAATGTGTACATATTAATATGCATATGTAAGAGTTACAAATTATTTATGATTAATTATGCTTTTATTTAAAATACGCTTGCGGCAAGCTAAATAAAAACATTTTAAATAGCAGAATATTTGGTACATTTTAAAGAGGGCATAAACTTCATAGTAAGCTCATTTATGCTTTAAATTTGCAATTACAAATAGTTTAATCTCTATTAATAGTCCATTGTACGGTAAACATAATTTCAAATTAATTATAAACCAGTTGTCAGGAATACAATAAATCATCTATTGCCGCCTATTGTTGGAATTTTGGGCATAAATTCAATTTTAATTATGCCAAAATTCTTATCATCCTTGTCACATAAGTTCATCGTGATGCTTGTTAATTAAGATTCCATTAATTTAACGACGTGAATTTCTTACCATATCTCCATAGTGTGTGGAAATGCATTTTGCCTTGATTTGACTTTCTCGGCGACTACAGTTTTTCTAGTTTTGTTTTGCGCCTTTATTTTTCCTTTTCTGTTTCACTCTCAGCAACCGCGGTTTTCATAATTTTATTTTCCTCATCCATGTCTGACGAGTCTTGAAAATGGGTGCCTATTTTTGAGCGCTCGAAACATGATTTTTTTTTTTTTTACTGACTTAATATTTTTGAAACAAATGAAGTTATGTATCAAATAAAAGTCATTTTTATTGTAAATGCTGCTATACTCATATGATATATTGAGCCATTACATTAATCCATTTATAAACTCATTTACCCACCTATTCCATTGATCACGTGTGCGGTGCGCTCCATGAAGAAATCGAACTTCACTTATCACGAAAGAATTTTCAGCGTGCGAAACAGTTAACGAACGCTTATATTTGTTTACTCGTGAAAAAAGTTGGAACTATTCCCCTGCCGTTTCATTTCAAGCTAAGCACCGAGTAAGACAGAGATTATTCGAAATAAACTAAACCTTGTAACGATCAACTCTGAGTGACAGTTCTCATTGAAACTCAACCATTTTCTTCAAGTTTCACCTTTCCAATGAACTTCTTCGGTTACAGTTGAAGTTAAATTGATTTTTTTCTTTCTTTATAATGACATTGTACAATGAATTCAGTCTTGTTTCAGAGATGTTATATATTTTATTATACAAGGGTAAATTTATGCTGTACAAAATGAAAAATCACTATTGTTTTTGTGTAGATAATTCGGAGAGAGAGAGAGTAACATGAATTTGTTTGCTCATCATTTGAGTTTGCTTTTAGTAAATCACGATTAATGTCTTTTGGAATTTGTATTGTCAAAGGAAAAAAATAAAGAAATGATGTATTGCTTTTCTTTGTGTTTTGGTGTTTATTTACCTCGAACAAAAATTTTTTTGACATAACTTTTAATTTTTATTTAACGTGATTTTTCGAAACTCTTTCGTCAAGGAAAATTAAAAAGTCACCGTTAAGGTGCTTTAGAATTAAAGCAGAGCTATAATTTTATGCTATGTTTACTATCTTGCCTTAAAGAATTATCTGAGCTTTAGAACGGACGAAGAACATAAACATTTTAAAAGGTATTGAACTTCTTTGGAAACTGCCAATTTTGCTAAATTTTTCCACCTAGATGAAAATTATGAAACTCACTTTCTAATTCTCAGTTTTTACAAATGTTTAAGAGCCTAGATAATGCAACATTCGAGGAAGTTTTTAAAAAATCAAAAAATTAGACATCAAGCGCTTTTAACTTTCTCAAAACTGTGGCTTTTCATATTGACGTTTTACACCATTTTTAGAATAAGCATTGAGTTGTTGTTAATTTACGTCGCACTAGAGCTGCACAATGGGCTGTTGGCGACGGTCTGGGAAACATCCCGGAGGATGATCCGAAGACATGCCATCACAATTTTGATCCTCTGCGGAGGGGATGGCACCCCCGCTTCGGTAGCCCGACGACCTGCGCTCGAAGTCGAACACTTTAAGGTAGCACAGTTTAACGAGGACCAATACCGCACACCCTCGGTCCCTGAGCAGACTGATCCAAGTCGTCACCCACCCGCACACTGACCGCAGCCAGTGATGCTTGACTTCGGTGATCCGCTGGGAACCGTGTCTTAACGAGAAATAAGCATTGAGAGCGCTGGCTTTAGATAGTTTTAAATTAACCCTTAGTCATGGCTTTAGATAGTTTTATATTTCCCTTAGTCATGAGTAACTGTTATAAACTCGCAGCTGTTGTAAAAATAGCATATTATTCGTAAAAAAAAACCCGACCCAACTCAACGGTCAAAGGGATGGAGACGGAGAGGAAAAATTCTAAATACGAGTATGCTTCTTATCCTTATTTAATTATCACAAATAAACTGATGATGAATATTTATTCCAATTTATTGTATCTTTGGGTACACGTAAAATGCAAGGCCGCTACCCAATCACGATTTGAGATATAAAGCGTGAGGTATTTTAGATTCTCTATTCATTTTTTTTCTGACAAAACTATACCTCTGCAATCAACAATTTTTGATAAGTATTTAAATAGTATACAGTTGCCTGTTTTTAGATTTCGGATAACTAACTGCAATTAACGTTAAAAGAATTTTTGAAGCTTAAAAAATCGGTGTTCATTAGTTTAAACTTAAACTAGATTTAAAAATATATATATATATATAGAAATTGAGAAACGTGTCGTTTACGCTATAGCGTGTCGAACGTTATAAAGCTAGATTTTAATAAATCTAAAAACTGAGAAACTTGTAGTTTTAAATTACTTGCTTAAAACTACAAGATTCAACATTTTACTACTCCAAAGTTAGAGGAAAAATACTTAGTCTTAAAAATCAAGCGCTATTTCCCCATATCTAATAAATGGACCCCTTTATTTTAAGGTATTCTACAAAAATCAGCTTACCGACATGCAATGTGCGCTCTTCCCGGTACTAGGCGCTATTCAGGGACGTCACCTAAACTGAGCAGATTGGGCTGCAGGGCTGCCGTAACGAAAAGGTTAAAACAGACAAAAATCATAAATATTTAAAAAATTGACTTAAAAAAAATACTAATTTGGCGGTATTTTTTCCCCACGTTGATAAAAATCGTTAAACTGAATGAATAATTTTTTATCAACCCAAACAATGCGGAGCAATTTCTGAAATGCTAAAAATTAAATTAAAATCAATTTCGCTAAACTACGGCTTTCCTCCATATTGCTTGTTTCTATACCTAGCTTAGAGGATGCAGGCGCCAGCTGAGAGTGACTATACTCAACCTAATAGTTATGAATAATTGTTTCTATTTCATGAAAGTTACAAAAATAGCATATTTTCTGCTAAAAAGCTACTTCCTATGTGAACAGATTCTTCTAAGAAACAGTTTTAAAAGATGTTCTCTCAAAAAGCCCACACAATAGAGATATCTAAGATAACGTCGCTTCACTTATGCCTACTGAAACTGTATGGATGATCAATCTGTTATATCAACAGATTAGAATGTTTTTCATTTCAAATAAAAATAGTGCAGCCAATTGTTTGCAATTAACTACACAATATTACAGCGATTGATTTAATAATAATCAAGTGATATAGTTCGGCCTCTGGATCGGATATTTCTATATCGTTGAGCAAGATTAAAAAAAAAAAAATCCTTCTAAATTCCTTTCTTTTCATAGTTGTATTTTGCGCCATTTTTTTCCCTTCAAAAATTGAGGCAACTACAACAATCACCAAAGAATTCAAACAATTGCTTATAAGACGTCCACAGGGCATAAGAGCTACAAGTTGTAAGAGGTTGAAGCACAGCGACTGGGAAACAACTGTCCCTCTCGGTCAATCGGGCAAAACAACTGACAAAACGTTCTTTATTAGAAGAAAAAAAAAGTATTTTGTTTTTCGCCCAAAGCACAAATTTTGGTTTAAGTTTGATGAACCGAAATTTTGACCTCTTTCAAGAATTTCCTGTTGAAGAGAGGGCCTAAGATTTTTTTCCCCTTCATAATTGTTGGCCAGGTAAAGTAATTAAGGAATTGCATCATAGTAAACCATTGCGCAATGTGTTGTTGATTACTTCCTCAAACGTGTGAGACTATTACTAGTGTTATAAAAACAAAGAAAAAATATGTGAGGTGTTTTTATTGCCTCAAATGTATAGTATAATTAATTTTTTTTCCAAGTTGCATACGTAGTTTATTGACAATATAAATTATTATGATCCGATTAATACTTATGCATAAAAAAGTTAATTATTGTGGAGATAATAATGTAAACGGTTACTCTAAATTGAAGTTCTCGCAGCTGAGAGCTTTATTGTTCATAGTAATTTTGTGCTTTACTCACGTTAAGAGACACGCATAAATTACTCCCATCAGCTATTCGCCTCCGGAATTTTCCCCACCAGACATTACTTCGCTTTAGCCTTGACTTCGCCTCCTGTATAATGAGTGATTAAATATTAATCAGTAATGCAATTACTGATTAAATTCTCGAATGAGATGCCGAAAAATCGCAATCGGCAATCAAAAAAACGAACACCTCGTTTGTAGATACTGATCTAATGATTGAATTTTCGTTTGCCAGAATGTTATCTTCATACTTTGAGTTATTCCAATTAAATAGCCATAAGTGTAAAAATTCAAGGGATTGAAAAAAAAGGGGTTATAAAAGCTTCTATGTAACCATAAAAAGCGGTAAAAGTTTTTCTTTCCTCCCAGCCAACGGATTTTGGATTCCTAAGCCTTTTGAATTCTTAAATTCAAGGGTAATATAATCTTAATAGGGGCAATATATACACCACATCTTTTTCCAAAATGCTGCTTATTTATATCAAGCTATTCCTTGATATTGTTTTCAGATAACTTTGATTTTTATTAGATAATTACAAACTACTCTAACATCTAGTTTCCTTCTTTTCAAGCCGGAACAATCTCTTAAAATGTGGCTTAAATTGCCACAATCACTTTAAACAAGGAAAATATGATTCAGAAATAAAAATCAATTTCATGAAAAAAATTAAAGAAAACATGTTTTAAAAGCATTGTACAAATTAATGTAAAAAATTAAATTATATTTAATATTTTTAAAATGACACTTGTTTTCCATTTTTTTGCGCGAGATAATTATTACGATTATAATCAAAACTACTTTAGCTTGTTGTATTTTGTAGCCATATTTGATTTCATTCGACCTAGTATTTTTCTGGTGTAAAAATTTCCCTGAACAGCGGAGCATTTTTCAAATTTTTTTCTAAGTATCACAAAGTTTTCCTTTGTTGATGCTGTTACGTCTTTTATCTCTATAAACGTCACTGTATTGTCACTTTTTTTATTCGGACATGCGGTAATATACTTTTAAAATAATAGAACAAACTTAATAATTAAAAAGTCGGAGTCATAAATTGTTTAAAAAAAATTTTTTTAATACACAACTGTACAAAAAGTACTTACATCAAACGTTACATTCACTCAAAATCCTGCACCATACTGATTTTTTTGTTGATAATTGACTTTTTTCCAAAAATGGATTATCTAGTTCGAAAAATGTTACTTGAAAATAGTTTACAAGTGGCAAGATTGAGTATTTATGATCTATTTACAAGCAGTGCAGTTCACTCAAATATGACTCGAAAATTGGAAAAGTCATTGAATGGTAGAAAAAAACTATTACTAAAGAAATTTGAGCTGCAATAAAAGCTTTACAAGGAAAAAATTTTATACTTTGTTTCGGAAATTGGATTAAAGCATAAAATTAGTGCATTCAATCGACTTCAACACCAACATGACTTGCCGAAAGGCACTCTTCAGATGTAGTGTCTTTCTTGGAATGATTATTTGCATAAAGATTTGTTAACGTAGCACCTATTCAGATATCCTTCTGAGAGATATTTGCCCTTGAAATTCACTCCAATTTCCAATGTATATCATTATTTTATGTGTTAGAAAGTTAAAGAACATTTTGATCTTTAAAATCAGCTTTTTCTCACGGGCCGAACATGGTTGAAAGGTTACGCTTCGATAACGTGATTAAAAACTTTGTTTTCAAAGTAACCAATCAATCAAAAGAAGAAAATTCAAGCAAATTTTGAGCTTATGGAGGTAGACTTTTCTTCTGTTTCATAAACTACCAGAAATATTAGCTGGTCCCATGAAAGCTCTCGTCATTGAAAACATGGCCGGGAATTTCCCTTTTGTACATTACAAATAATTTACCATGCCTTATTTGTGTTTTGTCAATGTAGAAAATTGTCCTACGTTGTCCGATTGTCATAATCTAACGGTAAACATTTTGTCTGGCTCACCATCGCGTCCGGTGGTTCTGTCACGTGATCGTCTGGGCCGTTCCCTTGGATCTTGAACCCAGTCTTCGATTCTATTTAAATGTCCTCCGCTGATGGGTCGTCTTGGAGGACCGTGAAAAAAATAATTTGGGTTTTCTCTGGAAGTTCTTCCCTGCGCGGAATGCTCGTGCGCAGGACAAGGCACTGCTGATCTATTTATTGCCACGTCATCAATGTAACTGCGCATTCGATCACGTGGAAAAGAACACGAAGAACTTCTGGTTTTGCTTGGTTGCCTTTCTTGTTGGCGACGGTTGTGATGAGGATGAGCAGGATGAACCTCTTCTTCAATAGAAAAAGCAGGATTATCATGTTCCTGGGGCCGACGCGCCAAATTGGCTGAATTGGTAACAACTGGTGGCAAATTGTGTGGCGAATGAACGGGGGATCTTTCTCTGTCCTCATGGGGGCATTTCCAACTACCATCACTACTTTCACCACTAGTGCCTATACCCAAATCTTTATCACCATTTTCTTGCCAAAGGTCGCCAAGCTTCGAGCCTTTACTGCTGTTGTCATCTACATCTTTCACTTTCAAAGGGGGAACAAATCTTGTTTCCGGTGCTAAAAATCCGTTTGCAGACATTAATCGAGGGGGTTGAACAACACCGTACTGAGTAAAGTCTGCAATCGGCAAGCTTGGGATTGGAGCTTTTTCTGGAGAATGTAGTGGATTGCAAATACAGCTGTGCGAGAAATGACGACAGATGGAACATACTTTTGAATTGAAACACGAATCGGAAAGGGATAAAAGTACAGGAAGCAGTAAAATTCCATGCAGGGCTCCAAACAAAATGACTAAAAACACAGTTTTGAAGAAGGTTAGAAATATGTAAGATGGAGCAAATATTAATGCGATGACCCCTAAAATAGTCGAAATGCTACCTTGAAAGATGGGCACACCAAGAGAATGTAAAGCTGCTCTGATACCATCATTTGGCGTCTTTTTCTCTGAAGAAAAGTAAGCATAAGAAATATGAGCTGAATAATCCACCGAAAACCCGATGCACATAATTAGATTTATCATAGATATTGAATCCAGATTGACGCCCCATAAAGTCATATATCCAATAACTCCAACTTCAATTGATATTATAGAGAACGCAACAAATACAGCACAATGCAAACTTGGAATAAACAGCAATGATATAAATATCATGACAGCAACAGCAACACAGATTGACTGTATAGAAGTATCTCTAACTAGAATAAACTGATCAAAGTAGATGAAATACTGCTGAAACACATTAACAGAAAATGGTTGCGTATCAGCTATCTTCCTGAGCTCCAATACCATGTCTTTCTCTTTGTTGGCATCAATAATATTGTAGGCTTGAATTACATACCTCGTGGCAACAATTTTACTTTTATCCTCATTAAAAAGAACATCGTGCCTGAAGTTTTGAAATAGGGGGTAGTTGAAAAACACATCTAAAATCTTTATAAAATCAGCTGAATCCGATTTGTTGTAAGACTGCAAAATGAAAGAAGTGCGAGTATCGTTTGTAAAGCGGTTAAAAGCTCTAAGCCACGATTCTGTCAAATCAGGACCTGAAACATAGGGACTGGATTCGAACTTTTGCAGCATGCTTTCTATCTGTGTCTGTACTGTTTCATTGGAATAATCTAATGTTGCGTTGACCACCACCTGAATCCTGTAAGCATATTTCCTAAAGTATTTATCTTCTCTTTCGTAGAAGGTGACAGAATAGGAATCGCTCCTGGATAGCTTGTATCGTTCTAGTCCTTCACGTACTTGAAGGCATCCCCATATTCCAACAGCAAGGTACATCATGAAACACAGGACCACTGAAGCTTTTACCCATGGTTTACTGAGGAAGACTCCCATGTAGTCTCTGAAGAAAACCATTAAGCTGTGCTCCTGGTTGTCCATAGGATTGTCAGGATCATCGTCGTTTTTTCCTCCAGTACAAAAAACTCTGTAGCACCAGCTCTTGCCCTCTGAAAATAAAAATTTTATGTCATTTATCTTATAGGAATTTTGAATTTGAATCATAGCTCAACATACATACATGAAATATATAGCTTTACACATGCAATGAGGTACACGCGTACAATACAACGTGCAGTACAACAGACCACTCTGAATAATTTTTGACCTAATAATCAGATCTTTATGTTTTAGGACTCAATCTTAATGGTTTGAGGAGGTAACCATATGCTAATTAATGTGAACGATATTTTAAGTTACAAAATCAGACACAAAAAACTTACCTCTATATAAACATATCTTTTCACCCTCTCTGACCAGACTATTTTGATCATATTTTCCAAATTGCGGCTACCCTCTATATTTTGGAGGTCAAAAATCCAAATTCGTAGAAAAAGTTATGTTTATTCAAAGAAAGTAACGTTAAGATCCCCTCATTAGATCGAAAGGTATTCAGAGTGGAGTTTTTTTTTTCTGCATTGTACTTAGAAAAAATAGATTTTGTTAACAGTTCCCTCATTTGCTCGCTGTGATCGATCGTTAAAACAACCTATTCATCCAAACAGTGAAGTTAAAGCTATAAACAAGTTATAACTTGGATTGTACAAATTATGCATATAATCCGAGTCATAAGGTAAGAAATATTCTAAGTCTTTTTTTTCTGGGGGGGGGGGCACTATTTAGAGGATTTTTTATATAAAACTAATGCAATTTTGTGTTATAGAAGCAAATGACTAGAAAAACATTCTAATCTTAAGTTAATAGGAATCAAGGTATTTGAGCCCACTGAAAACTATTTTAGTTCTTTTCATGAAATTTTTTAAAAGTAACTAATAACTTGGGGGAGCCAATTTCCTCAAAATCCGAACAGGATCTAAGTTTTCGTAAATTAGGTACTTAATACATAACTAAACAAATGTGCTTTATTCATTAAAATAATTATAAAACTTACTACAGAATCTAAAGTATTAATCCTCTATAGATAATAATAAACTTGAGGGGAAAATTTAGTTTCACTTTTAAAACATAAGCTTTAATGAGTCTAGAGTAGAGAAAATTTTAAATTTTCAGTTAGTTGGCAGTGGGCGGTAAATTTATGACTTATTAGCCACTTTTTCCCCCAAACCTAATGGGTGGGTGGATTAATATCGATAGGTCCTTTTCATTTAATAGCCAATTTTTGCAAACTCTTAGCTTGGATTAAATTATATTTTTGAAAAATTTATATTAGAAACAATCTACGCTTATTAAAAGTTAATTCAACTATGAAAATAATTTAAATATATGACAAAATTCAGTCAAGCATACTGACGTACTGAAGAACTTTATGTAAAATTATTTGGAGAGGCAAATTATATTTACGCTATGCAACTTGAAATATGAATTGTTAAAAATGAGATCTAGTTTGAGTCCAGCATGATGCTTTGATTCAATCTAGCTCTTAAAATAATGAATTACTCTAATGAATATGTAATTTTTTTTATATAAAAATTCAAAAAATTTATTTTTGTAATTTAAAAAGAGCTTTTTATTTTTTAATCTCTTTTGAGCCGGTATGGTTTTAAAAAAAGTATATTTGATTGACTAATAAAAGTTATTCCAAGTCATTACTATGATTATTATGATTGTAATCCTGCACGCAAAGTATTATAGTATCCATTTCTTAAAATGTTACTCTAAAGAAAATTAAATTATACTAATTTTTGCGATATTTCACAGAATTGTTTGCATATATATAATGGCAGTGCTTATGTTAAACGACTATAAAAAATTCAGAACTTTAAGAAATTTTAGATAAATTATAGAAAGTAAAAAAAAAGTTCGTCATCGATGCTTTATCAATGAAGTTTTTGCCCCTAATAAATATTTTTCACCATTTGAATAACAAACCTAGTATTCCTCTTTTTTTCTTATAAACAACGCATGCAAACATAAACTTAAAACTTTGATTGTTAATTAATTATAGTTGTGAAATACCATTTAGTTCCAAATTAGTTTCTTGTCTCATGTATTGTTTTATTATTTTAAATGCATTTTTTTACATGTTTGAAGAAACAAATAAAGCAGTATATCTACTTTTTTTGCCAAAAAAAAACAGTTAAAAACTAGCTTACCAAAAAAAGTTTTTAAATTTTTTTTTACAAGTAAACTAAAATAACTTTTTTAACAAAAATGATCTAAAACAAAGTCTTGGTTATTTTGAAAATATTTACTTAAACTAAAGCTCATGGATGAAAGCAATGGGAGACTTAAAATTTCTGGTTTTGAATCAAAATTACTAAGTACTAAATTTTTTTTTAACGGAAGTAAATACTAATTGAAAGTAAACTATGCCATCGCATTCAATAAGCATTTTAAAATTTTAATTTTAAAAAGAAGCGAAAGAAGATTGCAATTGCAGATAAAAATATCTATCTTGAATTCCAACTTGATTAACCTGCATCCATATGGCTTTTTTCCAAAGCGTATTCTTCAAATCAAATAACTTCCTCATTTGGTTTTGGAATCTGGCATTGGAGGAAGTAGAAACGAAATGAAGTGATGGGGGATGAGGAGATGGTATTTAGAAACGGGGAGTCCAGCTTGAGGGTACGGAGTAGTTAGACATTAAATAATTCCACTTTCTCCCAGACCCTGTGACCCAGAAAAAAAAAATCTTTTAGTTGAAGTGGACCGCTTCGAGCAACGAAAACACTTTCCTTTTTCCTCGTGATTAGTTTTAAAGTGGAGCGTTTAGCTGAAGAATTCATTGTGATCATTTTGATCCTTTTCTTTTTCTTTTTTTAACTCCTAATTTTTCTCAACGCTTTGGACACTTTTTGACAGGACGTGTGTTTAAAAATAGATTTATTGCTCAAAAGAATGCAGAAAATTGAACTGATAAAAAAAATGTTACAGATGCAATTAGAAAATGAATTTTGCTTGCTCCGTAACGATGGTGGATTGATTTAATGTAAAATTTAGCGTCACAAGTTCTAACACAAATGTTCCACAGTCAAACAATTTCTAAAAATGCAATATTTAAGCAATTAACAATGTACGAAAATTAAAAAAACTGCTCCAAACACAAATTAGATAATTGCTAAAATCAAATTACCAAAAACAGTAACCAATACCAGAATTAAACTGTTCCAAATAGAAATGTACCAGAACTAAATAACTCCCTGTAACCATAATTAAACAACTAATCTAAACGGGTACAAACATTCAGTGTTTCGTTTTAAATTTAAAATCTCATATTTTAAAATAATGCATTAAAAATAGCCTTCATAACTTTTTTTTTATTCTCCTTATAAAGAATTCAAATTTGAATTGCCTGTAAGAAAAACTACACACAATGAACAGAGATTGTCTGAATATATAGGAGTTTGGCAACTTTCAGATCCAAATTATACTGCGCTGTTTGAAAAAAGGCCCGGCGACATTCCAGTCAATTTTAAAACCCAAAATAAATGTTGTTAATAAATTTAATTAACTTTTAATTGTTGTTAATTAACTTAATAAATTTAATTTGAAGAAAGGAAAAGTATTTCTTCAGTCAAACCATTTCATGAGGGTCTGAAGAGATAAAAAGTTCTAAAACTGAATGGAAACAACTCATCCATATGTTCAATGCTCTTTTAGTTTCTATATTACTTATATCGTATGATAGTTCCATGAGTACTATTTATTAAACTTTGTGAATTAAATGTACGCTTTTGAGAATGGAAAACCGATTTTTAAAACTTTAGCCAGTTTATCACTTAAAATAGGCGGGAGAAATAATACAGATTTTCGCAACGAATCAACAATTTTTTTCGATTGAAATCAGAGGTGTGATTGTACAAAAGACTTTTTAAACGAATTTTTAAGTTAAAATAATGTTTAATTGCAACCTAATAAATTAAAATCAGTGGTAGATTATACATTTAGGGTTTTCGATTTAAGTATTGGGAATTGCATTAAAACGAATCAGTGTTTTCTTAAATAGAGTCTTTTGAAAAATATTTATCCATCATCGATACAATTTATTTGCAAATGTTCAAAAATTCATGAGATGTAATTTAATTTTGCCATATAATTTCAGCAAATTGCTAAGTAACAGCTGAAGAATTTTTTTAATGTAAATACTTACTAACACACTTTCTTTTCCCTTTCTTTTTTTTAAACATGCATGAAATATTTAAATAAACAATACTGCTCACATCTAATCTCAAAATTATTATTCTCGTGAATAGAAATTTTGCTATGCTTAGAAATTATTTTTATTTATAACGTTTAATTCTTCTTTCTGAAATATACCACTTACAAAATATGATTATTGTTAATTTATCTGCTTATTTCTGTAAATTGTATGTTAATGGTTGCAAATTGGAATTCTAAAATAGTAAAATAAATGTATTACATTTTAAATGAAATAAAATAAAATAAATGGGGGGGGGGGAATAACAGATTAGGCATTTGGTATCACCGAGAAAAAAAATCAGCGCTTTCCAGAATCTAGTTAAAACGTAACTGTTTATCATCATCGTCATAATCATGGGATTATGCTCCAAATTTCCCTCATTATTTAATTTAGACTTACAATTTCAGCAAATTATTAAGATTGACGTTTCTGTTTCTCTAGAACTGGAGAATTTGAAAAATTCTCATGCCAAAGGAAAATAATTTTATACTTTTTTTATATTATTTAATAAATTAAATAAACAGTAATGTTTATTTCTATTCTCAACATTTTTTATTATTTTTTGGGCAAGTAGAACTTTGCTACGGCTCAAAATTGTTTATAAAATTTAATTCTTGATTTTTTAATATGGAACTAAATAAATCTATGTGCTTGATTTCAATTCTATTATAATGCAGATTAATGCAATAAAAATGAAATAAAAAAATTTACTAGAATATATTAATTTCTTTTACTTCTTTTAACTTGAAACAAAATTTATTATTAATAAATTTTATTTTCTACCCGAGTTATTAAAAGTTTTGCTGAGATCACAACTTTTTTAAAAGGTTTCTATTATGCTGAAAATAATCTTCTGCATGAAATTAAAGCAGGAATAAATATATATATATAAAAGAAAAACAATTTTAGTTCTTATGCATTTTTAAAATTTTAAACTATGCTAAATAAAATAAAAAAACTAATTCAGCATTTCTAACTCAAAACAGGAATTTTATAACAAAAATAAATCATCGAGAAAAGAAACTGAAATCTTTAAAATTAATATTGTTAGAAAAAGAAAGAAAATTACTTTTTATTTATAAAGTGTCATATAAATAAGTAATATCCATAATTCATTTTACGCCTTTTTATAGAGCTAAAAATTCTCAAATACTCATAGCTAAAGAATTTCGTCTATTAACAATGTTTCAGTGGATACCATTGAAATTTAATGATAATTTAAAAATACGTTATATCATTAGGCTGCACAAGAGCATAATTGGTTATTCATACCTTAATTCTGATATGCTTATTTGCAATCTATAACAGTTGGATTAAATTACGAAAATTCAAACAAAAGATAGAACACGATGGCTTTCATGACAGTAATTGTAAGCAAACGGATTGTAAGCAAACGGCAGATGAGCACAGGTGACGTCAGTTTGTAAATAATCACGTGACTACCCGTTTGAGATGAAAACGTAAGGAAGCGTTTTTCGATAACTTAATAATTAGCACTCTTAGAAAAGTAAAGAAATGTGTTTATGGGAGTTTTGTGTGATTCTGAATGTATTAAGACTTTAAATAAAATGGACTTTAATAGTCCATTATCTCCCAACATTAACATCCAGAAAAGAAAAAAAATTAATCCACCCAAAAACATTTCAATTTGTTTGTTCAAAAAAAAAAAAAAATCAGGTTCAGCTTATTATGATTAAAAGTACTGTGCGTGATATTTTGTGTTAGAATATCCAATAGCTTGCACATTATCACGGAAAAACAGCATTTAATTTTTTCAATGATAATAAACATGTCAAACTAATATTTAAAAGAAAAGACGTGATTATTTGTTGTTTGTCTAGACATTTAACCTGGTTTTATTATTTGATCAGAGGGAATTAATGTTACGCGATGTATTTGAAAAAAATAATTTTTAATCTAATTTTTAAATTAAAGAAATTAGGAACACAGATTTTGTTCGCTATCAATTCGGATGCAGTAAAAATCGAAACAATAGCTCTAGGAACAAAAATTTTTGAAATTTGCTTAAATTTTAATTTTACACCAGATATCCAGTTTTTCCATAAAAACTGGATATTTCGATAGTTGGACATTTTTTCTTTTAATGAAAAATGTTTTAATCACTGCTTATTGTTCTATCAATTTTGTAATTTATTTAAAAAATTTACAAACAAATTTTAAATTATTTTACCCTAATTAACCCTAATCTCCTGGGGCAAACGTGTGCCATGACGAGCCGCGGTTTTCCTTGTTTAAAACCTTAAGCGGCGTCGAGCAATACACCTAGAAGAGAGAAAGCCTCAGCACGGGTTATCATAGACACGAAATTTGGCCCTTTAGTAGCCCAAGCATAATGCAATCTTTCGTAATTTCCCCCTCTGCGCAGCTTAGTAACCCGAACGCAGTGACATCTTTCTTATTTTTCCTCCACTGCGGAGTTTATGTTTGTAACGTTGGACTACTAATTTGATCCGTGCTAAGGCGGGATCCGGAAGTTCTTGGGTTGAGTCTAATTTATCGACTATCGAAATAGGGTGCACTTTCGCTATCTTGCATTATTGGTCAAATTTTTGATTTCTGTTAACTCTATTTTTTTTAATTCTTAATCAACTTTGGATGATTTAGAATAAAGCCAAAATATTTAAATTAAAGTGGAAAATAAAAGCATCACTTTTTTAAATTATGACGCAAATAGGATTGGAGCTCCACGAATAAGAGAACTAAAATCAAACTGTTTTTAAATAATAATGTGTTCACAATCTCATCAGCACCACAGTAAAAAATTTAAAATAAAAATAAGAATTTTACAAAAAATTAGTTCTGTTTCGTAAAAGATATTTGATCATTCTGTTTGTTCATAACTTTGAACAATTCATCGGTATCATGAGGTTTTAAGATTTAGGGTTTAAATAATTTCTTATGTCAAAATTTTTAAAAGTATACAAAAGTTTTAGGTTTAAAAAAAAAATAAAGGAACATTTCTTACCTTTTTTGATCCAAGTAGCTTGTAATCCATTTATAAATTTATATGATCTCAATATGATTTGAAACAACAGAAACAAGTCTCTGTTTAGTTAAAGATCGGGTATCATCAAAGTATCATAAAAACAGATTCATTTAAAAATTGAACCATTGTAATTAAATTTAGGTATCGATCAATAGAAAGAAACAAATTAAAATAGTCTTTAGAAACAAATTAGAATAGTCTTTAGAAGCAAATTAGAATAGTCTTTAGCAGCAAATTAGAATAGTCTTTAGCAGCAAATTAGAATAGTCTTTAGCAGCAAATTAGAATAGTCTTTAGCAGCAAATTAGAATAGTCTTTAGAAACAAATTAGAATAGTCTTTAGAAACAAATTAGAATAGTCTTTAGAAACAAATTAGACTAGTCTTTAGAAACAAATTAGACTAGTCTTTAGAAACAAATTATTTAGAAACAAATTAGACTAGTCTTTAGAAACAAATTAGAACAGTCTTTAGAAACAAATTAGAATAGTCTTTAGAAACAAATTAGAATAGTCTTTAGAAACAAATTAGACTAGTCTTTAGAAACAAATTAGAATAGTCTTTAGAAACAAATTAGAATAGTCTTTAGAAACAAACTAGAATAGTCTTAAGAAACAAACTAGAATAGTCTTAAGAAACAAACTAGAATAGTCTTAAGAAACAAATTAAAATAGTTTCTAGAAACAAATTGAAGTAGTGTTTAGAAACAAATTAAAATAGTTTTTATAAGCAAATTTAAAATAGTCTTTAGAAGAAAATTAAAATAGTCTTTAGGAACAAATTAGAATAGTCTTTAGAAACAAACTAGAATAGTCTTTTGAAACAAATTAAAATAGTTTCTAGAAACAAATTAGAATAGTCTTTAGAAACATATTAAAATAGTTTCTAGAAACAAATTAGAATAGTCTTTAGAAACAAATTAGAATAGTCTTTAGAAACAAATTAGAATAGTCTTTAGAAACAAATTAGAATAGTCTTTAGAAACAAATTAGAATAGTCTTTAGAAACAAATTAGAATAGTCTTTAGAAACAAACTGGAATAGTCTTTAGAAACAAATTAGAATAGTCTTCAGAAACAAATTAGAATAGTCTTCAGAAACAAATTAGAATAGTCTTTAGAAACAAACTGGAATAGTCTTTAGAAACAAATTAGAATAGTCTTTAGAAACAAATTAGAATAGTCTTTAGAAACAAATTAGAATAGTCTTTAGAAACAAATTAGAATAGTCTTTAGAAACAAATTAAAATAGTTTTTAGAAACAAATTGAAGTATTGTTTAGAAGCAAATTAAAATAGTTTTTAGAAACAAATTGAAGTATTGTTTAGAAGCAAATTAAAATAGTCTTTAGATGCAAATTAAAAGTTTTAATTGTGAAATAGAAAACTGTTTTGAACTGTAAAGGAATAATGGGTTCGACAGAGTTTAAGGATAAATTTAGAAATAAATTTTGGTTCAAAAGAATGGAGTTTAAGTAATATAGAATCAATTAATAACACCTCTATTTGAATAAATTTTAGAAAGCGTGCAAAGGTTATCTGTAATAGTTAACACACAATTTTACATCATTATCAGTAATTATGTGCACAACGTAATTATATTGAGTTTATTTATGCATCATTATATCCATAATTCGGGCTAACTAAATAAACAAAGTATGATACGAAATTTTTTTATTATTATCTTTTATTTGTTATCCACAGAGTATAAAAGATTACAAATTTTCGAGTTATATGAGAGGTAAATGTGCATTCATAGAACTATGTATATTTTTTCAATGAAAAAAAAATTGCCTATATTCGGTAAAATTTTCTGTACCTCTATAAATCCAGGATATATTATACTGCCTAAGAATAATGCATAAGTTTTTTTTCTTCTCTTTTTCTAACATAAAAAATGCTATGAAAGATTATTCCTAGATAAGCGATCGAGAAAAAAAATGCAAATGCCCTCATTTCCCAAGGCAGGTGATTTCAGAAAACGAAAATGGCTTCGAAATTTCAAATTGAACTCAAGCGCTGAACCCGTATAAAAGATTATAGAGCTTGAATTAGAAGGGAACTAAAGCAATCGTATTGCTAAATATTTGCTCAAAAATTTTATTCGTGACCATTAATTTTAAGGACTGATTTAATAACTCTTAAAAATATTATGTGAATAGCATATTCATTTAATCTGCTTCAAAATTACCTTCGCCTTTCGCAATATGCTTCTTCAAAACTAATCAATTTGCTGAAGAAAGAAGATTTAAGAATGACGAAGTCATTAAGATCGTCAGAATTAGAAAGCGTTTCGAAATAAGAACTTGAAAGTTTTGAAGTTTAATACAGAAGAGTATTTCGGGACTTTATTTTGAAAGACATTAAATGGTTATGTAATTAGCATATTTTCAGGAGTTATTAGAGCAGTCCGGGAAATTAATTGCCCCCCTCCCTTGTATTTTTCACAATCTTAATTGCTTATTTTAAAAAGTTACGGTTTGAAAGGTTTAAAGGTATGAAAAATGTCACCACTTCATTTTCAAGTAATGAAACAAGCAACATAGTTGGGCAAAAGATTCAAAACTGTTCTTATTAGCAAAACTTATATTTTATATCTTCCTCTCTCGCGTTCTATTTATTATTGTTCTCGTTTTGTTGTTTGTTACTACTCATTTTGTTATTGTCCTGTTTTATTTCTTTATTTTTGCGTATAAGATGTGTAAAACAGTATTTTTCATTCATTTTAACATTGTGTACAAAAATATTAGATCCGTTATTTTTAAAAATATTAAAACTCAAATCTTGTTCTCTATAATCGCTTTTCGTTCAAGATTTTCGTTATTTTCCCCTCATAAATACTATTTCAAAATCTCTATTATAAATACAGAAATATTCAAAAATCCAAAATTCTAAAAAAATGTATGAAGGGCGGATATTACAGAACACCTTGTATACGAATGTTTGATATAAGCAATTGTCAAATGTCTCTGAGGTAACTTTTCATCCGTAAATATGAAAATTTTATTAGAAGCAATTAGAGCCGCAATCGCATGGTGAGTAAGTCGATAAGCTGCCATTTTAAAGTGCTGGGGTTCGATCCTCGGTTGAGACTTGAAACCAACAAAGCTTCAAATAGAAAGGTTGCAGCTCATATGAAAAATTAAGGTGGTTGGTGCGCAATACTAGTCATATTGTTATCATGCATCTGGTCACAAAATTATGAAGCATTAACCACCATTATCCCCTGGCCCCAAAGGGCTATTGTGGTCATGCTTTACTTTTAATGAATGACATGGATTGGATATTTGCAACTTGAGAAGTGTAAACGTTACAGCTATTAGGCTTAGTTTTTTTTTAATCACACTGAATCAATTTTCGGATCAGATTTAATTGGATACCTGCAAGTGACGTCACTCGTGTGTGTTGAACCAGATTAGCTGCTGAAACGTAGCATTAACAAATACCACGATATACCCAAGCATGACGTCCATTGCAGGTATCCAATTATCGCAATCCCTTAATTTTTAATTTGATATTAAAATTCAATAATTAAACATTTAAACTTACTTGCTAGAGATTTTGGCATAGTTGGCACACAAAACATGGCATGCAGGCTTCTTTCTTCTGCAATGCCAGATATAGCCATACATCCTCCAAAAAAGGTGAGCTGATAGATGTAGGTGAAGAGGACTGCTGTAGCGGTGTAGATGCAAAAGATTCGAACTGAAGGGAACGGAGTTATAGCACCAATCCAGAAACTAATGAAGTTCGTCAGAGATGTGATGGTAACAGATACTGCAGCTTCGGCATAAGTTTCGCCAAGACGGTCAACCACGCTCAGCTTTGGATCTGTTCTTCGCCAAGATGCCAATAATACAAATGAGTCGTCCATACCGATGCCTGTAAAATAAGATTGTAAATTATAAATCATGCAATATTATAAAAATTATATTTTTATCATAAATTATATATCTATATTATATGAAAGGCTTGAGGCATTATAATTGCAAACCACATTTTCGAATTGCTCTGTACTATTTATACGTGGTTCGATACGTGGTATAATCGATTAAGTTTCTTTTCTCGTGTTGGCAACGGAGATCTGAAAGAGTTCTAAGTGAAGGAGAAATGAAAAATTAAAAGCAAACTTTTTATGAGCAGTGTCTTATTTTTGCAGGTTACACAATAATTTAGAGTTTCTTTTTTCTTTAATTTTTTTTTTTTTTTTTTTTTTAGTTTTAATGGTATTTTATTCGCGAGAGTGTTATATTAAGGACATTGCAGAAGATCAGAATTAACGAAGATCAATCAGAAATACTGCCTAAAAAAATAAAATTTTTCATCTGTCTTTCTGTGATGAGATCCTATTAGTCTGTTGGTGCTGTGTCACTTAATTCCTAAATTTACGATTGTGTACGTAGAGAAATTTTATAAATTTTCAATATAGCCTACTTGATACTTTTTCAAACTGCTTCAAAAATGAAATTAATTTATTGCTCCTATCAATGATTCTCGAAGTTTGCTTGAAAATCTTAGATATTTTAATCTAAAATTTAAAATCTTAAAAGAGATTAAAATCTTAAAAAAGAGAAAAAGTCTTTATTTTTTGATTCAACCGAAAATATCAATATTAGGTATTTGTGATTTAATTTTAATAAAAATCCTCCATATCGATAGGGTTTCTTCGATGTGCATTTAAAAAAAAAGTTAAAAGTGCATATTTAATATATTAAAAAAAGTTATGTATCAAAAATTAAATTTTTTCATTTATTGAAATTTAAATAAAGTATGTAAAACATTCTAAATTTCATTGTGTTATATTTTTTTAGGAGTCATCTAATCATTTATCTTTAGTTGTAAAATTGAAAAAACTGGTTATGAAGGAAAAAAAAAGCATTATCAGTTTCATCATCAATTCAAGTTCAAGGAGTAGAAAAAACAAAACTAGGTTTTATTTGCATTTTTAGATTAAAATCGGTAATTTTTGTACCATTTTAAAGAGAACAATGTTATTCTTTTTAAGTAAAAAAATGTCTGATTTTTAAATTATATCCGGCTCTCCTTTAAACGGAGTATTACAAAAAAAATTATAATCTTCTAAATTTAAAAAGTCAAAATTACCAATTAAATATAATTTTTCGTTAAAATATTGGGTCACTTCCGCGAAACGGAGCTTTTGGTACCCGCTCCAAATTTCTTCAACTTTTGAGAAGTTTATTATCTGACAGTTGTGAGTCGTAACTATTTTTCAATCTATATGAATTTTAAATTTCCTTTAATTCTATTATCAATATTTTAAATATTTATTTCATAATATTAAACTATAATAAAAAAAGTTTAAATCCTAAAGAATAATAAAATACAATTCAAGATTTTTACAAACTTGGGGAAAATTCTTATTGAACCAACTTTATACTCTACTTTAAATGCACCAATAAAATTCTCAATTTCTAAATATATATTTTATATAAACTTTTATTTTGATGAAAAGTGACGAAAATATTGTCTGTGCAGTTTTGAAAAATATTTTGTTTTGAAATGAAAAGTTTGTTTGCAAAACATTTGAATTCTATACAATATCGTTTATTTATAACATAAAGAGAAGGATAGAATATCTCAGCTATCTAAACTATTCAGTTTCCGAACTGCACCGGGCTCCAAAATCTCCGTGTTGGGGAACTGACTCAATATGGAAAATGAAAGTATTAAAATATATATCTTTTTAAATTGATTCAATTGTTCTTCGAACTAAGTAAATATTAAACACTTATTCGTGGCCAAAGCGAAAACAATCGATTTAAATTACTACCTTTTAAAATATGGCACAAAGATGTAATTTGTCTTAAAAACATTTTATGTAATTGAGAAATAAATATTTTAATTAAAAAAATATTCTATTACGTTTCAAATATTGATTTGTTTAACATACTACACCTGTAAAGTCATTGTTGTGTAAAATAAAAAGCAGATTAATAGACAATTTAAATGAGAAAAGTTTCCTTACTCATTGTTATTTCTGATTATGAACATTCTCGAACAATACGTTATAACAAATTGGTGGTTTATTTCGTTTTTATTAATGAGTTGAGCTCTTGTAATAGGTTGGAATTATGTTCAATTCTTGATTGCTTTGTTAAAGTATCTAAATCATTTAGTTTTCGATGAAACCAATTATTCGTGACCTATCGGTTAGTTTCAGCATTTTTGTCGTAATTATTGATATTTTTCAATCATCACAAGAATTATGAAAGTATAGTTTGATAGCATTCTGTGCTGAAAACAAATCAAGTATGCTTTTATAAAGTTTCGAGAGAAAAATTAAACCTCTTAAGGCAATTTTAATAAGCTAATTTTTCATGCTAAAAAAATAAATTTATTCAATACATATATATTAATTGAATACATGAGAACTTTACATAGAGGAACTAAAAATTTTGAATGATTTAAGAATAATTTGAAACTTTTATCCAAGCAACATCTAAGCACTTATCAAATTTTTAACTCAGTACTATTAACGTGGTTATGTAAGCTTGCTTTACATAACCACGTAACTAAAAAGTTTAGACGAGTTTTTCTCAAAACAACAATTTTCAGATGTGGATACCATAGAGTTGAAATAGTGGATACTCTATGGTGGATACCCCCACTTCTCAAAAATAGTAACCCTAGAATTCATTAAAATAATTCTTTTTTAGAGCTTCTTCTATCATGAACTCTTTTTACTCTATCTTCTTATAGATATTACTATAAATAGAAGGAAAAAAATGAATTCCTTCGTAATAATTATTATTTTTATATCTATAAATAATTATTTTTGCAAAATTCAACGTTTTCCAAATTAAACATCTGGAGATGTTTTAAACATCAGGTACAATGAAAATGTTACAATGTATATTTTATAATTTTTGTAAATAAAAATGCTAGTTTTCAGTACACAGCCTATTTATTGACTTTAAATAGTTAATCATTTATCAGCCAAAAACATGTCAAATCTTAAAATTCAAATTTAAAAGGAAACATACCACCATATGGACACCTTACAGTAAGAATTAAAAAAAAATTTATCTTGCTTTTGACTACAACGAGCTACATTTAAATGCTCATATGAAATTATTAAATTTTGTTTAAAAAATTTGATTATTTTTATGAGAAGCAGTACGGAGTTTAATATTTTTATGATATAAAATAGCATAAAAAGTTTGACGTAATGATTTTTATGGTATAAGAACATATTTCAAAGCTCAGCCCCGTCCCGCCCCCTAGCGGGGGCATCCGGGGTATAAGAACATATCCAAAATAGCTTATTATGGCGTTTTCCGGCGTTAAAATGCACTTCTAATAAAAAGTGGTAGGTCTGGATGCAAGCCGGTCCCGGGTACCCGGCAAAAGTTTCATATGTTACCCGGTCTATTCCGTGAACCCAGTAAAATTTGTGAATAGTACTCGGCCAGTTCCGGGAACCCAGGGTATCAAATTTTTTAAATTTTTTTTTTTTTATAATCGTCGTTGAACAGCCGTCCCAATTTTATGGGCTTACGACTATTAATGTTCAAGTCCGTAGCCTTGTAACTTTGAACCCAATCCAGAAGACAATGGAACTCCTGGATCGAGTATTGGGAGAAATTTACCTTCGCGGAGGACTTTTTAGTGGAGCTAACCCGCATTTGCTTTACATGGAGAGTAAGATCACGAGAACTCCCACGGTTAGCCTGACGGCAAGGGGACTCTAACCCATGATCCGTCTACCACTGAGGATATTTCGCGTCAGCACTGTGGTCGGTGCAAGCCGGATGCGGAATTCGTATCGACCAGGATTCGAACCCGGTTCGCCTCATTGGATGGCGAACGCTCTATCCTCTGAGCCATTGCGGGACGCATTATAACATTTATGCAAAACAATATAAGAAACGTATACTTTTCTATTGAACAAATATTTTGCAAGAGATATCGCTTAAATGGAATTCATTGCACGCCTATTAAAAATTAAAAAGTTTGTTTTTAATCAGATTTTTTTTTAAACTGACTTTAAAATGTTTCTACAAAAATTTTGGAATGATTGTTCGGACGAACAATGATTAAAGCGAAACTTCACTGCGTAATGTAAACAGTTGCTAATAGTGGACTTCGTAATTAATTTAAATCGTAGCTTTTATCAATGGTATCATACGTACACCATCTTTATTCGTTCTTTATCTTTTGCTGAATAAATGGGATTTAAAGAATAAGTCGCGTTTTTTTTCTGAACCTTTATTCACCGGAGCAGACATTATCCTTGTCTTATGAGTATCTACGTATATTAATTTCGAAACTCCAAAGGATTAAAGTTACTCCTAGATCAAACAACAAACAAGGGGCAAATTTGCTTTCATAAAAAAATCTTTCTGATAAAATAATGCGTATTTGCTCTAAACGGAGAAAACTCCTTTGAAAACTTCAGATGGTTAGCCCGACGGTAAGAGAAATTTATCCATACTGTTTGATATTGAATTTATTGAGCTACAGAGGAAGAAACAAATCCTCTAGTAAAAACTTAATTTAAAGCAGCCGATGGTCAATTTTATTCATTTGTTCTTTATAGCATAAACGTAAATCAACTTATACGTACCCGGTTCATCCCTAGCAGGTAGCACTATTTAGTTGTAAATAACAGTAAAAGTGTAAAATTAAGATGTTAAAAATAGCTATTTAAAAAAAAAAGACTTTGGATCTTTTTAAAAACTCAGAAAGCAATCTTAATAATTAGCTTTGCCTTAGTTACGAAATAATCTTTATCAATATTTTTTCAAAAAAAAAAAATCCATTATAATAAAACACTAAATTTATGTGAATATATCATTAAACGCATCAATATAATACAGATACTATAGCGAAATGAAATCTGAATTACTCTTTTGAAAAACATAACTAAATTGGATTCTATAGAAAACTTTCAGACAATATCTAAACTCCCCCCCCCCCCCAGTATTGACTATAGATAATTATTTCATCTAATTTAAAATAACCTTGCAAGCAATTAAAAATTTCTGCATTTTCCCAGAAAGTCAACAAACGAAAGACCGGAAATGAAAACAGAATAATCATTGTAATCAAAAATATTACTAAACACAATTTGGCAAGAAAATGTTTATGGATGGTAACCGTAGATACCATTGAGAAAGGCTTAGAATATTAAACAACGCAGTTCGTTCAACTGCAATATATTAAATAAAACCATATGACGAGACTATTATTAATTATTGACACACTTTGAATGGTAAAACGATAAAATTAATGGTTTTTTTTTTCCACGTAGATTTGTTACTAAGACTTCATATTGATTTATTTCGCACTTTCCTTCCGGGTTTATCTAGTCAATATATACATTTTACTGTTTAGGTCAATTGGTTGAAAAATAAAACTTGACCGCGTAAATAAAGTTTGTGAGAATTGATTCAAAAGTAAATGATATGTATTGTTATTACTTTATTAATATTGCTTTATTACTTTATTAATACTTATTTCTAGTCAGTTATAGCGAAGCAACTGAAATTTTAAATGCACACGTTTCTGATATTTTAATGGAATTATTATAAAAGTTCTTATAAAATTTTATCAAAAAATATTAAGCTTGAGAAAATTAGTTAAAATTTTTATTTAAGCAAAATTTCCCATGATAATAAATTAAAAATGAAGCGAAATTTAAATAATATTTTCGATTATTATCTTGTTAACCTTTTGATGCAGATGGGACAACGATCTACTTTTCATAAATTTTTTTCTGGCGCTCTAATTAAAATCAAAACTATATTGTGGTATTTTTTAATAATAGAAAACAGTCTAATCGTTACTTTAAAAAGTCTGTTAGAATATCGGAATTGTGTTTGCACTGATTCATAAAATCAGAAAAAAAGTTTAAAAATTTTTCATTCATATTCAAAAATTTACCAATAATTGATTCGGTAAATTAGAGAAATTTCAATCAGGAATAACTTTCTCTTCGATCTAAATAACAGCAAATAAGTACAAATTTGAAAAATTATTGCTTGGAAGTGAACTTTGCAGGGAAGATTTTTTATTTAACACAGAAAAAAGATACCTGTATTTCATGCTATATTTCATAACCATAATTTATTAAAGCTCTAAATATAATAAATTTAAATTATTTTGACTTAAATTAATGTAAAAAGCATAAAAAATATGTTTAATAAAAATTATGCGTCAGAAGGTTTCTAGTTCTCTGAATTAATTTTTTTAATTGCTCTCTGTATGTGATTTCTGAATAAGAAAAAAAATGTTTACTGAATAGAAATTTTATGCGAGATGTTTTAGAATAGATTTTTGTTATAGATTTTAGAAGAAATTTTTTCTTTGATAATTTTTATGGGGGAGATTTTTGTTATGAAATATTTTAGCAACTACTATTTTAGCAACTAGCAAGAAATTTTCAGCTCAGATTTTATTGGAGAGATTACTAGATATTGCTGGAGAGATACGTTTAAAAATTTGCTGTTCAGATAGAGATTTTATACAAAAATTTTTTTCGGATAAAGATATTTTAATATTGTTTTCTGCATAAAAATATTTTTTAAAATTGCCATTTCGAAAAAAGTGTTTAGACATTCTTCTCACAGGAGAAATATTTTAGTAGATATTGCAGATATGATAGAAATATTTCTTTAGATATCGCTGATAGGATAGAAATATTTCTGTAGATATTGCAGATAGGATAGAAATATTTTTGTAGATATTGCAGATAGGATAGAAATATTTCTGTAGATATTGCAGATAGGATAGAAATATTTCTGTAGATATTGCAGATAGTATAGAAATATTTCTGTAGATATTGCATATAGGATAGAAATATTTCTGTAGATATTGCATATAGGATAGAAATATTTCTGTAGATATTGCATATAGGATAGAAATATTTCTGTAGATATTGCAGATAGGATAGAAATATTTTTGTAGATATTGCAGATTGGATAGAAATATTTCTGTAGATATTGCAGATAGGATAGAAATATTTCTTTAGATATTGCTGATAGTATAGAAATATTTCTGTAGATATTGCTGATAGGATAGAAATATTTCTGTAGATATTGCTGATAGGATAGAAATATTTTTGTAGATATTGCAGATAGGATAGAAATATTTTTGCAGATATTGCAGATAGGATAGAAATATTTTTGTAGATATTGCAGATAGGATAGAAATATTTTTGTAGATATTGGAGGTAGGATAGAAATATTTTTGTAGATATTGGAGGTAGGATAGAAATATTTTTGCAGATATTGCAGATAGGATAGAAATATTTTTGTAGATATTGGAGGTAGGATAGAAATATTTTTGCAGATATTGCTGATAGGATAGAAATATTTTTGTAGATATTGCAGATAGGATAGAAATATTTTTGTAGATATTGCAGATAGGATAGAAATATTTTTGTAGATACTGCAGATAGGATAGAAATATTTTTGTAGATATTGGTAACTAAATGTAAGTCTCAGTAAAGCTTGTTTAAAGATATAATTTAGTGAGATCGTAGTTTGGAGAGAAATTTTATGAAAAAGATTGCTGGGAATTTATGGATGGGAGATTAGAGTTTATGCTAATTTATTAGGCAAAAGCAAGGAATAAGCGCTATTTTTACTCACTGTTCAGAAGCTTTTATGCTTCAGTAGTTTAGTAGAAGATAGTTAGGCTGTAACTTTTTTTATAGAGTTGTGTAACATATAAACTTGGTAAAAACAAAACACAAAGCATCTTCCCTTCGCCGTCCAATTAATACATTTGAAAACAATAATAGTTAAATATCGCAGCAATGAGTTAGCGTGCCGTTTCTTCGCAAAGTGCACGCCTATATATACCCGTGTACCCAGAATATGATTATAACTACTATCTCAAACGCAATGAAGACTTAGAAGATTTGCATTAATAATTACTTCCTCGTCGCTTCGCTTTCATCTACAATGAAACAGCGTAAACCGTTAGGCCCTTGAACTTACTTAATTTGATGAACGGATGAACGCACACGCAAAAATAAACAAACTGGATCAACTTTCCTTTTCTTAGCTGTTATTTTAGATCTTTGAGACATCACGACAAAAGGGATGAGCAGGTTAGTATGCGTATTCAGTTACTAAAGAGTCGTAATGTTTGCGTACCTTGGCGTACCTGTCCGATTACGATAGAGATTGAAATATCGGTATTCATGGTTCAATGCGTGATAGTTGCACTTGAAGTTAGGGAAAAAGGATACATCTAATGATAATAAATATATAAGCACTAGAGATTTTTTTTAAATATAAAATTGATTTTCAAATGCTGGACATTTCATAAATTATTGAAAATTCAGCATCACTTTCAGTCCACGCGCTCAGAAATAAAAATTACTTTTGACGATTTAGCAATCCTTAAGTTATATTTTTGTTAATTATGAAAATAATTTTTTCACGAAATTACGTGATTGGTGGTGAAACGCGAACTCTTAAATGTATATGACGAAAATGTTTCCTCAACTCGGAAACTCCCATCCTTTCATAACCTCAAATCTACACGCATATTTTTTGTTTAGGAAAGTAGTAGTTTGAAATGCTTATGTTTACGAGTGTCTTTCATCAGCTTTAAGGGTCATAAAACCCCTTTAAACTCTACTTCATATTTCCTACTTAGAATAAGTTGCAATGTTAGTTTTGCGCTTCTTTAAATATTTAGTTTCAAAAATTAAACTTCAATTCAGTTAAAAATTTAAAAGAAGAATAGAGCCAAACATTTGTCTTTGCTTTTATCTACTATTATTTTTTCCATTAAAAGTATGCTCATTTGAGAAAAAAGTGTTATGTGACAAACAATTGTCAAGTTAGATCCACTCACCTGCAAAATGAAGTTGAATAATGGTGTATACATGTCACATTTGTGACACGTAAATTGTTAAACAGACAACCTAGTGAGACAAAAAGTTTTTAGTGTCCTTGACACTAAAATATTGAATATTGTGGCTTTTATCACCACTTTCGAAGAATTTGTAGAACAAAGAATGTTCGTTTTTTCCGGGACAGCTTTGATTTGGCATGATATTTTAAATTTTCGAGGGAAAAAATTATTTATATTTGACATTTTAGATTTATAATTTCAGAAAAAGAAATGTCGACTTGGCTGGTCAATTTACTTATTTCTATTAAACGAGAAAATTGTCTTTTTACACAATAAATTACAAGCATAAGTAGATGAGGAAGCATGACAATTACGAATAAATATTTTACAACAGGGAATAACTAAAGGATCTTTCTGAAACCGAAATTGAAAAAAAAAAAAAAAACAGTGATCATAGGTTATATTAGAAGAAATATGGGTTCACAAAATTTTCCATCTGTAAAACGGACCCTTTAATAATATTATATTATTAAAACGTATCATTGACAAGATAGCTTATAGCGAGATCGTATTTAATGCATAATTCTAAAATTAAAACCCCTTGAAAGCCTTTTTTTTGTCATATTTTATTCATAAAAATATTACCTTATCTTTATATAAATGCAAAATCTGAAGATTTTTTACGAAAGCGAACCTTTCACAAAAAATTCGGAATAACCACTGGTGGTGGGTGCATTGGAAAGTTGACTTTTTAACGTAAGTAAATCAGAAAAAACATTTTTCAAATTTTAGCTTTTTCAGACAAAGTTGATATTGTTACAAGGACACATAATGTTCTAAACAAGCTTTCGTGGCGTTAGATATGGGTAAGTAAGAAACATTTTTGTTAATGAAAATAAAACTAAATAATTCTACTGCTCTAATTAAATAGACTAATACACACCTAAACATTGGCACTTTTAAACTTAAATAGGTCGAAAACCTTATGCAAAATATTCAGACTCCAAAAGTAATAAAGCTAATTATAGATAATCGTAAATATAGATAATTATTTAAAATTTAAAAAGAAAGTTTTAATAAAAAAGTAAAACATTTTTCGGTCAATAAATTAAATACAATTAAAGAGTTAACAATCCTTTATAAAAACCTTTATAAAAAGAGTTATAAAGGTTAACAATCGTTGGAATTACTTTGCAGTCCACGTTTTCGAAAAGGAAACTTTCATTATAACGAACATAAAATAAGCTGTTTTTTTTACCAAAAAAATTTCTTATGTATTAGGTCTTATCGCGCAAACGTTTTTAGTCGTCCTGTGGAAGAAATTGTGACCTTTCTGAGCGTTTTTTTTTTGTCTTTCAAAACCATTATTTCCAATTATCTTAATCGTGCCAACATATATGTTACTTGATTTCAGAAAACTTGAATCGGAAATGTAGCGTTCTCCGGATAGAATTTGGATTTTAACACTCAACTCCACTGAATATTTATTTATGTATTTCAAACCAGGCAAGAACAAATTAAAAAAAAAACAAATGTCAAAATTAGATAAAAAGTATACAGATAAAATTACGATTAAAACTCAGTTTAAAAGCAAAACATATACACTGCAAAAGTTACAGTAAAAAGTATGGGTACTCCAGGTGCCAAAACTTTTTACCGTAAAATATTGAGGAACAAAAAATCTGAGGTATCGTAAAATTTACTGTAAAATCACTGGACCACTGTAATATTACTGCATAAAATGCGGTATAAAATTTAACGATAAAAGTTTTACGGTCTCATAATTTTCAATATTTCAAAAAATAGCTTCAGAATATTTTTTTCAAAAATATATTTACAACAGGTAAAAGTTTTAACTTAAACCTCGATGAACCAAAGCTTCAAATGAAAAAAAAAAAAAAAAAAAAAAAAAAAACAATTTAATATTTTGTTTAAATGGTAGGTAGGTAGAAAAAGGTAGTGATTTCTTCATAAAAAAGAATTGTTTCCGGGCATTTGCTTAAAAATATTTGCATAAATTAAAAAGAATTTAAATTAAACCTAAATAAATCACTTTGGCTTCAAGCGATGTTTCACGCTAAATAAACAAATAAATTTTTTTCATTCAAAACAATCATTTTTCGTTCGCAAAGGAGTCATTTACCTTGACTTAACAAATTTTTTAGATGGCACCAGTTATCAAACTAGTTTCGTCATAAGTGCAACGGTATACTCCTGAACTTTCAGAATAGAGTTTAATATGGTCAAGGCCGTTTCAGGTCGGCCTAGGTGGCCTTGTATGTGAAAGTTCATTTTTGTTGTGTTTGACTTTTTTTTGTGATGCACTTAGCTATTACAAACATTTGAATCATCTAAATTTCGCGTGAGACCTACTAATACACATGTTGACATAAGAGAAAAATTTCAGCACTATTATTCAGTGAAATTAGGAACAAGGTTATTAAATGCGTGTTATTTGTATTGTAACACAAATTTAATTTTACTTCTACTCGTAACACGTGGAATAAGGTAATTTTTTTACTCAAAAAAATTACATTTGTATTACATTTCGGTTTACTTTTAAATATACTCTAATAATCTTTTTCTGATCATTATTTTTTGGCACTTTTATTTACTGAAACTAGCAACGAGGTTATTAAATTAAATGAGTTATTTGTATTGTGTTCACAAACCACACATACATAACATGTGGAATAAATTATTTTTAAACATTAAAAAAAAATTCTTTCATGTCTTTGAAGATTTGGTTTACTTTAAAAAACATTCTTTGAGAACTTTTCTCTAATTCTTATTAGTTTCAAAACTTTTTTTAAAGCGAAATCTGTAACAAAGTTATTAAGTGAGTGTTACTCGCATTATTAACACCAATTTAACATAAAAACTCGCCAGCTATTTCCTTCCTTATAAAGCACAAATTTTGTTATACTCCTTCAAATACTTGGTCAACTATTAAATATTCTAGAAGAATCTTTTCCTGACCCAATTATTTTTAGTATTCAGTTTCAGCACTTTTATTCAGTGGAATTAAGAACAGGGTTATTAAATTAGTGTAATTTGTATTGTGAATACAAATTTAATTTTATATCTACTCGTAACTCGTGGAATAAAGTATTTTTCTTTACAACAAAAAATTATATTTGTATTAGATTTTGGTTTACTTTTAAATATTCGATAAATCTTTTCCTGATTATTGAAATTTTTAGCGATTTCATTTACTGAAATCAGTAAAGAGGTTATTAAATAAAATGTGTTATTTATATAGCAAACACAAACCATAAGTTTTATTATATAAATTATTTTTTAACAATTTTTTTTATGTCTAAAAGTTTTACTTACTTTTGAGAAAATTCACGGAGAATCTCTTCTGATTTTTATTATCAGAATATTTTGCATTATTAACACAAATTTAATAGAAAAACTCGCCAATTTTTTAATTATTATAAAGCAAATTTTGCTATACATCTTCGGACACTTGAACAAGCTCTAAATATTTCAAAAGAATCTATCTGATCCAATTGTATTCAGTATTAAATCATTTTTATTCATTAAAATTACGACAGGGTTACTAAATAAAATTCATTGTTTAATAGTAATAAATTTAAATATATGCTACAGAATTAAAAAAAATATTTAATACGGAAGATAGTGTTATTTGTATACACTTGGTCTACTTTTAAATATATTTTTCAAAGAATATTTTTTTGTTCATTATTTTCACTATTACATTTCTGCCTTTTTATTCAATGAGAGTAATAATAAAGTTAATCAATGAAAGATATTACATAAAGTATTAGTATAGTGTACAAGTTTAAAGTATTAGTATTGTGTTCTTGCTAATTCGTGAAATAATTTTCGAACGTAAAATTAATTTCACGTTTTCATGAATGCTTGGCCTATTTTAAAAAATTCAGCTAATTTTTTCTGATTTACATTATTTGCTGTTATAAATTTCAGTACTTTTATTCGGTTAAATCAGTAACATAGTAAGTTTAATTTGTACTGAGAGGTAACAGAAACTAAGTTAAACTCAAGAAAAAAAAATGTTTTTTAACATTGAACACACACATTTTGACATTATGTTTAGATAAGCACATTGCCTATTGTTAAATGTTCATTCAAATTTTCATTTCTGATCCGTATTTTTATAAGCGATATAGTCAGTAAGCAGTGCAATAGAGCTCATTTAAGGATTTACTGCTTTATAAAGAAATGCTAAAACTTTTTCCACACAGTTTAGAAGGTTAGTATATCAGAAATAGAAGGATTATAGTCAATAAGGTGTCCAATACCGCTTATTTAAGGATTTACTGCTTTACAAAGAAAAGGTAAAACTTGTTCTACACAGTTTAGTAAGCTAGTATATCCGAAATAGAAGGAACTACATTTCCTCACTCATATATATATATATTTATGTTGAATGTAATCTCAAAAATGCCAAAATATACATAAATTAAATTAAGTTTTTTAAACCTTTGAAACTATTCATTATTCCAAGTCTAGTGGCTTGTTATTGTTCATACTTTGTCACAGTTGCAAAAGGCTTTGTACTATGAAATAAAGATGAAATAAGGATTTCAGCTATGTATTCCCTTTCCTCTATGTATTTCGTGGTTTTTCGCTCAAGTAACGCAAATATAGATTATTTATAATAAAAAGTCCTCCATAAATGCTAGTTTGTCAAAATGGTTGACCCAGGAATTACTTTGGCTTCAGAGTTTGGTTCAAAGTTACAAGGCTTCGGAGATGAATATTGGTAGTCATAAGTTCATAAATAAATATTTTATAATAAAAATTTAAGAACAGTTCTAATCATGAGATTATTTATAATTTGCTTTATGAATTAGGAATCGTTCGTGAACACTTGGATGAATATAATTGTTAAAAGTAAAAAAAAATTTCGATACAGGAAATTAATTTTAAAAAACGATGTTATATTTTTTCATTTATGAAAATCAGGTTTAATGTCAAAGGTTAAAATAGTGCGTAAATTCTTTCAAAATCAAAAAGGAAAACTAACAAACTAAACTTGAGAGAGAGTAAAAGCACAAACCGGATATATATTTTGCTTTATGAATAAGATCCTTTTTGTACATTTACGTAGCATATAATTGGTAAAAGCTACAATCAAAATACAATTTTCCTACAATAAAATCCATTTTAAGCAAAGAAGTGAGCAAACCGTTTTACATCAATTATTTCTTCCATTATAACTCACTTGGCCGCATTTCGAATTTCTAAGAAATGGTGCCGAAGTATACGAAGATTTCATTCAAAGCTCGAAACAATGTTACGCGACGGCGTGAAATATACTTTTTTCTCCCTAGTTTTAGATGTTATAAGCATTAATGGAATCTTAGGAACTCCGCTTTTTGTTGATTATTCACCTAGTTGAACGTAGATTTTTTTTCTCCCGAATTTCCTTTGCGTGAAATGTTACACCAGACAAATAAAACTAGATTTTTTTTATTGCTGTCATAATAAAAGCTTTTTTACACCTATAAATTACTTGATTGAAATTACGAGAGGTCGTATGTTTTATTGTAAATAATAAATCGATCATGCACTAGAAATTACTCGTGCAAAGGTCGTAATTCATAAGTTTAGTAGTTTAGTGTAAGAGTTAAATGAGATTTCTGTGAATTTGAGAAAATAAACAATTTTGAGAAGGAAAAAAAATAATCAATGATTTAGAGAATTTAAAAAAGATCAACAATTTAGAGAATTAAAAAAAAACCAGTAGTTTAGAGAATTAAAAAAACCCACAATTTAGAGAATTTGATAAACTGTAAGAAGATTTTTTAGTTGAAAACTATCATATTTAAAAAATAAGGAAAATAAGCTAATGTCTTACCCCTGAAAACTATAAAAAAAAAACTATTTTCATAGATAAAGAAAAAAGGGCTAATATTTTAATCGCTTAAAATTTAAAAAGTTATCTTTAATTATCTATTTGACACGAATTTTTAATTAGATAAAATGTGTTATGAGTGTCAATCACTGGTAAACATTAAATATTAATGCTTTTAATTTTAAAAAAAGTTTCATTTTTGAATTTTTGCTCCAATTTTACATAGGGCGTTAGCTAGAGATAGACCATCAATGGCATTTATATGTATATTTATGCGTATTCACAATTGATAAAAAAAAATAACTCGTTTAAAAGCCTTATTTCATATAACAAAACAGTTATCAATTAACTTAACGTATTTTTACATATTTTTCTAACAATCTTTTCGTTTTTTTTTTTTTTGAAAAATAGGAAAAATAATAAATTATTCAATTATTAATTATTCAAAAAGAAAATAGGAATTTTTTTTCTCATTTTTTTTTAATTTAATAACCACAATTATTTTTATCCTTCAAATTTTGACTAATAAGAATCACAAATTAAGTTTAGATTTTAATTGATAGTTAAGATATTTACTTGCTAATTTCAATTACTACTGTTACTAAACTGCATAATCAACTATTAGATATCATATATGTGAAATGTTTATTAGAGATCATATATGTGAATCATCATATATGTGATCATATATGTGATCATATATGTGATCATATAAGTGAAATGTTTATTTATACTTTGTAAAGAATTTTTTGTAATTGAATCTTAAATTCATTTAATTTAACAAAAACTGAAAATTAAACTTAATTTCAATAAAATATTTTGTTTCACTAAATCACAACAGGTCCTTTTTACATGGAAAATTATTTTTTAAAATCGTCAATCCATTTTGTTTTCTAAAATCGTCAATCCATTTTGTTTTCTAAAATCGTCAATCCATTTTATTTTCTAAAATCGTCAATCCATTTTATTTTCTAAAATCGTCAATCCATTTTATTTTCTAAAATCGTCAATCCATTTTATTTTCTAAAATCGTCAATCCATTTTATTTTCTAAAATCGTCAATCCATTTTATTTTCTAAAATCGTCAATCCATTTTATTTTCTAAAATCGTCAATCCATTTTATTTTCTAAAATCGTCAATCCATTTTATTTTCTAAAATCGTCAATCCATTTTATTTTCTAAAATCGTCAATCCATTTTATTTTTTAAAATCGTCAATCCATTTCATTTTTTAAAATCGTCAATCCATTTTATTTTTATTTATTATATTAATCCAATTTATTATTTATTGATTAATAAACTTAATAAATTATATTCTACTAATTCTTTATCCATTATATTCTGAAAATCTTCTATCTATTTAAGACAAGTGAATTCGTAAATTAAAACTAAACTGTTTAATTTGCCTTTTAAGAAATCCACTTATATATTAATTCACTCAAAATCATATTTTTTAAATACTTTAAAAGAAAACATACGCTGGAATTTTTAAAACTGTGATTATGAACGCGGAAAAACAGGTAAAGTGATTTAAAGTGGCAGAAAAACAGCCATCGTCTGACTGCGTGACCTATTTCGAAGAAGTCTGGAGAGTTCGACACGTGAGAGGTGGTGGGGAGGTAGTGGGTGTAAGAATAGACTCGCGGTCGTTAACTTCGTTAAAATTAACGTTAGACATCAGAATATTAATGGAAGTTAAAAACAATTATTTAAGTGACACGAATGATTTTTATCATTATAATGATTTTCATCATCACAAATGCTTTTTGATAATTTCTCACAATAATTACTTAGTATTGCATATTATCGCATTAGCCAATGATGGGGTCGGTTGTAAATTTATCAGTATTTTTAATAATAAGAATTTTTATGGAGCCTTATTTTATAAAATTGGGTACTTGCACTTCAAGAAGAAGACATCTCATACCCACACATCTGACTTATTACTTCAGTGCAAAATAATCTTTTTCAGCGAAATGGCGCATTAAAGTTGAGCTAAATTTCGCTACATAAGTTAGAATGTTAATCAACAACAATAATATATTTCAACAACAATAATTGTTTCAACAATAATATATTCTCATTGAAGTGTTTTAACAATAGTATATTCTCGTTGAAGTATTTTAACAATATTATATTGTCGTTAAAGTGTTTCAACAATCGTATTGAAATGTTTTAGATGAAATGCTTCGATTGCAGTATATGTTTGATAAAATTTGAACAATAGCATATATTTGTTAAAATGTATCAACAATGTATTTTGTAAAGCTGCTTCAAAACAATACCTTTATATTTAAAATATTTCGACAATGTCATCTTCTCTTCCATTTTAACAATATATTTCAAAAAAAAATAATAATTTATTATATATTCGTCTTAATGTTTCAACAATAGTAAATTTTTTTAAGTGTTCCTACAATAAAATATTTTTTTCTAAGATGCCAGGAAATTAATATTTTCGTTAAAATGTTTTCAAAAACATATTTTTGTATTTAAATATTGACAATAATTTTTCACCAAACTGATTCAATAGTATATTTCAACAGTAGCACATTTTTCTTAAATATTTTTCTTAAAATGGTTCAGAGTAATTTTCGTTAAAATGTTTTGAGAGTAGCAATATTTTCGTTAAAACGTTGCAATAAAATGTTAAAACGAATACTTCATCAAAAGTATGTTTACCCTAAAATATTTCAACGGTAGCATATTTTTAATATTTTATTTTATTTAATGCATTCATTAAAATATAATATCATTTCTTGATAAAAACAGAACCGTAAACGTATTCTTCACTGTAATCCTCTTTTGAATATTCAAACCTAAATACTAATCTCATTCCGTGAACTTCATTAGCCCACTTTAAAGCAATGCTACTAAGTATCATGACACAAAATAAAAGTTTTTATTTTCAAAAATTATTATTCAGATTAGCTAATAAAAATATCTGACGTGTCCACTTTTATGAGATACAGACACGCAGGACAGAATTGATAATCTTGAACTTTTATCCGATTAATCTTTCGAAAAAATAGTCTCTACCACTCTTCTGAAACAATGAAATCAAGTAGTTGCAAAATACGCTTTTACGATCCAGTCACAAACTATATTAATGATGTTTTCATCTTTGTTTTAAAAAAAATCCTGTCGACGTTGTAAATGTTTTTTTTTTCATGACAACTTTCTGTCCTTTGTTTCTTTGATAGCTGGAGTCGAAGCCATTTTCATTAATTTCTTCAGTTTTTTTGGTGCTCATTCGAGAAGCAAATGTAACTTTTTCTTTAGATTATTTGTAAACTTATTAGGTTGAAATAATTTTCATTTTAGTGCTAGAATGAGTTTCAGGTAAGTGATTAAGATTTTCCCATTAGTGTTTTAATCACAAAAATCGAAGTTATTATCCATTCTTTAATTTTTTTTATAGAGCATAACATTTATATAAACATAAACTCATTTGGCAGAAATTATTTTAGCTTTAATTCTCGCACAATTTTCACTTTAAATTGAGAATAACTTTCCCTCCAGTGTTCGAACAATTTCTCACCCCAGTGTCGTACGCAGAATTTCTCAGCCCAGTGTCGTACGCAGAATTTCTTCAGCCCAGTGTCGTACGCACAATTTCTCACCCCAGTGTCGTACGCACAATTTCTCACCCCAGTGTCGTACGCACAATTTCTCACCCCAGTGTCGTACGCACAATTTCTCACCCCAGTGTCGTACGCACAATTTCTCACCCCAGTGTCGTACGCACAATTTCTCACCCCAGTGTCGTACGCAGAATTTCTCACCCCAGTGTCGTACGCACAATTTCTCACCCCAGTGTCGTACGCACAATTTCTCACCCCAGTGTCGTACGCACAATTTCTCACCCCAGTGTCGTACGCACAATTTCTCACCCCAGTGTCGTACGCACAATTTCTCACCCCAGTGTCGTACGCACAATTTCTCACCTCAGTGTCGTACGCACAATTTCTCACCCCAGTGTCGTACGCACAATTCCTCACCCCAGTGTCGTACGCACAATTCCTCACCCCAGTGTCGTACGCACAATTTCTCACCCCAGTGTCGTACGCACAATTTCTCACCCCAGTGTCGTACGCATAATTTCTCACCCCAGTGTCGTACGCACAATTTGTCAACCCAGTGTCGTACGCACAATTTCTCGCCCAAGTGTTCTAACAATTTCTTGCCCAAGTGTTCTAACAATTTTTCACCCTAGTGTTCTAATCACAATCGTAGTTATTTTGGTTAATTTCTTCATGTCTTAGATTTTCATTAAGGTACCATATAACACATTTTATAAATAATTATAAACTACATGAAAAATATTTTCACTTAATTGTTTGAATAATTTTCACTCCGATATAAAAAATCATTCTCAAAGTAATTGCATGTAAAACATTACACAATAAAATTTACCTAACTATGAAAAATATAACTTATGCTACCGAAAGAAGTATCATTTGTATTATTATTTTCCGCTATAAAATGAATATCTCCCTTTCTGAATTTTTTCCACTAGTAAGAACATTTAAATAAGATGTCCACTGGAGTTCTATTCATCATCGTAACTAAAACTGCATGTGCAAAGACTGTTTTTATGTATCAGACTTAAAATGCAAAAAAAATTAGATTTAGTATTTCTTTTATTTACTTTTTTTAATTTAAAAACATTCAAAGTTTAAGGAGAATTGCGTGATTTTATAGAAAAATCTTAATTTTTTTCAGTAAGTTTTAGAATTTAGTATTAAAAAAAAGCTTTTCTTTGTAATATATTCTTTGTAAGTCATTTTTTTTATCTTCAACACTATGGTATTGAAAGCTAACGCAGCTCGACGGAGTCAAATTTATACTATAAGGAATATTTAAATTAAAGGCATCGCATTAAAGCACACACTATAAGTTAAATTCAAAATTCGGAAAAATATTTTACCGGAAATATTAATTTTTTTGAAAGTGATTTAAAAATATAAAACAATTAGGAACGCGCTTTTAATTAATGGTTTGAAAGCAAGATATACAAAAATATAAGAGCCCGAAGTTCGTAATAAACCTGCTTTATACATCTTATCTATACAAGAAAATAAAATTAAAATAATTCCATTGAAAATTCTTAGTGTACATAAAATAAAAGAATTTTTTAAAAATAAAAATAAGTTTTAACTATTACAAAAAACTTTTAAAAAATGCTAAAAAAAACTTTATACATAACTCGGCGGCTTTTAGGGGAAAATATTTTAGTAACGAGCTAACCTGATGATTTACAGACCAACAAATTTGTTAATAAATCATTAAATAAAAAAAAGCTATCCATGCATCTTTTTCAATGGAATCTTCGACAATAATCATTGGAAAGATAAAATTAGCATAAAACCATCAGCTCGAATGCTTCTGAGCAGCCAGCTCACAATGGGAGAGCGAAGTTGAAAATGCATCATGAAATCAAAAGTAAAAAAATTTATAAACGTTCTTTGTTATATAAAATTAAATTTAAAAATGAATCGGATTTGCCGATAGTTTTTTCAGTTTAAAAAATATATATTTAAAGTTTATTGTCGATTTCAAAGTAAGTCTTAAGTTATAAGTTATCAAATATTACAATATTCATTTTGAATATCATCAAGTTTTATTTATATAGAAGTTTTATTATTACTTTGAATTAAGATTCTTCTTTTTCATCTGAAACTTTTGTATTCGCGTTTTAATGAAGTTCCTTTAATGTCCATTTTAATTTTGGCCAATGTCACTTAATCCAGAGAATTTTTTAAACGAATCGAAAATTTTTGAACACAATTATAGAATTGTCTTGTGCTAAATTCTCATTTAAAATAATCCTTGCACATTGTATATGGGCAGATCTCTAAAACCTTTAACTTTTTATATTAAAAAATAATAGGCACACTATTTTTACACCTCCAGAATTGTTTGAAAATGTATAAAATATCAAAATAATCGTGAACATCGAAACTTTTGATACCCTTATAAGTATAAACAAAAAACTAAAATTTTTGAACTAATTTTTCTAGGTTTATATACATTTCCTTAAAAATAAAAAAAAGACAAAAGTATCATTTATTTAATAAACATATAAACTTATTGAACCAATTTTTCTTCTATTCAGTAATTTTTTCTTTCTAATAATTTCATCCATATTTACCCTTTATTTTTCATCAAAAATTATTAGTATCATAAACCAATTGAAAAAGTTTAAATTGTTATAAAATGTATAAAAAGGCTTACTTTAATTATTTTCAGTCAAAAAATATCTTCAATTAGTAAAACATAGGGAAAAAATTAAGTTCTGATATGTTAAATTCAATTAATTAATCCTGAGGATACGGTTTGTCAGGGTCACGGTCTGGACATCCTAGAGCAGAGGTCGCCAAAGTGGTCTATATAGACCCCCAGGGGTCTATTTAACAAAAGCGGGGGTCGATCTGAGACAGGGGGGCGAATGGGGGTCGATCCGAATCGGAAGGGTCGATTGTGGATCGAAAAAAAAAACATTTCTCAATACGCAAATCACACATACCTAATTAAGTATGTGAAATTTGCGATTTTTTTTTTTTATAATTGACTCAATATCAGTTTCTTTATAAAACATAAATTAATAAACGTATATTTATTGGGGTGAAACAAGTATTTACGTACCACCGCGCAGTGGCACGAACTCAGCGCAGTTTATAAGTCATATGCATATGTGCGTTTGTCCAAATGTCACGTGTGACGAGCATTGACGTTACAAATGCAAATATCATACGCAGTTTCAGCTATCTTTGCAAACTGTGTTGAATATTTGCAGTGTCATTATTAAAACTTTTACAGTTTTGGATAATTAGTTATTGTTTCGACAAAACCATTCGTTTGGTTTAGATATCAATTTTAATTATCAATGCACAAAAAAATGTAAGCATTAGTACTATGGATTAGTACAGCCCGCGACAAAACTATAGCACACTTTGTATTTTTTTACGAAAATTACAAAATTGACCAATTTTGACGAAAATTAAAATTGACCAATTTTGAACCCAATATAGCGAACCTTGCAAAAAAACACTAGGCACACCCATCTCATTAATCAAGAAGCAGTAAATCTTTAGTTACTTTACTTATTATATCTACTTATGGATAATTACGTATTATTTAATAATAAGGTATTTAAATTTCAATATTAATATATTTTTCATAAAATTATTGTTACACAATGTACTATTACTTTAATAAATGTTTAAAATCATAAAATAAATGTACAAACACAGTATCTAATATAGTTTTATTTTAATTAACAGAAAATTACTTTCGCGGGGGTCGATGGAGATTTCGAAAAATTATATAGGGGTCGATGATCAAAAAAGTTTGGCGCCCCCTGTCCTAGAGAATAGATCGAAAACTTTACTCAGATGCAACGCAATGCGATGCACACAACACAGAAAATAAATTAGGCAATGACAAACGCGTGATCGAAATTTTGATTGATTTTAACATTTACTTTTTAGATCTGCTTCTGATTACGGTACGACATCGTAACTGTAACCTCACCGAATGACAATTTGTGATTATAGACCTAGAAAAATCAGTTCAAAAATTTTTATTTTTCGTTTATACTTATAAGGGCATCAGAATTTTCGATGTTCACGATTATTTTCTGATATTTTATACATTTTCAAACAATTCTGGAGGTGTAAAAATAGTGTGCCTATTATTATTTTTTTTTATTATCAAAAGTTGTAGGTTTTACAGATCTGCCCATATAATGTGTAGTACCTAACGAACCTGTATTAAATTGTCTCCTAGTGGCAATACTACTCCGTCACATAAAACTCATGTAATTACAATAAATTGATGGCTCAGTGCAGGCAGGGGTCTGTCTAGGTTTTTATGAAAGTTACCTATTTTGTGAAAATTTAGACATAATTTGTAAAAAATTAAAAATTATATTAAAATATCAACACAAAAACATGGTAAAAATATAGATTTAATGTTTCTTAACGGATACAAAATTTTAAGGAAAAGTATTTTGTGAAGCTACCGTTTTTCGTATAGTTGAATTTGTGAAACTACCATTTTAAATAAAATTGAATTTGTGAAGGTACCGCTAAACGGTAGCAAATTCGGCCTGGACAGACCCCTGGCAGGTACCTCAAAAATACAATTCCCTTATAAACATATAAATACAAATTTATTGGATCAAGACTATTAACAACATAGTTGTTCTATGTATCTTAAAAAATGCACATTACTTATATCTTAGTTACCTTTACTGATTTGCTTTAAGATATTCCATATCATTTTTTCTTCATTTATATTTTGTTTCATGAACAGTGCGCAAAAAAAAACCCCGTATTCAATTTATACTAAAGAAAAGCATTGTTCAAGAAACAAATAATCATCTTCTGATCTTTGAGAAAGATTAAGAATCGATTTGTTAAAAGAATTAGAAAAAAATGCGGAAGAACTCATTAGATGTTCTCAATTAGACAATTGTTTTATAAATCTGCTTCCCGACTGATTTTCATTCGTGCGTGGCTTTCAAAATGAGTCGTGCGTTAATTTCGTTCGGGATTACGGTCTCGTGGCTTCAGTGGCTATTAAAAACGGCTCATTGCTTTGCGGTGTTTTCAATACAAGTTCATTTTAGAATATCAAGTCTTAGAACATTATTCTAAAATTTTTGAAAAGAAACCTGAGAATTTTTTCTATTTTAATTTGTTTTCAAAATACTTCTACATCCTTGCAGTACTTTCAGACTACAATAAAACATTTTTTTTTAAAACACGATTGATAGTGAAGATTTTTATGCAAAAAATAAGATCAAATTGCTTAAACAGCAGTTTTAATCTACAAAGTAAAATGGGGATTAATACTATGTGTTAAGAATTAAATGTATGGTTTAATGGTACAGCAGTCGAATGCGACTATGCTGGGCCAAATTGTACCTACGATAGAAATGTAACAAACTCTTACGGTATTAAAAAGAAGAAAAATAGACAAAAAAGGAGAGGGAGACAAACGCTAGAGAATCTTTGAACCCATATTTATCCAAAGATAAACCTTCTGAGGGGATAACTATAGAAGTAACATTGACCACACAAAGTGAGTAGCATAAACCACACAAAGTGAGTAGCATAAACCACACAAAGTGAGTAGCATAAACCACACAAAGTGAGTAGCATAAACCACACAAAGTGAGTAGCATAAACCACACAAAGTGAGTAGCATAAACCACACAAAGTGAGTAGCATAAACCACGAAGAGTGAGTAGCATAGACCACGAAGAGTGAGTAGCATAGACCACGAAGAGTGAGTAGCATAGACCACGAAGAGTGAGTAGCATAGACCACGAAGAGTGAGTAACATAGACCACGAAGAGTGAGTAACATAGACCACGAAGAGTGAGTAACATAGACCACGAAGAGTGAGTAACATAGACCACGAAGAGTGAGTAACATAGACCACGAAGAGTGAGTAACATAGACCACGAAGAGTGAGTAACATAGACCACGAAGAGTGAGTAACATAGACCACGAAGAGTGAGTAACATAGAACACGAAGAGTGAGTAACATAGACCACGAAGAGTGAGTAACATAGACCACGAAGAGTGAGTATCATAGACCACGAAGAGTGAGTAACATAGACCACAAAGAGTGAGTAACAAAGACCACGAAAAGTGAGTAACATAATTATATGCTCGTTATTCTATCCTCTCATAGAAGTGCTGCAATTTTAAGTAAAATCAATTGTTGAAAATTAAACTTAATTAAGATGTCAATTGCCCTCCGAAATTTTTAGAATATCAACTTAAATGAAAATCAAATATTACTGACGTAACTAATACTAGAAAAAGATCAACTCTAGCAAAACTTAACTGTCGGTTAATTTTCAAATCTAATTATTCTAAGTTTTTCACTTCATTCAGATTACCTTTTAGCTACATTCCCGTTTATCTGAAATACATCTGATTTATCTAAATGTATTCATTTTAAGCCTCAAAAGAAAATTTGAAATGTTTATTTTGTATATGTACTCTTTAAGTTTCAGAAGACGAAATTTGAAATGTTTCATTTACATGTATTCCGCTTAAACTTCAGTTACGAGATATTATTTGAACTAATTTTGTCAAAACCTAACTTCAGAATACCAGTGTACACGATTCCAAACCCATGTACCATTCCAAAGTAACTAGTTTTAGTGCAATATTAACCTCTCTATGGTATTCGTGTAACACGATATAACGTTTGAATCATTAGCGAAGTTTCAATCAATTCAATAAAAAAAGCTTAATTACACTTTTAATAATACTGAAACGCATAATTAGCGTAATTAGTGAAATAGTAATAATAAAAAGGACGAAATTATTTCATTCAATCTATCAAACATTTCCTTTTTTTACAATGATTAAGAACTATTTATTTATTGCAAAGGCTTCACATTATTCACATTTCCTTCCCTAAATAAAATTGTCTTTATATAATACAGATATTCTGCCCAATAGTGATATTCTGCTCAATAGAGATAGATATTCTACCGAATAATGTGATATTTTATAGGGCATCCCAAGAAAGAAATCATTCAAGTGAAATTCTTTCAGGAAATAAAAGGTGAAAGGTGTTTTTCCGTAAATAAAAAAGTAAAGAAAAAGAATACCGGCTTGCTAACGATTCATTGACCTGCTACGAATCATGGAATTCAAGGTCACTTGGTGAATGCTATACTTTTTTTTTTTTTTACTTCCTACTTTAGCGATTGCCTGATAACATTTGTCTTAATCCAGTGACGACGACGACGACGAATGTTAGTCGAACATCGTAATTCGAATTTCGAACAAATTATACTTCGTTCCAAAAGTCTGAAAAATTATATCAAATATTTTTGTAAACAAATTTTCATTATAGGAATGTTTATAAAATTCTTCTAAAATTTGAAGTAAAAATTGTTAGGGCTGTTTAAATAATGCGTAATCTTATTTTTAAAGATAATTATTACCTCAAGATTGTAATTTACTTAAGATGTTGTTTAACTTTAAAACTTGATTTCACCCCAATAAATTTCAATATTTCCCTTTCTCTATAATTTGCTTATGTAATACTTGAAAGGACCCCATTATTCAATGATTTAAATATCATGTCAGAAAAAAAAACATTTGAAATTTGTAGCTAAAAAAAAGGAAGATTATAAAATAAACTTTTTAAACTTTAAGAACTTTTTAAGTTCAATTATTTTTATATTCAAATTGGGCTCTTCAGTGACTGCGTCCATAAAAATGTAGAGAAATAAAGGCGCACAAATATAGCTGACAATTATAAGTTTCAAAATTCCATTAATCAAAGAATTGTTGTATACTAAGAATGATTTTAATTTCTGTATTTTCTGTTAAAAATATTAAAATAAAACAAATTTAGATACTAATAAAAAATCTAATTTAAGTTAAGTTGCAATAACACGAGTTAAAGATAATATAAAAAGTAACAAAATTGTAAACAAATCTGCCACCATTTTTTATGTTGAAGTAAACTAGATACATTTTAATGTACAGAACTTATAGTTCAAAATTCTGAATCATTCCGAATTTTAAAAATTTTATATCATTATTCACATTAGTTTGAAATTTTTAATTATAGGAAAATATTTAATTATGTTTTTAACACTATTTATTGTTCACATTAATGTTCTCGGGATAGGAAAAATAACCATGACAAAAAATTTTTTTGTTGTGAGTTAAAGAAGAACTTTTTTAATTTTAATTTTAAACATTAATAGTAATAATTAAAATAAATTTTTAATATGAATTTTCGAGAAGTTTTTCGCTTACATTTACTATTTTTCTAAAAATTTCCAATTTGCTATAAATCTTTTTTTTCAACAATTTAATGTTATAATTATTTATGTGAAGAAATTGGAAAAATATTAGATTTAAATATTAATGAAATTTAGTGAACACCTAAATTAATTTTTTTTGCAGTTAAATTTTAGATTATTTCTAATAAATTTAGAAGGTAAATAGAAGTGTTTGTTTCTTATAACTGTTTACCAGTTAGACGTTAAGTTCAATTATTTGTTAAAACAAGACAAAAATGAAAAATTTAACATTTCTTTTATTAACCATTTTTGAAATTTCAAAATCCTATAATCCTTTCATCCAAAGCGCAATGCTTCAAAATAATAAATATACAACAACAATAAAGTGCAAACGATTTTCTCCGGAACTTGTTGCATCAATTTATTTTGTGGGTCAACTCTCACTGGAATTTCTTCAGGAAGTTAAACTACTGCATGTTTGAAATATTAGGACTGAAAGAATCTTGTAAGTATAGAGATGTAGCATGAGGAAACTGAATATAATCATAGTTCCTTCATTTCAGAAATTGAGACAAGTAAATAACTTTGGATCTAATGAACTGATGCTTATGTCTTAAGATAATTTCCTTTCTAGACGATCGCATATAATATCGTCTTTATTTTACTTCGATACGAATAGGCATTAAATATTTGAACAGTACCTTTTGTGAAGTTTAGGTTAAAAAATTAATATTCATGCATATATTTTTGAATAAAAATATCTTTCTAAAGTATATTTAAGAACAAAATTTTTTATAGTATTACAAGAAATGATTTTCAATCAACAAAATATTTTTTAGTTGGATATACTGTTCGAAATCTGGGTTCGTATTGATCCATAATGTGGTTCAAATTTGCTGTAACTTTTAATATATTGGCAAAATAAACATTCTAGTATTTCTTAAATTTAATTACTCGATACTATAGTTCAATATAAAAATTTATTAAGATTGCAGGGAACTTGCCGTGCATTAAATTCCAGCGTTGAACATTATTTTAAATATATTTTATGCAAAAATAATGAAAAGTTTCGAAAATTCTTTTTTTTTTTTTGCGCAGAAACTGAAGATTTAGGCATTTGAAATTAGCAACTGTTAAACTAACTAAAAAATACCCTGCAGGACACTCAGCAGCCCCCAAAAATGAAACGAAAAATTGACATGCTAATGATCATTTTATGAAATTTATCAATAAGTTTTTTTTTCAAACCTCCTCCTTTTTGAAAGGTATTTAAATTTTAAATGCTTTTATTTTCACAATTTTCCTTAATTTCTTCTTACTATTTATTTAAGCTTGTAGTAAAAAATACCCAACAGGCCACTCTTCAGCCCTCAAAAGCGCACCTAAAGGTTTGAAATTTAACGTGTTAAAATGATTATTTTGTGAAACTTACTTTTTTTTTCTTCTCAAAACTCCATCTGTTTGAAAAATATTGCTATTTTAAATGCTTTTTTTTTAAACGTTTCCCTACGTTTTTTGTATAATGATTATTTATGCATGTTGTAATTTTTTTTATTTCTCTCTTTCGTGATCTTTATTTTATACATTTTATACTTTCCCACTTGAGATAATGTCAAAAGTAATAAAAGAGAGATTAGATATTGTCGGATTTAGTATCTTAGTATTTATATTAAAATTCTTAAAAATCTGAAAAAACTGAATTTAAAAGTTAAAAAATGACAGAAATTTTTTTAATGACATTAAGGTTATCATAAATAGCTAACGAGTGAAAATACTTTTATCTTTTCTTATTACGTAACACATTTTGTTTATACTTAGAGTGCTGTTGATTATTTGAAAAATCCAGGTCAACAATTCATTTCAATACGAATAGCATATTAGCAAAATGCGCTTACTTGAAATATTTTATTAACTAATTAATGACAATACCGACTTCAATAAAAACAATAATGAATTAGAATCACTCAATGAATGAGAAGAATGGAGAGCGGAGCGAGCAGGGGTGGTGCCTCCAATTTGAAATTATACATATGCATAAAATACAACTAGGGAAAACGATGAGTATGATCATAGTAAACAATACATATCCTGAAGCAAATAGCAATCAAATTATTTTCTAACATTGCAAGAATTCGAATCAGCCGTAACCTTATTTTCCCTGCAGCGTTTCAGTGTTCGGGAGGAACACCCTAGACTTAGGGGTGGGCTGATTGGGAAGTTTACTTTCTGCTTAGTTTACTTCCGAAACATGTGTCGCTGGGTCAGTCGGGCTGTTGGGTCAGATTGTTTTTCTTTTTGTTTTTGCAAACTGGTTTCTTTACCTAACGCGCGGAAGAACTAAACGCGGTAATTGTTGCCTACAGATTCTAATTGTATTTTCTTTAATATGATTTCTTTTTATAACCTAATTAAAACTGAAATTTGAATTCAGTTTTGCTTCAAGCAGAATTTTATTAATTTTTTTTTCTTTAAAGATGAATAAATTTTGGCCGTGAAATTAAAAATGTTAACTTATTCATATAACTCAGAAGGTTAATTCTTGCTTAGAGAATGAGTGGAAAATTTTTCAATTTAACTCAAGTTGAAGTTTGTATTTAGATAAACTTTACGCAACAGTTTTATTGTTTAAAAATACGATTAAATTTTTGCCGTGAAATTAAAAATGTCTTAATTTATACATAAAACACTAAATGTTATTTTTCAATTGCAGTTTACATAGAAAATTGTGTTATCTTATTAAAGCTGAAATTAGAATTCAGATTCGGTTTACACAACAGTTATTTAAAAAATGCGATAACATTTTGCCGTGAAATCGCAAATGTTAATTTATGCATGAAAACAGGATGTATTGTTGTTTTATTTTATTTAATATGTTCTTAACCTTTAACTATGACCTTTAAATATATGGAAAAAACTAAGATTACCAGCAATTACTATGATTATATGATAGTTGAAAACTTTAAATTTGAAACCGTGGATATCTTTATATACCTAGCTTAATTATAAACACTTCAAATACAATTTCAGAAAAAATTAATTGTAGAATCCAGAAAGGGAACAAAAGCTATTTTTCTTATCAGCCTCTGTTAAAAAATAAATTAATCCAGAGAGCAATTAAACTAAAAATTTACATATCATCGATTCATCGAGTTGTGTGTCCAATTTTAATGTCATTTACTAACCACATTTAATTGGAGATTAATTTTAAGAAAATGTTGAAATCAAACAAATCTTTCACAAATTTAAAAAAAGGAAAATTCTAAGTAAAAAAAATAATGCCAAATTTATTGCAAGTATAAAAACTTTTTACGTTGTTAATTGAAAATAACCTGCTGTAAATCAATTATTAGGTATTTTTTAATTGGATCTTTTTTTAAAAAGAAAATTGAGAAGTGATTTTAAAATAAATATTTTGAATTTGAAATTTGAAATAAATATTTTGTAAAAAGTCAGTTTTACAATAATATTTCGTTTCCAAAGTCAGTTTTTACAATAAAATATTTTGTGAAAGTACAGTCAATTTTTTTTTAAAATTTCTCTTAAAATTATCTTTACAAAGATAATAAAATTTAGTTTTTAGAAGAATAATAAAGCGCATTTCATACACATTTTTTAATATTCTACAGAAACAAACCTATCTTAGAGTTCATTGATTCTAGGTGGAAAACATGACAGAACAGCTATAGTTATAAATAAGAACATGAGAAGAGCAACTTCCTTACTCAGCAGCCTTGAATATAGAATAGTATTCATTACTTATGAAATATAGAGAGACTTTCTTGAAAAAGACAATTCCAGGATATAGTACAAATTTACATACAATATTAACGCACGTATGCATCATCTAACACTTAAACATGTTACTATGGTAACCACTTATTACTATTCGTCCTACGGAACGAAACTGCCAACGGGTCAATGTTTCTTTTCTTTTCACGAAAAATTAGGAAGTATTTAACAATTTGAAAATAAAATTTTAAAATATTCATATCTCTAAAAAAAATTCATTCGATTTTCAAATGAAAAATCTGATGAAATTACTGTTTTTTTTAATAAAAAATTTCATTCTTTTTCGAAATGGAAAATCGGATGAAGTTTTTTTTTAAAACAATTTTGAATAAGGCGAATTTATATTTTATATGTTCATATTCAATAATCAATATTAATCACTCAATCACTCATATTCTATATTTTTAAATATATGAATATTCTACTTGTCGATAATTCGTGAAATATTTAATACTAAGTTTTTTAAAAATTACTCTTACGATATATCGTGAATACCTTCCCTTGCAATAAATATTGAATGCACGACAGCAACGTTACCATTAGGACGACACGAGGAATATTACGATTACCGAATACGATAATACTCTACCTCTATCGACAGCAAACACGATAGTATAAGAAATTATAGGTAGCGATAATACTATATCACCATCGATATCAACGATAATATTGCGAGTGTTATTGGGAACGATATAACACTATCACTATCGACATCGAACGTAATAGTCTTGCGAGTGTTATTGGTAGCAATATAATTCTATCACAAAAGATATTGAACCAGAATGGATAGTGCTTGATTAAATATATTTATTCATTTAAATAAAATAGTCATCCCATTTCACAAAAGATATTGAACCAGAATGGATAGTACTTGATTAAATATATTTATTCATTTAAATAAAATAGTCATTCCTTTTCACAATAGATATTGAACCAGAATGGATAGTACTTGATTAAATATATTTATTCATTTAAATAAAATAGTCATCCCTTTTTATTAAAAGAATTAAATTATTTTCAGAAACAACCCAATATCTTGCATTGATACTAATTATGGTAGTAACTATGTACTGCACAGATAATTGATTACTTACTATCACCAGAGAATTTGAATCACGATAGAATAATTGTTTTTAACTCAGTTTATTTTCTAGCGATGTATTATTTTAGTTAATTTGAACAATATATTTTTTTCATGTGATTGCAGTTTAAGAATACATTTTATTCTGAGTTATGTATCACAAATATAATCAACAGGAAATCTTACATTTAAGTCATTGGACGAAACTTTCACTTTAAAAGTTTTATGAAAAGCTGATCAAAAAATAACCTTAAGTGGGTGAACGGAGAGAAACCTGGTTTTACTATACCGTAAAATATCAAAAAATAAAGATCCGAATAGGTTTTAATTTTAATTTTTATTAATAAGATATGAATAGATAATTTAGTTGTGTCGTAAATACTTATATATTAATATCTAAATGACCGAAATGAAATATTAAATCTTTGAAAACATTTCCCAATGTACAAAATACACGCAATTGTGCGTGCATGCTTGCTGGTAAGAATAATTTATTAGACAGTAGGAGACATAATATAACTTGTAAAATAAAACGTAATAAAATTTTCTTCTAAATTAACCAAATTTAATTATTTAACTGCTTAAGCCTCATTTTTAAATTGTTCTGAAGATCGATATTGTGAAAAATAAGAATATTTCCTAAGAGGCAGCAATGTGTTTCTGTATAATGGACTTTTATTCAAAAGAAAATTGCAAAAACTTGTAAAGTGCCACCTGAAAACAGTATTAATAAACAATTTGATGTGAAAGCGCTGAAATGACGGTGTAAATCATAGTTTTTTAAATTTAATTGTTCTATGAACCAAAAATAATTTTTTTTAAATTGTTTTGACTACAAGATACTTAATGAATAATAATACTAAAAGATACTACCACTATGGGTACTAACTTAACATTAAGGAGTACAAGATAAATACCTTTGATATATAATAAGCCTACAGTACTCGTGAAAAACCTGCTGCCCTTGAAATAATTCTTTTCCGTCGATTAACCTACTCCAGAGTTTCCCAAAGTGTGGTACGCGTACCACCGTATGGGAACATTTAAGAGGGGGTACGCGTTCTTATGCGAAATATCTTGTAACAAACGAAATTATCAAGAAATTTTATTTAAAAAAAGTTAGCCATGAAAATTTACTATGACGTATTTTCCTATTGACTATTTTTTTGCAGAGTTAACAGTTAATAATTAGTGGTGTCAACAGTCAATTGTGATTTTTAATTTTTGTGCAATTTTTTTGTAGTAAAAAATGCATTCATTTTTTTATTAGTGGTACACAGTGCTACGAAAAATTTAGAAGAGGTACACAAAAGTCATAAGTTTGGGAAACACTGACCTACTGTGAAGAACAAAAACTCAAAAATTATTTTTCACTTATTTGACATTTTTCTTTTTATTCACACGAAATTGTAAAATCATACATAAAATGTACATCTTAAATGAGAAGTCAATTAGAATATCAATTACATTAAATTGAAAACAATTTTGGGAAACAAAATTTTTGTCATAATTCCAATACGAGTAAGCCGTAAAAAACCCATAGAAATAACTTTTTACTACTTTACCCGAATACCTATATTAGTATAATAGGTACCTATTACTACAATATTAGAAGTACCAGTAGTGATATGGTAATTTAGCATCATTAGCGTCAATTATAATTTTGTTATTCGCATGTTCAACTTCGGTTATATAAAATAGTTTCAATTGAGTCGCGTTGATTCAGGGTATAGCTTGCTCGTCTCCCGAATAGGTGACGCAAGTTCGAATTCTTGAGACAACTGGTTGATACAAATTCTGCTCCCTGTTAGCACTGACCAGTGCTGATGTAAAATATCCTCAGTGGTAGACGGATTATGAGTTAAAATGGTTGGAGGTTTTCATCACGATGTAACGCAAATACAGGTTAGTTCCATCAAAAAGTTCTTAGCGAAAGCTAATTTGTTTCAATGCTTGATTAAGGAGTTCTTTTGTCATTTGGGTTGGGTTCAAACTATCAAGGCTACGGAGTTGTGCAGTGTTAGTCGTAAACCCAAAAATGGGTCAGTTGTTCAACAGCGGTTATAAAGTAGTTTCAGTAATTGAAAAGATAAGTATCACACAAAATATGATACATTCAGAGCACGCTAATGAAGACTAAAAAGAAATCTCACGAACACAAGCAATGGTCAATATTGGAATTTGATATCTATCCAGTGCTCAAAAAGCCAGCAAATCTCATAATTAAATCTTTTCTGTCACCTCTCCCCTATTTTGATGCAATCAAAACAGATCTGGCGCAAGCACAAATAAAATGTTCTTGTAAGCGAAAACATGCAATATCATCTTACTCATATTAAATAAAAAACCAGACAATTTTGCTTCAAAAATAATTAGAAAGTTTTAGAAATATATGCTATCTACAAAATACTTTCTTGATATGAAGAAAAAAAAATTATATTAAGGGTACAGTTTTGAGAAACTTGGAAAGTTTTATTTCCCACGTAATAAGTAAAATAGAATTTCTTGAATGCCGAGTTCCGGAACTAAGATTAAGTAGGCAAAACTTGAAATATAGGCTGTTAAGAAGAGATGCAGAGTTACTCAAGCATTTCATTTTCCCCTGTGGAGCTGTCCTACTTTTTATTCTAATGTATCCGATGATTCGGCGTATGGTAAAATCGATACTGACTGCATTTAAATTACCCGTCCGTTGGTTTAATCAAATCATGTCTTGTCATGACTTGAAACTTGTTTTAATAGCTATAGATTGATTTCAGCATTTTGAGCGCCGAGCAAAATTATAAAATTTTATTCTTGAAAAATATTTTTATAATGTATCAGATAACTTCATGTATGGTAAAATCGATAGTGACAGATTTACCGAACCAATTTGTATGGTTATTGTTTGTTACTTATTTCAAAGGTAATTGATTAATTTAAAGGCACTGCGAGCCAAGTAAAATTTTGATATTTTGCTACTTAATATGGATTTACTTCGGGAAATTTACATATTTGAGTGGTATTAGCATTAGGGTGAACTAAGAAAAAAAAGGATTTTGTCGAAGCATACTTAGTTTAAAAAAGATTTATAGTCGCAATTAAATGTTAAAACGTAGTTTCACATTGAATAATTTAAAAAAAAATTTAAACAACGAAGATTAAAATATACTGAGCTAGTTTATTTTAAAAGGAATATATATAAAAAATTTTCAAAAGAAAATTTGAAAAAATATAAAACGAGCATACCATAAAAAAAACCTTTTTTTTAAAATTGAAATACAATCAGTGTTAAGATCATTATTTTATTTAAAGTTGTATTTATTTAATCTATAAGTCATAATTGTAAAACTTTGATTAAATTGCGTTGAACTGAATGAACTGCTAGTTTTTATTTTAATAAAAATATTAATTTAAATATCAATCAGCTCGATTATTCTTTCTCTAATAGTTTGTTTTCAATAGTTGCTTTTCATAAAAATATCAAAAAGCAATTCAGATTTTGCTCATCATTCTTCATTTAAAAAAATTCTACGAAGTTAAATTTAACATTGTTTGTATGCATACATCAAATGAATACGGCCAAAATAATTTGAAATGACGCTAATATATTTTAATATTGAGAGCTAAAATTCAAGGTAAAACCTTACGAGATTTTATTTTTCAAAATTTGAAAATCAAATAAGCTTTAGTTATGAATAAAAACAACTATGAAACTCATGTTTTATAAACACATGTCGAAATTAAACCAATAAAACATAACTTTCGTAATCGAAATTCTGGCTGCAAGTCTAAAATCATAAATGAAAACAAAAACCTTGATAATTACGACCACTCTAACAAATAACACTTTGCTAAGATACTCAAATAAAACCCGAAGGTTTCTAAGATCGTAACAGTTACAAAAGAAGACAAAAAACTCACAATTCTTAACAAAAATTACGTAAAAAACTGTCTTACGTCGCCGCGTTATTATCTTCAATAAAAATGCAATCGCAATTAATGTAACCTTCCAGCAGTACTTTTGCAACATTACGAACTTGAAAGTATAAAAAAAATCTTTAGGATGATGCGATAAAAGCGATCACGAACCATTTATTGGCGATGGGCTAGAACTGAAGACAAAAGGTTGTTTCACTCAGTGTCCATGGACACCATATCACAGCAGAAGATGATTTGTTATGTAGACAAACAACCGCTCGGAGATTGCCTTCTGTTTCTTAATGTTTCCGCAAATTTTTGAAGAAAACAAAAAATTGGCGAAGAAATCGTGATCTTATTGTTTCCAGAGGTCTATAACCACTAAAGGGAAACGAAATTTTGAGTCAAAATTATGAGTTTTCGCTACATGGTCGTTTCTATTGTATTGTGTAAGTTATTGACAGACGCAAAGAGAATTGACTTCAAATATTTATACAAGTTTTATGATCGATATTGAATGTTGTTTATAAACAGGAAGTGTTTAACATAGCAATAAATGATGCAGTCAATGAGCATGACTTATTGAGGATAACTTAAGGTTACGAAATGTTTATTTCTCTGCACTCGTCACATTATAAAAGCATGTGAAAGGCGGATCGCAAGCCGAATACGGCCAGATGTCTGGCCAAATGTGGCCATTAAACGCTTTTATAAAATAAAATTTTTAAAAACCATTTAACAATAATTTTGATTTTTTGATTTTTTCTTACTCTTTATTATAAAATTATATTGAAAAGTACAGGGTTATTCATAATTCCATCCGGGGTTTCGAAGCGTTATAGTAAAAAAACGAAAACGAATATGGCAAAAAAGAACATATGAAATTATTCGGAAAGTATTCAAGTTTTAATTTAAGCAGTTGCCGGTAGATGGCAGTAACATGTACCACTGAAGCCAGTTGTATTACGAAAAATGGCGTTTACAGGCGGAGGGAATTATGAATAACCCTGTATTATTATTCAGAACCTTATATAACAGGAGACCTGTTATATCCCAGCTGTTTTGGATTTTAGGTTAAATTTTTGATTTGAGTTTCTTGATTTTTTGTATTTATCAAACTTTTGATGCTATAGTACTACTAGAGAGCATAATTTCTTTCAGAAAAAGACAAAAAAAATAGAGATGTTGCTTTTTTAGATTAAGAGAAATAAATAGCACTAGCTATTCAGAGCTTAATGATTTCGTTCTCAAAAAGCAATAAAATGCGCAATTTTTAGTTTTAAGTAATTTAAAAGTGCACGTTTCTAACTTTTTAAATGTTTTAAAATCTAGTTTAAACTAATAAAACCCGAATTATTTTTACGTTAATTGCATAATAACAGGGATGCTAATCAAATATCTGAAAACAGGCAATTTTATACTCTTAGCTACTTATCATGAACCGTTGATTACAGAATTGTAGTGGCATAATTATGTCTTAAAAATGTAGTAAAGAATGTAAAATATCACGTGCTTTATATCTCAAATTGTGATTGGATGATCTCAATTGTGTGCCTTGCATTTTACATGTACCAACAGATACTGCCAAAGGTCAAAATAGGTAAAAATTATTATGTTAAGCATTTTAATAGTTTATGAGTGTGAAATACAACATGAAGCTGTTATTTTCTGCGTTAAGTATAAAATCTTCCAAACAATAATTTTTCTAATTTGCTCACAGTTATTTAGATCTAAGAGTTATTCATTATTGAAATTTTTCCAATTTACAATTTATAAATTTCTCCAATTGATAAATTTTTGAATATGAATGAAAAAAAAAATTCTTACTACTTTTGGATTTTAAATTTTAATACAAATATAATTCGAATAATCTATCAGATTTTTTTAGAAACAATTCAACTGTTTTTTTATAATAAAAAAATACCAAAATATAATTTTGCTTGTAATTAGAGCACCAGAAAAAAATATAGAAAATAATAAAATATAAATATATAAAAGGGACACCGGAGTGCCATCTGCGTTGACGGGATTGAAGCTATGCATTTTTACAAATTTTGTTTTCCAGTTTGAGACAAAACTTCTCAAATGTAACGGGAAAAAGTCGAAAGTTAATATTTTTGTATGAAACTATATGTACTAAATAGACGTTAAAAAATACTTCCCGTTAGTCATAAGTATTGAATTTTTTGCACTCATTTATTAAAAAAATTATATCAAGAGATTCTTAAAGGAAATTTGAACAAAAATTTCTGTGAAATCGTAACTGCATTTTAAAGAAAATATTAAAGCTGAGAATAAAATTTTATTACTGTGAATTTTTTTAAATTTTAAATTAAAAAAAGGTTCTTTCTCTTGGAGATATAAAAGGTTAATCGTATTAAATGTGGAATTTAAAAGAGAAAAAAAGTAACTTTTGAGAAACAAAAGTTATGAAGTATTTTTAATTCTTGTTATTGTTCATTTTCTTATGAAATTGCACTTTTATAACTGGTTGTCATAGTGACTCGAAATCTGTAGAATTATATAGAAGGAGTAGGGGACATCACTTCGTAAACCAAGCAATAAAATTTCGATTTAAATGGACTCTGAAAACACATTTCTCTTAAAAATCACGAATTGAGCAGTGAAAAATTTCTCAATCTCCAACTGCCGATTTTTTTCTTTTTCTTTGTTAAATTAAAATGAGGCAGAATATCCTTTGAAGCTTAAATAGAATATCTTTACCGAATAGGTTTGCTTTAAAATTTTGATGAATTTATTTTTTAGCTTTAGTTAAAATTCAAATTTTTTACACCATGTTAAGGTAGCGCTTATTTAAACAAATCACGTAAAATTTGAATTTTTGAAGAATTCAAAATTTCAATTTGTGCAATTAATTTATGTTCCATATTATGCAGATATTAGTGCTGCCCCTCCCGAATTTTATAGTAGAGGCATCTATATTCACTGACCATAATTACTCACTCAATTTTCCTACAGTTAAATTTATTGCTAAAATAACTTTACTTTAAATTTGACTTATCGGGTTGTCAATAGCATTTCATATTATCCGTTTTTCGTGTCTAGCACAGCCTTAGCGACGATGTATTTTTGAATAAATGAATGTATTTGAGGAAATTCAAAATCTTCAGAATCATTTGAATATATATAGTTTGTTATTGATTATGATAAATCTCTAATGTTGTTTACAAATTAGAACGATAAATGCAGTCAAAAATATGATTTATTAAATTTTTATATGCATTAGCCACTTTTTAGAGAACTTAAGAATGTGGGCTGTTTTGAGAAAATTCAATCAATTTCCAAAATCGTGCGAAGAGCATTCTAATCTTTAAATATTAGCATAAAATATGAATTATGCAAATTAAATCCTTATCCTATGAAAAATTAATCAAGGGAACAACTTTGTGTTCACAAGTCATGAAATCAATCCTATTTATGCGGAGACAAAATTATTTATACATTTATAAACTATTTACCTTTTTTTTTAAAATTTAATATTTGATGCTTATTATAATAGGTTTTGATTTAAATTATAATTTTTACTATATAATTTGACTGTAGGCTTTGGCTTTTACTGTAAGTTTTAGTTTCATTTATCATTTTTACCTTCCCTGTTTGAAGAAACCACATTTTTCTCCGTGATTTTTACGAACTGCTCCTTTTTAAGGATTTTTTACTCAATTTTACTTGTGATAATTTTTCTTTCTGTAAAGTATTATTTTTCATTCATTGTGTGATTATACTATAGGTTTTAGCTTTTACTGTAGGTCTTGGTTTCAATTATCGCTTTTACCCTTCACATCTAACGAGACTGCATTTCTCTCAGCGACTTATGAATTGTTTCTTTTTAAGGATTTCTTTTTTCAATTTTATTTGTGATATAATAATTTTTCTTTCCGTAAAGAAATTTATTTAAGTTTTTAATTAGTTTTTAATTAGTTTTTAATTAATTTTTGTTCATTTTTTTATTTATTTTCCTATCTATTTACAATCTATTACCATAAATTGTTATTTGCTATTTTCCGCTTGTGTTTTACGAGTTTTGTTTAAAATTCTTAGTTGTATTTATTTTTGGTCTGTTGCCATACACTCTTATGTATTGTAATCTTAATTTCGATTGCATGCATGGGTAGTAGCATTTGCTAGGTCCTTTGGTCCTGCGTGAACCCTGTGTGTTCCTCTTGGGGACTATTGAGATCATGGTCAAAGCGAAATACCAAGCATTTAAAAATTATTAGCACATCCTTAAATAAATTTAAAGTGCGATGAAATTATTAGCTTGTAACAAAAATAACTTGTTCCCTATTAAAACATGACTTGTTCCGCATTAAAACAACACTTGTTTCCTACTAAAACAACACTTGTTTCCTACTAAAACAACACTTGTTCCCTATTAAAACAACACTTGTTCCCTATTAAAACAACACTTGTTTCCTACTAAAACAACACTTGTTCCCTATTAAAACAACTCTTGTTCCCTATTAAAACAACACTTGTTCCCTATTAAAACAACACTTGTTCCCTATTAAAACAACACTTGTTCCCTATTAAAACAACACTTGTTCCCTATTAAAACAACACTTGTTTCCTACTAAAACAACACTTGTTCCCTATTAAAACAACACTTGTTCCCTATTAAAACACTTATTATATTTGAAATAGATTTTGTCACACCGAAATTGATTTTGTCACACCGAAATTGATTTTGTCACACCGAAATTGATTTTGTCACACCGAAATTGATTTTGTCACACCGAAATTGATTTTGTCACACCGAAATTGATTTTGTCACACCGAAATTGATTTTGTCACACCGAAATTGATTTTGTCACACCGAAATTGATTTTGTCACACCGAAATTGATTTTGTCACACCGAAATTGATTTTGTCACACCGAAATTGATTTTGTCACACCGAAATTGATTTTGTCACACCGAAATTGATTTTGTCACACCGAAATTGATTTTGACATACCGAAATTGATTTTGACATACCGAAATTGATTTTGACATACCGAAATTGATTTTGCCACACCGAAATTGATTTTGCCACACCGAAATTGATTTTGCCACACCGAAATTGATTTTGCCTTACCGAAATCGATTTTGTTATGCCGAAATTGATTTTGTATTATTGAAGTGGCTTTCTGTAATAATGAAGGAATTTTTTTTAATATAAAAATTGCACTTATAATATACCATCATTTATAAAGTATTAGTATAAAACTACCTTCAATAACTGATATATAATAAGGAAAATAATTTAACGTGTGTGTATCTTTTTTGTTCTTTTTTTGTTCCTCTTAGGTTTGTCACGAATAGCAAAATATTCTTAGGTTTGTCACGAATAGCAAAATATTCTTAAGGGCACATAAGTGTTACCCTATTTGAGCCTCATAAATTGCTGAAAAAGATTTTTTGTATATATACATACAATGTAATGATGACCTAAGATATGATCAGGTTTAAAGTCACCCTCAGAACTGGTTTCTTGACAGAAATTTCCACTTACAAAAAGTAACAAACAGTTTTCTTAAAGTTGCTAAATGTGATATATATATATATTTTTGGAAAATTTTTTTAAACAAATTGCAATGCATCTTTATTGCATTGAATAAAAATGCATATATATATTTTTAAATTATATATTTATGAAGGAAGCATATTTAAAATAATACGCATGGTATCTCATAATCAATCATTTACAATGTAAATCATTTACAATACGTATAAGGCAGTTAATTAATTTAATAGCTACCTTATTATAATTAAACATCCTAAAGATAATTTTGGATTGAAAAGTAGTACTTTTTTGAAAGCAAGTAAAAAATTTGTATCTCCAAACATTTTTATAGGATTTTTTTTCCATTTAGGATCATTTAATATCTCAGAAAATTAAACATTTTATAAACTTCACACTGCATTCAATAAAAAAATTATAAAAAGTTTTGAATAAAAGTTCAGATTTAATCTAAATTATAAGTAACTGATTAGAAAATTAATATTACTCACATGCTAAATTCTGTAGTAGAATTCATAATTTTTTTCAATAGCTAACATTAAATGATTAATCGAATAAATAGAGCGTCAATGATTAAAAAAAATTTATAAATTTAATGAAAGTTTTTCTTTATGTACAACACTGAAATACTCTCCAACTAAAAATTTATATAATTTAACACAGAAGTAATAAAAAATTGATAATAACCAACTAAAAATACTACTACTAATAATAATAATACAATAGCAACAATAGCTATACCAATAAAATGACAAGAAATAGTTTTTCCTATTTATAGGAAAAATTGACTGTTGTATTTCTATTATTAATACGTTAGCTATAAGTTAACTAAATTAGCATATTTATGTTGCATAAATAAAATTATATCTCATTTCCTATTAGCATGAACAATATTAAACTGACCACTGCATATGCCACGATTTCCTCTTACATGTATTTAAATAAGGGAAAAAATAATTTGGTTTAATTGTTGACTTCACAATTGAGTCACGCAAATTGACTGTTGTCGATGATCTCGAAAAGAAATATTAAATTTTGTGAAGGGCGACTTTTTAGCAAAGAAATCAATGTACAGGAAAATCTCAGAAAAATGGGGGGAAATAATTTGGTTTGATTGTTAACTTCGCAATTGAACTACATTAATGATCAAAAGAAAATTTAAAAATCAAAAAGAAAAATTTATTACATTTTGTGCAAGATTACTATTTTAACCATGAAAAAATACAATATATTTCAAAAAGTTAAAATTTCTTGATTATCAATCTGTTAATACAAAAATATGCATTGCCTATAAATTGGTTGAGTAAATTTGTAAAAAATAATATGAAGATTAATAGTAAATTTATATCTGCATAAGTCGGATCTTTCTAAGTTAGCTACTGATATAACCATGGTTTTTAATATTAATCTGGCAAATTTTGCTTATTTTTGATATATAATCAAGAAAGCATCTAACCTTCTTAAATATTCAATAGTAAATTATTTTCTGCAATAAACTAAAATTTAAAAATTACGTTAATTTGTACATAATAGGCAAAAAAATATTTTAATAACGATGTTCTTTTTGAAAATATTAAATCAACTTTTCCAAATTCACGATAATTAAAAAAATTCTTTATGAAAATTGAACATTTCCTTGCAATTCTTGTAAATTAATCAAAATGTTCGCAATCAAATAATAATGTAATCAAAAAATAGATTAGTACATTATAAAAAACAGCAATTGAATCGTAATTATTTTTCGACAAAATAATAAGTTTAAATAAAATAAAGTTACGACAAGTTGGAATAATTTTTTGTTAACTATGTTGAAAAAAATGGAATTTAATAATTAACTATTTATGGAAGTCAGTATGCAGTATAAGCATGATTGAAATATTTTTAAATATATAGAAACTAAAGGAAAGATAAAATTATTTAAGTATGCAAATAAATTATAGATATGCAAATAAAATTTAAAAGGACAACTTTTTTCAATTCGATCGCAAGTCAAACACAGTTTATTGCTGTTTAAGCAAAATTACCTTGAAAGGTTATTTTTTAAATTTATGGCAAATTGAAAATAAATGTGTTTCTCATTTTCTAATTTATCTGCTAAGTTATTGTCTAAAATAATCTCACAATAATCAAGCATAAGTTACAAAATTGCAAATTTTATGCTAAGTTTACAATCTTGAAAAAACATTGGGATTTTAAGAATAACATTGGGAATTATTGTAAGAATATTTTGTGTTTTTAAGAATCAAGTGGTATTATTAAAAGTAAAAATTAAGTCAAGTAGTAAATATTACGGCCTTAAAAATATATTTTGTGATCCTTAAGGAATTGATACTGCAGAAGTGTTTAAAAAGTATTACTTGTACATTACTTTTTACTTCTTGTAATTTACTTTTTTTGTCTTGTACAAATATTGTGATTTTGAGGAATCTTATTCTTCAGTAGAGTAGAAATATTTAAAAACTTTAATAAATTATCAGAAAATACTTTGCTATATTAATAAAGTTGACGGTACTGTAGATATATTTGGGAATTTTATAATATTGTAGGAATCTATAATGATTTTAAAAGAAATTGCAATCTTGCTTAAATATTTAATTATTTTGAAGAATTTAGTGAAAATATTTTAAGATTTCAAAAAATTTACGTTTTTATGAAAGTATTTTGTGATTTTCAAAGAATTTACAATGATGTGGGAATATTGAAATTCCAAAAAATTTTCTTTTTTAAATAAATTTTTAATTTTTCATATTTTTCGTGATTTTAAATAAGTATTTCTTTCATAGTTTTTTTTAAAAAAACGTTAAAACTTTATATTGATTTATTAATAGATAATTTCAACCGAAAACAACTTGGAACATTATGAATGTTCCAAATTTCAAAACAATCCATCTAAATGGCTCTAGGTAATCCATTTAACCTCGCTGACATAATTTAATACGTGAAGAGGTTAACTAAACTTCTTACAAGACATATTGCGTTCGCTTGCATCAATTACGAAACAATCAACATTTGATGATAAGTTTATTTAAATAAAAAAAAAAAAAATTTGTTGCTACAACGTAATATTCAACTACTTAGTATTTTGAACCGAGATTATACTATTTTTCTAATCTCAAATTTACTATTGAAGGAAAATAAATCTTCGTAAAATAATAATCAACCTACATAACAAACGATGCGTTTTTAATGATTACGTGGTGAGGAATTAAAGCTTTTCTTTTTACTAATATTTTTTATTTTTTTTTATTATTAAAATTTTCTATTTTCTTAGAAATTGACTAATCCATTGGTTCTCAACCTATTTTAACCTATTTTCTCTTTTCATCACTGATAAAAGCTAATTTTTCTCTACAGAAAATTTAAAATTCACTTCTCAAACTTCAGCACATCTTAAAATTAAACAGCAAAAGCATAGAACATTTCGATATACCAATGCTTTATAGCTTAATGAATAAGAAAATGAAACTTCTTTATTTACAAATTATTCAAACAAAATTAATAGTATTTCAATTATTAAAAAAATACAGCAAATCAGTATATTATTAGTCACTTTGTTTAATAAGAAACGCGTGTTTTTTTCTGCTCTAATTCTTTTATGCATAGAGTACTGTTTGAAAAACACTGGTCCCTTCAAATTATTTAAGTAGTTTTCGTTAGTAACACAATTTACAAGACAGACTCTCGAAAATAAACAAGCAAATGTAGAAACAATGCCCTACTGTGACAATGTCCTCTCTTTCTTGCACTTATTGATAATGCTTGAACATTAAAGACCAAAATTCTGTGACTGATTCCTTTTTAAACATGTCTTTTGCTTGGAGATACTTTTCTGAGACTGATTCCTTTTTAAACAAGAATCAGACCAAAGGGAAAAGATAAATCAGGCCGAAATTCTGTAACTGATTCCTCACTAGACATGTGTTTTGCTTTCTTTTCAAACATGTCTGTACCTGATTTCTCCTTAAACAGGAATCAGGACTAAAGGAAGAGGAATCTGATCAAAATACTACGATTCTTATATCATAAATTGGCATTTTCAACGAGAAATACTCGAAAAGTATGAGTTAGTTATTCCATTATGTTAAAAAAATGGATTTATTATTAATCCTACATGTAACGTAAAAATAAGCATGCTAATTAAAAAGTATAATACTTCGAATCAACTAGTACCAAAAGCGTAGTTTTAATAAAATGTTATTCTAAAGTTCACGAATTCTGGAAGTATCTTTTTTTCTCATTTTGAGTGGCTATAAATAATTTTTTAGATATTTTTCGTTATGAATAGGGTATACAATTTGTAAAAAATCTATTAATTGCTAGATTCCGTAAAAGTTTCTGCAATCTCAAAAAACGGGAATGATCCAATTAGGCCTTTATATAATGAACTAAACATATATACCAGATGCATATAATCTAAAGTATATAAAACGCATATAACACATGCTTGCGATTTTCCCAATTATGAAAAAATAAAGGGAAAAAGTTGAACTTAACATTAACTTCACATAAAAGTTGAACTTTACTTTCATATTAAAATCAACAATTATATAGAGAAAATTTCACTTACCCAACATAAGAAAAGGAGCGGCCAAATTGATTCCAATGAATTCCAGATTAAAGTACATTATCAGACCAAAAGCAGCTCCTACACCCATAATGGATGAAATGCACCCTATTACTCCAAGCCAAGGTTTACTTTTCACCCAGTCGGCCATCATACAGGTAACAATCGAAAAAACCAACATTATGACTAGTGTCAGGCTTAAGAAAGGCACTACACTTTGGGTGTTTTTTTGCAATTCCTTTGTCAACGTATTCGAAACGAACATAGCAAGCGATATATATTCAAATTGATCATTCAGAGAATCCACAGTTTCTAAAAAAGTAGCTTCCCAAAGTCTAGCCATACTTTCAGCCCTTTGGTTACTCCAGTCTAGGTAATACATTAGATTCGCAGCACTACAATTTACAATGACATTATTCTCATCTATACCAACCCCACCTAATGCTCCCCCTAAAAAGTAAACTTTGTTGGGGGTTTGCATCAAAGGAAAGGTCATTTTCACATCAGGATTTTCTTCCATTTCTCGAACAAGATATTTAAAATCCAGGATATCATTTTTGAAACAATGCCCACCAAGCTTTCTGGCACATATGTCCTCGTATCTCCATAACCGTTCTTCAAAATGGATCGTCAAGTTCTGAACTATCATGTTCAATTCATCTATTTCATCGAATACTTCGCTTCTTAGAACAGAACCTTCGTCCCTTGGGACAACTATCACTCTTCCAAAGTGTCCCGGTCTTGTTATCCGTCCTAAATCGAAGTTTTTCGACGAATTCATTGGAAAAAGTGTTTCCACAATTCTCCTTTCAGTTTTGGATCGTCCGTTTGTGGGTGTAAACAAATATTCGGGATCATCTTCATATCGAATTCTTTGCAAACCGGATCCAAACAAAGCAGCCACAAGGATTGGAACAATCACGAAATATCCAGGATTTTTGGCGATTTCTCGACCCAAGTGCCGGAAATATTTAGACACAAAACGGTCCACACAGGCTAAATCTCTGCACAACATTTTTTTCCAGAATTCTTCACCAATTTCGATTTAAAAATTCCAATAAAATTCTAAAGCATAAAGAATTGTTCTTTTTGCATTAACTAAACCATTTTTTTCTTCTTAAATATCCCAGAGTAAATTGTAATTACTATAAAAATAGAACGTTGTTGAAATTACAATAATATATCCGCTTTCACGTGTCTACGGACATCTCAAATTGGGTCTTAAATAGTTCAAATCCATCTTGAAGAATAGGTGCTACGGTTTTCAACCGAAGAGAAAAACTGAATGAGAGGAGAATATTTCGGATCGTCTGCCACAGGTAAGAACGATGACGTCACTCTAACTGTCGACCAATGAATTACCGGACTACTTGAAAAGTTTACCGTTTTCTTTTTTGTTTTGTTTTTCTCTCTAATATATATGTTCCGGTTGCGTGGTTTTTTGTTTCGAGTGTATTACGGGGATTATTATTAACAAAACACGTTTATTATTTTAACGGATTTTTTTTCTTCTGAATACTTAAAAGATGACTTGTTCTAAAAATCAAATTCTGCGCTGGGTTGTTTGCATCAACGCTAATTTTGGTTTTGATAAATTTAATTTCCAAAATGTATCGTAAGAAAAACAGAATAATGAATAATCCAAATCGATTATTGTTAAATAAAAGAAAAATATTTTTTTTTTTTGTTATAGCAGATTTCTTTGATTATTTAAAAGATTAAAGAATGACTCTAAAATTCAAATACTGTTCTCAGTAATTTGCATTGTTATTTGTTTTGGTTTTAGCAAATATGATTTTCAAAATTTTCGTATTTCAATTTATCTTTACATAAACAAACTAATGAAGAATCCGATTTGATTATTGCTTAAAAAAAAGGAAAAGGCGTTTATTATTTTAGCGGATTTCTTTGATTATTTAGAAGCTTGGTGACTTGTTCTAAAAATAAAATACTGTGAATTATTTGTTTCGGTTTTAATAAACATAATTTATAAGAATTGTAGATGCAAAAATAGCCTTATCAAATCATTAAATCATTTATTATTAACAGAAACGTGTTTGCTACTTTAATTCATTTCTTGGAATATCCAAAGGTGGATGACTTGTTCTAAAAATTAATGACTGTACGCAGTAACTTGTTTTCTTTGTTAGTTCTAATACATTTAATTTATGAATATTGCAGGAAAAACATCTGTTTACAAAATTGCAGATTAAAGTATAAATTACAGAATAATATACTTTTATGTCGAGAATATTTAAATACATCACCATACCAAAAAACTTCGGAATAATTTTTGAATTTTTCCTTAAAAATTATTAATAATTTTTTATTATTTATAGTTTATTGCAATGCACTCATTAAAATTCACGTTTTTTTTCTGAGAGAGTGTTGTATTAGTTTATTCACGGAAAGGATCAACCGAATCATCTCAGATTCGCAGCTATAATAATGTTCAATACTGTATCCTTTGAATTTATACCTAACCTAGAAGACAAGGGAACTCCTGGATAAAGCATTGGAAAAATATCCTCTTCGTGGGGAACATTTTGAGTGAAACTAATTTTTATTTACATTTCAAGGAGGGGACATCCCCGTATGTTTAGCCCGATGACTAGAGAATTCTAATCCATTATCCCTCTACTTCTGAAAATATTTTTCGTCAACATTGTGGCCGGGTAGTGATTTTCCAATCCAACAACCTTTTACGACCCTCCCACCTGTTTGGCATTTTCTTAAATTAAAAAAAACATGATTCTTGTCTTTTTTTTTAGTTTAGGTGATAAATTTTAAAATAAATTAAAGCTTGCATTATTATTGCGTTCCGCAGTGGACTGATCGTTCAGACACGGTTTTCAGTAGATCATCGAAGTCAAGCATCACTGGCTGTGGTCAGTGTGTGGGTGGGAGACCATTTGGATCAGTCTGCTTAGGGACCGAGGGTGTGCGGTATTGGTTCTCCGAAGACATGCGGTATTGGTCCTCCAAAGAGGATGATCCGAAGACATGCCATCACAATTTTGATCTTCTGCAGAGGGGATGGCCCCTCCGCTTCGGGAGTCGGACGACCTGCACCCGAAGTCGAGCATTTTACGGTAGAACAGTTTAACGAAGACCAATATCGCACACACTCGGTCCCTACGCAGACTGATCCAAGTGATCACCCACCCGCACACTGACTCCAGCCAGTGATGCTTGACTTCGGTGATCTACTGGGAACCACGTCTTAACGATCAACCTATTGCTGTCAGAAATTATTGAAATTTTTATTACCGACCAGCAAAGATCGTTTTGTTCAGTTTTAAATGTAAACATTTTTTGGGGAAAATTTGGGTTGGAAATACTGGCAAAATTATGATTGCGCATTTAGCAAACAATTGTAAATCACACTTACATCAAAACTGTCAATTTCCATGAATACAAATTAAGGTACTAATATATTAGATAATCACTCATTTAAAAAAAAATTCCTTCTGGCAACCCTGTTTCAACGTATAATTCAAAAAACTCCATTTAGCATTTTAGCCCAAGTTATACATTTTTAATGATTACAACAAAATCCGTGAGAGCGATTGCAAATTTCTAAATTTTACATAACTATATTTGATATAAATTACAGATTTTTAAAAATGATTTTGCATGCACAGTTTGTATGATACTAACGGAGTAAAGCAATGCAAAATTCCAGGCACAGTTGGATGATTGTAGAGCGTGATGGTGCGACCAGGTGGGATTGTTACTACCATCTGCTCTTCGATCTAAATTGTGGCCAATTATGGAAACAACACTGCCGTGCCGTGTATTAATGTGCGAGTTCTATAACAAAGATCGAATGGCACGCACTAAAAAAATCACTTCCACTTTCAAATTCAAATATTCGCTAGATTGCAGACTTTTCGAACAATCCAATTCAGAGTTCTCCCATGATTCAGTTATTTTGTATTTGGTACGAAAAACTTGGTTTTGAATTCTCCATTTTTTTAAATGATTTCATATGATTTTTTTTTTATTTCAATTAAAAGGATGAAGTAAAAATGCAGTCTGGGACAATATTTTCTATTACAAATAAAATTTTGTTAATGAAAATTTTTATTTATCTCTGAATCATTTGTGTCCCGCAGTGGATTTATCGTAAAGACACGGTGCTCAGTAGAACACCGAAGTCAAGCATCACTGGCTGCGGTCAGTAAGCGGATGGTTGACCATTTTAATCAGTCTGCGTTGGGACCCGGTGCACAGTATCGGTCCTCGTTGAACTGTTTCACATTTAAGTGTTCGACTTCGCGAGCAGGCTGTCGGGCTACCAAAGCGGAGCTATTCTGTTGAGGATTAAAATTGCGATGGTATATGTTCGGATTATCCTCAGGGATGTTCCCCAGACTGTCACCGTAACCCAATGTGCAGTTCTAGTGCGACGTAAATAAAGTACCTACCAACCTACCTAAATTGCTTGTTTACATAAGACTTCACAAAGACGGTGTGGTTGGCAGTGTGTTCGTCGACTACGGCTTGGGTCGTGGTTCGATTCCTCGTGTTAAAGGTCATATGTTTATAAGGTTGTTTCGTCTCTTATCATGTCTTAGTGGTTCGAAATCAATTCTAATGTAATTTCTTGGTAGTTCAAGATCCGGAAAAATCAATACACGTGTGGGAACCTGGTGAAAGTGGCCATCGGTTTGTCATACACGTGGCCCACCATCTGATCTAAGTGGTGGTATGTAGGACATACAAGCACCAATATTATCGTCAGATTATCATTAAGTATCAACTCCAGGTAGTTGCCAATACCTCCTTAGTGTAGCTCGAGTGTGATATTAACAGCAAAAAACACAAAAGTAGGAAACGGGATCAATAATATACTTTCTGGCGTTTAAAAAAGAAAATTTTTTCACCTCTTTACTTGCGGCAATGGCTTTGATGATTTTAAGTGTGCTCCATGCCGCAGAACTCACCTAGCATGCGCCAGTATTGATTTATACTCATAATTACGAAAGAATATTCAACCTCGTTGCCAATAGCACTTAGTATTGTTTTTGTGGGACATTAAGCACTTACATTGATTGGCTTATTGAAAATAGTGAGCAGAAAATACAACTGGCAAACTATTCTATTGCCATGCCAAAAACATTAAATCATCGTAAGCTTAAAAAAATTCAACAATGTGATTTTATATATTTATCATTTTTTTATAATAAGCCACGTATTACAGTTTTTGTATCAAATTCTATGTCCCGCAGTGGACTGATCATTAAGAAACGGTTCCCAGCAGATCACCGAAGTCAAGCATCATTTGGCTGCGGTCAGTGTGCGGGTGGGTGACCACTTGGATCAGTTTGCGTAGGGACCGAGGGTGTGCGGTATTGGTCCTCGTTAAACTGTGCTACCGTAAAGTGCTCGACTTCGCGTGCAGGTCGTCGGGCTACCGAAGCGGGGGTGCCATCCCCTCTGCAGAGGATCAAAATTGTGATGGCATGTCTTCGGATCATCCTCAGGGATGCTTCCCAGACCGTCGCCAATAGCCCATTGTGCAGCTCTAGTGCGACGTAAATGAACAAGAACAACATCAAATTCTATCGTGAAGTACTTACTTCACTTTTTCTATTGAGTACTCGCAACTCGAGAAGAAGTGAAGTGATTATGCTCGACCATGTGATTTAAATCAGATTTAATTGGTTACCAGTAAGTGACGTCACGAGTGTGGGTTGAACCCGATTTGCTTCTGAAACGATAAATGCAACGATTTGCCTTCAATGACACCACTTTCAGGCATTCAATGGCATGGCAGTATGAGAATCTCACCAAAATAAAATTTCATGATTGTGTTTGGTATATCGATTAATTAATATAGTGTTATGAGTGGAGTATGCTCGACATTGACTACAAAAAATAAAAGTTGATTATAATAAATATTAGTATCTTTTTTCCTTGTTTTTTCTTTTGGGGGGAGGAGCACTTTTAGCTTGTTTAATACAAAAGGTTGAAACTCTGAATCGGTTAGGGATTCGAACTTAAATGTTAAAGATCGCAAGTACATGCCCTAATATTACTGAAGTATCTCCGAGGCCAAAAGATATAAGCGCTCAATTTTTAAAAATAGGAAAGTAATGTATATTTCTAAACATTCTCTCTGATGTTTAAATTAACAATGAATAACCTCACATAACTCCTTTGAATACTCAAAATTAAAATGAAAATCAGATAATTTTTTTATAGCAACCAAAAGAAGTTTGTGGTTAAACATTCTTGAAAGTTAAAAAGAAATATATATAGAAGAATAAGAATATTTTTTTCTAACATAAATCTATCTTTTGAATCTTATTAGTTAAAAATATCATAAAGCTATTCTCAAGGTTTCTATTGTGTTCTTTCACCTTAGCCTTAAACATTTGAAAAACTTTTATTTGGTTTTATGTACTACGTTCGCAACATGGCTATTAATGTTTATTGAAAAATGTTTTTGCATGTTTATTTTAACATTCCGTTCTTCTAACTTGTCAGCTCGTTTAAAAATATCGCTCAATTGATCGAAAATTCGAAATTTGAAGCTACTGTCATTCGAAAATGTTGAAATTGACTCCGAATCAGAGGTCGCGCAATTGATGCGCTTAAAAGTGTCGCGGGTAAATGTTGTACTCGAACATGCTACTTCCTCTACTTCGATATTGTGAAGGAAGGCCAAGTAAACACTGCCTGCACATGCATACATATGCTGCAAAGTTTTATTTTAGAATTTTGATTTTTCAGGAACTTTTCAACTCATTATTACTAATTTTCAAGAGGCATTCAAAATAAACTAATTTAATATAATTTAAATATTATATTATTCCGGTTTGTCTATTAAATTGGTTTCTTTTTATTCCAGAAATCACCTAAATTTTTTGAATTGCTTAAAAAAGCATGTCCTAAAAAATGTATGCAAATTTTTAATCCTATATAGCTACTTCATTTTAAATTATGAATTCTATCAAGTAAAAGAGTTAGATTTTTGAATTTTTTCTGTTTGTTTTTTTATTTTTTGGGTAAATGTTTAAGAAATTTGTTTCAAATTTTTGAATACGGCATTCGAAATCACTTATACTTGAATACGGTGTAATAATTATACAACTTAATCATAACATTAAAAGAGTGTCATGTACTCAGATTCAATTTTTCTCGTCTCCCATGTTAACCCATGTAGAATTAATGAATGTTAATACCCTGTTTATATGTCTCTAACATTTTGCAAAAATCTTTGCTTAATTTTATTCATTGATACATATTTTATGGGGCTTGATATTTGCATTTAAATTTCTAAGCTTTCTAAGGTGTTTCAAAGCTACTGTAGCAAAAAGTTACTACGGCTAAAAGTTGTAATTTTGTGATTAAGCTCTCTAAAAGACGTTTTAATGAATTAAAGAAAACAAAAATATCCAAAAATAATATTTAGTGACTTATTACAGAATTGGTACTCATGGTACATTGTAAAAAAATCGCGGACCAAATTACGGTATAAAGTAACGGCCGTATAATCCAATTTACCTCAAAATCATTTTTTACTGTAAAATAGTATACCGCGAAAGTTACAGTAATATTTATTTAATTACAGTGATGGTAATTATTAGTGTAAAAATTATGGCGCATTAGATTTTTTTGTTTAGTGGCATGTTTCGTTCGTAAGAATGGATTTTACGTTAAAATGTACCGGCACCCTAAATGCCGATACTTTTTTTTCAGTAATTTGGTGTGGAATTTTTTACAGTGTTGTCTTGAGTTATTTTTTCAAAATAAAGTTTGCACGTAAGAAGAATTTATATCTTTTAAATAATAAACTTATAGTGACCTTTTTCAAGCTTTGTCTAAAGAACATTTGTCATTTTAAAGAATGCCTAAGTAATATATAGAATATCTAGGTAAAGTGTATAACTATTCTCATATTCCATAATTTGCTTTAATAGACTAGACATTCTGTTCATATAGGTCATTCTCAGAATGCTCGGAAGTTTCATATTTCGCTTGTAACATATGCACATATACATGATAAATGAATAAAGAATCATGATTCATCACAAATAAAATTTTTTACTTGTTTTTGAAATATTTTACGGTAAATTTCACAATATTCTTTATTTAATTAGAGTAATTCAGTGATTTTATGGTTATTATTACTATAAAAATTACTGTTTATCAGTTTTTTTTGTTTCGGAACATTTTCCTTTAAAAAAAAATGGATTTTACTGTAAAAATACCGGCACCCTGAGTGCCGGTACTTTTTACCGTAATTTATTCAGAAATTTTTTACCTCTCCATAGATTAACATGGGAGACTAGAGAAGTAGAATTTGACACCAAAATACTCGTCAGACTTTCATTTCGTTAGTTCCAAAAAAGAAAATAAAGGGAAAAAAAGCTATCTAAAATGTCTAAAATCTTAGAAAAAACATGGTTCAAGCTACGTGTTGTTTGATTAGACACAGCTCTTAAGTTTAAAAGATTTGGCGGAAAAATTCTCAGCCAATCGTAACTTCTCAAGAAAAGGGTGGAAAAAAATGACTAAGAATACGATGTCATTTCTTTGTTCCGCTTAAAATTACCTATTTTCAATATGTGTATACACACCAGAACGTTAAGTAGGCGAATATATTGTGACACAAAACTTTTAAGTGACAATTCGAATAACTAAATTCCATTCTTTTACAATCTGTGATTTAAATTCCAAAGTAAATAAGAATGCAAAGAAGGAGTGGTAAAACTTAGAAAAAATATTTTTATTTGTTTTCTTATATTCTGAAGAAAAAAAATTAAATGTATGACAGTTTTAAGAATGAAAAATCTAGCATTCAGATTCATTTAAATATGGCTATTATTTCTCTTATTTATTGAAATAATAGCGTAGAAAAATTGTATGTAAAAACAAAAAAAAAACTATAACTAAACCACAGAGCATTAAAATATTTAAAAATATCTAGTGTAAAAATGCTCTATGTACTCCCAGTTAACAGTAAAAATTTTATTGCTATTATCTATTCCTACAACTATTAAAAATATTTCATATTAATTAAAAATTAATTATTAATAAATTAATAAAATATTAATTTATTAATTAAAAAAAATTATCATATTAAAAAAAATAATTAATAAAATATAATTAATTAAAAAATCATATTAATTAATAAAAAATATTTCATAATAAATATATTATTGTAGAAGTCTTTTGAATACTATGGTGTTGAAAAAATTGTACTCTATCTAGTCATTAAATATAAAAAAAAAATTGTTAAAGAACAAAGACTTAAAAAAATTGTTTGAGAAACTGAAAAGGAAATTTGTCCTACGTTACATTTGTCCTACGTTGATTAAAATTTTCATTGATTAGTTAGGATTCTTACTCCTTGACTTCGGCCATCTTGCGTTATCCACAATATTTTGTTCTTGAATCATCAAGTTTTAAAAAATACATACACTGGTGGACAAAATTAAGAGATGGAAAGCATTTTCGCACATTCATTCGCACATGCAAGATACCCGCACACCGCTCCATGTGTTTGATAATGGTTCCGTGAATACCCAGAAGTACAGACAGGAGGTCCTAGAGCCCTATGTGCGTCTTTTCAGGGGCGCTGTTGGCCCTGAGTTCATTTTTATGGACGATAATGCTCGACCACATAGAGCTCTCATGGTTGATGAGTATCTGGAAAGATTGAAGAATTCAACGAATGGATTGGCGAGTCAAATCCCCTGACCTGAATCCTATTGAACATGCTTGGGATGCTCTTGGGAGAGCTATTGCGATGCGCCAACCTCCCCCCAGAACCATTCTGCAGTTAAAAATTGCTCTGATGGAAGAATGGGAGGGTCCTCCCCAAGTCCTCCATAACTCCATTATTAACAGCATGCATACTCGTTGTGCATGCTGTCTGTCTGTCAGGGGTAACCATACACCATACTAGAGGCAACACACACTGTACAAGCCTCACTTTTATTGTCATCTTTTATCCTTAAGTTCAGATTACATTGGATTTATTGGCAATAGGTCTTGCCAGTGAATGGCACTTTCATTTTTGTTTTGCATACTTTACTATCATGGAATAAGCTATATCCATACCAAATTTCATTTATTTATGTTCAGTATTTTTTGAGATATTTGGGAAAATGTCTTCCATCTCTTAATTTTGTCCACCAGTGTATTTGTACTCAATATTAATTATTTACGATAAAATCCCAAAAATGCTTTATGGAAAAAAGATTTTGATTTTAGAGAAAGGGAGAAAGAGAGATAATTCCTACAATTATTTATGATGTTTTCGGAATTTTCTTCATAATTTTTTTCCCTCTATCCACTCACTCTATCCCGTCTTTATAATTAGTTTTAGTCTTTGTTAGCTCGTAACAAGTTATCAATTGTTTTAAGCTTGTTGAAATTTTAAAATGTACAAATATAATTTACTGAAAAACCTTTATTATATGCTAAAAGCTACAAGCAATGATTTCACGATGATTAATACTTTTCTAAAAAAATATTTTATTCTTTTATTACTTTATACTTCCTATTAAGTTTTAATTAATATTTCTTTTAATTAATATTTTTTTCGATTTAATTATAATGATTTCCTTCAGATTTATTCTTTCTTTTTTCCGTGCTGAAAACAGGGACCAAAATAAACACATTATTAAAAATCTATTTTCGTCTTTATTTTATAATATGACATTTATTTTAACAAAATGTGAATTATTTTAAATTAAAATTGAAACGTTTTTAGTATGTTTTTATTCTAGAATTTAAACTGCAAAATTATATATGTTCTTGATTTTGTACGGTGACATTTTTCCATTAAAATATGTATCTTACAAACAAAATATTATTCCTATTCTACAATCTACTAACTCCCCTATACTTTGTTTTTGAGAAATAAATTTTAATAATTTATCAAATGTTTTAAGTTTGCTGTACTTTTAAAATTTATTGAAGACCCTGTACTATTTACTCAAAGCCACAAAGATGGATTTCATGAAGTTTTGCTCATTTTACATCATATATTCTATGAAGTGAAAAATTTTGAAACATAGATAAACAAAACAGTAATTTGTTACAATACGATTTTATCTTTGTGAATAAAAAACAAATTAACTGATCATTTTCCGTTATACAGAAAGTTCTAACCGTAATTGCTCTGAATAACGAATTTGCTAAAATAGAAAGTTGCTTTGATTATCAAATTATTTTTGATTATTTAATTATTAAAGACTATTTAATTATTTTTGATTATTTAATTATTTAGTTTATTCTAGATTTTAAACTATAACTTTATTTATGCAGTTTTAAGACATGCATTTTACTTTTGTTTTTAAATTATACACTTTTTAACATATATTTTATTCTTGGTTTAACAATCAACTTCATAGTTGTTACTATGAAAATCAGACAATGTAATCCATTCATGAATTTAAATTATAACATTTCTTCAAATGAATATTTTCATATAAAATTATAATATCAAATATTATAATTTTTCATTCTTCATTCTCAATTTCTTTCAATATTTTTACTTGAAATAAATATTAAAAAAATAATATCCGTTTTTATTAAGCAGTTCACTAACTTTTGAAAAACCTTAACAATTTATCAAACGTTTTAAGCTTGTTGAACTTCTACAATGTACAAATATAATTTATTGAAAACCCTGTACTATTTGTCCAAACCTACAAGGATGGATTTCTCTATATTTCATGTTTTCTTTGAAGTGAGAAATTTTGAAACATAAATAAACAAAACATTGATTCGTAGCAATACGGTTTTAACTTTATGAATAAAAAACAAATAAACTAACCGTTTTTCCGCTCAACAGAAAACCCTACCCATAATTCATTCGGATGCCGAATTTGTGAAAACAGAGAAGTGCTATTAGGTCTATTGTTTCCTAAATATCCTCATAATAAATAGCAAAATCTCCATAAATAACGGGAAAATTTTTCTGAATAAAAATTTTGTTTTTTCCCCTAAAACTACAACGGAAGTGTATCAGATGCAAATATAGTCTACTGAAAAATACTTTTTGTTTTGGAGCACGTGAAAAAAAAAATAATAATTTTCCTGAATGACCTGGTTTTTTTGTGGTCAAGAATTTTCCTTTTTGTTTTCGTGTCATTCGTAAATATTAAAGTGACGAACACGTCACCTTTTTCCATGGAAATGAATTAACATCTGACAAGGAATTCCGACATTTAATTTAATAGCAAGCTCTATTAAAAAGAGTTTGTTTTCAACACAAAAGACAGGCATTTTTGCTTTAAATATTTAAATTCATTTACCTTATATAAAAACAGAAATTATTTAGGCATATTTATGTGAATAAAAAATCGGTCAATGCTCTTTGTTAGATAGATATTAAATAGCTGATTCGAAATACGTTTTAGAGTATCAACCAGACTTTTAATGTTTTATGATCGATTCAATAAATATTAATATATGACATGATTCATGCAACTAATGATTCAAATGATTAGAATCACCAATCCTATTATGCACTGTTAGAATTTTCATTATAAAATTACGGTAAAATATCCGACAGCAGTTTGTCCATCCAAACAACCATAAAGTTTACGGTAAAGAACATTTTTTACCTTTACGGTTTTGAAACCGTTTACAACTAGCGTGATTAAGAAGACATAAATGCAAAACTATAAAGTTTTTTAGCCATTTTCAGCTAGTATTGTTTCAAAACAGTGAAAAAGAAATTTTACTGGACATTAGAGCTAGGCATTTCGTTAGATAATGGGCAATGGAGTTAGGTTGTGGTTGAGTTGTGTTTTATGAAATGAACCATGGAATGTGATCTAATTTGTTTATCTGGTTGTTTCGCCTCTTGTAAGAGAGGGGAAACTTTTTTTGTGTTAAGCAACTTTATAGTGCTGCCGTGAATGAGATTATCGCATTCTAATGGTCCAGGATCGCAAATTGTGAAGTGCAGTATACTGGAAACTCTTCATGTGCAGAAGGAATGGAGGAAATATTGTGGTGTCAACACAGGGACTCAAACCCTCGTTTTGTCGGTCATGAAATAGACAGATTTTTGCTCTCGGCTATAATATGTACCCAACTGCAAGGAACTAAGTGGCTTCATTAGGTTGACTTGGTGCGATAAAATTCTGGTTGTTTAACCGCATCAGGTGAAAGCAGTTAATAAACGGTTTTCATCACAGTTAAGTTTGAATACGATCTTATTTATAGTTATTTGACCGCTTAATTTAAATATGGCAAAATACAATCTAATAATTTAAATTGTTTTTTTAGTAATAAAAAAAAACAACGCTGATCCAAGTATTAATCCAACTTAACGAGATTTAAAAAAGTCGCCAAGGGATTGGCTATTTTAGGATTTTACCCTTTTAAGTTTATGGTATTTTCACATTTAAGGGATAACAATATAAAGTTTGAGTAACTTGAAATTCATGATCCAAAAATATATGAACTATAGATCATTATTGTTTACAGTTGGTATTAAAAAGTTTTAGTTTCAAAATTTAATACATTTAAGAGCCTTGAAATGGAAATACAATTTGAACAGATAAGAATAAGCATATTTATTAAAAATGACAGCGAAATATAATATTTCCTCCATTTTCGATAACTTATGTTAGCCTGCATATTTGTTCAGAGCAAGCTTTACTTCTGTACTTGAACTATGAGTTTAGAGGGCTTTAAGGACATTGAATTTTTTCTATCCGTTTCGTCTGCTTCTATTTTTTAAATATCTTGTAAAAATACTGTTTCCATGACAGTACCAGTTTTAATCTTCATACAAAATTTCATATTTTTTTACAGTGCAAAAAAGTTCACATGTCCCATTTGTTTTCATGCTAACGAAACATTAGAGTTATTTAATATTTTTCTGCATATCAGCTACACGAGACACATTACAACACCGTAAAAAAGTTGATACGTTCATTTGTGTTCACGATATATTAGAGAAAACTCTAATATTTTACTGCATGTCAATAACATAAGACACAAAAAAAATGAATATAATGTCAAACGTTCGAAAATGCGTGGGCGATAGCCCATGTAATTGTCAAAATACCAGTTGTTTGACAATTTCTGCGAAAAAAAGATGAATAGGTTATTTGGAAAAGTCATCAACTCTCAATATGAACTTTGTTACAGGTGGTATCTATTGTTTTCATGACTTTATATGAAATCAAATTATTTTTTAAGAAATGTCAAATTAAAATTATTTAAACTATTTATTTATGAGTGCAACTTGTAAAAAGTTGAAATTGATTAAAAAAACTATTAATTATTCCCTATCGCCAAACGATCATTTATCAGTTTTATCATGTTAACAAAGATATGCTTCTGAATTCTAATATAATAAAATTATATCGATTATTATCTGCAATACACGATTAATATCGATATGCAATGGCAATTCTTTAAAAAAATATCTATTATTACCTTTAATTTTTTTTTTTAAATTCAAAAATTTATGGTTACACTTAATCAAGCTTTATTTTCACGAAATTTATCAGTATTTTATTATTTTTATTTTATAATAGTCGTTGAACAGCAGACCCAATTTTACGGGCTTACGCCTACTAATGTTGAATTCCATAGCCATGTAATTTTGAACCCAATCCAGAAGACAAGGGAACTCCTGGATTGAGTATTGGGTGAAATTTGCCTTCGTGGAGGACTTTTTGATGGAGCTAACCCGCATATGCGTTACATGGATATGAAGACCACGACAACCTCTCACGGTCAGCCTGACGGCAAGGGGACTCTAATCCATAACCCGTGCACCACTGGGGACATTTTACGATAGCACTGTGATCAGTGCGGGCCAGGTGAGGAATTCCAATCGACCAGCTAGAATTCGAACCCGGTTCTCCGTATTGGAAGGCTAACGCTCTATCCCCTGAGCCATCGCGGCTCAATTCATCGGTAATAAATTATTTTATTGCTAAAAATTTCGCTTAACATAATTCATCCATGTCTAACAGCTGCTTGTATTGGTGAGAGATACTCTATGCGCATGCTCCGAATATTTTAGTGATACTTGTGCCCCTTTCGTTGTTAAAAAGACTATCCTTGTTAACGACTATCAATGTTCAATTTTAAACCCAATGCAAAAGACATAGGAACTCATGGTTCAAGCACTGAGTCAAACTAACCATTCTGGAGGACTTTGTGATAGACCTAACAGGCATTTGCGTTGAGGGAGAGGAAAACCACTAAAATCTCTCTCATCTAGAGGATTCTAACCCATGATCTGTCTAAAACAGTGAATACTTTATATCAGTACTGTGGTCGGTGCAAGCCGGGAGCAGAATTTGTAGTGATTAACCAACGTTGGGATTCGAACCCAGATGACCTCATTGGGATGCGAGCTTTCTATCTCTTCATCCACGGCATGAGTTAAAACGTTTTTACGACCTCTCGTAGGTATGCAATGGCTCCCTTGATTTACATTTATCTGCGTTTAAGATACATTTGAGTTAGAGCACGCGGAGGGGAATGAAGCTGAGATAGCGTTCTCTAGGCCAGGGGTTGCCAAACTGATTTGATCATCGACCCCTGTATAATTTTTCGAAATCTCCATCGACCCATACAAACGTAATTTTCTCTTATTTAAAATAAAACTCTATTAGATACTGTGTTTGTACATTTGTTTTATGATTTTAAACATTAATTAAAGTAACAACAGTTTTATGAAAAATATATTAATATTAAAATTTACAAAAATTGGTCAATTTTGTAATTTTCGTAAAAAAATACAAAGTGTGCTATAGTTGTGTCGCGGGCTGTACTAATCCATATTATTAAAGCTTGCCTTCTTTTCTGTGCATTGATAATTAAAATTGATATCTAAACATAACGAATGGTTTTATCGAAACAATAACTAATTATCCAAAACTATAAAAGTTTTAATAATGACACTTCAAATATTCAACACAGTTTGCAAAGATAGCTGAAACTGCGTATGATATTTGCATTTGTTACGTCAATGCTCGTCACGCGTGACATTTGGACAAGCGCACATATGCATATGACTTATAAACTGCACTGAGTTCGTGCCACTGTGCGGTGGAACGTAAATACTTGTTTCACCCCAATAAATATACGTTTATTAATTTCTGTTTTATAAAGAAACTGATATTGAGTCAATTATAAAAAAAATTCACAAATTTTACATACTTAATTAGGTATGTGTGATTTGCGTATTGAGAACTGTTTTTTTTTTTAAACCCACAATCGACCCTTCCGATTCGGATCGACCCCCATTCGCCCCCCTGTCTCAGATCGACCCCCGCATTCGTTAAATAGACCCCTGCGGGTCTATATAGACCACTTTGGCGACCTCTGCTCTAGGCCCTTATGGGGCCCCACGTGGGTTGCAGAAAAGTACCTTTCCGCAATAGGCATTTACCCTCAGGAAAATATGATCCCCATAGATACAGCAAATAAACTAATAATCAAGGAATGTAACCTGGAATGGAATCTCATTTCAAACATTGATCTTTGAACACAGTGATCGCAAACTCTGAAATACCAAAAAAAAAAAAAAAAAAAAAAAAAAAAGTAAATTTTTCCTAATACTTGATCTAGCAGTTCCCTTGTCTTTTGGATTGGTTTTAAAATTTCAAGGCTACAGAGTTGAACATTGGTAGTCGTAAGCTCATAAATTGGGCTGACTGTTCAACGACGGTTATAATATAAAATTTAAAAAAAAATCACACAGTTAGTCACGAAAGTGTGGAGCCTCATCTTCCATGACCTCCCAGCACCAAAAGGGGGTTTTGCGGAAAAGCTTTACTTAATTTTAATGTTAACTCAAATATTTTAAAAAGGAACTGTAAAGATGTTGAAATGTTAACTCAAAAATTTAGAAAAAAATTATATTTAAGAAAAAAATATCTAAAAACAAGTGAAAGCAATAAAAAACATTTTTAAAAAAATTAGAACAAAAATATTTTTCAAAATTTTAATATTCGATTAGGGATATAAACTGAAAGTAATTTTTTTAATTATTTATTTTGGGTAAGTTTGATAAATTTCCTTTTTGTTCGTTTTTTCGAAAGAAAAAAAAAAGAATGTCTAATGAAAAGTAAATTTTTTATTTGTATTTTTGACCCGACAAAACAAAAAAGAATGAGTCTCACACGTTTCCCTCTTCGACAACCCAATTCTTCTATTAAATTTAAACTACAACAACACCAAAAATTAACCCAAACACAAACATCTTCCAAGTAATTTCCGCGTTGGCGATTTGTGGGAAATACCACACCATCGCCAAAGTCCATTCTTTAAATGCTATAAACAGCTAATACTAAAACAAATAATAAAAAAATAATCCTGCCTAGTCAAGCAGGAAGGACTAAACGATTCTTATCTGGATAAATGAGGACTCGTGTAACGCCAACTCGTAACTCAAACTCTTTCTTTAACACCATCTACTATCTAAACTTAGCAAATAGCCGCATCCACAGGAACAACAGGTTAGAAGTTTGACCAGACCAACCTCACGCGACATATACTGATGGCGCTATAAATACGTTAAGACCTACTTTCTCGGTAGTGGTTTGGCCTACCTATTTGATTTCCTCCTCACACTTTCGATACCCCCCCCCCCTTCCATTTATAGTTATTCTTATATTTATGTTTTGTTTCGTTGAGTTGATCATTAAAATGAATTACCTCTCATTAGGAACAATGTAATATGAATTCAATTTGTATCCTGGATTATATAATTAGATAAGAGGATTTGGTGCAGAGCATTGTTTAAAATTAAAAGTAACGTATGAATATTTAAGAGGCTCTTCCTCCCTCGACCTGTCGAGGGAGTAGGGACAGAGAGGAAAAAATTCTTAATGTGCTTTTAAACATTTTCATTTTAATTTTCGTTTATAAACTGATGATGGGTATTTACTCTATTTGACAATAATTTTTTATGCTTGTAAAATATAAGACCGTCATCCAATTAGGCTTTGAGATATAAAGCGCGCAGTATTTTAGATACTTTTAATTTTTTCTCACGAAATTATACCTATACAATTTTGGAATCAACAGTTTTTGAAATATATTTAAATAGTAAACAGTTATTAGTTTTTTAGATTTTTGATTTTTTTTTTTTTTATGCAGCTAAATTTAAAGAAATTTTTAGTTGAATCGCTTTTTATAAATTTAAACTGCAATAAGATTTGATTTTTCTTTTAAAAATCTAAGAGTTGGGAAATGTGTAGCTTTAAATTACTTACTCGAAACCACAAATCGCATCCTTTTATTGCTTTTAAGTTTCGCGGAAAAATCCATAGAAAATCCAAAAAATATCAAGCGCTATTTCTCTTTATCTAATAAAGCGATCCCTTTATTTTCTATCGTTTTCAAAAATATTGGGCCGTATAATAATACTATATCTTTAAAAGTTAGTTAAAAGCCGTGGTGGCTCAGGGGATAGAGCGTTCACCTTCTAATGAGGGGAGCCTGGTTTGAATCCCAGCGATGACTGTTCGATTCGAATTCCGCACCCGGCTAGCTCTGATCACAGTGCTGACCAAAAATGCCCCAGCGGTAGACGGATTATGGGTTAGAGTTTCCTTTCCTTCAGGCTAACCATAGAAGGGTTTCGAAGTTTTCCTATCCTTGTTACGCAAATGCGGGTTAGTTCCATCAAAAAGCCATCCACAAAGGCAAATTTCACCCAATATTTGATCCAGGAAATCCTTTGTCTTCTGGATTTGGTTCAAAATTATGAGGCTACAGAGTTGAACATTAGTAGTCGTAAACCCAAAAAATCGGGCCAGTTGTTCAATGACGGTTATAAAAAAAAAGTTAAGTGGAAAAAAAAACCCACATAAATAAAAAATTTAGCCTAGACTCCAAGATGGCGTGGGTAGAGGCCTCTTAAGGCTGTTGAGTTGCAATCTTGAAATTATTAACAAAGAAAATCTTTTAATTCTATATTATTTTAAAAGAGTTTGTAACAATGCAACTTAAGAAATGCTAATTACAATTACATTGTACTTAAAATATATTTTGATATAAAATTAAATCAAAGGCTTAAGGCGATGGGACTTTTACAAAATAGAGATGCTACTAAATCAATAAAATGTTTTGCAAGATTTCACATCAGTTTGTTTGCACTCTGTCATTATTACTGCCCTCATTATTGATTAACCCATAACCAAACATAGTCGTTAAGTTACTGCACAAACAAATTTATTAGTCGCTGTGGCATATAAAATAAACTTGAAGACTCAAATGTTAATCATTATAAATTATATCTGCTCATTATATCTGAATGTTAGCTTACCATGCGACTTATATTAAAGTGAATTAATTTGTGCAGATGATATTTTATGCAAAATATGATACAAACCCGTACTTTCAATTAATTAGCATTTTCGGTGAATTAGCATTTTCGGTGAATATTTGAGTTTACAAATAAGAGAGTATAATTGCAATTTTGAAAACTATATTCGCAATAGTGTAGCCAGGAGAGTGGTTGAAAGTTAGAGCACATAATATTTATTTTAATTTTTGTGCACTTCGTCATATTTCTTTAACTTTCCTTTAACGAATCCTATTAATTTATATGTTTTAATTATAAAATTCATCTATAAAATACAAGTTCTTGCGACAAGAATTTTTAATATTTATTTATGTTTTATTACATAAATTCAGTAATGTTCAAACAAATTTTAAATTCCAAAGCATAACATTTTTATATTGTCATAATAAAAAATTTTTAATAAAATTTAATAAATTAAAATTTAATTTTAATAAAATTTGCCAAAATTTGCACGATACTGACCGAATAGTTCTTGGGAAAGAAATATATTAAAATAATGGTTTTTGAAATTGCATTGCTTACAAACTATCCGATCAATTTCCTTTTAATTTTGATTTTTTTTTCTGAAAATCATTTTTCTTTTTTTTCATTTAGTTTTAATGAATGATCAATGAAATGTATGCTTGTGATTTTAGCATTTTTCTGAAAGATACAAATGTGGCAATCGTATTCTACAACAAAACAAGTAGAATGTTTCAAATGACCCAGATGAGTCAATATTAATCTTGGAAATTACGTTACAGAACATAAGTAATTTCTTTCTCTTGCACAAAAAAAATTTTTTCTTGTAAGGGGACATTCAACAAGTTTTTGCATAATCTTCATGTTTTATTTTATGTGAAATTATTGAAACAAACAAGAAGAGATAATATTATCATAACCTTGTTTTCATGTTTTGAAGAAGGGTCCTTTTAAATATAAAGACAATCGATGCTTTATAGGTTTGTCAAATGAAACTAATGGGAAAATATTAATCCTCAGAAAATATTGTGTAACCAAACAAAAGTATATTTTTCCTCATTCTAAAAAGCTTCTTTGAAAGTTAAGGGAAATTTGCCACGAAAGATATGAATAACTCGGTTTCAAGTTCAAAGCCCAAACGATAATAAATGTTAACAAGACATTGCTTTCAATTTAGAATCATACTTTGAGTCAGAAAAAAGTAAAGGAAATAGTTTTCTAGGTCAACCTGTAATCGTTATCGTTTGATTAAGATTGTATCGAAATATGAATAAGCGAGTTCCGTCTGTTGCCAATTAGAACTGCAAAGTAAACGCAGAAAAATCGTTTGGCTGAAAATTAGTTGAGAATTCGAATTTCTAATCCAACAGATATGCTTGACGGATTACGGAGATTTAAAACCTTAACAGTTTGAAAGGAAAAAATTAATTTAATTTACTTTCCCATGGAGATCGCAAAATTAATGATCACTTAGGAATGTTAAACATTTAGTTTTAAGTTATGGAGACAGTTGGTGTCATAAAATAGGATTTTGATGTCACGGATACAATCGAGATTTTATTCACCCCCTTATAAGGCCATGTGTTTTATCAATGTTTTGTTAAATTATTTTTGAGGATTGAGATTAATATAGAAAAAGAAATCCATTTTCTTTATTAATTTGATTTCAGGATCATTTTTTGTGGAAAGGTGACTGGAATTTTCAAAATTTATCCCTCTGCAAAGAATTGGCCCCATATTTTATGTCATGTGCTTAAAAGTAACCAAATTTATAAATAATGTGTTTTTAATTTCAAATAAACTCTATGAGAAATGATCAAATGAACAACGCATAACGTAGACGAGAAAATAGCTCCTCAGTAGGATCTCTTTTTCACACGACGATAACCTTTACTGTTACCCAAACTTATGTAAACAAATCACTTAATTAATATTTTTTATTTTTTAAAGTAATCAAGAGTTGGCCGCCCAAATCATAGGTGGAAAAATAGCATAGTTTAAACATCAACATTTAAAAATAAAGGCGTCGTTTGGTATACAAAAGTTATTTTTAACGTTATTTTTAAGTAATACGTTGTTGGGTTTGCAGAAGCAGTGTTAGAATAACTGTGATAATTGTCATATTCAAAATAGTTCCATATGGGTTACCCATGTTTCGAAGGGAGAATGGGAAGATATGCAATGCAGGAATTACTTCATCTGATCCAGTTTATTTTTTCCTAGTTAGATAGGTTCGGAATGCTTTTGTACTTATGGAATGTGGTCATCATAGAATGTAGTCTTGAATATAGTCTAATAGACTTTTAAAATCAAATAAATTAGTAGAATTTATCATGTCAATTTTACTTGCAGAGAGTGTTTTTGATGTTGCTTATTTTTTGCAGGGATTGTATCACGATCCTTATTAGCAAACGATTGAGCTATTTTCTAGTCGGCTTTTTATAATATTTTATGCTTACCTAAATTAAGAAAATTCCCAGTCAAAATGGCCTGTTATGATCTTCCAATTAACCATCAATTCATATAATTTGTGAATAGAACGGACAACCAACCTACAAGATATGGACCATATTTATACTACCACTTTCTACCACCGAAATTTTGAACTTGACAAAATTTAAAGTTTAAACTTCAATATTTTTTTCTATGTCTTCTATTGTCTATGAGATGTAGGTCATTTTTTAGTACCTATTCTTCCTACCACCTCTTTCTACCACCAATGAAGTTTGAACCTCCATATTTTTTCATCAACGCCTCCAGTTACATTACGACATGTAAACAATATAATACATCCTCTTTCAAACACTAAAATTTTTATCGGCTGTTCAGATAAAAAAAAGTTTAAACCTCAATATTTTTCTCTTACGTCTCCAATCATCTAACGATTTGTAAACCATAATAATGATTCTTCACCAATCTCTTTCACCAATCGAAATTTTTTATCGACTGTTTTGGGAACTGGCGTGTAAAGTTTAAGCCTTAATATTTTTTTCCTATGACTCCAACCATCTTGTGACTTGCAAACTTTATTAATACTGCCTCATTTAACTACCAAATGTTTTTATCTTTTTTTTAGAGAATTGGCCTGTAAAGCTTGATTCTCAATATTTTTCTCCTACCCCTTCTTACGACATGATAACAATCCATAATAATACTTCCTCTTCCAACGACCAAAATTTTTATCAACTGTCTAAGGAATTCGCCTGTAAATTTGAAACTTCACTATTTTTTCTCCTAGGTCTCCAATTATCTTACGACGCGCAAACCATTTTAATAGTACCTCTTTCCCCAGCAAAATTTTTTAACGTCTGTTCAATTGAATTGGCCTGTAAAGTTTAAACTTCAGTATTTTTCTCCTGACGACATGTCAACCATTTTAATATTACCTCTTTTAACCGTCAAAATTTGTTATTGCCTGTTAAGTGAATTAGCCTGCAAAGTTTAAACCTCAATATTTTTTCTCCTATGCCTCTAATTATCTTACGACATGTTAATTATACTTATACAACCTATATCTATCAGCAAACTTTTTAATCACCTGTTCAGTCTGTAAATTTTAAAACCCAATATTTTCCCCTAAACCTAAATTCAGACATACAGACCATATTTATACTACCTCTTACTACTTCCGAAATTTTTATCATCTTTCCAGATTTGCAAAGTTTGAAAATCAAAATTTATTTTCTCGTAGCTCCAATCAACCCACGACGTGTAGACTATATTTATATTACCTCCTATTGCCAGAAATTTTTTTATCACCTTTTCAGAGAATAGGTGTTCAAAGTTGAAACCTCGATATTCTCTTTCCTTATAAACTAGATCGAAGAAATAGTTTAGTTTCTTAACCGACTGAATAGACAACTTTTATACTAAAGAAAAACTTGATCCGAAGTATTTACATTTTTTAGGAATTAACCTACAGAAACTTAACTGATATGTACATCGCGAGAAGATATTTGGAGCGGATGTAAGATGAAAATGCCAAAGAAAAAATTTGGTGGTTATTAGGAACCAGAGACTTTGACTGCGTTATCAGGAAAAATTTCACTGTCTCACAATGTGCCATCAAATAATCATCTTCCTTATGCTTTAATGTAATTCGCCGTTTTAATTATTTCCTGTAAAAATAGGTTCTGTAAAAAAATGAAACATTCTTGTAAAAGTAATAGTTTTGAAAGCTGATTGAATAAGAGCTATAGTCCTTAAAAGGTAACACATCCTACTTCCTTTCTAAAAATTAAATTTTTTTCTTTTCTTCTTTGTTTCCGTTACAAAAGGGCACCAACTTTTCTTAAAAAATAAAGAAAGAAATGTCATGTCATGACATAGAACTTATAGAGCATAGAACTAATAGAAGAAATACTATGACATAGAACTTATAGAAGAAATGTTATGTTATGACATGGAATTTATGGAACATAAAATTTACCGACGAAATGATATGGTGTGACATAGAACTTAAGGAGGAAACTGTTCATCTAAATCCAATTTTACTTTTATAGGTAATCTAATTTTCTACAATAAAAAATAAATTTTTGTTATTTTCATAAACATCACTCTTTACTCTTATTTTTTCTCTCCAAATTTCCAACATTTCTATTACTTTCTGAAACTAAAAGAAAACCTGAAGACAAAACGTGTATATTTAAACAATAAATTGTAACTAATACTTTATATATTTTTCTTTTTCACGAAGATTAATGTGTTTTAAATATTTTCAGATATTCAAACAAACAATAAAAGCAGGAAAAAGTAAAAAACAATAAAATAAAAGATATGTGTGTTGGCAAGAGAGCACTTCTTCAGGGGACACACAGAAGCCCTTCTATTGTCAGTGGAAAAACCAAAACTTGCAGTGCCCGGAGGCCCCATAATGGATAGACAAATAAGAGAAAATCATTACAAGAATTGAAAAGCACAGAAAAATAATGAACCAGCAAACTTAAAAGTATACTTAGTAAGACTTAATTAAACTCCCACTCCTATAAATAAAAATACAAACATAAATATAGTTGCATTTAGTTACAATTTTCTACAATAAAAGATAAATTTTTAAAATATTTTTTTTTTGTATTTTGATAAACTTTACTTTTTACTTTTATTTACCCCCCCCCCCTCCAAATTTCCAACATTTCTGTAACTATAAAAAAAAGATATCCTAAAGACAAAACGCAAATATTTAAACAATAAATTGTAACTAATACTTTATATATTTTTCCTTTTCTCGTAGATTAATGTGCTCTAAAAATGCAATGTTTCTTAATATATATTATGATAAACCTGAGTATTTGAACCCCTCCTCGCTTTTTCCACAAAACCCCTGCTACTCCTTTGCAGTTATTCTTTCAAAGAATCTCAAAACTTTTAATAGTATTGTCACAGTTTTGGTTTTACAGAAACTGTTAATCTACCATTTTATAAAATTACTAATTTTTTTTCATTCTTAAGCATTATTATATTACAAATACAAAGTTTAATTTAACTCAAAATTAATTTATACAACACATTTAATAAGTATATTACGCATCAAATTTTTAAAAACAATCTAGCCAGGTTACTTAAATCTCTCGCGAAGTAACTAAATATGACTTTTCTTTTCCTTATATCTCGCTAAATCAAACTTACTTATCTTACTTGTTTTTTTAGAAAAGGTAAATAACCTGAAATTGATATTGCACTTCCAAAACAACTACTTCAACTTCTAAATCAAGCTAAACCTAATTAAGTACAAATATCTCCCAAGCTCTGATTTTTTTTAAAAATTATAAAACAAGTTTTTATAAAAAAGAGCTGATTAACAGTGATGAAAGTTAAAAAGTGAAAGCAATGTCGAGAATATTCTATTTTTAGTGATATCTTTTGCTGTTGTGTATTAAGGAAGTAAGAAATAATTCAAGCTTCCATTTATAAATTTTTGAGTGTGATAAATGTATATGCTTAAACAAATGAGTAATACATACTGTATAATATATAGTATATATTTTCAAATATATTTTTTATTTCCAATGGCACATTAAAAGACAATTGAACATCAAAAAGATAACAATGAATCTATAAATGCGAGCGAGCAATCTAATATTTTTTCCCGATAGATTTCCGAGGGAGAGCAGGGCACCTAGACAGGTGAGACAAGCCCATTACCTCGTGGAGGGCACACAAAGTACAAAAGGGATTATGAACCACGTTGGTGCGACATAAATGTTTTTTCGGACAATCGTGGCCAGTTATCAGATGAAACATGGCAACAGATTTCATCCTAAGACACTGAGGGATATTGAGAATCTGTTTAAGCCATGGTTTATTAGAATTACGATTTTTGAGTTCCTTGTGAAAAGAGGCCCTGAAAATGATCTTTATGGGACTTTTGATATTAAAGGGAGCTTGGAATTAGATCTCTGTAGGACAGAGGCCTCCTTTTTTGCCAGGAGATCGGCCGCCGCGTTTCTCTGGATTCCACAGTGGGCCAGAATCCACTGGAGAGTCACTATCTTGCTATTACTTGCAAACCAATTGAGGAGATTTGAGCAATTATCGATGGTAAAAAGTTCGAGAGCGGCTGGGGGCATTAATTTTCAAATATATATCTTTCAGTTACTTTATGTAGGACAGAATGAGTGTTATTGTTATCGATATATGTTATACAGGGTTTATTTAACAAGTAACTTTAGTAACTCGATTAGAAAAAATTTATTATTCGGATTGGTTCAATAAATTGAACCAATGCGATATAGAAACATTTATAGATCGGTTCAATATAAAAGTTTTAAAATATGATCTTGCTACGTCAATACATCACTTTTCACAGGGTTTCTGGACATCGAAGGTGTCGTGTTGAAGCCATCTCCGGAATATTCTTTAGAGTAATTGTAAACCACCTCTGGAATATCCTGTGGAGTCATAGTTAGCCACCTCTATATTATCCTTTACAGTCATGGTAAACCACTCACCATAGTATCTTTTAGAGTCATGGTTAAGCCTTCTCTAGAATGTTTCTTAAAATCACGGTAAGTCTTCTTCGGAATATACTTTTGAGTCATGGTGTGCCCTCTCCGAAATGCCTTTAGAGTTTTAATAAGCCTTTCTCTAGTATATTCTTTTGAGTCGTAGTTAAGATATCTCTGGGATATTGGATTTTTTTTTTAAAGTCTTTGTGTAAACGTCGTTGACATTGTCTGTTGTACCGAGATGATGGAATTGTTCCTTTCTTTGGAACTGTCAGTTGCAGGAACAGGTAGAAATCTTGCTGGGGAAGCTGCGTCAGAACTGTAGGACGACTGAAGAAGGGTAAATATCTTGGCCTGGAAATAGTTCACGAAAAAGGTGGGGGTAACAAGATGAGCTGTCATGGTGATTATTCCAAATTCGACCGGAGTATTATGGAATGTTTAATGTTTGTGCAGTGGAATAAAGAGAACTATCAAATGCTAGTCTGAGTACAGAAGTATAGTCCTCCCAGCACGAGCTCTATCACTGCCTCTTCATGACTTCAAAAAAAATTCTTGGCAGATATGACGTTTTAGTAGGTAATCATTACGCAAGTCCGTTTTTATGACGGAAAAACTTGCTTTAGAGAAAAGAAAATGGCTGTCCTCATTCTCCAGGTGTAGGTCGGAGTTGACTGAATAACTAATCACGCTTCGATGTGTATTCACTTGACGAAAAAATCATCGCAGTTGTTCAAATGTACTTATTATAATAGGTATGTTAAGAAGCATGATTTAAAAAAAGCATGTTATAATACGTTGTGTCCGTAGGATCACGGTTGAATATTTGATCCGTGATCGGTCAAACGAAAACCATGACTTATTGAAATACATGATGTACAAAATAGCATGATATGATTAATGCATGTATTATTTTTATAACAGATATATTTAATATTTATAAATTGGAACGTGTTTATAGGTGTATCTAATCTCTAATTGAATCAACAATTTTAAAAGTTTTACAACAAAATTGGTAAATGTAGGTTGTAAGATATAGCGACCAATTCAAAATGCAGAGAAAACATGGAAACATTACAGAAGAATGAAAAAATGGAAAAAAATAATAAATATAATAAAAATCCGGAAAAAAAATTCCGAAAGAAGGGAAAATATCATAAAAGTCCGGAAAATAAAACATATAATCTTTCATCTATATAATAACATCTGTTTTTACATGTTATTTTTACTTTTTATGATCTATTTTTATGTAGTTATTTTATAAAAAAAATTTTTTGAGTGCTCCTCACACTATTATATTAATATATTTTGCTCTGGCTTTATTGATACAATATCAGAAAGCACTCTGTTTTGCGGATATAATCGTGTGGGCTGAAGAAAAGATTATATCTTTTTTTTCTTCCGGTTTTTTAATTAACATTTAATTTTTTTTTTTTTTTTTTTTTTTAATAAAATGTTGTTTATTTTTTTTACTTATTATTTCCCACCCCCTTTTTTTAATATGTCTATAATTTTTCTTTGTTTTTATTCTTCATTTTGTTCATATATATATATATATATATATATATATATATATATATATATATATATATATATATATATATATATATATATATATATATATATATATATATATATATATATATATATATATATATATATATATATATATATATACTTCTACACATTTAAGGACCTATATTCATAACTATTAATTCGAACTAATTTGCTCTAAAAGCACCCGTTAAAATCATTCATCATTCAAATTAACAAAATACTGAGCAGTTTCAATAGGATATTCAGATAAAAGCATTATCTGAAGCACTCAATCAAAGCTCAGTTTCTAATAGAACATAAATCTCAGAAATGAACTGCTTCATACAATTCATTTATGCTATATTTTTTTTAAGAAACTATATGAAGCTTTATAATTTCAACATCATCTCCGTTAATAATAGTTCCAAAAAAACTAATACAATAAAGACTTCACTTTCAATTTATTTGAACTAGTTTATTTAAATGAAGATCCGCGAATCACATCAAACTCAGTAATGGAACCATTCATATAAAAAAGACGCCGAGTATTTAATATAATAATTCGGATCTAACATAATTGATCTGAAGTCGACAATATGTACTCGATTTCTAATGGTACATAAAATTTAGAACGGAACGGTTTTGTACAATTAATTTAAGTGGGGTGGTATTTTTCCTAAAGGGGTAACATGAAGTTTCATAATTTCAGCTCCATCGATGTTATTAATAATAGTTCTGAAACATCAAAAAAGAGATAGCCTTTCATTAAAGAAATTTTTTCCACTCCCTCAAATGAGGTTAAAAGCATATTAGTAACAACGATTGAGTAAAAGTGAAATTGCAGGAAAGGGAAAGTCATTAACACATTATCAATTCCAGTCTCGTTGCCATCGTAATGAAATAGTTACCAAAATTAAACTCAACGATGAAACAACTCGTTTGTTTTTGGATTCAAACAATAAATACTTGAGTATCGGTTTCCTGTTAAATTCAGCGCACATGTGCACCCACCTGGGTTTACGTTGCGAAAACGTTCTACAATTAATCGTTTGAGGAAGTAACGTTTTTTTTTTTAGTATTATTATTTATGTGTCGTATCTTCAAATAGCTATTTTTGTTCTTAGTATGTTTAAAGCCTAAGGCTTACTGAACGAGAATGTTTTTTTTTAAAAAAAAACTGAAAGTCCTATAGAAATTTATGTTTTGATAATTAGTTTCTTTTTTCTTTCTATTTCTCGTTTTGATTCTGTCGTGCCTAATCGTTTGATATATTCTGTCGGCCTTAATAAGTACAACTTTGAAAATTCACTGGAGAACAAAATTTTAGTTACATTTATGCGAATACTTGATTTTGCCTGATTCGGGTGAGGGAATTTCAAATCTGAAATTAGTTTTTCTCCTCAAGCTACAGATTAGATTTTTATTAAAAAAGATAATTTTACTCAATTTTTTACCGAAATGTACAAGCTTAAAAATGTTATAATTAATAAAGGGTCGCTTAAATGTTGCAACAGGGTGTTAAGACACATCAGGACTAAAATTGCATAAAAGCACATGTCTGCAAATGTCGTCGTACGTGTCTAGGGGCTCTTCCCTATTATGATCTGTTCAGAAGCACACAAAGAAACAGAAGCACATCGAGTACACGAACACTTTATATTAAGAAAGCTCCCCTAGAGACGTATGACGTCGCGTATCTGGATCTCCCCAAAACATTTTTTGCAATATTTATGTGATCCGTTTGATCAGATGAGATATAACGTTTTTAAACTTGTACATTTCGACAAGAAATGGACTAAGACTATCATTAAAAAAATTTTGCTTGGAGAAAGAAACCGATTGCAGATTTGAAATCAGCGACACGAAAATATCTGACTGAAATAAATCTCCTGCAACAGAAAAGAAAAACAAAAATGTCTCACGTGGTTATTCATTTAGATGATCATCACACCCACGTAGAAGAGTCAACAATAATGTGGGTTTCCAAACTTTTCAAGTTACGGTACTTTTTCACGATATCCCAAATTTTTACAAGTTACGGTACTCTTACAAGATTTCCCAAACTTTTTCAAGCTACGGGGTACTCTTACAAGATTTCCCAAACTTTATCAAGTTACGGTTCTCTTATAAGATTTCCCATACTTTTACAAGCTACGGTACTCTTACACGATTTCCCAAAATTTTTCAAGTTACGGTACTCTTACAAGATTTCTTAACTTTTACAAGTTACGGTTCTCTTACATGATTTCCCAAACTTTTTCAAGTTACGGTACTCTTGCAAGATTTCCCGAACTTTTCAAGGTTCGGTACTCTTGCAAGATTTCCCAAATTTTTTCAACTTACGGTACTCTTACGAGATTTCCCAAACTTTTTCAGATTACTGTACTCTTACAAGATTTCCTCAACTTTTTCAAGTTACGGTACTCTTGCAAGATTTCCCGAACTTTTCAAGTTACGGTACTCTTGCAAGATTTCCCAAATTTTTTCAACTTACGGTACTCTTACGAGATTCCCCAAACTTTTTCAGGTTACTGTACTCTTACAAGATTTCCTCAACTTTTTCAAGTTACGGTACTCTTACAAGATTTCTCAAACTTTTTCAAGTTATGGTGTTCTTACAAGATTTCCTAAACTTTTTCAAGTTACGGTACTCTTACAAGATTTCTCAAACTTTTTCAAGACTCTTTTACAAGATTTAAAATTGTTTTTCGTTGCGCACACGCCAGGTTCGTGGCTTTCCAATAACAGGGATAAATGTGCCATAGTCAATTTGTGGGCAGCTAACGTCTCGAAAAGAACCAAAGTAAATATGCAGCAAAATGCATGTTAAATTTGCCAAGGTTGAAATATTCTTCCGTTGGTAAGGTTTGAATCTAGACAATATGGTCCCAATATTATTTCCAAGCAGTTGTCAAATGTGTGTACCCTACGTTTTTTTGCTTTTCTTTTTTATTGTTGCGAATTGTACCGTATCCGTGAAACTATTTACATTAATGATAACAATTTACAAGTGATTAAAAAATTTATTTATCCAAAGACGATTTACGTGAAAAATAATTTATACTAAATTACACTGAAAACACATTTTTCGTTGCATTTATTCAAATACTTGATCTTTCGAAATGGGGTTTTCAAGTTTTAAATTAGTTTTGCTTTTTAAATGGCAGATTTTTCAATATAAATTAAAAATTTATATTTATAAAAAAATACATATAAATTTTGGATTTCAGAACTTAAAATTTAATTAAGACTATATAAAAATTTTATACTTTAAAATTTAAAATTTGATCGAACATTACTAAATTAAATAATAAATCATAAATAAATATTAAAAATTCTTTTCGCAAGAACATATTTTATATATTAATTTTATAACAGCAAATATGAATTATTAGGATTCGCATAACTAGTTAAAGAAGAATGACGAAGCGCATAAAACTTAAAATGACGTAAAAAACGCTATGTGTTCTAACTTTCAACCGCTCTCGTGCCTGAATTATTACTAACATACTTTTTAAATTTGCAGGTACACCCTCCCATGTTTGAAGGTTAAATGTGGAAATAGTTTTCCTGCTCGAATCTTATAAAAACATTTGATAAAATTTCAATATATCAAACATCAATCAATCGAAATTCCGTATATAGAGATCAAAATCAGTATAAAATATCATCTGTACAAATTAATTAGCTTTAAGACAGATCGCACAAATCATCAAAATTGATCTCTGTCCGTGGAAAATACGATGATTAGATTAAAAATTATTAGGAGCGTTATTGTTTTGCTTCCTTTATTTCGGTAGTTCAAATAATATAATAAGTCTACATAGAAACTATTATTATCGATTACACCCGGAAATGGTTTTCCTGCTCAAATCCTGTAAAAATATTTGATAAAATTTCAATATATCAAACATCAATCAATTGAAATTCAGTATATAAAGATTAAAATCAGTATAATATATCATCTGCACAAATCAATTAGCTTTAAGACAGATCGCACAAATCATCAAAATTGATCTCTGTCCGTGGAAAATACGATCATTAGATTAAAAGTTATTAGGAACGTTATTGTTTTGCTTCCTTTATTTCGGTAGTTCAAATAATATAATAAGTCTACATAGAAACTATTATTATCGATTTCATCCGGAAATGTTTTTCCTGCTCAAATCCTGTAAAAATATTTGATAAAATTTCAATATATCAAGCATCAATCAATTGAAATTCAGTATATAAAGATCAAAATCAGTATAATATATCATCTGCACAAATCAATTAGCTTTAAGATACATCGCACAAATCATCAAAATTGATCTCTGTCCGTGGAAAATACGATCATTGGATTAAAAGTTATTAGGAGCGTTATTGTTTTGCTTTCTTTATTTCGGTAGTTCAAATTATATAATAAGCCTACATAGAAACTATTATTATCGATTGCACCCGGAAATGATTTTCCTGCTCAAATCCTGTAAAAATATTTGATAAAATTTCAATATATCAAGCATCAATCAATTGAAATTCAGTATATAAAGATCAAAATCAGTATAATATATCATCTGCATAAATCAATTAGCTTTAAGATACATCGCACAAATCATCAAAATTGATCTCTGTCCGTGGAAAATACTATCATTGGATTAAAAGTTATTAGGAGCGTTATTGTTTTGCTTTCTTTATTTCGGTAGTTCAAATAATATAATAAGCCTACATAGAAACTATTATTATCGATTGCACCCGGAAATGGTTTTCCTGCTCAAATCCTGTAAAAATATTTGATAAAATTTCAATATATCAAGCATCAATAAATTGAAATTCAGTATATAAAGATCAAAATCAGTATAATATATCATCTGCACAAATCAATTAGCTTTAAGACAGATCGCACAAATCATCAAAATTGATCTCTGTCCGTGGAAAATACGATCATTAGATTAAAAGTTATTAGGAACGTTATTGTTTTGCTTCCTTTATTTCGGTAGTTCAAATAATATAATAAGTCTACATAGAAACTATTGTTATCGATTACATCCGGAAATGTTTTTCCTGCTCAAATCTTATAAAAATATTTGATAAAATTTCAGTAAACCAAATATCATTCAATCAAAATTGCTTTTGACTTAATGATAAAAGTGTTTGGGTCTTTGACCTGAAGTAAAAAGCAGATGAATGACCGTAAGAAAAAAAAACATTATAATGTATTAAATCAGGTACCATACTTTAACGAAAATGAAACAATTTTAACGAGTTATGACTGTCTGCAGAAAATTTAATTTTCCAAATGTTAACGTCTTCAACCATAAAGCAATCAATAGCAATCTATTCACTTATCGAACTTTCATAACCAAGTTGTTTTAAAAAGCGAGGTCTACGACCAGAAAATAAAAAAAGAAACTAAAATAACTCAAAATGTTAAAAATTTACATTAATTGAATTAAAATTATATTGCGTCCCCGGGCTATATGAATCTAAGTTTACGAACGGTTTTCTTCCTAAATTAGCATCATCGATGGAGAAAGTTCTGAAAGGTATAAAAAAAGTACAAAATCAGAATTAGCGTATGCTTCATTCCACATGGAGGTTAAGACTTGGGATCTTGGATTCAACGCAGACGATTACAACTCCCGACCACCCTTCAACTGCTAGAGGAACTATTGCCAGAAAATGCGCGTAAGGAAACAATCTGATTTTAGGCAGGAAAAATATGCACGATCACTTAGTTTCAAGTTTGAGAAAAAAAACAATATTTCACATTATTGTTTAGTTTTTAAATCAATAGGACTTAAAGCGTTTTTTTCCCTCTCGCGTTTTTCTTTTGGAAATCCTGCCAGTTTAAGTAATTATTTGGTTTACTCATGCAGTATTTTATCGTAAAAGTATTCTTTTCTTTAATTTTTATTATTATTTTCTCGTGCAAAAAGGAAGAATTCCGTTTAGTCTTCGACAGGAATTTCAAGTTTTAATGAAATAACGGAAATAATTGATTTTTCCCATTGTTTAAACTTAAGTGCAGCCAATTAAAATTAAAACTTAATCACGCAAACAGACTTGTCAGAATTTAATAAACTATAATTCAATGACTAATGGACAAGTTTAAATGGTTTAATTTGTTTTTGCTTCTGGATTTAACTTAAAGCTCTTTATTTAATGAAATAATTGTATCTAAAAGAAATTTTACTCACGAGAAACTTCATAAGTTAATAGGCTAACAGAAGAACTAAATCTAACGAGAGCAAATACAAAGTTGATAAACTCTTCTGCTATGAAAGTATTTTAATTAGTTTTTCATTTTAGTTTCTTATTTTATTTTATTATTTTAACACGTAATAACAACTAATATTTCCAGATTTATCGTTTTAATTATAATTTGATTTAAAACTTCCCTTGCTTCAAAATTATATAAATTTTAAATAGCAGTTCACATGTTCCAGGCGTTCAAAAATAGACGCCCATTTTCAAGACTTGCCAGAAGTGAATGCGAAGAAACAAATGTGATTTGAAACATAAAACGCTAAGTTGCCATTTAAATAGAAAAATAAAGGTGAGGAACAAAACTAAAAAAACCACATTATCTGCGAGAGAGAAAAAGCCTTCATCGAGTTTCATATTAACATGTTGCTGTTGTTATTGACGTATGCCTGTTTAGACAGAGGGGGTGCGATTGGTTCTTGTTTTTCAGCGGCGGCATCTATTGCCAAGAATTCGACTTCTGCCACACCATACGTCATACCCGTTTTTAGGGCGGACCCATTCATTCATCCACAGATTGTAATTTTGATCTGAATCAGAGAACGATCGATCTCCAATCCAGTACCTCCAGAGGTATTGATTTGTTACGGGAACATGGAGGACTTTTGCGACTCGACAGACTTAACGTGCATCAGTCACTCTACTACACGGGGAGTCTTCGGCAGGAGGGGTTCGAACCCACGAACTCTCGGACATGGGCCCAGCGCCCTGCCGACCAGACTATCCTGGCTCTTATATTAATATTTTTGTATATAATAATAAATAAATTTAATATTTCTTAAAAAAGTGGAAATTATAGAAAAATATTAGTACTTATTATCGATTAGTTGGGTATATTGTTTATCAGCTGGGTACCTGACCAAATTTGGAGATCATAGCAAAGCTTCGTCATTATGACATGAGCCAGCTATTTATTTGACCCTGATTGACTCTTTTTTAATTACATTTAGATTACAAAAATTACGCAATCTATCTTATATTATAACAAACTTGTGCGTTACACTGCGCTCGCTAAGGGGAGAAAGAGACGTTGATTGCTTATATTTTAAATTGTTGCGTTACACTGCGCTCGATAAGGGGAGAAAGAGACGTTGATTGCTTATATGTTAGATTGCTGCGTTACACTGCGCTCGCTAAGGGGAGAAAGAGACGTTGATTGCTTATATTTTAGATTGTTGCGCTACACTGCGCTCGCTAAGGGGAGAAAGAGACGTTGATTGCTTATATTTTAGATTGTTGCGTTACACTGCGCTCGCTAAGGGGAGAACGAAACGTTGATTGCTTATATTTTAAATTGTTTTGATTTAATAATTTTAATTTAATTTTATTTAAACGTGCCTTCTAAATAAAATGCAATTATAGTTTGTCTATAGATAGAACTTACCTCGCCACAAAGTCTAAGGCAGTTTGCTGCTCTGGAAACGAGAAATATCACATTTCAAAGAGGGAGCTTTTGTCTCATTCCCCCTTCTCTTTCTCTCGCTAAAGCTGTCTCGAGCTAAAGCTGTTTCAAATAATAACTCAACACACTTACTCGAAATAGTTAAGCCTCGAATCCACAATCACCGCCACTGCTTCAGACAAATGGCGAGGGGAGTTCCTTTCATAGACATATTGGTGCAGCTTTAGGTGACGTCTCTCAGTTTAAGGTTAACCTCTCGTCTTTGGAAAGTCGTACCAATCCTAGAGAAATACACCACAGTAAATAAAATTGAAATAATTGAATGTTCTGTGGGCGGCCTGGTACCATTTGATCCATGGACCGGTCCGCGGATCGGGGGTTGAGGACCACGGGCTTAAGGAAAAATAAAACTAGAAATAGATTATGATATTCAATTAGCCGAGTCACTGAATTAATCAGTCATACATTTGTTTTAAATAAAAAAGTTATCTCTTACAATCCCATACAGCAAATTTCGTCCTAAAGACATCCTAAAACATTCCGAACACTCCTGGAACAGTCATATCCGTAAAGTGTCAGAAGAAAGAATTTCGTAGGATGTCACAAATAGACAGCAATATGACAGGCCTTTCAAAGGAGTGTTTTAGGAGTCTTGTAGGATCATCATTCAGCGCATGCGTGTTAACTTCAACTTCGCCGTTAATGTTATTTCTTTTATCCAGTGACAAGAGCAATTCTGCTAGTGAAATCTAAACAATAAGGTATTTATAAGCTCAAATATCTTATTAGTTTCTTTTTTGTTTATCTTTCTTTTTTTTATAATCTATTTATATATTTGATTTATAAGTGTACTTGAACCCCGTCATTATCTTTAATATCTCAATTGCAATGTTTACATGCATGTTTGCAATGTTTACATACATTACTAAATGTTTAAATGCGTGGTTTATTTAATTTTTTCATAATTATTGAGGAAGTTTTACTTTTATTATTTCGTGAGGCAAATTTTTATCTGTTCTGATAACTCATTCTTTCTATTATTTTTGTTTTCTTCCTTTAAGTTCAACTTGTTATTTGGCATGTTTTTTTGGTAACCCTAAATTAATCATTTCTTCTAATTACAAATGAAATGACATTTAAATTATTTCAATGTTGCTATTCATCTTCATTATTTAGTATATTGTTATTTTACCATTTTTTACAAAGTTTTGTCAATAAATTGTCTATGAATGGTGTTTTCAATATAAATGTAAACAATAACAATCTCCAACTCAATACTTGCTACTGCTTATTCTGCTAGGCTATATTTTCAAACTGATAATTTTGTTTTTAACAAAAGAAATAAATTATATAATTTTTAAGCTCAAATCTGTTGTATTTCATAAGATAGTAACGATAAGTAATTCTGGTGAGTAAGAAGTGAAAATTTGTTTTATTTCTTTAGAGATGCATTGCGAAAAAGGTGACATGGTTGCTAGATTTTGAATAACTCCCTTTTTTGGCAATCCTGATTTGGCCTCTTTCAATTTGTTTATTATTGTTTGTTCTTGTTGCAAGCTGTGCATCATCTTACGTTAGTGTTAGCACCTTTAGCATTGTAAACACAAGTAATAAGTAATCAAATACCACGTTTACAAGAATCACAATGTTCTCTTGCAAGTTCTCAAAACACAATGATCGCGTTGTGAGCCAAATGGCTTTAAAATACACCCGAAACAGTAACCTGGAAGTATAGGCGTATAGAGCTTGCAGCGTTCCCTTGTGTAAAAAATACGGTCCATAGGGATTTTTAAAATTAGAGATACTTAGCCAAGTAAATAACCAGGCAAAAGGGCTGCAGGTTTTTTTTTCCGTCCTAGTCTGAGTAAATTGCAGCATTTGCTGCAATGAATTCAATTTTTCTCCTTATATGATTGTTCATAATCAATCTGTCTTAAAATTAATAAAAAGTTGCAAAGTTATCTAACTATTATATTAAATTTAATCAGGCTATCAATTTTAACTGCTGAAGATAATTACATTATTTTCACTATCTCAGTAATTCATATCTTTTTAAAAATAGTTCTTAAATTATATTTATATTAATATTAGTTAAGTTTATTATTTAAAAAAGAATCATATGGACGCGATCAAAATGTCTATATGTGTAACTAATTTTATACAGAATAGTGTCTACATTTTCTCATTTTAATGTCATTGTTTCAAAAGCAGTTATTAGAATTTCTCCTGCTTAATGCTTAGTTTCATGCTCACTACTTAGTATTTCAAGAAATACTTTTTTTAAAAAAAATATTGAAAAGTTAATAAAAGTATTGAAAAAAGTTATTGAATCTGTAAGGAGTTTATTTTCTTTTAAAAAGTTCTTGTAAATATATTTGTCATTATTCACCTCTTGCATTGTGAAGCTGGTTTAAATATATGTGTTTTCATTTTAATTCTTAGTTTACTTTTATAGATATATTTTAGGTAGGTATCTTGTGTTTCATAATATGTATTTTTTGACGGGGTTAAAAAATATTCAATGATCTCTTAAGATAAAATATTTAGTGCTTTAAAAGGCATATAAAACTTACTTGTAGTTGATCTGCATATTTTCTCAATTATTAAATTTTTGTTAACATTTTTAACTGATAATTGTGGTTGAAACATTTAATTAGTATTTACATATTTGTATTTTTACAAAAAAAAATTGTATTATAATTTTTATTGTCTTTTTCTTGATTCTCCAACAGCTCGTTCTTTTACAAGGACAGATTTACGATAAACTATTTTCAGAATGAAATTTTGTTTTCTTTAAAATAAATTTTTAGTAATTATATCATTTACATGTCAATTTGCTTTTTTAAAATATTTTTATTTGTATAATTTTTTTTCTTTCTCATAGTCTGATAGATTGCAAAGTCTTGATGGAACTGATTTTAAAGAACGTACAAGACAAGCTATTCGTCACATCATGCCTGATGATGTTGTTGAACTCTAAAGCTGGATGGGCAGTAATGAAAAAAAAAGTTTTTTTGGTTACAGAGTGTCAGGTGCAATTATTGGTAATATTTAATCCCTGTTTATATATATATATATATATTATTCCATTTGTAGTTTGACAGTATATAGTTAAAATTTGTGTTGCACTATAAATTTAGTATTCCATGAATTTTCAATGAGTTTATAAATTTCAAACATTGGAATAATTTATGAGTGTGTTGTTTGAAATAATATTGTTATTAGTATCACCATCTTCTTTTCCAGTCATAGTAGAATGGTAATCATACGATACTTCAGTTATGCAACACTTTTTTTGACTTGCACTTGTGTGTACTAATAGCTTTATCATTATTACAGTTGTTGTTACTAGATTATTCTTATAACAATGAATCAAACATGTATCAAATCATTTTATTTTTTGTGAACTAGTATTAAGTTACGTATGATGGGCAATTGAAAAAGCAGCTTAACAAGGTTACCCCACAATATTTTCCCTGAGAGTAACAGAAATCTGGGCTTCTACTAATTTAGTTTGAGGTACCTTTTAAATAGGTTCTGAAATAATTTTATGTTTATTCATGAAAATACCTACTGGTTTGTTTATATTTTCTTTTTGTTATGTTTTAGAAGCTGTTTGCAGTGTTTTCATATACACTAAAGTAAATGAAGTTGGAAGCATTATTAGAGGCTGGTTGCGCCATGCTAAAGAAAGAAGAGTTTATTCTGTAAAAAAATTAAGGAAATAATAGTGTAAATAAAAGTTTCACTTATGTAATTCTAATATTGTTTATTTTTTTCTATTCTCATATTTATTTGCATACACTAAATTTATGCTGCAAAAAATAGATAAATCCTTAAAACAAGTTATTTTTAATATTTTCAAGATACTGATTTAAGTATGCCTTCAGCTAACAATTCTTCAGCAAAACATGGCAACAGCTGTTTTAGTTTGTATATAAAAACAGATAATTTTCTAATTTTATTTGTTTTTTTAAATTGCATCATTGACACAATAACTAAACAATAAAGTATGTGATCCATAAACATCTATTTTGAGTTTTTGATAAAACAGTCACAACTTCATTTAAACTATTTATAATATAAAATGTTTTTTAGTAAATTTTGCAGAAGAATGTAATGAGAATTATTTTGCCAATTAACTAGTTTCAACTGATCATACGAGAAATTTAAATATTAATGCGAAGTTCTCAGTATTAGAGCAACATTAAAATAAAAATTATTCATTATTTTATTATAAGATATTTAATATATCTACTACATTAAACAATATGAGCAATAATGAAGCAATCATAAATTACAATGTACATAAAAGATTCAATAAGTCTCATAATTTAATTTAATAAGAAATATTCTTTACAGAAAACTAACGCTAATTAGGAGACTTGTAACCTTCCTCGGTGTTCAAAGGGTACATTCAATTAGACTTTTTAATAATGGCCAAGTTTTTATTCCAAGCAATAGAAATGTGAAATCCAATTATCTTGCATATTTTTGTATTAAAATGATACATTATTCTTTTCCTTAGATACGTTTGTTTATTAACTGTTTTACTCCCTTTTCCTTTACTAATTTTCCTAAAAAAAATAGTAGAGGAATAGCCCATTTTTCTGGAAAAATAGAGTGGTATACAAATTAAAAACTATCACCTTTTTTTCATTTAGAAAACATTTTTCTGACCTCTAATTCAGTAAATTTAAAAGAAAAACCTTATTTAAGTTGCTAAAATTAATAAAAATTTCAAAGATGAAATTTATTTCCAAAATAAGACACCCTCCTATTACTATCATACCATTTCCAACATGCATCCCACAAGTTACCTAAATCCTTACTAAACAGGTCTTATTATGTCCTAATGCCATCCTAAAGCGTTCTAAAGGTATCCTGAAACTGTCCTAGTTATGACATCATTAAGATATCTGCAGGTGGGACATTCAAACACGCAGATGACATCCGTAGGACATTTAGCGGTAAATATAAGACTTCCTCTGGAAGTCACAGAATCCTAAAGATGACAACTTTAGGATGTCATAACGAAGTCAATGTGCTGTATGGGATGGTAAGGAAAGAATAATAGTGTTTATATTTGCTTTTTTTATAGGATAAAGAATGATTTAAAAATTAAATTTATGAAATTACAGAAAATTTAAAAACTAGGAAATATGTAGTGCCCATAATGTCATCACATTCACTACTTATTACAATACTTTTCTTTAAAAAAAAAAGAAAAAGAAACAGAGCTCACTACACAGGCTACAGACACCCAAAAAAAGAAATGTCTGCAGTAGTTCCGCTACTTGTAGCTCGCTACTTCCGACTACTGAATTATTTGATGTGAAATTATGTACAGAATACATTTCAAGATAGCAATTCATATATGAAGTTAGCTCTGTACATTTTTTTTCTTGTTAATAAACTATAGCTTATATAAATTTTCTAAAAATTTAAATTTTGACAAAAAAAAAATTAATAATTACCGAGTAATTGCCGCTTTTACAAATTCAATCGGCGAAAAAGAAAATCTTTGCGTGGGGTGTTAAACTATTGAGCAAATTTGGAACACATGTTTATGATCATGTTTTTCCTATTATTCGTTTTACATTATGCATGATGTGCTTGCATTACTTGAATAAAAGTATCTAAGCTGACGTCATTTCATTTACCTGTCCATTGGAAATCCATCAATGATCAATTCGTTAGATAGAAACCAATAGGAATACGTTTCTATTGGGATGGGAATATGCATCATCCTATAGGAATAGTGCAAACAGCTAGTTGCCATTCCCAACCACAAAATTAAGGCAAATGATTTATTTGTTTCACTTGTTTGGACATCTTTATATTTCCTCTGATAAGAACTTTAAATAATAGAGATGTCTAAGTTGACGTTACTTCACTTTCCTGTCCGCTGGAAATCCATCAATCATCAATTGGTTACAGATGCAGCCAATAGGAATATACGCTTCTTTTGGGATAAGAATACGAATCGCCTAATGGAAATAGTGCAAACGGAAATTGATTCAATGATAGTGGAACACTGATCTAGTTCAGCCACTGACTTGGATATCTCTATAGCAAAAACGGAGATTTTAACCTGGCAATATGTAGTTCAGAAAAAAGTAAACTCATTAAAGTGACTTTTAAAAATAAAATTCTATTAATTAAATTTAATTCAGTTTTTTAGTTATTTTTAATCCTTTCTTAAAAAAGGATACAGTTTAATGTTTGGCGACTTTTGTATATTGAAGGATATTTTTATGGAGTACTTCGTCAGATTTTGGTAATGAAACCAGATCCACTAGACTAAATAATAAGATAAATATGTAAGCCACTAGATAAATATGTACGCCATAAAATTATCCAAAATGTTACGTGAATCAAATTACTTAACTCTTTTTATTCTTTTTAATTGCAATTAAAAAGTTCGACCAATAAAGGTAAAACCACCAACCTCCTTGTAAAGTTATCTTAAAACCAAGTAATATACACTTCTTCGTATACTTATCTTAGCAACCAAAAATACTTTATTTATAATAAATAATTACTTCTTTTTGAGACAGAAACTTTCTCTACCTCGCGTAATTATCTCTGCAATAAAAATACTTAATTTACAAAAGCATTTTTATTTGCTTTAATAAAACAGTAACTTTTTTTTACTTACATCACTATATAAATATTTATATTTATGTGCATGTATGTACCTTATATAAATCCGCAATTCTGAACCGATTCACGCCAAATTTGGTGCAAATACGTTCGAAAACAAGGCTTTAAAACTTAGGAATACCGGTGTTTCCATGCTGTATTTCATAACGGTATATTTTTAGAGTACCAAATATAATATTTTTCACTTATTTCAACACAAATTAATACAAAGTAATGAAAACAAATATGAAAAATATGTTTAATGAAAATTATCCGTCAAAGGGTTAACAAAACAGAAACTTTCTCTTTCTCGTTCAGTTGTCAACTTAAATTATTTTCGCTGTACACCTTTCATTCAAAGCTTTCATTTTTTTTATTCCCCGAATATCTCACGTTTCTCACATTAAATCAATAAAGAAATTCCTTCAAATCAGGCGACAAAAGAGTGAGTGTTGCAAAAATATGAAATTTCATCGCCAAAACTAGGTTAACCAAAAAAAACGTTCGATTGCGTAAGGTGGCAGGGGAGCACATGTCCAGATATTTTTGTCTTGAGCAAACTTGTAGGAATCTCCCCAATACTTTCGCCATGCAGGTGCTCGAGGAGTGCTTTTAATGTAGAAAGAGGTGAACAGGCCGATGCGATTGTTGAATTTGGAGCGTCCCGGTTGCCAAGAAAATTGGGGTTAAGGAAAGTGACTTTAGAAGAAGGAAATTTAGCCTGCAGCTCGTGGGGCAACGAACTTATTATTTGGAAAGTGATGAGACTTTTCTTCATCACTTTCACATCCAAACGTTTTGGGTCCATTATAGTAATTTTTTAAACCGAAAAAAAAAGAAGATAAAAAAGCTATAATGAGGTATGAAAGGGAAAACGGTGCATCGTTAAATATTATTGAGAATCTTGTTTTCATCTTGATTAATATTTATCCAAAAGTTTCCTTTTTTTCATTTATCATTTACAGTGGAAACTATCTGCTCTTATCATTTAAAGCTTAGCCAAATAATTTTGAATGATAATTATCTTAATAATTAATGATTGCCCGTCTCACAAATAAACTCTCTAAGATGTTTAAGGATAATTTTTTCTCTCTCTTTCTTTTTCTTCGAAGCTAAAAATTATGAAAGTAAATACAATCTGCATTGGGGAAATGAAGATCTTCATTAAATTTTTTTCGATAGTTTAGCAAAAAAGAGGAATTTAATAAATTTGAGAAAAGTATTGTTAAATAATGGATTATTTGACGAAATTCCTCCTAAACATTGCTGAGTGTCTTCTTTTCGATGAAGTCCGTTGCCTAGCAAATACGGAGGCGAAACTAGATCGTCTTGGGAGAATTTAAGAATTTTATCAAACTTTTCCCTGTAGCCTAGCAAAAAAGAGGAATTTCATTAAATTTCTCATAAATAGTGGATTGATGAAATTCTGAGTAAAATTTGTTGAATGTCTGATTTAGTACGGAGTTAAATAAGATCACCTCGCCTGAATCAAAGAATTTTTTCAAAATTTTAACAGTAATTAAGAGACGAAGAGGATTTTAATTAAATTTCTTTAAAAAAAAAAAGGAGGATAAATTGATGAAATTTCTCTTAAACACTGTAGATTGCCCTCTTGTCAATCGAGTCTGTTGCTTAACAAGTACTGGAGAAAATAAGATTTCTTCGGGTGAATCGAAGAGTTTCATTTTTTTTCTCGGTTGCAAAGCAACAAGGGAAATTTAATTAAATTTCCCTTAAATAATGAATTATTTTATAAAATTTCTCCTAAATATCGCAGGTTTTGTCTATCAAGTCTTATATTTAACAGCCATATGGGAAAATCTGACATTGACAAGAAAAACCCAAAAGAATTTTATCCAACTCTCCTCTATTGCAATGAAGAGAAGAAGAATTTTGTAAATTTTTCCGTGAACATTGTATTATTTAATGACATATTTCTTGAGCAGTGGTTTATTTAGTATAATTTTCCGTAAGCAGCATAGAAAGTTTTCTTGTCAGACGTAAAAGTACGTATATAAATTCAGAAGCAAAAACCACCCCAGTGGAAAGTCATTTGATTCACGGCATACAGATTTTGTTGAGAGTAAAAATGGGGTAAAACAGCAGCATGGAATCTACCGCTTGTTTCTGACAAAAAATATGGATTTTCGAAGACTAGCTTATGATTGATTAGATCGTATATTGCTACCGACTTGTTCTGATTGCATTACTCACATAAAGTATTGACCTGCGTAGTAAATGAATCATTGGAGAGACCCATAGTTTTCGAGTTAACCATGTATCTTGAAACCATAATCAAGATAACCATGTATTAACCATCTTCGTATTTCATCGAATCTCCTCGTTTAAGCGTTGTTTTTTTACTCATTAAATCATTACGGGACATTGTTTCATATATTAGTTTGCTTGCCTTCTATATTACTATGATACAAAAATAAATAATGACGTCTCAAATCGGCCACACAAATTGGCCGTTTATCAACTATGACAAAGATAAGTATTTGGACAATAAATGCTTCAGCTAAGACCGGTAACAGAAACCCTCCAGCACGGCAATGGGCCCCGCAGATTATTACAGCATTAGCAGATTATTTACAGCGAAAAAAAAAATTCTTTTTTTTTTCTGATGTTTGATGGCAGACTTAACTTTTAACTGCATTACGGTTTAACTTTTTCCATCTTTTTAGTATCATTGTATTAAATATAACTTAAATTTAAACAACATATTTTATTTTTAAAGGACGTAATATTTGCAAATTTCGCTACCTGTATGTTAGATTAAGCTGAATTTTAACAATAATAGTGTCTCACTGCTTTGAGGTCGCAGATTGTTGCAGATTGACTTCGTGAATTCCGGTACCGGGCAGCTAGGTAGCGCAATTACGTAAATTCAAGCTCACATGTTTATCCTTAACTGAACGGTTATTCATATGTTTCTGAACCAAAACAAATATCTTATGGTGCTTAATGTCCATCTATTCACGCAAAGGCTTAATTCACTTGATTTAATGATTCAGAACTGGATTTAAATGGTTTGTTCCCGAACATCAACGTTTGCATTGTCACTCAATTTTTATTTCATTTGGGTATGTTTCAAAATTGGAACTTTTTAGTCTTATTTCGAAATCAGAAACTTACTATTATTTAATTATTTATTGCTATTTTATTGAAGAATTTTTTCCCGTGTTACCCTAGTGTTTTCGCTTTGATCATTATAGTACTTAATTTTCGAGACTTTTTAAAAATCAAAATTTCCTATATTTTTATTTATTTATTTAAAGAAAAAAGTAGCATGCTTTCTATGCATTATCTCCTAATATTTAACTGAACTTTAAATATTAGTAGTATTAACTTTTAAGTTTTAGTTCAGAAACAATAATTTCACAAAAGTTGAAATTTTTTAGGGCTGAAGTAGAAAATGAAATGAAATAAAATCTTTGAGGATGAACCACAATACCTCAGGTAAGTTCTTAGTGACCCACGCATGACTAGAAATTCAGGTTCAAATCCCGGACACGGTACCATCATCTTAATCAGATAACTGTGCTAACATTGGTCATTTATAGTGTTTGACGAGTTTTTTGCATAATGATCTCAATTAGTCATGCTAACTGTAGCAAACAAATCAGTTCAATCTAAATGTTTACTTCATACAAGAGCAAGTTTGCTCCAAAACTTTACTCACAACTTTTTTTTTGTCTTCTGAGTTGGTTTTATAATTGCATGCGAATAAAATTGTCTCAAATATACTGATTAGTAAGGAAGACGTCAACGGTTCTAGGATTAAAGTAATCGGAAGCTTCCATTGTATGAAGTGAGCCGGGTTCGAATCCCAGCGATTGCTGGTTGATGTGAATTTTGCACCCGGCTCGCACCACCTGACGCAAAATATATTTAGCAACTTTTTGAGGCTATTTTACCGAGGAAAATAATAAAGCTTTTGAATCCCGTAAACCAAGTAAAAATTTCTTCTTTTTTTTTTTTTACTATCTATGACATCTACCTGAAGAAAATGAACTAGAAAACGAACAAATATTTTAAATGTTTAAAAAGATAGAGCGTTCTTCTTCCAAAGAGATGAACCGGGTTCGAATCCCAGCGATGGCTGTTCGATATGAAATCCGCATCCGGTTTGCGCTGACCACAATGTTGACGTGAAGTATCCTCAGTGGTAGATGGATCATAGATTAGATTCCCCTAGTTGTCAAGCTAACCGTGAGAAGTTTTTGGGGTTCCCATGTAACACAAATACAGGTTAGTTCCATCAAAAAGTCCTCCACGAAGGCAAATTTCTCCCAATTCTTGATCCAGGAGTCCTCTTGTCTTCTGGATTGGGCTCAAAATTACAAGGTTATGGACTAAATATAGGTAGTTTTAAACTCCAAATCTGGGTCAGCGGTTATAAAATAAAATAAAAATCTCATTGTGCTCGGGAACAACAATGGAGGCTTCTGTAATCATCTTTTATTTAGTTGCAATAAAAAAATCTCTCAGAAAAGTCAACATAATTCCAAGAGAATATGATGAAAATATGAATGCCTTGGTCCTTTGAGTTAGGTTTTAAAGTACATCTGATGATGAATGAAAATGTTGTACACAACCGTACACCTAACGTCTGGTTCAGTACTTCTTTGAAAAAGATAAAACAGTGGTTTTCAACTGGCGGCCCGGGGGTCGCATCCGAACCGCGAAACCTTTTTTTGCGGCCCGCGAACTAAAATATATTAGTTGTCATTTTTTTGCGGACAATTTTCGTAAAAAATCTATATGGGTTTAAAATACTTTTCTCGTTAAAAAAAACCTAATTTCTTCGTTTCTGTGAATTGTATCATACCAACGGTGCAAAAAAAATTATTTCTCAGGTTTTGCATCCAAGAAAATATTTATTCAAATACAAAAATAATCGCGTATGCTGCTCTTTTTTATTTATTTTTTATTTTTTGTGAATATAACTTAGCATCTGTGTATCAGAAATTTCATCGAAGAAATTCACCGATTTAACTTTTTGAAACCACTCATTTTAGACGAAAATATTTACACACACATTTGTAAATTTTAAATTTAAAATGTAAATATCTATTCTCTGGTGGTTGCAGCAGACAAACCTCAATTTTCTCAATGAACATTTTGTGTGCTACTATGTAAGTTTTAATACCAACCTTTTTAAAATTTTATATCTTAACAATTAGATATCTGTTGCACATTAATTGTTTAATACAAAGGTGCACACTAAAGTTATTGTATTCCGAATTTTTTAATATGCAATTAAATATTTTTAAAAATCTACTTCTTATTTTAATCTGTAATTCAATGCTCTTGTTTTGTACAACTTGGTAAAAATCTGACAGTAATATTTAATGTTCCTTCATACATAAAAGAGTCCTACATGAAATTTTGATAAAGTTGCGGCCCGCCATTTGATTTGTGTTTTTAATTGTGGCCTTCGACCTCATGTAAGTTGGAAACCCCTGAGATAAAATAAAATATTAAAAAAAATTGACACCAAATGCAAATATTATTTAATTAACAATTTCCTGGCCAAAAATAGAATACAGATTTAGATTTACCATTAAAAAAAATCCTAAACGCTTTCAAATATAAAATAATTGAACGTTGAAGTTTACTAATTAATCAGCATTAATTCTTTATATAATTAAATTTCTCCTTTAACCGTTAATATATCTATTTTCTCCCTCTACCTTCAAATAAAAAACGTTTAAAATTGCATTTTATAGAAACGTCAACGACGTGGCTGAACCCGGAAATATAAAACATAATAATCATTTATTGTTTCGCCATATGCATTATCACGTTTTGAATCCAGAGCGACAGAAGAAGAAAAAAAAATTGTTTCTACATCTTTTATCAGAAGGAAGGACAAAATGAGAAAGTTATAGAAAAAAAAAGGGGGGTTGGGGGGAAAGGGATATTAATCGAGCGTAAGTAGTGACAGTGAATACTATTACGCAATAGGCCTGTTTCTAAAAATAGTCTCGATTGGAAAGTTTTTAAAGGGGTTCACTATCCGCAGACTAGGTCAACTTCACTTTCATCGAGTTGAAAGTGAACCCCTTCTCAAGGAAGACCTGTTCTGTTCGAACTATAGAATAATTAATGCTTCTGTCATGTTTGTCTAAATTAGTTACTATTTATTTATAACATTTCCTACAGCCGTAAGTGCTTGAATTAGTAATAACCTGTTTATTTATTAACTAATTGGTTTACATTATTTAATAATTAATAAAATTTCCGTTTATTTATAAGTTAATAGATTTCCCTATTGGTGTATTAATTAAGGAATTAAGGATGTTAATATCTATTTTGTTTCTTTCTTTAGTTAATTTTTTTTTCAGATATGTTATAAATGTTATAAACTGCAAAGGTTTTTTTTTGTAAACTTCATATTTGAACATTAATTATGACTTTAGGAATTAAATAATTATTTTCCTTTATGCCAGAAATATTAGATTCAATACCAAAACAATAAACTTCATATTTGAGTCGAAATCATTTATGATCGCAAGTTCAATCGCATCATTTTACAAACCTCATTATTAAATAATGCCTGTGTCCTTATGTTAAGCGAAATTTGTGATTGTTTAAAACATTTCGTAATCCTGTTTATTAATTAACTGATTAGTTTATTCTATTTATAAATTAATAAAATTTTCATTTATCTATAATTTATAATTATATTACTATTGGGAAAACGTAAGCGAAACTAAAAATCGTAAAGGTTTGATACGGCATTATTTCAAAAATATTATAACTAACAATTATTTTAACATTTTATTTTAATTTAGAATGTTTTTGGGATACAATTAGGTTTTGTAACAAAAGTTATATCTTGAAAAGTTATATCCTAAAAGTTTTCTAATAAACGTTGTTTGATCTGAGACCATTTTAAAACTCTTACAATCAACACTCATAATTATGTTTGACTCCAATAATCATTCCAATTATAAGTTACATGCATCCATGAAGTAAGATGAGAGAAAAAGCATCGAAATGGGTTTAAAAATAGAAATATGTATTCACCTTTCTTGCGAAATCACAAATAGCATCTGTAACACTACAAAATTGCGAAAAAGTCAAGCCGCTATTTTTTTTATCCTCCCCAACTTATGTACTTTCTTCCTACTGTAATATTCAATTAATACTTCAAAAAAATGAATTTAGTTTATTAAAAAGTACCTTATTTACAATTAAAATTGATAATACTTTAAAATTTCAACGAAATCCGGAACTATTCGACGAATTTCACTTAAATTTTGTATTTTACCTTAAGAAACTATATTTTTTAAAATGATATAAAACTTGTATACCTAAAAATTCAAAATTTTTTCGTTAATTATTATATAAGATATTATTAATAGATAAAAATAAGTCATTGTAAATATTTCGCTTGTTTATATGAATTTCTGTATGCTTTCAATTCAAAAGCTTTTCGAATAGAACTTTTCAATTCAAAATAAAATAACTAAATTCAAGCATGAAGAATTACTTTTCCTGATAACTATTCTTATCGTCTATAACATTTGAAAAGAAATTCAGTTTTTTTTTCTAGCTTATGCATACACTAAGAAAAAATTCATAATATTAGTTATTTCATTCGACTTATTAAATAGTTTCAAAATAATTATTTATAAATTATTATTGTTTTATTTATAATCTAATATTTAAAGTTAATTATAATTTTATGTTTATTGTTATTTATAAAATTACTTATACTTTTTTATTTTTATTTATAAACTAATATTATTCTAATAATTTATAAATTAGTAGTCTTCTTTCAGTTAGTATATTTGGAACTGCTAATGATTTATTTTTCGTAATGCTAGAGTTTCCACCAAGAGAAGTTCGGCTATTTAGTGTTCCATTGCCAAAAAAATAACTAAATTCAAGCTTAAAGAATTACGTTACCTGATAACTATTCTTATCGTCTATAACAGTTTTAAAAAAATTCACCTTATAATTTTTTCTCTCAATGTCTGCATACACTAAGAAGAAATTAATAATATTATTTATTTCGTTCTACTTATTAAATAGTTTCAAAATAATTATTTACAAATTATTATTGTTTTTATTTATAATTTAATGTTTATGGCTAATTATAATTTTATGTTTATTGTTATTCATAAAATGTATTATAATTTTTATTTTTATTTATAAATTATTATTATCTTAATTATTTATAAATTAGTAGTCTTCTTTTAGTTAGTATATTTGGAACTGCTAATGATTTATTTTTAATAGTGCTAGTATTTCCACCGAAAGAAGCTAGGTTATTTAGGGTTCCATAGCTAAAAAAAGACACAAAAAAAATGGAAACTGCTGATATACACAGATTGCCCGTTAATGAATAATGGATATATGTCCTGGATTACTCGTAAGCTGCTCAATTTTCTTTTGAAACTGAGAAGAAACATTGAAGATAATACATTATTAAAAGATATTTCGCGGAATTGTTTAAAGTAGTTCTATGATTGCTTACAGGAAAAGCTCTTTTGAGTAGTTCTAATTTGACCTTTCGTAATAACTATGATGAATTAGATAAGGAAACTAACTAAAGTGCTTTTTATTAACTGCTGCAATGCCTAAAATTGGATCAATTGATTAGTCTTTTTTTTTTTTGCATCTTTTTTTTAAAAGTAAAAACGATGTAATTTACTTGAGACTAAATAAAGGCCGGTAAATGTTCTAAAGGGTAAAAGTGGTGCAAAATGTGTTTGTGAAATAGGATGGAGGATGAAAATAAATTGCATCGAATGATAAAGTATTGTGAAACGATGTCTTTACTATCAATAAAAAAAATATTAAAGAAAATGTGCTATGTGTATAAAAAAAAGAAGCGAAAAATTTAGTTAATTTTGATCTATTAGTGATTTTCACGTACTGGTACTTAATCTTAATGGCAAGAAGGTATGACCTAAGATATGCTAAATAAATTCGTGCAGACGATATCTTGAATTACGAGATCAGGCGCCGCAAAAGTGTACTTTCTTTGAATAAACATAACTTTTTTTAAGGCGTATTAGGATTTCTTGTCCTCAAAATCAAGGGTGTAGCCGCAATAGGCGCAATATTAAGGCGCAATCGATACAATGGTCAATAGATAGGTCAGAAAAGTGGTCGGAAATTTGAACCCTTTAATGTTTTATTTTGGTACTTGCATCGTCCTCTATTTCACGAGAATTTTTGAAGAAGATTGGAAAATCGTTAACACACAATTATATAATTCGCTTACCGGTTATTCCATAGAGGAAAAAAAAATTTAGGAAAAATTTTCTCCTTTTTTTCCAAAATTTAATACAGTGATGTAAGTAATATATCTGAAGCATACTGACTATTCTTATAAAAAAATGAAATAGTACACTACTTAATACTCAATGTGTCCGTTCGTATTAAAAATGATCAAAATTTAATACAATAGTGTAATTATTTCAGTTTTCCTTTCTTTTGTGAAGCATACTGAGTAGCTTTTTCAGTTATAGGAATTAATTGGTACTCTATTTAAAACTTTACATGTATGTTCAGTTTAAATCCACTCTTTACCTAAGCATACTGACTAGTTTTTATTTTTATAATAATTAATTGATACGCTATAGAATACTTTACAAGTATTTTCTCATTAAATCCGGTCGAAATTTAATACATTGGTGAAATTTACTCAAATTTGTTTGAAACATACTGACTAGCTTTGACTTTTATAAAAATTAATTGATACGTTAGTGAAAACTTCGCTAGTATTTTCTCATTAAATCCGGTCAAACTTTAATACATAGGTGAAATTTACTCAAATACGTTTGAAACATACTGACTAACTTTTACTTTTATAAAAAATTAATTGATGCGTTATTGAAAACTTTGCTAGTATTTTCTCATTAAATCCGGTCAAAATTTAATACATAGGTGAAATTTACTCAAATTTGTTTGAAACATACTGACTAACTTTTACTTTTATAAAAAATTAATTGATGCGTTATTGAAAACTTTACAAGTATTTTCTCATTAAATCCGGTCAAAATTTAATACATAGGTGAAATTTACTCAAATTTGTTTGAAACATACTGACTAACTTTAACTTTTATAAAAAATTAATTGATGCGTTATTGAAAACTTTACAAGTATTTTCTCATTAAATCCGGTCAAAATTTAATACATAGGTGAAATTTACTCAAATTTGTTTGAAACATACTGACTAACTTTTACTTTTATAAAAAATTAATTGATGCGTTATTGAAAACTTTACAAGTATTTTCTCATTAAATCCGGTCAAAATTTAATACATAGGTGAAATTTACTCAAATTTGTTTGAAACATACTGACTAACTTTTACTTTTATAAAAAATTAATTGATGCGTTATTGAAAACTTTACAAGTATTTTCTCATTAAATCCGGTCAAAATTTAATACATAGGTGAAATTTACTCAAATTTGTTTGAAACATACTGACTAACTTTTACTTTTATAAAAAATTAATTGATGCGTTATTGAAAACTTTACAAGTATTTTCTCATTAAATCCGGTCAAAATTTAATACATAGGTGAAATTTACTCAAATTTGTTTGAAACATACTGACTAACTTTTACTTTTATAAAAAATTAATTGATGCGTTATTGAAAACTTTACAAGTATTTTCTCATTAAATCCGGTCAAAATTTAATACATAGGTGAAATTTACTCAAATTTGTTTGAAACATACTGACTAACTTTTACTTTTATAAAAAATTAATTGATGCGTTATTGAAAACTTTACAAGCATTTTCTCATTAAATCCGGTCAAAATTTAATACATAGGTGAAATTTACTCAAATTTGTTTGAAACATACTGACTAACTTTTACTTTTATAAAAAATTAATTGATACGTTATTGAAAACTTTACAAGTATTTTCTCATTAAATCCGGTCAAAATTTAATACATAGGTGAAATTTACTCAAATTTGTTTGAAACATACTGACTAACTTTTACTTTTATAAAAAATTAATTGATGCGTTATTGAAAACTTTACAAGTATTTTCTCATTAAATCCGGTCAAAATTTAATACATAGGTGAAATTTACTCAAATTTGTTTGAAACATACTGACTAACTTTTACTTTTATAAAAAATTAATTGATGCGTTATTGAAAACTTTACAAGTATTTTCTCATTAAATCCGGTCAAAATTTAATACATAGGTGAAATTTACTCAAATTTGTTTGAAACATACTGACTAACTTTTACTTTTATAAAAAATTAATTGATGCGTTATTGAAAACTTTACAAGTATTTTTTCATTAAATCCGGTCAAAATTTAATACATAGGTGAAATTTACTCAAATTTGTTTGAAACATACTGACTAACTTTTACTTTTATAAAAATTAATTGATACGTTATTGAAAACTTTGCTAGTATTTTCGCATTAAAGCCGGTCAAACTTTAATACATTAGTAAAAATAACCCAATTTTTTTGAAGAATAATCACTATAGCTTTTACTTTTATAAGAATTAATTGATACACTACTTACCAATTGATACAAACTCGTAATAAAACTGGTCATAATTTTAATACATTGGTGTAATTTACTCAGTTATTTTTTCTTGTTAAGCATACTAACTAGTTTTTATTTTTATAATATTTAATTAATTCTCTATTGAGTACTTTACAAGTACTTTCACATTAATGCCGGTCAAAATTTAATACATAAAAGTAAGTAAATAAATTTTTTCAAGTATACTGACGAGCTTTTTTTGTAAAATTAAGATGGTATGCAACTGAAGATTAAAAAACGTTCGCATTAAGATTGATTTACAACTGATGCAATTTAAACAAATTTTTTAAACTTAGCAATTAGTGGGATTATTGTGAATCATATCATTATTAATTTTGTGTTCCATTGCTTTTTATTTTAATTTATTTAAATGACTGTTTCACAATGAACTTTCGAATTCTTGTAATTTTACGCTCATAAAAGAATGATGCCATGAGTCCAAAATATTTGATTGATTATCCTTTTCTATTTTCGCTAAACAACACGTTCTCTGGAAAAAAATATGAAGAGCATAAATGGGAATAAAGTATGACTAATTGATGGCATCCTTTCTTACAGACTTCTGTGACAATCAAGAAATAAATAAAATGAAAGTGTTCCAAAAAATATGACAAATGAGAACTATTATTATAAGACAAGCTGTTAAATAGGCGATAATTGTTTACATTGTACTTCCCAGAAAACTTTCACTCAAATATTTCTTTGACTACAGAATTACAGGAAACTGTGACAGATACTGACATGAACGTTTCGCAACTATTGATTGTGACATAACAAATGCATCACACTTGTTAGCAGTATTTAGTGACGCTTTACGCCCAAGTTTGTAAGAATTTTTTTAAATCGAAAACATATTGTTACTTTTATTAAAACGAATCACTGAATTTTTAAATCCGACAACGCTTTTAATTTTTTTTATTACAACTTTAAAGAAGTGTTATTTTTCAGTATGATCTGATTATTTTTACAAAATGGAAGTTTCCGTTCCCAATTTGTATAAAGAACCAACACGCGTAATTATTTCTCATTCACCATTCGTTTCCCCTGAAAGTCCACAAAATAACCAACATTTTGTTTATGAGATATACAATGAGATTTCCACAAAAATAAAGAACATTTTTTTATGAGATATACAATTATTACAATTTTATGTAAGTGCATATTCTCGGTAGATTAATTATAACGAAACGAATGATAACCTGGATTTGAGAAATGATTATCTGTACTTGAAAAAAAAAATCATAATATAGTTTTCAACAAGAAAAAAAAAATGAGAATAATTTTACTCATTAACGAGAATTATAGGCGGTTTTTATTTCTGTATTAATTTATTTATTTAAAAAAAAAACTTAGATAAATATTAAGATTTATATCTGGCAACATCTAAAAAACTCGTGTGACGTTCATAAACAAGCATGACTTTTTCAGCATGACGAATTTCAACTCTCTTGTTGCATTTCTATGGTTTGTAGAATCGTATTTCTACTACACGTTTAAGAGATCATAATTATTACATATATAAAGTTTTAATTTGCAGCTTTCTTAAAATTAAATTTCATGTATTTCTTTTTTTACATTTGTCCTTTTTTTAAAAAATAAATGCATGGAATGAAGTATAAAAAAGTTTTACGAATTTCCAGAAAACAGATTAAAGTAAAGAAACTTTTTAAAAAAATTTCTTACAGTTGCCTTTATGAAGTTTAGGATAATCGTTCGGAAGTTTGGTAAAACATAAAAGTATGATTATGAAGAAAAGATACAATAAGATGAAAAAAAACTGAAACCAAGCTTTACCTATTAATATAAAAGCAAAACTTTTTCACCATTTGAACAATAATTAATTGATATATTTCTATAAATAATAAAATTTTTCGAGATTTTTAATTATATTGCGTCTTTTATTATAAGAACAAAATATGAAAATATACTCGATATAATTATAAGAAATAAATATTTATAAGAAATTAACTAATTTAAGTAACTAGTCAGAAAGTTTTGTGACACATTAATATCTTATTATTTCAGTCTCGTGGAGTTTGTTTCATGATCAAAATGAGAAGAAATACACGATAAAAATATACTACATCATATAGAAAAGGTAAAAAAATATTATTGAAAACAATTAGAAAGACTTTAATTATTTGTAATTCATTATTATTCTTCTAAGCAACGCATTTTTCAGCAAACGTCTCATTTTCAGCTATTATTTAAAACTCGGAACTCAGGATGATAAGATTTTTAAATTTTGCACTTATGACTTTTAATAAGATAATATGATTTTTATTATAATAAATATTTTATTTATCGCCGTCGTTGAACAGTTGACCCAATTTTAAGCTTACGAGTGCCAATGTTCAACTCCGTAACCTTGTAATTTTGAACCCAATACAGAAGACAAGGGAACTCCTGAATCAAGTATTGGAAGAAATTTGCTTTCGTGGAGGACTTTTTGATGGAACGAACCCGAATTTGAGTTGCATAGAGGAGAAAATCACGAAAACCTCCCACGCAGGATCCCCCCAGTGAATTGTCTACCGCTGAGGATATTTTTCGTCAACACTGTGCTCGGAGTAAGCCGGGTGTGAGATTCGTATCGATTACCAATCGATGGGATTTGAACCGGGGTCACTTCATTGAGAGGCGAGTGCACTATCCGAGCCACCATGACTCAGATATTAAACATTGTAAAACTAAGGGAATTAGGATACTCCTTGCTTCAAACACTCTTAATTCTAAGGTGCAATCATTTACAATCCATTAAATAATTTCGTCGTAGAATTAAGATACATAGTTAGAGGTTACTTATTTTAGTGCATTTCTTCAAATTTCGAACATTAACCAAACTCCCCAAAACTTAAATATTAATATATATGGTAAGTCTAGTATAGATGGACATAGTTTTTTCTGATCGAAACAAATGTACTAAGAGCAGAGATACAAGAAATGTTTATGTATTTTCTTAAATTCTTATATATGAACTCAACATATTTCGAGCAAAAAATAAAGAAATATTGAGAAAAAAATATGAAAATTAAAATAAAACAAAAAATCATAAGTGATCATCTTTTCTTAATGAAGTGAGTTTGCCATTCAATACAGCAAATGGAAAGTGAAGTAGTAATATTAAATGTGATATGTAAAATATCACATTTCATACGGTTAACCATTAAACATTCACGAAACGTTGTAAATAATGAATTTGATCCTGGAAAATAGTTAGTTGAGCTCAGTAGTCGTGAATTGGATTGGCTGCATAACGACGGTTATAAAATAGGATATGTTACGTTTGTAGAATCGGAATGTAATAAGTATCTTTTTATAAGGTTCTTAAGTCCCGCAGTGGACTGATCGTTAAGACACGGTTCCCAGCAGATCACCGAAGTCAAGCATCACTGGCTGCGGTCAGTGTGCGGGTGGGTGACCACTTTGATCAGCCTGCGTAGGGACCGAGGGTGGGCGGTATGGGTCCTCGTTAAACTGTTCTACCGTAAAGTGCTCGACTTCGCGTGCAGGTCGTCGGGCTACCGAAGTGGGGGTGCCATCCCCTCTGCAGAGGATCAAAATTGCGATGGCATGTCTTCGGATCATCCTCCGGGATGTTTCCCAGACCGTCGCCAATAGCCCATTGTGCAGCTCTAGTGTGACGTAAATGAACAACAACAACAATAAGGTTCTTAAAAAATAAAAAATTTGTTTCAATATTTAAAAAAAAAAAAAATTAAGGTTTTATTTTTACTAGTTTTCATTTTAATATTCCGAAACAAAATGAAACAAAATAAAAATTATTAATGAATCCAAAGATTTTGTATACAGATTTATTTATTTAAAAATATTAAGTAACGTGGTTAATACGAATTTACTAAAATACTTACTTAATTACTTTTTAACTTAATGTACGCAAATTACTAAGCAGTCTTGTACAAAATAATTCTGCAGTTCAAAATCACAGTACAGCGGTTTAAAAATTATTTTCCAGGAAAAAATAAAGAAGTGGCACATTAGACATTTGCAAATCGTAATTTAACTGGCACACTAATTGAAGAAGTTTTGCCGTCACTGCTCTAGACGATGAAAGAAACAGGAAAAGTGCTCAATGGAAAAGTGTGCAAAAGAAAAATAGTAAGCTACAGTCCTAGTCCTAGTGTTTTGATGGACTGATTGTTAAGACACGGTTCCCAGCAGATCACCGAAGTCAAGCATCACTGGCTACGGTCAGTGTGCGGGTGGGTGACCACTTGGATCAGTCTGCGTAGGGACCGAGGGTGTGCGGTGTTGGTCCTCGTTAAACTGTGCTACCGTAAAGTGCTCGACTTCGCGCCCAGGTCGTCGGGCTACCGAAGCGGGGGTGCCATCCCCTCCGCAGAGGATCAAAATTGTGATGGCATGTCTTCGGATCATCCCTCTTGATGTTTCCCAGACTGTCGCCAATAGCCCATTGTGCAGCTCTAGTGCGACGTAAATGAACAACAACAACAAATCGTAATTTAACTGGCACACTAATTGAAGAGGGTTTGCCGTCTCTACTCTAGACGATGAAAGAAACAGGAAAAGTGCGCAATGGAAAAGTGTGCAAAGGAAAAATACTAAGCTACAGTCCTAGTCCTAGTGTTTTGATTTCATTAGGCATCTGGGCCGCAAAGCTGCCCGAACAGTACGAAAGTATTTACATTTAACCCTCTGGTTGCGACAAGAGCGCACACTGTCCCAGTTAGAACATTCCATAAGCCAACAAACAACCAAGCTCAAAACGATAGCTACTCAAAAACTCTGGAACCCATGATCTTTTGACTGGTACTCGAACTCACTATAATAAGCTCTCATGTTACATGAAATAAAACCAGCACAGCATTTCAACTTATCGCCAAGATACATTGTTTTCGTTTAAATAACGCAATCTGGTACTTTTATGGATAATTTTGATGTGTGCTTATCTAAACTTACCCTGTTCAAACTGTTGTTCAGTTTTCTTTTGACCGATACAGCGTTATAAACGGACAGGCTCAATCATAGTCTGCAAAGAATAGGCAGAGCTCAAGAATTTTAGAACAACAGGTATGTAGGTACTTTATTTACGTCGCGCAAGAGCTGCACAATGGGCTATTGGTGACGGTCTGGGAAATATCCTTGAGGCTCACCTGCCTTGGTATCCCGACGACCTGCGCTCGAAGTTGAACACTTTGGGGTAGAACAGTTTACCGAGGACCGATATTGCGCACCCTCGATCGCAGTCTGATCAAAGTGGTCACCCACCCGCTTACTGACCGTAGTCAGTGATATGTATTTGACGTCGGTGTTTTACTGCGAGCTATGTCTTTACGATCAGTCCACTACGAGATTTAGAACAAGAGAGAACAGTTTCAGTTCATTTTTTAAAAGAGGGGGCAATGTTGAATCAGTAAAACAGGCAGATTTAATTGGTTTTTCGGAACCACGATGACTCAAAGGATAAAGCACTCGGCTCCCAATGAGATAACTCTGGTTTCAATTCAGGTGACAACTGGTTGATACGAATTCTGCTCCCTACTCTCTCTGGCCACAGTACTGACTGAAAATATACTCAGTGATAGACGGATTCTGAATTAGAATCCTTTTGCTATCTCGCTCAACATTAATGTTTTCGTGGTTTTCCTCTTCATGAAGCACAAATGTTCAATCCTCCACGTGGGCTAGTTTGCCCCAAATCTCGATCCAAGAGTTCTCTTGTCTTTTGGATTAAGCTCAAAATTACTAAGCTTTGGAAAAGAACGTTGGAAGTCACCAACCCAAAAATGGGTTGACTGTTCAACGCTGATTGTAAAATAAAACAGGTGTTTCTATTATTTTTTTTTCTTCTTCTTAAATAGAGCAAATTGAAAATCGAATTTAGAATTTTACTTAGTATCATTTTGATTCATTTTTGTAATCAAACAAGTAGAAAATCAACAACGAACAGACATTACAACCGCTGATCTCAGGATTAATGTCTTGTGTTATCTTAAACCTCTTAAATGGCTGAGTGATGATTAAATTACTCTGTTTAATGCAACAATCTGATAAAATCGAGAAGACATTTTTTTTCCTTCATAAAACCCTAAGTAGGTATTTTCCCACGGTCTTCTTTTAGGTTGGCGAATCTTTAGACAAAAAAAAAAATTTATTGAATATGATATTTCTACCAGTCCCAGAAACACATTTTCCTTTAAGAAGCTTGTGTCAGAATACCAATCCGATGATTTATTGCATCTGGCTGTTTCGACTTGAGAAAAAGGACTGAAATTTTTTTTTCGAATGTCAAATACGAATTTCGAATTAATTAACCTTTTTAATCATTATTATTAAAAATAGTAGCATGTTTTCTTATTTGAAAAGTTTATTTTTTTTCAGAAAAAGAAGAAAAATTTCGAAGGATAACAAAAGAATATACTAGTCTCCACTTAATGTGTTCGCGGTTAATGTTATCATTCAATTATTGTTATCAAAACATGATTACTTTTATTGTTTGTATGTTTAATTTTATTTTATACCCGTCGTTGAACAGCCGACTACTAATGTTCAACTCTGCAGCCTTGTAATTTTGAACTCAATCCAGAAGACAAGAATACTTCTGGATCAAGTTTCGGGAGAAAATTGCTTTCGTGGAGGACTTCTTGATGGAACTAACCCGCATTTGCATTACGTGGAGAGGAAAACCAAGAAAACCTCCCACGATTATCCCGACGACAAGGGGACTTAACACATGATCCACCTACCACTGAGGATATTTTACGTCAGCACTGTAGTCGGTGCAAGCCGGGTGCGGAATTTGTATCGACCAGCCATCGCTGAGATTCGAACTCTGGTCTCCTCATTGGAAGGCCATCATGGCTCGCATGTGTATGTTTTATTTTATTTTATAACCGTCGTTGAACAGCCGACCCAATTTTTGGGTTTTCGACTACCAATGTTCAATTCCATAGCCTTGTAATTTTGAACCCAATCCAGATGACAAGGGAACTCCTGGATCAAGTATTGGGAGAAATTAGCATTCGTGGAGGACTTTCTAATGGAACTAACCGGCATTTGCGTTACATGGAGAAGAAGATCACGAGAATCTCCCACGGTTAGCCTGACGGCAAGGGGACTCAAATCCACGATCCGTCTACAAATGAGGATATTTCACGTCAACACTGTGGTCGGTGCAAGTCGGATGCTGAATTCGTAACGACCAGCTATCTATTTATCTATATATATAAGTTCAAAATGAAGATAAAACAAAGGAAAATTACAGACATATGAAAAAAGGGGGGAAAGAAAAATAATAATAATTTATAATTTAAGAACTGTTCATTCGGGAATATAGTACGAGAGGTTTCGGTACTTTGAATTTATTATTTATGTATTAAAAAGATTTAGTGCTAAATTTATCTATGAGAAAAAAAAACTTAGTCAAAGTTTAATTCTATAGAAATTTCTTTAGTTTTTTTCAAAACATGGAGACAAATTCATTTTAAGCTATGGATTTCATTATAGTTTTTGCATTTATGAGTTAATATATCATTTTCCGGACAAATGTCGTTCAGAGAGGGCTTAGTGTTAGGTATATGAGTTTTTCTTTTTTTTAATTTTTGATGACAACAGTGAGAGATTGTCATGACTGAAAATAAAAACCATTTACTTAAGTTAAAAATTAAAAAGGAAGAATTAATTGATTGGAAATAAATTTGAAATGGACTAGGAAGAAATAACATTTAAATTTTGAAATAATAAAGAAAAAAAATTAACACAAACAAAATACTCAAAAAAAGAATGAGTAATTTGTAATCTGAAAAGGATTCTTGACTAAAAGTATTGCATCATTTATTCATATATTCATTTATTTTCAGTATTTGGTAAAAAACGAAAAAGTAAATTTGCTATAAAAATTATCTAGATTCTTTTACAAAAATGAGTATAGATGGCAGCACCAGAGCTCATTATGGAACATTAAAATTCGCTTTGGTACAGAATTTCCTTGGTTTTTAAGTTTCATTGTTTCCATTTCGGTGAACATGCAAGTCACATTAAATATTATAACATAAAAAAAATATTCAATATACATACTTCTGCTTCTTGCTATAACTTCTATGATAGGAATTACAGGAATGAAAATATATTTTTTTTAAATTGAGTGGATTGCACCCCTAAAGTGAGGCATTGTTTAACAAATTTGGTATAATGTATTCGCTATGGCAAAGGATAAACGTGATTTTATGCTGTTAAATCATTTACATTCATATAAATAACATTAGTAAAAATTAGGGCCAAAATTTTATAAAATGCGTCTACGAATATGTAAGGCTTTGGTGCTGTCATCTATTGAATTTTTTCACCAACATTCTATAATCAAAATCATATTTTATCATAAAAGGTAGAAAATTAAATTTATCTTAATTTTACTTTTTAATCAAATGGTGTCAAAATAGACATGATAAAAAACATTTGAATAAACGTGGTTTTGTATGTTCAAATTATTGTAAATTTTCCCCTTGTCTTCGTTAAAATAATTGAAATTAACGAAAATTAGTGAAACTTTATAATACTGCCTCAATTTAAATAAAATATGTCTGATGAAACGTAGAACTATTTTGTTCTATGTAATAAACATATAAAAAATATATCAACCAACAAAAACTAAAAATCATATTTAATCTTAAAAAAGCAGAAGAAAAAGCAATAAAATTTATTTTTTCTTTATCTTTCTTTATCAAGTGGTGTTAAAAAAGCCACGTTGAAAATAATTTGAAGTTACTGGAATAAAGTTTTTTCATTCATTTATTTTTTTTATATTTAATTAATGAAACCAGCGAAAATTAATGAAATTTTTCTTTTAAACTTTTTAAAACGATGAAATTTATTTCTCTTTTCTTCATCAATATGTTATATCTATGCAAATCATATAAATATACCAATATATATTCCAATGCATAATTTAAAAGTTGGAATAAAGTTTTAAATACATTTTTTCTCCATTCTTTTTCGAAGTTAAATGAAAATCCGTTTCTATCTAATTTCTGAATATACATTGGTTGTTATTAATTTAAAAAACGAATTCGTATTTGTAAATTCATAAATGATTCTATCATCAAACACTTAGAGTAAATTTTTACAGAAATCCATTATATTAGTTACTTTTAATTAATAATTTGAACGATAAGGAAATTTAGCATTTCTTTCCTTTTTCATGCCCTAAACAAAGTCAGCCTTGTCAAAACTTAGAAACGAATCAAAAACTAGGTTTATGGCGCCATCTATCAACTAAGCAGGAAACAAAATTCAACATGTGGAAAACAAATAAATGGATGAACTGTGAAAGTAATTTCACAGTAATTCCTAAGTAATTTCAGGTTGATTTAATAATTTTTTTTTCGTGAATTTTCTTATAGCTCTTAGCTTAAAGGACTATAAATGAATTGTAAAACGGAAAAATATCGGCGTAAATAGAAAATGCAGAAAATCTTAGTAATTAGTATGATGCATTTAAATGTGACAGCACGAAGACCCGTAATTCATGCTGAGTCTGCAATTTATGTAAAACAGGCATCCAACCAAATTACTATGCAATAAACAAAATGTCAAAATTAGATTACTGGATCAAATTATTATTATTAATTCTCATTTTAAAAATAATTAAAAAAAATATTATCTAATTTTTTAAAAAATAATCACCCTAAATAATTTGTTGTTTTTGTTAAATAATTTAAGGTTTAATTTACTAGTTTGGATTATTTCTTTTACACAGAGCTTATATGAATTAAGAGAAGATTATATCAAATAATTATTAAACGTAAGCTGATGTTTTAGGTTAAGATATTAATCGCAAAACGAAATGTTCTAGTTCACTAAAATTAGTAACAAATTCAAAATCTTTTATTTGCAAAGCGATAGACCACAACTAATTTTTTTTTCCAATAATTTTTCCAAAATACTAAATACTGACGAAAAAATAGAAAAAGAAAGATCAAATAAGAAATAAGACCTTTTTTTGTTATTATAAAACATGATGAATGCAGCAATAATTGTTTTATTTATTTTTCAATACAAAAAGTTTTACAATACTATTTTTGGACTTTTTAATGCCAAATAATGAAGGAAAAATGATAGTTTTTGTTAAGTAAGAATTTAAATATTCATTGCTTTATTTAAAATCAACCGCCTCTGGTAACAGAATGATTTGACATTTAAATGTGCCTACTGGTGAATTATGATTATGGCTGACATTGAAGGATTGAGAAAAATAGCATTATACTAATTTTGGATAAAATGGGATTGACTATCTCGCGCCTCAGATTATTAGATCAGAGATGGCGAAACCATGGTGCAAGTGCAACTAGGTGGTACATAATCAGGTAGCACGCAAGAGTTCGATGAGCTGTAAGGAGGAAAACCGAAATAAATTACAAATCATGAAAAAAAAAATTTGCGAAGTAGTTAATTTAATAAAATAAAACGAATTCTACCGAATCGATTATAAAAAGTTAATGTAAAGATTTAAAGCAAATCAATAACCAAACAGCAAATATAATCCAATATGCTTGAAATTAAGTAGTGACTTATACAGATTGATTTTAAAAAGAAATATAAAACACAAGTGCCATCTCTAACAGATATCATAAACTGGCAAAAACATGAAACCAGTTCGAATATCATTTCAAGACATTCTGTATTCTCATGGTTTTATTGCTTGAGTTATTAATTTCGATTAATTGTTATTTATTTAAGTAGAGATTTTAAATGAAGATGTAGAAGTTAAGTTAGAAATGAGTTATAAACAAAAGCATTTCAAATTTTATACTTATGTGAATTTTATCCACACAAAGTTAAAGTCAAATTTATTAAGAGGCCTTTTTCCTCCTAACCAAATTCAACAGTTGTGCTGTTGTTTTTCGAAGCTCTGTAGCCAAGAAAAATAAAAAAAGCCGTAGTTTAAATGCCTTACACTTGAAGCAATGCTAGAATTTTAAACTATACATATAATCTTGCCGTGAAAAATTTACCGGGGTCTAGAACGGATAAATAACTTGAATATTTTAAAAGTTATAAAAAAAGATAAAAATTTTAAAAAAATCGCAAATTTAGCGACATTTTTTCCATTTGGGTAAAAATTATCAAAATCACTGCCTCACTCTCAATTTTTGCAAATTTTTTTGATTCCAAGTAATGCAGCATAGGAGTAAGTTTTAAACATGAAAAAATTAAACCGCTAACGCTTTTCATTTTCACAAAACTGTAGCTTATCTCCATATTGACGTTTTGCATCATTTTCAAAATAAGCAGAGACAGTGCTTGCTTTAGATAGGCTAAACTTGACCCAACAGTCGTGAGTAACAGTTTTAAACTCACAGCAGTTATAAAAATAGCATATTGTTTACAAATAAGCATCATTTCATATTACAATGGAGCCTTCAAAGGTGGAGTAGACAATGGAGGGGCGCGTTCTAAATATGCTTCTAGACATTTTCATCAAATTCTCACAAATAATTTAATACTGGGTACTTACTTTTCTCAGTAATATCGTTCGAAACAAGTACAATACAAGGTCTTCGTCGAATTAGAATGGAGAAAATATAGGTAGCGTTGCTCTTGAATTGTAACAACTATTTTCGCTCAAAAATATACCGATGCAATTCTGCGTTTATTATTTCTTAAAGATAGTTAGGTAATAGTTAAGTATTATGCATTTAGAATTTTTTAGATTTTTAATAACTTAAGATAAAATAATTTTTTTTAGTATAATTTAAATCAGTTTTCATCAGTTTAAATTATAATAAAGGTAATTTTTTAAAAAAAAAAATTAAAAACTCGCAACTGTACAGTTTTTATTACCTGTAAATTTATTACTTTAGAGAAAAAATCCACAGAAGTTCTAAAACATTAACGTTTTTTTTTTTTTTTTTTTTTTTTTTTTTTTTTTATCCTACTAAAGCAATCCCCTGTATACTGCAACTGAATCTATCATCAAAAATCAAGAATGTATGAAGGACTAAAAAAACATCAAGCAAACAAAAATCAGAAATTTTACTTAAACTTCTAGAAGGCGAAAGAAGAGAAAATGAAAAATTAACAATATAAAGAAAAAAATAGTATGAATTTTTTATTTATATTCTTAATTTGAATTTATGACATTAACCAATTAATACCATAAATTCTAATTTATTAAATTCAACGAATTTCTTACATTATCTATAATAAAAAATTTAATATCGATCGAGTTTATATTTAAGGCGAATCGAGTGATAGTAACGTGGCATTTAAGTTTTATTTATTCACATATCCTAGCTCGCATTCATTATTGTCTCCGACATTCATTTTCGATTGATATTTTCATTCTAGTGTTTACTGATTATCATTCGAAACATCTAAAAGTGTGCAATATATTCTCTAAAAAATTGCATTCTACCATTTAAATTTGAAATTCTTATTGAAATAAAAAAAAACTATTAGCGAAAAAATAATTATAACTCAAAATGGCTAATTAAAAACTTGTATCTTCCTGTTCCATTGCAATAAAAATAATTACAATATTTTGTTATGACAAGTGTTTTGTTTCTAGTGTAAAATGTATTTAAATTGTAAGAATTTCTTCTCTTATAATCTTAAACTTAATTTATTTTTTGGAAATAATTTGTTCCAATTTATTTAAAATTTTAGTCACACTTTAATTCTATTTCAATTATTTAAAGTTTAAGCCATTATATTGCATTAACTTTCGGTCTTTATTAGATATATTTTTTAAATATATGCAATTGTTAAATTTTACAAATTTATTCAATAGCTCTAAATTTTTAACAAGCAATTCAGGCATGCCCTTTTTTCATAAATCTCAAACTAAAAGGAAAAATTTTTATCCTCAAATTCATTATTTGAAATAAAATGCTCATGGGTATTTTTTCAATCCTATCATTCTTTACTGAAACTTTGATAACGAAAAAGAGCAAACTTTCAAAAATAATTTCCAAACAAACAAAATAACGAAACTCCGTCGAGAAAATAATTACTGTCAATTCCTTAATGAATATAAATGATAATTTTCTGTAGAAAACTCTAACTTTAACAAATGATTTAAATCTTTGAAACTCAATTCAAATCTACAGCGCTATTCTCTTACATTGAATTAAATCTCAAATGCCGTTGCCATCAACGGTATAATTAGATTAAAAGAATATATCACTTAACGCTTCATTTACTTTAAGTGATTGGGATACAAAATGGCATAATTAGTAACGATTTATCCAACTCTCGTGAGTTCAGTCACTATAATTAAATTTTCTTAGTGTTCTCTCCCAAAAACTCATAACGTTAATAACGTTTTATGTCTACTAACATGTGTAGAAAACGATTTTCAAGTTCGGAAAAAAAAAATATTTTAACAAATTTGCGAAACGATTCACAAGACAAATTATCGTTTGCAGATAGATATTTATTTCTTTTCTCATTCATTAGACGTTTAGCTCTAAAATGTATTTATTGTGTTTGTTATGTATGTTATAATCATTATTTATTTTAGTAAACAATGCACAGAAAAAATAAAGAAGTAATTGTTTAGAATGGAGTTACAGTTTTTTTCTAAAAAATTAAATATTTAAAAAATAGTTTTACTGTTATGAAAGAATTTAACAAACTTATAATAACTTTTCAATAAACTTTTTACGCTTGTCTTTTCTTTTAATTTTTTTAAATTTTAAATTGTTCTTTTTAATGCAGAATTAATTACAACTGCAAACTAATCACCAATTTTGGCTTATAGTGTATCAGTTTAGTTGCTATTCCTGTGATTTCATAAAATACATAACTTATAATAACTTTTCAATAAACTTTTTACGCTTGTCTTTTCTTTTAAATTTTTTTAATTTTAAAATGTTCTTTTTAATGCAGAATTAATTACGACTGCAAACTAATCATCAATTTTGGCTTATAGTGTATCAGTTTAGTTGCTATTCCTGTGATTTCATAAAATACATGATTCATACAAATATGAAATAAAATAAATTTTGGAATATATTGCTGACTAATAAAATAACGGAAATGGAAAAAAGTAGGTTAAAAAAATAATTATTTTAATTACATTCATATTAAATTAATATTGGCTATTAAACTTAAACAAAATATATTTAACTTTTATTAATTTGAGTTGTTAATTAGTAACAATTTATCCAACTTTCATGAGTTCAAGCACTAAAAATTAAGTTTTCTTACTGCCCTCTATACAAAACCCTTAATAACATTTTATATTCACTAACGTCTGTAAAAAATGATTTTCCAAGTTCGAAGAAAAATAATTTTAGCTGATTTACGAAACGATTTATCGCTTGCAAATCGATATTGCTTAACATCCAAAAGATTTTTAGTACTGAAACTTATCTGTTTCAGCTTTTATTTCTTATTAAAAAAACAGTTCCCAGAAAAGTGATAAAATGGTTTTTTATGTTAGTAGAAAAGTTTATAATAAAACTATTCTAAATTTTTAGCCTGCAGTGTTTCTCTGTGAAACAATTTAAATGCGTAACAACTTTTCTAATTCTATAATGCTATTATTATTATTCATTTATTTATTTTTTCATTTTTATTTTTTTGCTTTAAATTTTTGATTTTTATATAATTTCATTTTATGTTAAATTAAATAAAACTCTTGATTGCAGCTAGTTTAATGCCTGCTTAGGATATTAGTTTATTTGATATTAACTTTTTTTTCTTCAAATATGGAAGAGGTAGGCTAGTATGGACATGGGGCAAGACTGGACATATTTAATAGCTTTTTCATTGAACAAATGTCCTCTGTGAGATAACGTAAAATATGGCTTAAATAAATATTAATTATATGACTTTTTACCTATTTCGATATTAACATTCGTTCTGCTTAGTTTAAATTAACCACCAGCATTAAGCATAAACTAACAGATGTTTATTCTGTAGTGCAACTCAAAAAACAACGTAAAGGCTTCATGATTCTGAGGAAATTGGCTCGACAGCTATTTTCCTTCCATTGCTAATGCTAAAAACGCTAAAATAGAATTAAAAAAAAAAAAAACATATGAAACAACATTTAGTTTTGAAATTTTTTTTCAATAGTAGTTTACCTTAAAATGATGCCAATAATATAAAAATCTCAATTTTGAATTTTTTATCGAGTACCTTGATTTTTTCAATTGCATGGCAATACTGCGGAGCAACTGTAAACACATGGCGATTGGGCTAGTGTGGACATGCCTGCACTGACCCGATTCAACTTCGAATAAGAGAAAAAGGTATCGGTTACAAATGTAACACAGTTGATGTTATTTATTTTCTAAATTAGAAAGAGTTTGTATTTGTTTATAAGAGTATGTATACAATTATGGTTTCAATATCCAGTAAAAAGTTTTGCACAAATTTTTTAAATTAATCCTATTTTTAAAGGTATTAAGAAGATTTAAAGGAGCTGTTTGAACAGTTTGTTAAAGTAATAATTTTCAATATAGAAGAATAAAGAAGAAGAAAAAAAATTAATACATATTTAATTTTTGCCATCACATTAAATTATAACAAAACATCTAAAATCAGTCTCGTCCTTTTTTTTACGATGTTGTTTACAATTCTCCAGTGAATGAAAGAGAAAGCTCCCCTCTCCATGAAATGTAATACTGTCTGTTGCTATGGAAACAAGAAATAGTGCATTTCAAAGAGGGGAGCTTCTTTCAGCCCTTATACCCTTTCCCTCGCTCACCTGAGTCAAAACCTGTCTTAAATAATGACATCCTCACTTGAAATAATTGAACCTCGTAACCATAGTAACGGCCACCACTCTAGAAGAATGGCAAGAGGAGTTCTTTACATAGACAAACTATACGCTTCGTGAGCTGCCCATTCGGACAATCTCGTCAACAAGTTGAACTACGGTTATTAAAATAGATTCAACATGAAATTGGTCCTATGCTTCTAAATAAACCAAACTAAATAAAGGTTTTAAAATGTATTGATTTGTTTTCAAAATGTCTTTCTTAGAGTGACGAATTGCTCTTAACAAGTTATTATTTTATTGAAAATATATCTCATACTTATTCTTCAATAAGGCTTAGATTGAAATTATTTTCATTTTGGCTTTTGTGATGTATAAAAACCAACTCTTGATAAATAATCAAGTTTATCAAATTCATCATGATTTAAAAATTATATTAATTATGGTGTTTTGATAATTATGTAAAAAAATGTCCACACTAGCCTCCCTCTATCCCATATAATTTGTATGAATATCAGCAAAAATAAACTATTTAATAAGTGCTTACAATAAAGGTTAAAAAAACAAAAAGGAAAAGGAAAGGAAAGGGTAAAAAAGATTATCAATTAAATGACATTTACACCGAAGAAATTGTATACTAAATTAGATACTAAAAAATGAAAAATAAAAAATGAAAAATAAAAAATTGTAATGAAAAAAAAATTTTTTTTTTTTTTACTTTATTTTATAACCTTCATTGAACAGTCGACCCAATTTTTGAGTTTACAACCACCAATATTCAACTCCGTAGCCTTGTAATTTTGAACCCAATCCAGAAGACAAGAGAACCCCTGTATCAAGTAATGGGAGAAATTTGCTTCCGTGGAGGACTCTTTGATGGAACTAACCCGCATTTACGTTATATGGAGAGTAAAACCGCGAAAACATCCTACGGTTAGTCCGATGGCAAGCTGACTCTAACCCATGTTCCGTCTACCACTTTGAATATTTTAAGTCATCTCTATGGTCGCCGCGAGCCGGGTGCGGAATTCGTATCGACCAGCCATTGCTGAGATGCAAACCCAAGACCCCACATTGGGAAGCGAGCACTCTATCCCCTTGGCCACCACGTCTCAAAAAATATTGAAGACACAGTTAGCAAATATTGAAGAATTTATTTTTTCAAAAGCATTATAGAGAGTATTTTTACACAACGCAAATAAACAATGAAAGAAAGAAACAACAATGCCACCAAAACTTCGCTTACTACATTTTGGCGCCAAAGTTAAAAAATGACATATTAATATTAAACGATTGCTTATAATCATTACCTTATAGTTAAGTTGTGATCTTATTCATTTATATTTACTTGCAAGATAATTTGAAAACTATAAATTTGGATTTTAGAATGGATAAAATGAAATAATTAGTATATTAATATCATGTGTTTTAAGGAAAAGAACAATATTCTAAAAGTTCATTTATAAAATAAATAAAACAAATATACTTCATAAAAGTGATAAACTAACTTACCTGTGAAATGAATAAGGTTTTCTTTTAACAAATTTTCATGCACAACCAAATACAATCCAGAGCAGTAAATAATCATTTTTTAAGCTTTGCCACTTAAGAATTCCTGTACGATTTTCTTCTATTGAAATAACAAGGAGAAGCATAGGTAGAAATTTTTTTTCTCCTGATTCGCCATCTAATCACGTGGTTTCATTCTGAGGACAAAAATTATTGTGAAGCGCACACTCTCTTTAGATTTCACTTCTATGTTTTCTACTATGTTTCTTTGATATCTATGTTTCCTACTATGTTTCTATGATACCTATAAAACAACGTATAAAAACTCTATGAAAACTTTAAAACAACATATACAGACTATGATATTCTTAAGACAACATCAAATTTCTAATAAACACAATCAGAATTTCAGCAACTAACATTCTGATGACTAATGTAATTAACTATAACTAAACATTAACAGCAATTGAGCTTTCATTCTTTTTTATTTAAATTTAAGTACTTTTTACTTGGACTTGATTAATAGTTTTGAAAATTTATCTAACAAGTAATCACAAATAAAAAAAAATTTTTTTAATAATTAATCTTTAATATTAAATGTTATAAAAATACTTAGTTAAAAAGAAAATGCTAAATATATTCTTAAACTCATAACGTTTTAACGACAATTCTTTACAACTACTCCATCTTTTTTTCAAAAAAGTGAAAGTCAAATATATTGCCATCGCGCTGCTTAAATTTCGATAAAAGAAAACATTACTTAATGGTTCATCTACTTTAAGTGATTGAGATACAAAATGGCTTAATTAGCAACGATTCTTTCCTTTCTCCTTTGGAAAGAAAATAAATAATTAAATTCTTCCTACATATCTGCCTAGGGAAAGTTATTGCTTTATCACATTCGGTGTCAACTAATACAAATAAATGGGAGGAAAACATTGTTTTTTTTCTGAAAGGGAGAAAAAAACAAGCTCACCAAAGATGCCAAAAACGAAGTATTGGAAAAATTAATTATCGTTTGCAAGAAAAAAATTTTTTTTTTGCATGTTTTTGTCTTTTTTATGAAAAAGAAAACGATGCAGTAATGTTTTTATTCTTTTCTTTTGTTCTTTTTTTTTTAATCTTAGATTTTTATTCATATTGTCATAAATAAAATTAGACGCTTACGCCTGTCAGAACAGTTATAGATTTATTTACGAAGCAATATTTTGCTTGAAAATGTTCTTTTTTTTCACTAATTGCTAAATTATCCTGTTGCATTGATAGATTTCTCCTCAGTTCATCCTAGAACAACGTTTGTTTTATTAAATTTTAAAGAATAACACAGTCATTTTATTAAAAGAAATAAATTAAAATAATAATAATAATATTTTTCCTTTGAAATAAAATACTGATAACTTAAATTTACTTTTATAGTTAATTTCTTAACTCAGAATGCTTAAGTCAGAGTTAAGAATTAGGAAGCATAGCGTGAAATCAGGCAGAACAGTTAAGGATTCATTTATGATGCAAGGTTTCGTTTCAGAATATTTTTGCCCTAGTTGTTAAATTCATCTGTATCTCACTAAAGAAATTTCTCGGTTCTTAGAAAAGCAACATGCATTTTATTATAATTAGAACAAAAACAGCCAAAAAGTGTTTTTTTAAACAATTTCGTAAAAGACAAAAAACTATTGATACCCTAAATTTACATTTGAAGCAAATTTAAAAGAACTATGGCCATAGCTATAGAACACTTACAGATTTATTTATGAGGCAATATTTCATTTTGGAATTTTCTTCTCTCTAACTCTTGCTGTTTTGTATAAATTCATTCTCAGTTTTTCTTTTGATAACAACAGATATTTTATTATATTTTAAGAAATAACAGTTTTTTTATTAAATAATAAATTTTACCTCGAATAATAATTTTCTTTAAATTTATTTCTGACATCAATGCTGCGAAAAAGAGAAAAAGATGAAGGGTACTTGGACTCATTCACTTTCGCTAAGAACTTGATTAAAGCAGGCAAAGGATTAAAACCAGTAAAGCAATTTTGCTTAAATTTGAGTTTTTTTTATTGCACTTTATTAAAGTGAAACAATTTAATTGTGATGTATCTTCAAATCCACTATAAATATAATTAACTTTTTATTTTACTGTTCATTACCGCCACATCTATAGTCTAAAATACAATGCAAAGTTGTAAATTTTAATTTTAACCTTTAGGCAATTAATTTTAATTATTAATAATAATTTCAATTATTAATAATGGTGATGATTTTAAATTTATGTTGTTTAATTTTAAATTTTAGGATTAGTCTCTCAAAAGGATTCATCAGTATCATCACTATTACGACAGTTCTGGGTGGGCCTTGGCTTTCTCTAGAAGATTTTTACATGCGATTCTCCTTGTCATCAGGCCCTGCTAGTTCACGATTGTCTTAAAATTCACATTAATAGAATTCAACCATTGAAGTTTCGAACGTCCTCTAACTCTGCTACCAATTAATTTATGTTCGAAAATCTTAAAGTCAGGTTAATTATTAGTCAAAAAGATAAATTTCTTTAAAAAAAGGGGCCAAAAGTCATCAATTTATATAGTACAGATGTAAAAATATGTAGCTCTAGATTAATCAGAGGCCCAAAAACTTTTTTTATCCTTTCTTAAATTTTGCAATCCGAGGATAGTTTTTAATTTTTCAGTAAAAAAAAGAAGTGAAAAAAAACCTTGACCCTTTAGTTTATTAAATGTATGCTTTAAAAATTTTTATTACTATTTTTCAAATAAAAATTGCGAAAAATAGTTTGTTTTTTTTTTAAAAATGTTAATAATAATGTGAATGCGGTAATTTTTTTTTTAAATTCATCTTAGTATTTCAGAATACTTTATTTAACATCAAATCACCCCGATTTTTTTTAAAAATTTGTCACTTAAATTATTTCATGTGTATAAATTTTAAACATTTTTGTCAGTGTTGGTTTAGACAATGATTTTTACAATGACATTTCACCCCCAACATTTTTTTTTATAATTTTAAACATTATGTTAGTTTTAAGAGATTATGTTTTTACACATAAATAGAAATGTTATACAAAGTACAATCCGTTTTGATTTAAATAAAAATTTATTTCAAAGCGCCCCATGTAATGAGTGTAGTTCTAAAATTAGATAACTCTAAAACACTAGTTTCGAAAACATTGAGTTATCTAGCTTTAGTACTATATATTGAAGCGATGTTTTTTTACTGTTAAATTAAACTAAATTTCATCAAAATTAAACTAACCTTAAAAACCTGAGACCAGAGACACCTTAAAGAGTAGAGTTTGGTTTAAAATTTTATTCAAAGTTTGTTCAAGCACATTTTATTTTGATTTAAAGTTGATATTTTCTAGCCTTAATTTATTCTAACTGCTATAACTTTTTCGATTTTTTTTGACTTTCGATAGGATACTTTATTTTTTAACAAAATTTTTTTTACAAAATTTGAAAAAAAAAAAAACCTTAAGTATTTTAAATTAACTTACTGGTTTCAATAATTTATCAGATTACTAAAAGATGGCAGCATAAGTATTAAAAGTTTTACTTGTAATTGTGCTTCAAACTTTTACAAGGAATAAAATCACTAACGATACTCCCTTTTAAAACTTCGCGGAAAAGATAATCTGCCCCGTGGCAATGATTTTTCTGGATTAGATAGATGAGGGACGGGGATTTTTTCTTCATTCCAGGTACAAATTTTTTCCCTTTTTTTATACATAGTTATGCAAACATTCGAATCATCGTCGAAATGAGCAAAACCGTTCAAGCAAGAATATTTGCAATTAAACTTCGAGATTTGCTCAATCAAAGTTCGAGTTTTTCTGGTAACAACTTTCCCGCCATTAAACTAATCAAGAATTTCGTTTTACGTCTTTTATCCCGGTCTCCCCTCTATACCTTAATTTTTTTTAACTTACCGCACTCGTCTTACGTCTCTAATGATAGATTTCAACTTTTTCATTACTCAGACGATAAAAATTTACTTGGTCGAGATCGAAGTGAAAGTTCATAATTTAGCCTAAAGCCTCGACATCTAGACTGATTCGAAACTAGAAAATTTATCGTTTGCAGTTTGAATTATTCCTTTATCAATGTATATGGAATTTTTTCTTCATTCGTAATGTTATACATATGTCACGATCTTTTTAAATAACCCTTCTCTGTCGTATAACCTATCTAAAATGATAATGGATTTTTGATAGAACATGAGTTGTTGTATTTGCTTATTTAATCACAGGATGGGAGAAACCCTTGATGGAAAATATATTTCACTAATGGAATGGCAACTTGGAGATTCAATTTAGATAAATTTTTGTTCCTGATTGTTGATTTCAGAATATTAAAATACGTTGGCACTTTTAAGGAAACCTGTTGAACTTACTTTTTCCCCGAAATAGGTTTTTCCAATTCAACTTAAAGGGTTTTTTTTTTTTTTTGCGAAATTTGGATGTGAGAAAACTTTTTAGAACCTTCGGGCAAGGTGAAAAGAACATATTTCAGTTAACAAGTTTTAACAGACGTTAAATTTAAATGTTAAAACTTTTACTTTTATTTTTATACTTTCTTATGTAGCTAAGAAATGTGTTCAAATAAACATTTAAATTAATTACTGAAGCAACGCATTTTTTATCGAAACGTAATTTTTTCCCGAATAGTTTAAGAACTCATTGATTCGATGGAACATACAGAAAATAAGATGCATCTTTTTTCATTATTTACTAAATAACAATGCAATCACAAACAGTTTTGATTGAAATGACGCAGTTCTTTTAAATGAGCGTAAACGGATCATAAAGACGCTCTACCATAACATCACAGCAACACATTTAATGAAGTTTCTTCTTTTTCTAGTCACAATAGAGCCCTCTAGCAACTCTAAAAGAAAACATCTGTTTGATGCTGATAATTTTATGAGTAGCACAGTAAAATTTAAAATTTAGTGTCTCTGTCATATTGTTATTTACACCTGATTATTTTTTTTTAACTATCCATATGAAAAAATCGGTATTGCTCTGGATTTTTAATGACAGTCCACTTTTCGACTTGATCAACTTCATCGACTAGATCATATTTAGTTGATGGTCAGATCTTTAACACCATCATCACAAATGAAAAGTTTTAAGAGTTATAAAGAATCAGGCTAACATAAGCATCAATAAAAGAAGCAGCCCATCAAGATCATATAAAAAAAAAAGGAAAAAAGCAGACGGTAATTTCGGAACTTCTTGGAGTTGATTGTTTTCCAGACGGAGTTATCGCATTTTATTTTCTCATGCGTGCATTTTTATTACCATTTGCACAGTATTAATTTAAGGTAGTTTTATGTTCCCTTTATGATTAATTTATTCATAATTACTGTATTGCCGAGAGACATTAATACAGATATGAATATTCAAGAAGGAAAAGAATTTTGTGTTGTCTTAAGATACGTACATAGGTTGAAATTGAAAACAAATCCAGCCCATTGGACGACAAGAAGACAAATACAATTGATAACAGTTTTAGAAACCTCTGACTTGAATTATGACGTTTATCACAGTCTATCCTGGAAAAAAAATTAACCAATGGGTAACCAGTAATCGTAATTATAAGATCGCAATTTTTTTCTTTTAATTTTTTTGAAGTGAGAGAAAAATCAATATTTCTAATTTATCAAAAAGCATTTATTTAGTAATAAATAAATACTATATTTATTCTTCGATTAGTTTTGGAGGATTAATGGCGCATGTAAAACATACAAATTTTAAAAAAAAATATTCAAATGCTAAAAATTTATTTAAATGGCCCTGATTTATTATGAACTATCATAGTTATAATTTTTACGTATTTCAGTTGTGAGAAATCCGAGTGATTTATATTATATACTAGCTGAATACCCGTTCTTCGCGCTGGATAAATAAGTTCTGAGAAACACTACGAAATAATGCTCTAAATTGAAAGGCATATACCGAAACAATTAAAGAGTTGGAAGGAAGAACCAGGTAAGTGACATTTGTAGGGGAATTAATGAATCAGAGAAAGTAAACTTTTTTTTCGTTCTAAAAATGTCATTTACCTAGCTCTTTCACTAAGTTTTTCAATTAATGTAGCTAAAATAACTAAAAATTTCTTTATTTAATATTATTTGTTGCCTTCATCTGTGGCTTTACGTTATTAAAGTAAGCAAAACTCGTTTTTTGTAGTTCATCCCAATAGAATAAAGATAAAATGTATTTAGCATGACTTGGCATGATGCTATTGCTCGCGGTCAACTCATGACAGTCAAAATTTACCACTATCAAGTAATTTTCTCCGGTACATATCCCTTTCGAGGGGACGTTAAACACTTATTTCCAAAGTATCCGTATTAAAACGGTATTCGTGAGCTTAGTATTGATGCAGTCTTAATAATCACCAATTATACATTAATATAATATTTTAAACCTATATTAGTATATTTGGTACTTATTACATAATCCTTCAACAAATAAGTTTTGAGTAAAATATATTTGTCAGTGGCAGCCAACAAAAGCCAGATTTTTTTAATAGAATTCTTTTTAGAAATTGATAAGGATTTTGGAGCAGAACCATTTCTTTACCTAACTTTTACGTTACTGTTAAAATATGTATAAGTAGTAGTAGAAAAAAGTTCTTTTAATTCGAATTTATTAAAATATTAATACACTATCTTTGCTACCATTGGAAAGAATATTTTATGAAACTACTGAAAACCTGTTGTAGAATTCTAAGCAAAACTGCATCATAAAATCTGTAGTACATACTACCGTTAGTAGTACATATTAATTAAGTGTCATCTAGGAATGGCGATTTTCTACCGTTTTCCTGAGCGAATTTCCTCGTAACCTCTTCTCCATTAATTTTTCAACACATAGCACATTTTATTTCAATTAATAAATATTATCAGTATTAATTAAGCATTAGTGTTAATAATAATATGGCGATTTTTTACCGTTTTTAACGAATAAGTATCTTTTCGCCATTATTTTTGCTTTTAAATACGGAATATTTTTTTTATTACAATTAATATGTATTACTAACACAAATTAAGCATCATTATCGTCAATATTAGAATGACGATTTTTTACGGTTCTTCTAGACGAATGAATACGTTTACTATATTGCTTTTGCTGTCTAGTACATAGCTTATTTCTTTTATTTTTTCCATGCATCTATTACTGAAATTAATCATTGGCGTCGATAATAATTTGAGGATTTTTTGCGTTTCAATATTAGTATGACGATTTTTTACGGTTCTTCTAGACGAATGAATACCTTTACTATATTGCTTTTGCTGTCTAGTACATAGCTTATTTCTTTTATTTTTTCCATGCATCTATTACTGAAATTAATCATTGGTGTCGATAATAATTTGACAATTTTTTACGTTTTTCTTAAACGAATTAGTACCACTTTCTCATCAATTGGGTACTTGCACTACAAGAAGAAGATTACAGATACCCTCGCATGTACCGATGACGTCAGCTCCAGCTGGTCGTTTCTAAGCACATCGCCGTATTAAAGCTAAGCTTTCTCCACATATATTGGTATTTTAATTAACGTGAAGTTATCTAAATACAACGCCCTATTGCACATAAATTTTATTGAAATATAATTTTTTTCCGCTTTCGTCTTCTACTTAACTTAGATTTAATATTTTTTATGCATTTCATTGCAAAAATAAATTTTTTTTTACGTACGTGACAACTTCGATACATAATTAGTTTGTTTATGCTCTATACGGTTTCACGTCTGGCTTTGTGTTAAGTAAGATATAAATAGTGAAATAATTGAAATATTTATGAAAGAATCTTTGCAAAAGAATATAAAATGTGTCACATAAGAGAATCGATACTTGATGGGCTTGACTTCTTTGAAATAGAATAGAAAGAACTGTTGCTAAAACAAATGCCACGCCTCAACAACCAATCAAGAGCGAAATACGCAACTTTCTCACTTGCTGGAAACCCATTTTGTTTTTGAATACATAAATATTTTTTCTATACAATTACCTTTGGTTTTAAAAAATTAAATTCTTAGAAAAACGTTTTAAAAGAATTAACACACAGAAAAACGCGTGGTATTCGAATGCTAAACGAATTTTTTTTGCAAAATTCTTAAGCATTATCTCTAATGATTTCACAAATGCAAAACGTACCAAGACAAAGATAATCATGTTAAACACGATTTATCAATGAATTCTTATTATTGAGAGAGAAAATATGACAACGACCTATTCCTTTCTCAAATAAATTCCCACTTTTTCTTTCATCAAAAAACCTTTTGAATATCCTTAAAAACAAAACCGGAAGTACTTTGCATAAACCGGAAGTAAGTATTGAAGAACCCCCACGCATCATTAATAAAAAGAAAAACTCCGCTTAAGATTAACGATTCCCTTTACCAAGTCAGATTAAGAATTGTTAAAGAGGGGGCTAACTTATTTTCTTCTACAATATTCTAGAATTTTTTTCCCCCCAACTTCCTCATAACTAGAATCTTTTCATAAGCGGTGTTATGTTGTCTAAATGTAAAAAAAGAGAGAAATTCCACCATTTGTTTCTATGAGAGTCTATAGGGGAGGATTATGGGAGCAGTATTATGTTAATACTTTTGGGGGATCATAAGTAAAAGGAAGTATGGGGAAAAAATTAAGCTTAGCTAAAAAACGGGAAAAGTAAAACAGTAAGCAGACGTGAATTAGTTTTGCAACTAGCTGCTTTTTCGATTGCATAACATTTTTGTGGCTTATTTTAATGCTATATTTTTATTGTGACACAAATAATATTAAAAGCTATGCTAACCTTTACTTGAAGTCTCCATATTATAAAAATAAATTGTTGTTAAGACCTTAAAAATGGTAATTTAAAAACGGTCAAACGGTTCAAAATGGTAAAACGGTTCAAAACTTTCAAACAGTTCAAAATGGTAAATGGTAATTAATGGTTAAGATCTTCAAAAGGTAATTTTTAAGATTGTAAAAAAGTGTCTTACGACAGCGGTTCCTAATTTTTTTCGACTATGGAACCCTAAATGATAAACCTTTAGTCAACGGAACCCCTGATTTTATAAATTAAATTCATCAGCTGTTGTGAAAATGCAAACCTAAGAAAGACTACTAATTATTAAAAGCTAATGACTGCTAAAGAAAATAGTAAATTATAAAAGACAATTGTGAATTTAATAATCAATGAAAGACTAGTTTATTTTAAAAATATTTAATAAGAGGAATGAATTTTTTTCGTCATTTTATCATTAATTATCTTAAATTAGGTTTTATGTCCGACAGTTGAGTTCGTAGTCTAGGAACAGAATCTAGTTTAGATATAAATTATAAATACTTATAATGCTACGGAAAACTGTAAATTGTAAAAGACAATTGTAAATTTATTAATCAATGAAATACTAGTTTATTTTTGGATTATTTCCTGGAACTGAATCTAGTTTAGATATGAATTATAAATACTTATGCAATTTTTTATAAATGCATTTTCTTTCAATAATTTATTCAATACATTACTAGAAAAATTATAAACATTTTTTTAACTAGAGTATTCGCCATTTCTTATCCACTGGCATTTTACTTACATAATTTTGTAAAGACGCCCGAAATATAAAGCAAACTAGCTGAATACCCGTTCTTCTCAAGGGGACAAAAATGAAAAAGTAAAGAATAAATTAATCAGTACTGAGAAACACTGCGAAATCATATTCAAAACTGAAAGGCATTTACCGACACAATTAAAGAGCTTGATGGAAGAAACAGGTAAATTAAATTTTTAGGGGAACAAATGCATATGAGAAAATAACAAAAAGGAGTGCATCACTATGGGCATGCTTAATGTAATAGAACTATTTTTGTTTTCACTTATATTTTAACATAACTAACCACATCAGTTTTTAGTATAATTGCAAGATTTTTATTTTAAATTAGGCGGTGGTAAATAAAATAATGCATATAATTATTAGTCCCTCTGTATAAAAGTTTCCTCTGAACTATTTTATTACCAAATTGGTAATAAACTAGTTCGGAGGAAAAAATTTTTCGTTCTGAAAATGTCACTTTCCTTGTTCTTCCACTAAGTTTTTCTATTAATATAGCTAAAAAAATTAAAAAAAAATTTTTATTTAATATTACTTGTTTCCCTTTTTGGTGACTTTACGTCTTTTGTAGCTTATCCCATTAGGATAACGATAAAATGTATTTAACCTCACTTCGTAAAACACTTATTTCCAAAGAATCAATATCAAAACAACTTAGTATTGGTGTGGTCTTAACAATCACCAAAAATATCAATATGATATTTTAAACCTTAATTAGTATATTTAGTACTCATTACATAATCCTTCAACATTTAAGTTTTCTGAAGAATACATTTGTCAGTAACAGCAGTAGTATATGGGGGGGGCTAGAGGACACTTTTGCCCTTCCCTATATACTACTATTGATTTCCTATTTTTTATATTAAAAAAATTTAAAATAGACCTATATTTTACATTTTTTATGAAATATTAAAGAAAATCAGCATATTTAAAAATTCTTATTTTTATATTAATAATTTTTATTTTATTAAAACCTTATTGAAAATATCGTTTTTTATTTTACATGTAATTCATAATCGTAATATTTATTTTTACCTTTAAAATCAAAAATATATTTTCCACTATTAATTTTTCTTATAGCTTTATCAGATAATTCACCATGACATTTCGAGAGATAAAAATCTTTCTCATCATTGTCTACTTCTAATCTAGCTATAATAGAGTCACCGTATTTTGTATTTATTTTTCTCAGCGATATTAAATTATATTTACCTATCTCGAGTTCATTTAATTTGTATGTTTCAGGAAATCGTTTGAGGTCATTAAATTCTTCCATTTATTTAAGAACATTTTTTGTAATATAATTTTATTATCTATATCTAAAAAATAATGGGGTCATAAAGTTATGCCATAAAGTTTTAACTGACGTTTTCTAGAACAAGGATAAGGAACTTGATCAAAAAAGTCTACTAGGTCTAATAATTTTTACTATTAATTAAAACATCACGATAAGAATAATTTTTACTATTTAATTAAAACATCATTAATTAATTTAGAAAAAAATGGCAAAATGGCCTACCGGATTGATGTACTGAGACTCCGATTCCTACAGCTGTTTACGAATTCAGGAACCAGAGTCCCAGTACACCAACCCAGCCTACGTGGCCGACATTACATATACATTATTAATACATTATTAATACATAAACAATATTAACACATAAACAATACAAACAACATTAATACAAACAACATAATACAACAACATAATAAACAATACAAACAACATTAATACATAAAAACATCCAGGACATGGAGCCACAAGTCTCCGCCCACCTCGATGACGCTCTGTGGGATGTTTTATAATATGGCTTTATAATGATCCCCCTATTGACGCTTAACGCAAATAACACTCCTGCTACTCACGAAAGCTTCTGGGGATCGAACCAACTATCTACGTGATGCTAAGCTTAGACTTAACCACAGAGCTACGGGGCCCCAGACTGAAGAAGAGCTTTTATTATTTTAACAAGAGAAAATGTAAAACTTTTTGATTTCCTTTGAAACAGTGGTGTCATCTAGTAGTATAAAAGAAAGACTGACATTAAATTAATCTTATTATCTACATCTATTTATAATCTCTAATTTCATATGATATTTTTTTAATTATTAATATAAAATTTTACCAGTAAATATCTTATGTAAATAAATGGAATCAGTTTATACAGAAATATTTGAACAAATTAAGAATAAAAAAATAAGTTACGATTCAGAAGAAGATGAATTTTTTTATGATACGAAATATTTTGATATTTTTTTAAAACAGAGATACAATTCTAGAATTAGTTTTTTTAAAAGGTTAAAACGGAAATTGAACTTGGTTTTTACAGTTGAAACAGATGAAATGTTTTTAAAATTTTTAGATTATATGTATTTTAAAAAGAGTTTAAATTATAAATATTTTATGAAAAAGATATGTGATTATTATAATATTTCTAACAATATTAAGTTAGGTAGTCCTAAAAAACAAATCATTTATGATGAAATTTGGAATTCGTTTCTTAAAGAGACAGAAAAGTATTTATAAAAACTCCATTTAATAAATGGAAGATAAATTTTGTTGCGATTGTAAGACTTTGAAATCAGTTGACGAATTTTACAAATATAAAAAATATTTATTTAAAAGATGTATAGATTGTGATCTTAAAAGAAAATATATATATTATGAATGCGATTGTGGTAAAAATTATACTTATTCGCATAAACAAAGACATTTTAGAAGTAATTTTCATATAAAACGTATGAACTCCTTTTTATAAAAGTATTTATAAATTTTCTTCCTTATAAATGAGTAACATGACAAAGGAGTTCAAACACTTGAGTAATGTACTCTCAACTTTCAGTATTAAAAAACTAAGAGAATTGATAACTAAATTTAAAATTCCTGTCCTGACTGATAAGAAATTGAAATCAAATATTATTGAATCAGTAGTTTCTTATATCAAAAGTACAGGAAATTATAAATCTATTTTATCAGATTATTTAGGATTGGATGTTTCTTATTATATGGAAAACAAAACTAAACTATTTAATAAATATCCTAAGTATAGAAATGAATTAAAAAAAGTTTTTGATTCTTATAATTTAAAATATAAAGATGGTAAATTTATACCAAAAGTAGAAAAAAATATAATAACTGAAACTAATTTAAATGCTTTGTATAGGCCTCAAAAAATAAAAGATAAGGTAAAAGTAGAGGTAAATCTTAAAAATTTCTTTAAACCAGATTATAAAATTATTGAATTCAGAGGTCAATATATTGAAAAATATAAAGTTTATAGAAAACAATATAGAGTGGTAGGATCTAAAATTTTACCTGAACAATATTATAATATTTTAAGAAATATATTTAAAAGGGCTATTGGAAATATTACAGGAAAAGTAGATGTAATTATACATAATCCTAAATTAAATGTACCTTTTCATGATAAAATGATGTCAACTAAAACTGCTTTTAATGAATACATTGATAAATTATCTAACCAAATTGAATATAAAGAACTCGATATAACAGAGTGTATATTTGATTTTAATGTCATCGAATTACCTCAAGGTGGTAGACACAAGGCTTTAAAAATGTATTATGAAACAGATCCAGCAAAAAAGAAAAGTATTTGTCAAATAAAAAATGATGATAATATATGTTTGGCTAGATCAATTGTAACAGCTTTAGCTATCCAAAATCCTGAACTGTTAAGTGATAAATTATGTACTGAAAAATTATCAAGTAATGAAATAATTTATATTAAAAAAGGTCGTGTTTTACAAAAAACATTAGCTATAAAATTACATGATGTATGTAAAATTCCTTTAGAAGTGTGTAGTTTAGAAGAAGTTAAAATATTTGAAAAATGTTTAGACATTCAGATCAATATAGTTTGTAGAGAAAATGGTAATGAAATTATATATAATGGTGATTATAAATCAACATGTATTTTTATATATAAGAATAGAAATCATTTCGATGTCATTACATCAATGACAGGATTTTTAGGTAAGAATAATTATTGTAATTATTGTAAAGTGGGTTATAAACGTTCAAATCAACATAAATGCCCTTTAAAATGTGATAGGTGTTTTGTTGAAGAATCTAATTGTGAAGGAGAGGAAATATTTTGTAAAACATGTAATCGGAAATTCTTAGGAGAAAATTGTTTTGATAATCATAACAAGAAAAATTCAGAAGGTTTTACTGTTTGCAAATTACTATGGAAATGTCTAAAATGTAAAAGAAATATTAATAGAAATGAAAGGAAAACAGAAGAACATATATGTGGTGAATATCGTTGTAATAATTGTTGGAAATGGGTTATGAAAGGTCATGAGTGTTTCATGAAATATGAAATAAGTAAAGGAGGTGTATGTAAAGATAATTGTGTAAAAAATATATGTAATAAAATAGATTGGTGTAAGAAATGTAAAACAGGAAAATACTTATTTTTTGATGTTGAAACCAAGCAAGATACAGGAATTCATGAAGTGAATCTAGTTATATGTCATGATTTTGATGGAAATGAAACAGAATTTAAAAATGAAAACGATTTTTGTGAATGGTTATTTTGCGAGGAACACGAAGGATATACAGTTATAGCTCATTATGGAAAAGGATTTGATTTTCAATTTTTAGCTAAATATTGTTTCAAAAAGCATATTAAAGTATTTACAATTTACCAAGGAAATAAACTAACATATATGAATGCTTATGATTACTATATAAGATTTATTGATTCTATTAATTTTACAATGTGTGCACTCAAGAAATTTCCTAAAACATTTGGTTTAAATGAACTGGCCAAGGGTTATTTTCCTCATTTATTCAACAAACAAAAGAATCAAAATTATATTGGTAAATATCCAGATAAATATTACTATGGATATAATTATATGGTTGATGAAGACAGGAAAAAATTTGATAAATGGTATGATTCCATTAAACATGAAACTTTTGATTTCCAAAAGGAATTTATAAAATACTGTAGATCTGATGTAGATATTTTAAGAAAAGGTTGTTTAGAATTAAGAAGATTATTCTTAGTAACTGTGAATATAGATCCGTTTAAATATGTAACTTTAGCTGGTCTATGTATGGCCATTTACAGAGATAAATTCTTGAAAGAAAACACAATAGCTATTGATGAAATTGTCATTCAAAAAGATCAGTACAGTAAAAAATCAATAGCTTGGTTAGATTACATATCAAAAAAGGAAAATATTAATATACGCCATGCTTTGAATGGAGGAGAGAAAAAATTACAATTAGGTGAAAAATGTTATAAGGTAGATGGATTTTATAAAAATACAGTATTTCAATTTAATGGATGTTTCTGGCATGGATGTACCAAATGTTTCACTAGAACAAAAGTAAACACAGTTAATCAATTGCTCATGGAAGATTTATATAAACAAACTAAGAAGATCAATAAAAATATAATTGAAGCAGGTTATGAATTGGTAAATATCTGGGAGTGTGATTTTGATAATAATAAGGATATGAAAAATTACATGAAAAAAGAATGGAAGAGAGATTTTATAGAACCTTTGAATCCTAGAGATGCTTTTTATGGTGGAAGATGTGAACCTACCAAATTAAAATATGAAATGAAAAGTAATGAAAAAGGTAGATATATTGACGTATGTTCTTTATATCCTACTGTAAATTATTTTGATAACTATCCAGAAGGTCATCCAATCAAAATATTTAATCCTAAAAAATACGATGAAAATTGGTATGGATTAATAAAATGTAAAGTACTTCCACCTAGAAAATTATATCATCCAGTATTACCTTATAAAGAAGAAAAATTAATATTTTCATTATGTAGAACTTGTTCTGAAACAATAAAATGTAATCATTTCAAAACCACTTTAGAAAAGAAAAAATGTAAGCAGTGTTATGAGATAAGAAATTCTGAGTGTAAACACACTGATAACGAAAGATGTCTAATAGGAACGTGGACTACCGATGAGATCAGATTAGCTGTTAAAAAAGGATATAAAATATTGAATATATATGAGGTTTGGCATTTTGAAAATAAAACAAATGAATTGTTTAAAGAATATGTTAAAACGTTTTTAAAGATTAAACTAGAAACATGCGATAAATGGAAAAACAATTTCAAAAATGAAGAAGAATACAGACAAATAGTTAAAGAAAAATTAGATATAGAATTAGATAAAATTGAAGAAAATCCAGGTTTGAGATTCATAGCTAAAATATGTTTAAATTCTTTATGGGGTAAGTTTGGTCAAAGAAATAACATGAAACAAACTGAATATGTGATGGAAATTAAAGATTTTTATAGAATTATTCTAAATGATACTATTAAAGATTTGAATATGAATTTTTTGAATGACGATTGTGTGGAAATGAGTTATAAAATGAAAGATATATTTGAAAAAAATAACTTCAATACTAATATATATATAGCTGCTTTTACAACTAGTTCTGCCAGAATTAGATTATATGAAATGTTAGATAAATTAGGAGATAAAGTACTTTATTATGATACAGATAGTGTAGTATATATAGACGACGGAACCAATAAAATTGAAACGGGATGCATGTTAGGAGAATGGACTGATGAATTGGGAAATGATAAATATATTACATCTTGGATAGCTGGAGCCTCTAAAGATTATGGGTATAAATTAAATGATAAATCTGTATATGGAAAAGTAAAAGGATTTAAAATGTCTTATCAGAGTGAAACCATATTAGACTTTGATAATAGGGCTAAAATAATAACAGGTGAAACAGATTATTTGGATGTAGAAATCAATCAGTTTAAAATCGAAAAAGATAGAAATATTTCAAGTATTAAAACAAATAAACGTTATACCTTTGGATACGATAAACGTAGACTTTTAGATAATTATGATACTGTACCTTTTGGCTTTTAAAAATGATTCCTAAATTAGTATAATATTTTTTTCATCTATCCAACTATTAAATTCTTCAGGGTAACCTAGCCATTTTACGAATAACTTATTATCTTTTCTTTTTATTACTTTTTCAATCTTATATGTTTCATTTTTCTTATTATATTTTACTAATTCTTTTTCATAATAAGTTCCTTTAATTTCTTCACCATTTAAATCTTTCACTCTATAAGTTATAGGATCTGTTTTCAATATTTCAGATATTATAAAAATTTCTTCTGTAAATGTAGGATGATAACCTCTGGTAAATGTTTCTTTATATTTTGAAATTCTAACTTTATCGCCTATTTTAAACTTTGGTTTCTTTATTTCTTTTTTAGAAAATAAATTATTGTATACGATACTTTCATTTTCTGTCCGACTGGCTTGTGAGGGTGTCATTTTAATAGATCGATGATAAGAATTATTATAATTATAAACTAATTTATCTAGTACTTCTAAGTATTTATTTGTATTATTTGTAGCCATATATTTTCTTATTTTTCCATTAATTGTTCGATTAAATCTTTCAACAATAGAACATTTTATTTCAACATTTTCAGTAGTAAACCATTGAATATTATTATCTTTGAATAATTTTTGAGTATCTTTATTAATAAATTCCGTACCTTTATCCGTTTGTAGTTTCTCTGGAATTCGTTCTTTAAATATTAACTTGAAAGCATTTGATACTTCTTCGCCTGTTTTTCTTTTTATTGGAATAGCCCAAGCATATTTACTAAACATATCAATAACTGTTAAAATATAATTAACTCCACTATTATATTTACTAAATGGTTTTATAAATAATAAATCCGCTTGCCATTGATCATCAATATGTGAAACGTAACATCTCCTTCTTCTAAATTTACGAATAATTGGTTTATGTCTAGTATAAACATCTTGTTCATGTAAAAATTCTGTAATTTGTTTTTGAGATAAACCTGTTTTTCTCTTTAATTCATTGATACCACAATAACCTTTTTCGGGATCATAATAAACTGTTTTTATGACCCCGTTTTCTTTAAAAAAGTACTTTTTTTAGATCCACAAACTTCACATATACCTTTCCTCGTCAATCTTCCATTTTTAGAAGTTTCTTCATAAACATCTTTAGTATTAGTAAAATTTTTACATTTTAAACAATAAATCATACCCATACCGAATGTTCTTTTGGCTTTGATAATAGGTTTAACAATTCCTCTTTCTATTCTTTCCCTGATTGTAGGATTTGGAATTGTATTTAACTCTTCTATCATATTTTTATCACATACATCATTTCTAGTTTTAGTATCTTTATTTTTAAGGTAACAAACATCATGTTTATATGCTATTTCATCTACTCTGTTAATGGGCTTACTCCATTCTTTATATGTTAAATCATCGTTTAATCTTTTCTTTCCATGTAATAATTGTGTTCCAGGTCCTGTAAATTGATGTCCTGGTAAATGCATTTCAAAGGGTAAATTATTAATTGCTGAATTGATAAAGCCAGATCCTTTTTGACCACATTCTTTACAACAAAATTTGAACTTTCCGTCTTTACTTAATTTTCCAACTTTGAATATATTACTTTTACACGTCATTTATAGGCAATAAAAAATTATATGTATTTGTAGCCATTCAATTGAGTTATAACTTTTTCTGTGAATAAAAATTCTTTTCTCCAAATATTCTTCCATTACACAAATTCTTTATTTCGGTACCTCATATTAGGATTGACTAAATCTAAAACTAAAAAATCATATGGTTTTTTGATACAGTTCTTATACATTTTATTAAATTCTTCTTTTGTTAATTGACCATCTATTTCTCGTATTATTTGTTTAATTTCTTTTTGTTTCATATCGAAAAATATAAAATAATTGCTGTTACTTCTGATGGTTATAGGTATTTTATAATAGTACTGACTTATATAGATAAGGGATGTATTTTTCTTTCTTCCTCGTATAAAAAATTCTTCTATAGATTGTTGATCTTTTTCACATATACAATCATCAAATACAACTAAATTCATATAGGAAGGATCCAAGTCATCTACGGTAATAAAATCCTCTAGTTTGGAAGAAAACAAAACTTGATCTTTTTTAAATTTTTTATATTCTTTCAAAACTTCTTTTTTATTCTTTAAACCTTTACATTTTTTAATATCTTCTAATTCTACATCTGTAAATTGAATGTATTTTTCTTGTAATTTTTTATACTTAGATTCAAATATGTCTTTTGTACACATGTAAAGTCTATCAAAATGTAAATAGTCATAAATTAAATTGATTAATAAGTTTGATTTTCCACTGTTGGAAGAACCATTTATGATTAATCTAAAGGGATGTATAGGCAATAGAGGATGTTGATTTGGATCTTTAAATTCATCTGGTTCATTATAGTCTTTAATTACAATTTTAGAATACATTTATTAATTAAAAAATAATCTACTACGAGTAAAAAATAATCTACTACGAGTAAAAACTATTATTAAAATAAAAATATTTTTTTTAAATAATTTATTCTTTTAATGGTTCATATAGCGGTACTCGTGTATTATGACAAATTTCAGCAAGAAGTATACAAACTATCTTTTCTTTGTTTGAATTATAAAATTCTTCTGGTAATATATTACTTTTATTTTTTATTAAAAGACAGAAATCTATTTTAGAAACAAATTCTATTACAAAGTCTTTATCAATATCTTGATATTGTATAATATAATCCCAATTTACATAATCTTGAAATTTTCTTATAAGGTTCATTGATAATTTTTGATATCTAGATACAACATTCATATTTAAACGGTCAGAATAATTTTCTATAAATCTTAAATCCAATTTTTGGAATCTTGATATTTCATACCAAGTCACTTTATCTAAATGTCTCTCAATAAAACGGATAGATAAGGTTTGGTATCTACATATTTTTTCCCAATCTACATCAGAGGCATGTTTTTCAATAAAAGGTTCATTGAGTTTTTGATATTGAGAAATAATATACCAATCATTTGGCTGTACATATCGTTCGATTAAAACTTCAGATAATTCAGAAAATTGAAACACATATTCCCATCTTAAATAATCTGCTAAACTTATAATTACATCTTCTGAAAGTTTCTTTCTAGAAAAGTCGTTCCAATTAATTTCATTGGCCATTTATTAAGAAGAAAAATTTATCTTTTCAATATGTAAATAAGGCTTTAATTTACAACCTCCTCCTGTTAACACTGATAATGTTAAAACTTCATTTAACTTTCCATACGCAAACATAGTTATTGAATCTTCATTAACATTTATCTCTTTATCAAGAAGTACTTCTTTCACTTTTTCTAAACGTATTTTTGGCTTTTCATTCATTTTGTCACAGGCTAAAAAAATTGTAATTTTCATATACATGTTTTGTGATAATTTCAAGTTTGAATCTAAAAGTTTTGAAGTAGTTTCGTTGAATTCAAAAGTCTTGTAACCCACACCTGTAAACTGAACAAGTCTATCTGTGGTAGCGCAAAAAGTTTTATTATCAACGTAATATTTATTAGCAACGTCAGTATCATTTATGGGCCATTTTACACTCGATATTCTTTCGTTGTGAGCATAATAACTTCTATTAATTTTATCCCACAGTATACAATAATAATCAAGATGTTTTTTGGTAACCACATCGCCTTCTTTTTCAGGTTCTTTTACATTTGATATGATTTTATTTTTAGCATCAAAATTATTTTCATCATGTATTAAACTTTTGTCTTTTAATTCATCGACATATTTTTTAGTTGAAGCATCATTGTCCTCTAGAGGAGTAGCTATATTTCTAATACATTTATTTTTAGAATTAAAATAACCATTATTACGAATCAAACACTTATTTTTTAAATCATCTACATATTTTTTAGTTGAAGAATCATTATCTTCCTGAGGATGTAAAACATTTTTTAAAAGTTTACTTTCCATATCATAATTACCATCATTCGTTAATTTAAATCCTACACCTGGAGGTCCTAAAGGTCCTTCTTTTATTTCATTGTCGTAAAGTGGATAATAAGCAGCCATTTATTAAAATAGAAAAAATCCTTTATGTTTTCAGAGTTTTAATCATTTTTATATCCTGAGTTGACATATTCAAGGAGCATTTGTTTCTTTCTTTCAAAATAAAGTAAAAAACATAATTTTTAGTAGTATTATTTCTCAACCTCCAATTGAATTCAATCATTAAATTACTCAAGTTCGTATAATTTTCATGGTTTACCAAGTTAAAACAAATTATAGGATACTTACTGAAATTTGAATAGTTTATCATACAACCTGTTTCAGAATTTATATTATTCATTCCTGATTCTAAAAGAGCATAATATAATCGATTATAATCATTTTTATTAAAGTCCATCATATAACTTACAGTGGGAACTTTAATGTTATTAATCATTAACCAACATTCTATCATATCCAAGTGATCAAACATCATATTATTTTGATTCATGTTTTCATTTCTATCTTCATATTGAGGAATGACATATAAACTCAAAACTTCATCAGATGTAGCAGGAATAGAATAAGACCCACTGGAATTTTTATAAAATACATTTGATTTGATAATGTTATAATGATCCCAATTTATTTCTATAGGACTATTTGATAATTTTAATTCATTGAATTTTACAGATGCGGAATTTTTAAATCTAACATAAGGTAACCAAAGTGATAAATCTTCAACAAGAACCTTAAAATCTGGATTTTGAATATCTGTATACAACATATTTTTACTATCATTTCTCTGAATTTCTATTTTAACTTGGAAACCTGTCATTACTTTTTTATATTCGTTAAAGAAATCAAATATATACTTTAAAGGAATCCATATTTTTACTGTTTGACTATTTTTAGTAAATTTACATCTTTTTGAAAATCCTTCATTAAAACTTTCATTTAGTTTAAGGTTTTTAAAAAAATCAGTTATTTTGGTAGTATCTATCAGAGTTCCATTATATTTGAAATTGTTTCTATCTACAGAATCAGTTGTATCTACATAAAAGAACATGTTAGTAGCTTCCGATGTTGAATAATCAGGGGTGAAGTGTATCATCCCTAATACTTGATTCATAATGGCTTTATAATTTATAGTGGATTCAACTTCAGTATTTCCTATAATCAACCTGTTTGAATTTATGAGACCTCCTCCATTCACTAGAGTAACATTTTCATTACTTATTACACCTCCATCTCCTTTTACAATTTTTAATTCTTGTTGCAGATATCCCGCAGAATATAAAATATTAGCATTTGTATCATTGATAAAGAAATTATATGTAGCATTTTCATGAATATTATTTCTATTTTCACTTTTTAATTCTCTATATTCAAAACTTTCAACGTCATTATTATAATAATAACTAGTGTCTTTCAAATCGTAAATTTTATCCATTTATTTAGGAATAAAAAATTTCAATCCAGTACCATGTTTTTTATTTTTAGAAAATATTTCATTCAATTTTTCTCTCACAAATTCCTTAGATTTATCTTCTACAATAGGACTTATAAAGTCTGAAAAGAAGCCTCTTCCTTGTATTTTTTTACTCTTTCTGTACAATCTTTGTTTATTCATTTATTTAGCAATAAATTTGTACTGTACTTCTTGTTTATTCAAATCAATTAGTTCACCTCTATGATTTGTAATTCTCATTCTAATTCGATTAATAGAATCAGATTTAACCGGAAAAAATATTAGTTTATCAAATTCTTTAGTATATAAACTTCCAGGAGGATTTGATGATGTAAAAGAATAAATAACTTGAGATTGAAACTGATTTATATAAGCACCATCCACTATATCACAGTGAATATAAATATTATCATTACCATTAGCTATATCAGCAATAAATTTACCTTCTTGCTCTTCCTCTTCATATATTTTGGGTTCGAATCCTAAAATTTTGTACAATTCACTTTTAGATAAATCAATTTTATAATTCTTCTCGAGTTTAATACTAAACCTTTGTCTTTCTTCTATTATTCCAAATAATATAGGTGAATCATTTCCAAAATATTTTACCATATAACGATTCAAACCTCTTATACTATAATGACCATTTGGAATAATAAAATCTTCCCATTTGGCTCCGTCAAAATATGAAAATTTATTGTTTTTCTCCGTAATATTATTCCATGAAATATACATTGAAAAAGACTGAAGAGCTATCTCTGTAAAATGAAAAGGTCTCGAATACTCAATGGTGAAATCTTCAGATTTATCTACGTTTTTCGAATCTAATATAATATACTTCATTTATAAAGAACAATTTTTTCATTTAATTTACTAGGTTCTTGAGTAAATGAATATAAAACTTCAAAAGGAGATTTATTTTTATTTCTTTCAGTTATATATTTCATACAATAGAAACCACATCTTACAGAACTCGGACTTTGTAAAAAACTATCGTTATATCTAATTTCTTTTCCAGAAGTATTTAAATAACTTAGTATGTTTTGAGGAAGAAAATCATTTTTTATTATTCTATTGTTATATTTATATTCTCCAAAAGGATCAAAATATTCAACAAAATTATATTTTGGATCATTATAATAACAAACCCAATGAGTTCCAGGACCTGTAGATACATCTAAATTTATAATTCCGTTTTCAAATTTTCTTATCTTTTTAGGTAACATATCTATAGTAAATATACCTCTAAATCCTTTTTCATTTTTCATATTGTTTTCAATCATTTTGTTGGATATTCCCATGGCTGATAGACTCCCTTTCCACAAGTTTTTTTTTTTTTACCTGATCCAGAAATTTTGTCCAATACTTTTTTAGTACCCCAACCAGCTGCTCCACTAGCTGCTCCTAATGCTAAAGTAGAAAGTAAAGGTACTAAAAATGGTAAAAACCCTCCATTCTTTTTCAGTTGAGTCTTTGATATTTTAATTCTTTTACCTTTATCAATTTGGTTAATTTGTGTAGCTGTTAAATGTAAATCAAAATTGGGTGTTTTACTTTTATCTATTTGTAAACTAAGTTCTTCACCATTTTTATAAGCTGATTTCAATTTAGAAATCTGACTGTCGCTCAAGTATACTTTTTTTACAATATAATTACTCATTTATATACTAAGAAATTTTCCATAGTATTCCTTTACCTGATCGTTTGTCATAGTTCCCTCTCTTAAAAGTAAATCCAACAAATCTACAGTTTTATTATACAATTTTTTACTTTTAGAACCTTTACAAATTTTATCTGTCAGATCAACTAAGATATTCAGTTTATCTTCTAAACCTTTTCCTGTGTAATGTCTACCTTGTTTAATAGCTGATAAAGCTTCTAAATATCTTTTCATCATATTCATTTTATAATCAGCATTATCAATCCTTTTCTGATACTCATCTTTGTTGTTTGTTAAATTTCTATTTTTGGTTTCATTTCCTTTTTCTCTTTTAAATTGATCTCTTTTTGCTTTTGCCCTTTTAATAACTTCTTCAATATCTTCATCAGTTTTATTCCACATTATTGAAGGTAATTCAAATTCTAATTCGTCTAATAATTCTTTATCTAAATTTTTGTCTATATCTATTTTTAAAAACATACTTCCTACATCTTCAGTATAATCTTCCTCTGACTGATTCTCTATCTGAGGTAAAGATCTATAGGTCTCATTCATAGTGAAAGATAAATTATCAACAGCATCTTTTATACCTATCAAGTTTTGTTGTCTAGAAGTTTCTAGTTTTTCCATTTGATGAAGTACAGGTTCGTGAAAATCGGCCAATGATTTTTGTATTCCTATATCTTCTTCTAATTTTATTTCATTATTTTTCCTAATTTCTGATTGTAGTTTAACTAATCTTAGATCATTTTTTAATTGCTCTAACAACTTTTTATTTCTCTCTTTTTCAATACTTTCCATTTATAGGTAGTAAAATGTTCTTAAATAAATGGATAAGATTACAGTCAGGGATTTATTTTTCCCAGTCGTAAGATTGTAAGAGAGATAGCATGTAAAATAAAAAAACGATATTTTCAATAAGGTTTTAATAAAATAAAAATTATTAATATAAAAATAAGAATTTTTAAATATGCTGATTTTCTTTAATATTTCATAAAAAATGTAAAATATAGGTCTATTTTAAATTTTTTTAATATAAAAAATAGGAAATCAATAGTAGTATATAGGGAAGGGCAAAAGTGTCCTCTAGCCCCCCCCATATACTACTAACAGCCAACTAAAGCATATTTAAAAAAAAAAAAAAAAAAAAAAATAGAATTCTTTTTAGAACTTGATAAGGTTTTTGGATCATGGCCATTTCTCTATCTAACCGTTAATTTACTGTTAAGATATTTATAAGTAAAGGAGAAACAAAGTTCTTTCTATTCTAATTCATTAAAATATTAACCTACTGTCTTTGCTACCACTGAAAAAATATTTTCTGAAACTATGAAAACCAGTTGTAGAATTCGTATTAAAACTGTACCAATTACCATAATACCAGTAGTAATACCATCAGTAGTGAATAATAAATAAGCGTCATCTGTAAATGACAATTTTCTACGATTTTCCTAAACGAATTTCCAATTAACATTTTCCCCTTTAACTTACCTTTTCATTACATTACTTATTTTATTTTATTTTAATTAATTCACATTATTAATATTAATAAAGCTTTAGTGTTAATAATAATATCACGTTTTTTTATAGCTACCTCAAATGAATAAATATATTTTCTTCATTATTTTTGCTTTTTAGTACATAAGAATTTTTTTATATCAATTAACACATTACAAACATTAATTAGCCATAATTCTCGTCAATAATATGGCGATTTCGTCTAAGCGAATCAGTACCACTTTTCCATTAATTTTGCCTTTGAATAGACACATATTTTTTTCTATTCAATTACCATTTATTTTAAATAATTATATTTTCTGAAACACATTTTAAAAGAATTGATATGAATAAAAAAGGCGCGTGGTATCAGAAACTATAAAAGTATTAATTTGGTGACGCAGATCACACGTGCTACCACGTAATGTTCTTTATTGAATTTATCTGACATAGCGAATTTATAATAATTAAATAGTTAAATATGCGCAATAAACTATTTTTTTTTACAAATAGAGTTATAAGTTAGAAATTATCAATGATGTTTTCTTTAAAATCTGTGAAATGCTGAATCAGTTAAGGTAAAATTTAAAACAATGACTAACGCATAATCAATCAGAAAATTCCATTCGTTTTTCGCTCATCCAGCTCGAACAGTTCATCGTAGAATGTTCTAATGTTGACAGTGACCTTTCTTGTACTTGGAACTATCTATTCGCCAAATTTCATCGCTTTCGGTTGGATAGTTCAGGAGTCTATATAGGACACACACAACAGACAGACATTCATTTATATACCTATAGATAATGATTTATTGATTAAATCTAACTATAATGATAATGAAAAAGTGTTAAAATGTTATGCTTTCGGAACCCTTTTACATCTTTCGCGGTACACTATGGTTCAGCGGAACACCATTTTTGAACCACTGTTCCATGAAACACTACAACTAAACATTTCCATAATTAGAAAATTTCAACAATTTAAATTTTTTAACTGTTTTAAATGCTAGACAATATTGGGCATCTGATTAATTTTGCATAACGATAATTTATCTTTTTTATTAGCCATCCATACATACTCTCAAATTTTCGGTTCCACTATTAGCTTTACATTTCTCAATACTTGGAACTCTTTTATGACAGAACATTGATTAATCCCATACAGTGCACTTTCAAAAATGCAAGGTATCAAAAAATTATGATATGATATGTTATGGTATAATATTTCACGGTAAAATTGGATTCTACGACAAAAATGATTTAATAATATTACATTTACGGCAAGCACATTCACAGCACACAGTACTACTGTTCAAAGTTTTCAAAGTTTACAGCACTGCATATTACAGTACACAGTACTATAGCGTAATTACATTCAGTATTTACAAATGTACCTAACCTGAAAATTATAAAAGCGTATCTATAGTTAATGACATTTATTTTAATTAATTGTGATTAAAATAATGCAAACGTAACAGACAAAGAGAATTACCTTGTTTTTTCATAATTTTGATATTAAGCATATTTCTTATAAAATAAATGTTTTTTTTTAAAACAGAATTATTAGATTAAAAGAAATAGAATTATTAGATAAAAAGAAAAAGTGCACACAGTAGTCGACGCGAGAAGGGATTCGTATCGACCACCCATCACTGGGATCGAACCCGGGTCACCTCATTGCCCTATCCCCTGAGCCATTGCGGATCTTATTTGTTTGTTTGGTCTCCGCAGATGGCCAGCCAACCCGCGAAGTGATTTTACGACTTTTGAATGAACCTACGCGAAATAACTAGTGCAGCACTCCGTCATAGAGTTGAAATAGATCCATCACTCCATCATGGAGCTGAACTCTATGCACTCCATATGTCCAAGAACCCAGGTCCATCGAGCAGGGTAACCACCGACCGCCACCCAGAAGCAATGCTTGTGGCCCCGTGCACCTATTGCCCAATCCTCCAACCCACCTCCTTCTGGAAGGCCCAACTTTAGTTGATAAACTTACCAGGAGGTGAGATTCATTTTTGGGAACACTGGCTCAATACTTTCGTGGAGCCCTAATCCCAATCTCAGCTCCAATCGGATAAAATACATGACTTTTAATCTAAAATGTTAAGAGGGCGTAAAGCTGTAAATAAGATGAAGTAAAAGATGTTGGGAAATTGCGGCATTAGTAGCATTTATTTACCATCTACGATAATAAACAAGATGAATCAATATTATCTAAGGTTTGCACACTTTTAAGCGAAAAGAAACGTCCTTGCTACTATAAGTTTATATTTATTAATTTTATTTATTGACTTATTTTGCATTAAAAATTTTTCTCGAACATATATTTCTCTCTGCGTCTCTGTTGCAGTTCATTAAGAAAAAAAAAAAACTACACAGTTGAACTTCCAAGTAGTCTTAGGATATATTTAAGTGTTCCTGGGACTATGTTTCGTTATAATAACCAACTCGTAAATAATAATAATAATAAACAATACAGAAAAAAAAGCTTCATGTAAATATCTTCTTTATTTCATGCTGATCTATGAAGATGAAATGATAGTTTGATAATTTTTTATCCTTCTGCATTCAAATTTTGATGACGCAAAATATATCTTTATATTTAATATATTTCAACTATCCCTATAAATAATTCGCTTCTTCAAAAATATTAATTAAAGAAAGAATACGGGTAAAAACAGCCTTTTCCCTTTGACAACTGGCAGACCGTGCGGGCTGTTATACTTTGTACAATTATAAAACAATGTATAGACAAAACAATTACCCACGAATCGTAACGAAAATTCAATTAGCTGTCTGAGATCAATGGGGAGCTGCAGAGCAATGAGTTCGTGAGGGTGAACCAAGCATTCAGAGCAATGCTACCGAAGGCAACTGGATCGCTGTGAATTATGAAGACATAAAACTAAGCTGGAACTGGTGAGCTTATGAAAGCGAACTGTCAAAAGCTGCTAGTGAAGAATAAACTTGTCACATTGAAAAAAAATTTGAAAATAGCATATACTACAGCAAGAATTTTTTATTTATTTATTGATATAACAACAAATATGAACTAGATATTTTATCTGTAAAGAAATAACAAATAAACGAAATTTTTTTAAAGTTTAGCACATTATTTAGACATTATATTTAATATTAATTTAATAACTGATAATGATACAGCAAATACTGAAAGAAAAATTATTGATCGATAAAAAATGCTCTTCAATTAAACGAAGCAAAAGAAAAAAAATGCTAAATATTTACAAAATTTTTCAGCATATTCATAAAATACATAATACCTTCTTTTATTATTCTACTTTAAAAGTTCTATAAATCATTTTCTTTGGTTTATTTCCAAGCAAATAATATACCTGTAAAAAAATATCAAATTTTCATTAATCAGTTTCAAAATGTAAAGCGATCTTTTACAAACAAAACAAAGCGATAAGAAGATTGTAAAATCATTTTACTTTCCCGATCTCCTAAGTCCCGTAAATCTCCCGTCGGTTTATTTAATTCCTCTTTTAAATACTAGAAGCCTTCTTCATTAAAGCGTCCATTTGTTTTCGATCTTAATCCATTCCATTATTCGAACTTCATAATGTCATAGTCATTTCAAATATCGTCTGCTTTCTTTAATCCAAGAAATATTAACTCAACTCTGCGAAAAGGCAAAAATTAAAAAACGATCGTATTTCCTGTCGATAATGCTCTGCTATCGTTTGCTCCAAAGCTTGACGAACGCAGTCTTTTTGTCTGTAATGATTGAGCTCCTCTTTGGCACTTTATTATAATGAGAAAAGATTGAGCAAAAAACGTTACTTAAATGATTACTTGTTTCCGCGAGATACTTAAAGTAATTCCTGTACTTAAAAACTGCTTTTTTCTTCGGTTCTTAAATTCAGGAATCGAGATTTGATTTCATCATTAGTAATGTTTGAACAAAAGAGGGAATATATTTGAATCCTATTCTTGTCCATTTCGTCTGTAATCCATGGCATTAGCGACCTAAACAAAACTTTTTACCCTTTTCGGGAGAATTTTTTTTTTAGACAAAACAATCTTATTTCTTTCTATAACAAACAATTGCATATCATCAATCAGATGATGTTTTTTAGAAACATTTTAGAATGTTTTTCCTGAAGTGTTTGATTTGCATATCTATAAGAACGAGTAATAAATCCTTGCTTAATTTTTTAAAGCGATTTAGGCAGAATTATTCATTAATAACATGCTTATTATTGTTGTAGAATCCAGCATTGAAATTGTCAACAAAAAAGGGCTTAAACAAATATTATAAATCAAATGAGATTTTGTCGTATTTTCGATGAGCTTTTTTATTCATATTTCAGGAAAAAGCACTTTTTGCATTTCTATTTTTAAGTAAATTACAATTTAAGGCTTGCACAGGCAACATAAGAGACATTGACTTTTGTACGTCAAATTTTGTTAAATTCATAATATTTATTTACTATTTTTTAAAAAATTAAATAAATATATCAATTAAAAACTGTAACACTAAGCTCAACACATATTACATCATTTTATTTTTTTCTGAAATACTGGTATCTCTAGTAATATTATTAGTAATATGGAATTTTTATTTTCAATAATCAAAACATTTTGGTTGGATTTCAAAAATTGCTTTAAAGCAATATTATGAAATCATATAGATTTTGTAGAGAAAAAAAAACACCATGCATGGAAATACATCAGATATCTTTATAAAAATATTTATTGCTCATAAAATGTAATTAATTATGTAGCATTTATAATAATTATCCACCTTTTTAAGATCTATTCAAAATGTTCACCTTTGCCATTTATTGAGACTTCAAAAATGAAAATTGCATGAATAATGCTGTATGGTTTCTTTAATTTCTGACTAAAGGAATAAACATTATTAATGCAATACTTTTGTTTTGGTTTTATTTTCCTGTCTGCCCTAATTATTCACACAAATTTCGGCAAAACTTTGGGAATCTTAATTCAATAATGAGACGAAACCTCAAAAATGCAACGAGCGCCTGGGGAGTTGGAACGTAAACATAGAAAAATTATTTTTCATTTTGGCAACAAGTTTCGTATTTGTTCATCGTTTTCAATCAACAGGTAAGTGAGAATATAATCCTCATTCCCTTTTTAACTAATCCCATTTAACTTTGACATAAATGAAGTTTTTTTTGCGCCAACAGCCTTTTCTTTTGTAACAGAAATTACGCCAAAACCTTCATTAGTCAAACAATGATATCTTGGGAGCTGACACCGCCGAAGACGCCAAAAATATTCTTTCATAGTATGTTTTGCCCCATGTCTTTCTTTAATTGCTCTCCCTTATTAGAATCGGCAAGCAAATTGTTGCCACTTTCTTCTCTCTAATTATTAAAATTAACGAAAGAATAAAAATATTATTTCCTGCATGCGGGAGTAATTAAGTATTATGAGAAACTTTCGAGTAATTTCCATTCCTTTCGGTTTTCCGAAATTCTCTTTGTGCACGGCGTTCTTCTTCTAGAAAGCGAATCCGCAGGAGAAGTAAAAAAATAACTCAACTCCACTCTTGATATCAGACGATAATCGAATTGTAGCTGAATTTGGAAGGATTACTCCGATCAGCTGCTAGTTTATAATCGCATTATCACCGGTTCCCTTAAGACAAAAGAAAACAAAGCAACACAGCGCGCGCGGAAGTCACCCCCCTCCTCTTTTAAAAATCATCCCCCCCTGCCATTTTCTCTCTGTTGCAAGTTTTCTTACTGAGGAGGTTTTGCAAGGAATGGAAACAAATTAGTTTGTCAACGCTTGTAAGGAAAGTGTTAATTCATAGATGCTTCTGTTAATTGCTTGTAATTTTTCTTCAGCAGCGGCTTCCTTTTAAAGTTCAACAGAAACGTAAGTAACTGGGTTAACGTAACTTCAAAAAGTTTTCGCGCGCTTTTAGTGAAATGTAAAGAAAGAGAAAGCATAGAAGGTTCGTAAAATTTCCTTGAAATTGGAGTTGTAGCAATCAACTTTGCATGAATAGAGAAAACTGAAAAATTTTCTTCCCTTTTCTACATGTTTGTTTCTATTTGCTTTCGAAGAAGTTAGAACTAATTTTAATTTTCGAACTTTAATTTCATGCTTTTGATGTTTGTTAGGCCAGTGTACGCCTGTGAAAACGAAGAAAAACAATTCAATTTGAAATTCTCTCTCGTTCAAATTGATATCTCTTAAATTTTAGAATTTTTAGAAATGCAATTAAAACGCTACCCTTTGCACTTTTAAGTACGATACGTAGTTAAAGTTCTGAAAAATAGTGACTTACTTGCAAGTTAATCCAGACACGCATCTGATACGAACATTAATTACAATATGGAGAAGATTTATCTGTGTTCCTGTTTACTTTTTATAGAACTTTTTAATAGAAAATTTATCTGCGTCTGTAGAAATAATGTTATACATTCGTTTCAACCCTTAAGAAAGTAGAATTATTCCCTCTGATGAATTAAAATATAATTATAATTTTTAATTTAATTTGTAAACGCTGGGAAATTGAAAGAACTAAGAAAAATGGGGACATAATTGAAAATAGAATGCAATTTTTTTGAAATTAAATGTTAAGCATACATCAGTGGTAATGAAACTTTTTCACTAGCAAATATCGTTAATTAAAAAAAAAATATGTACTTTTAACCTAAAAATTTTATATCTATATTGCATATAACAGATAAAATAGCGTTCTTGAACATAATATGATTAAAAATACTTCAAAATAGAAATCGTGCTTATAGAACTAGTAAACTTAGTTTCGAATCTTACCTCAAACCATAGTATAATATTTACCATTAACCAGATCATAAGAAATAAGTTTCTAAGATAAAGTTAAAATTTTAAAAAATAAATAAATAAGTAAAGTATTATTCTTATAAAAACTTGCAAAATGTAAAACATGTATAATAACGTGTAAAATGTAAAACATGTTTAATAACATGTAAAATGTTAAACATGTATAATAATAAAAAAATGGAATTTAAAGTTAAAAATGACACTATTTGTCACTATTTATCAAATGTGAAAATTTTTTATTCCGTTGTACTAATTATACATATTTCTACACACCGTCGTAATTTCAAGCTTATAAGTCTTATAGTTTTTTAGTTTTTACGTATTAAAACAAATTGTAACGTTAAGTTGAACACCCAAAGCGGAGGCGTTATCGGGCTCTATGATTTCTTAACTTATATCTATCTATATATCTATCTATCTATCTATATATATATATATATATATATATATATATATATATATATATATATATATATATATATATATATATATATATATATATATATATATATATATATATATATATATATATATATATATATATATATATATATATATATAATACATTAATAATTTCTTGTCTGTCCAAGAATGTAATTTTTATATTTTTTAAATAAGAACATCCCTTTACGTTTTGTTCGTGAGCTACGGTAGAATATCGAATAAAATATCACAAAATTAGTCTTATATTGCAATTTACCTCAAATTCTCGCATTCAAAAACATAGCACTATGGTGTAATGCATTCAAGCTGTTTCATTCTAAACGGCCCATTACTTTCCGACCCATGCCCCATATCTCTTTCACTTTTACGCCCCATGTCATAATTTGTGACCCTAAGTAAATGCCCCATGTATGAAGCGTTTCGAACGAATAGCAAGCCTCAATGTCGGAATGATGAAATATGGCAGTAGTCACTTGAGAAATTATGTTTTGCGTGTTGGCCATACATGTTTTATAGCGCCATCTGTGGGATAAAGATGATTAATATTGCCAAAAAATATAGTTCAATAAGTCGATAATGTGTCCAAATATTCACAATTTGCAACCACATAAAAATAATAAATCATGTGTTTCGGGAAAGAAAATATATTGCGCTTTCCTAAAATATGAAATTTCCGTTTAAAATACAAAATATATTTCGTACTGCTCATTTTATAATTACACTGCAAAATACCTGCGTAAGAAAATCTGTATTATTGGTTAAAGTAAAGGTTCCATTTTATAATAGTAAGTATTCGTTTTACAACGAAAACTATCTATGATACACTAGAAAGTATCCGTTTAAAGTGGAAAATGATCGTTTTATCGAAGATATTCGTTTGACAGAGAAACTATTCATATTGTTCTCATAGTATCAATTTAAAGTGGAAAGCTTTCGTTTTATCGAAGATATTCGTTTGACAGAGAAACTATTCATATTGTTCTCAAAGTATCGATTTAAAGTGGAAAGCTTTCGTTTTATAGAGAAAAATATTCGTATTACTGAGGAAAGTATTTGTTTTACAGTGGAAAATATCCGTATTACACAGGAAAACATCTGTTTAAGTAGGGATGAACATTGGTTTTAGAGTGGAAGGCTTCTGTTTTACAATAGAAAGTATTTGTTTTATCGTGAGAACTATTCATATTACACTGTAAAATATCCGTTTAAATAAAAAAAATTCGTTTTTCAGAAGACATTCGTTTTATGATGGAAACTATCCATATTACACTGGAATGTATTCATTTAAAATGGAAAATATTTGTTTTATGGAAGGTATTATTCTTAAAGAGAAAAGTATTAGTCTTACAAATTAAAGTATTTGTTTTGCAATGGAAAGTATCCGTACTAAGTTATAAACCATCAATTTTAAACTTAAAAGCATCTGTTTCCTACTGAAAAGTAATTGATAGAGATAGTTATTTTTTTCCTGTAAACATTTTTTTCTTTAATATTGAAACTAGAATTTTTTTTTTCGTGTTGAGCAAATTTAATAATAGTAAAATAATTGAATACATTGTATTGATTTGAATAATTCAATATGTATTGAATTAATAATTCAATGCATATTAAAGTATTCGTTTTGTACTGGAAAGTATCCGTATTAAACTGGAAACTATCGATTTTAAACTAAAAAGCATCTGTTTCCTACTGAAAAGTAATTGATAGAGATAGTTATTTTTTTCCTGTAAACATTTTTTTTTTAATATTGAAACTAGAATTTTTTTTCTGTGTTGAGCAAATTTAATAATAGTAAAATAATTGAATACATTGTATTGAATTGAATAATTCAATATGTATTGAATTAATAATTCAATACAAATTAAAGTATTCGTTTTGTACTGGAAAGTATCCGCATTAAACTGGAAACTATCGATTTTAAACTAAAAAGCATCTGTTTCCTACTGAAAAGTAATTGATAGAGATAGTTATTTTTTTCCTGTAAACATTTTTTTTTAATATTGAAACTAGAATTTTTTTCCGTGTTGAGCAAATTTAATAATAGTAAAATAATTGAATACATTGTATTGAATTGAATAATTCAATATGTATTGAATTAATAATTCAATGCATATTAAAGTATTCGTTTTGTACTCGAAAGCATCGGTATTAAACTGGAAATTATCGATTTTAAACTTAAAAGCATCTGTTTCCTACTAAAAAGTAATTGATATAATAGATAGTTTTTTTCCGGAAAACATTGTTTTTTAATATTGAAACTTTAAATTTTTCTTTTCCGCGTTGAACAAATTTAATAAAAGTAAAATAATTGAATTTTTTTCGAAATAAGCCTGTTGTAATTGCAAATTGTTTTTATCAAAATGAATAAGATCCAAATTAAAGTGTAAATACTTACCAACCTTTTCAAAATAGATTTGGTTTTTAGATTTAAAAAATGCACAACCTATGTTCACTTAAAGTTATAATTAAAAGTGCTTCAAAGTTCAACTACTAAAATCTTTATTTAATTATTTCAATCTCACAAAATTAATAATATTTCACTAGAGCATTGTGGAAAATGAAAAGTTCTTGAAGTCAAACAAAAACAAAGAGCTGTATTTATTGCTTGCAAGTGAACTTTCTCGTAAAAGAGAGATTGTGTTTAATTAAAATAATGCAATAATTTTAATGTTTCTAAGCGCTTGTGTTTTAATTACAAAGTAAATGAATATTACTTCGTTTAATTTTAATTAAATTTTCGAGCCTTTTACTTATTTAGGAAATTGAATCACTACGTTTCAACTTTTACTAAGAGATTCTTTCTAATTAATAAGAAAAACAATCTTTCATGAGTTCTGATTTTCCTTTGTAGCTGAATTTATGAAGACGTAGATCTATTCTGTTAAAGTTTGTTGCACTGTATTTCCTGCTTTAAATAATACTTTTTAGTAAATAAAAGATTTCATTATATTTAGAGATCAATAACTGTAGTGTTTAGCTGCAGCGTTTAATGACATTTTGAATTTCGATGATTTTTATGATTGCTTTCATAATTAATATAACATTCACCTCGCATATGAGTTAATTCAAATTTCAAATTTTCGGAAATATTTAAAATAAATAACAAATACTTATGTTACGAAAATTACTTTTAAATGAAGAAAGTTTTTAAAAAACTTTTAAGCTACTTTTTTTTAGAAAAGATTTTTTTCACCATATTCAGCAAAAGCTCGATATAGCGAGTAAGCTCGATATCGCGAGCATATAACGAAAAGCCCGCTATTACGACAAATATTTAATTCACCATCCGTCAAAATGCTAATATTAAGGATACAAGCATTGTATGCTTATATTATACAGCTAAATATTGTTTACTTTCAGTTATTGCGATAAGTATTTTTAGGTTTTTTTATTTATTTTTATTTCATTTTATAAATTTATTTACTTATTTTTTTCAATTCCTACTATTAGTTCTCACTCTGCCTATATCTTGTTTAAATTTTCAAACGTTAATAAAATACTTTTAATTCATCCACTTTTAATTCAAATTCATTTTTTTAAACTTCTAGAGGAATGACACTTGATGTTAGTACAGTTTTTTTCATCAAATATTAATTTATTAATCAAATTTAATTAATCAATTTCGAATCGGATTTAGAATTTAATTTTGAGAAAAAAGTTTAATTACTTAATAAAAAGTAACTAAAATTGAATTTTTATTTGTTGGCCTAAGTAGGTATTGATTTTAATTTTTTATTTATTTTTTATGTTACTTGCTTTGCTGTTTAAGTGAGCAATATTAAAAAATAAAGGACAAAATAAAAAACGTTTTTATTTCATTATATATTGTATTATTAAAGAACTTTTGTTTATTTCTTTGTAAAGTGGAGTATTGTTTATTTCTTTATTTTTTATTATTACTATTTCATTTTATTATTATTTTTATTTCATTTTATTTATTTTGTTGCTTAAGTGAACAATATAAGGCAATAAGTGATAAAATAGAAAACGTTTTTATTAAGATATTTTTGTTAACTTTAAGATATTTTTGTTAATTATATTAAGACGTTTTTGTTAATTTTCAATGCAGAAAAGGGAAAAAAGGATCATAATTCATAGATTTTGTAATAGAATTTCTCCCACTCCAACAATAATGGTAACCTAATTTCTACCCTTAATGCAATATGTAGGTAAATTTTCACGCATGTTCCATGAAGCTGTAATAGCGTTAACGTTAGAGTTAGGAGAGAAAGTGATATTTTGAAAAAAAATCTCTCTATGGTTTGTCTACGTAAAGAATTCCCCTTGCCGTTTGTCTAGAGCATTTGCGGTGACTAAGGTTTAACTGTTTTACGTAGGGGTGTTGGGTTATTATTTAAGACAGGTTTGGCTTGGTTCGGCGAGAGAACGAGTACCAGAGGAAAAAGAAGCTCTCCACTTTGAAATGCACTTGTTTTTGTTTCCATAACATCAGATGGCCTTAAATTTCGTGGTGAGAGAAGTTCTTTCGATCGATAAACTATTCTTTCGTAACGTAATTACTAAAATGAAAAGCATGAGTACATGTACAATCTCAATAAGTCATAAAAAAATTATCTAAAACTCACATTCATTTCTATTAAAAAAAAATTTATGTCATTCTATTATGCAATATTATTTGGATCAGAAATATTCCATGGTGAGCTTTGCACCACCGCAGTGCTAAGAGAAACATTTTATTGCAGCTTTGTTTAAAAAAAATAAAAAAAAGCATGAGTATATGAGCAATTTAAATGCGTTATAAGATATTCTATTGCACACTCATATTCATATTCTCAACAAAAAAAAAAATTATTGCAGCATTATAACATAATTCTTCTAAATATTTTGGTAACAAAATTTTTCTTGGGATCAAAATTATCTTAATACACTATTTTGTAACATCGAAAAATATTATAGGGCTATTTCACGGTAACTTGCGTAACATTCGCATAAGCTTTATTGCACTGAGTACTTAGAAGCAAAAAAATAATACTAATACACACATTAAAATAAAGTGATTTATTAAAATTACTATCAAAACCAAAAGGAACCTAATTAGAGTAATTAATATTTTTCAATTTAAACAGTGTAAAAATCTAAAATTAGTGTGGTAACTTACGTTAAAGAAGAAGGAATCGCATAATTTTGCAATATGCTTGAATGCAAATTTATGTTCTTTTACAAACGTTAATTGATTTAGATTATATGCATCACTTTACTGACCTTCTTAAATATTTCTTATGCCTATATTTAAGATTTTATTTCAAAAGTTAAATTAAATATAATTTTTTAAATGGGTAACTTACGTTACGAAATTCACTTTGCATCAAACTTTGATTCCAATAATGTACAAATGCAAATTAAGATATTTAAACAGTATAGTGCAAGGGAGAAAGAGTGTACCTGAACTAAATTCAGAAACTTTTGATTTGCACACTTGATTCACACATTACTATGCACGCTTATAACGCCCTCTGTTATTAACTAGTACAGAGGCTCAATTCTTTTTATCATGCTTTCTTTCTGGTGGAATATTTCATCTCTTTTAGCCTGAGGCAATTTTCAATAGATTCCCACAGCAACCATTACACTGACTTCAAATTCTAGCTTTTCAACAGACATAACCACACCAGGATATAACATGTCCTCGTATCTAACGATATACCAATATCCAGCTTTAATCTTGGATTCATCATTTTGTTTTTCAACATCTTTCACTAAAAACACCTCTTTGGTATGCTTTCTTGTACTTTTAAATGGTGGATCTGCTTAATGTTTTTAATCTGTGGAGCTTTTGAGACTAGACAGATGAAACTTTTTCTGGCGCTTCTTAATATCTTCTGGTGTAATTTCTAACAAATTTATTTTTGTTGAATGTTCTTGTGTTGCTACCGCAAACTCAGAGACATTGGTGACAATATGTTTTCTTCTCAATACGACATTTCTCACACTCCTTTCAATAGATCCACCTTTCCCATCAACGGAACCTTTGCTGTGTGACGGGGCAAAATAATTCCACGTCAGTATTTTCCCATAATGAAGCTCAAGAACAGGTAAGACCGAAGCTATATATCGATTCTTGAACTGGTATTCTGGATTTTTTTCTCTAATCATTTGATGCATTTCTCGAACTGAATGAAGAAGATGCACTGCTTTCTTTCTGCCACCTTTAGCATCTCGAATTATAATCACATCCTTAACTCCTGGTGCTTGTCGAGAGATTTCGTCGACTTTGACAACATATGAATGCGAACACCCAATTAAATAGCTTAATGCAAAGATTTTCAATAAAATTAATATCTTGCGGCAGTGTTTATTTATTTTAACTTCGGTATTGCAACGGGATACATCTTATTTAGTTTATATGCTAATTTTCAAGAGAAATAAACTCATTTCACATTGGTAACTTACATTACATGCAAGTCCGTAACTTACGTTACACATATTGATTAGTGCACAAAACAATAAATAAATAATATTTGAAAGGAAACTATTGCTGCTTATTTAGTGCTAACCTCTAAGAAAGAAAAAAATATTATTCTTACTTTTGGATTAAGTGTTCTTTTTTACACATAAAAACTTTTCCTAGTTTATGGTAACTTACGTTACATGCATTAATGTTTAGTTGAAATTTATATAATTAAGTGAATATAACAAGAAAAACTTATTTTAACACTACACAATATTTCTATTAAGTGTAATAAACAATATTTATTCTTTGAAACATTTCGAAAGGAAGATAATGTTAACTTACTGATTTTCAAAATCTGGCTATATTTTCCCCCCAAATCAGAGCAAGCAAATGCCAATATTCAATGGGTTGCCAACACTAAAAAACTAAAGTCTCAAGAAAAAATTATTATAAATTATCAAACTTCAAACCTTTCTAATTCAGAAAAAATTCAACATAATAACATTATTCTTATTAAAATTTTCCAATACTTTTCCCCTTTTTCATGGAATTGCCCTATACCATTTAAATATGATATAAAATATTGTATACAATCCACTATTATTTCAATTGAAAAGATTTAATCCAGTATTGAATAGTGCTTGCTTTATCTCACAAAGAATTTAATCAAAACATTTGTTCGATGTTCCCATGCACTTTACTTATTTTTCGAATCCTTGCTATAAAATTAAAATATGTTCATTAATTTTCCCAGTTGTTCCTCTTAAAATCAAATTAGTCGGCAAAACCTTTTGCAAAGTACACCCTTTTTACTGTCCCAGAAGAGTTTCTTTTCATTAAACAAAACGCGTACTTTTCCCCGTCTCCAGACGTCAAAAAATAATGATAATTTAATTAGTTTCGAAGGAACTTTTCCTATCAGGAACTTTTAAAGACATCTTGTTGAGTTCCATTTTTGTCCATTCACAATCAACAGATTTCTATAATGAGTGGCAAAAATTGTTGCGAATGTTTCAGTTCAGTTTTATGAAGCACTGTAACCCTTTAACTCAATTAAGCAACTGGTTCCTTAAATGTTGCTTAAAAATTTTTACTGTCCGTTTCTAAAACAAGTCCCCTAACTCTTTCATTAATCAGAAAATATGGGAACATATGTCCGCTGAATTGGCACCCTTTGATTAAGTCATGGTCTTGGTCCTTGGAGCAATAACAAATACTCATCTGAGTATTCCCGATATTCTCATAAACATCATCCGGATCCTCGTATCCGGCAAGAACCCATTAAAAACGTTTGGATAATTACCGGATTTTAAGACTTCCAAAGGTACGTAAAGACAAGGCGCGCGAGGAAGCCCATTAATTAACATTATTGCAAGGGCCGCCATGTTGGCTGACGTCACTGTCTACTCTGGAAACAGGCATTTATTTAAGGCAATTTGAAATGCTGTGCAAGTCGCTGGCGACATATTTGGTCACTATAACGGATTTTAAATTTCTGTTATTTCCCCTTTTATAATAACTGTATTTGGTAAATTTGTTTATTACATTTATTAATTTAAATTTAACATTTTTATGCACAAATTAAAGTAAAATTTTATTTATAATTTCTAAAATAGTGTAAGGAAATTAATAAAAAAAATTGTAATAAGAATTGATCTTTTGTTATTGCGTTTTTCTTAAATGTTCTTGTATTTATTTAATTATTTTTCCATTTTCTTAACATCAAAGCGATTATAGAGTATTTATGAAAAATAATTTAATGCATTTAAGTAATTTAATTCAAAATTACAAACCATATTCATATTCTAAAACAAAGCAGTTCCTTCAGAGAGTAAAATAATGAAGAAAATCTTGCTGAGAAACGCAATGGTCATGAGAAAAGCTTAAGGGTTTGGTATCTAATTGTAAAAACTAGTAAATCACTTTTAAAAAAATTTTATTAAAAAAAAAACTTTTGAAATCCTGAACTTACTGCTTTTAACAGTAATTTTAAAAACACGAATAAAAAATAATAATAATTCAATGGTAATAGTACTTGTAAAACCAGGCAGCTGTTTTTCATAACAAATGTTTAAAAAATTGCCTGTTATTATTATTATAATTTATTCTTTTAGAAAATAAAATTCATAAATCGCCTTCTACATAAAAAAAAAAAATAAATAAATAAATCAGCTGCTAAAATGTTTCGAAAAGAAAAAGATGTATAAATCGACCTCTATAAGTCTCCTTTAAAAAAAAAAAGGGGGGGGGAGGGTGTTTTATGTAGTTCAATGAAGATCAGATTGATGTATTTGATAGTTTCGGTTGATTAAAACTCGAAATTTAAAACGATTTAAGTGGTGACGTAAATACGAGGACAAGATCTGATTGGTTTTAAATAGAGATAGGTTTTATATCTATCAACCTGTAATATTTCTTTTTCTGTGAGTGCCGGTTTCTAAATTATAGTTATAACACTATCATTTGAACTAATTGTTAAGTAATAAATTTTTCTCATATGAAAAAATTCACTCTCATATGACTCATCAAAAATGTGTTTGTAAATGCTTAAAAGTGTAAGTGTGAAAATTTATCCGCTCAAACAATACGACTCGGTATTGAAATCGATTTTTATAAATTAAATATAACAATGTAAAGATGATTAATTTGTAATAATTTTTGCTTTAAAAGAACCTGGCCAAATAATCAGACGCACTATAACATTCTGTGTAAAATCCTAATTATAAGGAGATACTATACAACTTATACATTGTTTTGACGCAGCTGAATTAAGTTATACATAGTTTTGACGCGGTTTGCACTTGTTTAAGTTCGGTTTGCACTTGTTTAAGTTCAGCTTGCACTTGTTTAAACCGGTTTGCACTTGTTTAAGTTCGGTTTGCACTTGTTTAAGTTCAGTTTGCACTTGTTTAAACCGGTTTGCACTTGTTTAAGTTCGGTTTGCACTTGTTTAAACCGGTTTGCACTTGTTTAAGTTCGGTTTGCACTTGTTTAAACCGGTTTGCACTTGTTTAAGTTCGTGTGTCGATTGATTAACATTGTAATGCAATACATATAGGAAGTATATAAAAAATCTCATGAATAAAAGCCCATTATATGTATGTTTAAATATAGAAGTATTGCATATAAACTCGTTAAAAAAATGTAATTATTAAAAAAATCACAGTTAGTCTAATAATTTGGTCTAAGTATTATACATAATACACTAATATAATACCTGATATAATAAATATTCTATATTTATATAATATATCGTCTAATTTGTCCAATCGTCGAATTTATATTATCTATCGTCTAATTTAACCAATTGATACACGAACGTAAACGAGTGCAAACCGGTTTCAGTCACGTAAAAACTATAAAACTGTATAGTATCACCTGATAATTAAGATTTTACATCGAATCTTATAGTGTGTCTAATAATTTGGCCAAGGACTGTAATAGAAAGCATTGAAAGACTATACAAAGTGGATCACATGTTCAAAACATAATTATTAAACTCTAATAATGTTACAATTATTACGACATAGGTCGGGATAGCCTGGTTGGTAGGGCACTGGGCCTATGTCCAATAGTTCGTGGGTTCGATCCCCACCGGCGGAAGACTCCCTTGTAGTAAATGGTGACTGATGCACTTTAAATCTGTCGAGTCGCAAAGTCCTCCATATTCCCATAACAAATCAATGCCTCTGGGGGTACTGATCCAGGAGTTTCCTTATCTTCTGGATTGGTTCAAAATTACAAAGCTACGGCGTTGAACATTAGTAGTCTTAAACCCAAAATCGGGTCTGTTGTTCAACGACGGATATAAAATATAAATTATTACGACATAAAATGAATTTTTTTAACCTAATAAGTAATTTTAACTTAATAATTAATTCAAACTTAAGAATGATTTTCAGCATCATACAGAATTCGTCTAAATAATAATAACTGATTTTAGGAAATTAATTTATGCATCTTAATAATATTTTTTATTATGTGTCCAAAGATGTCGTCCAAGTACCTCTCAATATTTTCTTCCAAGTCATCGAGCGGCATTTATTTTTCCTATAGACGCCATAAAGCTGCTAACGAGGCTATCAGGCCCAACTGTGACCTGCAGTAAAGCAACTAATAAGGGGGTGGAGTGCTGAGGCATAAAAAGGCTGTTGTTTCAACAATTGTGCCACGATACGAAAAGGGGGGTGAGGGTTGTCAAAAACATAGGGGGTGTTCGAAAACAGAATCATCACCATCATCTGCTCGCTCATTTCGTAAGAAATTGGGGATGAAGATTGGGAATGTGTGGATCAGTGTGATAATATTTCGGACTGCCTCGAGATTTACGAGGGCTATTGTTTACGGGTGCTTCTTTCAAAGGGTGTGAGAGTCGATCTTCCAATTAGAAATAGAAAAATAGAACGGTCAAAGGATTTAAGGACTAATAATATCAGATTTTGTGTATCGGATGTTTAATTTGTTACAAAATTGGTTGACAATTACGTTAGATTGTTGCTTCGGTATTAGCGGGGAGGTATTAACCATAAAAAATAATTAAACGTTGGTATTTTACTTAACAGAAGTATAATGCGAAGGTTTTTCTTTTTTTCGTCCACTTGGGTTTTAGGTTAAATTTGTTTATTTTTGTTTTCTTTTTTATTTTGATCTTTAATATGTTGATACAAAATTGGTTGAGAATTATGCTAAATTGTAACCTCTGTATTAGTGAGGAGATATTATCCATAAAAAATAATGAAACAGTGGCATAATAACGAGTTCTTTTTTTTTTCTCACCAACTTGGATTTTAGATTACATTTTTGTTTCGCGATTTTTTTTTCTTCCTTCTTTTGATCGATTCTAGTGTTTCCCAAACTTATGACTTTTGTGTGCCCTTTCTATATTTTTTGTAACGCTGTGTACCACGAAAAAATTTTTTTCTCCTTCTTTTGATCGATTCTAGTGTTTCCGAAACTTATGACTTTTGTGTGCCCTTTCTATATTTTTTGTAACGCTGTGTGCCACGAAAAAAAAATTGAATGTATTTTTTACAATAAAAAAATTGCACTAAAGTTAAAAATCACAATTGGCTGTTGACACCACTAATTAACTGTTAAATCTGCAAAAAAAAAGCCTATAGGAAAATCCGTAATCGTAAATTTTCATGGCTAGCTTTGCTTTTAAATAAAATTTTTTGAAATATTTGTTTGTTGTAAGATATTTCGCATAAGAACTTGTATCCCCTATAAGCTGTTCCCGTACCCCTGGGGGTACGCATACCACCACACTTTGGAAAACACTGGATTAAATGAAACATCTTCAATCTGCAAGTCTATTTTTATTTAAAGATCTCTTTACTCACCATATTGAACTTATGGTTAAATCTTTAATTTTTTGCTCGCTCGATATTTTATAGCTCTTAACAAGTCTTTGATGACAGAGTATCATTCAAAGCTAGAAGAGCCGTTGAGATCATTTTGATCTTTTTTTCGCTATTTTTTGTGTTATTTTAGAGCTTCATAGCTCATTTTTTTACTTCTACTGAATTGTTTCTAAACATAGCATATCAAAATTTCCTGCCTTTCTGTTGATTAGTAAAATAAATAATTATGAAAATACTTAAAACATCCAAAAGGGATCATAAGAAAACGTTTATTTTTGACGTTTTATGTCTGTTTTAGATTTTGCAGAACTGCAAACATTATAAAGATGAATTGGAGAACCGAAATTAGGGTCCACTAAGTTGAAAAAAAAAGTAGCATACAACAGTTTTCGCGAAATTATGGTATCTTAGATTCGTTTACTGAAGTAGCTTAGTTGAGTTCTTATTAAATTATAATTTCGTTTTTGTGACTGAAAGAACCCATGTCTATGCTGATTATAAACAATTATAATTGTTATAATCGTTAATAAGAAAGTATCGTGGAGGAACAATTGTTGTCATGAAAGTAATAATGAAAATTCATTGCACGACTTTCAAGCTATGTAATTTTAATTTCAACTGATTTAAAATTTGAAAATAATTTTCTTAATGGTTATCTTTATTTGTAAAAGTTGAAAAATGGGCAAATGAATAACAACCTGAGGAAAGTATAATGCTCCAATTATTAAACACTCTTAAACTGCAGGCGCAGCAGCATTACTGTCTTTGCGTCAGTAAAACTTGCAAATTAAAAAAATACATTGCAGAAGTAATACGGTTGAACAAAAAATAAAATTTTCCTCCTAATTCCAGTGTCTCTTCTTCGTCATGACATTCATTTTTTGCTCTAGAAAATAAAACTATATAATTACTATATAGATGAGAAAGAAAAAGAGTATCAGTATTCTAAATAGTATTCGTGCGAATGTGTTAACAGATTGGCACAGAGAAGAAACCAACATCTGCCCCTTACTTCAATAGTACGAAATGTGAAGTAGGTTTAGCAGACTAGATGCTAAATAATTATTCTACAAGAGGTGAAAGTTGCAGTTACCTTGCATTTCCTTACAACGCTAGTGATATTGCTGTCCTCAATGCTTGAATTGTTTTCAAGGAATATTTTGCCCCCCCCCCAAAAAAAAAAAATATTCACTTCAAATTCCTTCTTAAGTTTGTTGAAGAACTACAAATTAATACCTTGCAAACCAGACATCTCCTAATTTTTATAATTCAGTTTCTAAAATATAAGAAACATGCCTTTTAACATCGCAAAAGCGCAAGACAAAACGAATACTAGACAGAAGAAATGCTAGAAAACAATTAGTCGATCTTTTATTGTCACTTTTACGTATCTGGTATATACTGTATACGCCTACGCTAATGCCTAACTAATGATTGAACTTAACATTTTAAGAAATGTTGCGCTATTGTGTATTATTTATATATTTATATCGTTTGTTTATTTAGTATTATTTGCGCATTTGCGATCAGTAATACAACAATAAAAAAAAGAATTTTTTTTTCTGTAATCTCTTAAAAACTTTTGCAAGCTGTAATTTTTAACAATATTCATCATTTAAAAAATCATTTACTTTGAAAAAACATCAATTTTTTATGAGAGTCAAATTTACACCAAATGGCTGTTTTAGGTAATTCCAAAATCCAGCTGTTCTAGTGCTAGCAGTACCATAATTTCAAAAATTTGTGAAAAATATAAAGTTGCTGGTTCATTATATGAATAACAATAGCGCTTGATAATTTCTAGAACTTCTATGGATTATTTTTAAAAGGTAAAGCAATATAATGATCCGGTTAATAATTTTGAATAAGTAATCAATACTGCTTGGTTATCTGCTTTTAGAGTTTTTAAAATATAATTTTATTATTGCTTATATTAATAAAAACCAATTTATGTGATGCTGCAAAATTATCTTAATGCAAATTGCTCAAAACAAAAATAATGCAGCAAAAATTGATAAATACTTAATCAAAATTGGTGGCAAGGACGAATCACTTTTAAAACTGTGCTAAAACTTCAAAAATGGTGTCTTTAGGATTGTTTGTTTAATGGAAAATTGAAGTAGCGATGACGTCATGAAAAGGGAATATTTTTAAAAAATGATCACCTTTGATGAGTGCTGTGACTTAAAAAAGCTTTTGTGCTTTCGTGATGGTGTTTCGAACGTTATAAGTGATTACTCACCTGTCAGAGTTCCTTTTTATTCTGAAAAAAATCGTCTTTGGTGGTGACACAAAGAGGCTGTGGAAAGGGGTGTGTAAATAGTAGTTTTATTAAACAAAGTTGTTCACTTTCGGTTTTCTTAAGTCGAAGTTATTTTATTGTTAAAAGATACTTTTGTCTTTAAATACCTATTTCGTCAATGCGTGTTCCCCTGTGATCACAATAAAGTATCCTTTTTCAAAATTTCAAGTTACACAAGTCTGAAATGGCGCAAAACAAAGACGTGGAATTTAAAGTTAAAAAACATTCCATAAAAAGTGTTTAAAGTATTACTTTAAATACACTTTGTCTACAAATATGCATTTTTTACAAAAATTGCACAAAACTAGTTTTATTTGCCTTAAATATTAATGTTTTTAATATGTTGCTTTTCATTTTTTGCAAAACAGCATGAAACTTTTCTTAAGATAACTGAGCAAAAAGCACATTTTAAGCAAATTTTTAATATTTTGAAATTGTGCTAGTTCGTTTTTAACGTCTTAATTTTCCATAATGAATCAAATTTCTGGAATGCAAATACAATGTTGATAAAAATATTTTTATATCTAACTAAAATTTGCGTATAATAGTGTATGAAGATGACATAATTCTAATTTTTTCTGAATATCGTTCAGAAAATATCAGCCTTTTCATTAAATAGCTATTCTTATACACTCACAGGCTATCCCCTACCCCTCCCTACATACAAGTTCCAACCCCCAGATATTAATCCTCTTTAGCCATTTAAGAAGAATGCTAATTAAACATATTTTTCTTACTTTTTTCAACATTTTGTATTAAATTAGGTCCAAATCAGTGAAACAATTACAGTTAGCTTTTTAATAATTTATGGTAATGAAATGCAACATAAAACACTGGTGCTTTTTTTTTTTTTACGTTAAAGGCAAACTTTTTCCAACACGAGTCACTTCCAAACAATAATTTTCAAAATTGCACTTATTTACAGTTATTTAGATTTAAGAGAAACAGTTTTTTCATGATTGAAATTTCCTTAATTTACAAAATCAATTATTGATAAATTTTTGTATATTCATGAAAAAAAATATTTTTTCAAACTACTTTTTGGATTTTATATTTTACTACAAATATAATTCCAATAATCTAATAGATATTTTTTAGTAACTATTAGACTGTTTTTAATAATTAAAAAGTATCAAAATATACTTTTGCTTGCAATCAGAGCGTCAGAAAAAAAATATAAAAATATGAAACCGGCGTCTCATCTGAGTCAAAGGGTTAAAATAATGGATTTGTTTTATTTGTTTTTCCTTTAAACACTAATTTTTATGTTTTTTTTTTATGTAATAACTGTTCTATCCTACTTAGTTTTTAAATTGCACCTTTGTGTTGATTGTATTGATTTTTTAAAAAATACAACTGGTATATAATTGTTCTTTAATAAATTCTTTCCCGTAATACAAATAGCTTTTATATATCCACAATTAGAAAATATTTTTCCTCCAAATAAATTTTATAACAAATGAAATTACGAAATTCTTTAAATGCGAGTTCAAAAGTTATATAGTTTAATAGAAATCATAGTTACTTTATATTTCGAAACACTTAGCGGTACGAAAGGGATAAGGTACTAATTCCTCATATCTAACCATATAGAATAAGTTTGACTAGGTAAAACCCTTCATCAACAAGGTCCAGACTTTATGATCAATGCAAAGCATGAATATGATGGAAAGGCAAACTAAACTTTCCCATGTTGAAATTTCTGCCATAGACTTTGAGTCTAAATCTTCGCCATTTCGATCCTAGCCAATGGAGCGGACTTCGCCAAAGATAATTAAACAACTTTTATGCTCCACAATTAACAGCTTTAAGACCTTCACAGTGTCAAAGGCAGTCAAGGGATAAGAAAAACAGCTTCTCTGGACGCTTTCGGCTTTTCCCACATTGAGCAACAGCTGCGATTAAAAACCGTAGCATGTTGATGAAGTTTCTGTCGTTGGCGCGATAGTAATTCTTGGCGCTATTAAATAGGACAAGTGTATAAGTTCTAGGAAACCATGGCCTTTAAAATGTGGAGAGGGGTTTGCTTTATGGGGGTTTTCAGTGCACGAAATTTGTGAGGTACTCATTGAGAGTTCCTGGGGATTTATAAGTGTTGTTGTATTAATTTTTGTTATAATTTGTGGGAGGGAGCCTGCGTGCGTAAAATTAATCTTTCGGAATTAAGACTGTTAATTATAGTTATTTTATAGGGAAGTTTTATACTTTTTGGTGCGAGGATTAAATAAATAATTGAGAATAACAGATTAATAATTAATGGGGAAAATTAATACTCGTTAAAATGGGAACGAGTTCGTTAAGGAATCCGTAAGAGATTTTAATTTGGAAAAAAAAAATTCTTTTGCATTTCTTAAAGATTATTTAATTGCGCTATAAATAATAGTACTTAGAATGTTCTAAATAGAGTTTGTTTCAGTTTAAGAGTAATTTTAAGACGAAGTTTCAACATGCTATTTATGCTTTAAATAATAAGAATACTTTTAATACAGACTGGAAGAAATTGTTGTTACTGTTAGAAAAAAAAAGGGGTGGTGTAATTAATTGTTGTGTTCTGCGAAACAGTTTGTTCATGCCTTTTCTCTGAATTTCTTTTTTATAATATCAACAAATTACACTAAATTTTAAAAGTGTTTTAAATAAATTAACAAAAGGTAAAATAATTTTATTTTATTACACTTGAAAAGGAAAATGTGGAGCTCATTACTATTGAAAGACGGGGGGGGGGGGGATTTTTAGCGATGAAAAAAATTTCATTAAGTGGCACACCTTACGTGTTTTGTTTTAGGTCAGACAAAAATAAAAATATTTTTTCCTGTTTTGCACCTATAAAAACACCTTTTTTTTTGGAATTTTTATGTTTCATTATTTTTTTCTTTTTAGTTTTTCATATGTTTATTTTAATCAAAAAAATTTCGAAATCCTTTAATGCTATAAAAGGGGACAAACAAGAAAATATTGAAAATTTTCTTCAACATATTCTCAAAAATCTCTGGCAGTATGAAATACTTTTTTTTTCTTCTAAACAATAGACTACTCCATAACTATTGTGAATTTCTTAACAGCACCATTTATGCTTGTTAATTGAATTTTGCGCAAAATGTCAATATGAAGAAAAACCAGTCTCTTAAAATAAAAAGCGCTTATTATGTAACTTTATAAAACTTGAAAAGTTACCCTATCGCTTCATGTTTTCGACTCAAAAAATATACAGAAATAGAAAATTATTCATAAGTCTTAATGATTTTCACCTAAATGGGAAAATGTAACCAAATTGGCAATTTTTCGGTAAATTTAATAATTTTTTTATATATAAGAATATTTGTATGCTTTATAGTACAGTTAATCCTTCTTAAAAATGCTGTTTATCAAGTACAAAAAATTGAAGTTTGTGGCCGTAATAGTCTGATTGGTAGGTCGCTGGGCCCATGTCCAAGAGGTCGTGATTTCGATCCCCGCAGGGCAAAGATTAAACGTGTAGTAAATAGTGACTGGTGTGCGTTAAATCTAGCGAGTTACAAAGTCCCAAAGTTCCCATGATTAATCAATATCTCTGGGGGTACTGAATAAGGGATTGACCGTTAGATCAAAATTACGATCTGCGGATGAATGAATGGGTCCGCCCTATATGACGTGTGCGTGGCTGAAGTAGTATTCTTAGTCATAGACGACGCAAAAAAAGAACAGGAAACGAACCCTATGCCTTAGATTCGCTTGGTTTCACCAGGCAGGCTTGCTGATATTGGCCAGTAGCATTAGAAACAACAACAAAATTGAAATTTTGCTAAGGGTTTAATGCCCTCAAACTGTTAAACTATTTTCTTTTTACTCAGTCCACCAATGCTTATAAATTTAAAGACATTTCGTAAACATTCAAAAAATATAGAAAAAACATGCGCGAATAAAGAACTATGTTGTACTATTAATGCAGCATAAAATAAATTTAAAGGCAAAAGGCGTTTTATTAATTTATTTTCACGTAAATTACACAATTTAGGACAATAAATAACAAACAAATGAATAGTTTTCCCTAAGTAACCTTTTTATAATTTAACATTTATGAACTTTTTAGCTCTTAAACGCAACTTTTTGCTCAACAAATATCATTTCAACCACTTAAATACCCCACCTTTTATAGTAATACCCAATGAAACTCTAAAAATAAAACTAATCTTAAAATATTCTTAATCATATAATTTATCTCGCTGCAGTAATTTAGCAAGAATACTTTCTAATGTTCTTTTTCTTTTAGAACGATACATTATGAGAAAATTTCGTAAATTAAAGAGTTTACTCAGTTCATTTGTCCATCATGAACTTTCACACGAAATTTTCACGACTCTCTGCTTAATTTGCTTCTTGTGCCACTAAATAGTGCTTGCAAATAAGTTTTTTTTCCCTCTTACTCGAAAAAACTTTTATATCACGCAGACCATCTAACAAAAACTCGCCAAGGTAATTTTTTTTTCATTTTTTACTTAGTGTAAGAGCTCCTATTAACAGTTTGTTAATTTGGTTTCTTATAACGGTGAATCTGAAAAAATAAATATTTGTGGAGTAAAGAGAAAGTGTTTAATGAACAAATTCCTCCTCATTTTCTTTCATTTTTTTGTTTTTCGCCAAGCGTGATATCGTGCCAACACGCTATGTGTGACACTTTCTTCTGGAGTTAAAAAAAAATTTCATATACGTCAAAAATTGCTGTGAAATGCTTCATTAAGGTAGTTAGATATTTTTGTTCCACGCGAATAGAAGACATTAAAAAGAGGATAATTTTTTTTTCATCCATAGAATTATTTTTCACTCTAAGTAAAAAGTTGTTTAACGTAAATTTTCTTTTTATTGTTGCGATAGAAAGTGTTGGTTTATATATTCTTTATTTATTTACATTAACTTTGATTTTATTCTTGCAATGCTGCATGTAATTAATATGTTATTACATAATTGATGATTGCTTGGAATGTTTGGGCTTAAGGATGCAGATTAATTTATATAGTGATTAGATGCGTTGATATATTGAAAAAATAAATATTTGTTAATATGTAATATAATAATAAATAATAAAATAATAAATAATATAATAATAAATAATTTTTTAATAATAATTAATTCCAGCTTGACCAAGCTAACTGTTGTTTTATTGCATGCTAACGTAATAAAAAATTAACTTCATTTAAATATTATAATAAAATAAAAAGTTTTTCAAAACCACTTTTCAAAAAGACTTGGAAGGTGTAAAATAATTTAATTTTTGTCTAACTTAAAACAGAAAACGTAAAGCATTTCACTGTCGAAAAACGTGGGGGATAGATATTAGGCAAGTTAGAGTATTAGGCAAGTATGAGTATTAGGCAAGTACTGCATCTCATGATTTATACTTTGGGTTTAAAATTTAAAATTGTTTCTCCTTCCAAGAAATCTCCTTAAAAACTTATTTTTTAAATTTATTATTTAATTCCTTGTAATTTTAATTATGTTTACTACTTTTCGATAGACAATGCTATAACTTCTTCTTGTAGAGGTCAGTAAACAATTAAAACCCGTGTCACCAATCAGGGCTACAGCTACAGCTGAAATTTAAGCCCTCTAGCTAATCATATTGTGGTCGAAATTTCGATTCGCGATAAATTCTGCTGCGGCGTGAAACTTCCATTTTCATCCAGTTCATAGCAATTGAAAATTGAGCATTATTTTTATTAACGATAAATGCAGTCTTAAGCGGTCAGGAGGCTATTATAACTTGTATTATCACAAGACTCTGTGCTTCAGTTAAATGTTAAGCGCTTTAGATATTTAATAAGGGTTCAGAATTTTGATTCGTGATATATTAGATTTTGGAAAATTAAGTGAAATAAATCCTGCTTGTGGTGCGCAGTTTACAATTATAACTTCTATTGGCTTCAAGTTTGAAATTCAATTTTTTTAATGCCACTTACAGCTTCTTTGACAGAGTTTTCTATACTAATTTCCTAATCCTCGCCTTTCTATTCAAAACAGTAGTGAGTCAAGAAATGAACCCTTTTAAGAATGAACGTACAGTTAAAGTAACAGTTAATGGGGGACCAAAGAGCATATATTATTGTTGTAAGCAATGTGAAATAATGCATTACACTCAGGGGTGCAAAATTCTAAAGAGAATAGATGTCGGGTTCGTAATCACCTCATGATTAAAACTGGGGGTATTTATTCAAAAATGGAAACGAACTGCTTTTGTGCATCCTATTAGTTGTTCTGGGATTGCTTTCTAATTCGGAAAGAGCTAAGATAGATTGACGTTTACGCAGGAAATTCTTTTAGAGAACTCTTATTTAAAATTGCATATCTTGAAATAGTCAATCAAAATCCCATCCAATGAAAAACTGGGTAAAAAAAGAGGGGATGTATAAAAATTGCCTCATAAATTAATAGTCTTTAATTGCTTTCTTATTATGGCAATGCTAAAGATACTCAAAACTTTCAATGAAATGCTTCAATGCAAATACAAGTACAAGAGCAGCGATGGCTCAGGGCATAGAGCGTTCGCCTTCCAATGCGGCGAACCGAGTTCGAATCCCAGTCGATACGAATTCCGCATCCGACTTGCACCGACCACAGTGCTGACGTGAAATATCCTCAGTAGTAGGCGGATTATAAGTTAGAGTCCCCTTGCCGTCAGGTTAACTGTGGGAGGTTCTCGTGGTCTTTCTCTCCAAGCAACGCAAATGCGGGTTAACTACATCAAAAAGTCCTCCACGAAGGCAAATTTTTCCCAATACTCGATCCAGGAGTTCCCTTGTCTTCTGGATTGTTGTACAAAATGACAAGTCTACGGAGATGAACATTAGTAGTTGTAAACCCATAAAATTGGGTCGGCTGTTCAACGACGGTTATAAAATAAAATAAAATAAAATACAAGTACAAGGAGCCAAAAGAAAAAAGATGTCCCATTGAATAAATTTTGTTCTATTAATCGTATTTTCACGTAATGAAATAGTGACTTAATTAACTAGTGCTGTGTTGTGGTGGCTCAGGGGATAAAACGCTCATCTCTCAATGAGGTCATCCAGGTTCAAATCCCAACGTTAACTGGTCAATATGAAATCTGCACCCAGCTCTCACCGACCACAATGCTGACGTAAAATATCTTTGGTTGTAGACGAATCATGGATTAGAATCCCTTTGCCGTCGTGGTGGGAAGTTTTCGTAATTTTCCTTACAAAAGTGCTCCATGAAAGCTAATTTCTCTCAATGATTGATCTAGGAGTTCGCTTGTCTTCTGAGATGGGTTCAAAATTACTAGGCTACGGAGTTGAACATTGGTAGTCGTAATTTCAGAATTCGATCGGCTGTTCAACACTGGTTAAAAAAAAATAATAATAAATTAATTAAAATAAATAAAATAAATTAATTAAAATAAATAAAATAAATTAATTAAAATAAATAAAACAATATTAATATTAAAATAAATTAATATAAATATTGTCAAGTTACAAAATAAGATGAAAAAACATACTTCCGCTTATTAAACACATAATTTTTTTCTGAAAATATGTATTTTTATCTATAAAAATATAGGAGGTAGCCTTACTTTGGAAAATATGTAAGTTGAATTAGAGAGCGGTCGAAAGTTAAAGTTTCAGAATGCTAACTTCATTTTTTGAGTATTTCGATAAATCTAAAAAGCTTAAAACGATTCCAAAACTTTTTACACACAATTAAAAACACGTTAATCTAAATTTAATTCCATCAAAAATTAATTTTTAACAAGTATTTATTAAATATCGATATTTGATATAATAATAGTTGCAAAATTTTTGAATTGAAACTTATGCAAATTCTTACACAATTGTAAAGCTATTTTATTTTAAATTACGAAATACAAGATCTGAACGAAATCGATCGAATAGATTATTTTGAGTTATAAAATTTCAAATAGGTCGTGGTGGCAAATTTTCTTTTTTCTAAGTCAGTTCAGATAAAAAAAAAAGGAATATTTTTTTGTAATAGATCGGTAAAAAAAAATCTTAAAGAGAATTCGAAGGGTAAAAATCATATTAATCGTTCATGTAGAATAGTGTTTCCCAAACTTATGACTTTTGTGTACCCTTTCTAAATTTTTCGTTACGCTACGTACCACTAATAAAATAATTAATGTATTTTTTTAAAAATATTTTTTCCCTCTTTTGGTACCAAATTTTGTAGATACTAACCAGCGATCTATATTCTATGTTAGGGATAAAAATTATATTTTATAAAAATAATCAAAATAAGTAGAATTTATTACAAGCCTTTACTGTAAAAAAATTGCACAAAAGTTAAAAATCACAACTGGCTCTTGACACCACTAATTATAACTGTTAACTCTGCAAAAAATAGCCAATCGAAAAATACGAAATCGTAAATTTTAATGGCTAGCTTTGTTCTTAAATTTTTTTTTTGAAATTTTAATTTGTTGCAATATATTTCGTATAAGAACAAGTACCCCCGCTAAACTGTTCCCGTACCCCTGGGGGTACACGTATCACACTTTGGGAAACACTGATGTAGAACATGCATACATTTAAAAAAAAAACTGAAACAGGTTAAAAACTAAGTTAACCGAACTGGTTTTGAAACTTTAACGACTCAAGTGATAGTTTTCATTCATCAAAAAGCTGATGAAAGCGTTCATACAAAATTTTAAATGCAAGTGCTCATAACGATTTCCCATCAATTCAGAAATACGCATATAAATATTAACTACTTACACCGTTCTATGAAGCACCCCTCCACCTTAAGTATTAAGCATTTCTCAGAACTTTTGCAATAATTCTCAAAGAATAATTAATAGCCAGCCTAAATGTGAAAATTGCAAATCAGTAAGAAGGAAAATATGATCAAGGTAAGGAGTCAAATTAGTATTCTATCCCCTTTGTGGAAAATAGAATAAATTTTCTTGAGAGTGGTCATGCAAAAGATTTCGTTTAAATGCATCTACATTTCGGAGCTTTGTATTTCTATTCAAGCTCTGGAATGAAATATGAAACACTTGGCCAATCTAAGTGAGGAATCGAAGAATTGAACTAACTGTAGAGGGAACAAGACTCAACAACTTATTGAATTTCTTGACTGGTTGCGAGAATTATTTATAAGGTATAACCTTCTGAAGTTGCGACAGAAAATACAAAAGGATGAAAATAAATTATTAATAAAAAAAAAACAAGTGTTAGGTAAATATAGAAATCACAGTTTTAGAGCAACACTCAATTTTTTTAGCGAAGTGCAAAGTTTTAATCTGATTTCAAGGCTGAATTTTAAGCAAAATGAATCGGAGCTACGACAAGTCTTAAGCTGAGTCCAAATCTTACTTTAAAATTAAATGCTAAATTCTGAGTGCAAAGCTCGTTTGTATATTTTAATTTTAAACTATAATATCTTGTTAAGAAAATTGGCTGGGTTTAAACAAAGAAATATTTAGAAAAGTTATTAAAATTTTTTTAAAAAAAAATTGCCATTTTAGCGCGATTTATCACCTTACAAAAAAATAAATAAATAACTTTTCAAACACTAAAAAGAGCGTAAATAAACCGTAGGCTTGCTTGCTTTCGTATGCCTGTTTTAGGCAAAGGGGTGCGATTGTTCTTGTTTTTCAGTGGCGCTATCTATGGCCAAGAATTCGACTTCTGCCACACCATGCGTCTCACCCGTTTATAGAGCAGACCCATTCATACATCCGCAGATCGTAATTTTGACCTGAATCAGAGAACGATTGATCTCCAATCCAGTACCCCCAGAGGTTTTGATTTGTTATGGGAACATGGAGGACTTTGAGACTCGACAGAATTTAACGTGCATCAGTCACCATTTACTACACGGGGATTCCTCTGTCGGCGGGATACGTACCCACGAACTCTCGGACATGGGCCCAAACCGTAGGCTGAAGCTCTCAATTTCTTAAGTTTGATCTGATGAAAAAGGAGCTACCTAGATTTCATAGTGCTTTAAAATGCAAAATTTATAGATCAATATAATGCCCGCCGCATATTAAAATCATGTCCGTTCTGGAAATATTTAATTTTATAAGGAAGCTGATTTTATTGGAATGTCTTATACTTAGAAAAAGAAAACCTCTAATTTGAACTTACTAATACAATGAAAGGTTAATTTATTACTACATTTAAATTTTAATTTTTTGAATCTAAATTTAACTTATGGCCTACTTTATAAATATATGTTTAAATATCATAGTAATCAAAATCATTTTAATCACATTTCTTCAAATAAGAATAACGTGTGAGTATATAAATTTTGCTATCACTTCAAATATAAAAAATTTCCGGAATATCTAGAAACGTTGGCAGGCATGGAATTGCATGAAATGGTTGGCAGACTTGAAACCACATCACATCTGATTAAAACTAATAAAATAAAGTTGATGAGTAAACAAACTCTTTTAACTGCAAACAATTAATTTGCAGTTATTCTAAAAAAATATATAAAATCATAACTGCACCCAAAGAATTGAATTCGAATTGTATTAAAAATAATTTTATTTCATAAAAATATTAACGTTCATATGCAGCTACTGATGGTTATTAGTTAAACAGGACATTGTTTTGGGTTTAAAGGAACATAATTGTTATCACTTAAATACTCTTTTACTTTCGATATTAAAGCATCATCAACTTCTTTGAGGTCACAATATTTTTCAAACATGTCGCAAACTTCAAACAAGGGATGGTATCTAATCCCTTCCTTGGGCAAATTAACTTTACCTCCTTGGTTTCTATCAAGAACAGCAATACAATCAGTAACAATTAATCCTTCCTTTCTTAGAACCCTAGCAGTTTCTATAATACTCGAACCACTGACCACTACATCTTCGATAATTAGACAGCGATCACCCTGCTTGTAGATTCCTTCTAGAAGTTTCATGGTCCCATATGACTTGGCTTCTTTTCGTTTCATTATTAAGGGAATGTCATGCAGCACTGAGTAGACAGAAGCAGTTGGTAAAGATGTATAAGGTACTCCACACACTAAATCCATTGTGATGTTTAGTTCGTCTACTTTGGATTTTATAGATCCGACGATTTTCCGGGCTATCTTAGGGTAGGCTATAACATGTCGAAGATCGATGTAGATAGGTGATGCTCCACCGGTTTTTAAGTTAAAATTACCGACTTTGAATACGTCAATGTTCAAGAGCTCCGTTAAAAGATCTTCGTTTTTAACCATGACTTTAATTATCTTGTGTCTCACTCGAAACCAAATGGGACCTTGGAATTAGTTTCCCCGGAAACCTGAAAAAAATTTAAAAAATAAATAAATAAGGCACAAATTAAGGAATAACTAGTTCTGCAACGTGAAGTTCCAAGGATAACGCAGCAAACTGAAGATATTTATCTCATTTCGTTTTATTTAAATCGTTTTTAAATCATTCATCATTTTTGGTACGTCCTGTAGAAAAAAATTGCAAGAATTGTTTTTCAAGTAGGGCTTTCAGGAAAAAATTCGTGCTGTGTACAATATAGCATGCAAAGAAAGAGGGAATATATAAATGAATAGAGCCATCAGTAAAATAATACTGCAAATACATGCGTAGTGCATTACAAAGTAAAATTAGAATTGTATATTTGTATATAAACTTTTAATTTGGATATGGCCATTGACTATGGATAAACTGCTCCAACTTCACGTGATATTAACTAATAAATGTAGGGAGATCTAACGGAGCTACGGACTGAGTTTGACACAAAAAAAAAAAGCGGTAGAAAGCTGCTTGAACTTATTTCATAATGGCAAGATGGTATATACAGTTTAAAATTACAGCTTTGCCTCATGTGTAAGAAAGGTATTTAAATTGTGGCTAATAAGACGAAATATTATTGGATTAATAGTATTATTTTTTTTTTAAAAAAAAAAGAATGGTTTAATATTAAATAAGTGATATTTTTTGAACGGACTTAACGTTCATCACTGTACAATGTTTTTTTTTCTTCTTTTTTTAAAGCAACAATTATTTTTTATTTATTTAATTTTTAAGCAACAGTTAATTTATGTATATATTTGTTTTTCTTGGCCCCAAAAACGAAGGTATTTTTCTCTCAAAGTCGGCAACAAATAATGTAATTAATTGTAAAGTACACAATCAACCAATTTCCATCGTTAATATTTTCCAAATAATGAATAAAATTATTGAGAAGTTTAAAAAAAAATTATAATGTTTAATGCGCGCAATTTATGATACATGTCACACCAATATCTAAAGGTAAAGTATTTTTTTAAAACCATGCAGATATAATGCTGTAATCCAAAACTTTAACGATGTTTTCGAATTCAGGTAACATCTTTCTCAAGGAAAAAAAATTAAATATACAGAAAAATTTTGGTTCTACAAGAAATTTTTAAAATTTGAATCATTTTATAAAATAATTGAGGCAAACATGAAAACATACTTCGCAACGAGTTTTAAGTTTAGGAAAATAAAATTACGTTTTTATTTACTTTCCCTCTCTTTAAAAAACTGATTTTTATTTATGAAAGTTAATACATAGTATAATTAAATATTATCCTGCTCATGCTAGCTTTCGAATCACCAATTATAACGGACGGATGATAATTGGTCTTTCCGAGATGAGATGAATAGAAAATTTTGAAAAAACAATTTTTTTAAACTCAGTTATAAAAATAGCATATTGTTCACAAAAAAGTGTTATTTTATGTGACGACAGAGCTTTCGTTAAACAAGACGTCTGATGTGAAATGTTAAGGATTAAAGTAGAAAGGAATGCTATAGAGCAATTAGAGACAGTTATATTAGAGACTAATTAGTTGGAAATTATATTAGAGACATTTTCAACCTTTTTCAATTCTCTCCTGGTAAAGTCCTAGCACAGGCTGCGTAGCCAAATTATTCAACAAAAAATAAGCTTTTTTCAAGCACTCAAAAAATATTTTAAAGCACTTTAAAAAAATATCATAACTAGGCAGGGTTGGAAAGATTTTGACAATTGGCGGTTTTATCTTGTTTTAACCGTCATGTCAAAAAAAAAAAAAAAAATACCTTTTGGCATTGCTTATGACATTTGTCAAAAATCATTAAATCTTGAATCATGTAAAACGAATGGCGTTTTCATACGCTACGGACTGACAATACGCCGAAATAGATTGGGTTTGAATTAATTGTGAAAACGCTGAATAAAACAATGTGAACTGGGTCTTTTTGCATAATTCGAAGCGAAAATTGGCATTGTAAAGGAAAAATCTCATTTTGAAAAAAGGGAAAATTAAGCATTTTTTAAAAACACTCAATGAAAAAAGCACCTTTAAAGGCTTTTAAAAAACGAAAGTCAAAAATAAGCACCTTTAAGCACTTTTTAAAAACGCCACGCACCCTGTAGCATACGTTACACGCTTGGTGCTAGACCTGAAAATAATCATTCGCTACGTGGCGTATCCACAAAAAAAAGAGGGGATTTGAATTAAACTAGGAGGCTTCGCCCCCTGCTCGCTGTCGCTCGCCAACCACAAAACAACTTAAAGTCCTCAAATTTAGCATGAAGTTGTAAAATGTAATGAAAGAGGGTCATAGCAATAATGTAAGTAGAAGTAAAGTTAGTACTGTAAAATTAAAACAATATTTTTAATCAATGAGCCAAGTTCTTCAAGAAGCAGTTGTAGAAGTAGGTTGTTTATTTAAAACTTTTTATAGAATTTCCTTAAAAACACAATTGTTAATCTGGGCATTTGGCGATACAACACTTATAGAATTGAAGGATTTGTTACGTCAAGTGCTCAGGTATCATAATTTTGATCTAGTTGCGCTTCTATGTTATTTTGATTTATGTTGCTAAGTTAACTTCAAAAAATTCTATGGCTGGCAACAGCATTTAAATTTTTTAAGTTGTTTATTTTTATATCTTTTAGAATTTGTTCTTTTTTTAGCGAAATGTTTTTTAACCTAACAGAATTCTTTGCCGACTGTTCGCTGTATATATGAAGAAAATAAAGTAAATATTTAAGTGTTGTGAAAAGAATCTTATTTAGTTGTACAAAGTACTTCATTAAAAATGAAAACTGTTGCCACCAGCGGAAAAGAAATACAGCCAAAATTTGGGAGCTACGTAAGAGAATTATATATAATAGATAATCAACCAGTCACTTTTTTCTATCACTTTTTTTTAGTTTTTGAAAATAATTTAATGATAAAAATTTATAAATGCAGAAAGACACAGGAAAATAGAATTTTTTATTAAAATGTCGAATGTTTTCATTCAAAATTTTGATCCTTCACAATTGGGTATAATATAACAAAAACACAACTACTTTCACTTAGTAGGAATAACATTTACCATGACGCAATGCTAAATTCTATGCCACTATCCACATAAATGCCACTATCCACATAAATCAATTATTTATCAAAAATCGAATATCAATTACTTTTCTTTATAATGCAATAAAATCTGGCGAGCAGCTATTTAAACGATCAAACACTTCGTTTGTTTATTTGTGGCTTGAAGTTAGGCTCGCAGAAAATGCCGTTCATGGGTTAAATTTAGTAGGAATAACACAACTTGTGACGTAGGCTATAGTATACCCAATTGGGTATACTATAGTCTACGTCACAGGTCCTGTTATTCCTACTAAATTTAACTTGTAAACAGCATTTTCTGCGAACCTGATTTCTAGCAACAAGTAAACATTAAATGAAGTGTGTTGTTATAAGTCGTTACTCGGCAGGTTGGATTTGTATTAATCTAGTTCCTTTTGAAATAATTTATTTTGTCGTTTTATCTAAGTTTATGAATTTAGTAAACATATTTAAAACTCAGCTTATTAATTAAACTAAAAGGTAAATGTTATTCCTAGTAAAATTTTCGAAGTAGAAGTAGTTGTGTTTTTTTCATATTATACCCAATCCATCAATTTTTGTTGAAAAGATTCATCTGCCTCTTTAACTATATTACATATTTCAAAGTTATAATGCATACATTAAATGTATTTTGCCTCCTCAAACATTTTTTAATAAAGTTCCTTAAAATCAGTATGTTTAACTAAATTTTGTCTTATATTTATATATTTTCATTGTTGAATTAACTTTTTATTGCCGTAGATTATTTCTGATATGAAATTTTCAAAAAAACATAATTTAATCCAAGCAAAAAAAAGTTTGCGGAAAGTGGCTATTAAATTAAAAGAACCTATCGATATCGGTCACCGACTCATTAGGCTTGTGAAATAAAGTGGCTACTTAAATTATTAAAGTCTACTGGCAACTAACTGAAAATTTAAATTTTCTGCTCTACTTCGTGCGATTTTGAAGAATGTCGCCAACACAAAAATGATGCGTTGAAGCTTGTCGCCAAACTGTTTCCAAACTGTTCCACACTAATTCCAAAATGATAATGCAAAATAATCACTGAATCTCGCCGAATATACAACTACAGATTGTAAATTTTTCCCCCTCCCAAATTTCGTCAATGGGGCCAAATCCTAGATGAAACGCATATTAGGATCAAGCATCCCTCATTATGTACATGCTTGAATGTTTTTTTAAATTTCAATTAATACCATTGCTAAAATTGATAAAGCATCATTGGCTTCAACGAGAGTATGGTAAATTTTTTAACGTTTTTTCTAAACGAATATCACATCTCTACATTAATTTTCTTTTCGGTACAATGGTAATTGAAATAAAAAATAAATAAATAAAGTTAAGCAAAATTAATGGAACAATAGTAATTAATTAAGGGAATAATAGCGTAATTTATTAATTATGCATTTTAATAAGTAATTCATTTTTTGCATTTTTAATTTCAATCTCCGTTGCACAAAAAAGTAAAACTATGGGAGAAAAGGTATCGCCATTTCATTTGTAAGGTCGGTGCTGCTCAATTAATTTTAGTACTAGGTACTAATTCAAATAAAAAATTAAGCTATGTATTAAAAAACAAAATTAATGGAGAAATGATACTTATTCATCTAGGGCAGGGGTGGCGAACCTTTATACACCAACGTGCCATTTTTTCTAAAAAATTGCTTAATGAGGTCGTAGACGTGCCGTCAAATAATTTTGACATCGTGATTATTGGGAAAATAATAATACTAAATACTATCAACTTAAAACTCTTTATTTACATTGAAAAAAAAATTGCAATGTTTCAGTTATACACGTAATTCAACTTAAAGTAACATTAATGTGACTTCTGATTAGATTCAGATTAGATGACCAATAACTTATATTAGGTTGTAAGATGTTAGTTTAAGCAGGACTGTTGATTTTTTTCACTAGTTATTTATTGTTAACTCGTTTTTTACGGTTATTAATTGTTTTTCTAGTATTAATTTTTAATTTTTCATTAATAATTGTTTATTATTTTGTTTGTTTTTTGTGAATTTTAATTTAATTGTTACATATGCTTCATAGCGTAATAACATTTGTGTAATAACAATTCATGGTGTAACAACAATTGCGATCGGTGGAGTGTCCAAAATATTGTGTCGCGTGCCATAAATGGCACGCGTGCCATTGATTCGCCATCCCTGATCTAGGGGAACCGCAACCATCGCCTAACTACTATTGATGCCATTGAAGCCTAATTAATCATGGTATTAGGTAAAGTAATGGGTGCAGTTTTAAAAAGCACCAAATATACTAATAGTACATTAAGATCTATGTCAGTGTCTAAGATACCTATGTTAGTTTTAATAAGTACTAAATATACAATATAGGTACTTAGATACCTATGTTAATATATTTGGTAACTATAAAAACTGTTCAAATACAAATTGCAGTTTTTATTGTATAGATATTGTGGAAATAGGTTTTTTACGACTTCTCGAATGGTATAAGAGACGGAGAAATTGTTTGATGGTAACTAAAAGAAAACATGACGGAAATGATAAACTTAATGTGAGTGGCAACAATATATATAAATATCTGGCTGTGTGTTCTTTGTAGACTCCCAAACAATCAAGCGATGAAATTTGTCATACAGATAGTTCGAAGCACGAAGGTCACTGTACACATTAGAACATTCTATGACGAACCGTTCAAGCGGGATGAGCGAAAATTATGATAGGTTAAGCATTAGCCATTGTTTTAAATTTAACTATAGACAGTTCAATTTCTCAAATATTTTAAAGATAACACCATTGATATATGCTCGCTTATAGTTTTATTTGATAAAAAAAAGTTCTATCTCACGTACTTTAATATTTAATTAATTTATATTCGCTACGTCAGATAAATTCAATCGGGTACTTGCACTCCAAGAAGAAGATCCCGGATACCCACACTTGTGACCTACGACGTCAGCTGATCGCTTATGAGAAAAATGGCGGCTTAAAGTTGATCTCAGTTTCTCCACAAAAGTTAGAATGCTAACTATCGTGAAGTTAATTAAATACAGTACCGTATATTACATCGAATTAGTAGAAATATAATCGAATTAGTAGAAATATAATCGCCTACGTGGTTAAATGAAATCACTATGTGCTGAAATTAAATTAATTATTTGTCTACGTATTTTATTCTAAACGAGTTATATTTTTGTGTCGTGTACCTGGCAACTTCGATTCATAATTAGTTTGTTTACATTCTACATGGCTTCGTGCCTGGCTTTGTGTTAAGTACGAAAGATATAGTGAAAGAATAGAACTCTTAGTGAAAGAATCTTTGTGTAAGAATATAGAATGAATCACTTAAGAGGATTGATACTTGGCGAGCTTGGATTATTCGCAATAGAATGGAAGAAACAATTGCAAGCGTAAACAAATGTCACGATTCAATAGCCAATCAGGATCGAGATACCCACATTACGTCACTAGCAGGTATCCCATTGACACCATTATCGTCGTAGTATTCGTGGACTACGTCACCAAATTAATATTCCAAAAGTTATTTGATACCACGTGTTAGAGTAATTCTTTTAAAACGTATTTCTATAAAAATAAATAATTTAAAATTAATGATAATTAAAACGCAAAAAAAATTAGCTATGCATTTCAAGGCACAATTAATGGAAAAGTGGTACTGATTCGTTTAGGATAAGCTTACAAAATTGCCTTACTATTATAGACGCCAATGATTCTTAATTAATTTAGGTAATGTATGTATATTGAAATAAGCTATGTACTAAAAAGCAAAACTAATAGAGTAAAGGTTAGGTACTAATAGAGTTAGGTTAAAGGTACTTATTCGTTTTAGACTTTAAACGAGTAACATCCTTTAGAACCGTAAAAAATCACCATACTATTATTGACGACAATGATGCTTAATTAATGTTGTTAAATTGAAATAAAAATAACTAAATAACCTAACAACTAAAAAGCAAAATGAATGGAAAAGAGATACTTATTCGTTTTGAGGATATTATTATTTATTCACTATATTACTGATACCAATGCTTATATTCTCTTATAAATCAAAAATACTGATAAATCTGTATAAATATTCTACCTAGAAATATTACTCTCTATCGATGATTAATTTCTCTGCAGATTAATAACAAAAAATGTTTCAGACTGAACAGTGTCGAATTGAGTAAAAATAAGAAATATTTATGAACCATGACTTTATTATATTATTTAAAATATATATATATTTAAACAATAGCAATGGTTAGGAATTACAGACTTACTTTTTCTCCTTATGAAAACTTCATTATAAAATTTAAGAAATGAAAGTATTTTCAGAAATCAAAGTGCAGATAACAAATTACAAACTTAGATACTTTTGTAAAGGAAACTTAGAAACTTTTTGTTAAAAAAATAGAAACATTCATAAAGATAAGGAATTGAAAATTTATATCCTTTTTTAATGAACGTAAGCAAACTATTCGAAGAGAAGTTTCTATTATTTATTCAAAAGAGCAATGACTTCTATAACTTGAATGCAGATAACACTGAATAAATTTACACTTAGTTACCTATCTTCGCATTTTATCTCTTCCATCTTTGTCTGTCTGTCTCTCTTTATATATATATTTATATATATATATATACAGCAAAATAAATAAATACAAAAAAACACGTAGAAAATTACGAAAAACAATAAGTTTCATTTGGGCTGATGAAAAGATTATATCTTTTATTTTCCGAATTTTTAAAAAAAATTTTTATCCTTTTTTTCCGGATTTTTTTATTATTGTTTTTCTTTCTCCCCTTTTTTTCATATGTCTGTAATTTTCCTTTGTTTTATCTTCATATATATATATATATATATATATATATATATATATATATATATATATATATATATATATATATATATATATATATATATATATAAGTTCAAAATGAAGAATAAAACAAAGAAAAATTATAGACATATGAAAAAAAGGGGGTGGGAAATAATAAGTAAAAAAAACAACAAACATTTTATTTAAAAAAAAAAAAAAAAAAAAAAAAAAAAAAAAAAAAGTGAAATGTTAATTAAAAAACCGGAAAAAAAAAAGATATAATCTTTTCTTCAGCCCACACGATTATATCCGCAAAACAGAGTGCTTTCTGATATTGTATCAATAAAGCCAAAGCAAAATATATTAATACAATAGTGTGAGGAGCACTCAAAAAAAATTTTTTATAAAATAACTACATAAAAATAGATCATAAAAAGTAAATATAACATGTAAAAACAGATAATAAAATAAAATAAAAAGAAAAAATAAAATAAAAAGAAAAAACATTAAAAAGGGGGGACTATAAAGCGAGTAGCAAAATCATAACAACTTACATGGACAGTTATTTTTCAAGAATGATTTAAAAATGTTTTCGCAGAAAGATTGCCAGATTACAAAATATGAAAACAAAAGATGAAAACAAAAGCGCAAATTGAGTGTAACAAAAGGGTTCTAAAGTGTCGTTCTTACTGCACTGCTGAAGTGATTTGTTATTCTGAGTTTTGATTTGTTAGTTACCAAGGATGGGCCCGAAATGGATGTGCACAAGGTAATATTATACTGGATAATTTTAAAAATTGATCATAATATCAGATACAATATCAGAAAGCACTCTGTTTTGCGGATATAATCGTGTGGGCTGAAGAAAAGATTATATCTTTTTTTTTCCGGTTTTTTAATTAACATTTCACATTTTTTTTTTTTTTTTTTTTTTTTTTTTTAAATAAAATGTTTGTTGTTTTTTTTACTTATTATTTCCCACCCCCTTTTTTTCATATGTCTATAATTTTTCTTTGTTTTATTCTTCATTTTGAACTTATCTAATGAGTGCTGTTTACTTGCAGCTTAAGCGCAATAAATGTTACTTATTGTTTTTCTTAACTTTCTTAGTGTTTTCTTGTATTTATTTATTTTTATATATATATATATATATATATATATATATATAAGTTCAAAATGAAGAATAAAACAAAGAAAAATTATAGACATATGAAAAAAAGGGGGTGGGAAATAATAAGTAAAAAAAAAAACAACAAACAATATTTTATTTAAAAAAAAAAAAATAAAAAAAAAATAAAAAAAAAAAAAAAAAGTGAAATGTTAATTAAAAAACCGGAAAAAAAGCCGGAAAAAAAAGATATAATCTTTTCTTCAGCCCACACGATTATATCCGCAAAACAGAGTGCTTTCTGATATTGTATCAATAAAGCCAAAGCAAAATATATTAATACAATAGTGTGAGGAGCACTCAAAAAAAATTTTTTTTATAAAATAACTACGTAAAAATAGATCATAAAAAGTAAATATAACATGTAAAAACAGATAATAAAATAAAATAAAATAAAAAGAAAAAATAAAATAAAAAACATTAAAAAGGGGGGCCAGATTACAAAATATGAAAACAAAAGATGAAAACAAAAGCGCAAATTGAGTGTAACAAAAGGGTTCTAAAGTGTCGTTCTTACTGCACTGCTGAAGTGATTTGTTATTCTGAGTTTTGATTTGTTAGTTACCAAGGATGGGCCCGAAATGGATGTGCACAAGGTAATATTATACTGGATAATTTTAAAAATTGATCATAAATAGTTTTAGAAGATAGATGTTTATTTAAGAAAAAATATAAAATAGAAAAGAGAAACATAAATTGCCTGCTTTGTAAATAATTTTAGCCGCAGATTTGCACGATATGGATTAGTACATAGAAAAATTATTTAAATTATCAAAGAAAAAATTTTAATAGATAATTTTTAACACAGATTTGCCCGAAATGGATTTGCACATATATATATATATATATATATATATATATATATATATATATATATATATATATATATATATATATATATATATATACTAAACTAGTAATAATATAAATTTAATCAAAAATAATTTAAATATAATTTTAAAAAAAAGAAGAAAAATTTAAATAAAGTTGTGTGTTTACAACACGCAGTTAAGACAAACACACAACTTTATTTAAATTTTTTTTTTAAATTATATTTAAAATATTTTTGAGTAAATTTATATTATTACTAGTTTATATGATTTCAATTTGGTTTTAGCTGCCTTGTGCGCTGTTCCAATTTGAATTTGAATTAATGTAGTTATGGTTATTTTTATTTTTCTACCTCCTGTTTAATTAATTTCACTTAAGAATTTGAATTTAGGTTTGGATGGATATATATATATATATATATATATATATATATATATATATATATATATATATATATATATATATATATAAAGGCGAATATCTGAATGTATGTTCGCTAATAAGCACAGAACAGGAGCAGCAATTTGGATCAAATATGCAGGCTAAAATAAGTTATAGAAAATTTGAGGAAATGTTATATTTAACCGCCACTGGTGATTTTTAACTTCAATGTGTTTATTCTTTTTCGTCCAAACGACATTTCAATTTCAAGGCTTTTAGATTTATTAAATTCTTTACTAAAACATTTCAATACTAACTATAAATAGAAATAATTAATTGTTCAATTCTTTTTTTTATCTCGAATTTTAAATTCTCATATTTTATATAAATCATTTAAATAAAAATATCATTAACTTCATAAAAAAAATCAGCATCTGTTAAAATGAATCATCATCGGTTATCGGTACCATGAAAGCAAGTTCGCCGACAAGTAGAACAACACCCGGTTCTAATTTTCACAGGTCACCGACTGCCGAAAATACAGATCAGTGCATCGAATATCGAATATGACAATATCGTGAATATTGTACAAAGCTATAATTATTGAATACAATACTGTGAATGTTGCTAAAATTTATTTGGGTAACAAAATTACTGACACCAATTTAGAAATTAATTAATTGGGAAATTATCGCTATATATTTTTGACAATACAGCATGGTATTAAGATTTGTACTTATTTTATTTATATTAGGTGTATTTATATTAGGTTCGTGTGAGTAACAACTCGAAAAAGCATTCGCCAACTTCGTTATAACGGATGGCCGTAATAACCGATAAGTAGAAGATAAATGGTTGAGTACCAATCGCGAATAGATGCCCCAAACGTAAATAAATTACATAGTTAAGCACACAGATTTAAGACTTAGATCAATTAAGTCTCGTGGGTCTCAATATTGAGAAACAATTTTAATAGCAAAAATCTTTCGTCTAGGTTTACAAAAAATAAAATGAAACTGGATGACAAGCTAAAATCCATTTTAACTTCAAACTGAATGTGTCAAATAAATGTAAACACGGATTTTAACTTTTTAAAGTAAATTCTCATTTACTTGGTCATATTGTCTTTTAGTACTTGAACAGCACCATTATGCAAAATGATTTTCTTAATGTTTATTTTTTTGCTTTAAAATGTATTGTTTACTGTTATTGTTATTACTTGTTTTGTTATTGTTTGTTTTAGATCTATGTATTCTTCTAACTTAAAATTATAACAGTTTAAGTTCGTTTCGTTTCGGCGAAAAAACCCTTCATTAATAATTATAAATAAGTGCACAACTTTATTTTGGTAACATTGCTTATTTGATTTATTATCAATCAAAAGCACCAGTTTTTTAAATGTTAAGATATGTTGCACTAATCATTTTAATAATAAATTCACCACGATACCACAGACGAAGATGTTAAGAGACAAAAATTAAATCCACACTCACTTGAGCAATAGGAATTTATTTTTGCTTATTTGATTGATTATCAATCAAAAGCACCATTTTTTTAATGTTAGGATATGTTGTACCAATCATTTTAATAATAAATTCACCACGATACCAGACGAACATGTTAGAGACAAAAATTAAATCCACTTTCACTAAAGCAATATGAATTTATTTTGCATAGTGTCCTGATTTAAACGATTATTTTGCATAATGTCCTGATAGTACGATTTTAAATCTCGAAATACTTAATTAAAAAGGCAGACCAGCTCGTCGCCAGAGGCAGGCTAGTATGTAATAAAATAAATACATCTTTATAAATCAACACCACTAAAATTCCTTATCAACACTAGAGATTTTTCATAATCACTAAAAAGAATCTCAAAAATCAAGTATCATTTTTCAACACATTAAATTTTTTTGCACTAAATATAAATTAAAGCAAAATAAACGTTCGTTTATTAACTCAAAATATCAAACAAAAGTAAACTCACCGTGTATATGCGTAGCTGTCGCCAAATAGAAAGACTACAGCGCCACAACTTTACACGTGACGCCAACGGATGTGACGTAACAATGATTAAATTAGAAAAAATTTCCCCAAGTCGTTATTACGCCTAACTTACGTCCAAGGTTTTCTTTCAGCCGTGTTAACACTTGAATACGATTGAATTTGATGACAATAAAATAAACTTTATTGACAAATGTAAACGTTTACTTTGTAGGCGTACGCTTTACTCCGAATCAGTGGCGAAATAAAAATCAAATGAATGCCATAGCGAGTGAGTTGGAAGGGGGGGGGGAGTAGAGGTAAAAACCGGTACGTGAAATATTTTGTCTCCGTCTGTTGTGAGCCTGAATAAATAAAAATTGTTCGATAACATTTGGAACGTAGCAGTTTTTAAGAAAATAATTTTTTTAATAATAATTTATAGTCAACATTGAAAATTTTATTTTTTTTCTTCTTCTTAAAAACTTTTACGAATTCTCAAACAATATATTTTCATGTAATCTAGTTTTTCTCATACAATTTAAGGTTCTTTTAAGAGCATAAAATGGTTTTCAAATAAACTTAGGCTATAAAAGAAAGTTTATAATTTTTCAAGCGTTGTTTTCAAGTTCTAAAAAATATCACAATAAAAAAACTATAATAATAATAAAAAATTAAAAAAAAACTGGAAAAGTTACTTTTTTTTTATTTGTCTTTTTAGTTATTATAATTTCGAAGTACCTTTTCTTCTTAACAATACGAAGAACGAAAAGTAAATTAAACTATAAAAAGACAAAAGTTTTCCCCATTTTGAATACATTTTCAAACCATTCCAACACAAAAATCATATCGTAAAAATTAGTCTTTCTAATAAAAATGAAGCACTTTCTGTTACATAAATAATAAATCTTAGTTTTAATATAAATCTTAATTCAAAATAAATCTTAATTTAAAAATAATTCTATCACATGTAAAATATTGTTTTATTAACTTTATTTCTAAAAGACTTCTGACACTAAAAGCATAAAACAGGAAAATGAAGAAATTTTATTCCGTTTAGAATATCATTCCTGTAAATTATTAATAACGACTTATTAAACGGAGCACTTAAGTTTTTCTGCTTAACTTAGCTTATTTCATTTTTAGTGAAACTTTTTTCACCAAATTTGCTACAAACAAAAGGAGGGATAAAAATAAAATTCGGGGGATAAAAATAAAAAATAGAGAAAAAAATTCTATAAGGTTTAAAAATAATTTTGATTCTTTAAGATTTGTAGATTTACAAACCTGTTAATTTCGTAGAATTTAATTTTCCTCATAAAATTTTTTATTATTTATTTTTTTCAGATGCATAAGAAATTTTCGAAAAATATTTAATTAAAAAAAGTTAACTTTATATACATAACTTTACAAATATTGTTCGGGTAAGCTATTAATAATAAAAAAAAATAGAAGATTCAATTTTGTCTGCTTGTCTTTTAATTATTCATATTTTGTTTTAATTTTTTCACCAACAATGCTAAAAATGGATAATATTGAAAAAACTCCTTACGATTTTTATTTTTTAAAAGAAAACAAAAAGCAGTCAATAAGACATTGATGAATGTGGGAAGGATTGGTGTTTCATTTGTGTGACCAAACTATTACATCATGCTTAAATTTGAAACACGTTTTTCTCGAAACTTTATTTTCCATGCAAATTCAATCAATGACAAATAATATTTGTATATTGTGTGACAATAAAAAAAAATAATTTTGTCTTCCTTCTTATTCGCGTGATCGACCAATGTTTGTTTCCAAAGACTTGGAGAACCCTTAAAATTTCCTGTTGATTTGACAACATCTAAAAAGCAATTACTATTTAAAAAATTTAAATTTAATTAATGTATATTAATTAAATATAAAATAAAAATAAATATTAGATTTAGTTAAATTAAGTTTTTATTTTAGATTTAATTTCTATTTTTGAAAAATAAAACAATCATCACTTGTTTAAAATATCAATTAACTGATAATTTAAGTTTTAGTTGAAAATTTGTTTGAAAAAGAAATAATTCTCAGAATATGTTAAATTAAACAGAAGGTATCTAATCACAACATTTATTTAACTTTTTAATTTAAGATTTATCTTAAAAAGTAGCATTTAGTATTTTTATGAACAAAAATGGACAAAAAAAAAGCGCGAAAATACTCAAAAATACGTTGGGGCTTATTTATTTTTGCAAAATCATCATTATGTGTTCAGCGAACAAATACATATTTACTTTTTAATTAAAATTTGTTGCAAAAAACAATGAAAATAAAAATAAGAATTAAAAATGAGTAATAAAAGAATAACAATGAAATATCTTTTTGATTTCGTTATTCGTACTCGTTTTGGTAATCTTTTGATGCAGAATTTTTTTTTGAATATATTTTCCTTAATTTTTTTTTTATTTTCTATTAATTTAGGTTCAAATAATTGAAAATATTATATTTAGCATTTTAATAATTTATAATTATGAAATACAGCATGAAACAGCCTAATTAATTTGTGTAAAAAGTGAAATCGTCCTAACACAGCTCACTTTCAACAAAAATTTTTAAAATTGCACTTATTTACAATTATTTAGATTCAAAAGAAGCAGTTATTCACAGCTAAAATTTTTTAAATTTACCAAAAAATCAATCATTGATACATTTTTGAGCATCAATGAAAAAAAAACTTTTTTTAACTACTTCTTTTGGATTTTATATTTCAGCACAAATATTATATCCATAATCTAATAGAATATTTTGGTAATTATTAGACTGTTTTTTTATAATTAAAAAATACCAAAATATTTTTCATTGTTATTAGAGAGCCAGAAAAAAAATATAAAACGGTCACCTGCGTTCCATCTGCGTCGAAGGGTTAATAAGTTTAGTTTGCTGGCGTGAATATAATTTAATGATTGGCCTATTAACGGTAAAAGGAAATACAATCTGTCTTGTTATTAAAACATCCTACTGCTGGTCATTCTTGAGCAAAATAGAAACTTTCCTCCCAGTGATTTAATTCAAAAGTAAAATTAACTGGGATGAAAAATTTCTACTCTACTCCAAGACTTTATTCTTGATGATTTCGTTTGACTCTATCAGTTTCAACACTGTTTGCATGGACAGTATCTGAGTTTGAATCACGATCTTTTCAGGTTCTGCAAAAAACTGTAAAAAGAAACACCGTAATGATGCTGGATATCATGCTGTAAACTGATCTGTAAGGAAAGTCTGTTGCCTAATTGTCATGAAAAAATATGCATATAATTATTCAAATAGAAAAAAATGAAATCTTTTAATTTAATATTACATTTATATTTTATATAATTCCTTTCACTGTAAATTTATTCATTTAAAATAATTCAGTTATCTCATTTGAGCTTAAACTATTGGTTCTATGATAGATATTTTTTTTACAGCATTATTCATTTACATAAATATTTGAAACCGATAAAAACCAAGGATAAAAAGTTTGCGAAATATTTACAGCTTCAAAAAAATATCTAGTGCTAAATTTCCACCATAAACTCATTTTAAATTTCTAAAGTTAATATTAAATGAGAGTTATAACCTTGACGATAGTTAATGACGATCTAGTTAATTCATAGATTCCTTACTAATTCCTTGTCAAATATTGTACAACTTTCAATTATAATTACTCTTTATGATTTGATACAGAAAGCGTGTGCACTGTAAGGCAAATATATTCTGATTGAATAGACGATACTTGTGACCATTCTCGTCTGCCGAAAATTGGAAGCCTCCATTTAAACATAAATAATTGCTATTAAACTTTACCTCAACTTTTCTTATTATAATATTATTAAATACATTTATTTCAACATTGATTTTTTAAAAAAAATAACTCTTTGTTTTTATTCTCATTAAATTCACTGTAAAAAATAACTGTTAATTCTGCAGGAAAAAAGGCATATTTTTTTTACAGAAAATTAAAAAAAAAATTAATATAGATTACCCTTGCGCTACAAAAAGAATCTCGTTTTTTTCTCATATTTGACGATTTAAAGCTGCTTCTTTTTTTTAAAAAAAAAAGTTATTTTTCCCCTAATCATAAACGGATTGAAGCTGTCAATTTATATTCTAGTTTTTGCCATGCAGTTTTGCAAATTGTAAGATAACTTTTTGTTCATTAAAATCATTTTACGATTATTTTCTATACTTTCTCTCACTTTTCAGGAATTATTCCGTGGTTTTGAACATCGCATAAATAAAAGTGTGATTCGACCACTGTAAAAAATAACAAACAATGTAAAAAATAACCTTAAATTCAACAAAAAAAGAAAGACTTACTTTATAAATACTTACATAGAGTTTCTTTATAAATACTTACAAAATATCCGTCCGTTGCAAAAAAAAAATTCCGTTTTTTTCCCTTTTTTTGCAGATTTTCTCCCTTATTTGACGGTTTAAAATTGTTTTTAACAAAACAGTTTTATCTGTTTTTTTTACCTTAAGTATAAGCAGATTAAAACTGTCAATTCAAATTCTAGCTTTTGCCTTGCATTTCTGTTAACCTTAAAATAACTTTATATTTATTCAAATCATTTATGATTATTATTGATACTCTATCTAATTATTATCTGTCTTCAGTTATAATTTTCTGTTAAGTTAAACTGCCAGAAATTTTTAAAAGAGTGGGCCAATGAATTTTTAAACTTTTTTACACTTAATTATGATTTAAATAAGTAAAACCTTTAAGCTTAAGACTATTTAAGAATTTCCTTCATAATCAAATACTAGACCTGCTGTGACTCAGTGGACGGAGTGCTTGCCCGATTCGAATCTCGGTGTTGCCTGGTCATGAGAACTCTGCTCTTGGCTCGCCCACACCACAATGCTCTCATAGTCATTTTTATTAAAAAAATTTTGGTTAAAATATTATTTCTAAAATAACAGTACTTATCTGCGTAAACTGGTGCCCGTTCTTAAATAACAGTATTTTTCTGTGAAATAAACTGTTCTATTCTGGCACACCTGCAAATTTAACAGATCTTTTTCATAGTCTTCGCATTGCTTACAAGATGGCTTAAATAGTCGAGATACACAAGTACCGAATAGACTATACAGTCGTATCATCTTCATAAATTAAATTTCTACATCAAAGCTAGGTACTTCAAATCTTAAGTATAAATTAAAATTCTTTCCAGCTTGAACCGTCAACTACTAAAAACTCAATTAATTTAATACCAACACCATCTAATGAATAGCAACTGTAAATTAACTTGAGCATCACTATAAACACAATTTTCAATAGAAATTCATAAATTTATATACATACAAAATAATCTATTTTCTAAAGTTGCAAAATAGTTTAAACATAGAGTTATTTCTTAGTGTTATTTTTCCTTTAATTCTACTGAAAAAACATCCTACCTATTAAAAGAATTTAGTTGAAATCAATGTGAAATAAACGTTGTAAAATAGACAGGCAACTAATTAAAAAGAATTGCAAATTAAAAAATTAATTTAATTTAAAAATAATCAAAATCCTGAAAAAGGATATCTTGTTGAGTGTGAACTAGTTAACAATAAATTTGTTTATCATTAAACAGGTTGAAAACACATCCTTTAGTTTCGGTGAAATGAAGTGATGAAACGATAAATATCCCATAGAGCCAATCATTGATGATAAGCTAATCATTGATGATAAATATCCCATAGAACCAAAATAGTTCATCCGGTGACAATTTTAATTTTGAGTAACCAGATAAAACTATTTCGCTTCCATTTAGATATTCATTGCTTTGTAATTTTCTCCATCATTTTATCTTGGTTGATATTAGTCAAGTTGATAAGTAGTTGATAAGAAGTAAAATTCATTTTTTTCAGAAATTAATTCTAGGTTACCTTATTTTTTCCTTCATCTTCCCATCCAGCAATTTTCAGTGTTTTGATCACCATTTCAGTCTAACACCAAATCTTGGCCTGTCCTTTATTTCGAATGCCAGCCGGTAGGTTTGGTTATAAATACCTTTTTCTATTTTCGTAATTATTAAACCAAAACTTAAAGAATATTAAAAATTATCTACAATTAAACTTTTTTGAAACAATAAATTGTTTAGGTCAACAAAAAATTTAAAACAAATTAACATGCTAAAGCAGTCAATTACCTAACTGAATAACATCCGTTCTAAACATATTTGATTTGTTAAAGAAACAAGCACGTCATTTTAAATTTATTTTTAAAAAAGAGAAAAAAGCAATAATAAATAAACAATAATAATGAACAATAATAATCATACTGCTTACCGTTATTATTCTTTGAATAATACTACAGAATACAAATATGACCGATATTAAGGAAGTAACCATAGTGGAAGAATCATAGTGAAAGAAGTTACCATAGTGGAGGAACATAGTGAAAGTTACTTAGTTGTTAGTATTATGAATAGAAGCAAATCTATTCTCCCGGTGATTTTTAAATAAGAAATTACCGTAGAGAAAGATTCGATTCCATCCATTCAATCTCGATTCCATTCAGTCCCATTCTTTAAGTCTGAATTCAATTCCATTTATTCAATCTCCCTTCGATTTCAATTCATTCAAGCCCAATCATGTTTATCAATCCATTTAAGTCATCAAACTCCATGAATTTAGTTTCAGTTTCATCCATGAAAGCTATCAAATTCTATCCATTCAGTTCTGAAAACTCATCCACTTTACCAGTAGGGAACCGATTATCCGGAACGATCGGGACCATCGCTATTCCGGATAACTGATTTTTCCGGTTTTTTGAATCGCTACAAAAAGCCGTTTTTTTTTAATTGTTAAACCCAACTAAAAAAAAAATTTGGAAATAATCTTAAAAAGAAGAAAAAACGATGAAGTAATACACTAATGATTATTTACAAAATGATGGTAAGGTAAACATCTTTCAAAAAAGAAAGAAAAATCCTAAAATCTTATGAGGAAAAAAAAATTTTTTTTTCAAAAATTTCGGGAAAATTTATCGAATTTCGTTCCGGTTTTTTGGTTTTCCTGCTTTCTGATTTTCGGATAACGGGTCCTGTACTATAAACCCTATTTGAAGAGGAGGGAAATCTGAAAAAATTAACAAATAAATAAAACAAATAAATAAAATTCTTAAAAAACATTGGTGCTGTATTTGGAAACCATTTTGCTGACGATCTATTTTCTTAATGAAAGCAAATCTTTCACCCGGTGATTATTGAATCGAAATTACCGAAGTGACAGATTCGAATCCATCAAAAAATACACAAAACAGGCACGATTCCTGATATTTCATTTCTTCAATATCGATTCCATCCGTGAGAACCTTCAAATGCCATACACTGAGTCCTATCACATTTTTCCATTCATCAAAGTAAGATTTAATCTCTATAAATAAAAAGATCAAACAGAAGTATTATCAAAACATAGGTATTGTATTTGAAAGCCATCATGCTGAAGACTCTGCTGCAGACAAATTCTTCAATAAAAGCGAATCTTTCACCCGGTGATTATTCATTATAAATTACCGAAGCGAAAGACTCGAATTCATCAAAAAATGCTCAACATAAAAGTTCTGTACTTCGTGCTAAACAAGATCCAGCCGGCAAAATTGAAAACATACGGAGAGTCAACAACATTCTTCCCAAAAGTATCTGTAGATTTGTTTGCAATAAAAGCAAATCGATCACCCGGTGATTATCAGATGTAAATTACCGTGTGAAGGATTCATGTTTATCAACAAAAATTACAGGCAAAAGGAATTACAGATAGCTTTCCGATTTCTCAACCTGTATCTGGAAATTTCTTGTAATAAAGTAAAAAAAGTGATTATCAGATTTTAAAATACTATTATTCTGTGATTATCAGATATGAATTACCGTGTGAAGGATTCAAGTTCATCAACAAAATTACAGGCTATAAGATTTACAGATAGCTCTCCGATTTATTAACCTGCATCAGGAGATTTGTTTGCAATAAAAGCAACTTAATCACTTCGTGATTATTAGATATGAATTACTGTGTGAAGGATTCAAGTTCATCAATAAAACTAATCACACATAACTTTTCAATTTTTTGACTCAAGAAAAAACTTAAAGTACCACACTTAAAGCTATTTTTCAAAGGCTCTGTGGTTGCATGAAATTATCCTTTTGTAGCGAACAATGTTATATTTTTATAATTGTTGAAAGTTCACGAGAGTTATTTATGCAAGTTACGTTAAGTTCCTTCTTTAATCAACGCATTCTAAATTAATTATGAAAACGGCACACAATGTCAATATAAAGAAAAGATATTGTTTTGTGAAAATGAAAAACGTTTGTAATAATTTTTTTAATGTTTGAAAAGTTATTTAAACACTGAATTATCTTAAGCTATTTGTTCAGTCAAAAACCCTGATAATTCTTTTGGACTAGAGGATAAATATAGATTGCAATTATAACTTTGCTTCGATAGGCATTTAAACTGTGGCGTAAGAGCTCGGAAAAAAGATCTTCAAAAATATTTCACAAAAATGGTGCAAAATTCAGAAAAGTGTAAGCTGTATTATGACGTAAAAAATAATGACAGAAGGCTTGACCTACTTTTTGCTGATTTATTGTAGCCTCGGATAGTTTAACATCAGATTGAATTAAATGCTCAATTTTATGGCCTGAACTAGAATGCAGTTATGTTGCTTCTTTGTTGTTTTTAAAATAATATGCAAAAGTACCTCATTTTTAATTTATTGTGCCTTCCAATAAATCTTAGATGTTTTCTTTCCAATAGATGTTGTGTGAGTGTTTTTGAAATATCGGAAGTATACTTACCACCGATTAACTGCTTTGGTGATCAAGAAGAAGCTGCTGTTATCTATCCAACGGATGCAAAATGTCTCACCCGGTGATTTGCATAAAATTACCGATGTAACACATTTTTCCTCCGCAGAACTTGAAAAAATTTTGCATCTTAAACTAGTTTTGCATCTTAAACTAGTTTTGCTTCTTAAACTAGTTTTGCATCTTAAACCGCTTGCAATAATCATAAATACATAATGGGTGAATTTATCTCCGAAGGAGACGTGCATTTTACCCGGTGATTATACAATTTAAAAAGCACCAGGGCAAAATACCCAGCTCCTATGAAGAAATCTGGATGATATTCTACTGTGATAAAGAATTGAAAAAATGGAATTGCAGAGTACTTAGAAAATAACGAAAGGTAACATGTATTAATAACGAGTATAAATAACGTATATTATAAATAAGAATAACGAAACGAAAATAATAACAAGTTCTACCTGAAAACTATCAGACAAAAAACGGCCCATTTTTGTCATCAAATATAAGAGACGGTAGATTGCTTTTAATTGGCTAGATTTTAACATGGTTTTTCGAAGCTCAATCGCCCAAGAAAATAAAAAAAACACAGTTTATGTGTTTACACTTGAATTAAAGCTAAAATTTTAAATTATGTATACCATCTTATAATGAAGAATTATCTGGGTTTTAGAACGGGAAAATAACCTTAATATTTTAAAAGTTAATAAATCTTTTTAAAAATCGCTAATTTGCCACATTTTTTCAACCTGATAAAAATTATCAAATTCACTGCCTTATTCTCAGTTTTTGAACATTTTCATGAGGCCATTTAATGTAGCATTACAATAAGTTTTTAAATATTGAAAAAATTAAACCACAAATTCTTTTCATTTTAGCAAAACTGTGGGGTCCTTTTTCTCTCCATATTGACGCTTTGTGCAATTTTGAGAATAGGCATAATGTGATGGCTATAGATTGGCTAAATTTGACCTAACAATAATAAATTTATCTTTGACCTAAATCTAAATTTGACCTAACAATAACAATTTGACCTAAATAACTGTTGCAAACTCACAGCATCTATAAAAGTAGCATATTATTCTTTAAAAAAAAAAAGAAAAAAAAAGAAAGAAACATAATTTTGTATGACGACGGAGACTTCGAAAAACAGTCTTAATGGCATAAAAGCCAAATGAATTTCTTGTGTATTAAAAAAACAAACAAATATTGTGATTCTAAGTCTCTTTTTGATTAAAACAATAGAGAGTTCTTTTTTTCTTCAGGAAAGTAGAATAATTGTTTTAATCACTTAAAAAAATAGCGAGCATTTGATGAAACCCTTTTATTAAAACAGTAACATTGTTTGTTTCTTTAACAAAAACTGTTTTAGTTTAAACCTTAACAATTTTGGTAATAAGTTTTTCTCGTATATTTAAAAAAAAATGGGCAAATAACAATTCATTTAATTGTTATTTCACCCTATTCTAAAAAACATTCAAATAACTATAAATATGATTGTATTCAAGCTGTTAACTGCGAGAAAACCGTTTATTAACTGCTTTCACCTAATATAGTTAACAAGTGGAATTTTTTGCAACAACTAGGCCAACATAAGAAAGCCACATCGTTACTTGCAGCTAAGTACATATTCTGTCAATCTCAAGACTGGCAGAATGGGGGTTTTGATCCAGCGATGACACCACAATATTTGATACATTCCTTTCAACACACGAGCACTTCCCATTTTGTGATCCTGGACTCTTAGAATACGATACTCTCACTCACGAAAAGATGGCAGCACCATAAAGCTGCTTAGCGCAAAAATGTCTTCCATTTTGCATCGCTTACGATAGGGGAAATAACTAATTAAATCACAAACAAACAAACAACAAACTAATTAAACCACATTTTGACGGTTATTTGTCAAATATAATTCAGTCGCAATCCAACTCTAATGCCCATTACCTAACGAAAAGTCTAACTCCAATGTCCAGTTAAATTTCTTTTTTACGGTTTTGAAACCATGCTATATTACGTTTCACCTTAAGTTGGCACTGCAGGAATGGGTAGGAAATGTAATACTCCGCCTTTGAAAAGTAGTTCTTCGCTATTTCGGAATTAATTGCAGTTTAAATGCGCGTACAAATATAAATAAATGTTGTATAATAAGACAACTTTATCTTGAAACACGCATTAGAAGTTTTTCATGTTTAAATGTATTTAACTTATAAATACCTTCTCAGTAAAGCGAATGTTCAAAGAAGAAGGAGGTGTTTTAGTTTGGCGCTGGATTAGTTTTCAAGGCCAAGGAATTAGCGCGTTGGTTTGCCTTTGCCTAAGTGACCTATCTCTTGTGCAGTTCTTATTCCGCTTTCTTTTTGTATTTGATTATTTAATTTTCTAAAAAATAATCTCATGTGTACAATATTTAATGAAAATCTTTTTCCCTTCAGAACGAATGAAAAAAAAAACCCAAATAGACAGATGAATATTATTAAACTGATGACAGTTGAGCATATTTGCTGTGTAGCTAATTCAACATGTAATTTTATTATTATTTTTTCACGACAAAAGTAAAAATTGTTTTCGCTTTATTCAATCTCTGTAAAGATTCAAATTTTGTGTCTTTTGCGCCATCTGTAGCTCTGAATCACAATTCGCTTTTTATAGGAACTTTGATTATGGGATGGCGGAAATTTAAGATTTTTCGTTTGTTTAATTCAAGGGACTTTTAAATATTATGTGAAATACAAATTCCATAATATAAGTGTGCAAATCCGTTAGTTATAAACTATTTAAATGCATAGGAATTGAAATAATTTCAAAAAATCTGACAAAATATTTCGAGACTAATTCTACTATACTTAAATAACTAATTATACGGATTTTTCTCTTAAGCCTCCTTTCCCCCGCAAAGATCCTGAAAAGTAAAGGAAGATTCTGATATTTTAAAATATGTATTTTCTGTTGAAGAAATGCGCCTAACCACCCAAGTAGAATTTCTCCTGATGAGAAATTGTGGATTGAATTTAATTCAAGGCGACCTCACGATGAGTTCGCAGAAGGAACTGTCAACTGTTAAAATATTAAATGAATAACATGATAACCACCAGGATAGGTTGTTATCATGTTATTCAAAGAGTTCCTGTTGAGTCTAAGAGGGTGGGATGTGGTAGATGAAAACATAGAGGGGGGGGGCGTACAAGCAGTGCGCGCCCCCTGTGTGAGTAATACTAATTTTTGAGAATTATTTTTTTTAGGTAAGTTCTTTTGTCTCTTAGAAGCAAATATATTTCGGAAAGAAATTATTTTTATAGTAAAAAAAACTTTTCTGAAAACGAAATTTGAATTTTTTGTTTATAAAAAAAAGAACAGTAAATATTAAAAAAAACATAGGTATGATATTTTTCATGATCAATAATTTCCTGCCTATGCTGACTTTCCCTTCCCCCCAAAAAACAATAAGGTGTTTAATAAGAGGGATAAATTAATGTACATTAATCTACAAAAAAGAAGAATATAAAAATAAATATTTAAGACAAAGTATTTATGCGCATCTATGCATTTCATTTTTTTTAATTAGATTTCAGCAAAAAAGAATCTTTTTAAATATATATTTTTTTTCTGTTGCTTAAAATTAGTTTCGTTTAGTTAAAAAATCATAATAAGAAAATCTGCTTTTTAAATACTAATTAAAAAATCATCTTACAACTAGTATCTTAAAATAGTAATTATTAGAAATTCTCTAAAAAATCGTGTTCTTTTCCGTATTCTGTTCAAAATTTTAGTAGTACGATTCTTGGTTTTAAAAAAAAAATCGGCGTTTTGCTTTCTTAAACGCCAATGATAACGGCTGTAATCCGGTCTACCTGCCTTTCTCTCCAGTGCCAACTTAAGGTGGAATGGACTATAGTTGACATGATTAAAAAACCGTAGAGTTTTGTATTCAGGTTTTCTTAATCATATTGATTAACATAGCAATAGGTATTAAAAAAATATAGGTGAATTTGAATACAAAGAAAAATGTTTAAATAATTGGTGGAGTTAAACTTGCAATTGAAAAGCTGAAGAAAGAACATGTTAAGCAGATTTGAAAAAAATAAATTATACAATGTATACAATGCATTGTAAAAGCTGTTTAGAAAATAGAATTTTGCATCTAATACAGCCTTGTTTAAGATGGCAGAAAAATTTATTTTCTACAATTACTGTAGATAATAACCTATTTTTAAAATCGGAAATTTAAATGTTTTCAAAATGTTACTTAACATACACTTCCACTTGACTCTTAAATAATGTTCAAGTGAAATATTCTTGTAAGGTTTAAAGACTGTACAAGCAGATTGAGGCAATTAATATTTAGCAACGAAAACATATTAAGTATTCTACAAAAATGGTTTTAAACTCTATTGGCAAGTATTTTGATCTAGGTAGTAGTATTCATGACCTGAATAATAAAAGGATGCATCAGCTATAACTATATTTCCCCATTATACTACATATTTTACATAAAAATTTATTAAAATTTTGAAATATAATAATAATAATAACTTCTTTTAATAGGTAAACTTTGGTGACCCACCTATTTACCTATATTTATCATAACACATTTTATATCGCAATAAAAAATATTAATTAAGTAAGAGTGTCCATATTTAACTTGAGCTATTGGTGTGTGATCTAAATTCTTTCAAGTTTTGAAAATTAAACAACCGCTTGATTGCAGACTTTCTAAACAAACCTGTTCATAGTTTCTACGTGACGTCATAATTTTTATATAATGAAAGTTTTTTTATCAATATTTTTAATACTGCCAAAAAACCATTTACTAAAACAAAGATTAAAAACCCTGAAGAACTATAATAATTAATTAACGAATTTTAGAAACATAGGAAATATTTACTGGATCTGATAAAACTAGTCTGCCTGACTTCTTGCATCAATCAGAACCTTAAATTTTCTAATGCATATTTTAAATAAATTTTCTCAACTTTTAAATAAATTTTCTCTCTTTTAAAACTCAAAAAAAGAAGGAAAAGATAAAATAAAATAACAATATTACAGAATAACATTATCCATTATAAATAAAATTTTGCAATTTAAGTATTTATTTCAAAACTAAATCATTAGTTAACAAAAAAGGGAGATATTATCTTCACTATTTTGTTTAAGGTTACGCCCAATTAAACTTTTTCAACGGTTTCAACCACTTCAAAGATTCTAGAATGCGCTCCAAGAGAGGAACTCAACCAATTTTTTTTATCTAATCCAAAATATTTCAAATAATTCTTGAACTGAGCACTTGTAAAGTAATAAAAATATCGCATACATTAGAACAAAATGTACATGCATAAAATCTCAGTCATTATGTTATAATAATTGAGCTCTCAAGGAAAAATGTAATATGGCACGAGAAATTTTTGAAGATATATTTTTAGTATAATGTTTGATACTTATAGATGACTATAAAATGTCCTAATTGTAAAAATGTTGAATAAGAAGAGAATAATTAGAGAGATTTTTAGAACCTACTTCAATAAGTTAATCAGATTTCTGCGAAAGCTAAATTAGTACAAATTAAAAAATGCATAGAACTTCAGATTTCTACTAAAACAGTTTAACTTAATACAATTAATAACGTAGACATTAAATTAAATTTTGTTGCTTTTACAAAAAAATTAGCAATGTATTCTTGCTATATTTACGTTATGTACAATTTCTTTTCTAAAAAAGTCTTTTTTTTCTCCAAGAAATTTACTTGCAATAAATAAATGCTATTTCTTACGAGAGAAGCAAGCTAAATTGACGAACAAATTAAGATACTTTTTTAAAGCATTTTGTAATGCTAATTTAAAACACATAACAATCAACTTTTTTTGCAAAATATTGCAGTATTCCGCCAAATCTTTAAATTGAAATTTCAATGGTAAAATATAATTTGTTATTTTTATTCTTAAAAAAACTTTTTTTTTTCTAATTCATTATTACTTCACCCAATTACGAATTGAAATTTTAAACAACTAATATATTGAACAAAACTGAATTGTTTTATTTATCTAAAAATTTTTAAATCAAATTTAATTTCTAAGGATATTTGTAGAAACTGGCAACTTTGCAAATTATAAACATTTTACAATTTAATTACTACAATTTCGATAATAAACTTATATTTCGGAAGAGCATTTAAAGTTTTTTAACATACCTTCAGAAACTATTTAAAAATTTACAAAAAATTTAGAAAAAAAGCAATTGGTTTGATACCACTCAATTATTTTAATAAATTTTTTTCCTTAAATTTTAAAAATTCTAAAACTTAACAGTGTGGAATTTTTATAAAGCTCATTTATAAGTATATTAGAAAATTAACACCACTTCCTTTATTGAAAGTGCATACATATCTTTGCATTAATGAACAACTGAGAACAAAAATTTACATCTAAGCATAGCATTAAATGTTTTCGTCAAAATAATTTAAATTTCACGTTTCTTTTTTTTTTCTGTAGATTTTAATAAGCATATTAGTTACAATACAAAATACACTATAAACTAAATATATTATTTGTTTCCTAAAACCAACAGAATATTTAAGTATTACTGCTGAAATCCTATTAATTGAAACTTATTTTACTTCTATCAAAAATTTCTTCAATATAATTTCCTTACAATCAATAAAATATAAAAATTTGACCGAAATTACCTTACTTATATACTTATATAGTGAAAAACAAACAAACAAAAAATAGTCATGCAAAATCTAACTTGAAAATTTATCTCGTCAATTAGCTCGTCTCGTCTCTTAGAGCACGCCATAAAAAGTGTATTATATACATTATAAGCTTCTAGGAAAATTACCGTGCTGAGTGATAATTAAATTTCTGATAAAAAAGACATAATTCTGAACAAATATATATGATATTTAAATCATTCATTTGGTAATTTTACCGTTCACATAACAAGGATTTACAGGAAGTTTTGGTTTTCAAAATTATAGATCTTATTAGCTCACATTTAGTATAAATTCAAAATCTAAAAAAGAACTATTGGTAACTCTGAGGCAATGTGATAAAATTTTCAAATTTTACCACATTTACAAAATTTAATCACATATTATAAAACTATATTTATTGTTAATTTTATCAAAATCATTACCAAAGCGCTTCGTTAAAAACTACCGAGCTTTTTGGTATTCCCATAAAGTTAGAAGAACTGTAAATTTTAATATATTCATGTAGTAGTGACCATAACAACTTTCTTATTAGCGTACATTTTTATTGTTAAACATTATCAAGCGAGACATTAAATTTTTAAGTGCCTAAAAAATTAGCAAACATTATGGCTTACTTACCCAAAGAGAGATTTCTATGGCTAAATCTTTGATCACGGAACAGAAAAAATGAAATCTCAACTTCACTTGTTTTAGGTAAACAGTTGGTATAACTTTTCTCAGACAAAGAGAAGAGTTGAAGAACTAACATTTATACCAGTTTTAGGTTTGATAAAAAAGGGGTGACCATGATCTTCGAAATGACGCATCCCTTTATCGAATGTTTTTACTTACAGATAACAATTAGAGGTCAGTTGTAATCCCACCCCATATGGCTATAACCAATCGTGAGAAAATCTTTTAATTCTACAATTTTGAAATAAAGTAATAATACAACTATAGTAATCTATAGATATATTTTTCTTATATGATCCATAAAAACGTTTATTTCTTTATTTATTGGAAACACTTGAATTAATATTCCTTTTTTAGATTAATAAAGTAATAATTGAAGTAATGTTAAAAAGTTAGTTTGTCGTTGAGCATTTATTTAGATTCATTTTGTTAGGTTGTAATTTTAAGTAGTGTTGAATAAGTTAGTTATAAGTTAAATATTTATCTATCTATCTATATATATATATATATATGTTACGGTCAATGAGAATAGTCGGTTATTATTAATACTAACCAATCAATATTAATAATAACCAAACATGCTGCTTAAAGGGAATAATTTAAGCGAGTTTATCACATTAACTAGTTATTATTAATAATAACCATTAAAGTTTCTTGGTCAATTTCATTCTTTCGAGTTTTCGTTGGGGATTATACGTATCGTGATCTGCGACGTCAACTACAATTGCCAAGGTGCAAAAATTTTAAACTGTAAAAATTAAAAAAAAGAAGAAAAAAAAAACATGTAGATGTTTGTCCGGGCATGAGTACCCTTCAAGTTAGTTCCTTCCTGTGATGCTTCTTTTTTTTTTTTAATTTTTTTTTTATTATTATTAAAGTTTTCTGTTGCCCGGAAGTTGCCAAGACTTGTGATTATTCTGACACAGATACGGAAATCTCCCTTTTTTTATTTCTCACTTTGACGAAAAGAAGCGATTATTATTAATTTTGACCACTTAGTATTAATAATAACCGGACTTATAATTTTAACCGTAACACATATTCTAAGGGGCCAAGTTAAGGGGCATACCTATGTCCCAATGCTATGGAAACCGTTTAATTGCACTGATCATGCTTTATTGGTTATTATTAATAATAACTGGTTAAAGTGAATAAGTCACGATATTTCTCAGTTTGACCAAATGAGGCTGTTATTATTAATATTAACCGGTTTGTAATAATAATAACAACCGGTTTATATGTTATAGGATTTTTATAATAAAAAATTTTACTTGCAAATAATTTTTTTCTTATTTGATGATGATTTTCGATAGAATAGTTTTCTACGTCCAATTATAAATGAAAAGCAGCATGAAAGCTTTCGTTATTTTAATTTAAAGAATTTTTAGAATCGTTTTTTTTTTCGTAAGCATTCTTTATTTTACGTTTTATAGTTTCTAAATAGTGATTTTTATTTAAACTTAAAATTTTTTGATAAAAATTGTCAAAAAACTTTTTTTGTAAAATTAAATTATATAAAATTATGAGTTTATGTATACTTTTTGCTTATTTTAATGTTTGAAGTAATATGATTCTTAAAACTATGGCATGTAAAGTTTAAATAGCTTTTCATGTTACATCATTAAATTTAGTAAAACGATTTATCAGGTTTTAACTCTAATAAGAAGATACGTAGTTTTTTCCTGTTCATTTACAAATATTTTTTGATGTGTTTTGGATGTTCCTTCTCTAAAAAAAAAAGATATACTATTTTGTTTTTGCTTGCATAGGAAAGAATATAAAAAGTTTTTCATTTTTAAATTTAATTAGCCACAATAAAGAAGGAACGTTACAATGCTACACCGGAGACGTCTTCAGAGCAACTGAATGACTGTTCATATAGAAATCGCAGAAATTCGTCTTATGCAGCAACGCCCCCTATAGTTCATTAAGATCGCGAATTGAATTGAAAAAAAAATATATTTACGTATTCAAAAGTAAAATTAATGGGAAAGTGGTACCAATTCGTTCAGGAGGAAAGTAAAAAATTGCCATATTATTTTTGACGCCAATAATTAATTACTTAATTTAGGTAATACAGGCATATTAAAACAAAATAAAAAAGCTATATACTAAAAAGCAAAATTAATGGAGTAAAGGTTTATTTATATGTCTAGAACAGTGGTTCCAGAACTTTCTTGTCTCGTAGACCCCTTGCCATGTTTTTCGATTTTGGGTAGATATTGATTTTTTGCAAATTCATCAATTTCAAATGTATTTTTGACAGCTGGTATAGTGCTACTCACTGTGGAAGATTTAAATTTTTAACTTTAATGAAGTGTAGTGTGAAAAACTTAAGAAAGAAACACATGTCAATTTTATACATCTATTAATTAAATTCAAACTAATTTAATTACTAATTTCCTTTAATTAATATGTAAATGGAATAAATAGTGTATTGTAAAACCCGTACTCCGCTACTAATATTATAATACCTGAAATAAGTTTGTATGCAAAACCGTAGTAGTGTATTGTCTAGCTAGCTAAAGAGTTGACACAGGCTAAACTACAATTTACGATGGAAAAATACTTTTTTGTTACAAAATAAAACCTTACAAGCTGACAAAATAAAAACATGCACGGGCGGAGCTGCAGGCAACTGCTAGTTTATAATAATTCAGTTTCATACATCAAACAATAATCCTAATAACTTAAATTTCAATAAAATTTATATTTCATAGCTACTTTTATAAATTATGTAGAATGCAGATAGATATATGTCTTTATATTATAAAGTAGTATAATGTAAGTAAATAGGTACTATCAGTGTATGTTGATTGTTCCATTCATGAAATGCCAAAATTAAAAGTCACGACCTGCTTATATGAGATCCACTATCGTTAACGCTCAATTTTTTTTTACTTGACATGGATCCCTTGCAGGTTGTCGTCGACCCCTGGACGTCGATATAGACCACTTTGGGAATCACTGGTCTGGAAGAACCGCAAAAAATCGGCATACTATCCTTGACGACAAAGATGCTTAATTAATATTGGTAATATGTATTAATTGGATGCATGGAATAGAATTGTAGAACAAACCAGGACCAACAAAGGACTATAGAGCTATTTTGCTGATAATTGATTTGGTTTGATTGTTGTAATGTCTTCAAAATTCATTAAATTAGAAGAAATGTCGATAAAAAAAATAGTGCGTGGAGTCCCTCCGCGCGGAAGAAGTTAAACTTCGTAACCTGCGACGTTAATTGTAGAAGAATCACCAGTCGTAGAAGGATCACTAGTTCTATTCAACGACTCTTTTTCCTTCTCCGCTCGCTTCCGTGCTCTGTAATCACGGTAATATTGTGCATTTTTCCCTCGTCGACCTCTTGTACCAGTGGAAGTGCTTGTGGTTGCCTCCTCGTCTCACCATGGAAAATGTATTTGTATTAATAATGCATATGAATGCGTTATAATTTAATTTCAAAAGAGAAAACCTAACTATCATTTGATATTCACAAGAGACGTACCTTGACATAATCTTAAATCCGTCGCATTGTCCGTGGGGTTGTTTTCACTCATTTTTTGCATTTGTTATCCACTAAATTTGAAAATAAAAAATACTATCCTATTAAATTATATGTGTATATCTAATCAAACTAAAAAAATATCTATAGAAAAACAATACTTTTATTACTTTTATGCTAGTGAGAACCAAAGTAATATGGAAATAAATGAGGGAAAACTGGATCCTACCACGTGATTTCCCGGTCAATAAAAATGTAGCGTTAAACGTTTAACGCAACCTTGTTGGAAGTCGCATAAGAAGTATAACTTCAAAAAATCGGGGAACAATTTCCATTGTAGTTCCAAAAAAAATTATTTTCAAATTTTTCATTTTTTTTATTTTTATGTTTTTTGTCGCTTTTAAAGTTGAATTGGCAAGCTATATAATTTCCCCAATTTGGCAAATGGTTAATTAGCAAACTATCCTAACAATCCAACTAGTATAATTACTATTTATGACTTTATTTCATAACAGACAAACTAAAATAGGAGAGTTAGCACAAATAAAGGAACCGTATATTATAAAGAATTGTACAAAAAGTTAAAAGAAAAATATATGTATAGCAAGTTTTTTCTCCGGCTACATATATTTAGTGTGTAACTCTTGTGTTACAAGACAATTATCTAATCTGCAATCTAGTTCATTCCATGCATTTTGTAGTTTTACGCTGTCAATGAGTTCCGATGCTACACGATATCTTAGAGCATGGCATAAAAACCATTTATTCTGTTAAAATTACTTTTCAGTTTTATATTTTTTGCTAAATTGTGTAACAATAAGAACTACAATTTTAAAAACCAGAATTTCCGGTAAGCCATTATCATATGAACAGAAACCGTTACCAAATGAATCACTTAAATACCGTATATTTTGGTATTAATACCAGAATTAAGTTTCTTTACTAGAAGTGTCTTTCAAATGAATGAACGTTCCAATTGAACGTTCATTCATTTGAAAAATGCAACGTTCATTTTTTTTCTCGATAAATTTTGGTTAAAAATCTTAAGTAAAAGTTTTCCTATGTACAGTAAACGAAAGAGAAAAAAAAAATTAAGTAAATAAAGGTATGAACTGGAATAGCTTTTGTTGGAATGATAAAATATTTTAAATAATAGTCAAAAAAGTTCGACTATTACGGTACACAAATTCTTACGTCACTTTAGGCCGTGTAATTTTAAAGGTCATATTACAAGTTTTGGGCGAATCGAAAAATTATTGAAGAGTTAAAATTTCAAGACATGAATTTTTTAAAAATTTTATATTTCAGATACTGATATAATAAAATTTATACCGTACAATTCTAATTTTTTTATTATTAAATATTATAAAAATATTAAAAAAATATTGAAAGTAGTTTTTACACTGAATTTCCTTTTGATTAACGAATTTAATTATTGTGTGTAAAAAATTTTCGATTCACATTAAAGTTAGACAGATACGGCAAAATAAACTAAAAATTAAGTTTCAATAGAGTGAAAATCCGATTATTAAAACAAAATTTATGCAAGATAACATATTTGCTTGACTCACTGTTCAGCTAAACCAACGGCGCCAGTAATTTTTAAGTTTGTTGGAGAAAAAAAAATTTCTACAATATATGCGAATTGCAACAAATAGGATTTATTTCTTGATGAAAATTTTTATAATGAAGTTGTTTAATTTAAGTTTAAAATTTCCTCCCAAAAAATCATTATAAATCAGTTTTAAAAAAAATAGCTAGCTTTGCAATAAACTGAAATAAACCTACATACTGCTCTGAAGAATGTATAGAATGCATAGAATGTAAAGAATGTATATATTAACTGTATAGAATGTAAGGAATGTATCGAATGTACGTATAGAATACTTCGATGTTAAATGTTACTTACTGTAATACTTAAATGTTAAAAATGTAAAGAATGTTAAATATGCAGTTTAAGTTGAAAACAAATAGATGGACGCCATGCTGGACTTATGAGTTCGACTCATTTAAAAAATGAATTTAGGAGAAAAACACCTATGTAGTTTTGTGGTACAAGATTCATTGTGGGTGTCTTACTTAAGCACAAAAATATTTATTTTCATGTGTTTTAAGTTATTTAAAAAAATATTTATTTAAATGGTAATTTCCTTTTTGATTCTTGAAATACTAATTTTCATAAACATGCTAAATTTATAACTATTAATTGTTTTGTTGATGCATATTTTCAAACTACTTTGTTAAAGCATATATGAAATAATTTTTGATAAAAACTTAGCCTTTGTTAAGATTATTATTTATTTTATTTTTGGTAATCTTGACTATTTAAAAATATCGTGGTGTATTTCAATTATAATAAAAAAAATTGTAGTTTTTTATTATTATTTAACATTCATCTCACTTTTGCTAAGAATTTTTAACAATAGCTGATAGATTGTCTTTGTCTTCTCCCCCCCCCCCTGCTTCTTTTTATATACCTTAGTGGTAAGGGAAAAATTCCAGTTCTTAGAATTACAACAACTGAAAACTCGAGTACTTCGATATTTTATTTGATTTAAAAAATTTGGTTAATAAGTTATATCTTTCAAGGAAAGATATTTGTTTCTTAAAATTCTTCAGTGGTTTAAATCTTTTTCCATTTTTATGTTAGAACAGTTGATCTACGTCATTTTTGCTTTTAGATTTTACAGAAAAGGAAAAAGTATTTTTCGCGAAATTTAAAGGGTTGAACAGGAAAGATTTTTAAATTAAAGATAATTTCCGTTACTGATAGCTTTTATTTACTCTAATCTGAACAAAGTATCTTTCTTACTATCATTATTTGCATACTGACTGGTCTTAAGAACACAGATATCAGCTAAGAATTCGATTAGATCTTGTATCAATTGATCTCTTGTAGAAAAATCAACTATAGATAAGATGTTAAGAAATGGTTTATCATCTTTTTCGTAATTATAAAAACAGTTTCTCTTTACTAATGCACGATAAGCAAAACACTACTGGATTTAGTCATTATTTCATTCAGATTTCTATTATATATTAGAGATATTTCATTATTAGTCCTGAATAATTATAAATTAATCATTGATATCTCGAATGTATTGGATGAACATACAAAATGTAAAAAAATGTTTTAAAAACTTTTAATTCCAATTACAGTCTTGCTATCCGTTAGTGAAGCAGAATAAACAAAATTGTAATGTATTTAGTCACTGTTTCATACAGACTTTCATTGTAGATCAGGGAAATTTTACTATAAATCAAAGATAATTATAAACTAACCATTGATATTTAAAACATATTAAATGAACATATGAAATGTTACGAAATGGTCTATCACCTTTTTTTGAATTGTAAAATTGACTCGCTTTCGTTTAGTAATCCATGGTAAACAAAACTGTAATAGATTTAGCCACTGTTTCATACAGATTTTCATTATGTATCAGGGATATTTTTAATATTAATCATAGATAATTATAAATTAATTATTGATATTTCCAACATATTAGGCGAAGATTTCTATCATTGGGCCGACTCCTTTGTTAGGCAAACTATATTATTTTGTAGTTAATGACAGCTGACGTTCTCTGTTGACTGTTTAGTATACTTCGTAAAGTTTGAAAAACGCCATCTTGACTGTTTAGTATACTTCATAAAGTTTGAAAAACGCCATCTTGACTGTTTAGTATACTTCATAAAGTTTGAAAAACGCCATCTTGACTGTTTAGTATACTTCAAAAAGTTTGAAAAACGCCATCTTGACTGTTTAGTATACCTCATCATAAAGTTTGAAAAACGCCATCTTGACAGTGAGTTAATTCACGTTCATTTCCTATTCTTCTACCTTTCGAATTTAAACAAATAATGAATAACAATAAGATGTTAAGTGTGTTTTATTATTAAATTTGTAATAATAAACTAAAAAATAATGTGTTTTATTATTAAATTTGTAATTTGTAATATTATAATAATACTATTAAATTTGTGTTTAATTAGCATTATTTAGGCACATTGATAATTTTTTTGATTTTTTTAAGAAACAGAATCTACGAATGTATTACTTGCTTCATTCGCTTTAAAAGTATACAAATTGGGAATACCGGTTGGCATGCTTTAAGCGCACCCTATTTTCAACATTAGCCAGATGTGAATGAGAAGAAACAAAAGTGAAATTGATATATAAAACTTAAAGTTGCCAACTAAAGAAAAAATGGTAAAATAAAAGGTGAGAAACAAAACTAGAAATACTGCAGTAGTCGAAAGAAAAAAAAGAGGGAAAAAAGGTCAAGAAAAACCAGAGTGGCAGAGAGAGGCAAATTAGGGCAAAATGTATTTCCAACTGCGAATTTCTACGCGTTTTGAGTGCGTGAAATATGTCGGCTGTTATATCCGATTTGTACATTTTTGAAGTGAAGGAAATTTTTAATCAAGCAATATCTTACCATTTCAGTATTTTGGGATTATATATTATTACGCATGTCTTACAGATTATATGGAAGAAAAGCATAAAAAGAAAAAGAGACTGTTGTATAGGTTTTAGTAACAAGACATAAAAAGAAATTAAATCTAAATAGTATCTAAATTAGATAATTATCTAATACAGTCAAACCCCGCTATAGTGAACCTTCAAGGGACCGAAATTTTGGTTCACTATAACCGGGAGTTCACTATATCTGTTATGCGGGCAATTTCACTAATGGTTTCCAAACTCCTCCCTTTTATTACACATTATTCAAATAAATAACTGAAAAATATTATGCAGTCGCAAAGAATGTGTTTTTTTTCATTTCTTCGTCTTGCGTACAAAAAAAAATTAGTAATCTTTAGCTGATGAGCAATCCTCAACATCAGATATGGAAACACTTCCCGAATCTCAGATAATTTTTCCTGAATTTCCGTTATTCCGCTTTTTAAACCTGCAATTCGAGCACATAAAAGTAGTCTCATAAAATCGCTTTGCAAATTCATCGACATTTGTCCAGATACTGGAAGATAGCGGCTTCTTCGTTTGGTGGACCACTTCAGTAATGCTTCTTCAACATCCTTGTGATCTGCTTTTCTCCACTTTTTTCTGCCATCTAAATTTTTTTCATGAGAAAAAATTAAATGCCCATTTTTCCATATGTTACAAGCTGCAGATTTGGATAGTTTATATTCCCTGCAAATATCAGCTTGATTGCATCCATTTTCAATTTTTCTGATTATGCTCATTTTACCATCAATGGAGAGTTTTACGTTTACTGCTCACCATAGTTAAATTTGAGACACTTGTTTGCAGGCTTTTTTTAACTGAGCTGAGAGCAAAAAGGAGATGAAATGAAGGTCTTATCAACACAGATTAGCATCCAACCCTTTGACCAATAATGAATAATTACTCAATCCCTCTGACAGAAAATACATATTCATCCCACTGACACCTTACAGGTGCATCATTTGCCTGGGTTGGGAACATCTGTTTGGTTTGTTTAGGGATGGGAAAGTGAAATAAAAGAAGCAAACAATAAAAAATGCTTATCGCTACATTCCTCTATATAGCTGGTTCTAAAAATGAGTATATGTATTTATTTTGAAGTAGAAATTTCAAAATTATTGCAAAACATTTTTAAAAAAAATCAGTTGATCACTGAAAAAAGTTCATTATATCCAACTTCCTCACTTTTTTGGTTCACTATATCCACATAAAATAACATTATACATGTATAGCAAGGCACGGGACCGAACATTTTGTTCACTATATCCGGGAGTTCACTATAAACCGTGTTCACTATAGCGGGGTTTGACTGTATATCTAGTTCAAACATTTTATTGCTACCTATATCTACCTGTTCTTCCTAGAATTCCCAGGCCCTATGGCGATGACCGATTTCTTTCATTGAGCCGATGTCAGTTATTTTTATTTTTTTAATATTTACTTAACACTTTAGTATTACATCGCGTATGTGCTGACGTAACATATCGACCACAGTGCTCACGTAAAATATCCTCAAAGGTATGGGTTTCCGTCCGCTTGCCATTAGGCTAACAGTTAGAGATTTCCGTGGTTTTCCTCTCCATGTAACGCAAATGAGGGGTTAGTTCCATCAAAAAGTCCTCAACGAAGGCAGATTTCGCCTAATACTTGATCCAGGAGCTCTTATGTCTTCTGGATTGGAATCAAAATTACAAGGCTACGCAGTTGAACATTGATAGTCGTTAACCCAAAAACTGGATGGCCTATTCTACGACCATCATATACGTAGTATGGAATGAAATAATTACCTGGCGAGTAAAAAGAAATTCTTTAGCCAAATTTGGTACCAAAACTAAGGAACCCAGCAGTAGCAACATTTCCAATCTAGCTTATTTAGTCTTTCAGTTAGTAAACATTATCTAACTATGAATATTTCTAAATTGAAGACCAATGGGGAGAATGGTTTATGCCATTCTTCACAAAATAACGATTGTATAACCATTTGTTGCATTTTAAGGATTACTGATTTTTGCTCAAATCAATGCAGTTTAAAATCGATTCTTCCTGAGAGTTATTACATATTGAAGATAGGCCATGCCGGGAAAAATGGTTTTTGCTCACACTTAGACAAGACTAAGAAAAGCATAATGCAGAGGACGACGAAATGTGGATAAAAAATAAAAATTATTGACTATAAATATAAAGGATTTGAGCTCGGAATCTCTCGCATCCGAAGCAAAAATTGTGAACATATAGTCCGTGACAAAATTATTAAATGCAAGATTCTATGTAAAATCTTGATAAACAGATGATACTATACAGCTTTATTGTTTTTATGCGACTGAAATCAGATTGCACTTGTTTACGTTCGTGCATCAATTGGTTAAATTAGACGGTATATAATATAAATTTAACAATAGGATAAATTAGACGATATATTATATAAATACAGAATATTTATTATATCAAGCATTATATTAGTATAGTATAATGATTAGATCAAATTATAAGACGCACTGAAGTTTTTTAATAATTACATGATTCGCACGAGTTTATATGCAATACTTTTATATTTAAACATACATGTCATGGGTTTTTATTCAGGAGATTTTTTATATACTTACATACTTTCTATTTGTATTTATTTTTAACGTATTGTATTACAATGTTAAGGCCTGTTTAGACGATCCAATTTCTTGGACAGAGATTGATTGATATTGATGGAAACTTGTTTTGCTTTGAGCTTTGATCGTGTAAACAAACATCCGAGAACTTGGTCCAACTTCTTGGACGATAGTAGAGCATGTTCTACTTTCCATCCAAGTTTTCACTGCCTTAACCAATCAGCGTCTTAGGTTTTGTGACGTCAACAATCAGGCAGCAAATTATGTCATCTTCTTGTCTGTTTTCATATATTTTAGTACAAATAAATTGATCTGTTGCGGTTTATTTGTGTAATTATGATTTTATTTGAATTTATTTAGTAATTTTAAACTTAAGTAAGTATTATTTTATAATGTTGAATATGAACAATGCGCATGCGCAAGTTTTTCTTTCAACGAATCAGCGACATTCAAGAACTTGGATAGTGTCAACGAATCATCCAATTTCTCGGATTCAAGAAATTGGACCGTGTAAACAGGCCTTTAACCAATTGATACAGGAGCGTAAATAAAAGCCAACCGGTTTCATCGGAGTAAAAGCAATACAGCTGTATAGTATCAACTTATAATTATAATTTTGCATAGAATCTTATAGTGCGTCTAATAATATTGTAGTGCACATAGCATTTTAAAACACATAGCATTTTAGTATGTGGGGAAATTATTGGATCACTTAAATTAATCGTTTTTAATTGTATACAACAGTTTAGGAAAATATCTATTTTATATGTAATTTATAAAATGTGATATTATAAAATTTATCTTGATCATTATCTACCCATGGGTCGCAAGTTTAAGATAAAAATTAAGAAGTGACGAGTCGGATTGGGGAAAAATACTGTTATTTAATCCTCCTCATGGCGAAAAAAAGAGCTTTATTAAAAAAAGGTAAAATAAACTACTTGGGCTCGGCCGGGATTTGAACCCGGGACCTCTCGCACCCTAAGCGAGAATCATACCCCTAGACCACCGAGCCACAAGGTTTCCTGCGATACTGTTTATCATACGTGAACTTTGTTTTTATTCCCGCACACAACTCCGTTAATGAACTTATCGTACTTTCTTTAGTCATATATATGCAAAGATAAGCCATTTTTTTCAAAAGTGCTTCTAAAAATAAATCTACTGACCTCTTTTGGAGAAACGTTCTTTCGGGTGAATATGACAGACAACTATTGATAGTTGGATATGTGAAAGCTTTTGGTAGATCTTGTCTCAAGTTACAAAAATTAAAAAAATAATTATTAAAAAAAAAGAAAATTAGATTATTTGAACAGAAAACCGGTCATAATGCCGTCATTTTCTAAAAATAAGTCTTAAGAACACTTTAAATTTCACAGTGCAGGTCAAAATTACAACGCTATGACGTGACCCAGGTAGCAAAATAATACTACCTAACATTTAGAAAGATGCAAAATAATACTGCCGGGCTAGAAGACGATAGATACCAGAATCCTATCTAATAATATATTTCAGCTTATATTATATAAGATTAAATAGTCTACAATCTAACATTCGAACTTAAAAGTTTCTCCTTGCATATTCCAAAAATTAAAAACAACACAAGATAATAACAAAAAATACAAAATCAAATATTATGTAGCATAAAAACTGAAGGGAAAATAATATTACGGCGAACGTTAGATAATATTAGTTTGCATAGAATCTAATATTATATAATGCAGAGCAAACGGATACCTTTTGTATCTTTCTTATATTAGAAATTGTGCAACATAAGGTTAAATTTTACTGATTTTCTGACCTAATATTAGATGCCACTAGGGGAATGAACATTCAATGTCATAAAGCCTCTATGTGAATCGCAGTTAAGAAACAGAGATAAAATTAAAACATTTATGATTTATCAACTCCTTATTTAGTTTGGAAATGCGTAATATTTTAAAGTATTACGAAGTCCTTTTATTCGTTAAAGTTTGATTTATCATATACTAATTTAAATTTCATTCTGAAAGCTGTTACGCTACTAAGTTAAGCAGTTTACTGACATTATAAAATTTTAGAAAAAAAAAAAAGAAAAACTTAAAGTCGACAACTTAATCACCTTTTAACGAAAGTAAGTACATCAATTAAAAGGGTATATAACTACTATGCCTCGGGTGGTATTTGAACATGGGACCTCTCACACCCACAGCGACAATCATACCCCTAGACCACCGAGTCACGTTAAACTCTTTTATTCTATTTATGAAGCATAAATGGATACTATTCTAAACAGTTTATTATTATTTTTTTTAAAAAAAAGAAAAAGTCTCAAAATTTAAGTTCTGCTTGAAAAAAACTCTTTCCTGTAAAAATTTTGCATGACTTAGAAATTTTGCCTCCTTACCTTAAAAGTTGGAAGATTTTTTTCTAATTAATATCTAATCGGGCTCGGCCGGGATTTGAACCCGGGACCTCTCGCACCCTAAGCGAGAATCATACCCCTAGACCACCGAGCCACATTAAAATCTTTTATTTTATTTTCTAAACTTACATGGATACGATTCTTATCAATACATTATTTTTTTAACAAGAAAACAATCACGAAAGAGAATTTTTTTGTTTGAAATCAACTATAACCTGAAAAATATTAGCATGATTTAATTGTTTTGCCCCCACGTCAAATAAAAAGAGGAAAGCCCTTTGAGATTGGTTTTATCAAGAGAAAATTATGGAGATATTTGAAGATAAAAAGTAGACAATTTATTCACCTTGCTGCGAAAGTAAGTACATCTATGAAAAGGATAAGTAACTACTAGGGCTCGGAAGGGATTTGAACCAGGGACCTCTCGCACCCTAAGCGAGAATCATACCCCTAGACCACCGAGCCACATTAAAATCCTTTATTTTATTTCTTAAACTTACATGGATACGATTCTTATCAAAACATTATTTTTTTTAACAAGAAAACAATCACGAAAGTGAAATTTTTTGTTTGAAATCAACTATTACCTTAAAAATATTAGCATGATTTAATTGTTTTGCCACCACGTCAAATAAAAAGAGGAAAGTCCTTTGAGATTGGTTTTATCAAGAGAAAATTATAGAGAAATTTGAAGATAAAAAGTAGACAATTTATTCACCTTGCTGCGAAAGTAAGTACATCTATAAAAAGGATAAGTAACATCTAGGTCTCGGCCGGGATTTGAAACCGGGACCTCTCGCACCCTAAGCGAGAATCATACCCCTAGACCACTGAACCACGAAAAAATCTTTTATTTTATTTTCTAAACTTACATGGATACGATTCTTATTAATACATTAATTTTTTAGCAAGAATTTTTTGTTAGAAATCAACTATTACCTGAAAAATATTAGCATGATTTAATTGTTTTGCCACCACGTCAAATAAAAAGAGGAAAGTCTTTTGAGGTTGGTTTTATCAAGAGAAAATTATAGAGAAATTTGAAGATAAAAAGTACACAATTTATTCACCTTGCTGCGAAAGTAAGTACATCTATGAAAAGTATAAGTAATTACTAGGGCTCGGCCGGGATTTGAACCAGGGACCTCTCGCACCCTAAGCGAGAATCATACCCCTAGACCACCGAGCCACATTAAAATCTTTTATTTTATTTCTTAAACTTACATGGATACGATTCTTATCAAAACATTATTTTTTTTAACAAGAAAACAATCACGAAAGTGAAATTTTTTGTTTGAAATCAACTATAACGTGAAAAATATTAGCATGATTTAATTGTTTTGCCACCACGTCAAATAAAAAGAGGAAAGCCCTTTGAGATTGGTTTTATCAAGAAAAAATTATAGAGAAATTTGATGATAAAAAGTAGACAATTTATTCACCTTGCTGCGAAAGTAAGTACATCTATGAAAAGGATAAGTAACTACTAGGGCTCGGCCGGGATTTGAACCCGGGACCTCTCGCACCCTGAGCGAGAATCATACCCCTAGACCACCGAGCCACGTTAAAATCCTTTATTTTATTTCTTAAACTTACATGGATACGATTCTTATCAAAACATTATTTTTTTTAACAAGAAAACAATCACGAAAGTGAAATTTTTTGTTTGAAATCAACTATAACGTGAAAAATATTAGCATGATTTAATTGTTTTGCCACCACGTCAAATAAAAAGAGGAAAGCCCTTTGAGATTGGTTTTATCAAGAAAAAATTATAGAGAAATTTGATGATAAAAAGTAGACAATTTATTCACCTTGCTGCGAAAGTAAGTACATCTATGAAAAGGATAAGTAACTACTAGGGCTCGGCCGGGATTTGAACCCGGGACCTCTCGCACCCTGAGCGAGAATCATACCCCTAGACCACCGAGCCACGTTAAAATCCTTTATTTTATTTCTTAAACTTACATGGATACGATTCTTATCAAAACATTATTTTTTTTAACAAGAAAACAATCACGAAAGTGAAATTTTTTGTTTGAAATCAACTATAACGTGAAAAATATTAGCATGATTTAATTGTTTTGCCACCACGTCAAATAAAAAGAGGAAAGCCCTTTGAGATTGGTTTTATCAAGAAAAAATTATAGAGAAATTTGATGATAAAAAGTAGACAATTTATTCACCTTGCTGCGAAAGTAAGTACATCTATGAAAAGGATAAGTAACTACTAGGGCTCGGCCGGGATTTGAACCCGGGACCTCTCGCACCCTGAGCGAGAATCATACCCCTAGACCACCGAGCCACGTTAAAATCCTTTATTTTATTTCTTAAACTTACATGGATACGATTCTTATCAAAACATTATTTTTTTTAACAAGAAAACAATCACGAAAGTGAAATTTTTTGTTTGAAATCAACTATAACGTGAAAAATATTAGCATGATTTAATTGTTTTGCCACCACGTCAAATAAAAAGAGGAAAGCCCTTTGAGATTGGTTTTATCAAGAAAAAATTATAGAGAAATTTGATGATAAAAAGTAGACAATTTATTCACCTTGCTGCGAAAGTAAGTACATCTATGAAAAGGATAAGTAACTACTAGGGCTCGGCCGGGATTTGAACCCGGGACCTCTCGCACCCTGAGCGAGAATCATACCCCTAGACCACCGAGCCACGTTAAAATCCTTTATTTTATTTCTTAAACTTACATGGATACGATTCTTATCAAAACATTATTTTTTTTAACAAGAAAACAATCACGAAAGTGAAATTTTTTGTTTGAAATCAACTATAACGTGAAAAATATTAGCATGATTTAATTGTTTTGCCACCACGTCAAATAAAAAGAGGAAAGCCCTTTGAGATTGGTTTTATCAAGAAAAAATTATAGAGAAATTTGATGATAAAAAGTAGACAATTTATTCACCTTGCTGCGAAAGTAAGTACATCTATGAAAAGGATAAGTAACTACTAGGGCTCGGCCGGGATTTGAACCCGGGACCTCTCGCACCCTGAGCGAGAATCATACCCCTAGACCACCGAGCCACGTTAAAATCCTTTATTTTATTTCTTAAACTTACATGGATACGATTCTTATCAAAACATTATTTTTTTTAACAAGAAAACAATCACGAAAGTGAAATTTTTTGTTTGAAATCAACTATAACGTGAAAAATATTAGCATGATTTAATTGTTTTGCCACCACGTCAAATAAAAAGAGGAAAGCCCTTTGAGATTGGTTTTATCAAGAAAAAATTATAGAGAAATTTGATGATAAAAAGTAGACAATTTATTCACCTTGCTGCGAAAGTAAGTACATCTATGAAAAGGATAAGTAACTACTAGGGCTCGGCCGGGATTTGAACCCGGGACCTCTCGCACCCTGAGCGAGAATCATACCCCTAGACCACCGAGCCACGTTAAAATCCTTTATTTTATTTCTTAAACTTACATGGATACGATTCTTATCAAAACATTATTTTTTTTAACAAGAAAACAATCACGAAAGTGAAATTTTTTGTTTGAAATCAACTATAACGTGAAAAATATTAGCATGATTTAATTGTTTTGCCACCACGTCAAATAAAAAGAGGAAAGCCCTTTGAGATTGGTTTTATCAAGAAAAAATTATAGAGAAATTTGATGATAAAAAGTAGACAATTTATTCACCTTGCTGCGAAAGTAAGTACATCTATGAAAAGGATAAGTAACTACTAGGTCTCGGCCGGGATTTGAACCCGGGACCTCTCGCACCCTGAGCGAGAATCATACCCCTAGACCACCGAGCCACGTTAAATTCTTTTATTCTATTTTTTAAACTTTCATGGATACGATTCTTATTAATACATTATTTTTTTAACAAGAAAACAATCACGAAAGTGAAACTTTTTGTTTGAAATCAACTATTTCCTGAAAAATATTAGCATGATTTAATTGTTTTGCCACCACGTCAAATAAAAAGAGTAAAGTCCTTTGAGATTGGTTTTATCAAGAGAAAATTATAGAGAAATTTGATGATAAAAAGTAGACAACTTATTCACCTTGCTGCGAAAGTAAGAACATCTATAAAAAGGATAAGTAACTACTAGGGCTCGGCCGGGATTTGAACCCGGGACCTCTCGCACCCTGAGCGAGAATCATACCCCTAGACCACCGAGCCACGTTAAATTCTTTTATTCTATTTTTTAAACTTTCATGGATACGATTCTTATTAATACATTATTTTTTTAACAAGAAAACAATCACGAAAGTGAAACTTTTTGTTTGAAATCAACTATTTCCTGAAAAATATTAGCATGATTTAATTGTTTTGCCACCACGTCAAATAAAAAGAGTAAAGTCCTTTGAGATTGGTTTTATCAAGAGAAAATTATAGAGAAATTTGATGATAAAAAGTAGACAACTTATTCACCTTGCTGCGAAAGTAAGAACATCTATAAAAAGGATAAGTAACTACTAGGGCTCGGCCGGGATTTGAACCCGGGACCTCTCGCACCCTGAGCGAGAATCATACCCCTAGACCACCGAGCCACGTTAAATTCTTTTATTCTATTTTTTAAACTTTCATGGATACGATTCTTATTAATACATTATTTTTTTAACAAGAAAACAATCACGAAAGTGAAACTTTTTGTTTGAAATCAACTATTTCCTGAAAAATATTAGCATGATTTAATTGTTTTGCCACCACGTCAAATAAAAAGAGTAAAGTCCTTTGAGATTGGTTTTATCAAGAGAAAATTATAGAGAAATTTGATGATAAAAAGTAGACAACTTATTCACCTTGCTGCGAAAGTAAGAACATCTATAAAAAGGATAAGTAACTACTAGGGCTCGGCCGGGATTTGAACCCGGGACCTCTCGCACCCTGAGCGAGAATCATACCCCTAGACCACCGAGCCACGTTAAATTCTTTTATTCTATTTTTTAAACTTTCATGGATACGATTCTTATTAATACATTATTTTTTTAACAAGAAAACAATCACGAAAGTGAAACTTTTTGTTTGAAATCAACTATTTCCTGAAAAATATTAGCATGATTTAATTGTTTTGCCACCACGTCAAATAAAAAGAGTAAAGTCCTTTGAGATTGGTTTTATCAAGAGAAAATTATAGAGAAATTTGATGATAAAAAGTAGACAACTTATTCACCTTGCTGCGAAAGTAAGAACATCTATAAAAAGGATAAGTAACTACTAGGGCTCGGCCGGGATTTGAACCCGGGACCTCTCGCACCCTGAGCGAGAATCATACCCCTAGACCACCGAGCCACGTTAAATTCTTTTATTCTATTTTTTAAACTTTCATGGATACGATTCTTATTAATACATTATTTTTTTAACAAGAAAACAATCACGAAAGTGAAACTTTTTGTTTGAAATCAACTATTTCCTGAAAAATATTAGCATGATTTAATTGTTTTGCCACCACGTCAAATAAAAAGAGTAAAGTCCTTTGAGATTGGTTTTATCAAGAGAAAATTATAGAGAAATTTGATGATAAAAAGTAGACAACTTATTCACCTTGCTGCGAAAGTAAGAACATCTATAAAAAGGATAAGTAACTACTAGGGCTCGGCCGGGATTTGAACCCGGGACCTCTCGCACCCTAAGCGAGAATCATACCCATAGACCACCGAGCCACGTTAAATTCTTTTATTTTATTTTTTAAACTTTCATGGATACGAATCATATTAATACATTATTTTTTTAACAAGAAAACAATCTCGAAAGTGAAATTTTTTGTTTGAAATCAACTATAACGTGAAAAATATTAGCATGATTTAATTGTTTTGCCACCACGTCAAATAAAAAGAGGAAAGCCCTTTGAGATTGGTTTTATCAAGAGAAAATTATAGAGAAATTTGAAGATAAAAAGTAGACAATTTATTCACCTTGCTGCGAAAGTAAGTACATCTATAAAAAGGTTTAGTAACTACTAAAGCTCGGAAGGGATTTGAACCCGGGACCTCTCGCTCCCTAAGCGAGAATCATACCCCTAGACCACCGAGCCACGTTAAAATCTTTTAGTTTACTTTTTAAACTTTCATGGATACGATTCTTATCAATACATTATTTTTTTTAACTAGAAAACAATCACGAAAGTGAAATTTTTTGTTTGAAATCAACTATTACCTGAAAAATATTAGCATGATTTAATTGTTTTGCTACCACGTCAAATAAAAAGAGGAAAGCCCTTTGAGATTGGTTTTATCAAGAGAAAATTATAGAGAAATTTGAAGATAAAAAGTAGACAATTTATTCACCTTGCTGCGAAAGTAAGTACATCTACAAAAAGGATAAATAACTACTAGGGCTCGGCCGGGATTTGAACCCGGGACCTCTCGCACCCTAAGCGAGAATCATACCCCTAGACCACCGAGCCACACTAAAATCTTTTATTTTATTTTTTAAACTTTCATGGATACGATTCTTATCAAAACATTATTTTTTTTAACAAGAAAACAATCACGAAAGTGAATTTTTTTGTTTGAAATCAACTATAACCTGAAAAATATTAGCATGATTTAATTGTTTTGCCACCACGTCAAATAAAAAGAGGAAAGCCCTTTGAGATTGGTTTTATCAAGAGAAAATTATAGAGAAATTTGAAGATAAAAAGTAGACAATTTATTCACCTTGCTGCGAAAGTAAGTACATCTATAAAAAGGATAAGTAACAACTAGGTCTCGGCCGGGATTTGAAACCGGGACCTCTCGCACCCTAAGCGAGAATCATACCCCTAGACCACTGAACCACGAAAAAATCTTTTATTTTATTTTCTAAACTTACATGGATACGATTCTTATCAATACATTATTTTTTTAACAAGAAAACAATCACGAAAGTGAAATTTTTTGTTTGAAATCAACTATTACCTGAAAAATATTAGCACGATTTAATTGTTTTGCCCCCACGTCAAATAAAAAGAGGAAAGCCCTTTGAGATTGGTTTTATCAAGAGAAAATTATAGAGAAATTTGAAGATAAAAAGTAGACAATTTATTCACCTTGCTGCGAAAGTAAGTACATCTATAAAAAGGATACATAACTACTAGGGCTCGGCCGGGATTTGAACCCGGGACCTCTCGCAGCCTAAGCCGGAATCTTACCCCTAGACCACCGAGCCACGTTAAATTCTTTCATTCTATTTTTTAAACTTATATGGATAAGATTCTTACTAGAACATCTTTTTTCAAAAAACATTTTTTCAAAATTTGACTGGTTTTTAAATATTGTTTTTATTGGATTTTCCCTATGAATGTCCAGTTAAGAATAATTTGATGTGCTTTCATTTTGAAACCACGTTTTTGTTTGCAATTTATTTAATTATCCAATCATTTGTTCAATTTTGGAAATTTGTAATGATGTGTTTGTAATATAAAAAACAACAGCATTACGAAATGTAAATTTTGCAATTACGAATGTAAAATACGTAATGTAAATTACGAATTCTGAAAGCATAATTCTTTTAATCTATTGAACAGTTATTATTATGAAAACTACAATCATGCACTTGAATTTTTTTTTCCTCTCAAATATCCGGATCGCTGAAGGAAGGAATTTTTTATTCTTTCTTTTTTGCTTAAAGTAGCTAAATAGTTTCTTAAAAAAATAATTATTAATTGTGTATAATTATAATATTTATTAATTATAATAAATAATAATTATTAATTCTTGAATAAAGATTTGTATATAATTTTATAAAATGTAGTAATGTAATAATTAGTAACATATTATATCAATGTATAATATATATTACATGTAAGACAAAAATTACGACTGACTTTATATGTTGTTTTATTCCTATCACTGAATTACATCACTAACTTTTTCTTTGAAGCCATTCATATCTCTAATTATTTTTATCCTTAATATTTTATCCCGAAATAATCTTATCTTAACTTTGGTCAGTATCTCAGAGTGTTGGGGAAAAAAGCTAACTCACGCAAATTCAGACTCAACTATACAAATTTTGTTTGCACCAGCAGATTTGAAGTTAAATAAATTTCAATCTTTTATAATGATGTCCTTTCATATTCCTTGATCATTTTGCAATAATTTTGAAATGTTTCCTGAAAAGTAAAAAAATTTACTTAGTGGAAAAAAACTCATTGAATTTCTTCAAAGAAAATAATGAAAATTTTAATCTTTTTTTGATAACTTAATTTACAAAATAAATTAGTAGGAAATGTTAATTACTGGGTTGAATTCAGTCCACTCATCTTTTCAAGACCGATTTCCGTCCTCAGGTCTGAAGAATGCACCCATGTTACTAAAGTATCATTCAATATATATATATATATATATATATATATATATATATATATATATATATATATATATATATATATATATATATATATATATATATATATATATTATAATAATAATAATAATAATTATAATAATATAATTATCAATATTATAATAATAATATAATTATTAATATAATATTATAATAATATTATAATTATTAATATAATATTTATAAAAATATAATTGTCATCATAACAATTATAATAATATAATATTAATATTATAATAATAATATAATTACTAATTATGAATAATAATTATTAATAATTCTTGAATAGAGATTTAAGAACGTTAAACCTAGCTCTGAGTTGTACTATTTAAAAGGTCCCATTTGTAATGAAAGAACTATTGTTTCTCGCAAAAAAAAAAAAATGATGAAGTGTTAAATTTTCTTTGGCGATGATTATTAAAATATTCAAAATGTATCCATGCTTTTTAATCTGAACTATGTTGCCTTACTAAAACGAAATTCTTTCTTTTCCAGATATAAATTTAAACGTGATTCTCTTATCAAAGTTATCTTGATAGTTATCGTTCCAGTACACATACTTTCCCACTTTATTCAATCAATTTCAATTATCTTGAACTCTGAGTTTTTGAACTTTCTTTCACCATCTTATCATTTGTATATTTACATTGTTACTGAGAGATAATCTAAAAAGAATTTTTATTCTTACTCTTGCAGAATTCGTTCCGTTATCGCTTCCTTAAATTCTCACTGAAACAAATTATATAATATTTTCGTTTAAAAACTAGTTGGCGAAAGGAGAAGAAGAAACTTTGCATTTCAAATTTGACTGAGTAAATTTCTTTTTCTTAGCCTGAATTGATATTAGAAGCTGGAGCTGCAGCCAAAAACATAGTTGCTATTATTCATTTCAAACAGCATTTCAATACTTCATTTCAGTGTTCCAATTTTAAAAAAAATATAACGAAGTTTTCTGTATAGTTTGAGAAATTATAATCAAATATTTCAGCAAGTATATTTCGCCAAGCAGAATTGGTTACTTCTTTTGACATAATAATTAGGTTTTAACATAGGAAGGAGTATACTTCATAAAGTAATAAAATTGGGGTAGAGGCTTAACAGTGGCAACTAAAAAGTCCTTTCTTCATTTTTGCAGATAATTATTTTAAATAATTGCAGTATTACAAAAATTTTTCGGAACTTTTTCATGTGGAGAAGTATTACTAGAAGGGCATAAAAACGATTCTCGACCCAAACTTTTTTTTTCCATTATTTTTTAAAAGCCATCTTCCTTCGCCATCATTAATTTCAATCAACACTTTTGTGCAAAGCGTGGATAGTCTATCTTTTTAACGAATCACTTTTTCAAATTTTTTTTAAAATAATTGTTATTGAACAGCCGACCCAATTTTGGGTTTACGACTACTAATGTTCCCGGAGCCTTGTAATTTTGAACCCAATCTAAAAGACAAGGGAACTCCTGGATCAAGTATTAGTGAAAATTTGACTTCATGGAGGATTTTTTTCATGGAACTAACCAGCATTTGCTTTACGTGAAGAGGAAGACTATGAGAACCTCCCACGATTAGCCTGACAGCAATGGGACTAACGAATCAATTTTAAAAGGGTCTTGTTCATATCTCTGAATAATCTTTTCACTGACATGATTATTTCAAAGACCACTTATATCGCAGAGAACTTATTCAGCCAACACTATAAATTCAACATTATTTTTGTAAATTTTTTTTTGATTAGGACATGAAAATAATTCCTAACTCAAACTATTTTTTTCAGTATTTTGAGCGAGCCAGTTTACTTGTTCATATGTCACAGCGCTCGACATTTACTGTAAATTTGGCATTTTCTTTACGAAAATTAATTCAATATTTTGGTACAATAATTTCAAAAACTCTTGACAAATGTAATATTTTTTCTTCAATTTTTGATAATTTTCATTGTTGTTCCTTTTCAAACCAAATTGTTATAACGATTATTTTCAACAAAAATACTTTCCTAAATAAGGAAAATTTCCCGAATGAAACTTTCCTTAAACATTTTAAATTAATTTTTTTGAAAAGGTATTTTATAAATTCAAAATTAACGTTGCAAACACTTCATTTCTTCACTCCACAGTGCAATCCAAGTCCTAGCAATTATTCAACTTCTCAGTTAATATTTTATTTAATAACATAGTTACAGGTAGGTAGGTACTTTATTTGCGTCACACTAGAGCTGCACAATGGGCGACGGTCTGGGAAACATACCTGAGGATGATCCGAAGACATGCCATCGCAATTTTGATCCTCTGCAGAGGGGATGGCTTCCCTGATTTGGTCTGCGTGCGAAGCAGAGCACTGAAGTTAATTTTAAGTTAAATTTGGTAACTTTTATTGATATTTTAAATTTCTTTTAAATTTGGTAACTTTTATTGATAGAGTATCATTAAATAGCACTGTAGCTTTCATAAAAGATGGAAAATAAAGTGAACTGTTTTTTTTTCCTTCAATATTTTTTATTCTTGATAATTTTTTGAGCTTCCATGGACATTTTAGTTCTTACCAAACTTTTATGGATACATGAGTGCCACTGTAAAGACTGAACTTGCATTTTAACTACTTAGCACAGTCTAGCGTTATTAAGTAGATTTTTTCAGAAATTTATGTTATGTTTAAAACATTGTTATTATTAGATTTAAAACTTTTATTGATAGAGTATCATTAAATAGCACTGAAGCTTTCATAAAAGATGGAAAATAAAATGAACTGTTTTTTTTTTCCTTCAATATTTTTTATTCTTGATAATTTTTTGAGCTTCCATGGACATTTTAGTTCTTAACAAACTTTTATGGATACATGAGTGCCACTGTAAAAACTGAACTTGCATTTTAACTAATTAGCACAGTCTAGCGTTATTAAGTAGATTTTTTCAGAAATTTATGTTATGTTTAAAACATTGTTATTATTATGTTTAAAACTTTTATTGATAGAGTATCATTAAATAGCACTGTAGCTTTCATAAAAGATGGAAAATAAAGTGAACTGTTTTTTTTTCCTTCAATATTTTTTATTCTTGATAATTTTTTGAGCTTCCATGGACATTTTAGTTCTTAACAAACTTTTATGGATACATGAGTGCCACTGTAAAAACTGAACTTGCATTTTAACTAATTAGCACAGTCTAGCGTTATTAGGTAGATTTTTTCAGAAATTTATGACTCACTTTGCACGAGAATTGCCAACATATTATATCAATAATTTCAATTTTTATAAATAAAATTTTAAAAATTTTCTTTATTTTACTTGTTTATTTTTTACTAACAAGACAAAAATAGCATACATTGTTTTGCTACTATCACTGAAATACACCACTAAGCTTTTCTTAGAGCCATTTATATCTGATTTCTCACTTTATCATCATTAATATTTTATTCCAAAATAATTTTATATTAACTGTGCACAGTGTCTCAAGCTGTTAGGGGAAAAGCAAACCAGCAAATTGAGATTCAACTATTCAAATTTTGTCTACGCAAGCACGCCTGCCAACATTGAAGAAATAAAATAACGGAGATTTTACTAACCGACCCAATTTTGGGTTTATGACTACTGATGTTCAATCAGTAGCCTTGTCATTTTTAACCCAATCCAGAAGACTCCTGGATCAAGTCTTGAGAGAAACTCGTCTTTGCGAAGAACTTTTTGATGGAAATAACCGGCATTTGAGTTACATGGAGAGGAAGAGCACAAAAACCTCCAACTGTTAGCTTGACGACAAGGGGACTTAAACCCGTGATCCGTCTACCACTGAGGATTTTTCACGTCATCACTGTGGTCGATAGAAGCTGGATGTGATATTCGTATCGACCAGTCATCGTTGGGATTCGAACCTGGGTTCACCTCACTGGAAGGCGAATGTCGATCCTCTGAGCCATCTTGGCTAGACTAATTAACACTCAACATACTTCAGTACTGGTAATAGCATCATCTGGTGAGGAATAAGATAAAATATCCATTAATGGCGAAAAATACTTATCAAATTTTTTTTTAATTTCTTCAACAAATACGGAAAAATTTGAGAATATACAGGTAAACAGGAGATAGTCGTAAGTTGCAGGAGTCTTCGCTAGAAAACAGGAGACTTGGCAGGTATGTACGCAAGCATATGTTGGTATAAAAGTAAATTTAATTCTTTCATAATAATGTCCTTTCATATTTCTTGATAATTTTTCAATAATTATGAAAAATAACAATGTTTCCACAGAAAGTAAAGAAAAAAAAAAATTTTTTTTATTTGAAAGGAAAAAATTGGTTAATATTTTCAAAGAAACAATGAAAGTTCCATTCTTCCTTTTATTTTTTTTTGGTAGCCACTTTTTTTTTGGCAATTCTAAAAAAAAAAAAAAAAAAAACTAGAGAGAAATATTAATTGGAGGGTAGAATTCAGTCCGCTTATCTTTCGTCAAGACTGATTTCAGTCTTAAGAGCTGAAGAAGAGACACCCTGTAGTATCATTCAACGGTATAGCAGTCATGAAAGATGGAAAATAAATGGAATCTTTTATTTTCCAATACTGTGAAACTTTTCTGGATTTTTTTCTCAAAAACGTAATAATTATGCAGGAAGTAATTTTGTACTGTACAATTGCCTTTGCTTAAATTTACTTTTATTTAAATTGCTGCTGATAAATTCTTAAACCTATATAAAGTAAAGATACTTATAATTAGGTGATAGTTTTGTGACTTTTTTAAGGTTTGAAAGAGACAAAAAAAGTGCTTATCTTCAGTTTATCTGTAAAAAAAGTCTGGTAAAATATCAATTAAGCACGAAACGGAGAAAAGGGGTTTGTGATTTGCTTATTTTTGCTATTTGCTAACAAGAGGTAAGGAAGGGTATGAGCAGCCTACACTAAAATCCCAACATTATAATTTTCTTAACAAGCAAAATATATGTAATAAAGAAAAATTACAAATAGAAAGTTTCAACTTTCAAATGAAAGTTCCGGAAAAAAAATTTGGTGATTTTTGTTTCTTTTTTTTCTCTCCTTTGAATGATATAAAAATAATAATTCTGAATTGATTACGTTGCACTAATTTTAAAGCAGGGTGGCCAGTCAACAAAAATCCCGGAAATTTTCAGACTAAGGAAAAATTCCGCACCTTGTCAAGATTAAAAATGATTCTAGTAGTTTGCAAATTTACGCACATATTTGAATTTATTACGCCTTAATAGTGAAATTTTCATGAACTGAACTAACATGAACTGAACTTTCTAAACTGAAATTTTCATAACAAAAGTATTTTACATTATGTTTATTATGTTATAACATTATGTTTAACATTATGTTATTATGTTATAACATTATCCTTTAATTATTAATTCAGGCTTTAGGTATGCCTTCTTCTTAATATTTATTGTCCTAATGTCGGTGCAAGACTTAAATTAGTCGTTGAAAACTAAAACTATGTTACTAAAATAACACCCATGACGAGAAAAAGAAATGAAAGTTCGATAGAATAAGTTTTAAACGACGCAATTTGATACATAAAAATGTCAAATAATAAATTGAATTACTTAATTAAGAAGTGGCGTTCAATTCATTGAAATGAATATGAAACAATACTAATTGCTGGTATTGCGAAAAAGTTAGAACTAAAAGGGTCTTTGATAATTCAGGATTTTTCGGGGGGAAATTTTTTAATTACCTGAGAATTTTAAATTCTTCCCCCCTTTTAGAATGAGGGACCGCCCTGTAAACGTGATCAAATTTTGTAAGAAAGAAACCGTGATTTTTTTTCCTTTCCTTTTTTAAAAAGAAAATCAATTAGCAAAGAAATTACGGCAAAATCAGTTGCCGTTGTGAAGAGGAGAAGTATTCTTGTCAATTTCAAGTTTGACCATGACCAGCTTTTAATGAAATAGTTTATTGATCTGATGGCATTAACTGACATTGAATAAAAATATTGCTACCAGAGCTACTTTATACTAAATAGAGCTACTTTTTACTAAATAGAGCTACTTTAGAAAGTAGCTCTTCCTCAACCGTTATTCTGCACCAAAAGGATGAAAAGTTTGCACTTTTATGGATGGCATCTTCTTACAACCAGTTTTTTGGGAATAAATTTTTGTCTTACACTAAACAATCTTACAATTAAGTACGATGTACCGCACTAGCCATTTTCGACAATTGGAAACTGGAAGTTTAAATCATAATTACGCATAATTACTCCATTACTAAATTTCATAAGACATCTCAAATTCCGGAAATCGCTAAAATAAAATCTGGGCCACCAATTTTCTATTGAGTATCAATCACAGGAATGCTAAGCGTCAGATTGCTCAACATTTTGTTCATCAAAAGGAAATGATATATTCGACACTCTCAAAAACATGGGAATAGAATACTTTAGTCATATTTTAGTTATGTACGTGAACTGTTAAAAAAAACTTTCAAAAAAGGAAACTTTTCTTTATCTTAAACATGTGAAGAATAGCGAAAACACAAAAATAAACACGCTAATTTAAGCTGAAATTTTTATTGATCAGGATAAACAATACAAATTAGTGATACAACGAATAATTCATACTTGGCGCAATACAAAAAATGATCTGAAATATAATAAGTCTAAATGTTAACAAAACTAAAACGAAATTTATTACTTAGAATTTATTCATGTTGACTAAAATATTTTAATTGATAAAATATATGTCAATTAAAATTATTTAACCGATACGTGCCTGTTCTTAATTCCCCTAGCTAAGTATCAGTAGTTTGCACTATTGTTTCCTTCAACAGATTGAAATCATACTGATTTTAGTAAATAAATTGAATTCATGTAAAGAAAAAAAATTAAAGTTTTTCAGTACTGAATTGGATATATTTTGAGAGAGCAAATTGAATAACTATGGTAACAATTAGAATAGAAGTCAAGAAAGAAATTCTGATCTCCCAACCATATTTCCACTGAAAAATATATCTGCAAATTTCACACCTCTGTGATATTTATATTTTACCCCCAGAAGCTATTAAAATTACAAAACGTTATTTACAAATTACATACAGTAAAATTACAGTTATAAGAAGTAATATATTAGGTAAAATAAAAATTAAATTTCAAAATATTTACGAAAAGGCTTAAAAATTTCAGTTTTAGTTTGCTTTAGAATTATTTTTTAAATAAAGGAAAATATGAAACGAGTAGCACATCCGATATGAAAACTTGTTCCAAATAATATGATAAATCATACCGAAGACAATTTTCTCGTCGAAATTTGCATTTGTTGATTAAATTCAGCAGAATAACCAAGTTGGAAAATTTGTAACCGAAAAAAAATTCACCAGTTCTTTAGATCATTCGCTTCTTCAGCTCTGCTCCATCTTAAATTCTGCCTTACTACAGGATAATTGCACATATGATAGATCAGTCTTCAAGTTCAAATTTTCCACCCGGTGATTAACAAATATAAATTACCAAGGTGAAAAACTTGCACTAGAAGAAAGACTTGACAGAAGAAAGACTTTCTTCAGACTTGATGGATTTAGGCTCTTTTGTGCTAAAGTCCTTATCTAGCGTCCATGCTTTGCCGATATTTCAACAAGTTCTAGAGATTGCATCTGTCATATTGCCCGGTGCTAAATCTATTACCAGGTGATTGATAAATATGTACCTCCTAGGTGAAAAACTTGCACTAGAGGAAAGATTTCTCCAGACTTGATGGATTTAGGCTCTTTAGTGCTAGTCTCCTATCTAGCATTCATGCTTTGCCGATTTTTCAACACATTCCGGAGATTGCTTCTGTCATACTGCCCGGTGCTAAATATATATGTAGAAACACAAAATATAAAACTCGTTCCATGACACTAATATTTTCCCCGGGAATTTTTTAGTTTTGACACTAGATAAAAGAAAGTCGAAATTTTCTACTAGAACGAAACAGAAAAAGAAACTTTGAAAACATACCTAAGTCGGGAATCTTTGAGCTTCTTATGTCTGCTTCGACCATAATGAGGAGAGATGACGTATCTTTTCAAAATGTAATCGTTCTGGACAGGAACTTTTGCTTTCGAAACTGAACAGATCTTCGATCTTCATTGGCACAGTAATGGAATAAAATTTAGTAACTGCAATCTGTAAAATACTAATACAGTATATTTAAACTCTAAAAGATTTGTCAAACAAAAAATAGTAAGTGTCAATTGACAATGAGGTTGGAGAAATTTCACACTTTCTTGAATGTCTAGTAGATTTGCTTCTGCACAGAGGCAAATTTTTCACCCGGTGATTTTCAAATATAAACTACCGCAGCGAAAAATTTCATTCCGTGAAGAAATCAAAACGAGCACTTTATTTACAATGGAAATACTGTAAGTTATATTTGGTTAAGTAATAAGTTATGATAGTTTATTGAAGAAAAGCTTAGCCTAGGCAATTAAACTAGTTTCTACTGAGACATGTCAAAAAATGGCTAACAGACACGTCAAAAAAGCAATCATAAGAAGAAATAATCACAAGAAATATTTAGGATGTATTGAAAAAAAATATACAGCTAAAATTTTAAAACAGAAGCAAACTTTTCACCCGGTGATTTTCAAATATACAAACCACCGCAGCGAAAAATTTCATACTGTAAGAAAATTAAACCCAGCATTTTGGATGCAGTGGACATTTTCCTTCCAATAACTTATGCCGGATTTTATTTTATTGTAGGAGATAAAAAGATTGGAAAAAAAATTATACCTTTTCAAAATAGAATCATCCAAGAGTTGTAGTTTTCGCTTTCAAAAAGGAATAGCATAATTTCTAATCATCGTTCAAGTGATTTTAAATCTTTAAAACTTACAGTACTAAACTACTCTATAATAATAAGTATAATTAAAATATAGAATAATGGAAATCAGGCATGTTTATATTGAAGAATGGCAATGATAAAGGACTTTTTCACTCGGCTAACATTTTTGCGGATGTATTTCTTCTCAAAAGCAAATTTTTCACCCGGTGATTATCAAATGTAAACCACCGCAACGAAAAATTTTGTTCTGAAAAAAATTAAACAGAACATTTTATTTGCGTTAGAAATTTTAGAAGCCATACAGGAATTCTGTCTGAAAACTAAATGCTAAGGAAGTTTACACTCAACTAAAAGTTCTAACAGATTTATTTCATCACAAAAGCAAACTTTTCGCCCGGTGATTTTCAAATCTAAACCACCGCAGCGAAAAATTTTGTCCCGTAAAGAAAAAAACAGAGATGAAACATAACATTTTAGTTGCATTAGAAATTTAGAAGTTAGTAATTTCTTTGATTAAGCAAAGTACCTCCCGGTAAAATCATGATAATTTACTGAAGAGGAGCTTTGCCTAAACAAAGAAATAAGTTTTTGCTGAAGGTACGAGTTCTTCAATCTTGCTTCAGGCGGTGCAAATTGATTCTGCTTTCTTCAGACTGATGAATTTCTCAGACGAGTGGAACAGTAGCTTAGGCTCTCGCGAAATCCAATATTTTAAATGGTGAAATTTAATAAAATATAATCTCATCAGAAAAAATATTGTTTTTCACGAAAGAACTTAATACCATCGAAAAGAATAAGACTGAAGGCTTGATGTCTCACTACTCAAACGAAAAGACAATCAGCAAGCCTGTTCATAAATACAAATTGTAACAATTGGCGGTTGAAAGGGGCTACAGGTGGCGTAAAGCAGAATTCTCTACCTATGGCAACACTTCGCATTCTTTTACCGTTAGCGTGTGGAGAGTCATAGATGAAGGAAGTACGTCAGTTTATTTCTTGATTTTCAAATAGATAAAAAATCTTTTAAATTAGGAAAGTATATGGAACTGAAAACTACGTTAAACATAGTTCTAAGAGAAAGCGTCATGGAAATTTCAAAAAAAATATTTTTGTCAATTAAATATAAAAAATATTAAGAAAAGGAAAAATATCGCAGTACATTCCTATACAACTGAAAAGAGGAAGGGTCAAAGGCTTGGAACCGGTCTGGTCTTCTCCCCTGAAAGCTTATTCAAGCGTTGCGATTGCCTATAGCTAATTTATTACTGAATGTGAAAAAAGGTACTACAAGAACTCAAAATACTGAGATTCATGGTAAAGCCATTCAGAAAATGAGATTTTGAGAGGGAGAAACTAGGTGCAACAAGCAGTAATTATCTGGATCCCTGATAACAATAAAGAATTTTAAAAAAAAAAGCATAAACTTTTAAAAACTGTTAATATATTTAAAAATGCGTACCATTTTGAGGATTTTAATCTCCATAGATTGCAATATTCCACTCTTACTTGTTATGGACACTAAAAAAATAAAAATACTTGAAAGTTTGATTTCAATCATTCAGCACTTGATACCATATAAAAACGAATATATTAATTACATATATTATCCTTTCAGCAATACAGATCAAGTAAAATAGATTTAGTAATATACTAATCTTAATAGTAATAGACATATTATATTGGAACAATACAATGGACATATAAGGAATTCATATCTGCATGAGTTGTTTGATTACTTTTAAAGCTAGTACAATTTTCAAGAATTAATATCAAGATTATTACACAAAATCTTTGTATCAAAGTTAATTCACAATTTTGAATTAAAAATAGAATTTAAAAAGTAGTTTATATACATACAGATAACGAGTAACAAGTGTCAATTTCATAAATACCACTGAATTGACTTCGTCATAAAGTTGTTCGGTCGTTGTTCTGATTATTGTAAACAGAAGCATGGCTATGGCTACTTCTTTAGTACTAAATTCTACTAAAACATGCAAGCCAAGGTGTAAAATTTGTTATTTGCAATTCTTTTAAAACTGAGACAATTTAACTGACAAAGTAGAAATAATTGATCTTGTTAAGTAAATACATCAATTCCATTAAAGGTACAAATTAGCAATGCCTAAGATTAATAATGAAGAAATTTTTATCCTTTTGCTTTTCAAATATTAACTATATCTGCGAAATTTTTGTTTTAAAACACCAGGATCTCAATAAGTTTAATTAGAAAGTTAGATACAAAGATAGACGATTTTTCTAAGGAAAAGTGTTTCGAATGATGTTGAAAAATTTCCCCAACTTGTTGTTAAATATTTCTTTGTAAAAAGAAATTTTTCACCCGGTGATTTTCAAATATAAACCACCGCAGCGAAAAATTCCATTCTGTAAAGAAAAGTATGCACAATAAAAGTTTACGTGTATATTTGTTTATTGAAGTCCACTGAAACATGTCAAAAAATGTCAAGCAATCATTACAGTACCTGTCGAGAAAAATATTGGATGATTATGTTGAAAATTTTATTTAGATCAAATTAAATACAAAGACATGAGTAAAATAGTTTTAAAAAAAAGCAACAAAAAAAAAAATTTTTGAAACAAACGTTTATAACTAGTAGAAGGCAATTTAACTTCAACGGAGTCATGTTAATTAAGCAATCTTGTCACAAAAAATATCCATGGTTGAACTTGTAGATTTGTTTCTTTACAGAAACAAAATTTTCACCCGGTGATTTTTAAATTCAAACTACCGCGGTGAAAAATTTTGTTCTGTAAAAAACGAAACAGCATTTTAGTCACAATGGAGATTTTAGAAGTAAGTAATCCCTTCGATTAAGCAATGCACCTCCCGGTAAAAGTTATGAGAATTTACCGAAGAGGAGCCTTGCCTTAACAAAGGAATGAGCTTCTGCAGAGCAAGGTAGTTCGTCAATCTTTCTTCTGGTGGCTCTAACAGAATCTGCAGTTTTCTTGCTGAGATTATATAGTTATCAATTGAAACGTCAGTACCTACATGAAAAAATTAAATAGAAACAAGTAAAAAACTGAAACTTGTAAAAATATTTAACCACATTTTAAATATCCGTAGCAGATAATGCTAGATCAGTAGTTTTGGCTTTCACGAAATCCAATACTTTAACTGGTGAAATTCAATAAAATTTTAAACTCATCAGAAAAAATATTGTATTTCATAAAATAATTAAATCTCTTCGAAAAATATAGAAGAGAATCTATTAACTATTCCTCTAACAAATTCTTGATTAATCAAGACTCTCACGAAATCTAATATTTTAGGTGGTGAAATTCATTTTAAAATTTAATCTCATCAGGAAAAATATTATATTTCATGAAGAAATTCAAGTTTGTTACTGTTTATGAATTCTGCTGGAGGTTTGTTTCATTTCACACTGATTTCTGCTGGAGGCTTGCTTCATTTCTTACTGAATTCTGCTGGAGGCATGCTTTATTTCTCACTGAATTCTTCAGAAGGCTTGCTTGATGATTACTCCATTGAATCTTCTGCTGTTGAAAAATCAACTCAAACAAAATGAATATTTTAAACGATGATTTTGTTTAAAAATACAAGTCAACCGTATGAAATATTCTTTCCGTCAGAGGCAAGCAGCCCAATAGTTATCTCTTTTCACAAATGATTAAAAAGTAAAAGACACATACAAAAAAAAAAAAATCAGAAAAATTTAGCTGTATGAAGTTTCCAATACTTTGAACTGCAACTCAAAGCAGGACAGCGGGGTCATAATTGTCCTTTTTTAAAATTCGAAATTTTTTTAAATCTAATTCAACATCAAACTATCTGAAAGGACGTATGTTAAACTGCTTTTTGGTGTTTACCTCCAATCGAAATAAATTAACAAAATACCAGATTCTGTATAATACTAATACAAATACTAAAGTAACCAGATCAAAAAATTGCTTCCCAAGATCAAGTTCTAAGATCAGGATTGAACAATTCGTTTGGGCAATCTAGAAATTAGATAGGAGAATTTTAATGACTAATCTATAAACACTACTCGACCGACATTTTTTGAATAGCTTCTACTTTTCATGAAGAGCAATAATTTACCCGAAAATTTGTTGCAACAACAATCACAAGAGCAAAATATAGTTTTCCATCTTTTATTTTGCATTCAGGAAGCCAGAACATCGGATTTTCAATTTGGGAGATAAATAAGGTAATTTGGGTATATGCAGCAATTACATCAGCAGGTGGATTTCTAAGTTACATATGTGACTTACCATCCAGAGTGCAAGGCTACTATTGGCGATTTGTTATTATAACTACAAACTAAGTTAGAAAAAGTGAATAAAAGAAAAGATCAAGTTGGTACATACAAGTTCAAAAAATCAGATATTCTTAAAAATTTATAAATTATTTATAAAATATTTATAAAACAAACTTTTATAAGACATATTTATAAAAATACTCACTCCAATATCTTATGCAGAGGATTTTCACTTTCCATCAATTGCAATATTTCACCCGGTGATTTGCTATAGCTAAAATAACCAGAGTGAAGAATCACATTGCATGGAAAGGCCATTTCAAATCATTCAATTGGTTAACAATTGGTTGCTTCAGTGCTTTCCTGCTTGAAATTAGTTAAAATATTTATAAAAATCCTCCTCCCATTCTTCTTATGCAAAGGATTTTCTCTTTTCATAGATTGTGAACTTCACCCATGATTTGTTATAGCTACAATAACCAGAGTGAAGAATCACATTCCATGAAAAGACATTTCAAACTCTAACTGATGCTATGTAAAGGACGACCATCCTTACATTTGTTTTCTTGTTGCTTTGGGAACTTTTTAACCGTTTAGTTAATGATGTAGGCGTAATGTTATGTTTCATATTTTGCATCTGGGCACCTTCATTTACAGTTGATGTTCATATATTATGCTCCAGATTTTATTGTCCAGCCCTATAGGGCATGTATTTTCTGTTAATTTATATTACGAAATTAGTTGCAGCTTGGAACTCTGTAAACAGTACAACTTTACATGTGTACATTTACACCCACGCTACACAGGGTTCATTATTCTTCATTCAAGTTCTCCTTTGTTCAACAATCTATTCGCGTTTTCATGTACTGATATGACACAGATGTGCATACCGAAATTTTATTTATTTCCAAGATGATCCCTATTGGGGCCGGGTGGCTACTTTAAATAAAATTAAATTATTCAACATATTAATTTGCAAATTACATGTACTTTAGTGAATTTTTAATTATTTTAATAGTTGCGTAAACGTGTAATGCATAAAGTGGTATGTATCACATTGTTAGCGAATTGACTGGAGAAAAAATATTATCCCTATATTTTTGCATTGGTGAGAATTCATCTAGTTCATTGAAGAAAAGTATTATTAGAGTGTTAATACAAAATAGTTTAAAGAAACCCATATACCTACAAGTGAAGAGTAGCAATAGAAAAATCCATGGATGCGGTTTCATGTAATTCATGTAACCCAAGCCATAACAAAAGTAGCAGTATTTTATCTTTAAATCTGAAGTACTTTCGATTATGAAAATAATTTTTCTGACGGTTATAAAATTTACAAAGCATTTTTGTAACAAGTTATAATTGATTTAAAGACACAGATTCCATTTAAAGATCCTCAACATAGAACTTATAACGACAAATTTTGTTTTATCACATAGTCCCATTTAAAGTCCATAAAGTCAGGACTGGAAAAGTGTAATCAAAATGCAACCAAATATTGCAGGCCTAATTCCATACTTTCCTTTCTTCCATACTTTCCTTCTGCAATAATTTGCCTTCTGATATTTTGAAAAGAAATTTAGCATCTGGAACTTCATGGCACACTCTTTATTAATCCTCTAAGGTCTTCTTTAAATCTTGTTATAGCTACTTATTAAATAAATATGAAATTAAATGTATCTACATATACCCTTTACTCCTCTTTTATTCCTTTAACTATCAAAATTTTACCTTTTTCTTACACAAAAGCTCATAAATTTGATGGTTCTAAATTTGAAGGTTTTAAATTTGATGAACATCTAGACAGGATGCCCTTCATTTTGTGTGAAGTGTGTGAACTTGAAATGATCGACAAAGTAGTTAAAATCAAAAATTATTTTATTTAAGCTTAAAAAAATATTTACAAAATTGCAGCTTTGTATGAAAGGAAAATTCATGCATCCCAGTTCCTATAATTAAAAAGAAAAAATTGTAAGGTAATTTATTATTTAAGGTAGGTATCATTAAGAAGTGAGATGCGATTACAACCCAAATTGACAAATTTTAGATTTCTCAACAAAAAAATTTATTGAACCAAATTGAATTTGCAATCCCCCAATTTTATTACGTGAGCATATTTCGCGTACTTTTGGATTCACTCTAAGTTAAAAACATACAAATTAAAAGCATTGCTTTTTTCTTAAATTTGCAAAAAAAGTAAAAATTTAAATTTTTGTTGCATCTGGTGCTTCATATAAGATATAAGCACTCATAATCCTCCTCTTTTGCCAGCAAAAATAAGCTAAGCATATGTACCCTCCCTCTTTAAATGCTTTTCACAATATTTGAATGTCTCCATAGCATTTACAAACTACTTACATGATATTTACTACATGATACTTTATACTAGATGCATGATACTTACATGATATTTGATGTCTACACTTATATTTGCCAACATGTAACACTTAACTTACTTCCAAGCAGCGTTTAAAGATGTTCAAAAATTATCAAGTATTTAATAAAATAAAAAAGTTGTCAGAACAATCTGAAACTACACCCTAAAGAATTTGTTCGAAATAGTTATAAAATTTACAAAGATTAATTCAGAGCATTGTCGAATTCGGGCTTGAAATTACGAACAGAAATTGCAAAAAGAAAAATAGGTTAAAATGTTATGTGGTTTAAAACTGTTTTATGAGGTAAAAAATATTAAATTTAATTCAACAATTCATTATTGTTGCATAATTTTTGTTTAATCTGAAACATTGTTTAATAATTTATAATACCTGATAATCTACATTTTCAAAATGAATATCTACAACAAAAATGCAGAACAGATGATATTAAAAAAGCTATAATATTACAGAAAATGTAAATTTTCCTTAATGAATATTGGAAGCTTTGATTACTATTACTGTGATTACTATTACTACTGTTCAATGAATGAATTCTAATACACTAAGTTCTAATACACTTTCGTATGAACTAGACTAGAGAACTTTCGTCCGTGTTTTTTTATTTACAACCATCTTATAATTAAATGAGTTTAAAGAAAGGAAAAATGACAAGAAGCACGTATTGCCCTATCCGAAAGAAAATCCCATGCCTGAATACTAAATAAAAATATAAAACACATAATAAACTGAAATAGATTCATTCATGACTAAAATTTACCTGGCTATTAAAAAATATCAAATCATTCGGCGAGTGATTCTTCAGCCTTTTACGTTATATCTGTTACAGTGGAATTAACCTAGGAAGATAATTAACACCTTAGACACAGAATAACAGAATTTTATATCATAGGGGCATAAATTCGCAACAAAATATCCAACAAAATTCGTCAAAAAGATTTAGCCTCAGATAATGTTTTCTTATGAATTTCAAAAAATTAAAAATAGTTATTTGAAAATTTAAAATAAAATTTGTAAAATAGAAACTGAATGGATAGAATGGATAGGAAAAAAACCAGTAGATCTTACGAAATTTAAATATTATAATAACTGCAGCATAATATATTAAATATTTTACATATAGAGAATTTTAGGGACTTTTATTGTCTTCAAAGTACAAGAACTTTATTACACTGATAACTATAAATGGTCTACAATATTTTACATTTATGATTGATATTAAATGAACTTTAACTTGAAATGCTTCTTATTATATTCACTCATAATTTTGAATAGTAATAGACAATTTATTATTGATATTTTGAAACTGGTCACTATGAATAAAGTTTTTAACTGTGAATGAGCCCTTCATCATTATGTAATAGTAATACTTATTTAAATACTTATTATAAGTATAATACATATTAACAATAAATTGCGTTAAAATTTTATTTCTATAGGAAGGACAGGAGAAATTTTAATAAATCAGATGACCAGGAAAAACTGGCAAAATCCATTTGTCTACTGGTAAATCGAGTAGAGTTGGCAGCTATGAAACTAGCATTCGGAATACAGGACTGACATAGAATGAAATTGTTGGTAGAAGTTGTTTTACATTTAGATTATAACCTTTAGATTATATATTTTAAGCATAGAATTTAAACCTTTAGATTATGCATTTTTAACAAAAATTAGTAAAGATAGTAATTACCATTGGTCATCACTGGACAATGCAACGATCAATAGCGTTTTGGACTGTTGTGGTAATAGTTTCTACTACAGCTGTAGATATAGTTTCAGCTACTGTTGCAGCCCTAAATAAGAAAAATTATAGAAATGCAGTGTATCATAGTAAAAAGATAATGGTAAAAAAAAATTTAAATACACTATTTTTAAAATAATGAGGTGTTGGTTCTGCATGCACTGAAATCGCTAAATATGAAATGGGTTCTTACTGTTCAACTTGTTCGGTTTCTTCCATAGGAGCCTGTACAACTTCAGTAGTAGATTCTCCTGCCTCTGACCTAAATAGAATATTCTTTAGTTCTTCTATTGCAAAATTCACAAAATACATATTTTTATGTACTTTTATTTACCGGGTAGTATCTGGATTTGCTGGAGCAGAAGCTTGCACAGAGCTTCTGAAAAATAGGAATAGTACTTGAAATTACAAAAAATGCAAAATAAAATTGCAAAAATTACGGAATTCATTTTAACATTTAGATTTTAGATTAAACTGGATTGAATGTAACGTTTCAATCAAAGCTGTTTTTATAAGAAGGTATGGCGATATTGTATCAAACTCAATCGACAGTTTTATCCAATTGCTCCCATTTTGCATTTTTCAACTCACTAAATAATTGTACGTAGTTTTATAGTAACTTTTGTAGCAAAATGTTTCAGAATTTAATACCAAATCTACTAAATGAATTTGAAAATAGCCAATAAACTTTGATTTTTGTAAGAAAGAAATGGGGGAAAGGTACCTAGCATATTTTAGGATACATTAAATCTATTAGAATTTTATTCAGACTATTGAGCATTAAACATCTTTATTTTCAATTGTTATACTTCATAAATATTAATTTCAAGAAAATTTCGTAATCAGAATTTCACGACAATTTGAAGAAAGCTATAAAAACAAAATAGGAAAGATTTAGTTAATGCAACCCCTTAAAAAATTGCTTTATGTTTTGTTTGACCATGATCAAAAACATAAAGGAGGAAGAATTCTGTCAAGAAAAAAAAATTTGAAAATTGTCAAGACAGGAGAAGTAGACATCATGCAATAAAAAATTAAACAGTCTGATTTTTTTTTTAATAAAGAAAATTGAAAAATACGAATTGTTAAGAAAAGAATTGTTATACTCACTCTTCGCTTAAACTCAGACTCACTTCGTCATCAGACGTTTCCGGTTGCTTAAATATATCTCTTGACTTAACAACTTCATAACCAGACTTTTTACAAGTTTTGGCATAAGCTTCATTCATCTGAAATAAAAATATTCATCTTTAGTGGAGGGTTTACTGTTTACTGTTACTTACTGTTTTTCTTGATAAAACAGATTTTTTTTTTTAAACTTGGAATGAATCTACTCTTTAAACTGAAGATTTAATCAACAATCTAGAATAGCAATTACGCTAGTTTTAAGTATTAATGATTCTAAGCAATGGCTGAAAAAAATCTCTTTTTTTCTTAAGAGATCGCTATACCACGTGAAAAATTTCTCACGACCAATTCTATTTCTCCTCTCCATACGGAAAAAATCAGGTTTGACAATCCTAGAGTGATTTATGAAGTTTCAAACCTAGAAAATGAATATCGAAATGCAAACAAATTATGAGAGAATTTTATTGTTATCAATCGAAATGCAAAAATTAAATTGAGGGATATTTTGAAAAAAATTGTTTAGCATTTGAAGCTGCATGGCTTACTCTATGCATGTCAGAGTTTACTTTTATCTTAACTGATAGCTCTAATTTTAATACACCAATATAGTTCTCTAATTTATTCAGCAATTGAGATGAGGCATAATTTGCAGAAAAGTTTAGTACCCTCTTAAACGAAATGAACTAATCTTAAATGAACCCTTCAAGGAAATTAGAATTCGGTATTTCAAGATTTGCTTGAAGTTGAACTTTAAAAATAAAATGTTTTTGCAATTTATAAACTACAAACGAATAAACCCTAGTTTAGCAACTTTCAATCTATTAGTATACACTTCTCTTAGATAGAATATTTCAAAAGTAAACATCTTTCCTTTTTTAGAGAAATTTTCAGTTTTCCTTCGGCAAAGGACAAACAGATACACTGAGCTGAAAATCTGCTTTCCTAGCGCAACTTTTAATCAGTAAACGAATTAAACCACTCTAGAATTCCTAAAATAAAAAATATATTTTCCAAATGAATGATTTGGATTGATTGTAGTGAAAGGAGTTATCACTCCATGAAATTTGATTTACTTATATGGTTTGGATTAACTCATAATGTAAGCATATACTTTTTGTACAATACCACGTGATTTATACACAAAGCGATAGTGGTGCAAGTTCAATTTTGGAAATTTGCCTTAAAACACATTGTTGATAATTTAAATTATTCGTTTTTTTCTTCTTGAATCTGGACAGCTGAATTTAGACATTATCTCTATGTTAATAAAAATCAAAAAATAACCATACCAAAAAAAATTGCAAAGAGAACTTTGGGAAAAAAAAAGAGTTCCTACGCAAGATAAAAGCTCATAAATTTTTCCCAAAATCTAGGAATTCCTGAAATAGCTTAAATATAAGGCAATAAAATTCAAACTAATAGTTCAAATCACTAACTGCTGTATTTTCCATTTATGATTTTTAACTCTTTCCTATATGTCGTATATGATTAAACATCATAAATTTTTATTACGTTTAAATTTCGCAATTATTATATTTTACTCACTTTGTTACTTTACTGATTTAATAATTTAACTCTCACCTTCTTTGATATATTTTTTACTTTGTTTTACTTTATTATAATTTTAAATAAAATATTTTAAGAATCTTTCTTGACTTGTGCCACTATTGCAATTAAAAAGATTAATTTGGGTATAAAAATATCAATCTCTTTACCATATTAACACCTTTCCTAAATCTTTGATAAAAAACGTTTCCTTACCAGCATGTTTGCCTAAACGTTGTAAATTCAATTACAAAGACTAGATACATCTTTGGTAATGAGGTATTTGCTCTTGTTTTTAATTAGAACTTACATCTTCGCATAAAAATATTCATAGAATATTTTTATCATAAAAGCTACAGCAAACAGAAACGTAACCTTCAGATTTAGACATATTAATATTAACTTCGTTTGTTCTTATAATCAAAAGAATAATAACTAACTGAGCTAAATGAACTGAATAGGTTTGAAGTTTGGTTCGTTCGGTTTGTTTCATTCGGTTGATTCATTAAACGAAAAAAACTTATTTGCTAAGAAGAACCGTCTTCACTACATTAATTATATCAGCAAAGAACATTCCTAATTTCTAAGGAACGTGGCCATGTCTCAATTCAAGAAAAGTAGTGCTCTAAAATAATTTTTTTAGAATTACACGTACTTATTTACAGCGCAAATTTTCAAAACTCTGCAGTCATTTGAAAATCATTTAATTATTAATAAAGACTGAGAAGTTGGGTGCACTTATGTACCAAAGAAATTAAAATTTAGCACTAGAAAGACAAACTTAGTGTATATTGCTCAAAAGCAGTCAAAATTACTGGATTAGGAAAGAACAATTAATGTGTAAAAAGATTTAAAATTAATTTTCAATATTTTTTTACATTATTTACAGTTATATAGCAAGTTATTAGTAAATATCAATAAAAAAAATAATTTGTTGCACAAAAAGTCACAAAATTGAAATTGCCTCATTTCATACCTGCCAACATTGGAGAAATAAAACAACGGAGCGTATGCCAGTGATATTTTTTAGGCTACGAGTTAAGTTTTGATACATCATGTAAGTCAAAAAGTGAAATTCAAATTTGGAAATTATATAAGCACTTACATTTATCAAAGTAAAAAATTTATATATTAATCTTAATCTAAAGACGATTTTTTAAACCATTATTTATAATTATTTAGACTATTAACACTTAACATACTGCAGCACCATCTGTTGTGTAAAAAGAGAAGTAGTTTTGCCATCAGTCGATATTTTATCCCAAATTTGAGAAATTTGAAGAATAAATTGGTAACAGGAGATAGTCGTAAAAAATAGGAATCTTCGTTAGGAAACAATAGACTTGGCAGGTATGTTATATACATCATTGTTTTTCTAATTGAAATTAAAAAGCAGTCAAAATGACTTCGTTGGCCAATCCAGTGTTAAAGACAAATTCTCAACGCAAATATTCTTTAAAAAGGAAATTTAAAAAAGAAAAACTCATATTTAAGCAAAGAAACTTCTTGACCTAATCATTGAACATTTTTATAAACAGTATATTTAAATTGTCTACAACTTTACAAACACTAAATCATCGTGATTAACAGCACTAAATCTTTATAAATTATAAATATTGCAGATCTTTATATTTTTTTATTTTTTACACAAGTTAAAATGCATGAAAAAAATAGCAAAAAATTTAAAAAAATATTATTTTTGCTTAATGCAAAATTTTTATTAACTTGTGTAAGCTATCAATAAGAACTCATCAGTTGTATCATTTAACACTTAACGGCGTTCGAAATATTTTAGTTTAATTTTATACATTTAAATTAATTTATACTGATTTCTACTATATACCACTTTATATTCAATCTGAATAAGAGGCAAAAATATTCTGCTCAAAGGAAAAATTTTAAAACAGTTTCTTTCGGTTAACTATGTGTAGTACCGTATTGTCAATAACTTTTTAAATCAAATCAATCTGGAAAATTTAAATAAATTTTTAATATATTTAACTACTTTTGGACATAATCTTTTGAAATGTTTAGAAACATTTAAACACAAAATCATTACATGAAACAATACACAAAGTAGTTGAGCTTATATCACAATTTTAGCTAACTCGCAAAATATTCCAATTACCCAATTGAATTCTTATTTTTCTGTACTTCCCTAACTTCTCACAAAACTTTCCATCCACCCCCATTCACTGTAATTAAAGAAATCTAAACACTCTTTACAAAATGATCTTTTCATTAGAATCTTCAACGTTGTTTAATTCATCCTTAACCCATCAAGTCTTAAAACTATCCATAAAAAAACGCGAAACTGTAGCCTCGTTTCCCAATTAGCAAAATCTACCCACAATCCTCTTCGATTTTAATTCGATCCTTGGATGGTAGAAAACAAATCTCAATCCTTAACTCGATTAAAACTTTTCGGGGGGGGGGAAGTGGGTGTTGCAAATTAGCAATACTTAAAACGAGGCTCCAGATTTTATGCCACGATGGACAAATAGCTAAACAATGGAGGGAAATATTTTGAAAGGGGGTGTGCTATTAATCACGTATCCTTTATTGGGCACGTGGGAATAAGCAGACGGGCTTATTGTAAGTTGGCTAATTCGGGAATCCTTATTTGAGATTTGCTTTTAGGATGGCGAGATTGGCGACAAAATTATAAGACCATATTTGCTATATTCCAACTAACTAATATTTTTAAAATAGCTTACCAGATTCAAAGCATATTTTCAGCCTATGCGCAGTCATCAGATAAAAGAATTAAAAATTAAATCCATCTTACATTGCTGCATTGTTTTAATTTGAAGTAGATTCGGTGTAGAGAAAAAGTGTTAATAGATTCCGTATATTGTTAAAATTTAAGCTATAAGACTTATAGTTTTACATACAAATCAGAAACTCGCAGCCAAGATTTTTTTTGAAAAACCTCGAAGCCTAGAATGTTTTTAAATAAACCTCGAAGCCTAGAATGTTTTTAAAAAAACTGGCAGCCTAGAATGTTTTTAAAAAAACTGGCAGCCTAGAGTGTTTTTAAAAAAACTGGCAGCCTAGAGTGTTTTTAAAAAAACTGGCAGCCTAGAATGTTTTTAAAAAAACTGGCAGCCTAGAATGTTTTTAAAAAAACTGGCAGCCTAGAATGTTTTTAAAAAAACTCGCAGCCTAGAATTTAAAAAACTCGCAGCCTAGAATTTAAAAAACTCGCAGCCTAGAATTTAAAAAACTCGCAGCCTAGAATTTAAAAAACTCGCAGCCTAGAATTTAAAAAACTCGCAGCCTAGAATTTAAAAAACTCGCAGCCTAGAATTTAAGAAAAACTAAAATTTGGTCAGTCAAAAATTATCAATATTCTAGCCTAACACAAAATGTACGCATTATAGCTCATAACATAGGTTTCGTATAAAAAAAATCAAATGTCTGGATAAAATGCTGCTATAAAAACTGAGCTATAAAAGAAAAAAAAGCGATCGAAATAAGTAAAAAAGAAAAAAAATTCAGACTAAATTACACTTAATTATTAACTTTAAAACTATAATACTAAGAATTTCTTCATAATATTTTGTACTTTATTACCCACATTTTTGCGAATTTTTTCATTATAAAAAGGCATAATTAACATGAGAAAAATTTCATTTTAAAGCGATACAAATCCAAATATTATACACTACATTTGGCAACCCTATACTTCTGACAAATCATCCAAATTAGAAAATACGGACGTATTCTTTCCCACATTTTCAACAAAAAGATCTAAATGTGATACAGGAGGAGCCTACCCCTGTTACCGGAGAAGGTTATTAACGACATAATAACAAACCCTATTCCATCACAAATTAATGAATTTCGAACAAAATTACTATAGCCATTGCCCATTTCGAATTCCGCGTACAATTCCAAATTAATAGAAAGAAAACTCATTTCCAAAACCTGATTACTCATCTATTCTTATGGTCATCGTAGAATAATCGAAAGATATTCATAAATGCAAAATGAATTAAGTATTGGAGATTTTGATGGAAGCAAAATTTACGCCAAATGTCTGTAGTAACAATCAGACGTATATAAAACATTTCTAAATGTTTGATGCTCAGTAAATGCTTTACTCAAGTGGTAATTTAAAGAGTTTCGTAATCGTTTGCTTTTCCAATTAGAGCGGGAAATGTTTTTGGGGTAGGGATAGAACTTTTGGAACTGTATTTTTGTTCGAATGAGTTTCTTTTGTATGTCTTTTAGAAGATCGAATTAACGTAGACCGATTGAGAAAAGATGTCTACGAATCGTTATGTCTCAAAAATTAGAAATAGGTTTTGAAAGAAAGATAATTTTCTTTGGAATGAATGGGAAGTAAATTTATCAATAAGCGCTGCGAAAATAAACAGCTGACGGAAAAGAAAAATAAAGTAACAGTCTTCGGAACAAAAAAAATGGATTTTTGTTGGTAATAATCACTTGAGGAAAATATTCAGTTTTGGTCCTAATGCTGAAAAAGATTAATAAGTATAAACGTTTGCAGTTCAATTGAGAATCAAAAAACTTTATTTTAAATCTCATTAATAAACATTCAAGATTTTCGTAACAAATTAAATATTAAAAAGCATAATAAAAGAAGTAAATATCGGACATCTTACTGATCTGAAATGTTACTTTTTAACTAACTAGGCATATGGACTACAGCTATGTACAAAATAAATTTTACAGTTTAGTACCAATTTGTAATTATACTTTTCAGTAACTCGAGAAAGTTTCAATTTATCTTCTATACATTGCGTTAAAATTCGAAACATTGTTTTTTAAAACTTTTTCAGCCATCACTTATAATAAAATAAAAAAAACACTAAAAATTCTTTGTAAAACATCTTTAAACAAACTAGTTTCATAATTGTGAGTATTGATTGTGGAATTACAAAACAAGGAGCAAAGCGGAAATTAACATTTAGAGTTCTAAATTTTAGATAAAGTCAAGAAATGTTATTAAACTTGCGCAAAAAAATACTAAAATGGCAAGGCGATTTACCAATATTTAAAAGATTAATGTATTACTACATAAAAAATTACTGAATACATATAAAAAATTAAATAAATATGAAATCATTAAAAATCAGGTAAATTAAATCTTTTGCATTTACATTAGCTTCCCTCACAGGAACTAAATAATTAATATGATTTGATTCGAATGTTAGAATTCAATTTTTTGAACAATGAAAACTTGAAATTTAGCTCATTAGAAAATCTAGTCAAGATTTTGGTACACTAATTATACTTTTATTTGGTAAACAAATTAATTTGGTTCACCAATTTATCACACTAATACCATTAATTAACAAAAACTTATGTTTTGTTCAATGATGATTGTTTAAGTGCAAATAGTAATTCTTAATTACGTTTAACTTAATGCGTTAATGCATTAATATGTTATCGTAGTAATACATTACCTTAATTCAAATAATAGATCTTAAAGATACCACTTTTTTTTCTTAAATTAAGATACCACTTCTGAAAAACTAAAGTAGTCTATAGTTCGAAACGAAAGATTTCACGATATTATAATTCTTTGTAAATCTGATTTATTGTTAAAAATTTTCTAGATATGACTGCACACTATCAAGCAATTAGGGGTATTAAAAACTGGAAACAAATTTTTTAAAAAAAAAATGGACAAAACATATTTTAAACAGAAAATGTCAAAATTGGAGATAAATATTCAGTAAATTCTCCCTATCCAGCACTTTCCTGCGGAATCACTCTTAAAAAGGTAAAAACACTTTTACGTGGCTAGAAGAGTTCGAATAAAAAAAAAAGATATATGTACATACACTTTTTCCAGTTATTCGTCACGATCTTAATTTAATAATTATGACAAAGCCGTTTTTACATTTGAAGTTAACAAAAATATGGCATCTGTATTGAAAACTTTATTCTCATAATTACGTTAGTTCTAAATTTACAAGACCAAATGAAATTCCTCATCTAAAAAAGTTATTATCCCTCCCCCTCCCATTTATCTTACTCCCTCAGATTTATCTTACAGCTGATATAACTCAAAACAGCCTTCTGAAACTGCCGGTCCAAGTGAAACGATCTTAATTAACTCCAGTAATTATCACTAGTTACGGCCAATCCAACGCCAAAACTTAATATCGTCTTACTACCCATCCGCATTAGAGTTCACGGCCCTTCAAGTATATTAAATACCATATTTCGTGGAAACTTCAATACTCTAGAACACTATAGAATCCTGGAAAACTGTGAAACTGGACTCGCAAACGATTCCCCAAATATCAGACGATATTCCGAGTCATTTAAATCTGCCAATTGCCCAAAAGAGGCTAATTATTAGCGGCAACAGTATCCTCTCGTCTGCGCTTAATTGTACGAAGATGATGAATGTTGCCACTTTTCGGAAGCTTAATTGGTCTTCGCAAATTTTCCCTCCGCAGAGGCGGCAAGCCTTGGGTTTAAGAGGTTAGAGGAAGTGTAAACAGAGTCGATTTATGATTCCGGAGAGGAGTGGTTTCACTTCATTTCGAGTTTGAGGAATTAATTGTTTGAAAATCAGAATGCATTCGGTTAATTTTAGAAACTTCTCGTCTTGCGCTATGACAAGTTTTAATTTTTGTTTCGGAAATAGGAACATTTATTAAATAAGCTTATTCTATTATCCTAGCAAGAAATTTTAAATAAGCAACTTTAAATAATATTCAGAAAAATCTAGTTTATTTTATTGTTCTGTATTAAAACAAAATTAGCATTAAGTGTACTGAAGTGTAAGAGACATGAAGATGTTACATACCTTTTTAAATAGAACTTCATAAGAAAATGCATAGACTGAAATACAGTAGTGGTTGTAAACGCAACAAGGGGGACCAACCACAAATTAAGAAATTATGAATCTATATTACAAATCTATATTAGAAAAAGATGCCATTAGTTATTAAAATGCTGATCTAAGGTTGAAGCTGTACAGGAATAATTTAGTTTTTTTTTTAAAGTGGCATTAGTTCATTTGAAGCTAAAAAATAAAAATTTTTGCAGTCTGAATTTTTAAATTATAGTGTTAAACACATCACTCAATCAACCTTGGACAAGATTTTTAAACTTATTCCTATACTAAATTTTAAAAGCATCAGACTTTCCTAACTTCCTAGTGAACTTTTTCTATTTTCAAAAATAAAAGCACACTTTTCTTCGTTTTTATATTTGTGAACTAAACACACCAATACCTTAAACATCATTTCATCTGATGCTTTACCTAAACCAGACTAAAAAGAAAACGTTGGACTAAAACAAGTGATCAGACATCATTAGAAAGATTTCTTCAGGTGGAAACCGCAAATGAAAAATATCAATGTCATCACTTCAATACCTTAAGAAAATTAATTTTGAAAAACAAAATTAAAAACCAAAATATAAAAGCAACCCTAGCTAGTCACCAAAATTGAATTCCTATGCATACGAACAAATTATTAAAATTTGAAGAAAATCATATACGAATCATGATAATCAGACATCATTCAGGTATCATTAAGGTTATTCTTTCAGGTGGAAACCGCAAATGAAAAAATATCAATGTCATCACTTCAATAGCTTAAGAAAATTAGTTTTGAAAAACAAAATTAAAAACCAAAATATAAAAGCAACCCTAGCTAGTCACCAAAATTGAATTATTATGCATACAAACAAATTATTAAAATTTGAAGAAAATCATATACGAATCATGATGATCAGACTTCATTCAGGTATCATTAAGATTATTCTTTCAGGTGGAAACCGCAAATGAAAAATTAAGGATGTCATCATTTCATGTGTAACAAAACTCTTTCCTGCGAAGTATACACAAAATGTCTAATTTTTTAAAATTAATGTATGAAAAATTTTAGGAAATGGTTTAATATACAATTAGGTATTAAAAAAAAATAAAATTATAAAAAACAAAGAATTAAAAAACAAATATGAATGTTTATTTTTTGAACAATCCCAAAAAAATAAAATGAAGAAAGATACCATTAGAATAAAATTTCTATCAACAAAAAAAACTTCCAAATTTTTCTTAAATCACTTTAAAAACTTACAATTACTTTAGCACAACAGCTTTTAAATTAAAGTATTCGCATTTATTAAAACAAATGTAAAGCACATTCCCTTCACAATCCTTACAAAAAATTAGATTTAAAAATTTTTTAGTGTAATTAAGAATAAACTGTTATGGAAGTTAGATATTAGCCGTAAGTAAATGCATCTTTTTTTCATCTCATTATTTACGAAAAAAGAATTCATTCTACGCTTTACAACTAAACTCCAATAAAATATAATTTTCGGCCATGGAAAAACGCTTTCGAACAAAACAAGCATATTCCATATCGTCTGCTTGCAAAGTTAATTACGGTCACAAATTCGTTGCACCTGTCGTTTTCCAAAACATTCTGGACAACTAACCGCCATCCTTTTCTGCTTTTTTTTCTCAGAGCATCCACAAAGAATGCAAAAAACAGCCCCTACTTTCTTAAAAGAAATGCTATTAATGGTGGTTAACAGGCCAAAAACAAATAGGACGGTAATAAAAGCCAAGTTTGCTTTTTGTTGTCTTTTTTGCACATGTATTTATTTCAACCCTTTGTGATATTTTTTTTAGACCTCTCCCTCAATAGCGGAAGGTGAAAAGGGTGATAGGGAACGAAAAAAAGAACGAATTCTCCCTTGCGCCAGATGGGAAGAAAGTGATTATAACCATAAGTTCTTCTCATTGAAAATTAACGCCACATTCTCTAAGAGCAAAATTAGAGGAAAAGCGGACTGATAAAATTTCCGGCATAGCATCGAAATTTAAGAAAGACAAATTAAAAATTTAATATCACATCAAAATTTGAATAAATTACTTATATTCAACAGCGATATAAGAAATTCTAGAAATATCGTATGAATTGTGTCAAATTAAAAAATTAAAAAAATTAAGTTTGCATAAATATCAGGTATCATTTTAAAAACTATCAATTTTAGGTTCTTTTTTTTTCATTTAAAGGGTGAAGCGCCCTGTAAAATTATTTTATTTTTATAGTTGCAGTATTTCTTTAAGTGTTAAATTATTTCTTTAAGTGTTAGTGAACGCCTCAAAAAAGTATGATTTTACTATTATTCATAGTTCGAAAAATCATGCTAAAACAGTTCTAAGTATAAAACATACTAAATACAGTAAAAATTGTGCTAACACAATAAAAAATAAAAAAGTTTTACACAAAAAAATAAAAACATTTTTGCCCAATAAAAAATAAAAACATTTTCGCCCAATAAAAATAAAAACATTTTTACACAATAAAAAATAAAAACTTCAATAAAGCAACACAAAACACTAAAATACATTTTTATTTAGCCTCTTGTAAATATTAATTATGTGTTTGAAAACATACATATAACTTAATACTGGCTGAGCATATTATTTGGATTGATTAACAACGTAGAACGATGTTCAACATCAATGTTTATCTGTGAGTGAAATAATGATAAACTTAAACCACTTTCGAGCGAAAGGCAAGGAAATCAAATGCCTTTAATTTTTTTCCAGCTTGTAACTCTAAGCTGTATAAAAGTAATTAGTAGAAACAGCTTTAAGAAATGCCAGAAAAAGTGTTTAAAGAATAAATTCTTTCTCCCCAATATGCGAATGCTATAAAAACATTGAAAACAAATGTAGCGTTGAAGATAAAAAGCTTCCTTAATGTAACTTTGTTACGTTACCACTTACGCAGATTGTTTTTTCTCACACAAAAAAAAATTAGTCTTGAATGACTTTAATATTAATAGCGATGATAGAAGACTTTAATAAATAATTAATGCTAGGAAATTAGTGCGGGTTTTTTAGACAATGGCGTTAATTGATTGATTTTTCTAAATTAGCTCTTTAGTGGTTTCGCTGAAGATTATTTTCATTCTTGCTTATATGTTCTGTTTTCGGTTGAAATTTGCTTTTCTACGGGTGAAAAATAAAATTACTTTCTACGAATAATAATGCATTTAAGAAAAACAGATTGATTCAGTTTAAAACTATTTTTTCTACTGAATGCTTATGATTCAAAACCAACCAAGTAAAAAGAGCAGATATTAAGTAGCTGCTTAAGTCAAGCCTTAAGATACTTTTTGAAAAGGGTTCGCTCATGCGATTTTTTACTTACCTAAAAGAAAAAAATTATTGCGTAACTTGAGAACAGCAGAATATTTTTCCCATACATAATTTGTATTTTGACATTTAATAAAAATATGCTTAATTCGTATGATAATTATTTAAACTAATTTTAAAGTAATATTCGTCTAAAATCCAAGACTGAAGCACTGGATCTATGTATCCCTTTTTACACTTCGTCGCAGAGGGTACACCGGTGTCAATTTTATATATTTTTTTACACTAATTACAAGCAAAACTATTTAATTTGGTATTTAATAATTACTAAAAAATCCGTTATACTATCAAAATCATATTTGTATTAGTATAAAATTCTAAAAAGTAATTTTTTTCATTCAGATTCAAAAATTTATCAAATTAATTATATAAATTAAAGGACAAACACATAGATTGGATAAAAACCAATAGATTTTAGAAAATTTAAATTTCATGATAATTGCTGTATAATGTACTAAATATTTTACATTTAGGGAATTTTAGGGATTTTCATAGTCATCAAAATAGAAAAACAGCATTATTTTCCAGTTATAAGTGACATTATGTCCACTCATAATTTTGAATAGTAAGTCATTTAATTTATCAATTTAAAGGTAATTAATTTATTAATTTAGTTACCAATTGATTTATTAATTTAAATAGGGAGTTCTGAATTAAAATAAAATTGAACATTTTAGAACAAAAAAAAAGTTTAGAACCGATTTCTATCAAGTATGTATTTGATTTCTATGAAGTAGTATTTATTCAAACATTAAAACAAGCAATAATCTGTGCAAAAATGCTATTTCAATACGGATTTTTTAAGGAACCGAAGTCAATTTTATGGAATTAGGCAAAAACTGGAAGAATTTATTACTAGAGGAATTGTTACTAGAAGAATTAGACAAAAACTAGAAGAATAATTAAGCAGGAGATCAGAAGAAATATGCGAGAAGAAACAATCCAGCAGAGTTTGCAGCTGTTTTTCTACAAGGAATAAGTCTCTTAGATCTAAATAATGCGAAATTTGCGAATTGTTTCTCGAAATAACTGCGAATTTGAAAAATTACTGTTTGGAAGTCAGCCGTGTTTGGAAAATTGCCTTTAACTCAGAAAAAGACAGTTGTTTCAGGTTGTATATCAAAACCACAATTTATCAAATGCAAAATATATTTTTCACTTATTTGAATCTAAAAATTAACTTAAAATTATGAAAAAATGGGAAGAATATGTTTAATAAAAACTCTACAAAGGGTTATACAGATTAGTTAATATTTCTAATCAGCTCTATCATGCTGCCTGCCATGTGTTAGGTCTTACAGCAGTATTGGCTCTGAAAAAATAAACAAAAACAAGCAATAATTTCCTCGTTTAAACCTAATAATGTTAAATCATATATGAATTGCAGAATTAGTGAAGGTTTCAGATTTAATTAATGTTTGGTAGATAAAAGTTGTACTTTACATGGTCTGTCCCAGCAGTCATGGCCCCAAAAGGAACTATGAGCGATAATGGAATATGTAAAGTTTTGGCCTTCATCAGCCAATAGCTGGAGACCTTTTTGTTTTAGGATACAGTGGAGAGAAATAACTACACTGGTAGCTTCCAAAACCACAACAGTTACAAACATCAGACTCGAAAGCAGACGTTGGTAAAAGCAATGCATCCAATGGCATATTATATTTATGAACTTTCTGTAATAATTAAAATACAAAAAAAAAATTTTGCATCAAGAGGCAAAATATTTGGAGAGAAAATATACATTTTTCAAAAGGAAATTTTTGGTGGAAACATGATCGCAAATTTATCAGAAAATTTAATAAGGAATTACATTTTTGGTGCAACATTTATCTGGGGGAAAAAAAGTCCAGACGTAAAACTCTTCATAGTTATGCAAGTCTCTTTTGTAAGAACAGATTTAAAATATTGTCTATTCATTAAGCTGTGCATTATTCTCGAATAGACAAAACTTCACATTTGAGTTGTCTTAATGTATAGTTTTGCCCATTCCTTGCATTATAAGGGGGAAAAGTTTTAAAAATAATCAACTACAAAGAGCCGAACTTTTCCGACTATTTTAAAGTAAACGAGACAAATATAATAATTTAGTGTATTTTTTTGCAGTAATCACTGAATAAATGCACTGAGCATTCATGTCTACTTATTTTTCACACAATTGATTTTTTATCTTAGCATTTCAAAAAACCGAGAGAGGAAGGCAGCAATATATATGAAAAAGTAGTACTTTTCTTTTTTGAAGAAAATCATTTGAAGAAAAAAAAGGAAATTTTTTTAAAATATTCAAAACAAATTCGAAATTTATTTTAATTTGATGACTATATTCAGACCACTGACTTTTTCAGGACTGATTTCAGTTCTGAGGAGTGTCATCCATGCATTTAAGTTATTTTCTCAAATTTAATCTATTTATCTCTAGCTATGCATGAAGGTTAATAATTACTAGATTCTATTGACAAAATCAAAAATTTATGCATTGTATAAATATTTTAATGCTATTTTATGATTAATTTAAAATCCCGTTTAAGCAGTCAAGACTGTCTTCCTTACTCATACTTTAAATTAACTGCTATTAGATTATTTATACTCAATTTACTTTGCAATTTAAATTCAAAATACCATAAATTTCTTTACACTAATTAATGTAAACAACTTTAGTTGAACTTGCAGGCCAACATTAAGGATAAATAATGCTCCCAAATAAATTAAGATAACAGAATTAAATCTTCAACATTTCACAATCATAATTAAGCGCGCACTAACTTTCCTGAAATAATAGGTTTCTCATACTAAATTGCAATTAGATTTTTTTGGGGGTTTAATTTCAGCAAAAAATTAAGGTTTTTTTTATCTTAAAAATCTCTCCTAGGGCACCCCAGGGAGCAGTTTCCGTCACGACAAATGAGACAATAAGAACCAATATCCTTCATTCTGCGTAAGAGAAAAAAACTGCTAAGTAGTGTTTAAATGTATACACAGGGTTGAAAAAGCGCAAGAAAAAAATTGGGGCCTCGGGGGTAGGGAAAGTATAAATTAAGGGGTAGTGGAAATAATTTCCAGGTTTGAGATTAAGAGCTTAAAAAGAAATATAGTTTAAAAGAGCCATTAAGAGCAAAATGGAAGGGTACAGTAGCCAGAGTAATTAATTTAGTAACATTAAACTTTAATGTTTAATGCAATAGAAGAAAGCTCCCTTTCTGGGGCTTATCTCCCAATATAAATGGGGAACAGGATTATAGTGGTAGATGAAATTGCTTTCTTATAATGGATATCACTGAAAATAAAAATTCTTGTTAGAGTATATCAGGATTTCATCTAGGCATAGAATGTATATCCAACCCTTTTTGAGAACATTGTGAAATTTTAGGCAATTTTTCTTCTGCTCTTTAAAACCTTGACAAACCTCAAGCAAAAGTTTAAAAAATATTTTTTAAGTTAATAAGAATAAAAATTCTGCTTGGTTTTTATTGCTAATGTGTATTTTCCAAAATATTTTCAGCCGTAAGGAACCTCATGGATCTTCATAAGATTTCATAAAAGTTTATACGGAAACACTACATATTTTTTTTAACAAATACAAAGTCATTCATTTCATGAACTATAAAATAAAATTGACTGCAATATTCTAAATCTGTGACAGATTAAACCTTATAAAAAATGCTTATATTTTTAATCTATGGTATCAGTTTATTTTATACTCATTTGAGGAAGTTATTTTATTTTAAAATTTTAAAAATCTGAATAAAAATAATTCAGCCTATTTAGTAGGAAAAACTAAAGCAATGAATTAGGACATTGGCAAACCTCAAGCAAAAATTCTAAAAGTATTTTTAAAGTTAGACATGAATAAAAAACCAGGTTAATTTTTTTTTCTAACAATTGCATTTTCCAAACTTTTTATTTTTCCAAAAATTGGATACTATTAAAAGAGCAAGGAATACTTTGAATTCACGGTTTACATAACTACTATAAAATAATCCTCTAAAATGTATAAGGGGTATTATAAACGGAAAAGTTTATATAAGCAGCATATCAGAAAAATAGAAAATCTAAAATTGTGCAATTTCACGAACATGTGCTTATCGTACAATTAATGATATTTGCCATGGAAATAGTCAAATGCAATTATAATAAGCAATACACAGAGAGATTTAAAATCATTCTTATTCTGAAAATTGCCTTTCTCAGCAAAATATTATTTTCATAAACAAATTCAATAGTTGAACATGGTTAAACATCATTGAAAGGCAGAAGCCCTTATGGCTCGTAAAAATAAGGAAAAGATAATTCCGTAAATGGAACTGTTATTTCTTTCTTTTTTTTTACCTGGATATAACATAAAAGGCTTACAAATATTGCTATTTTCGTTATTAAATCAAACAATGTCTTAACTTCATATTTTAAATAAAAATTAAAATGGGCAAAAACAATTTTTTTTCAATTGCTTATGACTTCCACACAAAATTGAGCTCCAATAGCAAGAAAAATCGCTAATAACCACCATTTGCTTACATTTTTTTTCCATACATTCCTGAACTATTTCTGCACTAATGAATTACATATTTCACTAATGATGTATTTTAATCACATTTAATATCCACAGGATTAGGGTACTAATTATGAAAAATTTCATGGGCTATATTCTAAATTTGATGATTTTGAATAATTTAAAAAAAAAATTTTTTTTTTCCTCCGACGAAACTGATAGAATTGAGACCGAAAATCTACTCAAAAATTGGACGAATAGAGCAGTAGTTTGCGGCAAAATATTTTCTTGTTTATTTGAACTATTTTCTTGTTTATTTGAACTATTTAATTTTTAAAAAATGCATTCAACGCTTACCAAAAAATTCTAGTTTTGCAAAACAAACTTTAATTATAAAATAAAGCATAAACAAAATCTAAGTTCAATTCTCCATCCAAAAATCAAAGAATAGATTTCATAGACCAAAACGCATCTCAATTACAACTTTCCCTTTTTCCTTTCTCCAGGAAAGAGGAATAAGAGGGAAAGAGCACTAATTAACATTAATTACCGTTATTTTCCTCTCTTCCCTATCAGACGTGCGAAGTGGAGAGAAAAATAATGCTTCAGTTTGGAGTCTGCAATTAACGGTAAAGTCCCTTCACGGAGTCGTCTAATTTTTTACACTGATTTCTTTTTCACAGCTTTTAGAAACAGGAGAAACTACTTCTGTTCATTTTTATTTTTACTCCTGTTATTATTTTTTACTATTTCCTGTGGGAATAACACTTGCAGGAACCGAGGCTTGAGACATCTTCACCCCTTTCCGAGAATATGAGGGGCACGTCACATATTGCAATAATGTATTTGTAGATTGATAAAAATTAGAATAGTGTATGTGTTTTAAACTGCAGCTTACAACTGCGACATTAAAAAAAAAGTATGAATTAAATTTATACGAAGAAACAACTATTAGATAACCATTAGAAAATTTTACACTTTTCCCTTAAAAATGCACACTAGGATTATTCGATGAAATTTCAACTGTAATGAAATTATAATATCATCGTACACTTTCAATAAAAAAGCAACTTCTGCCGTGATTTAATTTCAATAAAAATTAACTAAAGATGGTTAATTGAAACAGCTATTTTTCTTGGTTGCCATAAGCATAAAATTAACAGGTCAGGTATTGCTTCGTTATAAAATCTCATTTCAAACAATAAATTGTATTTACTTTTATTTTAAGCATTGGGTAAAACTGTTCAATCCACATAAGAACTTATAATACTAAAAAAAAATTAAATATTTGTAGGAAAGGCATTACTATTTAATGAATTCTCTTTGGTGAAATATACTAGAGTATTTAATGAAATTTAAAAAAAAATGCAGAGAAAGTTACAAACAGGAAAATTTACAAGGAAAAACTATTGTGCTCACAAATGGGTCTTCACAGAATCAGATACAGGAAGCATGAATGGGAATTCAAGTGCATACATTTGTAGCGAATAAACAAAAACATGAACTGAAAATGGACTCAACTCTGTTCGCCAAAATAAAAATGTTCCAAACTTTAAAAAGTAAAAAATGTTCCAAACTTTAAAAAGTAAAAAATGTTCCAAACTTTAAAAAGTAAAAAATGTTCCAAACTTTAAAAAGTAAAAAATGTTCCAAACTTTAAAAAGTAAAAAATGTTCCAAACTTTAAAAAGTAAAAAATGTTCCAAACTTTAAAAAGTAAAAAATGTTCCAAACTTTAAAAAGTAAAAAATGTTCCAAACTTATGAATATTTTTCCAAACTTAAAAAAATAAAAAATTTTCCAAACTTTAAAAAATAAAATTAAACTCAATTCAAAAAACTGTACTCGTAACTAGATTCGAAAAGATTCATTTGACTGTACTAGTTTCAAACCACATTTTTCACCTTATTCAATTAGCAGAAGATCCCCTAAAATTAAATCATGTTTGAACAATAACAGAAAAAACTAAGCAACGAAAATCGTTTGCTAAACGTAGCATTTGAGACGGAGGCCAGATTAAAAGAACTTTTTCGTACTTAAGAAAACGGGGTGTAATTAATGTTGATTAAGATAATTAACTTTTCAATGTCAACTTCCGAACGTTATAATTAGTCTACAAGATATGCAATTATTTAAGCTAATTGCAGATGTTCGAAATGCATATCGTCAGTTGATTAAGAAGACGCCAAATACTTAATTGCAGACGTCGCTGTGGCTTGCTTTTTCTAAACATTTTTTGTAAACACTTTTTTCTCAAGGAAGAGTATATTACAACTAATCTTTTTTCAAGAGATTTAATCTTGTAAAATCACCGCCTCCTTTGGCCCCATGTTCGAATTTATAATCATAGGGTGTAATTTTTGCAAGCAAATGTAATAAACTAGTGTTTTGAAAGGCTAATTTTTAGCCATTTTTTTTATAGATTGAAGTTGATAATTATGCTCTTGTTTAAAGAAAAGTTGAAATCTTCGCTAACATAGCATTTTTTATCCCAAAATGTTTTCACTAAATACATATTGTTAAGGGTTTTTTATTCTAAGATTAACTGACACTTTAAAAAGTTCTTTTAGAATGTTTTGTGGATGAGTTAATAAGCATCTGAAATTTAATAAAAAGTAGGTTTAGAGTAATTATTTATCCGAGAAAAAAAAACAGGGCCTCAAAAGGAAAGGCTTTAGAAAAAGCTTAAGTATAAGATATCTTGGCTGCGTTTTTGTTCTCATCCTGAAGTTTATTAATTGTACAAAGCTGAGGAAAGCGAAGATTATTGAAGTTTGAAAATATTAATTGTTGGCCTAACGCCAATTAAATGTTTTTGTTCTTTTTTGTTTCGTGAAGTCAATTTCCTGTTCTTATGAATTCCTTTAAGATTAGTTTTTTAATGCATAAAAAAATTCGATTCATAATTCATTTATTTTTTAAAATTAAAACTGGCGTTCTTTTACTAGAAAAGTAAATTTTTCAAAAATTCAAAATAAGCTGTATTATCAGACATTAAAAAAAATAACTTAATTGCTTGTATGTTCTCCTAAAACTAACGCGGAACAAGTTTGATAACTTAAAGTAAAAACTTTAAAAGAATACAACGCCTTCTACATTCTTACACCTCTACTATATAAAAGTTTCTTTTTTAAAAAATCAAACTAAAAATTTGTTTAAAGACAATCGTTGTGCAGAAAGTAACAAAATAACGTTTACTTAAAATGAACGTTTTATTAATATTTATTGCTTTTTTTAAAAATGATTCTAAGATATTATTTTAATGTAAGATCGGGTACATTAATAACTATAATTTTAATGCAACATTGCACTGCATAGTAAAATTGCGAAATCAAACCCTTAAGTATTCAGTGCAGGGTGAAGAGAAAATTCTTACAGTAATTAAAGGGGGAAGCACCTAACGTCGGTGCAAAAAGAATTAAAACTCTTTCGAAACGAAAACATTTCGAAGAACAGCATGAAAGAATTAGTGTATGCACATCTTTACTCAACTAATGAACGTTAAATAAAGCAAAAGGAATTCATAAAACTTTAAATTCGAAATGTTTAGATAAAATTAATGATTAGATCATATTCAAATGTCAGATAAAATAAAAAGGAATCAAAAAATACCAAAAAATCTTAATTTGAATTACCTAAAAATCTTACAGAAATAAAAATTCAAGCAAAATTCTTTCAAAATATTAATTTCAGTTCAAATATACAAAATGTTCTTTTATAGGTTAAAATTCTCACAAAAAATAAAAATTATGTCGATAATTTTTTAGAGTTCGCTGAATTAGGGAAAGAGATTTAAACTACAAAAAAGGAAAAAAGTAAGAAAATATTCAGCATGTTTTCAGCAGCAATATTCCGAGTTTCTTAAATTACTACAACACAATCACATTTTCTGAGCAGATTAGTTACAGACCCGTTCTAAGAAACAGAGGGGGGGGATAACACGTGAATGGCATTTCCTTTGCCACAGTGGACAATGAGGGATGGAATAAGGGGAGGAAGGCCTCAAAAATGACACCGAAGGTGATAATTTTCTTCAAACTGACTCAGTGACAAATGATGAAAGAGTACTACCCCTAACAATAAGGAAGCTTTTGAACAGGTACTGATAGCAAGCAAAAATACTTTTACAAACCTGAAAATCGAAATATGTATGAAAATTCAAATTAGCTGTTAAAGACATTAAGTAGTAAACGACATCTTTGCTGTTTAATAAGCGTTACATAATTACTTTAAGCGTCACATAATTACACGATTACTTTAAGCATTGCGCAATTAACTTAAGTGTTACATAAATACTTTCAGCGTTACATAAATACTTTCTGCAAAACGTACAATGAAACGCAGGAAACTCTTTTTTTTTTTTTTTTTTTTTTTTTTTGAGTTTTGATCTTTACCGAAATTACTTTTATTTAGATCACATTACTAAACTTTGTCTCAAATATGCATTAAAATCAGATATTTTCATTCAAATATTTTTAGGATGTCGTTGCTTTCCTTTTAACACATCACATCTTAAGATTTGAAAAACTGACCTATATTTCACGATTAATTATACAAAAATTCTATCTTTTAAATTTGAAAGCATTCGGTATTCCACCAGAATTCATAAAAGGATACGAAATTAAGCTCGAATTAATTAAATTAGGATAATTAAGAAACAAGAAAAAAATAATCGTATCATTTTCTTAAAATTTTTTGCAGATCTGCTTGTTTTTTGAAGGCGCTCATAACATTATAATGCTAGACATCAATCTGCCGCCACCACCATATAATAGTGGCCAAGCCATGGAAACGAAACCGCATATGGAGCTAATTTGTTGGTCTGAAATTAATATTGAGCAATGCAAGATGTTATAGATTAACTACCACTTTTTTAAAATAGTTATAAATTATATTTAAATTTCAATCACTCTAAAAACATTATGAGCTACAAATAGTTATTTAAACGATTTAATCATTGGAGAAGTTTTCTAATCATGATCACGAAAACAGAGAAATGTCAGCATAATTCTTTGCATTTAAAATATAAAATTGAAAAGATTCAAACCACTAAATGTGTTTGCATTATTACAAGTATTTTATTTACTAAAAGTCGCTATATAATCATTTTTTGATCTTGTAAACTTTTTGAATAAAACCTAAGAACAACAATGGCAGTCATAAAACTCATCTAGTATAGTAGTTATTACGTTGTAAATCTCCTTGCCATTGAATCACTGTCCAAAACCTGATCATAATGCAATACAAATTATTTAACTTATTAAACTTTTGAAACTTTTCAAAAAGAGAATTCACGAGAGGAATAAAAATTCTAAGACTTCCTTTGAAAAAACAAGTCAGTTTACTTCACTGCGCGGACACTCTTAAAAAGGGGAAAACACTTTTACATGGTAAAACGAGCCAGAAAGAATATATTTTTAGATCAAAAACAATTCCACCCTCCTATTTCATAAGAATTAACTGTTTCATCAAACAGGGAAGACCATATTATGTCGAAACGAAATTCTGAAAATAAACATGAAAAAAATAGACGTGAAGAATTTTAAGACAATATAAAAGATTTTTTTCCGCTTCACAATGTATATATAAAATTATAAACTTGTTTTACTCTTTCAGGTCGAACAAAAGATCAAAATTTGAAGAAAAACTATAAATATAGTAAAAATTGGTGATATTAAAAATTGGCTAATATATATGTGATTATAGGCCGGCATACTCAAAGAAGCCTGAGATTTTTGGTGACCCGGACGTAATGCAATAAGCAAAATAAAAAATAAATTCACTTTTGTAACATTTTAGAACTTTTTCGATCCCAAAATATTAGTGACTCAGTAAAAATTTACCATTCAAGAAATTCAATTTATTTCGACAAGGAAAAAAAAATAATGTGATTTTTTCCTTTTCTTTTTTTTTTTTTTTTTTTTGCGAATAAGTGTACTTTACGTGGTCACATAGGGTAAAGGAATGGTTAATAGCAGCATTTACTTGAACAAAAACTACTTTAAACTTTAATTTTGATACTTACTAGTCAATTCAGACAAACTGTTTGATCAATAATTCTAAATTTGTAAGACACTATGTAAATCATCTAGATTTGTGTAAGACACTAAGTGCTTAGTTTAAACACTAACAAAAGTTTAAAGAAAACTCTAGCAAAGCAATAACTCAGTTCATTAGAAAAATTGTAATTCAATATACATTATTGCCATTCATATGACTTAAATTTGAAGAAGGAAAAAATATTAGACAAGAAGTTAATAAAGTTCGATAGCAATAAATATTCTATTTCTATAAAACGCTTTAATAAAAAAATAAAAACTTAAACTAAACACATTACGATTGAGATGTCATAGAATTGCTTGAAAAGACTTACTTTTATGGAGAGACGAAGGAAACGAAGGAGAGCAAGGAAACTTGGAGAAAAACTCCTTAAGCAAAATTTAAAGTTCAACTAATACTAAATATGAGTTTGAGCAAGCTTTAAGAAAAGGAAGATTACCCCCTGGTGTGGTTATCTATAGTTCCTGGTAGACAAAGGTAAGGCCCCTCAGATTGGATGAAATCAACGGACAGAGTGACCGTTACAGTGTCAAGACTATCATTTGCTGTTGTGACCTGTCCATTAACACACCCCCTTTTCAACTGTACCACCTCTTTTTTTTGAATGTCTAATTTTGAAATGGGGGAAAAAATCTGGTTTAAACTAGGTTTTCAGTGGCTTCCTACGTTTTTCTTTATTTATTTTCCATTGTAGTTAAAAATAGCAATAAGTTAAAGTTTTGCGGCATTCTGAAACTGATACACTTTACGTAAAAACACCTGAAATTTTTAATGCAAATTACTGTTATCAAGGATTTTCAGCTAAGATTTTGCGTAGTTTCATTAAAATTTCTTATTTTTTAAAAAAAATTAAAATATACGAACAATTAAATAAATTTAACTCTTATTCATGTTAGCATTTTGTCCTAACATTTTATTAATTTTTTTTTCCAAATATAAAATATTTTGGTGTTAGCTATAACTAATAATCGAAAACAGAAAATCAGCAAAATAACAAAAAATAGTTCTGAAACGGCAATTTTGGGTTGAGAGAGGAACTTCATGCAACCAAAAAGGATTTTCAACAATTCTCCTTGTTTGAGTTCCTTTTTCGCCATCTTGAATTTTAGATTAAATTACAAAAATACATGCCAATTACATCTTTCAGTAAAATACATTTCTTAAAATCTAGAGAAAATACTTACGTTTATTAGATTGCGAGAAAAATGCAATTTTTTAAAAACAGCGATTGTTCTCAAACATTAACGCAATAAAGCAACTGTGCGCAATTATGGATTGATTGGTAGATCAGTAATGTGCTGTTTGCTGGTTTAATTCATTTACTTTAATTTTTGATTAAACCGATAAAAATTCAATACGGTTGTGGCTAAAAAAAATTTAACTGAAATTATACAAAACAAAGATATTTTTCAAAGCCCTAAAGTCCCCTTCGCAGAGGATCAAAATTGTGATCGCATGTCTTCGAATCATTCTCAGGGATGTTTCCCAGACCGTCGCCAATAGCCCATTGTGCAGCTCTAGTGTGACGTAAATGAACAATAACAACACCAAAATCCTAAAGGAGAATAAAATTATATCATTAAATAGAAATATAGAATAATATAGAGAAAATTACCAGTGCAGTGTCCGACATTTTTTGACGAAATTGAAAGTCCTTTAATTTTCGACTGGACGCTTGGGCTTGAAACTGTAAGCATTTATAAATATCAAAAATAGACTAATTTATGGTTACACAACATATATATATACGAACTTGTGTGCATATCGTGTCCTACAAGCAAAAGACTCGGCACCCAGTTGAACACCAAAGTCAAGCATCACTATAAACTTTCAGTTTAGCGGGTAGGTAATCATTTTGATCAGCCGACGAAAGAACCGAGGGTCTGCGTTATCGGACCTCGTTAAACTATTCTATCGTGAGTTGCTCAATTTCGCGTGCAGGTGTAAGACTACCAAACTAGGAATGCCATGGCCTTTACAGAAGAACAAAATTGTGATGCCATGTCCTTGGATCTTCCTTAGAGATCTTTCCCAGACCGTTGTGAATTAGTTTATTGGAATTTCATGAATTTACAGACTTGGGTGCTCAATTTAGGTTTATAAACCTTTGTATTTAGAAAGCTAGCACGAAGATACATCCCGGGTAACAGCGAGATTCGGACCCGCTACCTACCTTTGCCATTAGTCCATTGTGCAGCTTAAATAATGTAGTTGTGCGACTTATGGGTGCCAATCGTCAGGGCAAATGAATCATGAGAAAAAATAGTTTCTAAATTTAGTCTTCCAGTTAATATCTGTTTTCAATTTGTTCTTTAAATTTTTCGAAATTTCTTTCTTCCTTTCTTTAAAAAAAATGTGACAAATATTTTCTATTAAAAGTAAATAAAAAAAATATTACTTTTTCTTAATTTTTGCTATGATCCCCCTCCTGGTGTTTCTAAATGATGGGGAAAAGATCTTTTTTTAATGAAAGATAGTTAATTAAGATCAATTTTAATGAAATTTTTAGAGTCAAGATAAAAAATTAACGATGAAGTGAAAATAAGTAGAGATATGAAGGACTTCAAAAAAAAAAAATTAGTGTTGTTGTTGTGTTCATTTACGTCTCACTAGAGCTGCACAATGGGCTATTGGCGACGGTCTGGGAAACATCCCTGAGGATGATCCGAAGACATGCCATCACAATTTTGATCCTCTGCGGAGGGGATGGCACCCCCTCTTCGGTAGCCCGACGACCTGCACGGGAAGTCGAGCACTTTACGGTAGAACAGTTTAACGAGGACCAATACCGCACACCCTCGGTCCCTACGCAGGCTGATCCAAGTGGTCACCCACCCGCACACTGACCGCAGAGGGTGATGCTTGACTTCGGTGATCTTCTGGGAACCGTGTCTTAACGATCAGTCCACTGCGGGACAAATAGTTAGTGATGTACATATTTAGTGATTATTATAAAATGATAAACTAAGTTAATTGTTGCGTTAGTTTGCTGTAAAAATAGACTAATGAAATAATGCGTCGGTCATTCTCGTGGAATGGCACATTTTGCAGTCAGTGAGCTATTTTTGAAAATTCTGCTGAGCAACGCTAGATCGTATTAATTAGTCAAATAAGTTGAGTGTTGGCTTTTTTTTTAAAGTGGCACCCTTGGGGACGTAATACTGAGGGATAGCACAAGTAGGGGTTACGGTGAGATTCGAACCTTCTACCTCCTCACTACAAAGCATCTGGAGTGTTAATTTCGGGATCGGTAGTTCAGAGGGGCCTAAAACTTTAACGTCCCGAATCCTTATTCAGAAATCCCGCAGTGGACTAATCATTAATACACGGTTCGTAGATCACCGAAGTCAAGCATCACTGGCTAAGGTCAGTGTGCGGGAGGGTGACCACTTGTATCAGTCCGCGTAGGGACTGAGGGTGTGCGGTATTCGTCCTCGTTAAACTGTTCTACCATAAAGTGCTCGACTTCGTGCGCAGGTCGTCGGGCTACCGAAGCGGCGGTGCCATCCCCTCTGCAGAGGATCAAAATTGTGATGGCATGTCTTCGGATCATCCTCAGGCATGTTTCCCAGACCGTTGCCAATAGTCCATTGATCAGCTCTAGTGCGACATAAATGAACTACGACAACCTTATTCAGAAGTGTAATTTTTTTCGATATTTTGTTTCATTCTTTCAATTTTTGATGAAAAAATAATGAATATTTTGAGGAAGAACCTAACTTACCAATATTTCAAACTGTGCTTCAAAATTTGTATTAACACACTATTCCTGCGACTTGCTTAGAATGGAACAGCTTAGAATTGTATAAAACGTAAAAGTTGCGGGTTCGTAGCTCAGCGAAGTACTTGGCGACGCATTTACTCTAATACTGCGCTATTTTTCTGAAATTTCTTCAATATCTATATGTCTTTCGATTTGGCAAAAACAGACAAGCAGTGGCATACAAGTATACAAGTTTAATAATACTTTTGCGAGCTTTGTTTATTTTTCGGTAAAATCGGGTTATGAACCTGAGACTTTTTCAGTCTGTACAAATAGGTAATTTTTCAAACATTACACAAAAATACATTTTGTATTTATTTACTCTATATTTGAGTGATTATATATATATATATATACATCTATATATATATATATATATATATATATATATATATATATATATATATATATATATATATATATATATATATATATAGAGAGAGAGAGAGAGAGAGAGAGAGAGAGAGAGATTCGCGTGGATTACAATGGTGGGTTTTGGCGTAGGGATGTGGGGATTTGACACACGGGTTTATCCAGAAAAATATGAAAAAGCTACGTATTTTTGATGGCTCCTGATATTTAAACAGGGATTCTGAAAGAACTGCAAGAATATCCTTAACTTAATCAAACGTCATTCAAATGAGAAAATTTAAGTGATTCTGTTATGTTCCAAAGATGCCGCCATTTTCACGATAGGTAATTTTCGGGACTTTCATAATGAGTATTTTTTTAAGAATTATTATCCATTAACTTCAGAAAATAATCTTTTAATTGGCATCTTGGCTTTTTATGGCTCTTTGAGAAAGAACGATTTCTACGTCTTAAAATTATTAAGAGACATCTACTTTAAACTTATGATTTAATACAGAAAGACTCGTATGAGGTATTCTTGACTTTTGGAAATATTGATAAACATACATTAGCAGGCAAAAAAATTAAGAAAAAAAGTGTTTTTTATTAATAAGGATCAAGCAAAATTTAAAATGTGGTGAAATTTGTAATTAATGACACAGACTTGCAATATAAAATATCAATTAAAATTTAACAGATAACACTCCATACAGCTTTAGCATTTTTTCATGTACTTTCAACTGTAGTTGTATTAAAGCAATAGTATTGTACAAAATAAATTTTTATTTAAGAAATGAAAAGTTAAAACGTGTGGCATACGACTATGATATGTAATATTAAAAGTTTGATTGATTATTAAAAGTCAGCGATGTAGTTTAAATATCTTAAATATTAGCATCAATATATGAAAACATAAAAACTGTGTCATGCAACATTGTTTATAAAATCAATGTCAACGTTATAAAAGAAGAAAGAACTTTGCAATATTTCTTAATCTCGTTTAATTAAATATTTTTGATTAAATATTTTTAATTAAATACTTTTAATTAAATACTTTTAATTAAATATTTTTAATTAAATAATTTTAATTCGAGAAATTTATTTTATTTTATTTATTTTTAAAAAACCTCTTCATTCTAATTGTTTTTGTAAATAACACATCTTAAAAAGATTCTACAAACTTCTTTGATTGATTTAAAGGGTACTTTTTGTTTTAAATTAAAATGCAGTAAATGTTTTTAATCTGATAACTGCCTTTTCTTTCGCAGTTTTCGTACTTATTTGTTAATAAAAAAAATCTTTTTTGAGAAAATGTTTTTAGAGTCTGTTATTGACGCAAAGAGAAGATAAGCAATCATTTTGGTTGAATTTGTGATTACCATTTATTTTGTATTGCGATTAACCTTAAATATGTTAAAGGAAGAGAAAAAACCGAAAAATTGTATAATTTAAAGTTTAAATACTTCTGTCTAAGGAAAAAAGAGAAGAAAAACAATAGAGTGTGGGTTAAAAAATAATTTTGTTAAGTAAAAAACAAAAACTCTCATCTCTAAAAAATTAGATAGAAGAGGGTTACATTTATATTTTTAATTTATAAAGAAAATTACCCGACATGAAATTATTCAAAGAAATATAAATTCAAATGAATGAATTATTTTTCAAGTTTAGTTAAAAAGAAATCGTTAGTATTTTATTTTTTACAAGTCAAAATGTGAATACATTTTTATAACTTTGAAAAAGATGCCCCTTTTATAAAAGTTTTGACAGCTGAATTGCTATTTCAAACTTGAATGTCTCCAATAAAGAAAGGAAAATTAATGAATACAACTGCATTGCCACTTGCACTGAAAGAACATGCAGAAGGAGATTGCAGATGCAGTTTTCATCAAGGGTGGTCACTTTCAAGAAAAGCAGAAACTAGTTTTACTCGGATGTCTCCATGGAGACTAGAGACAGACCTCCATGGCTGACCTTAGTATCCATGGGTAGGGTGCATGAAGGTTGATTGAGATAAACCAAAATTTGGAAGATCTAAAGTCGTTAAAAATACAAAAGTGTTTAAGAAAATTTCAATATTCTTATTTTCTTGAGGAATATTTAATTGAGTCATGATTAGAGATACATCATTACAGAAAAATTATAGGGTGTTAGGTTTTAAATTATTTTGCACACGCAATAATAAATTTGCTACAACTTATGAAATTTTAAGTTCTACTGTTTATGCAAATCAAGCTTCTTATTTTCTGGTGGAATATCAGACTGAATCGCGGCTACAGAAAACTCTTTTCTGAAAAATTATAGGGTTTTACGTTTTGAACTATTTTGGGGAGATAATCACAAATTTGCTACAAATTTTGACATTTCAAAAGTTCTACTGTTTATGCAAAAAAAATAAAAATAAATTCTTTTTAGGATAAAAAAATGATATTAATTAGAATTTTACTGAGTGAAATTTTTTGATTACATCGATCAATTCGGAAAAAGCTTAAAATCTATAGTTCAATACATTATTCAGTTAAAGCAGTTATTTTATTATTAAAAAACGAAAAGTATCCCATATTCGTTGGAATTATTTAAATTAAGCTGTTTGTTCTACATATAATAATTAATTTGTTCTACATTTTATTCAATTATAACAGTTACTTTTATAATTTAAAAAAAAATCCTCCTACATTTGTTGGAATTATTTAAATTTAACTGTTTGTTCCACATTTTTTCAATCTTCTTTTTAATAATAAACTGCAATAATGCTAAAAAAAATTTGCTATACTTCTTCTAAAAATATAAAGCTTTAACGAAATTAATCATGGATAGACAAATTTTTTCTGCAGTGGAAAAAATACCTTTGTGAAAAAAAAGTAAGTTTCCTTCAAATGGAAGAAATTGTTTCCCGTTTCAAAATTGTTTGAATTTGAATGATTTTGACTGAAGATTAATATCTTTAATTGTCATTACTACCTGTTCAAGCTACAGATTTATAAAATAGGTAGACTGCTACACGCGGAAACCAGAAACCCTATCACGTGACTCGTTGGTCAGTTTACTCGTTTTGTGGAACCCCCCAATGTTATTTCTAACAAGAGGCTTATCTTTTTCCATAATTTCCAAAAATTTGCTATACTTCTTCTAAAAATATAAAGCTTTAACGAAATTAATCATGGATAGACAAATTTTTTCTGTAGTGGAAAAAATACCTTTGTGAAAAAAAAGTAAGTTTCCTTCAAATGGAAGAAATTGTTTCCCGTTTCAAAATTGTTTGAATTTGAATGATTATGACTGAAGATTAATTTTTTTAATTGTCATTACTACCTGTTCAAGCTATAGATTTGTAAAATAGGTAGACTGCTACACGCGGAAACCAGCAACCCTATCACGTGACTCGTTGGTCAGTTTACACGTTTTGTGGAACCACCCAATGTTATTTCTAACAAGAGGCTTATCTTCTTCCATAATTTCCTTAATTATAATCACACAATGAAACACAAAGCTAAGATTTTCTCTCTAAAAATCAGTACAACTTATAAAATCCAAAAATAATGATTGTGTATAGCAAATGAATTATGTGAGTTATTAGATAGGGTCAAATCTATTGGTGTATACTTCATTTCAGTTTTTAAAGTTTGCAGTGGCAATATGAGTTTATATAAACAAACATTAAACTTAAAATTATTCATAATATTTTGTTTATGTTGTAACAGATTGTAATAACTAATTTCATTATCTGCAATTGTAGGCAAAATAAATAAATTTTTGAAAGAAAATTATTGATACTCAATTAAGAAATGCAAGTATGTAATGGAATATAAATACATTCATTTCTTGAAATTATAAATCATTTACAGTTTCAATTTAATTAGACTAGTAATTTATGAGCTGTTTGGAAAAATCTTTATTTGAATCTATTTTATCAAATAATTTAACATACTTTATGTGATTATATTTGCAAGTAACAAATTCTTCAGCTAATATATGCAAAACAATTTCTCAGTGAAAAATTGAGAAGGAATTCAAAGATTCGAATTAAAATATAAATACCTTCATTTACCGCAATAACATGTACTTTAAAGATATGCTTAATTTTTAAATTATGAATCATTTATTAGAAGTCATTAAACTTTGCTCAAAACATTCTAAATTTTTAATCAAGTTTTTAAATGCTAGTGATAAAGTATACGAATGAAAGTTGAATAATTTAAATTATTAGTGATATAGAAAATATCGTGATATATCGGAAAATATCTCATTATATCATATAAAAATTATCGATATTTTTTTTAGGTATTTTAGATTTTTTGTCATATCTTCAAATTAAAATTTTTGATATTGACCATCAAAAATTCACATTTGTCTTTAAGTCCATTTGACCTAAGGTCACCTTGAGATCAAATGAGAAGCTCCAATACTTCTTTATTGGTCTTCCTTATGACGATGACGTTTAGTGATGAGGAAGACACGTGGCTCCCTCGTGGCGGATACTAAAAAAACCATTTAACTATTGAAGCCATTTAACTAGTACCACACACGTGAAATGTTGGATGTATTTAGTAGTGAAGCTGTAAGTAATTTATTATAATTAAAAATTATTCATTATAGATAGTTCTGAATTATATGTTTCTTATTCATTTGTCTCTATATATTAAAAAGACGCAAGCACCACCAACAAATATTATTGTGGGTGTTACTTTAAATTGTATACTAAATGACTTTTTTTTTTAAACACAAAAAATTTAATAATCTTGAAATTAGAAACGTAAAAGGAGCTCAATTAAATAAAAAAAGAATTTAACACTCCGTAATTATTAGCCGTTGAGCTTGTAGTAAAAAATACCATTGGACGACTCTCCAGCCCAAGGAAATACATTTACAGAGTTGAAATTTGACTTCTTTTTTGTTCGATGTTCACAACAATGCTAAGTGCTTTTCCCCTCTTTAAGTTATATTTCTACTTTTTTCCCCTCATATTTTTTTGCTTTAGTTTACATTTTGTAATAACGTAGGTGTATAGGAAAATGAACAAGAAGTACCATTACATAAAAAAACATTAAAAATAAGAAGAGAAAAAAACAAGATCGAATTATAAGTTTTATTATGAACTATGAAACTTGTAGTAAGAAAGAAAAGAATGCAAGACAATCTTACAATAACCGAGCGGAAATTTGACGTGCTAAGAGAGTTATTTTCATTTATTAAGTTAACTTTACTCGTGTTTTTTTTTAATTATTTTTGAAGTTAACTTAACACTTGTTTTTTCTTTCTTTAAATAAACTTAACACGTGTTTTTTTCTAAGTTAAATTAATACGTGTGTTTTCTATCTTCCTAAACTCTAATTTGTTAGAATGCTTTTACACCTTAAAAGGCTATTTTGTGATTTTTTTATTTATTTTTATTTAATCAGTGACTATATATATATGTAAAGAAAATTTATCCCTCTGGAGGCTTTCATTTTATGAGCTCACACTTGTCTTGATGTGGCCAAGCATAAATCTTCACATTTATATCAAAACTTTTACAAATAAAAGATGTAAATATTGAAATGTTATATTCTATATGGTTATCTTAATATATTGTTCACAAGGTAAAATTCTAATTTATTGTTTCCTATTGTGTACCACATTCTATGTGCCTAAGCTTAATTTTTTTTTTTTCAAGTACGTTTTTTTTTTTTTTTTTTTTTTTTTTTTTAAATCAAAATAATCATTTATTTCGCGACGATTGACACATAAACAATATGTTCTTATTTAAAACTATAGTAATCAATAATCATACGTTTTAAAAACAGTATTTTTCTTTTTTTTATTTAAGTATCGTCTTCGGTTGTTGTTGAGCCGAGAGAATGTAGATAGCATGCAGCCATCTGAAATTTTAAAAATATTATCAAAATTATTCATACATTTTTCATTTATATCATCTAATAACTATCAATATGTAATAATTAGTGTTTATTAAGTCGAGCATAAATAAGTTGTTTGGGAAGTGGCATTAAAAGAACAGAACTAAAACTCCAATATTTAAAAAAATAAATGTGTAGCCAAATCTACCACTACAGATTCCAAATTTTATCGCCTTCCCAAACATCGCCAGTATCGCCAAATCCACCGCGTAACATATACTAGGATTAAGTCATCTTATTTTCAATACATACGCCACCATATGTACTTATTTTCAATACATACGCCACCATATGTATAGTATATGTATTTTTTTTATTGTCAGTATTAATTTAGAATGCTATGATTAATTGAATACACTAGAGAAAGCAATATAATTGAATAATATTCTAGATAATACAATCTAACCCCGCTATAATGAACCTCGGATACAGTGAACACTCGGTTGTAGGGAACATTTAGTGATCTGGTTTGGACTGTTATTAAATTAGCATTGTTTCATGCACTTATAGTGAACAGCTAATAAATCAGCGATTATTGAGGACTAATTTTTTGTAGTTATCGAAATAAACAATACTCTTCAGTTTAAGTGTTTACTCCAAAGGTATATGACCTTTGAGCCGCGATGGCTCAGGTGATAGAGCGTTCACCTACCAATGAGATGAACCGGGTCCAAATCCCAGCGATGGCTGGTCGATATGACTTTCGCATCCGACTCGCACTAGCCACAGTGCTGACGTAAAATATCCTTAGTGGTAGACGGATCATGGGTAAGAGTCTCCTTGCTGTCAGATTAACCTTGTGAGGTTTTCGTGATTTTCCTCCCACGTAACGCAAATGTGGGTTAGTTCCATCAAAAAGTCTTTACGAAGACAAATTTCTCTCAATACTTGATCCAGGTGTTCTCTTGTCTTCTGGATTGGGCTCAAAATTACAAGGCTACGGAATTGAACATTATTATTAGTCGTAAACTCAAATTTTGAGTCGACCGTTCAATCACGGTTATAAAATAATATGATCTTTAATTTAAAATGAAGAAATTCACGTTATAAAGGAGTGCTTAAAATGATTAATCTCAATTAAATGAATAATGCTTGTGGTTCCAAAACTAGTCCATGGAAGAGCAAATTGGTTGTCCAATGATTGGAATTACAGCTTTTTTCGAAAATAATGTACAGCAATCGGATAAGCACTTAATGAAAATAAAATAAAAACTCCGAAAATGACGAAAATTGAAAAGATAAACGTCTAAAATTTTCTAAAAAAGTTTTGATATAGGGTGACAATCACTTCATTATACAGGGAATATTTTAAAAGTTATTAGCTATTCCTATTAAAAGTTTCGTTGTAGGAAGAAGTTCGGTATAGGCAAACTTCATTGTAAAAGGACTACATATTTAGTTAGTTAATAATTTATAAAGTAAATTGCGTACTCTTTCCGTCACTGTTTCCAACAATGGCACAGGATTTTTTTCCCTCAAAGATTTTGACTATAGTGGACTTATTACTTGAGCTCCAGATGGTTCAATATAGCAGGGTGTGGCTGTATTCTGATTTTTTTTTTTTACTTTGATTTGCTGTTTAAACAACAGACCTTATCACAATTAGTAGAAAAAGCATGACTCATACAGAACAAAGCTTTGATTTTTTTACACATTCTTGTTCGCTTAAAAATTAAGTCTCCGTAGAAGAAACACAGATTTAATACGCAGCAGAATAGAGATAATTTATACTTATCTAAATTATTTTCCGAAAACCTAAAATATAGTATTATAATAATTTCACTTAAAATAAAAAATAGAACAAATAAGAGTGCAAGCAATTGATATTCTGTTGAGCTTAATAAACATCGGACATTTCATACAGATAGAAAAAATGGACAGATTATATCAAATATTCTTTAATATAAGAAACGTATTCAGAACTATCTATAATTAATAACTTTTAATATTAAAATATTTTCTCATTAACAATTTGAGAGCATCACTATTGAGTATTCCACATGATGGTAACAGAAAATTAAAATTCAAAAGAAAAATGTATAAATAAATAAGGATTTAAAAGAAAAAAACATTTGAAAAGATAAGAAAAGAAAAAGAGTTATAAAATACCACATTTTATTATACAGGGTGTCCCAAAACAACCGCATAAACTCTGCACAGTTAGATTCTTCGTTGGGAGTACATAAAAACTGCCCAAAGAAGCATTCCTGTACGATCCATAGCTTACGAGAAAAATACGAATAACAAAGTATGACATCACTGCCAGTGCAAGAAAAAAACACTTTATTGGAAATATATACACTGCGTGCTCAAGCCTGCCTCGACATGCACGGTGGACACTTTGAACATCTGCTTTAAATTGCGCATAGTATACTGCTGTTGATATGTTCAATAAAGTGTTTTTTTCTTGCCCCGGTAGTGACGTCATACTTTGTTTTTCGTATTTTTCTCGTAAACTGCGGATCGTACAGGAACTCCTCTTTGGGCAGTTTTTATGTACTCCCAACGAAGAATCTAGCTGTGCAGAGTTTATGCTGTCGTTTTGGGACACCCTGTATTTATTCAGAAGACTTAAGAGGGTAAATTTAAAATTTGCTTTCAAAAGATAAAAAAGAATATGGAATGGTTTGAAATATAATGTATATACACTTACATATTAAAAGTAGGCATTGAAAGGGTTATTTTTTGTACTTTTAAAATGAAAATTACATTATTTTAAGTGCTGCATAATTAATTTAATGTATTTTTGTTTGTCTTTGAAAATTCATAAAGATGTTTTTATGAGCCATGCGGTCATGGAGGTTCAGCTTACAGAAATGTTATGACCAACGTCATGGCAGCAATGCGCACATTGTAGAGTTTTAATCAGAATTGCACACAATGCCACCTTTACTTCGCGAATGAATCTACAAATATACATTAAAGTATAATACACACAGGTAAAGAATACAATTGAAAATAATTTCTAAATCTGAAACAAATTTTTTAAAAAAAAGTTTTTTTTAGAAAAGATATGGACAACTAAAAAGTTTGCTTTGCAGTTAATTTTTTGATAAAACCATAAATATTTAATAGTAATAATTTTATCAACAAATTTAATAAGATTTAAATTGTAGATTAGTATGCTCAAAATATCTTTTTTTTAAATTTCCTGAGCTAAAATTATATGCACTTTTACATTTAAATCTCTCTTTAAATTTATCTTTTCGGGAAGGTTTCAATCATTTACTGAGCACTTCATACACACTCCCAAGAGCCTTGGTGGCTCAGGGTATAGAGTGTTCACTTTACAATGAGAGGATCCAGGTTCGAATTCCAGTGACAGTTGATCGATATGAATTCTGCTCCCAAATTGAACCGGCTATAGTGCTAACAAAAAATATCCTCAGTTGTAGAGGGATCATGGGTTGGAATCCCCTTGCTGTCCGGCTAACCATGAGAGGTTTTATTGGTTTTCCTCTTCATGTAACGCAAATACTGGTTAGTTCCATCAAAAATCCTTCCATGATGGAAAATTTTCCCAATTGCTTCATCCAAGAGTTCTCTTGTCTTATGGGTTGAGTTCAAAATTGGTAGGGAGCTGAACTTCGATAGACGTAAACTCAGAGTTAGGTCGGATGCACAGTGCCGGTTATAAAAAGGAAAAAAAAAAATTTCAGGTTCGAAAGTTTATTAGGTTTTGCTTCTGGTCGTCTATTCTTTTGGCTCAGATCTCCTTTTGGCCTTGTATAGCATACGCATCACTAAAACACTTTGTCATTTCTTGGTGAGAATAGATCTGTAATCTTTCCTGTTACATCATCTTTGATAATTCTTTATGCCTTAGATAGTGTCAGGCTTATTCTTGAGTTTTTAGATGTGGCAATTCTTTTGTTAACATTAACAGAGAGATTTTTTATAACTAAAACAAGTACATGGTAAGTATAAGATAGGTTTTGACCAAAATAAATAGATAACAGTATAGGCAAAGACCCTGATTATATTTTAATTCAAAAATAAAAAGACCACTCATCTGTTACTTCACCAACAAAATCTTCAATTATTACTTGAGGCAAGCTGTCTTTTGACAGACAATGTAGATTGTACAGATTATTTGCTCATTGTGAGATGTGAAATCTGTACATTTTACGAAACAAGATTACTGTGTAGAAAGAAAAAAAAAATTTAGGGATATTTTGTTAATATAGGATATTTTTAATGCTTTAAAAAATATATTGAAATATAAAATTCATAGGAAGACTTTGACCTACGTACACTGCAATGTAAAAAATGCAACTAGCTCCATTTTTGCTAATTAAACATTACAATTTCACAATCCTATTTTGCATTTCCCTAATAAAATTTAAAGTAAGCGTAAATTGCACTGTGTGGAATCAATGTTTTCACTACAGCGCGAGAACGTGAGAATCTCGCATATTTTCTTCTTTTCTCGCATTAAAAAATGATTACCGCGAGAAATTCGCGCACTCTATAAATTAATTTAAAAATTTCTCGCATTTTGGAAAAAGCTTCGAATTACGCCGTTTAGAATAAAATCCGTTTCACGTTTCTTCCTGGATTTTTCATTATTTTCAACATCTGCTCCGTTATCTAGCTTCCCTATTTACCAGTAATGTTCAGAACCTTTTCGAACAACAGAACACAACCCCTTTCAGAACACATTTCTCTGTAACCACGTGTTTACAGTAGGTAAGGTTTCTTCATGTAAGACGTTCAAATTTTTTATGTACTAATGTAAGATGGACAAATACCTTGTATAGGCAAAATCTTCTATGATGATGCACCAAAAATATTCAATGCTTTAAAAAATAGAAGACGTTACAAATATATTATAATTAAAGAAATGATTTTTTTTTCAAGCGTTTTTGTGTTTTTTTAGTTTTTAGAAATCAGACTTAACTTTTTGAAATCTGACTCTGTTTTCGAGAAAGGATGAAAAATTCTCACCCATTTTTTTTCTATGATAAAAAAAACACTGGTTGAATACAAAATTAGTAGAAAATATTTGAATTGAGTGTCTATTATTATTTTGTAGATCTCACACTTTTTACTTTACTTGTAATGTCGCAAAATCAGTTTAAGATATATTTCCTTAGAACGTAAAATGTACTGACTTTAAACAGGAGAGCCACTCTTCAGTCCTGAGGACTGAAATCAGTCTTGTGAAAAGATCAATGGGCTAAAACCCACTCACCTTACTAACATCTATTTCCAATTTGTTTACTTCCAATTTTCTAAAAAATTTAACTATTTTCGGCCAAATGAATAAAAAAAAATATAAGATCATTTTTAAAAACATGAACTTTATAGAAATAGGATATAACTTAATGATGCAGACTGGAAAAATAAGTTGAGGTATGAATAACACCAAAAAAAATTATGGCGTAATTTAGAGATTAGTGTAAAAAAATAGGTTGACTGTTATTTTTGTTTTGTTTGTTGTTTTACAACAAACAAAACAAAAGTAAAATGAGGAAAATAAATGTTTCTTTTAAAAAAAGTAGTTAAGTCATTGATATAATATATGGATCGCTCTCATCCAGAGTGAGCTATAAGTTTCTGAAAAATTCTGCTAAATAAAGCCAAGCCGTGTTAATTTATCAAAAAATGAGTTCTGTCTTAAAAAAATTTTTGGACTGCTTTAAGAATAAAAAAATTCTCAAAACATAACGATAAAAAATGTTAATGAAAATAGCTACATTAAAGTTGCTACCGATCCTTGTGCCTAATATTATTACTTGTATGTATATATAAGTGTATAAAAAAGAATAAATTACTATTACACAACTAACAGAACTTAATATAAAAATAAAATTAATAAAAAATACATTTTTTCTTTAACTTGATGAAGCAATTAGATGATCTCAATAGGTTATGATCAGTTCATTGATTTTAATTAAGTTCAATATGTGAAAAATATACATATCTTGACACGCCTACAAATCACAAACTAAATTAAACAATTAAATTAAAAATAAGTAAATAAATAAAAATAAATAAATAATAAAAAACATAATCACAATATTAATTTTTAGCAGAACAAAAATGTCACTATTGTATAAATTGCATAAATGTCACTATTGAGTTTGAAAAAAAAAAAAAAAAAAAACAGGATTAAAATTAAGAATATTTTTTGACAATTGAAATTTGGGAAAATAATTATATTTATACCAAATTTAATTTTTTTTATGATAAATTAAAATTTTTGAAGAAAAATTGTAGGTGAATATTTATTTACTGAAAAATATATAATAATGGGATTTTTTATTATCACATTTAATGCCCAAAAGATACATTATTGTGTCACGAAATCATTTTTTCAATTAGAAAAATATTTCCTCTTTTCCATTTACTTACTATTTTTCAAAAATATTGCAATCATTGATTCTTATGTTTAAGCTAAGATCAAGTGTGTAGAACCACGGGAATAAGAGGATCGAAATTGGTTCGTAAGTTCGTATTATTACGATAATCTAAATTCGAAAAGTAAAGAGGACACTATAGCACGGGAAAAGCTTTTCTTCACTAACTCTTTCTCATCTTCATAAGTAATTCAACCTTTTAGAAAAATTAAGTTTAGGCTAACCTAGAGTAAGGCTTGAAGTTTCAATTAATGAAAAGAAATTTTCATAAGGAAAATAAATTATGAGAGAATAACTTAGGATTAGTTAATGGGGAAATCCCCTTCCAATAATTTTCTTGCATTTTGATTATTTTTTCAACAATTGAAATTATATGGCTTACTAGCTGAAGCAGAATTTGCGATGAAAAACTTCTATCACGTCGCTAATCCGCTATGAAACCCTTCATAGCAAAGTATTTTTTTTCTACCTACAGTAGTAATATAAAATTTAAAGTAAAGAACGTAGTGAGTTCTTGTAAAATATGGAGTTTTGAATGCTGATTTTTTTTCCTTCAAAATATCAAAACTAATTATGTAAAGATTTTACGTTAGCATTTTGAAAAAAAACAGACACTTTCAGCATTTTAAACTTTATGATTTGCTAATAGTTCAACCGAATTCGCTTCTTTCTAGACTATAAAATTTAAATTAGTAATGTAGGAAAACGTGAAGAAGCTCTTCTTTTGTGGTACAAATAGCTGGAATTGATTCAAGGCCAACCAGTTTTGACCTTTTGACCGCAGTTCTAAAAAAAAAAAAAAAATTAGAAAAGGACTGAAAGAAGATCCATGTTTTCAAGGAATTTCCAAGAATGCTATAATTATGCAGCTACAACATGACAACTTTGTCACAACATGACAAAGAATTCGACAATCATCTGTTCTGTTGAAGATAGTACTTGGCCGTTGTAAGTACGATTTTTGAAAGATGTCTTCTTTTGAAATATTCTAGTTTCACATGAAGTCAAACATGCAAAATGACCTTGACATTTCATGTTTCGTCTTTACATTATCCTTCGTCGCCGGTCTCCCGGTGTCTCGCAGGTGTGGCTGCATGTTGAAAGGAAAGGCATGTTGAAAGATGGAACCATTTCCATTCTTATGGAAAGAGGATCCTTTGTCATTCTCTGTCGAAAAGGAGACTAGTTGTGATAATTAGTCACAACTAGCTGTCTCCCTTTCGATTTAATTTGAATAATAATCTGCTGGAAAATTTAGGTTCCGACAAAGAATGTATAATGTGACATGCGAAGATACTTTCTATGGTTCCACGAATTTTTCCATGGCTTATATCCATAAAAATAGCTATATGGTGGAAAGAAAACTTACTTCCGAAACTCCAAAATAATATTTATTACGATTAAAGTTAGAGGGGGAAAAAATTTCGAAATAAGAACACGAACAAAATGAAGTAAAAGTTGAAAAGTAAATAATATGTGGAAAAATTAAGGTACAAACATAACTAAAACTATTTGAATTAAAAGTTTACACAGTTACGAATTAAAATTAATTGTCTATATTCAAAAACAAGAAAGGATTGTTTGTGTTCTGTATATTATGTGTCTAATTCGTCATTTTTTAAATGGCCAAACAAAAAGCACAACACAATATAAATTTTCCTCAATTCAAAATCGGGGTGCATACACCTTCTTCAAAGTCCAGTATCCTGCCAAAAGTTCTTTCAATAACAAAGTGGTCTACAGTTTTTGGCATGATGTTTTTACTGTGCTTACTTACTGTGCTAACTTACTGTGCTAAATAGTTTGTTTGCTTTTTTTCAAATCGATTAGACTGTAAAATGGTTCACATTGAATGAAAACATTGTTTAAATCACAATTTAATGCCAGATAACATCCCCTATCAAATTGCAAAAAAATGCGGCAGTCACGGGTACTCATTTGTGAAGTCACGTGTACATTTTGAAGCGTCAATGTGCAGTAAGATCAATGTAAACCCATAGTAACAACACAATTTGACGACAATCAGTGGTTAACATGAAACCACTATGAAACATTCAAAGTTGTAGTGACGTCACGAAGGGACGAGTGGCATATTCATATCTGAACCTAGTCATAGTGATGATAAGAGATCAGATGTGAATGAATTACATATTCGTCACAACGTGTCGTCACTGCAAAATTAAGTGTTTCATTGTGGTCTCATGTTAACGTCTGGGCTAATTAATTAATTATTTATTAATTTGATTTAATTATTTATTTATTTTTTGCAATGGTAACGGTATTATCTTCGTTATACCAAATGTAGCTCAATGTATTATCTTAATTGTATCAAATGCTTAAATTGGTCGCTGGGGTTTAGGTAGTTAAAATTAATAATAAGAAATAAAAATAATAACGATTATCTCCACATCTAGGCTTACTTCCTCAGTCTGAATCTATTGATTAACTGCATTTTTAGACAAGTAAAAAGTTCTTGGGATGTATTAGTACGAAAAATCATTCTATAGCTATTACAATTTTTAAATTCTTGTTTCTCTGGAGTAAAGCTAAGACATAAGATGTAAATTGAAGATATATAGATTAAAGATATACGAAACTACGAACAAAATTTTTTTCTTTCGATAAATAAAATTTCAAAAGTAAAATCAATACAAAGAGAGAAAAATCGGGATAATTCTTCTACAAGCACTACAGTCGATTGCCAGCAATGGCTGTCTCAAGCGTTTTCATTCGTTTTGATCAGTTTTTTTATACTACACGCATGCGTAGTATAAAATAGAGTGCCTGTATTGCACTCTAGTATAAAAGAACTTCCTTCAATACTTATATCTTGCAGAGTTTTTAACTATTTTTTTAAAAAAAAACATTTTAATTAAATAATTTTGTAGTTAATTTTAAATTGCTCTAAAAATATTGTTTGATTCCATTGAATATTTATAAAGTTATAGCAAAAAAAAAAATTTTTTTTTAATATATAAAAATGTCCTTATCTCTATAAATATTTACTCTAGGTTTACGAAATTTTATGCTGTTATTTAAAATAACAACTAAGTAAGTAATCATTGCAAGTTACAAGGCTATTGGTTGATTTTCTGGTATAGAGTGTTAAAAAAATACTTGTTTTTTTTTTGTTGTTTTTTTTCGTAATTTATTTTCAAGCTCCCAAACCTCTGAAAGCTTTAAATATTATTGATAAGTATGGAAAATTGCATGAACGAAACATCTCTAAAGTTATAAATTAATTCTATTCTTTGAGCATTTCTTGAGAAATTTGTATATATATATATATATATATATATATATATATATATATATATTAGGTTATTCGATTAAAAGGGGAATGCATTATACAATTTTAAGTGCTTAATTTTTATGAAATTGTACTTTTTAATGCTATCTAATGCATGTTATAGTGTCTTATCATATTAAAAAAAACTCAATTTTATGATCAATAAACAATTATGATTTAAACTGGCTTTTTTAGTATTATAAAATATAAATGTCATTTAAAGTTATATAAAAATAAATTTGTGCTAATGAAAAGAGCTATGCAGATACTATACTACTTTAGTATAATTTTGCTTCTTCCGAAACGATCTGTATTTGAAGACTGTTTTTATAACCGTTTAATTTGTCAATTTACCAAAATACGATTTTCCCCTTCGTTTTTTACCGACTTTCATAAGTTTGCGTATTTCTTACGAATACTTTTAAATTTTTAAAAAATTTTTTTGGTCTTCGAAATTTGAGAACTTCTAAATTAATTTGCTATTTAAGTTTGGCATTTTTGAAATTTAAAAGTTGCTAAGTCTTATAGCTTTTTTGCAGTAAATCAAATTGTGACGTAAAATTGAGAATTAAATGAAATTATGAATGGTGAATTAATTTTTATTAATTTGGATTAGCGGCTCTTAACAATTTCTTAATAGAGTAACTATTTCTAGGTGATTTACTTCTGAGAATTTTCATATATTGTTTTCAATGCAACCAAAAACTGTGAAAAGCAATAAATCAAAAACTATTACGCAGTTCTACAGCTATAAATAGTGGTGAAAATTTCAATTCTCATTCTAGCCTTATAATTGTTGGTTCTGCTAATCCTTCAACGAGGAAAACCTCCTCAAAGAAAAGCTGACCAGCCGCTGTTATACTTAGTAATGGATTTGAAAAAAAATTAATTTTTGCAGCTCAGTAACTGTAGAGAATAAAGGACAATTTTTAGAATATTTATTTATTTCATTCTCCTAGAAAAATATTTCCTAAATATCCTTTTTTTCTCCTCTGGTGTCCTCTATATCTTTGGAACGAAGTACCCTTTCTGTCAAACTCTCCCATCCCTCATTAAATTGTCATAGAGTTTACTTTTCGTGAAACTTGAATAGAAACTTCTGAGAATAATTTACTGACAAATGGTTTTGTGAGAAAATACATTGGCGGTGTTACTTGCGTTATTTTCACTGCTGTTGGAACTGTGGGAAACTTTTGCCAACAATGCGGTACAATTGATGTTTGGTTAGTGTCTTGACAGATAATCAATTTTCTTGGATGGTCATTTCAAAGTGTACCGCTCTCGGTAAGCTGTGAATCCTACTTGATGATGGTTAAGGTTAAAGAAACGTATTTAGCTACGGAATGAATTCGGTCAACTTTGTTTATTTGATTCTTATTACCTCCTTTTTGTGTGAAACAAATGAATATAGTAAGAAATAGAACACGTACATTGTTTTTCTTCTCAATACATCTGTATATAATATAAAAACATTCATATCCAACACAGTTTTTTGGTGCATATTAATTGTCCGGAAAATCCTATGGTTGGTGGGATCTAGTTTTCTTACATTAATTTCCATTTTGCTTTGGTTATCATCAGCAATAAAAATTGTAAGTCGAAAGGGTATTATTTTCCTAGAAATATTTTTCCTTCCCTAATTTGCAGATATTTGCCAATACTGCTATTATTACATTTTTGACTTCGAATGTTTAAAAGTTAAAAACTAAGAATTTTTTAAAATTTTTTTTTTATCATTATTACTATAACGTAATTCTATGTTACATTATAAGATAACGTTGTTTTAATCGGTTGCTAATGTTATGAATCGCTTCACAATTACTATTTTTTGTGCAAATTACGTTAATATAAAATTATAAATTGTAATTAAAGAAATTCGTCAAATGATTTAGAACTTAATAATCAGATTCATGCACAAAATTTAATTCAATATATCTGTCCGTTTGGTAAGTGAAAATATTAAATTGCGGTCGTGAAGTCCTCAAATTACAACATACTTTTAATACTACAATACAACATACATACTACAATAACAACTACATACTTTTTATTTTAAATATTGTTTTAAAAATGAATTACTTAGAAAAATTAATTATGCTTACTAATACATCGTAATAGAATATGGAAAATATTTGGAGGGGGGAAGCAGGAGGTGAAGCATGAACAAATAGAATTCTTTTTAGCGCATATATTTGAAGTGAATAGTTTCAACTTTTGTAGAAAAATGGATATGCTGAGAAACCAAAATAATTGCGAAGCAATCATCGAAGTTGGTGAGCGGGAGAGAACAGGAAGCTTAGCCCCCTAGAATTTAATAAAATAGGCTTTTAGGGCCTAATTTATAGGAAACGAAACAATGGTACTTATGTAAAAAAATTTCTTTGTCACAGTCGGGTTGTTTAAATATTACTTAAGCTTTTAAGGAGAAAATGAGGTTAAGGTTTAGCTTAGTTTTGCAGACAAAGAGACAGGATAATTATAAGTAAGAAACTCAAGTCTCACTATTTTAATTTCTTTAATATAAAATAAATAAATAAAATGATGTAACAAAAAATTACACTTGGAAAATTTTCAGATTTGAAATAAAAATTATATTTGATGAAAGAAATTGCTGTAAAAAAAATTTTTTTTCATCACGTTTTAAATTTTTAATAAGTGAATTAAATCATAGATTTTATTTCATGCACAGTTTTTTCAGTTGAAAGTTCATTTATTTGAACTGAAAGTTCTTAAAACTAAATTGTTACAGTAAAAATAAAGTTAAAACTAAAATTAAAAAAAAAAAAAAAACGGACAAAGGGAATAGCGATTTTCACACATATGTATGGAACGGGTTTGTAAGTTTTGTTTCATTGATAAGGGGGTGGGTTCCAAAGCTATCAAAGTCAAGTTAATGTAATTTTTCAACAGAAATTCGAAGAAAAAAAATTTAAAAAACATCTTGCAAATTCTATTACAGAGTAAAAATTTACTTTTGTCACTGCAATTTTATTTTTAATGTTCTTAATTTCTTAAAATACTTTTCTTAATTCTATCCATACTTTATTAGAGAAAGGAAAACAGTTAAAATAGCGAATAATTCATAAATTTTTTTAAACGCGAGGCATGCATCAAACGAGGAGACTTACTGAGAGATATTTAAGCTCATTAAAATAAAATTAAATTAAATTATAATAATAAAAAATATTTACTAATTAACTGCTAGGAGGCACCCGTGTAAAAACCGAAACTTTTGGTGAACTTATTCTATAATTAATTTTTTTCTCTTCTATATTCGTAGTTGTGACATAGTTTCAAAGTTTCGAATATTTTCTGTTTTTTTAATATTTTCTGTTTTTTAATTGTTTTCTCTTTTTTGAAGGCTCCGTCATAATATGAAAAGATGCTTTTTTTAAGAATAATATGCAATTTTAATAACTACTGCAAGTTTGCAATTGTTACTCATGACTATAAGGTCAAGTTAAGCCTAACAAAAACCAGCGCTGTGAACGCTTATTTTGAAAATGGCGCAAAACGGCAGTATAAAGAAGGTCTTTAGTTTTGTGAGAAAGAAAAGCGTTTGTAGTCTCAATTTTTAATACTTAAAAACCTATTCCAATGCTGCCTTACCTGGGCTCTTAAAAATTTGCAAAAACTAAGAATGAGGCAGTGATTTTGATAATGTTCATTTAGGTGGAAAAATGTCCACAAATTGACAATTTTTAAAGACGTTCAATAACTTTTGAACTATTTAAGCTATTTATCTGCTCTATAGCCCAGATATTTCTTCACGGCAAGATTATACATATCACTTAAAATCATCGCATTGCTTTAAGTGTTAGAAACTTAAACTATGGTTTTTTTTTTTTTTTTTTTTCCCTTAGCGATAGAACTTCGAAAAACAGCGTTCATTACCTCATGTTACGAAATGGAAACTGTAAAAAAAAAGTAAAAATAAAGTTACCAGTTGTATACCTGGGGGTCATGGAAGTTAAGGCTCTACGTTTTAGTTACGAATGGCATGAGTGTGGCAGTGTGGTCAGCAGGGCGCACAGGCCACCTTTACTTCCAAAACAATCTCATGCTAATTGAACTAAAACTGGATGGCTTCAAGCCACCCTTGATCCAACCGAATAAGAGCGGCTATAATAAAAACAATTAACAATGATGTGGCTCTTATGTAAATTAAGCAGAGTTGATGTGTGGTATGTGATGCATTTATTTATTTATTTTCAAAATAAATTATAATATAAACTTTAAATGGATAAATAATTCACATTGCATAGTTAGAGGAAATAGAAACCGTGAAAATAAAAACTTGTGCCGAACTGTTATGCAGCGTCCGTGTTTTCTGTGTGTTACACGAACTTCCCCCTCTCCCCCCCCCCAAAAAAAAATAATAGTTCATTAATTTCCATTGAAAGGTTGTATAAAATACATAAACTCCGAAAATAATATTAAGTAACCAACATGCTGAACCGTTGTTGTTACATATCTTTATTTATTTATTTAAAATAGTTCTTTTCATAAACTTAAGGGACAAATTTCTGAACTTCGGAGACAAATTTCTGAAATTTTAAATTTAGAAATTTTTTTTTCGAGTTTTGCGTGTATTGCACACTAAAACATAATTTGATAACAAAAAAATATGAAAAAAAATTTCTTTAAGAATATATGGGGAAAAACTAGTAAAAAAAGTGCAAAAATCGACCTACTTTATAAATAACATAACTTTCTCAAAATTTATTATTTTTGCTTTAAAATACTCATAAAATCTCCATTAAGGAAATAATCTATGCATTAGACATAATATTGATATTTGGAAATGTTGGGGCTACTATCGTAACTTATTCGGCAAAAAGAGCTAAAAAATTCTATTAATTAATTTTATTTTAGCCGTAAAACATAAAATAATAGTTGAATTAACTATTCCATAGTCTATTTCTTAAACATATATTTAGAAAACATTCATGCAAAATTTCAAGTGATTTGAACTAATGTATTTTGTGATATTGCATTTAGAATGAAGGAAAATATCGGAAAAATTAGTTTTGAGAAAATGGACAAAAAAGTATCAATATTCAATGTATCAATATATAATTCATTATACAACAGGAAATATTATTAAAATAATATTATCTGATTTTTCTAATTTCCAAAAAATATATTTGCATTTTTGTAGATGATTAAAAAAATTTTTTTATAAAACTATTTATATCAACTCGAAATAAGAGATTAAATTGTATTTTCGTATTTGCATATACACTAGTTATGTAATAATAAATCAATTAATTATACAACAATAAAGCAATAACTCTTAAATTAATACATGCTGTAAAGTTACAGAAACCAGAAAACGTAAAAATACTAACCAATACCAAACTGCGAAGCGACATCCTTGTTTTTAAGTAAGATGTATGAGCTTCTTTACTCATTGTTAAAAGATTAAAGAAAATTTAAAAAAAGTTCAGAAAATATTGTATAACTACAAAGTGACACCTTTATAGAACGCAGTCACTTCGGGTGTGGTATAAATGAGCCCTTCTAATTTTTTTTTTTTAAATTGTTAAATTTAATACTTACTTGACAGCTAGAGAAAATAGAAACTGTAAAACTAATGATATTTGACAGCCACGTGGCACCCAAGTAAAATCTAGAGACTGACTAGAGCATAGACTCTTGCCAAACTTCTTTTAAAATGTTTTTTAATTTCTTTTAATTACTCCATTTGAGTCGCGGTGGATCAGGGGGTCGAGCATTCGATGAGTGATCCAGGTTCGAACTTAGATAGATGAATAAGTGCCAGGTGATAAAAACAGATGGTTGACTCGCACTGAGCACACTGCTGACGCAAAATATTCTCAGTGGCAGACGGATGATGGGCTAGAATCCCCTTGCCCTCTGGCTAACCATGGACGTTTTCGTGGTTTTCCTTGCCATGTAATACCGATGCAGATTAGTTCCTTCAAAAACTCCTTCACGAAGGCTAGTTTATCCCAATGCTTGATGCAGGAAGTTTCATTGTCCTCTGAGTTTAAAATTGAAGGGCCATGAAGTTGGACTTTGATAGTCGTTGACTCAGAATTGGGTCTGCTATTTAATGCCGGTTATAAAATAAAATAAAATATTAATCCTAGTGAAGGTAAAAGCCATAAAACAATAATAAATAACTTTTATTATTATTATTATTTGTTTATTTATACACTAGGCACTCGCATAAAACCTAGAGCCACATCGCGAAATTTGCCTCTTAAAACAAGTAATTAAATATTTTTAACTATTCCATTTCCTTTATTTTTTTGAAATAGCTCTATTTATTTATTACTCCACATAAAAAAATTAGCAAAAATAAAAACAGTAAAAAAGAGACTCAATTTCGTTAATTGTATGTGGATTTTTAGTAAATTTGTTTATTTAATTCATGCGTCTAGTTCAGATACAAAATCAAGCTGAGTACACTTTCAAGGGGGGGGGGGCTGGAAAATCAATTTTCCTCTCAGCTGTAATTCAAATGTAAATCAAATCCGTTAATATTCAATAGAATAATATGCCAATCTTAAAAAAGAAATCTGTTGAATACACTTAGTTATACCCTCATTTCTGAATCAAAAATAGTGAATTTGCAGTTTTTGCAACTGGGCAATGCATTTTTCTTTAGTATTTTATTCATTTCTATATTCAGAATATTTACTGAACAATCAGCACACGCTCTTGACCACCCTAGTTGAAGTGGCTGTAAACCTATATTGGATCAATTCAAAATTTTACCATGATGTTCTAAGTATGTGGTCCAGGTTTGCACACCTAAGCAGAAGGTCATTATTTATGATCACGTGATGAAGATCTGTTTATTATAGCAAACCTCACACGAAGATAAACTAGGCCACAGTTATGATACAGGTACATCTCTCAAGTAGGTAGGCTTTAACATATGAATAAAAACCAATCAATCAATTACAATCAGCCAATAGCTATTGATCAATAACACTACATAAAAATCTAAATTCCTTATCTAGATTCCTTATCTTGCTATCTATATTCATATTTAATCATTATTTTGAAACTTTTGATCACTTTCTTGAATTCTCATTATTTTTTTGAATACAGAGTTTTGAAGGAGTGAAATTGAATTTTGTTTATTCTGATTATTTTTCTTGAATTATTGGCTTCGAATAATCTTTAACATTATTAAATTGAAATTATATTTGAAGTAAGTAAGTGCATAATGCATAGGTGCATTATTTTATTTATTTCACTTGATAAGCGTTTTTTATTCAATAGATCACAAAAGTACAAAACGAAAAGAAAAAAACACGGATTACTTTCAATAACTTTTGATCTAATGATCGAATCTTCATGTTCAAGGATTTGATCTTAATATTTTGAGTGGTGACTTGGAATATGCTAATTATTTAGGGCATACGATATTTTAAGTTACGAAATCAAACCCAAAAACTTACTTTCTCTAAATAAACAAACTTTTTTGTCTACGGATTTGGATTTCTGACTCCAAAAATATGGGGGTTAGTCCCAAATTAGGAAATATGATCACAATACTCTGGTAAGGAGAAAGGACGGTTTAAAGTTTGAACCCCTTAATGTTAATATAGTTTTTGCGTATTTCGCTATATCTCGAGGACTTTTTTAACGAATTGAAATATTTTTGCACACAATTATAAAATTCGTTTATCCAATGATAATTCCATGAAAAAAATACATTTTAGTAAATATTTATTATTTTACTTAATAATGGTAAAAAAAAAATTTTTTATTGCAAAGTGCGCATTTTTTATATAATTTTTAAGAATGCAATTTCACATGGTAAAATGCCAAATTGAAATTATTTGAATAGTTCCTAAGAAGTCAAATTTTTGAAAACACGCCTTTCTTTAAATTCGACTTCTCAGAAAGAATTAAGTACCGTTATACTATATAAAGTACCGTTAAGAAACTATTAAAAAGAGCTATTAAGTGTCGTTATACTACATAAAGTACCGTTTATTATATCATGTATGCAACGGCATTTATTTCTTAGCACATCGATATACATTTATTTCTTAAAATCGAAACATGCATTACTATTGTTATGTATGCAACATTTTGCTTAAAACACTAGTTTTGTTTGTTGGATAAACAAACTTCATCACAGTGACCCTTCCAGTATAACGACCAATACGTTAAGTCCTGTTTGCAATATCATAGGTACAATATTTATTTTAAGCGCATTATAATGTTTGCAGGGACTCGTTTATTGCAATGTAACAAACAAAAATATGCATTTAATTCTGCAAAATTTTAAATAATTATTTCTTTTGGTGTTAACCATAGATTGAATATGAAGTATTTTGAATTCTTTTTGAATGAGGGGAAAAAAATTACAATATCCTAATTCAGGGGCCCTCAAATAAATTTACGTGATTCCAAACTAATTAAAAAAATTTTAATAGATCCAGAAAAAACTTATATTCCTTACTAGTTTTCTACAGAAAAGTGTACTTCTATCTTTAGACTGTTATCTATATTTTATTTTATTTTATAACTATCGATGAACAGTCTGCCCAATTTTTGGACTTACGACTACTAATGTTCAACTCCGTAACCTTGTAATTTTGAACCCAATCCAGAAGACAACGGAAATCCCGGATCATTAATTGGGAGAAATTTTCCTTTGTAGAGGACTTTTTTGGAGGGAATTAACTCACATTTGCGTTACATGGAGAAGAAAACCACAAAAATTTCCCATGGTTAGCCTGAAGGCAGGAGGACTCTAACCCATGATCCATCTACCACCGAGGATATTTTCAGCCAGCACTGTGGTCGGTACAAACCGGATGCAGAATTCGTATTGACCATCCATCGCTATGATTCGAATTAGGTTTACCTAGTTGGAAGGCGAGAGCTCAATCCTCTGAGCCATCACGGCTATTGTTATCTACATTATAACCATTGGTGAACAGCCGACCCACTTTTCGGGTATACGACTTCTAATGTTCAACTCCGTAACCTTGTAATTTTGAACCTAATCCTGAAGATCAAGTATATCTGGATCAAGTATTGGGAGAAATTTGCCTTCGTGGAGGACTTTTTGAGAGAACTAACTCGCATTTGCGATACATGGAGAGGAAAACTACGAGAACCTCCCACTGTTAGCCTGACGGCAAAGGGACTCTAAACCATGATCCGTCTACCACTGGGTATATTTCACGTCATATTGTTATCTATAGAATATATTTTGTACTAATTCATTTGAGTAATTTATACTTTCGAAAAAGGTTTGGTGGTTCTATTTCTGACCTAGACTGTGGTCCGCCTGCTGCTCTAAAGCAGCAGCTGCCTTTTAAAGGTGTTCCGAGTAACTCTTTGGTTCCGTGGAAGGCTTACAAGAGTTCCAGGAGTTATAACATCTTTCTGAAAAATCAATTATGATTATTAAAATCTGTTATGAAATGTTTATTTTCAAACAAAACAATCTATTTTTTATTTAAAATTTAGGTCTTTGATATGAAATTATTTAAGCAAAACATCAATGAAAGAAAAGGAGTTTTTTTTCATTTTTAAAAAATGTTTTTTCATATAACAATTCATTGAATAAATTATATAAACGATTAGAATTTATGAAAAATTCGCATTAATACTGTCAATCAAACTTTTCAATTAAAGACAATAATAACATTCAACAATTTAAAAAAAAATTTGTTTCTTTGATATGCATTTTCAACATAACAATCATTTAACGTTCATAATTCTGTTTCACTTCAACAACCACAATTTAGCCAAATTCAGAGCTTGACTACATACCGCTTCAGAATGAATTCCGAATGATGGTTTGTCTAGCATGAAATCTAATTTTAAGACTATTGTTTATTAAACAATAAACAAATTAACATTTATATTTTCAAAATTATTAGTATTGTTACGTTGATTAGATTTAAATTTACTAGTGAACCAAATAAACTTTATTTTTTAATTAGCTGTTCCACCAAAAGAAGTTTGATTGTGTAGGGTTTCACAGCCAGAAAAATTTGGAAACCGCTCTTCTAGATCAGCGGTTCCCAAATGAACTCTAAAGGTTCCGTGGAAGAGTTAAGGGGTTCCGTGAATTAGTACTTTTTATAACCAGTGATTGGTTTTGAAACCTCCAACTGTATTAAGGTCTAACCTATAATACTTAATTTATTTAATCTTTCGGTGTCCTTCTTGAATTATTTCAAATAAAATGCTAATGAAATAAAAATGCATTTCTTAAAAGAAAATATAATATTTCTATTTTCTAATAACAATATAATAGACAAGTTAGGAAAAGAACAAGCATTTATAAAATATTTCATTACATTATTTCCTATCGTGCTTTTCAAATCAAAACAACAAAACTCTTTAATAGAGAATTATGTTTTCCTAATAACCATTTTTAACGTTCACAACAGTTCTTTTAAGTTTTCATTTCGAAGTAAACCATAATTCGGTTTATTTTATTCATATATTATGTTATTTTCAGGTTATGTATATGCATCTAAAGCAAATTCATAACTAGACTGGGCATAAAACTGTCGAATATAAAACCTAATTTAAGATTATTAATGATAAAACAATGCTCGCTTCATTCCTCTGATTAAATATTTTAAAAATAGTCTTTTATAGTTTATAACGTTTCCTGTTATCTTAATAAATATTATTTCCGAAGTCGGTGTTCCGCAGAAAGAAGCTTGGTTTTTTACGGTTCCTAGGTTATTAGCCGGGAAAAAATTGGGAACCACCGTCCTGGATTATCCAAGGTGGTCGTAATCTTTGATCAAAAAGTTAAGGACACTATGGGGCACGGGCGCGTGACGTCACGATCTTTCTTTACAATCAATTGGGTGGCGAGCACTCTAATGTAAGTCTATGGGATTTTGATGTCATTAAGCTAATTTTATATTTTCTTTAAATTTTTGAAGTATTAACGGTCTATTTTCGTGTACAATAGAGTTATAATAAACTGTATACTAAGTTTTGGCTAAATTGTGTCATTCTTTGTATGAAAAAAGTTTAAATTTTTGTGGGTGGTGAGTAAAAGTTCTGTTTCTCTTTACAGTTGTTGTTTATTATGATGTATACTATAAATAATAGTTAAATTTTTGTTTAAATCCTAACAAATTAGATTAACTGTGATGCCTTCTTCATAAATAGGTCAGAATAATTATCAAATGTTTTTTACCAAGTGATGAAATAGCTTTGTTTTATGATTATTAACTTCTGGGTGGCAGAGCTGAAACTTAAATATTTTGCTGACATTCTTAGAAATTCACGTTATTATTTTAATCTTATATCTAGTAAAAATAGAATTAATTTATTTTTATGTATGCCCCAAACTTCTTAAAATATTCTAGCGATGTTTTGATAATATTTGTGTAAAAAAAAATTTGTGTTCTCTGGGTGAGTGAGTCTTCTCCTTAAAAAAATGTTTGTTTTGCATCAAATTAGAAATAATTGTTGATGTTTTACTTTAGATATTAATTAAGTATAATGCTTGTATAATAGATTGGTCAAAATAATGATAAAAATTTGCTTCAGTGTGTGCAAATTACATTGTTTTTGTAATTAAATTTCTGGGTGGCAGAGCTTTGAATGAATGAATTTTCCTGATATTTTTATTAATGCACATTATTATTTAATTATTTCGTTTATTAACGGTAGAATTAATTAATTTTTTTAAATGTCCTAAATTTATTAAAATAATTTAGTTAGATTTTGATGATATTGGATTAAATAAGTCTTTTGTTCTGCGGGTGAGAGTGTGCTCTCTCCTTAGAGATGTTTGTTTTGATTCATATAAGAAGCACTTGTTGATTTTACGTAACAATTATTTATTAAGTATACATTAATATAATATATTAATTAAGTATAATGCCTGTATAATAAATAGGGCAGAATAGGGATAAAAAATTTGCTGCAGTGTGCTTAAATTGCTTTGTTTTTGTAAATAAACTTCTGGGTGGCAAAGCTTTGAATGAAAGGATTTCTCTTTTTTTTAATTACATATAGGTACACATTATTATTTAATTCTTTTATCTGTTAAGAATATAATTAACTTATTTTTATATAGGCTCTAAACTTCTTAAAATATTTTTGTTAAGTCTTAATAATATTTGAGTAAAAGTTATTCTTTGTTAGTAAGTGTGTTATTTTTTGTCTCCTTAAAAGACAATGTTTATTATGCTTCATTTAAATAATGATTGAAATTTTGATAATAATGAAGTAGATATTTTGTATTGTGTTCTTTATAAATGGAGCAAAGTATTTTATTAAAATTTTGTTGCATTGTGTTAAAGTAACTTTGTTTGTGTTAATAAATTGTTGCATGGCTGAGCTTCTAATGTGTTAATTATCTTAATATTCTTGTATATACATACTATTCCGTAATTCTACAATACATTCCTTAACAGATGAATTAAATTAAAATTTATATATATACATTCCAAGAATTATAAGCTGTTTTAATCAGACTTAAAATAACTATGTTTTTAATATGCTGGGTGGGTGAACATTCATTGCATATATTTTTTATTACCTGTATATAAATTTATCTTATATTACTTAAATTAAGTTTCATTTTAGGTTCTTTAGGTTAGACTTCCATAATGGTTCATCATTGTTCTGCTTTTGGCTGTTCAAATCGCTTCGTAAGGGGTTGTGGAATTGGTTTTTATCGATTTCCATCAGATAAAAAACGACTGACATCATGGATCAAAGCTGTTAGCCGTGAAAACTTGATGCCAGGAAAAGATGCTCGTATTTGTGGAGCACATTTTCAAACAGGTACTAAAAAAAAAATTTACTTCTTAGTTTTAGTATTAATACTTGTTTTTTAGTTGCACACATTTCATAAAAAATTACTGCTTATATCATAATAAAAATTCTATGCATCCTTTGTTCACACATGAAATTGAAAAAAAAAAACAACGTTTTTCATGCTAGATTTTGAGAAAATCAACTTGACAACTTTTTTCCTTCACCAGGCAACACTGTCAGTGCTGAAATAAAATTTCATTAAATTAATAGAAAAATTTCTTTTCAGTTTGTGGCTTTTCAAACAAATAAAAATCACAATTTTAAATTTTTTTTCACGTATGCTGATTTTTCTATTGCATGTCGGTAAGTGAAAAAGTTGTATTTAAGTCTACATTATTTTAAAGATCATGTTTTAAACCGATCTGTGTCCAGGTTTGCTTACCACACATTATTTCTTAATTTACCTCTTGTTTTCTTTTAGCATATTCTTTAAAATATTTTTGCAAATGAAAATAACAAATGCTTTTTCTCTTATTTTTCCATTTTACTCAACACTTTTTAATTGTTGCTCGGCTGGTTGTTTTACACTGGTCTGTTATTGATTTTAACTGTTAATTATTCAACTTTTAAATGATTTTCTTTTTAATTTTTATACACAATTAGCTTTTATCCTTGATTTTGCATACCACCATTTTTTAGTATTTTTAAAAACACGCTTTTAAATTTTGATTTGCAAATATTTTAAAATTTTAAGGATTTTATAACATTTACGTCCCTTTTGGACGAATATATTTTAATGATTTTAATCTTAGGGTATATTTTATCTATACTTGTTATTTTATCAATTTTGTCTTTTTACATCTTTATCCTATCTTTTATCCACAAATAATTTTATATCTTGAAATTTTATGCATGTAAACGGCTTTGTACAGTCGATTTTTATTTTTAAACATAATGTTTTAAAATTGTAACGTTTGTAAAATTTTCATTTTACTGATTTATTCAAATTTTATGTCCTTTAGGACAGGCTAGTACTAATGTGTACTTTTATCTTGTGTGTAATTCTTAACTTTTTCCTTTTACCCAGCAACTAGCTCTAGCTCTCAATTCGATCCTATTGATACCTTTATTCAACTGTAGTATCTAGTAAGTAAAAATGAGTTCGTGATGTTACAAACATTTCGTTAGTATAAGGGTCTGTTGGCCTGAACGGTACAATACCAAGCACGATCAATATTGTTTTAATTTGTTTTCATGTTAAATTGTTGAACGATATGTAAAATTATAAGGGTCTGTTGACCTTCTTTCTGATGTGTTTCAATGTTTTCGAGGCTTGTTGCCATCGCTGTTACTGTAAAATTTTTAACATTTTATTTCTATATAATTGCTGTCAAATTAAAAATTGTGGTTCCACTGCATTCGGCGAATGGGCCTCTAGGCCGCTGTAAAATTTCCTTTTCTCTTATTAGGTATGCCATCACGTGATGCAGATCATCCCGATTATGTGCCAAATGTGTTTTCGTTCAAGAAAGGAAGAAAAACTGCATCCGTAAAGTGCCATAAAAGAAGGAAAGCACTACAAATAAAACGTAGTGAGGTACTTAAAGAGGATGATGAAATTGAATTAGTAGAGCCAATAATTTGTGAGGATTATTCTGGTATGTCATTTTTGTAAAAAAAAAAAAATTTAACACGACTTATGTTAAATTGATTTGTGTTTTTACTGTCATGTGAACTCAACTTATTGATTCGCATCTTTTTTTTTCCCCATCTTTTAAGTAGCATGTTATTTTATCTATATAATAGATCAAAAGTCTGTCCAGACATTTGGTGAAAGGTCAATTTTTGTAAAATTGTGAAAAAATTACCCATAATTTGTGAATATAAAATAAACGTTAAGTTACATTCTTTCATCCAGGGTCCTGCTGTTGTTAATCTTTGCAAATAGGGTCCTGTTATTGTAGAAAACTTTTTTAAAGGAGTTTTTAAATTGTAAAGACATACAAGATTATGCTCAACACTGTAAAATTATAATTTTAAAAAATAAACAGCAATTGCTGCTACTAAATTAGATATGCAATATACAAATATTTAGTATTTATCCTATACTGCTGCAGCAGAATATTCATTTCAGACGTATAAAGAAAGAAGCGCCTGCCAAAGACAAAACTTAATTCCTTTGCATCTGTCTTTCTCTCCCCCCCCCTCCCTCTTCCTGCGAAGGGCTTATTTGATTAACAAAACAATAATGAAGAGAATTTGTGAAGGGTTCGATTAAAAGATAAATTATTTTGTTAAGGGTCCGTTATTATGAAACAATATTTTGTGAAGAGTTAGTTTTTATGGAACGATATTTTGTGAAGGGTCCGTTAACAGACCCAAATTTCTTCTAAACAGAACCCTGTAGATATGTTAATTTAAGGAAAGCTTTTAATTAAATTTGTTTTTTTTTATTGCAGTGCCAGAAATGACTGATCAAGAAAAAATGTTTGAATCATTAAACATTGAAATAATGAACTTGAGGGCTGAAAAAATGAAGCTGGAGGAAGATTTGAAAAAAATTTCAAATTTAAACATCCTAGAAGATGAAAGCAAATTGAATTTCTATACTGGCCTGCTTCTTGGAGTGATGGCTTCTGATGTGCCAGACTCCATACAAACCATATCAAGAATTGAACAGCTGTTAATTGTTTTGATAAAATTAAAACTTAATTTATTTGCCACAGATATTGCTTATAGATTTGGGACATCCAGAAGGACCGTTGGAAGAATCTTTGACTTATGGTTAGAGCCACTTGCTGAGAAATTGAAATCTTTGATAAAGTTTCCCAGTAAGAAGGCTCTGAAACAAAATGTCCTCAAACCTTTAAAAACATCCAATTATAGAAACTGTAGTAAGATCAATGATCGTACTGAAGTGGCAATTGAGAAACCAAGCAATTTAAAATCGCAATCACAAACCTACAGTTTATATAAACATGGGCATACCATCAAATTTCTGGTAGCCACAACACCTTCTGGATGTATATCTTTTCTATCTAAGTGCTGGGGTGGCCGGGCATCAGATAAAGAAATAACAATCAAATCCGGATTTTTAGATCACGTTCAGCCAGGAGATGTTGTTCTGGCTGATCGAGGTTTTATTGTAAATGATTATTTTATAAACAAAGGAGAAAATTTAATTGTGCCTGCTTTTAAAAAAGGCGTAAACCAAATTAGCAAGTTTGATATAATGCGATCTAAAAACATATCTAATGTCAGAATTCATGTAGAAAGAGTAATCAAACAAATTAAACGCTTTAATATTTTGAAGGGAGTAATTCCCATTTCTTTTTTAAAATACATAGATTTTGCCCTAATTATTTGTGGAGCATTATGTAATCTAAATAATTCAATTGTAGATACCATAGAGTAAGGCAATATTTTCCTTAATATTTTAATTTGTAAAATTGGTGCATGGTACTTTAAAAGATAGGTTCATTAAAATTTTTTATTTATATTATACAAGTTATTGAAACAATTTTTTTTATATTAATAGATCAATTTTCAAGTACTGCTGCACATTCTTATATTATTTAAAACTATATCTGGATATTACTTTAAAACTATAACAAAAAAAATTTTTTCTCCTATTTCTTTTAGGATAAAATTTTTTTCTCGGAAAGTTTATCTAAAATTAAAGCTGCATTTTTGTTCCTTAATTTTTTTACATCACCTAAAGTAATCTTATTTACTTTTTTTAAATTTTCATATCAAATATTTAGTATATAGTTGTAAGAAAGAATTGGAGATACATTTAATGACTTTTTTTTATTTAATCATCTTAACTGAAAAGTAAATGTTATGTACTTATATAACAAATAGATTTGCTCTTGGAATTTAAAAGCTACATTACATTGTGTCTCCAATTTTTATATGGGTGATGGTTGCATGGATATTTGCATGACAAAAAAGGACTAACAGAATTTTTTTTAATAGTTGAACTTGTGCTTATTATTTTTGATTTATTACGTTAATACTTTTGATTTTATGAAATGTTGACAAAAATAACTGTAATGCTAGAAAATTTAATTTTTTTTTAGTTTAAGTTTCTTATCCAATAATTCTTTAATAAATTTTTTTCAATATTAATTAAATCTTAAAAAAAACTGCATGTATGTGTATCAATTTACTAACATATTCAAAGTAATATTTTCTGTTATTTCAAATTTCTTTGATCAAGTTGCATGGTTACTTGTTTTGGTGCTTTTTATATCGTAAGACGAAATTGGAGCTTCATCGAAATTAATTTTGTGAAATTATAAATTTTCTTATTGATGCAATACTTTAATTTTAAACTTAATTTAGGTTCTTAAAATGTAGTATTGCATGTTTCGGTAATATTTAGATTATTTCAATAATGTTAGATTCATCTCCAATTTCCTATTACATTTTAATTTCATATTGGTGGTGGTGTTTTACTAACATTTGCATGCTAAAACATTTGTTTACTGGCTTTGGCCTTGATATTTGGAAAACAAAAATATTTGATTTACTTTATATTTAAATCAGAATACTTTTTATTTTATTTAACCCTTTGTATACAGACTTCCAGACTTCTTCCAGACTTCTTTATTTTGTTTCACCCTGTAAACTGCAAAATCAACAGAAGTCCATATAATCATGTCACAGTAGTCTTCTTCTGTTACTGCTAATTGCCCCTGAATTTGGAAATAATAGCTGTGGTTGGTCCTGATTTTGCCATCAGTATCTAGAATAAAAGAAGAATCATTAATATTAAATGCCGAAACATTTTTATGCTTGAAAGGGCACTTAATTTCCACTATCCCTTTTCCACAACAAGAACATAAAACATGGGCATCAGGTGAAGCTCCTAAATGTGGAAACTTGCTGTTGAGGCAGAGGCCACTCCTGCGATGCTGGAAATTCGTGTGGATACTTTTTGCCTTCTGCACGTACATTCTCAGTGCAACCTCTTCATTTTTGCGCCCCCATTCAATCGCCTGAGTGCGTAATTCAGAACTAAAAATCAAATTGAATATTTGATCAATTTATTAAAAACAAAAGTAAATGAATTTCAAAACAAGGAAAATAATTACCGAGGAAAGATGAACTTTTGAGCATAGGAACTAGTTAAAGTTCTTCGTTTGAACACCTCTCCAAATTTCGAGACTGTAATGCGGCATTGGCGATGTTTGTGGCAGTGTTCACAGCTGCTTTGCTCTTTGGTCAGCAACTCAATCTCTTTACAACGACTCTTGCAGAAGTAGCCCTTCAAATAACTATCTTCATCTGGAACATTGTGGCTCATAATGTGTCTTACACATTCCACAAGAGTCATTGGGGCTTCTTCATTCTCTTCATCTGAATCAGTGTCCTCCGAGTCTGAAAATGAAGTAAAATAAACAGCATTTGGAGCTATCTTCTTCAGATTCTGGATATCACTAATAGTTAGAGGAGCCACTTGAATAGGTGAAGTTATCCCAGAGTTTGAGGAACTTCCCACATCAGACCATTTTGTTTTCTTCAAATTGATGCGTGAAATAGGAGCAAAGTTTACCTAAAAAAAATTTATAACAATAACTCTCTTTTTTAAAAGAACTACTGCATTTAATTTATGAAAAGTTTGACAAGACAAAAACAAGAAGAAACAACCTTTTTAGGATAAATATTGCATTTGACGCAAACATTACAAGCTAAAGAAATACATGAATAATAAAAGGATGAAAAATATCTTAGGACCTATCAAGATTTTGTGAAACCTGTATTTAACTTTAAAAAATTTGTAGAGATTTCATGCAATAAGAGTAAAAGTTTTATAAATAAAACTCTGTTATTCATTTCAAATATGTAATTCAATTTTAATATCAGCTAATCACTTCATACCTTTTTTGAAACCTTGCAATTTCACTGACAAGCAGTTTCTGTAGGAGCTTGTACATTCAATCCAAGGCGAACTGTTAGCTCAATTTTGAATAGTAAGGCAGCAACATGACTGCAAGTTTCTCCTAAACTGAAAGACATTTATGTTTAATTTTTTTAAGTGAAACATTTTTAAATATAGAACATTAAGATATTTCTAGCCAGAAAATGAAATAATTATGTTGAGTTAGTTCATTCTATAGAAATTTGCTCAACAAAGCAAAAAAGAAATTTTTTTTTCATAGTATTAATTTAAAAATGTTAGTTTTGTCTTTTAATTTTTTCCTGAAAAAGAGTTGGAAGTTTCAAAAGTGTTCTTGTATTACTTACTACAAAACAAGATTAATTAATAAAGAAGAAAAAAAGAATAGTACAGTAATCATGGAGTAATAAGGGCAAAATCATAAGAAGTCAAAGACTTAAATTACCCAGCAACACATGTGCAATGGCCACATTGAATTCTGCCATCAGTATGAGCCAAGACCCATGGCTTGTAGTTAGCATCACGAACTCGGAATGAGGGCTGAACTTCTCCAAAGACAATAATATAATCTTTCAAGCCCTTAGGCGTAAAAAACATGATATTACATACTTTACCTAGAAAAATAATCAGACCGTTATTTTTTTTAAAGAACATTGATTTATAAATTGCTATTCAATTGTTACAAAAACTGAAAGATTAATTGTTGCAGAAATGGGATAATGATGCCTTATATTTCAAATGCAGATCAATTTATGCCAAATAGATCCTTAAACAGTTTTTATATTCAAATTGTGTTGAGCTATGACATTTCTATTGCACAGCATAATTATTTAGTAATTTTCAAGCACACATTTAAATTTTTAAAAAATACAAAAATAAATCAATACCCTATTGTAAGGTTTCAAATTACTAAAATGAAACAGCCATAGGATTGTCTGTGTATAATTTTATACTTGGCCAGATAGTAGTTTGCATTAATTTTATTGCATACAACAATATTTAAAATACTTCATATACCACAGAAGAATTTTAAAATAATTAGAAAATGTTAATGGATGATGCACACCTGCCAATGGATAAAAAATTGAAAAAGAAAAAAAAAAGACTAATTAATAACATGACTTATCTTTATTTACTCATACTTATTACATAGCAAAGAAGATTACTAAGAAAAACCTATCCTTTGAAAAAGATAAGTAACATTCAAAATAAAATCAAAATATAATTTATAAATATTTCATAATGAAAGCCTGTTATTCTAAGTTTACAAGACCACATCATATTTTGATTTAAAATAAAGCTTAAGTAAAAGCCTGTTTGGAACTTACCTGAAGTTACATATTCATATGCTGACAAAGATTTATAATTCTTCAAACAGTCAAAATTATAGCCTCCTGGGTTTGATGTGAGATAGTTGAAGATATCTGGATATGTAATTTGAGGGCAGTACTTAAAATTCTTATAGCATTCAGTTTCGTTGACAGAGTAAGGGTCCTGAATAGAAATATTTACATTATTATTTTGTATTGTTAATTTGTCAAAATATCTTACCTTCGCCTCAACACTTAAATCTAACACATATTTGGAACACGATACAACTTTACTACAATAATCATGGTCTGAAAAATCCATCTTTACCTGAAATTACAGTTTACATCCAATTAAAAATTTAACACAAAATAGAAAGTCAGTTACAATGTAATTTTTTAGAATTAGTAGAATCATATTTATATTAAATGAGGTGCAAACACACTTAAACGTTAACATGTGTAAACACATTCATAATTTGAATAAAATTAGTGATTTAAAATGGATATTTATTTTGATAAACACACAAGCTATGTTTTAAATGTTATGTCCACGTGTGCACATGATCCAAGGTGAATCACCAAATTAGAGAATTAAAATGGTATTAATAAATCATAATTCAAAGTTTATAAGACGGGTTTTAAAAACAATATAAGAACTATTCAAAATAAAAAATACTATTAAGAAGAAATCCAACATGAATTCGAAAACGAGACTGGCTATGATATACTAAATAATGTGTATAGGATTTATCAGTCTCAAAATGAAAATTAACGCATAAAAAACAATAAAGCTTTAATCAAATTATTTATTTTAATATAAATATTATGTACATTAAATAGAAAACAAGTTGTGAGATAACATTACAAAATACGTAAGATACGTAAACAGAGTGGTCAAAAATAAATCATTAAATTACACCTCTTAAAATAATTTTTTTTATCAAAACTACTTTGATTTTACAAGTTTATCAAACTATCTTTCAGAAAATATAAGCAACATTCAAAATAAAATCAAAATATTAGTTATAAATACTTTATTTTCAAACTTCGTAATGTTAATCCTATGGAAACCTTGCCACCCAGGCCTCAGTAATTGATTGTTTGTTTACAATCAATGCCCGTGCCCCATAGTGCGGCTTTCAGGTGAATTCCTCCAGACACCCGCCTCGCGTCGTGGCGGTTACTATGGTTACGAGGAAAGGTCACTTCGAATAGGGATGTGGAGTGAATAATTTTGCCTTAATCTTAGCGTAGGTCGTCGTGAGTAAACCAATCGACACCTTTTTTTCTCCATTTTACCCCCATTAGAAATGTGCTCTAGCTTATTACCATAGCAGCAGACAATCCCAGACTTTTAGTCTGGAGGAATTCTCAAAGCCGCACCTGCACTATACTTCACATTGATAATCAAAAGTATACATTGTGTCCTCATGCGGAAGTCAGCATGAACTTTGGTATGCATTCATTAAGTTCAAAGGATTCATTCATTATCTTTGTAAATTTCATTTCAAACAGCACAGTAAATTTATCAGACATACTTTTCTTGCTTGAAAATACATGTGATCTTAGTTGTTATCTTCACATAAGTTTTTGATCAAAATTAGCTCCCCTACCAGCAGGGACCGATTAAGACAAATTCAGGCCCAAGGCCCACTAAATTTTCTGGGTCCCTTACAAGATATTTTGAAATTAAATTACTGTGGAGTAGTCCTAATAATAAAAAAGAATCTATTGAGCTGCATGATTCAAGAAAAGAAATTTTGAAAGCAGACAATTGAAGATTATTCTTCTACGATAAAGTTTGCGTATCCATAAATTAAAGCAAAATATAAAACAACAAAAAAATGTTGTATGAAAATAAAAATAGTTTGGTGACAACAAACAATTGAAATCAGTGATTTTTGCTTAAAGTCACTGCTTAGCTGAATTATTTTTTATTAATACTTAAACCAACTTTCTAGCCCAACTTTCATTAGACTTTTTACTAATTTTTGAGGCCCCTCAGAAATTGTGGGTTCTTGGCCCATGCCTATTAGGCCTAGGCTATAATCAGGCCCTGCCTACCAGTGTATTCCTTTTGATACATTTTTAGCATATAAAGTATTATTTCAAAGACTACTATTGCGTTTATATTAGCAGCTTAAATAAAAACAAAAGTATGTTGCGTTATTATCAATTTTCAGTTTGTTTTCTAACTCGTATTAAAATAAAGTATTACCACGATAAATTTTTTGATTAATTTAAATCTGTTAGTAAGTTTTGACAGAATAGAGAGCTCCCGTTATAACGTACGTTTTCGCCCGGACAGCAGGGATCGCTATATCGAACGAAGACTATACCTTCTCTCTGCACTTGATTCTAATACTTTCTACTTAAAACTGCTAAATTCTGATTAAAAAACTTTAAAATACTATAGGGCTAAGCCCCCTGTTAGCTACCGCTCACCAGCCTCCATGGTTGCTTCGCAATAAGTGTTGATTTTTTTAACATAAAACAGTTTTTTCTGCGAGGTTGAAATTATTCACTTAAAATATAATATGTTTTACGTATTGTATTTTCACTTAAAATATAATGCATATTATGTACTAAAAAAAATTCCGTTTGCTTACACTCCTGCCCCCACTTACCACGTCCAACATTCATTTCTTTAAAATTCATTTCTTTCAACATTCATTTCTTTATTTTTAAGCAATTTTGATTGTTAAATAATATGACAGATATCATATTATGTTATTAAGATCTATTATTGAGTAAAATAATTCTGCATAGTAAATGTAATTTTTTTTTTCGAAAAATAACTTTAAAATTAAAGGTATATTGTTTTAACAAATTTGGTGATTTTACAACAGTAATTTAATATTTTTGCTTTGCAAACATTCAGAAGCTGATCGTTAAGTTCTAATTAACTAAACAAAACCCTTTAACTGTAATTTATAATAGTATATTAATGTAATTTACACCAAAAAAATAATAATTGTAAAACGGTTAATGATATACAATGATTCAAATAAGTTTATCTTACAATGTGGAGCAAAATGGTAATATCGAAGAATTACGTTATAATAATTAAATCTCAGAAATCAGTAATCAACATAACTATTTCATTTCTTTATTACTTAGAGTTATGATTTAATTTAATATATTATACTAAATACACAAAACAAATTAATAAAAATGAAATATCTATATATATATTTCTCTTACACGGCGACAAAAAAAGGCCTCATTGCAACTCCCCGAATGGCAACGCTAGAAAATCGACCAATGATTGCCGCTAAAAATGTCACATGCCAAATTTAGCTGAGATGGCTCAACTTATAGCGCTTTTAAAAACGGAAACTGAAATAACCAGAGAGAGAGCATAAGCTAGGCAGAAGTGAGTAGTCTTTGTCGATAGATCTCTATTTTAGTATTTTGTTGAAAGCTTTTTTTCACGAATTTATATATTACGAATTTATTTGACGATTTTTGATTTATATCACGAATTTATTTGTTTATGCAGGTTTTTCCATTGCAATTCACTTATATTTAATATTTATTTTTAGTTAGTTATTTTTAATAGACTTATTTATAGCCAAAATTTTAAACTTTTTAAGGAGATATTAGTTTTAGAAATTTTATCTTAAGATTTTATACTATAGCACATTTCTAATAGGTTTAGCGAATTACATGTCATTTATTTGAATTCAAATTTATTTTAATGACTTAGTATTTACTAAAAAGATGTATTTTTTTTTTTAAAAAAGTTGTTATATGGATTTGACTGATTGTTTTGAATTCTTAGAATTTTGTGCATTTGCAATATACCTAAGTTATCAGCGAGCGAAGCGAGCTTGGTTTGCGAAGCAAACCATATAAGATTGCGTAGCAATTTTCAAGGGTTGGGGAGCGTTAGCGAGCAGGGGTCTCAGCCCACTAGTCATTAATACTGCTAATAATATAAGAACTTTTAGAAAACATAATAAAAAGTACATTCCCGTTAGTTAGGGGCAGATAATTTCAAGCATTTTCTTTATTTTTACATTTATTTATTTATCTCGTTTTGTGTTCAAAAAATAAGTAAAATTTACTTGCTTTCCCTTTGCCCGACTGCAAAGCAAGTAACCGTCGGAGGTAGTAAAGGGAAAATGCAAGTAACGGGCAAACCATGTGAGGTTTTTCTGGATTTACTTGCCATGTAACGCAAATGCGGGTTAATTTCATAAAAAAAGTCATCCACAAAAGTTAGCTTGTCCCAATGGTTGTTTATGAGATCCCTTGTCTTCTGGGTTAAGTTCAAAATTACGGAGCTGAAAATTGATAGTCGTTAACTCAGAATTAGGTCAGCTGTTCAACGCCAGCTATAAAATGAAATATAAAAAAGTAATAAAATTCATTCACTAAAGGAAAAGTGCTCAATTAAAAATTTAATGCAGGAAAATTATAAATATTAATCAACTTATTATTTCATTTCTCTAACTTAATAACAAAAATGGTACATTATTTAAATTTTTGGCTATGTCTCGAGCTTTATTTGATGTACTTTTTGTCTGAAAAGGTGCCTTTCGAAGCTCGGTAAGAAAAATGGAGAAAAAAAAAGAAAAAGAAAAAAAAATAAGCCTTTTAATTAATTTAATTTTAAAGCAAATCTGTATTTTTTAAACTAAATATATTGTAGAAAAGAACTCACTGAGTTTCAAATCGAAGAAATATTTCCGATATTCTAAAAACTTTTTTTCACTTTTTAAAGAATCGCCAGCTCCACAAAGTTTTGTAACCTAATAGAAATTCATTAAAATCAGTGACTTATCTTCATTTTTGTATAATTTTTTAAACTCGAACAATGTAGTGGTAAAGAATCTTTTCAAATATTAAGAAAATGGATTTTAAAAAAAATTTAATTTCCTAGAAATTGTGGTCTTATTTCCTTATTTTGTTTTGTGCGACTTAGAAATATCTTTGATAGGAAATGTCAAATATTTAAAAATTCCTATCAGCATAGGGGGCGCTTTCCAGAAAGAAGCTAAACATAATCTAAAAGTTATAAAAAACTTTAATAAACTCATACCAGTTATAGGAATATTGTATTACTCTCTAAAAAGTGTTATTTAATATATCAAAAGAGAAAAAAAATGAGCTTTTGAAAAATCGCTGGATTTTTTTTTTTTTTTTTTTTTGTGATGAAAAGTGAAAATATTATTTTATCATGTGCCTTTTGTAACATTTACCATATTTGTCTTGACAAATTTGCATGAAATTTAACAGAAACAATTCGTAAGAGTTTAAAATATTTATTGCTTTATTAATGCCATTTCTTTGAATCAACACCTTAACTCTCGTCCCTCAAAATTTAAGTATCTTAAATATTTTTGATGTAACTTTCAGTGACGTCTTCACCTTAGCTAGACGTGGAGTGAATTTCGGGTATGTCCACTTGAAATACGTAGTTTTTAAAGTTTATATTCTACTTTATTATATTCTTTCTTTTCTGTGATTTTGCTTTATTATGTCAATTGATTTTGCTTGTGTCAAAAAAAAGTCCAAATTTTAACTGTCGATAAAATTACTTGCAACGTTTAGGAAACAGGTGGAAATTTTTTCACTCTCATCCTACCCCAAGCTAACTAAGTTTTGTGTATAAATTATAACTAGTGTCAAAGGGTGGTCAAAGTTTTGACGGATCATAAATTCTATTTAGAAATAAGTTCTGATTGTAGCTGTCCGGAAACGACTGAAGTTTATAATGACATCAGGCGTAAAGCTCTTATCGAGATTCGATTACTTAGGTAGTCACGATAAAGTACCTATACCGGAATTTTACGATAAAGTACCTATACCGGAATTCATGATAAAGTACCTATGGTAGTATAAAGAAACAAATAAATTCTGATTGTAGCAGACGGCAAATGATGAAAACCTGAATTTTCTTGCAAAAAAATTTTTTATTAATTAATTAAAATTAAATTTAGGTTATTAAGTTACCGAAAAGTAGTCGGAATATTGATTGACAATGATGAGCTTTGGTAATAATTTAGAGACCAATTCTGTTTTTTTTTTTATTAAACTTGAACTGTCATGCAGCATTGTGTTCAGTTAATATTTGAGAACATTAGCTTGCTGTCTTTGTCGTAGGCCAATAAGGCAAGGGATGCGATGGTTCTTGTTTTCCAGAGGCGCCATCTATGGCCTAGAATTCGACTTCAGCCAAACCCGTGCGTCACCCCCGTTTATAGGGCTAACCCATTCATTCATCCATTTTTTTTATCCACAGATCGTGATTTTGATCTGAACCAGAGAACGATCAATCTCCAATTCAGTTCCCCCAAAGGTATAATTTGCTACGGGAACATGGAGCACTTTGTGACCCGTCGGATTTAACGTGCATCAACCACCATTTACTACACTTATTTAGGCCGGCTTTATTCAAACTCCCGTTATCACGAACGGCAGTACAGCCAAAGAATATATAATATATATTCTTTGGTACAGCGCCCAAATATATAATATATATCTTCTCTACATAATATATATAATATATATAACTTATATATTCATTGGTACAGCGCCCTGCCAACCAGCAACCAGGCTATCCTGACTCCGTGCATTAGATGTTGGAAAGTTATTCAAAATTTCAAGTAACGGTTTCCTTTTTTTATAATATCTCAAAAAATTCTGCTTATAGCTGTTAAGAAACAATTGAAACTTGCACTGTTGTCAGGCATAGAGTTTCAATAGAGAACTGAGTTTCAATAGAGAACTAAATTTCGATTCAGAGATTTCATCTTCGCACACAGGAAGGCGAGTTAATAAAGAAATATCTAGTGCTCAAAATAAAAATGAGCCCCCCCCCCCCTGAAAAACTTTTGATCTAATAATTGGATCTTCACGTTCTAGAACTCTGTCTTAATGATTCGAAGAAGTAACCTGAAATATGCTAATTTATCAGAGCAGACGATATTTTAGTGCACGAAATCGCACCCAAAATCGTAATTTCTCTGAATAAACATTTCGATTAAACTTTTTCGACGGTTTTGAATTTCTGACTCCCAAAATATGGGAGACAATTTATGTACAGTTGCAAAATCAAAATTTAATTCCCAGTAAAAATTTATTATTTTATTTGTCTTTTTCATTTTATTTAATAAAGGTCGAAAATTTTTTTGAATTGTGAGATAAATAAATTTTGAGTTTTCACTGTGTGATTTGAAATGACAAAATACATAATTTGTAAGAAACTGGCAGCAGTTCTTGATAAATAAAAGTTCAAAAATTCGAATCTTTTTAATTTTTTTCATTTCATCCAAATTTTCTATTTGATGCTGCTGTTGTGGCAAGACATGCTTGCTCAGGAGATAGAGCGCTCGCCTCCCAATGACCGACCTGGGATCGAATCCTGGCGTTACAAATTCCGCACTCGCTTCACACAGATCACAGTACTGACAAGAAATATCCTCAGTGGTAAACGGATCGTGGGTTAGAGTCTCTTTACAGTCAGACTGACCGTTTAAAGTTTTCGAGGTTTTTCTCTCCATGTAACGCTAATGCGAGTTAGTTTCATCATAAAGTATTCAGTGAAGGCGAATTTCTCCTAATACTTGATCTCGATGTTTCTTTGTCTTTTGCATTGGGTTCAAAATTACAAGGCTACGGAGTTGAACATTGCTAACCATAAATTCAAAATTGGATTGGCTGTTCAACGACGGTTATAAAGTAAAAATTTGTCAGTTATCATTCAAAATTGCATACGTTAAGATGACGTTAAAGTTTGTATACCTTATAACTCAATTTTTTAACTCTTATTAAATGAAATAATAAGAAAATTATTAAAAATTGTTTTTTATGTGGAAACCTATGTATGAAAAAAAAAATTTCGCTTCAAAAGTTCCCGAGTTGTGCCGAAATGCACAAAAAATGAAATTATTATTAAGAATCTAAAACTTTTGTCTGCTCTTCTGCCTATATTTGACGAGGCAAATTCACTACAAACAAAAACTATGTTTAATCAACATTTCGTGTCTGCTTTTGTAACTTAATTAACAGTTTTCACTAATTAATTTGCTTATGTAAAGTATTAATTTGAATATTTTTTGATAGTTAGAACAAAGCTTATTTAGGGTGAAATTTCTGTTTCTTCTTATTACTTCAAAATAGAATGTTTTCAGAACAAACTGTTTTTTTTTTTTTTTTTTTTTTTTTTTTTTTTTTTTTTTTTTTTTTTTTAAGGCGCTTTTGTTTCTTTAATTATTATTTCTTTAATTATTTCCCGAATTATTTATTTCCTCAAAAATTTTTTTTAACAATTAGCTTTTTGTTCGCATGATCATGATAGATCTATTTTTATTTGTGTTGTGTATTTAAAAGTTTTTTGTTTTTTTTTAATATTTTAGAAAAAACTTTATTAAAATAATGTGTATTTTATTATTCATGTTTGATATTTAGCCCAGTTACTTTTTCAATTTCATCAGAAAACAATATTAAAAACTAACCGATAAAAGCATATGGAAAATTCTTCTAAAGTTGCATCTGTAGTTGCTTCTCCTAGAAAGAGATAATTTAAGTTTTTTTGCCAACGACTGAAGTGCCATCTATTGGACCAACGTAGAAATAGAGTCTGAAGAAAATCAATAAGAGCATGTCACTTTTCCGATCTTGCTACTTGTTACTCTTGAAACAGAAAATTAATACAGTAAAATACGAATTGAAACTTCAAGAAAAATTTAATTAATATGAAAAGTAATCAATGTGATAATAAGAAAAGAAAATTACATCAGTTTTAACTAAACCATCGTTTAAAACATTTACATAATGCTTGAAAACATAATTTTTTTCTTATGAACAGCATTTTTTTTTTTAAATTATGTTTAATTAAAATAATCTTACCTTTAAAAAAAGGAAATTAATATTTTAAAAAAAGATAAATAATATTTATGAAAAATTATTTTCTTTTTTCAAGATCATTAAAAAGAATTCTTAATATTGCTTTTAATTCTGTCAAATACAATTTCCACTGTATCTATATACAACTGTTTCATTTTTCTTTTTTAAAATTCTTGTTGAACTTTACATTTATTTATATTATTTTAATTAGATTTAACCCAAAACAATGTGCAATATACCATGAAGTTTGCGAAGCAGATGAAAAAAAAAATTCTTTTCCAAATTAAATAGATAGACAAGCAAAGAGAAGTTAAATAATGTTTAAAAATTTAAGAAAACTCAAAAGCCATTAAAAATTAAAAAAATTCTAAGAAATCTAAAATAATTAAAAAAATGTATTACTTTTCAAGGAACATAAAACTGCTTTATTGAACTTAAATTATAAAGCAACTATAATTTAACTTAAATATAACTTATTTGCATTTAATCTAACTTTACTTGGATTATTTTATTTTAAACTAACTAGTATTAAAATAATATTAAAAAATAATTTCTCATCATACTAGTAAGGTAAGAAATAAAGGATGATTTCTAAAATATACTAAATTGATATTTTAAAGCTTTTTACGAATACTAAGTGCATCGATCAATATTATCGTGACGTTTTTTCAATATTTCATTCATTTTGTCAAACTCAACAAACAGTTGAGAGTATTTCCTCGCCATCTTAAATTTGAAGTTAAATGTTGGATTTCCGTTTGATTGATTTTTTTTTTCGCTTTTTAATAGCTGCACATTCGTTTGCTCTTGGATTTATTTGAGATAATTTTTCCAAACCTTCCTGCCATCTAGATATGCCAACACGCTGAAATCATTCCCCGGTGTTTCAATTCGGGTCTTCCTCTTGTTCTTTTTCCGTTTAGGTAAGTGCGACAGATGCTGTTTTCTTAGTGGTGATTCGTAAAACGTGCTCAAGGCAGGTCAATCTGCACATTTTCGTATTCAGTATTTTTCTTCCTTTCTGGCTTTTTTTAAAAAGACTTTCACTCAATATTTCATAGTGGGGAAAAAACCTTGTTATATTAGGCACTTATTTTATACATATTAGTTTCTCTACTTTTGTTCGTTTCCAGGTCTTAGCGCCAAATAAAATGACTGCACATACTATGGATTTATGAATTTGTATATTGTTCTAATTTCGATTCTCTGAGGTTTCCAAAAGTTGTTTGACCCTTGAAATTTAAATTATTTAAGAGTCGAAAAGTGTGTAAAAATGGGGCAAAATTAATATTTAAATAAGGAAATGTCGATTTTTTGAGCTTGTATGATAATTTATTTGTGATACAATTTTCATAATCGTTATCGTATTTTGTTATCAATTTTAAAGAACTGTTTTTGAATAAAATATGATACAGAAAACTCTTTTGAGGTCTTAAATGCATTCAAAATATTGTGAAAAAACACTGCACATTTGTGACTACCACGACATCATAATGGTTTTGAAGTTTGGCATAAATTGTCTACGATAAGAACCCTCCCCCGTCTCAAAGTCTGGGGCCATCTGTTGCTATGGAAACAAGAATAGCGCATTTCAGGGAGGGTAGCTTCCCTTTTCTTCGCTAACCCGAGTCAAAACCTGTACTAAACAATGACCCCACACCCCATTTGAAATAGTTATACTTCGTTACCATAGTCCACCACGGGTCCAGATGAATGGCTAGGGGAGTTCTTACTTTAGACAAACTATAGGTTGTCCATTAGAATTATAATAATTTTTTTTTCAGTGCCTGCCATTAGAAAAAAAATACATATATATAATAAATTTAAAATCATTTATAGTGAAAAAAAAATTAAAATGCTTAATTTCTAAAACAATAAAAGTACATCGCTATGGGATGATAGACTGTGTAATTCCCGATTTATATTTAGTTATCTTTATCTTGTAGACCGTACGAGATGCAAATTAAAAAAATAATTTTAATGCTTTTTTTTTTTTTTTTTTTTTTTTTTTAGAAATAATTTTTCAAATGTTAAAGTTTTACTATTGAATTACTCGTATGAGCAAAAATTACTTTTAATTAATCAACTTAACTAAATTATTATTATTATTTTTTTCAAATGCCGAATTCGCATCTCTCAACACTACCTCATACGTATTTTTACAGCTTTTGTACAATGACAATCAAATTAAACAAAGATTTTTGTTTATTTATTTGTGTATTTGTGTATTTGTTTATTATTGTAATAGTTTAAAGCGTGGAAAGAATTTAACTAAGGCCCTATACCCTCGTGTTTATAACTAGATGAGTGGTTTAAATTTTTGTCTGTGAAAAAGGGTCGTGCTCATTTCAACGACAATCACTTCATCGACACCACTTCCTTGACATCCCACATCGACTGGGACATTTCGTCAACAGGTCATTTTAACGATTGGGTCGTTTCATCGACAGCGTCATTTCCTTGACAAGTCATTTCGTCAAAAGGATTGTTTCGTTGGCAGTGTCATTTCATCGACAAGTCATTTCATAGACAGGATCGTTTCGTCGACAGGGTTGTGAAAAGATCTGTAGAAGTGATTGTTGATAAAATGTACCGGATCCTTGAATAAAATGTACCGGAACTAGCTTAGTATAACACTGTTAGAAATTTTGATGCATGTTGAATCCTAACATCGTGCAAATTTTCTGCAACCTTAATATGCTGCTAAGTTGAAACATATTGTCGTACTTTTTAAAAACATCATGATACTTTGGTTTTACTTGAACAAAAACATGGTTCAATTTAATACCTAATTAAGATCATATTGTCGTACTTCAAAATCTGAATTACATGATACTTTGGCTTAACTTGAATAAAGACATGGTCCAATTTAACGCTTTACTAAAACCATATTGTCATATTTCTTAAGCTGAAATTCTTAATACTTTAGTTTAACTTGAACGAAAACATGGTTCAATTAAATGTCTTGTTCATATTTCAGCAAATTTGCACCGGATTATGGTTCCATGAGCCAATAATAAGGTTCATCGTTGGATTTTCTTATGGTTCTTGAGATTGTTTCGAGAATCTAAGAAAGTAGATATGCATTTGAAGGGCATAAATGATTATAATTATAAGCCACGCTTTTTTCAAAGTGACATTTGTATATCAAACTGCTCCTTATTATTGTTTCTAGATAATTACACTACAAGCTTTTTATATTTCCATTGAAAGAAGCACAATAAAGAAGTATCTCATTGCCAGCATGGCTATTGTGCTTCCAAAAACTCAAAATTTGGAAATGTGACTTGTAATTTTTTTTAATCCCGAGAACTTAACTTAGTCTAGTTGAATGCTTTAAATCCAAATTAAAAACTTTTTCATAACAATAAAGAAACAAATTTTGAAAAAAAATCTCTATCGCATGGATAGTTTGTTGCACAAATATAATCATTGTATAGTCCCCTAATCTTAATTTACAAAACAGATAGTTTAACACTGGCTTTATCCTTTTCAAACCTGTAATTAAGTCTGGCAAATAAGAAAAAATGAATCTGCAATAATCAACTTCCCCGCTATTTCGCCATCTTACCTCCCCCGGTGTGGTTTTTAATTCTCGGCCAATCGTTTTATTTATTATGTTTCTAATGTCCGCCATCTTTTCTTTGTTTGCATTTATACCTTTTGCTTAAGAAAAGGGGGGGATTTGAGAATAATTCTTGGTGTAGGGGGGGGTGTCAAGGGTGGAGATGGAATAAAATGCGTGACTTGTAACCAGCAATTAAGCCAATCGACGCGGTTGAGATGAATTTTACAAAAAAAGAGGCGTGGTTGAGACATTTCAGAACAAAGAAAAATGGAGGTCGCTTTTTCTAATTACTAACACATCCCCCCCCCCTTAATTCTCTGTTTCATATCGAATGAATCGAATAAAAGTTATTTATTACTTTCAGAGATTTCGCTGTATCAGTGGGCGGTGATTGAAAATCCTTTAAAGTTCTGATAGCTTTAAAGGTGTGGAAGACGATTTATTGTGTAATGAGAGCTTTCGAACAAACTCTTTCGAATGTTTTCGAACCAACTCTTTTGTTTCGATGGTTAAAAGAGTCAATGATTTTTAACAATCTATGTGACATTGAGATTTTAGACTTTCTTTTAGGAAAATAGCAAGAAAAATAATTATGGTAAAATTCCACCATAAATTGTTCGCGCATGGACGTCGCTGGTGTCTAATTTTTGAGGCGGGCAGAATTAAAATGCTCAAAGTCACACTTCTTCCTTAAATATCACTTCTAAAATCACTAATTGTCACAAAAGAGTCGCGATGGCTCAGGGGATAACAGTCGTAGAGTGTTGGTTGAGGCAAGCTTGTTCAGATCACGTCCAGGTCACCAATGTGGTTATACTATACTTATTAATTACTCTGTGTAATATATAACATATTTATTAAAGAATAATACACAAACACGAACAAGAATATTGTCGCACCATAGCGAGAGTTGTTGTTTTTTACCAGCTCTCTTAGTTGCTGCCAGTTTTTACAATGTTTTTCAAATTGTATTATGAATGCCCCACAGCGTTCGCCTCACAATGCAGAGATGACACCTAGCGTAGGCTGGTTGGTAAGAATTCTGCGTCCTCCTCGCATTCAGCGCTAACGTAAAATATCGTCAGTGGTTGATGGATCATGTACTGAAACATCCTTAGTAGTAGCTAAATAATGGGTAAAAATCCCTTTGCAATCTGGTTAACAGTGACAGGTTTTCGTGATTTTCTTCCCCATGTAACTCAAATGCGGGTTAGTTCCATCAAAAAGTCCTCCACGCAAGCTAATTTGACCCAAGAGTTTAGTTGACTTCTGGGTTGGTTGTTTAACACCTGTTATAAAATAATAAAATAAAATAATGTAAAATGTCACAAAAAATTTATTTTACTGAACATCTGCAAAAATACTAACCTCTTTTTTATTTTTATTTTCCCTTCTATAAGTTTATATCGATGGTAATTCATGTAAATTTCCTCTTCATGCTTCAAATATTGAGGGTGATTTCAAAAGATTTCCAAATATTCAGGCAGACGTGAACCCAGCGTGTGCCCCCCCCCCCCAATCTCACCCATGTGTTCGTGAAACAATAAATTAAAAGCGTTCGAAGTTGTCCAACAAATCTATTTCTAAGAAATTTGAGCTAAGAATTATTATTTTTCTAAGCATATTTATAATTTGCAAAAAAAAGCTTGTTCCAGTTTTTAAGCCAAGACAAGGTTTAAAGTGCACATTTTATTATGTATACTCACCGGATATACAGTCAGTCACAAAAGTCTACATACACCCGCTAATATTCGCAGATCTAGCACTTTACTAATATTTTTGAATATACAACTTTATTTTCGTTAACATCTTGGATAATAACTCATATCTAACAAAAAAATTACGAACAAATTCGTTAAAATATAACAAAAATTAACAACATATTAAATTATATAGTCGCAAAAGTCTACATACAGAGACAGAACAATACTAACTTTCAGAATTAAATGCCAAAAAATGTAACATCAATATTTTGTAGGACCTCCCTTTGAAATAACAACTGCCTGAATTCGGTTTGGCATCGACATAACCAGATTTTTTGTCGTCTCAGGTGTAATTCCAGACCATGCAAGCTCTATTGCCATCTTTAGGGTTTCCTTGCTTGTTACCGATTGCTCCCGAACTCTCCTATCAACTTCCTCCCAAAGGTGCTTGATGGGATTAAGGTCTGTGGACTGTGGCGGCGAATGGAGCTGTTTAGGCGTTTTATAGAGTAGCAGTTCCTTAACAATCTTAGCTGTATGTTTTGGGTCGTTGTCTTGCTGGAAGACAAAGTTGTTCCCAAGTCCCAATTTTCGAACCGATGGAAGTAGATTGTCTTTCAAAATGTTCAGGTATTCAAATTGATTCATTATGCCATCAATAAACACTGAATTGCCAACTCCAGCGGCCGCCATTGCTCCCCTAACCATAACACTGCCTCCACCGTGTTTCACAGTTGGAGTCAAATTTTCGGGATTCATTTCTGCGTTTTTTTCCTCCAGACTTTTCCGTGGTCATCACTCCCGAACACGTTGAACTTACTCTCGTCTGTAAAAACAACTGTTTTCCAAAAATTAAAATCTTGGTCAATATGTGCAGAAGCAAAATCTAGTCTCTTTTGCTTGTTAGTAGATGAAATGAACGGCTTTCGCCTAGAAACTCTACCATTGTAGCCGGCTGATCGAAGAATTCTACGAACAGTTTCTGGAAGCACTTTCCTTCCACTAGCTGTTGCAATTTGATTCGCTAATTTTGGACCACCAATTTTCGGATTTTTCTTCACTTTTCTTACTATAGTTCTTGCATCACGATCATTAAACTTCCTTGGACGACCACATCAATATTTGTTAAGCACATTTCCACGCATAACATAATTTCTGTAGATTGTTTGAACAGTTGACCGAATTTTTTTTTAAATTTTTGAAATTTCTGCATAAGATTTCTTTTCACATTTCATTCTTACTATCATATTTCGAAGTTCTAAAGATGTTTCCTTTCCTTGACTCATTCTGTTGAAGTTACAATGTCAAAAAATCTCGGGAAATGAAGATTAGAATAGATAACGAAACATGTAACTTCAAACTAAGACAATCTTTCAAAATAACTTCGTATGCAAATTTTTTTCCGTCCGCCAATCAGGTGTATGCAGACTTTTGCGATTTTATAATTACTATACAAATCACAAAATTACCTAGAAATTATTATTTCTGAATATTTTTATTATTGAAAACAAATTTTTTAGAGAAAACTGAAGGAGTAATATGATTTTCCAAATTGAAATTTAATTGCTTTTTGAGAAACCTTTATTTTGATCAGTGTATGTAGATTTTTGTGACTGACTGTATAATCGGTTCCAGAATCGAATCAGCACCTTTCAATTTTCAACTACAGAATAAATTATATCACGCCCTTGCTCTTGCGCTGAAAATCGGATCGCCTTACCGTAGTGAATGTCTTAGAACACGATATAAAATATATTGCGTGAAATTTAATGTGAAGAATAACCCCACAGCTGAACCCGGTTCAGGGTAAGATGCTCGGGTTATTAGAAAAATTTAGCAATACCGTCCATTTTAGATTCATTCATGTTAACGTTTGATCTGCATTGAGCAATTACAGAACAGTCACTGTACTTCATAGAGCATACGCATATGGCCGAAATGACGTCACCATTCTGCAATATAGGCCTAAATCTTTCAACTAAGTATTCAGTGAAATAAAATAATACGAAACTAAAAAAGAAGTTTATTGGCTGCCTTGTTAAGTTGATTTTTATTCTATTTTATAACCGGCGTTGAAACCCCAATCCATTTTTGGGTTTACGATTCTGTAGTTTTGTAATCTTGAATTAAACCCAGACTCCAAGATATCTCCCGGATCATGCATAGGAGCAAACTAACCTTCTTGGAGGATGTTTTAATGGGACCCAACCCGCATTTTGTGTTACATAGAGAGGAAAATCACGAAAACTTCTCACGTTCAGTCCGATGACAAGGGGGATTCGAACTAATGATCTGTCTATCACCGAGAAAATCAATACACCATAGGAGTGGAAGACAAAATTTTTAATGCAATTAGTTTCCCAGGCTTAGTCTGACGCATATTAAACTTACAAAGCCGAGATTAGACTAATAGCAATCGTTTTGCTTTAGACTTCATGCATTATGAATGTCGTATTGCTAATTGAAAAATCCAGCTCTTTGCCAATGTCACCGGCATTCTGAAATGCTCCAATAGAATCGAAAAAGTCTTTATGATTTTTTAATTTGCCTGATATTTTTAGGCTTATTCCTTACTACTCTAGGCATTCTGGGTATTGCCTGGACAAAATCAAGTCAATCGGGCAATGAATGGTTTATATTCTAATCAGCTTTGGCTTAAATTAAATGATCTCACTGTGGTAAACCTTAAAACTGGGACTGATATTGGACAGTTATTAAATCAGTTTGGTACTGAAGGCTGTTTACAAAGAGCTGGATTCATCAACAACACATACATAGAATAATAAACAAGAATCATAACATAGAATCATAAGCAAAAATTTTAAAATATGATTCTCTTTTTTGCATTTTCTGATGATAATAGTGAATACTATATTATTTATCGCAAGCAAGATATGAATATTCGCGCTATTTTAAAACGCAGATAAAAGTCTGGGAATAAAGAAATGTAATTAGTAAATGATCCCTCATAAGTTGACCGCGAAAATGGCAGCAATATATAACAATTAGAAGCGAGTCCTGTGATCATGGTTGTGAGTGGAAAAAGCGTCTGTTATTTGAGGACCATTCATTAATTACACGTTTTGCTTAGTTCTGAAAACCGTGATTTCTCAGAGTCTCCTTCATGTTATTCGAATGCCGCTAATTGTTGGCTCGCATTACGATACTGATTCTTTATTCTTTTCTTTGCTTGTCTTTTTTTCTTTTTTCTTTCCTTTTTTTCCCCCTATTTCTTTTTCTTTATTTCTAATCGTTTTATCGTAATTTTCGCAAACTTTTTTCACCACCTAGTTTCCTTGCCTTTTCCAGCCGTTTTAAATCACGAAAACACCTAACTAAAAAAATTTTTTATTGCTTTTTCAAATAGACGGAGTTTTTTTGAAAAGTTAGGAAGAAGAAAAACGTGCAGCTGAATGTGCAGAAAAATTTGAAATTGCTTAGGTAAGGTTAAAATATTATTTATTTCAGAAATAGTGACTTCTTTTATTTAGTTATTTAACAAAAACTAAAATAAATATTTTTTAACGAACACATACATTATGTGGTTCATTTAAAAATAAAACCAAAAAGAAATTTTTTAGAAAAAATCAACCCCAGATTTCAAAATTTATTTCTGAACTATTTAATTTATTAAGAAAACTGCTTTATTTTTATGTAATTACTTTATCAAAAGAAAAAAAAAATTGATATAATACTACGGTATGATCGAGTATTCACTAAATATATAATTTGTAATTGTTTAACTCTTTAAATTCGAGCCCAATAACTTAAAACTTTTAATGAATTATAACATTTTGATTTATTCCTCCCCCCCCCCCAAAAAAAAAATGAACTCTAGATTTCAAAAAAAAAATAATAATAATAACGTTATAAAATAATTTTATGTGGAATAAGATTACTGTTAAGAAATATTAATTGAAATTTAAAAATTAACCGTAGTTATTAAAATATTTACTTTACTAAAAAAATATGATTGCATTTTCATTGATAATATATTGAATATATTATTTAGCATTTTCATAGCAAATCTTTAAATATTTTGATCCAGGCTACATTATTTTAGATTTTAAGATAAATTTTGGATTTTGTTAAAAAATAAGAAAAATAATTAAAATCAAAAATTTTTTTGGAAGAAATAAGTTATTGAGATCCAGCTTAGGTAAAAATGAACTAGTAATAGTTTGAGCGAAAACAAAAATAGTTTAATTTCAAATTAAGCATCTATTTATGTCTAAAGTTTAAAAATAAAGTGAAGTTTTTTAAAATTAATAAAATTATTCTTTGACTTAAAATATGGGTTGTTGTTTTCATAAAAAAAAATACATGAATAAAAAGAAACACTGAATAATAACTTTAAATACGTCACCTGTATAAATTTTCATCTAACTCTTAAGCTTAACTTAGCAGTGAAAAATAAATAATAAAATAATTCAGAAATAAGTAACTATATAGATATATAAACATTTTGAATATAATCTTTCTATCAAAAAAAAAATGTTAATCATAGTACGTTATACAGTTTTTTATGGATGATAGTTAAATTCTTTTTTCTTAATGAGTTTTATTTTACTTTAAATTTAGCTGAATAAAGTTTCTGTTCTACTGTCGCTAATTATTATTTTTTAAAACATTGCTGATTTATATTAACTTTAATTTATTTATTTAAAGTAAATATAAACTTCAGATTTTTAAAAAAAATTGTAGTATATTAACTTGAAAAAATATTATTAAAATATAAGAAAAGAAGGTAGATAAAAAAAAAAAAAAAAAAAATGTTTTCTTGTGTTGCTGCATTTGGGAGGCAGATGGCAGCAGTGGTATCAGTTTGGTATAAAACTCTTCATTATTCAATTTCTCTCATTTGCAAGGAAAAAACAAACAAAATTTGAGGCATTTGATAACGCAAAATGTCTAACATTCATAATAATTAAAATAATAAAAGTAGAAATTCACAGCTTACGTAAAAAAAAAACTAACATTTTAATTTTCGTTAGGAAAAAAATTGAAGAATGTGATTTGGCGGTAGAATTTCATCAAAAAGGAGTTTCGTAATTGGCACTGTACAAGTGAATGAGCTAGAAATAAAATAAAGTTTCATTCAAAAAATCAATTTTATGTTATTTTATCTCATAAACTTTTTCTATCAATATTGTATTTTTTAAAAATTATCAATAGAATTATTATCCCGTGCTTTAATTTCAAAATCAATAATTTTCAAATTTTATAAGGTAATTTAGAAGGGTGTTTTTCCCACCTTATTAGAAGAACTTGTTTTAATTAATTATAACAATATTAAAAAAAAATGCAAATTTTGTATGAATAACATTTATATGTTTTACCTTTACCTATTTATTTTGTTTAACTTTTTTATTCATGTAGTTTTAATCTATAAATTTTTTTAGATGTGTATTTGATTTATATTATATTTTAGTTTTGTTTTCTTTAATTTTATTGATTATGTTATGCAGTGATTCTCAACCTTTTTTTTGTGGCGGCACACTTTTTACAATTTCAAAATTTGACGGCACACAATGAAAAAAATTAGTTTAAAAGTTGTTTACTTACCTATAATACACTGTGTTAAATAGTTTGTGATAATAATTTTGAATGTGAAATAAAATAATATGTACTACAAAAGCACATTTATTAAGGGATTAATTACTTCTTTCGACTAATTTTTGATTAGTTAGTAAAAGTTTTTTTTTGCTAGTTATTAATTGTTAACTTGTTTTCCATAGTTATTAACTGTTAGTTTTTTACATTAATTATTATTTTTTGTGATTTCTTGTTAGTTAGCTTTTTGCTAATTATTAATTGTTAGCTTATTTTTTTGCTAGTTATCCTTTGTTAATTTGTATTTATAACTATTAATTGCATAGCTTACTTTAATGATTAGATTTTATTTTCGCTTGGAAGTTAGTATTTAGCTTGTTTTAGCCTTTGTTAATTAATAATTTTAATAGTCATTAAATTTCCTAATAATTTCAACATTTTTTAAAATTGTGTGTCAAAGACAATTTAAGCACTTCCTTCTTATTTTAACTTATTTTAATATAGTCAGAGACAAGACAATCGCCCACAAAGCTCGTTCGTTCACGCGGTTAAAGCGTGGAAAAATTATAAAAAGTATATATATAATATTATATATCTATACACTTTTCTTTAGTTTAAACTTCACTTGTAATAAAAAAAGTAATATAATTTTTATTGTCTCATTTCTAATATTTGGTGGCACATTTTAAGAATTTGGCGGTACACAAAAGTGCCGCGGCACAGTGGTTGAGAATCACTGTTATATTGCTTAGAAAATAAACATCACGTATAGAAGATAAGATATTTTTATAGAATAATAATAAATAAAATAAGAAGATGCATAATTGCAATGTTTATTTATCTGTGAACAGTGCTTAAAAAAAAAAATTTTAAAAAAAAAAAAAAAAAAAAAAAAAAAAAACAGATCAACTCATATAACTTTTGATCTAATGATCGGATCGTAACGTTTCAGGACTCAATCTAAATGATTCGATCAGATTAATATGCTTACTAATTAGTACTAGCAGACAGTGTTTTAATTTACGAAATCAAACACAAAAATCTACTTTCTCTGAATAAAGAAACCCTTTTATCTAAGGATTTGGGTTTACGACTACTAATGTTCAACTCCGTAATCTTGAACCCAATCCAGAAGACAAGGGAACTCCTGGATCACAAGTATTGGAAGAAATTTGCCTTCGTGGAAGATTTTTTGATGGAACTAGCCCACATTGGCGTTACATGGAGAAGAAGATCACAGGAACCTCCCACGCTTAGCCTGACGGCAAGGAGACTCCAACCCATAATCCGTCTGCCATTGAAGATATTTCACGTCAGCACTGTGGTCGGTGCAAGCCGGATTACATAAATTAATTTTCTTAATTCACCTCATTGGAAGGCAAACGCTCTATCCCCTGAGCCATCACGGCTCAGGCCTCTGCGCTTTGGGGGGAAGTAAATTTTATGGTAAGTGAAACTACCCTGCATTTATATTACATGGAACGTAAACTTACTAAAATCTCCCACGGTCAGCCCGATGACGGAAGTACTCTACATAAAAAACCGACTGTTATCAGGGATGTTAGTGTAAGTTCCATGATCAGTGGACGACAGTAGTAGTAACATTTCATTTGCATTAAGCATCTTATTGCACTTAAATTAGACCTCAGATTTAAATAGTATTGCTTCTGCCACGGAAGTCCCTAGGCCGGGATAGTCTGGTCGGTAGGGAGCTGGGCCCATGTTCGAGAGTTCGTGGGTTCAAACCCCGCCGGCCGAAGACTCCCCGTGTAGTAAAGTGACGTTAAATCTGTCGAGTCGCAAAAGTCCTCCATGTTCCCGTAACAAATCCATACCTCTGGAGGTACTGGATTGGAGATCGATCATTCTCTGATTCAGGTCAAAATTACGATCTTTGGATGAATGAATGGGTCCGCCCTATAAACTGATGTATGGTGTGGCAGAAGTCGAATTCTTGGCCATAGAGGACGACACTGGAAAACAAGAACAATCGCACCCCCTCTGCCTAAACAGGCATACGTCAACAACGACACAACGGAAGTCCCTAGCCAGCGTGATATGTGTGTTCCAAGTTCAATAAGCCAGTTAGAGCAAACGAGGTATAGTCTGTCCATCGAAAGAGCACCGCTCGCCTGTCGTCAAGAGCACAGTGAATGGTTATGGTTACGAGGTTGAACTATTTAAAGGACTGGTGTTGGGTACATATTTAGAACAAGTTTTAGCAGGATAAGGTCAGAGAATAATCAAAAGTTTCTTTCTCTTAAATGTGCTCTTCTTTGTTTTCATAGCCAGAGTCTGTGGCGGGAGAAGTTCTTCAGATAGATAGACTATATTAACCCCTTCCTTCTTGCTCCCGTGAAAATGACGGGGTGAGGTTTCGCCCTCTATTTCTAGTTCCCGTGATATTGACGGGCTGGAGTGTTCAGTAGTATCACGCCAATAAGAATAAAACTATTTAATTTCTTTTGTCCCTAAAACATTTTATTTCTCATTTTGCACACCAGATGGCAGTACCAGGATATTTTTAAAGTAATTGTATATATAGTTAGTTTATTTTAAACTAGATGTCAGCAGTAATCAAATACGTAATACAAATACAAAAATCAAAAAAAAATAGGCACTTTTATGACCATTTTTCTGAAAATTAACCAATCGTTAAGGGGTTTACGAATGCACAACGCGAATGAAGTAGAGTCTCTTAATTGTTTCGGTTTGAATATTTATGTTTGGATCATAAGTAAGGAGATCTTCGAAGCAAGTAAGGAGGTTCAACCGGTTCTATTATGTGACAAACTCTGCTTTGTCAGTAGCGAAATGTTTGAGTCGCTCGCTTCAGAACCGGTTTTTGTTTAGATTCAGAACAATAATTATTAGGGAAAGAAAAAGTACTCTTATTAAAGTATTTACGTATTGATTTTAAGCTCGATTAACAGCTAACTTGACTACGCGACAAAATGAAAATTTGTCTAGTTGTCCATTAAGTAGCCTTCGCGGGGATTCAAACCTGGCTGGCATCATTGGTAAGCGATTTTCTATGCAAAATGCCAATCCCCGATGGGAAGGGGGTCCAGTGTCAGCAGCGAGAGGGCCCTTTCCAGATGGGGCACCACCTTTGTCTATACATTTGTTATTGAAATTCTGAGAATATTATCTTCAAAAATATACAATATAAGCAAGGGCACCCATAGAAATTTTCTCAGGTAAAGGAAAAGTACTCATTAAAATATTTAAAAAATCACGTATAAATTATGTTTTTTTTGCTAGTACTCTAAAAAGATTTCTTTTTCTAGTATATATTAAAATATTTTTACAAGTTTTATTTAATTAATAAATTTAACTTGCTGAACTTACATTTTTAACAATGCTTAAATTTTAATACCTAAAAAATTTATGAAAATCATATTTATTTAAAATGTTAATTAAATAACTCAGGAAAGAAAAAAAATGTTTTATGATTTTTTAATTTTCTCCTGTTTCTTTTTTAAATATCTTTTAATAAGAAAAAAATAAACGATAATTATAGCATTGAATCTAAAAATGCAACTTATAAGCTAAGTTTATGAGTCGTAATAGATATAATATGATTCTCTGTTCAAAATTTAAAAAAAAAAAAAAAAAAAAAAAAAAAAAAGAATATTTAAAAACATAATGTACTTTTTTTTTTCTGGAAGGTGCCCCATGAATGCAATAATTCGTAAAATTTAAAAGAATACTGTACTCGATAAAAAACTGGACAAATCTTTTTTTTTCTCTTCTTATCTTATTCATAAATACTTTTCTCAAAAGTTCTAGAAAGAAATCTGTATATGACTGAATTTTTACCGAAACTTATAAATAAAAAGGAAAAATTGAGTTAAAAATTAAGCATTCTTTGCCTTATGATAAAGAAAAATTTTCCGAAACCGACTGAATAATTCGAATTTATCCATGCTGCGGTTTCGAATTTTGGAACACTTGCGCAAAAATACTTCAGAAACCGTTTAAGAGGAAATATAATCCCAAGTTTACGCTTTCTACCCCATCAGCAAAAACAAGACAAAAATTTTTTTTTTTTCTTTTAGGATCCGGCAAATCTTTTAGAATAACTTTAATAAAATATCCAGAATTTTGATTCTAAATATAACTTCTCACATATAATCGTAGATTCTAAAATCTAGAGAACGGAGCATAACATTTCTAAGTTCTCAAGAACAGAAGTGTTATCTATTCAGGCAGCTGTTATGTATAAAAAGAGATTTTATAATAGAATTCTCGAGAATAAAAAATATCTGTGTAAAGTGTGCATAGGGAGGTATTTCGGTGGTAAAGGGTACACAGGAAAAGTATAGCTACACAGATGGACGTGTTTTAGATTTTCTTTTGGAATCGCTTAATCTGGGGGATAAGGGGATATCAAGAATTGTGAGGGGAGGGGAATAAAGGGGTGGTTGAAGAAATAGTGCGGACGTAAACGATGTTCGAAATTGAAAATATTTTCCTTTTGGATAAATTCGAGATCGTCTTCAATTGGTCTCAAGAGCCACATTTGGCGCAAAATTGCTATTTGAGGCTGAAACTTGCAACAATCGTCAAAAGGAGTATTTTTTTTAAAAATTTAATTAATTTATTTTTTATTTGATCTTTTTCGATGAACAGCTTATCAAAGTTGTAGGTTTAATACCATAACGCTTACTATTGTACCTTTGTAGTTTTGAGCCCAACTCTGAAGACAAGGAAACCCGATGTAAATATTGATTTTTAACTGGCGTTAAAAATACGATATTTTGGCTAAATATTAATTTCTTATTCATGACATTTTTGGAAATAATAAACTCTTAGCTATCTAAACAGACTTAGTTTTTATTTTTTAATAAACAAAATGCAAAAGTATTGACAAAAGTGACTAAATCTTTGACGTAGAATTTTTATTAAATTTTTTTTTTCATTATTTTGTATTAATTTAGGACAAAATGAGGGAAAATATCATACTATGTAGCGTTGTAATAATTTATGGTTATGAACTTGATATTAAAACATATTACTATATTAAGACACAGGTGTCTCTTTCTGCGTTAATGGTAATATTTTCTAAAAACGGCTCACTTCCAAACAATAATTTTTCAAATTTTGCACATATTTGCTGTTGTTTAGATCTAAAAGAAGGAGTTATCCATCGTTGAAATGTGTAGACTATGACTACGAGTCATAGTCAATTTCTTTCGCATGGTCAGTCAATCTTTTTATTCTATAGTCAATCCTAGTTCAAATCTAAGCCTTCTTAAAGAAAATTAAGCATTCCATGTCTTTTGAAACAAACCCATTTTCATTAAGAAGTCTTTGAAAGAAATTTCTAGTTTCCGTTGAAATGAGAGGAAAACCTCTCGTGATTAGTACTACCGCAATGGTACTTAAAACCAGCACCCTTTGACTCCGTCACCGACTGCGCTCTTTGGTAGCACAGTCGGTGAAGCGAGTTTGATTCTGGCATCCGACTTAACAACAGGAGTGTATACGTTGAAAGGTGCACGCTAAATCTGTCGTAGCATTTTGTTCATTGTGGTGTGAATGTCAGGAGAGAAGGGAACCAGCTCAAGTGCTGTCCACTTCGTCTGACCAGGGTCCAAATCGCGTCGCATTCCTGTCATGGCTGTTGAAAGATAAAGCCCTTAAAACGGGATAGATAATTGGGTGGTATGTGTGGCACTTAAAACTATCATTGACATAACGAGTTTAACAAATCTTATGTAACAATGTGGAAATAACATGGCAATCAAAAACAATGAAACCTGCCTAGAAAAAATATATTGTATATTCTCGATATAATTTTAACGAATTCTTTTTAACACAGCCATATAATAATGCCCCCATTGAAAAGTTACAATGCAAGCTAAAAGCATTTCTTTTTTTTTTCTTTTTTTAATGAAAATGCTTACTTTTTTTTCACATGAAAATACTTAATTCAGTATTTTTCTTCCTTTTCCTATGAAAATACTTAATTTTTCTTCCTTTTTCACATGAGAAAGCTAATTGAGATTTATTTTCCTTGAGTTAGAAAAAACTAACTTATTCTTTTAGTATGGTATGAAAAGGCTTACTTCATTTTATTCTCTCTTTTCGTATGATGAAGCTTACTTAGTTTTTAAAATGCTTTTTTCTTTCTTTATCGGTGAAACGTAACTATAATGAAATTTTTGTGTGAACTCGTAAACTAATATCTTACTTTCAAAACACTATTCCAAAGCAAAATACAATCACGCAAATACATCAAATGCAAAACAATATGGAATATTATACTAAACCTATTAACAGGTGCTATTTTCTAAATAGAAAAAATTAATAGTTTGTAACATTATGGCGATAAAAAAAATTTTTTTTATTATAGAACAATTATAAAACAAAAACTAAATTTTGGCGATTAACTGAAAAACACTTCTCCAAAAGTTTCGAGCAACCCTACGAAATTTGCCAATACATTACCATCTTTGCCAAAGTAACAACCAGCTCTTGAATAGTCAATGGGTTTTCTCCGCCAAACTTGGCTTAAAACAGTCTCAGCAAAGAAATCCGCATTGCATTATGGATGTTTAACTGTTTAAAGTAGACTGTTTTATGCTTTTTTTTTTTCTTTATACATTTCCGATCTGATTTTTCCTATAAGCATCGCGGACTAAACAAGTTTAACTAATAGTTTTGGCATTAATGAAATGCTGAAGCCGTTTTATCAACAAAAAAAATAAAAAATGTAGGGACGAAAGCATTCAACTACAACTGCTTGAGAAAATAAGAAGCAAAGACATTATTTTTTAGAAAAAGAAAGATATATTTTATTCAAATCTTTAATTTTATCAGATATAATGAAAAAATTATTTTGTAACTCAATGACCGTAAATCTCAAACTCACTATCTTTGTTAAATAATTCCAAGAAACAGAAGAGGTAAAGAAACAGAAGAGGATATTACTTAATTAAAAACTGTCGCTTAAAATATAAACAAACTGGAAATAACAGTCGATTTGTTTCGAGCGCTAAAAAAAAGGCTCACATTTTCAAGACTTGTCAGACGTGAATTAGAAGAAAACAAAGTTATTTAAAAAAGAAATAATAAATCGTAAAATTGGCAACGAAAACTAGATGCCCTCGAATCTTGCTTTATTCATATAAATGATAATTCCTTTGTTAACGACATTTGTTTCTGATTTGACATTGTGAAAATGCATCCCTCGGCCACTGTGGTTTTTCGTGTTCTGTTTTTCATCTTTTTTCTCTCTCGGCTACTGTGGATTTTCTTGTTTTGTTTCAATTCCAAATACATAAATTGAAGAATTATATAAAGTTTCCGTTCTATTTTTCATCCATTTCTTTCTCGGCAATTGCGAGTTTTCTAGTTTTGCAACTTACCTTGATTTTTCCATTTATTCAGAAAACCTAAATATTGAACTTAGTTTTCGTTTTATGAAAATCTATAATAATTATAAATGGTATTAATAATTTACTTTGAAAGCATATTATTATTAACAGTATTCATATAAATAAATTTTTGGAAAAGGCTATAAGAGTATTTTTCTATTATTATTATCATTTTTTTTTTTTTTAATCAAAGCTTAGAGATATTTACGACTTTAACTCGTAATCATATAAAGTATAAAAAATGGTTTTAAAAATTTTGTTATAACATTATGCTAATTTATTTTGAGTTTAAAATTTTGTACAAATACTATATTAAATTTCTAAACATTGTGTAACCTTATAATTTATTAAAATATTTTCTTGAGGCTTTAAAAAAATAGATGGTAGTGCAACTTCAACAATTTTGCCACGATAATAATAAATATTATTAGAAACATTAATTTTTCGAAATTAATTTAATAAATTTTTTTTCATTGTACTACTGGTGAATTTATATCCAAATTTCTTTATCTTTTTTAATGAAACGGGAATAATTTATGAGTTATAATTAATAAATTCTTGAAACATTTTACGCCCGTATAAATTACCCATTTATGTATTTTCAGAGCTCTTGCTTCGTTTCACGTATTTCTATTTTTAATCCATTTGCATTTATATATAACCAAACAATATTTTTCACTATTAAAAAATAACAAATTCAAAGCAGACAGTATCAAAAAAAAAAATTTCTTTTTTCAAAGCAAAAAAAAAAGTACATTTTGGAGAAAAAAAATATTTCAAACTAAATTAAAAAAATAGAATTAAATACTTTTTATAAAGTTTAACGGGGAAAGATTAAATAAAAAAAGAATAATGGTAAATATTTTTATCAATTCGTTGAGTGTTCTTGAAGAAAAAGCTCTCAATCAAAAATATATTCAATAAAAAAAATAAACATTTTTTCCAAAGCTTTTTGGTTTTACCAAATTTGTGTCTACAATCAAACAGCATATCTAATTTATTGAGCACTTGATCACGTCCATTATCCATTCTAGCCGACAGATGTCACCCTCAACATAACGAAGCTACTGCTGCCAGACGCAATAAATAACTACGAATTATTTTTTCACAGCATCTTCTTAATTACAAAATGACACCAACGTTAAATTTAACTCATTACACTAAAAGCCCAATTAACGGAGAAATTAGCGCATCTGAAAAGGGAAAAAATATTCTACATGGTATCTCCTAAATAGAGATTAAGTGCTTTGAGTTCCGTAATAAAATATGTGAATATTAATTATTACTTTTGTTTTTCAGACGATACTTTTTTCTACTTTTTCTCAAAGATCGTTTGAAAGTGTTAAGTATTAATTAAAAATGAAACATGAATACAGAAGTCGAATCAATTTTTGGAAGTGAAAAAAATTTTATTTGTGAGATATATTAATTTGACATTAATTTCTTGGATTAGTAATAAATCTAAGGAGAATTTTTTTCCCCATCAAAACAAAGGCATAAAAAATGTCATTTTATTTATGAATAATAAATAACTTTCATTTCTTTAAGCATTTTTGATTGTTGTTTGCATTTTTAAAAATGTCATTAACAACAAAAAGCGCAGTCTTTTTTATAACAAAAATCCAAAATGATTTTAGTAATGAAATGTACTGAAAAAATAGCATAAAAATTGGATAAATGATATTCCTGTAAAAAATAAAATGGAAAATGAATTGTATGCTGCTGGTAATGGATATTATGATACAATTTATAAAAGTTATAAGTAGCAAGAAAAAAAGAATTTTTATATTCTAATGCTAGTTTGTATTTTTTATGGAATTTTTAATACAAAATAAATTGATGTTCATTTAAAGTCTTGGATTTTAATTTCTTTTTGTATCAAGTAAGATTCTTTTTTAGTTAAAAGAATGCCGCATGACATCAATAATAAAGGATAAATGCTTAATTGCAAACTTTTTTTTCCTTCATGTGTAAATATTTTTAACAAATTTTATGAATAATTTGATTAAAAAAAATTTCATGCCTTAAAAAAAAAAAACTTAAGTGTTACTTATGAGATATCAGACGAGTTTTTCCCTCTCTTTTAAGTATTTATTTTTCCTGATATTTAGAAATAATAATAATTTAATGTGAAAAAAAAGTAAAGGTAGATACAATCAAAGTAAAAACACATGACTTTGTAATAAAAATTACGACTTATTACTTCAAAGCAAAAGCAAATGAAGTAGATGTTATGGGTTTTATAAAAAATATTACTTGTAAACAATTTTGAAATAGCGCATTAACTTTAATTTAAAAAAAATAAACAAAACAAAATGAAAATATTTTATTTTATGTAATATAATCGGCAAAATGAATATATATTTTATATCTAGCGTTGGACAGCTGACCCAGTTTTGATTTTACGACTATCACTGTTAAACTCCGCAGCCTGTAATTTTGAAACCAACCCACAAGACATAGGAACTCCTGGATTGGGAAAAATTTTATTGGAACTAACCGGCATTGACGTTACATGGAGAAGAAAACCACAAAAACCTTCCCACGGTCAGCTTGACGGCAAAGGAATTCTAACCAATGATCCATTTACCACAGAGGGCATTTTATGTCAGCACTGTGGTCGCTGCTAGTCGAGAGCAGAATTAGTATCAAACAACCCCAGCTGAGATTCGAACTTAAGTCACCTCACTGACAGGTGATAGCTCTATCCCCTGAGTCACTGCGGATAAAAATAAATAAATCATTTAATATAAGAGCCACAACGCAATATTCAGGTTTAAGTATGATAAGTCCATACGCCAGGAAAGTTATTTTAATTGTTACAGCAAGAAGAGTACTTATTTCAAGAAAATAGTAATAACACAAAATTGGACAACCAGGTCTAAACTGTGATCTATTCGGCTTTCAATAAATATCGTGTTGGTAGTTCTTGCATTATGTACAAAGCTGAATACAGACCATTAAATTAGAGCATGCCTTGCTATCTAGAACAGTTATTACTGATGAATTGATGCCTTGAGTTGCAACTCATATGGGTGAAGGATGTCACGAATGTACCGCTTGGCTGCCAAATGCCGTGGATCAATATTAGGAATATTCCTGCCTTGCGATTGCACCCATTACATCACACCAGTTGTAAAGGCTGAATTGACACCCATCATTGCCTCCGTTTGGAGTAGTGTCGTTCTCGACTGGATTGGATTGTAACCGAATGGAACCAGGTCGTCGCGAGCATTAAGCCCAGATTTAATTTCAGCAGTGTTGGCAATCTTATACAAATGTGGAGGCTCCATGGTTAGTGCCTCTATCCTACTTAGCAGCACACTGCTTTTACAGCTGGTGCGATGGTATGTGGTACTCTTGCATACGACGCAGGAAACGCTCCTAATATTGAGGGACGTCGCCATGACAGCTTAGCGGTACGCACCAAGACACTCTTCAGCCACATTTGTTGCCACTCCTAGCTGGGCTTCTAGAAGCCATTTTTAAACAAGACCATGCTCGGTCACACACTGCAAGGATGTCGCATGATAGCCTTCTCACATTACCACTCTTCTCTGGTCTGCTCGATCTCCAGATTTGCCACCGAACGAACATATTTGAGACCACTTGGGAAGGCAAATTGTATGCATCATTGCCCGACCGTATGCCAACATGTATTCGCGCTAGAGGTGGCCCAAGAGCTTACTAAAACCTCTATTCATATTTTTTCTTGCAATAAATAATCCTTTTCCTTTTATTCACTTACTTAAATCAATGTTATTCTTACTTACGTAAAATTTCGTTTTATTTTGACAACTCTTTCTAAGTGCTGTAATATTTATGACAATGGGTATATATATACAGGGCTATTCATAATTCCTGGACTATCGCATTGACGTATGCCGTGTGACCAAGGGTCCACACATAGAACACCTGTGATTTATGTAAGTAAAACTTGAATAGTTTCGGAATAATTTCTTAAGTTTCATTTTCGTCTTCTTTCTTTTACGTTTCGAAACCCCGGAGGGAATTATGAATAACCCTGTATGTATATACATATATAAGCGTCACAAATCTAGCTATACTTGAAAGTAATACCTAACACTAAAACAACTAATTCACAAACAAAAAATTGCAAACCAATTAAGGTTGGGGAATTGCTAAAGTTTTTAGCTATTTGGTAGTTGCAACTATCATTTCGGAAAAAAAAAATTAGTTCAGGGCCTTAATTGTTGGTATCTACATCAAATACTAAATTCAATGCAAAAGTAAATATACATCAAAAATGTTACAATCAAAAGAAAATTTTAAAATTTTTTTTATTTCATATTTATAGAAAAAGACTGCCACAACATTTTTAAATAAAGCACTCGAAAGGTTGTTAAATGTTGATGCTTAACCAAAGTCACTTCAGGTCATAACAAGAAGCAATAAAAACTGTAGCGGAATAAAGAACATTTATGACAGTTGTAGAAAAAGAGGCACCTGGGGTCAGGGACCCATGCCGGACCTCCTACAGAGTTGGTCCGGTCTTCCTAACCGGGGTGCTAATGTGTCGGCAGTGCGATTACTATCAAACAAGTTGGACCAAGGATCCGGCTCGCACCTTTCAAATTACTCCTCATTATTTGTTAGCTTTAAAGACAGCTCCTCCCCTTTCGGATATTTATCTCTGCCAGGGTAGTTAATCACGACATTTCGTGTGGAATTCCCCTTCCCCTTTTATCAAATCAGAAGAAGAAAAAATCAAATGCAATATTTGTGAAGCACAATTCACTGTAAGAATAGTGTTAAAATAAATTGTCTTATTCACTAATTAAAATATTTAAACTAGAGAACAGATTGCGTGAATACTGCAAGTATATTTCAACTATGAATATGTAAGTATCTTAAGAATGACTATTATATATATCTGCTCCTTTTGCATCTTTCAAAAATGACAAAACATTATGAATTTGAGACCATAAAATCGAACGTTATTCGTAACTAAGTCTAAAGGAAGTAGATACCGCATATCATTGCCAGTCTTGTAATTCCAACAACTGAGAGACTTGGCATTATCTTTAGAACTCCATTCTCATACGGTCAAGTGCGTATGCTCTGTGGAGAAAAATGATTGTTCTGCAGCAACTGAGTAGCGTACGGTGCGTGAACGCGAGGGATATGTAATGGTTTGCAAAATGTCACAATTACTTTAACGTACCTTGTAATTAAAACAATGTTCAGATTGTATATACCCTCAGTAACATAAAGCATTCAAACAACAACCCATTATACGTCATGGAGCTTAGGCATAACCACCTGGAGTAGAAGGCCTAGTATTAAAAAAAGTACTAGAGTAGAAGGCTTAGGTGCTGGTTTCCACAAATTTGGGATCAAAGGAAAGATGGTAATGTGGTCTGCATTGCGCACAAGCAGTTTTTACTACCCAGAGAAGCTAGTTGGCTTCGAACCGCCAAAGAGGATCGAACTCAGTTCTTCTCAATGACAGGCGTTTAACCACTGAGTTATAGCTGCTCTAAATGTCGATGCTTAATGTAAAGAAGAAGAAAAATTTTTTTTTTATCAGGTAGAACAGTAAAATTACAAGGATAAAGGAATGATTGGAAAACCTTTTTAACGAATCCAAATCAATGTCACATTACGAAAACAAATTAAATTCGGAACATTTTGATATCAGTTGGGATAGAGATAAAAAAAAATCTTTAAAAATATGTAAATTTTTAGGTGGTTTACGAATTATTAGGTATAAAAGTTATTGGAATGATCTATAGTGGGCAGGACAAAAATGGAACACTCAGAAAAACTTTAGTTTTAATGATTTGGTAATAATGGTTTGAAGGTTTAATTCTAAATACGCTAATTAATTGGTGCAGACGATATTTTAAGTAACGAAATTCGATGAATAAATACACATTTCTCGGATTTGGACTCGTGGCCTACAAAATATAAGGACCATATTCTCCAGAATGAGACTACATCCCACATTTTGAAGGTCTGGAATCAAAAAAGGTAAGTTATTCAAAGGTTCCTTTGTTTTGCTTTTTTGGGAGTGGGGCTCTCTTCACAATGTGTTTTCTTAAAAGTTAAAAAAAAAAACTATTTTATATTTAACTTTAAAACAAGAAATATAATATTTTACACTATTTTTTTTTTTTAAAAATTGGACATCAAATTAAATCCTAACATTAAACAGAGGGAAGCTTATCTGTTAATTTGCTTTATTTTATCCAACAACAAAGTAAAAAATTGTTTCCTTAAACATTTTTCTTCCTTTTCACTTTAAAAAAATTAATATTGAATGAAATAACTCATGCAAGGGAAAATTTTGAATTTACAGAATCATTCGTCAATTTTGATGTGGAATGCCAAAGTTACGCAAATATACAAATGTTAAGTTTTTTATTATCATTATTATATATATAGGTTGCTTTAGACAAAATCAGGCAGTCCTATCACGTCAAAAAATGAACAATTATAAAACGAAAATATCTTATTTTTGACCATTAATATCGCTATTCGAATAATCGGCATATTTTTGAAACCAGTCATTCGAAACGAAATATTCCATTTAAGAATAATTTTCTAAAAATATCCGGATCACGCAGAATACCAACAAGATAGTTTGCACGCATCTAACGGGTAAGCATAAAAACAACAACATAAATATATCCTGTTAAATAAACAATACATTTAACACACAACCAGGCTTCCTACATAGTCAGCTCAAATAACCGACGAAACAAAAAAAACTCGCATCACAAAATAATGTACGTAGAACATCAGGAAATGAACTTATTTCAAAAATGCCCTCTATAACTTATTTCCCTTTCAATTATTAGGCATCTAACAATGCAGAAATAATGGATGTTATTCTTTTAATTCTCCATTAAATAAAAATATGGAAAAAAAAATCACGCCAAACTAACCGCGAGATGAGCTATTAAAAAACGACGAACATTGTAAACGAACCACCTTTCTTTTCTCTCGCAATAGTCAAAGAGATTCATTCATGCGTTCGTAAATGACCACCTAATACGATTTCATAACGACGGAAAGTATTGTAGTTGTAGTAAAGTTGAACTCTGTGACCTGAATAGAAACAACCCGTTAGAGTTTCTTTATATATTTGAACTATTGTACAATATGTAAATGGCGAGTACGGTATGAGATCTTTGTTTCAATAAATAGTGCTAGTTTGTAAATGTGAAAAATACCTCAACAATTGGATTAATTGATGTTTATCCACAATAAATACGTTTAGATATTAAAGAATTTTATTTTAGACCAGCTATCATTGAATAAAAATTATAAGTGTGTATAATTATTAACAAATTAATATTTATTATACAACACAGATAATTGATGGTGGTTTTAACTTTTTCGCCTTATGATCTTTCCCTATGGCTAGAGGATAATTCCAACCATCTACACTATATTTTGTTTAAAAATTAACAATTACATATAAAGTTTAACTTAAATAAAGATAGTTTTGTATATTTATAAACTTCATATTAAACAAATAATTAAAAACAAATATATTATATTTTAATATATTTGTAATATATATTATCCATACTGTATCTCCATGCAGTATGGATAATAAGAAAGAGAAAAAAAGCTGGATTAAGCATCCTTGGGTAAAAAATAAAAAATTTAGAATTTTTAATTTAAAGTATTTTTGATAATTCAAAATAAATGGTTTTTAAACTCGTACAAAGGCCAGGTCTAATATTTCAAAAACATTTGGAGTTGTGCCCACTTTTCTCATTTCATAAATTAAATTATAGCAAGTTATCATCTTTCTCTGAAGAAAAATTAGTTTTATTATTTTTAGTGCATAAATTACTTACATCTTTATTTTTTTACTAAGTCTTTAAACTACATTTGTTTTGCTACAGGAAAAAAAAAAAAGATTACTTTTTTAAATAAAAAAATAAGTAAAATTAAATAATATAGAAGTCTTTTTTATTTAAAAAAAAATACAAATCAAATATTGAAAATTAACATTTAAAGACTTTCCTCCCGAAATATGGACTCACTGCTTTAAAAAAAAAAATAGTATTTGGAATAGGCTCAAATTCAACCACAAGAGTATGCCACTGATATTCACAAACCACTGTTTGCCAGACAAAATGCTTTATTAAAAAAAAATTTTCCTCCCAAGATTTGTTAAGGAATGGCAATTAAAATTTTGTTCGGAGTCAGACTGAACTATGATCACACAACCAGGAACTTATATTTATAGCATATAATGAGAAGTGTTTTTCGTATAGACTTAGCAATAGAATATATAAAAGTAATAGTATACCCACTTTCAATAATACGAGTTTAAGTAGAGGAATAAAGAGGTAACTGGTTTAATAGTTGGAAGATTTGGATGAAGGAGGTTTGGAACAAGGATACAAAGAAAATTTTGGGAAGCTTGTTTTTAAAGCCCATTTTACATTTTGCTTCCATAACATAAGGCAATAATCTATTGATCTATCTTTGACAGCAAAGTTGCTTCTGAAACAGTTGCAGGTCACTATTGCGTTAATACACCAGAATAACGTTGTGACTAACCAATTTTTCTTTCTTTTTCTCTTATAAGTCTGATGCTTCTTCTATCTACTCATAATCAACATTATAGTCAAACTGCTTAATGCTGGAGCAAAAATAAATTAATCAAATATTCAGTTCGAAATATAATTTTATTACTATTGTTTTATTATATATTTATATTCGTTTAAAAATAAAATTTTATTATTATATAATACATACTTTTCTTCTGACACACACTTTTTCTTTTCAAAACTAAATGAAAAATTTGAAACAAATCACAACAAATATGCATATTAATATTCAAATTTAGGAAAGATTATAAATAACTCAGAGATAAATTTGGATACATCAAAAAACCATTTAAATGTCACTACAAATATTAGATAAACATTGAGTCAATATTCAATAAGAGTTTTTAAAAAAAAAAAAAAAAAAAAAAACTGCCATTAGTAATATATTTTATGGGGAATAACTTTGGCTGTTAATTTAAAATGTACAGAATCTGTTTGACAATAGCTAGACTAAATTCCGCAAATTTTTATTGTAATTTTATAAATTGAAGATAACATGCACTTTATAATAAGATTACAGATTGTAAGTAATTTTAAGTTACTTGAATAAATCCACTTTTTCTATATGTACCATAAATTGCCAAATACATGCCAATTTCAAAGAAAATGAATGCATGCAGTTGTAGATAGTTATTGAAATACTTAAGCAACACAATTAATTACCATCCAAACCATATTTCAGCTTTTAATTTAACTTTTATTTGTCCTGTTTTTGTTTTAATGAAATTAACATAGAAGTTTTATAAAAATGTCTAAAATATCAAAAAACAATTAATAATTGAACAGTTAAAATTAAAAGTTATGATTAAATGGCTAAATTTATGGCTAATTTCTTAAAAATCAATTCATTTTTGTAATTGCACAGTTTCAAAAATAAATAAGCAATTAATAGGCATCATATGTAATACAGAGACAAAAATTAATTTTCCTAAAGATAGAACATTTAATGGTTAAATTCTCTTCAGATCAAAAAATAAAGGAAAAAAAAAGCCTTATTACATAGCATAAAATAATTACAGTATCTAAAATAGATAAGAATTTTCTCTATGAATGCTTTAAGACTAACTTTTCATTTTCAAATCCCTTGAAAAATCAATAAAAAAATTCGTTTATTAAATAAATTACTAATAAAGAACATAAATAATGAAGAAGAAAAAAGATAAAAATCTTTTTTTAAACAACTAAGATGTTTTTTTCTATACATTTATTAGAAGAAAAAAAATAAGAATATATATTAGAAATGAAATTTTATTATTTTTCAGTCAGTTTAATTATAACAGATAAAATAACAACCAAGAGCTAGTTTTTTCTTCTTCTTTATCAAAATCATCATAAAAAGTAAAAGTTTACACATAGACTGTTAATTTTTTTCTTGAGAAATAGTAACTTTTTACTTCTACACTTACAAGACTTTTTTCAGCTTCTTCAAACACACAGAAATTTTTAAAAACATGCACACAAAAAAATGTTCTATTTAGGTTTCTATTTCTTCTTAATGAATATTATAACAGCAGTATTGCATATTACTCCTGAAAATAAAAGATTATATTAGTTATAATTGTTAAAAATTTTCTTAATGGAATCAGTAATAAAAATAATTTTTTGGTCAAGAGTCTCATAATCAGAGTAATAAAGCTTAGATCAGAGTTGAATATTATTTAACTTAATGGAGCTTAAATGCTCACTCACTAAAATATTTTAAGTACTTGCTTATTAAATAATATAGTTGTTTATTAAATAAAATAAAAATATTGATGCATATTAAACAGTCAGTAAACAGTTTCAAAATACTAAAAATAAATTTGCAATTCATTATTATTTTTATACTCATTAATGAGCAATATTCATAACATATTTGAAATTTTTAATTTACTTCAATGTCCATACAATTTTTAAACCACATTAAAAAATATTTGATCATGTTATCCAAAAATATATTAATTTTATTTCACAAGAACTCCAGTTAAAATCAGATTAGCTTTTAAAACTAAAGACCAAATTAAAAAAAATAAAAAATCAAATTATTAGCTCTACAACACAAATCATTAATAATAATTTTAAATAAACAAATAAAGTTAGTCACTGTCACACCAAAAATGAGCATAATATATGCTCTATAATAAAAAAATCCTATTTCATTTGATTCACTATTCAACAAAAATATCAATTCAATCTTTTATTCAGTATAAATGTATTTGAGCAGAAAATAAATCCAATCCTGCAAATAAAACAAATATGTTTATCCCTGTTTGGCATGACAGCAATATAGTGTCTATGTGAACATTAAAATGAAATATATATACATAGCTGCCAACTCTACTGGACTTAGTCAGTTTCTCCTGGTTTAATAAAAATTCTCCTAGTTTTTGTAAATTTTAGAAAATTCCTTAAAATTGAGTAAGTTTCTTAAAATATCCCTATTTAAATAAAGTCTTGCACAGATTATGGCTTATTTGAATATTTAAACAGGTATTACTAATACACAATGAAGCGATCCGCATTAATAAAAATCAATTAACAACTTTTTTTGTTCTATAATGTTCAGTTTATAAGGAACTAACTTTCAATTAAAGAAAAAAAAAATCTTTTAACTATCTTTTGTTGAATTAAATGCTTATTGAAAATTTACTCCAACAGTGCATTACTTTGGCCTTCAAACTGTGACTTTATCATTATTATTTATTATTATAATTTTTTTCTGGGCCAGAAAAGTGCTTCAAAAATTGTTTAATATGGAAATGAAAAATCTATCATTATTGAGACTGCTAGTACAATGAACACAATAGAGAGAAATTTTTCTTAATTCTGTTTTAAATATATCTAAATAGATGAGGGTTAAATATACACACTATAAGAAAAATAAAACAGAAAATAACATTATACAGCCTCTTCCCTTCATTGCAACCTCGCATTACAGCGACCTTCGTTATAACCACTGATACATAAAGTCCTGTTTTCTACTCCATTGATGCAATGTTATTTTAATGTTTATTAAAATGCCCACACTGAATCCTTTATTCCAACATAGCAATCAAAATTCACTCATTTAATTGAGAAAAAGCTTAAAAAAATTACTTAAACTATTATTTTCTTTGATAAACATAACAGTAAACATAAAACACTTCGAATCGCCCTAGAATGAAGAGAGAATGTTAAATTCTTATCTTAAGGTGGTGGATAATTCCCATTTTAAGTTGTAGTAATTTATGGTCACTTATAACATGAGTAACTTTCTTTTCAGGGATACGATAAATTTATGAATCATACTTTTCTTGTTTGAAAATAACATTCCCTCTTTTTTTGTGAAAGGTCGGTCTTTTTGCATGGTTTATTTTTGAGTTAAAACATGTGTTCTTCGCAGTTATTTTGATGTATTTTATGTATCAAAAATGGCAGTCCCAAACCAACATATTACTTTCAATGCATTTTCCAAATATGAAATATTATTTTAAAGATACCTTTTAAGCATATATTAATAAATAAAAAAAAGGTTTGCGTTACAACAAGCTATTTAGTTAGTTAGAAAATTATTATTAAGGTAAAGCAATGCTTTGTGAAAATTAGTCATCTCATTTTAGCTATGAGTTTATTATTTATGGCATATTTGTACACTTATGATACAACAACCTCACGGTACAATATAAGGTCCCTTTTAGCCCTGACCACTAGGGTTGTTATATTAAGCGTCTACTGTAACAGCTAATCTTTTAAAAATTAAAATTGGGAAATCCTTTACTTCAAGGAATTAAGCAATAAAAATAAAAATAACTACAGAAGAAAAATTTTCATTTTTTTCCCCAACGAGATTAATTTATTACAGAATATATTTTTTAATATTAAACATTTATATAAATCTTCAGTAAGATATTTATTTTTGCATAAAATATTTTGTACTAGAAATAAAAAAAATTCTTACACAAAAAATAAACCTTTGTTTTCAGAAAATTCTAAAATCTTGTACAATTGGCAAAGAAGAGAATTTTGATAAAATACATTGTTTTTTAAATTAATATCATGTAAGTCACAAAAAGATTAAAAAAGTTTAACAATAAAAATTTCAGACGTGAAGTAATGTTCTTTAAATTTTTTTCCTTACTCAAATTTAATTAATAAGTATTTCAAAAGGAAAAAGTTTTTAGTTAATATGAAAAGCAAAAATAAATATTTTTCAATACTCAAATTTCTAGAATAAGGACTTCTAAAAGTCTAAGAATCTTGTAAAATATTAAAAGCAAAAATACAAAACTCTTAAAAACAGAGTCATTTTAATTTAACAAACAAATACTACTATTGCAGAACAGAAATGACGTCTGAATTATGAATGAAATTATGTCTGATCATCACTCTAAATGAATAGCTTGTTATCTAGAATTTTTATTCATTTAGTTGCTTTAAAATATAGAACATATGACTAGTAAAGGGTTAGTAGAAAAGATTTTAAAATTCTGAAACTATTGCACACATTACAATAAACGATACACAAAATCAAAGAAATTTAACAAAGTTGCTCTTTTTTTTCCCCATGACAAATGTTGATGTGTGACCCTTTTGTTACGCTATAAACAACTATCATTGTATTATGAAATAAATGGAAGAGATGTTACAATTGCTATTAAGCTTTCTCTTTCCTAAAATTTTTCTTAATAACCTATTCTTAAATATACATTATATGGATAAAATTTTACAGCAAATTATTATTTGAAAAAGCAGGCAAATACCTCCAAGAAACGAAAAATGAGACAAAATAACAAAACCATGAAAATAAAATAATAGAAAAATGGAAAAATTCAAATTGATGAGATAGAATAGTTTTATTTTCATAGGCCCCAAAATTTATGATTATAAAAAAACATGATACAATTTATTTATGAAAATGAAATATAATTGAAATAAAACAGAATAATATCTGCTCCACAAAAGATCTTTAACATTTTCTAATAATACATCTAAAAATAGAAATTCTCAAATAACAGAAAGGTTTTTCAAAAATATGCTGGGAAATCCATGCGTGAACTTTAAAATGGACAGACGTACTACTGCAGATATCATAATAAGAATTAAACTTCCATTGGCCCGCCCTTAAGACAGAAGTTTAAAACTCTTTTTTTCTTATCTTCTACTTATATTACAATGTATATGCCATGACCACCCATTCTTTTAACTCTCTAAGTATTTAGTAACTGTTAATGTGACTTTGCTTTGATTGTGTTACTTTTTTTTTAACAGAGAGATCATAAGTCACTTTAAAAAAGTTAGAATTTTCATCATTCTAATTATTTCAAGTTCAACAAGAGGTAAAAGATACAATGTGTGAAAGCTTACCTATGCATCTCACATTCAAGCTATCTGATACCATTTTCAAAAAAGTACCTAGTACCACTTTCACTTTTCAACCTTCTAAAACAGCACTGTGAGAAAACAAGATTTTGTGTAAGTTATCAAATTAAAATGGCTAAAAAACAAAAATTTAATAAGTTTATGATTGATCCGGACATGAACATATTTAAAGCGATATTGTCCACTTAAAATGCGTGATTGATAAAATTACACGTTCAATTATCACAATTTAATATTTCAATGTTTGATAAAATTCAATCTCTTTTATTTACAGAAGCCTTAGTCTAATTACTTGAAGTCAATGATGTAAAAATTAATGTAAAATTGTTTTTTCTTTATTCATTGTTAACAAACGATTTTTGATAGCTTCAATTTTTGATACTTAAATTTTTTTTCTTTTCTTTTTCCAAGTTCAATATATAAACCGTTGATTGTTATAAGTTTCTGAAATGCATTTGAAATACCAACGCTTTTATATTACAGATTAAAAATTAAACAGTATTTTCATTACTTCAACTTTACTGAGTATACAAAAAAGGTTCATACACCAGAAAGTTGTATGTTTTTGAAGAAAGGAAAAGAAACAAAACTCTCAAAAGTATTGGTGCCAGCAATTTACATAACAATTCTGAACATTGCCATTTCAGTAGCTAAATATATTCGTAATAAAAGCACACGATTTTCATTCTAAATATCACAAATGAATGCAAAACAGAACAAGATTTTCTTCTTTTTTTAAAAATACTTTTTTCTTTGAATTTTAAGTAACACTGTAATTCACTCAACCTAAAAGGATAGACTTACTCATTTTTCATAGATTTTCGACCAATCCGAATGCAGATCTGTGAATAAGTCAAAGATTAATTCATTTTAAAGACACTTAATGCTCTTCAATATTCAAATCTTCCAAAATCCATACCTCAAACGATCTGAATCGAGAAGGTTCACCGTACACATCATTCACTATAAAATAAGACTCACAATTAAAATGGAAATAATCTGTCATAAAGTTAAAATCAAATTAAAGAATAAGCTTACATTTTTAAGTATATTTAAATTCATGCTGATTAAGCTATTAATAGATGAGAAATTTTAATACATCATTTTCTACTACTAATGGTTACTGAATGGTCACAATTACTAATGGTTACTGAAAATAAAGATTAAAAAACACCTAAGTCAAGGTTAAAAATAATAATCGAGAAAATATAGAAAAGGTAATTTGCCTGAAGGAAAATTTAGCCTACAATGATCTGCAATAAAAAGTTGCAAAAATTTAATAATAAATTAGAAAATGTAAAATGAATTAAAAAGAATAAAAATATGAAGATCGAGACTGTAAGACAGATATTTCGATGAGTTTTAATAGTTTTATGTGATTTATTGAAAAAATAAGACACTTCTGTTAAATAGTTTTCAATATTCATTTTTACTCATTTATTATTGATAGATACAGATTATATATCATATTTTTTATTTGACTTATTCTAAAGATTTTTTTCACAAAGTGAATCTTGTTTGCACTTTTCATTGCAACTAAGCAATCTAACATTTGGTCATACAAAACATACACTGTTTTAAAAATGGATAACATCTTATTATGTATGACCAACCATTTACCTATCCTAATTATATTCTAATATTTATACATGAATAAAGATATAAAACTATTTGCTAAGTTTGGAATTTAAAGAAATACAACATATAAAAACTGAATAAACTATTTTTAAAATCTGCAGTAATTTAATTTTTACAATAATAAATCTAAAAAAAAAAATTTCAAAAGGAAATGTTTTTTTTTTTTTTAATTAAAAAAAAGGGAGGTTTTTCAGGAAGGGGATTAGGGAACTTATTTCAATGATTCTGTTTTTATTGCATTTTTCGATAATAAAAATATTAAAAAGAACTGAAATAACAAATATTTATTTATTAATTAAATGATAAAAATCAAATAAAATATGCATTGAGCTTGTACATTTGCAAAAATTATAAAAAAAGTTTAAGAATTATAATGCAATAAAATATTACCCCATACTTTACGATGAATTGGTAATCATTCCTTTACAGCCAACTTCATCTCGCAATCTTACAAAAAGATGAAGCTCTTAATTTTCGCTTCATAATACATGTTAAAATTTCACCACAGCAAAACAACATGGCAAATTTTCTATTCCACCTAAAATAATTTCAAAAATTACAATTTATGTAATTAAAAATAATTTTAAACTTTCAAAGATTTTAAATGCATTAGAACGTCAACAATATGTTCAGATAATTGGATTAAAGAAACTACCATTACAGAAATCTGTTGTTTCTTACTATTTCCAAGCTTCTGATACACTTATAGGAATGGTAAAACAGTGATAATTTTACATTAATACCGTGGATTAAAAAAAAAGAACAGAGAAACTACCATTACTACAGCCTTTTGAGTATTCTGTGATATACTTGTAGAGAAATGACAATACATAGTGATACTTTTATTAATGTCACGAATTTAAAAATTAGCATAGAAAAATAACCAATTATTTAATCTGCTGCTTTGTATTATTCTTGTGCTTGTGTTACACGCAGAAATGCTAAAAAAATAGTGATACTTTAGTGCAATGTTCCACATTAAAAAAATTAGATCAGAGAAACTACCATTACTGCTGTTTCTTATACTTATACTACACTTTTAGCGATACCAATGAATAGTGATACTTCAATATAGTGTCACTAATTTAATAATTAGAGCAAAGGAACTTCCATTATTCTAATTTATTGATTCATACTATTCTTCAGCTTATAATACATTTCCAACAATGCCAATTTATAGAGATACTTTTTTTCTTTTAATTGAAGAGGCATTTTTAAGCAAATTTCAAATAAAAGCATTTATTTGATAATAAAATTTGCTCTATTATTATGAACTGGAAGAAAAAGTCAGATTCATATAAACTATAAAAAATGGATACATATTTAATAATTAAGAAAATAAATAATTTTGCATTTCAAGCTGAAAAATGTCTTTAAATTGCAAAGTAACTAGGAAAAACGGTATCTGTTCACAAAAAAGAAAAAAAATAGTTGCACTTGAAAATAGTTGAGTTAAACAACACAAGAGCTGGAATCTGTTATACTCTGCAGGTATTAGTTACATAGGTTCAAAATAGGTAATTAGCTTCAAAAATAACTGTCAGCATGTTTCAAGTGCTCAGAAATAGGTGCTCATTCTCAAGATTTGCCAGACGTGAATGAAACAAAAGTAATTTGACATAAAAACGTAAAGTTGCCAACAAAAAATAGAAAAATATAGTTTAAGAAACAACATTGATGGAACTCCTGGTGTTTAGGAGCCGATTTGAAGTTGTAGAAGGGACCAGAAAAATAAAAAGGAAATAAAAATCAGAAAATTAAATATTTTGAAATTTATAGTTAGGAATAAATAACACAGTATTTATAGAACCAATATCCCACAGTATTACAGAAAATCCTTAGTAGTTGATATTCTGCTATTCTAAATTTGGTAGCTTCTACACTGCAACATATTTTTATAAAAATCAAGATTAGTTACAATTAAAGAGCAGTTAGTGAAATTGGGATTCCGAACCGTTTAGACTTATTAACTATACCTAAATTAACTATTTTAGCAATATAATATTAAATATATAAAGCATGAGCAATATAATATTAAATATATAAATACCGTAGTCACTCTACTGTGTATTTTTCTCTATATCATACTTCTTTTAAATAAAACATAATAACATTTACAGTATTCTCAGCACAACAAAAGTTGTCTCTTTATAATGATTTTATTTTTCAATTGGAAGTTGGAATTTTGGAATAGAACATTAGGAGGGTACTGAAGACTAAGAGATATATTCTTTTTACAGATGGACGAAGAATTGTTAACTTTTTGAATGATAGGTAAAACATGAAAACACGGAGGAAAGTTTTCAATTGCAAAATGTAAAGCAATATATGTCCTCCTCAATAATAAAAAATCTCAATAAATCTTCCTTAATATTCAGAAAAAATGAAAATGAAATTCAGAATCATCATCACTTTAAATCAAACAATTAGACAAAATTTCTACACTTTTTGTAACTGCATTTTTAATTTTTTTATTTTCCTTAAAAGTTGAATCTCTGCAATATCCAAGGTGAAACTAAAATCTAAGTTTTTCAAGTAAAATGAATACAAGGTACATATCGTGCAGCTTAAAGGAGAATTAATCCAGACTAAAAGCCTGAGGCTGTCTGCCGCTATGGTAACAAGCGAGAGCACATTTTTAATGTGGATGCAATGGAGGAACGAAGGTGTCGATAGGTTACTAATGCTGACCTATGTCAAGATCAAGACAAAACTATTCATCCCACACCACTACTCAAAGTGTGGGATGAATAGTTTTGTCTTGATCTTGACCACAGTAGGTACCCACCACGACGTGAGACTGATGTCTGAAGGAGTTCTCTTGAAAGTTGCACAATACTAGTGCATAGTATTTTTATAATTAAGGAATTTAGTTTCTTGAGTAAGCATTTTATTTATACAATAAAAATTGACGAATTTATACTATGCATCTTCAGAAAATAATGAAAAAAAAACACATTGATGTATGATATTAATGTATTTATAGGTAAAACTTACCCTATTGATACTTTACTAATACTAAATATACTTCTTAGGTTCATAATTTCTAGCATCTAATAATTCTTATATTTTCTGGGTCCTAGAAAAAAAAATATAAATAAAAATTCAAATTTGTTTCATGAAAAAATTTGTGAAGTTCTCATGTAGTGTACAGAAAGAGAAAATGTTACATGTAAAAAATAGTATAACACAAGTGATATATCTGTTTAACAGACTGTGTATGAAATAATTGTCTAAGTGACAAAATCTTTCTCTTTTCTTTTATAAAATAAAAATCTATAGTTTGTACATAATTCTATACATTTAAGTTTTATGTTTAAAAATCTAATAAAGTGGCTAATTTTAATAAAATTAAATTAAAATTCACTGAACATTTAGTAGGTTAATTTTCAACAAAACAATGGGAAACCCACAACCAAGGTACTGTTTTTTCCACTAATTGCTTTGGAGTACAAAATTAAGTCAATTTAGTCTCTACTAGAGATGTGACGGTAAGTAGTGCGTCAGTAAGTAGTGAGTACAAATATTGGACAGTAGCCAAAATTAAATATTGAATAAAAACGTATAAATGATAACGTATATAAACTAAATATCAATTTATACTTTATGCTAGAAAATGCATATTTATGGTATACAGTATTCGTGTATACATTTACAGATAATAAGCACTGCACAATTATACATATTATGTGATATCATTCACCCATTGTGATCTTTAAAATCAATGAAAATAAGAAATCTTTAAAATAAAAATTTATTAACTAATAAATAATTATAATTTCATTAAATATTTTTCTAATTTTATTTTGAGAAAAAATCAGTATTTCCAAATATATATACAGTATCCGAAGCAAAAATAGCAATTGCTCAGCACTTTTAGATAGAATTCCGTACCTTCACTGTTCATAAATGATGCCTGCTTCAAAGAAAAGCACAGACTATAAATGCTGCTAGCAGAAGGATAAAGATATTTTTTGTTATTTTCGATAAAACAAGAAAATAATTTGTTGCATAATTTTTTTTCCAACATGTATTTTGTGCAAATGTATTTTATGTTCATGTGGTAATGTATTTTGCGCAAAGACATTTTTTGAAAGATATTAATTTAATACAGTTAATTCATTAATATCAGGTTAAGCAATACTTTATGAATACAGTAATGCAGTGTTTCCCAAACTTATGACTTTTGTGTACCCTTTCTAAATTTTTCGCAATGCTGTGTACCACTAATATTTTTTTAAAAATATGTTTATTTTTCTTTTTTGGTACAAAGTTTTATTAAAAAATTCATTTGCATCAGTAAGAAGGACGATATTGTTTTTACTGTGATAAAAAAATTGCACAAAAATTAAAAATCACAACTGGCTGATGACCACTAATTATTAACTGTTAACTCTGCAAAAAATAGCCAATAGAAAAATACGTAATCTTAAATTTTCATGGCTAGCTTTGATTTTAAATAAGACCTTCGTTTGTTGCATGATATTTCGCATAAGAACACGTACCCCTGCTGAACTATTCCCGTATCCCTGGGAGTACGCGTACCACACTTCGGGAAACACTGCAGTAATGTATTAAATTGTCCAGTAATAAATTACTGTCATTAGCTAGTTTGGAAAATAATGACCCAAAAGCATGCATTATCTAGATTCTGAAAATCTATTTTAAATACCCCATCCTTGGTTTCAATGTAAGGTAATAACAATGAAATATGTTTTATGTAATATGTGTAGTTGCTTAGAAATTTAGAGTAAATTTCATTTAGTTAAAAGTTTTTTTAAAAAAAGAAATAGATAAAAATATGAACAAAAAGATATTAATTTAGTCTGATACCATTAAATTTTAAAACGAAAAGAAAGGTGGGGAGATACTGTCGCCTGATACAGGATATTAGGCAAATGGTAGATCCATTGCATCTCTAGTCTTCACAATAACCTTTCTTTTTTGTTTATAGGGAATTTATAATCATTTAAGTAGTTTTTTTTTATATAATAAAGATTAATAAAGAGATATGCATAAAAGAAAAAAAAATAACAGATTTATAGTTAATAAATAATAATAACACCAAATATTCAATACTATATTTCACTCAAAAATACAATTAAACTCACACATGAATAAATACAATAATTAAAAAGTTAAAATGTTTAATAATATCATGTTAAATATTTAACCTAAAATATATTAAAGACAATCAATAATACAATATCCCAACTAAACATTTTTACATGTGTAACTAAATATTAAAATATGTTATTGGTAATTTAAACAAAATTTTGAAAATAGATTTAATTTTATTTAGTCTCATAAACAAACAAATCAAAATATTCACGTTATGCTTCGAATATTTAAAATAGCACTAATGAAAGTTGGTTATAGGTTTAAATTATTACACCGGAGTATATGATTGTGAAATTCAATATTCCTTTAATTTTGCAATTAAGTTAGTACTCAAGGTCATAGATTACAACAAAATTCTCGTAGAAAGGATTAAAACTAAAACCAGTATTATCCACCACACCAATATGAGTTGGTCGGTGTTTGGTGTGCTGCTAGAAATTTTTTGGGGTACCACAAATTTAAGTTGTACTTTTTATAAGAAAATAAAAATTTGCATTCCTTCCTCTTCTTCCTTTAAGAAATAATTAATGAAAACAAAATTACTCAGTTTTTTAGTTTTTAATCAACATCAATAGAACTATCTGAAAATATACACAAATAGTTTTTTTTCTTCTGCAATACTTCATACAATAACATTGCAATTAGACATCTTTATCAAAGTATTTTCCATATTGAGATTTTACTGTATAAAATATTAGAACATAATAGTAAGCTAATGACTGAAAACAGTATAAACAAACACTACTTAAAGGAGAAAAGTACTCAAAACTGTAATGTACAGAACAATCGAAGCTCTACAGAACAACTGTAACAAAACTAGTTATGTAAACAAAAATGTATGGCCAAATCCTAACAAAAATGTTAGATGATGTAAATTATATTTGTTTCATCATAAAGGCATTAATATATAACTAGCACATCTGTTTGCTAGGCTCAATAACTCTCAAAACTATTCTCGCCGTCTCTTTTGGATTGCTTCCTTATCACTCTAATTTTTTCACTTGGTCTTTGAATACTTCTTTATTTTATTCCAACTTTGTATGAAAGCAGATACTTTTTTCTAAAATAAAGTTCTAAAAGTAGACAACATTCTGAGAATACATTAAGATTTTATTTACATAAAATAAATCTCAGTGCTTGAAGACACGATATACTATTGATTTTTAAACGAAATTATAATAACCTCATTCTATCATAAACTTGCAAAATGAATAAAAAAAATCTCTCTTCTACAGTAATTATGAAATATCATCAAAGCTAATATTCGGCTCTAAATTATATTCGAACATGCGTAAATCGACAAGCATTTTTAAAAACATTTTGTAGAATAGAATAGTTTGCTGATATAACCTGTTCATTACCTTCCAACTTAAAGCTCAGTTTGTTTCAGCTTTTTGTTATCTATTTGAGAAAAGAATTTTCATTCAGAAATGTGTAATAAACTTGTATGTTTGAGCATTCATAATTATAACTGCTCACCCACTTGATATTTCATTTCTTTGTTGATAATATAAAATAAATAAACAAAAGACTAATTTTTTTTCTCCTTAAATACAAAATATTCTAATACAAAGTAATGACCAATTCAGATATTTTTTTTTTAGTTTGCAAAATAAATTAATTCACTATGTAAAAAAATGGTATAAAACTAAATGATAAAGATTGATTTTTAACAATATTCACAGAACATTTGTAATTATCAAGTCTAGTTGCAAAATAATTCTTTGCCTAGAAAATATCAAATTATATACTAGACATAATTCTTTGCCAGGAAAATATCATACATAAAGAGCTAATTGAAAAACAGAGACATGAAAATATTCATTCTGAAAACGTTCAAAACTTTTGTTTTAATTTTAATTGTATTAGTTATAGTATAAAGATTCAAATTTTAGTCAGTTTAAGTAAAGATCATTAATATTTCTGCCAAATCTTTGGAAACACAATTTTCAGTGGAAAAACATTTGTTTGATTACAGCTTCCAATAGATATATATTTTAAATTTAGGGAAGATTTCTGTAAATCACTAAGATAGAAAGTGGCAGAAAAATATCCAAGCCTTGGTAAGTTCAAGAAAGCAGTCAACAAGAAACTTAAAAAAATAAAATCTCAGAAAGGGACTAATGTGAAGGGTATATACACACATCCAAGCAAACCTCCTACATATTTTTTTTTAATGTTAGTAAAGCAACATACAAGTTTAAAAATTAAAATCCATTTGGCACCTTGGCGATTGTAGTTCGCATGACAGATCAGGATGCAGAAATATCTCCTAAAATGAGACCCTTAACTTTTTTTTTTTTTTTTTGAAGTAATCTTAAGTTAACTTTTTTTGTTTTGTTAGTGATTCATAGTTTTAGAAGGTTAGGAACAATCCCAAACCCATAGCAAGTAATAAATACTGCTGTAGAGATAGTAAAACTCAGAATTAAATAACGTATCCGACTTTTTCAATCGCTAAACAAACCATTAATAGCATTAAAAAGCGTACTCTTAATCCTAATTTTGAGAGCCATTGCAAAAAAAAAAATTATTAAAAAACTTTTGATTCATTTTACAGACAAAGCTTTATTGCGTTGATTCAGCTTATCATTAGTAATTCTTCACAGGTTTATTCTCATTTTAAGAGATAATCTGAGAACAAAAAGTTATGAATTAATTTTTTTTTTAAAATGAAAAATTATTAAAATGGTTTTCTTAATAACGTGATTTAAATCTTTTTTAAATTCTATTATTTGAAAGAAAAATGATAGCACAAAACTGACTAAGAAGTTAAACATTAATTTCGAAACATAATTAAGAAATTAAAATAGATAACTAGTCCCATAAGTTTTAATAAGACAATCTTAAAAAAAAATAGTATTTCTAAAATAAAAAAAAATATTGACTTACAAACGTAAACAAACACAAATTTAAAATCGTCTATCTACTTAATAGAGTTTTTAACGACTATTTATCAAAGATATTAACCACTACGGATGTGTGAAAGATTCATTAGACGGTATTTAAAGTACCTTTTAATAGCAGTAAGAAATAATAGCATGAATTGACAATAACAATGCGACTTACAAAGCTCAGCTACCAACGCCAACGGCCATAACAATCAATCTCCCACAATGCCTCTGGAGAAAAACCGAACACCAGATGGTGTCGAGGCGCATGCGTAGTGACAGTTCGGAGGATGCTAATTAGTAGAATCAAAATTTATTCCCGAAAGCAAAGATGTTGTTTACAAACGCTGGTCTCGCTGTTTGCGGAGAAGTATCTCTAGTGATTTCTCCCGGCGCCGATCTTATTGCAAATAAAAATAATTTTCTTTTCTTCTTTTAATTCTAACATGAACGTGGACTATCGAGAGAGCTCAGATTTCAGACAAATAAAATAAAATATAAAATTATTTACGAAAGAAAAACTTCTTCTTTTAGAGAATCAAGTTTGTGCTTTTATTTTTACGAACACGTGTGTTTAGTTGGATATCAAACATTCGGATTAAGAATTGATTGACTGGAAATATGCTCTTGGCAAAAACAAACTGAATTTGTTGAAACTTTGACAAAAATAAGAGAATCAGTAGTATTAATTTTTTTTCCAAGACCTAATATAAGGAACTTTCGAATGATTTCTCTCATCTTCTAAAATTAAAGAAAATTCTATCGTAGTTCTTAAAGGTAAGGAATTTTTTTTTTTTCCCTAGGAGCTCGTTTTAGTCTTTTTTAGTAGTTTCGGAAAGTTTATAGTTGTCGGCAGTTATGAATAAAATTGAATATATAATTTTTTTCTGCTGTTTATACCAATTATGATTCATCTTGAAATTTTAAACAGATAAAAATGACTGTCAAAACAAGACGCTCAAATAAACAAAGTAAAATAATTTAAATAAAATTATATTTTACATATTTGTAAACGTTATTTCTAAGAATTACAATTGAAATAAATATTTTCCAACAGCGCAGCGATATCGAACGCAGTATTAAATACGCGAAATTCGCTAAAAACTTTCCAACTTTACATAATTTTATATTTCAAAAATTAAAAATTTTGAGAAACTATGCTTCCACGTTATCCTTTATAAACCGTTATTTCTTTTTAAATTATGACTTATAAATACAATTTTTGAAGATTTCAAATATTTGTTAGCATTCCATAGTGGAACTATTGATTACTTTTGAGTTTTATGCAGCTGCCTAAAAAGGTTAAAAAAAATGTACTCCAATAACAAGATAAATAACGACATTTTCCTCATAAATATATGGATTTATTTTAACTATTATAAATTTGAATTTTGATAAGCTAGTCTGTCCCTTTCAGAGGCACTTTACTCAATATTTTATCGATAAAGTGGAATAGTTTTTAAGCTTTTCTCAAACTATATATTTCAAGATAATGATTTTAAGAAGAAAATTTTCAGAATCGCTTTCACCTTTACAAATAAAAATTATTGTTCCTCAATAATTCGAGATTTAAAGTCTTTCACTTTTTGGATATATATCCAGATTTTATGTTTACAAATAAACCTTTATCATCCCAGAAAGAATTTCTTATACATTCTTCTATAAGGTAAAGTATATAGTTTTACAAAAACACTTGACATTTTAGTATTAGCAATCGTTAGCATTTAAATCAATAGCTAGTAAAGCTAGTTAAATCTTAAATATCTAATCCATTTAATACAATAGTTCTATCCCATTTTTTTGTTATAACTGATTTGTATGTTCAATTTTTACTAGTCTACATCGAGTATTATAAATTTAACCCAATTTCTTTTTTCCAAAGATTTATATACATTATATAATTGTAACAATAAAACTTGGAATAAGGGCATATAAAACTAATTTATAACATTGATTTATAATTAGATTTTTTTTCAATGAAGTGAGATTTTATACAAGTGCTCTACTTATAAAATTTCTTTATTATATCATGCATAAAAATAACTACGATTAATGTCATATTCTTATGATCCTATTCTAGAATTTTCTATGGTTTTAAATTCTAAAATGTAATTACTATTTCAGTTTACTTTGATTAGAGTTAAATGTTACATCGAGTACCCTTTTATGAAGTTCCAAGGATCTCATTGTCATCTTAATAATCGTTTTTTTGGACCGGATATTACTTTCTGCAAAAAACACTATACTGTACTATAACATGTAACGCTATATCTTATAGCACATAACACTATAACAATATATACTATAACGTGCAACACTACATCTATAACATGTCGAAATTTTACAGACTTTAAAAGGCGAATCAAAAGATCAAAGGTGACAATAAGTTTTCGCAATAAGTATGTTTTAAAATCGTTACTCTTATTATTAATGAAAAGATTTAAGTGTCACCTTATAGAAATTATAGTAATTAAAAAAATCGGAATAATTTGCTTCGAATTAATTTTAAACATCTTAATTTGAATAAATTATGACGTATAAAAATTTCGATTGGTTGAGTTATTTTACTGTAATATTTCTAAAGTTGTGTAAGAGTTTAGTTATAATTTATTATTTTACTTATGATTATACTATGTCTGATATGAATACAGTAATGGATGAAAACTTTGTTCAACAATTTTATACCACCATAACTATTTGGTTACATATTGTGACGTATATTCATCATTTTATGTGCTATTAGGGTATAATATTATGCAATAGTATGTCTATCTTTGTATGATGTCATGCAATTAAAGCGCAAATCCTGAACAATACTTTCGTCGACTTATCGACTCGATTTTCGACTATTATTTGCAAGTAGTCTGAAGAATTTTTACATAATTCTTTTTTTTTTCTACGACTACATGGATTTTCATGTTACAATAAATGTTTTCATGTTTTTCATATGACGCGGCATAATTTTTTACTTATTAGGGTAGAATACATAATTCTTTACTTTGCTATTAGGGTAGAATATTATGCAATACTAAGTTTATCTTTGTATGATGTCATGCAATTAAAGCGCAAATCCTGAACAATGCTCTCGTCGACTAATCGACTAGATTTTCGACTATTATTTATAAGTAGTCTTAAGAATTTTCATACAATTCTTTTTTCTTTTTAACGACTACATGGAGTTTCATGTTACAGTAAATTTTTTATTTTTTCATGTTTTTCATATGACGTGGCATAATTCTTTACTTATTAGGGTAAAATACATAATTCTTTACTTTGCTATTAGGGTAGAATATTATGCAATAGTATGTCTATCTTGGTATGATGTCATGCAATTAAAGCGCAAATCCTGAACAATAAATACTCTCGTCGACTTATCGACTCGATTTTCGACTATTATTTGCAAGAAGTCTTAAGAATTTTTATATATTTCTCTTTTTTTCTTCCAACGACTACATGAATTTTCACGTTACAATAAAATTTTTCATATGACGCGGCATAATTCTTTACTTATTCCTGTTACAATAAAGACAATATAGTTTAATTTTCTTTGTATTATTAATTTAATTTTCTTTGTATTATTAATTTAATTTTCTTTGTATGTTAAAGTTGACCGTATCTGTATATCACGCGCTATTAAAAAAAAAAAAAAAAAAAAAAAAAAAAAAATATAAAGAAAAAAGAAAAAACTGAATGAAACTAGTTTAAAATATACTATTTGATTTAAAAAAATCACTATTGAGTTATCAAAATTTCTTTTATTCCTTTTTTTCAGTTCATGAAGTAGTTAAGAGTTTGCTCAACCAGGAAATACGTTATCATACCTCATATTTAATTTAGCACAATAATATATCAGAACTCCGATACTTCTCGGTGAGCCGCTTGTCTAAAGAGTTTTAAATGGACTATTCGTGGTGGAAATTTTAATAATGGAGTTTGAGATCTTAATACATTTTTAATCCTCGGTTACTTTAATCTAAGCGGCATATTATTACAGTATATATTTATCATGTATGAAGTCAATTTTTAATTATTAAAAAATCAATTATTTTTTAGAAAATTATTTTTCTTATCTCCCTTTTCCCATATATTGAGTTGTGTATTATATATTACTGTTTCTTATGTTTGTCTCTCAATACTAATAGATTAATTAGTAGCATATTAGTTTTCCGTGACATTTAGCGAAAAAAAATTACTTGAGTAATGATTTTCAATACTTTGTTCTTATTTTAAAAATAAATTAGTTTTTTTTCCCCTTTTATTCATAAATAGTAGTATAATAGTAATGTTGCCGCTAAGAAATCAGTTATTTTACAGTTTATTTAGCTAATGCTCAGATGGATTGGTATTACCCGTTGAAGTCCCAAAAAATTGTTTCACTTCTTAAATTACCCAGGTAATTTGCAAATTACTTAGATAATCTGAGCATTTCTTTTTAGGCACTCTCTAAAGTACTAAAAAGAAGTGTTATACTTTTCAAATTACCTAGGTAATTTGCTAACAATTTAGATAATCTGCACATTACTTACTAGGCACTCATTAAAGTGCCAAAAATTGCTTCACTTTTCAAATTATCTAGTTAATTTGCAAACTTCCAAGTTACTATACATATTACCAACTAGACATTCGTGAAAGTGATTAAAAACAGTTTCACTTCTCAGTTTTTGTTAATTTGCAAATTGCTTAGAAATTCTGCACATTACCTACTAGGCATTCGTTAAAGTGCCAAAAATAGTTTTTACTCACAAATTACCTAGGTAATTTGCAAATGACTTAGATAATCTGCACATTACCTGCTAGGCACTCGTTAAAGTGAAAATAAGATCTTTCATCTCTTATTAACGTTTCTAAACGCTAACTTAATAGTAGTTACGCTTAAATTAACGTTAGAGAGAGAGAGAACGAAAGAGAGAAAATGAAAGAGAGTGAATGAGAGAAAGTGAGTAAGAGAGTATGAGAGAGAGAGAGTAAGAGAGTATGAGAGAGAGAGAGAATGATTTCAAAATTACTAATTAAATTTTATTTCTAATATAAGTTGTTCGTTTATCCTAATAGAGAGAGTTGTATGCATATTTCGAATAATGAATTCGAATTTTACTAATATAAGTTGTTCTCAATCATTGATAAAACAAATGCAGATGGAAGAAAAATCTTGAAACCAAAAAATTTATATTTTGACTAGTGCTACAGCTTAGAAGATTACGTTCATTAGAGCAATCACAACTTTCTAAAACATTTACATTATTCATCAAATTTTAATGAAATTATCTAACAACGCAATCCGGGGTAGGAAATTATTGTCAGAATCTGAATTAGAATATGGGGTCTGTTTCGAAGTTTATTCTAGATTCAGTCTAGAAGATAAATAAAAATAACACGTTTCGAATAAATTTGAATTGTTCTTGAAAATATATCCTCGAGCATTTATTATATGTATTTCAGGCGTTTATCAACCTACATCAGGCGTTTATAAATCTACGTTGAGACGTTTATCAACATATATTTATATAGAATAAGAGGCTTTTAATTTCCAAATCTGTGGTCTAGCAATTTTGAAATCAACTCAAAATCCAAGAAAACTTTTGTAAACATCGGAACAAACTCAATCTACCTATATCTGCGTTCCATCAAGAAGCGAGAAAACGTCCTATAGTTAGGCTGATCTCTAAGGAATAATTACCCCATCTACCACTCCATATATTTTTTCTCAGCACTGTGTTTGGTGAAAGCTAGGAGTAACATATGAATCAGTTAATCTTCATCTAAATAGAATGAAAATGATCTAAGAAATGAATGCTCTATAACCTAATTTTTCCCGGCTTCTTTAGGTGAGAATTAATGCATTTTTTCTTGAACAACATAGATATTTTTTCTTTTCATCCAGCGATTGATAGCCAATCTCCATATCCTAAGAGCTCTTGTAACTTTAAAATCGAACTCTGAAAACGAAGTCTGAAAATAAGCCTACTTAATTTGAATATATACTTGGTTATAGTATTGATAGTACAAAGAAGAAAATGTAACAAAGATATGAGAAATATGCACTACCATTCGCTTTTCATCAAATGGAATCAAACTTGAGACCTCTCTACCCGAAAAAAGTGAAGGATAACGAAAGAAGCTTTCATAATTTTTATTCAAATTCGTCTCAACCGTAGTAGACATAGAATTTTGTTAAGTGTACGCCGAACATTTGCTGTTTTAATTTTTCACTTTTAATATTGAAATGAAAGATTTACTTAGTAGATTCACAGCTAAAAAATTACTTTTATTAAAATGAGTACAACTGGAATTTAACTTGAGAACGAATTTTCTGTCTCAGGACAAAGAAGATAGCGAGCAAATTTCATAACTTTGATCAAAATCTGGTTCTCCTGTATTACAGATAGTTTTATTTCCTGTACGCTTACCAGTTACTTTCTTATTAATAAGGATTATTTAACAGTCTCCTTTGAGGATACCAGATTCACAGAGTAGATTAACAGCAATACAGCTTCCTTTTATTAAATTTGGTGTTGATTTCCTGGTATAATAATTTTGAATATTACTCAAAAATTACAACCCCTGAGTCAAGAAATTGGAGTGTATCCTTCTCAGATAAATTCTTTGTTTAAATGTTAAACGAACTTTCGTTTGGTGAGAAGAAAACCACGAAAGATTTCACAAGTAACGAAACGGTAACAAAACTTAGATTCACTTATCATAAGCGATATTCATTGCAACTATAGGGGGGGGGGAGAATCACAAAGAGTGACAAGATATAAATTTAAAAAATAAACATGCCATTTTATAAAACTATTTTTCTTGAAGAGATTGAAATTACAAAACTCTCCTTTATACTTTCTCCCTCAGAAGTATAAAATACAAAATAAATAACTTAATGAATAGGAAATATTTATTGTTAGAGTTCGTAAATAAATTAATTTATATAGACAGTATAATCGCATAAACTACTCTGTATAAACTAAACGAACAGAGTTAATTTTTTTCAAAATTTATCCTTGAACATTAGCAGATTTCAGCTTACATAATTATCAACGTCTACTTTCAGCTGCCAGAAAAGTATAAAAGTGAAATAAAAACACTCTAATTAGTAAGTAGCTAATTAAGAGAGTAATTAAGCTTAATTAAAGCATTTCCGTCATTTCGCTCTCGTCTAATTAAATTTTTAATTGTATAGCTGAATATTAATAAACTGTCTCGGAGAGCCTGTCTGGAAGACTACGTCATAGCAGCTCTGCAAACTTTATTTATTTAAATAATGTGTACTTTTTATTTTTATTTTAAAAAGAAAATGATTATTAAATGAAGATGATAAATTAAGAAACTTTTTATTATGCATGCGAATCTTAAGTTCGGATGACCTAGATGTTTTAGAGGTTATTGAATTATTTGCACTTTAAAAGTTCCAGTTAAGGTCTTAATATATATTCTCTAATGAACTTAGAGTGAGATGAATTTTTTTTAACTTAAAATTTAAGGGACTAAAGAGAGGTCATAATCTTTTTTTTCACTTACTGATTGTCAACGCCTTGGGATGAGTTTTATTTTAAATATTAGGGATTGTTGAATTCAGCGCTCGACTTTAAATCTAATTACGACACATTTTCATTAAAATTGTATTTATTAGTCTGTAATACATTTTCTATAACTGTCTCCAGACGGTTTATAAATTTTCAAATTCTTACTTAAAAAATACTGTATAGACAGAGAAAGTCGCGAGGATATGTTTGAGTTCTTCCGCAAATTTTTTTTTCATGAATTTATTTTATCGAGTTCAAAGCAGATAAAAATTTTAATAACAAGACAATCTTAATTAAGGGGCAATATCAGGAGAATAAGGTGGATGTTAAAGGATTTTTCATTAAACTCTTTAGTTTTTGCTGCACCTATTAAATGGTAGGTAGTTTAGCATTCGTATGGTTAAAGATGATACCTTTTTGATTCAGCAAATTTAGAAGTTCTGCTTGAATTACAGCATTTTGTAGTTGAATAGAAAAACTTTTTCGTCTTTCATTTACTGTTTATGTGATGCATGAGCATTTAAGGCAGCTTAAAAATATTTCTAAAGTCAAAATTAATTAAAAGACCAACGAAAATAATCTCTAGAAAAATTGTCGGTGCTATAAATATGGACGACATATTGAGACAACGATACAATTTTGAATTATATAGGCTATTCGTGGAAGTTGATATCAACAAGTACATCAAAATAGGTAGCTAAAGGCTTGCGGATTCCATCTGTCGAATGGATCCATCTTCCTTGACATTTGAGATCTTCGATTACAAACCAATGGAAACTAGAGTTAGAGGCAGGCCTAAGATCAGATGACTCGAGAGCGTGGAAGAGGAGTTCAAAGACCTAAGAATTGCAACTGGAGAGCAATCGCAAATAAAGAGCAGAATGGAGGAAGGTTATAGGGAAGGTTCTGGCCCACAAAGGGCTGTCATGCTTATTTTTGTTTGAAACATTTTGTATCGATAACCAATGGGCTTTTCAAATATAATGTAAGTATCTAAGGGGGGGGGGGAAGGTTATGATTTGCTAAGTTGATTTTTATTGGCAAGAGAGGATTAAGAAAGGTTTTTCGAAATAAAAAATACTACGAGTGATGCTTAGATTGGATGTTAAATATATTCCTTTATAAAAGGAAATTCCTTTACAAAAGTAATTAATTTCAGAAAAAAAATTAATCTTGAAAAAATATTTGAAAAGAATAAGAAATCCAACGCAAGTACAGGAAGGGCTGAGGTGTTTTTAATTTTTCCAACCAGGGGAAGAGGGTAAGAAATTATCCTTGAGTAATCCGTAAACTAATGAAATTTCAGAGCACTTTTAGTCTGAAAAGTAATTTCAAACCATTGGCCTGGATAGCCTGGTTGGTAGGGCTCTGGACTCACGTTCGTAAGAACGGGAGTTCGAATCCAGCCGGCCGAAGATCGACTGGATAGTGGAGTTAAGGATGACAAGTGCACGTTAAATCTGCTGGGTTACAAAGTCCTCCATGTTCCCATAAAAAAATTAAACCTCTGGGGGTACTGCAGTGGAGAAAGATCGTTTTCCGGTTCGTGTAAAAATTTCGATCTGAGGATGAATGGTTGGATGTATGAATGGGTCAATTCTACAAACGGGTGTGACATATGGGTGTGGCAGAACTCGAATTCTTGGCCGTAAAAAACGAGAACAATCGCACCCCAACGTCTTAATGGCCAGCTACGACAACAACAACACTCTTAGACCATTTGAAGATTAGTTTCGTGTTGCGATTATTTAGTAACAAAAATATCTAAAAGGTGATAATGTGGCACTGCCAGTGGGTGCTTAAGAATCTAAAAAGACAAATCAGCAGTGCCATGAAAAACTAAAAGAATTTTGTAAATAAAACTTTCGACCTTTCATTCAAAGCAATGGATTTAATTAACAAGAGTTGGAAGCCAATAATTAAGGCAACAGGATTTCGCCTTTTCTTTTTTCGCAAGCCATTTTATCTTACTGAAACTTTTAAACTAAATATATTAGCTACTTCAAGCTTAAGTTTTATACAAATGGTTTGAAATCGTACATAAAAATTATGATAGAGGGTATCATTTATATTGTCTATTAAAAAATTACGAATATAAGAAAATGTTCGTAGAATGTCAAATAAGTTTATAAAAAATTACGAATTTAAATTTTAAGAACATTTTTATTTTAAAAATGTATATTTTTTGTAGTTTAAAATTCTGGAATATTCAAAAGTTTTCACAATTTTGAAATTCAAAATTTTGTTATCTATCAGACTTTCGGATAAAAAAATATTCATTTAGTAGCTTATTTATAGGAATGCCAATCCCCTTATTAACGATATAAGCATCCCTCCAAAGTGCTTGGAAATATAACCTAATCTGATTTGCCTATCTCGGATACCACGGTTTTATCTAATTTTGTTTTAAAAAATTTTTTTCCTCATCCACATTTGGTAATTTTTAGAATGGGTGCGGTGCATATTTTTTGAAAACGTGTTGAATTTTTGAACATTTATAATTTTTTGAAGGAATGAAGATTTTACGCTAAGTTTATCTATCCACTTAAGTTTTTTTTGGATTATTTATTTAATTTAAACGATACTATAGTAATACTTATTAGGATACATAGTGTAATTTAATTAGGTTGCAAAAAATTGAATTACATTATGGTTTGCTGTACGAAAATTATGGTTCAACGTTAAATTGATTCTTCTACAAAAGTACTTTAAGAAACTAACTTTAAAAAAAAAAAAAAAGATTGAATTTGTTATAAAACTAAACATCTCTTATTAAAGATCACAAATATACATAATCAAATTTTGACATTTTCATAAAATTGATATTTTCAACTCTTTCATCCAATGTTTTGGTAAAATTTATTCAAAAAAAATATTGATAAATTTATCGCTTTCATTTTCATTTGTGACGTTCTTTTACTTCTTTATATTTCTGAAAGTCATTTATTTTTTGTAGAAAATTCATTACAATACTTTCTTTAAATAAAAGCAACTCTCGCTTTTAGTCTTTTCTTTTTCCTTATTTACTACTTAAGTCTACAGGGAATATGAAATTATTTCATATTTCGAAGTAAGATTTTAGTCTCTAATGAATGCATGAAATTGAATAAACTTATCAAATATTTTGTGTCTATATTCCATATCATTATTATTGTAAAAAGTGCAAATACAATTTTACAACATTGCTAGCTCTCACTTGTCTCTAGCTCTCTCTCTCTTTTTAAATCTAAAAGGTTTAAAGAAAATTGTAAAATATGTTTTTTTAATTTTTTTGGAATTAAAGTTTATTTATTAAATTTATAATTCAATAAATTTTATGTTAAGACGTCAAATATTTGCATGCTTTTTTGAGAGGTCATTCTAGCAAAAAGTTAAATAACTAAAAAAAATTCTAAAAATATCTTGATGTTAGAATGTATTTTTTAGCCTACGTTTAATAAAAGCTTCTTCATACTAATGATGAAGTTTTCTATTTTGAATTTTTTTTCTTTAAGTCAGTAAAAAGATTTCGAGTGTTTAAGGTTGTTGTTTTAAAGTTAGTAATTAAACTCTTTATTAACCCTTAAAGGTCCAGAAAAGTTTGAAATTTGTTTTCTGCTTGGTTCAAGCCATTTTCGTAACGCAAAAAAATGATAATTTCTAAATAAATTATTATTAAATTTTAATAATCATCTATATAATTGTAATTATAAAATAAGTTATAGATAAATAATTTCTAAACATGACATCAATAATAACAATAAAAAAATATTTTATGAGGGTCATTCTTTAACTTGGTTCACTTCTACTTGGTTCAAGCTATTTTCGTAGCACAAAAAAATCATATTTTATAAATAAATTATTATTTAATTTTAATAATTAACCATTTAATTGCAATTATAAAATCAGTTACAGTAAAATTATTTGTAAGATGACAACAATAAGAACAATAAAAAAATATTTTATGTGGGTCATTCTTTAAAAAACAGCGCGCAGTTAAAAAATTTGTCTAAAAACTTCCAATAATTTAGAATTTATGCTCAATCGAAGCTCCTTAATAGTAATGGTTAAATTTTCTATTTTTAAAAATTCGGAGCTTTTTCTTGCATTTTTATTTCTATGAGGCTAAAAGATAAATTTTGATTAATTAGGTTTACGTTTTAAAGTTAGTAAAATTAAATATTTCTTTTAAATAATCCACCACAAATGCACAGGCACTTCACATTTAATTTCTACGACAGCTAAGATGTTTTTCATACAAAAGAAAATTAATAATTATTGAAAAAAAAGTTTATAGATAAACTGATAATTAATTATATTATTATAAACAAGTAATTATAATTATATAATTAATTATAATTAAATAAATTGCAGACATGTAAGCAGTGAGTTTGATAAAAATAATGGTGGATTTTGAAGCCATCTATGCACCATTGGACCCAATGAGTTCGTTAAGGGTAAAATTCAATATATTATTTATCTCAGGTGTGGGTTAAACTTATTAATTGACTTTTTAAAAAACTAATTATGATACCTATGGGGTGGAGGGGGCAAGGGAACTTTACTAAACTTCAATCGAAAAGTTTTATTCTGAAGAAAATGAAATATTTCTTCCTTCCTTTTCTATAATTATCTAAGGATAATTTAACATGTTTTACCTATCTTTGGAAGCATCAATGCCTACAAACCCAAGTCAAAATTTTTGATGGTCCCATCAAATCATTTTGATGGTTTATGTTGGTTTCAGTGCGATTCATGATGGTCCAACATCATTAGATGGTCACCATCATCCAACATTTTTCATTATGCTTTCATGGTATTTTATATGCCAGCAAACTTCCATCATTCCATGATGAAATTACACAAGTAATGTTAATACATAGGTAATGCTACTGTGATACTATGATGGTTAACCATCAAGAGAAGTTTGATTCTCATGGACCAATTATCCGCGATGATCCATGATGGTTCCAACTATGCATTTCCCTGATGGTTTAATGGGAATTCTCGCTTGTTCTCAGGAATCCACTAGAACGATTGGCATAAATCAGTCCGAATTCCTACATTGCGATGATGGTTGTTCATGATCGTTCCAACCTTTGATTTTTTAAGAAACTATGGTGGAAATTCCTGAGGGTTTAACACGAACAAACCACCAAACCGCTAGCTTTTTCAGTTGTCGAGGCAGACAAGGCCTGCAAGGGGCTGCCGCGGTGACAAAGAAGGAGAAGAAGTAGTAATATTTATTTATTAAAAAAAATAGTCAGACTTCACCAAACCTCAATTAAAAACTACGGTTATCCATCAAATGAAATATTATATTCAATATAAAATCATTCAGTTAATTGTGTACTAAGACTATTAAATATGTTTATAGAAATTTTTTTTTTTTTTTTTTCTAGATTAATATTTTTGCCATGCGCGAATTCAGTCTGGGCAAATCCGGGGCAACAAATATTAAAAATAGATCCGTACTATATTGTAAATAGTTTAAAATTTTATTACTGACCACCAACCTCCTCCAATATTCAGTTAGTAATTAGTATTATTAAATAAATATTAGTAATTTCTATAAAAATTAAGGAATTAAAATGTTTTATTTAGACTTTGACCTATCATTAATTATAAATGTGGAATTCCTCAGTATGATATATTAACTTGTGCACATCCAGTTTTCGGGCCAATCTAACGCAACGGACAAATCAATAAGTCATCTTTCTCCCTTTTTGCTTTAATCGTGTAAATTGTTACTTGAATTTTTGTGTTATTTTAATTTGATAATGATAATATTATGCTTACGAATCATTCTCTCTCGGCGCTCATCTCCCTAGTGTATTGATATATTTTTCTTTGGTTATATAAATTCAGTATAGGAAAGCAACATTTTTGCGAATATAATCGTGTATGACGAGATTATATCTTTTAGTTGTTAATTTTCTTTAATTTTTAATATTTTTTGATAATTTTGAAAATTGCTATGATAAATTAAATAAAAATACTGTATATATGTCCAATAATCTGAGAAATTATGAAATAGGAAAGAATTGACACTGTCGGGGATATTATTAAATTTTGGTTCACTAGTTGAGTTCAAAAATTGTTAGGGAAACAACATTAACAATTACCATTATTATTTTTTGCAATATTTTATAAAAATTCAAATCGTTTGAACTTGTTCGTTGAAACTTGTTCGTTGAAACTTGTTTATTTTCTCATGACTGAAAATTAGATTGGGCTTTGGGTATTTTATAAATTTTGGTGGTTTTAGTTAATTTTAGATTATTAGTACTTGTTCGATTTAGAGTATTTAATAATGATTAAAAATTTAAATTTAACCATCAAATATTAAAAGATAGTTTTCTTAGTCACCTTGAATGAACATCTTATTTAAGTAGTTATTTAAGTTTTGAAGGTAATAAATTATTATTTTTGCATATTGTAATTTTAAACATAAATAAGAAGATAAAAAAATTAAAATTAATATTTTTAATTAATTTAATTAAAATTAATTTAATTTTTATTTATAAACTTAATTTTAATTTTTATTAATTTATTAAAAATTAAAACAATTTTTTTTAATTAATTAATTTTTGTAAAATTTGTTTTAAAAAAGTTTTATTAGGCACCTTTGATGAACATTGTATTCACCTAGTTGATTTAAGATAATGATATATTTTACTTATTGTAATTTTGAATTTAAATAAGAAGAGAAATAAATATTTGAATCTAAGTACTTGAACAGTTCATAAAAACAAACTATTGCACTTTTTTTTTTTTTTTTTTTTTGCATTTGTTTATTAATTTATGCAATTGACCTAATAATGTGGAGCCATTATTTAGTTTTAATGATCTTTAATAATTGATACAAAACAGAAATGCGTTTGATTAATAAAGATCGACCAAAAATATGAAGTTCATTGATTCTATATATTTATATATTTTTAAACTCTGGTATATTACCTCCATTTTTAAGTAATTTCTTACTGCGTTCCTTTCCTTTTTTTTCTTCTTAGCCCTTTATTAAGTTTTTGTAAGAGTAAAGGACTCATAACTGTCTTCTCCGAACGCTGAAATCACACATATATATATAAGTTATTTAATCCGAATATGACTAGTATATATTTTAAAAAATCGTAGTGGCCGCCCACGCTGTTTTTAGTGTTCAACTTATCTTTGCCTTTCTTTTTTGTTTCGCAAAAACTATAAGACTTAGAGACATGAAATTGCTTAGTTGTGTGAAGAAAAATGCACGCGGATTGAGATGAAATAAAAAAATAACATTCGATAATTAATTCAAAAATTACTAACTTTTCAAAAATAAAATATTGTTGGAGAAATACAGAGTTTCAAGTTGTTGAAATCAACACAGAATTGAAACTTGGCATGATGAAAAGGCTACATTTGGTATATGAGTTTAATATTTTACATGAATATTTTTTTGTATATGAGTTTGTTCTTTCAAGATTCTAATTTGTTTGAAAATAATTGCAATTTTAAGTGCTTTTTTTACCAATTTTTTCTTGTTTTTTTTCTTTTCACTACATTTTATTTTGCAGCTCAAAAACTTTAAAACTTATAAACTTGAAATTACGATGGTGTGTCGAATGTACAAGAAATGTGCAAGAAATTTGATGGAATAGTAAATTTTACTATTCAATTATTAGTTTGAAATTTATTAGTTGTTAAACTTGTAGTAAAAAAAAACCATGTTGGTCGATCTACGACCCACTGAACTGCAACTACGGTGTTGAATTTGATGAGTTGATAGAGGACCATATTGAACTATAAAATTAACGTCAATTTTTTTAAATCAAAATTTCAATTTATTCAAAAATAAATAATAAATTTGCGGCAATTTTAAGTGTTTCTTTGTAATTTTCTTATTTAAATAATTATTTATCCATTGTTGTTGAAAAAAATCTCTCACGCTATTTTCATTTCATGAAATCCCTCTTGACTTGATGTCAAAATTAACAACAACAACAAAAATAATAATAAGAGAGATTATATGTAGCCAGATATAAGACTTAATATTCGTGTTGAAATTTTAAAAATACAAAGACGAAAGAGAGATAAAAACTGCTTCTGATGTGAAACTGTTATATGATATATTTTCACCGTTATATATTACTATCCTTCAAAATTAATTCCCATTTATTATTTCGTATTGTATCTGTACTCTTAAGCTTAATTTTTCTTTCAAGTACAGCAATTTATTTTCCAAACCCAGGTATATTTAACATATTAATAAAACATGCTTACATAAAATTACAATAAATACATATTTTATAAACAAAATGATCTTTTTTTACCGACTTTTAAGATAAAAAAATATTCAGTGATGAATGAGAAGCTACTACTAAGGAGGCTGGAGAGTGGAGTGAACAAGGAAGGCAGTCTTTTTGTATAAATATAAAGTTATAATGTACAGAAATAAAATCACACTGCATATACAGTGACTGTAATAGTTATAATCCCAATGTTTTACAGTATGTACATGTTGCATGTTTTTAGACTTCATTTTAAAGATAGTTACTATCTTGAATGCAAAGCGTAAGTGAAATATATAAGTATTCAATGAGGGAGCGAAGTAATACGAACGCAGTTCAGGGGTTAAGTGAGAACAGTAAGCATTGTAAAGTCCTCTAGTTTTTAAAATTTCCTTAAAAATATTTAAAAAATTAAATTGGTGTGATATTTTTATTTATTAAAACTGGTGGATGAAACTATTGCTTTCAGATTTCTTCATGCGTTCATATCAATTGATTTTCACCGAATTTTTTTGATGTAAATGTATTAAAGACAATAAAAGATATTTGAGTATATATTTACTTTTTATTTTTTAAGTATTGGCAATTAAGCGTTCTGTAGATTAGAATAAAGGGGCAGTAGAAGTATTTGACTTATTCTTTTACGAATCGTAAAACAATTTCAACAATTAAATACATAAGTTGCGTCAAAAGAACGCAACATATATAAAATTTATCAGGAATTTGTGTCTGCGACACCATTTTGATAGAAATAATCATCGTAACTTTATATTGCTTGCTAACAAAAATTTAGAGGCTATATCTATATATATAAAAATCTCTTGTCACAGTTTTAGTGGTTAAACTCCTCCTAAACGGCTGGATCGATTTTGATGAAATTTTATATGTATATTCAGTAGGTATGAGAATAGGTTTATAACTAATTTTTTTTTCATTTTTTGGACAGATTTAACGTATATTTTAAATATATCTTTATTTCATCGTATTCCAATCCAAGCTAGACATAGAAACATAACAATAAAAAAACAATATTCACGCACGTTGCAACAAGTCATATTAAACTCTAATACTTATGCTCGCCCTCAAAAGAAGAGCATCAAATATATTTGCAAGCATGGCAGTATTTCGAGTTGAAAATACCAATGTGACTGCTCTTCCAGTGAATAACAACGACGAAATAACGCTGTACCAAATTGGCCGGTGCATCAGCTCCAATGAAGCTGTTTGGCGCATCTTTGTATTCCCAATTCATGAACGGGATCCAACCGTTATTCATTTAGCCGTCCATCTTGAAAACGGTCAGAGCGTATATTTCACGAGCGAGACAGCGATTGACAGAGCTATAAATCCACCAAAAACTACACTCACAGAATTTTTTTTTTAATTGTGTAATCGTGTGGATGCTTTTGGTGCCTTTGCACGGATATTACTCTACTCAGAAGTACCACACTATTTCACATGGTCTCAAACAAAAAAAATGGATACCCCGCGAGCAAGGCACGCCGGTTGATGCCTGTCCCGGTTTATTCGAATCAAACGCCTTGGGGAGAGTATTTAAAGTCAATACAAGGCAGACTGAGTGCTTTTATTTTCGACTGTTGTTGGTTAATGTCACCGGCTCATTGTCATTTCAAGATATACGTGAAGTCAATGGACATCCGCATCCAACGTATAAAAATGCATGCCTTGCATTCGGCTTGCTGGAAGACGACAACCAGTAGGAATGTATGATTGCTGAAGCAGCATTGAACTGTACTGCAAAGCAAATTCGTCTACTATTCTGCATCCATCGAAAGCATCTGATTCGAAATCGAAGTGCATCTGATTTATTAAACACTGACATGAATCGTGACCTTCAATACAATACGATAGAAATGGCAGCGATTGTTACTCGCAATATTCCACTAATGAATGAGGAACAAAGGAACATTTATGACCGCATTATGCTCGCAGTTTCGACAGGACAAGGTGGATTTTTTATTGGATGCACCAGGTGAAACTGGTAAAACATTTATTATTTCGCAAATTCTAGCTGAAATATGATCAAATAATGGCATCGCGTTGGCCGTTGCATCATCTGGCATTGCGGCAACTTTATTGGATGGAGGCAGAACAGCTCATTCAGTATTTAAGCTGCAACTAAATATTCAAAACAACCCAGATGCAGTGTGCAACATAAAAAAGCAATCGTCTATGGCCACAGTGTTGAAACACTGTAAAATTATCATCTGGGGAGAATGCACTATGGCACACAAACATTCGCTTGAGGCGTTGAACAGGACATTAAAAGATATAAAAAACAATGACAAATTATTTGGCAGCACTCTATTACTCCTTTCAGGTGATTTCAGACAAGCACTTCCCGTCATTCCGCGTTCAACGTACGATCATGAGATCAATTCCTGCTTGAAATCATCTCCACTGTAGCGTAATGTTGAAAAAGTTCAACTAAAAGTAAATATGCGAGTCCAAATGCTTTATGATCCATCTGCTGAAACATTCTCAGAACAATTGTTAGATATCGGTGATGGAAAAACTACTAAAGATCAGACTGGATGCATAAAATTATCGGACGATTTCTACACAACCATTGATTTACAAGATGCTCTCATTAACCTAATATTTCCCGATATACACACGAAATACATTCATCATGAGTGGTTGGCTGAAAGGGCGATCTTAGCAGTAAAAAATGTGGGCGTCAAAGAATTGAATCTGAAGATACAACAGTTATTGCTAGGTAACGTGGTGACATACAAATCCGTTGATGCAGCTTGCGATCCCATTGAAGCTGCAAATTTTCCAACAGAGTTTTTAAACTCATTGGATTTCCCAGGCATACCACCGCATAATTTAGTACTCAAATTTGGATCTCCAGTTATTTTGCTTCGTAATTTGAACCCACCACGGCTGTGCAACGCAAGCGATTAGTCGTTAAAAAATTAATGAACAACGTTATCGAAGTCATTATTTTAAATGACAAATTCCGGGGTGAAAGTATGTTACTTCCACGAATCTCTATTATACCCACATATGTGCCAATTCAATTTAAACGCATTCAGTTCCCCTAGATTGGCATTTGCAATGAAAAGGCCAAACAATGCCTGTTTGTGTCTTAGATTCGAGCACACCATCCTTTCACGGCATGCTCTCGAGTGGGCAAATCATCCAGTTTATTTGTGTTAGCTGGAGATGGAATGACAAAAAATATAGTACACTCCATTGCACTAAGAGATTAATATTGTTGACTAATATTTTCAGAATTCGTTGTATATATAATTTATTAAAAAAAGTTGACATAAATTTAAAAAATTATTATTTGGTGTGTTGTTATTTTCACATTCCGTCATCGTTCACCGCGCTCTATGGCTCTTCCACTCATATACCACATACGCAAGCACTTATAATAAATAAAATATATTTTCATACTCTAGAAATAATTCATATAGCAAAACAACGTTTGCCGGGTCAGCTAGTATATATATATATATATATATATATATATATATATATATATATATATATATATATATATATATATATATATATATATATATATATATATATATATATATATATATATATATATATATATATGATAAAATAACGTAGCTTTGAAGAAAATATTGACTAGAAACTTTAAGCGCCGAGTCAAATAATGAGTTTCATGGTATGAGAACTGGAATCGGTTTGACTTTGACTGTGCCAAATCGGAATAAATCAGGCAAAAAAGAGAGGATATGATAACTGGGTTTCTTTGTAGTCTAGAGACCTGCGTTTACCTGCAAAAGGAAAGCCTTTGACAGGATAATAAAATGTTTTCATGAAAGCAGAACATTTTAGTTATTTTGGATTACATTCACTTGTATTAAATGTAATGTTTTTGAGTTCAAATTACAACTCCCTAAGCAAATTATTAACCAGAATAAGTTTAGTTTTAGAGTGATTGATTATAAAAATTAATCTTACTAGAAAGCAAAGTATAATTATGAAGTATACGTACCTTTAATAGATTTCAATATTTATCCTATAAAAATATGAAATATCCACAAATAAATAAATCTAGTACTTCCGAAAAGAAAATCGCCGAATAGCCGATTGCTTCCGACGCCAAATCCAGCGCCATAAAAAAATGTTGAAGTAGGAAATAGTAAAAATGTCGGTTCAGAATGCGCCGAAAAAAAAAAAAAAAAAAAATCAGGAGGGGGCGTTTCATAAAAGCGATTCGGCATTGGTGGGTGGGGGGAAAGTGCCTTGAATTGTGCTGCCTTGGGGCAAGGTCGTTTTCCCGCGCAAGGCTTGCGCTTACTATATACGTATATTTTTATATCCAGGATTTTTTTCCCCTTTTTTTTTCTTCTGCAGACGCGGAAGTGTGTACTATCAGATGGTAATGCTACTGCTGGTTTTCAATGAAACCGTCTGGCTATCAGAAATTATCTAGGTGGTCCTGAAAAGTTTGTGTACCTGTGGATTTTATGTTTGTTTTGAATTTCTTCAAAGTGCTTTTTTTTATTTTTGATGAATGTTACTGGATGAAAAATGTTTGGATTTATCACTATCAGAAAATTTTTTCATTGATCTGAGTGTGGAGTATACAGTAGGTATATAACTTATAATTTCGAACGTTACAATTAAAATTATTTGAAGTGCATAAAAGAATTATTTCCAAATCACTTCATTGTGCACACGTGTAACGACCCTATTTAAAAGCATTACTGCGAATGCATAAAAAAAAATCGCAGGAATTATTTAATAGTTTTTTGACACATAAATAATTTTTGAGTTTTTATTTCTCTTATAATTATATGATGCTTATGAAGTTTTTGGTTACTAATTTAGCTTTTGTTTTTATATTAAATTCCGGTAACAATATATATTTCAGAACCTTACTTGAAAGTTTTCTAATTTTATTTTCAGGATGCGTTATAAAGGAAGAATTAATCCGTAAGCTTTAACATAACTTTGAGATGAATCTGAGAATGCATAATAATCTCATTATTTTTTTCCCCCTTTTAAAAATATCTTTTACAAAAACGATTTTATGTGTTCAACACTTCTAAGTTTTATTATAAGTGAGTGGTTATTTATTTGCCTTTTTTTTTATTCTATTTTAAAATAAATGGTAATATACTTCAGCATCTTACGTAAAAGTTTTTCTAAATGTTGAGTACTGCATTATGTAGAAATTAATCTATAAATATTGCCTCCTATTTTGGGTATGATTTTAAAATTGAATCACATATTCATAGAATTATTTTAAACAATTAATTTTAAATACCCTATTAATTTCTTGAAATACAGTACATATCAAACGCAGCTTTCGGGAAAAAAAGATAGTTTTTTTCATCTTTAATGTTTTGAAAATAGTTTTATGAACTAGAATATTTTTTATGTTAAGATTACCTCAAAAGAGATATATCTTTATTGGCAATTTTCTAAATATTGAGTCATTTCAGAAGGAAATAAATTTATAACTTAACTAAGTTTTTTTTTCCTTGAAAAAAAAAGTTAATTTTTTTTAAAAATATGTGAAACACTTGAACCAAAAAATGATTTTGAACAACTATTGTCTATTGTATTTGAACCTATGTCTTTTTGAAGGTAGAGCATTTTAAGTAATGTGGGAAAAAAGCTTTTTCATTTTTTCGGTACTTTGCGAGTTTAGCTTTGGTTTTATTATTGTTGTTATTCTGTTGGCTAAATGCTTTTTTTTTTCTTTTTTTTTAACTGTTATTACTCTTTTTGATTTTATTTCATCATTTACTTTTACTAAATATTTACAAAACAGTTAGTTGGAAATCTGTGTTGATAATTTTCGAATTTTTCTTAACACGTAATTACATTTTCATACATCATGTAATAGATATACTTCTGAAAACCTGTGCTCTGATTTCTATGCTATATCTGTTTCATTGGTTTATCTGAAGGTAATTTTCTTTTCTTCTCTATTTATAAGTGTTTTGGTTTAAGATTTGCTATCTATCAAATAAAACTAAATAAATTAAATCCGAAAATTACTTTTCAAACAAATAGCTCAAACAAAATTAGTAGAATAAGTACAACAAAATGAAATAAGATTTTTCATAATTGTAATTTCTATTTTCTTTTTGTTTCCCTATAAAGATATCTTCAAAAGTGTCCTAAATGATTTCAAAACTAGTATATCTTTGAAACTAGAGTACTATATTTAAATTCAATTGAAAAAAAAAAGTGCCAGAAATCGCATTAAATAATTCCGAAAACTTAATGGCTGAAATGGTTAGCATGGTTGTGTCAAGATTAAATTTTGAAATTATTTTAACATGTCATTTTATCATCTATTTCAAATGAAGGAATATTAATAAACAAAAATGAAGTTTAAATCCTAAAACTATATTGATCATGGTATTTTAATCTTGTAAAGAAAATAACCAAACGCACGGAGAAGAAAAAATTCTGTTAAAATTACCACACTATATGGTAATAACATTTCTACCAAAAAGAAAAAAAAAACAATTCTAACAAAAACTAAAATACATTGTATTTAAGCAATTCATTTGGTAATTGTACAGTTTATATGGTAACGGTTTACTTAAAATTCTGGTTTCCAAATTGTAGATCTTACTACCTACTACCGCATATTTAGAAAGAAAAAAAATATACAAAACTGAAGCGTAAATTTAACCAAATAGATAGTTTTCATGCCATGCTCATAAGCATCATGATAAAATCATCAAATTTTACCACATTTACCAAATTTTATCACATATTATAAAACCTTATTTTATTGTTAATTTTACTAAAATCATCGTCAAAGTGCTTTGGTAAAAATTTCCGATCTTTTCGTTGTTCCCAAAGAGCCAGAAACACGATAAATTTTACCATATTTTGCTACTTTTGACCATACTTTTTTCTTGGTGATGTTTTTGAACAACGATGAAGTTTATTAAGTTCCAGCATTTTGGAAAATTAACCAATTTTTTAATGATATAAGCTATCAATATCTATTAAGATTTCGTGGATATAAAGCTTCGAAATACTGTATAAGTTGTTTTACTACAAGGGTAGTAGCTACGCAGGAAAAGCAAAATGAAGTAACCGTATGAAAAAGCTACGGATTCTCTAGAAAGGGGTAGTTCGTTTAAATGCTGTAAATCGTACAAATGGGAAGAAAAAAAAACTTTAATTCAAAATTAATTAATTTAATATTTTTAAAAAATAAATTTCAAGCATTTTCATTTTTATAGAAAGAAATTGAAAACAATAAATGTTTACTTTTTTTTCTCTAGGACGAATTCATTAAGCCTTTTCGTTGAAAAAAAAAGAAGAAAGATACATTTATAATTTTTTTTATGGATGAGCTGCATGAGTTGTTTCAATAAATTATTAAGTTAAGTAATAATTATAAGTATAATTAACTATAAATTTTAAACTGTATCCGTATAAGCATTTAAATTTTTAAAAGAGATATTTTTCGAGTAGGAAGCCATTGAGCTAACTATTCTCTTAAAAAAAAATCTGTGATAAAAATTATGCATGTATGAAGAGGAGGCAGATGAATCACTTAAAAAAAATACATCTATAAAGTTGATGTGAATGAATCACTTTAAAATACTTCGAGTTGCTTAGATATTTTCTCAATGTTAGAGCGAGTCATGATGGCTCAGGAGATAAAGCGTTCGTCTTCCAATCCGGTGAACTGAGTTTGAATCCCAGTGATGGCTGGTTGATATGAATCCGCATACTGCTTGCACCGACCGCAGTGCTGACGTGAAATATCCTCAGTGGTAGACGGATCATGGGTTAGAGTACCTTTGACGTCAGGCTAGCAGTGGGAGGTTCTCGCAAATGAGGGTTAGTTCCATCTAAAAGTCCTCCACAAGGGCAAATTTCTCCCAATGCATGATCCAGGAGTTCTCTAATCTTCTGGATTGGGTTCAAAATTACAAGGCTACGGAGTTGAGGATTTGTGGGAGTTGATTGTAAATCGTAGACCCAAAAATTGGATCGGCTGTTCAATGATGGTTATAAAAGGAATGTTAGAGCAGAAAATGCAAAAATGTGTAGTAAAAAATAATAGATTGAAACAAGTAAGGGAAATATGCATACATTTTATTATTTTTGAGAGAAATTTTTTACTCTTATTGTGAAAATTTAATTGTTTCTCTTTTTATGAATGGGCGATATTTGTTTTAATATGAAGATTTTTCTGCGGTAAAACTCTGTATTTTGCCCTTATGAGAGAGAGAAGAAGCTTATGAAAAGTACCAGAATATGAATATATAAAAATATATACAAAAATACCAGAATATGGGTAAAATTTACTGCGTTTATGGATCTTGTTGGGTATTAAATTTTGCATTATTTGCCTTATTTTAACCAAACTTTTGTCATAAGCAGTTTAGTCATGAATAATTGTAACACTTTTCTCACTGCAAAAAATAAGATTTATAGCACTAAAACTATTCAAAATAAACACTTTGATAAGTCTTTGAGTATTTTTGTCAATTGGTCTGAAAAGATTTGTAATAATCATAATTTTTCATTACATAGCTTACAGCGAAAAAAATATGGTGCAAACTACTAGAATATGATAAAATTGACCGTGTTTTTGACTCTATGGGAACACTAAAATACTCGGTTATTTTTTCCTAAGCTTGTCGGTGATGATTTTTATAAAATTAACACTGAAATATGATTTTATAATGTGTGAAAAAGAGTTTTAAATGTGGTAAAATTCGGTAGCCTTATCATGATTCTCTAGAGTATGAGATAAAAAAAAACATTTATTTGGTTAAATTTACTTTTCAGTTTTGTATTTCTTATTAAATGTGAGGTAGTAAGAAGTATAATTTTGAAAAACAGAATTTCCGGTAAACTGTTATCATATGAACGGAAAAATTACAAAATGCTTAAATATCATATACTTAGGTTTCATTACCACAATTATGTTTTTTTTTCTTTTTTTAAATATTTTTTTAGCCAGAAATGCCATTACCATACAGTACGGTAATTTTACCTGAATTTTTCCTCCTTGCAGGTTTTGAATTTTTTAAGTATTTTAACTTAATTTTTTTAACCAATCATACGTTCACTTGAACGATAACAATTAGGGGCATTGATTAATGATTATACGCAACAACAAAAATTTTAATTATGATTAGTTTTTTTGGGAGATTTAATAATATTAAGTATAAATTTTTTAGTTTCATTGTTATTATTACCCAGCTACAAGCTTGTCTGGCCATTGAAAAAGATTTTGTGAAATAGTAGTATAATAATACTCAAGGTAATAAAATTTTTCTAAAATATAAGCTACTTCATTGAAACTTGAAAGCATCATAGCTGAAATAACATTTCTTATATGCAAAAGTTTAAATCATTGTTTTGCCATGGTCGGTAAAATAAATTAAGGTTTAGCTTTTAAAATTGAGATTTATGAGAATTTCACACATATATAAGTAACATAACTTTTGCATAAACATAAATATTGCAACCGCTAGAGAAATTTTTTCACCACGGCTTTACAAGTTAGCACAGTAATTACTAATTTTAAAGTTTCAATTATTGCATGCCAAGATTTATAAGAAAAATGAAATTAATAGTTTTCAGAAATCATTTTCAAAATATAACTATAACTACTTTCTCAATTTGAAATATTTTATCTTTTATTGCTGCTAATTAGGACATAACTGTTTAATGAGTTTGAAGACATTATAGGCTAAACTTTATTTATCCTCTAATGAAATTTTAAAAATATTACCTTCATTTCGAAAAGTCTTTTAAAGAATTAATTAAATAGATATAAGCACTAAGAAATAGCACTTAATTGTCATAAATCTCTAACAGTTTGAATAAGAATTTTAATTTACCATAAATAGTAGTTGCGGCATTTCACCAGGAATTAGCTAAGTTTTTTTTGATATTTTTTTTTATTTTTATTTTTTTTTACCTATGCTGTTAGAGATTTTGAATATCTAACAGCATAATATTCACACTCGGTCGATGCATGTATTTATATATCGATGTATGTATAGGTGGATGTATGGGTGGATGCTATTCAATGAAAATAGCTGCTTATAATCATATGATATATGTCATACTTGGAACAGAAACTAAAAAAGGTTTGAGGAGTAACCTATATTATCTTTAAATTTTATTGCACAGATGAGCATCCAGTTTTAACAAGTTTACACGATATAATGTCTTAAAGTTTAATTATTATTTTTTGTTCGCTGGCAAGTGTGGTATAACCAGGTTTCATATTATTAGTTTTAATTTTATTTCATGTTGAGGTTTTAGGTTTCGTTCCTTAATGATAAATTTTTATTTTTTGCTTATGATAATATTTTTTTGATGCTAATTTGTTTATGGATATGTTTACTTTTTTATAAAATTAATATTAGTTTAAAAATTGTCTGAATGTTTCCTTATACGGAAAATATTTTCTAAATGTTTATTAAATTAAGTGCAATGTCGCTTTTATTTGATATTAATTTACCTTATCCCAGGAATTAAATGGATGCTAATATTTTTTTCTGCAGTTTAGTTAGGTTGATTTTTGCTTTTTTTTCTTTTGTTACAACATGGAGAATTTTTCTTAAATATTTTTTGCTTAAAAGTATTTTACTACTTCTTAACATTGCACGGATCAAATCGCACAGTCTCTATAAAATAAACATAACTTTGAAATGTCAATTAACGTCACATTGAATGATTGTTTATCTTGAGGCAGTATTTCTCACTCCTACCAGTATCAGCATTAAGGCAGTATTTTTCTATATAAGGGAGTATTCATTTACCCTATTGCAATACTCTTTTTGAAAAGAATTTTATATTTTTAAAACAGTTTACTCAAAAATTATATCAGATTTATTTATTTCTTTTATGATCGAGGTTTTATTTTGTCAGAAGATAGTCAATGAAGTTTGGAATTGTATTAATAAGAAAATAATGTAAAAAATGCTCATGTTAAACATTTGTGTCCAACTTACATAAAAAATATCAATCGCTTTTTTTAATAACATTTTATAAACTTCCACTAAAAACGCCTTTGATGCTTTAATTTCAGAATTTCAAATTTTTCAACAAAATTATTATCTTTATGGCTATATCAGGCTGTAGTAGTAGTATGTATATCAGGCTGTGTAGTATGTAGTATCAATACTTTATGGCTATAGTAATTAAAAATATATTTATTATTTTTCCATTGACTACAATTAATATTAATTTACACTATGATAAAGTTTATAATTCTAAACCTAATTTAATTTTTGAATTATACTTTTTAAAAATATATTTCAGGATTAAGAATTACTAAAATGTTTACAAATTGTACATCTTAAGAAAAGGCATAGTTTCCCCACTGCAATTTTTCCTAGTTTAATATGAGCTTCTAAATATTTAAAATCAACTTTGTTAAGCCATTAAATGTGTATCTATTATTTTTTTAAAGTTAATTAGTTATTTGAACTATTTTTAAAATGAATTAAGTAGCAGTTAACTATTTGAATATGAACCGCATTTTAATAAAATCGTGTTCCCTTTTTAAATTGGTTTCATGTGGTTTCACACTGTAAAATATTTTGGGGAATAGCTGCCTCCAGTTTTGGTGTAGAAATGAACTAAAATTTGTGCATACATTACGTGCATGTAGTCACGTTTTTTTATTTAATTTTTACTTTTATAGTTTTATTTACTTATTTATTCCTTTTCTTATTTGTTTATTTACTGATAAAGTAAATTTTCACGCCCATTAGAATTAATTGATGTCTTCATTGCAAAAACATTTAGTTTGCAAAACAAAAATTTTTTTATTTATATATTCACACTAGTTCTTGCAACCAATTCTTATTTTGTCTCATTAGTTATTTTTTGCGCAATAACTGCAGCTCTGTACTCGATATGCACTATACACCATACACCAAAACTTTTTTAGGTGTAATTAAAATCTAGTTCGTCAACTAAGGAGGGGCAAGAATTCAGTTCTTATTTAATACACAAATGTCTCAATACTAGCCCTAGTACTTATTAATTATCTAAATTTTTCAGTACTGTGAAATTTTATTTATAATATATATACTACCTACAGTATATAATTATATATACCACAGGGCTGCCAACTACTACGTTTTTTGCAAAATATTTTATAGAGTGGTAAAGAATTGGAAACTAAACCTCTCAGAATTTTTAGTAATTTTTCAAACATGCTCGTTTTAACACTTATTACTAAGAATTACGGATTTCAATTGAAAAAAAAAATTCTAATTATTTTTTTAATTATAAAGTTTGATTTAATCTCTTAATAAGATTACGCTATTAAATATTAAAGCGCAAGAAAAATATTTGTTCTCAATACCGAGAACAACAGAGAAAAGTCTGTAAGAGAGGAAATATATGTATATATAAATAAGTAAATAAATAAATAAAAAATGTTCTTAGTTTAACTTTTTGTGCTGATATGAATGGTGCAACATTATTTACATCAAATTTTTGTTTTAAGGGAGTAAAATGGCTAAGATCTTTAATTTGTAATTAAATTATTTTGCCATTTAGTATGCATTTTGTACTTTCAATATATGAATAAAATAAGTAAATTACGATGAAAAATGTAATGGTTTAAAAACGATACGCTAATCCTATTTAACTAATAATTTTTGACCGAAAACAGTATTAAATCCTTTATGAAGCAATATTGCAAATAGTCTTTAGGTTTGCTTGATTCGTAGCTTGTGAAAAAGTACCCTTTCCAAAAAGTATCTTTTTTTTCTTCAAAAAATAGCTTTTATGCAAACAAATAAAATTTTTCATTATATGTTTCTAGTTAGTTTCACTTATTCATTCATCTATCAATATTTTTGAAAAATTTATTTATTTTAGTTAAATTTTACAGGTCATAAGTATTATAATAATTGCTTAAATCTATATGGAAACATTGAAATATTTTTACCTTATGAAATGCAAAAAATAGTTAATTTTGACAGACTTTAAAATATTCTACGCACAAATCCGTTTTAAAACTTGGTTTTCACACTATTTAAACAAAATTTCATCTATTACAATGAAAATATATAACAGAAAAACGTATGACAATACCAGATTTTACAGGAACGACAAGTAAAACATTTTTCACCTCCATCTCTAAGCTACCCAGGAAAGTATAACAGCTGTTATTATTTACCAAACTTTAGATCTCAATCTACCATTGGTTTGAAGACAATTCGATGACTTAAAGTCGTGAAACTTAACGTACTTACCTCGCTTTAACTACTAATCCGTAAAATACAGCAATCCATGAAGACAACAGAGCAATAATACAGACCTACTGGTCAGTTCAGCTGGCCTTTGGCCATCTGCCTATACATACGTCCATCGCCCCCTCCAATTCTTCTGCTCAATGTCCATTGGCTGAGATCTTTAGTTGCTCTCAAAACCATGTCGATGTGTGTACTACTACTGCCTTGTCGAAAGCAATAGTAGTTCGTAGCTACTACTATTTTTTCTAGCGATATATTTTTTTGTTGTTGTGGCGCGCGCCCGTAAGGACTGGTACCTTTTTTCCCAACCTACTTTCTTTTTTTTCTTTTCTTTTTTTTTATCTCTCGCTCTTTTCTTCAAGTTGTGGGACAGGGAATATCTTTTTTTTCTTCTTCTTTCCCCTGTATAAATCCGGGGGTATTTTCCGGTGTGACGTCACGAAGGTGAACGTACTTTAGTTTTGTTTTCTTTTGAAGAAAACAGGTCATATGTTTTCTGTTCTTGGGTTGTGAATCAGGGTAAGGTTTGCCCTTCCGTTTTGATTCTAGGGTGAGAATCTGCATGAAAATAGCAATTAAATATTAAAATTGATGATTTCCGATATCACATGGTTTGAATTAAAAGTGTTCTAACCTTTTGTTTTTAAATGCAAATTAGCTAACCACTAAGTTCAATGTAATTTTATATTGCGATTCTCTGCTCTGAAGTCTATTTAAATTTCACTATTGTGTTAATAATTTTTTTGTTGATGCAATAATGAATGAAGAGATACGTGTTGTGTTATTTTTATCTTAATTTATATAGCGTCAAAATTCTTTTTCTTCACAATTGTTTATATTTCGATGATTTTTCAAAGCAGTTTACTAAGATTTTTAATTTTTTGATTGAAAAGATTGGAAATTTCCTGATACTGTTTTAATTAATGCTTTGTAAATTAATTTAAAGAAAAACTCATAGATTATGAGTCGCTATTCCTTATAATTCATAGTATCACAATCGTCTAATTATTTTTTAAAAGTTGTTTTTTAATTGTTTTTTCTAATTTATAAATAATTTTTATTTGCATATTATATGACGTTTGACAAAGAATTTTTACTACAAAATGTTGTGTCAAGGAATTGCTTTTTCAGTACTTCAGGTATGAACCATGTGCTGTGTTATACTATAAATAAATAGTGAGAAATTTGATTTATCTAATATGTTGTGAATGAAATCTCTAACCAGCAAGCAAATTAATCTAAGATGCTGTAAGTTCTATATAGATCCTGTAAGTTATTGCCGCTGACTAGATGCAAGTTGCAACTCTTTCCACACGCAATTTTTAAGCAAAATCTGCATTATGTTGTTGTCTTAAAAGGTTCACGTATATTTTCTATTCTAAGATCAAAAGTGTTCAATAAATAACTTGTGTATGAGTTAATTATTTTTCAATTAAATACTACGTAGTATATGTTTTATTATAGTCAGTCACCAACATCTAAGTCTTATTTATGCTTAAGTGCAAGTGTTGAAATGCAGTGCTGTTTTAAACTGAAATGTTTTGATTTGTTCTCTTGCACATAAACTTAATTTTTTTATTGTATATCTAACTAAAATAAATTTAAATGAACTTCATAAGTATTTAATGTATATATTTTGTGCATAAAATGTATAGTATTTCCAATATATGCCTTCAACCCTTCTATAAAGTTTTAAAACTTCTTAAGGAGCAAACTTTCATCAGACCGTTTTACTTTCCATTGAAAAAAAAAATTGAGAACTTGACTCCATCTTTTCAGCCGAACTAACTTTTTAAGAGGTATACGAAGTAAAAAAAAAAAAAAAGAATGGGACTAACGGAAAAGAAAAACTTTTTTCTGTCTTTCCTGAACTTCCGGTCGAACATGACTTCACTGTCGACTAACAAAAATGCTAAAGATGTGACACTATGCTACGATGAATGCAGAAAGGATTGAAGAATAAAAAGGGAGGGGGGTGAAATTTAAGCGGGGGAGGATACTAAAAAATTCTTCCAATAAAAAGGCGGGAGCCGATGCTAATGGCGTTCTATCCTACATTGCTTTTGGGTAAAAACGGCAGCCAATCTCGATGCGAGACTGGGCATTCATTTATGTACAGAAGCCCATTTGAATATCATAATGAGGCACAGGTCTCCATGGTTACTTGTGGATGACAGCCAATCATTTTTAGGAGTAGCGCGCGCCAAAGACGCTCCTGCGCTCTGGCTTTCAATTTTTAAAAAAAAAAATTTTTTTTCGACCCTTTATTGTTTTTTCTCTTTCTTCCCCCACCCTGAAATCTCTCTCTCTCTTTTTTTTTAACTTGAATTTTTTAACGGGATTGCTATTGTTGTATTCGGCATAGCAGCGCTCAGCTTTTAGATGCGGACCACTCGTTGTTGTGGGTGAACGTATTGTCCGTTTCTTGTCGTTTCACGGAAGTTTTTGTTGACGTTTTTTATTTTATTACTACAATTTTTTTTTGTTATTTTATTATTGGCCCTTGTGGAGCTGAACGTCCGAGTCTGAAGTAGACTGGTATTTTATTCACTATTTTGGATTTCGGCTGACGTATTGTGTCTTCGTAAACTTGTGATTTTACCTGTGTTCAACTTGTGCTCTGGGATTTTTAACCCGTGTTGCCAACTTGGGCTGTGAAAATAACTTAGTGCATTGGAGTGTGGTAAATATTTTTCTTCCGCCTCTAAAGTTTTAACTATGGATTATATCGACTAAATTAATGAATCTTTAAACGTTTATTAGTTGTTCAACTATTAAATATCATGATTAAAAGGAGTTTAATCAATAGATCAGATAAACTATTTGCTTTGGTTATCAAGACTAAATAATTCCACATTTTTCTTGAAAAGTTATCTGAATTTTAAAGGAAAAGACATTTAAAGATAACTATAGGAATTAAAGATAACTATTTTTTAATTTCTTTTTTGAGTCTTGATATTTTGATTGCTCCAGTCCATAATAAAACAAAGGAGCTCGTTTGTGATATTATATGGTTAAGGCATTTTTAATCAACTTAAGTAACTTTGTTTTGATTTTAATATTGAAACATTCAATAGTCTTAGCTTTCTGGACTTCAAAAGAAAATTTATATTTAGTAATAATGAGGAATTGAAGATTAAGTTTCTTAGTAACTTTTTTCAATTGAGTCATCTTTACTTCGTCGAGACTCCAACAAAATGAAAGAACAACTGCTCGACTTTGAAATTACTATAAGTATAAGATGTTTCAATCAACTCAAATAATATTACATAATTTGTTTTGGTTCTAATATTCTAACATTTTTAACATTTAATGGTCTAAAAAACTACGTAAACTTCAATTGAAAATGGACATTTCAAGCTAATGAAAGGAATAAATATTTTATTTCTCGTTTGAGTCGAGATTTACTACTTTGTTGCCCCAAAAAATAAGAGCAGTTGCTCGACGATGAAGTTACAGAAATAAGGTGTTGCAATCTAGCTAAGCAATTTAAATCATTTGTTTTGGATCTAAAATCCAAATATTTCTAGCATTTGATTATTTTTAAAGCTACCTGAACTCTCAAAGAAAATAAACATTTAAAGATAGGAATTAAAGTTTATTTTTTAATGATTTGGGAAAACTACGCCATGACTCTAAGAAAACAAAAGAGTTGTTCTTTATCTATAAAATTAGTTAAGTCTGGAAATTTTTCACTCTAACAAAATAAAAGAGTTGCTGTTTAACCACAAAATTATTTGAGTCGGGAAAATTATTTTTTGACTCTAATAAAACAAAAGAGTTGTTATTTAACTATAAAATTATTAGAGTAGGGAAAATTAAGTTTTGATTTTAACGAAACAAAAGAGTTGTTATTTAACTATAAAATTATTAGAGTAGGGAAAATTAAGTTTTGACTCTAATAAAACAAAAGAGTTGTTATTTAACTATAAAATTATTAGAGTAGGGAAAATTAAGTTTTGACTCTAACAAAACAAAAGAGTTGTTATTTAACTATAAAATTATTTGAGTCAGGAAAATTAAGTTTTGACTAACAAAACAAAAGAGTATTTATTTAACTATAAAATTATTTGAGTCAGGAAAATTAAGTCGGGACCTTAACAAAATGAAAAAGCTGTTGTTCGATTAGGAAATTATATGAACACATTATTTCAGTCAAGTCAAGTAACATAACTTACTTGTTTTCTCTCTAATATCTAAACATTTATAACAATTGATGTTTTTAAAAGTTATCTGGATTGCAAAAGATTATAAACATTAGATTAAAGATGAAAATTTAGTTAATTTTTATTCGAAATGTCTTAGTTAAGTTATGTCCAACAACAAAATAGTAAGAAATAGTACTTATCCTCAAAAGACAAGCACAACAAATTAGTACTTATTCAATTAATTTACTATACAGAAACGAAGTTTCAAACAGCTAAGACAATTATTTCTTTTACTTCGGTTCTACTAGTTAAACATTTTCAACATTGCATCATTTTACAAGGTAAGTTAAATTAAAAAGAAACAAACATATTTAAAATTAAAACAAAACGGTGCTTAGAGATTAAAACATTTTCAAATTTCTTTCGTATTGATATACTTTGAATACGCTGATACTCTAAATCAAAGAAATAAATACTCTCAACAATTAAACTTCATAAGTAAAGGGTTTTAAACAATTTAAATATAAATGAACTATTTATTTTGATTTAATAGTTTAAATATTTCCAACATTTAACGAATTTAAAAGATTACTTGAGTAAGAAAATATACGTTTAAAGATATTAAGTAGGGAGTTGATAATAGACAAACTTTTTTTTCCGTTGAATTTTCTTAGCTACGAAAGTATAACAATTGAGCAAAATTAGTTGCTCAACTGTCAACTTTAAAGAACAAATTTTTTTTTAATGATTTTCAAAAGTTAATTGAACGGTAAAAAAATAGATATCAGAAAATAATAGGAAGAGTAAATTTTAAAATTTTTTTAAGTCCAGTTGAAAGATTTGGCAGATGTTTCATATGAAATTAAAACTAAATTTTGAAATTAGAGAATAATCTTAATATCCGTTAAATAACTTTGAAATCGAAATTTTGAGGAATTTTCTTTTTGGAAAATTGTTTTCCATATATGTTATTCAACTATTATACTGGTTATTAAGTAATGGGTTTACTAAGATTTTACCATCTTTGGTTTCATATATTAGTACTCAAATTAATTAGCATAACCTTGTTAATTATAAACAGCTTTAAATTTATAACTATTTTTCAAAAAATTTAATGTCATTAAAAATTTATATTTTTTTATAAGGAGCATCAAAGAATAGTATTTAAGACACTCTTAAATGTTAAACTTTTGTACAACAATAAATTGCATAAAAAACGTCGCATTCACAGTTTAAATATATACTTTTTTATTTCATGAAACAAAAAAGTTTAAAGCATTTTAAATAAAAACTTTTCTTTTATCAAAACTATCACGCAAAAAAATTTATTGTCCCTTACATATATTAAGAGTTATTATAAGATTTCATACATTATGTCACTGTAAATTTTAATTATTTTTATAAGTTAAACTTACTTCCTTTACATAACATTAAATATTCATAATAAATGGTATTGAGTCAGTATGCCTAAAATTTTAAACATGAGGAGCATTTTACTGTCAAATTCAAATTTATAAATTAGATAATTGATCCAACGAAATTTTTACTTCTCAAAAATAAAATTGCGTTAAATAATTTTGCTTTGTGTTGTCATTATAAAAACAAGGGCTCTGAAATCATAACATATAAGGAGTCCTACAGGAATGATGTACTATTACATGAACAAGGCTTGTTGTCCATACCGAAATTTTAAAATAAAATTTAAAATATAAAAATAAATGCAAAACGGTTTTTCTAAAATGATGATATCATAACCGAATTAAAGACCTTAAGCTGAATTGATATTTGAATTTTATACAAAAATGAAAACTTTTAGCGGAACTTTATCTTTAATATCCGTTCAAGTTCTCATCTTTAATAGGAGAATAATAAATGAATATTATTTTACACTGATCTTATTCACATATTTTGTTGGATACCCATCAGATATTTTAATGAGGGTGTTGTTTAAAAAGATTTTTCTAAGTGGCAGGAACGAGCCTAATTTGAGAAACATATCCCGAATTTTAATATTTTTTTTATCTAAACCATAGAAATTTTTTCGAAAGCTTCAGAAATTTTACTTCTCTGAAATGCATATACCAAATCAATTCAGTTTATTTTCCTATAACGAAATTTTTCTCAAGTTTTGAATGATCACTATCAAGGTTGTTAATGATAGTGCTGTTTATTTGTTTTTGTTTTTTTTCAATTTTTTTTTTTAAACAACAAAGATAAAATATAAGAGACTATTTCCTTACATAACAATTTTAGAAATATCTTTGTCCTGTTATGGCTATGTCACTGAAAGCAGAGATTTTGTTTCTTCTTTCTTGATCTAAACTAGAGTTTATCCAGCTGTGAGCAGGGACACTGCAGCTGGAATGGAATAATCCGGGATTATTTTGAGATCGAATAATCTTTGGGTGAGTGTAAAATAATCTATGACCACCCCCGTCACTTTTCACGTTTTGTTTCGAATTAGGGTCATTCTTAAATTGTTATTCGTTGATAACTAGCTAAAACTCACTCTCTCAAGCATTAAACTTTCAGGACTCTCAAAGTGTTTGAAAGTTCTGGAACATGACTAAGGATCAGAATTTTAAGGACATAGAAATATTTAAGGTATTTTTAGAGGCTTTTTAAGGACTTTTCAGACATTTTTGAAGATATTTGGGAAGTGAATATCAATAAAAATATTGTTCTCTCCCTAGAGTTTATTTTTAATGCATAATAGGTTATACTTAAATTGACTGGGATTTTAAGATCTGGAATAAGAGTATTTTTAGTGGCTTTTTAAAATTTTTCAGGCATTTTTATGGAGATTTGAGGATTATCAATAAGAATCTTTCCCTAAACTGTATTTTTAATGTATAATAGGTTGAACTTAAATTGGTAAGGATTTCAAGGAATATTTAAGGTATTTTTAGTGAATTTTGGGGGATTTTCCGGCAATTTTAAAGGATATTCAGTAATAAATTATCATAAAGAATATTGTTTTCTCTTTATAGAGTGTATTTTTAATGCATAATAGGTTGAGCTTAAATAGAATTGCTGATATATTTTTACACTTAGTTTTGCATGGAATGATTATAAAATACTTAATATTTAAGTCATGCAAAAAGTAGCAAATATACTTCTAAAATTTTCGGGCTTATTCTTGTTGAGTATTAAGCTTTGTTATATTGTTTTCCTTTCTTAACCAAACTTTGGCCAGATATATTTCAGTCATGAATAATTGTAAGCACTTTTTTTTACAGCAGAAAATAAGATTTATAGCACTAAAATTATGTAAAAAAATTTACTTTACTCTGATAAACTTTCGAACATTTTTGTCAATTAATCTGAAAATATTTTTAATAATCGTATTTCGCCATTACAAAGTACACTGATTAAAAAGTATGGTTATAACTACCAGAATATGATAAATTTACTGTTTTTTTGGATCTTTGAGAACAAGAACAATCTCGGTAATTTACACTAAAGCACTTTGGAAATGATTTTTGTAAAATTAACAATAAAATATGGTTTTCTAATGTATGATAACATTTCGTAATTGTTCATGATACTTTAGAGCTTCGTATAAAAAAATTTATTCGGTTAAATTTACTTTTGAGTTTTTACATTTTTTACTGATGAAAATAACAGTTTAAATTTAATCAATTCCAGATTAAGCAATTAACTTATATGTACGGCTGTGTTTGATTCTTACGTCTATTTATGAAATGAGAGCCCTGATTATTCGTGAGTTCCGCGGAGGGATTTAAAACTATATAGCACGTGCTTAATAATTTTTTTTCCAAGTGTGTCTAAACATTTTTATGTATGAGCACTTTTAAGAAGTATGTATGAACTATTTGCTTCTTTCACATTCGTTGTTTCGGACATTTAGGAGCCGAATTTTGCTGCATGTTTAATATATATTCATGTCGAAATACATTAAAAAAATTTTTGTATAAAATTAAATTGTTTCCACCTTACTTTTTGAGTTTTTTGGAATTACCTGCGACTTTTGTCATCCGGGATGCCACCCAATACCGCTGTAAATAGGGGCTGTACTGTAATTTATTTTTCAATTTCTGGAATTTTTTTTTGTCGGTACGTTATACTCTAAATTTTCTTACAGTTAATATGAATACATGATTTTGTAAACCTAAGCTGTTGGATAGTCATATTTTTGAATTTATGCTTAACCATTTGAATAAGTATTTGCGATCAGTTCAACTAAATTTAAAACATTCCATTTTTCAACATTTTCCAAAAAATTAATTGGAGAGAGAATGTTAAGGTTACCATTTCACATCATAGTAACCTTAAATGTTTAATTATTTTGTGTTCTTTAAACGACAGATTGCAATTAAAAATTCACTACAATAAGAACATCAAGTTCAATTTAATAAAATATATTTTATTAAGAAATTGAAGGGAAATAAAGCTGCAACACATAACCATTTTTAAGGCTCTTAACAGAAACATACTCTTATTTTATAGCATTATACAGAAATAATTTTTTCTTAATATTCACAATTTAATTATACAAAAACTCAATCTGAAAGTGCACAGCCATAGAATTTCAAAAAATGAGAACTCCTTAGGGGTAGAATTGTCTTAAATTTTTTTTTTAATAAAATCCTATCTTCAGTAATTAGTTAATTTTGCGGAAACATTATTTACAGTACACACTTTAATTTACTTTTCAATCAATAATAACTTTTTTAGTATTCCTGAATTTTTATTTTATTCACGACTCAATTTTTTTCATTCCGTTTTCCAAAATTTCTCTGTTTTCGTTAATAAAGGCTATATATATAGTAATGAAATATTGTTTTTCAGCTTTCATAAAAAAATAACTGCTATTTTTTTTCTCTTGGTGAGAAAAACAATGTGAACAGCTTTTCATTTCATGCAAAAAGTAGAATTTGATTATTTTAATTTACCGTGACGGATATTACGTTTGATTTTAAATGGACAAAATTTTTTTGCTCAATTAAATAATACTTTTTAAACTATATAACTTATTTTCATACAGGAATACAGAGAAAAAAATTATGATTTTGGAAGAATCTTTTTTTTCCCCTTTTATTGTGGCAAGCTAAAATACATACTTTTATTTTTTATCATCTTAACCATATACCGTGTTTTAATTATTGTACTGCATCATCTTCAGAAATAATTAAAAGTGTAAAGAATTATAAAGAAACTGATAATTCAAAGAAAATTATCATTTTCCTTAAAATTATTATCTTCAATATCTTTGCCTACGTATTTGCCTCGATTTTTTTTAGTTAAACAATGTAACATTATTTAACTTTTTTTGTTTTCAATTATGTTATTCCAGTTAAAGTTTCATTAGGAAAATTACAAATGGAAATATGTAATGCTAAACTGTACAAAAGCGATTGAAAAATAATTTGTAAACACAACATCTGAGATGTCTTAATAATTTTATGACTTATCTTATAGGAAATTCTACCTAAATCGTTTATCATAAATAAATCCATCATTTAATTAAATCATTTAATTAAATCAAGGAATTAAGTATGAATCTTTCATTTATTTGATTTATTTGCTATAAAACAAAGTGGAGCTTCCTTAAATTAGAAAAATAACATGGCTCAGAAATGTTTCATTTTTCTAATTCTACAAATATTTTTGAACCTGCAGTATTTCTAAAATTCTAAATAAAACAAAAAAATTAACAGAACTCGTGGACAGCTGATATATTTAGTAATGTTTTCTTTCAAACACATTTGTTCTTTTCTTCTGCTTGTACTCGAATTTTCTGTAAGGAAAAATAAAAACATGAAAATGTGAAAAACATAACATATTGCTTATGACATGATTCATCATAATATGATATTGCTCATTAAAAAAATTATCTTAGGACGTGTAGCTGGCAACTGTAATATAGAATATATTACAGTAATGAAATAAGCAAAAAGTGAAATAGAATAGTAGTGAAATAGCAGAAAATTCAAAGGGAAACATATTAAGCAAAAAAATAGAAAATAAAATTTCTAGAAAATGCAGTATAAAGCACAAACTGTAATATATAAAACGAATACCGAATTCAAATGTACTTGCACTTACCGGCATCTTTCAGAAATAAATTAAAATATTTTCATAACTAGTTTATCAGATTTCAATATACGAAAATTGAAGCATAAATAGAGGATTGTAGGATTATTTTATTTAGCGTTCTTACTGAAGTACAGAAGCGCATTTGATTTGTTAGTTACTTTAGATTGGCCTGAAACTGGATGTGTGCAAGGTAATAATATTATACTGGATAATTCAAAGTTTATAATTAATAGGATTTAATTTCAATTAAAAATTTTTAATATTGATGATTTTAGAGAAATATGTAGCAGTTATTGAAAAAAAAGAATTTTTTTTTTTTTATATTGCAAGATTTTTAGCGATGGATTGGTCCTAATGGATTTGCACTTTGCAAAAATATAAATTTAGCTAACACAAAATTTAAAAAAATATTTATTAATTCCAACATACAATTAATTCAATGATTTTATATAGAATTGAATTACATTAATTGGATATCCATTTTTTTAAAATTTTTTTTTTGAAAATTAAAGATAGTTCCATAAATCTAAAAACAAATTTAATATTAAGAATATTTTTTTTCATAATAGGACAAAGATAAGTTAGCTGAAAAACTAGATTTTATTCCCTTGCCTAATAAGTTTTATGTAAAATGATTTTACCATGTCATATAAGATGTGCAATAATCACATGACAATGATTTTAATCTATGGCAAAATTAAAAATAGTTTTATTTGCTTAAGCTTTAATTTTTTCTCCCATCACAAGAGGAAAATCTTTCGCAAAACGTGTGCAATTTAGCAAATTTAATATGTAATTCTACAACATTTTAATATTTTAAGAAAATATTTTTCAGTATAAAAATAAAAGATCTTGGCTTAGTTTTTATTTTTAAAAATTAAATAACATTTTAGAAACATTTACTCTTTAACTTTATTTATCTGATACATTGTATTTCCCAAAATAACATTTCAAAAATTTTTCTCTGGCTGCGGAATTTTACTTTAACTTCAACCAGTTATTGATTGGGTTATTTATTACTGCTTGTGCTTTGATTGTGTTGGAGAATTTCTTACCAACTTTATTGGTTTTCTTCTGTCTAAAAACGAAAGAAAAGAATAAATAAAAAGAACAAAAAAAAATTTTTTTTTTTTGGTCATAGGTATTTCCTCTTACATAGTCGTAAATTTTTATGATCCGACTTCGACGAATCTCTGTTGTGTAGAATTTTTGATCTACAGAAAAACTATATAAATATCTTTCTTTTTTGAGAATAAAGTAAATGTAGATATGTTTTACTTTTTTTCCTATTTATCTACTTTTTTAATATTCTATCCGTTTATTACAATGCATAACCAAGTAATTTTGTAACACGAGAGGGGTGAGGTGCTGCTCTTTTTCTTAAACTACACTACTTTTTCCACATAATATAAAATTATAACATAGATAATTTTATATTATACTTATTGTTTGAATATAAAATTAATGCTTCTTATTGTTATTATTGAAATTCTTTATCTCCTTACTTATTATTATTTCTTTTACTTAATTCATCTAATTTAAGGAAAGGTGGTATGAAGATACTGTAAAATGACTATGGATTCATTGTCCTTGATTATTAATTTTTAGTATTAGTGAATGCTGAAAAACTATACTAAAAAACTACTGAAAAACTGTATAAATATATTTCTTTTTTATGTATGAAGTAAATGTAGATGTGTTTTACTTTTTTCCTATTTATTTCTTTATTTTTTTTAAATATTCTATCCGTTTATAACAATGCATAACCGAGTTATATTTTAATTTGAGATGGGGAGGTGCTGCTCTAGTTCTTAAACTACACTATTTTTTCTTCCACATAATATAAAATTCTGACAAAGATAATTTTTTATTATAATAATTGGTTGAGAATAATTATTATTTTAATCATACAAAATTATTTCCTCCCATTGTTTATTATTGAAATTTTTTATCTCCTTATTTATTACTATTTCTTTTACTTAATTCATCTAATTTAAGGAAAGGTGGTATGAAGATATTGTAAAATATCTACGGATTCATTGTCCTTAATTATTATTTTTATTGTTAGTGAATACTGAAAAACTATACTAAAAATCTACTGAAAAAATTTGAATATATTTCTTTTTTAAGTATAAAGAAAATGTAGACATGTTTTACTTTTCTCTTATTTATTTATTTGCTTTTTTGAATATTCTATCCATTTATAACAATGTATAACCAAGATATTTTGTGATTTGAGAGGCGGAGGTGCTGCTCTAGTTCTTAAACTACACTATTTTTTCAACATAATATAAAATTCTGACAAAGATCATTTTTATTATAATAATTGTTTGAATATAATTATTATTTTAGTCACAGAAAATTATTGTTTCTTATTGTTATTATTAAATTGTTTTATCTCCTTAGTTATTATTATTTCTTTTATTTAATTCATCTAATTTAAGGAAAGGTGGTATGAAGACGTTGTAATGTCTATGGATTCATTGTCCAGAATTATTAATTTTTAGCAATTGTGTTTTTGCAAAATGAGATTAAAAAGCTGGTTAAATATCAAACAACCAGAAAGAGGCTTATGTACGAATGCTATTGAGAACATTTAGGGGTTTGCAACACGCACTTTTTACTGCTAAAGCAAAACGCAAAGAATACACTTTATAAAATTTCTGATCAAATTATAGAAGGAAAAAAAGAAAAACGTACTTTTTTCCCAAAAATTACGTAAAAGTTTACGCAAGACACTTTCTATAGACATTTCATAACATTATGTAAATAAAACACTCTCTGGTTATCGGAAAAAAAAAGAAAAAAAAGGAAACTACTTGAAAATTCCGTATGACTTATTCAAAAAATTATATTCATTTAAAAAAATCTTTTTAAATATTTTGGTGTTGTTACTTGAGGTATTTTCGCTTATGAAGGGCAGATGATTCCAAAATCTGCAATGACATGCAATATAATATTCAAAATGGTCTCAGAGATAAAAGCTTAATGTTTTTTTTTTTTTCAACTATGTTGGTAAACTCTTGTATCAGTCATATATTTAATGTAATAAATAAAACATTTTACATAAACTTACTGAAGGGGGAGAAATTATGTTTTGCAGTTCGTTCAAATTTATGTTCGTTATTCATGCTCGTTAAAATCATTAAAATGATGCATGCATTTAAATAGTTTAATTAAGGATTGTAAGAAAAATAAAAAACAAAAATTTAAAAATACGATATTGGTCACTTTTTTATTATTTATATTTTTACCTTTGTCAAAATGAAAAAAAGAATGCATATAATTTAATGGTAAAAATTTTCCAGATTCAAACTATTTCTCAATTTTGTATGATTTAAAATTTCAGGTTAGTAATATGAGCAATATTAACTTAATTTTACAAAAGAAAAAAAAGATTTTCTCTGTAGAATTAAATACAGCTTTGCATCATTTGCCATTTTTACCTCTTGTTATTCGATATAAATATGCTATGAATTATGATATTTTTTACAAACAATGCAATGCTTAGAATTTTCCCTTTTCCTCAAATCGAAAGACTTTTTGAATTTAATTTTTAACAGTGTTTAATTTAAAAGTGATTCATATCTTTATAATATAAAAAGAAATCTCTATATTGAGAACGACAAGTTCATTTAAAAAAGATCAGAGCATTTTGAAATAATTAAATGTAATACTTTGACCTTTTGATATTTTACATGTTATTACAATTTTGAATTTCAAGTGAGTATTGATACTTTAACCAGAATTGGGTGGGGAAGGGGTGGAAAACTAGTTGGTATTAATTTTAACAATGAATTAAGCAGTACAGTGTAAAAAGTTACGCTTCAATTGTAATAATTACCGTAAAATCAATGAATCACTCTAATTAAATAAATATTACTGTTAAAGTGACGGTATAATATTTTAACTTAAAAATAGATTTTACGGAAGATGCACCCAAAATGCCTGTACTTATTCCGTAATTTGATACAAAATTCTTTACCCTGTACTTGTATTTTACATGAGATTGCTCTTTGCGCGTTAAAACATTAAATTATTAAAATATAATAAATAAAATTAAATAAAACATCAGATAAAAATGCAATATATTTAATTTTATTATTTTCCTCAACGCTTACATCAACAGAGAATGCTTAGATATTCAATAAACTCTAGTTTGAAAGCAGAAAAAGACATTTTAAAATTCCTTTCAAGCATTAAAATTTAATTAAAACTAATGGTGAAATTGATTTTAAACATTTGCATGATTCTCACGTGATTGCTATTTAGAGAAAATTAATTTTAAAAAAAACGAAAACAGTTGTAAATACAACAGATTAAACATCGTATACACATATATTTCATTTCATATTTCTACTTGCTTTTACATCCTCACCCCCACCAAACAAATTTGGTTGCTCCCTAAGCTCCCACCCCCTCAAATCTTCTTGCATAGATATATATTTCTGAGGGTCAGGGTCATAGGGTGAGGTGCAGGGACACCCCTCCCACCCACGCCTCTGCATCTTGCTACTACTGCTACTATATATCCCTAGACTACATCGTTAACTAGACTATTGGGGGAAGGGGGCAGCACAGATTTTTTTTCGCCCTTCTATAAGTTATGTTTAGGGTGGGGGAGAACTGTCGCAGGAGGTGCTGAATGACGTCATTATTGCTTTCCCCTTATTTTCCCGAGGGGTTATAAGTGTGGGTGCTTGTAGAGTCTGGTATAAAAAATTAACTTCCTGGACTCAGAGTGACTGTTTTTTTTCTAGGGGGCATGGCTATTTTTGGTGCCTTCTCTATACCAAATATTGTTTTGTTTACATGATAACTTAATTTTTGCTTTGCTTCACGTGAGTACATTTAACAAGAAATATTCCCCGAATTGCAAAACATTTATATTGAATATGTTGAATTATTTTTCTGAGGTCTTTTGAATCAGCTGTGTGCTCAGAAAAAACGGTGCAAAATTGCACCATAATATCTTTACAACAGTAACAGTACTAGTTTTAAGGTATTAAATTTAACTGTGTTTCCATTCAAGAGAACTGAACCATATAATAGTGTAATCAAATTTAGGAAGCACGATTATTTAGTTTAATTTGCTGCCAATTTCTATTAAATGCAGCCTTAATAATTTTCAATTAAAGTTGCACTGTAACGAAATAAAGAGGTCATAATAAATAGAATCAATAAGAGATCATCCTCTTAAAATTTCTGACTGTATTGTGTAACTGTAGATTTCAAAGTAAGAAACAAATAAAAGAAATTCATCAATTTTCAAAGTTCAATACAAAACAATTTTTGGAGCTATTGAAACATAAAATTTTAAAAAGTAATTTTTTTAAAAAATTTCGAATATTTTTTTTTTAATAAAAAAACTTTTTCTCCAAAATTTGTTTTTAATGTTAAAAAAACCTTAACTTATCTTAAATTAAAAAAAATCAACCCCTCTTTATTGTTTAAAAATCATAAAAGTGGTGAATTTTTAGTAGAAAACATGTTTTCCCGTAAATTAAAGAATAGAAACAAGTTATAGTTTATGATTTGATTTTAACACCATTTCATTTCAAATAGTATTATAACCATGTGCTAGTAAAGTAAGAAAATAATAAAACAATATCATAAAATACAATAATAACATGATATACAATAATATCATAAAATAATTAAAAAAAATTTAGGCGCTAAAAATAACTCAAATATATTATGAAGATGGAGAAATGATCGCGGCAATTTACAACCTGAGTATGCTATTACTAAATTTATTTCTTGCCTTGTATACATTTCAAGTACAATACAATTCAAATTTTTAGTAGCAATCGGTATTTATAAAAAACATATATATTTTTTAAATATATAAACATAAATTCATTTATAATACATATTGATTTATAATTAACAAAATTCGATTAGCAGCATTTTTAAAAAATATTTCTTTATATATATTTTCGCAAAATAAAAAATATTTGTGCTAATCAATCAATTAACTGAAGTTTTGAAATACGGAGGAAAAAAAAACGTCGATATTGACATTGGCACACATTTTATAAAGCTTCTAGTCTCGAGTCCCCAAGTGTCCCTCTAGCTATCGAGAGGGGGTATTCAAGGGGATGGGGGTGTATTTTGAAGGTCAAAACGTTGGGCACGCGAAGCCTGTCTGTTCTTTTTGCTTACCAATTTATTGAAAAACGAGGAGGAAGTGTAATCAGTGCGTACGTACTACTCTTCCTATTTTTTTTTCCCATATCAGTTGTAAAAACTGTTCTCGATTTTTTTTTTTTTTTACTCCTCACTTGAACATTAGAATTATTCTATGTTAGGTGCTCAAATATTGAATAATTCAAGTATAGCTGGAAAAAAATAATTAAATCTAAATTGTTTCTATCCACTTAATCCACTATCAGAACAGATTTTTCAAATCTTTGTCAAAAATGGTCATTAAAATATACTCTTTACGAGTCGGGAGATGAAAATAAATTAATAAAAAGAATTAATTAACATTTATCAATTTGTTATGGACATAAATTAAATAAAGTGTTGAATTAAGATTACCAAAAAATAAATAAGTCATTACAGTTTAATGATTATAACAAAAATTATTATTTCAGTTGATAAGCGTTTGCTTTTCATTAGAAAAACATTTATTAGTTTCATTTAACGAATAAATTGGTTTTTTATTCTTTGAATTCCATTTTTTGATATGATTTATTTCGATAACGGTTCATCCAACTTTAGTGGCCTTTGCCCCCTTGTTTAAAATATTACTTTAGATCCACACAAGTGCAAGTTTTAATGAGTTAATTTTTGAGAAAGTTATTACTCATTTAGGACATATAAAACATTAAAGTGATTAACATTTAGGAACTATTAAAGAACGACCTTCCTAATTTTTTGTATTGTATATTATGGATTGAACCATAATATCATTGTTTCATATTCTTACTATCGTTCAACTTGACGGATACATATGTTTATCATTACATACGTAGACTTAACATTTTGAAAGTGACATAGTTCAACTTAACACCTTATTATGGTGAGAGCGAATTACAATTGCATTATAGTTTAAGGTACACATATTATGGTTTAAAGTTGAACCAATCTTTTTGATAACTCAATGAGCAAAACAAATTGACCTTAGATAATGAGCAAAACAAGTTTTTGGATTGTATTTTATGGATTGAACCATAATATCGTTGCTTCATATTCTTGTTATCGTTCAACTTGACGGATACATAGTTTTATCATTCATTACATACGTAGTCTTAACATTTTGATGGTGACATAGTTCAACTTAACACCTTATTATGGTGGGAGCGAATTACATTTGCACTATAGTTCAAGGTACACATATTAAGGTTTAAAGTTGAACCAATCCTTTTGATAACTCAATGAGCAAAACAATTTGACCTTAGACAAATATTTTAAATGGAAAAGACATGAAGTTTAATTAATAGTTATCAAAAAATTTTAATTATTTTTATATTCATAATTAAATAAAATATATGATTTTTTTCAAGTTCTTCTCAAATCAAGTGCTTACACCGAGTTCTTCAGAGACGACTTAATTAATTTCTTCAATATTTATACACCCACCACCCATCTCAATCTAGTTTGAATTAGATTGCAGAAAGAAAGAAATTTATATGAACAATGAAACTCCATATCGCGATAAAACATGATTCGATCCACTATCGAGATTAAATAAAAAGATAAAACCAGCCACTGTAATAAAAGGACTAAATGATACTAACTTATGCACTGTATACATACAAACATGTACCTGCATTCTAGGAAAACTCATAAATGCCGTTCTTTTCCTGTCGGAGGCCGATAACGAAGCATAATACAATATAATAATCACATTAGTCGAACGCCGCAGTAAAGTGTGGATATACATGTATGGGTCCCTTTATTTGGGGCCCTGGTCGACAAATTGTCACGCACATCTCTCTACCTGGAAAATCAGAAAGAGATATTAATAAAGATGGGTATATAATAAGTGAATTGGTTCGATAGTTTTGGCAAATTGGGTAAAAAAATGGTGAAATATTTTGTAATTTAATATTTATGATGGTTTTTGTAGTAAGGTTGTTTTCTTAGATGGCTTCTAAGCTGTTCATTGTTTATTAATATGTGGCTAAGTATATCTTGCTATGAGGTGTTGACCTATGTTTATAAAATATAAACGTATTGAACTAGAAATAAAATTTAGATTTTTTTTTCCACCTTGATTCAGTTACAGTTTCGTTACCAACTGATAACCGTTTAAAACGATAACTTAAGTTAAAAATCAGAATGGAAAAAAATTATTGCAATATTTTTCAAGAAAACAAAATAAAAAATTATTGTAGATAATAAAGAATTATTTAAAGTAATCTGGTTTAGAAAGAAATTAATGGAATTAACAATATAGTTGTTATGGTTCGAAAAGAAAAGCTGAAGATTGGTTTTAATTTTGTCGGAAAAAACGCAATTTTGGAGTCTATTTTGAAAAGTGACCAAATTGCTGGGTCTACTGGGAGCTCTTGTTAAAATATATATATATATATATATATGAATAAAAATGCACATAATTTTATTCATATATGATATGATTTTAAATTAAACAACTATCGACTAAGATTGGAAACAGGCTCGAAATTTAAATCTGGGTTATAGCTGTTGAACTACAAAATGTTGATAATAATGCTATTATGAAATATCTCCAGTTGAAAGTAACCAAATCATGACTAACCATAGAATATTTATACGGTTTTCAATACGGTATGAAATATCTCCAGTTGAAAGTAACCAAATCATGACTAATCATAGAATATTTATACGGTTTTCAATACGGTATGAAATATCTCCAGTTGAAAGTAACCAAATCATGACTAATCATAGAATATTTATATGGTTTTCATCTCATACTCAAAGTTTTTTTTTTTTTTTGTAAGGGTGAGTGCTTGTCTTTTGAGATGGTATAAGGCTTAATGAAACGTCAATCACTTTAATCATTAAACTCAGTTTTATGACTCACATACTGTAAGAAAATAAAGTATCTGCGTCGAAATATTTTGTTTACTAATGTTTTGAAAGCTTCGAGTCTGCAGATTGTTTTTTTATTTCTTCAAGCTCAAAGCAGTTTTCTAGCTTTGCGGACCTTATTTGCAGATTTGTACCCAATGTTAGATTATAATTAGTTTGTAGATGCATTGCGGATGTGCAGAATGGGATTTAATTGTGATTTTTTGTGGTTTCTGTCGCCTACCAGCTGTGCGAAATTAGACTACACTGGAAAGCAATGACAGGATTCACGTTGACAAGTGTAATATTATATCCTCTTTTGAAGAATTTTTAAATTGCTTTTTTACTATCAGCCATTCGAGATATTTTTTTCAAAGTGAGGCGTAATCACAAAATAGAATTTGATTTGAGAAAATAATAATTGGTCTAACTGGCAAAAATCTGTGACCAAAATATGACATTGCCATATTTATATTGTTAAAAAGATGTAATTTTTTGTGAAATTACATGGTAAATAAGGTTCAGTAATTTCACAAAAAATTGGGTAATTTTTTGAGAAATTATTGAACCTTATTTACCATTTAAGTTAGTATTTAATCAACTTGATTTCATCATATTATGGTTGAATTTTGATATTTATTACGAGTTGCATCTTTTGACACTCCATACATTATGTTTCAAAGTTAAATTATTTATTTATTTATTATTATTTTGATAATATATTTGCAATTTTGCTTAGAAAGGAATTCCAATATTTCAAATAAGTACTAAATTGTAGTTATGTAATGAATTAAATACTGTGAATGTTCAGTGGCGTGCAGATTTTAGCTTGAATATTCTTATAACTTCCTTCAAATTTTAGTTGTTTATTCATATTATTTAAGAAATCTTTCTAAAAGAAGCGTACAAAAACCTTTCTGTATTGACAATATAGGGCAGTTTTGATAGGAAATTATTTTTATAGCATTTTTTGTTATCAAATTAAAGAAATAATATATTGGACGAAGACTTTTGCAATTTACTGCATATACGTGACGTGACTGAAATATGAGTCAGTATAATAGATGGATTAAGATAAATTTTTTTCTTTCAAAATAGTTTAGTTCTTATGTAATTTCGAGAAAGTATCTTACCTTAAGTTGCTTTTAAATGGAAATAAATGATTTTTGCTAATTTTGGCACTCGAATACAACAATAGCAGTCAACGGTTTCAGCAACAATTCAACGGTTGTACTTTCCTTAAAAAATTAAATGTTTATGAAAAATTAAAATTAATTTTAAAAAAAATAAAAATCACTTTGAAAACAAATTAAAATCACATAAAAAATAAGTTGGGTTCACTTGTGGAATTTATGTTAATTTATTTATCTTGGGGGAAAAAAGCTTTTTTCCCTTATCCATAAGATTTTGCACCTGAAACTGAAAACCATTCTTCAATAATGCAATTACTCAAGTTTTTTTAAAAAAATGGAATGCTAGCAAAATTTAATCGGTAAAAAATATTTTTTTATTAGTTTTCGATAAGTATATGTTTTTTGTTTTAATTAAAAAAGTATTTGTCTAAATTATTTGCAATATTTTGCATATTAGATTGAAACTGGTTTTAGCTATTGAGAATGGTATGGCAATTTATTTCATTGCAAAAGCACGTGATTCTATATCATTGGCCTCCATGCATTGAACATGCATGATAATGGAGCCATGAAAACAGTTTAAGAAAAGATAAAACAGTTATAAACATCAGAACAATAAGAGTAAATACATGAAAACAAGAATAATAAAAAGAGTAAACACAAACGAAAGTCAGTCTCTTAACGTCAATCGTATATCAAATTACGTTGATAAAAGTATAATTATTTAAAAGTCACATTAAACATTTTAATTTCTTTTTATCAAAATCATATTTTTAAAATCTTTAAAAGAAGAATCATATTTCAATTATATTTTTAAAAGAATCTTTAAAGAAAAACAGCACAGAAGACGACAAGAACAGTGCCTCAAATTAAATTGAATCACTCATACCAGTTTTAAAGATTCGGTGACTCCCCTAGTCAATGAATCATTGATTCACTTCTTTCTTTTTTTTTTTTTTTTATATATTTACAAGTAGTAAGAATTGCCATAGCTACGCGATATACATAAAAAATATTAAAGGAGGATATCGTTAGTCCATATCATCTTGCTCCAAATTTACATAGTTGCGTTAACTTATGGCAAAAGAACAATACAAAAAAAAGCCTTTCTGTCAACATAAACTACTTTAAACGTCTTAATGAAGGTAAGCGATTATTCGCAATAAATAACAAAGTTTATACATTTTTTTTTATGGAACTTCCAACTTAAATCATTTTACGTAATTAATCCACACACCTTTCCAGAAGAATTTAAGGTCTGGAGAATTAATATCAGCTTTAGATAATCTCCTTTTTTATAATTAAGTAAAAATGGTTGGCAACACCTCGACAAGATTCAGGTCAGATGAATAAAGATGTCTCTCGTTTCTTTCTTTTTTCTTTTCTTTACTTACCTATATCAAATCTACGCTCGAAGATGATTAAGAATTTATAGCTCTAATCACAAATTGCTAAACCGAAATCACAACGTGGGAATGAATTATTGTCTGATGACTTTGGAGGTCTCGTAAATTATCGCCCATCTTGTGAGTTTCTGTTTGCCAAAAGTTAGCAATGGATTGGAAGGGGGGTAGGGACCTCCTTGACCCCTTAATCCAACTGGAGTGAGTTGTAGAGAGAAGAGTTCAAGTGCAAAAGAAACTTCCCATAAATAAGAAAGTCGTAAAAAAAGAAGCTTATGTGGGAGAGGTCTTCATGGGTAACTATAGATCTAGGTACTGTTCTTCAATAAAGTCGAACATTCTTGTTGCCCGGATGTGTTCTGTTTAGATATAGCCGTCTACAAAAGGGACATCCATGAAAGTCTGTCTGGTTGTGTGTGGTCTTTGGTATTGAATCAGAAGATAGCTTTAGAATATTTACAATGGCGGGGTTGTGTTTTTATGAAGCAGGTTTTAGTAAGATGTAGAATTTAAAAATAGAATTTGAGATTGATATTTAAAATCCGTGTCCTTAGTCACTGAAATTGTTATTGGATTAATCATCACCACCGCTACATTCTGAAACATGAGTCTTTTTGCTTTCAAATATTTATTTTATATATTAATTTGCACTTTTTGTATAAATCCACAGATCAAAGTAGCATGAGATTATTTATTTTCGTATTTACGTTAATAGATTGAAAACCTAGGAAAATACATGGGAATGAAACGAAATCGACATTTTCTTTTTCAGATATTAGCAGAAAAATTCTATTAAAATTTATTACTCGGACAATGTAACATCTCTAGAGTTTTATTAAAAGTAAATTCCTGACCTACAAGCCCGAGGGACCTAAGAAATCTTTCTTCAATTTTATCATTTCCTAATTTTTTTGCCACAGATTTAGTTTATAACCCAGTTTGATCTCACCAAATTACTTAAATTATGTTGATTGAGTTTGTCGTGAGACATATCCAATTTCAGTCCTTATTACATTTCTTTCAGGAGATTGAATCCATTGTTGAATTTTGTTATGTTTTGAATCGTACGGGCAAGGAATAGGAGTAGTTATCGCACAGTATTATGTGTTAATTAAAAGCATACAGCTATTTCTACTCTATAAACAAGCATTATATTTAGGATATTGAATGATTTTTCTGTTCTGAAACCTCTAATTCTTTGCAACAAAGAAAAAATTTCACAAATTTAGCTATTTTTATTCATGGTGCTTTCGCTTTCATGCTGGCTGTTACGAAATGATCTACTTTAATATATATATTCCTTAAAATCCTTGTCAAAAAGGAAAGTAAAGTATACACATAGTCTTCTTTTCACACAAATTCCCATTCTCTCTCAAATTAACATTTGATCGAGGAAAAAACAAAACTGCTTTCGAAATCAAAAAAATTACAATGTAGGAAGATGGTTTTAGAAATTTTTTAAAGCCTGTTTGATTGCTGGAGGAAGAACTCCAGCTTTCAACAGGTAATCAAGCAGGTTTTGGTGTTTTGTGCACCTGTCTTTATTATTTGTTATTTAATGAATTTCGAAAGCATTTTAGTTTTTTCCTCTCTTAAATATAAATTCACGTCCTCCAAATGTGCGTACTTAGTCTTTATTTTTGAAAAAAAAATTCGAAAAACTACACATTAAGGATGGTCATTAGTGAATACCCTGTATACAGAAACATTAATTAAAATTTATTTTACTGCATAAAATTCTGCTTCTGTGCTAGAATGTTTTCAATTAGCTTCCTTTGAAAAAAAAAGTTGTAATGGCTATTAAACATTTGTTTAAAACTTATTTAGTTTTCTCTGGCGTGAGAATATTAATCAGTTTTAAAAGAAACTGCAGATCTATAATCACCATTTTCATCTTAGCGATGTGAGCTTTGAGTTTAATGGCAGCAATAATAATAAAAAGAAAATTGTGAAGAATTTAGCGACCAGGGGTGAAACGAACACGATTTAAAATGGAAAAGGAAAAGTAATCTTATTACAAGAATCGATTAGTCTGTCCATTTTGATTAACACAGACTGCATTTAAAATATCAAAAATTCATAACTTGGTAATTCCATTCAAATAATAATGAAATCATGATTATTTGAATTTAAATTGTACGATCGAATTCATTAACTAAGCCTGACTACAGCAGTCATAATCCCATTCGAATCTTTCATTCCATCTCTAATGTATTCAATCGAATCATTACCCTCTCTTTAATGTTCTTCACAGTCCACCCTGGGGTTCGAATAAAGCGATTATGTTCCTTCAGAGTTGAAGAAACGTTGGAATAATAAAAAAATTGATAAATTCATGCTGAAAAAAAAAATGTATTCTATGCATGCACCAGTATATTCCAAGTAGTTTTGAATCGTGAGTTACAAGGGAATGGCTTGATTCCTGGAGATGTGAAGCCAGTCCTTTTAAGTATTGCTAAGATCCTCCCCAATCCGCCTTAAATCACGACTTTTACGTCATTGCTCGCCTCCCCCTCCCTTTTTCTATCACGTGCTTCCTTCTGAGAAAATGCTCATATTTTGTTAAAGTTCGCACCCTTAACTCGGTCGTAAATTCTGATGGTTAATACACTGTGTATAAGATATTTTTCTTTTTATTTGTTCTGTTTTAAGACCCCACCCCTTGAGGTTGTTCTTTTTGGAATGTTTGTTATGCTTGGCTTTTTTTCTTTCTCTTCCATTAGACTGCTTATCGGGAATGGATAAAGAGAATATCTATTTGCAAAGCTTGAAGTAAAGATTTTAAGAGATTGTGTTTTTTCACCTTTGTATATTTTAAGGAGTCGCAAGTCTTTTTTTTTTGCTTACTGTACCGCAGATCTCTAATGGTTTAAAAAACATTAAATTTTAAATTTAATTTTGAGTATATTTTGCTAGGAAATATACTAACGAATTCAGTGTTTAAATTTTCTTTTCAATTTAATTTCAAAGGTGAGGAAGTTCTTCTATTTTTATTTGATTTTTCCTAGTTATGTAGTTTCTTCCAATAGATCATTTTTACTTTATTTTATTTTATTAGCAGCCTTGAACAGCTGACCAATTTTTTGAGTTTACGACAATCAATTTTCAACTCCATAGCCAGCCTTGTGATGTTCAACCCAACCCAGAAGACAAAAGAACTTTTAGATGAAGTATTATTTTTTTTTATAACTGTTGGTGAACAACTGACCCAATTCTGAGTTTACAACTATTAATGTTAATTTTGTAGCCTCGCAATGTCGAACCCAACCCAGAAAACACGAAAATTCCTATATCAAGCATTGGAAGAAACTAGTCTTCATGGCGGACTTTCTGATGGAATTAACCCGTATTTGCGTTATATGGAGAGGAAAACCACGTAAAGCTCCCATGACGAGTCCGACAGCAAGGGGATTTTAATCCAAGTTCCGTTGAATATTAGGGGTATTTCATGTCAGCAGAGTGGCGGCGAAAATTAAAACAAAAATAAGTATCAAGCATTTAAAAAAAATACTTCCAGTGATAATGTGTCGATTCCTTTAACATATATTTCAAAAACATTATCAAAACTTCTATCTCACATTAAGCGGGAAACACCTTGAATTCCATTTGAATGAACAAAAAATCACACATTCATTCTATCTATTCTATCCTGGATTATTCTATTCTAAATTCCAAGTTTCTTATCCTTGGAGGTTAAGTTTATTTTATTTTATAACCGTCGTTGAACAGCCGACCCAATTTCATGGGTTTACGACTACTTACGTTCAACTCCGTAGCCTTGTAATTTTGAACCAATCCGGAAGACAAGGAAACTCCTGGATCAGTACCCCCAGAGGTATTGATTTGTTGTGGGAACATGGAGGACTTTGAGACTCGACAGATTTAACGTGCATCAATCACCATTTACTACACGGGGAGTCTTCGGCCGGCAAGGATCGAACCCACGACCTCTTGGATATGGGCCCAGCGCCCTACCGACCAGGCTATCCCGGCCCGAGGTTAAGTTTAGTAATTTTGGGATACTATTCTGTGTTTTGTATAACGTTGTTTACTCATAACGAGCGTCCCTTTTTTATTTGGATAAAAATGATTGCTATATCGAGAGTATACTGTACAACAAAATTTTCGAACAAATTTTTCTAGTTGATTTTACGATATTAAATATAAAGCGTGATACACTAATATCATTAAAAAACCTAGGTCATTAATAAGCTAATTAACATTTTAAATTATATATATTCCACGAGGATGTGCATACGCATTATTAAACATCCATTCGTGTGTTCCATTAAAGAATAGAACTGTTCTAGAGAATAACGAGTAAGAAACAGTTAACAGAAATCACCGGGGCGTATAAAAGCAAACCGGGATTAACATGGTCTTTGCCATCGAATAAGAAAAGAAAAAATAGAAATAGAAAGAGAAGAATTTCTCCCCATGGGTTTCTCTGCCGGGTGATTAGCTTTAATTAACGATCTCCTAACAGCATTCCGAAAAGGCAATTCTCGCCTCTTTTAATTGATAATTGAGGCCGAAGATTAGGTTAACCGACTCGGGCGGCCCATTGGACAGACGATGGATTTCCGTTTAAATGTGACTCTGATTTTGGTCACGAATAAATTTGATTTCTTATTCTTTTTTTTCTTTTGATTCCATTGGAAAGTGATATCAGAATGGATTTTGACTTCCTAATTGTTTCTATTAGTTATTATATCTCTTTTTAATATGTAGAAAGGGTTTAATACCCATCATTTTATTCTCTATTAAACTGACAAGAACAAGATTTTGACTTTGTCACGTCGGATAATTATCGGATATCGTACCATTTTATTTTGTATATAAATATATTTTAAATTTGCGATATATCCCTAAGAAATATTGGTCATGAATAAATATGCTTTCTTATTCTCTTTTCTTTGATATCAGAATGGGTTTGATTTCTTATCCTTTTTTTCTTTTGATTCCATTGGAAAGTGATATCAGAATGGATTTTGACTTCCTAATTTGTTGTATTAGTTATCATATCTCTCTTTAATATGTAGAAAGGGTTTAATACCCATCATTTTATTCTCTATCAAACTGACAGGAACAAGATTTTGACTTTGTCACATCGGATAATTATCGGATATCGCAATATTTTATTTTGTATACATACATTTCAAATTTGCGATATATCGCTAAGAAATATTCGTCTGAATAAATATGCTTTCGTATTCTCTTTTCTTTGATATCATTGGAAGTTGATATCAGAATGGGTTTGATTTCTTATTCTTTTTTTCTTTTGATTTCATTGGAAAGTGATATCAGAATGGATTTTGACTTCCTAATTGTTTGTTTTAGTTATTATATCTCTTTTTAATATGTAGAAAGGGTTTAATAGCCATCTTTTTATTCTCTATTAAACTGACAGAACAAGATTTTGATTTTGTCACATCGGATAACTATCGGATATTACAATATTTTATTTTAAATTTGCGATATATCGCTAAGAAATATTGGTCATGAATAAATATGCTTTCTTATATTTTTTCTTTGATATCATTGGAAAGTGATATCAGAAAGGGTTTTAACTTTCTATTTGCCTGGTTTAGTTATAACTTGTCTTTTTAATAATGGCTTAATAGTTTTATTTTAATCCTGTATTAAACTGACTGTACTAGAACTTGACTTTATCACATTTGCGGTATATCGTCAAAAAATATTGATATTTCATGGTGTATTGGGATGGGTTTTTTTAATTTGAACTAATTTACATTATTTCATAGCTGCTAATTTTACTAGATTCATCAGTAGACTATTGTAATTCAACAGTTTCTCCTAGTCTATTGGTTTAATAAAAATTCTTCTTTTTTTTTTTTTTTTTTTGTACATTTTAGAAAATTTTCTAAAATTGAGTAAGTTTCTTAAAAAAATTCCTATTGAAATAAAATTTCTACACAATTTATTGCATACATACATCAGAGATGCCAACTGCTCCGCACGCGACAAAATAATTTTAAATACGGTATCTAATTACAAACTAAATTTCGCATATAATTGGTTAAATTTGCTTACGTTTTAAAAGGTTTAACATGACTGAACTATACGAAGTAGCGAACCTTTTAAAATTAAAAGAGAAAAAACTTTCATTTATCAGTAATAAATTATTTGTCGATTACGATTCACAATTATAAATTAACAAAATGAAAAAAAATTCAAATTAAAGTTCATTTAATATCAATTATTAGTGGTAAATATTGAGGACTATTTATGGTTATTAGTGTAATAAAAGTTTTGAATTTTGAAGAAAATCCCTAAAATTCTCCATGTAAAAAAAATTTAGTATATTATGCAACAGCTATGGTGAAAATTACATTATTTCGTAAACAATGTTGGTAACTACTTTATTTTTACACATTAAACAATATTTTCGCAACTACAATAATATTTGATAACATTCATGGTAATACTGAATTAAATAACTATTGCTATCGATAATAAGAGTGATGTTTTCGTATTCAATACACATGGCGGTCAATAATCATTGCGATATAATTACACCAGTTAATTATTGTTATCGATAATAAGCTCGATATTGTAATCGATTTTATCACTCCTTGCAATTACTTCAATATTATCGTAGCCCATATTTATTGTATATTCAATGTGAATCATTCAACGCTGAGCGGATTTTTCTGAGTATTTTTAAAACTATAAAAAATTTTGAAAATTGAGTAGATAATAAAGCATTTAATTTAATAATAAAGCCTTTGAATGGCAGGGAACATTTTTATTTAGTGGACCTTAAATGCTTTTAGATTGAAAATTACAAAAGTACAAACCTAACAACAAAAAAAAAAAACAAAGAAAGAAAATTTAGTAAACAACTGCATTTTATATTTACTTTAAAATTAATAATAGATTAGTTCTTTTTTTTTTTATTATTATTTATTTAAACTATAATGGCAGAATATTCATTTATAAGTACATGCATTTTAAGGGAAAACCTCAGATTTAGGAACTTTAAAGAATTTCTCAGAAAGTGGTTTTCAAATGCAAATTTCAAAGCAAATTTTGTAAACCACATTTTTTTTGTCATAACAATTTTAATGTCGTTTTACTATTCATAGAACTAGCTTCGTATCACAGAAAAAATTAACGTATCACAGAAAAAATTAAATTAAAATTAAAAATTAATTAATTAATTTTAAACGTGGAACAAAAGTTTGAAATTTTACATTTGTTTTTAAAACATTTTTAAAACATCTTTTTGACGTACATTGGTTGTTATTAATCAATGTAAAACACTTTCTTGCTACCAGTCAGTCTAAGAACAGGCTTTTATATAAACTTAATTCAAGGCCAAACAACGTCATTTTTGGGTAAAAAGATGTATAATTGATTTAGTAAGATAGTTGAAAAAGAACATATACTTCTTAAAATAGCCATCCGGTATACATTTGTTGTTCTTGCAATTTGCAAATGCAAGATGCTTTCTGGCAATTAGTGAATACAAGAATACCTTTTTTCATTAACTTAATTCAAGAATACTTACTAACAAATATATCACATATGATATGAAATAGATCTCTTGAGATTTTCTAAAAATCTAGAAACTTAAAAAAAGCCTTTCGCATACATTGGTTGTTCTCGCAATTAAGGAATGCTAGAACAAATTTTTGCATTAACTTAATTCAAGAACACCCTTTGTCAGGCCCATTGAAAAAGATATGAAAAAGACAGACTTCTTAAGATTTGCTACGAAATTAGAAACTTTTAAAAAAAGCTTTTTGACCTACATTGGTTGTTTTTGCAATTAAAGATGTCAATACAAGAACATATTTTTACATACAATGCAAGAAAATATTCTGTTTTCAATATGTCAATACAAGAACATACATGTTAATACAAGAGCACTAGGCAGTATTAAATAAATGCAAGTCATTGTTATTTAAATGTAAATTAATGTGTTCTGCCCAACAAAAAAAATTTTTTTTCTCTACTTTTATAAGCTACGAAATCCAATGTAATATTTTTTCAAGAAATTTGTTAACTCATTATATGACTTTTTGCCATTGGTCGTTCTTGTATCAAACAACAGTTTCAGCTCTTCTCTGCGTAATGTTTAAAACATTTCCGTTTCATAAGACAATTCCAGTCATACATAATATCATTGTCTGAAGAAAATGAAATCTTTTTTTTTCTCTTCGGAAATTCGCGACTAATGCTTAAAAAAATCCGGTGTGGAAAAAAAAAGAAAAAAGAGGGGAGAGCAAACGAAGAATTTTATCCAATGAAAATAAATCCAACCTCTTCGCTTATATTAATTATAGATTTGTAGTATTTGAACCAAAACAGTTGAAATCACTTTTCTTCTTTTTGGCGTGAAATTACTGGTTTTCCACAGAATCGCTATTTTGGTTTCCAAGAACAAACAAAAGAATTTAGAAATGGACACCTTTTTTTGTCATTTATTTGTTTCTATCATGTTTATTTTTTTGTTATTTTTCTTATACTTACTTGTATTTAGTGGGAAATTCCTTTTCGCAACATCAATACTTGATATGAAAGGAGAAGAAACAATGTACCAGTAAGGGAATAGAAAAAGTATGTGTTTATATATTTTTTTTTGTCTCCTAATAGTATTTAATTTTGTATTTTGGCAACTGCTGTGTCGTCTATTAAAAAGAATTTTTGGCTGATTTCAATGATGCGAGAATTCGTATCAATACATTGCAAATGACATTTTTTTTTATCATTCACGTGTGACTATTTTAAATGATTTTGTCAGCAGGATTGTTTTTATATGTGTATCAATTTTATACGTTAATGATTTTCCACGTATGCAAATAAGTAGATGAAATTATTCACATCTTGTACCGTCTCTATCTTGACGATTTTTTTTTAGCTTTGTCTTTTTTACTTCTAATGCTTTTAATTCAGATAAGTTGAATAGAAATTGTGACATTTATGATTATTTTTCACCTCTATAAGCACCCGGCAAATTCAAAAACTTCCAAGTAAGTCATTAATCTGGTAAGACATTAATTTATTCATTAATGACTTTCCATTTAGGAAAATAGATAGAAGACATTATTTATATCTGGTATCATCATAATTTTAATGATTATTTTTCTTAAGCTTTGTATTATTTTTTATTTCTAACATTCTTAATTCAGTCAAGTTGAATTGAAATCTTGACATTTGTGATTATTTTTCAAAAACTCAATAAATCCCTTTGAAAATTTGAATAAATATGGGAAATTATTTACTACTTTTATCGCCTTTATAATTATATCTTAAGCTTTGCGTTATTCTTTTATTCCTAATGCTTTTAATTCAGGTAAATTTAATTAAAATAGCGTTATTTGTGATTATTTTTGACCAAGTCAATGACATCCCCGCTCTTCAAATTCAAAAATTTTTTATCAATTTAAGCAAAATTATTTCTCTAATCTTTAAATTTAAAAAAATTCTATAAATATAGACTTTTAATTTAATTTTCGAAAACATTATTTAATTTTATATTTTGGCAACTGATGTATTTAGTTTTATAAAGAAGTTTTGACTAATTTGGATGATGCGAGTATTTGGGTATAACAAAACGATGCAAATAATTTTTTTTTTTTTTCAACTCAAATATAACCATTTCAAATAATTTTGTCCATAGAACTTGTTTTATATTTTAAAAGTCCTGTACTTAACATTAATGATTTTCAATTCAGCCAAATAAATAAATGAAATCGCATGCAAGTGTAGCAGTTTGGCTTTTTATTAAGATTTTTGTCTTAGAATTTGCCATTTTTATTCCCCAGTTTCAGTAACGTTAATTCGAGTTTGGCATTCATAGAGTTTTTACATATAACTATAGAAATTCTCAAATTGTTCAAGAATACTATATCAACATATCTGTGCACTATTAATTTTGAATTTATAAATCGCTAAGATTTTATGAACATATTTATTGCATTCAATTTTAACAAGTATAAATTGCAAATATTTCTTCGACATGTTGCACAGGTCAATTTTAACTTGTATTGATGGAAAACACATAAAATTTGCACACACAACTTAATTTTCAATTACATGACTAATATGAATTTGATCATTCAGGTTTTATCAACATAAATGTTCAATATATTGACCAAACACAAATCATGAGTGTGAAAATTAAACCTCTGTGCTTAATTAATTTTTCAGACATAAATAAAACAATTTTGATCAACATATTTGAAAGTTTCACACATATAAGTAAAAAATGAATTCACGTATAATGTATGATGAAAAAGTATACATGAAAATGTTACTTTTTCATCATATATTACGTTTAACGTTCATAATGCTATTTCCTGATTGAATTTTAAATTTTTTTTATGGCTCTTTATGGCTCGTTATCAGTAATTTATCTTTATTTTTTAATAAGGTTTTAATTGATTAGAAAAATTTTAATCTTAAATTTATACTTTCGTAAATGACAAACATTAAACAATATATTTTGGGGTAGAAATCTTGGCTAAAGCTGATTTGCATTGAGCATAATTTATTATTATTTATTTTATTTTCAATGCTCACCTGTGTTAACATTTCGTCAATTCAGGCATTTACAGGGAGGTTTCTTGGTCACCATATTAGGTGACCACTTGGTCTTCGTCTTTCAGGGGCACCATATTAGGTGGGCCAACGTTGCTCCCACAGTAAGGACAGATAGTACAGAGAATGAAAAAACATCCATCCCGGATTCGAAGAACCTTTCTGATGCAAGGCCAGTTCCCTGACTCCCACACAGTCCGGTCGACTCCTTAACCATAGTACTAATATAGAATATTTGGGTTATGGATTATCATAGGATGGGTTTTGCGATTTTTTATACATTTATTTTTAATGCAATATGCCGACCGGCCTGTGTAGGGGTCAGGGAACTGCCCTTGCATCAGAAAGGTTCTGGGTTCGAATCCCTTGAAAGGCATGGATGTTCTTTCCTTCTCTGTAGTATCTGTACATACTGTGGATGCAACGTTGGCCCGCCTAATATGGTGCCCCTGAAAGAGTGACCAACAAATCTGCCCTTCAGATGCCTGTATGACCTAGGTCCTTATCCAGTTGGGCATTGGACAAAAAAAAATTTTTACAGCAATATTAATGTCGATTAATTTTACACAAAATGTTAACCAAATAATGTGAGTTTGTATTAACAGAGTATCAATTTCTTTAGAATTGAGCTCAAAATTAATAGAAAAATTTCTTCAATACTATTAATGGTATATGCTGTTCGATGACGGAGATAAAATAATATTAGATTAAAAATAAAAACAATAGTTTGGTATGTTTATGAAATTTCTTTCTACATTTATTTATTATTTTTGACGATTGAAAACAAAACATTTTTTGTGCCTGCGTTAACCAATTTGAAAAATCCAAATTCTGAGCTTCGTTGACCATAGTGCAACCATAAAATATCTCTATTGGTACAAGGATCATGTAATCAGTTATACCTCTTAAATGTGGATGGATCCTTTGATTTCTTTTCTGTGTAAAATGAAAATGCGGATTAATTTTACTCAAAACATTCGTGACTAATATGAGTTCATAGCTGTCAACTCTATTGGGTTTTTTCTGTAGACTACTGGATTTTGCTGGATTCTCCCATTCTACTGGTTTAATGAAAATTCTTCTGGTTTTTGTACGTTTTAGAAAATTCCCTAAAATTGAAGTTTCCTTAAAAAATCTCTTGAAATAGAACGTTTGGGCAGATTATTGCTTGATTGAATATTTAAATAAGTGTCACATATGCATAAGGAAGAGAGCCTCATTTATAAAATTCAGTTAACTACCTCTATATTTGATAAATTAAATGTCTATTACTATTCAAAATTAAGAATAAACATAATATGTAATATTTCAAGATCATTTAATGTGAAATCATAACTGGAAAAAATTGCAGCCAATTAATCATCAAGAGAAGTTTGATTCTCATGGACCAATAATACCGTGATGGTTCCAACCATCATGATCTGTGATGGTTCCAGCCATCATGATCCGTGATAGTTCAAACCATCATGATCCGTGATGGTTCCAGCCATCATGATCCGTGATGGTTCCAACCATCATGATCCGTGATGGTTCCAACCATCATGATCCGTGATGGTTCCAACCATCATGATCCGTGATGGTTCCAACTACACATTGCCATGATGGTTTAATAGGAATACTTCTTGGGTCTCAGTAATATACCATCAAAACAATTGAGGTTTTTTATTTTTTTTTATTTTGGACCATCATAAATCAGTTTCTACATTGGAACGATAGTGGTTCGTGATCGTTCCAACATTTGATTTCTAAGAAACTACGATGTTCTAAATTTCTGATGGTTCGACGTGGACAAACCATCAAAAAAATTTGCTATTCTTATGTTGGACCATCATAAATCAGTCCAAATTCCTACATTGGGGTGATGGTTTCCCATGTTAGTTACCATCTAATATATAATGGTTCATGATGGAATAGAACACAATCAAGATTGTGTTCTTTCATTAATGGTAAACCATAAAAAATTTCGACTTAGGTGACGATGATAAAATGATATCTGAGTAATATACCATCAAAACAATTGAGGTTTTTTAAATTTTTTATTTGGGACCATCATAAATCAGTTCCTACATTGAAACGATAATTGTTCGTGATCGTTCCAACATTTGATTTCTAAGAAACTGCGATGTTCTAAATTTCTGATGGTTCGACGTGGACAAACCATCAAAACAATTTGCTATTCTTATGTTGAACCATCATAAATCAGTCCAAATTCCTACATTGGGGTGATGGTTTCCCATGTTAGTTACCATCTAAAATATAATGGTTCATGATGGAATGGAACACAATCAAGATTGTGTTCTTTCATTAATGGTGAACCATGAAAAATTTCGACTTGGGTGACGATGATAAAATGATATTGAGAGAAAAAATATTAGCCAAAATTTTGAGCAATTGATTTTGATATTTATTTATTATTCTAGATGACTGAAAACTAAATTCTTCTTATGCCGGTGTCAATCATATCAATTTGTGGCATCCAAATCCGACCTCACCGAAAGTAGAATTGAAAAATAAATCATGTCTGTTTTCTTCACACCATTGGCGTTTCGTCGAAATTGGAGAATAAAAAGCTATAGATATTTTTTTTCTTCCCTTTTTGCAGATTCCACTTTTTTCCCCGTTTGATATCCAAGGCAAGAAAAAGCAAATATTTTATCAGAATTTGAAAAACTGGTTGTGGAAAATTGTCAGCCATGCTGAAACACTTCCATGGTTGGTTGACTAAGATCACAATTATCGCACAGAAAAGAATTTTAGTGTCTTTTGGAATTACGATTTCATAGAAAGAAAGGTTTTTGTCTTGTCTAGCTTTTTTCTTCCATTAAATTTCTGTAATTTTAGGGCATGGTACTAGTTCTTTGCAATATCGTGACTTGACTATTAGTGTCAAATACAAATTTTCATACTTATTTTCTCAAGACTTAATATTTTGCTATTTTTTCCCTCCTAAAGTACTATCGTAAAGTCTAGTTAAAAATAACTAGAGTAAATTTTGCATCTAATATTAGAGATAACGATAAATTATTTTAATGCCAATATTGCAGTTTAAACATTGATCGAAATATATATATTTTTTTAAAAATTTAAAATGAAATTAGTAATTGTATCATTTTAAATTAATTTTAATCACAAGCATTCTTTTTCTACCTGAAATTCAAAAGCGGTTTCGTAACTCACTTAAAATATTTTATTTTACAACTGGTGTTGAACAGCAGATCTAAATCTTAGTTTATGACTATCTATGATCTACTCTACATAATCTCGTAATCATGAACCACACCCAGAAAACTACTGGATCAAGCATTCGACTAGCTTTCGTTCGAGACTTCTTGATGGAACTAACCCGCATTTGCGTTATACGAAGAAGAAAACTTCCACGGTTAGTTCGATGATATGGGGATTCTAACCCATGACCTGTCTACCATTAAGGATATTTTACGTCAGCACTGTGGTCGTGACAAGCCATTATCAAAATTCATATCAACCAGTCACCTCTGGGATTCGAACCTGGTTCACCTCATTGGAAGTCGAACACTCCACCCCCTAAGTCACCTCAGCTCTTACTTAAAATATAGGAATTTCTTCAGGAAAGTAAGTTTCATTTCTGTTTGTGGAAACTGTGCGCAAAACGCAAATAAACAAGTTAGAAAGATAGTCAGATATTTCGGTACTATAAACGACCAATATTGTCAATGCATGATAAAAAAGAAAACACAGATTATTACAGAGAAAAGAGAAGGTAAAATTCTGGTGATTAAAACTAATTTAAAAGGCTTCCCAGAAAAGATATAATAACGCCAAAAAAAAAAGAAAAATTCCAAAATAAATGAGTTGAAAGTCAGATTGCTTTCCAACTCGTGGGCGAGTGCCATATATGATAGAATATATGCAGAATATATATAGATATGATAGAATAGATGCAATATAAAAAGGAAGGACAAAAGTGCTTCAAAATCTTTAAATTCGTTTTTTTTTTCTTTCTAAAAGCTAAATTTTATTTAAATTCAGTTTTTAAATTCAAAATTTTAAAAAATTCAGTAATTTTAAAACTTTTAACGAATTATTTATTTTTTGTCTTAAAATTAAAATATTTCATTAAAAAATTCCAAAAGGCAACGGAGCGTTCAATAAACTTAACTCCCCCATACAATCTTCTTAAGTTTTGTACACGAGTATAAATAAAAAAGTTGAAATAGTTTTTTTCCTGAAACCCTTCCCTTACCAGCTGAATCAATCCTTTTCCGCGTGACGCGTGGGTAGCACCTGTTACCTCTTGGAAGTGCATCCTGCCACACGTTTCCCATCTTGCCCTACACTTGCACCACCCCTTTGAGCACGTTTTACCCCTTTACCCTTTTTAGTCCCTCATGAAATATCTCAATATCATAGGAGGTAAGGAATCTTACCTGCATTAATATGGTTCGATTTTTTCGGTGTGAAACTAAGACCTGGTTTGAAACTAAGTAAGCTTACAGAACAGTTGTTTTGGGAAAAAGAAATGACTATTATAACTGTTACACTCACAATTTAGTTATATTTATTGTGAATTTTGTTTGCTTTTTTTGAAGATTGAAATAGCATTAACAAATGATTTTTTTTATTACTTTGTTATTATTGTCAAGGAACAAAATTACTATAACACAGCAAGTTTGGGAACCTCAGTTACATTTTGAAAAACAAAAACTACATAATAAATTATGAGTTATCCCAATTTTAAAATGCGAATTAAAATAATAGCTTCAATAATGAAAATATTTAAAAATTATTCGCGATTTTTCAATATTTAAGAAATGGGACACTAAGAAGATATGGAGCGTCGTGATTAAAAGTGTGAAAGGTGCAATTTCATGTTTCTTTTATGACGTATCAAAATTTATTTTTTTGGTAAACATGAATTGAAGTACAACTTTGTCACTTAAGATGCATTTAATATGTCCAGAGTTAAGACAATATGAAAATTCAAGTTAATCACTTATTATTACCTGAAACTGGTCAACTATCAAGAGATGAAATAATATGAAAATACAAGTTAATCATTTAATTATTACATGAAACTGGTACACTATCAAGAGATGAAATAATATGAAAATACAAGTTAATCACTTAATTATTGCCTGAAACGAAAACTATGTCAGTAATATTATACATGCTGTTATATTTTCTAGCAAATTGATTATAAAAGTTATCGTATCTGATTTGAGTATATTGCAAGAAAAGCTATTTATTTATTATTGCATGATTTTAAGTTTATGCTATCATAAAAATTACTTTGTTACTAAAGTAGTTGAAATACTATTAACATTAAAAGAACGTTTGTATTAAGCATATAGATAATTTTTCATCAAGTTTTTAATGAGATAATTTAGAGAGTAAAGTAAACGATAAATTTTTATCCATCTATATTATTTTGTATTTACGTATTAAAACCCTCAAGACGAATACATATAGATCAGCCATTTATAAGAGAAAGTATAGTTTAATATGAATAATTTAATATTATAAACAGCAGTTTTAAAAGCATGCGTATCTTAACAACAACAAAAAAGTCTTAAAATCATGAATAATTAAAATGGGAAAAAATAAGGGTTTATTTATAGCCTGTGTTCTATAATAGCAAATAACTCTACACAGTTTAATTATCGGTATTTTTAAATTTTTGTGCCGTGCCTGAACTTTTCAAAAACTGTTTTTAAACATGCTTTTTATAGTTATTAATAAGTGAAAAACTGAAGAAATCATTAAAATAATTTTCTCTTCCAAAAGAAAAAAAATTCTTCAACCTAACGAAATAGTATGTATTTCATAAATGAAAATGTTGAACTTTAATGATATCCAGTATGCATATTTTTTCTTATTTATTTGTAAACTTACATATCTTACTACCAGCTTCACATTTCTCCCTTGAAAAAGTTTCTTTCACGTTTTCTTTTCCTTTTGATTTAAGAAACTTCTTAAATATTTATTTAATTGCATAACGTTGCGCTTTCAGTTAAATTTTGCTATCTCTAAATTTTTGAAACTTAACTACTGTAACTTGTTTTTAAAGCTTTTATAATATTGAAATTCCATAATCAAAAACTTCTGTAACCGATTTGCATTAAAACTATTTTCCCCTGACTTTAAAAGTTGAGAAAAACTCTGAAATCACATTTTCTATTAGAAATACATTGATATTATCTTTCAAATATTTTATAGATTTTAAACTATAGTTATAAAATATTTTATTACTTGGGCTTTTTTTACGATATTTTAAAGTAAGAAGAAAAAAAAACTAAACTCAATCTATAAATTGTACCTTTCAGATATCAATTTTTAATGTTAAACTCGAATAGTTTTTGAATAAAATGCACTAGAACACTTTTTCTTTTGTTCTAAATTATTGAAAGGTAATATTTTCCTAAAATTGCAGAATATGAAAGAAAATTTTAGTATATTTTTCATTAATAAAAAAATCAGCAGCATTAAAATTATGAGTAACATATGGAACAACAGCCTTAAACGTATAAGTAACCTAAAAACAGTTGCATGAAAGTATAGGTAGCTTACTATAAAAACAATAGGTTTTAAAGTGTGGGTAATTCAACAACAAAATATAGAAAACTTAGCAACATTAACTAAAATTAATTTTGAAAGTACCTGTCATAAAAATTTAGAAAAAATAAATCTTTAAATCAAATATATCTTTCTAATATGTGCCTTATTTACATGTATGCTTAGTAACATATAAAATTTGCGAATGCATTAAAATTTAATGTTTTGAATAAATACAATAAAAATAGAAGATTTTTGGCAACACACATTTAAAAGATCTGAGTTATATTTTATTCAAGTTAATATAATTAAGTAACATGAAAATGCAAACAGTGTGTACACATTTCTATGTATGTAACTTCTTTAAAAAAATATCATAATATTAATATCTAAAGAAAATATGCTAATTTAAAATGTAGCTAACTGTCCTAACAAATGATAAGCTAACAAAGAGATATAACATAACATGTAAGCTAACAAAAGATAAAAACAAGTAAAATTTTCATGAATATATTATCTAAATTTAACCCCTAACAATTAAAATATGGAATAATTCTTCATAAATGCTTTTAAATTTATCGAAAATTATACTTAAAATAATTTTTTTTTTTAATAAATGCCATGAAAATGACTAATTCTCCAAATGTAAATAAAGTAGAAGATTTTTCGCGTATTAGAAATGAACGATTCGAATAATCTCTGATAAATGTACTGAAATGTTTCACTCTGAAATTGAAATATTTTATAAAAATTCGATTTAATTGACGCATTTAAACGACAAGCATATAGCTTACATTTATAATGCAAAAATCTTGCGTTGTTAAAACATTTATCCCCTTATACATTTAACCTTAGTGAGCTCTTATCTTATCATATCTTATCCATTTGTGAAAAAAATTAAAATACGATAAATTTTTTTTCATAAAATTCAATTAAAATAAACGATTCGTAACTAAAGTAATTAAAATAAAATATTCGGGATCACATATCATTAAAATTAAAAATTTTTAGCAAATAAATTTAAAATGTTTGAATTTGAAAAAACTATAATAAAAATTTAACTGAATTAAGAAACTTTAAAAAACACAATGCTTACATAAGATCTTATGTTATTAAAATATTTATATCCTTTAATACTTACTAAACTGGTTATTTTTATAGCATATAGAGCACTTAAAAAATGAGTCTTAATCAAAGGCAATTAAAAGATTCTTTGTTCAATGCGATGAAAATTAGATTCTTAAAAAGTGAACTAAAATGACAAATTCACTGTCAAGTACACTAAAAAGGATAAGTTCTTGGCAAATGAAATTAACACGTTTGAATTATCTAATTAAAATTAGATTTAATTAAGTGACCTTTACTAACAAACAAATTATTTACATTAAAATTTATGTTCATCAAAATATTTATCCCCTTGTATATATAGCATCATAAAATTAGCAGCTATAACCATAACATCTAGAACTAATAAAAATATTCTTGTCTAAAATGCAGTCAACTAACCTCATACAAAAGATAATAAATAAATAAAAATCCTCTCACCTTTTCCCAACGCAATCAGAATAATATTCTCAACAATAGCGATTGAAACAAAATATTTGGACTGATGCAATTAAAATGAAAAATTATTGTCAAAAGTTATTAGCATGTTTGAGTTTGAAATATTCCTTAAAATCCGCTTCGAGAATCCCAAACAAAAAGCAAACCTAATGTTTTATATTCTGATTTCAAAAATTTCTTTGCAAATTCTTGGTAAATGTCGCTAACTTATTTTAATTCGAAATAATTAATCAAGAGACAAAATGTATACATAAAAATTTTATTGATAAAATATTTATCCCCTTGTTTACTTAGCCTCATAAAAATAGTAGCTATTACCATAACATATTGACTTAATAAAAACATGTTCGTCTAAACTATAGGCAACTAACCTCTTGTAAAAGAATAAAATAAATAAAAACTTAACATCATTGCTCAATACAATCAAAAAAATATTCTTAACAAATACGATTAAAACGAAACATTTAGATAAATACAATTAAAGTGAAAAATCTTTGCCAAAAGTTATTATCATGTTTTAGTTTGAAATTTGGTTGAATTGTGAGACTTAAGTAAGCAAAATGTTTATATTTATAATATGAAAAGATATGTTTGCAAAAGATTTATCTGTTTTACATTTAACCTCATTAAAATGGCAGCTTTTATCTCAACTTACGTATTGTATCAATTGATCACGAAAATTTTCGTGATTAAATTTCTACGATTTGCGAGAATTTTTGAGTTAATTTTTAAAGTACAACTTTTTTAGCGAATTTGATATTGAGGAATAGGAATTAGTTTTAAAAAAAGAGGTTGTAATTAACAAAACCACTAGAAGAAATTTTTGTTTGAGATTCTCGATATAAACCATTAGAAAAAAAAAAGGATTCTTGATAAAAATGCTTAAAAATTCTTTGTTCAATGCAATTAAAATCAAAAAATTCTTTAACAAAACTGAAAATTCTTTTATAAAGTACAATTAACTTATTTAAATTAGAAATACTTAATCAAGGGACAAGATGTTTATGTAAGGATTTGTGTAATCAAAATATTTATCCTCTTGTATACTTAACCTCAAGAAACAGCAGCTATTACCATAACATCTAGACCTAAATAAATATGCTAGCCAAAACTGTAGCCAACTAACCTCATACAAAAGACAAAATAAAAATAAAATCTCCACGCCTTGACCCCCACAGTTAAGTCCTAACAACTTTGTGAAAGAATATACGCTGTGTGAAATATTGGAAATTATCCATTTCAGCAGGTGAATGGCCCAGCTGTAATATTTTGGTTGTTGATCTCCAGAAAGACCCGAGCAATTTTAATACCCGGGTTTTTGGTGAGTGTCTTCATTGTTTGTGAGTGCGCGTGTACGTTGTCGTTATTTCTCGTAATGGTCTCAGCAGGATAGAAGAAAATAATAATAAAAAAGAAATCACAACGCATGACTTGTCTTTGATTATTGCATCCATTGGGTAGCTTATAAAGAGTGAAATCGTGATTTACCTGTGCCCAGGGTTAAAAATGCGTGCTATAGGTGTGTTAATGTCTTCAAAGACCTTCGGTGGTTTTGGAATTATGGAAAAATATATTTAGTGTTGGGTTGGCGGAATTTGAGGTTTGTCGGGTGTTTTTTATGAAGCAGATGTGTTTTAAAATAAACAGCTTAAATAGTTATGGGGAGTTAACTAGTTTGATTTTCATTTAGTCTTTTGAATGCGACTTGATATAAAACAATTTTTACATGAGAAGAAAAAAAAATTAAGATTACTGTGCTGCATAATTATTTCTGGTTTAAAATAAATAAATGAAAAATACTTGTAATTAATAAAACCAAAATATACGGTATTTAAATAATTCTTAAAAAATTTTTCGGCTCATATGATAACGGTTTACAGAAAATTCTGGTTTTTACAATTGCTTTTATTACCATATATTTTGTAAAAATTACAAAACCGAAAAGTAGATTGAACCGAATAAAAGGTTTTTATGTTATGCTCTGAGGTATCATGATGAACTTACCAAATTTTGTCACACATTATAAAATCATATTTTATAGTTAATTATATCAAATCAATACCAAAAAACTTCGGTAAGAATTACCAAAAATTTTTGTATTTCCATAGAGCTAGAAATACGGAAAATTCTACCATATTCTGATTGTTTAGACCATACTTTTTTTTAAGTGTATTATACATGGGGTATAAAAGTGAAAGGGGTTGTGGGATAAAAATAATACTACATTCATAACACTGCAAATAAGTTTTCTACAATGCTGTCGTAATTAATTTTAATTCACAAAACAAGACAAAGATTTACCTTTTTCTGCCAAGGAATTGCAATTCCGAGGTTCTTTTTTGTAATGACTAAGTTTTTTTTATATCTGTTAAACTAAATCATACACATATCCAACATGGTTGGTCTATTTTTTTTTTAGAACTGTCGTTGAACAGTCGACCCAATTTTGGGCTTACGACTACAAAGTTTCAACTCTACTGCTTTGTAATTTTGAACTCAATCCAGAAGACAAGGGAACTCCAGGATCAAGTATGAGAGAAATTTGCCTTCGTGGGGACTTTTTGATGGAACTACCCTGCATTTGCGTTACACGTATAGGAAAACCACGAAAACCACCCACGACAAGGGGACTCTAGCCCATGATCGGTTTACCACTGAGGATATTTTACTTCAGCACTGCAAGCCATTGCTGAGATTGGAACTCGGTTCACCTCATTGAAAGGCAAATGCCACCACAGCTCAATGGTTGGTCTATTGAGGACAGTGAAGTATAGACCGGGTGATTACTACAAACTGCTTTCTGATTATAACTGTGATAGTATAATTTACTAATAAATTTCAGAAAAATATTAAGTGTCTCATGAAATTAAGTATCCAATTATTTTAAAATCTCATGAATTTTATAAATCTTTCTAAAACTTTATATGAGTCAAAGTAGAAGTTCATAAATTGGTACTTTTTCCCTGAAACTATCTTTTAAATCGCTTACAAATTTTCCCCATCATTGGCCAATATCCTCGGACAATACCTGTCTCCTATATCTGACATACGATTTATAAAACCTTTGAGTTTATATCCACAGGAGGTGGAATGGATGTTTATTATTCTAGAGTTTTGGGGAGATGGGACAGATGGAATAATTCTTTATTCCTGACCTCCTCCTCACTGGGTGGTCTATCTCTCTTGACCGTTGTCCATTATTTTTTGTAAAAGTTTCAGATAGTACCGAAGTGGGGAGCCTGATGTACAAAGTTTTTCTGCAACTAGTGTCCATTTTGAATGCTTAGCTAAAGATGTTTATCTGAATCGGAAGAATGATGAACAGAAAATAGCAGATCTTGCGGAAGCGAGGAGATTCTTGTCATTATTGTCTTTTTGTTAGGATTTGTAAAGAGGAAGCCATTTTTTTTGTTTTGAACTAAAATATACAAGATGTATCACAGGTTTATAAAATATAAGGCATATTTAACTAAAGTAATAAACATGATTTACATTTTCAAGACATTAATTTACTACATTTTGCACAAACTTATTAGATATGCGGAAAACTTATGCATCATATTTACCAGATGTAACATTGACAGCATATTTAGTAGATATGGAATCTGAAATTTGCCACTTTGTCACAGATAATACAAATTTAGAAAGTTAATAATCTAATGTCAATTTGATATAAAGTAAAAGCAATTCAACAATTTTACAGGATTTAACAAGTTCAGGAGAAGTAGGAAAAATTAAATTAGCACTAATTTACTAGATATAACACACCACTATAAAATGACCACAAATTTGCTGTATGAAACTTAAGTAAATCAAGTTAAGGACTAAAGTAGCAATCCATTTTGACATAAATTTCCTAAACATTACATGAATTTACTGAATATAAATTTCTTTTGTTGCAAAGATTTTGTTGAAGATCTAAATCAATTATAAATAAAGAACAAATTCATAAAATTATTTAATGAAAATAGAATTACTTATTTTGAAAAGATTTCTGCGAACAAGCACTTCTATCAGTAAATTTTACTAAATTTAAACTGTTTCGGTTTGTTATATCTTAAATTTTTAGTAAATATACTTTTTTTTTCAAACTTCTTTTTACATTACTAATAAAAGCTTGCGTTTACATAGACCTAGAAAATTTAATTTGAGAAGAAAATAGTTAGAATTACTGAATATGAAAAAGAAAGTATTCGCTGTTTTATAGTATAGAACAGTAGTTAACACGTTCAAATTTGATTTACCCTTTGACGCAGATGATGGGACACCGGTGTTCCTCTTATATATTTTTTCTGACACTAATCCCAAGAAAAAATATATTTTAGTATTCTTTAATTATAAAAAAACATTTAGAAATTTATTAAAAAAATCTTTTAAATTATCAGATTATCGGAATTATAGTTGTTCTAAATTTATAATATGCAAAAATAATAGCATGAATAAAAAAAAATTTCATTCATATTCAAAAATTTATCAATAAGAAATTCTAATGATAAATAACTGTTTCTCTTAGTGCAAAAAGTAAATAACTGCAAAGTGTAAATTTGAAAAAGTAATGCTTAAAAGTGAGCCATGTTTATAGGGTTTTACCTTCAATGCAGAAAAAGACACCGGTAATTTATGCCCCATTTCATAACCATAAATAATTAAAATATTAAATATAATATTTTCCCCTTATTTTGACCTAAATTAAAACAAAATAATATGAAAGTATGAATACGTTTTCCAAAAATTTTGAGTCAATCTGAAAAGTAATTGTCTGAAAATTAATTGTTTCTGAAAATTAATAGTTTCCGACTTAATTGTTTCCGACATTGAGGTGTTGCTGTTAAGAGTTTAATAAATTTTTGATATTTTACATTAAGTTGGAATAATAGTTTTTTTCTAGCATTGTAAGTTTCTTTCTCGCCAAATTATTTGATTCCCTCCATAGAAACCGGATAGTTTGAAAGGAGAATGATTTGATAATTACACATTTCTTGAGCTTTTGATGCTTAATTGTGGTTCCTTAAGCATTCGATTCCCATCCTACTTTCAGTTTTCACCTGCCTCTTGCCTCGAAAACTGTAGGTTATGGTTTTAATTGGCGATTTTTTTCTCGATTAATCATTTTTTCTTGTATTTTTTTTATTCAATATTTATCCTAAGGCTTTTATTGTAAATTTTTTTCTTGTTTTTTGTAAGCTTTTTTTTTTACTTTGTGATTCGTGGTACAAGGAAGCAGATGTTACGAAAAGTTTAAACGTATATGTGTTTGGTGAATTAATTTAGATAATTATGTATTTTGATTTTTGGCGTTATTTTAGTGATATTTTCCCCCCTTTAATTTGTAATGTTTTTTCTTCTTCTCGTGCGTTCGTGATTTTTTTTTTTACATCGGATATTGAATCAAAAGTGATTTTTATGCGCAAAACCATTGATAAAAAAAGGTTATGCGAAATTTATTGCCCATGTGCTTTTGCTATTAAAAAAGCAGATTTACTTTCATAAAGTGAACTTTTCGAAAAAATTGGTTACAGGTGTTTAACATGGTTTGAAACGTGCAACTAAAATCACTAAAAGGTGAACAAAAATAGAAATTTTCATATAGTCAATAAATTTATTGGAAAAGAGAAAGAAGGCATTAAAAAATTTGTGACATTAAAATCTAGATAATGTCATCTATAATGCATGCATATGTAGGCGAGTTTTAAGACGTAGACCTTTTTTGTAGTTGAACCTTTAGTAAGGGAAGCCTACGGAGAAAAAAATTCTGGTGAAATTACCTTACTGTATGATGAAGGCCTTTCTGGTAAAGCATAATTTTTGTTAATAAAATCGAAATTTATTTAAACAATTCATTTGGTAATTTTTCCTTTCATATGGTTTACCAAAAGTTCTTGTTTTTAAAATTATAGATCTTATTAAAACCCATTGAAAAAAAAAAAAAAAAAAAAAAAAAAAACTGAAAAGTAAACTTAACCGAATAAATGGATTTTATGCTATTCTCAAAAGTATCATGATAAAATTTTAAAATTTTAACAAATATTATAAGGCCATATTTTATTGTCGATTATAGAAAGATCATTACCAAAACGCTTCGGTAAAAAATATCGATTTTTTCAGTGTTACCATAGCCAGAAACACAGTAAATGTTACCATATTCTGGTAGTTTTGACCATGTTTTTTTCTCACTGTTAGAATCATTTTAAGAACTTTAATAACGATAATTAATAAATGTTGCAGTGGTGGACGTTTAAAATTTTCTTAAATGAAGAGTTTTCCGTCTTTTGTAAAAATTGGTAATTACAATATCGTATTCAATTTTTGACACAAATATTAAATATTTCATGTAGAATTTTTACCTCAGAGTAAAAAAATAATTCACAGTAGCTATTTTATTCAAATCATACAAAACGGAGAAAAAATTAATCATTAAGTGATTCGAAACATATAAATAATTTCAATTTATTTATATTAATACAAGTGCATTTTTGAATCAAGATATTTCAGTAAATGGATTCGAATAAATTTATTATTAACTTCATATAATCCCTGATTTGAGTCTGTACCAAAATGTGTTTTCAGGTGAATTTGGAATTTTCGGCCGACAGGTGGCCTAGTTACCCCCTCCCAAAGTTTGAAATCTTTATGGATATGTGAGTCTCTCCTCTTTGAAGTACCCCTTTTATCATTCTTTATTTCCAACTTTTATTATTTTTGATTTTTGATGTTAAGTTTTAGTTTAGACCAGCAATTGATTCTCTTCTTACAGTGGTACTTTTTTGTTTCGCGCAATATAACCGACACCGGCTCTACATTTCAAGTCAACTCACATTGAAAGATTGATTTTTATACTTAATTATAGCTTAGAATCATTTTAGAAACAGATTAACTAATTTCGTTAGAATCAACGAATCATCAACAACTCTTATAAATAAAGATGCATCAAGTAAATAAAGAAGAATACTTTTTACTTCAAAGTCTGATTTAAATATGATAACTCAATTCAAATAAGCTAACTCACTGATTAAAATCAATTGATGTAAGTCAATGTTAAAAAAAATATTGAGTGAACGACTCATTTAAATAATTCGAATCTCAGATTAAGTACCCAACTTTAACTAATCTAACTTTTAAGCTGACCTGGTTCTAATCTACCAATTTCATAACGCAAGTTGAAGAAATTAAGTCTTAGAAAGAATGTTTTAGTCAATGTTTCATTTAAATCATTCAAATCTCAGATACTGTGCCCAACTCAAAACTAAATAATCAGATTCAACTAAATCCAACTTATAAGCTATTTCAATTCAAATCAGTCAATTTATTAATTAAAATGCATTGAGTAAATCCAATGTTAAAATGACTATTTGAATGAACGACTCATTTAAATAATTCGAATCACAGATTCAGTATTCAACTTAAACTAGTTCAACTTTTAAGCTAACTCAGTTCAAATCTACTAACTCGCTAATTCAAATTGAATGAATTAGTCCTAAAAAGAATGATTTAATCAATGTTTAATTTAAATTATTAAAATTGAAAATACAGTGCTCAACTTCAACTCAATAATCAGCTTCAACTCAATCCAACTTATAAGCTGTTCCAATTCAAATCAGCCAATTCACTGATTAAAATGCATTGAGATAAGCCAATGTTAAAATGATTATCTGATTCAACGACTCATTCAAATAATTCGAATCGCAGATTCAATACGCAACTTAAATGCTTATTGTGGTCACCTGCCAAAAAGTTTACACTTTTAAGAGATATTTTGAAGGATTCGTTCCGAAATTAATAAAAAAGCAAGGCTACGAGATGTTTTCGAAGGACAAAAACAAAACTTTGCTAAAACATTTCGAACAAAAAAATATCACGTAAAATACAGCTACAACGCCAAACATTTTTTCCTTCATTTTTTTGGCGAATTTATGGATTAAATAATATCGCGCTTCGTCAATTTCGAATGATTCAGTCACTAGAATGTCACACTAAAGAACTGATTTATGTCTTCCAGACGCTGTCTGTTATTCAGGTGTATGAGCGATTTCGTGTTTCTGTTATAAAGGCAATAAGCTGTTAGAGGAAACATAGTTTGAGCGCCAAGAGTTCTATAAATAGTGACGCCTGTTGATTGAGATTTTTCAAAAACAATCGCCAAAACCTTTGAATAATCGATAAAATTACTATTTTAAAAATAATTTCGAAGTGTAGTGATTTATTAGTTTATTTAACGGGAATTCGATGCTTCGTGCTTAAAATCAGTTTAATTTTATGCTTCTTTTTTTTTTTAACGAAAAACTATAAATCTGTATTTATTAGTATAAAAATTAAGATTTATGGTTAACCGATATGCATGGCTCATTAATTATTAAATTTATTGATTGCTTATTTTCAATAGAAATTTCAAGTATATGATAGTTTGAATTATTTATTTATTTAAATACGGAATTATGTCATCAATTTTAATAATTTATTTGAATAGTTTTTTATACCCCAATAATGCGAATTATTATTGGGTGTATATTTGCTCTATTGTATACTGTATACTTGCTCCATTATTATACAAGCGTTATTGGGTATACAATATGTGCAAAGTAAGAAATTAAGATTATCAGAGAAATCATGGTTTAATTTTATAAGATAAGTTTGATTGGTTTTAGCCACTTGTTTAACAAAAATTGCAAAATTATTTTAGGTGCTATTTATCTAGTGCTCCACATGCATGAAAATAGGAGGACAATATATATATATATATATATATATATATATATATATATATATATATATATATATATATATATATATATATATATATATATATATATATATTCGATAGAATGCCAAATTTGAAACCGGCAAAGTATGAAATCTTCTGTGGCCATGCTAGTAAAGGTGATGAAATGCATATTTTGTGCAATATTTGCTTCTAAACTGAAAATAATTGTGACTTAAATGTGAATTTTTATACGAAAATTTTGTTTCCCTTATTAGGCATAAATTATGTTTTGTACAACTTTCATTTTTCTATACGCATTTTGAATAACTTTTTTTAATGGCAGGCTCATAAATTTTTCAGAATAACATTCTTATTTTTGAGAAATGCGCATCATTTACATAATTACCTCATCAGGATGCTTATTTCATACTTTGCCTAAATAGCATTTGTCATTCTATAGAATGCCTATGTATTATATGCAATGCCTAGGGAAAGTATCTAATACTTTTTTTTAAAAAAAAAAGCAGTTGTTTTTTGTTATTTTTTCTTTTTTCATTATTATTTCTCTCCCCCCCTTTTTTTTCCATATGTCTATAATTTACCGTTGTTTTATCTTCATTTTGAACTATATATATATATATATATATATATATATATATATATATATATATATATATATATATATATATATATATATATATATATATATATATATATATATATATATATATATATATATATATATATATATATATATATATATATATATATATATATATGTATATTTTGAACTATATATATATATAAAAGAAAATAAAACGTGAATGTTTTTTAAGGCGAAATTTCCATGAACAAATATGAGATATTTTAATTTAAAATACTTCATGTGTAACAATTAACACAATTTTTAATTATGCTCTCCTCGTCTAACCTGTACACATTAACCTACCAAGAAAACGCATGGTAAAAAATAGATTTAAGCAAACGATTCGATAAAATAGTCCTTTTTATAACTTTTATAATGCGCATTTGATAATTTTAAACCATTTCAACAATTGCCGTAAAATAAAGCAGGTAGAAGTTGTTTACAAAATCAATTCACAAATCAAGTACATTTTTCTCTCTAGACCTAGAATTGCACAATATTTTAATATAAATCAAGCTTTCCATTTTACCTTGTGTAACACAATATGATCTCAATCAAAATATGATCATTTTTATACCTTTTTGTAATGCATGTTTGACAATTTTTGAATCTTTTTAACCTTTTCTATGAGATGTCACTAATCATGTACATGTATTTCTTAGAATCCAATCACAAAGCAAGTATTTTTCTTCGGGGGGGGGGGAGGGTAGAGCTATTACGCAATGTTATGATCTAAATCATTCTTTTCATCTTACTTAAGGCAGATTTTGCATTTCAACTTTAAAATTGTCTTTATTACTTCTGTAATGCGCATTTGATAATTTAAAGTCATTTTAACAATTGTCATAAAATGGAATAAAACATGTACACGTAATTCTCGGAATCCAATCACAAATCAAGTTTTTTCTGAGAGTAAGATTCTAAATGTATTTTGAACACCTGTGTAAGTGAATTCAATCAATGAAATTTTCATTTTATAGCAGTTTAATTACAACATAAACCTTATATTAAAAATAAACTTGAATCATCATCCAATTAAATAGTATCTTGGCAACAATTTTTATGTCAATTTGGCTATAAATTGAGTTTTAACTATATTCTGATCAAATTAAATCATAGATATTTTATGTCCTCTTAAGTGCGTTAGTTGCAAAGGTGATATTGAAGGGCAAACATAATTTGGCATTTAGCAACAAATATTTGTCCTCGTTAAATTAAATGTTGATTGAATTATTTTTTATTCCAAAAAATTGAAAAAGTTCAAATACAAACTGATTAAAGTAACTAGAATATTTTATAAAATAGTATTGGAATTTGCATTTCCCTCTTGAGCGTTCATGAGTGTTCGAATTCAAATTTGTATAAATAAATTTGCTTTTTACAAAACTTGTTTTAAAAAATAAAGAATAAACATTTAATTATCATTTATAAATTTTTTTTTCATTTTAAACTTGCTATAAATTTGCCTGCAACTTTATTCTGATCAAATAAAATAATAGACATTTAATGTCGTTTTGAAAACCTGATACTAAAGGTGCATCATTTGGAATTCATCTCCAATTGTTTAATCTCCATGAACTAACTATGGATGAAAATAATTTTTTATACTTAAAAAACTTAGAAATTAAGGTATAAAAAGAGAAGAAAAAAACGATTTTAAAATTACTTTAGACACAATTTTTTTACATTTAAAAAGCATAAGAAATCAGTTTCAAAAAGAGTAAAAAATAAGGGCAGTTTTTTAAAATACATAGAATTCGTAACTGCAATTTGCTGTTGTATTCACCTTTGTAGATAAGATTTAGAAATTAAATACAGTGAAACCTGCGAAGTCTAAATTTATCTTTAATATCAAGATTAATTACAATGATATTGCAATGACTTAATTGCAATGATAACTAATAAGAAAAGTTTAAAGTTTGATTCAAGTAACTTTGGACAATATTATGGGTAATGCCTTACTATTTAAGTTGAGTGGGTTTTACTTCATGAGGAAAATATCAAGAAATGCATAATTAAAATTAAAATTTATAATTTCTTTATGCAAAAATTAGAAATAGTTGAAAAATAATTAAGTTTAATTAATTGAACTATTTAGATAAAAAGAAAAGATTTATATAGTATTTATGAGACCACTTTCTTCTATGGTACAAATTTTTAAATAAAAATCACATTTTCTGCTGTTATTCAAATCTTAGGAGATTTGTTGAGATAAAAGATCTTGCATGGATATAAGATCTGAAATTAATTTTCATAAAATACAATCTTCCTTAACCTCACACTTTATTTATTATTTTACTACCACATAGTAAAACCCATATTAAGATTGATAGAAAAGAAAAACTTTCAAAGAAGAACAAAGTTTTTAAGATTTATTAACTGCGCATAAGCTGCTAGTATATAGAACCTATAATGTAAGATAATAGCACAAAGAAAACGAGAAAATAACACAGAAAACAAAAAATGGAAGGAAAAATTTATTTAAAAAAATTTTAAACGAAAGAGAAAAAGAAATCATTAATGTATTTTAAATAATTTTAAAAAAATTTAAAAATTAGAAAAATTAACTGTGAAAATATTTTATTGATATATTTTGCTGTGACTTAATTAATACAAGGATATAACGGAACGAATTGATGAAGAGGCCAGATCTTTTCGTTCCTAATCTCTGTATTTTTAAATTTTTTTAACCATATGAATAATTTTCTTTCCTTACTTTTTATTTAAAATCCTTCTTAATAATTTTATAATTTTTTCCCTTTTATTTTCCGTGTTATTCTTCTCTCTCCGTGTATATATATATATATATATATATATATATATATATATATATATATATATATATATATATATATATATATATATATATATATATATATATATATATATATATATATATATATATATATATATATATATATATATATATATATATATATATATATATATATATATATATATATATATATATATATATATATATATATATATATATATATATATAAAAACTCGCTACGATATTAAAAATTCCAAGGGTCTATGGTATTATTAAACTTATTACTTCCAGTTATTTATGCCAGTTTAAAAATTGTTTTGTGCATTTATTCTTTATTCTATTTGTGTGCCATTCCAAAAGTAAATGTTTCCTTTTTCCTTAGGAATCTTATTATTCGAATCGTTCTGTCCATACGAAGTTCATCATGTTGTAGGTAAGTTTTATAATTATTTATAAATCTGGTAATGCTGTAGACACAGAAATTTCTGCGAACAAAAAAAATATTATGGCCTTCACTTTTTTAAACCTGACAAGATAGGTACCGCTCAAATCGAACTTCTTTCATCAGTTGCTAAATACGATTCAATACAAAGCTATATCTTTTTTTTAAAATGGTTTCCGCGAAGTAATTTAAATGCTTATATCTTGCTTAATTTTCAACTATTTTTTTTTTTTTTTTCAAATTTCGGAAGGTTCGTTATGAAAGTTTGTTATTTTCTAAAAATTGCTCCAAAATTTTGCTTCATTTTATTGCAGGTTTTAAATTTATAAATAAAAAAATAAAATAAAAAATAAGGCAAAATTAGCTCTCTAAAAATAAGGCCCGTATCTCCATAAATATTTGAACGCGGTTTGCGTAAGTTTATGCAATTATTGCATATAATAACCAAAGAAATCGATAAAAGTAGTAAATTTATTGCTTTGTGTTCTGACATAGGCTGTTCAAAAACACTTTTTTGTTAGTAATTTTTACCGGTCCCTTACACCACTGGAAGCTATAAACTTTTTTGATAAGTATGAGAAATCATAGGACCTAAAGTTATTAAATAATCCTCAAGTATTTTTTTAAGAAATTGAAGAAAATAACAAAAACTGAAATTTTCACTTCAATTACTGCTGGGTAGTGTATGTTCTATTATAAATTATAGTTACATAATTTTCTATTGCATCGATTGAATCAACTAAATATTTGGACAATACAATATCCGGAAAGACTTATAAGGTGAAAACAGCTTTAAAATTACTGAAATAAAATTAAAAAAAAAAATAACTACTGTTGAAATAAATAACAGATTTTGAAATAAATAACAGAGTACAGATTTTTTTTTTCTTTTGTGAGATAGTGGAGTAACCAATATTCTAAAAAATATTTTTTTACACTACTAGTACATCGCAAATAGTCATTCTGAAAAAGAGATACAATATAATACAAGATGGTGGTTGTACAGTTTTCCTTTTTGAAGCTTTTTTTTGTGTGGCATACTCATTATTTTAGCAGCATACACATCGATTTATGTTCGAATAAAAATAAAATTTATTTTCAATTGGAGTAATTAAAGTACCTAAAACTTTTTAATTACTCAATCTAACATTTTAAGTTTTCTAACCAGAGATTTTATTTTGGTTCTCTAATCTTTGCAAGAATGGTACATGTTAGAAAAAAAAAACAGTTTGAAATTTCAAATTGCTTATAGCAGCAATAAAAATTGTACTTATAACGAATATAATTTTTAATTTACAGTTTAAATAGAAGAAAGTCAATCAGTGAAGATTTGACAGATTTACGGAACTTTCCCTCTTAAAAAATTCAGTTGCTCAAAAAATTCAAAATTTGAGTATTTAGCTTAATTTTCTGTTTTTGTACATATCGTATTGTAATAAGGCATCTTTTAAGGCAGTGTTTCCCAAAGTGTGGTACGCGTACCCCCAGGGGTACGGGAACAGTTTAGCGGGGGTACGCGTTCTTATGCGAAATATCTTGCAACAAACGAAAATTTCAAAATTGCTTTATTTAAAAACAAAGCTAGCCATGAAAATTTACGTTTACGTATTTTTCCATTGGCTATTTTTTGCAGTTAACAGTTAATAATTAGTGGTGTCAACAGCCAGTTGTGATTTTTAACTTTTGTGCAATTTTTTTATAGTAAAAAATACATTAATTTTTTTATTAGTGGTACACAGCGTTACGAAAAGTTTAGAAAGGGTACACAAAGGACATAAGTTTGGGAAACACTGTTTTAAGGGAGCAAGATCTGAAAGAGGCTTACTTTTTCGGGACCATTTTAAGTAATAAGGTTTTATTTTCTTACACTCTAGCTTTATCAAAACTTTTTAGCACACCAAGATGTTGATTGTACTTTTAAAAAACTAAAATTCTTATTTCTGCCCATATTAAAAGTAATATTAAATAATATAAATTACATTAACGGCTTTAGGCGAACATAGTAACAGATAAAAATTAGAAATTAAATTATTTACCAAAATTGAAAATTCTGCAAAAATGCAATGTTTGGGAATACAGTGACTGTATCTCTTCCATCAGCATCCTACTCTTTACCTTCATTTCTTTTATCAGCACATAGGCGTCGGCAACTGCGAAATAGTATCTGTCTGCTCAGAAATTCCAGATTTCAAAAAAATCTGTGTTTCATCAAAACCAGGACCACCCAATGCATCCCTCGCACCCCTGTTGTTTCCTTTTAACTGTATGGCCCATTGCAGAGTGTGACACAGACAGTCTCCTCATAAGTATCCTTTGCTTTTAACTAGAATTGCCTCCCACTCTGAAAATCAACTTGAGTGACCCTTGAGGGGGTTGATGGCATTTTATCTCTGATCCTTATGGGGTGTTGGTGCCAGTTTTAATTGAAAAGTCTGGCGACTGTTTTAGCATTTGCCATAGTTTTTAGACTTTGATAAAGAGGAAAAATAGCGGAATATTATTGAAATGTATAATTGTAATTTAGTTTAAACTCCTGGAAAAGTTTGAATTTACTATTGGGAGAACTCAACCGAAACAGAATTTATACTCATAATAATGTCATGGAAAATTTTATTTTCTATTCCTTGCAAGTGTAATGGAAATTTGTATTTTACACACAGCGAAACTGTATTGGAAAAATTTCTTTTCTATTCCTTGCAGCGGTGATGAACATTTATATTTACCACCCCTTAAAATTGTATTGAAAATTTTTATTTTTTATTCCTTGCAACTGTGATGGAACTTTACATTTTCCGCTTATTGAAACTGTGTCAGGAAATTTCTTTTTCTATTCCTTGCAACTGTGATAAAAAATTTACATTTTCCGCTTATTGAAACTGTGTCAGGAAATTTCTTTTTCTATTCCTTGCAACTGTGATAAAAAATTTACATTTTCCCGTCATTGAAACAGTGTTGGAAAATTTTAATTTTCTAACATTTCAGTTGCTTTGCAGTTTTTTTTTTCATTTCCATGCATTGTACAATTTACAAATTTCTCACCACTGTGTTCTTTCTGTAAAATTTTAATTTCCACTAAAATTACTCAGCATGCACATTACCTATAATGATGATAGTTAGAGCCTACAGTTGATTGAAATCATCTCAATTCATTTTATAGTTGAAATTGTTTGATCTATGATGCTCATAATAAAACATAATTTTTTATAGTTTAAAACTAGTCCTTTTGCAGTAAAAAATATATATTTTATAGCTGAAAATATTCATTATAAAGTTAAAAAATATACCTTCAATAGTGAAAAATATTAATTATACGATTGAACATGCTGAAAAAATATCCATTTTATGGAATAAAATATCCATTATATAGTGGAAAATATCCGTAATATTATAAAAAATAAGTCTATACTAAGAGTGATACTGATTTTTTAATGTTAAAATAATGCAGTAACAAACAGTCACACTTGACTGTTTAGCCAGAACAAGTGGTTTAAACAAATTCTTGGAAAATTAATTTTTATTAAATGAAATTATTTTATTTAATTTAAATTGTATTTATATTTTATATTATTAAAAAATTAATTTCTTCGAAGTATAACGGATGTAATACTGAAATGCATACCATGATGATTGCATTATCAATTAGAACCTGTATTATATTTCGCATAAAATGTATCAGTGATATTCGAAAAATGTACTCACCTACATCAAGGGTCCATGTAGTTTTCATCCTCCTTAAAATATAAGAAGTTTATTTTAATTAAGTATATTAAGGTAAATATTTAATTCTACTTCTACCAATAATTATTATTTTATATATTAAACTATCAACAATATTTAAGAAGCATTGTTAATCAGTATTTTAAAATGTAAAACAAAGCTGACAAAATAAAAGTTTAGATTTCTTAAAGCAAAATGATTTTATGATGATTATCAAAATCGCGTATTGTATATATAATGATTATTATACTTTTAGAAATCTCCAGGATCTTAAATTTCAAGATTATGAGTTGCTATTTAAATGTTTAAAAAGCCTTAACTCAATTTTTCCATTTAAATAGTCTATTACTACTGATCAAAAAATCGTCTTTAAAGCCAACACAATCACATCTATTCGTTTTTTCATGGAGAAAGGGAATTTATTTTATATTTTTCTGCTTTATTTGAGTAAAAACAACTTTCCTTTTCCAATACATTATCTTTCTCCATATCACATTTTTTCCACGTCATATTCCATATTCACCAAATGAACTAATTCAATTACATAAATAAACAGTGACTAATTCACGCAGTTATTAACGATCTGCTTTTGTCATTAACCAACCTCTATTCAAAGCTTTAAAGGAAAATTGTTAAAAATTGTCTGCCAAAAAATATTTGAATCCAAAATTACAATAATGTGTAGTTAACAGAAAAATATTATTCCCAAATTACACTTTTAGAGGGAAAATATTATACGTCCACTTGTTGAAAAAACATAATTCAATGAGTATGAAGCTCACTATTATTCCAAATATAATCCCTTACAAACACAATGAACTTAGTCTCATCCCCAGAAAAATAAATTTAATTGAACGTTTAACATATTTTTTCATGGCAGTATCATTACCTCCTCGTTGAAAGTTAACTTGTGAACGGTGCTAAATCTGAACTGTCTTTCGATGCATTCACATAAAAGCTTAGGTTTCAGGCGAAAGTTCATGTCTAGTGAAAAAATTACTGAACGTGTGAAAGTTATTGAATTTTCACAAGTTCAGTTTTCAATACCTAATTTTTCTGAGAATGAAATAAATAAAAAAACTTCAAGTGGATTTTGAACCATAATATTAATCAAATTTTCCCCAACCTTAATATGGCTCTCAGTTGAACCACATAATCGTGCTTGTTACTTTGTTATACTTTATTAAGCCTGGCAGAAAAAACGGTTCACTTTAATACCTTATTAAAGTTACAGAAATTTTCCACCTTATTATGACTAAAAGTTGAACTTATTTTTCAAATACTTTAGTATTGCATTATGTAAGAATTGCACAGAAAAAATGATGCACCAATGTAATCAATGAAGGCGAGCATTAATTTAAAACATCATAGTTTGCAGCTGTTCCTTTACCAATGAACTTATATTAAGTTCAATTAACCCATTGTTCGATTAACTCTATTCAAAATAACTAAACTTGAAGAACGGAAATTTATGATCCTATTAAAACCTCTCATGATTTACGAACGAAAAAATTCAAGCTTGATATGAAGATAATACTTCTATTAAAGAAGATCACACTTTCTTTTAATAAATATCCTGATTGGTTGTTTAAAATCAAAACAAGGGTGTGGTGTATGATATGGGTTAGGTCATAATGTGTCACCCAAAACTCTATCTCAATCAAGGCTGCTCTTGATAAGGCACCGCCTTTTTTAACGCCTTAATGACGAAAACTCGAAATAAATTGCAATCACGAAGAAAAGAATAGAAATACAACCACTTCGTCCGAGCAAAAGGGATCACGTGATCGACACAGCTGTCTATTTTTTTGTCTTACTCTTACTCTTAAATCACGACCTTTGTCGCGTTCTGTCAAAGGCGGGGTTCAGGCCGTAATTGTCGTTGGACCCTTTTTAAGGAGCCTTCCTCAGGCTTTAATTGTCATTTACGCTCGTCATTTCCTCTTTAGCCTGAATGGATCGCCTTCTCGGTTTTTAATTTAATTCTCATCTTCTCAGCCATTATGATTCTTTTTTTTTTTCTATGGTTATTTTCAAACGAGTGATATAGTTAGTATGATTTGTTGCTAGGCGAAACTTAATCATTCGCAAATGATTGGAATATTAAATTCCGTCAATATTCATATCTCACAATATGAATTTTTGACATCGGCATGTCTAAAATGAGTTCTTAAATTTAATAAAAATAGTTCGGGAAGAATCTTTTTATTTAGAAATCAGAAGAGTTTTTGAAAAAGCATCTTCTATTCTATTCGAATAAAGATGAAATTAAAACAGCGATTTGGTATTATTTTATTTATAGGGAACCTCCTTGCCAATAATTGCTAAAATGCTAAATAAAATAATATTATTATTTTGTTTAGTATTTAGCATTGAGATTTGAAGAATTTCATTTGCAAACATAAAAAATTAAAACTTAATCTCGAATTGAATTGCGCTGGACAGTAAATAGATTAATAGCACATAAATCAGAATCGGCTGCACTGCCACTGAATTTGAATAATATACCAGGCGTGACGGAAACCAAGCAGTGTTATAAACTAAGTCTGACAAAAAGTTGTCGAAAAAAAGAATCAGGAGATATCATGTAATAGCTGGGAATAAAACTCATGCTGGGTTGAAGAGATACGCCCCCTGGTGGAAATTCGATTAAAGTACATTTAAAAAGACTTAAAACTTAAATCAAGACTTTAATAATCTAATTCACTAAAAATTTTGACAGTATTCACATTTATTAAAAAATTAGTATTTGCAATTAGGATTGCCTGATTAAGTCACATTTATTACACTATTTATTTAATTAATCTTAGGATTAATTAAAGGAAATTTCGTTGTAAAAGGTAAAAAGTATATAAAAAGATAATCTGTGTACATAAATGATCTATACTTAAACGTTAGGAAGTTTCATTTACAATATTTTATGAATATACATTTGTATATGAGTAATTAAATATGAACTAAAGCTTGAGAAAATTGAAAAGGATAACGATTTCATTTGTACTTTTAATTGCTCAATAGTAAAATTTCAATTGATTCAAAAATTTTCTGCTTTTAGTGAATTCAAATCACACCATTAATCACTTTTGAAAAAATTTAGTCTGAATGAAAATAATTTATATCTCATTTTTAGGCTCATAACCTGATTTCTTAAAATTTTAATTTTACATTAATTGTGTCTTAATTGTATATAGAATTAAAATATCAAAAAGTTTATAATAGGAATTTCCCCCGAACTAATAAAGTATATTAATTTTTGAAAATTAATTATGGTCTAGGAAATTATGAAATTATTTTTTTTAAAAATTATTATTCTTTAGATTGCAAGATAACGAGGGGATTTTTGAACAAATTGCATAGATGTTAGTTAAAAAATTATTGATAGGTTAGAAAAATATTTCTATTTTAAAAGCTAAGAGCAAATATCGTTTATCTCTTGGATGCATTTAGACAAGTAAATCATAACTTCAAAATTCAAAAATTACATTCAATTTTGGTTCAATAAAACTTCTGATGTTTATTTTTCAGGTGCAAATATTCCTTTTGTAAATTTAATTGCCTGTATTTCGACTATATTAATTCTTTTCTGTAAGTTTTACTTACTTTCGAAATACTTTTACGAACTTACGTGAAATACTTGGAAATACGTACTTAAATTCAATTTTATCGAACAAAACATTTTAAAACACGCTATTGAAATTTCTTTCTAAAAATTTTCTTTCTTAAAATTTTAAGAAATATAAAAATTTCTTCTCGATTGTAATTTCTTTTTCTATTTCTTAAAAAAATATTCAATTTTAAATTGAACAGCAATATATATACTCAGATATGTTTTCCCAACTTTAAATAATTTAATTTTTTTGTGCATTTTATATTTTTCTTGGAAAAATAACGCTTAATAAGCAGTCGAATAAAGAACTAATAAATTTTGTACTTATATATGTACAAGCTTCTTAATTTGCATAAATTAATTTACAATTGAAATTGAGTGCAAAAATTTCGACTAAAAATCTTTATCCTATAACTATCCAACTATTAAGAAATTTAATATTTAATTTTCAAATTAAGCACAAAGAAGTTTTCTTTTTAAATATCAGAGTGTTTGAAAACGGACAAGTATTAAATAATTTTTCATAATTTTAAAATTACATTTAATTTTGTGTCAATAATAGTTTTTTTCCAGGTTCAAATATTTCCTTTTGCAATTTCATTCGACGACCTTTCCTTCAATTCGTTATTCCTTTTCCGCAGCCGATCTTTACGAGCAAGCATACATTCCAAAATAAATATCACATTCCTAATTTCGATTTGATCAAACGAAGTATTTTAAAACACGCTATTGAAATTTCTTTCTTAAAAAAAAAAGATATCCGACGTTAATTTAAAACCAGCAATATATTTTTGCATAGACATATTCTCCCAACTTCAAAGAATTCACTTCTTTACGCATCTTTTTTTTATTTCTCTTTCATGAGAAAATGACAAACAACAAAGAGAGCTAACTAAAAAGGTAAAAATTCAAACGCTGATTGGCGATCCTTAGTGGAGCTTCTTTACAATTCAGTCTTGGTTTTAATTACGCTGCTTTCTAGAATAAAAGCATTTTTTTTATCTGAAGAAAGCTGTATACCGTAAAGTTTCTTTTTAATTGCGCTTACACTCGCCTCCGCTTAATATTGTTCTAGAGCAAAATACGAGCATCTTTTGTTAGTTTAATATTACAAATGGTCTAACGAAGTCTAATTAAGCATATATGTAAATAAAAAGCTTTTCAATTATACATAAGAGCTCTTCTATTTTAAATGTTACATGTAATTAAAGTATGCACACGTCTCTAAAGTAACTGGTTTCAGTGGACCGTAACTCATAAGGAGTGAAATTTGAAAAACTCTGCGTTCAATTTAGAGGTAGTTTTTGATACATCGTCTTGCTGTTTAAAATTTTTTTGTTGACTTTTAAATGCACGCAAAAAGTAATTTTTCATTTTACCTTTTCAGAAGCTAATATATTAAAAATAAATTGTTTCCACTTGTTCTTTTCGTTCTTTTAACGAACAGGAAACAGTAAGTTTGTAATAGAATATTTTAATCTGCTTTATAAAATGAAGCATTTTTAAAGAATATTTTATAAAGGCTTATAAAATATGTTTTTATTTAATATATTAATAAAACTAATAATATTGAAAGTACATATTTTGCTTTAAATTTCAGTGTTTTATATTTCTGTTTGATATTCATTAATTCGTGTGTACCATGTAGTACAGTGTTTCGTATTTATTATTTCGTGTTATTTCGTTTATAGCGTACGAAATAGTAAATACGAAATACGGAATAATAAAAACGGTGTTTTGTTATTACTATTTCGTATTTATTTCGTGCATTTTGATAAAGTTACAAACATGATATATAAGTTATATAAATTTTTTAGTTGACATATTAATATCAAATTATGTGGTAAATGAAAAAAATTATAGTATTTATTACGATACATGAAAATATGAAAAAATTATAATATTTATTGCAATAAAAATTGAAATAGCATGTGATCCTCGTATTTATTTTTTTAAAAACTAAATTCTGGAAACGAAAAAAAATTGGATATAGTTTATATTTATGTAATTTAATACCATATTTTGTAATTATCATATAAATGCATATTTCATGAGAAATGAGATATATATATAACATGATTAAAATTATAATATGCAAGCATATTGTTGCTTGACATATTTAATTAAATTATGTTGAAAATAGGATCTACAACATGAAATAAATTATAATATTTATTACAATACGAAATAGAGATGATAAATATTATGTAAGCCTTTTGTTTTATTGTGCCTAGTTTTAGCTTAAATAAAGTCTTGAGACAAAAAATAAAACAATACATATAGTTTTATATTAATTTAATTTGATACCACACTTTTTATATATTATATAACTACATAAAAATATGAAAGAAATGAAATTTAAAGCATGAATATATTTTAATCAATAGGAAAATAATGTGATTTTTAAACATATAGTATAATATACTTTCATAATATTTTCTATGTATTCTCTTTATGAACATGGAACAGTAATATTAAACGCGGAGCAGTAATATTCTGCAATTTAATTTGAGATGCATATTTAAACACTTATTTTACGAATTTTAGCAAATTTTAGCACATTTACTGTTTTAGCAAAATTAAACACACAGACTTCCATGAAAATTTCTTACGGCTAATATGTTAATTAAAATACACAAATATTCGCATTAGCAGAACTTGCGTATAATATTAATCACATGCTATATATTTCAAAATAATTATCCTAAGTTTATTAAAACAATTGACGATTTCCGAAGTATTATGTTAGTATCTCTCTTTTTTTTAATGTTTTTAACGTTATAAAGAATAAGCAGAGGATAGCATCATGCATTGAATAAGATTGCATTGCATAACACCATGCATTGAATAATTGCAGAAACTTGATAATAATTTGTAAATTTATCGTCAATATTTAATTTTTTAAAATTTTTTTTAAATATTTCGCTATTGTTTTTTTTATCAAATAATATATTACACTAATTTGAATGATCCATATTTAGATAATCAGTTGTTTAAATATTTTGCTATTAATGTTATTATTGTTATCATTATTTTGAATTTTTGGTAATCAAATAATGTATTACAATAACTCGTTTGCTCCATTTTTATGCAATCACTTTAGCATGGTTCTGTAAAAATTATCTAAGTCCACTCTGATGACTCTTCTGAAATTATTAAAAATAATATTATATTTAAGTGTATTTTTTTTTTGATAAATTAATTATTACCAAAATATTACCCGTAAAGATAATTACTTTAAAATTATGAAACAATATATTTTACTGTGAATTTAAATTTAATTAAAGACGACTATTTTCCACATTTATGCAAATTTTTCAAAATTTAATATAGCTTCATAGAATCAGAAGCTTTTTCTCCCCTATTCTCGACACGCCTGCGATTTGGTTGCCACAAAAGAATAATTAATTTTTACAACCATTTCAGTATAAAATCCATACATTAGGACTAATGTACAAAAAGTACTTGATAACTTGTTTTCTTTAAAGAACAAGCTGCTCAAGCTCAATTGAGAGACAATGTTCTTCTTTCAAAAGTGGTAGCAATTGAAGAGAAGATTAATTACGATTCTTCTTGTCATCTTCCTGTTCCCTAGATGAAAGAGGGTGTGGCCAGATTCCAACAACCCCAGATTGATTCTTATTAAGGCTTTAATAATTTTGTCCCAAGCGTCGTTGCCTCTTTTTTTTTTTCCTTCTCTCATTCTAGTTCTAACTCGCTTTAATTTCGCCGCGTTAAGCAGTGGTAATGATGATAACCGTAAATACGTATCCAATTGTGTAAGAGCAGCGGCTTGACTTGTTTGCCTCTGTTGCTTATGTGATACATCCTGCACGTGCACAGGCCGTGTTAACTCTTAATTGTTGTAATTTAAGATTTGACTCTGCTCAAAACTGTCCTGTAATTTGTGTGTGTGTGCGTGTTTTTATTACTGTTGTTTCTTTGTTATTGTTGTTAAAAAGATTGTTTTAATAATGAGTACCGAATTAGGGCATTCTAGAAACAGTTTTTTTTTATAATTAAATTGTAGGATTAAAACGATGTAAAATAATAAGAAGATTTGTCCTCCAATATCGGCTCAGACCATGATTCAAAAACACCAATTTAAGGGTCTCAATAAAGCCATAGCAATAGGATAAGCTACCAACTTGCAACGCGTGCTCAGATTCTACTGATTTTTAATGATTGCTATTTTAGAGTTTAAAATTGATACTGCGCAAAACTGTCTGCAATTTGTGCTTTAGTGTTATCTCGTCGTCTGTTATTGCTGTTAAAAATCTTAGGGTAAATAAAAGATCTATAATTAGGATATTCTAGAAGAATCTTAGTTAAATTAAATTGTTAGATTAACTCTCTGTCTCATTTTTATCTCAAACCATCAATAAAGCCGTAAAATTATTAGGGATAAAGGACTCAATAGTTCTCAGAAAGCAACTCAATCCATCCATTTACTTTGTTTCTGTTCTCATTTTCCATTGTTATCATTTTAGGTTGATTCTGCACAAAAATGGCTGCTGTTTGTATTTGTTAAGCCTTTATTATTTAATTTTAATTACTGCCTGCAAGATCTAAAATGAAAGAATTTTAGAAGCATTTTTTAACTTAATTATTGGATTGACATAATACAAAACAATAAAAATTTAAATTTTGGTTCAGAACATGATTTTGAAGTCCTTAATTAATCGGTCCCAATAAGGCCCTAAGAATAGGGTAAGTGAATAATTTGTGTTCAAAAGCTACATGATTTATTCGCGTGCTCAGATTCTTCTTATTCTTAATTGTTGTTATTTAAGAATTTAAGATTGATTCTGCACCAAATTGCATTTTTTTTTAAAATTTATTTGTTATTGGTGTTAATACAGATGATGGTAAATTATTGCAAATAATTAATGTTTCTGGATGTAAAAGAAAAAGATCAATGTCACTTTTTTTAGAACAGATCATACTTGTAAATCCCTCTAATTTAAGACTCTGAATAAGGTCATACAATAGGATAAGCGAACCATTAATTTTCAAAAGTAACTCTAAACATTCACGCACCTAAGCCATGATGGCTATTAATCACTACGATTTAAAATTGATTTGGCACAAAATTGTCAGAAATAAATGCTTTTACTGCTTCTACGTCACTTGTTATTGCTGTTAAAAGAATATTGTGGTAAATAAAAGAACCCTGAAATTGAGCATTCTAGAAATGATTAAGCAAATTGTTGGATTAACAAAAAAGAATAAGCAATGGCTGTAAAAGAATAGGCAGATTATTGTCCTATTTTTGGAACAGAACATATTCTGAAAAATTGGCATAAGCGTTAGATTGTCTTTCTAAAATTCCAAAACAAATTCGGTATCAACAATGAAGTAATAACATGTTTTTATTAAAGTTTAGTTTTTAGTTAAAGATTTTACTAAAAAAAATTCTGAAATCTTAAATATTTTTTTTATAAAAATTTATAATGAGTATTTTATCCATTTACACATAATTTATTACAATTTAAGTCGTAATTTTGTAATTCCTAAAATACATAAAAGTGCTACAATTAAGGATGCATTATGTTTTTTTTTTTAGTTTTTCCCAAGTCGTAAAACGTATTTATTTCAACCAAAATTTTTCGAAAATGTTTATCCAAAGTTTTAAAATTATTTTGCAACTAAAGGAATATTATAAAATTATATTATTCCTTATAAAATTATTATAAAGGAATATTATATATTATTACCAGTTTACCTGAATTTTATCTACCATTTATTGAAAAGAAAATTAAATTTTTTTAATTTATTTTTTTTAAACACTTCATGACAAAAAAAAAATAAGCGGCTCATAATTTTTTTTTATTAAAAAGCTTTTATTGTATGCTTAAAGTATCAAAAGATAAATAAATTTACAGTTAAAATAAAAATTTGTTCATATAAAAAGACATTATTATAAATTAAATATATCAATTTCTTAAATAGTATTCGTGGAAAATATAGCAAAAAACATTTGATGTGTTTTCAATGTAAAAAAACAAAAACAAAATGTTCTTTCTTCGATTATTTTGTATCTATGTTTATCCGATTTGGTTAAGCAGATTAACTTTCCTACCTGAGATCAAATCTCATTTGAACAATAAAAGTCTGTTTTTATTTAAATACATTTTCTATGAATATGCCTCATTATATTTTGCAGTATTTTATTTAGTGTTTTTTTTATTCCTATGGGTGAAAACTACTATATAACAATTTTCGACAGTTTCGATATTTCTTGTTTATTATTTGAACTATTTTACGATGAATATAAAAGTAGTAAATTTTGCACAGAGTAGTATAATTATAGTGGCACTTTTTTAAAGCCATTTTGACTGTTTTTCTTTATAAATGATGGAGAATCATACAGTTATAATCGACCTGGAGCCGACTGAACTGTGTAGGGGTCAGGGTACAGGCCTTGCATCAGAAAAGTTTTGGGTTCGAATCCCGGACAAGGCATGGATGTTTTTCATTCTCTGTACTATCTCTTTTTACTGTGGGAGCAACGTTGGCCCTCCTTATATGATGCTCTTGAAAGAGAAAGAGTTGGTAATTTTGATTAATCTTGAATTGTCTAAATTATCTTATACTTACAGGAACGCAGTGCATTAAAGTAGTTTGCTATACTTTTTTTCATTTTTTAATACTATTTTTGTAAAATATGGAAGAAAGAAAAAAACAAGAGTTTATGCGAAATACTTTGTAACTCATCAAACTTTGAATTTTAATGCAACAGATATTTTTTAAATTTGCACACTCTATATTTTACAAATTATCAAACAAAATTAGTTAAACAGTGATACCATTAAACAATCTCAAATTATTAAGTAAATTTTGAACTCTAAAAATATATAAGAAATTATAGATTTTTTCTCAAAATTTAAAAATTTATTTTTTCTCAGCTCTTTTTCCTATAGTAAAAAATGCTTGCTGTTTAATTAAACCTTACATTTATTCAGTTAGTTAATACTCTTTCACTTATAATTTTTTTGCTCTAATCAATGTCAGGTTATAAAATAAAAATATGTGAAAAGTAAAAAACAAAAAAAAAAGCAAAAAAAATGATATAACTAATACATAATGCATGCTATAAACTCGTTTACAATTTAGTAAAGCATGTATTTTTTTAAAGTAAAATATAGTATTTAATAAAAAAAGAAGTATAGTATTAAAATATCTTTATTTAAATGTATGAAATTGGAGGTTAAAATCGCCAGCAACAAACTAGAACTCTTCCTTTTATTAGTTTTGTTAGAAATAGCATACAAATTTGGTCACGATCAAATGAAAGGGTAGGCACCTAAACTGGTATCCCCATCCCTTAAGTGCTACATCACTCAAATATGAAATGCTGTTTCCAAAACAGCCTTATTATATGTGTATGTTGAATTTTTGTCCAAATGGACATTATGCGTCAGGACTTAACTAAATATTCTTCGCATATGAGATTATATTTTTGCGATTAGTGATTACTATTTTTTAGAATACGTTTTTGTTGAGCTACATATTTGAAAAAAAGTTTGTAACATAAATATAGTTTTATGCATTAGATTTTCCTTGTCTCAAAAATTAATTTTAAAACTTTAAATTTTTTAAGGGAAATTATGATTTGTTCTATTATAGATGTCCTTGAGTCTGTAATTTTTGTCTACAAATATAAAGGAAGGTATTTGCTATCTAATTAATTAATATCTTGATAAGAAGTAGAAAATTTAAAATATTTTTTTCTCGAAAAAGTTGAAATATATTATATCAGTCAAGGTGATTACGAGTGCATTTTATAATTCCGTATTAATTCCATATCTCACAATGACGTTCGTATTATTCGTCATTTGCGCAGTTACTAGCTTCTGGTATTGGATATTGGCGATTTTCATTACGTTCTTTAATTATCAAACAAGCGCCAATACTCTCGTATAATATATGTCTTGAATTCGTAATTTAATGAATTTGCATCTTTATAAACTAATAAACAATTTAAATTATTAGATATAAAAGCTTGGAATGCAGAATATCATTAAAGTTGATTGCTTATGTATTTCATATATAATTACATGGCGTTGGCAACACTCGTCGTTGGCGGTACTCTGGGATTTCTTCCAAATATTGGCGATCTTCATTACGTTTCTTGATTAACAAAAGAACGCCAATACTCTCGCATATTTCGAACTCTTAATGAATTTTTTTCCTTTTTTTTTTCCTTTAAAAAAGCTTTTCCGAAAAAACCCAAAATATTAACCGTATTTCATTTATCGATTCTACTACCATTTATTCATCGGAAATTACAAAAATTGCGAAAGAAAAAAAAAACATATATGTATTTTAACTCGATCAACCAGATGGCGCTTTTTTCTCTCCCCGGCCTAGCACATTTTAAAATCTTTAAAAAAATGTAAAAAAATCGATAAAACGTATCCTCCACGAACATATTCTCTCTTCTGCCACCATAATGGCTTCCACTAGTCGATTGCTTGCTTCTTATAATCGATGAAAATGATGGTGCTTCTTTAGGCTTGCTTCTTTTGACATGGCGGTTCTAGAATACATGTTTAATGCGCAAACGTGGGAAAAAATATTAATTTTGTCTTCCTCCACCCCCACACTCCACCTCCACCTCCTTTGCAAAAAATAGCTTCTCTTCGTTTAAAAGAATGTGTCGTAGCTCTACGAAATGCATAATTCAAACGCTTGGTTTTTAGCAGAGCTGTTTCATCCTTGTTGAAGGGCCTATGGTAAAGTTCTTAATTTTTGGGGGGAAAGAATGTAATTGAAGGAGGTCCCTTTTTTTTTCCATGAGTACTAGGGAGGTGGGATATTATCAGAAAATGTTACAGCGAATCGATAAGAGTTGTTTGGTTTTTTTTTTTTACTTCAACTAGTTCTGTATGGTTGAAATAAAGCGAATTGAGACAAGCTTGTTCATATGAATGCATTTTGATCTTTGCCGTAGAAATATAAGCTTTAAATTTTAAAATTTTGGTTTTTTCGTGCTCTGGTAAATGTATAAGCTGAAAGAACGGATGTGTTTATATATTGTATTGCGCTATCACTTTTTTTTTTCTTTTAAAAAAGTAGACTTTCGCGCATTCATTTTTACACAAAGCACGTATCTTTTAACGTTATCTTTACAAGTTAGAAATTTTATTCAGTCTTTTTACTGAACATAAAAATCTTCAATAAAAGGAGTTCTTTAATTATTTAGTTTCTTATTTGATGCATTAAAAATGTGTAATTTTTTAAAAACAATTTATCGCGTCCTAATACGTGTGTAAGCTAAATGTTATAAATGAACTTATGTGATTATATTTTGTTTTTACTATTAGTATTTTTTCTAGAGTTAACTTTTTGTGCGTTCATTTCTGCATCGAAAGTTATATTTATGAGTTAGAAAATTTATTTAGACTTCTTATTGAAACTTCATATCTTCGAACTAAATCTATTTATTGCATTTATTTTAAATTATTCTAATTGTTCATTTTAAATAAGTTAAGAATATTCAGAAACTTTTATTATGCAAATTAATTTATAAAATAATTTTTTATGGTTTTAATTTTATTTCAGATTCTAATTTTATAATTCGGAACTACAGATTACATTACTTATATTAACAAATATATTAGAAAACGTTACGAACAGCAACAATTAAAAGTAGTTTAAGGAAAAACAACAACAATTGAAATTGTATTTGAATCAAACATACCTTATTACGAATTAAAAATTTTCTCAATTGTGCTGGATTTTTATTATCAAGTATTGTTTTTATGAAGTGTATTATTTTATGTAATTCATTACTGAGCTTTCATTTCGCTACATATTTTATTAATTATAATCCGAAAATAAATAAATAAAATAAAAATATAATTATTAAGGGTCGTGCACATTTCAAAATTATGAATCATTTTCTATAACAAAAAAAAAATTCAGCAGAAAAAATATACATGAAATAAAAACAAATTATGTTTCATAATTTGATATTTTTTATTAGATATTATTGGTGTTTAAACATTTTTTATTATGTTATAAGTTACAAAATCTGTATCATGTTAGTATTAAAGTCACTAAATAAAAAAAACTATTTTCTCGATAAATACGACATTATAATTTCTTCTGATAAAATTGTTATTATGGTATAATATTTTAATGGATTGTAATATATAATAAAATATCTTACAAAATCCCCAAAGTTTTTCAACATAAGATAAACATTTATAAAGGATTTAAATTCATACAGAGTTCAGCATATCTTTAATAAGCTATTATTTTGTTTTATATTGAAGTAATAGGAATAGAAATTTAGCGCATAAATAAAGCTTGTATCGTGTAAAAGTATATAGAGTTTATAAGGAAAAATAGTTTATAAGAAATACTTAAATTCAAAGCGCAATTTTTATTATGGTGCGTATTTTAATTAAATTTTATTATGGTAAATAACAAAACTTACTTTTTTTTATGACTTTGCTTAATCAAGATATCGTTGATTATTAGTTGCGTGCTCTGCTTATAGAAAAGATTTAAAACTTTTAAAAATATGAAATAATTAAAGCAATATGAGAAACTATCCAATAAATCAAAGTTAATAATAGAAGACACGATACTAGCAACAAATAAAGCACATCTTAAGAATTTTGTTAAAAGTAAACGTACATTTATCAATTTAGTTAAGTAAATACACATTAGTTTCAATGACATAAAAAAAAATTTTTTTGAAACATTATACAAAAGAAGAAAGAAACTAAAGTATTTTTTGTAGTAATATATTTTTAATTATTTTTAGAATTGTATGAAGAGAAAAAAATCGCTTTTATAGAAAATAAATGAAATAGAAGAGAGTGTTTTTTTCTTAATCCGAACTTCTAAAGGAAGTTAAATAAAAGGCTTTCGATTAAAAATTTATAAAAAAAATAAAATGAATAAATAAATAAAAAATAAAAAGTTAGTTGATAAATACATAGATAGCGCTCGTTTAAAAAATAAATATCTTAAATGTTTGATGATTTTTGAATGCCGTTTCTCGAAGCAACAACTAAATGAGCTATAATCAGTACGCTGTACGGACAAAATAATTATGGCAAAACTATCGCATTGTATAGTAAAAATATTTCTGGTAAAAAAAAGACATCAATTCTGGTAATAAAATCAAAATATACTGTTTTTAAATCATTGATTTTGTAATTTTTCAGATTACATGGTAATGATTTACCGGAAGTTTTGGTTTTCAAAATTATATTTTTATTACACGCATTAAATAAAAAATACAAAACGGAAAAGTAAATTTAACCAAATAAATCATTTTTATGCCATTCTCTAAGGTATCATGATAAAATTACTAATTTCTATAACAAATCATAGTGATATAATGTGTCGGTAAACTTATTCTATCGGCAAATCTATTACATTATAAACTTCGGTAAGAATTACCGTATATAAATTTTGCTGCAAACATGGTAAATTTTACCACATTTTGGTAGTTTTGACCGTGTTTTTTTCTCACTGTAAACATTATAATAGTTACACAAGCTTTACTTTTAAAATATTAGAAGGAAAATAAAATATTTTTGCTATTTATATGTATCCAATTATTTTTTAAATTGTTTAAAAAATAGTTATAGTATGGCGAATTGTTATTAATTATGATAACGGTTTACCAGAAGTTTTGGTTTTCAAAATTATATTTTTATTAGACACATTAAGTGAGAAATACAAAACTGAAAAGTAAATTTAATCAAATAAATCATTGTTATGCCATTCTCTAATATATCTGGATAAAATTACTAAATTTTACCACGTTTACTAAATTTTATCACATATATCACAAATCATTGTGATATAATATGACTATAAACTTATTATATTATACGCATCGGTAAAAATTACAGTGTGTAAATTTTGATGTCAACATGGTCAATTTTATCACAATCTGGTAGTTTTGACCATACTTTTTTCTCACTGTAAACATGATACATAGTTACACAGGTTTTAGTTTTAAAATATTATAGAAAAACTAAAATATTTTTGATAATTGTAGGTATTTAACTATTTTTAGAAATATAGAAAAAAGTGCGAAATAAACCAGAAGAAGTTTTTTTTTGGAATTTTTGATGGGGACTAGAAATGGTTTTAGAGCCAAACGCCTTAAATATTTAACACTAGAAAGACTGAAACTTAGTATATTGCCCAAAAGCAGTCAAAATGACTGGATTGTAAAAGACTAAATAATGTGTAAAGAAATTTGTTTAAAATTAATTTTTAGTATTTTTCATATTATTTACAGTTATATAACAAATTATTAGTAAATATTAACAATAAAAAAGTTATATGACGCTCAAAATTCCAAGAAATTTTGTTATTATATACATCATTGTTTTTCTAATTGAAATTAAAAGCAGTCAAATTGACTTCCTTAGGCAATCTAGTGTTAATGAGTTTTTACATTTATTTCTACCATACAAAAAAATAGCAAATACTAGCTTAAGAAATTAATATATTTTTCCACTTTCTAGATAAATAAGATCGTCATAATAAAATAATTAATTCTACATTGTCTGCGCATTGTATAAAAATAATAATTTACAAATGTTCCACACAGTCCCTGAATCAACTTATCAATCTCTTATCGATATTCTGCATCGATAAACGACTACATGAAATTCCAAATTAATCGAAATAAATGATAGACTTAAGCTTGATTAGAGCAGGTGCCTTATTTAAGTAGCCAACCAACGTCCTCTAACATATAGGACGTTGACTTAATCAGAAATTTTTATAGCGAAAAGTGATTGGGAAAGCTTTTGCTAATCGTCTACCATTACAAGGTTCTATCTAACCATGTTTGGAGAAGGAACAGGTGCTATTTAAAAGGTGTTGGTTTCAACCCAGGACCAATAATGCATCATTATTACATATATATTTGATATTGTATACATAACTTGGATAGGAAGTTTTAATTATTTTCTGGCTCAGTTGAATCATGTAACGTACTATAATCATTGTTTTATTACCTCTGAGAAAGCTAAATATTGGATTATTGTGCTATTGGGAATTATGATTGGTTTTTTTAAATTTTATTTAATGTAAAGTGATTGGAGTAAATATGTGTTTCAAAATATCAGTGAGTATTTGACAAAATGTTTTTTATTTCTCAACTTAATTTACTTCTCTTATTTATGCAATTAATGTTATTAAAGGTTTTGACGATACTAAGTTTATTTTTAAAAGTAATTCAACAAATAAGTTTATAAAATTATATTATTGATAGGTCCTCTTTTGATAAACGAATTTTATGAAAGGCCCCATCCAAACCCTGTGCATTTTATGTAATTCTGAAACTTTATATTTTGGCTCAATAATCAAAGGCATAAACTTTGCGACTGATTCATAAATACGAAGACCCTAGACACAAAACTATAGAGGGCCCATTGCTCCTCAAACTTATATGCTGTTTATTTACAAAATGCTTTTAAATTTTTTATAATGTAAGCAAATTATAATATACTAGTAAATTTGTGCTTATATTTATTTAAATTTTTGCTAACTGTTTTGTAATTTGTGCTTATATTGTAATTTGTAATTCTAATAGATAATTCTTACGGAAAAACTTACAACAACAAAAAAAACATAACATTCAGGGGAGCCCAGATATGTAGGGACTCTAGGCCCGGGTTTCTCGAGTCTTATTATAAATTATTCCCTTCGTACACTGTAAAATATTCTGTATCAAATTACTGTAAAAAGCACGTCCACCCTGCATACATCATCGAAAAATTCCTTTTACCGCAAAATTCATTTTTTCATAGTTATGTTATACTGTATTCTGTAAATATAATATTGTAGTTTTTACAAAAGTATTATTCAGTGGTTTCACAATAAATGTTACGTTAAAAATTACAGTGTTTTGGATTTTTGTTCCGTAAAATCTTACCGTAATTTGTTACAAATGTTTTTTACAGTGCAACGTGGAATGAATTAAAATGGTTTATTTCATTATAAAAGACATTATAATCAGACTGTATAATTTAAAAACGTTATAATTAGACGCTATAATTATTAATCAGACGTTATAATTTAAAAAGCTTCAAACTAGACTTTATTTTTAACCGTTTATTTTTAACCTTTATTATTAAAAAGACTTTATTTTTAACCGTACCTTAAAAGCATTTTAACACAAATATGTTATGTAGACCGGAATAATAAGCTGGATTGCTATACTTATAAGAAATGTCACAATTATTTCGGGGAGCTCCGGTTCTGGGTAAGCAGACCCTTAGGACAGATCCATGAACAACAATTTAAGAACCTTTTGATCAGTCAATTAATTGTAAAATCGATTTTTAATAAAATAATTACTATAAAATCAATTATTATTAAAATATTTTATATAAAATTAATTATTATAAAAATATTCAATCGAAAATTAATTATTATAAAATTAATTATAAATTAATTATAAAATTAATTTTTTTTAATTTTATAATTAATTATAAAATAAATTATAAAATCGTTTTATTTTTGTTTCAATAAAAAATACTATTTGTTTCATTACGAATAAATTATGTAGACTTTTTTAATGGTTTCTTATTTTTTATAGTTTTAGAAAAATAACTTGTGAATTGGACAAAAAAGTCAATTCAATATTACATGAACTTAAATTAAATGCTTTTAAATTATCTGATTACTTAAACATGTAAAACAAACAGTTATTGTTGTGTTCTAATCAAAATAAAAGTGCTTAAGGATTTATTATGTTTCTAATTTATCGTCATTTAGTTTGACACGATTAATACTTTGATGCCACTTTACATTAGATACGCAGTGGGAATTCTAGTCCCCTGATGAACTTTGACAAGCTGTAAAATATAAAAGGAAACGAATAGTTATGCCATATTAAATTCATCTCTGTAAGTAAAGATATAGTTGAATCAAATTAGCAGTTTCAGGTAAAAGAAAGTAAGAAGCTACGTTATAATAACTGAAGTTAACGTTAAATAACTGAAGTCCTTATGAAAAAATAGTTAATTTATGTTAAGAGTGAAATAAAAGTAAATAAAATTTTGCATTAATTGAAGAAAAATCATCGATTCATAAAGCTAAAGAAACGCATCGAAACATGAGTGAAAAATAAAGTACATAAAGCGTCACAAAAATTGAGTTAATAAATGAAAATATAATAATGCTACTAGTTTTACAAAAACTTATTTAAAGGCCACATAAAAAAAAAACTTTCATTCTATAAAATAATGTTACATTTATCCTTATTAGTTGCAAACACAAATTATAAAATGTGAATTTACGATTCCATGTTATTTAATATTTATGTTTAAAACCTCTAACTCTCTTTGTGGCATTCTATACCATTTTCTCACTTTCTTTCGCTCAAATATATTTTTTCTTTAACATTAATAACTATAAAAAAAATAAATTTAAACGTAACGGATTTCGACTAGGGAAAGAAAGTTTACAGATATAAGAAAAATCTGAACTACAAGTTTAAAAAATTTATTAAATTGTATATTTAATATTTTTCTAAGTAACACAAACTAAGCAATAACCATTAAAATCGTGCACAGAGGATTAATTCTATCATCAAAGCATATTTTCAAGATATCTGGAGAATATATATTTTCTTGTATCGTAAGGCGATAACTGTAGCTTGTTAAAATATATTTCAAAAGCAAAGCTTTTAAGGAAAACCGATATTTTCTTTTGAGATATTTCTTTTGCAAAACGAAAAAGGATATATTGGAAAATTTGTACCAATTATTTGAAATAAACCTTCTATCCCTCGAGAAAAGTAGAAAGTCGTATTTTTTATCAATATTTTTACGCACATTTTATTTTACAGGCTTCTAAATTTTAGAATTAGGCTTACTCTTTTCAATCAATGCATAATGTTCTTATGAGTGAAGTTTTTTAAATGCTCAAAATGTTTGCTAGTCGTATTGAAAAATGTATTTGTTTATATTTATGTGTTTTGAATAGTTCAGATTTTGTATTAAGAATTAAGAAATATCATTAAATATTTGTCAGTGAATAGTTCTAAAATTCTATATGCTAATTTAGTTTGTAATATATATAAGTGCTAAATTTTTCACGGAATTCAAGAGATTAGTTAATTAAAAATAAGGGAATATTAAAAGAATTTTTTTTATACATGAATCGTATGCAATTTTTAACGACAAATTTATTTATAAGTTAATATATTTTATAAAATAAATTGAAAATATCATAAATTTCGTAATAGATTTTGTATTAAGGATATTATTCGATGTTTTATGTATAAAAGTAGTGGACAATTTGGATTTAATTTAATTTCGTTCTGCTTTCAAGTATTAAATATAAAATGAGAAAATATTTTCTTTAATATGTCATTTAACTTTAAAATAAGGAAAAAAAGCGATAATTTATTAACTGCTAAGGAAAGTCTCAAAAAATGAAATTTCTTTAAGGAAAATTGATTATTGGATTATCATTGGAATAAACAATTTAAATTGAAATAAATTGACATTAATGCTCACCTAACCATTTTTTTCTCTGTTTAACATTTCCTGATTTGATATAATTTTTTATTCTAATTTTAAAAATACAAGGTAGATAGTCCAATATAAGTTGTAAAGTTTGATGAAGATTATTTTTACTTACAAATGTATTTATTTGTAATCTAATAATATTTTTGTGTAAATCATTTTTTTAATGAATTACGAATATTTTAGTGTTTTATGAAATGATGTAAAGAATATAAACTGTTTGTAATGCATATAAAATGAAATTAAACTTGAATATTAACAAATGAATATTTGAATAACATTTGAATATTTGAATTAAAAACAAATATTTTTGTCTAATATTGTGTCACAAATTAAATATAATTTAAGAATTTAGAATTCCTATGAAGAATTCTTTCAAATACACTGAAACAATAGAATAATTTAATTAACTTAATTTTGTATGTTTTTGTACAAAAAGGATTTTTTTTTTTTACTTACTTATGCAACTACGTTAACTTTTTTAGCTCTCAAATGTGAAATTTTTCTTCTTATTAACGTGTAAAATTTTTAAGCGAATATGAAACAAACTTTCAAGTCATAAAAACACTGTGCGATAAATCTAATGAACTAATGTAACTTAACTAGAAATTAAATATAAAATATATATATATATATATATATATATATATATATATATTTGTAATTTTTATTTATAATATATACATATTTTATAAACCAAATTAACAAATAAAATCTGAACTAGAGGTTTAAAGATTTTATTAAATTGCGTATTTAATATTTCTTAAGTGACACAAACTAAGCGATGACTGTTAAAATCGTGCAACAGAGGATTAATTTTATCATCGAAGCATATTTTCAAGATATATGCAAAATATTTATTTTCTTGTATTCTAAAGCGATAACTATAGCTTGCTAAAATATATTTTAAGAGCAATGTTTGTAAGGGAAGCCTATATTTTCTTTCAAGATATTTCTTTTATAAAACGCGAAAAGATATATTAGAAAATTTGCACCAATTATTTGAAATAAAACTCCTATCTCGAGAGAAAAGTGGAAAGTCGGTAATTTTTATCATTATTTTTGTTCACATTTTATTTTACAGAATACTAAATTTTAGAATTAGACTTACTCATTTTAATCAATGCATAATTTTCTTATAAGTACATTTTTTTAAATGTTCAAAATATTATAAAATATTGAAAAATGTATCTGTTAATATTTAGGGATATTGAATAGCTTAGATGCATTAAAAAAAAATATATATATCATTAAATAATTGTAGGTGAATATAGTTCTAAACTATAAACAAATATCAAATTTTAACAAAGCCCGAAGCAGTTATGCTATCCTCAATAAATTCTGGAAAAACAAAACAGAACAAATTCAACAAACATTAGAATTTTCAATACTAATGTTAAATCTGTCCTACTATAAGGATCTTAAACATGGCACTGCAATAAAAATAATATGAAAAATCTTCAAGCATTTATTAGCAACTGTTTAAAAAGAATCTTGCGTATCAATTCCCTCCGTAAAATTTATAATGCAGAAATCCTTAGAAAAGCAAAACAGAAACCAATTGATCTATAAATTTAAAAAAAAAAAAACAAAAAAAAACATAAGTTGAAATGGATTGGTCATGTTTAACATAAAACTGAAAAAATTAAAATAAAACAAGTTTTCGATTGAAACCCTCAGAGCTAAAGAAAAAGAGGAAGACCAAAAATTTGTGACACAGGACTATTGTAAGCGAATTTATTGAAAGCAATAGGCAAAACATCTTGCCGGAAATAGAGTGAGATGGAAAAATGATAGAAGCCCTATGCTTCAATTAGGAGTGAAGAGGAATAATGTAATGTAATGTAAAAATTATTCTAAAATTCTATATGTTAAATTGGTTTAAGAAATACATATATATTTTACATAAAAATATTTTGAAATACTTTTTGATTGCGCAATTTCAATCTTAATTTGAAGATAGACGAACGATCACTCAAATTTTTTTTATTTTTACAATAAGTAAAAATTAACCATCTGAATAAAATATTTTGCATCTATTCGTGAAAAAATAAATGTATTGAAATTAATATTTTAAAAATAATCTAAATTAAATTCTTTTAAAAAACTTGCAATAGCTTGCAATTATGAAAATTTCTGAATCTTGAGTTTCATATTACCATTACTAATATAAGTTAATTTTGAATTCCTTATTGAGTAACTGCATTAAATATGGTATTGTTGTGATATATATACGTATATAAATATTATATATATATATATATATATATACACACATTCGTATTTTTCAATTGCATTTATATGCCTTGTCAATGTCAAAGCTTTAAATTTTTTTAATGTTAAAATTTAAATGTATTACGAAATTTTGAGCATTTTATTAATGCATTACACAATTTTGAACATTATTTTAATGCATTACACAACTTTTGTATTATTTTAATACATCACATAATTTTGAGGCATTATTATGTACACATACTTATTTTTTAATTGCATTTCATATTTTCAAGACTTTATTTAAATCTTTTAAATAATGCTAAATGGCATAATTTTGAGCATTGGATTGAAGCAACTTTTTTTTAAATTTTTTATTATTGAATCTTAAAACTTTGGTTTGAGGTTAAAGATTGACACATTTTTAATAAAAACAAAAAAGTATATTTCAAGTTTTTCCTGTATTAATAAAAAACTATTTAAATATTTTTTTTTTCCTTTTCTCTCATTATCAATGAAAAAATTGAAAACCAACCAATGAACATCCTACAACAAAACTACCACTTCTTATCTTTTCTTTTTTATTCTTTTCCTGTTCAGTATATAGTTTAGATTTCTAAGAATTAGAACTCTAAAACTGCTATTTTAATGATGCGTTTTTTAATAAGCTTATTTTAATGACACGAAGCTTTATTAGACGTTGATCTTGGTTTCAAGACGAAACGAGAGAAAAAAAAAATAGTAATAATTATATCAAAAAATAATATCTAAATAAAAAAATTTAAAAAAAAGTAGGAAAGCAGTTTTATTTGCTGAATATTCCAGTTGTTTAAAGTAACAAATATTGTAAGAAGTAAAAGAGATCTGAGACTCTATAAATGATTAGATTTGGTAATATTTTACCTTTTTGTTTCAGAAGCAGAAACATTTTAAGGAGAGAGTCATATATAGGCGTTTCTGGCTCGAACCCATTGATACGGCTAATGGATACATACTGTATGCTTTAAATATCATGCATATATAGCTAAAGTAGTAGACGAATCGTGAATTCAATTCTTTATTCTACCTTTAGAAAATTTTATTGTTTTTTTTTCTATAATTACACAGAAGATAGTAAGTTAATTTAATTCAAAATATATTCTAATCGTAGAAGCTAATTTTGACATTTTAATCAATAGTATCTTTTTCCTCTGATAAATAACAATAAAATTTAAGAATTTATTATTTCAAATCCACTATAAGAACATGCTATTTACAGAGTTGGGGATAAAATAAAATAATTATTTCATAATGAACCACTTACAGACGGGGAAAAATTTCCTTATATTTAAGGGAAATTCATTGAGAATTTCCCCGCTTTACTACTTCACAACATGATTCAATATGAATGTCTAACTTATCATCAAATTATAGGTAAAATTAAATGATACAAGCATTTTTATGCGAACTTCTTAACAGTAAATTTCCCTTATTTTAGAAGCATATCGTCGTGTACTAAAGCTCCTCTTCAAAATTACTTTTCCTAGTGGTGACCAAGTTAGTCTCTCTTTACATAGTTGGGCTTTATTGTTCAATAGAGATTTATTTATTTCTTCATGGCTGCTGAGCTTGGGTTTATAATAAGCAACTCTTAACGCTGGTAGAAACTCCATAATCCAATTTTAAGAGACTTCTTGGACAAAGAGAGCTGGAAGCACTCACAAACTCCTCTGCTTACCGTTAGGTCCCGAAGAATATTAGATTTCTTCGAAAGATGAGGCTTCCTTTTTTTTTTTCTTTTTTACAGACAGGTAATTTTGAAAGTGCGTAAATAAAGTGATAGTTAGATCAGGTGTTTACTACGCAAAGCCGACAATGATGGCATATACTAAAATGAAATAAATAACAATCAAGTTAATTCTCTCTGAAGCTTGTTGCAACGTGTGTATGCTTTAATGTAGCTCAATGTAAAATTAAACAAGGAGATTTAATGATTTTTTAAAAATTTATTTAGTTAGAATATTATTGGATTCACTTTTATTTATATAATCAAGCATGAATGATTATTAATTTTTAATTACGCATGTGCACATTTTGTTGTTTTTATTAGGAAAATGGATAATTTAAGCCAATTTGATAATATAATTTCAAAAAAAGTAGGCCTCATGATCACTTAAAATGTCTAATTAATTTGTCTTAAAAAAATCTATTGAAAAAATTGTTCTTTTTTAAAATATAAATTGCTATTTGTCATTAACTAATGATATCTACACCTATAATATTCATGATAGTTTGGTATTTTGTTTCTACTAATATAAAAATACTTATACAATATACTTACATAACTGTATTTCTATATTATTATAAACATAATATTGTCTATGATTCAACAGAAATATAAGACGTATTATGATGCATGAATCTATTTCGATTACCGAATTCACCTGTATACCTTAATAAGATTCAGTCATAACTTTGGAATTTTTTTTATAGAAAAATATTTCTTTTTAGAAAATAAAACTTTTTTTGTTAGCAAATAAGTAATGCAAATAATTGATGCAAATCTTCATTTTTCTATAAAATTGCAGTGAAAAAAATTTTGAAATTCATAATGCTTTAAATAAAATGTTTATTTTATTTAAACTATTGATAAAAAAAATAATATTTTAGCCAAGAGATTTTTTATTTTAGTATGAAATAGATCAATCTGTAAATCAATTTTTAGCTATATTTGAATGAAAAAATTATGATTTTTTTTGTAAATAGTTGTATAAACATTACAAAAAATGCTTCATTTCTATATAAGACTTTAATGAAATCAAAACCCCAATTTAACTTTCTTCAAGTCTTTTTTTCTTAATTCAATTGCAAATGCTCAGAATAAAACGAAACATTTACCAATGAAAATAAAATACCATAACAATCAGTTACGTTAAACCATAAAGATTTTACAATTCTTGAAAAAAATAAAAATAAATTTTTTATCACTTATATGTTAAACTAGGCATTTGCGTTTCAGAGTGCTAGTGTTGCTGCATATTTTTGTATAAACATAACAAATAGGTGAACTGCATATTTTATATTGCGCATTTGAACTGCATATTTTTTTGAGTGCTGGTATTAATTTTCCAAAAGGTACAGTCAGATTACAAAATAAACTGTAATAAATTGGAACAATATGCCTAAATTTGTAATAGCTTTTCAGTTAATTTCACCGATCAAATAAGAAAGTTAAATTTACTCTTATAGAAATTTTAAATCAAAATATTCCCAGATTATAATAAAAATCTGAATTCCACAGCATCAAATAACTTTTAACTAAAGTGATTATAATATGAATTTTTGCTTTTCAATTTGCAATTTGTTGGACAAAGCAACTTATGTGATCAAGAAATTTAATTGACCAACAGTTAATAATCGTACATTTTGATCTCAATGTCAGCAACATAGAATGATGGGGAATCACTTATGCTTTTATCTTACTGAGTAAAGCGGATAAAAGTTTGTTTCTATCAATTTCAACCATTTATCAGGTCGCGAGTTTGTTAAACCACTATTTATCAAACTAACAGTTTATCAGACCAATAGTCTAAACTCGTAGTCTACGATTTCAATGTCAGCAATAAAAAATATCTAGGGCTCCGTTTATGTGGGAAGTGGATAAAAAAACAAAAAAAAAACAAAAAAAAACTAAGAAAAATTTGTGTATGACAATTTTAACGCAAAGTACACAATTTTCAGATCAACAGTTTAATAGACAAACAAGCATCAGACCAGCAGTTTGCTAGATCAATAGTTTATACTCGTAGTTTACAATTTCAATGTCAGCAACAAAAAATTTCTAGGATTCCGTTTATATTTTTAACTGAATGTGGGAAGCGGAAGAAAAATGTTGAATTAATTTTTTTTCTATATGGAAATAGCTTACATGAAATAAGTAGGTCACGCCACGTGCCGTACCTGAAAATTACCCCTTGGGCCCCCCTTCCACAGGTCCCTGGAAGAAAAGGGGGCCCTCAAACAGTGGCTAGGTTGGCACACAGCAGTTGGTTACTGATTTTTTTTTTTCGCTTTTCAATATCATATCTGTTTTTTTCTTCTATTTTTTAAAAGAGATTTTAACCTTGGAACCCCCTATTTTCCATAAAAAATATCCTTGTTTAGTTTTTCCGGCAATATATTGGAAAGAAAAAAAAACCCAAAATATGGGGAATGTCGATTTTTTAAATAAAAAAAAAATTATACTGTTAGGTGGTTATTTCATTTTTATTTCCTCTTCCTGATGTTTATTCTGAAATTAATTCCGCATGTGTATAATGCTTTGAGTAACAGATTTTGAAAAAGGTGCTTTAAAATTAACAAATTTTACAAATTAAAGCATCCTTAATTGATAATTTTTATCGTAAATGTACGCCTAATTATCTTATTAAAATTTGTTAGTTTTAAAAATATTATTTTTTTCATTGCAAAATAATTGTTTTGCTTGGTTGTAATAGCCGGTCAATTTAAAATGATATTTAAGTGTAAATAAATTTTTGAGAGTAAAGCAATGCAACTTTTTCATTTTTCTTTTTATTCTAATAGTTTAAAATTTAAATAACATAAAATAAATTTAATTGTTATATTTGGACGCGCTATGTTGTAGCAAAATATTTCGTTTTCTTAGTGCTGGCATAAAATCTCTAATGGATTTGTTCTTACATTTATGGATTTCATATTTTCATAACTCAGTATTTTTTATTTGTTTTTTTATTTACTTTTCTTGTTATTTTACATCTTGGTGGTTCCAAACAAATAATTTTATCTTGTATGATTATATAAGATAAAATTATCTTATATGATAATCTTTATATGATTACGATATATCTCATATGATTAAAATTCTAAATGAAATCTTCGATCATATGATCACCCTTTAATTTTCAAATCTGAAATTTGTCACACAAATTTTATAAAACGTGTCTTATTCTTCCCGTTTTCAAACATAAAATGTAATCATTAAGCACCGATTAAAAAACTCTACTGCTTTTGATCACCCTGCAGCTTATGTGACTAAAATGACTCTAAAAAGAGGGCAAATCATTAGATATAATCATATTTTCCTATTATCATACTATAATTCCTAAGATAAAAATTCATGAAACAGACTGTTAACCATAATATGTGATTATTTCATCTTATGATCACGTGATAGTTCATAAGACGAAAATTTCGTTACAAAAAACTGCAAACCAAACGAAATGATCATGTTATCGTATGATCACACGATTTTTCATATGTTTAAAACTTCACTAAAGAAACTGCAAACCGAAAAATATGATAAAACAATAAGATATGACAGGATATATTTCAACTAAAATGACTGTAAATCATTAGATATTCATTAGATATAATCATATCACTGTATCATCATACGATAATTCATTAGATAAAAATTCATTAAACAGACTGCTAACCATAACATGTGATAGTATTATCCTATGATCTTGCAAAAGTTCATAAGACTGAAAATTTGTTTTAAAAAATTGCGAACCGAATGAAAGTATCATGTTATCTCCTGACGACACAATTGTTCATATGAATAAAATTTCGCTAGAAAGACTGCAAATCAAAAGATATGATAAAACTATAAGATATTTCGACTAAAATGACTGCAAATCGTTAGATATAATCATCGATATTTCATAAGATAAAAATTCATAAAACAGATTGCTAACCATAATATGTGATTATGTTATCTTATGATTTCACACTAGTTCATATGATTTCACACTAGTATTTTGTTAAAAAGACTGCAAACCATGTAAAATATGATAAAACCGTACGATATGATTCTGCTAAAAATACTACAAAACATTAGATATAATCAATCATATTATCCTACATTTTATCCATATTATCCTATTTTTAATTATTTAAAATATTATTTAAATACTACTTAATATTATTTAATATTATTTTAAAGTTTAATATTTTTTTAAAATATTTTAGATATTTATTCGTTCTAAAGACCAGATACTTCTTTATAGCAAGAGGGCATATATAGCTAAAAATTATAGCTTTGCTTCAAATATAAGGCACTTAAACTGGGGCTTTTTTTATTATCCTTGACGAAGCAGTTTCGAAAAACCATGTTAAATGTGTGCAATTATTTATTAGATTATTTTATATCGATTTAAAACAGTCAAAGTTAAAACCCATTTTACAGTTAAATGATTAATGACAACTATTCAGCACTAACTACCACGTCAAAAATTATTTCATAATACACTTCCCAGTAAAGAATATGTCAAAATTTTAATTATGATGGAAACCTCTTTTATGCCTGAACCAAGGATATGTTCCTTTCCTCATTTTCTCTTTATGTGTCGTTTCATTGTCTGAATGCAGCCAAACGTTTATAAATGCTTTTTGAAAAACGTCAGAATAAAATAGCACATTTTACACTAACAATGATGATAATGATATTATTTAAATTCCTGTTCCTGTTCTTTGATTTCATTATCAGAACTTTTTTTTTTCAATGATGGATCAGTATAAATGTAGTAAAATCGGTTTTTTATTGCCAAAAGCTATAATTTTTATTTTATCTGCAATAAAGTATTGAAATTATTCCTACGCTAAAATGAATTTAACTTTTAAATAAAGTATGCAGGTGCATTGCAAGTTCCACGTATTTAACATATTTGACATCATGAAATTAACTGTTAACCTTTCAGATTTGTTGGCCTACTTATTTCGTAAACAAGCACCTTAATCTTTACGTACAATATGATTAAACAAACACATTAAAATATGTATAAATGCTTATCTCTAAATAGTATAAATAAATTTTTCTCCTATTAAAAAATTTCAACATTAAGCCATGTTCTTACTTTTTTTATTATTTGTTTAATTATTTTTAAACTTATTTATTTATTTATTTATTTTTATCATAATTACGGCTCAAAAAATTTAGCCCGTTGTAGATATCAATTTTAAGATTACAAGCTTATGACTCACATCTTTTTATATTTTTCTTCTTTCAAGGCACTACAGCCCGTTTTAGACCAAAGCCGTCCCAAGTAGTTTTTGACATTGGGTGTTCCATTTTCTCTTAGTTACAATATGAATGTTCTTCCCCACCGAGTGAATATATATATATATATATATATATATATTATATATATATATATATATATATATATATATTATATATATATATATATATATATATATATATTATATATATATATATATATATATATATATATATATATATATATTATATATATATATATATATATATATATATTATATATATATATATAGATAGATAGATAGATTTTTTATATTTAATTTCAAGTTAAGTTACATTAGTTCATTAGATTTATCGCACAGTGTTTTTATGACTTGAAAGTTTGTTTCATATTCGCTTAAAAATTTTACACGTAATAAGAAGAAAAATTTCACATTTGAGAGCTAAAAAAATTAATGTAGTTGCATAAGTAAGTAAAAAAAAAATCCTTTTTGTACAAAAACATACAAAATTAAGTTAATTAAATTATTCTATTGTTTCAGTGTATTTGAAAGAATTCTTCATAGGAATTCTAAATTCTTAAATTATATTTAATTTGTAACAGAATATTAGACAAAAATATTTGTTTTTAATTCAAATGTTATTCAAATATTCATTTGCTAATATTCAAATTTAATTTAATTTTATATGCATTACAAACAGTTTATATTCTTTGCATCATTTCATAAAACACTAAAATATTCGTAATTCATTAAAAAAATGATTTACACAAAAATATTATTAGATTACTAATATATAAATTTTTAAGTAAAAATAATCTTCATCAAACCTTACAACTTATATTGGACTATCTACCTTGTATTTTTAAAATTAGAATAAAAAATTATATCAAATCAGGAAATGTTTAACAGAGAAAAAAAATGGTTAGGTGAGCATTAATGTCAATTTATTTCAATTTAAATTGTTTATTCCTATGATAATTCAATAATCAGTTTTCATTAAAGAAATTTCATTTTTTGAGACTTTCCTTAGCAGTTAATAAATTATCGCTTTCTTTCCTTATTTTAAAGTTAAATGACGTATTAAAGAGAATATTTTCTCATTTTATATTTAAACCTTGAAAGCAGAACGAAATTAAATTAAATCCAAATTGTCCACTACTTTTATACATAAAACATCGAATAATATCTTTAATACAAAATCTATTACAAAATTTATGATATTTTCAATTTATTTTATAAAATATATTAACTTATAAGTAAATTTGTTGTTAAAAATTGCATACGATTCAAGTTTCAATACACAAATGTAAAAAATTCTTTTAATATTCCCTTATTTTTAATTAACTAATCTCTTGAATTCCATGAAAAATTTAGCACTTATTTTAGAAATAAGACACATTATTTTTGCGTCGAATTGATATCATGCTCCAGTTAAAATTAAATAAATGTATTTATGCATACGCTTTGAATTAAATTTATAACTTTTTTTAAATAATTACTGTGTATAATACATGATTTATGAGGATAAAAGAGTTATTTTACAATTTTAACTTTTAAGAAGCTACAAAATTAATAAAGTGTTTGATTACTTTACTTACTTTTAGAAACTTAATTTAAGAAAACAATAAAAACTTTAAATAAAATGTACAATTTTATTTAAAGGAAATAAATCCTTTATATATACCTTTGCATATATATATATATATATATATATATATATATATATATATATATATATATATATATATATATATATATATATAAAGTTTAACATCATAAAGTTAAATCTGATTTCATACTATATATAGATATTTAATTTAAAATTTTAAGTATTAAAACAATTATAATTTATCAGAATAAAGTTAAAAACTCTCTCAATGTCAGAAAAGGGCAAATGACTAAGTTATAACTTTTTTAAAGAAATAACGAAATATCTAAAATGTCGAATGTATTTAATTATTTTATTCCACATTTATTCAATAAATTTAATTCAAATTAACAAGACAATGGCCTGTTCAGCACAGTTTCTAATTTTCTTATATAGATGCGCACTCACAAACTGTAAATTAAAATATTAGCATTATCTAATGCACTTATTATTTTAAATTATCGAAAATATTGCATCGAAAAACTTACTTGGAATTATAAAGGCTTAGCAACATAACAACAATAACAAACTGGTCAAACAGATGACAAACTAGCTCTTAAACTATAGAATTATACATTACTTAAAACAGTGTATTTTTATCTATAACTTGAAGTTTGAAACTTAAATCGCAACGTTAAAATGAACACGTTTTCTTTGAATGTGAAAGGAAGGGCAAATTACAAAGTAATAACTTTTAAAGGAAATACTGTTTAACTGTCTAAAATAATTAATTATTCTGTCTCGTAATTAGTTATTTTATCTAACATTTATTCAATAAATTTAATTAAAATAAATAAAAAGAATTCTGCATAGTAAATTTTTTGGATCAAATTACGGTAAAAAGCTTTGACTCCCTGGTTGAAGTTTCCGTAAAATCCATTTTACTTCAAAATTCATTTTTACCGTACAATGTTATATAGTAATTTTTACAGTTATATTTATTTGCTTACAGTGATTTTACAATAAATATTATTGTAAAAATTACGTTTTTTGTATTTTTTTTCTTCCATGAAACATTAAGCAAAAATGGATTTTACGGTAAAAAGTACTGGCACCCTGAGTGCCGATATTTTTTTACCGTAATTTGATTCAGAATTTCTTACAATGCTCAGCACAGATTTTAATCTTTTTCAGATATGTACACACAAAGTAAAAAATAAAATATTAGCAGTGCAGTGCAAAAAAATATTTATAAAAATATAATTAATGTTTTAAAACTATCTAAAATGATATTTTGCATTGAAAAACTTACCCAAATTTCCGAATGCTTGTTGATATCGAAAAGCAAAATTTACTTTTAGGTTCCAACTATCTCTAACAGTTGATCTACTAACCTAAAATCTCCGTTATTTCAAGGTCCCTGTCTATTGAAGGTCGCCTAACTGATTTCATGGTGAAAAAAAAAATAGAATTTTTATCCCTTTCTGCACCTCACCCACAAAAGAATTTTTTTTGGTGAATTTCGAATGGTGAATACAAGCCCTCCTCTACAAATGAGGCATATGTAAGGTCGCCACGTGCCTTGCACAATACTTCCGCAAATGAGTTTTTTCCGCATTTTTATTGCTATTTTTTTATTCAATTTTAGACCATCCCCAAAATATTATACTTGCTGCTTAGTCATATTTTTTGAATTTGAAGTTGGTGCAATATTTTTGGAACAGTTGCAATCATGGAGCCTAACGCATGTTTGGTGCGTTAGGCTCTAATATCGTGTTAATTTGATAAATTTGTCCATATTAAGTTCTTTCATATATTATCTAGGTATGTATGTTTCATTTGTCAAAAATTATTTTTTGTGAATTATTTCAGTTTTTTAATTGAGTTCTTACGTCTTAAATTTGTAAAATTAAACACACAAAAACTGTTCCCTTTTATTAAATGTACATTATTTCTACATATATTTCTTTTACTCAAATTTGTCCTTACATCTTACATTATCGTAATATATATTAACAAATTCGTCCATTAATATGCTTGTAATAATTCCTCAATTTCCATTTCTTAAACAAAATAATTTTAAATTTTTAATTTATATTTTAAATTTGAATTAGTGAAACCCTTTCGACTTGTTGTGCCTAGTTATTTTTTTAAAAAAAATTACTTAAAACAAGTTTTCCATGATTTTAAACTTAATCAATTCTTCAAAGTACAATGAAAATAGATATTTTCAGAAACTTAATGTTTTATGTGTTTATATTGTTTAGAATTACAAACAAAAAAATTAAAAAATCAGCGTAAGATTTGTACATCTTTTGAAAAAGGGTTTTTACTTCAAAATATCAACTCATCTTTTAATCTGTCAATTCTCAAAATTTTCTACTAAAAAATAGTTAATAAGAAAAATCGTATCTAATGATTTCATTTGAACTAATTTTTTTGTAATTACAAAAAGAGAAATTTTTATCATCCACTGTTTCTAATCAATCTTCTTGATTGTTTTAGTTTTATAGTCAATAACCCATATTTCTGTTTCACCTTCTGACACAGAATTTTTTTAACATAATTTTCATATTTTTATCATTATTCTGTATTAATTTAAGTTAAAATAAGTGAAAATATTATATTTAGCTTTTTAATTACTTACGATTATGAAATACAGCCTGAAATACAGATGTCTTTTTCTGCGTTATTGGTAAAATCCTCCAAACGTGGCTAACTTCCATACAATAATTTTTTAAAATTCGTATATATTTGCAGCCATTTAGATCTGAGAGAAATTCATCACGGAAATTTCTTTAATTTACAAAATAAAGTATTAATAAATTTTGGAGTATGAATGACAAAAAAAATATTTCCAACCATTTTTTCTTAAATTGTATATTTTAGAACAAAAATAGCTTCGATAATACAACAGAATTTTAGTAATTAATATATTCGTTTTATATAATTAAAAAATATAAAAATATATCTTTGCTTGTAATTAGAGCCTCAAAAAATACACGAAAAGAGCAGCGTTGTCCATCTGTATCAAAGGGACAAACACTTTGTTGAATAATAACTTGTTTAGTTTAAGAAATAGTAATTTAAGTTTAACTTATTTTCCACTTTTTTTGTTTATTTAAAGCATACTTAAAAGATTATATTAACTATTAGATTTCAATAGCATCAATGCTAGTTTATGTGAAATCAATGCTCACAAAGTTGTTTAAATTTATTATTAAAATTATTTCTATTTGTTTTTCATATTATATATTGAATGTGCCATATAAGTCATTAACTGAAAGAGTTAAAATTAGGAATTCAAAATTCATCAGAAATTATACACTTTTCCGAATTGTATTCCGAATGCAGTAATATGTCTGTTTTAAGTTTGCGAATTCACACTAGGTATATCAGTACAAAATATAAAAGTTCAAAAAATTATGGAAAGAATTAAAATAAAAAATTAAATTTTTTAAGGATGAAATATATGCTTATAAAAACATTAGAATATATGCACCTTAAAGTTATATTATAGAAAACACACATTTCATCCAAGCTTTATTGTTAACTAGTAACTGTTTCTTCAAATAGTTTATTTTAAAATATTCACATAGATGAATTATTCATTAATTTGGTCAAGTATGATTCATATTTGTCAAATATGATTCATATTTGTCAAATATGATTCATATTTGTCAAATATGATCATATTGATTTGATACAATCCCTTTAAATAAATACCACAAAAACAATATCTTTTAATAAAAAAAACCCTTTTAGAGTTTAACTGCTATTTTGATCTAAAACATTAAATTTTTAAGTGAACAAAAATAACTGGTAGTGTACGAAATTGATATAGTGAATAAAAATTAAATAGTATTAGTTATTAAGATAAATAGCTTAATTTCAAATACTTTTTTAAATAGTAAATTTACTGAAAATCGTGTATCGTAATGAAAAAAGAGTACCAACAACTCAAATATAAATAAATAAAAGAAACAATTAAGAAAACATACTAATTACCTTTTACAAAAACAGAGCTGGAAGATCTTAGTCTGATATGATTTATTATTTGAAGATATAGTTAGGCAAAACGTCATTGATTGTCCACAACTAATCCTAGAGGAAAACAAATTAATTAATAAATAAATAAATATTTTAAATATTTTAAATATTTTACTATGTTAAAGTTTTATGAACTCCTAATAAATTACTGAAGTAAACTATATCGAAATATTTTGTAAAAATATTAAAAATATTTATATTATAGTAAAAATATTTTGTAATCTTGCGAGCAAGATATTAGATTATTAGGTATAATATAATTATATATAATAGAGAGATGATTATACAGTTTCGTTAAATCTTAATTTTAAGAAAGTTAGTTGCTTGAAATGTTCTTTTGCACTGCGTTAAGATTCATGAAAATTTTGTTGAAAAAATTTATCGGTAAGATTCTGAAAAAATTTAGAGAGCTTTGATCCTAAATTTATATCGTTGAATATCACCAATAAGCTATGAATTCTGTTTACTTTTTGTTGTTGAACAAAAGATAAAATCTGAATTTAATATGCATAATTTTGAGCATTTTGGAGCTATTCTATACGCAATAATAATTACGAACAGAGAAAACAATAATTAGACCCAGATCAATAACAATTTTTTTTAGTGAGATCAAGAGATTCGTAAATTAAAAGCGTCATCTAGTAGCATTAGCATCTTGAAACATTCTCTTGTGCCTCATTACAATTCATGAAAAAAAAATTTGAGAAAATTTATCGTTAAAGTTTTTAAAAAATTTTTGAGAAGTTAGCGTACATCGTTGAACTAAATGGAACTAGAACTAAAATTCAAACATCGTTGAATATCAATAATATGCTTGCTATGAAATTAGTCTGTATTTTTATTTTAATATAAAATCTGAATTTTATAAGTGCTGTTTTGAGTAATTAAAGAGCTATTCTAAAGAAGAAGAAAAATTACTAACAAACAAAACAATAATTAAGAATAATAGTGGGATCGAGAGACTCATAAATTAAAAGCATCATCAAGAGGAAGCAGTTTCTTGAAACATTCTTCTGCAACGCATTATAAAATTCGTGAAAAATGTTGGAAAAAAATTTATCGTTGAGGTTCTGAAAAAATTTTGAGAACTTTCCTTAGTAATTTAAAAACTGTTCTAATAGCAAAATTAATTACAAACAGATAAGACCCATATCACAAACTTTTTTTAGTGGGATCGCGTTTACTCATAAATTAAAAGCATCATCAAGAAGAAGCTGCAATTAAAAGTATTCTTATGCAAAAGGGAAAAAAGAATTATAGATCAAAATTAATTTTAAAATAACACTTTATACATAGTTTCCAATTAATGCGGGAAAAAAAAGTTTGAAACAGAATTAAATCTCTTTTACTTGCTTGCATCTAAAAAACCCGTTGATTAATTATTGTTGTTCAATCACAAATATTAAACTAATTTAAAGGTTCTGTATCGCTTTTTAAGAAATATACAAACTAATTTATTAAATTGGACCAATAATTATAATTGCAAAATTTAGTGTCTTCAAGAAATTTGGATTATGAGTCTGATAATAATGCCATTAAAAAAATATAATGCAGTCTGATTATTCGCTTGATACAGGATTTTTATTAAAATTATTTTTCCTATTTTTAAAATATTTGGCATTTTAATAATTTATGATTAAACAACATGAAAAACAATTTTTCAAAATTGCATTTATTTGCAATTATTTAAATTTGAGGGAAACAGTGATCCATCGTTTAAATTTCTTTAATTTACAAAACCAATTAGAAGGAAATTTTTAACACGAATGAAAAAAAAAAAACTTTTCTCAAACTACCTTTTTTAGATATTTTTTAGTTCAAATTTAAATCCGATAAACTGAAAGTTTTTTCAGTAATTACTAGACTGTTCTTTGCAGTTAAAAAATACCAAAATATATTTTTGCTTATAATTATAGAGTCACAAAAAATATATGTAAGAAACAATGGTGTCCCATCTACTTCAAAGGTATTTTTGTTTTTTTCTTAATTGAGTCAAAAATATTTTTTTATTTGGAGCCTTTTTCCTCTTGATTAGGAAATGATCAACTGCGAATTTAATTTTTGCAAACTTCTTAAAATTGCATTTTATCACACACGTATAATTTGCTTGAACAGGTTAAAAACTATTTAGAATTATTTAATTATTAATAGTTTATACTACCTAAACTCATTTTTAAAAAATGTGTTTTTATATAATTCATATTCTTAAATTTAATAAATTTGGTTATAGTTGTAAGGTTTTTTTTTTTCATTTCATTCTTTATAATTTTTTATTTAAATTTTAATACTTCGTTTCTTATTGCTAGTTATATTTTTCGTTTCTTATTGCTAATTATATTGATAATTAACTTTTCAAATGAATTTTGCACTTTAGAATCAAAATTTAATTGATAGTTTATGCTACCTAAACTCATTTTTAAAAAATGTGTTTGTATATAATTTATATTCTTAAATTTAATAAATTTGGTAATAGTTGTAATGTTTTTTTTTCATTTCGTTTTTTATAATTTTTTGTTAAAATTTTAATGCTTTGTTTCTTATTGCTAATTATTTGGTAATTGACTTTTCAAATGAATTTTGCACTTTAGAATCAAAATCCAGCTCCTAAAAAGAAATTAAAATTAGTTGAGAATGATCCAAACAGTAATTTTTAAATTACACTATAAACAACGATGTAATATTATAAAAATATTTAGAAATCTCTCATTTGATAGCAATTAATGAAAAATTTATTATTAGAGAATCAAGGAAATCATTATAAAGTAATTTTATTACACTATTTTTCCATTTCTTTTTCTGCAATAATTTGCATAATTCATACTTTAACCATTCATGTAATTAAATATGCCTCACAGCATTAACCATTATTGGATTGTGATGGAAGTTTTAAGCGAATACGAAACATTAGAATATGCTATAATATAAGGCTATAAATAAGTTTAAAAATTATCAATCCTTAGTATTGTTTTATAGAAATTTCAGAAGAAATAATGGAAAATTACGGAAAATATTATAAAAATGCTATTTTTTAATATTTAATTTTTCATGAAAGTGTTTATAAATCCTGTCCTAATTCTTTGTACCACTAATAATATTCCATATCATTATTAGTTTGTCATTCAATAAGTTTTCTGACAAGATCTGAAGCATTGGAATTGTTCAAATTATTAAATTTAATAATTTAAATTGATTATATAAAAAAATTTACAATATCAAAATTATAATGGTATGCCCTTAAAAAAACTTTGAGAATTCCTTAAAGTTTAAGAAATGATCTAAAATAATAAATAATTCTTAAAATTATCTCTCAATATTGCTTTTTTTATAATACTTTTTCTAACTATTTTTATTTTAGCTACTTTTTTCGATTTTTTCCTATTCATACAATATTTTATCCTTAATTATTGCAATTTTTCTCTGATATTTTATGTACATTTATAAACAAGTTTCAACAAAATTTCTTTACTAAAAAATTAAGGAACATTTCCATTCCTAAGTCTTCTAGTTTAAATAATTATTGTAATATTTAATAATTATAAAAAAATAATTATCGTGTTTGCAAATATGTGTTTTTTAAAATATTTTACATGTATCTATCCAAAAAAAATTTGTTGAAATTTCTTATTCTATCTTGCTGAAATTCTCGTTATTATCTTTTTAAATTAAGAAATTCGGTTAAGCATTTTCGAAGTTTTTTTTACCATCACAACAAGACTTTTTCCATTTCAAAATTTTAGATCCAGTTTTAGATTAGTACTTATACAAGTACACACTGAATTGAATTTTATAAATAATGAAATATTTTAATCATTTACATTTATTAAAAATAACAAATTATTCTCTAGTTGACCAAATATGAATCAAATATAATGAGAAAATTTAACGGTTTTTTCTTGATAATTTACTTTATTTATAATAGTAAAGATATTAAATATCTATTTTTTATATCAATGTTTAATTTACGCGATATTTCAAACTAAAGAGAAACTGTTTCTAAATTCTTTTCCATTTTTATGTAGAAATTTACTTTAAAAAATTTATCAAGGAAAATGTGAAAATTTTGATTGATTAAAAGAGGTAATAATTTAAATGTTTTAAATATGTATGAGAAATGTAATATTTTGATATAATTTACACAAAGGGAAATGTTTTGAATCAAAATATTATAGACATGATAGAAAGCAAGATTTTTCTTACATGTAATATTAAGGAAAATGTGAAAAATTTGATTGGTAAAAGAAAAAAAAAGCAATTTTTTAAATGTTTTATTTATGTATAAAAATTTAATATTTCGATTGCATTCACGCAAAGGACAAGGTTTGTAAACAAAACATTAAAAAGGTGATAGTAAGCAATATTTTTTTTAAAAATATTTTCTACTAATAATTTCAAATTTTTTTTCCCACTGATAAGAAATGTTGAATACTGTTAAAATATATTTCAATTATTCAAATATTTTTAATTGAAAAAAAAAATAAACGACTTTAAGAAGCAATAATTTTTGTATAAAAAAAAATAGCGTATTTTATCTTAGTTGAAAGAAATAGCACTTTTTTTTTTCAACATCTTACGATGTTAAAAAAAAATAACAAGTGCTTTAATTTTTTTTCTATATGCAAAAAAATTTTTTTATATATTAATAACCTGTTTATTTTTTTTAAAATAACTATATAAAAAAATGAACAAACGAAATTGTTCTTAAAAGCACTAAAAAACGCACTTCCTAAACGTAAGATACCATTGTCCAGCAAGCGCATCTCGCAAACCAACGCCAGAGTCCGATATCCGCGATAACCTGGGGAAGAAATTAGTCGCGAAACGGCGCGTAAATTTCTTTTAAGCCTACTTTTTTCGCCCGCGCTTCCGTTCTAGAAGCCCATCCCCTCTCGTAACACATACCGCGACGACGACATTTGATACACCGGTCTTCGAGAAAAAGAATTTTTTATTGATACCCGTCATACTCTTCGAGAACAATAGATGGCGGTGCTTATCCACATCTCTCATGAGCAGTACAACCACCCTTCCTCCTCTTCCATATCGTCTGCTCTTTCTTATCCTCGCCGCTTGGCGACGGAATCAGTGCTCCACTGGCAAGCGAACGTAAAGGAACGGTCGCGCGGTGCGGCCACACTTACATTGTCTTTAACGCTCGTCGGAATAGATAACAGAACTAAAATATATTTAGTGTTGTTCTCGTGTGCCATTCTTTTTGGAATTTTTTCTTCTCTTCACTCCAAATCCTCTTTTTTTCTTCTTCCTTCTCCTTGTTCCTGGTGAGGGATATGTGCTTGGACATCAACCACTGGATTTGCGGTAGGAATAAATTTTCGTTATTCTTCTCTCCCTTCCTTCACCCACCCCCGCAATCCTCTTGTTTGTGTTTGTGATGTACAGTGAAACCTCCTGTTATGGACACTCCGGCAAAACGGACGCCTCTCAATACGGACATATTTTTAATTCCCCGGGAATCTTCTATGAATAAACCATTATGTACATTCTCCGCAAAGCGGACACTCCCGTAACCGGACGCGGACAGTCATTTTGATCCTGAAACGTTGTTTTTTATCTCTACAATCCGGACACTACTTTTTCTAAATAAATTTCAAGCTAAAAAAATGCAACTTTTCACCATTTTTAAGGCATGTAAATAAAACTTTTTGCCTTATCCATAACTAAAAATATTGTTAAGCTATTTCACCACCGAAAAATCAATCTTTCTCCAGTCACCTTGCCTTATCTTTGTAAAGAAAGAAGAGAAAATGGTACGGCACTCCTGAAATAATTCTGACATCAGCATCTTTTGATCTTTTCATCTGGACCACACAGGTTATGAGACCTCTCAAGTTGAAATGACTTCTCTTAATGCTTCTTCCCTATTGAAAATTTATTTAATTTTCTTATCAATTTGAAGACTGTATTTAACACAACTGGGGTAAAAAAAAAAAAGAGAACAGAAGTATAATCTTTGAGGTGTTTATATAAATGAAACATTTATTCAGACGCTTGATAGCTGATCAATTGTGAATAATCATCTCCATAGGTCCTCATGACTTACAGGTATGCATTACTTTTTTTTCTGTGAATCATGGGAGGTTTATTTTCCAAGAAGGTATTAACCATGTTCCCTATCAAATGATAAGTAGGTGTAAGGGGATGAGAACCTAATAATTGAAACGGACTGAGGACAGTACGCTCCTATTTGGTATCATATGTCTAACTTGAGTATCTATACTAATAGGAAAATTATATTTATTCATCTGTAGCTACTTCCAGAATTATGTATTTATATCAAACTTCTTTATATATTCTTTTTTATCTTTCTTATTGTTTAAATAAGTATTCTTGTAGATATTTACAGTATCCTTGTAGATATTATTTAATTATTATTTAATTAATTTCTACATCTTTGAGAAAATTCCAAGAACAATTTTCGGGGTTAAATTTCGTTATTAGAGTACCCTTCCCGTAAACGGACAACTCTCATAAACGGACAAATTTTTTGGTCCCATGAATGTCCGCTTAACGGAGGTTTCACTGTAGTAGCCGTTCGTGTCGTTTGGGTGTGTATGGATTTGTCACCGGCAGCTTCGTTCGACCGGTCGACGACTATTCACGTTGTTTTCATTCAGTACAAACAGTATAGAGCTTTTTTTTTTACTTTTCGTGCCTGTTTATTTTTATGGTAGAACTGTTATGGTCGAATAACAACAGGCAATGTGTCAGTCTTCAAAACGCAAACGATTTTGGATATGAAGCAGGATATCGTGAAGATAATTTGGCAAATGACTAATTTGTCTACTTTAAAAATAAAACACATTTGATGGAAATAGCACGTGCACTTTGTGAACATCTTAAGACTTAATAATTTATTGACAAAGCTACGTTATTATAAATCATTTTATATATTTAGTTTAACAATACAGTCTTCAATACGCAGACGATTTTTGATATGGAATAGGATATCGTGAAGATAATTTAGCAAACGATAGATTTTTCTACTTTTCTTTTTTAAAAAAAAATTGAAAAAAATAGCACGTGCACTTACGATTTTTTTAACGTTAAGACGTTTGCTTCAAAACTATATATCGATTTAAACGCAGTTTTTATTTCTAAATTTTTATCCTACTTCCATCTTTTTAATACTTGACGAGAAGTTTATTATTTATTTGCAGATATACTTGTAAGACATAAAACGTGCACATGTATAGTGAAACATGTATAGTTAATGTCAAAACCACATTTTATTAAAACAAATTTGAATTCTCAGTATACAATTCCATAAAACTAAACAGAAACAAAAATATAAACAAAGCAAATTTTTTCAGCAACTAATAAGTATTAGTTATTTTTTTTTCATAGATAAGAGCAAGGACAATAATTGGCGCATAACTCAAAACCTAACCATTTTCTATTTAGGTTACTTTACTAATGAACGGTTTTGATACAATTCTTTTTAATAAGCCTAACATTCCTTCCGGCAATCGTAAATTTGAACAAAAAATGCGTTTTTATGTTACGTAGCAAAAGCAAGAGGTACACTTCATTATATACATTTTTTAATCCTACTGCTCTAAACTTTGTTTTTAAATCAACACAACTATGTTCAAATTCTTTATTTTTCGTATTTCACGGGATTTATTTTTTATTTCTTTATTATAATTTGTTTATGAAAATTAAAAATGTAGAGCAATAAATTTTTTTTAAACAAATAGCTGTCTTACAGTATCTACTAATTGAAACGCTACCAAACAATATACAATTCTTAATTTCATTTATGTTTTCGTTGAGAGTAATTGACACTTTTCTATTCACTTTAATTTTTTCTTCCTTGATACAGTTTCTTTTTCTTCGAACTGCAATAAGAGATTTATCGTAGTAGAAAAATCACATTTCCGGATTGCTGTTGGCCTGATACATATTTCTGACTTACATGTAATATATGTTTCGTCAATCATGACTGTTTAGAAACCATGAAAATTTAAAAATTGCAAAAAACATCATGTTTTTTAAGTATATACGCACGCATTTGCATAAAAAATGGATAAATGTCTGGTCGAATTATTATTTAATTAATAATCAGATTCTAGAACAAAAATGAGAATGCCCTTTCATATTGAAGATTTTTTTTATAAATAAAAAAAAATAGGCCATTTAAAAAGAAATAATAAGTTTATTAATTTTGAAGAAATGAGAAAGGATTTAAGTGAGTTAATAGGAAAAACAATTAATAAACTGACAGCACATTTTTAGACTTTCTTTGTTTATAAAATAACTTTATATGTAAAAAAAAAAGAAGTTTTTCAACATGAAAAACATTACTGTGCAAAAATTATTTGCTATGTTATTTTAGAAAATTCTGCTTCGTCATTTCAGTTTAAAAGTACTCGATTTTGTTATAAATTAAATAGTTTAATAGTAATTAAGGAATGCAGTTTTTATCAAGGGACTAAATATGAGTTTCCTTTAACGTTATTTGGACAAAAATGTTATAGAAAAAAATTTAATAACATTTTAAAGAATGTTTCTCCGAGTATGTGTTTAGCCAATTGCGAATAGTCTTGAACATTTATTAATTCAGTCAAGTTTTAAATTAAAACCAGAAAAACGTTTTAGAAACATTTTCTGATACTTATTTGAACTCAACGGTTATTTTTTCTCAAATTTTTGAAAATGTTACTCAACTTGTCCTTCCTCTAAGTTCTTACATGTTTTTTCAAAAGTACATAATATTCGATTAAGCCCATACATATTTTTTTGAATTATATGGCATTCCAAGAAAATTTTATGTATTCGTTCAGAAGCACGTGAAGTCCTACTAAGTTCTTACATACTTTTTAGAAATATACAATTTTTGACATAGCTCTTAAATATTTCTATAAATACATGATATTCCACTACGCTCTTGTAAATTTTTTTTTCTTAGAATAAGTATTTTAGAAATCTATTTGTCGACATTTTATTTAATTCTAAATGTTTACAGTTAGAAAAATAGTTTTATGTGATTTCGGTTGTATATTGTAAAATATCATTGACAACTTTCAAATTTTTCTGGTAGATAAAATGACGTTTGTCAGAATTAAAACGAATACTAGACGAGAATTTTCTGGAAATATATAATTGTTTTTTTATTCGTACAAATATTAAAATGAGAATCGCAGAGTTATGTAGACAAGACAAAACACTTTTTAACAAAAATTCTTTTCCCTTTCTGTTTTTTTTTTTTTTTTCTATTTACGATTCCTATTAATTTTCCAGCTTTTGGTCTTCGATTATCTGATATGTTCTAAATAATATCAAATACTTGATCTCAATACATATCAAAATGGCAACCTAATCATTTTACTTTTAATAACAACATCACGCATTAAATATATTGATAATATAAAAATATTGATAAGTGAATTTTTCGGAAATAAAAATATAAAGTATTGAAAAATACCTATTTTCTGTAATAAAATTTTAAAATATTGCAAAATCATTTAGTGCATGTATTTCCGAACGAAAGCATAAATAAACAAATTCTACTTCTATATGATCTTCCTTTAATGTCACAGGTAGCAAAAAAACTGTCTTTTTTTTTTTTATTTATTTTCTCCTTTTTATAAATAATTTGGCAAGGTGGCGATTTTTTTTTTTTTTGAGGGGTGTTTACATTGGTGATAGTATATATAGCAGTCTAACTTATCAAGCTATTACTATTACAAGATTATCTAATATATAGAACATGATTTATACATTTCCTCTCCAAACGAGATCGAGTATTCGAGTAATATTAGGTGTTTAATATTTGGCCTAGTGTCAGAGCCTGGTATATGCGTGTTGTGTCAATAGATGGCGCAACAGTGCCATAAATCACTGTGACTCAAGATCTCCTGAATCACTGATTTAGTGTTCATTGTTATGGCTGTGAGAAGTATGATCTATCAGATTTTCTTTATCTTCTTTTGCTTTTATCGATATTATATAAAAATAAAATTCATCAAAATAATCAGGATTAGGATAAATACTTCTCTTACTAGCAGCTGTCATTAAATAAAACTACGTTGTTGCTTTGATATCATACCTTTTAGATTTTAAGTTCTAAAAGCATTGGAATTATCATAAAAAATTCGCGTAAATTACTAATAAATGGAAATTATATCAAAAAAGAATGAATATAAAAGAATATCAATGGATGGATTAATAAATAAACTTGTTTAAAGCGAAATTTTATTATTACTTTTTAGTAAGTACCGTTTTATATTGATATCGCAAATTCGTTTCAAGATTTAAAAAGTACAATTATTTATCTTGCTCATATCACACATTTTCATTAACCTGACGCATTTTGCTAGTTTTTAGGAATAAATTAGCTTTCATAAAAAATAAAAATCACCTGGGAAATTAGAAATTGGACGAATCAAATATATTTGCATTCCACATATTTTTCTTCTGTTTATTTATTTAACACAACACCGAGGACAACCGTAGAGGCTAGGGGGCTGTTACTCCTTGGTTTAAACTTAGTAAACAATTTACATATAATTTTTTCCTGCATTCTTACCTACACTAACCTATGTCTAGTATCTATCTTTAATATATATTTTTCTTTATATCAAAGCTTTTTTGATGTTCTGTCGCTAAGGAATATAAAAAAAGGATAGTTTAAGTGATTTACTCTTGAAGCAATGTGATGAATTTAAACTATACATATAATTTTGCCGTGAAGAATTATCTGGGCTTTTGCCTATTGGTGACATTTTTCCAGATAGATGAAAATTATCGAAATCATTGCCTTATTCTCAGTTTTTGCACATTTTTATGAGTGTAGCATTGGAGTAAGTTTTTAAATATTAAAAAATTAGACAACAAGCACTTTTTATTTTCACAAAACTGTGGTTTTTCTCCATATTGACGTTTTGAGTTATTTTCAAAATAAGCGTAGATAGGCTGAACTTGAAATAACAGTCATGAGTAACAGTTGAAAACTCACAGCAGTTATAAAAATAGCATATCATCCGCAAAAAAGCCTCATTTCATAATACGATGAAGCTTTCGAGAAACAGTTTTAAATTTTAATGAATACAAGCCTGTTCAAAAACAGGTATAAAAATTTAGTAATTGCTTGTTTATTATAATTTATTCCCTCGAGAATAAAATATAATAGATAAATAATTATCAAAAATTACTTCCAGTGGGTACTAAAGTGTATAATATTTGCGATAAGATACAGCTGTTAAAAAAATTTATTGATATGAAAGGTTTTAAGTTATTGTTAAAATTACGCCAAATATTAAAATTGAGATATTTTATATTCCTCATGTTACATGGAATGCATGTTCCATAATGACATTCCATGTGGAATGCGTATATGCCGCTTTGATGTACTTTATTCTAACTGTTCCTATTCGCAAGTGCTAGTCTTAGTTATAAGACTATATATTATAATATTATAAATGCTATATATTATAATATATATGTAAAATATTATACAATTATGAAGGTAGTTATTGTAAACTCGTTGGAGAATTCGAATGATTTCGTTGAATGAAATTCAAAAACTGTTATTGAACAAGCTGAGGGATTCGAATGTAATCAAAAACAGGATTTTCAATCAAAATTGTATCCAATCTGCAAGAAAGAGAAAGTGTTGACTGTTCCAAATTTATTGCCCAAACTCCAATCAAGTCATAATGCTGATTGAAGCGTGATAGCTCAGAGTATAGAGCCCTCTCCTCCCAATGGGTTGACTGAGGTTCGATGCCCAGCGATGGCTAGTCGAAAAAAATTCCATACTCAGTTTGCACTGACCACAGTGCTAACATAAAATATCGTCAGTGATAGACGGATCATGGGTTAGGGATCCCTCCCTTTACCGTCAGGCTTACTATAGAAGGTTTTAGGGGTTTTCCTCTCCAAGCAAATACAAGTTAGTTCCATCAACAAGTCCTCCGCGAAGGCACATCCAAGAGTTCCCTTGTCTTCTGAATTGGATTCAAAATTACAAGGCTATGGAATTTAACAGTAGTAGTCGTAAACCTAAAATTGGGTCGACTGTTCAACGACGGTTATGAAATAAAGTAATGCTGATGAGATTTGTGCGACAATGTAAAAAAAACTTTGACATTGGTTATTGGTTATTTTTAATTTGTCATTGCTGATTTTTTAAGGCTCATTTTTGAAGGCTCTTTCCTACCAAAAACGCTATTCAGTCTATTTTCATAATTGTTGTGTGTTTGTTAAAGTTACTCATAACTGTTAGATTTTGTTTGCTCCGCTTTTTATAGTCCTCTATTTTAATTATGAAAATAGTATTAAAAATTACTATGAAAATAGCAATAGTATAAAACATCATGTTAAGTAAATTTCCAGTTTCGTAAAATTAAAAGAGCTCTATTCCAACATTGCACTATTTCAACTGGTAAAAATATATTAAAATAGACATTTTTCCATTAACTAATCGGCTTTTAAGTAGGTTAAAAAATTTCGCCAAACTGAAATGTTAGTTTTTTTTTTTTTTTTTTTTTTAATTTAAACTTTTTGTTCTTTTTAACACGCAGAAAATTCTTTATTACAAGCTAGTGTATAAAATTTCAAAACTAATGATTTTATTCCAACTTAAAGTACTGAAACTGTTACCTTTTTTTATATATATATATTCCTTTACAACAATACTTTAAGAACACCATTAGCGAATTTCTCATAGGCTTTCAACCCTGCTCGTTTTTAATTCCAGACGCATAATGTTTTTGAACCCAATTGCGCCATCTTAAAGTCAGGTGACGATTGCTTTACGCCTACGAAATAATACCTTTTAGATGACCTATTGGTGACCATTCTCCCTCCTCCTCCACCACCTTCTTCCTTTTGCATCATCGTATTTTTATTAACAACGCATTGTCTTTGAGCAATGAGAATGTGTTCGATTAATGAAGAAGTAGAAATGTAGTTGACGATTTTTCTTATTCTTCATTCGACGCTACTACCTCATTATTCTTTAGGTATGATCATTAGGAATACGACACAATCTGTTTTGTTTTTTTACATCACGATTTTATTCTTTTTTGGGGGAATGAAGAAAGAACAAGCAGTTTTTCCTGCGCATTTATAAAAATAAAATCATCATTTGTAGGCTTAACAGACACTAATTTTTGCTTTGGAGATTTTCTTTTAAAAGCAAAAACGCAAAAAAATAATATTGAGTAAGTGGATGTAGACGTAATCATTAAAATTCGGGAAAAAAATTTAGTTTAATTTAAATGAAAGACAAAGAAGAAGAAAAAAAAGCAAATTTAAAAAAAAAAAAGTTTTTAAAAATTTTAAACTTTGCCATTAAATTCTTGAGAGTACTTTCTTTGCTTCAGTGATATTTCTTTTTTCTCTTTTCTTTTTCTCTTTTTAGTTATGTTTCACATCTAATTAGATGTCTAATGGTGAATTCACGCGTAATTTAGTTTGATACGAAATTAAAAGATAACGAAAAAAGACTAAGACTGCTAAGAGCGTATGAAGATTACGAAGAATATAAAGCTTAATTAAATTGCAATTTGTTCTTGTGAAAGTAAAATTCTTTAATTTTGTCGCTAGAAAAAAAAATTTTTTTTCATAATATTTTTAAAGTTGTGGTTGTATTCTTGGGTATGGACATAAGCATTAAAGCTCGAAGAAAAGTCTAGTTTAAAATAAATAACTTAACGAGTAGAAATTAAAAATTATTTAGGGATGCAAAGCTTTAACTTCAAATTACGCATATGATTATGCTTTCTATTTTCTGATATTTCACGTTTTCCTTTACAAAGAATTTTATTTATTAAAATTTGAGGTGTTGTGGAATTTAATATAGCACTAAGATACAAAGGAAATAAACAAACGTTAAATGATTGTGAATAAGAATGTGAAATTTTACAACAAAACTTCAATTTTCAATTCTTTGCCTGCATAATATTTTTTTTTCCTAACATGATGCAGCACATAGGTTTTTCAAGAAGAAATGAAAAAAACAAAAAAAAAGAATTGAATAATGATAAATAAGAAAGCAAAGCTATACAGTTATACTTCGATTTATGATTTTTTTAATAGTACAGGGACCACAAGGATTCCGAGATCTAGGGGGGGATTTTTGAAACCAATAATGATTTTGGTTATATCCTATAAATAATAAACAATTTGTAAAATGTTTCGATTATATAAACGAGATTACTTATATAAAATGCTAATGGAAAAAAGTAGAAAACTTTAAAAAAATATTTTTAAAATTTTTTTTTTGAATTAATTATAAAAAAAAATGAAAGTATTTTTAAAAAACTACATAGGTGGTATTGCTCATCGAACTTCTCAATTCAAAATATATTTACGAAATTTAAGAAATATGTTTCACTGTTAATGATTCTCAACATTTATAGCAGCGAAAAATCATAATTCATAGACCAGCAAATAATTTCAAATAAATCGAGAATTAATTTAGAATTTAAAATATTTCATTCTTCACATTAAATATTTAGAAAATAATTAGATTTTTTTTATTTAAGTTTCTTATTGTTATTATTTTTTTTAGACACATCAGCTTATTAACTTTTTTATATGATTGTCAGCGTTCCGCGAGAAGAAGCTTGATTTTTGAAAGTTCCATTAAAAAGAAGGAAAAAAAATGGGAACCCCTGATCTAGAGCAGCAAAGTTTTGGAAAAAGTAACATATTTCTTAAAGAGGACAACCCCATAGGCAAAGTATACCAATTTAACAATGATACGATTTTGCAAAAAGTGTATTTACTTTGCAAATGGAACAACAATTTTATAAAACAGGAAGGAATAATAATAAAATTAACAAGCATGGAATCAATTATATTCATTTTTACTACGTTTTTACACGATAACTATAAAACGAAGAAATAAAATTACATTATTATTATTATGGCTTTATGACTTTGGTATTTTTAATAATAATATTGATTTTAAAAAGCGATACCACAAGTTACTAACCTAATTATATTCAAGCCAATTAACAGCAGCAGAAAACATAAAAAGCAAAATATGATGCTATAGTTTTGTTAAGAAATTCTTCATGACAAATTTGGAAAAAAATAACTATTAAAAGATATAACTTGTCTCACATTAATACATCTATTCAGCTGATTCTTAAATTTTTTTACTTTGCTCCAATTTGGAGATAAAATGTTTGTAACGTTCGTAAACTTTGTAAAACTTGCCAGGTGAGGTTCCATATCTTGAAAAGGACTTAAAAGTTTTTGAGGAACTTAGTAGTTTGATTATTAATTTTGAAAACATATTCTCATCTTGTGAGAATTCTGATTTTTTAAAGACACCCTTTTTAATTGCAATAATAATCTAAAAATTTATTTCAATTTTAAAGTTTTGTGAAAAAGTTGTTGAAAGCTAATATTTAATTTTGCTTTAAAAAAAATTGTCAAACTTTTATAAGTTTAGGGACATTGTTTACAATTAAAAACCGTTATAAAATTTTTTTAATTTTAATTTAACTTCCCGTTTTATGAATAGCTTTCCTTTTTGAAAATATCAATTTTTTATATTATTATGCACATTTTTTAAAGTAATTAATTTTTGAAATACCAATTTAAGAAAATATTGCCCAAAAATATTCATTTTTCATAGGATTTTTTTTAATGTTACTTTCTGTTCTTTCTTAACTTTTTGGATCTTTCATCTTTGGATCTTTACTGATTATCATCTTCGGGAATTTTTTTCCTTTTTTTTTGTGAGAAGCTTATCGAGCATTGCAATCATATTGCTTTAATAAGGAGTACAATTTCAAAGACTTAAAACTGTTAATAATAGTTTTGATAGTAAAGATATTTTTAAGAGTAATTTATGAAGGCATATTTCCTGTATTTATGAAATGACTCATTAGAGTTGAAAATTTAAATGATCAAGGCTGTCTGGCTTTAACTTTTAATGCATATATTTTAAAAAAAATTTAGAAATAATGGAAACTTCTCTTTGCAAAAATAAGGAAAGTTAATCATATATTATTTTCCCTGTTCAGATAAATTAAATCATTTATTTTTGTTAGTTGTTAAAGCACTAATTTTATTAATGACATTTTAATAATTTATATCTTTATGCTATCAGATTAATCAAAATAATAATGAATTAATCTATTGTTCTGCAGATTGAATAATATGAGATAATTTCAACAAAGCGTCATTGTTTTGAGAAATTTAATAAGCATACTTTGAGCATACAGGATGGTTATATAACTAGTTTGTTAGCTAGGTTGTAGTTTACTTTTTTGAAATATTTCCAATCTAGTTTTTATTTAAAGTAAACTATAGTTTAATAAAATTGAAACAATCCGTTAATCTGTTCTGTTATTCTGTTTCAAACATTCCATTTTAAATAAAGTAAATAGTTTTAAATAATTTTTAGCTAACTTGGCTGATTTAGGGTAAGTTTATTTTTTCTAAGTGGGCAGATTTAGGCTATTTAGCAATATCACATGCTTATTTTATTGATGCAAACAATTCACATCACTTTATTTTTGTCCTAAGTATAGCTATTTATCCCGACATTTATAACTATCTGCATATCTCATAGCATGTTCTACTTGGATATTTTGTCATTAAACCACAGCATATTCAATTGAATATTCTCAAAATTTTATTGAAAAATTCCTTTTTTCGATTTTTATTTTTCAATTTTATTCTATTCCATGTTTCATATTATAAATTTTCCAACAATATTCGACTTTATGAATTCGTCATTCAATGTTCCCTTTTATAATTTCTCAATTTAATTTATTTACTACATGTTCGATTTGATTACTTAATTACTATTTGAATGCCATTTGTGGGAACTTCTATTTGAATAGCATTTTTTTATTAAAATTTTGCTACAATACTTTACATAGTAACAGAAGTAACTGCGCGTTCACAAGAGTTATTTTTAAGAAAGATTACTATTTTTAAAAAATAAATCTGAAAACAAAAAACTAGAAAATATATGAATTTAGTGATTATTATCATCAGTTTAAATATTTCCATCAATTCATATCGAAATTAATGCCCCTAAATTTTGAAAATTATACTCTAACATTTTAAAGATTGATTAATTTTTAACATGGATAAATTAATAACATATTGTAAGACACCACTCATTTCCATTTTGCTATTTATTTCTCATTTTATATTAAAATGATTTATTGAAATGGAAATAAAATTTTTTAAAACTCAATTTCAAATCAGAAACTTAATAGGTCATAATCTTATTAACAATAGATTGAAAATCGGTATAATCAATGCAAACTATTTCATTAAAATCACTCCGAACTAATAAATATAAGCATAAAAAATGTTTGGTTACTTTTTAAACAATGCTTGCTGTAATGCATTTTGCCTCACACTAACAAATGCATTGTTTAGTTTTAAGTCCATTTAAAACACATATGTAATAAAGAATGATTTTTGCTTTATCGTTAAAAAATGCTTTTCGCAGGTGGGTGGTATTTACTTTATTGTGGATTGTGAAAATTATTAACAGAATTATAATACCCAATTATTTCAAGATTGTGAAATTTTAATTAAATTAGAAAATAATTTTAATGGATAAAATATAGCAGGAAATAAGACACAGTAACACAATCATTAAGAAAATGTATTTACGTACATAACTTAATGAATGTAACATTCCATTGTAGTACATTCATCATAAGAGTCATTTCTAAAAAACTACCCCTTTCTATAAATTAAAAGGGAAAAAAAATACCAACTAGTGGTACACTAATAAAAATATTTATAATTTATTTGCTACTGATAGTATCATATTTTAATAACAGATTATTATTCATAGATAGTAATGTCAATTATTACTTTTAGTGCCAACAGATTTTTTAGCCTTATAGTACTTTTAAATCCACCAGATTTTCAAACTGAATTTTGTAATTTTCTTATCGTTTAGTTAAGATAAAAGTAAGTAATAAAGGTAGATGAAATTAGTGATGTTATTATTTGCAAATTTCTATTAATTAAAAAACTTTTGAGTAGTGTAACATCAATTTGATCTTGACTTTCTCTAATTTTGTTTGATATTAGATTAAATTACGTTATCGGCTTTTTTTTTCTTGTTGAAAAAATGACACGGTGCTGAAAGAAAAGAAAACAATAAAAATAGTCTAAAAAGTAACCGTTTTTTTACTTTTCTATTTCGTATTTGTTATCACCATAGCCTTTTCGTTTCAATTCAATATTTTAGAATATTTATAGGTAGCTCTATCAAGAGAAAGAGAGGCTGATTGTTTAATAAATATCTTTCTGAACATAACGCCTCAAAACATTCCGTTTTTTTCTTCATTGAAATTTATTTGGATTATTAAAAAAAAATAGATATTTGAGAATTCTTAAAATAATTTTTAATTTCTCGTATCTGTACGATTGACAAGCGTAAACAGTATTTTAGCCTAAGTATACGTCATGTTTTCTTTTTTTCTTTCTTCTACCTTTTTTTCTTCTGCACGAGATCTCTACACTTCCATCATACGATGTAATTTCGTTGCTTTATCTCCTTCACGGCGAGTTGATAGTGACGCCAAACAAATCGCCAAAGAGGCTTCGGAGGTGTCGAAAAAGCTATAATAATAGTAACCGCCGAGAGATGGCGTAATTGCTCCAGAGATGTCAGACTCAAGCCGATCGTTTTAGCCTCCCCCTCCTTTCATTTTCCATTCCACCCTTGTCTCCTCTCATCGCTCTCTCCAGAAGTAATTGTAACCAATAAAAAGAGAGGACAGTATTCGCGCCTTTCTCCCATTGGTTCCGTCCCGGCAATCTCAAAAATTAATTACAAAAAAACTGTGTTTCGCAGCCGGCTCCGTTGTTTCTTCCCTATCAGTCCAGTTGCCCATGTAGATCACCGAGGGTGTTAGTATAAAGGAATTTCTTCAAACAGTTGAAGGACTGATTTTTTTTTATAATTTTATTACTTTTCGTTTATTTCTTCGTAACATCATCTTGAGATTGTGCTTCGCCCACGTGACGGATAATTTTAAATAGTGTGTGATATTTTTTTTTTGAATCATCAACATTTAAGGATTTATAAAAGAAATAAATAAAAATTAACTCCTGATGTCGCGGAATGGGTTGTTTCCGCAGCAGCTGTGAAAAGCATCCTCTGATCCTCAGCGGACCACCCCTGTGTTGTCAATATCGTCTGCTGGAAGTGGGGTCGCGCTCTTACCGCCTTCCTTCAACAGGTCAGTTCCTTTTGTGATATGTTTACCTTTGAATTTCGTAAGGGGGGAGTGGCTGTGCGGGGAGGAGTAGGGAAGAGAATTTTTGCTCTTTCTTTGTTATGGGGTGCTATTTTTTATGTTTCATTTATTTATTTATTTTTTTTCTTCCGAGAAACGATCAGGTTTAAAAATAAACCTCTGAGATAAAAATTCATTTTATATAATCTAAAGTAGCATAAGCTAAGTCTGGGATTTTGTGGTTTTAAACTTCTGTAGTGTTTTATAATCGTTAAGTTAATTTATCAACCATATTTAAAAATAATAAAAAAATGTTTCAAGAAAAATAAAATCGAATGCAATTCTTGTGTTCAGAATCTATGTAGGCATTTTTATGAGAATTTGCAGATGAACATTTTTGGTGCACAAGTTTGTTTAATTTACAATTATTATTATTTTTTTTATCGATATGCTCAGCTCTCGTATCTACATAATTTCTTATAATTTTTTTAACTAGTAAAAAAATTACAGTAACTGTTAATACGTGACAAAATTTGCATTACACGCAGATTTTCAATTAAATAATTAAGAGTACATTTTATTATTAGTCTATCAAAAATTAACTATATATTCATATTAACTATATATTAACTATATAAATTAACTATATATTCATATAACTATATTTAACTATATATTCATATATTAGTTTGATTTCATATATCAGCTATAAGATATCTTTTGATATAAAAGAATTATATATACAGTGATTTTTAATACATTTAATAACGCAAGATTCATTTTTACAATAATTTTTAACTCTAGACCAATTTTTAACCAAGATCCAATGACATAAGATTAATTTATATGATATATTTTAATACAATTACTAATACAAGAATTAGTTATTCAGTAACTTCTATTACGTTTTATTATTTAATATAAAATTTAGTTACACAATTTATTTCAATGTAATTAAACAATTCAAGAATTAAATACACATTAGATATAATAGCCAATTAATGACAATTTTAAATTCTATTTATTTAATTATTAATTAATGAAAGGCATTTTGAAGTTATAATGAATATTAAAAACATTAATTTTGTCCTCAAGCAAAAGCTTTTATCTGACAAAATCTTACCGCTTAATGTAGTTTGCATTGATTAAGCCATAGATCACTTCTCAAGTTTCAAAAGTGGTTATCCTTGTAAATTTCATTATATATGATTAAAAAATTCAAAAAGGAACAATGTATTCATATTTGTCTGTTATTATGAGTGATAAATTATTATAAAGTTTTAATGGCGTTGTTTTTTGTAGTAAGTCATCATATTCTTTTTCCTTAATTTAATAAACATTTCAATTTTAGGCATCTTCAAAAAATTAATTGGCAGGAAACGTCTGCCATTGTGAGTGATAGATTGAATGAATGATAAAATTAGTTATTTGTTTTATAGTAGTTTATTTTTTTCAATTGTCATAATTCTATCTACTTTTTTAATTCTCACTCATTCTACTATACTACTGGAGTTAGTACTTATACTAATACTACTGAAGTTAGTACTTAATATAAGTGATACTACTGGAGTTAGTACTTAATATAAGTAATACTACGGGAGTTTGTACTTAATATAAGTAATATTACTAGAGTTTGTACTTAATTTGCATTTTAAGTATCGCTCATTTTGCATTTCGCTCATTTTATTGCTTATCGTTATCATAATTTTTGTCCTTTGTGTATTATACGATCTAATGTGTACTGCATATTCAATTCATCCTGATACTTAGCTAGCCACTCAAAGCCCTTGTTTGGCTTGTTTTTTTTTTTTTTTTGTTTTTTTTTATAGGACCACAAGTACGTTTATTGTTGCAAATTTTGAACTATTTTTTATAAAGAAATTCAATTAATATAAATTTTAAAAGAATGCTTTTTGATAGAAAAAGATCGGAAAATATTAATTTTTTTGATAAGTGATTCATTTTGTAAAAAGATTATGAATTTTTTAAATCTAACAAGTAGTTTAGTTTTCGCAAACAAAAACGTATTTTTCGATTCATAGAAAAGTAACAAAAAGTAGAAGATTCGCTTTATAGCAACAAAATGCCCGAATCATATTCTTACTACAGTACCATGCTTGAAAATTTCTCATCTGTGGGAAGCGGGAACTGTATTTTATAGCATTTGCTATGAAGTGCCATCTAGGTACGAAATATTGAACTACTGTATTTCTGTTTAGCAATACTTACCATAAGTATTTTAAGAATCATAGAGCGCATTAGTGATTGGTTTACATAAATATAATATTTCTATTGATTAAAAATATTCAATGAATTTCTGCTGCATTTTTTGTATAAATATAATTCAATAATACTAGAATTATTTTACTTTATTTATACTTTTTTTAATGCTGAGTATTGCTAACTGCATAAATTTTTAGATAAAAAACTCTCATACTTTTATATTAAATATTATTTATAAAAACATTGTGTTATAGCTGCTGCTTGACAAAGTTTCCAGAAAGTTTTGTTGCGCATTACGACAGCATATATGTGATTAAACTATCGGGTTAATCATAAACAGTTATTAAAGAATCTAATTACGCCCTAAAAACGTATCATAGTATTAAGATTCTATCTAATTTATTATGAAATGCCCTATCATGAAAAAAAGTATTTAGGCTGTCTAAGACTTAAGTTTGACTTTTAAAAATCCAACTTGATCATTAATTATTTTGTAGCAAAAATTAACTAGGCCCTAACAGTTAGTTTAACTTTAAAAAAACTTATTAGTTTTCCTATGCATGGGTTGGCATTTAAGTGACAAACTAATCATCGCGAGTAAACTATCTATTTGTTAATTAAATGCCTTACATAAAACTAACTAGTTAGGCTGTAAAAACCAAATTAGGCTGTTAAGAATCCAGTTTGCATTGTTGATTATGAATTGTCTTACATCTAAATTAACTACTTTGGCCATAAAGAAATATTTTGGCTTTATAGTATCTTACATCACATTATCTTACATACATTGTCTTACATCACGATTGAATGTCTTACATGAGTCACGGGTGTAGACGAATTGTCTTACATAAAAATTAACTACATAGGCATTTAAAATATTGTTTTACTTATAAAAATCCAATCAGCAAGAGTAAATATTTTGCAGAAGTTAGTTTTAAGTCGCGAGTGTTCATAAAGGACACGAATTGTCTTACATAAAAATTAACTACACAGGCATTTAAAATATTGTTTTACTTATAAAAATCCAACTAGTCAGCAAGAGTAAATATTTTACAGAAGTTAGTTTTAAGTCGCGAGTGTTCATAAGGGACACGAATTGTCTTACATAAAAATTAACTACATAGGCACTTAAAATATTGTTTTACTTATAAAAATCCAATCAGCAAGAGTAAATATTTTGCAGAAGTTAGTCTTAAGTCGCGAGTGTTCATAAAAGGTCTTACATAAAAATTAACTAGGTAGGCCATAAATACGTAATTTGGATGTTAAGTATCCAGCTATTTGTCTCTTGTAAACTACATTGTTGATTATTGTCTTACATAAAATCAACTACTTTGACTGTAAAGGAATGTTTCGGTTTTTAAGTTTCCAACAAGTGATTGACTAATAATGTTGGCTGCAAAGAGGTAGTTTGATTCATTAAGTATTCAATCGAGTGAGTGTCTTATATTAATTAGTCTTACAATAAGTTACGAGTGTTCATGAAGTGTCTTACCTAAAAAAAATAACTATTTTGACTGTAAAGACTTGGTTTGGCCAGCTATTTCTCTTTTTTAAACAACATTGTTAATTAAGACTTGTCTTACATATAAATTAACTACTTTGGCTGTAAAGAGATACTTTGACTTTCAAGTATTTCGCTCAGTTATCGCGAGTAAATGTCTTACATAAGTCCACGGGTGTCTTGGGGGTGAATTGTCTTACATAAAAATTGACTACATGGATAGATTGACTTTTAAAGTGTCCACTTAAGTCAAACCGAGTTTTATGAGTAAGTCTTACAATAAGTTACGATTGTTCATGAAATAGCTTACATAAAAATAACTGTTTGGGCTACAAGGACATAATTTGGCTTGTTTAGAACCCAGCTATTCATGTCTTATAAACTACATTGTTGATTATGAGTTGTCTTATATAAAAAAAAAATAACTACTTATGCTGTAAAAAGATAATTTGGCTTCCAAGTATTCAACTCAGTTATCGCGAGTATAAATTTTTACACGAGTTTCGAGAGTACATGAACTATTCTACATAAAAATTAACTATGCATGCTGTGAAAAATTAGCTTGGCTTAAATGAACTTAACTATTAACCTATGTAGTTGATCATGACTTGTCTTGTATGAAGATTTCATAAGCTTCTGAAACTTAATTAGATTTATAGAAATCAAATTACTAATCACTGGTTATGTAAGTTTGTAATTAAACGTAAAAAAGTTGGTTTTAATAATATAATTTTAACTATAAGGGTCCAATTAATCATCGATGAATCACACAACCGGAAGTGATGTAATCTCATAGGATGTGATGATTTCTTTACTATCAGGGGTGCCTTGAAAAAATAAAAAAAAGAACAACCAATTTAGTGTGAAAAGTTTCTGAGCATAACATAGAGATAGGCGAAGTGGGTGATGTCTGGGGTTTGTTTATGTCGCCTAAACGCCAGAGAAAAATGTGCTTTTGGTCTCCAAAAGCCAGTCTCTCCCCTCCCCCTTTCTGTTGAAGACCCCCACCACCCGGTTCCCCCTGTTTGTTCCTAAGTCCCCCACGCCATCTGTGACGTCTGGATATAAAGAGTAGGAAGCGTGATGGTTAGCAAGTGTAACATGATGGTTTGGCGTTGATTTCCTGGATTATCCTCTGGGTTTTCGCACTATTTAACTTGGACGGAATTTTTTAAATTTATTACTTACGATACGTTTTAATCAATAAAACTGAATTTAATCGAGTTAAAAAGTAAAACTGCATTCAAGAGTTAATAATTACTTCTTCGAAATAATAAAAATTCATATTTCTTAACAAGCAAAGTTATTAATTTACACTTTTACGAGAGTCTAAATGGAAAAGTTCGAGCTTGTTCGAAATAAATGTATACATTTAAATTAAATTGGAAGAAAAAAGATGAAATAAATTTTTGCAATTTAAGTTCATTAATCAAATTTTATCTTGTGTGGTTTTATTGTTTGTTAGTATTTATTATCAGAGGTGAATTAAAGAAATAGAAAAGAACAACCGATTTAGTATGAAAAGTCTCAGAGCATAACATATAGTTTGTCTAAGGTAGGAACTCCCCCGACCACAATAGAGGTAGGCGAAGTGGGTGATGCATGGGATTTGTTTATGTTTATAAAAATTACTGAAAAAGAAAGAAATTTTATGATTAATGTCAAATCTGCAACGCTTATACTCTTGCAAAAATTGAGAATTATTAATTGATTTTAAGGTTTTCATAATTGTGGAAAAATGTTGCTAAATTGTTTTTTAATGATAGCTATATTATTTTGTAAACATTCCAATTATGTGTAACTTTTTGAAAAAAAATTATTCAGTTACCTTCAACAAGATTGTATATATGATTTAAAATCATATATTTGCTTTGAATTTTTAAAGCATTCAAATTGTAAATTTGAAAGAAAGAAAAAAATTTATAATTTTTTTTTAAATAACTAGCTTAAAAATTTTTTAAACCTTTTTAACTTTTATTAAAATTAGACCAAAAAAGACTGTTTAATCTTTTATTTTCCAAGAGAAAACAGAGCAATTAGATTTACTTAAATTTTACGAATAAAACTTCTTACGACAGCCTACAAACTCATCACACAGTTTCGATGTAACAATGATATTTCTGTCTTGGCGGCGTATGGTATTTTTACAAACCCATTCCGGTTTAAGAATTAGTAAGAATTTTTTCTTTTCGAAACTAAGAAAACATACCTTTCATTTGTTTGAACTTTAAGGTTCTTTTTTTACTTGTTAATTTCGTACTTATTCGCTATGTTTGTGGTTTAAGATGATGTGTTCAGACTTTTAAAGAGACATAACTTCCAACAAGGATGTAGTTATTAGATGTTACCTTTTTTGTTTTGTTTTCAGTAATTATTTATATATCTGTTCTCATTTAGCAAATAGAAGTGATTGTTTTATGATAACAACATTGAATTACGTAATAGAAATGGAATTTTAATTTAAAAAGCATGTTTAACTGCTGCATCGTAACCGTAATTGCTTGTTAATTTTTCGAAAAATACCTTTTCAATAACACAGCAAATAACTTTTGAGGGCAATTAATAGTTTTTTAGGGTATATCTTGACTATTTTAAAAAATATTTTAGATTATTTTTAAAAAAGAATTAGGAATTATAAAAAGTTTGCTATTAATGTAAATGTTTATTTCAAAGGCATGTTCCATTCCTTTATTTTACAATAAATTATCAAAAGTTAAGAATCACTTCTTGGCGTTCTAATTTACTAACGTTATATTAGGGTTAAACTGTGAGCTCAGTCTCCAAGGAAAATAAACAAGCCATAGTTTAAGTGCTTTACTCTTAAGGCAATGCGATGATTTTAAACTATATATATATAATCTTACCGTGAAGAATTGTCTGCGTTTTAGAACAGACAAATAACTTAAATATTTTAAAATTTATTAAACTCTTTAAAAATCGCCAATTTGGAGACTGAAATGAACATTATCAAAATCACTGCCTTATTCTCAGTTTTTGTACATTTTTATGAGTCCAAATAAGGCTGCATTAGAGTAAACTTTTAAACATTAAAAAATTAGATCACAAATGCTTTTCTTTTTCACAAAACTGGGTTAAAAAATTACGGTAATTGGGTTCACCTTGGGATTATATTAAGGTTGTTGCACACGTGCGATATTAGGGCTCTAAATATAGTAATTAGGGATCAACTTTGAACCATAATATTTTCTTTTCTAAAATATAGGGTGAATTGTCAGTAACTTTAATGAGATGTTAAATTAAACCGTGTTTTGGTCAAAGCTGAATCATAACTTAGTATAATCAAGCTTAGAAATTACTATAATTTGGTTAAACTGGGCATTATATTAAGGTTATTGGAAATTTGCTCGATATTAGGTTTCAAAGTTCCGTTATTAGGGTTCAACACTGAACCCTTATATCGATCCTTTGAACTATAATATCAGTTTTTTGAACCAAAATATCGGACAAATTGGTAGTAACTTTATTTAGGTGTTAAATTGAACCGTGTTTTGATCAAAGCTTAATCCATAATATAAAGCAATCAAGTTTCGAAACTACGATAATTTAGTTTATTTAGGTATTATATTAAGTTTGTTACAAATTTGTACGATATTACAATTCAAAATACAGTTATTAACATAATACATTGAACCATAATATCCGACAAATTGGCAGTAACTTTAATGACGTGTTAAAAAGAAGCGTTGTTTGGTCAAATCTGAATCATAATGTTATATATATTCAAGTTAAGGAATTACAATAATTTGGTTCAACTTGACATATCGTTATAGTTATTGCAAATTTGAACGATATTAATGTTCAAGGTATCAATATTATGGTTCAACGTGGAGTTAATTTTTCTGAATGCATGTTTAAAGCAAATGATTGAACTGTAGATATTATTGTTAGATAAATTTGTTATATACCGCCTCCAATAATTTAAAGCCATACGTCAGTTGTGCGTTCATAAAATCCATTAATCAACTATAACTAAATAAACTCAAAAATTGGTTCAAAAAAGTAAAATTTCGTATCGAGTTTAGCGAACAATTTAAGCTCTATTTTTTTAATAATGTTTTAACTCAAATTTATTGTAAGCAACTTTTTTATAATTGCAAAAGAACTTGGCAATATTATACAGAATCCGTAAACAAATATTCTTTCCTGCAGAAGACCTACACTAAGAGAATAATTTGTACGTTGGTTTTCTCCGTTAATTCTATTTAAAAACTGTGTGACGCATCTTACCATCTTCACAATTAAAACTTCAGCGGTTAATGAAATTGTGTGGTTTCGTACTCCAGGATTTCATTTCTATCTTAAGCCGCGTTGGTGATAGATAAGTTGTGATAGATAAGCCTCAACTTAAGCTTTATTCTCAGCACGTTTTAGTTCATCGACGTGACGTTACTTGCAAGAAAAATATTATAAAAATAGAATATCTCTATTTTTAGCATCATAGTAACATTTATATAAGCGCGTAAGTAATATAAACAGTTAAATAGGATATTTTTATATAGTTCTTTCGTAATCGAGTTAGAATTTAACTTTTTTTTATTTATAAAAATGCAATTATTTGATACTTGTAATAACTTTCTTACTGAAACAATGGTCTGTGAAATGTCTTACAGATTGAATATCTTTAAAGTTATAGAACACTCATATAGTTATAGTTACATTTATGTATCTATTTAGTTGCAATAGTTCATATTTATCAAACTTTCTAATAATTTTGTGTTGTGTATTTGTTTTTAGTTACTGATGATTCATTAAACTATGCTGAGTTTAGAATTCAATTGTTACAACTACTCATATTTATTAAATATTTATAGAACTATGCATGGCTATTTATTGACTATACTTGAAAATTCTAATTCATGTTATAAAATTTACAATTTTTGTGTTATGTATAGTTTTAAGCATCAATTTATTTATTTAATTTTTTTTCTTCAAGAATTTGGGAAATATTTACCATCAACCATTAACAATAAGTTAATTTATGCTTTTTTCCTCAAATCAAAATTCAATTCCCAATATCTATTTATCAGTATAATTTTATTCAAAAAGAACTCTCAGAACGTGCTTCCAAAACTTTCTATCAATTTTCATTTACATTCCAAGTTAAGTAGCCTGAGTTGTGAACTTTGAACTTTTAACAATGCTAGGTTGTTAAATGGCATAAAAATGGAGCATACTTCTCAGAATGCCCTTTTTTTCGATATCACTGGAATAAATTACTCGAACAATAATAACTAAAATTAAACACTCTAAACAATAATTTCGATTATGAGGAACATTAAAGTTCCATATTGCACGATGATCGTTATTTATCACAAATAAAAGTGTTTATCACACTCTTATTCTAAATTCCATCTGCCAGTTCGTTTTGCTAGAAAAGAGTTAATGGTTTGTGCGTGAATTATTAATTCATAACATTTTGATAATATAAAATCTGTACAAGATAAATCTAAAATCTTTTACTCAGTGAAAAATAATTGAATAGAACAATTTTTCTTCTGCAGGGTTATTAATCTTGTACTGTAATTCTTGTTTCCATAAAAATTATTGGAATGGCACAGAATCCGCCAAGTCAAATCTAACTAATGGATCTGCTCCAATCAAATCTGTAGTCGGTATCACGATTTCAACGCTTACTAACTCACTACCGACCCCTCATAGTTGTTCTAAAACCTATCAAATTTTCCTCTAGTAACCCTATCGACAGATAAACGCATTAGCGTAGAGTCTACGCCGTAGACGTGTAGTCGAAATGTGCAGCAATTAAGTGTTCTATCAAAGCCACATCTACCGTTACTAAGCACACAAAGGTATTAATCTAAGTAAACGGCCTTGGACGGACGATAATTGTTGGATAGAACTTTTACAATTGCTTCGGCCAGTTGTGCTTCGTTTTTTTTTTCTACCATTATTATCTTCTGTCGTGTGGATACTGGTTCTGACGCCTTCGGTGTAAGTCCGGCTAATAATTTTTGCCCAGTACAGTCGGCACCGCGTCTAGGAACTACTACTTATTGTAATTACAATCTTCAGAACACAATTTTTAAATGTAGAAATGAACCTAAAGAAATGAGAACTCATTTCATTTAACTTAGAACTTCTTAAGTCTAAAGATTCTTTTATTCATTAAGTTTTAATTAATTTGAAAACATTTAATTAGCATATTCGAAACAGTATTTTGATATTAAATAAAAAAAATTTCTCTTCCTTTTTTCGCCGAGTACATTCGGTGTCTGAAGAACAACTAATTTATTTAAAAAGGATTGCAGTTTTGTAGATCTTACTGGTGTTACGTCACAAATCCATGAGGGAGCCGCAGCATGGATTACTATTGTAATTATGATCTCAAAAACATCGTTTCGCCATTTCGGAACTATTATAACGAAGAAGATCTTAACGAAAGGAGAAATGATTTTCTACAACTTATTACTTTTTAAGTCTAAATTTTTTTTTTTTTTTTCACAATATTTAGATCTCACAAAGCAGTAAATGTTTTTTTTACGATTTTTTTAATGAAGTCGAAAACTGTTTAGTTACATTCAAAACTCTTTAGTAAAGCTAGAGAAAACATTTAATGTTCTTCGCAATTCTTGAAAACAGAAAAGTTTTTAGTTTTATTCACAATTCTTTGGTGAAGTCACAGAAAACAGTAAATGTACTTAATAATACAATTTTTGAAGAAGTCGCAAAAAATTGTTTCGAATCATTTTTAATTCTTTAATGAAGTTGCAGCGACGGATTTATTAATTGATATAACCGAACTGATTCTGAGTTTATGACTATCAATGCTCAACTCCACAACCTTGTAATTTTGAACCTGATCCATTGGGTTCAACTCATTGGATGGGTCAAGCATCAAGACAAACTAGGTTTCGTGGAGGACTTTTAGGTGGAACTTACCCGCATTTGTTTTCATGGAGAGGAAAAACCACGGAACGCACCCATGGTTAGCTCGACGACAAAGGAATTCTAACCCATGATTTTTCTTCCAATGAGAATACTTAACGTCAACACTGTGGTCGGTGTGAGTCGAGAGCAGAATTCGTATCAAACAGCCACCACTGGGATTCGAACTTGGGATACCCGCAGCAACTGATTATTTATAACCATCGTTGAACAGCCGATCCAACAGTGGGTTCATGACTACTAATGTTCATCCTCGTAGCCTTGTAATTTTGAACCCAATCCAGGGAACAAGGGGGATCCTGGATTTGGAGAAATTTGCTTTCGTGGAGGACTTTTTTCATGGAACTAACCAGCATTTGCGTTATATGGTGAGGAAAACCACGAAAACCTCCCACGGTTAGCCTGACGGCAATCGACTAATTAGTCTCATTTAAAAATTTTTAGCGAATTCATTAATTCTGATTTAATATTCAACACTAAGCATACGTTTTTCATTATCAAAAATGTCGCCAAAATAAACTTGCAAAAAGGAGTAGGAAAAATTGTTCTGTGGTTAAAACTAATCTGCATTGACATGGTCTTGCACTTCATTTTAGTTATATTTTTATGATGGAATCGGAAATTGTAAACTATTCACCCCCTTTTAATATCTTTATTATCTTTGGAATGAAAAAAGAAAATTGAAGATAAAGAAAAATAAGATAATGGAAAAAGAAATCTAGATATTTCTTAGAATGGGCTTTTGTTATATCTCTGAGGACAAAAGACATAATGCATAATTTTTTTTTCATTATTCTCTTATTTATATGAGATATTGCGTGAGTGCTATGCCACCCGCCCTTCGGAATTTTTAATGTTTCCTGAGAAATTGTCACTGTCGTGTGCTCCCGATGGGAATTCTGGGTAAAGGAAGGTCAACAGCACCCTTTGAAAACTTTTAACAGGGAGACGAATCAGACTTTTATTTGATAAAAGAGAGTCATCGTTGTATTATTCATTTAATAATATTTCATGATCTAATTTGGTTTTGTATGGGTAATGCTTATTTGACTTGTTTATTGATACATATTCACAGAAATGGTCATTTGAATACTGCACGGTCTGAACGTTATGCGTGAAATGTTTTTTTTTATTCCTCAATTTCTCATTTGAATATTCCAAATTATACGCCAAATATGATCTGCTTGAAATTATTTATTTGTATACTTAGGTTCATGGAATAAAAGTCGTAGAAAAGATTAAAACGTTGAATTAATTTTCAACTGTCCTAACTGTCTTGAAGCAGGTATTCTTTAAATTTACTCCTTTATTTGATACTTAAAAACCGTGAACAAATAAATAGGGTTATGCCAAATATCTATTCAAAGTAATTCTAATAGAAAATACAAATATTCGACGATAAATCACAAGACTAAGTTTAAAATTTGGACAACTGTAGTAAACACAGAAATTTAGAATGAAAATTGTAAAGCAAAAAAACTTTATAGAAACACTTAAAACATTTATACTGTTAATATTTTAGTTAAGAAACAAATATTACAAACAAAAATAGAATAAAATAAAATAAAAATTACATTTTAAATATTGAAATAGCTATTAAAAAATTACGTTATAGGGAAATCTAGATTGAAATTCACTTTGATGAATTTTCAAATTCAAAAGTGCATAAATCTATAAAAATTGATTCTACGTGAATTTAACGTTTTAAAAGAAAGAACGACTTAAAAATTTTATTATTACAATTTAGCCATGTATTATACTTAATTAGCTCATTTTTAATTTATTTCACGTGACTATCACATCAGCTTGAGCTCGTTCATGATAAATATAGAAAATTAATTTTTGAATTTCATTAATTTAGGAATGTATAATTAATGATGAACATAGAATCAAAGCATTTTCAGCTCCTTTGTGATAAATCAAACAAAAAAAAACTTATTTCTTAAAGAAATAATTGCAATTTGTATTCCTTAACAAAATACAAACTATAACTGTGAAACTAAAATAACAGATATAGTCTAAGAGTTTGAAAACAAATAAATAAAATAGAAAGATGTGAGCTTTTCTTTCACAAACTTACTATTTCCCCACCCCCCTTATTGTTTTCCCCTATCCTGGGAAACTTACTTTTGAAGGTTCTCCCAAAATTTCCTTTTTAATATCCTCGCTTAAATAACTATACGAAATACAAAATCTATAATATCAAACAACCAGTGATTCCATATATTTTCTCACCTTTTCTCGAACCCGATACCTTGGTATCGTTTTCCTCTAATCACAGCAACTAAACCACGTCCTCCTTTCGATCCCAAGTATCATCCCTTCGTCTGTATCATGATCCTTGTCATTGGAAAGGCATCCGTAGATTCGCTTGCGCATCTTTTCCTTCTTTTTTTTTCTTTTCTCGCTAAGATTATTCATCATCGGTCTTCATTCTTGTGTGTAAGTGTCGTACCGCCATTACACGCCGTATGTATACGGTTTTTCTTTGAAAGAAATTGATTATCGTTATCTTCTTTGCGTTTCGATAAGAAATTTGAGGGTAAGGTGTACAGGGAAAATGATTATTGTATGGCTGTCATAAGTGTTTCTATGTATCAAATATCGTTTTCGTTGGATTTTGTTTTAGTAATTAATATTTTTTTCTTTTAATTATGAGATATTAATTATTTTTAAAATTAATTTTTCTTTGGAATCGTAATGTATCAACTTCATTTTCAATGTATTTTTTTTATGTTTTGTCAGTATTTTATTATCCTACGCTGTTAAAAAGGATTCGAAATAAATGAAACTATCGTCACATTTGTTCTGCAGGTTTAAGTGATCTGATTTAATAAAAAAATAAGGAAATTATTTATGTATAAGAAATGTAAAATTATTTATGGTTTGTTAAAATTTATTTGACCCGATTTCAGGCTTCAGTGGAGCACCTTACGAAGTTAAAAAAAAGAAAGAAAAAGTTAAAGCTAAATAATTTAATTAATTTTGGTACCTTTACTACATTAGAATTGCATAGTGGATATTTTAGCTATCTTGTCACCCTATTTATTAAATTTAAAGTAAATATGGAGATATTATTATTATTATTTTTAATTTTACTATATTTTAATTTTATCACATAAATTTACTGCATTTAATTTTACTTCATTTTTTAAATTTCAGTTCATTTTTTTAAATTGTATTATTTTTTTAGTTATACTTTATTTTTTTTAAAAATTTTACTACATTTTCAGCTTTCTACAATTTTGAATTAAATTTAAATAACATTATGTTTCACCTTGATATCTTACTAAGTTTGAATTGGAGTTAAACGATGCTATGGTCATTCATTTTGATACCTTACTAACTTTGAATTTGGTTTCAACGATACTAGTTTTATCTTGACATCTTATTAAGTTTGAATTGCATGTGGGCGAAATTATGGCCTTACTAAGTATTCATTTAAAATTAGTTCTTTCATATTTAGAATTATCATAATCATTGCTTTAAAACAAGGTTAAAATTGGATTTCATTATAGTCATAGTTTAGTAATAGTTTTTCATAGTTTTCCAATTTGAAGCTATTGTACAAGACATCTTTTTTGCTGCATTGTTGCAAAAAATATCAGATACTCTTGCAAATACCATTTTGATTTTTGAAATTGGTCTTCAGCTTTTTCGACTTTTGTGTATCATATTTCACCATTAACAGTAATACAACATTTTAGTGCTAATTTTTTTTATTAAAATTGGATTTATTTTGGTCGTAGTTTTTAGTGGGGATACTATAAAGTATCCTTTCTAATTTTCAGTTTATTACAAAAAATATAAGATGCACTTACAAATATCATTTTGAAATTGATCCGTAAAGGTAATCTACTTTTGGAGTTGGTCTTCATATTTTTTTTTTTCATCTTTTCTAGAGCATTACTGTGAAAAATATCAGATACACTTGCAAATTCCATTTTGTTCTTCTGAAATTGGTTGTTATGGGACATCTTTTGGTTCATTTAATAAGCTTACAGTTTCGATCCCAATTTAGAAAATCTAGTTTCTTTTAGCACAAAAAGCAAACTGCATAAATTCGCAATTATTTTAATTTTGCCCCATACAATGAAAGGAAGTTTATGGGCAACTATTCAATCATGTGAATGAGCTGACGATCTATAACATCAACATCACCCCGCCGCAGAATAGTAGAGAGGGTACTAGGCTTTGTTTGAGGGGGTAACGCCTGCCCAGTCAACAGAGGGGCATTAAAGGCAAGCCATCTGTCTGTTCTTCATTAATTACACGATCGTTAACAAAAGAGATGGGAGAGAAAGTGTGTACATTTTTTATTATTTTATTTATTTATTATTTTTTCAGCTCCTCGATTATTTTTCTTCTGAGGGGTTGACGGGGGGGATTTCTCACACTTCCGCGCGTCCGTATCTGTTCTAATTATTTCCTTCTGTGATGATCCTCGCTGATAACCTTACCTGTTCTCTCTCTCTATAGCCTTCTTCATCCTCTATTTTTTTGCATTTTTCATTCGATTCTTCGTCTTCGCTTTTTCTTCACGATTCTTGACTCCGATTTTGGAGTTTGTTATTGGCGATATTTTGGTGAAGATGGCTGTATCTGATAAATATTTATAAGATTATTTCTTGAGTAGTGTTTCTTTCTCTCTCGCTCTCTTTTTCTTTTATTTTGTTTTCTCAGAAATATCTTTAAGCTACGACTTTTGTTGTTGTTTATGTGTGTAGTGAATTAAGTTTCATTACTTTCTTGATTTATTTTTGTGGGAAATTGCTTTATTTATTTTATGTTTTAACATCTGTTTCTTCAATCTTTAAGGAACCAAACAATGTTAATTTGCTTTTTTTTCCTTTTTTTCATTGTATCGTATAACCTTTATCGGATATGAATTTATCGGAATTTCAAAATGTTTTGTATTTAAAAACTTAGAATTTAAAACAAAATATCAGCAAGAATATTAAAATTATGAAATTACGTTGATTAATATCTAGATTAAAATTAACTGATGCATTTTCCTATTCAAAATTGCATAAATCTATAAAATTTATGAAACAAAAATTTTGGAATTGTGACAAATTTAGAAAAAAAAGCTTTACAAGTAATTTGTTTCAATGTCAATATTTATAACCTACCACATGCAAATTGTTACAACAATATCGACACTTTTATTGTAAAATAACGTAATTTAATTTCAAATGCAAATATTTGGAACGGATTTGTTTTCTATTTCAAGGCAAACCTATTTAATGAAGTTACAATAAATATAATGTGCCTTATTAAAGCATCATCATTATTATTATAGCATTATTATTATTATTAAAAGCGGAAGAAGCTTGTGTAAGCTTTAAATATTGACACATGTGAATATTCCTTGAGCAGTCTTGAAAAAAAAAGTATAAATGATAAAAAAAAAACATAATGATCATAATTAAAAGCATAAAAATAATAAATTATATTTTAATTTTATTATTTTAATTTAGGTATTTAAATTTGGATTATATATGAGTTCATTATAACATCTAAACATGTTATGATTTAAGTTATTGAATTTTGTGCGCAATTTTGAAATGAAGTATTTTTTTTATTTTATTAAAATAATATGTATAATTTGCATTGTTATTGTTAATTATTTGCATTGTTAAATATTATTCTCTTTTTTTTTTTTTAAGGAAAAGTAAAGAAGCTCTTGTTTGCTTTAGTTAGTGCTATATTTTCCCATAATACTAGTCAGCAATACGTGTCTAAAATATGTATTTCTTAAAAAAGAAAATAATAATAATAAAAATAATAAGAATGAACGTGCCCAATGCAAAATTCGAGTAGTCTCCCATATGTTGTTTATACTTCATTTCTTTTTTCTATGAATGACGTCATGAACTATGGAAGGGTGCGAAATATGGGCGGGATAGAGGGTTATCTTCGCTACCTACCCCCCTTGCCAGGTGGAACCTAATTTGTTCTCATTAAACTATATAAAAAAACGAGGAAATGGGGTAGCTAACTGTTTCTCTTTTTGACAGATGGTGAACAAGGGGTGTTCGGAAAAAACACTGTTTTTAGATCAAGATATATCGGGGTCTTGTATTAGCGCTAATTATTTTTTATGGTGAATCTTTTTCTTCTTTAAAATTTGCTTAAATCTTAATGTTAAAATAGCTTTTTTTTCCTATCTACTTTTTCATCTATATGGGACAAATAAGGCAGGGAAAAGAGGATAATGATCATTTTTCTTCATTTCTATTGTCCCGTCCCGTCTCAAGAGGGTTTTACATCCTTCGATAGTGTAGAGTCATTTTTAGGGATTTTTTTTTCTTCCCCTTTCTAATACTGCGTGTGAAAGTCTTCCATTTTTTGGCACTTAATCTCTTGAGAAAGTTTAGAGATATTTTTTTTTTTCCAAAAAGAAATAATCTTTGATTATGAAAGTATGAGAAACTGAATTTCGGAATTAATTTCCGATAGATTTCGTAAAGGTGCGCATTTTGTAATTTCATTTGAAGAATTTTTTTAAGCCATTCTTAAGATTTTTCGTTTAAATTTTTTCTTTACAACATACATTTTTTGTTTTGGATAATTAAATACTTATTTTTAGTATGAGTTCTTTTTTTTAAATTTTGTAAATAAGTTCAGATGGTTTTGAAAATGAACTAGTGAAATCCAGAACAATGAATTTTATATTTATATATTTTAAAAAGTATATATTCCTCTTTTTGTAATATTTGTTGATTTCTTTAAATATAAACTGCTGTTTGTAGAAAATGCAACACCATGAAAGAATCATCAGAATCAAATGAAATTTAATGCAGAAACGACTTGTACTGATACAAATAAATGATGAAATTTTCAAAACAAAAGAAACAAATTAAGCGTCCGAAATCAGTATTTGGTGCAGCCACCACGCGCTGCAATAAGTGCTGCTATACGACGTGGCATGGAGTCAAACAGATGTTGAATATCTGCTTGAGGAAGAGAATTCCATATCGCTTGTATGCGCAACCAAAGTTCGTCTTTGGAAACTGCAGGACGCGGATCACGAGTGAGACGCCGACCAACCATATCCCACACGTGCTCAATAGGCGACATATCCGGCGAATAAGCAGGCCAAGGAAGAAGTTGCATGCGTTGTGCTGAACAGAAGTCTCTAACAGTCCGCGCAACATGTGGGCGTGCATTATCCTGCTGAAAGATAGCTCCAGGGATGCCTTGAAGGAAAGGAACGACTTCGGGCTGTAGCACTTCACGGACGTATCTGTTGCTATTGAGATTACCCTCAATTCGTATCAAATTGGATCGTCCATGATACGAAATCGCACCCCAGACCATAACTCCGGGTGTTCGACCACTATGTCGTTCAATAATACACTCAGGAAGGCAGCGTTGACCGGCATAACGTCTAACACGAACACGGCCATCATGGGTCCACAAATTGAAGCGTGATTCATCTGAAAAGACAACTTGGTGCCAATCAGCTCGCCAGTCTCTGTGCTCAAGAGCCCACTGCCGACGCAGCCGTCGATGATCCGCCGTGAGGGGAATCCTGTATAATGGCACCCTTGCACGCAATCCACGGCGCAGCAGACGACGACGAATTGACGAAGCCGACAATTGTACACCTGTAGCAGTAGACCAATGTGCTGCCAGCTGCCTGGAGGAAGCTGTGCGATCATTCACCGCCATGCGGAGCAGGTGTCGATCATCGCGCTCTGACGTCACCTTCTGTCGTCCAGTGCCTGTTTTTCGAGTTGTTCGGTGCTCGTCGGTCCACTGCTTCCAAACTCGCATCACTGTGGAACTGGTCCGCTGCATACGAGCTGCTATTGCGCGTTAGGAAAATCCTCCTTCTCGAAGGCCGATTATCCTCCCTCGTTCAAACTCCGTAAGTTGCTTGAATTTCTTATTCTTCCGTCGTGAAGGCATACTCAGGTCTCACTAAACGTTTGCCACTAACAAATAATCATAGACTATTTTCAACGTCCCGCTACAGCACTTTATTTATACGCTTTCAGCATCAATTCAGAGGGCGCTGCGCGCGCCACGCACGCGCGATTGCTCTGAAACTTTATTAATTTGCTTAATATCCTATAATTGACATTTGCTGCGAATTTCATTTGATTCTGATGATTCCTTCATGGTGTTGCATTTTCTACAAACAGCAGTTTATATTTAGACCCTGTCGTAAGTTTTATCACATTTTTTTTTCAAAGTAAAGAATCTTTAATAATTTTTATACACTTAAAGAACTAACAAAAAATTCCTTCTCTAATATAGCTTTGAAGCACAATTGTGCGTCAAAGCTATATTAGTTGTCAACGTATATAGTTCGAAATTTAAATCACCAAATATCATCTATTTCACCAAAGGAAAAAAAAACTATATGCATAAATAATGATAATACTATATGTATAAATAATAATAAAAAATAAAAATAACCAAAAGTCTGCCTTTTTTGTGAAGGATATGGTTTTTGCGAATTTGGGAAATTTTTACTAATGATTATCGGAATCGGTTGTTAAGGTAGAAAAGATTCTTTTTGTCAGAATCCTGTTTTTGTGAATATGTCTGTCAAAGATTATTCAGTTTTCTTTTTGACAGAATCCTGTTTTTGTGAATATGTCTGTCAAAGATTATTCAGTTTTCTTTTTGTCAGAATCCTGTTTTTGTGAATATATCTTTGAAAGATTATTCAGTATCACGAATTAAAGACGCAATCAGCTTTTTTTTTTCTTCTTCCAAAAGTAGAATTTTGTGAAAGGTTGAGTTTTAACGATAAATTTCGTTAAAAATCCGTTAAAAAACCCAAATATCTCCAAAAATGATCCTTGTAATATATCTTAACTTTTCTCTGAAATACAGGACCATCAAGTTTATATTTCGTTTCTTAAAAGTTACTCTTCAAATTTTTAAGAATCTATAAAAGTAAAGCATTAAAACACTTTCAAGCACAGAAAGAAGCGTCATGATCATAAATCTAAAATCTTTTTCAGGTTTTTGATTGTTCCGGACAACGATTTTCTTGTCTATGTTGTTAAACCCAAATAATTATTTCGGGATGCTGTAATCTTTAAAAAGCAACGACTTTCCATTGTAAATGTCTACTTTTACCTTTTCTTGTTTCGTGTTCTACCACCCTCACCTTTCCATCTGTAGTTCAACTTCTAGATCTTTATTTTAGTGCCAGTGGTGGATTATTTCATATTCGACTCCATTTTAATAAATATCTCAACAATTCTATTATTTTAATTTGAGCATTAATATCATAATTTCATCTTATAATACTTTTAATTAGTTTAAATAAAGATAAGGTAAACAATAACTACTAACTGCCAAGGAAGTAAAAACATTTGACTTTTATGGTATCTTGATTCACTCGTTTTGACTATTTTGATATCTTGAGTAAATCGTTTCTGGCAACTAAATCTTGATTCAGGTAGTTTTGACTGTTACAGATCGATTCTGACTTATAAGAAATTTTGATTCACTCGATTTTGACTTATTATAATATTTTTGTTATATCTATTTTGACTGTTATGAATTCTTGATTCACTCGATTTTGACTATTATAATATCTTGACTTTATCTGTTCTGTGAAATCTTGATTCATTGGATTCTAACTATTGACATATTGACAGTATCGATATTATTAGGTAATTTTGATTCGCTAGATCTTGACCACCACAAATTTGTCGCTTATGAAATCTTGACTCACTCTATTTTGAGTATTATAATATTTTAGTTAAATCTATTTTGACTGTTGATTTTGATTATTGTGATATCGATTCTGTAAGTTTCCAGAATCACTTGACTACAATTTAAAAATCACTACAATTTAAAAATTATAATATCTTGACTTAATCGATTATGACTTCTGAAGTCTTGATTTAGACTTTGATATCGATTTTGAAAATTTCGATATCTTCATTCTATACAAACTGCCAGACATTGTTCTTTTTTTTTTTTTAATTGCAGATTTCTTACTATCATTAGTTTTTCAAAATTAAAAACACAGTAACTGAAATCTAAAATTCCACTTATCAAATCATTCTTGGAAGACACCTCCATGTGAGGTCCCAATAAATCAGTTAAAAGATGCTTGCTATCTTGTAAACGTCATCAGCTATCTATAGAAATAGAATTTTTCTTCGAAAATTTTCCTTTATCTCATCGCTTGGCATTCTTAAACTAATTGCTTAAACGAAGTTTGGCACCGTGGCTAATAGGTGCGTCGAATTCCTGCCAAGCTGGCCATTCATTGAGGCAATGAAAAGGGGGGCAGAGAAGTGATTGCTTTATTTTTATAGGCACCACCAGCTGGTGGGAATTGCTGGTCTTTTCCTCTTAATTGGTTAGTTTCTAGAAGTGTATCGTTCTTGAATCAAGTCACTTGGCGACGTTTGTCCCAAAGTAACAATTAAAAGACCCCACTTTTTTGCCAAGGGGTGTTTTGGCCATAAATTAGCTCCTTTTTTTTTTTCAATGAGATGGGGGAGCTTTTTCTATCTGGTGTTTTGTTTACTAGTTTCGATAAGGGCTATTCTAGTATCATTGAAATATATATGGTTGTGTGCAACTGTGGTATTCTCACGTTTTCTTTTTGTTCAATATGGTAAACATTCAAACTTCTATTTTTAAAGTAAACATAATGTAGCAAAAATAAACTTTATATGTATTCTAAGTTACGTTACTTTTCTTTTCATAGTTAAATTGAAAATAGTATTATAAACTGCCATGAATTATTAATTAGGATTTAAATTAATATGTGTTATTTAACGTTTAGAAATTAAATATAAAGAATTATCAACTTTTTATTTATTTTTAACTGTTTAGAAACTTGTTATTGGTTTAGAAAGCACTTTTTTTAATTTTGGTTTAAAAATAGTATTAAAAAAATCTAACAATTTCGTACATTACCTTGTTTTAGATTAGTATCCATACCTACAAACTTGTACGGTCTCTGAAAAAGATTTTACCAAGTGGTAATAAAACAACAATTAAAGTTTGGAATATTTTCCAAAATTCAAACTACTTAAACATTTAAGAACTAAATAAGCTAACAAATAGATCATATGTAAATATACATACTCTTTAATTATTGATTTGTCTTTAAATTGTTGATTTCTTATTCTTTAATTATTGAAATTCTTTTTGAAACTTTAAATTGAAGATTTAATGCGTCAAAACACTATAATATTGCTACCAAAAAATGTGTAGTTGACTACTAAAGTACTACTAAAAAATGTGTAGATGTTAATAACTATAGTATTCTTAAGTTTTAGATAATTAAAACATTAAATCAAGTAATCTATTGTTATTTTACTGTCATACTAATATTTTTAAAGAAGAATATGAACAATGTTAGGCAAGACAGTTAAAATTATTTAATTTTTCGTGCAATGTTCTTTCATTGTTCATCAGTCTAAGATTTCTAAAAATTAGTTATTGTGAAAGTCGATATATTTTTATTACCTTTAATTTATTTGTTTACATCTTAATTTATTTATAAAACAAAATGTATTTTAGAATCCTTCAGTTTTGTATATAAAGTATTAAATGTCTTTCTATGTAATTTAGTATTTTTTCAGATGCATTTTTAAAGGAGACTGTAAAATAATAACACAATCATAATTAACAATTACATTAAAAACACGATGCATCGTAAAATGTTCTTCCATTGTTTAAATCATTAAATCTCGAATTCTAAAAATTTATTATTGTCAGTTGATATTCGAAAATATATTGATCCGCAAAATGTGTTACTGCAAAATGTGTGTATAAAAAAAGAGAAAAGAAAAGAAATAGGATTTTAGTTAATTATTTGTTAACTAAATTAAATTAAACTAAATTATTTGTTTAAATTATTTTTACTTGTTTACAAAACAACTATTTTAGCCTTTTTTAGTTTTATAGAGAAATCACTAAATTCAATCTTGCTAATATAAATAAAACATTTTTAAAGTAGCTATAAAATTATAAAATATTTAGCAATTACGTATAAAATCCCAATGCTGCGTGATATATATTTTTTGATAAATTCGAAATTCGATAAATTTTCCAAATAAACTCTACAATTTATAGCTATGTATATCCTCAAAAAGTGCAACGAAAGCAAACAAAATCATTTATTTTTATTGCGATTAAATTCCGATTCCATCAGTTTAGGGTCACATTTAAGAAACAAAAGGAAAAAAAAAAAGAATATTTCATGTACTCAATGATACTGCTAAAGCCGCATCACCCAATAAAAGGAACTGAAAAAAGACATTTCAATTAAACCAGACATTTGGGTCAACCGAAGCAACTTTTTCAAAAATAACACCAATTTTCCGGTTTATTTTTGTAGTAATTGCTCAAGAGTTGAGCTTCGGTAGAAATTACAATTGATATCGTACAATATAATTTGTTTTGCGAACCTAATGCAATCATTTTGATGCATTTCGAGTTCTTGGAAAAATTTCACGCTTTGTAAAGTTTTTTTTTTCGCATTATTTGTTTAAAACTAGGTAGTAATAATTTTCATTTAATTAAATCGACTTAGTGATAAGGGTACAAGGTTGTGGGTTGGATTCCCAAAACAAAATAATTACTTAATCATTTTTAAATGCACTACTATGCGATTACATGGTTCTGCTATATCTATTGAGATTAAAATTGAGTTTTGTTTCGCAGGAATTCAAAACGTGAACTACAATTGTGTGAAAAATTTTAATATCCATTTGTTTTATTTTGTAATAACAGATGTTTATGAATATTATAATGGCTTTTGTGGAATTTTGAAATTTTTAATATTTAATGCGGAAAAACTAACTTTTAACGGTGTTTTAATATGAAAAGCAACAAATATTGCAACAGCAAAAAATATTCATTTTTAAAATACATAAATAAATAAAGTCATTGTTCTGAATTTAAGTAAATATTCTCAATTATCACAAGTTAATTTTTAAAACCATCTGAACTTATTTATAGAAACAAAGTAGAACCCATACGAAAAATAAGCATTTAATTATCCAAAACAAAGATTTTATATTGCAAAGAAAACATTTAAACCAAAAATCTTAAGTATTTATAAGAAAGGTTTAAAATTATATCAAATATTTTCATTAAACATTTTATTAAAATAATTCTTTATAGTATTTTATTCGGGATAAATATTAAACCATAATTTGATATATTTTTTAAATAATTTAACAACATTTTTAAATCAATTCATTCTTTAAATTAAACCTCACACAAGAGTTCGTTCAAATACTCTGTGCGCACCTAGGGTTTTTAGCAATTCGCTAACTTTTGTGAAAAGTTGTTATAACAACAAGTGTAAACATGTTATGAATTCTCATGACTGCTTTTACTATTTACTTTTTTATTTGTATGAAATGGCATAGATTTATGTTGAACAAAAAATGTCATGGAGATTAATGTTTATTAGTTAGTTCATTGTGTAACAGAATACTGATCACTATACATCATTACAAGTTAATTTAGGTAAACCGAATGAAAAACGAAGCAGTTACCGATACCATAGGTACATAATTCAAATGCTTTTTTCGTGTCATTTCGAATAAATCCAAAACGCGTTATACTATTGTCCTTTCTATGAGTGGCAAGTTAGGTTTTCAAAGAAATTTCCAAAAATTTTTTCTTAATAAAAAAAAATACTTGACGCATACTGTCTAATTATAATGTAAAAATCAACAAAATTAACTGTCAAATTATTCAAAAATAAAAATAAATTGATTGTAAAAAAATCCGCACTGTTTTATCTTAATGTACAAATATATTGCATTTTTTTTATATTTATTTTAAATATTATTTTGGAATCTAAAGTTCATTTGTTTAAAGGCCACGACATGTTTTTCTTTCAAAATGTGAAAATGCAATATTTTCACTTCTTTTTTCCTTTATAATCGTGCTCTTAAATCAAAGTGTGGACTGTAGTTATGTATATAGCCGGACGGACACGGTCTTTTATTTGGGCAATTTTATTATCATTATAAGCATTGCGTGCACTCGCAAAACAGTGAGCAGGAATTTCGTATTGTTCATCTGAGCCTACTCCTCCTACACTTTTGTTGATTTTTTTTTTACCATCCTTTTATTTATAATCTTTTTTAATACGTGCTATCGCACGCTTTATTTCATTCACGCAATTTTAATTTTCTTTTATTTATTTTTTGTATTACCCTTATTTATTTATTCCAAACGTATAGAACTTTATGAAATGTAAGCTTAAAGCATAACATCTGTGATTTCTTTGAAATATGTAATATTATCATTAAACCAACATTTAAAGTTCAAAGTTAAAACTTTTATTTGTTTGTTTGTATTACTTTTTACTTGTAAGTACAAAATGACCAAACGTATGTTATATATATATATATATATATATATATATATATATATATATATATATATATATATATATATATATATATATATATATATATATACTGGTTTTAAGTTGTAAGTTATAGCTCTTAGTAGGTTTAAAACTTTATTGTTGCATTTTATTTATCTATCGTTTGTTTATTATTTTTTTTACAATTATGATCAAAGAAGCGAAGAAGACTCAGGTTCGAATCCTAGCAGTAGCTTATTGATACGAATTCTGTTTCCAACTCGCACCGACCACATTGCTGGCGAAAAATATCCTCAGTGGTAGACGGTTCATGGGTTAGAATTTCCTTGCTGTCAGGCTAACCGTGGGAAGTTTTCGTAGTTTTTATCTCCATGTAGATGTGAATGGCGCAAATTCTGGTTATTTCCATCAAAAAGTCCTCCACGAGTAGTAATAGCCGATGTACGTGCTACGGAAGTGACGTCATCACTCAAAGTCAACCGGAGCTTATTTCTGCCCCAACCGGAAGTTGCTTATTTCTGCTAAACCGGATATTGGTTATTTCTGCCCGCTTATTAACCGGAAGTTGCTTATTTCTGCCCATGTGCTTATTTCTGCCCGTCTTAAATCGAAACTTCGTCTGCAGCGCCATGGGGAGCTTATTTCTTTTTTTCTTAAGCCTAATATATTTTTAGTTTCGGTTTCTGTTTTTAATATAGTTTCGTTTTTTAAATATTATTTTCATTTATTGCTTTTTTGAGGATGGCAACGCATAATAATTTCAATATTAGTTTTTAAGGGATGGCAACACTTATAAACTTTGTTATTTGGGGTGAAATATTGTATATTATGAAGTAATGACGTCATCTTTTTATTACTTAATACATAAATGATATCATGCTTTTACTCTAGTGGCGCCATCTATGTGGGGATGATGGAAATAAAATAACTTTGAATCTATTTTAATATTTAATTCTGTTTTATTATTATTTATTAAATATAATTAAGGCTGAGGATCGAACTCACGCCAATCAAAAAGCCTTCGTGGGTCAGTAGTTGGATATCATAACCACTGACCCACGAATGCTTGGTTAGATATGTGTAAATAAGTTAAACTTTTGTATTCTGAGCACGTGTATAAATGAAAAGGATTTTATATCGATATCATCCTACAGTTTCATCGATATATTTTCACTTGGCAGTTATTAAGTAATTATTTCTGCCCCTCGAAAGGATATTATAACTTTCTCTGGATGGCAACGGTACTGATCATACACGTGCTAATTATTACATAATAAATAAATGATATCATGATTTTCACTCTAGTGGCGCCATCTATGAGGGAATGTTAGAAATAAAATATCTTTAAATCTATTTTATTATTTAATTTAAATATAATTATTACTGAGGATTGAACTCATCATGTGGTGATAAGAGATAACGATAAAAAGAGGTGCCGAGAGGTTTATTACGAGAGGTTTATTAATACTATAAAATAGTATTCATCGAGTTTTTAAAAAATAATTAAGGAATATCTCCTTTTAATCTTACGAATATATTTATCCTAAAATTTATAAATGACGAATGTTAATGAGAGAAGAAAATTTTGTGCAGTTTCATAATAAAAATGAAGGAATCCTTTATATAGAACGGTTTCAAATTATTTAATTATAATATTCGTATGTTAAGAGTATTATTTTATATTAAATATTTCTAACTTAACATAAATTGGATAAATAATTAAATTTATAAAAAATATTTTTCACAATTAGTTCTATTTTATAATATTTTATGTTTTTGAATTGTATTTAACAGTATGAAATATGTTTAAAATTAAGTATTACGAATGGATTTACATTTTGTCCAGAGTGTGGGGGGAGGGGGGAGGAGTCATACACTTGGAAGGGGGGTGAAATTTTAAAAAATTAGAATGAAATGCAATTATTTCAAATGATTATTTAATTAATCTTATTTTAAATGAGTATTAAATTGACTTTATTTTTAATGATTATTTAATTGATCTTATTTATAATTATTGTTTAATTGATCTTATTTTTAATGATTGTTTAAATGATCTTATTTTAAATTATTATTAAATTGATCTTATTTTTGATGAGTATTTAATATTTTTTTTAGTTATTATTTTATTGGAAAAATAACGAAGATGAATAAAATAACTCACGGGAGAAACGAAAAACAGCTCAGGTACAAGATAATACAAGCTGAAGCATGTGCGATTTTCCCACGATACCACCTTTATATGGACCCCCCATAGGTTCCTATGAACAAGCGAAAACAAGATTTCTCTCTTGCAATCCCATGAGTCATCGAATATCAAGTCATTGTTGCGAATAGTTAAACTACTTTTGGACTGTTCTGACGTCATCACTCAAAGTCAACCGGAGCTTATTTCTGCCCCCAACCGGAAGTTGCTTATTTCTGCCAAACCGGAAATTGCTTATTTCTGCCCACCTATTAACCGGAAGTTGCTTATTTCAGCCCGCCTGAAATTGAAACTTCGTCTGCAACGTCATGGGGAGCTTATTTCTTTTTTTTTCTTAAGCTAAAATATTTTTAATTTCGGTTTCTGTTTTTTAATATAGTTTCGTTTTTTAAATATTATTTTCATTTCTTAGTTTTTTTTGAGGGTGGCAACACTTATTATTTTTAATATTAGTTTTTAAGGATTGCAACACTTTGAAACTTTGTTATTTGGGGAGATATTGTAGTTATGACGTCATCTCTTATTACATAATAAATAAATGATATCATACTTTTACTCTAGTGGCGTCATCTATGTGGGAATGTTAGAAATAAAATAACTTTAAATCTATTTTAATATTTAAATCTGTTTTATTATTATTTATTAAGTATAATTAATGCTGAGGATCGAACTCACGCCAATTAAAAAGCCTTCGTGGGTCAGTAGTTGGATATCATAACCACTGACCCACGAATGCTTGGTTAGATATGTGTTAATAAGTTAAACTTTTGTATTCTGAACGCGTGTGTAAATGAAATGGATTTGATATCGATATCAGTCTACAGTTTCATCGATATATTTTTCACTTAACCTTTGACAGTTATTAAATAATTATTTCTGCCCCTCTTAATGTTATTATATCTTTCTCTGGGTGGCAACGGTACTGACCATACACATGTTAAGATTTGACGTGTTTTGTGTGATAACACAACTACTGGTTACAGAGCGAGTCATTCTGATAACATATAACAAGCTAGATCTTGTGCTATGACGTATGTGTTGAATTCAGTTCCTTTCACTTGCGCTGGTAAATAGTTAAGCATGTGACAGTTTAACATTTTTCTGATTGGTTGTTAGAGTTACATTTTCATGATTTGGCAACTAGAAGGATAGAGTGACTTAAATTCCCTAACCCCCTCTTATATTAGTATTTCACTTGTTCTTCTGTTGTGTCTCGATTAAGTTTTTGAATGTTTTTCAATTCACCAGGTCGTTATGGACGGTTATTTAAAGAGAAAACATGCTGAAACTGAAGTAAGTACTATTGATTTCTTAGTAATTTACTATGCTTTTTAAATTTATTGTTAATAGAATTGTTTTATTTTAACTTCTAGCACTAATTCGTTTTTTTAGGCAGAGCATGTGACAAAACTTAGTTAACTTTAAAAATTTTATAACTGCGTTATTTTTATTATATTGATGATAAATAGTATATTGATAATGTTAAATAGCATTATTCATAAAACTACTGAGATGCGTTAATCTGTATCTTTAATTAGCCAAGAGAAAGTTAATTGTTTCGCACATTTTAATTAATTATTTTAATTTTATTAATAATAAAAATTACTCATCTTCTTAGTTACAAATTAGGAATAGTTATTATTTTTTTTTTCATTACGTAATCTAAATAAAGTTAATATTTGTTAAATTAACTTTCCATTTGTTAAAATTTATTAAGTACGTCTACTGTGAATATTAAAAGTATTAGAATTAAAGGTATATTAATTTTAAATCAATAAATATTAGTTTATACGATTTTATTTTTATCCCCATCGTTTGGATTTACGGCTATCAATGTTGTCATTTTTGAACCCAAAAGACAATGAAACTCCTAGATCTTGAGACAATACATGTCTTCGAAGTGGACTTTGTGAGTACCCACGTTATATGAGAAGGAAAACTACGAAAACCTCCTACTCTTAGTCCGACGACAAATAGTGGGATTGGTTTCGTTAAACAGTATCCTGTGAATGTACAGAGATTAGAGGAAAACTTAAGGTTTTAATAATATAAATTTTAATAATTTAAAAAATACTATATGAATTCTAATGGTGTCATCTTAAAATGTTAGAAACAGACTATATTCATAACTCTTAGTTTTAGTTATTTTTTAACATAAATACAGTTGATATAAATGACTATAATTATTATTTACCTATTCAATATTACCTATTATTAACCTAGTCAATAAAAAAATACACCCTTTAATAATTAATACAAAAAAGTTTTCATAATTATTACAAAAATATAAAAAAATTTTGAAAAACTAGAAATTTTTTACAAAAATAAAATTATTTTCTGAAATATTAGAAAATCTCCCTCAGTAATAAAAATATTTTCTAAAAAACTAGAGCATTTTGTAAAAAAGAACGAATAACGACATATTTATATTATCAATTAAATTTCCTTAAAATTTCAAATGAATTATTTTAAATCTAAGAAACATGTAATGGGAATTTTTGCCGCTTTAAATTCATTTATATTAAAAACATATTCATTTTATTATAATTTAATATTATAATAATGCAAATAACTTACTTTATTTTTAAATTAGGAGTTAATTTAAAACTAACTATAGCCTTTCTATTTGAAAGTATATATTTAAATGATACTGATTACAGAACTTGAACATGTTATCTATTTCTCACAAAATTTTACAAAGATAATGTCTGTCCGGGACGTTTTGGGCTTATCCACGTTTTATCAATTAGCCATAATAACATAGTGCTTCATACTTGTTATAGAACGTGGGAATAAAATTATTTCTTAGGAAATTGTTAAGAAACATATGATGTATGCTCGCAGAAGTGATTGGGTGAAACTTTGAATAAAATGTTATTTATTTTATTAAAATATATTTTGTCTTTATAGATCATTTTCACATGCGAAAAAATTTATATTATCGAGAAAAAATTACACTCTTTAATAATTAATACAAAAAGTTTCAGAAAAATGTATAGAATTTTCTGAAAAACTAGGAGATTTTAGCAAAAACTTTCATATTTTTATAAAACTAACAAATTTTTAACAAAAAAGTAAAAATATTTTCTTCAAAGAGAATTTTTTTTTGTAAAAGCATAAATATTTTCTTAAAAGATCGAAATTTTTTAACAAAAAGTTAAAATTTTTAACAAAAAGTCAAAATTTTTTCTTAAAAGATCGAAAATTTTTCTAAAATCATAAATATTTTCCTACAAGATAGAAAGTTTTTTACAAAAAGTTAAAATATTTTTTTAAAAGACAAACTTTTTTGTAAAAACGTAAATATTTTCTTAAAAGATAGAAAATTTTGTGAAAAAAGTTTGAATTATTTTTATAAAATTAACAAATTTTAACAAAAAGTTAAAAAAAATGTTTAAAAGATGGAAGATTTTTTGTAAAAAACATAAATATTTTCTTAAAAGACAGAAAATTCTGTTAAAAAGTTTTAAATACTTTTATAAAACTAGCAAAAAGTAAAAATATTTTCTTAAAAGTGAACGTTTCATATTCGTTTTTGTAAAAAGGTTTATTTTAGACAGAACTCAGGAGGTAAAGACTTTTACTTTGCAAATAAATTCTTAATCGTAGTAATCAAAAGGAGTTATGAACATTATCATAAACATTTTAACTGTGTGTTGTTAATTATTTTTCTTGGTGACTCAAAATTTTCTCTTTTTTTATTGTAGGAAGGAAACAGAAAAGGATTCTCAGCTTTAGTCATTGATTTTGAAGGTTTTCAACTTTCATCAGGGACATATATTGTCAAAGAACTTGCTTTTCATGCTGTAAAAGGTAATCCCATTACCGGAGTGTGTATATTCCAACCACCGTTCCCGTTTGAAGAACTTCCAACATAATAGAAAATGCAATATTCTTGGATAGTCCGAAATATTCATCAAATGGATTGGAACCAAGGAGAATTGCCCTACATTAAATTTCATACTATGTTGACTTTTTTGTGTGATATGTATTCACATATCTATGTGAAAGGACTCGAGAAACGGAAATTTTTAGAAATTCTAGCCGGCAGAGTGTTTTACAGTTTAGAAGATTTTGGCTGTCCGAAAGTAGATGAACTGATACCAACTTTTTCATCGTGCACTATACATTCACCAGATTTTAAACATTGTGCTCTCGTTAAGGCGAAAGCATTTGGACGATTTCTACAAGACCTATAAGTAGGACAAGCACTCGGAATTCAACATAAAGCTGTTCCTGGAAGTAATATAGTAAATCTTATGAATGACTTTTTTGCGAAATAGAAAATCAGCTCCAGTGGGGAGAAATGTATTTTTAAAACCATTAAACGATGTTCAATTACCAGCAAATTTAGATGTAAATAAAAAAATTGTATAGTAAAAATAAAATTTTTTAGAAAGCTGTAATGTATGCTCGCAGAAGTGGTGAGGTGAAACTTTGAATAAAAATGTTATTTATTTTATTAAAATATATTTTGTCTTTATTGAGTATTTTCACAGTTGAAAAAGTTTATATTATCAAGAAAAATTTCACCCTTTAATAAATAATACAAAAAGTTTCAGAAAAATATCTAGAACTTTTTGAAAAACTAGGAAATTATTACAAAAAAATAAATATTTTCTTAAAACACAGAAAAATTTTGTTAAAAATTTGAAATATTTTTATAAAACAAGCAAATTTTTAACAAAAAGTAAAAATATTTTCTTAAAAGAGAAATTGTTTTTATAAAAACATAATTACTTTCTTAAAAGATAGAAAATTTTTAACAAAAAGTTAAAATATTTTCTTAAAAGAGAAAATTTTTTGTAAAAACATAAATATTTTCTTAAAAGATAGAAAAATTTTGTTAAAAATTTGCTAGTTTTATAAAAATATTTCATATGCATTGCATTGATACAATACAAAACACTTACCACAGTTTGACCACAGACTATATCGATATAGTAATATTAAAATAAACGAATATCTATGCAAATTTTATTTACTAGATAACTTAAGAAATGGCTCATTCCAAGTCAGATCGTTCAAACTAAAATAAAAAATAAAATTTATTGTAGAAAGGTCTTAGACACGAAACGGCTAAAATAATTTTTTTTCAGAATTCTTGGACCAAAGCTATGTCAAGAGCACCATTTTGAAATTTGATTCGATTTACGAAAATGGCGAAACTGAAGACTGTGGCTTATATGTTAAAAATGCCTATATCTTTTTTATTTATATTAACCAATTTTCATAATTTTGGCTTCTCATGTCTAAGACCTTTCTACAATAAATTTTATTTTTTATTTTAGTTTGAACGATCTCACTTGGAATGAGCCATTTCTTAAGTTATCTAGTAAATAAAATTTGCATAGATATTCGTTTATTTTAATATTACTATATCGATATAGTCTGTGGTCAAACTGTGGTAAGTGTTTTGTATTGTATCAATGCAATGCATATGAAATATTTTTATAAAACTAGCAAATTTTTAACAAAATTTTTCTATCTTTTAAGAAAATATTTATGTTTTTACAAAAAATTTTCTCTTTTAAGAAAATATTTTAACTTTTTGTTAAAAATTTTCTATCTTTTAAGAAAGTAATTATGTTTTTATAAAAACAATTTCTCTTTTAAGAAAATATTTTTACTTTTTGTTAAAAATTTGCTTGTTTTATAAAAATATTTCAAATTTTTAACAAAATTTTTCTGTGTTTTAAAAAAATATTTATTTTTTTGTAATAATTTCCTAGTTTTTCAAAAAGTTCTAGATATTTTTCTGAAACTTTTTGTATTGTTTATTAAAGGGTGAAATTTTTCTTGATAATATAAACTTTTTCAACTGTGAAAATACTCAATAAAGACAAAATATATTTTAATAAAATAAATAACATTTTTATTCAAAGTTTCACCTCACCACTTCTGCGAGCATACATTACAGCTTTCTAAAAAATTTTATTTTTACTATACAATTTTTTTATTTACATCTAAATTTGCTGGTAATTGAACATCGTTTAATGGTTTTAAAAATACATTTCTCCCCACTGGAGCTGATTTTCTATTTCGCAAAAAAGTCATTCATAAGATTTACTATATTACTTCCAGGAACAGCTTTATGTTGAATTCCGAGTGCTTGTCCTACTTATAGGTCTTGTAGAAATCGTCCAAATGCTTTCGCCTTAACGAGAGCACAATGTTTAAAATCTGGTGAATGTATAGTGCACGATGAAAAAGTTGGTATCAGTTCATCTACTTTCGGACAGCCAAAATCTTCTAAACTGTAAAACACTCTGCCGGCTAGAATTTCTAAAAATTTCCGTTTCTCGAGTCCTTTCACATAGATATGTGAATACATATCACACAAAAAAGTCAACATAGTATGAAATTTAATGTAGGGCAATTCTCCTTGGTTCCAATCCATTTGATGAATATTTCGGACTATCCAAGAATATTGCATTTTCTATTATGTTGGAAGTTCTTCAAACGGGAACGGTGGTTGGAATATACACACTCCGGTAATGGGATTACCTTTTACAGCATGAAAAGCAAGTTCTTTGACAATATATGTCCCTGATGAAAGTTGAAAACCTTCAAAATCAATGACTAAAGCTGAGAATCCTTTTCTGTTTCCTTCCTACAATAAAAAAAGAGAAAATTTTGAGTCACCAAGAAAAATAATTAACAACACACAGTTAAAATGTTTATGATAATGTTCATAACTCCTTTTGATTACTACGATTAAGAATTTATTTGCAAAGTAAAAGTCTTTACCTCCTGAGTTCTGTCTAAAATAAACCTTTTTACAAAAACGAATATGAAACGTTCACTTTTAAGAAAATATTTTTACTTTTTGCTAGTTTTATAAAAGTATTTAAAACTTTTTAACAGAATTTTCTGTCTTTTAAGAAAATATTTATGTTTTTTACAAAAAATCTTCCATCTTTTAAACATTTTTTTTAACTTTTTGTTAAAATTTGTTAATTTTATAAAAATAATTCAAACTTTTTTCACAAAATTTTCTATCTTTTAAGAAAATATTTACGTTTTTACAAAAAAGTTTGTCTTTTAAAAAAATATTTTAACTTTTTGTAAAAAACTTTCTATCTTGTAGGAAAATATTTATGATTTTAGAAAAATTTTCGATCTTTTAAGAAAAAATTTTGACTTTTTGTTAAAAATTTTAACTTTTTGTTAAAAAATTTCGATCTTTTAAGAAAATATTTATGCTTTTACAAAAAAAAATTCTCTTTGAAGAAAATATTTTTACTTTTTTGTTAAAAATTTGTTAGTTTTATAAAAATATGAAAGTTTTTGCTAAAATCTCCTAGTTTTTCAGAAAATTCTATACATTTTTCTGAAACTTTTTGTATTAATTATTAAAGAGTGTAATTTTTTCTCGATAATATAAATTTTTTCGCATGTGAAAATGATCTATAAAGACAAAATATATTTTAATAAAATAAATAACATTTTATTCAAAGTTTCACCCAATCACTTCTGCGAGCATACATCATATGTTTCTTAACAATTTCCTAAGAAATAATTTTATTCCCACGTTCTATAACAAGTATGAAGCACTATGTTATTATGGCTAATTGATAAAACGTGGATAAGCCCAAAACGTCCCGGACAGACATTATCTTTGTAAAATTTTGTGAGAAATAGATAACATGTTCAAGTTCTGTAATCAGTATCATTTAAATATATACTTTCAAATAGAAAGGCTATAGTTAGTTTTAAATTAACTCCTAATTTAAAAATAAAGTAAGTTATTTGCATTATTATAATATTAAATTATAATAAAATGAATATGTTTTTAATATAAATGAATTTAAAGCGGCAAAAATTCCCATTACATGTTTCTTAGATTTAAAATAATTCATTTGAAATTTTAAGGAAATTTAATTGATAATATAAATATGTCGTTATTCGTTCTTTTTTACAAAATGCTCTAGTTTTTTAGAAAATATTTTTATTACTGAGGGAGATTTTCTAATATTTCAGAAAATAATTTTATTTTTGTAAAAAATTTCTAGTTTTTCAAAATTTTTTTATATTTTTGTAATAATTATGAAAACTTTTTTGTATTAATTATTAAAGGGTGTATTTTTTTATTGACTAGGTTAATAATAGGTAATATTGAATAGGTAAATAATAATTATAGTCATTTATATCAACTGTATTTATGTTAAAAAATAACTAAAACTAAGAGTTATGAATATAGTCTGTTTCTAACATTTTAAGATGACACCATTAGAATTCATATAGTATTTTTTAAATTATTAAAATTTATATTATTAAAACCTTAAGTTTTCCTCTAATCTCTGTACATTCACAGGATACTGTTTAACGAAACCAATCCCACTATTTGTCGTCGGACTAAGAGTAGGAGGTTTTCGTAGTTTTCCTTCTCATATAACGTGGGTACTCACAAAGTCCACTTCGAAGACATGTATTGTCTCAAGATCTAGGAGTTTCATTGTCTTTTGGGTTCAAAAATGACAACATTGATAGCCGTAAATCCAAACGATGGGGATAAAAATAAAATCGTATAAACTAATATTTATTGATTTAAAATTAATATACCTTTAATTCTAATACTTTTAATATTCACAGTAGACGTACTTAATAAATTTTAACAAATGGAAAGTTAATTTAACAAATATTAACTTTATTTAGATTACGTAATGAAAAAAAAAATAATAACTATTCCTAATTTGTAACTAAGAAGATGAGTAATTTTTATTATTAATAAAATTAAAATAATTAATTAAAATGTGCGAAACAATTAACTTTCTCTTGGCTAATTAAAGATACAGATTAACGCATCTCAGTAGTTTTATGAATAATGCTATTTAACATTATCAATATACTATTTATCATCAATATAATAAAAATAACGCAGTTATAAAATTTTTAAAGTTAACTAAGTTTTGTCACATGCTCTGCCTAAAAAAACGAATTAGTGCTAGAAGTTAAAATAAAACAATTCTATTAACAATAAATTTAAAAAGCATAGTAAATTACTAAGAAATCAATAGTACTTACTTCAGTTTCAGCATGTTTTCTCTTTAAATAACCGTCCATAACGACCTGGTGAATTGAAAAACATTCAAAAACTTAATCGAGACACAACAGAAGAACAAGTGAAATACTAATATAAGAGGGGGTTAGGGAATTTAAGTCACTCTATCCTTCTAGTTGCCAAATCATGAAAATGTAACTCTAACAACCAATCAGAAAAATGTTAAACTGTCACATGCTTAACTATTTACCAGCGCAAGTGAAAGGAACTGAATTCAACACATACGTCATAGCACAAGATCTAGCTTGTTATATGTTATCAGAATGACTCGCTCTGTAACCAGTAGTTGTGTTATCACACAAAACACGTCAAATCTTAACATGTGTATGGTCAGTACCGTTGCCACCCAGAGAAAGATATAATAACATTAAGAGGGGCAGAAATAATTATTTAATAACTGTCAAAGGTTAAGTGAAAAATATATCGATGAAACTGTAGACTGATATCGATATCAAATCCATTTCATTTATACACGCGTTCAGAATACAAAAGTTTAACTTATTAACACATATCTAACCAAGCATTCGTGGGTCAGTGGTTATGATATTCAACTACTGACCCACGAAGGCTTTTTAATTGGCGTGAGTTCGATCCTCAGCATTAATTATACTTAATAAATAATAATAAAACAGATTTAAATATTAAAATAGATTTAAAGTTATTTTATTTCTAACATTCCCACATAGATGACGCCACTAGAGTAAAAGTATGATATCATTTATTTATTATGTAATAAGAGATGACGTCATAACTACAATATCTCCCCAAATAACAAAGTTTCAAAGTGTTGCAATCCTTAAAAACTAATATTAAAAATAATAAGTGTTGCCACCCTCAAAAAAAACTAAGAAATGAAAATAATATTTAAAAAACGAAACTATATTAAAAAACAGAAACCGAAATTAAAAATATTTTAGCTTAAGAAAAAAAAAGAAATAAGCTCCCCATGACGTTGCAGACGAAGTTTCAATTTCAGGCGGGCTGAAATAAGCAACTTCCGGTTAATAGGTGGGCAGAAATAAGCAATTTCCGGTTTGGCAGAAATAAGCAACTTCCGGTTGGGGGCAGAAATAAGCTCCGGTTGACTTTGAGTGATGACGTCAGAACAGTCCAAAAGTAGTTTAACTATTCGCAACAATGACTTGATATTCGATGACTCATGGGATTGCAAGAGAGAAATCTTGTTTTCGCTTGTTCATAGGAACCTATGGGGGGTCCATATAAAGGTGGTATCGTGGGAAAATCGCACATGCTTCAGCTTGTATTATCTTGTACCTGAGCTGTTTTTCGTTTCTCCCGTGAGTTATTTTATTCATCTTCGTTATTTTTCCAATAAAATAATAACTAAAAAAAATATTAAATACTCATCAAAAATAAGATCAATTTAATAATAATTTAAAATAAGATCATTTAAACAATCATTAAAAATAAGATCAATTAAACAATAATTATAAATAAGATCAATTAAATAATCATTAAAAATAAAGTCAATTTAATACTCATTTAAAATAAGATTAATTAAATAATCATTTGAAATAATTGCATTTCATTCTAATTTTTTAAAATTTCACCCCCCTTCCAAGTGTATGACTCCTCCCCCCTCCCCCCACACTCTGGACAAAAATGTAAATCCATTCGTAATACTTAATTTTAAACATATTTCATACTGTTAAATACAATTCAAAAACATAAAATATTATAAAATAGAACTAATTGTGAAAAATATTTTTTATAAATTTAATTATTTATCCAATTTATGTTAAGTTAGAAATATTTAATATAAAATAATACTCTTAACATACGAATATTATAATTAAATAATTTGAAACCGTTCTATATAAAGGATTCCTTCATTTTTATTATGAAACTGCACAAAATTTTCTTCTCTCATTAACATTCGTCATTTATAAATTTTAGGATAAATATATTCGTAAGATTAAAAGGAGATATTCCTTAATTATTTTTTAAAAACTCGATGAATACTATTTTATAGTATTAATAAACCTCTCGTAATAAACCTCTCGGCACCTCTTTTTATCGTTATCTCTTATCACCACATGATGAGTTCAATCCTCAGTAATAATTATATTTAAATTAAATAATAAAATAGATTTAAAGATATTTTATTTCTAACATTCCCTCATAGATGGCGCCACTAGAGTGAAAATCATGATATCATTTATTTATTATGTAATAATTAGCACGTGTATGATCAGTACCGTTGCCATCCAGAGAAAGTTATAATATCCTTTCGAGGGGCAGAAATAATTACTTAATAACTGCCAAGTGAAAATATATCGATGAAACTGTAGGATGATATCGATATAAAATCCTTTTCATTTATACACGTGCTCAGAATACAAAAGTTTAACTTATTTACACATATCTAACCAAGCATTCGTGGGTCAGTGGTTATGATATCCAACTACTGACCCACGAAGGCTTTTTGATTGGCGTGAGTTCGATCCTCAGCCTTAATTATATTTAATAAATAATAATAAAACAGAATTAAATATTAAAATAGATTCAAAGTTATTTTATTTCCATCATCCCCACATAGATGGCGCCACTAGAGTAAAAGCATGATATCATTTATGTATTAAGTAATAAAAAGATGACGTCATTACTTCATAATATACAATATTTCACCCCAAATAACAAAGTTTATAAGTGTTGCCATCCCTTAAAAACTAATATTGAAATTATTATGCGTTGCCATCCTCAAAAAAGCAATAAATGAAAATAATATTTAAAAAACGAAACTATATTAAAAACAGAAACCGAAACTAAAAATATATTAGGCTTAAGAAAAAAAGAAATAAGCTCCCCATGGCGCTGCAGACGAAGTTTCGATTTAAGACGGGCAGAAATAAGCACATGGGCAGAAATAAGCAACTTCCGGTTAATAAGCGGGCAGAAATAACCAATATCCGGTTTAGCAGAAATAAGCAACTTCCGGTTGGGGCAGAAATAAGCTCCGGTTGACTTTGAGTGATGACGTCACTTCCGTAGCACGTACATCGGCTATTACTACTTCCACGAATTCTAGTTAGTCCCAATGCTTGCATCCAAGCGTTCCCTTACCTTCTGAGTCGTGTTCAAAATTACAAGTTACGGAGTTGAACATTGATAGTCATAATACCTTAATATATTTGTGAATTTTATTAACGATAATTTAGTACAGATTTAATTAAAATCTCTTCTTAGCGGAATAAATAAAAACTTTTATTAATTTTCTGTAAACAATAGCTGACATAACTACTGTTTCGGAGCTCTGAAAATCTATTATCACAGTACTTGTAATAGGTACCTATACTGGTGTATTTGTCTACTATTACCACAATAATCGGATCTATTATCCCAATTATCTAAGCTTTATTGGTGTCAATGATAATTTGTCATTTTTTTTTTTTACGGCTCTCCTTTAAAACAGATACTTATCTAATTTAAAATAAGGGTTACATGTATGAAAAGCGTTTAATAAAGCTTCACAAAAATCACATCAATCATAAAAATCATAAAATTAACAACTGAAATAATAATTTTGAATTAGAATGACTATTTAAAAATACTAATCAATATGTATTTTTCATTGCATATCAATTAGTTTATTAAATTTCACACTATTTTTTTTTTTTTTTTTAAATATTGAAGCTTTTGCCTTTTAAAAGAGGTTCAATTTGCCTCAATAATCATAATAATAAAAAAGTGCTAACGTATTTTCTCCTTATAAAACTTTCTTATTGATTCAAAAAACAAATAAAAAAAATAATAAATATAAAAGTAATCACATATTTTTTTATGGTAGTGTGATCACCCAACATACTAATTACACACGCCGTTGGCTGCAAACTAACTATACACCCCCCGCCGACCATTCTCGAAATTAAAAAAAAATACATATATAAATAAATAAATAAAAATAACCCCTTCTCAACACCTCCCACCCATCTTTTTGACCGGTTTCGCCCACACTCAGCTATGTGTTGTATCGCTCTTCTTTGCGAAACGGAACTGGCCAAACGATTATCAAGAAACACGTGATTAGATACCCCCTCCCTCCTCAAACGACTTTTCTGTTGAAATGTAATTTTTTATAGATCCCCCCATTTTTGCTTTTCCCTTAACAATCATTTTAATGTTTATCATTCCAATATTCCATCGGTCAAAAATATATCCACCCCCTGTATCCCCTAATTTTTGCGGAATAATTTTTTTTTCTCTGTATTTGGCGAGTGTTTAAAACCGGCAAAGCGTACACAATTACATAATTATAACGTACAGAACGTGTTATTTGCATTTAATCGTGAAACTCTGAATATTTTTTTACCGAACTGGTATTTTTTTCTTTTCTTTCTTCTTGGTATTATTAATTGCTTTGGCAAGAAGTCTGATACTCGCTTCTAGTACTACTTATCGACCTTACTTTTCGCCGTTTATGTAAGGATTTTATTTATTATGTTTTACTAGATCCGCTTTCTCGCTGTTTTTGATTGTATATTGTTTTAATTTGTCCAATGTATTGGAGAAATAAATGTATATTTTTTTAACGATTTATTTTCTTGCGAAACATTAATTCTCAGGTTATCAGTCAACATTTTGTAGATAATCAGGGTTTGATGAATGCAGGATAATCAAATAACGACAGATCATGAAAAATAGGCTACTGCTTCGGATGCGTTTTATTTACTTTTTAGTGAAATTACATGAAATGATAAAAGTCTATTTAAAGCCAGTAAATAACAAATAATGTTTAAAATCAATAATTTTCTTCTTTAATCCAAGAAAATCCAGTCTCAATAAATAAATAAATACAAAGAAAGGGTTTAACGTTGAACTATAATAACCGTAATTTGAGCCGTAATACGGTAAAAATTTTATCTTTCTTTAACGAGAAACGTTCTATTCAGAATCACATAAAAATCATAGCATATAAATAACCTTTTGTTTTGTCGTAGTGTTTTACATAAAATACTTTTATTTAACATTAAATTTTGTGTGATTTTTTTTCTCGAGAATATTAGTTTTGTATTTTTTCTTTTATTAGAAAGTATACGTCAGTCGATGGTTCATATTTATTTTTATGCGAAGAATTTGTTTAAATTAGCTATTATCTACAACTTGTAAATTGATTATAAAAATTATATGCACTACAGAAAAGTATCTAAATTAATAAAAACAATAAGTAAATAAGTGAAATAATAACATAAATAAATAAATAGCATAAGTAAATAAATATTTTATTATTTACTACAAGGACAATATTAAAAAAAAAGAAAAAGATCAACTATTTCATTAGCAAACGATTTATCACACTCAATCGATCACACGATTTAATCCCACGATTAATCGTAAATTTTAAAAAATCGTTTTCTAACTGTTATCTAGCATTTTTATATGAATTTTACTATTCAAGAAGAACTAATAAAATTCTACAACCACAATTTAAATCACGTAAAACATAACAGCTTTCTTGCAAAATATTTCCTATAAAAAGATGAGAGTAAAGTTGGTCTACATATTATAAAAACAATCCTTCAAACTAAATAAAACTCCAAATTTGACGCAGAGGAGGTCAAATTTAAATAAAAACCAATGGTTCTAAACGAAGCTCATTTCTCCAACTGATTCTTCCACGGGGGGGGGGGAGGGGAATTCCAGCCGCTAAGTCACTGTCACCGTAGGCACGTCCTACCTGTGGCAGAAGAGGCATTAAATTCGAATCAGCCAAGACGGTGGGTGACCTTGCTTTATTCGAATGTCAATTGCCCGAAAGGTGAGTTTTGAAGTATGGAAGTGCTCCACTGTGTGATTTGCAGAGCTATACTTTTCTTTACCTGTCCTCCCACGCCACCCCTCATTTATTTCGAGATTTGTAACCCTCATAAATGTAATTTACGCCGTCTTCTCTTAATGATTTTTCACAGCGGATGTTACGTGTCACGAATATCTGTTATTTGTGACGCTGCACTCCGATATTTATTAATATCTGATTATTCGTTAATGCCCTTGCTTAATATATATATATATATATATATATATATATATATATATATATATATATATATATATATATATATATATATATATATATATATATATATATATATATATATATATACGTATATATATATACGTATATATATATATATATATATATATATATATATATATATATATATATATATATATATATATATATATATATATATATATATATATACGTATATATATATATATATATATATATATACGTATATATATATATATATATATATATATATATATATATATATATATATATATATATATATATATATATATATATATATATATATATATATATATATATATATATATATATATATATATACGTATATATATATACGTATATATATATATATATATATATATATATATATATATATATATATATACGTATATATATATACGTATATATATATACGTATATATATATATATATATATATATATGCGTAAATTTACATGTATATATTATACATGTACATATATATGTAAAATTACAGAACAATGAAAAAGGGGGAAGAAAGAAAAATAAAAATAAAAATAACGAAATACGGCAAAAATTTTTTAAAACAATCCGGAAAATAAGAGATATAATCTTTTCATCAGCTTACACGATTATATTCGCAAAAAAGAGTACGGATATAATCGTGTGAGCTGATGAAAAGATTATATCTTTTATTTTCCGGATTTCTTTAAAAAAAATTTGTTCTTTTTTTCCGGTTTTTTGTTATTTTATTATTATTTTTCTTTTTTTCCCTTTTTTCATTGTTCTGTAATTTTTCCCTTGTTTTATCTACATTTTGAACTTATTTTATTACTTATTCTATTTACTTGCAGCTTTTGCGCAGTAAATAGAACTTATAGTTTTTCTTAATGCTTTTTTTGTTTTTATTTATTATATATATATATATATATATATATATATATAATTTATTATGATTACTTTATTTTCGTTGGTAGATGGCAGTGTAAACGTGAGGTGGAGATAGCGTCTATGACTTGCATTTTTAGATTCGACTCGGAAGACCAAAGAGCTTTTGGTTGAAGCACATGCCTTTGTAGAGGGCTTTTGAAATGAGACTAACCCACATTTGCGTTCCATGGGGAGAAGAAGGCAAATATAAAGCTATTTAAGACAAATATAGTATGCTAGCTATTCGACCTATACTAGCTGCTAGATTGGTGGTCTATTTAACAGCATTAGCGTAAGCTATTAAGTTAAGCATTTTGGGAAGTTGATCACATACCTAAATTAACCTCTAAAGACAGGAATCAAATGTGCAAAACAGTTGCATTATCACATAAGTTGGCCACCTATGCGAACTACGAACTTGGTTCATCGCGAGTGGTCAGCCTGCAATTTATCAAATGCTCAACTTATAAATTCCTATATTTTAATCATTTCTTTCTCCCTTTTTTTTGTCACCGTTGATAAGCAGTTTCTCACCAGTTATGTTAGACACTAATGTGCATCCAACGCTGAAGATAACGAAACTCTTGGGTTATTTTACTGAGTTAATTCAGTTAACTGAAGAAAACTTAAAAAACTTGCCTTCCTTTAGGTTTTTTATTTATTTGCATATTTTTTTAATTTGGTGTTCGTGAACTAGGAAAAACTTTCATAACGGGTCGATTGCTTCATTTAATTTTTTTTTTTTTTTTTGAAGAAAAATAAAATAAATAAAAAACTTGAATAATGTGTGCTTAGAGAGAAAGAGAGGTTTACAAAATCAACAAAAACTAATTATAACACTTAATCAAATTAACTTTCCTTTTACCACTAAAAAATAAATACTGGAGCAGTCGAATCAAGTACAAAATGAATCCTTAGATATGTTACACTCCATACTAACACCCAGTACGTAGGTATTTTAGCACTTCTGCAAAATTATTATTCACAAATAATTCTCTAGTTTTGGAATCTCTAAAGTAAAATAACAATAAAAAAAATGAGGTATACTATTTTGCTTAGCCTTTAAAATCTTTTGCAAGCATTGTTGATTTCTATCCTCTGATGAGAGCACCCGGAGGCGTGGTCTGATGTCGTCACGATTACGTCACGGCTTCCCCCATCTCGCATCTACCCAGACATCAGCTGTAAAGCTCCTCTTGCTTATCCAACATTGGAAATAGTGAAAAACACAAACGGAATCTTTTTTTTTTCTTCATCATATATGTGTATTGAGCAAGTAAATGTTTTGCGGTTAGATGTTTTCTTTCTTTATTTTTATCCCATTTTTTTTAACCAACTCTACTGTTTGCGTAAGGAATTTCTTTGCGGGCATAAATATTTTTATTTTTCTACGCAATAAGTTCAAAAGGGTTTGTGACGCTTTGCAATTTTTATTTAGATTGAAATCTGTTTTCTAATTTGTTTAAACCTAATTGAAGTTTGAAAATATGTTTTTTTTAAAAGTAAGTTCCATAACTATTTTAAATACGTAATAAATTAAATTTCGCAGAAAAAGATAAGTACATTATTATACTATAACAGGCGCTAATGATCGCAAACATTAGCAATTTAAAATCAGCATTCCGAATTCGACACATAATAAAAATGTGTATTTGAAATTACTATTTGCATTTAAAAAATTGAATTTAACATTAGAAGTTTGAAATAAAACTGTTTTAACTGAAAACTGAAGTTTGTACAAATTTAACAAATCTCAAAAATTTAATATTGAAATTGATAATACTTTAAAAGTTGAAAAATAATAATAATATCAAAATTTAAGCATCAACATTTGATTATCTTAAACCATGCCATTTTCAATAGAAGTTGATTAATTATTTAATTATCATGAAAATTGCTGATTAAATAAAATCTTTAAACGTCATCTTTTATTTAAAAAAGAAAATGAAGGCTGGAAATTTTAGCATCATCATCTGATTAATCAATATAATTCATTAATCATTATTTTGAGAAATGCTGATTATTCACCCAAAATAAATAAATAATATTCATCTAATGTAAATATTAAGGGTCAACATTTTAAATTTTAGCTTTTAAATAAGTCAGTAAAAAATCTATGTCCGTTATATTGTCCATTGTTTCATCACTGTAAAGCACAATTTGTGGTTATTATAATTCAACCTAACGAATTAATAATTTATAGAATAATTTTGGATGCACTTACCAAATACAAGTTTTTAGATTACGTTAAATACTTCCTAATGATTTAAGCATTTATAAATCATTTTTTTTTTCGAATCTATATTTTACTGATTTGCTATGCAGATGCAATTTTTTGTCTGTTTAATAAAATCGATTTATTGTTTTCATATATAACAGAATAATTATGCATCGATTTGCTACAATTATTTTGTAATTGTCGTAAATAAACCAGTTTATTTAAACTATTACTCATAGTTCTAATGAATACCGTTTCTGTAAATCCTACTTTATCGAACAACGAAACCATTCATAATGGCGAGCAGCTCATTTGCATTTGCACGCAATCTTTAAAAACCAAATCGTGTTGTAGCTGTTTTTTGGAGTCATTTTGATACCTTCCTTGTTTTGCGCTGTTTTTTTCTCTTTGTTGCGTTGGTGTCATGTTGTTTTGATATGACATTTTTTTTTGTTTGTGTATTTCCCCTTTTTATTCAATTATTCTATTCTTTTTTTTTTCTTCTTATTTTCATCTATTCATCCGCGACAAACCGTTTTTACACGTCACTGATGGTTCCAAGTTTAACAGGGTGATACAAACGCGGAAATGCACATTTAGATGCAAATATTTGCATTTTTTATTATTTTAGTTCACCGCTGTTTGTCATTCATTCGGTTTCGTGTGGGAATATATTTCATTTTAATGGACATAAATTTTTTATTCTCTTTTAAATCGGAAAAATATTATTCTAAACACTGTGAAATATATTTAAATATGGTTGTATAAATGATTGCATTTTAATTAAACATTGAATAGTAATTTGAATACTTTTCAGTATAAAGCTGATGTCCTAATCTTGTGTTGAACACTTTGCTCTATATATTCATTCATGCTTAGTTCAGTGTACACTTAAATATTATAGATTTCATAATTTACTCTTGGTGCAACTTATATTTTTATTTCGATACTTCCCATTATTTATTTGTTTCTTAACACTTGGTGCAATACGCTGTTTAATTTAGGTACTTTGCACTATAAATTGTTTATAAACACTTGATGTAAAAAGCATTTTAATTTCAATACTTCGTATTATTAATTTATTTCATAACACTTGGCGCAATATGCACTTCAATTTGAATATTTTGTATTTTTGATCTGTTTCTTAACATTTGGTGCAATACGCATTTCAAATTTGATTAATTGTCATTATTAATCTGTTTCTTAACACTTGGTGCAATAAGGGTTTCATATTTGATTTCTTGGCATTATTAATCTGTTTCTTAACATTTGGGGCAATACGCATTTCAAATTTGATTACTTGGCATTATTTATCTGTTTCTTAACATTTAGTGCAATAAGCATTTCAAATTTGATTACTTGGCATTATTAATCTTTTCTTAACATTTGGTGCAATAAGCATTTCAAATTTGATTACTTTGCATTGTTAATCTGTTTCTTGACATTTGGTGCAATAAGCATTTCAAATTTGATTACTTGGCATTATTAATCTGTTTCTTATCATTTGGTGCAAAATGTATTTTAGTTTGAATATGTTGCCCAAAAATTCGTTACTGAACACTAACTTTAATCTTTAAATCTGGTGCTTTGCAGCTCGTACAATGTTTATTTTAATATGAATAATATTCATTCTGAATCAGATATGAGCTTTTAGGCTCTGAATTACTTGCTGGAAATTGCTGAATTTTGTAATTTCATAGACTATTTAAGTAAATGAAATTAAGAATTTAACGGAAAAAAAGCAAGGAAAAAATTAAAGTTGTAATATAATATGAAATAAGTCTGCTGTGCTTAAGATAATTTTTTTTCTCTGAAAATTTTGTTAGCTAATTTAATGTTACCCCACCTTTTTTGTTATTAAATTTCTAAATATAAACAAATATATATAAAATTTATTTTCTAAGCTTCCTGGAACGATTTAATTTCCAGAGCTTATCAATAAGTAGTTATATATGATTAGTAATGCTATAATTTCATTTTGATCAACGGCTTATTTCTTTGATCTGCTATCACTAAACAATCGTTCTTTTTTCCTTGTATCCTAAGTCCAAATTCACGAGAAAAAAAACACTATTTTTCCTCTTAAAATTCGAAAGAAGAAAAAAGAAACTGAAATTAGATTGCTTAATTTGTCCACCTCCGATATAATTTTTTTTGAGAATGGGAGCACAAGTTATAAGAAAGTGATTAACTTTAACAAAAGAAATAAAAAAAATAGTTCTGAAAGGAAAAATAAAATTAAAAAAAAACGTGAGGAAACTAAAACTCTATCTTGGCGAAACTAAATATTAGGCCTTTAAAAAATCATCGGCAAATTCATAATCCATCATTACTTGGACAGATTGCAATCGCCAAGCTGTATATGTCCTTTGTTTTTGGATTCAAAATGGCGATTCGAAATTGCCAATGATGATATGAATGTAACATAATACCTTTCACGCTGTAAGCCCGTGAGACAAAGGGATGGAATAAAAAAATAAAAAATAATGCCAAGTTGGCGGGGGTGGGGGACAGTCATTTGGCGTGTGATTATAACGTACTTTAGGTGAATGAGTTCTCTTGGCTATGATGGTGACTGACCCAGAAAGTTGTAACTCTTTGAATTACTTTACTAATGTGAGCGGGTTTTTAAATGATATCGATGACAAACATCAGCGACAATCGCAGTTAAGCCGGATGTGCATCTATTATGTTGAATAGAAACTGAATAAAGCAGCAAAACATGACTTTAATTTCTTTTTTATGTTGGTCTCTTTTTATTAATGTTGTTGATTTTTATCCTCGAAAAATATGATGTTCTTCCAAAGATTTATTCAGATGATTTCAAATCACAATAAAATGTGGTGTTTTAATGCAAGTTTAAAATGCATAGTTTCGTGTTAACATTAAGGGGCAGTTCATATATATATCATGTAGCATCACCTGAAGGAGAAATATGCGATTTACTTATTTTTGATTAAAAAAAATTAAAAGTGAAAAGGAATAATGCTTACGTAAGACACTGAATAAATTTTGTCTGGAAGAAATCATTTTCAAATTGCAAACAAAAGCGGAGAATATTGAGCCGTTAGAATGTTGCGTAAGCATCTAATGGGGGGAAAGGATAAGCTATTGCTTTATTTTTGCGGACAAACAGAGGGCTAATGCTTACGTAAAACGTTTGATTCTCTTATCTGAAAAAAAAAAAAAAACTTTTCATAAGTTTATATTTTTGAACATTCATAATTCTATATTTCTGGGAAAAAATAATAAAGGCAAAAGAGAGGGAATGAGTTAGTGATTTGCTTTTTGGCTGACATAGAGGAGAGAGAGTCTAAAATCACTGAAAATATGCTTACGTAATATTTAATTGGTCGAAAAATCGTTTTCACTGGAAAACTGATTTCCAATAAATAATTTTTTTCTTTAAAATTGAAACTTCTGAAAATTTTACATAATTATTCAAATATTTACGGAACTTAAATTTATTTTGAAAATATTTGTATTATAACTGAAAGTGTGGAGATAAGTTTGTAGTAGTTTCAAAAATGTTTATTTCAAAAAAAATATAGCTAATTGGAGTTACGCTAAATACTCATGCATGATTCTTTTTTAATATATATTATACAGAAAATAATTCACAACTCACTAACAAAAATAATTCCATGAAAAAACGATTACTTAAAAAAGAACGTTAATGGGGGGGGGGGGGATCCCTCAAAAACCAATGTCAAATTCGTAAATATCTTTTTCCCTTTCTCCCAATGCTCTTATGAAATCTATTACAGAGGTGCGCCATCTATTGACAGTAACACACATTTTCTCCTGCTAAAAAAAATATTAGGAGGAGCAATTTCACTGTGATTGACAGTCAGATGTGGCGCCCTCTCTCGACATCTGACGGCGTTTCTGTCATTCAAACGGTATGATGATCCGTCCCTAGGAAAACAACACTCCGTCCGCGTGGTGAGGGAGCAGTTCCGGATTCGCACGGAATCTTTAAAAACACTTGCTCCTGTTTTTACCCCCCGCCTACACCTTTTCTTGGAATTTCATTGAATGATGCAACAAGAGTTGAACTCGTTTCTTCCACTCATTGTTTGCAAGATGAAGCTTTTACCTGTAACTAAAAGGGTAAGTTGGATATCATTGCTCGGATGATTACGTTTTTAAGCTAGTTAACCACAGCTGTTTATTACTTAGTTTTTTTAGTTCTTAGTACGCATTTAGTTTGAATTTAAATTATTTATTTATTATAAGTTTTTAATTTTCAAAAAATTAATACTACAGAAATGCATGGTAATTCTGATTATAAATGTAGTCAACAATGGTTGAATGTTTTCGTTTTCGAACTATTTATCTGCAGGTATTTTGCTTTTTTTTTTTTTTTTTTTTTAGCTGATTTATTTCACTTTAAACTTACAAGCATTTAATTTAAATTTCAAATAAAATTTAATTAAGTTGTTTAGAATTTTTTTAAAAAAGAAATAAATATTTAATTGTCTTAGATTTTTTTAAAAAACTTTACTGCGTTTATTTTTGTTTTAGCCACGTGATACTTTTTTTACCGATACGTTTTTACAGATTGTTTTCAGACTCATAAGTTCATAAAATTTACTTATGGAGTGCAAAAACTTTGCTGATGTAATTTTCTTATAAAATTTAAAAAAAATTGAATTTATATATAGATTTTATGTTGCGTTTGTATAAAGCCATAGCCGTAGTATTATAATTCTTAGTTTTGATTTTGAAACATGTAAGCTTTCAATTACATTGTTCTATTAAGCTTTTGTTTACCTAAACATAATAATTTTCATTTTTAGTAAGTTGACTTTTAGTAACTGGCTTATTAATATTTAATTACATCATTACTATATTATTACAATTTTATTTACTAAAGATATAAGAGCTAAAAATATCTGCAACCTCCTTAAACTTATAATGTACACGTTTTTCTACCGCACTTAATTTATTAGCCGAGTGTTTTTAAATTTGATGATTTTCGTTTTCACTATTTCTTTGATTCTCGTTAAGTTAAAATGTTAGCAATTCCAAATTCCCTTTAAAAATTACTGTTTCGTAACTTCATTATTTGAGATAGTTTTTGCAAAAAAGATTTATTATCCATTTTTACAGCATTAAAAGCACATTTCATATCTTGCTTCCTTATTAGTCATATCTTCGTTTTTATAAGGTAGTCTAAGATTTAACCACTGCTATGTCTGAACAAAACATTCCAAACAGACCATTCCATTCCAAGATCCATTTGCATTTTTAATAATTTTTTTTTTTTTTTTTTTTTTTTATGATTTAATGTTTAAGTTTAATTTTTTTTTTCTTCAAATAAATGCTAAAGCTTGAAATTCGCATATGTTTTGTATTTAAAACATCGATATCTTAAAGGAACAAGCGCTACATTTTTTTTAAATCTCCATACTACATTTTCTGAATTATAAGAAAACGAGCATACTTTTTGTTTACTTTTCTATGTGCTATTTATTTATGAACTTGATAGCCTCTTATAATTATAAAATTAGGAAGCTGTTGCATATTCCCACAAAAGCCATTCTACTCTGAATTCTTACATCAGGTATGTAAAAGAGTGTTCGAATTTTAAGCCGGTAACGCATAATTAAATCCAGTAATGAGGTTTTTTTTTCTATTATTATTATTTCTATTTAATCTGCTTCTTTGAAAAGGTAACATAAAAATCGCTCGCATGTCAATTAAAGTTAATTATACCCGCTTTCAGAAAACAGAACCGGATTAAGCAAGATTTATTATCTAGCCAAATTATGTAACTTTCTTTTTTTAGTTTTTAGTGTTCCTTCTAAAGTATGATTGATACATACAGTATGTGAAATAAATTTGTTTTAATATTTTTCTTTAACAACAATTTTATATACTGGATTAAAATATTTTTTATTTGTAATTTTGCAATAGTAGGCATTGTAGTTGCTCTGGCACCGTTGAAATATGCACTGAGATAAAAGTATGGTCAAAATTACCGAAATATGGTAAAATTTTCCGCATTTCTGGCTCTGTTAGTACATCAAATTGTTCCGTAAATTTTACCGAAGCACTTTGGTAATGATTTTTCTGAAATTAACAATAAAATATGGTTTTATACGGTGTGATAAGGTTTAGTAATTTTATCATGTTTTCTTAAAGCATACCATAAAAACAATTCATTTGGTTAAATTTACGTTTCAGTTTTGTATTTTTTACTAAAAGTCAGGTAATAAGAACTATAATTTAGAAAACCAGAATTTTCGGTATGCCGTAATCATATGAAAGGAAAAGGACTAAATGAACAATTACTAATATTTTGGTTCTTTTGACCAGAATTATAGTTACTTTTGTCAGAAATATCATTACTATACAGTAAGGTGATTTTACTAGAATTTGTTTCTTCGTGTGTGGTTGATAATTCAGCATAAAATTTTAAATTCAATTATTATTGTTTTTTTGAATTGCCATTCAACAATAAGTCGATATCAACTTCAACAATAAATGGATAATAATACGTAATCAAAACAGTTTTTAATTCAAATATTCATATTATTTCTGATATGAATCTAATCAGGTTATCCGAAATATTAGTGATTCAAATGTGTGAACAATATAAATCAGTAATTTAAATCTGCTGATGGGAATCAGCTTTTTCTAGTTCTGTAATTGCAAAGTAATATCACTGTAAAATGAATCAAATTATAAATTTTATTAAAAATTGAAATGCATTAATAAACCTCTTTTTCGTAGATTATAACCTCTATTTTCAGATCAAAAGGCGGAAAATTTATTAAATTTATTCTTAACTTTATTTAATATTAATAAAAACTACTCGGGTACGTATATTCGATACATAACCCAAATTAAATTCGTTAAGTGCAATATCCGGTAAAAAGCAAACAATTCGAATAAATTGGAGTAAGTTTCTTGGAATATTGGTATTCATATAAATTAACGATTCAAATATTTGTATTTAATGCTTTCAAATCGATTCATCTCATTTAATCATTCTGTTGATTTGGCAATTTAATTCCAAAAAGGGTACTAAAATGGCTACTAAAGGCTACATCTTGTTAAGGTTACAGCACCTTCAGACAATATTATGGTTCTACGGGGTCTGATATATTTACAAGTGTACTTACGGAGCCGCCGTGACAGGAGATAGAGTGATAGATGACTCAGGTTCGAATCCCAGAATTCCCCAGGTGGTCGATGCGAATTCTGCTCCCTGCTCGCACCGACCACATTGCTTACGCAAAATGTCCTCAGTGGCGGACGGATCATCAGTTACAATCCCTGTGCCGTAAGCCACGATGGCTCAGGAGATACAGTGTTCGCCTTCCAATGAGGTGAACCTGGTTCGAATCCAAGCTATGGTAGGTCGATATGAATTCTACATCCGACTTGCACCGCCTACATTGCTGGCTTAAAATATCCTCAGTGGAAAACAGATCTTGGGTTAGAGTCCCCTCGCCGTCAGGCTAACTGTGGGAGGTTCTCGTGGTCTTCCTCTCCATGTAACGCGGGCTAGTTCCATCGAAAAAGTCCTTCACAAAGGTAAATTTTTCCCTACACTTGATCCAGGAGATCTTTTGTATTTTGAATTGGGTTCAAAATAACAAGGCTACGGATTTGAACATTAGTAATCGTAACATTAGTAATTTGAACATTAGTAATCGTAACATTAGTAATTTGAACATTAGTAATCGGCTGTTCAACGACGATTATTAAATAAAACATAAAATCCCTTTGCCTTAATGGGAGATTTTCGTGGTTTTCCTCTCCAGGCGTATTAGTTCCATCAAAAAGTCCTTCACGAAGGCTAGTTTGTCCCAATGCTTGATCCAGGAGTTCCCTCGTCTTCAAGGTTGGGTTCCAACTTACAAGTTTAATATTGAACTCTGAATTGGGTTCACTCTTCAACGCCGGTTATAAAATAAAATAAAAAAAAGTGGACTGCATATTCCAAAAAGGAAATCAACATAAGACATAATTAATAATTTAGGATTTTCTTCCTAGTTGGTGAAATTAGAAAATTTCGCAAACGAAACCGCATTTCATATTTTTCTGATTCCTTTCGAATGAAAATTATAATCGATTTTCTTAATAATTATTGTTCGCTCGCCCACACAAATCTGCCCAACTTAATAAACTCAGCTTAACTCTTTCATTTCTTAAACGAAAGAATCAGCAAAATCAAAACCTTCCGATCAGATCATTCACCCAATTTTTCAATACAGCGGTCATACCAGATAGGCTTGGCTTTTTCCAGTAATTGCTGCAAGTCCAATCCACAAGAATTGTGGGAGGATCCAATCTCGGAATTGAAAGCCATTCCAAAGACCACCACAAAAAAAAAAAAAAAAAAAAAAATGCCGGAACAACCAAGTTCTTTAATGACACTTACCAGGTTTATTGGCTCGTAAAGAAGTGAGGCAACCGATTAAAATGCCTGGCTTGTTGAATAAATTTTAAAAAAATAAATAACAAAATATTAAGAAGAACGAAGCAAAAAGAGACGATATCGTAAATTCAGCCTGACTATATTTATGCCAGGCAGACTTGCGATTAAGTTATGATTTATGCTCGCATTATGCGGTTCATGTGACGCGGCAGTGAGACGAGTTGCGTTAAAGTCCTATTGTTTCCATTTTTCCTAGAGTTCTTTTTTTTTTGAAAATTTTTATAAGATTTTATTTAATAATCACTGCGAAATTGAATGGGGTTCAATTGTTTTCTAAGGAAGCTATTATTTTCAATAAATTGAATGAACTGTTTGTTCAAAATGCTACTATATTTTATGAGCTTGATTATTATTTCAAAACGAATATCAAATTTTTCCAAAAAAATATTATTTCAAAATATTTACGGTACTGTTTTAAACATAAATTTAATGCATGGAGGAAAAAATTCTGGTAAAATTACCATACTGTATGTTAATGATATTCCTGTTTTTTTATTTTTTCTAATAAAAAAAAACAAAATATTCGGTACATTAACCATTAATTTACTTCGGAAATTTTACCTTTCACAGGTTTGCGGTTTAATAAAAATTCTGGTTTTTAAAATTATAGATCTTATACCACATATTTAATAACAAAAATGCAAAACTGAAAAGTAAATTTAACGGAATAAATGTATTTCATTCTATACTCTTAGGTATCGTGATAAAAATACCAAATTTTATCACATTAACCGAGTTTTATCACATATTATAAGATCATATTTTATAGCTAATTTTACAAAAATCATTACCCAAAGCACTTTGGTGTTCCCATTGCGTCAGAAACGTGGTAAATTTTACCATAATCTGTTATTTTTTACCATACTTTTTTCCTCAGAGTAGATTTTGTGTAGGTACTTTTTTTTTTTTTTCTTCTCCTGTCTCCCTCCTTTAAGACAGTCTAACCGAAGAAGGAGACCATGTTTGCTAAGTACCACACACTTCTTTTTTTATTTTCTTTGCGTCAGACATAGTTTCTTTCTCTATTTTTCGTAAGAGTGTCGCTTCTACACCTGCCAACTCTACATGCAATCTGTATAATGGTATTTGTTACTCGTTATGCCTGTAATATTACCGTTATCGATATTTATCATGCAGCATGATAGTCACAATATAGCATAAAAACGTTTTTAAAATATAAGGTAAAGAAAATATAAATATAGTCAACGATATATCGCTTTCTGCTTATTAATTTAATGACTTGCATCGTTTTTGCATTTGTCAATATTTTCAAATGAATCGTATTGCATCTAAATATCTTATTCGATAATTATCGCTATCGCTGCTACTTACAATATTATTGTTATTTATACTTATGTTTGAATACGATTTTCATGATTGAACGTGAACGTACCAAAAGATCGTTATCGCGATATTTAACAAATATCGAATCACGTTGTATTTGTTGCTTACTTCGAGTTATAGTAATGGCTTTCAAAAATTTAACTGCCTAACTAATGTTCGTTAAAAAAAAAAAATTTCTTTTAAATTGCAACGAAGAATGATTTTGTAGATGGAATTTGTAATTTTCAAGTATTGCACTTAACAATTTATTCCTTAAAAAAAAAAAAAAAAGATAAATTTTGTGTCAATTATCCATCGGCCAATGAACTTATAGGAAATAAAACAGATCAAGTCTTGATATCTCAAAGAATTTTAAGTTGCGCAAGAATATTAAATGAGCCGTCACTGATTTAAGATACACGTGTTGGACCTATTATGGAAATATTAAATGCAATCAAAACGAAAAGGGTGAGTGTCTGAAAAATAAGGTGTTTTAAAATCAGTTTTTAGAATATGGAATTGTTTTGTTGCTTTGCTGATTCATATCAGTGTTAGGCGAAATACATAAAGCTCTCTTAATATCTCCAATTTGAAATAATATTACTTCAGTGTCTATGTTTTGTTATTTATTTTCTTATTTTACTCTTTGGGTTGATTCAAAATATCTTCTTTATTTTATATCAATAAGTTGTCAGAGTAGATTTTTTTTAAGTAAACCTACACTGGGGACTGTTTTAGAATAAATTTTCTGACATTTTCAGTTGTTTTTTTATTCAAAACTATCTTATTTAAAAAATCGAATTAAATTAAGCATCTTAAAAGTGTGATTAACGCAATAAAAACATTTTGTATTTAAGCCCTTTTGATGTTAATCATAAATGAAAAATGATGCAGTTAATTTATATTTAGTGTAAAATAATTTTGGTTCTGTCCTGTCTATTAAACTCCCATAATTTCCTTTCTTCCAAAATATTTAGTATATTACACTCTATTATTTAATTAAAAACTTCGTTCGCTTAAAAATATATCCACTTGTTACAGTCCACTTGTTACAAGCACTCAAAAACATGATCCCGTTTTCAAGACTTGCCCGGCGTAAATTAGAAGAATCTAAAGTAATCGCTTTAAACATGTCGACTGTTATTTCCTATTTATATATTTTTGAAGCGAATGAAGCTTTAATTTCTTGGGACTATTTATTTAATATTTCGCACTAGTTATCGTCTAATTCATACTATTACTTTATCAATTATAATATAAAGTTGGCCGATACTAGTATTGTTTTTTTTAATGTGTTATTAACTTATAATATCGTCAAATTTTTATTACAAATTATATTTCATAACTATGCATTAGTTATCGTAAAATCCACTGGATTTTTTTTTCGTGTTATGTTTATGATAATTTGTCTCTGACAATTAGTCTATGATGTTGTCTATGACCAATTTATATGCCATGTATTTAATTTTGCAAGTATTGCGAAAATTGTCTATTGTACTCTGCAATGAGCTTACAAAATTTAAATATAAAGTGCTCAATGTTTCTCTTTTCGACAATACGGAGAAAGCTGCTCGGCAACTGGTTGTTTATGAACCAATGTTTGATCAAATCCTATACTTTTATATGTTATTAACATGACAAATTTATATTAAAAATTTATGTTGAGTAATTTCACAATATTTATCGCCAAATTTATTTTTAAATTTATATTTTATAACTACGCACTAGTTATCGTCAAATTTATATTACCGTAAAATCCACCGGATTTTTTTTTTTTTTTTTTTGTTAAGCTATGCATTTTAAATCACTAGCAGTGCGAAAAGTGTAGCAAAATTTAAATATAAACTGCTTTAAAAAAATATTGTTTCGATTTTCGACAATGCGGAGAGAAAGTTGCGCGGCAACTGGTTGCTTACGAATTAAGGTGTTGGTCAGATCCATTCCATCACCCCCACAAAGCAGGCGCAACATTCACCTGGTTTCATTGAAGACGAAAACGAGTTGGAAGTTTTCAGGCACTTGATCGCGGGGTGGGGTGTGTACTGCGGGCGCCTTCACCAGCGGAAGCGATCGCCGGTAATTGTACGCGTTTTCTAAAAAGGGTTTAGTTCTGCTACAGCGAGAAAGATGCGTTTGTGAAAAAAGGTAATGTTTTAGGTGGTTTGAGGGGGAATGGGGGTGTAGATAAGGTCTCTCATCCGTTGGTCATTACAATCCATTTGCGTGTAGTCTTCGTTTGCTACCTGCAAAAGCTGTATCATTGCTAAAAGTCAGTGATGCGTTACCTGGTTCTATAAATTCGTATGCAAACTTCGAAAATTCTCGTAATTTTGATTTCGTTAGTATTCCGATGCGATTTTTTATTTATTTTTATTTCTTTCCTATCTGGCTTTTAAATATGTTCTCTCACGTTTTGACCATTATTAGAAAGGAAGGGAATTGGTTATTGAGGGCTGCTTGAAAGAGAAGCGTATAATTTAAATTTTTGTGGGAGATTATACATAATACTTTTTTAATGGCGGTCTCTGCTTGGAGCTATTTAAGCGGAAAATTATGTGGATAAAAAAATCGCTTTGACAACTTTCACAAAATGAGCCACTAGTTTTTAAATTGCTAAATTTTAGTTCGGAAAGGATTTTGTTCTGCTTATTTCAAGCTCGACAATTAGGAAATTCAAGCTTATGTTCAATCTTAAGAGAACCCTATATATTAGAAATTTTTCTGTTTTAAATGTATTTAATTTATAATATCTAAATAAAGCCAACTCATAATATCAATATATAAGTAAAGCCAACGCGTAAAGATGTCATGGACAATTTTAAATATGTAATATTTGAATAGACTTGTGACAAAAAACGTTATCCATTTTATATTTTTAATTATATTTAGAAAAACAGTTCAATTTTTTTTTAGCAGAGTATATTTTTAAACTGTCGACTGTTGGTATAGAACATTAATTTTTTTTTTGTACTTATCGTAATTTTATTAAATGAAAGTCGTATGCAGCATTTTAACTGCCAAGTAGTAACAAAATAAGTATGTCATATGACAAACTTTTCCTGAATTATTGTGTTATTGGTGATGAACACTGACCCTGACATTTGTTTTCATCAGATACATAAATTTGGGGATATCACTCTAGAACTCCTTACAGTCCATTGCATATCACCAGAAAAGTAAAGATAAAAAATGTATAGCTTTGCTTTTATGTATTTTCAAATCGTGATCGACTTCATTATTATTTATAAATAAAGAATGATTCATTTCAAAATAAATAAAATCTTTCACAACTGTTTAAGACTGCATTAGTGAATTCATTATCGAACATTCCATTAGGAATTATGATAGAGTTCAATTATAAAAGCGTAAAAAAATATCTACTTTTCAGTCGATAAAAATCAACCATACAGCCCAAAAAAAAGATCTGCAAATTAAAAGTTCACTAATGATAAAGAGGTATATTTTCTGAGTTATAATAACCTCGCAAAAAAATTATGAAAACCATGAAAAAGCTTTATTATTGTCTCGTGCTTGGAGCTTAATAGCTGCAATTAAACCATAGAAAGAAAGTGTCCGAAAAAAAATAGTCGAGCACGCGACCGGTCACCTTTTTGGATGGAAAACAATACAAGTTTTGTGTTTAGCTGCTTTCTGTGGTTGTTTAATTATCGATCGCTTCTTGATGGCGTCGACCAGTATGTAATTTTTGTCCTACTCCTACCATCCATCTTTGTCTGTCAAAAAGTGGCTATTAGCAAAGTAGTGTAAGAGATGATATTTTGACTTGATGATTAATAATTTTTGGAACAGCGCAATAGACATACTTTCTACACTAATATTGTAAGATATTACATTTTGTATACATTTACTATGTTCACCACGCTATTATTTTAACATTTTTTCATTGTACGTATGAATCTTATTTTTGATAATTATAATATAACACGAAAATATTTGCAAAGTAATGCAGCGTAGTTTATATCAAAGTAGTAGCAGTTTAAGTAAAGATAAAAGTAGTTGATATGAAAGAGAAGATAATAGTTGTTTAAGTAAACATAAAGAGTAGTTTATAGTAAAGTAGTATAAGAGATAGTATTCTGACTAGATTATAATAATTGAAAGATTAAAGAGTGCAATTGCTATACTTTCTTCACAAATAGTGTAAGATGTTACATTTTGTATATTTTTGTTATATTCTGCACGCTATTATTAATGCAATTTAATATTTTTCATTTGCTTTTTTATTGGACACGTGAAAGCTTTTTTTAATACGTGGCGCTAAATATTAGTAAAGTATTATATAGAGTAGTTTATAGCAAAGAGGAGATAATATTAGTTTAAGTAAAGATAAGGGTAGTATATAGCAAAGTAGCATAAGAGATAATATTTTGACTTGATGATCAATAATGGGAAAATTGAAAAGTGTAATACACTTTCTATTCAAATACTGAAAGATATTACATTTTGTTTGATCTTGTATAACATTGCTATATTCTCTTCTATTATTGTTGCAAATTTTAAAATTTTTTCATTACGTTCCTGTTGTTAGTATGAAACTTATTTTTAATAACTATCAAAGAAAAGATAATAGTTTAATAAAGCAAAAGTGTTAGCAAAATAATGTTAGAGTTGTTTGTATCAAAGTAGTATAAGAACAGTTTGTAGCCAAGTAGTATAAAAGATAATAGTTTGATTTGATGACTAATAATGAGAGAGAGCAATAGACCTACTTTCTACACAAATATTGAAAAATATTGAATTTTGTTTCATTTTGTACTACTTTGCTTAGTACAATATGGCTATTGCTGTATTCTCTATTATTATTGCAAGTTTTAGCATATTTTTTTACTTTATATATTGTACTCATAAAGCTTTTTTTTTTTTAAATAAATATATGACGCGATGATATTAGCTGAGTAATACAAAGTAATTGATAGCAAAGTTGAATAAGAGTAATTAATATTAAAGTAATATAAGAGATGAAATTTTGACTTGGAGATTAGTAATTTTTCGAAGAGTTTCTGCGGTAACATTGTAAGATATTGCATTTTGTTTAATCTTGTATACCACTGTTATTCGCTTCTTCCCATTATGATTTTAAATTTGAACATCGCTCGTTTTTCAATTTATAAAATTCTAAGCACATTATAAGTAAGTGTTTCGGTGTAATATTTTATAATTATAGATATAATATTCTATAAAGATTATATAGCTTCATATCAATTAGCAACACAATGGCAAGATTTAAAAACATATATTTAATAGCTTTCGAAGGTATTTAATATCAAAAAACGAAAGAAATTTCATCAATCAACAACACATGAAGCAAAATTTAATAATTCGTTTATTCGTTTTCTTTATCTATTAACAACAACACAATAAACTGATACAAAAGCACGCATGTTAAATAATCAGACCTTATGCCAAAGCACAAAAATGACCCCTCCGACACTTGTCCCCGTGTCCAGAAACTTTTTCCAATCCAAATGACACATTAAAGATAGTAATTAAAGCTCAGAATCACACCCTCAATCCATTCAGATCACGAATTTGATTTCAATCAGAACAGCTACAATGCTCTTCAATTATCAATTAGCCTTTTATCTCCTAACACATTGATTTGAAGCTTCTTTCTACATCGCAAGGTCCAAATGTAAACATTTTTTTTTAAAAATCTAAAATGACTACCTGTACATAAATTCCAAAATGTGAACCGTATCACAAACACGCAATAATATGTACCGCTTAACACGTTAGTGAAGTTGCACCAAATTAAAATGTTATTACGATTGCATATTAACATTACAAGAAAATTTTAACAGTAATGTCAAACGAAGCAAGAACTGACATGAATTATTAACTAAGTATGAAAAACAAGATTTATAAGCAAACCGTGTATTCATTTTTTTTAATCTATTAATAACAACACAAAGAACGGATACAAATTCATGCAGATTAAGCAACCAGACCTTATTCCTCAGCACAAAAATAACCCCTCTGACATTTGTCCCCATTTCCAGAACCTTTTCCAATCCAAATGACATATTGAAAATAGTAATTAAAGCTCAAGAATCGCACCCTCAACCCATTCAGATCACCAATTTGATTCCATTCAGAACAGCGACAGTGTTCTGTTCAATTCTCAATTAGCCTTTTATCTCTCTCCAAACCCTATTGTCTTGAAGCTCCCTACTACGTCACGAGGACCAGATGTAAGCATCTTTTACCTGAGATGACTTTACCTGGAGGTTCACCGTGGGAAAGGGGGTCACAATCAGTTGCCACATCATCATGGTCGCCTGCGTGAACGATTTGGAGATGACTTCTTTTTTTTTTTATATTCTTATTCTTATTTGGAGCCTCCTACACTCACGAGCGAGCTCACCACTCGCTCACGAACACCTGGGATATTTCCTTTCATTAGATTCTCATCAGAGGCATTAAAGGGGTGAAGAAGTTAGACCAAAGAATGAAGATAATATGGGTGTGTGCTCGAGGGGTGATGCTTAAAACGTTCTTTGTTTCTGTGGTAGCTATGGCTTGAATTCCGTGTTGCTTTGCTATGTGGGGCAGATATCTTTTTTGAATTGCATTGCTTGCATTTAATTGTCTCAGTAATCGTTTTAAATTTGATAGGGATGTTTTAAACTTATTTCAAACGCGTGCTTTGTTTTCTTTCGATTCAAATATGTAAGAACAATAAAGCATTCAACTATTGCCATGAACGATTTTAGCAATTAATGATTACGGTGTTTAATTGTTGCCTTAAATTGTTAAAAATTTATTTCCTAGTCCTTTCCCTGAGAATCCCTCTATTAGACTGTCGCTTAGTAGCCTGCAGTGATTGATCCTGCTGCGACAGTCATAGTGGATCTTTTTGACACTTCGTAGTCTGTCTTCTTATTTATTTCACTTTCACCAAAATTTAATCTAAATAAATAGAAAAATAACATCTACTGAATGGTGAGTTTGTAACAGTTATTCATGACTGTTAGGCCAAAAAAGATGAACAAACTTAACAGTCATGAATAATTGTTGCCAGTATCCTTTTTCTTATTTCTAAAATCGTACAAAATTTTAATACGACTTTTAAAAAAATTAAAGGTTTTTTTTTTGAAAAAAATATTGGTAAAATTACTTCCTTGTTTGAGCTTTATTAAAATATTGCAAAAATTTAGAATTATTCTTACAGTTATTCATGACTGTTAGGCCAAAAAAGATGAAAAAACTTAACCTAACAGTCATGAATAATTGTTGCAATAAACTGTTGCATTGCTCTTTAGCCAGTATCCTTTTTCTTATTTCTAAAATCGTACAAAAATTTCAATATGACTTACTTTTAATAAAATTTAAAAAAGTATTTTTTTCTTTCTTCTTTTTTTTAAAAAAAGTATTGGAAAAATAACTTCCTTGTTTGAGCTTTATTAAAAATTTGCAAAAGTTGAGAATTATTCTTGAATTTTATGGCTGTTTTCCGATGGTTCCGTCGTTGCATGAAATGTTTTTTTGAGAATAATATGCTATTTTCATAATTGTTGTGAGTTTACAACAGTTACTCATAGCTGTTATGTCAAGCCAAAACTCTGTATACTTATTCTGAAAATGGTACAAAAAGTCAATATGGAGAAAAACCACAGTTTTGTGAAAAAGAAAAACATTTGTGATCTAATTCTTTAATATTTTAAAAACTTACTCCAACAATACATTATCTGGGTTCATAAAAAATTTGCATAACATGTGAATAAGGCAATGAATTTGATAATTTTAATCAGAGTGGGAAAATGTCTCCAAATTGGCGATTTTTCTTTAAAAAAAATTAAGACTTTTAAAATAATTAATTTGTTCGTTCTAAAGTCCAGATCATTTTTTTACGCAACATGTTATCGAGTTTTAAATTATTGCTTTGCAGGTAAATAAACTGTGACTTTTTTATTTTCTTTGACATAAAATAAGATGGTTCTCAACAATTCTTAGATGGAAAAATCTCGCCAAACTGGCTTTCTTATTAAAAAGTATATTTTGTTTAAAATTAAGATCGAGCTAACAGGTAACTTTTTTTTTTCAGAGGTGTTTTTTAAATTTATTATGGTTCTAAGCAGGCGTATTAGTGTTCAATATTTAATCTTCTTTTTTGTTAATGTTTGATTGAAAAAAGCCTCCTGGCGTTTTTTTTTTCTTTTTCTTTTCTCCGCTTCTTAATTTATCACGCCAAATTGAAGATTTCCCTACCAACGATCAACAGATTCACTCCAGCCGGAAATGAGATTTAATTGCTTGTTAATCTGGCTCCAGCAATCAGCGAGACAGGACCACATTCATTAGGGCTCTAATAAGTACCAATTGAGGCTCCTTTTTACCATTATAAAGCTACCTGTAAAGCCACAGGAAATGGTTTAAAATGAGTAGGGGGTGGGACAAATGGGAGGGGGAATTAGTACTGCCTTCCCCCCTTCAGAACTAGTTTCTTGATGACACAAAAAACAAAGAAAACGCACTTCTTAGACATCTTTAGTTCGAGGGAAAGGCTCTCTCAACACAACATCCGGGCTTCTTTCGGTTAATAAAATGTCTCACCTTTCAGTAAGGGGCTTAATTACCTGTGACCTTGAAGACGGACCGGCATAAGAAACGTGTCATTTTCTTTCTTTCTTTCTTTTTTTTCAATGAACGGTGCGGAGATGACTAACTTAATCTCTGGCTCTGGAGGGAGAGGGGGGAAATTTCGAATAAATGTGAATAGTGTGGAAAATAATTAAACACAAGCCAAGGACAAATTCGGAAGTTGTGAGGATTTTTGAATGGAAAAAAAAAAGAAAAGGTTCTCATCAGCACCTGGTTTCTCAACTAGATTGAAATGACAGTAATTCGTTGAAAGATGTATTGAAAAAAATTGTTGAAATCAGTGTTTACATGATCTGCTCATGAGCTTCAACGAGATTGACAGATGGTGTGTTTTGGAAAGATAATTTTTCTCACCTTAAGTGGTGTGGAAACGAGATTTTCTGCTTTTCTTGTTTTCCTTAATGATTTATAAACATAGGGTTGCGTATACAGAATATTCATTATGCTTTAACGTCTACTTATTTTAAGTACAATGAGCTTCATGATTTCATTAACGCAATGCGTCACGTGATGTCACCATCAGCTTACAGACATAAATTAATATTTTCTGAAAAATTAATACTTAAAGATTACTCCTGTAAAATCACGCCTTTTGTCAAAATTCCAACCAAGTGTAAATGACTTGTGGGAATTATATAACAGCTTGTGAATAGTTTCGCTCCCTTAAATATCAATTATTATTTATTAGATATTTGCTCCGTAAAGTATAAATTTAAATTCGTATTTTTTAGCTTAATAAAGTAATATAAAACATTATTTTTGAGATTTCTGTAGGATTTTTTTAAGTCGACAATTTAGTGTTAGTATTTAAGAATTTAACACTAATAGACAATAGTCCAGTATTGTTAATATAAAATTAAAAAATAAATTAAATTTCCGAGTTTGCTTGTTTTAAAAATAAGGCACTTATTTCAGCTCCAATTTCTACTGTAAAAAGTTTAAAATTTGGAAGATTAAAAAAAAAAAAAAAACTGTCGCTTAACCCATTGCAGTTAAATAAATAACGGGATATCTTAAACGCATATAAATAAAAGAAATATAAACAAACATTTAAAGAAGAAAACATAGAGCTTACATGACACGATGCCTGATAAGGCGGGTCAACATCGTGACATGTAGTGGGTGTTACTTGTTAGAGTAGCTATCTTCTTTGCATTTCAAGCTATTGTTCACTTTTAATAGTTAAGCCTAATTTCGTTGATGGATTCGTTCTTTTCTCACGTTTCCGATTTCAAAAGATTGTAGATTTCCTGGTGCGAAGAAAATTTTTCTGATAATAGGGGAAAAAATTAATTTGAAATGAAAAAAAAAAATTTTATATGTCGTTTTTCAAAAGTGTTGTCTTTCTCTTAAATTGTATCTTTCTCCGAACAATGACGTTTCTGCTTTTGAGTTATATGTTCGAAAAATGGTGTGGCACAGTTTAGGGTGGACAATGAAAGTTTAAGTAATTTGCATTGTACTTTTGATAATGCGTACTGCTTTTCGATTATTAAGTTGGATTCGTTTTATTTTTCTGTCATGGTTCATAAGACTCATTCTAGTTTAGATAAATTAAGTGTCATATACTTTTTTCCTATTTCATTTATTTATCTACTTTTTTTTATTTTATTTAAGTTTTGCAGTTATTAATAAAATTACCGTCATTAGTAAGATAAAATCTTTATTGAAAATATTATTACTGAAGCATTTTATGTAGGAGTATTATTTCGGAAACTTTTAATTCTATTATGAAACAACAAGAAATGCAGGCTTTTGTGAAGTATAAATGTGTGTATTGAATATTTATTTATATTTAAATCACGTTTTCAGCGTTTATTATTATTATTTATGTTAGAAAACATATGATTACAAGTGGATTAAAGCTTTTAACGTAATAGAGTTAAATATTACGTAAACACACGAAAAAATAAATATTTGGGATGTGCTTAAATTTACTGACATAAGGGAATGAGTTGAGTCATGATCATGTAAGAAAATAAATTTGTAAATTGTAAAAATTGGCAAATTTGGAGGGCTTGCGATTTGTTAATTTTTCCAAAAATCACACAAAAAATGTGCTTACTTTATCACCTTACATTATATATTTAATAGGTACATACGAATAATTGAAAGTACAACTTGTTTGTTTGGCATTTTAAATCACTATATACGTACGAATTGCTTTAAAATAATTTGTTTTGAAACATTTATTCAACTTATGTTATTAAATTTTCGTAACGGCAAATAATGAGATTAACGACATCAGTTACTTAAATGTAAACCTAAAAAAATGCAGCCAACATACAAATCCAATCCTTTTTTTTCTCTTTAATTTTATTTATAACGATTCTTAGGTACAAAAGGCATGTGTATTAAAACCATGTAAGACATTGTTTAAATTTATTACTTCTTAGATAAATATTTAAAAAAATGTTTGCGAAACAAATATATTAAAAACATAAGAGAATTTCAAAAAATGCATTACTTAAAAGAATTATGGTATTTCATATAACAATACATAATTCAGAACTGAACATCTTTTCGTTTACACATTACAAAAAAGCGTGTAATGTGATTTAGATATAGTAAAGAAAGTATATCTAAACAATTAAGCATATTCAACTAACTTTTTAGAAAGTCTTTATTTTTTTTTTTTAGTAATTTTCGAATTTGATTACCTCTTTTTTTTTGATGTGATAATCTACGGTACACTCATCATAAAGAAACTAGCAATTACAGGCAGATGTTTGAAAATTATACAAAAAGGGGGTATGAAGAAGCTAGTATATGCTTTATGATCACGGTTATAGCTTTATCTAGGCCGGTTGGAAATGGTGGACGAATAACAAAAACTCTTTTGAAATTTATTTCTATATAAATATCACACTTTCTATGCTACCCACTTCATTAATGAAAGATTAAGTTAAATTTACACGCAAGGATTTTGAAATGTTTTTTTTTTTTCGGCGTTTCTTTTGTGTTTTTTGTCCAAGGTTAGGTTTTTGTCTAATGTTTCTTTCTTTTTCTTTCTGGAGAATCGTGGCTATAGTGGATAAAAGGAAATCTAAAATTATAAGGTAGATAACGAAAAAAATAAAAGTTAATTATTTGGTTCGCTTTTTGCGAAGAGATGTGAATGTATAAAAAATTTGAAAAACATATATGTAATTAAAAATTATTAAGTTTTAATTTTTATATATATATATTTTTAAAAAAGGAATTTTTTTTTAAATTCTAATAACGAGTCATGTCAGGAAGTGATCAAAAGTTTCCTTTTAAAATGCTAAAAAAATTTCATAATGAAATGTCACTTAAAATTCATAAAATTTTCAAATAACAAAATAAATATTATTCAATATTTTGTAATGTGTAATTTTTGATTTGTAAATATTCTTGACCGCCCCTACTCTTACCTGGATGGCAAGATTAAGTTCATTGACAATATTTTCCAAAATAATTATTTTTCTAATTTACCGAAGCTTTACAAAAATCTAGTATTTAATTCGATTTCTTGCATACATATATGATAGTAACAAAAGCTAATATAGTCAGAAGTAAACTTCTTGAAAAACATGCTAGCTGTCTTTTATTTATTTAATTTTTGTAAAAATTTTAACGAAATGTGCATTTTTGCTTTTAATTTTATTAATTAAAAAAATGCACAAAAATTCTATTAAATTTTTAACAAATAAAACTTCTTTATTTTATTGTTTGCTTGGTTTAATATCGAAATATTATCGTAATTTGTTATGTGTTTTTATAATCTAAATTTTAATTGCAATTGAATGACTACTAAATTTTTAAAATATCTCGAATTTCACTGTCTGCTACTTGTTTAGATTTATCTTGTTGATAATAAACATTTACATATTTTGTTTTTCTGCGATTTCGTAATTGTGAAATTATCTCGTCTCGTGCCCGCACCCCTTCCCCTCCTTTCGTTTTAAATGCCTTTTTTTCTGATAATTTTTCTGATTTCTGGAAACCCTTTTGGATAAGTAAACAGTCTTATCTATTTTTGAATTGAAATGAAAAGCTGGCATTTTTAAACGTTAATTTCGGACGGAATTTTTTTTTAAAATAAATTTTCTACGTTGGCAATTCATTTCACCAAAGTAAATTTGAAAATAAATTCGTTGGTGTATTTTTATTCGAAATTCTGTGATGGTTATTATTCCTGATAAGTACTATTTGGGATAAGCTAAAATGAAGTCGATAAAAATAAAAGGTATCTATGGTTTTTTTTTGGACCTATTATATCCTGAATTATATTGAAATAGATTCATAAAATAAGTGTTTATTTCTTCTCCCTTTCCTGTTTTGATTTAGTTATAAATACATTTTATAAAATAATTAATGCTTATGTTTGCTCGTGTTTCGTTACTTGAAGTTTGTTTTATTTTTAATTTTTCTGTTAATCCTAATTCTTGACTAGCAAAAATTGGCGAAATATAATATAATTAGGGCCTATAGTAGTAATATTACAATCTCAGTTTAGTTTCATATAGCTTAATTAGATACTTTTCAATTTAATGGAACTGTAATTTATTATATTGCTTATAATAAATTTGATTTTTTTTATTTTTAGAAACGATGAAACTTAAAAAATCCGTATTAATTAAAAATTTATTTATATTAATACCAAATGAACAATTTAAAGAATTTATCGTAGTTAATATTTTATATTGTTTTTTTTTTTATTATTTTATACCAATATCATATAAAATTGTTATTGATTATTATAATTATATAAATTATTTAAGTGATTTATAATATTTATTAATTTATAATTATTTTATTAATTATAATAATTATATAATTTTTTTTGAACTTTTCAAGAAGTGAGGAACTTTGGAGTTCTCTATTAATTAAAAATTTAGTTATATCAACACCAAGAGAACAATTTAAATCATTTATCATAATTATTATTATCATAATTAACATTTTATTTCTATTTAATTTTCATATTTTATACCAATATTATACAGAACTGTTACTGATTATTATAATTATATAAATTATTTTAGTTTATTATTTATAATCTTTATTAGTTTATTAATTATTTTATACAATTTAAAAATTATATAAATTATTTTTTGTGCTATAAGTTGCGGATGGAGTGGATTTCAGCAACTGTGTAGAGTAATTATGAAAAATAATATATAATTTTTTCTTCAGAACTAAAATATTTTTTGTTGAATTTCCACTATTTTGGCTGCCCCCCACCCCCACAATAATTAAGTTTATTCTTAAGGTTGCAATTTTTTATTAATTAAAGCAATCTAATAATTTTCGTTGCTTTAAGCTTTTGCTTATTATTTATTTACTTTTGTTTGCTAGTAGTTTTATCAATAAATAAACAATATGCTTTATAAATTTATTAATATATATTTATAAGGAGCATTCGATTTTACCAAAGTTCTAGTCACCTTTTATGTTACTTACATAATGTTTTTTTTTTTTTTTAGCTTGCACTGAAAGAATCTTATAAATAAAATTGTTACACTTGATTTTTTACCCTTCCCTCTGAATACCCCCTCATGTTAAATATCATAAATTATCTATTAAAAGTAGGGACATTTGAGGACACTTGAAGGTCGTGATTGGACAATGGTCACTTGGTCAGAGGACATTGACTTGATTCGTGTCAGGGGGTCACCAATAAGAAATATTTTGTCCTGTTCTGGGTGGGGAAGGCTTTGTTCAACTCTTTTGTATTTGAAAGTTTTGTTCAAAAAGTTTAGGTGGTAGTGTTCATTGAGTGTTTTCCTGACGAAACAGGATTATCTTCCAGCTGATGAATTACTGCCCTATGACCACCTGGTCAGTTTTCTTTTTCTTTTAGGGACTGAAAAGCTTGATTGGTGGGCTTTTTAAGGGACCACCTGGAATTAATAACCACCTTGTTACATTGAAAAATGTATTTATTTTAGATAAAATTAATTAGTCAAATCAAGAAGTAATTAGTTTAGAGTGTTCATTAAAGGAAACTTCTTTTCGTTTTTTAATTTTTTCATCTATCCATTAATGATATTTTTACTACAATTATACACTGCAAAATTAAAAATTTTTGTTAGTGTTGTACACCATTTGCATCAGCTTAGTAACCTTATTATGGTACCTAGTACCTATATATGGTACTAAGTTGAACCTTATGAGACTTTTGGATCAAATTATCTCTTGAGTCATCATAAGTTTTTCTTGAATACTCAAATTATCTTAATATTGAAATATTTATTCAAATTCTTATTCAGAAAATTTTAACTAATAAATTTTTTTTATGTTGATAAACTAACAAAATAACTAGCCTTTTCAGGCATGAAACAGAAATATAAATCCATAACTAATGATAGATAAAACCAATTAAATTTTAAATGACTTTGGATAAAATCTGTAAAAATTATAAATTTTGTGTAAACTTCTTTTAATTAAGATCGCAAAAGTGATTAATAAATCATCTTTAATAAAAAATGTACTTTTATATTTGATATTAACTTACTGCAACTTTTTGTTTATTTTTATTCGTGTATAGTTTATTTTCGTATTGTAACCACAGGACAAATAAGGAAGTAAAGAGAAAAATAAAATAATAATTTAATACATAAATATTCTTATTTTATTCGTACGAACTAGACTCATTAATATTTATTCGGCTATTAATTAAAGTCTTTCGAATATAAGATTTTAGATAAGATATGCCTTGTTATTCATTAAAAATATTAAGACTGCAAAATATACTGTCATTGAGTGATTTTTAATTTATTCCATAAACATTGATTGAATTAATTTCCTTTTGAACACTTATCATTGATCTGACGAGTATTTTTTTAATATTATACTGTTAATTTTTTTCATTTCTTATAAACTCAGATAAAAAAACTATTAATGGTTTTTAATCTTCTCCTTTTTTACGAACTCAAATCAAAAGCTATTTCTATACTGCTTAATTTTTCTAATTGTTTAGGAACTCTGATCGAAAAACGAGTTTTTTCGGTTTATATTGTGAAATTTTCTCTTTGTTAATGAATTCTGACCAAGTAAAGCTATTTTCATCTATCTTCAATTGTTCCATAATTAATGCCTTTATCAAAATTCTTGTCGATTTTGTTGACTTCTGATTTTGAATTACCAGAACCAGTTTTCTTTAAATTCTTCACCCTACCCCTGTGCGAACCCTTGTAAAAATGTTACGACAGCAATCTCTTAACTGGGGTGTTTTTATGGGTCGTAAAAAAAGATCAAGGAAGGCAATAGGAAAAGAATAAAAAATAATAATAACAAACCGGTGGGTGGGTGTTTTCGAAAGATATAGCTGGAGACTCTACTGTTGAGTTAAATGGACAAGCTAGCATGGACTCTGGATGTGTTATCATTCATTGACCTAACTCCACCCCTTACGAATTCATCATTCTTAAGAGATTGTCGACCCCCCTTTTTATCCATTATATTACCTCAGTCGGGGATTTTTCTTTTATTGTCCTCTATGAATGCTTGGAATTTTGTTTTCTTACAACTTAACAAAGTATATTTTTGGTTGACACAAATGCATAGTTAAAAATAATTACGTTTATTGATCTTTTAAAAAAATTAATTACGTTTTTTGATCTTTTAAAAAAAATTAATTACGTTTTTTGATCTTTTAAAAAAATTAATTACGTTTATTGATCTCTTAAAAAAATAATTAGTTTTGATTTAGAAAATGAAAACTAATAAATCTGATACTAATAGAAAATCGACAAGGATATTTTTTCTTATTATACTCGACTATGAATGCTTGGAAATTCATTTTAATGCGGTTAACCGAAGTATATTTTTAAGTAACGATACTGCATTATTAAAAATTAATTACGTTTATTAATTTTTCGAAATCAATTAGTTTAGATTTCGAAATCATTTGATTCTTAGAGAAATTCAATGGGATTTTTTTTTTATTGTCCTCTGCTATAAATGTTTGAATTTTTCTTTTCGTACAACTCAATGAAATACATTTTTAGTTGACGTACTTTTTTAGTTGATTTATAGTTAAAAAATATTTATATGTGTTAATTTCCTAATTGAAATTAGTTTTGGTATTTGAAATCATTTGACTTAGTGAGAATTCGACATGCTTTGTCATTATTATTAGTGGTGTTTCGTGGTTGAATCGTGGAGCTACATTTTAAATAAGATATATAATATTTTATTATTTTAATGTTTTTTTACATCACAGTTTTGAAAAAGTTTAAATCAAATAAAGTACCAGAATTTAGTTTTATAAAAAAGTTATTAAATTAAATTAACAAGTTCTAAACATGATGGTTGGTTGAATGCGGAGTTTAGTGATAAGCACTTATAAGTGCATTAAAAACAATTAGACAGTTTTAACTAATTTAACTATATTGAAAATATGAAATTAAACGATATTATGAACTAAGTCTGATGGACGTTAGAAAAAAAAGCATTTCTAGAACTGTAAAATGCGCTGTAAAATTTCTTAGTTGCATTTCTCCAATAAGTTTTTTTTTCCTCACTTCCCAATTAAAGGATTTTTTTTTCTGTATAAATCTATAATGTCTAGTGTGAGTAAAACAGTATAAATGAGACTTATAACAACAGAAACTTATATGAACAGAATAAATGAGACAGAAATATTTATGATAAAATCAGAGATAACATCAATAAGGTTAAAAAGCGTTTAATGTGTTTTCGTTAAGTGGATATAATCATTTTTCTAATTTGCAACATTTGAAATAAGCAACTAAAAAAAAAAGCTTATAAGGCTGAATTGTGTCCACCTGTTGCCATTCTTGAAATATGACGAATAACTCGAAAATAAATTACATATATCAAGGGTCTGTTTAGAAGAAATTTGGGTCCGTTAACGGACCCTTCACAAAACATTTTAACTTAAAAACGGACCCTTCACAAAATGATTTTTCTTTTAATCGGACCCATCACAAATTTGTTTTATCTTCATTATTGTTTTGTTAATTGAATAAACCCTTCTCAGGGCAGAAAACAAGAAAGATGGATGCAAACGAATTAAGTTTTGTCTTCGGCAGACGATTCTTCCATTATTCGTCCGAAATGAATATTCTGCGTTCATCAGTATAGGCTAAATACCAAATATTTGCATGTTGCATCTCTAATTTAAAAACAGCAATTGCTGTTTATTTTTGAAAATTGAATTTTTTTTTATTATAATTTCACAGTGCGTAGCATAATCTTGTATCTATTTACAATTTAAAAACTCATTGAAAAAGTTTTTTGCAATAACCGGGACCCTATTTGCACAAATTCATAAAAGCGAACCCTGGTTGAAAGAATGTGAGTAATTTTTTCACAATTTCACGAAAACCGGACCTTTCACAAAATGTCTGGACAGACACCTGTATATGCTTAATTAAGGTTAAACTTGATTAAGAAGAATAAAAGACCGTAGTGGCTTTGGATTTTATTAATTATGTACGTAGTGTTTATTAATACATGGTTTTAAAATATAAAAAAACATAAGTTATCACAAAGGTAGAGTTGAAAAGAAGGGGAAATTCAATTTCATTTTCGACATGGTTGATTAAATCCCATGAAAGCCAGTAACTTCCATTTTCAATCCACCTGGCTCTTTAAGATTATTGCTGTTTTTGCAAATTTTGAAAAGGCTTTTTATTTTTGGGACTAGTATCCCCCTATTTTTCTTGTCCCCTAGAAAAATTACAATACTACCCATGGGACAAATATACAAAGGAATTTGCGGTAGTGTCGGGGGGTTTTCTTATATGCTTTCGAACAAAACAGACTACTCTTAAGTACAATTATAGGATTTTTCTGAAGACTAGCTACCCATTGGATGGAAGGATTTTGCACCATTGTTATAAGTAGCCAAGCAAGCACATGAGCAGCTGTTTGGTCTCTTTGACAGCATCGCCGGAATTAATGGGTCGGTATTGAAGAAAAGCACCCCCTTCCCCTAATATGAAACTCTCCTCATTTCTATCATTGTTATCTTTTCCTCTGAGTTTTCTTGCAACAAAAGGTACTCTGATCTATAGGTTGTACCAAAGAATGATATTTGATATTTCAAGACTTAACTATCCGAGGAAAATTATTGGGGATTAAGTTTGATTGAAAGTTTGAGTTGACTGAATTGTACTTCAGAATTGATATTGAACTCGAAACCATTTTTTTTTTTAAGTAGAGTAAAACAACCTAAAAATATTTATTTCTATTTTAAAAGTAATATTTTCTTGTCAAAGTCTAACCTAATTTACAATTTACATAAAGTTAAATTTTTCATGTATCCAAGGTGTATCTTGTACTCGGAATCGCATTTTTACAAGAAGTAAAAATTTTTATATTACCTAAATTGTATCTTGGTACTCGAATTGGGGATGACGCTTGGACTTAGGGGATTTTAAGTTTGAGTTTATTGAAGATGTTGTACATTGAATTTTGAAACCTAACTTTTTTTTTTTTCAGAAGAGTAAACCAACATCAAATTATCTATTGCTATTGTAGAAGTACTGTTTTCTTAAAAATATCAAACTTAATTAACATGAAGTCAAAAAAATTTAAAACATTACCTAACCTAAACCAAAAACATAACCTAAATTGAATCTGGTACTCGTAATCGCATTCTTACTTTAATTTTAAATGTTACATAGTTTGCATCTTATATACGAAGTCGCATTGTTACATAAAATTAAATCTTTCATATAACTTAGATTGTATCTTGCACTCGAAAGAGCGCTCATACGTAAAGTCATATCATATTTTAAACTCAATTCAGTCATGTTTTAAACTCTTTATTCATATAGTCATATTTTAAACTTAAAATAACAATTTTTCTCCTTAATTTATTCATTACGAGTTCACAAAATTTTATAAATCTATTGCTTTACTTGATTCAGGAACTTAAATTTTAATTTTGATTTAATCATCAAAATCTAAATTGAGAATAGTAATAATTTGCCCCATTGTGAAGCTAATGTTTCCAAATTTCGGGTTGCAATTTGAAGTTGAAACTGCAGATACCAATTCATTGTGAAATCAGCAATACACTTTTTTTTCTTCATATTGTCGAATTTTTAAATATTTAGATATACATGACACTGAAGTATAAAATTTTACGAATTTCAATTGACCTTTCATATGGCATACCTTTAATACAAAATTTGAATTTATGTGACTGTTCCAAAGAAAATTTTTTAAAAATTTATTTTCTTGAATCGAACTACTTGATCAATTGCTTTTGAATTCACTGTTCTCAAGCAATGATTTAAGTGTAACTATTTATTTGTGCCTCACTCATTAAGTAGAATCGCCGAAAATTAGTTTTGGAATCGAACTTCAAAATTCATTGCTTTTGAAGTGGTCATCCAAGGTTTTAAACTTATCAGTATATTTGACCCTTATTACTCTTTCATATAGCAGAGTGCTCAAAAATTAATTCCTTGGACTCGATGAATGTTATTGTCTGAAGTCATATTTGTGACTGAAACTTTTATTTATTACACCCACTTCAAAAGGGGGAAAAAAACGAGTTAAGGATTTTTGTCCAATGTCAACAAACTATTCCATTCGTGACTTTGTCACGCTTCGTAACTGCAACCGCATCTGCGTGAGAAAAGAGGGAGAGAACTTGCCCTCGATATTAAGGCCCACAATAAAATAGTTCACCCAGCTAATTGATAACACCAAGTCTCCTGGAGAAATATCTCGCGTTCTGGCCCTCAGGCCCTAGAACGTCCAGTAGTGGTCATAAGTTGGACGTCATCGAAATATGTTCCCCACTGGTAACCATGGTAACCGCTTGACGACCCCATTCGCATCACTGGGCACCGGTGACGTCAACTTATTAACAGTCGAACTGTCTGCATTTCTGCCGCATTTTGTTTCTCGTTATTAGATATGGGAATATTGGAGAACTGTTGGCTGCTTCTTGTCAGGAAGATAACTTCGATTGATTGGTTCGGCGCGAACTAATAATTCTCCCTCTATTATACTTTTGTTTTGAAAATGGTTTTCATTTGATTAACTAGTTCCAAATCTGCACGTGATTTCCTGGGTGTGTTTTCATTTCTCATTATTTCTCTCAACAAATTACTCCTAGAGGCTTCCACATTTATCCAACTTACATATTATTTTTTTCTTAATATTCCGTAATATGAATTCTTTTCCTTTCCTTGTTAAATTAAAACATATGATTTTTAGGTGTGATATCTAAAAATTGTCGGCTTATTGAATGTTGTCATCTGTTATGCTGCAATTAGATTTAATTACATAATCAAATCTCATTACAACTACCAAATAATTTGGAAATACGATTGGAATTTTACTGATTTCTCTAATTTTTCATTAATGTATTATTACAACATTAAAGCGACAACCAAACCTTGTTAGTAATGATCAGTGTTGCGAGTATCTGATCCAAGGTTAATACTACCTGACTATTTCAGAACAATCAAACCAATGCAAACAATAGTTCAGGATATTTTTTTTAGTTTTCTGGTGATGCTTCGTTACAATTCAATTATAAAACCAATCCATAGTACAGCATTTTTAGTTCGACCAATTCTTAGTATGGCATTCTTTGTTCAACTAATCTTTTGAACAATCAATCTTTAGATTGTTTCTCAAAAAATTAAACATAAACAACACGCATTTGTTTTTTTTTTTAAATTTTAAACATTTTTACAGTAGAATGTATAGTTACGTTATAATTTTTTTCTTCTTTCATAAAAATGCAAATTCTTGTCTTTTGATAACACTGAATTATGCACGAAAATTTACAGAGATTTTCAAAAGTCAGGTTTGTTTTGAAATTGTTTTGATTCCATTAAATGTTTTTATGAAACTATTAATTCCTATGTTGATTAAAAACCAAAATTTAATATTAATTGGTAAAAAATCTTTACTCCCAAAGAGTGATTTGATAAATCTTTATATAGTTTAAAAAGATTTCTTGTTCAAAAGATTTTATACATTGCTAATCTTTGAAATCGTTATTTTATTTTTGATTATGAACAAAATGTTTGAAATTGTCTTATCAGGCGGGTAAAAATCAAATAAGAGAAATAGAATAAAAAGTTATGGTTAAAGTTGAAAACTTATTAAGAAAGAAAACGATTTCTAATGTTTCGCACAAAAAAAAATTTGAAAAATAAGCGACTTATAAAATCGTTTGAGCAAAAATCTTTATTTGTATTTATTATTTTACCAATAGATCGAGTAGAAATGAAATATGATTTTCATTTATTTTCTATAACATAAAACGCTAGGAAAAGACATCTTTAAAAAATATAAACACATTCCAAAACAAACTTTCGAAAGAGCTTATCATTTCTAGCAACACCGTGATACAATTTTTCTGTGTTCTTTTGTTTTGTTCGAAAACTCGAATCTTGGTTACTCATAGCGGAGTATCTCCTTTCCTCCAGACGCTTCAATCTGCGCAAGCGTTCCTGTGTGATTTTACGTCACAAAACTCAGCTGATCATCAGTGTCTACATTTTAGCCAAGGGCGCTGCTCGTGGTATAAAAAAAGAAAAGGAATAAAAATGCAAGTCGTCTGCTCTTTTCTGAATATCTTATCGACGGCCGATGTTTCTTTTTCTCTTATTTCCCTCTTCACTTTTCCCTTTCACTTTTGTTTATTTATTTATTTTTTCCTTTTTGCTAGTCTATATTGTTGTTGGCAGTTTGCACGTTTATCTGAAACTGTGTTTTTGTTTTATCATTTCATTTCAGATTGATTAAAAAAACATAGCGCTCTATTTTATACAACAATAGTTCTTTTAAGGATTAAAACTAAACTGATCAGACAAAAACAACTGAAATTCAATAATAGATTCATATTATAAAAATTAGGGAAAACATTTGTTATAATAATTTTTATATTTATTTATGAATTATTACTATAAAATTATTATATAATTTAAACATAAATACTGATGTTTATTTAATTATAATTATAAATACATCATTTTAATTTAATTAATTTCACATGAGGCTTAAGTTAATAATTTTATAAATTTCATTTTATCAAAATTAAAAATTATATTTCTGTTGCATTGTTTTAACAAACGCATTAAGCATTAAATTGTTAATAAATTTATAGTATAATAATTGAGATTATAGTAATTAATTTGAGATTTATAGTATAATAATTGATTTTTCAGCTGTATCTGCTGTTTTGAGAAAGTCTTGTCTTGATTAACATATTAATCGCTACTAATTGCTCTGTACTATATATTATTTATTGCATCGTTTGAAAATAAAAAGAAGCAAATAGTTTTAAATAATATATCGATATATATCAGCGATACGATATTAAAAACAATTCAATATAAGTAAGCACTTATTCAAATTTCTCTTCCCTTTTTGAAAATATACAGTTTGTTACAATTACTAAGCAATTTAAAACTAATATGATGTTCGAATTCAAAATTTGTATGAAACTCGACAATGAATGCATAATTAAATTCGCAAAACATGAAACTACATTACTCTTTTCCATGACTAAGTAATAACAATTTTGCGTTATCACGTTTATGAAATATTTTCCACGCATATATTATTTTGCATTACTAAATGAAATTTAACTTAAATATAGAATTAAATGCATTAAATGTACGTGCTTAGTGTATTTAAAAAAGTTGCCTTCGTTTATGATTTTTTAAAATTTCGCTGCCAAACGCTCCCTAATTGGCAATTATATTTGCAACTGAGACATTTTCATTATCGAAACCGCTTTTAACTCCGCAATATTGTTTAATAAGCCTTCATTTTCCACTTGGATTATCTCGATGCAGATTCGTTGGCGAGATATCTTCATTTGGCATACTACTGGGCCACTGCATATTCATGCTTTATCAAAAGAAATTTTATATTTATTTCCCGGTATTTAATTAAGGCGTGACGCATTATATTCATTTCATGTCATTTGAAATGTTACAGTCCTTAATTTTTTAAGTTGTATCCTCTTTGCAAGTAAGTTTTATTTCAATATACTTCATTAATTTATCTGTATAATTTATTCATAAGTATTAGAATCGTGTTCGCATGCCGCTAAATTAACACAATGAATTTAAAATATTTGAATACAAAAGTTTATGTGGAAACTTTATGTATTCAAAATGAAGTTACCCCAGAAATAACTTCAAAATCTTGATAATTTAATATTAATTTTTTTTCTTATTGTTGGGTAAGTAGTTTACTTTAATTGCAATGGCACTCTTTAATTAAATTATCTATGTCGTTGTAAAATTAGTTGCCTTTCAAAAATACTGTGAAGTACAAAAGCAGCGTATTGAATATAATATTTGCTAATTGCTCATCTGAGAATCTCGTAGCCAAGAATACCAATATTGCTGAGCTTTAGATTTGTTTCTAAATTCCAGTTCTGCAATTTCTGCCGAAATAAAACTGCTTAATAAAATTAATTGCAATACTTTCCAACCATTGGTTTCTAAAATTGTTTTTTGATTAATACTTATCTAATTGATTACTCGTAATGGTCGTATTGCTAATGTTAAATAAAAAATATTTTTTTAGTTTATATAAATATTTTTTATAAAAAAAAAGATTCTGTTGCAGAAAAAAATTGATTTTCTTTACAATACTTATAAATCCACATCCCACATTATATATGCAGCTTAGCTTTTTGTTCAATAAAAATACATACTGCTGTTGTAAAAACACCAAATTTGAACATAATTGATTTTCTGAAATTTAGTCAACTACTTAATGATATAGTTTTAATAAATTTGTATATTTTTTTAAAATTCGATTGTAACGTAGCATTAGTAATTCTAAATTACTAAATTTTGAGATTTCGGTACGAAATGATAAACGTATTTACTATTAAAACTTTTAATTATATGGTAATTGAAGTTAACCCTTTCCTTATCGGTTATGTTTAAATTAAAATATGGTTTTAGTATGTTTCTATGATAATTTCCCCCTTGCCAACATAAGTACACTATCGCAAACCCGTCCTCTTTGTTAAGATTAGTTTCCCCCCCTTCCAGAATGCTAATTTTTCTTTATTCTTTTTATCCTTAATTTTTGTTTGCTACCAGAAATTTTTAAGGAAAAGGATAATTAACTTAAGAGTCATGTTAGGATTAATTTTAAACGGAAATGAAAATTTAAAAAATTCAAGGAAGCAATTAAAGAGAAGAAAGAAAGGTTTAAAGAATTTTTCATCAGCTCACACGATTATGTCTACAAAAATAGTGCTTTCTAATACTGTATTAATATTGCCGGAGCAAAATACACCAGTACAATGGTGTGGGGAGCATCAAAGGGAGGGGGGAAAAAGAGAGATTGAAATTTTGCTTTAAATACTTATAGCTTGTCTGAAAAGGTGTTAAAAATCAATTGAATTTCTTAAAGATCATCACTTTCCATCTTGGCAATAAAATTTATAACGATGACACAATAGCTATTTTTAATATGTAATTTCAAATGAACAAAAATTTTTACCTGGAAAGAAAAAGAACAGAATATGAGAATGATATTTGAAGATATACCTTTTTTTTTGGAGTTATTAGTAATAAAGTCAAGGTCACTAAAGGTCTTTTTTTTTTCTTTTTCAAATTTATGATTAGTCTTTTTTGACATTATTAAATGTGTTTTAGAAATATAGTAGTAGATCTATGAAAATGGAGTGATTTATTTTCTTAATAGCTCGTAACAGAAAATAGAACTAAAGGAAATTTGATTAATATTCTTTTTTTATGTATTTCCTGTTAATCCTAAAATTGCCTGCTTTTTGTTATTATTATTAATTTAATGCAATGTTTGCATTGTTTCTGCAGTAGAACTAACTTTTTTTTACACAAGTATTAAAAAAAGTATTCATTAAAATTTTATTATTATTTGATTAAAAGAATTTTGAATAATCAGGAAAATGAGCAAATCACAAACTCCTTATTTGCTTTTCTTACTTAAATTATTTATGGAATAGACTTCTATTATACATTTGTAATTTTTAACTTTTGTAAAATGACATTATTTTAATTCTGTTAAATCAACTCTAAGGCTATCTATTTTAATTCAAATCAACTGATGGACAGGTTTTTGTTTTAAAGAACAGAAAAAGAATATTTCAGTATATTTTGAAAGGAACTGTTACAAAATTAAGTCATTAAATGTTCTTTTTTTCTTCATTTGCAGTATTGCTTATTCACTCGTGCAAACGGAGGTTTTTCTTTGTTTCAGTTTATATTTGCCGATTGCTTAACTTACAGATTATCTATGCAAATTTCGATTACGATCTGCCTTATCATTTTTTAAAGCAGTTGCATTTTTCCCGTTTCATAAATTCCAAAGATCATAATGCTTTTCTTCTTTTTTTTTTCTCTTAAATTAATGTGCGTATTAATAAAAACGAGGAGACAGTATTTGCTAATAGCATTACGCAAATGCTTTTCGAAAAAAAAATAATAATAAACTAGACGCTCTTAAGTCCTTTATTATCTTCTGTTTAGGCTTAGTTATTGTCGAATAGAAAAAAATAAAATAAAACTGGCGAAATAAGTGTAATGACGACACATAAAATGCGACAAAAGCCGCCTAAGTCACTCAATTCGGCCTCTGTTTACAAAGATTTTCTCTTTTCTGAAGAATTATCGGAGTTTATTTATCATTTTAAAGTAAAAACAAAAAGAAATAAAATAAAAAAATTTAAATGCGACGCGACTACCCGTCAGCCGTTTTTAAGTCATTTTAATGTGAAATAATATTTATCCTTTCTGTGACCCGAAGCGTCTCAAATGTCAGGGTTAATTGTCGTCCCTTTCGATTATTTGATAAAACTGTTTTAATCAATAGTGTTAAAGATCACTAGGTTAAGGATTACTATTTCCTTAACCACTCAAAAATTATTTTAATCAAGCTTTAACTTTTCCTAGTTTTATTGAAAAATTTATTTATCTATTTTTTTCATACCTTAGTCTGTATTTTAAAATTTTAGACTATTTCCCCCCCCCTTTTTTTTCTTATATTTTTTTCTTTTTTTTTTTACTGGGCATTTTTGGAGAATTTTGGGGATGTTTTTTCTTATTTTGAGGCTTTATTTTATTGAATTTTTGTACTCCCCCCCTTAAATGGATGCCCTCATTAATAAAAACGAGGAGACAGTATTTGCAAATAGCATTACGCAAATGCTTTTCGAAATAAGAATAATAATAATAAGCTAGGCGGTTTTAAGTCCTTTATTAGGCATAGTTATTGTCAATTTATTTTAATTTAAATTTTTTAACCCTTTCCTTCCTTCTTTTTTTTTTTTTTTTTTTTTTTTTTTTTTTTTTTTTGTTAAGGCATTTTTTGAGAATTTCGGGAGCGTTTTTTCTTATTTTGAGAATTTAACTTCATTTTATTTGTATTTTGTACTTTTATAGCAAGATTGATTTTCTCTTTCTTTATGTGGCTCTTTTTCATACAAAGTTTTTCTAATATTTACGTCCGTTATAACGCAACTCATGGATAATGGATATGTGATTATTATATAAAAATACGGATATTATATAAAAAATCACTGATACTAATGCATTTTTCCTTTGTTTTATCTTTTTTTATTTTAGCAATTAACTTCGATTTTAACCTTAAATGAAAATTGTATCCATATACATGCTTATAAAATTATATGCTAGATGTAAATTTTAGAAGGAAATTATTCAAATTTAAATTCTTGTGTAAGGGAGGGAATTTTTGACGGATTTTTTTTTTTACCATTTTAAGAAATTTGGGTTCTAATAATTAACGTTGACTATTTGGATTTGCTCTTATTTTTATTTGTGGTATTCTTGTTTTGTCAAGGTTTTTAATTACTTTATAATTATTATTATAGGAGTTCTTTTGCTTCAAATTAGGTTTGAATAAATTTTTATGTCATTTAACTCTTTTATTATAACTTTATTTATCTTTTTTATATAATTATTAAAAATTATTTTCATTTACTGCACTTTATTTTGGATCAAATCTTAGATGCCTTTTTCAGTAGTATAGTATGAAATAAATTAAAAAATTATGTTTGTAAAATATATTAAATTTCACAATTTCGGAAAAACAAATTTGTATAGCTGATCTATCTGATATTTATTGCTAGTTACTCGATATTCAGTTAATTATAATCTGCATGATACATCCAAAAATAGTATTTATTACGGTGGGAGGTTTCGAAATCATACTAAATTAGTACTTAAATTAAATGTAGAATTTTTATTTAAATGTTTTTATGTACATTTATGTTTTGCAATTTAAAATTTTCTTCCAATTAAGGGGTAAAAAGGAAGTAGCTTAACCAAAATAATATTACTAAGCCTCAGACAAAAAATAGGTGTAAAAATAATAAGCTATTCTATTTAAATCTTCACATACAATTTTCCAGGAAATTTTTTTTTATTGCAGTATTTCTGACTTAATATAAAAAAAAGAAATGTATATTTCATTATAATTAATTGTCTATTCTATTCGCAAATATTAATCTCACAAATTGCTGTTCGTCATTAAACTTTTTTTTTAATGGCCAAGCCTGTAGCAATAAATGTATATAAGGGTGGGTCATTTCGATTTACTATAATTTTCCTTTAATCGTTTTCGAAAGTCCGAAAAATCTCACTAATAATTTTTCGTTATGCTTGGAAAATGCAGGGGGAAAAATAATTTGGCGTCTTTCTCTTGCAACCAGCGCTCTTGAAAAAGCGCCAATTTTGCCCTAAGGGTAGGGGTGGAAAAGGCCATGTTGTTTTAAGTAAAGTTAGGAATGTAAAGTCAGAACAATGAAAATTAAAAATAACGAAAGATACAAGAAAAAAACATTTTTTTTCACCTAAAATCAACATATCTGTCTCACATTTAAGCATGCAAGCACTGTGTCGTATTATTATGAGGAATTTGGCACTTAAACTAATGAGCTGTAGCCAATTGCAGTTACTTTCCCCCTTTCTTTGTCGCCCCCCGCTCACTTTTCGCAGAATTCGCCCGAACTATAAACACTGGTTGTCATGGTGATATTAAAGCAAACATTATTATATAGTTGGAAAGTGAAAAAAATAGGCTTAAGATATTTAAAGGGGGGGAAAAATCGAGAATATAGGTAAGGAAAAAGATCGGTAATTTTGTGTTGGGTTTTCTATCTATGTAGACTAAATAAATTTTTTTATAGACCATATTTATATTAATTTCCTTACTTTTTTTTTACAATTCTTTCGTTTAAATACATTTTAAATGAGAATTGTTTTTATACAAACAAACGTATTATAAATATTGATTACTCTTGTCAAATATTGTTTGGCTTCATTTCAGATTATTGTAGATAATTTATTATTATTATTATGTTTTTGTTCACTTTTAACCGATGTATCATGTAACTACACTCAACAAGGATCGGCTTGCTCAATAACATGATTCAACGTGTTCAATCGTGCAACTGTTTTAATTTTAAGGCGAAAAATGCTCTTAAAATTTTCAGAAGTGCAGGTATTTATAGAAGGACCTGCAGTTTATACTTCACCAGTTATATAAATATTAATTAGTTGAAATTCTCGAAATAAGTATTCGATGGTTATTTAAAGGCGACTCTCATGTTGTCAGTCCTTGACATGTGTTCACATTTTTTATTTTATTTTTTTAATAACCGTTTTTGGACAGCCGACCCAATTTTGGGTTTACGTCTACTAATGTTCAACTCCGTAGCCTTGTAATTTTTTGAACCAATCCAGAAGATAAGGAAACTCCTGGATCAGTACCCCCAGAGGTATTGATTTGTTATGGGAACATGGAGGACTTTGCGACTCGACATATTTAACGTGCATCAGTCACCATTTACTACACGGGGAGTCTTCGGCAGGAGCGAATCGAACCTGCGAACTCTTGGACATGGGCCCAGTACCCTACCAACCAGGCTATCCCGGCCTGCTCACATTTCTTTGCCTTAAATCAGTCCCAAATTAAAATCATTTTACTACTGCTTTGAGCTTAAAGCTAGACATGAAAATAACCGAACGCCACTCATCGCCTGGCGAATCATTAAAAAAAAAAAAAAAAAAAGGGTGGCGACTTAAATTAAATAAGCTATCGGCCATTTTTTCCCGTCGCTTATTTTTATTTATTTACTTAAAATTATTCAATGATAAAAGTACATTTATGTAATAAGACTCGGAAAAGCAGAATTTTCATTAAAATATTTTCATTCAAAATTTAAATTTTTCTGAATCCATTAATTTGTGGTTTAAAGATTCATGTGGTTTAAAGAGAGTTCTTTAATACCGGTGAATGTCAGCAATCACATAGTCGTTTTGGTAAATGTCCGAAATGTTTGTTATATCCGATTCTATATGAATTTATTTCTTGATATTATTACATTTATTCGATATTTTTATATCAGCTTAGGATAAATCAGAAGAAGCATCAGTGTTTGAAGTACCTGTTAAATGCATACTGGGCAGTGCATACTTGACCTTACCTGTTAAATGCATACTTGACCTTAAAAAAACGTAGATGTAGGGCATACCGGGCAGTGGCACTTAACTAAGCTTAGTATATATTTCAGACATTTACCGAAGCGACTATGTGATTGTCAACATTCACCGGTGGAAGTCAATAACCACCAATTTAGGTCATTCACAGTAACGTATGGATTAGTCTGCATAGGAACCGAGGGTGTGCGGTATTGGTCCTCTTTAAAAACTGTTCTACCGTAAAGTGCTCGACTTCGCGTGCAGGTCGTCGGGCTACCGAAGCGGGGGGTGCCATCCCCTCTGCAGAGGATCAAAATTGTGATGGCATGTCTTCGGATCATCCTCAGGAATGTTTCCCAGACCGTCGCCAATAGCCCATTGTGCAGCTCTAGTGCGACGTAAATTAACTACAACAACAATCACAGAAACATATGCATTAAATATAATTCGCCTCCTTTGAATATTTTTAATTAAAGTACTTTAATATTAGTATGTTTAATAAAATTTTGTCGCATATTTATATTATTTTTTTTGTTGAATAAACTTTTTATAAACATAGATTATTTCTAATAGAAAATTTTTTTAAAATATATTTTATTCCAAGCAAAAAAAAAGTTTGCAATAAGTAGCTATTAAATATAAGAGACTTGTCTACATCAATTACCTTCTCTTTGTGTTGAGGAAAAATTGTCTATTAAGTTATAAGAAGCCTCTGGCTACCAACCGAAAATTTAAAATTTCAAGTCTACTCAGAGTTTTAAACAAAAAATTTTTAATATCAATAAGTTGTAACAGTTTACCGTGTCTGATCCGAATTCAAGTGAACTTTTAAACTAAAGCTTGCAATAGAATGTACCAGGTGTTGGTACTATATTCGAGGACAAAGCCACTAAGAATAATAGTTAATAAAAAAAAAGCTGTGCTTAGTTTCTAGTACGTTGTTAAAAAGGAAAAAGAGTGCCCGCAAAAAATAATAATAATAAAAGAGGTCGTTAATAGAAGTTCTCCCATGGCTTGTATGATGATGCCTCAGACAGCTATTGTCACATCCATAACAAGGGGCTGGTAGACACTAGGGGACAGATTTTCCAGGGGACAATAGAACACTTTTTTTTTTATTCTTTTTTACTCTAATGCGCATATATGTATCGTCGTTATTATTTCTACTTCTTGTTTCTTGGGAACAAACCTAAGCAATGACTAACATATTGAAAAGAATTAAATAAAAAACATTTAAGAGGGATTGGAGCATAGAATGAAAAAAAATATTCTAGAATGAAGAGGGGGGTATTCTACAAGAAAAAGCATTAGACTTTTCGAATATTCCGTGGGAAAATCAGATCCTGATTAGCATCGGGCGCCATTTGTCGATTGTGCTTAGAGAGACCCTTATAAGGGGGGCTTCATTCTAAATGTGCCCCCCTTTTTTTTCTTAAAATCTTTTCTTTCAGAGGGTCCCGCCATGGAAAGGTGACACTTCTGTGCTTTGCTGTATATTAAACAAAAGCCATATTCCCCGCCAAACAAAAAAGGTAAAAAAAGAAAAGCATATTTTACCCCCCTCCCCATCAAGACATCCAGGTGTTGTCCGCCAATGATATGCTCAGGATGTGTACATACTTCGTATGTTCATTGAAGAAATAGAATGAGAATCTTGAAGGGGGGCGGGTAAAGTCTACCGAATTTGGGAGGGGGGGTGCTTCTAAGATGTGCGGTTATGCCCAAACAAAAGAAGTAAATACTGGTAGTAGCTGGAGGGGGGGAAATCAAGGTAGGACCAAGGAAATAAGCAGAATTAAAAACTGATTTTTTTTTTCTTATTATTTTTCATTCAGTTCGCTTTTGTCAAAAATTTTTGGGGTTCGGTGTTTACCAGACGGAAAGGAAATTTTTCCCTATCCCTTTTTATACTTATATTGTTCCAGATGTCTGGACAATTCCATTTTTTGAAAAGGAGGCGACAGTGCTCAAAAAGAATTGGACAAGAAGAAATGAAAGTAAAAATTGTTGGTGACATTTTGGTTGTTCTGATGTATTACGTTGGGATTATGATTGGGGTGAATAAGTAGGGGCGAATTTATAAATATTCTGTACATTTTTAATGTTTTTATTTAACCCTTTAGATAAGTTAATTCTAACATAAGTCCAAATTTGAGTTTTGATGGAAATTAATTTGAATGTAAACAGGACACAGTCTCAAATAGCAGTAAAGGTTTTTTTTTTATGGGTTTTGGTTTTTATTTTAAAAAAAATAATAAGTATCGTATATAAAGAACTAGATACAATACAATGATAAGTCACATTTTAAAATTCTTGGGGAATTTTTTTTTTTAGACAAACAATACGATTTTATTTTCATGTGTTCATTTTAGATGGTTCCGTTCGTTTGTGTTGTTATCTAATGTACATTTTTGAAACTCATAAAGTACCTACTAATACTAAGGATCTGTTAATTTAAAAGTGGCCCCCTAGTCTTTCATATATACATAAAGAAAATAACTGAAATATTAAATACTCTGCTGCCATAATTTTTTTCCTGTCTCACATAAAATTTAATAATTTCTAATTTATTAATTTTTTTCTTTGTTACTTGCTTGTTAAAAAGTAATTTTTTTCAAAAAATGAATCTGCAGTTGTAGCTTTAAACTTAACTACTGTAGAAATATTTAAACTATAAATAAACAGCTTGGGGGACAATCTAGTTATAAGATTTTGATACCAAACTTTTCATTTGTATTGTTTACAGAAAGATAATGTACAATTTTCGAAAATTTTATCTAAAAGAATAGACTAAGGAATATTTTATTAAATGGAAATGTTTTTTTCGCCAAATGCTCTCCAGTACAATTAAAAAATCTGGTTTATCATTACCTTACCTCAACCCCTTAATTTTTTTTCGAATAATTTACTTACGTTTCAAAACAGCATTGATTCACAAACCGCAATTTTTACTGTATTAGATAGAGAAAATTTTATACCAATTGCATATCTCTAATATCAGTAGAGTTAGAGGGAAAATAAAAAGTAAAGTATTGTATTGGGTATAAAATTTTCTAATTGGTCTACAATACTTTTAGTATACAATTCTTTTAATAAAACTATTATATATTGAAAGCATTGTCTTTTGATATTAAAGTATTAAAGGTATTGTATTTTTTTCCTCCGAACTCTCTCCTGGACAATTTCTAAGTGTGGCTTATTGTTTATATTGCCTCAATCACTTCATTTACTCTCCTCCCCCCCAATAATTTACTTACATTTCAAAACAGTATTAATTGACACACCACAATTTTCACTATACAGGACATAGAAAATTTTATACCAATTGCAAATTCTTACCTTCAGAGGAGTTAAATAGAGGGAAAATATAAGTTCTACCTGTATTGGGGGGTCGAAAAAAGAAGGTGGCTAAAAATTCCCGAATTGTTAACTGTTGAAAAGAAAAACTGAGATGCGACCTGTGATTGGTAGATGGGGGAATTTACTCAATGAAAAGGATGAATGGAAGTGTGTGCAAGACTTACTATTTTTTTTTTTCTCTTCAGTATCACCTGAAATTTCTAAAGTTACTTGGTCGCCATTACTGTCATGGTTTCCGCTTTATTTTATGCACGTAAGGATTACAATGTGGCTTTATTTTACAGTGTCTTGACTCGGAATTAATTCGTGAAAAGTTAATTATTATTTTTGGATTACTAGGAGATTTAACACTTTCTTGGGATTAATTCATATTAAGGTAATTAGAGCATTAATTGCTATTTATTTATTTCATTGTTTCGCTTTGATATTATTGGATTATTAATAGATTCATTAGTATCTTGGGATTAATTTATGTTACAGTAATTAGTACTTCAGTTGCTATTTATTTATTAATTATTTCCACTATTGGATTACTTGTCGATTTATCAATCTAGTTACTAATCTAATTAGTGCCCTCATTTATTTTTTTATATTCGATATTTAGCCTTACAATAATGAAGTTTAATTCAAGATTAGTAAACCTATTACTGAACTGACAATAATCTGGGAGTCAACTATGTAAAAGTGTGAAATATTTCTTTTAAATATCATTGGATTGCTAGTAAATTAATTGCCTTTTGGGATTAATTAATATGAAGAAAAAAATTAATTGCACCTGAGTTGTTATTTGTTTTCTTTATCATTTTTTATTCAAGATTTGATTTAGCTATCAGAATAAGCAATTAAGACTACTTTAAGATGAATAAACCTATAATTGGTTTGATTATAAATTTTGACCTGCTTTGTTAAAAGTATATTAATTATTATTTTATATTACTAACGATTTAACAAACATCGTAATATAATCTTGTATTAAGGTAATTAATGCTTTTGTTTGTTTATTTTCATTTTAATTTTTTATTTGAAATTTGATTTAACAATGCAAATCAGTATTTACGCCTCATTTAGTATGAAAAACTATAACTGGTTAAATTATAAGCTTGGAATTTGCCCTTTTTAAATGTGTACTAATTATTTTTTTGGATACTATTCAATTACTAGTAATTTAATCAGCATGTTAGGATTAATTTAAATTTATAATGAGTTAATTTATACTTTTTAATAATTTATTTATTTACTTTATGATTTTTGTATTCCTAATTTAGAATCAAAAAGTAATATAAAACCAAAATTTGCAATAAATTACCTGCGATTTGGTGTAATATAATTAACTACATTAGGACTTTATTATATATATTAATCTTCATTTATTGATTTGCATTAAACAAAACTAGTTTGTTATCAGTAGTTATTTGGTGCAGTTTTGTCTTGGAAAAATAAAATTTTTTGACTGTGCCATTTATTTTGATGTTTAAAGTAACTCTTTTGTGAAATTTAATTATAATTATTTCTTTGATAAATAAAATGCATTAAAAATAATTTTTAAAAATAATTTAATAAAGATCATATGATAAACTTCAATTGAATATTTGATTTTGCTTAGCGGAATCAAACTAATTTGTTGTCAAAAGATCTTTGATGAAATTTAAGTTCTGAAATGAAAAATGTGTTATTATGCTATCTATGAAACATAATTTTCCAATTAATAATAATATTTGGTAATTTGATAGCAAAGTTATTAATTTCCCAACGCTAATTATTATTATTTTTTTAGATTTATTTGTAAGGCGATATAATCAATAAAATGAATCATTTGGTCAATTAGCTTTTCTTTGCTTATAAATAAAACATGACAAATAATTTGAATTTCATTTAATTAATTTTATTCATTTTGAAATATTTTACACCTATTTAATACATTTCATAAGAACATGTTTATTAACTAATATTTCATAGGTTAATTATGTTGAGCTTGCCTTTTCTTTTAGTTTGAAATGCAATTGAAAGAAAAAAAGTATTTCATCATAATTAGAATCCGCTGTATATCATGTATTCATATTAAATTTTTTTTATTTATTTTATTTTATTCATTTACTTTAAAAAATTTCAAGGTCAGCTATTTCATTAAGATTAACAGAATAGAAGTTCGCGTGTATTTTTCTCTCCTCGAATTATATTTTTTATACAATAATTATCAGTTTTATCTTTTATAAATTATGTTCTGGTACCTAATTAAATAAAATAATTTCTTTTCTAGACTTACGTAATTACCGATTGAATCGTCCATTTTAAATAATTATATTAATTGCTGTGAAGAACGCGGAAAAATGACGAATTGTTTTCGGCATTAATAACTTTTTTTCCTGCTTTTCATTGAAAAAATAATTATTTCGGCATATGTTATTATATACAATAATTAATGACATTAATGTCGAGATGATTCTGTTATTTTGCTTAGTGATGAGCTTTGTATAAGAATAGACTTTTGGAAGATAGAGTGATAATATTTTGATTCTTATTTTTATGGCTTATTTATTTTAATTATTAAAAAAGAAAACTAAATTTATGCAATAATTATGTAGTTATATTTTTTTAAAAAGTCGCTGATGTTATATTAAATGTTATTTAAAACTAAAGCAGATTATAACAGCTTTTTTGATGACAGGGTTATAGCTTTTTTAATTGCTTATGAAATATGATTAATAGTAAAACATAAATAATTAAATAATTGCCTATTGCGAATGTCATCCGTTTTTTTTTTCGTTTTTTTTAAAAAAAAATAAATTAGACGTTCTACCAGATATTATTTGTTAAGTTTTCAATGTAAATATGGATATTTTAAAATTAACATGTAATAGGCAAGCGTCTGTTACTTATTCAAAAAACGTTCCAAATTTTATCTGGAAAAATAGTACGTTTGCGTTTAGAGAGGAGCTTCGTCACACGTTTCTAAATTAACATTTCGGTTATATATACTCGCATTGTTCTATAGCGTCCAAAAATATTACATTAAAATGTAATATAATAATATATTAAAGGTTATTAAAAATTTGTGTCTGAAATTAAGTAAATTTTGATATGGATAATTTTAATTGTTGTGTTCAGTTTCGAAGATTAATGTGACTAATTTTTTCATGACCGTATACCAAAGTAACAATTGAAAAATGTAATTTTCTTATTTTTCGTCTTGTAAATTTGCTGAGATATGCATGAACATCAGTTATTTATTATAATTTGATTTACCACGGATAAAATTAATTTTAGTTTTTGATTTTACTTCCAAATCATACCTTTTTAACGATAATACTTAATAATATTTTTTGAGGTATGAACGCATTAATATTAAAGTAAATATAATGAATACAACTGGAAATAAGTTAATTGAGATGATAGCTTTAAAAATAGTATCCAAATCATGATAATATCCAAATATAATATCCAAATTCCAAATATATATCCAAATTCTTATTTTTTTTTTCTACTTTAAAATTTTTACCATGCATTTACAAAATTTTGTTTGCAGTAATATTTTATTTTCTTTATTAATGTAATATGGCGGTTTTGTATTCCTCATTTTTATGAGAATAACTGTTTCTTAGCAAAATATTCTAGCTGATCATTCTTTCTGACTCCTGCTTTTTCTATGATTTCAGTACATTTCCAACTGATAATTAGCCAGACCCACAATGAAATGAATGTAAATATGTATTTTCTTGTTTGATCCTGCTCCAGTAGCAGGTGTGGTCCGGGCTATTATCGTTTGCAAATTTTGACACTATTGTTACTTTTGATGTATTTTGATTTTCTACAATTCCTTCTTTTGCTCTGAATTTATACTATTCCAAAATGAAAAATAAAAAAATGGTTTGTCTTATCCTTCAAAGGATTTTCAGTTTCGATTAAGAACAAAAATGATACATTAAGAACAAAATCGTACATTTCTTGACTACCCTTGGTGGTCTAGGAAAGTTTACAATATAGAACACGCCTCTCTCTAACAACTTTCATTTTTTCCCTCGAAATGTTCTATTAATAACCAATCCTGTTTTCTTAGCCTGACATATGCCTTATTCTATGAAGAATGCATGTATAAAATAACCATTATTAATTATGCTCGCATTTTTTCTTTCATAGAGCACTTGATTGCTTTTGATTATTATTATTATTGTTCATTTTTGTAATTATTCTTTTTTACGCGTATACATTTTAGCTGACTTAAATAGTTTCATACTTTATATTAATAAACCTTTGAGTATAGAAGATGGTTAAATTATGCAAAGATGATATAAAAGTTAAGTGGTATATGTGCAGTTGGAATTCGCAAAAGATATAGTTCGAGAATTAATACGTTGGATATGTTAATAGGTAATATACCTTTCGTTTTAAGCAATCTATTTGTGCAAGATGCGTATTCTCTATTTAGATTTCTTTCCCCTTTTAAACTTTTGTCGCCGTTGGGGTAAACAAATTGAAATGTGATGTAAAATTAATGAGCTTTTCACTTCGTTTTTGAATTCGTCTGATAACGGGATAGAAAAAATGTCTTATGTAGAAGGCCAACATCACAAATGAAAATACAAAATTTAGACATATTTAATGGAAATCTATTATTTTTCGTAAATACAGTGCATGTTCAACACTAAGATAATTACAAGCTTTGATTAAATGAAATTAGAATCCGATCTCGTCAGGACAATAATACAAATTTTGAGCCAATGTACAATGCCACAAATATAGTACGTGTTCTACGCCACGATAATTGCAAATTTTGATTAAATGAGATTTTAGTCTTGACCTCATCATTAGAATAATACAAATTGTCAGTCAAGATGTAAAATTTCAATAACTTAAATGGGAATCTGTTCTTTTTCATAAATATAGTACGCGTTCAGCGCTAATTTTGATTAAATGAAACTGGAATACGATTTTTTAATGTCAACGTATTCTGCGGATATGTAAATGTTTGATTTGGCTTATTTTAAATGGAATACGATCTTTTTTATATAGAAGGGAGTTAAAGTTAAGAAACTATATTCAAACAATAATAGTACTTACTAAATCGTTAATCATTCAACTATTTATATCATTCAACTATTTATATTGAAATTAGGCAATTTAGTGAGTCATTCCTTGAATCATTTTGGTTATTCACAGACATCTAATTTCAAACAATTGTCTAAAGATGAAAAGAAGAAGAAGAAATTTAAGTAGACAGACAAAACACGAGCAGTAAACAATACTACCTGTTCTTTGTCTTCCAAATATCTCTGACATGAAATTACGCGAAAATTACTTTTGCTCATTGAGTGAAGTATAAGTACAAAATAAATTTCTTGGCTGGTAAAATTCGTGCAAATTTTTCGCCAATGTCTATCGGTCAAACTCATTAGCGACAGGGGCAAACTGTTCATAAATCACCAAATAATGAATTTGGCGCACTGCACGGAGAATGATTTCATAAATTTTCCATTTTTGAGATTGTGATGCGTGGATTTTTTATTTATTTTTTGACCGTCTATTTGACCTCTTTTTCACTATCCTTTCATTTAGTTTCATAGAAAAATGTAGGAATTGGCGGAAAATGTCTATTTCCGGGTTATTGAATTTAAATATTTCTTTTTTTACTGTCTGTGCGGGTTCAGGCTTTTGTTTTTGTAAAAGAAAACTGAATTTGAAATTTATTTAAACGATGCTTGATTTTGCTGAGGAATGCCAAAACCTGTGGCTCACGGGCCAACAATGCCCCAGGAAGCCTTATGATATGACTCATAAACTATCTTAAACATTAATAAAACTATAAAATAAGTAACAAAAAGAATCCTCTGATATCTTTACCTACAAATTTGTTGTAATAATTCACTTTTGTAATAACTATATCTGTCTTGATTTCAATTTATTAATATTTTTAATAATTTTTTATCGTCTGCAAGTGAGTTAAAGAAACATGGTTATTTATAAGTCATTAATATTATATCCAATTCGAATCTAAATGTACCCTAATTCATACGATTAAAGCTTCATGCTTTAGCCCTCTTTATGATATTTTCTGTCTTTCATTCTTATTTTTTCATATATATAGTAATGTTACATTTCCACTAAAATAATGTTGAATGTATAAACATTGAAAAAATAATCTTTACTCTATTATTTACATGCATTATCTATTTAAATTTTTTATCATTCAATTTGCTTTGCAATTAATATAATTTGTTACGGAATATTAAAGGGGAAAAAAAACTTTTCAATGAGATTTATAACTTTTAATTAAGGTTGATATAAAGACATTTATAATTTTCATTTACAGTTAATTTAAATGACAATTCTAATTGTCATTTTAAATTACATTTATAATAATCATTTACAGAATGACATATTTGAACTTACTTAAGTTAATTATTTGTCTAGTCATTTTGTTCAATTTTTTTATTTATATTTCAGAAATATTTGTTGTGTATTACTAATGTCAAGCTTCAACGCTAAATTTCAACTTATCCTCACTATAATTCAACTTATTTTTATTTTTAGACCATTTTTATTTATAACATTTATTATTAATGTCCAGCAACAGCACCATAATTCCACCCAGAATCTTTCTTAAATTGCCTTTTTTCACTGCAAATTTTACTTACTAAATTTTAAAATAATCATTGGTCAATGCAATGTCTATTCGGCAACTCTTTCATTGTATTCTCCTTTAAACATTATTGATTTATTTTGTCATTTATATCCGATGTCCGGCTATAGTGCTATAATTCAATTCATCCAGACATCCCCCATGTTATTCGAAAGGATTTTACGCTCCTCCGATGAGAGTAATTATTAGGGACAATGGATAATATCTCCATTGAAAAGTTGCACGGCGAGTGAGAGTTCTACTTTTTTTTCGAAAGGGTATAGAGGGGGTAGGCCTCAAATTTGCGTCTGGCCCCTCGTTTGCAACCCTTTCACACTGCGGGACGTTTGCACCCATTTCCTCCCCTTAATCCAAGTTGGATCTTTTATAACATCGCTTCCGATGGGGCATTGTTTGAGAAGTTGCAATATGGGTTGGTTCGCTACTTTACTCTGTTGCATTCGTGTTCGTGGTCTTTACTTATTCGGTAGTGAAATTGTATTTTTTCCTGAGATCACTGGCGTTAATTTTATCTGAAATTACTCTTGAATGATCGAAGAATTGAAACTGCTTTGGTGGAATAAAAAATTGTGTCTAAAATTTTGCAATGTGAAAGACTTGTATCAGTATCCAGTCTAAATAGACAGGTAACTTAATTTCTTAAGCCCAAATTATTTGCTGTAAAGACCAAAAAAATCAAAATGCGTTCTTTCAATTGATTTTCCATTGTAAAATTCAGAGGCTGCCATCCGAAGCATATTTAATGTTTCTACTCAATTCGAATTTCCTTTATCTTATAATTATTTTTTAGCTGAGTTTGATGTATTTTTAGGAATACAGTAGTTTATTTTTTGCTTACTGTTTCAATTATTAAAATAGTTTTATTTATTTTTAGGATCCTATTTGAATGATGCTCCGGTAATTAGAGTCCATCCATGGACTTTGTTCCCGGCAACGATACGGGCCAGTATCAGAAGCAAGGTGTCGACTCGGGCCCACCAAAACTCGTTGTGATGACTGCTGGTGTGAACGAGCCATCCCCTCAGAACACTACAAAGAAGAAAAAAGGAGGGGTCGACGAAGAGATGGAAGAGGGTAGTGGCGATTTCCCACCTGTTATAGCAATGCAACCTCCAGAAGGTGCTGGAGATGAGTCTGTAGGTGCAAATATGCTCGAAGATGAAGGCGATGCATCTAACAACAGTTCTGCCAGTGATGTTGAGACCTTCAACGGAAAGATCGTTTACAATCCTGATGGTTCTGCTTACATCATAGAGGGTGTTGATTCCGAGCTTAGTGATGATGAGTATGGCGGTCGAGACTTGCTTCCTTTCCTGACACCAGGAAAAAATAGCAGTGTTCGTTCGTCTTCCTCACCCCGACCTGCCAACCAAAGCCCCATCGAGTCTCAACCTCAGTTGGTCAATGCCCTACACATAGCCAGGCACCCAGCGCTGTTTGGCGCTATGTGTGGACAATTCAACAATTTCCTCCGGGAGAACAACCATAAAGTTCCTGAAATACCAGTTATGCACAGCTATCGTGTGTTTACTGTCAAAGATAGAACTGACACAGATGGGGCAACATCCCCTTCATCATCATCATCAAATGTGCCGTCTTCGTCGGACACTGCATCATATTCTGTATGGGACTGTGGCACCGTGCCAGTTAAGCCCATTCTCATGTGCTTCATTTGTAAACTGTCCTTTGGGTTTACGAAGTCTTTCGTAGCCCATGCAACAGGTGAACATTCGTTATCTTTGAATGACGCCGAGAAAGAGCTGGTCTCGCGCAAAAACATTTCGGCTGTGATCCAAGGGGTAAGTGCCGAACCCCTGCTCTCGTTCCTAGAGCCCATTCCTCCTACCAGTATTGCTACTACGTCTCCATCGTCTGCTCAGATGGTGAACAATGGCAACTGTATCGGTAGTGCGGCATCGTTCGCATCTACGTCCTCAACGCATGGCTCAGTCTCAAGTTCCTCTTCACACATCGTCCAATCTGCTGCCCGGCATGACGATCAACAAGTCACAACGACTTCCCCTACCGCTGTCACAACGGTAGTGTCTGCCAGTCTTTGTCCGGTGACAACAGTTCCTGAACTTTCAGTTTCCACATCTACCGGAGAAGCAGCTTCGCTTGCACCCTCGTCATCATCCTCTGCTTTCAATTCGTCTACATCTAGTTTCGGAGACACGTCTCTGGTCCCTGAACTCGAAGACCTAGCGAATTTGGAGAAAATGGCCGAGGCTGCAGCCGCCGCTGCTGCTGCCGCTGTCGTTTCAGTTCCTGAATCTTCTAAGTCCTCCCCTTCACCGCCCGTTGCTAACGGATCATACGATGCTACAGCAACGTTGCGAACTCCAAACCAAAGTAATGCTGAAAGAATGCCAAATTCCTTATCACCTCCTACAAAGAACTCACTCAATAGTCATCACCATCAACAGCAGACGAGTCCAGTGTGTAGTAATTCAATGAACACCCTAGAGGAAAATACAGAAAACATTTCACCTAAAACCAATACGAGTCCATCACCACTTGCAGTTGCTTCAACACACATGCCAATTGGCACTTGCTCTCATCACCCAGAAGGCAAATTGAATGGCGTTGAATGTCCGAAGTGTGACATGATTCTAGGCTCTTCGCGATCTCTAGGTGGGCATATGACAATGATGCACTCCAGGAATTCGTGTAAGACACTGAAATGTCCAAAGTGTAATTGGCATTACAAATATCAAGAAACATTGGAAATACATATGAAAGAAAAACATCCAGAGAATGACATGACCTGTCTTTATTGTTTAACTAATCAACCGCATCCTCGGCTGGCCCGTGGTGAGACTTACACTTGTGGATACAAGCCATATCGATGTGAGGTCTGTAACTATTCCACAACAACCAAAGGTAATCTTAGCATACACATGCAATCAGATAAGCACATAAACAACGTGCAAGAGCTTCAAAACGGTAGCTTAACTCCAGAGCACATTGCTGCTTTGCAACAGCAATCTCAACAACATCCTCAAGCGTCGGTTACTTCGCCATCTTCAACTGGACTTGCAGTGCCGTCTTCCACCTCAACTTCCGAGGCCCTTAAGAAAGCTCAAATGGCACCAAAACCGAAAGCAAATTGGCGCTGTGATGTTTGTAATTATGAAACAAATGTTGCACGCAATCTGAGGATACACATGACCAGTGAAAAACATACTCACAACATGATGGTTTTGCAACAGAATATGAAGCATATTCATCACTTATCTGCAATGCAACAAGCGCAAATAGACCCGGTTTTCCAATTTCATCCCGGTTTACTTATGCCTGCTGATGCTCAACTTCAACCTGAAGCAGCCATCGCTGACATGGCCTATAACCACGCTCTTCTCATGATGGCTAGCCAACAGCAGCAACAACATCAGCAACAAGCGCAACAGCAACAACAAGCACAACAACAACAGCAGCAACAACAACAGCAACAAAGGGCTATGGCAGCCGCAGTTGCCGCCGCTGCAGCAGCTAATTCAAAACCTCCGCATCTAGGAGGACCTGGCCCATTAAACCTCTCAGTTCCTGCTTTGGATCTAGAACATCCTGATCCAACTGTGAGACCAGATATTCAGTATGAGGACAATATGAAACTGTATTTATGTTGCGTCTGCACCATCTTTTCTTCGAACTCCCTTGAAACTTTGAATCAGCACGTTCAGCTTGACAGAAGCAGATTACGTGAGGACGAAGTCTTGACAGTTGTTGCTGGTACATCAATCTGCAAACTCTGCACTTACAAAACCAACCTGAAAGCTAATTTCCAGCTGCACTGTAAGACTGATAAGCATTTGCAAAGGCTACATCACGTCAATCACGTTAAAGAAGGTGGTAGCAAGAATGAATGGAAACTGAAATATGTGAACGTTAGTAATCCTGTCCAAATTCGATGCAACTCATGTGATTATTTTACGAACTCATTGCATAAACTTCAAATTCACACGACAAATCCCAGACATGAAGGAAACAGCCGACTGTTTTTATTCCTAGAACGAAGCGCATCGTTTATCAAAACTGAACTGAAGTCTTATCATTGCACTATGTGCAATGTATCAGTGAGGACAAAAGTTAGTCTTATCCAACATGTGAATTCTTTAGCACATATGAGGACTGAAAACTTGAGACAAATGCAAGGGGAAAGCGAACCTGATTTGAGGGATGTTTTTATAGTGAAGGAAGTGAAACAAGTTTCTAGTGATTCTCTGAAGGCAGCTGAACTTACAGATGATGAAAAAGGTAAGAATCTTATCTTCAATTGAAGAAATAATTGTAGAATTAATAAATATTTAAGGAAGAATAATTTAAATTAGTGTTGGTTATTATACATATTGTAAGAATATTAGTTTAAAAAAATGTAATAAAATAATAGTTTTAATTAAAAATATGATAAAAGTAATTTTGAAAATGTAACATAAAATCTAACCTGGGAAAGCGCTAAGGCAGCATAAGCCCAAAATTTATCTTCAAATATATTTTTATATATACAAGAATTATATTTAAATTGAAGTAGAAAATTAAATTACTATTTCAATTTATGTATAATTCTCTAATTTCGTATAAGTTTATAATTTACTAATATTAATGAAAATTAGTTGTACCAAGTTAAAAATTGTAAAGATAAATTATGTAAAATGAGGGAAAAAAAGTTATGAAATTGTACAGTAATACTATAATTTTTTTCACACAATTTTACCTACCTGAAAATATTCAAAAATCTGAATAATGTATGAATAAAACAGACCCTAGTTATAAGCAGAGTGTGAATTAATTGCATTAAAATAATTACAGACTTTCCTCTAAATTGCGAGGCATATCAATTTTACCTACAAAGAAAAATGTACAAAAATCTGAGCAATGTATGAATAAATTAGACCATAGTTATAAGCGGAATGTGAATTAAATTTCTTAATGTAATTCTAGATATTCCTCTTAATAACCATGCAAAAAAGTCCATTATCTGGATAAATATTTTAATTGTGCATTTTATAGATAATTTTTGTGATATAGGAGTAATTTTTGTGATATTTAAGAAAAATAACAATAGAGCTGCATTTTGAAATGTTGATAACTGTTGTTTTTTATTCAAAATTACTGTGAGAGCTAAGTTATTTAATTGTCTCTACTTTCAAAATGATCTAAAAAATAGTAACTAATTTTATTTATACGTTATATGTTCAAATGATTTGACCAAAAATGCATTTGTCTTTAAAATTTTTAAATAAGTATTTTATAATTTTTTTCCCATTCATTAAAATTTAACCAGCTAGTTAAGTTTTGCCTTTCCCGATAATAAATATGAATGAGATCATCATGCTGCATTAATGATTTTTATCTAAGTTGATTAATTAAAAGTAAAAAATAATTAAAATAAAATAAATAAAATCTGTCTAATTAAAGTAATTGTAATTATTAAAATATTTTTAATTATGAACTTAATATTCTGCAATATGTTTATTTCCTTCAATTCTAAGAAGGGTCCTATAGATCATTCTTTTACTTTGTTTTTGCAACAGATTTAGTTTATAACAGAAGTTGGTGTTCTTATCTTGAAATTTTATATTTGTGTAGCACCATAAAATCTTACTTTCAATAGGAAAAATATAGTTTTCATGACTTATCAAAACTCTCGTTATATGTGTCAGACATTGTGTCTACCATGATTTTAAATTTTTATAATTAGATACTTAGTATCTTCATTTTTTTAGCCTGGCTTTTGGCGCAGTTTAGCCGCATTCGACTTTTGGTCAAGTTAAACTCTAATTTTTTTTAATTTAAAGAATTAAACCTGTTCATAGTTCATTTTTTATTCAAATTACTTATCAATTATTTTTATTGCATTATTTTTCTTTTAAATTACTCATTATTAATTTTATGTTATCCACTTTTTATAAGGGCACAACAAAGACAACAGTAAAATAAACCAATAAAAAAAGCATTTCAAATTCAAAGCATTAAATATTTTAAATTCGGATTTTTTTTTTTTCAAGTTTGGTTTGAGTTGTGTCTAATGAATCGCTTCAAATTTAAACTGAATAATCAGAATAAAAAAAGGCTAACAAACATAAGTATATCCTTTATACTGCAAATTACATATTGTAATTTGGGCTTTTATTGTATTTTATCTGAAAATTGGTCACCCGTTTTTTATATCATTATCATTCTAACCAAAATAGCTTCTTTTAATCAGATAAGTATTTTAAATTACAAATTTGATTACGTAAAATCCGCATATTGCGTGATCCTTACATTCGAAAGTTCTTTTTGTGACATTGACGAAGCGGGAATAACTTTGAAGAATTACAGCTCCCCCAACAGCTGTTTGTAATTCACTGTTCCTCTTCGAGTCAAACAAGGAGATCAAGAGTTTCAGAAGTGACTTTTCCTCATGAACAGCACGCAAAGGTGTCTGGAAAGCACCTCAACTGCATAATTGTGACCAACCAATTTGCAAATCAAACGTGAGCTTTTAATGCGATTCGTGTGTAAATGAAGGGTAAATCGATACGTGAGAATGCGTGTAACTTCAGCATCAGGAGTCATATTTTGGTGAGCTCCAACCGATTGTGTTGTGGTACTACTTAGTATCGCATTTTGTGGTGAAGATTTCTGCCTGACCAAAGGATTTGTAAGAATAATGTCCTGTGGATTTAAACCGATTTTGTTGAGGTACTAAGTATCGCATTTTGAATGAAATACTTCTGTCTGGGGATTTTATATTAAATATTTCCGTCTACCTCGTTTTTACACCTCTGTTTGATCAACTTACCCTGCATCTTGGTGCGGTATAGCCGATGCCGGCTTTTGTTCCATTAAGCTCAACATTTATTTAAATTGCAAAAATATTGTCTAATTGCAATTGCTTGTTGTAATTGCAGTTCACCAACTTAGTAGTATCTGTTTTTTTAATTTTTTTTTTTAAAGTTACTTCTGAATTTATCGAGTGCAATTAGAGTGCCATTTTAGCAGCATGGATTCTGTTTTCAGACTTGTTGAAGCATTAGATTGTTCATACATAGCTATTTTTTTTTTTTTTTAAATTCATCCGAAATTGCTTCTTTTTAATAAAATCTGATAAACTTCGATGCATGTTGTTAAAAAAAAAAAAGATATCATCGGAAAAGCGTAGAATTAACTCTCTGGCGGAATAATGTAAACTTTATTTATTTTTTCTTCATAGTTGTTATTTAAAATACTCTTTTTTCTTCTTTTTTTTAGAAAAGTAAAAGATACCCTTGTAATAGCTGTATACAGAGGTTGTTTAAAAACACTGAATTGGTAATAAAACACATATTTTAAGAGATACTGTGCATTTTAAAAGCAACTTAATGATTTCCTGGTTTAAAAAAATTTATCGTTGCTTTAGAGATCCAGAAATTTTTGGATTTTAATGCAATCATATTTAATATGTTTTAAAATGTTTCATTAAAAATTTTCTAATTTTTGGATGTAAACAGGCTTAGCTGTTTGGGTCTTCAGAAACTTAACACAATACACATTGTTCATTAAAATATATTTAATTTTATTTTATTTACACATTATATTTTAAAAGCTTGGCATTTTCTTAGTGAACGCAAGTTCATAGAATTTATATCTTAAATAATTCTAATTGATGATTATTTTCTTTCGTTTGCAGATGCCAGCAGTAGTGATACAGGAAATGATTCTTACTTACATTCAGATGAACGCACTAAAGAAGAGATAAATTCAAAAACATCTGATACTTCAATGCTTAAGCAAGCCTTACTGGATCGTAGTACAAGCGAAGTGAACAGTCCTGAAACAGTACATACTTGCCCTTTTTGCAATTTCACAAGCAATAGCGAGGTACGAATACAGATGCACGTTGTTTCGCAACATTCTCAAAAGCCAGTGCTTCTGAAGTGTCCATTATGTTCAGAAGGCTTAGGAGATATGGATCTTCTTGAGAAGCACGTAATGGATACGCACTTTGTCAGCAAAGAAGTAGTCAAGAATCTTCTCAAGCTGGTCGATACTAGTGAATGGGAAGCAGCAAGGAAAAATGCCATTCAAAAGGAGGCAATCGAAGAAAAGATCTGCAAAACCGAACCTGTAGAAAACTCTCCGCCTGCAAAAATCATTACAAATGGCCCCACTATTGAAGAAGATATTAAACCACCTGTTTCTACTAAAGATAAAGATGAAATTGTTCTAGACGATTCGATGGACATTAAACAAGAATATCAAGATATGGACTGCAAAAGTGATAGTAGTGATTACAAAGATGAAGAAGATTTTGCTTGTGCTACTTGTGGCCGAGTTTTCATGCAGGTGGAAGATCTGTTTTGCCATCAGAATGAAATGGGACATTTAGAATATAAAAACACTCCCAAAGGAAATGGTTTCTTCTGCTGGAAGAAGGGCTGCGGTCTCTTCTTTGGTACCATGACGTCAGCTCAATTCCATTTCAAAGAAATGCATGCCTTGAAATCTAATATACCAATCTCTGAAAGGCATGTATACAAATACAGGTGCAATCAGTGCAGTCTTGCATTCAAAACTTCAGAAAAGCTAAAGTTGCACTTGCAATACCATCTGATTCGAGCTGCAACAAAGTGCGTATTGTGCGGCAGAAGTTTCCGTTCAGTGTTAGCCTTACAAAAACATGTTGAAATATCTCACGCTGATATGACAAAAGATCAACTAGAACTTTACAGAGCTAGTTTGATGAATAATCCTCTACTTGCTGGAAACGGAGGTGCTAGTGGTGGTATTTTAGATCCACAAACAACTGAGCTGTTGAAGAAAGAAAGCAATCGTGAAGAATTAGAAGACGATATTCCTGACGAAGTCATTAGTCTTCCTGATGAATCTGATGCCTTAGAAGACGCAGAAGACATAAGTGAAGTTAAAGAACACCAAGTTTTAGAAGATTACATTAATAGTCAAGCTATGGCTGAAGACAGTTATGCTGATCCTAATCGAAAGTACAAGTGTCATCGTTGTAAAGTTGCATTCACTAGGCAAAGCTATTTAACTAGTCATAATAAAACACTTTTACATCGTAAAGGTGAGAAAATGAGCTATCCAATGGAAAAATACTTAGATCCAAATAGACCTTTTAAATGTGAAGTTTGCAAAGAATCATTCACGCAGAAGAACATTCTATTGGTCCATTACAACTCGGTTTCACATCTTCACAAATTAAAGTTAAGCATGAAAGAAAATAGCACCCCTAATACTACAGTTGCAGCAACAATTGCAACTGCTTGCACAAGTGTTCCATCTCCCGTATCTTCTGTGACTTCTATGTCTACAACAACCAGTAGTTTATCAAATTCAACCTCAACAAATTCAAGGAGCAGCACAGTTGTCACCAGTGCTGTAGAAAGTAATGATCTAAAGCCTTATAAATGTAACTTATGTAAATTGTACTACAGCCAGGCTTCACATTTAGACGCACACGTTAGATCTGTTCTACATCAGTCAAAAGCTTCCAGAGTTCAAGAGCTTGTTCTATCCGGTGAATTGGACTTACGAACGCCGTTAGTGGAACGGCCCGATTCAACTCCTCCTGCAGAATCGACTACAACTAAGCAACCTGATGTTCCAACCAGTACAGCTGTTGTCGCCCCAGAGATATCAACCTCATCTCAACCTGTGGTCAACACTCTAACTACTAAACAATCTGAGACACCGGCACCTCAAACTTCCGTTACCTCTCAAACAACTTCTACCTCTGCTCCTAGTATTTCTACAGTTACAGCAACCCCACAATTTCAGTTTCCGTTGCATCCAGATCATAACAATATCATGCAGCAAGCAATGAACCTTATGCAACCTTCCCAACTATCACATACTCTACCGCCATTCTCATGTTCTAAATGTGGATCAATGTGTTCATCACAGGATGCTCTTGTGCAACATCAACAGTTGTATTGTTTTTTCGCTCAACAACCTCAAACTCCAATGATACCAACTTTACCTCAAGTTCAACAAAAACATCAGATTGAACGCGATGAACCAAGTGAAAAACAACCTCGATTATCTATAGTACCTCCAGAGACTACCCCAACACCTGCAGTTAATCATTCAAACATGCAAAGAAGTCCTACACCAGGGCAACAAATGTTCAAAAGTAGGTTTCCATTCATAAGACCAAAGCCTCTAATATTTAGACATCTACTTGAAAGTTTTGGTTTCGATGTCGTAATGCAGTTTAACGAAAATTCTCAAAGAAGACCAAAGAAGGATTTAGAGAAGAAAGATGATCAAAAAGAGAATTCTGATGTGAAGCAAGAAAAGAAAGAAACTGAGGACCAAAAGAAAAAATTAGATCTCCCAGAAATCAATCGATCAACATGTAATAAATGTGGAAAAGGATTTTCAAGTATTTGGGTATTAAAGGCTCACCAGGAAGAAAATCACAAAGACATTGTTCCTATTAAAAGTGTAGAAAAGTTTGCAGAAGAGTTTCGTGAGGACTATGAGCGGCGTAATGCATCCTTACCTGTCGTCGACGATGCTAACAATATGGCTGAAGCTCCTTCACCACCTTCAAGTGGCGAATTGAGCACTGGCCCATCAACAACTCCTGCGACACCATCTGGTGTTACGCCATTGCCTAACGCCGTGACTCCACCTGTTACCTCGTTAGGATCGCAAATGCCCGACGTGGCATCTTCGGTGACAGCCAACCAAGCTATGGCAGCTCAAATGCAGTTGAATCAACTCCTCATGAGTCTCAGTATGGGTCTACCTATGCCCATGAACTTAGGAATGAATATGAACTTACCTTTCGCGGCGGCTATGAATATGCATCCACCTCTTATTCCACTTATGATGCCTCCACCTATCGACCCATTGATGGCATCTGCTTTCGGTCATCCAATGATGCCTGGGGCAGCCGTCGATCCCAACTTTTTTGCTGCTCAGCAGAAGCTGCTTCAACAACAGCAACTCTCCCAACAGCAGAAAAGAGCTAGGACTAGAATCAACGACGATCAGCTCAAAATACTAAGAGCTTACTTTGATATTAACAATTCTCCAACTGAAGATCAACTGCTTGAAATGTCGGATAAATCTGGGCTGCCTTTGAAGGTCATCAAACATTGGTTCCGAAACACCCTGTTTAAGGAAAGACAGAGGAATAAAGACTCTCCTTATAATTTCAACAACCCACCTTCAACATATTTGAACCTTGAGGAATATGAAAAAACCGGAGAAGCCAAAATTACTCCCGTATCCGCAGACAAAGAGTGTGATCAAAAGAGCATCGAAACAATAAATTTAGAGAAGAAAGAAACACTGCCTGTTAGCAACGAAAAAAACGAAGATTTTTCCGATGTCAGCACTACTGAAATCAAACTGGAAAAATGCCTACCTAATGATTGCCCTAAGGTTGAACAGTCTTCACAAAGTAAACAGATATACAACATGAATCCATCTGCTTCTGAAATGCTTAATATGTCTGAAGCTCTTAATTGTGCCGTTTCATGTCCTTCTTCATCTTCGGCGATGATGTCAATGGATTTGAGAACATCCTTAGCTGATAGTTTTGGAAGTAATTTTAATCCTTTTGTAAATGCCTCATCAATGATGTCTTTGATGCCACCGGCCTCTGTTTCACCTCCAACATCGGAATCTCCACATTCTACAGGCACGCCCAGCAGTACTCCTACACCTTCCTGTTCATCTTCCGGAAAGCGAGCGAATCGTACGAGGTTCACCGATTTTCAAATCAAAGTGCTGCAAGAATTCTTCGAGTCTAACGCTTATCCGAAAGATGACGACTTGGAATACTTATCCAAACTTTTGACATTGAGTCCCAGGGTGATTGTTGTGTGGTTTCAGAACGCTCGTCAGAAAGCTCGGAAAGTGTACGAAAACCAACCGCCCATAACAACTGAAGAGGAAAACGCTGGTAGATTCCAGCGTACCCCCGGATTAAATTACCAGTGCAAAAAATGCTTACAAGTTTTTCAGCGATATTATGAACTGATTAAACATCAGAAAAGTTCTTGTTTTAAAGATGAAAATCCTTTAGCCAGTCAGATCAAGGTGATGTCTGAAGAACGATCTCAACCATCCACCCCTCCTCAATCGAATCCCATGACCCCCGTCTCCTCCCGTCCATCTGAAAAGGTTTCTACTGCTCCTAATAACAACCAAAATGGTTCTTACAGATGTGACAAATGCAGTCTTGCATTTTCCAGATTCGATCTGTGGAGAGAACATCAATTAGTACACATGATGAATCCAACACTTTTCAGCGGATATCAACCTTCAGCTTTCCCAGTTATGCAATATGATTCCTCCCCACATTCTAACTCCCTGCAGTTAACCCAGATGAAACGTAAACTCTCTGATGACGAGGAATCCCAAAGCGATCACCCAAGGGATAAACGTCTCCGAACAACCATTTTACCTGAGCAATTAGATTATTTATATCAGCAATATCAACTTGAAAGTAATCCCAGTCGGAAGATGCTTGAGAATATAGCAAGAGAAGTTGGATTGAAGAAACGTGTTGTTCAAGTTTGGTTTCAAAACACTCGAGCTCGCGAAAGGAAAGGACAATTTAGAGCACACCAGCAAGTTATACATAAGCGGTGCCCCTTTTGTCGTGCATTATTCAAAGCTCGGTCTGCTTTAGAATCACACTTGGCAACAAGACATGCTGATCAGTACACTAAAGGTGATATAAATATCGACGCACTTCCTGACGGAGAAGGAGATTCGAATCAAGAAGAGCCTGAAAGCCCATCAGACGAAAAAATGAATACATCTGATGCATCACCCTCCCAAACTTTCATTTCAAACCCTGCTGATTTGATGAATAAAACGATGATGAAATACTATCAGGATTCCTGGAAAAGGTTTTATGATGAAGTTGGTGATCTGTCTACACACAAGGATAACAGCAAGGAGCCAACTTTAGCCTCAGATTTATCATTTACTAATAAAACTGGTGAAAAGTCAACAGAAAGCAGCCCTACGAAAGAGCATCCACTTGACTTAAGCAAGCCTCTTAAAGCTTTGATGGAAAAGAGTAATGGCACGCTCCCCGAAAAGTTCCACTTAGAAGATGGGTCTTCTAGGGGAGCTCTGCTAGACGATTGTCATTCTGAAACATACTCCGAGTCAACAGACAACATGGATGGTGAGGAGAGCAATCCAACCTCACCGTCCAGTCGCTATTCTTCAAACTCAAACAAACGTTTTAGGACTCAAATGACAACCATACAACTAAAAGTTATGAAATCTATTTTTGTAGACTATAAAACTCCCTCTATGTGCGAGTGTGAATCTCTAGGTAAAGAGATAGGACTTCCCAAAAGAGTTGTTCAAGTCTGGTTCCAAAATGCACGAGCAAAAGAAAAGAAAGCTAAACTAGCTTTTGTAAAGACTTTCGGACATGAAATGGAACCGCCAAAAGTGAGCGAAGAGTGCAATTTGTGCAACGTCAAATACAACTTAAAATTTTCACCATCCACTCTTCAGGAGCATATATTCTCTAGGAAACATATTGAGAATCTTAAGATCCACATCGATAGTTTGAAGAAAATGACCGATGGGCAGGATTCGGACACTGCCCCAAGCTTCGATTCTCCCGCAACACCTAATCACGTTATGAACTGCACCGCTTCTAGCTCACTCACACCTGTAAACTCAACGCCAAAATTGAATGCTGGTCTTTCTGGCGGGTTACCGAACTTCGGAAATGTTACACCAACGAGTACGGAGTCCAAAATTAAGAGTGAATCTATCGACGGTCAACGGAAAGAGCCTCTGACCAACGGTGAAATAAACTTTTCCAGTAAAGGCAAAAATGAGGACAAAGAAGACGGTTTTGTTCCAACAACAGCTTCCGCTCAAGAAAACCACAATTTGGCAGACTTTGTACCGCCAACGACGTCGGCAGAATCGCCTTCAACGCCGTCCTCAGCGCCTGGACTATTTCCCTATATGTATTCTCCATTTCCTGGCTACTACAATGGCATGCCTGGCGCCTTTCTTCATCACGCCATGTATCCAGGTAGGACTAAACTCTAATACTTTAAGACTCACATAAATGTCAAGATGTGAACTTACTCAAATGCATCTCTTTGATCCCTAAAATAAGGGTGATAAAAAAAAAAGTTCCTAATATTTGGTGAACAACCAGTATATGTGTAAAACATTGTGTTCATTATTATTTTTAAACCATCGTTTATATCATCTTTGGAACTGTAATTATTAAACCATCTGTTAGTTTTTTTAATAAATTTTAACCTCTTGGCCGGATGCAAAATTTAACTGAATTTGTTTTTTATCATGAGGTTTACTAAGTGGGGTTTTCACAAAATCTCACAAATATGCTTTATATTTTTAAAAAATCTTAAATTGTGTTCATATTTTAAATTTTTTTTTTTTTTCATAATTTGACAATTTCGCTGAAGTGGAATTAATTGAAAAAGTTTAAAATTTTTGCTTGTTCAATTATGTATGTTTTGTATGATAGTTTTTTTTTTTCGTTCAAGAAGTCTTTCTACTTGATCTCGTATCCAAAGATATATTTCTACTTTTGATTTGTAAAAAATAATTGTATAAGCTATGCATGTACATTTTACTGCCTTAGTAGCAATCAAAACAGTTTCTTAAATTAACTATATTTCTTATAATTATAATAAGCGTCAATATTTTTCTTTTTTATTTTGATGAAAGAGACATGTGTATTTTATGCAACTTTGAGCATTCTAAATACCGTACGATTTAAAAAAAGAAGAAGCAAATCATTTAAAATTTTATTATGACTTTTTACATGTGCAACAAAAAAAATTTAATTTACTGTGATCTTTCACAAAAACTATTTGCAATTTTAAAGTTTTCGCTCAGGGGTGTTTAGGTTAGCTGTCAAAAAGCATTTTGTGATAGTTTATAAATAAAAAACAAAATTTTTTGCTTTGACTGCTTAACTAATTTAGTTAAATTTCTTGAAATGTGTTGTTGTTTTGAAGTAGTCTAATTATTGCTTATTATCTGAATAGTTAATTGTAAGCATATTTTTAAATAAATTTTTAAATATTTAGTTGTAAAACATAATTTTAAGTATTTTAATTACACCGCCAATAGTTAGATACACTAAAGCCGTTCTATTTCAGCCGAATTTTAATAAAAGATTGTGTGCATACTAATTAATATTATTTTTGTTGTTGTTAATACTGAAAAAATAGCTCTTAAAATCAGTTTAATGATTACTGTTCATAAATATTTTTTCAATTTATACATAAAAAGTTTTTACTCACTGTCATTCAAATATTTTAATTATTTTGTTTAAAATAATAATTTTATAAGTACATAGCTGCCCACTTTACTGGATATACTAGTAGAGTACTGGATTTAGCCAATTTCTCCTGGTCTACTGATTTTGAAAAAAACTCTCCAGGCTTTTTTACATTTTAGAAAATTGCCTAAAATTGAATAAGTTTCTTAACCCTAATAATCTACACACTAAAAATTCCTATAGAAATAGAATTTATTGTTAGCTTGAAAATTGGGATAAGTATTACTAATACATAATGAAGCCTCCTTATAGTGATCAGTTTGAAGCTTTTTAAAGAAAATTAACTATCAAAAATAAATTACTTGTCTATTACTATTCAAAATTATGAATTAATATGAAAGAAAAGCATTTCGAATTCATGTTCATTTGATATCAATCATAACGGAAAATATTGCACATTATTCATAGTTATAAGTGTGATAATTTTTATATTTTGATGACAATAAAAATTCCGGAAATTCCTAATGTTTCGTTCATTGTGCAACAGTTATCAAAATTATATTATTTCGTAAAACCTATTGGATTTTTTCCTATCCAAATCGGCATCTACAAAAAATTTTTTTTTAATATTATTTAATTCGGTTTATTTGATTAATTATCTTATTCCAATGATTATAACCAAATTATTGCACAAGACTTTAGCGTTGTAAATATTAGCACTAGTCATAATTAAGTTAAATATGATTTTAAAAAAACATACAGGCTGAAATAGATCAAACATTTTCTTTACAAAAACAATTCATTTTTAATGACTAATTACCTCAAATTGTTAAATTTTTGTATTGCTTATTGTGTGAATGTATAGTGCATGTTACTTTAAATCATAGCATGGCAGATATACAAATTATTGCATGTGCCTTAATATCATGTAGATTTTTATTATTTTTTTTAGTGTTTGTGTTATATTTTTGTGTATAAATCCCCTATGATTTTCAGTTTTGTTGTTGTTCATCATGCAAGGTGTTAGAAACAATAAGCAGTTAGTATTTATTTATAAGTTTAATTACGTAAAAGCATTATAGCTTTTGCGTGCGTGGTAGATTATTTATTTCGCCTTTTTATTTATTAATGGTGAAAATTGTTAAAATTTGTGAAAGAGACTGCCTTCTTTTTTCTAAACACCTCGTTATTGTGCATTTTATTTGTTTGTATAAAGAACTCCTTTTATGTATAGTTTTTTTCGTTTAATGGCGGCAATTGACAACTATTTTGTGTGCCATTTTTGTGTAAATATTTATGGAATGCTTAGTTGTAGTTCATCATTCATTGCTCTGACTAAGATTTGTAAAATAAAAATATTGTTTCATTGATGCGTAGCTTCTTTTGATTTTATTATTTATTTTACCATCCCTATAGTAAAAGTAGAAAAACTTTATTTCGCTTTTAAAATTACTAATAATTTATGGATAGAAATGATTTTGCATGTGTTTAGTGTATATGTTCATTTCATAAACATTTAACTAGTGTATTGTTTTAAGTTTTTTTTTGCTCTTCAAGAAAGATGTCTAGAAAAATCGCGTTTAACAAGATAAATTGGAACTTATCAAAGACGATGTGATAAAAATTTGCTCTAATATTTGCACAATTATAAAATAAAATAAAAATTGAGCTGTTTCAGCTGCTTTGATTTTTTTTTTAATCCATTACACTTGATTTGCTCATTTTTTTCTTAACCAATTAGTTTAAAAGGACTAAAAGCAACAATTGGAACAGTTTATTGCTTCTAAAGTAAACGAGCAACAGTTTTTTTTTTTTTTTTTTTTTTGCCATTTTCGGCAAAGGCTAAAATCTTTTTATAAATTTTGATAGAATCTCAAAACTTTCTGCGAGAAAATTGTATATTCGATCTTGTTAAATAGTACTATTTAAAAAAAAAGGATAGAAATAAGATACCATTTTGTATTCTTAGAAATGTTCCATACCCTTTTTTTTCTTATGCGTTCTTGGGGGAAAAACTCTTTTGCCATGAAGCAATAAGCTTTTCCTGTGTATTGTGCTGCTAGTCAGGGAAAATATCAGAATGTTGTGAAGTATCTATTTGTAAACAACATTTAATGTCCCAATTAAAAAGACGTTGCTTATCTTTATATTACCTCAAACCTTTTATTTATTTGATTTTCAAAAATTTTGGAGAATAATTGTTAAATTTCTTTCTTAGTTTTATTCGTTTTACAAACATATAAAATTTTAAGATATGTTACATCTGCCAGTAATTTTTTTTTTAAAAATCTACGCACATGAATGCGTTTTTAGTGTAGATTCTCTTAGTTATAAACAAACCTTTTCCACGACGATAGCAATAATAATTGTAGTCAAGCTAGAACAGTTGGTAAATTCTCTTCATGAAAAGAGGTTTAAAAAAAATATTCGGGGGGAGAAAGAGTAGCTGTAGGTTCGTCTCTCCCCATTTCGAACACCTGGCTTTTACTGAAATTAAACAAATAAAATATTCTAAAAAAAAAATCTCAACAGAAGATTTGGGGGTTTAGTAACTGCCCTACCACCGTTAAACTTCATTGTTCTTATGTAAAAGTTGTGGATTTTTTTTTTCGATCTTTTTCACTTTATCCTTTATTAAGCTCTTCCAAAGGGTTAAACATGCCATAAATTAACTATCCATGGTAGATTTTTATGAGGCGTGAAGCATGATGGGAAATCGAATTTTTTGTGTGGTTTAGGATAGAAGTTTTGGAATAAAGAATGAGGTGAGTTTTGCATTGTATTTTTTCTCCTTTTTTGTAACTGTGACCGAAATAGTGTCATTCTTTTGTCCTTTCCAAAGGCGGAAATATAATTATATCACACTCGAAACAGCTGATTGGGTACTCGGCGATTCAAAATTGTCACCTAGTGCGTGATTGGATGTAATTTACATTTTAGCAGATTGAACTTTATTGCCTGATGGAGAGCGCATTGAATTTAAATACAAAAACTCGGTGAGTCATTTGAGGTAAAGAGAGAATAGAATTTGTTAAATTAAAAGTAATAATTTACTTCTTTAATAGCGTTTTCTTTTTTTGAAGCAAATTAGCATTATGACCACAATAAAAAGACAGTTCTTGAGATTTCAATGTTAGCTTTCTTCGGTTCGTTTGTGTCCAAAACTAAGAGAATGTAATGGAAATAAAATTCGTGATAGCTGTCAACTCTACAGGTTTTATAAAAGTTCTCCTGATTTTTGTACATTCTAGAAAATTCCCTAAACTTGAGTAAATTTTCTATAAAAAAAAATCCCTATTTAAGTAAAAGTTTTACATAATTTATTGCTTGCTTTAATATTTAAATAATACATGATGAAACGAGCCTCATTTATAGTAATCAGTTTAAAGCTTTTTTTTTTTTTTTCTTCCGATTTTTTCAGTTTATCTTTATTCGAAGCTATGTTTTAAACTAATCTAAAAAAATTTCTAGGTATCAATAATAAATTTCTTGTCTATTACTTTTCAAAATAATGAGTTAACTAAATTGATAACATTTCGTGTTTATTTAATGTCTATCATAAATGAAAAACACTGCAGACCATTTATAGTTATCAGTTTAATAAAAGTTTTGATATTTTTATGACGGTAAAAATCCCTAAAATTCCCTTTTTGTGAATTATTTAGTATATTATGCAACAGTTACTATGAAATTTATGCTTCGTGAAATCTAGTATAATATTTTCGTGTTAGTTTAAAATATTAGTTTTCTTCGCTTTATTCGAGTCTCTTACCTTTTAATAATGCAAAAGCTAAAGACGAGTATATAATAGGAATAAAGTTCGTTATAATTTGAAAAAGGTACAAGCTGTCAAAAAATTGAAACTTTCACTTATTACTTGCTCTTTGTTTTTAAAATGTCAGTCAGAAAATAATTTATATTTGAGAACCTATTTTTAGTGAAATTTATTGGGGGGGGGGAATTATGACGAAATCCAGTTTGTAAGTACTTAATAGAAACTCGGGGCCTGATTATCAACAAGAAAATGGAGGTACTGTGTCCTTATTCTCAAAGGGACCAAAAAAATAATTAGCAAAAAAAAAATTTTTTTCTTAAAACTTTCGTTTTGTGAGGAGAAGGCCAAAGGTTTGAAGCGTTATTTTCTGAGTCTCTTCCATTTATAATGCATTACAGTTTCTTTTTTTTTAATAAAAAAAAAGAGAAAAAATACATAATTACAAATTGTAGCAACTTTTAGAATTGAAAAAATTAAATAAATAAATTTAATTTTTTATTTACTGATTTTTTTTTTTTCCATTTTAAGGATATTTTACATCAATAGCTTTTAAAACTTATGTTTAATTACATTTTTATAAGTTTGAAAAAAAAAATTTTTCAGAAAAAATATTCTTGTCATATAAAATTGTTGATGAAAAAAAAAGTTCTTGTCATATAAAATAGTTGATAAATTTTGCGTCAAAAATAGCGTAATGTAAAATATGTTAATGTAATATAAAATAATTTATGGGGTGGAGGATATGTAATTAGTATTCCAAGCAAAATGGTTATATTTTGATAGTTTTGTAAACTGAACATTGTCATAGTCGCGTTGTTTCTGAATTTCAACCTCTGCGCGTCAGCATATCAATTCTATAACTAAACTGATACTTGACTATAAATTGCCAAAATAAGGTACTGTGACATTTGTATTTACATTTTTCTTTCTTACGTTAGATGATATTTCAGAGAAAAACTGTAAGACTGAAAGAATCATCCTACCCAAAAATATATAAATATGATTAATTATTAAGACCTATCACCTTGGCCTAACTTCTTGGGAGGGCAACAACTTTGGGGTCCAAAATACTTTACCTGTCACCTCTCAAACAAGAAGAAATCTTGTCTTTATATTCATTTTTAAACAGCAGGGTAAGAACTATCTTTCAAAAGAAATGCTTGAAACTGGAATAATTATTTCTTTTGTTAACTATGTCTAAGGTTTCAACGTGATTGCCTCCTCTTTCTACTTTGCAATAAACCCATACTGTTCTTTTGTTAGGTTTTCCTACTTATTTCAGCCATTTTTATCAGGTGGAATTGACAAAAACTGTGGGAAATTTAACCGTTGAAGATAAGGTATTTACATGAAAAGCTTTTAACTTTCTCAGTGTCATTCATTATTGGGGAAAAACTATGGATAGTTGTTTCTCATTGTGCCTGTTGAAACTTGTTAAGATTGAAGAATAAGCTGTATAGCCGAAAATAAATCACAAAATTTAAAATTTATACTAAATCTACTTCTAATGTATAATTTTTCTTTTGATAAAGAATAATTTTATTTTTCCAGTATAATAAAATTCCCCGTTAGATAATCATTTTGTTGGGCTTTGTGAATTTCGCCGAATAGCAAAACATGTTAAAAATGGCTTGAGTTATTAATATTATTATTTTTACTACTATCCCGAGACAATAAACCCATACTGTTCTGTTTGGTTTTCATACTTATTTCAGCCGTTTTTATCAGTTAGAATTGAAGAAAACTGTAAATTTCAACCATTGAAGATGGTATTTTCTTAAAACCTTTTAACTTTCTCAATATCATTCATTATTAAAAAAAAAAAAATGACAGCTGTTTATTTTTGCACCTGTTGAAACTTGCTAAGATTAAAAAATAAGCTATATAGCCAAGAATGAATTGTATAGTTTAAAGTTTTATCCTAAATGAACTTTTAATGTGTAGTTTTTCTCTTAATAATAAATAATTTTATTTATTTTCTTGAGTAATTAGTTTCGAAGGCTAGATATGAAAATTGGCATATATACTCTTACCATTGAACAACTTGAATTAGCATAAATCATATGCCACGTTGTGAAAGTATTCTAAAGAACAATTTGAAAGTGCTTTTTGATAAAAAAACACAAAAAAATTCTTGATAAAAAGCTTTTAACTTTTTTCAAAATCACTAATTATAAGCAAAAATTTGACCTCTGTTTTTCATTGTACCTGTTGATACTTGCTTAATTTGAATTATAGGTTGCAGTAAAAAATTAACGTAAATTTAAAAAAAATTTATTCAAAATTATTTTCAAGTACATATGACTTTGATAAAAAAGAAACCACTAATATATGGATTTATTTTTTTAATGATACAACTTTTAAATGTTCCTTATAAGGGCAGATATAAAAATTTGTAAATATATTCTTACTATTTGCGTGTACTGTTGAGCAGCTTGTATAAGTATAATAATATGCCACGTAGTAAAAATATTACATTAGTTTTTTTTTTTTTTTTTTTTTTTTGCAAAACAACGTGGCAAAGGTTAATGATATAGAATTCTATTATAAAAAGCTTTTGCATTTTTTCAACGTTATTCATTACAAGCTATAATTTGATTTCTGTTTGTCATTGTACCTGTTGATACTCAATTTGAATTACAAGTTACGGTTAAAAATGAACATAAATTAATTTGAATTTTATTCTAAATCAGTTTCTGATGTGAATGGTTTTTCTTTTGATTAAAAAAAAAGAGAGAAACTAATGAAATTCGCTTTGTTTTTTTAATAAGATAGCTTTAAAACGTTCTTTGTAAGGCTATATATAAAAATGAGTAAATACAAATAAAGTAAGCTACTGCGATTGAAAAAAAAAACTTACGGAAAATTTCAAGATAGGGTATAAGTGTTGTGTACACGTGAATTTTGTTTATTTTTTAATTTTTCTTAGTATGTATAATATAAATTTCAAATACACTACATTTTATTTTTTAAAAAAGCTCTTCTTTTAATATTTATATTGGTTTTTGAAAGAGAAATAATTGTGATTTTTATGAAAAAATTAAAATAAATTTAAGAAAGTGTGAAATTTATCAAAATAGTTTAAGTGAATGAAAAGAATTAATTAATAAATTTAGGAATTTAAAAAAAGATAAATCGAGCTGGTTTAAACACTATTAATATTATTTATAATCATTCTAGCTCAATTAATTTTATTAAAATTGTTCTAGCTTAACAAACGTTATATATAGCGAAGTTTCACCTTATGCTCAAAAGCAAATATTGAAAAAGATAAATTCAAGGATTCTGTTATCTATTACACTCTTAATTTACATCTTTGTTTCAATGTCCTATCAAAGGCTCGATAAAATAAATTTAAAACAAAAAATATCGTTAATTTTTTGTTACTTTCATCTTTGCTACAATGACCTGTCAAAGCCTTAAGAAAATTAATTAAAAAATGCTGTTAAATAAATAAATATTAATTAAAAAATGCTATATGTTAATACTTTTTATTTGTATCTTTGAAATATGCCACCAAAGCTTCAAAAAAATAAATAAAGCCATTGTTTACTTATTATTTTTCTAACTTGCATCGTTGTGGTTATGTCTTGTCTAAGCCTCGTGAAGTTAAATTTATAAAAAAAAAATTTTTTTTATTTATAATTTTCCAATTTGCATCAATGTCCACAGAGCTTCAAACAAAATATCATTAAAAATACCGTTGTTTATTTATTACTTCTTAACTTCCCTCTCTGCAACAATGTCCGATTAAAGCCTAAAACAAAATGTCATTGAAAATATCATTGTTTATCTATTACTTTCTAACTTGCATCTTTGCAACAATGTCCTACCAAACAAAATATCATTAAAAAATACCGTTGTTTATTTCCAACTTGTATCTTTGTAGTCGTGTCCTCTCAAAGCTTTCCCATGTAACACAATCTACCTTTGTTCCTTTAATCATCCTTTGCAACTGACCATCGTTTAACTTTAAAATGCACGCCACTTCCTAATTCTATATTCCTCGATCCCTACGCTGTCCAACTCTACACATTTTTGATCATCTATTTAAACAAATGTCCGCTTGGACAAAAGTCCTTTCACAAAGGACCGGAGCGGATGAATTTTGATCTCCAGAAGCCCCCTTCTCTTGCACAATCCCAAAAGGAACTCTCAAAACCAACCTCCACCCTTTACGCCCTCCACCTGCTGACACGATGCTAGGGCCCTGTGGGTACGAAAGCAGTATTAAAGTCATTTCTGTGTTATTAGTGTCGTTTTAAAGCTGTGTGCGCCCCTGCTCCATATCCCCTCAACTCTCTTAATACTCGCAGGTCTCGACTATGCAAATAGGGCGCCAGCATCATTGAAGCATAAAATCCTTTTCCCTGGTCCTTTCCTCAGAACGAGTACAGAGATTTCCACCCACGGCTAATTGGAAAGCTTATTAAATTGCGCCCCGGTACGCGCCCAGGTCCGTCTCTCAACCAAAACCGAAAACACACAGTACATCCCCCAAACATTCTGAAGGAGGATTCTGGGAAAGGCACCCTCTAATTTTAACTTTGTTGCCTTTCGGGCTCGTTTCATTAACAGCAATGGAACAAGACAACAGACTGGCAGAGAGACAAGGTAGTTGACAATCCTTTTCACGTGGAAATGGAATAAAATTGAATTATGATTTCTCAGTTCCGAAGGAAAGATTTCAGAAACCCCTTAACCGTGAGTCCCTCGAGCCCAAGGAAACTATGCTTTTCTCGAGACAACAAATAGATGGGGTTTTGAGATGGTGTTTCCTTTTAAAATCTTCACGGTTAAGGTGGCTGTTCCCTGCCTTATTGCTTGTGTTTTAATATCCAATTAAATTCCATATCCTCATTAAGAAATTTTTAACTGTATCCGCGAGCTGCTCCACTGATGATGAGATTAGCACATCTATGTAGGTGACTGTTTTCATAAACATGGAAAAGCTTTTCTTCCTAAACTTTAATGTTGCCTGAAAATAAGACAGAGCGAGTGAAATATTTGCATCAAAAGTCAATAAACTCTTCTATATAGAATGTAAACCAATTATAATAGTATTCTCGTATGATTTAGTTATTCTTATCTTTCATTATCCGAAAGCATTATTCTATCTCTATTCATAAAGATGAAAGAATACATGAATGTCCATTAAAACTTTCGTTATAATGAAATTAAAATCATTATAAATGAAGATATTTTAAAAATACTTATTTCAATATTTTTTTACATTTTAAACTATATTGCACTATTGAAGGGGGAATTCAAAGCCTTTTTTTACACTATTACGAAATTTAAACTTAGGTCAGTAGCAGTAGAAGTAGCCAGTAGCAGTAAACATAGTAGCAGAAGAAGATATATTTAACAGTGTCTCAGATATATGCTGGACCCAAACATTTTCACAGTTTGCTAGAGATAAAATTACATTTTATTCTAAATTTATAATACGATTCAAAAACAATAATTCTTCCTTTCTTTAAAAGCATGCTTTTTACAAGAGAAAATAAAACAAAATTTTCTCTATTAATTTTTTTTACATGTTGAAAATAATCTGATTTTTAATAAAGACTATGTATGAAAAAAGAAATCAATTTGCAATACGTAGAATAGGATTTCGTTTTGTTTCTTTCTATTTATTTTGTTAATAAATATAAATATTATTCACTCGGGAAGTGATCCAAGCTTTTATCGATTACTTTCGTTTAAATAATCGATTTATGAAAAATAATGAAAATTTATCGATTGCGGCTACCGTTATCTACCTAGAATCTTTTTATAGAAGTCGGCGATCTACCGTGTTTCTGCTTAATTAATGTATTGTTGGCATAGAATTTGTTTTTTTTTTTTTCGTGTAAAAAAATGAATCTTTTAAACGAGTTTTTTTGTAAGCCAAACAGTGGTTTCATCTGTTGCTTTTCCTTACTACCGTTCGTAATCAATTACCGTACATTGCTCATATTTAAGAAATATAGTATATATATATATATATATATATATATATATATATATATATATATATATATATACATACAGTCAAACCCCGCTATAGTGAACCTTCAAGGGGACCGAAATTTCGGTTCACTATAACCGGGAGTTCACTATATCCGTTACGCAGGCAATTTACTAATAGTTCCCAAACTCCTCCCTTTTATTACATTATATTCATATAAATGACTGAAAAATATTGTGTAGTAGCAAAAAATGTGTTATTTTTCATCACTCTTCGTCTTACGTACAAATAAAAATTAGTAATCTTTAGCTAATGAGCAATCCTCAACATCAGATATGGAAACACTTCCCGACTCTCAGATAATTTTTCCTGAATTTCTGTTATTCCGCTTTTTAAACCTGCCATTCGAGCACATAAAAGTAGTTTCAATAGATGGTTTTAAAAATCGGTATATGTATTTATTTTGAAGTAGAAATTTCAAAATTATTACACAGAAATTAGGGGGGAAATCAGTCGAAGACAGAAAAAAGTTCATTATATCCAACTTCCTCACTTTTTTGGTTCACTATATCCACTAAAAATAACATTATACGTGTATAGCAAGGCACGGGACCGAGCATTTCGTTCACTATATCCGGGAGTTCACTATAAGCCGTGTTCACTATACTGTATATAATATACTAATATACGTGTACTATATAAAGTTTGACTGTATATATATATATATGAGTACTTTATTTTAATTTAGTGTCGATTATTCGTATGACCTTTTAACTACTTTATTTTAAAATAAAATAAAAATGTCTTCTTTTTTTTTGTTGTAATTAAGTCAGAAAATTATAATATTTTCGCTAATAAAAATTATTTATAACAAATTAATTAATTGTACTAAAACCAAACGATATTTTAAATAAAAAAAAATTTCTCAGTTTGATATAAAAATATGTATTTTTTTCTTATTTTGCGGTTTTGATATTATGAATGACCCTTAAAACTAGTTTTATTTCGAAAAGTCAAAATATTTTAAATTTAATACAAAATAAACTTAAAATATGCATTCTAATTAATGCTAATCAATTTCTGAACGCAAAATTTTATCTAAAGAAACCTCTGCGCATTGCAAAAGTGTGAAAATTAATTGATTCCGAAAATAATTAATCTGGCAGTAAGGCGCCAATAAAAGTATTCACATACTTTCGATAAAAAAAAAATGAAAAAAAGAGACAATTTTTGAACCAGATAATTACTTCATCAACTTGCACAATAGAAATCACCATTCCATAAAATAAAAAAAAGAATAAAATTTAAATAATACTACCCAGAAATTCTCAGTAACGTCACCCCGTTTGTTGACCTTTAGGAGATAAAAAAAAAAAGAAAAATAACAAATAAAACGTTCAACGGTCAGTTCATTTCTGAGATCTAGATTCGCGCATGTCTAGAGAAAGGATACAGCGTTTTTCCACAAAATGGTGAAAACAAGCAGTAGAACAAAAGGTAGCATTTAAATTGCCTGTCTTAAACTCTAAAAGAATAGGCTTAGTTTTTTGAGCAGATTAAATTTGAAGTGGAAAGACAAAGAATAGAACAAGTTTTTGGCGGCCTTTTTCTGAAAGATGGTAAATTTCTGTCGCCAGAAAGCAATAGTAGGTTACGATTTACAGTTCTTGGTGAGATTTTCTAAGCTAAGAGAAGACAAAATTTGATTTTCTGCCATTTGTTCCGGTTTGGTACACCCAGAAATCACCGAGTCTAATGTACTTTAGGATCCCATGAAGAATTGGTACAAGTGAGATTTGAAATTGGCCATTTGTATTGGTTTTAATCACGATGTTTAGACATATATCTCATTTATTTTATTTTTATGTATTTTTTTTCTGATTAAGTATCAACATTCCAAAGACGTTGAACTTACAATTTCTCAGAAAAATATTTGATAGACATTTTTATGTATAATGGATGTGAGGGCGTTTATTTATTTATTACTAATTTTTTTCTTCAAATTTGTTGATAAACACTAATCTTAAATGGCACAGGAAAATTTTTACAAATTCCTTGACTCGGAGCTGCGATGGCTCAGGGGATATAGCGTTCTCCTTCCAATGAGGTGAACCGGGTTCGAATCCCAGTCGATACGAATTTCGCATCCGGTTTGCACCGACCACAGTGCTGACGTGAAATATTCTCAGTGGTAGACGGATCATGGGTTAGAGTCCCCTTGCCGTCAGGATAACCGTGGGAGGTTCTCGTGGTCTTCCTCTCCATGTAACGCAAATGAGGTCTTCCACGATGGTAAATTTCTCCCAATACTCGATCCAGGAGTTCCCCCGTCCTCTGGATTGGTTCAAAATTAGAAGGCTACGGAGTTGAACATTAGTGGTCGTAAACTCATAGAATTGGGTCGGCTGTTCAACGACGGTAATAAAATAAAATTAAATTCCTTGACTCATATCAGTTTTTCAAATGCTGTTAAATTAAAATGAATTGGAAATTCTAAAAACGAGAAATAAATTCCATTTTCGTCATATTTCAAACGAAAAACGTAGCGCAAATCACTTTTGAAGGACGAAAGCAAAATTTTCGGTACATTTAAGTTTATTACGTAGATCCCAAATCGAACGTTTTTAATTTTAGGGGGGGATAAAAATACAATTGCTTCCTCTTTTTACAGTTTAAACGATTGCAATTCGTATCGCCACTAAACACTGAGCTCCAAATAAAATTTGAGTTTTCCAGCTGCTCAGAAAGCGGTCGGAATTTAGATAGACCATACGTTCAGTTTGGCTGATAATATAGTAAAAATATTTGCTAGTTGCGACCTGAAAAAATTTGCTTTGTCCTTTAACTCCGAGGTTATAAAGAAAGTAGAGATTTGAGTGCTCTAGTTAGTTGGAGGGAAAATAGTAATTTCGAGAGCAAGATTTCACCTTTACAAACACGAAAGCTAGTAGAATCATACTATCATTATTTCCAAAAACCTTAATATTGTACTAAGTTTAACCAAATTATTGGTACTTCGACTTTATTACACGGTATTATGTTCAACTGTTGTCACGATATCACACTGATTAAAGTACTGAGCTGTCATGAAGGTCTAGGGTTCTATCCCTTTTGTTAGCTTAAAGCCTGTCACAAAAATGAGTAATAACTTATCCGAAAAGTAAAAGCAGCCGGTGCGTGATACTGACTACATTGCCACCATCACGCCGGTGGTCACAAAAATGTTGCCCTTTACCCTTTACGACTTCATTGGTTTTTATAGCAGTGCTTTTTTACGGTTCAACTTTTCCGGAAGTATGATGCAATTAACTATTACGAACGGAAAACTAGCACCGCATTATGCTCCAAGCTTTCGTTATTATATTTCAATGTTGAACGTATTTTCCTGATATTGATCTGGAATGCTATGAACAAACTATTTTTAAATGTTTGCAAGTTAAATTTTCTCCATTTTAAAGTTTCATTGAACTCATACATTCAAAAAAGAAATTAGAAAATTAAACCATAAAAATAATATTGCCGTTTAATGTATCCATAACAGTAAAACATTTATTTTGATAACAATAAAATCACTTTAATTTTGTAACAGTCTTGCAAACCTTTGAATAATAGATGTAGTAAAAAAAATCCATAATCAAAATGTAGATATTAAATAAAAAAAGGTGGGTATCAAAATTTATAAAGTTGCGATTCCAAAACTAAATTTACTCTTCCAAGTATAATGCATAATATATCACGGAAATTACGTTATGAATTACGTCCAGGTAATCTTAATTTCTTTTCACTTTCATTTTAGCTGGCCATTCCTCATCCTTATTAAACTGACCTTCGATTATTCTACTAGATCTTTTCTGTAATGAAAACTTTTTTTTATATATATATCTAATTCTCCCACCCCACAATCTAACATAAAATGTGCGTGCGAGTATATGAAAGATTAAGGGGGGGGGGGCATCTATCGAAGGATTATCGATTTGGCCTGTACATCACCTCCACCCCTCTAGGATCTGCAGACGATTATTCCTATGGGTAGAAATATTGAGAGAATTTTTTTTTTTTATCGTTTGCTTTAGATATCGAACGGTCTAGGGATAAAAATATGTTTTAAAAAATAATCGATTTATACATTTTTGTGTGGAGTGTTCTATTAAATAGGACAGTCGCGAGAAAAGAAAAAGAATTTGCTTCAGATAATTGCATCCTCAAAACTGAATTTAGAGATAAGTGTTGTAAAGTTTGGAATAGTATAGTGTTAAGAAATTTAATTTAGAGTTATTTTAATTTGAAATTTAGTTATGCTAATTTCCGCTTATAACCAAGCCTAGTGAAATTAATTTTGATTATTTTTATTGAAAGTAGTAACTGTTATTATTTTTATTAAAATTAACAATAATACTTTTTGAAAATTGTAGTCCTTATAATTTATTCCTAAGCTAGTAGTTGCAGATATTCTTATACAAAATGATTGGTTTTAATATTTAAAACATTAATGTTATTATTATTAAAAATATTACTATAAATTAGATAAATAATTATAGTAAAAAATAAGTAAATAATAATAGTATTAATCACAACGGTATTTTAAACTATAGTTGTTATTTAGAATGAGAATAATCTTTATTTGCATCGCGAATATAGTTACTGTGATTATTGAAAATTGTAATTATTATTATTATTTGACATAGATATTATTATTTTTCCAAACAGTACTCATTATAATTTATTTCGAAAATAGTTATTATTTTCAAAAACAGTATACTTATTATAAATTATTTTGAAAATAGTAGTTACAATTACTATTCCCAAATGGAATCAAAGTGAATATTGAAACTATTATTATTGGAAATATGTAATAATTATTGAAAATATTATTTTTGAAAATAATAATCAAAATAAATGCTTCCATATTCAATAACAATAATTTGAATCAGTGAATATTGAATATAATACTAAAATAATGAGAATCTTTGTAGAAAATGATAATAATTATTTTCTACAATATCAGTTTTATTATTAATAACAACATTAATATTAGTACTATATTGGTATTTAAATTGCGGTTGTTATTATTATTATTACTATTAAAAATATTAATTATTTGTGTTTGAAATGCTAATAATCCTTATTAATGGGAAGAATAGAAGACATTATTATTATTGAAAATTTTAGAAAACTCTATTAGTGAAATTAGTAGTTATTATTATTGGGAGTAGTAATTATTGTTATATGTACTGAAAAAAGCAATTGTTATTCATTATCAGAGCTATTACTTAGTAGTAAATAACATTAAAAATTAAATTATTTTTGCCAATTTTCATTTAATAAAGGTAATTTAAGGTAATTAAAAATAACAAATTTAATTTCAGTGAAAATGTCATTTTACGTGTGCTTTTGGTGAGGCAATTATAATGAAATATGTTATATTAATGGCTAATATTTAAACCAATCCTTTTAAAATTTCTTTTCTGTTATATTTTTGAATTGATACTGGGAGCACTATGTAAAAGATTCATAAAAAGTAGACATTTTTGTGACGTTTTTTAAAGAACAGTAACTTTTATTGAAATAGGCTGTAAATTATAACAGTAAAAACCTTCAAAAATAATAATGAATTTTAATTATTATTATAATTTTTTTTTTGTAAATTAAAATAAAGCACATGCAAAAGTTTAAATTTATTCGACGCAATTAATTTTTTTTTAAATACATATTTTACTTTAATTTTTTTTTAAATTTGCAGTAAGTATTTAAACCTAAATTTCTAAAAGTAACATGAAACAGTAATTAAAAATGCTTGAATATGTCAGCATATTACTTCTATATAATATTTAGCTTTTCAAGTTTTTCATGCAAATTGAATTTATTAGATATTTTTAATTAAAAAAAAATTCAATATGAATCCTCCGCTTATATATTTTCCTGCTTTACTGCAATTCACAGTTATAAAATCTTGACTAAAAATTATTATTTTATTTCTGTGAGAAAATCCTTATTTAATTTAAGAAGAAAACAGTTATTTAATTGAAAACTATTAATTAAGTTCCACATGCACTCAGTTTTTATTTATTATTATTTTTTTTTAAAGAAAATTGTTGTTTAAAATACCCGGTGAATTAACAAATATTTTTAACTCTTTTTATTTGCCTTAACCTTAATGTGCTAATTGGCTATTCAATAAAATTTTAAAATTTCCCACTTTTAACTTTAGCATGCAATAGCTTAATATGAATTTTTACAGAAACTGCCCATCACTTCTATTCACATCCCCAAACAATTCGAAATGGACTCGTCCATCTAGCCATCTTCCATTTCTCCCCCACCCCCTAGTTTATTGGAATTTGTCCACCCATCCTCCCTACGATTTGCCCCACCCCTCGCGCCATAAAAAAGAAGCAACAGAAAATAATAGTAAAAAAGAGCGGCAGGGAAAAAAAAAATCTTTTTCTGTATGGTAATAGGGTTTGCACGCAGGCATCACTGTTCCACGGTAACCATGACAACTCATCTCTTCCTTGGCGTAGGGTGATGGAGAAGATGCTCTATGGAGCAAACAAAAAAGGTTTAAAAAAATCGCCACATCTGGCGCATTTGAGCCAAGGAAAAGAAAAAAAAAAAATGCGGTGACAGAAATATTAAAGGTACGACGGTAAGGGAAGGTTAGGTGATGAATTTTGCTCTTGATTTCTGTCACGTGAGATTGTTTGTTTGTGTTTCGGTTTTGTTTGATTTTGTTTGTTCTTCTACTTTCGCTGCGTAACTAAGGAAACACCCAGCGGTTGCGGTCAATTAGATATTTTCTTTTGGACATTCTGCTCTGATAGAAGTTGCGAGTTGTATGCAACTCAGTTTATGCATTGCATTAGGCAGCAATTTTGGAGAGGTGCAATATTAAATAAATAAACCCAAAGTTAACGCAGAAAACAATTCTCCTCACTAGTCCGCTAAAGCAAAGAATTAATTTCTAGTGCTACCTTAGAATGTTTTCTTCTTCATGAATGGCATTTAAGATGTGTATAAAGCAGTATGATAAGAAAATGTTTAGAATCTGATTTTTTTTCTTTCCTTTAGGAGGGAGGTATCGATTTTTTTATTCTACTTTCTAACGTATATATCATACCCACCCTACCATGGCCAGGCACCTAGGCCTATTTTTACTACTCTATTCTTCAAACGGCCATGAGAGGAATGCCGCATAATTTTGACCCTGATCAGACGACGTGGACAGCGCCTGATCTGGTACCTCTCTCTCCAAATTTCTGCACCACAACCAATGAGAGAACTTTCAGTCCCTACAAATTTAGCGAGCACCTTGCTGCCTGGTTGTTTTGTCGGACACCAGGACTCTCTGCAACTTTCTAACGTATAAACATTTAGAATCATGTTTTTAAGAACTCTCTTTTCTAACTCTGAACTAAAAGTATGAATCTGTTTGAATATATTGTGTAATTTCATATAAACAGGATGCGGCTATACTGCGAAAACTTAAGGTAATATAAATGACTGTAATATTAACTCAAAGTTAACGGTATTTGTAAATTAACGGTATCAAAATAAAACAGTGTTGGAAACTATGATAGTTAAAAAACATTGAACAAAGCAAGGAAAAGACAGAAATCTATCTGCATCTAGGATCGCAAAGCGACATGCATTTATTTTTTCTCCCTTTTATCTTTTTCTACTTATTTTTAAAAAAAAAAAACAAACGAAAAAGGATTAAGTAAATTTTTTGATAAACTAAAATTATTAAGAGTTTGGAAATTCGCATTTACTTGAAGACATTTTTACAGTTAGTTTTAAAATTTTGCAATCTTAACTTTGCAACTTTTTTTTCGTTGCAAATTTATTCTTATTTTTTTATTTAAATTAAAAGTGTAGTTTAATTTGAATATAAGATTTTCTTTATTTAAATTATGATAAATTAAAATTTTTAGAAGTTTGGAAAGTCATATTTTCTTTAAGAAATTTTTAGTTAGCATTCAAGTTTTACAATCTTAACTTTGCAACTTTTTTTTTCGTTGCAATTTTTTTTTTTTTTTATTTAAATTAAAAGTGTAGTTTAATTTGAATATAAGATTTTCTTTATTTAAATTATGGTAAATTAAAATTTTTAGAAGTTTGGAAAGTCATATTTTCTTTAAGAAATTTTTAGTTAGCATTCAAGTTTTACAATCTTAACTTTGCAACTTTTTTTTTCGTTGCAATTTTTTTTTTTTATTTAAATTAAAAGTGTAGTTTAATTTGAATATAAGATTTTCTTTATTTAAATTATGGTAAATTAAAATTTTTAGAAGTTTGGAAAGTCATATTTTCTTTAAGAAATTTTTAGTTAGCATTCAGGTTTTACAATCTTAACTTTGCAACTTTTTTTTCGTTGCAAATTTTAATAGCAATTTTTTTGTTCCTTTATTTCTTCGAATTTCATCGAAGGAAAAAAAAAGCCCTAGGGCGCGCAGCCATATTTCTCTAAGTGCAAATTTTACGATGACACTATTCTTCTCCCCCCCCCCACCCTTTAAAATAATTTTAGTTTCAAGTAATCGCCAAAGGAGGACTCGTTTTCTCTAAAAACAACTCCCTGTCGTTAAAGCCTTACGTGCTAATTAATAAGTATTAGATTTATTTTTATAATAAAACTGGTTTTTCAGGCATGTTTAGAAGAACGACACTGTAGCTTACTTATAATTGAAAATTCCACATTAATGCTTTACTATAACATTTTCTAAATAATTCGTGCTTCGCAATTAAAATTTTAAAAAAAAACTTGCATAAAGCCATTGTCAGAAGCCAAAAAAATTCCAAATACTATAATAATAAATACGTGCTAAATCTAAATCTTCAAACCAGCTATTAAATAATTTCTAGCCAATAAAATATTCTCTTAAATAGAAGTAGAAAACAACTAATTGGTGAACTAAATAAACGCTTTTTTTCCCTAGCAGTTTTATCAAAAATAAATAAATAAATAGCATTGATATTTTACTCAATTAGAATCAACTTAAAAGAGCGTGCAATCACTTTTTTGCTCAGGCTTCAAGGACTTTACATCCGGGTATCCAAGTATGAAAACGATAATAGAATGAAAAGGTTTTATTCTTTTTTTTCATTCAAAAACATCGATTGCGATTTACCATATTTTGAAAACTTTGCAGGTGGCCTTTTAATTAGTTATTTGATATTACAAAATCATTGCATAATGTAATAAAACCAAAATTTTTATTGGAATATATTTCAATTAACCTTTAAACTAGTTTCGAATGTAAAAATTTATAATTTTTTTTCTTCAGTTTTTTAAATTGTAGAGAATATATACAGGAAACTAAAGCTATTGTTTTAATTTTCTTTATTGCGTTGTGATGTATGCAATATTTAAAAATTTGATAATAAAATGCAAAACTAGGTGGAAAAATATTTTTTGTACTTATCAGCCATTAAAAAATATATAAATACTAATAATTAAATAAAATTGAGAAATAGAGAATATTTATTTTAACTAACAATGTTTCTTGTGTTAAAGCTTTTGAATTTATTTCTAAATGCATGTTTACATTGTTGCACAAGTTTTTTACTTATAACGACAAAGATATATTGAGTTGAAGACAAAAATAGCGCTTGAAGGCTATTTTTTTAAATAAAAAAATATCCTAAATGTTCCGTAAGGAAATCCCTTATTATGTATTTTTAAATATCTTGTCAAAAAATTTTTCAAAATTAGAAAGTATATGCATTAAAGTATTCCAAAAAATGCTAAAGACAGGAAAACAAAAATCGCTATCGAAATCTGATGAATCACTAGTAGCGAAGGCGGATATGAAAACATTAAGACTTGCTTGATTGCCGTAAGAAACAGGGAGAATTTTGAAAGGTGATTTTTTTAGAAACACCTTGAAGTTTCATGAATATAATAGTATTCAATATTCAGTTTGTGCGTGCTAGGAAATAAAAATTTATTAAAAAAAAATGCTTAAAAATTTAACAAATTTATTTTAAAATGAAGAAAAATTTTTTGCATTAAACACAAAAATAAAATTATTAACACATTTAGCATTTTTAGTCCCTGAGTTTTTTAAAATTGAAAGAAATGCTTGCATTATATATAGTTAAATTTGGTCAAATTTTCCAGTGATAAAGCTTTAAAAACGTGACTTTATTTAAATTAATTCTCTTACGTATTACATAAATTTTTCATTTAATTAATTTTTAAGGAGTTTAAAATTAATAATTTTGCATGACTTTATTATCATGCATTTCCTATTTCCTAAAAATAAATAAGGCTGTTTTTAACTATGATATAGCCAACTGGTTTTAACTTTTATTTTTTTTTATTTTTATTTTTGAAGACTCAATCTCTCCCTGGAAGATTGCTTTTTTCGCTTATAGAAATAGATTTAGCAGAAATCTATTTCTATTACTGTGGTGGATTAGTAACAGCTATTCGTTTTTGTTAAGATTTGCCTATCCTTAGCTAGCACAATTTATGCTAATTCTAAAATACAACAGTATGAAGGGGGGGGGGAAGAAACTATTTTACAAAGCAAAAATTTAATATGGCTTTTTTTAAATACGAAAAACATTAAGACTTCTTTCCGATGACTTAATCTTCCCATGGAATAACACTTTTTAACAACAGCTATTTTTATTACTGTTGGAAATTAGTAACAGTTGTTCATTTCTGTTAAGAATTGCCAATCTTTAGTTAGCTCCCTTTATGCTAATTCAGAAAGAAGTCAAAATGAAAAGAAGCCACAGTTTTGTGAAAATGAAATTTGTTTGCATCCGATTTTTTTTAAATATTTAAAAAGTTATTCTAACATCTGGGCTTATAATTTACAAAAACTGAGAGTTATTAATTTGTTTTGATAATTTTCATTTTGGTAGAAAAACCTTTTTAAATTGACAATTTTTAAAAATATTTCATGACTTTTTTTATAGATTAGGCTATTTCTCCGTTCTAAGTCCCAAATAATTCTTCAGAGAAAGATGGTATAATTACAGCCTTGCTTTAAGTTTAAGGTGCTTCAACTGCAGCTTATTTCATTTACCTTGGCGGAAAAGCTTCGAATAATACTTTTAAACAATTCTTCTAAAATAAATTTCTTAGCTTTTAAACACTTTTACAAACAAAAAACGAACATACTCTAAAATTTGCTAACATTCTAATCGAAATTTCTCAAAAATCCAAACAACGACATATTGGATTTTTAATAAACTTATTTCTCTTCTCTAATACGTCAAGCATGACGAAAATAAGATATCTAATAGATAATGGAATCATTACATGGCAAATACAAGCAGCAGCAATTCAACTAAACTCATCTTCTGAGCGTCGGAGGAATCATTAAACCATGAATGGGAAAAGCCGATAACTCAGTGCTATAGAACTCTAATAGATAATAGAGTTGTCATCTGTTCTTCTTTTTTTTCTTCTTTTTTTCTTAACATTCCAATTCTTTTTCATCCATTTTGGATTTGGTTGTTTGTTGTTCAAGTGACAGTATGGGGATTGTTTTTACGTAAAATTGATGAGATGATAAAAAAAAGTAAAAAAATTACCTAATAATTTTTTGTTTTTGATGGTTATTGAGTAAGTCATAAAGGATGTTTTGATGGGAAAAGAATTGATCTATAAAGACGTTTTTCTCTGTGCTACCAAGGAATAATTATGGGTACAGCCTAGTCACAGTTTATTGACAATCTTGATGACAGTGGTTAGTCTTGAGATTTGCAGAACTGGAACTGTTTCTGTTTGTTCTTGAGTAATTATTCTGTGGCAGCAGAAAGCATTAACATTTCTCAGAGCTTTCCACGATGCTAATCATCTTATAATGAATTTTCAAAAACTTTATTCCGCTGGAAAACCGATAAAATGTATAGACCCATGGCTGAAGAGCTTTTGCTTCTTTAAATACGTAATGCTTTCACAGGTTTATCTCTTTAAAGTTTCTTAGTATCAAAAAGTAACGAATAGAAACATAACGGAAAAATTCAGCGGTTAGCTCTGCTCAACCCATTCTTTAATTTTCTTATTTTTATTATTGGATTCTAAATTATGAATTGTCAGAAATTTATTCCACTGGAAGAATGATTTATTGGATGCATGGACCCATCGTTAAAGAACCTTTTCTTCTTTATAGTACTTGCTGGTTTCTCAGGTATATCTTCTTTAAAGTTTCTTATTATCATATGGAGAAGAAATTCTGGTAGTAAAATTACCGTTCTTGTACAGTAATGACATTCCTAGTGAAAAGAAAAAAAGGAATTTTGGGAATAAAATTAAAAAGTACGGTACATGAATCATTCCTTTTGCTGATATGCTAACGACTTACCGGAAATTCTAGTTTTCAAAATTATAGTTCTTATTACCCCACTGTTAGATTTTTCATTGTGAAATTTTTGTAAAATAACTAACTGCAATCTCCCCATCCAATTAACCGTAAAGTTTACGTTAGAATTTTTTTTTTGCTATTACGGTTTTGAAACCGTTTACAACTAGTATAGTTATAAAACCATGAATAGAAAACTACACGATTTTTTTTTAACCATTTGCAGCTATTATGGTTTGAAAACCATAAAAAAGACATTTAACTGGACATTGGAGCTATGCTTTTGATTAGATAATGGGCATTGGAGAGTGCGGGACACTGAAGATTCTTCAGATGTTGAAAGGAATGGAGGAAATATTGTGGTGTCCACGCTGTGTTTTTGAATCCCCGTTCTGACGATCATAAGATTAGCCCTTTCGGCTATAATATGTACTAAACAAGGGGCTCCTAGGCTTCATTAAGTGGACTTAGTTCGTGCGATAAGATTCTGGTTACTTAATCGTATTAGGTGAAAGCAGTTATAAACGATTTTTCTCACAGTTCACAATTTGAATATCATCTTATTTATGGTTATTTGGCGATTTTGTTTAAATATGTAAAATAACAATTAAACAAATTGCTATTTAATAATTTTTTCGAAGAAATTTCTAACAGTGCATGCATTGAGTAAAGATACAAAATTAAAATGTAAATTTAACCGAAAAATTCATTTTTTGCCAGACCCTATAGAGATTCCTAAAAAGTTCTGTCACTAGCTTAAGTAAGACTTTTTAAACCATTTTCTGTGAAAATTTATTCAACTCTTCTCATAATTTTTTTTTTTGACACAAGCTTATCCAAGTGGAAGATGCAATGTAAACTCAATTGAAATTGAAATCAAGCGCGTGCAATATGTAAACATTGAATTGTATCAATAAAATTGCACCGATATCTACTGATTTTTTATTAAACTTCAATATGCCACTTTTTATTTATTTATTTATTATTATTTTGCGGAAAGGTAACCTTTGTAGTATTGTTTTTTTATAATTTACATATAAACAAATTATAAATCCACATGCACAAAAGCTTTCATCACAACATTCCAAAAAACATTGGATACGCATCCACATTACATATCATTCCAATTCGGTAATACCATTAGTTGCTCAACGTAAAGATCCATAGATAACGATCCTTGGTGATTCACACCGAGCATACATCCGAACAGGCTTTCAACTTCTGTCCTGGTGTGATGGACACCATTATACGATTGTCCATTGGACTCTCCACCCTTTAAAACAAAGCCGCGGTTTCCCTATTGACCAGTGGTCACTCACCATTATCGGATTCCCAGCAAATGCATTTTCCACCCCCTACTTCTAATGAAGCAGGGCTGATGACAGACAGACGCGTGAGTTGTCATGGTAATATGCATAGCGATTGCTTTCCCTCAATGCTTAAATGATGCTCCTCTGCCTCTGATGTCGATTTGCTGCGGGGCTCCACTAGGTTAATTCTTGGGAAAATTAAGCCCCCTACACCCCCTTCTTCCTCTTGTTCTCTCTCTCTCTCTCTTCTAAACTAATATGCCCCGTGCACGAATTTTCCTATATGCGTGCTGTTGGGCCCTGATATAATTTGGAATAACGCGATTGCTTCCACTGTGAAAGCAATCTGCTTAGCTATTTGTTAGTGAGTCTGAAATAATCAATTTAAAAAAATAAATAAACAAATTTCATACATTTTACAAGGTTTTCGTTATAAATTTACAAATAGGCTTAAAGTATCAACATGGTATCAACAAGATATATTCTAATTTTTTTTATAATGCGTACCTATATGCGCGATATTGGACCCTCATATAATTTGGAATAACGCAATTGCTTTCACATTGAAAGCTATTTGCTTAGTTATTTGTTACTGAATCTAAAATTGTCAATTAAAAAAAAATTAATAGGTTTTACAAGGTTTTTGCTATAAATTTACAAAAATATTTAAGGTACATCAAAATATCAATGATATTTATTCAAATTTTTTAAAAAGAATGTTATTAGGAGATATTTATTTCAATATATACTTTTAAAAGATACCTTGATGTGACAATATGCTTAATTAAATAAGGTCTTTTGATATATTTTTTAAGATAGGACATTTTGATGTATTTCAAAAATACGTAATATTGATTTATTAAAGAAGATGTTTAAGGTGTTTTTTTAAAGAATATATCTCATTAAGTCACCCCGATTTTTATAATACAACACAGTCCACGTTAAATTTTTAAAGTGACTGATGTGGCATTACGCTTTTTTTTTAAAAGAAGTTTTTTTGTTGATGTATATGATATATTTTTTTAAGACTGCATTTTGATACATTTTAAAAAGAAGTAATATTGATTTATTAAAAAATATATATCAAGATGGTTTTTTTTTAATATAGAATATATCAATAAGTCACTTCTTTTTAATATTACATTATAGTCCACGAAAACTTTTTAAAGAAATTAAGCATCTCTATGTATTTTTAAGAGAAGATACCTCGATATGATAATACGATTTTGAAATAAGATTTTTCGGTTAATATTTTTAAAAAAAATTTACCAAGTATTTGTAATATTTTTATGCTTATCTTAACGCAAAGAAAAAAAAATCTTTATTTATTCTCTTAAAAAAAGTATATCTAAAATACTTTTTTAAATGATGTATCTTGATTTTTTATTTCATTTATTTATTTTAAGGAATCTAGATCTGGAGCTTTGAAAATCGTATTTTTTTTATACCTATCTGAGATGCTTAGCTTAAGTAACAAATTTTTGTTTTATTCATTAATTTAAGGAAAGTTAAATTTTTGTTCAATTATTCACTGAAAGTTTAATTTTTGGAAACATTCTAGTTAACGAACACTAATAAAAGTGACATTCATATTTAACTTATTTAGAATACTTTCAATATTGCTAATAGTTCTAAATGGTGCTAGTACTTAAATAGAAATATATCTGATGATATCAGTAATAAATTTGTCAAAAATTTACAATAATCATATAATAAACTAATTTTTATCTCAAATATTACTTTAAACGTCTTTTTTATGCATGATTTATGGTGATGCGCAGCAATATTTTAATTTAAATTATTTATTGCTATTTTTCGATTTTTATTATAATAGAATAGATTTTATAAAGCTAATTCATATAGTAGCTATTCTATTTTAATTAATTTATTCTTTTTTCCATTATTATTAAAACTAAACTAATTCTATTTATTCACTCTTAATTTTAATTGCTTATTTCTATTATTTAAGTGTTAGAGTAATTTTTACGACTCTTAGAGAAGTATTTATTTTTTTAATATAAATTAATTATTTTTAGTTTGCAATAATTTTAACTAGCTATTATTAACAATAACAAAACGTTTAATCAGTTTTTCGTGTACCTTATTGCATAGCTTAAATACATTTAAAATGCAAACCATCGTGCAATATACAAACCATCGAGTAATTTTTATGACGCTTAGAGAAGTAATTATTTTTTTAATGCATAAATTAATTATTTTTAATTTTCAATAATTATAACTAGCTATTATTAACAATAACAAAAAGTTTAAACAATTTTTCGTGTACCTTATTGCATAGCTTAAATACATTTAAAATACAAACCATCGAGCAATATAAAATGAAATATAATATACAATAACTAATGTTTTAGTTCATAAATCATGTCCCTTGTTCACGTAATTGATTCAACTCCCGAAAACATCAATTGAAGACTGTTTGTGCAGGGGAAGCATTGTAATATTTCGCTTATAACTTAGAAATGAAGTAGAATATTTCATCAAATGTTTCGCTATTATGTTCGAAGGTTAGGTCTCAAATTCCGAAACATCTCTTAGCTTCAAGTGCCAGATTTTCTATTAGATAAATTCACATCGAAACTTATTACAGAAATTCATAAATCCTTCTAAGGCCAATTTAAATGGCGGTGGCAGGGAAGGTAAAATAGTTTGTTTGCAATCCGTTTTCGGACTCTTCGGGAAGTACTTGAATGGGAAATCTAATAGGAATCTATCGCCACGTTGCATGAAAGGCAGAAGCAAAGATTCTTACATATAAATTGTTGGACTTTTCCTCGCCCAGTACCTACTTTCGAGATTTAGTCTTTTCAATAAACAGCCAAAGAATAGAATATTCAAATTATGGGATTTTCAGGCGACAATTCCAGAATTCGCATATTAAATTCCTTTAGTTGCCATGGTGGAACAACCATTATCCAGCTGTAGCTTCTTGACCGTAGGGGGGAAGGCAAACCATGACTCTTTATACAGGGACAGATAACGCTCTTGAAGTAGTACAACAACACCAGGGCGGCTTTATCCTTGCTAGATATGAAACTATAGCGGAGAAGGCGATTTAATCCTCTTAAAATTTCGACGAAGCGCCTAATCCCTCCTCTGTTAATCAGACTGCATTTTCCAAACCAACTAAATGAACTGGTTTCAAGCCTTCGATATTGAATGGTAAAGAGTTCTGATAAAATTTAGGTGATGTCGTCTGTAGCTACATGCGACAGATGTTGATGCTGTTGTCCCTGCTAAGAGGGTCTCTGCACATATGGGGAGGTAGGGAGAATCAGACCTTACAGAGGGGATTTATCAAGAGTTGTTTCGATGGGGGTAATCGGGAAAGCGAATTAATGTCTTTCCATTCCTAGTAACGTCTCGGGGTGCATTTGTATTGTTTTGGGTTTAGATTCGAATATAGAGAATTCCAGTATGTGGGCGGGCATGGGTTTATTTCGATGAAATCTAATTCTCCCACCGCTCCTTTCCCCTGAATGACACAAATTGGAAATTGATTTCATGCCTAAGTATTAAACTACACGAGCGGAAAAATGGTAGGTATACGCTTTTAAAACCATTCTCATTATCGTTAGAATTTCTACGCCAAAGTTCGAATCAACCAATATTGTGCGCCAATTTCAATAAGTCTTAGTCCTGGTCGAAGTGGGAGAAATTTTTAATTAGCAGCGGCTTTTGCTGGCATTTGTTTGTCCCCCGGACGTCCAGTGGTTGTCGGTAAGATGTTTCTGAATGAAATTCATTTGAAATTAGAAATATGTCTGTCCGGCTTTGTAGTGTGGTGGAAAAGTACGTATTAACTTGATGTTAGGATGAGGAATATCATTTCTGATTATTTGTTTATCGTACCGTTAATGCCAAAGATGTTTGGGTCTTCATTTTCTCCGCCTATCTACAGAAATATGTTATGATTAATTTCAGACACGAATTTTTACCACTATTATTTAATGCTATATTAACAATATGTATTTTTAAATTAATAATTAAATTTTCAATATCTGCCTCACTGCTCTCTTATACAATAGTTTGCCACTTTTTTTTTCAATGAAAATAATGGATAAAAATTTTATAAGTATAATACTTTTAGTAATTGGGGTGTAATGATACTGTTTTTCACAAAACTGTCGCTGAAATTTTAAAGTGGCAATATTTTTAGTAATTAGAGAGAATACTGATAAAGATAATGCTAAAAATATAATTCTCATTTAATTTAAGCTATTTTAGCACTATATTCAATATGTATTAAAAAAAAAAATTTTTGAATTTATTATTTAAGCCTCTAAAATTTTTGGAAAATTTTAAATTCGCAACCCCTCAAGAAATAAAACTGCTGTTTGTTTTAATCTTTTTCAATTACTTTTTATAAGTAAACTATCTAATGTAGAACACAATAATATTGGAAATCGCATCTTATTGATATTAGTTTTTGTTTTAAATATAATTTTATACACTGTAAATAGTTGTAGTTGTTTTTTAATGTCAGTTTCGCTTTAAAGTGTTACTTTTTTTTATGATAATGGTATTTACTTATTCATTGAATAATATCTATAATTTTAAAATATGTTTATTGAAAGATATATGAAGGTTAAAATAACTATATATTTCAATAAGTATGTTACATTGTAAACTTAATAATATTTTCATCAATCAAGTTTGCTTTTTCCTTTTTCTTTCAAATTTTGATCAAGATTAATTGTTCTCTCATTACACTGTATTTTGTTTTGAAATGACGTCAGCATGAAAATTAAAAAATAAAACAATAAAATAATAAATATGGACTTGTGCAATAAATATAATATGAACGAAATTTATCTAACAATATTTTTTATTTCATTCAGGGATGAGGTATTTCCGACTTATGGCCAAATTTCCTACTTTGCAAACTTTAAAAGAAATTAAATTTCAAAATTTTGTTATTTTATTCCCATTCAAAATGATTTAGACATTAAGCTTAACAGTATTAAAAAGTCAAGATGCATGTACACATATAAGGGATTTTTTATTTTTTTATTTTTTAAAGTATGTAAATAATTTACAACAAATATTTTCACTTCGCCCCAAAAAGTCTCGCTTGCCCTTTTTTATGATCAAAATTGATAGATTTTTTCACTCGTTGTTCTTTTACCGCTGAAAGGCCTATTTATTACTGTACAAATTTTCCTTCAAAATAACCTAAATATTTATCCGAGTACTCTTTTGTAGGGTAATTTTCAACCCACAATTAGATTTTATCATAAAAAAATTTTTTGAAAAGAAAAAAAAAAGCGTTAAAACATAAATGGTATAGAAATTCTTACGAGACTTATTGCAGAAACTTTCTTCCTTGTATAATAACAATCTGTAATACATAATTTTCAAATAATAAATACTTTATTTTGCGAAACTTATTGTTTCACAAAAGTTTCACACCTTGTTACCACGCGAATAGTCTGTTAAATGTACCATAAGCATGAATATACTATAAAGCTTTTCTTGTGATTCTTTTGTAAAATATTGTTCTGATCTCTAAAAATCTTGAAAAATCCATGTTTTAAAAGCATAGCTTACTTTTGTAACTAAATCTCACTTCCTGTCTTGGTCCTTGGTTGTACCCTAAATTCCCCAATATAATTACCCGTCTCAAACCATTATTTTGCCAGGTGGATAGCTTGGCGGTGGTCTTAACTATTAATTATCTTTCCTTGGCGTCGGGTTGATCTTCCATTTGCATGTTCTTAAGGAAATAGTGATCATTATGAATTAGAGGGGTGATCTTGGTATTCTGAGAAAGTTCAACCCTTTTCGGTTTTCATGGTGGTAAGAATTATTGAAGGTAGTTCACGTTCTTTAATTCTCATCGTCATTCATAAAGAACAAAGGCTTTCTTTAACACGCTGGTTTTAGTTGTCGGATGTTGCTGGCAATTCCAGTTATTCTGTTAGTCAAGGCCACACATAACAGCAGGGGGTGGGGCACAGACTACTGAATTTAAATTTTTTTGGATGAAGCATTTAATTATATTGCAGAGATTTTTTTTATGAACCCTTTGACATCGATGGGACTCCGGTGTCTCATCATATATATATATATATATATATATATATATATATATATATATATATATATATATATATATATATATATATATATATATATATATATATATATATATATATATATATATATATACTAGTAGGCTGGGCCCCCTGCTCGCCAACCCCCGTAAAATGCTACGTAATCTTATATGGTTTTATGGTTTGCTTCGCAAACCAAGCTCGCTTCCCACGCTACTAACTTAGGTACATTGCAAATGCACAAAATTCTAAGAATTCGAAACAAACATTCAAATCCATATGAAAACTTTCTTTTTAAAAAAAAATTACATCTTTTTAGTAAATACTGAGTCATTAAAATAAATTTGAATTCAAATAAATGACATGTAATTCGTTAAACCTATTAGAAATGTGCTATAGTATAATTCGTAATATAAATCAAAAATCGTCAAATAAATTCGTAATATATAAATTCGAGAAAAAAAGCGCTTTCTACAAATTACTAAAATAGAGATCTATCGACAAAGACTATTCACTTCTGCCTAGCTAAATAGCATGAAATTGCCGCAGCCGACGCTCTCTGGTTATTTCCGTTGCCGTTTTTAAAAGCGCTATATGTTGAGCTACCTCAGCTAGATTTGGCATGTAACATTTTTAGCGGCAATCATTGGTCGATTCGTTGTGTAAGAGAAATAGTAACTTAAACAAAACAAAGCAAACGTTGCCACCGGCGGAGAAGAAATGCAGCAAAAATTTGAGAGACACGTAAGAGAATTATATATATATATATATATATATATATATATATATATATATATATATATATATATATATATATATATATATATATATATATATATATATATATATATATATTATGATGCTCCAATTGCAAGTTGAAATGTGTTATATTTTAATTTTATTTTATAATCATAAAAAACAATCTAATAGTTACTGAATAAAATCTATTACAGTTTTGGAATTATATTTGTACTAAAATGTAAAATTCAGAAAGTAGTTTGCAAATTTTCTTTTTATTCATATTTAAAAATGTTTCAATAATTTATTTTATAAATTAAAGAAATTTCCAGAATGAATGACTGTTTCTCTTAGATCTAAATGACTGCAAAGAAGTGCAAATTTGAAAAAATTATTATATGGAACTGAATCGTGTTTGTAAGATTTTATCTTTTACTCATAAAAAGTATTTCACGCTGTATTTCGGAACCGTAAGTTATTAAAATGCTCAATATAATAATTTTAACTTATTTTGACCAAAATTAATGCAAAATAATGAAAGAAGTATGAAAAATATATTTAATAAAAATTCTGAATTTAAGGGTTAAATAAATGTATAGTGTTATATTTAGCAAGTTCACACTTGTGATGTTCCGCAAAATGTAGTAATTTACAAACAATTAATGTAATAATACTTTAGTTTATATTCTAGTATGTTTATGAAAATTTTAGTTTTGTGTATCAAAGTGTAAATCAAAAGTTGATCCGCAATTTTAAATGCTTCCATCAGGGTGTTAATCCTTACTAAAATTTAAAAGGTAGTGGCAAAATTGAATCAAACTCGCATACTTCAAAGTCAAGATGATCACAATAACATATATTTAAATGAAAATTCTAAGTAGATTTGTACTTGAACCATCAAAGTAACTGTAATAAATTATTTCATATTTTTAACTAATTTGCAATTTAAATATTAGACCGAATTTAATTTTTTAAGGGGGAAATGTTGCTTTTATAAGGGCAGTTTATACGCAATTCAATATTTAAAATGTACACATTTAAACTGCAAGTTTAGTTTCCCGATGTGAAATGCTGACAAAAATTTATCCTAAAAAATTACATTTCATACGTTATTTTTATGTTAGGTGGCAACACAAAAACAAAACCGAAGAGTTTGAACACAATCGTTTTAAATCAATATAAACATTGGATATCTAAACACGCTGGCCATTTGAGCAATATGAAAAACATAAAAAATAATCAGAATTGTGTTGTTATCTTTGAAGAGCAAATCTGTAATACTAGCAGCGAAACGTGGTATAAAAATAAATAAATAAATAAGCTTTATTTATTTAATTTTTTCACTAACCGTCCGTCTACATTTCGAAGATTTTTTTCTCGGAACTTGACAGCAAAATTCGACGCCAACAGCATAAGAAAACGACCAATATAAAAAGAGATTATTTTATCCTACGAAAACATGTAATTTTTTTTTAGGAGATATTAATGATTGGTTTACGAAAATCCACATTCGAGTTCGCTAGAAGTAGAATTAAATACCTAACCAACCCTCTCCACCCCTACCACATTCGCTTTTTATATTTTTTTTCGTCCTCAGTTCTTTTTTTTCTTTTTTTTTTTTGTGCTCTAAATCTACCTCTTGGCGTGGGAGTTGAAGATTTTTGTGATGAACATGTCTTGGCGGCAAATACTTGTATATTTTAAGTCATGGGTCAGAGAACAACACAGAAGTCCGATGATTGGCGCCAAGGAGTTTTTATCTTTTTTCTTCTTCTTGCTATTTAAATATTTTTTTTTCGTGATTTTTGGTAAAAAGTAAAATAAAACTGAATAGAAATAACGTTTGCTTGTGAAGATGGACTTGGCGTTGAAGGTCGCACGGAACGCCAAGGTGTATTGACTTTTTGGCGGTTTAGCGACTTTTTAGAAACAATAGAATATAATTTTAAGTATGTTTATTATTTTCTTTAATACTTTCTTATAAATCTAACTTATCTGTCATGAGAAAACGGTTGAAACAGACTTTTTGACGTTAAAGAGTAAATCATATGCTTTATTTTATTTCGAGCTCTTTGTTGGATGCCTACAATATGAAAATTTAATTCGAAATGAATAATAATAATAAAAATAAATAGTCTTATTTATTTTTCAATAGTTTAGGTAGCATTCTTTTATACTGAAAATCATATAAATGACTGAAGATTGAAATTGGCATTTTAGTGAATTTCAGTAAACTAGCTCTGAAGTGCACACGTTTTCTGTAAAAATACTTCAAAATTAGGAAATGTTTAAAATCATATCTTAGAGCAGAAAATTTAAATTTACAGTTAGTAGCCAGTGGTCGGTAGACTCTAATAGCTTAGTTGCTATCTTTTTCGCGTGTAATTATTTTAAGCATATATATTTTGCGATAGGAGATATTAAAATCGGAATAGCATACGAGTCGGAAGCGGCTGTGCTGCAACAAAATGTTTGAAGAACCTGAAGAAGATGAACCCGTTTAAAAGCGTAGAAAGATTCGAATTTAGAATGTTTGATAGTTTTATTTTTAACATTAAATCAAAGAAAGAACTTCGAATTTTCAAAAAAAAAAAAAATCAATGAGAGGCTTATGAATATAATATGATTCTTGTTGAAGGAATTCATTAATTTTTCGTTCTATTTAATATTTCTTAAGTTCTATTCGACCCTTCTCCATTTCGAACTTGCAGCAAATCAAACTAACGCTTCTATTAAATAAAAGATAAATGCTCAGCATTCCCTCCCCCCTCTCTTCTTCGCGGAGTAAAACTGCTTCTTATCAGAAATGTCATTTATTTATATTAAAACTCGCTTTTTCTCTCAGGGGTGTGAAAAAACAAAAAGAAATAGAACGTCACAAGGGGGATGGGGGGAGAGAAAGAACAAAAAATAGTAGAGAAAAGGAAAAAAAGAGAAAACAATTCAAAACAAACACGCTTTATATGGAGTAATAGTACAAAGTATAAACGTAATTAACGGCGACGACTCACACGAGATTAGTTGTTTCGTTCCTGCTAAAGAGAGAGGAGGGGGAGATAGTATATTGTTCACCCTCCTCCCTTCCACACCGGCCAGCGTGAGGGAAGTTATAGCTGTATATATGTGGTCAGTTGCTTGATAACTGGCTCTCTGCGTTTGTGGAATTATTAAAGACTGGCCGCTTTGTCCAGCACTTCAATTTTTCCACCCCCTGATCTTCCCCTCCTCTTGGGGAGAGGGAGAAGTTTCTCGGTTCGCTGATATGATTTAGTCGCAGATTGTTTTGTTCTCCAGAATTTACGAATTTGTGGATTCTCTTGCGGGAGCGTATACAAATGTACGAATTATGTTTATTAAATATCTTACCAACAGTGGATAAATCAATAAAGTTTTTCCTGAAGTTTTGTATTTTTAGAGCAAAATCTTATATCTCAATATTTCATATTTCAAAATTTTATATTTCTATTGTGAATAATAGTGTGCTGTTGCAAAATTATTGGTGAAACAACTGATATATGAATACTCTATACATGGATTTATATTTCCAAAAAAAAAAAAAAAATGTCTTTTTTCTTGCATTATGCTATGTAGTATAGCATACTTATACTAAGTATTTTGTTAATGCGTATACAAATGGTTAATTAAAGCATTCATTATTGTTAATGCTCACAAAAAGAAGGAAAAAAAAGGAACTGTCGGACACGAAATATTTTGGTTATGTAGGATCACATAATGGTGACCATAAAATATGTTAGTATAAATTCATACAAAAAAAAAAAAAAAAAAAAAACAGAATATACAAAAATACAATGCATATTACATAGTAGCTATTAACAGGGTGTCATTTATTACATGTCATTAAAAATACGTCATTGAAAATACGACTTCTTCAAAATTCGGTTCCTCAGGAACTATTCGACCCGTTTCGCGCAAATTTTGCATTTTGTCATTTTTAACAAACAAATATAACTTTATTGAGAACAAAAACACATAAATACAAAGAATATATATTCGTCGTCAAGAGGAAAATCCTGTCCAGGCGACAAAGAAAAGTAATACAATAAATTTAAAATAGAAATTTTTTTTAAAAAAAAAAAAAAAAAAAAAAAAAAAAGGTGGTATTACAATCATAAATTATTTTGCTCATCATAAGACGTCATATAAAAATGCAGTCTTTAAAATTATGTGAAAAATTTGATGCCTTTGATTCAAACTTTTTTGACTAGTAATAACCAAAGTAATAAAAAATAATAAATATTTACTAAGAGTTACATTGTGCATGGAATTTTTCTAATCAAGTTACTAGTTAAGTTCTAATTAAGTTTCTCATTAAGCTACATTGTGCGTGGAATTTTTCTCATTAAGTTACATTCCGCATGGAATCTTTCGATAAGTGAAATTTATAATAGCGAGCAAATTTTTTTTTTATTCAATTAAAAATTTTCTCAAGATATAGTGAAGTATGCAAAAAGTAAAATTAACGTTAGGTGATTCAAATCTCGGACCGCTTTTCCTCTCCAAACTATTGGGACCATATTTTTCAAATTGCGGCTACCCCCCACCCTTATATTCCGGGGGTGAGAAATCCTCCGATAAAAAGGGTATGTTTATTCAGTGAAAGTACTTTTTTGTGTCTGATTTTGTAACTTAAAATATCGTCACTAATTTCTTACCATATTTGAGAACATCCCCTAGAACCATTAAGATTCAGTCCTAGAACGTGAAGATCCGATTAAAGATCAAAAGTTATTCAGTGTTGCCCGTTATTTATTCTGCGATCTATACAATTATGTAACAAAACGATTAAGTAACTGTACAATCTGTACAATTATGTAATTGTAACAAAAACATTATAATAACATGGATTAACATGTGGATAATAACACGCGCAAGACTTTATATCTTTTTTTAAATTTATGAAAAAATATCTTAATAAGTAAATAGTGCAGTTTTAAATTAATTTCAATCTTTGTTGCAAAACACCTATTAAAGGCTTTAAAAAAATGTTGGTTTGAAACAACTTTAAAAATACCAAAGTAATCCTTTACAAGAATCATCATTAAAAATTACTTCGTTTTAAATTAATATTACTTAACTAATGTTAAATGTAATTCATGAAATCTAATTTGAAAAATATGAAGTATCCTCCTTTGTTTCAAAATATCAATTATGTGGATTGAATTATGAATGCAATGAACTTAAAATGCGAAGAAAAAGAATATTGATTTATAAATCGAGAAATACGGAATCCGAATAGTTTTTTGCCTTGAAAAATTAAAGCCTCCGGAAGAAAAGCAGTTGCGGTATTTTTTAAACGCTGCATCGTTTTGGCGCTTATTTTTTGATCTTTTAGCTCCAAAAAATTTAATTATATAAAATGGGGAAATGTAAAATAGAATTGGCGAATTATTTTATTCTTTTTTTTTATTGTTTATTTATTTGACTTTTTTTTTTAAATTCCAACACAAGCGTATTCGTTTAGTTTTGAAAATGTTGCCAACTAATTTAAAATTTTTATCTTAATTTCCACGTTTACCGTTCGTCCTACGTTCCCCCCTTTTTATTCTTTCGTTTAAATTTATGAAAAAATTTCTTAATGTTTATTCAGCGTTGTATTGCACAGTTTTAAATTAATCTCAATATTTGTTGTAAAACACTTTTTTTTTATTTTTTAAAATTTAATTTAGCTGTGTCTCTGTTTTTCTTATTTTAATATATTTATCATTTAGTTCACTGTCATTCTGAAAAATGCATTGTTTATGAAAACTTTAACAATTGAGAGCAGGAGCGAGAAAATTTCACCGTCACTAGAAATTCAAAGAAAAAAAAAATTCGAAGCAATTTAAAAGAGTAGTTTTTGATTTATTTTCAATAAATTTTTAATTTCATTTTCTTCAAAATATTCCATGTTCATTTTGTAGCACGTAATATAAAAGTTACATTTTAATTGAACTTTATTTATTTCGGAAAAATATAAGGAATGTAAAGTGAAGCGAAATTTTAAGTAACGAAAGTTATTAGGAATTTTAATAAAAGTTTTTATTTCTTTTGTTTTGTGTATTTTTAATGTTATTTTGAAATTTATTCGTAGTTTCCATTTTATAATATTTTAGCCGGAAATGGAGAATGTAATTAATTTTGAATTTTATATTCGAAAAATTCTTTACCTATTTTGTTATTAATTTTACAGAGCATAGTGAACCATAATATGATATAAATTTGTCAGTATTTTAATATGGTTTGACATTGTACCATATTATCGTGGTTCTTATACTTGATTATACTTTATAATAGTTCAGTTGGAACGGAAAATGGTTCTTTTAATCACTTTAGTGAAATTGCGGCAAATTTGAACCGTCTTATTGCTTAGTGCAGGGGTGGCGAACCTTTATACACCAACGTGCCATTTTCTCTAAAAAATTGCTTAATGTGGTCATAGACGTGCCGTCAAATAATTTTGACTTCGTGAATATTGAGAAAATAATAATAGTAAATATTATCAACTCAAAACTCTTTATTTACATTGAAAAAAAAAAACATTTTGCAATATCTCAGTTATACGCGTAATTCAACTTTCAAGTAACATTAGTGTTACTTCTGTTGATGCAGATTAGATGACAAATAACTTATATTAGGTTGTAAGATGTTAGTTTAAGCAGGACTGTTAATTTTTTTTCGCTAGTTATTTATTGTTAGCTTGTTTTTTATGGTTATTAATTGTTTTTTTAGCATTAATTTTTAGATTTTTTTGTTAATATTGTTTATTATTTTGTTTATTTTTTGTGAATTTTAATTTAATTGTTACATGTGCTTCACAGTGTAACAACAATTGTGATCGGTGGAGTGCCCAAAATATTGTGTCGAGTGCCATAAATGGCACGCGTGCCATTGGTTCGCCATCCCTGGCTTAGAGTATCAATTTTAGGGTTGAAAATTGTACCGATATTTCTTATTATGCATTAATAGCAATATGAATACAAATTGTTAACCCGAGTGCAGCTTGACGAATTAACTTAATTTATAATTAAATATCTTAAGCGGAACGAAATGAATAATTCTTAATTGTTTTCTTTTTGATGCAACTTTTTATTAAAATTATGGATTGCTTAGTGATATTACCGTACTGTACGGTAATGTTTTTTCTGATAAAGTATCATTATTTACATAATATTTACCACTTGTTATAAAAAAATATTTTATAGTTAATTTAACCAAAATGCTTCGATAAAATTTGCGAGCTTTTTGGTATTCGCTTAGAGCCAGAAACATGGTAAATTTTACTATATTCCAATAGTTTTATCCATACTTTTTTTTCTTCTCATTGTCATTATGTCAACTATATCTGGTTAGATAATTAGATTAACATTTTAGAATAAACATTAGAAATTTTTAAATAATAATAAGAACAATTCGTTAGAATTATAGTTAGAATTTGCTATACTCTCTCAAAAAATCAATCCAACTTTGAGCAACATTATGAAAAACTTACACCATATTATGGTGCAAATTTGCTTCATCTTTAATACGGTGATAAAATGAATCATGTTTCAGTTCCTGCTGAAACAATTTTGAGCAATATTTTGGTAATGACAGTATAAGTTTTATTCTAATTTAAAACCATTTTTTTTTTAATTTTTAAAAGTTTTTAGTTGCTTCTTTAAATTATTCTGAGAAGAATATAACAAACAAAAGTTTTCAAATTTAATTGATATTTTTTTTCCTTCATGTATTAATTTTATAAACCCTTAAATATTTTTGCTTGTTTAATAGCAATAAAAAATGGTTTTTGGAAAATTTTATTTACAGAAAACAGTTGTTAATTGGTTCAAAAAAAATATTCACAACAGTTGTTTTTCTAAATAATTTTTACCTTAAATTATAGCTGTAAGGAATTATGTATTTATTATATTCTATAGCAGGAAAAATTTTACGACTTCTATAAATTAATTAAAAATACTATTAATTAATACCCCTCTTTAATTTTTATTATCAAAAATGCTGCATTCATTTTTTATTTATTTATTTTCATGTTCTCTAAAACGAGAAATGATAGAAAAAAAGGAATCAGTCAGTAATTTTGGTCATTGGTCATAGAGGAAAAGCAAATCATTCGTAAAATAAATCTTTAACCCTTATAAACTAATTTTAAAAACAATAACCAATTTCTACCGCAAAGAAACTGTCTTAAATTTTTATTATCCAAAATGTTGAATTTTATTATTTTTTTTTCTTCTTATTTCTCAAAAACGAGAAATAAAATAAAGGAAATTGAATAATTTAAAATTTCGGCCAATGGTCAAGAAAAACTAAGCAAATCGTTCGCAAAACAATCGTATCATTCCTTATAAATTAATTATAAATAATACGTAATTTCCCCTCATAGAAACTGCTTTTAATTTTTATTATGAAAAATACTGCAATTTATATATTCTCTCATTCCCTAAAAGCAGTAAGTAATTTCGGCCAATGGTCATTTCAAGAAAAACTAAGCAAATTGTCCGCAAAACAATCCTCACTTCAAATTGGAACGATTAAGAGTCAGTAATCCACCGGGTGGTTCTACTGGGGGACCATTGGTCAGATTAATTGACCAGCGTGTGGGAGGAGGGCTGAGGGTGACGTAAATCGTTTCCCACCGTTCTCCTGATGTTCCATTCACATTTACTCACATTCGAACTTTCCTTCCTAATGTTTTCTATAGAACACCCAGAGCCATCTATCGCCTATAACACGCAATAAAACATTATAATTGTTGTGTATAGGGGAAAATTTCATAATCTTTATTTCGTATATGTAGGTCAGTAAATATTTCAAATTTTTTTGTAGTTTTAAGTGTTTAAATTGTTTTAAACATGGAATTTCAACAAAGAAGAACATTTTTTGGCTGCTTTATCTTTATTGAGTGCTGTAGTTAATTATAAACTAATTATTACTATAAATTATTTTTAAAAAAATTAATGTTTGATGTTTTTAAGTATATATTTTGCATTTTTCTCTGTAATTAGATTTTTTTAATATTGTATTCCGACTTTTTAAGCAATGCTTTTAGTTTTTAACAGTAAAGAGTGATGAAAAATGATATAAAGCATTAAATATCAATAGCATTGAAATAAGAGTTTGAAATTTGAAAAATATTGTTATTGTATTGCAAAATATGCTAAGAATTTTCAAAAATGTTTTATTTTTCTTCTGAAAAAAAAAAAAAAAAAGAAAACAACTCCTGTAACTTTACTTTAAACTAAGCCCAAAGTTAAATTAGATTAAAAAGCGTAATTGATCAATATAAGTATAACAGGATTTTAAATTATTTCAAATTTTTAACTGTCATAAAATTAACAGTATAAACTTTTAAATACATCCTCATCAAACCTGAGACTCAAATTATTGCAGATTATTACTCGCAAACTATTACTCCCTCATCTTTCTCCACAAAAAAAGTGCCACAAATTATTATTATTATTTTTAAAAGCATTGACTCAATTTCTAATATTAACAATTAATTAGCTCTTTACCAAATGAAAAATAAGATTGAACTTTTATGTTGAATTATAAACAAAACTAAAGAAATAAGCAGAAATTGATAAAATTAATAAATAAATGAAGTGAGAGAAAGAATAAAAGACTACTAAAGTTGTTAGTTACGGGCTTTGTAATAATAATATAATGATAGTACCCAAAGGTACATTTGGAATGCGGGAACATATGAAACCACATTGTATTTCAAATAGGTACAGTTGAAATAACATGGTTAAATAGTCACGTATTTTAAAAAAAATCGTTCTTATTTTGCAATAAGATTTCTTTTTGCTACATTACATTTAACCATATAAATTATAATTTTATATTATTCACTAATATGTAAGAAATTAGGCAAACTGTATGCAGATTATTACTAATGAATTGCCTCTTAAAAAATCCAATAAATTTTTGGAATTTAAATGCAGTACAAAGGTAGCACAAAATAAGAAAAAAAAAATCACATGAATTTTTTAATATTCAGAATATCATAATATTTCTTAAAAAGAAAACTGTCGCAAATCCGCTAAAAAGAAACTCGATGCAACAGGAGTTCAATTAAATACTTATCTTATAATTATATTTTATTTTTATCAAAAAAAAAGCATTTAAAATTTCGTAAGACAGTCTTAATTTCCGATTAATGAGCGAATAAAATGAAATTAATTGCTTATAAAAATGAAGTGAACAAAAAGAAAAAACTAAGAAAGGGAAAAAATATCTTTATTTAACTCTCGTTTAAACAATACAAAAAGCAGAATCTTTTTTTCGTTTATTTTGTTACTGTTTACCTTAAGTTCTTTAAAAACAAAACAAACAATTTTTTTTTAAAAATCTTAATTTTGCTCTGTGCATATTTTTCTTTAAATTATACTCGTTAATAAAATATTGAAAGAGTCCTTAAAACCCGTGGGAATTAATCACTTTCTTTTGTTTTTAAATGCGAGGAATTAACTAACGTCATTAAAGATTAATTCTTATGACGAAAGAGAAAATAATTTCTCTGTGGATATCGAGCTAAATTAATTACTCTTTTTTTGAGAATAATTATTCTAATGTAAGTGTTTTTCGAACGTTGTAATTAACGCTATATTTTCTAAATTTTTAATTCCTTTAAGACTGTGCTTAATGAAAAAGTATATTCGCAAAAAACTAAATTAACTGAAAAAACAAAGAGGAATTTTTTTTCCCTTCCAGTTTTTGTCGAGTTAAATATCACTGGGAAATAATGAGAAATTAAATCTAAAAATCTTATGGCAGATTTCATTAAGAGTAAAGAATAATGGGTTCAATTGAGCTGCAAGCGAGGATTACTTTCGAGAAATGCGATATTCATTTTTTGAAACATTAGTGCCAATTAGATTCATTTAAATAATATTAAAGATGAAATAAAGAATTAATATTTACTATTACCAAGTCTTTTTTTTCTTAATTGACTGGAACCGTTAGAAAAAGAAATTCAATATTTTAAGCAAATGAAGAAAAAAAAGTCACCACTTTAATTATTGAAGAAGTAAAATTAAGTACTTTTCTTCGACTCCCCCTCCCTCCCCATCCACTCAAATCGAATTAGTTACGGTTAAAGAGTAATTGCTTCGAACTCAAAAGTTGTTATTAGAACCGCGAAGAAAATTATAACTCTTAAGGAAAATGAAGATTAAAAAAAATTATGGCAACGTCAACGGTAGTGAAGTTTTGAAAAAATGAGGGTCGGACGGGGAAAAAAAGGGAAAAAAAATCCCTAATTTTTTCCTCACTCATTCATATATTATTTGTTTTCATTCCAACGCTAATGAATATCGATCACAGCCCATTAGTTTTCATTTCGCTTTAAGTCTAACAAATGGGCCAGAGTTAAGTTTTTAAAGACTCTGCCCCCTAACGGTTTTTTTTTCCGGAATAATTTTTTTTTGCGCCTCTACAAAGCATATTTCTTATTGACTAAATTGATGAATAGACGAAAAAAACTATCACGGGTAAAAATTACGCCAAAAAAAAAAATTTTTTTTTTAGTCCCCACGGACCTAGCAGCTTCACAATTATGTCAAAAGAATAATTAAAAAAGAAGACGCATATGTGGTTAAAAGTATTTTTTCCCGTTTTTCCAGGGCACATAGCTGACTCCAAAAATGACATTTATATTAAAATTGAGGGTATAAAAATATTACAAGCCAAGCCATTAATTTTTATTGAGCTTCACAAAAGAGCTATTAAACCTTTTCCGAACGCTCGCCTTTACTAATGGATTCAGAAATTATCATTAATTTTAATTTTTCCGAATATTTATTTTTTTCTTCATCCCCAGCGTTCAGAAAAAAAAATGTAATAAAAAATTGTGTAATTTTTTTCGGCGTGCATTTGTCAAATACTTTTAGTCACACTTTTATAAAACCAATAGCTAAAAAAAAACTTTTTTTTCCAGTTTTTTTAGTTCGTGTTCGCCAATGCTTATATATCTTTTTAATAAATCTTAATATCGTCGTAAAGTGGTGTTAAATATTTTTAATGACTCCAGTTTTTGAAATATCGTCGATATTATAATTCTAGATGGAATTTTAAGTAATGAAATAAAGTCTTTTTTTCTTTAAAAGATGACGACGTTTTTCAATTATTCAGTGGTACATTCTTCGCGAGTTACTGCCAATGTTAATTTATATTATTCTATTTTTTTCTTCTTCGTAAAGTGACGGACTGTGACTATTTTTTACTCATTAAGAAAGATGAAATTTATAAAAAAAAATTCAATAATTAATAATAGATGACATTAAATACAGTTCTGCTGAAAAACCATAAATTTATAGTTATTGTTATCATTCAAATATAGTCGAATAAATTGACTGGTTTAAAAAAAGGAATTTTTTATCAATAATTTACATCGTACAAATGAGTAACACTTGAGACGGTTGAAAAAAAAGTAAAAGAAAGGAAAAATAAATAAGATATAAGGTATAATAAGATATAAAACAAGTTACATAATTGTAAAATGCTCAAGGAGTTTTTTTTTAATGGTAAATTACCTTTTTAGGTTTGATGATTTGAAATATGCATACATTAGAGGTTGTTTACTCATTTCTCTAATTTTTTTTTTCCAAAAAAATGCGCAAACAATAAATGAATTATAAATAATTATAAATAATGATTTATTTATTTAAATAATAAATGATCATTTAATTAAATAAATATTTCTATGAATGAATATATTAGTTTTAAATTCGGTAGCAGAATTTACGTTGTGAATTTGGAACACCATCTCCATAAATCCTGATTTGCCTAAAACCTCATCACTGTCATTCAGAGATTATTATTGTAAAAATTCAGCTTAATTTGACATAAGAAGACTAAAATGTGCAATTATAAGGTACTAAAAAATTGTACACTTAAACTTTGTGTTGTTTGTATTTAAGTTAATTTTTATGCATTAATACTAAAAAAAAGAAGAAAAAAGAAATCGATATACATAACTTGATTAAAAACTTGATTAAAATATACAAATTGGAAATTACAGCTGACATGCTTCAAGTGTTCAAAAACAGACGCCCATTTTCAAGATTTTTCAGACTCAAGATAAATATGTCCGTTTTCAAGATTACGAGAAATCATCAATTGCTGCACATTGTTGGAATCTTGGTTATAAATTCAATTTCGACAATGCTAAAATTATTTCTACTCCAGTCACATCAGCTTAACTTAATACCCCAAAATCGTGTTTTATTTATACGAATGCTGATCCCCTTGTTAACGACATTAGTTCCTCACTACCTCTTCCTAGCGCTTGGAAATGCATTTTATCCTTCTCGGCCACTGTGGTTTTTCTTATTCAGTTTTATATCTTTTTTCTCTCTCGGCTATTGTGGTTTTTCTAGTTTTGCTTCTGACTCTTATTTTTCCATTTTTCGTTGGCAACTTTGCGTTTTGTAATTTAAAGCATTTTTGTTTCTTCTTATTCTCGTCTGGCAAGTCTTGAAAATGGGCTCCTGCCTTTGAGCGCTTGAAACATGCTGCCTGTTACTTCCGATTTGCATATTTTTGAAGCGAAGGAAGTTTTTAATCAAGTGGATCTTACAGCTTTAGTTTCGTGTGATTGGCAGTACAGTTACGCCGGTACAATTAACAGGGAAAAAAAATTCTTCACTTTTTGTTATTATTTGCGGGGCTCCCTTAATTCAGTTTTTAAATTTTCGTTAAAAAACAAGTTCAGAAATGTTTTAAACAATAATCTCAATAATAAAACGAAAATTTAGATGTAAAAATAATCTGCAGATACTGTAATAATTTGCAGATGCTGTAATAATCTGCAAATACTGTAATAATCTGTAAATCCTGAAATTATCTGCAGATGCTGTTATAATCTGCACATTGTGTAATCATTTGCAGATGCTGCAATAATCTGCAGTCGTGTTGGAGGGCATTTCCTATCGGGTTTGTATATAAAATATTCCTTCACTCGATACTAATTGTTTGATTGGTTATGATAGTTATTAGTTATTACATTATTAAATAAATAAACATAACCAAAATTTATGTTACCGGCATTTCATCAAAGGCCTTTTTTAAGAAAATAATTTTCTTAGCTTATCATAAGAACCATCCCCTCTTAGCGGGAAGAAAATATAATTAGTTTTCACGTGTTAGTCCAGTGTTATCCGTTTTACCGAATGAGGAAAATATCGATTTGCCTCACTCAGTGCTATTTTTTTAAAAAATATATTCGAATTATAAAATTTTAAACAATTCCTGTAATTTATAGACACTAAAACTATATGCTAATTATTAAAACTATGAAACTTCGAAATATAATAGAACTAAAAGCTAATTTTAACGTTAGAATTTGTTTTCTCAATTTGTAACACAGATCAAGCATTTACTTATGTTTATAATTTCCACGCTCCAGGATCAATTTTTGAGAGTCAGCATGCTATGAAATAGCTTCTAAGGTCAAGAACAATTGTATCAGGTTTTAAAAGACCGGAAATAAGCGTTACAGAGTTTTGTTCGAAGGAAACTGCACAGAGAAAGTTATTGATTTTAAATTAATATAATCTTAAAAATAATTTAAATGCTCCGATGTGACGTGAACTATACGGGTAAGGGTTTTGCAAACCTAGGTACGTGTCCACGTCTGGAGGGGAAAAAAAGTAAAAAATGCGTACATTTTTTTTTTATTAGTGGTACACAGCGTTACGAAAAATTTGGAAAGGGTACTCAAAAGTCATAAGTTTGGGAAACACTGATTCAGGAAATCGAGGGTTCGCCTTCCAATGAGGTGAACCAAGTTCGAATCCCAGCGATGGCTAGTCGATACGAATTCCGAACTCAGCTTGTACCGACCACAGTGCTGACGTAAAATATCCTCAGCAGTAGACGGATCACGAATTAGAGTTCTCTTGCCGTTAGGCTAACCTTAGAAGGTTTCAGTGGTTTTCCACTCCATCAAACGCAAACGTGGGTTAGTTCGCTCAAAAAGTCCTCCACGAAGACCCTTGTCTTCGGGATTGGGTTCAAAATTGCAAGTTTGCGGAATTAAACATTAGTAGTCGTGAACTCAAAAATATTGGGTCGGCTGTTCAGTGACTGCTATGAAATGAATAGGTAATTTATAAGTTCAATTGTTCTAAAAGTGAAAACTTTAAAAAAATAATATTAATAATGTAAAGCATTTCTTAAAATATTGTCAACATTACAAGGTTCATTTCTAATATGATGAAAAATTTTAAGAAACAGCGTGACTGGAAATAACTTTTAGAATGTTATAAAATATTCGTAATAATTTAATATTGTTAAAAAATAGTAATAATAAAATGCCTATGGGGTGTATTTTCGACTAAACTTGTAGGTAAACTGCATTTTCGAGTAAACTGGCAACTGGTAGGCAATTTTTTAACATCCATTTTTAATATTTATTCGTCCTGTATTCATTCATTGTGCACAATATTCAGTTTTATGGACAATTGGGCACCATCTACAATTTGCTATGCTCCCTTCTGATCAGGTTTTGCAGACCTCTGGTAATTTTTGGTTTTACGCTAATATGAGGAAAAGATAGGCAACTGTAATTAGTGAAAAAAAAATCTCAGTTACCCTCTCTCCATTTTTTTTGGTCTTGGAAAGTTTAATTTGTATTTAGATCTGAATTGATTGCAATTGCAATTGTCACTGTTTTAATTCAAACACATCGTTTTTTTTTAGTACCCGACCCATCTCATGTACCTTACCAAAAAAGTATAATTTTTTCACTCCCTTCTCATTCACTGAGTTGTATTACAGTATGACTCAGGTTTTTCCTACCCCTGGGGCAGTACGTTGCTATGACAACACTCAACTGACTAATTACCCAGTGCCTAATTCACCACCCCACACATCTAGGGATATTTTTTAACGCAATTTTTTCCCCCTGCTTTTTTCCCTTTTCTCATCTTCATCAATGTCTGAAAGTGTACTTTCTAATACGAATGTATACACATAGAAAAAGTTTCTTTTTTTTTTCATGCCAAAAAATAAATTTTTTTTATTAGTTTTGGGCCTGCTAACTTGTTAACTCAGTGCCGGAGGGGTGTGGGGAAGGGGACATGTTGGTTCATCGTCAAAGACGGTTTAATTTAATAACTCCTCCTATTGCTGAACGCTTATACCGACCACAAGGAGAAAAAAAAAAGGAAAAGAATATATATGTACATAAAAAAAATACCCGGGGGTAGGGGGTAGAAAGTGTAGCTACTAGATTTTAAGATGATGGACGTGTTTTTTTAATGAAGTTTTTGTCAGCGATAACACTAACGCCTACTACTCCTACACACTCCCCCTTCCCACTCAAGTTCGATGAGTGGCAACTACAATTATTTTTCAATCAGGTTTAATTTCATGATATTTTTTATGCTCTTTTTTTTCAACTCTTTTCTTTTATGCTTTAATTTTCAAAGAAAAAAATATGTAATTTTTTTGGGTGATTTTTTACTCTATTATAATAGATGATTGCTTATTTGCATGTTTTTCTTTATTTACAATTCATTGTGTTTAATTGGAATAAAAATAAAAAAAAGTTTTCGAATTTTTTTTTTTCCGAAAAAAATTTAAATGTGCGATGTAACTTGTTCTTAATTGACCTGTTTTTGTGACAAAATAAAGATTAATCTGCATTTTTTGTCAGTGAAACTCAAAATTTTTTTTTTATCCCTCTATGTATTTTTTTTAATATGTCATTTATCAAACTCAAGATCTATTAAAATTTTCTACTTGCCACTTATAACTTTTTAACGATATTTTTTTTCAAGATTCCTACCCTTGAAAATAGATTAATTTTGCAAGAAATATCTTTTCAAAAAATAATTTTTCCTTTTTTAAAAGTACTTAGCTCTCTTAAAAAACATAACTTATATAAATTTTATTAGGTCTGAACAATAGTCTTTAAAATGACATTAATTTTTTGACATAATTATTAAGACAAATATTATATGCTATTCATGTCTACTTTCTTGGATTTCAGAACAATTATATCTTCTCATTTTAAACATAGACAGATGACAAAGTTTGCACTTAAATTGTTAATTCAGTGAAAGAAATTAGTCGAAATGTACTAAGTTACATTTCTGAAATATTGCAAAATTTCGACTATAATATTATCATCATTTAAGCATAGACAGATGACAAGGTTTGCACTTAAATTGCTAATTCAGTGGAAGAAATTAGTCGAAATGTACTAAGTTACATTTCAGAAATATTGCAAAATTTCGACTTTAATATCTTTTATTTCCATCCAAAATGCCCCCTCGTCTCTCAAAAGTGATGCACCTTTTGCTTTTCGTTTTAAGTCTGACAAATATAATGCTGCTTTCTATTTTTTTAGTATTTTTTTTTTATAAACGTAGAACTTAAAGTTATTTTTTTATTTATTATATTTCTTTTTCCAATTTTTTGATTATTTGTTTTTTTATTTAAGCGCTATTCCTCTGTTTATAAAAATAGTACCATCTTATATTTTACTGGACTTTTCAAAACTGCTTTTTTCAAAACTTATGCAAATTTTTCTATGAATATATTCAGAGTAAAATATTTTAGTCTCAATTTCAATGGGCAGTTAAGTATGTCTGGTTTATGTGCAGAAAAATCCCTCTTCAAATTTGCCACCTTTGCCATTTTCCCTAAAAATTAAATCTTGCTTATGGGTTAAAAATTGTATTCCATTGTTATTAAAGTATTTCCTTTTTTTGTTTCAAATAATTTCTCTCCTAAGCACACTTGCACTGTCATAAAAATTGCGCCATCTTAATTTTTCCTGGATTTTTAAATTTTTTTTCTAAACATATGCGTATTATTTTTCTATGTAGATATTATAGTAAAATAAGTTAGTCTCAATTTTGATGAGGGATTTAATATGTCGAATTTATGTGAAGAAAAACTCTCTCTAAATTTGTCACCGTACTATTTTCCTTAGAAGAAAAAAAATCTTCCTTAAGGGTCAAAAATTTTATTCCATTGCTATTAAAGTTTTTATATTTTTTCAATTAATTTTTCTCCTAAGCACTGTCAAAAAATGCTGCCATCTTAATTTTTTTCTGTATTTTTAAAAATTGTTTTTCAAAATATACGCATAATATTTTTCATATAGACATAATAGATATAATAGTAAAATAATTTAGTCTCAATTTTGATGGACAATCAAATGTCTGATTTATGTATAGAAAAATTCCTCACTAACTCTGTCCCCATACCGTTTTCTCTAAAACTGAAATCCTCCTTATTGGTTTAAAATTTATCTTTAAGATAAAGAATATTAAAAGCCTTTTCCCAGATGACGCCATAAAGTGCTCTATTTTATCTAAAGTGCTTTTTTGCATATTACTTTTTTGGTACGATACTAATAATTTTTGACGGCCAATGGTGCATGATGTATTTAAGTCAGCACCTATTTTTTTAAGGATAAAATACTACAAAGCATATTTTTATGTTGTGTTTTCATTAACAATTTTTTTCTTCATATTTACTGGCAGCTATGTCTTGTTTTCTTGTTGAGCAATCTTTTTTATGCGCAATTGGGATTATACATGGCCAAGGCTTGGCAACTGTGATGGTATAGTAAAATAAATTGGAAGCATTTTAACTTGTGTAGCTTTTGAAAATAATTATAAGGTTAAAAAAGTAAAGCATAGCTTTCTAATCTTTTACTCGTTATTTTTTTTTTTTTTTTTAAGATTTTCTACCTTAGTCAAAATACTTTCATTTTAAATATTTAGTTTGACAAAATGCTTTACTTTTTTATTAGACACGAAAGTTCTAATTTTTCTTCTTCAAAATCTTATATTATTTGGCACTTAGCGAGATTTTCAGTAATAACATACTACGTTATTGAAATAGAATTTTCCCAAACATGAGTGGTTATATACAAGTTTAAGTATATTTCTTATTTGTGTACCAGACGTAGGTCTTCTTCTTTCGAGACACTACAGCCTGCAACAGACCAATGCTGCCCTTAGAAGCCTTTATCATTTCTAAGTATTTACACAATAGAAATCTCAGACAGAAATCTGTGATATTGTTTATTAAAAAATGTGCACAAAATTTCGAAGTTTCCGAATATTACGGAATATTAGAATCCTCCATAGAAAAATTTGCCACTACAACACTGAGTTATTACATTTGATTGTTTTGCCCTTCGTATATACTAGATATTAATACAAATTTTAATTTTTTTTATCGTATGGTTAAAGTAGTTTTTCTATTTTCTTGCAGGAGCTCTTCATGGAGGCGGTATGATGTACGATTCAAATATGTACAGCAGTCCTCTCTCCCTTCTACAGCTTCCTGCCTCTGCACTTCCAGAAGTGACGGGCCGTTTAACGCAACCTGGTAACTCAGTGGCACGTTTTAGTCAAGACGGCAAATCCTTGTCTGATCTGAGATCGCTTGTGCCAGAAGCCGACTTCCGACAGGCAGCAGAGGTAACAGTAGACGTTGGATTTGTCTGCAAGAAGTGCCACATGGTTTATCCTGCCGAAGTGTTGTGCCTCAACCATCAACGGGCCTCTTGCTTTCAGAACAGCCCTGTCAGCGAAATAAAAGCCACCCTCAAGCTTGTTCAGTGCCACGTCGAATGCCGAGCATGTCGAGAACGTTTTACCACCATCGTCGACTTTAAGTTCCACTGCGACATGGATCGGCATGTAAAAAGAGTGCAAAAGCTGCAGAGGGAAGCAGCTGCTGCTACAGCTGTGGCGACTTCTGCAGTCGCCAACCACTTTGACACACTCGCCAATCGTATGGCTATGGCTACACATCCGCCTCCTCTGAATAACAATGCATTCGAAGGCAACGCTTCGGCTGCTGGGCTATTGGGCAGGAATGGAATGATGCCAGATATGGCTCAGTTGTTTTTTTCTGGGATGGGAATGGACTCGATAAGGCTGGGAATGGGTTTAGACCCGGAACCTAGTGACGCAAAAAATAAAACGGCGGCAGTGGGATGCAATGTTGATGCTGGAGTTTCAATATCTTAGAATAAAAGCCAGCCGGAAGGCTCTAAAAACGAATTAAAATAAGTTGTCTTTCATACGGTCAATGTACCGTGAATGTTGACCTGATGGCCTTTTCAATATCTAAAGCATCTAAAACTATCCGTCAAGCCTGACTCTCAGTTAATGTTTTTATTCAGTGGCAATAACGAACTTAATGTTTGAAAAAAAAGTTGTGCTACCTGATTCACTGTACAGAAATGATATGTTTTTAATTGAAAACATTGCCACTGAATTAATGTTTCTAATTGAAAACATGAGATGTTTTTAATTGAATAGTTAAAGTCATTTAGTTGGGGATAATTTTTGTTATCCTTGCAAAACAGAAATTTCTCTTTGCAATGACTATTCTTTGAATAGCCCATTTTGAAAGTAATTTTGCTTAAAATGGAATATAATAATTTCTTAAGTGGGCTAAAGTACAAAAAAAGATGAATTCTTCGATGATGTGTACTCATTTTGTACTTGAAAAAGGTAGCACAACCGTGATAAAGCGTATACAAACGTAAACTTTGGTGGATTGTAAATCAAAAGTCACTCCACCGCACTCGATTCCGTGATCGTGATTGCATATCCGGTCCTTGCTCATTGTCATAAATACGTATGTAGAGAGTTTAAGTAAAATGCATCTTAACAAAAATAACTGACATTTTCTAGCGTAGGTTTTAAACTGAACGTTCGCAAACCGCTATTTCGTGTAATAGTAAATAATAATAATATTAACAAAAAATTTACTATCAACTTTGTCCATTGGAGTGGTTGAAAAGAGGCTCGTTTCGGACTCAGCAAAACAGGGTTAATGAAAATAGAGACAAAATAATTAGTACAATCATTTCACCATGTGGCGGTTGAACGGAAATCATAACATCTGTTTTTTTGGGAGTATATTAATGCATGTTAGGCCAGTGTTTTTCTTTTATATTTATTGTAAATAGACGTGCCTGGGTATGATGTGAGCGGGTTAAGGCGACCCAATGAGCCAAGCTCAACGCAACTTTCATTTTAAGAGGGTCATTTCGCCTTATCCACACTACGCGGCCTTTTTTCTTTGAGAATTGTTACTGATGCTATCAAACTATATATATTAAAAAACTAATGTTCCTAAGCAGTTTTATCACAGCTTCTGTCAAAGTTCCTGAATTTTTTCTACATCGAAAAAATTTTAAAAAAATAAATAAAAAAAAGAAAAGATTAATAATATGGACAAAATGTTTTTTAAATACATTGTCCATGTTGTAAATGTATAAATATCAGTTAAAGTTTAAAAAAATGTTCGATACCTTTGTACGTAAGGTTATATCAAATGTTTAGGCAACGCTTACAGATTTTTTTTCAATTTCCAGCCAATACATAACAATAAATTTTAAATATTTAAGTTGTTTACTTCTAAATAATTTTGGTGTGCTCCAGCATTAAATGTGACCCATTGCTATTAAGCAGCTATAATTTCAATATAGTTTATATAAAATTATACTTTCACCAAATTAAAACCTACATTTTAATGGGATATAAGTTGACTTCTTGTGTAAATGTTACTTTTTTTCACAACAAGCAATTAATAAAACAAATAATTAATAAACAATTAATTATTGATAATTAATAAATGTTAGATAAATTTTTAAATTAGTCGAGTATGTTATATTAATGGGTAATTTGGTAAGCATATGTTGACAAATAACTGTTTTTCCTAATGAACTTACTTTGTAGATTTGTAAGGAAATTGGCGAGCATATTTGGTGAATTATGAAATCATTGGCGATTGTTGTTTCCTTGCCTTATTTAGCTTATTCAGAGAAGCGTTGCCTAGTGTACTTGTTCTCAAAACCTGTTGACTGACTTACAAAACGTAAGGCTTTGTATGGTCAACTCTTCTGCAGTCCTATAGGACTGCAGAGACTTACAGTTCCTATGCTCGTGTGGGCTGATGGGCCTCACGAGCACTTTTTGACGCCATCACGTAATTACACATTTACACTCAGAATTACACACAGTACACACATGGTTTTCATCTTTGTTGATTATAGTCACTAAAAAGTCAATCATTCTTATATTTTTCACAATTTGTATTCATAATATATAGGATGAAACTAAATAATTGCTGGTCTACCGTTTTAATTGAGTCATGGTTTGAGTTAAAACACATTAATTTTAAAATCATAATAAATGGTCGCAGATAAATGGTAAACATGGTAAAATTAATTATAATTAATTAAAAAATATTTTGTTTCCCATCTTAATATACGCTTTGAATCTACATTAGTAGATACATTAGTAGATTTTAGTAGATAAAATTTTTTGTAAATTTGGAATTCATTGTTGGAGGTAAGGCAGATATTTTTCTTAATTAATCTACAGACACAATGTTATTAATAATTGTACCTGGAATGGCATCAGTTAAAAATATTTAGGACTTTAAGCCTCCACACACCACAGTTGCACCGGATTATCATCGTCGGTCATTTTGTTCGTCATTTTATAGTCTACAATTTTGAAATACAAACTGTGAAAAATATTGAAACGAATGATATTTTGTGACGCTTAACCATTATAATTTTCTTAAAATTTTTTTTCTTATTCAAATTTTTTTAAAAATATTTTTTCCCTTTGTATTTAAAATATAATAAAATTGATAATTTTTAACTATCTAATTGTATTAAAAAATTACATTAAGGCTTAAGAATTCTTGAAAATATTGCACTGAAATGATCGATAATTTTTGTAGGAATTCAAATTTAATTTTCATATTCATTATTTTTTGTTACTATCGATATCAGCGCAGTACCTTGATATTTTCTTCTTTCTTTGTTTTATTAAATTTCATTTATACCACATCCGAATAAAAGTTAAAGTTTGTACCAAGGAACTTGCATTTAAATAGTAAATGTATTTATTAAAAGCTAATTTGAAATGTCCCTTTAAATTTAATTGTTCAACTGATTACATATTAAAAAAAGATTTTGAGTACTTTCATTAAATTTAATTTTATGATCAATTTCTCTTTTTTAAAATTATTTTAAACTTTGTAAAAGTCTATTTTTGTTATAGAGATTTAAGTTTTAAATAAAAACTTAGTCGTTCTAGGTAGTATTTGAATCTAAAATGTTGTTTTGACGTTTTTGAATTTAAAAGAATTTTTTTAAAAACATTTTTCTCATAAAAGAAGAGAAAATAAAGAAAATGTAATTTTATCTTCCTTTTTTTCTGTATAGAAGAATGATTTCAAATTAATATCAATTAATAATATATAAATAATTATTTAATCAAAAGCTAAAAAATTTTCTAAATTTACAAATATTGATAACACTAGTTACTTATTTTCTAGTTAAAGCGTGTTCTATAATTAATTATAATCTTTAATTAAATGTAATCTATAATTAACTATAATCTTTAATTATTATGAAATTAGTTTAAATATAAAGAAAAATTGTTAATTGCGTCTCTTTAATTTTCCTCAGAATTGCAGTGCGTTTCTTACTTTACTGAAACTTAATAATCTACTATTTTTTTCGCTAATTTGTTTTATTATTTGATTTGACATTTCGGTTTCACATTGAGCAGTATAACAAAAGACACACACCACACTTAAAACACATACAAAATTTGTACAGATCTTCAATTGTTTGTGTTCAACACACCCCCATATTTCATCCAAATCTCATCGACTCGCTCTCCTATGCTGCCTGGATATCTGTGGTTTTTACTATAGCAGGCAATAGTGGAATGAGGGCGAGTGTTATAAATAAATTTATCATCCTAACACAGCATATTTCAATGTCTTCTACGTTATTTCAGAGTGTGTGTGCGCGTGTGTCAACATGTACGGGCCAGCCTGGGCCCGTTAGGCCCTGCTTTGCAGGGTGGACAGGCACCATCCTATAATATGTTCACTATGTACTTTCAGCGACGATGAATATATATATACATATAAATAAATATATACCCCATGTCATTAAGGCTTCTTCTATTTGTGGATCCCTATTTCCCATACCTATGTAATAAAATTTAGTACTAAGAGAATTTTTTAATGAAAATATAAATAAAAAAAATGACTGTTTGATACCGAAGACACACCCCAAATGGTTAATTCACACTTTTTTCGAATGGCTTTACGCCATCTGTGGCGTTCTGTATTATTTATGTGAGGATTTAACTATCAGGATTATAATTATTAGATCTATCAGGATTACTGTGTGGCAATGCCAGAATTGCACTTAGAGAAGAAATATTTTTTAATTTTGATTTATTTTCAATGAATTATGTCTTTGATTTTGTGTTATGGTCCCCCTCACCTGTAAGCCGTGTGAATTGTGAATCTGTAGTGTTATCGAAATCAGATGATGACAACTAATCTTGTTATTTATTGGTTACCTCACAAGTTTGTGCAATACATGTTGGCTAAGAATATTCATATTTTTTTGGTAGAAATTGGAGTTTGTAAGCAAAATGACTATCCAAGTTTTTATCTATAACTAAAAATTTATTTAAGTCATGTATTTCAAATTGCTTTTTTTTAAACCCATATTATTCAATTAATTTATTTTTCACTTAAATATTAATTATTACTTCTCAAATATTTTGAATTCTTTATTTTCAAACCTAACTGAGATATTATCTTTAAATGTTTTTAAATTATCTTTAAATGTTTGTTTAAATGCTATATTAAAGTTTAGTGATTTATGGCAATACAAAAACAATAAAATTACAAACCGATTTCTACCAAATTTAATAGAATGGTTTTGTTACTTAATTATATGATATTTTATTTCAAATTAAAGCCATTTTGTTAGGACTGAAGGTTGGGTTTATTTGTTATATTCTATCCTAAGGTTTTATTGGCAATAAAAGTTTTGTTTGTGGACAGCAACATTAAATAAAAATAAATATGTCCGTACAATCAAATAAATTAAATGGCTTGTTTTTAAGAATTAGAAATAACGATTCTTTGATAGTTTTTTGCAAGGTATTTAATTGTATTCAGAAATAAAATAATGGACCTTTTATAAAATCAAAAATATCTATAAAAATTTCGAAACCCACTATATTTATATTGTTTTTTTAATAAACATATTATATTTGTTCGTAATTTTTCTAAACATCGATGAATATTTAAACAAGCATATTGTTCTAAAACCTTTTGTTTGAAAATTGAGTATAGCATTCCTTATGTTCTAACAAAATGGCTGGTTTCGTGCAATATGATAATTCAGGGGAAAAAAATCATCTGTTACATTTTTGCAATTATATTGATCAATATTTGAAACTGTCTTTATATTAGTATTTAAATTGCAATAAAATTCTAGATGGATGCTTTGTTTCGTTGAAAAAATATCTTATTTGTGTTCTATTCAAGAGTATTGAAAATTAATTCACTTAAAACATTAAAAATTAATATGCTTGATTGTATCAATGGAAACATTTAGCCCAGCATTTAATGATAGGGCAGCGTTTCGTATAATTTAATATTTAATACCTTATTTAAAATTCAATTGGTCGTCAGTTATTTTCATTATTGATTTAAATTTTTTTAGTTTTCTGCAACATAAAAATTCTTAGCACAAAAATAAATCGTCTGATTTTTTTCTTTTTCTTTAAACGCTTTGAATTCTTTACCTGTACTTAAACTTTGCAGTTTATTCTTATAAAATTTATTCTTTTAATTACAATGGTTAAAATAATAGGTCTCATACGTATTCTATTTATTTCAATTAACTCTAAAAATTAAACATCTAAATAAATTTACATTATTACGATCAACGTTAAACGATTACGATTATTTGTAGAATAATTTTTATAAATACTATTTAACGTTAAATCAGACGATATTTTTAACTTCATTTTTTAAATTTGTTGCTACATAATTCGAGGAAAAAGATTATAAATAAAGTGCATCATTGCATTTGAATATAATTATTTAAGAAGTTTCTTTTTTTAAAAACAAATAAACAAGTTTCGTTTAGATTTTAATGATTTAATTTTGAATACTGTTGAATAGTTGTTTTTTTTTCAGGTATTCTAATTTCCACAATAATGCTCAAATGAATAACTGTATTAAGTTCGACATTACAGAACCCACCGAACTAACAGGAATTTTTAATACATACTTCTCTGTGAAGCATAATTAATTGAAAATCTGTTAACAATAAAAAAAAAATATTATTTTGCTTATGTAATGATTTGTCTGTATGGATGTTCAAAAAATTCCACTCGTTTGTTGAGACAATGTGCTTGAATGCTTCTTTCTTTTGTATTTTGGAAGATTTGTGGTAACTTTTAGATTATTCTAAAATATTGTTGAAAAGAGCAAAATATTTCTATCTCTGTGTCTGTATTTCTGTATTTTATTTTTAAAATTTCGATATAAATTATTTAAATTATCTGCTTTTGTTACTTATTGTTAATCACTATAGATCTCAAAAACATATTTATATAGTTGGATCATTTTAAGGGTTATCAAATCAAGGAAATTTTACTATACATTATCAATAAATAAGCATTACTCAATCACATTCTTTTCAAAAATTATGAAAAAAAAATATTAAAAATGGAGCTTAAGTAATACAACTCAAGTTCTAGCAATCGGAAATTTTTATGTTTTATTGCTCAAATTTCGCTTAAATAAATTTAACAATAAAATGTTCATGATTTTGAAAAAAAAAATTATAGTAGCTTTTCTGTTTGAAAAAGGAAAAATAGTAAATTGAATGATTACGAATTTGAATAAATATAACAATCAAACATAAATGATTTTGAAAACAAATATACATTCTTTATATTTCATTGTTTGAAGAACTGAATCTCATCATAACCCAAATTATTAGTAAACTGAATGAATATATGTTTTAAAGAAAAGTAAAAATCAAATATAAATGATTTAAAAAAATTATCATATTTAATTGGTCGAAGAAGAAAAAATAATAAAATAAATTATTATATTTTTAAATAAATGTAGCAATCAAACATAAAAAAAAAAAGATTTTGAAAAACAAGTCATATTAACTGTAAAAGACGAAGAAATAGTAAAATAAATTGTTACATATTTAAATAAACGCAACAATCAATCATAAGTGATTTTGAAAATTAAATAAATAAATTATTTCCTTATATTTAATTGATGGAAAAATAATAAATAGTAAAATATGATTGTATGATTACAGACTTAAAGTTTTCTATTTAGCTTAAACAATGTCTTCTAAATATTATTTATGAATAATTTTTGCTTTGAATTATTTTGGAATCCCAAATGTGTGAATGTTAGTTTCATGCGCACCCGCTAGAGGTCCCTGCATCTGTCAGCCTCTACCTCATCATAATCCAAGTTCCTAATAATGTGGGGGCCAACTTGCGGGTAAGCAGGCTTGTACTAGTACAGGATGGCTAGTAGGTTTCGTATTATTATCTGTAAATATTTATATTGGAATCTACATAATTTATGTAGGTTTGTTTGGAAATTGAAAATTACAATTGAGAGAAGTTTACAAAATGACCGATTTTTTAGCAAATTAATGCTGTACTGAAAATGTGAATTAATATTTTACTTTTTGAGTTCTAATTTTTCATTTTTTCTATAAATAGTTCTCTTTTCAATGGATTTTTTTATCTCTATAAATAAATGAAATTCTTATTTAAAATTAAAAAAAAAGGTATCAGTAAATAAATAGCTAATTCAGAAATTTGAATTTTATGCATGGAAATTTAATAATTAAATTCGAATTCACCAAAGAATTGGGGAATTAAAACATTTCACAATAAAATTCTGAATATTTTGGAAATTTTTAATTTAAAATGAACTTTTACTTGCAATATTAACATTGAACTGTTATGCATGAAATTTGTAAAATAAATATTGATTGCAAGGAAGAAAAAAAGAATAAATTATGTTTAGTAATTTTTAAAAGTAATATTTGCATATGAGTAATGCCCCTAAAAATATTTATTTTTCAGAGAAACTCTTAAAGAAATTTACTTATAACTGATTTTATATTATTTGTTTATATTATAACTTTATTTCGGAATTTAATAAATTTAAGTAAGCAATAAAATATTCAAATATTTATCGAAATTTTCCATGAAACACTTAAGTAAATATTAATAATTTACTCTTCAAGTTTAACAAATATTTATATGAGTTTGTCCAAAAGATAGGCTTGTTGTCAATAATTCCCTTTTTACTAAAACTCTATTTTGATTTCTTTAATGAAAAGAATTGTTTTAGTTATTTTTTTACTATTTTTGGTAAACATTGGTTCAGAGAAAGTGCGGTCAAAAAATCAATGTAGTAATGCTTGAGCTATGTAATAAATAAACTGTCTCTTATGTGAGAAAGAAACTTATTTTATTGAATATTTTATTTTATTTACAATTTTACACAAACATTCAAAATTCAGTAGAAAATAAAATATTTTCTTTTTACAGATTGGTTGTAAAGGGCAAGTTTAAAAATAGAATATGCGAACCAGATTAATCTAATTTGGTAAAAAAATTTTTTTCAAAAAATAGCATTGAAAAATAAATAAATGTCGTAAAACTGAAATTTTTTTTAAAGTTTTGGTAATAGACAATTTTAGTAATATATTATTAATATTTCGTAAAAATAAAGCTAGTCCATAAGAAAAGTCAGTTTTCCTTGATTTTTCTTATACCAGAAACTAAAAGTCAAAAAAAATTTAAAATTGTTCCAAGAAACTGAATTAAACCAAGAACCAATAATTCCAAGAAACTGAAATGATAAGATATTGCCTGATTAAAAACTTCATTTCTTCAAAAATATATGAGATAAATCAAAAATATTGTTTTTATTAATTCTTAACATTTTTATTATTTTTATTAATTTTAATTACAATCTAAAAACGAGTTTTTTGTCACTTTTGTTTCTTCTCATTCACGTTTGGCAAGTCCTGAGTAGTTGAAATTTGTCGACTGTTATTTGTCGACTGTTATATGTCGACTGTTGAAGCGAATGAAATTTTTAGTTAGGTAAAATCTAAAAATGTAAAAATACATGATACAAAATTCAAAACAATTTTTACATTTTTTTTAATGTTTTATTGGTATAAATCAATATTTTTACTTACATATTATTAATATTTCGTAAAAATATAGTTAAACCATAAAATAAGGTTAAACCATAAAATATTTGGTGGTTTTTTGTACCAGAGATTGAGGATTAATCTCAAGTCAATGCGCGAAAAGTGGAGCTAAATTAAATATAATTCTACTACTGTGGTTTTCTAATTAGTGTAATCTTACCGAAAATACAAATAAGTGTTTTCATTAATTTAATAAAATTTTAATCTCTATCTAAAAATATGTTTTCTATTAGTCAGATAGTTAAAATGCAGTATATATTGTTATTCCAAATAACTAGAAATAAGAAATTCAAGCAAACAATTTATCAGATTTTGAGTTCTTTACAAGTAAAGTTCTTCACAAAGAACTTTTTGTAAAAAACAAACATAAACACTGGTTAATGCTCTTATAGTTTTCACAGAAACAATAGAAATACTATTACAACAATCAGTTGAATTTTTTTATTTTAATGCTATGGCCAAGCTAAAAATAGCAAGGAGTCTAAAAATCTCAAATATGTTTATTAGCAACTCAATATTAAATACACAAAGTTTTCACTTAAATGAAATATACTATTAAATATAATTTATATGAATTTAATGAATTTTAACTTTTAAATGTACTAATAATCATTTTCATTAATTCGGTTAGATTTAACTAATCACCATACACAGTAAAGAATTACGGAAAAAAATGGCTGCACTACGAGTGCCATTACTTTTTAATGTAAAAATCATTTTTAAAGTAAAATTTTAAGGAACAAAGAATTTGATTGACCGCAATTTTTTCAGTAGTATTTGCTATAAAATCACTGAATCACTGTAATTAAATAAATATTACTGTAAAAATTTTACGGTAAAAACAATAGATTTTATGGATGATACACCTAAAGTGCCAGTACTTTTTTTTACCATCAATAGATCCAGAATTTTCCAGTGAATAAAATTTGGCAAATCTAAATGACATTATTGTTCAAATATCTGACACATTTCTAATGGTAAAGAGTCTAAAAATCTGAAATACTTAAGTCATAACTTCAATTCAGAACCTTCAATTCATAAAAGACTTCAATTCAGAAAAATTCAGGAAATTTCACTTCAAAAACTCAAAATTTGAGACAAAATTTCAAATTTTTTAATGTAATTTGTAATAAATTTATAGCAATATTAATAGTACAGCAGACTAAAAGCAGAAAGATAAAACTAAAAAAGTTTATATATTAAACATTATGACTTAAGATGAGTTATTATGATTCAATGTATTGAGATTCAAAGAGATTAATGAAATAAAGTACAAAATTAGATTTTCGTGAAGTTAAGAGTAAATAATTCAGATGTAGCAAAAGCTGTCTTTTTTAATTAGAGATTGAAATTTAAAAAAAACCAACACAGAAACAATTATTTCCCAAGTAAAACCAACACAGAAACAATTATTTGGTATGAAATTACGATTGATCATAGCATTTTTTTTAACTTAGATTTTTTTTTGAAGAAAACTTGGAACCTTCTTTCTTTTATACTTTATGTTAAATATGAGAGAAAAGTACAAAACCTATCTTTGTCGATACTGAAATTGAAAAGTCAAATTTATCTATGCATTGCTGCTGTGTTTTATTTTAACCCTGCTGTCAATGAAAGCTAGGTCAAGAAACAAACTCAATTGACAAACATCAGTCTCGTTAATCACATACAGGTTACTAGCCTTATTTATAGTTATTTACATTTGAAAAAGTAACTCTTTAAAATACAAAAAAAGGGATTTAGTTTTGTATTATAAAAAGCATAGAGTCAAAAGAACTTATTTTATTTTGGGCAAAGCTCAAAATGCGTGTTTAAGGAAAATGATATAGTTTATAATGCACGATTAAGAAAATATACATAGATATTTTGAAAAATACGCACAAAAATTTCGGAAAACAGACATTGATATTTAGAAAAATGGATACAGCTATTTAGAAAAATACGCAGAGTTGCTTTGGAAAATAGATTTAGCTATTTTGAAAAGTAGACGAAGCCATTTTATTCTGTTTTTGCTACTACTCCTAAAATTATTATTATTTTTTTGACGAATTAATTAATGAATCCAAATAAGTTCGTTAGTAATGTCACTCTTTTGCATAAAGCACTCTGTACGTTTTTTTTTGAATCAGTCATTTTTAAAAAGACTTTTAAAGTCCATAGTTCTTCTTGTAGAATTGCAACGGGTCGCATAAATTTGTAATAATATTGTAGAATAATAGCGGTTGTAAAAATTCGTTAATACTAGCAAGAATTTTGTTTGTAATCTAACACTTTATCATTTAAAGATCTGAATACAAAGATATCGTTTGAAAAGTTACGTCTGTAATATATTTAGAAACACTAACCCAAGAAACCAAGACTGTGCTCCATTATGATCATGCTTATAAATGAAGTAAACACCTGTAAAATTCACATTGAAACTGAACTAAACTTAAATTAAAGAGCATAACATAACATGGTATAAAAATTTGCCTCCGCTGCGACTCCTGAGTCAAGATCTGGCCCTTCTAAGTCGTAGGTTACTTAATATTAAGTTAAAAAAATGATAGGATAATGGGGTATTGGTGGCGGAAAATAAAAGGCAACTGATTCTTGGTTCAGAGAACCCTGCTTCTATCCCAGTTGACACCAACTCTTAACACTTGTGAATTTTTCTTCGTTTGCTACTTCAACTCAGACACTGCAGCCCAGTTTTACAAAGACATTCGTTGGTTTTAATTTGATTTATACGTCAAGATTTGATTTCTTACTGTTAAAATTAGATTGGCTTATAAAAAAAATGATAATATTTTTTTCTAAAATTAAGTATTATTGTTTTCTTATTAGTTTAATGAAAATATTTTTAGTTACAGTCAAATTATTCGTTATATCCTCGTTTAAATTGAAAGGATTTAATGTTAAAATAATCAGTTTAGTTTTTGTTTTGAAAAATAATAGCAAAAATAATATAGAGCAGAGTGCTAGCTTCAAAAAAGAATTATGAAGCTATTAAAAAATAGAAATAAATTAAATTACAATGTTAATAAAAAATAATATTGAAGCAAAAAAAATGGTATAACTTAAAGTTTATTTTCTGCTTACAAAATAATCGAGTGTTAAGTTATTTACTTTTTGTAAGTTGTTTTCTAAAAATGAAAAGAGTATACATTTTGAGATACGAAAGAAACAATTCTAAAAATAATATGGAGGATGTAAATATAAGCCTAAGACTTATTTATTTTAAGAACTTGATGTGTAGATTAATTGAAAGTATAGCTTAATAAAACTGAGTCGGATTTAACCTCAATGCGCCAAATGCAAGCGACGTTAAATAATCTAGGTAAGCTTAAAAACAGTGCAATAACTATTTCCTCTTCTTTTCATCCCTCTTTTTTCATTTTTTCACTGGGACTTGGGTTTCCCGTTTACCTACACTGTTAGAAATTTCTCGGAAAAAATGGCTAAATAACAATCTATTTAATTGTTATTTTACCATATTTAAACAAAACAGTCAAATAACCATAAATAAGATACTAATGAAACTATTAACAGTGAGAAAAATCATTTATTAACTATTTTTACCTAAAACGGTTAAATAACAATAATTTTACAGCACCAACTGAGCCCACCTAATGAAGCAACTTAGTTCCTTGCAACTGCGCACATATTACAGCCGAGAGAGCTAATCTGTCAATCTCATGATCGACAAAACGGGGGTTCGAGTCGCAGCGTTGACACCTCCATTCCGTTTAACACACATGAAGAATTTTCAGTGTTCTGGACTCTCCACTGTCCATTATCAAATGAGAAGTCTAGCTCCTATGTCCAGGTAAATTTATTTTTGTACGATTTTGAAACCACGATAGTTGTAAATGGTTAAAAAACCGTATTGTTTTGAATTCATGATTTTATAACCACACTAGATGTTAACGGTTTCGAAACCGTAAAGGTGAAAAATATTCTTTACCGTATACTTTATGGTTAATCGGATGGACAGACTGCTGCCAGTTATTTTACCGTAATTTTAGAATGAAAATTCTAATAGTGTAAAGAAGGTAAATTCTTTTAAGAGGAGAAGATGTTCAATGCCAATTTTGAGAATTTCAAAATAAAAGCTTTATTATGCATAGAAATATCTAAAATAAATTTTAAAAAAACCCCAGTTTTTACTAATTAGAATAAGCCTACACTTTATACTATATCACTCTTTTAGTAGAACTGTACTTACTTTTATTAGAGAGCTCACTATTTTGATTTTATTTGAGCTGTAACTCTACTTTAGCTGTCTATTTTATTAGAACTATAGTTTTTCAGTTCTATTTTTTTATCAGCTGTAGCCTCTTATTAATTCTTTATGCTTTTAGCTATAGTTCTATTTTAAATAATATTATATTAGTCATAGCTCTATACTATTACTCTAGTTAAAAATTTGAGCTCGATATTAGGTATCTATTTTATTGAAACCAAAGCTTTTATTAGCTCTCTATTTTAATAAAGTTTCAACTCTATATAAGTTCTCTTTTTTTATCATAACTATATATTAGGAACCGTAAGTTGCTCTAAAACTTTAAAAATAGAGGATTTCCAAGAATCTCTATTTTATTGAAAACACACGAAAAATAGAATTCACTTGACATTACTCTTCACTTGTCTCTTAAATTCACTTAGATTTAAAATTAAATTTGCCAGAAAATAGCATTTTAACATAAGTAAGCATTTCTTGAAATTTTTTAAAATGATTTTTATAATTTCCTGTTCCATTGTCACTTTTGTACAGAAAATTCTTCAAATGCTAAGTGGTGCATTCTGAGAAAATTTTTTGAATTTCAATAGAGACTAAGAAAAGCATTTCTAAAATTTCATCATAAGTCAAAATTTAGATATTTAAAACATTTTTACAGTTTGATTAAATACCTATTTTCTTTAAAAAAAAAACCTTTCTTTCGTAATTGTTTTTCCGAGAATTTAACAACAATAAAAGTGATATCAATGCTCTAATCGCTTTTATTCATACACAAAAGTCAAATAGATTTTATACATAATTAACTGATGGCACAGGTGCTGCAGCATTGAGACCCTGTGCTACTATAGCGGGAGGTGGTAGTTCCACTACGTAAAGAGCATCACCAGCAGCATGGCTTGAGAGTCCTGGTTCATTGCTATAGATGACAGCCTTGTATCCTTCACCTCCAGCAGTATACTCAACTCTCCTGTAGACTCCAAGGGGATCCAGGTATCCATAGTTACCCTTGACTATTCCAGTACCATCAGCAACTTCACGACGATGTTGTGTCATGCCCAAACCATCTCCAAACTCATATCCGTATTCGTAGGGTTTTGGTGGTTCTTGAGCTGCTAGAACTGGAACTTGTCCTGGAAAAGCTGCTGGAACGATTGCTGGTCCAGCTAAAGAACAACAGACAAAGGAGAAAAGAAGTGCAACTACGAGTTGAGGCATGCTTGGGTGCGAAAATGTGCTGCTGTTGGCGATTAGAGCTTTTTGAAACGATTGTGTTCAGCTGTTGTTTGGATTCTCTTTTAAAGCAAAGATTATACATATTGAATTTACTTAACCATAAGATTTGAACATGGAATTTACAAAGAGAATTTTATGCTTCAGTTAGTTCGTAAGTGTGAAAGCAAGCTTTGAATTTTAGTCTTCAGATGAAATTTATTTATTTCACATTACATGTAAAGCATTTTTGGGTGTGTCGGAGATATTTTAAAGTTATTTCCTTGAAAAAATAATTGTGTTAACTCTTTTGTTAAATAATCAATAGTTCGTGAATAATTGTGGCAAGTATAATGTAATGAATTTCATATGCAGACGTAGAAATTCGTTCGAAAGAAATATTGTAACTAACGCGTTTGAAGCGTGTTTTCAATTAAATAAAATATTTTTTAGTAATAAGAAGCTGTAACGACGAATTTCAATTAAAGGTTCCAATTTCTAAATTCAACAATTATTAAAAAAACAACAACATACATTTAATTTAAAGCTTGTCATTATTCTTCGCTGTTTGTATACTTCCAAAATATTTGGTGCATAGTTGCCTTCATTTTTGGTGTTGAAGTAAACTAACTAAATATAGTTTTAAGTACAGAACTGTAATTATTGCTCAAAAAATTAGGTAAAATTGACAAAATATCCATCGTTTGAAGTAATTAGTGTGGATATATTACTAAAAATGTTCTTGTTTTTTAAACGAAATATTTTTGCAATGACCTTAAGTTGATACTATTGCGCATGAAAATATGTGGAGCCAGCAAACAAGCAAACAAAAATACAACTATAACAGTGAAAAAGTAAATAAAAAATTTGTCTACATGAACTTTTAAATTTTTTACTTTACCTCTACACCAAAATTTTCTACAGTGTACTGCTCGAGTTAAATATGGATTTTTAATACCATGTTTTTTTTGTAGTTAATTTTGTTTTTGTCTACATGCACTTCTAATTTTTTTACTTTACCTCGACACCAAAATTTTCTACATTGTACTGCTCGAGTTAAATATGGATTTTTAATACCATGCTTTTTTTTTTGTAGTTAATTGTGTTTTTGTCTACATGCACTTCTAATTTTTTTACTTTACCTCGACACCAAAATTTTCTACAGTGTACTGCTCGAGTTAAATATGGATTTTTAATACCATGTTTTTTTTGTAGTTAATTTTGTTTTTGTCTACATGCACTTCTAATTTTTTTACTTTACCTCGACACCAAAATTTTCTACATTGTACTGCTCGAGTTAAATATGGATTTTTAATACCATGCTTTTTTTTTTGTAGTTAATTTTGTTTTTGTCTACATGCACTTCTAATTTTTTTACTTTACCTCGACACCAAAATTTTCTACAGTGTACTGCTCGAGTTAAATATGGATTTTTAATACCATGTTTTTTTTTGTAGTTAATTTTGTTTTTGTCTACATGCACTTCTAATTTTTTTACTTTACCTCGACACCAAAATTTTCTACATTGTACTGCTCGAGTTAAATATGGATTTTTAATACCATGCTTTTTTTTTTGTAGTTAATTTTGTTTTTGTCTACATGCACTTCTAATTTTTTTTACTTTACCTCGACACCAAAATTTTCTATAGTGTACTGCTCGAGTTAAATATGGATTTTTAATACCATGTTTTTTTTTTGTAGTTAATTTTGTTTTTGTCTACATGCACTTCTAATTTTTTTACTTTACCTCGACACCAAAATTTTCTACATTGTACTGCTCGAGTTAAATATGGATTTTTAATACCATGTTTTTTTTGTAGTTAATTTTGTTTTTGTCTACATGCACTTCTAATTTTTTAACTTTACCTCGACACCAAAATTTTCTACATTGTACTGCTCGAGTTAAATATGGATTTTTAATACCATGCTTTTTTTTTGTAGTTAATTTTGTTTTTGTCTACATGCACTTCTAATTTTTTTACTTTACCTCGACACCAAAATTTTCTACAGTGTACTGCTCGAGTTAAATATGGATTTTTAATACCATGTTTTTTTTTGTAGTTAATTTTGTTTTTGTCTACATGCACTTCTAATTTTTTTACTTTACCTCGACACCAAAATTTTCTACAGTGTATTGCTCGAGTTAAATATGGATTTTTAATACCATGTTTTTTTTGTAGTTAATTTTGTTTTTGTCTACATGCACTTCTAATTTTTTTACTTTACCTCGACACCAAAATTTTCTATAGTGTACTGCTCGAGTTAAATATGGATTTTTAATACCATGTTTTTTTTTTGTAGTTAATTTTGTTTTTGTCTACATGCACTTCTAATTTTTTTACTTTACCTCGACACCAAAATTTTCTACAGTGTACTGCTCGAGTTAAATATGGATTTTTAATACCATGTTTTTTTTTGTAGTTAATTTTGTTTTTGTCTACATGCACTTCTAATTTTTTTACTTTACCTCGACACCAAAATTTTCTACAGTGTATTGCTCGAGTTAAATATGGATTTTTAATACCATGCTTTTTTTTTTGTAGTTAATTTTGTTTTTGTCTACATGCACTTCTAATTTTTTTACTTTACCTCGACACCAAAATTTTCTACAGTGTATTGCTCGAGTTAAATATGGATTTTTAATACCATGCTTTTTTTCGTAGTTAAATTTTGTTCTTGTATTCAAGCTGGGTGGTATATATAGAATTTTATTGAATCTAGAGTTCAGTGAACAAAATAGTCAGAAGCGTTAATACTAATTCGAACTCAAATGCCATTGAAAACTTGAGGTAATTCAACTAAGCAGTGTTATATGTTAGTTCTTAACTAAGAAATAAATTAAAAATAAAGCATAAGAAGCGAAAATAATAAAGAAAAAATCACTAGAGTGATCTGAAACTATTTACAAAGTAATATTTTCTAAAATTAATATTTTGAGTATTCAGTACTCATGGTACTTATAGGTTTTCCTGCTTACGTGGATGATCCATAAAATCCTATTAATAATGATCAATAATCCTATTTATAAGGATTAATAAATCCTATTAATAATGATCAATGCATTACAATAAAACAAACACTGATATTTTTTTACTGTAATTGATGATAAAAATATTGCAATAAATTATATATAATTAAAAAAAATTAATTAAGATATAATTTTCCCCTTAAAGTTAATGTAAATTTAAATTCTAAATATTTCATAGCAAAATGGTGTCCATTACAACCCCATAATTCGATTTTCTTTACTTATTTCATCAATAAATCCTTTTTTAAAGTTGACCAACGTTAAGAACCATGTTTTTGTTTTATTCCGAAGAATATTGTTTCACATTTTAAATAATAAAGCAGAATAAATAGACAACACAAGAACTTTTCTCCTTCGCGCGAATTGTAAAGGGACCCAGCATCAGTATAAACGCAAAGTAAAAATAAGAAAAAAAAGCTCTAAATTTTGCCATAGTTTTTGGATTGTAAGAATATTTCTCAGAAATTAAAAAAATTAAGGTCACTAATAGGAGTGACAACTATTTAAAATTCTTTTTGAATGAAACTATGAAACAAAGTGATGTCTGGATTAAAAATAAGCATAGTTTCCTGATCCATATCACTTCTCTCATCAACTCTCATGATTGATAAAATATTTCGTTGTAAATTAACAATAAATACAAACAGATTGTTACACTAAAATTAAAAAGTTTTCAATTGAAAACTCCGAAGTATTTTATTATATATCCGTTACTACTGGCATAAAAATTTAATCTAATTAATTTGCACGGTTACCGTTGCACTTTCATTTACAATTTTTTGTTAAAATTCCTATTTAATTACTGTAAAAACTCATTAAGAGTTTTTCGCCAAAGATATTAATTTATATTCCTAGCAATATTTAACTGTTTCGTATTCATTATTTCAGTTGCATAAGTTATTAGACTCAGTATTAGGCGAAACTTGAAATAAAAGCACATGCTGCATATTTAATTAATTTTGCGATTATAAAAATTATTAACATATCAATGCATGCTTGTGTAGAACAGTAAACAAGTTTAGATACTGGTTTAAATATGTTTATTTTAAAATGTTGAGTAATAATGAGTTGGTATCATAAGATTTACATATAAAGTATCACCATCTAAATTAAATTAAATTAATAATCAAAATAAAAGTGGTTTCAACAGCAGAGAATATCAAGAAGGGATGATAAATAAAAATTACATTTAACTATCTGTAATTATGGTTTTAGAAATAATTTATAGATAAATGAAAATTTTATAACTTTATTGTTTCTATGCTTATGACTACCAAATAAACCTGGATATTTATGCAAGAAAAATTGGATTATAGCATGTAATTTATTGTCCAATCACAATGTACGAATCAGTCAACATTTTCAAATGATTTTTTATGTACATAAATACTGAATGGATTTTTCGTTATTTTTTTGCATGTTAAGTTTAGGAAATGAACTCACACTTTTTTAATATAAAAATTTAGTTATGAGGGGATTTAGGACATGATTAACAAATTAAAAGATAATTGTATCGCTATGCCATAAAAATTGCAATCAGTTTATATTTTTTACACACGTCTTTGAATATTATAAAAAAATTTTGTAATTCGACATTATAAATCCATGGTGCAAGTTTTCGAAAAAAAAATTATTAGTATTTCTTAAAAATATTTAATGTTATTGATTATTTATAGGAATTTAACAAAAATAATGGAGCATTTTGTGAATAATAAGAAAATAATGTTAAAATTCCAAAAAAAAATTTATCAAAGGAGTTGTGGATATTTATATATTTTTAATTAACTATACATAATTAAAAATTTCCCTTGTAGAGCATATTTTTCGAAAAATAATTCTAATATCAGAAACATATGTTCATAACTTCAGCCTAGAAAACCTGTTACATGAAATTATTTAATAATGCATGTTCGAAACGTAAATTTTTTGAAATGAGAGCGTTTTATACACATTTATTCCCCAATTTTTATTAACATCTATATACATTCTGAAAATTTTTTTATGTGACATTATTTCGTTGATAAATTTAAATTTTTTTTAATCATATTCAATTGCAGCGAAAGGGAATTTTTATTATTTGCTCTAATTAAATATAGCAGTTGATCTGCTGTTATTATCTTTTATTATGTCTTTATTATGTTATTAATATTATTTCGCTGTAAGGCAATCATTTCAAATAAAATCTGTTGAATGAAACTTTTCTTCTTAACAAAAGGGATTTGAAGCATAAAACGTAAAATTGCCAACGAAAAATGAAAAAGTAAAGGAGAGAAATAAAACTATATAAAAAATAAAAAAAACTGTCACCATAAAAGAAAAAAAAAACGATGAAAAAACAGAGCAACAAAAAAAAAAAATCAAACAAAGTGGCTGAGAGGAGCAGATCAAGGTAAAATTCATTTCTACGTGCTATGGAGAGGTGGTGAGGAACTAATGTCGTTAGCAAGGAAATTTGCATTCATATGAATGAAACAAGATTTCAAGGAATCAAGATGAGCTGATACCGAAACTGAATTTATGCCCGTACCTTTATGCCATTACATATTTATGCCATTATGAAGGTTCAAAAAATTAGCAGCAATTGATAATTTCTCGTTTTCTTGATAATGAACATATTTATCATGTTCTTTAAGTCTAAATTTTAAAACGCGTTTAGTTTGTCTGATGTACACAAGATCGCATTGACAAGCTATGTGGTAAACACCCCAGTGACTATCAAAACTAATAAGATCTCAAAGAGACTTAGATTTAATTTTGTTAATGGGACTAAAAATAACTATTAAATCAGAACGGGTGGGGAATCTTAGCAATTTACAAGCGTGAGAAGAAAAAAAAATGGCGAAATGACAAGTTTTCTTGTAAGGATTAGAAGAAAATTCACTCATTTGGAAGCATTTGGGTATAGCGAGTTTAGCAAGAGCTTAATCAACTAAAGGGTTAAATCCACGGTAAACAGCAAGAGAGCGGACGAGGTTAAGTTCAGAGTTTAAAGAAGAAGAGTCTGAGCAAAGGTTTAGTACACAGAAAACGAAGGCATATTATGCAGAAATTTTCTGACAATTCGGGTTATTAGAATAAACATGATAGAGGCAAAGAGACGGCAAAATGTTTACGATAAATAGAAATTAGTTTTGAAAATGGTCGCTTATTTTTAAGCGATTGAAACAAGTCGAATGTTATTTCCAATTTGTATGCTTTTGAAACGAATGAAGTTTTTAATCACGATTCTAAATATATAATTCTGTATACATAATTCTGTCTTTTTGTGTGCTTTTTCTGTCTTTTTTTCTCGCCAATCATGTTTGAAAAATTTTCACTTTCCCCCAAACTCATATGGTAGATATGGTAAGATTAAAGTAATAAATTTAAGAAGTAGACAATTTTTCAAAAAAAAAATTCGATGAACTAAATGAGTATAGGACGATTTGTTACAACTTTAAAATTTAAAAAATTAGGTTTTTCTCCTTTTTTTCAGTTTATCCATCTTTTAAAGAATGTTTTTAAAAGAGGCAGTTAAAAAATTAAAATGCAATTTTGAGAACTATAATAAATTTTGATTTTAGCTCTCACTTTTGCTATTTAAATGTTATAAAAAAATATTTCTAAGACATCACTTGACATGTTATTTTACTCTAAGACCTAAAACTACAGAAGTTTTTTGAAAATAATATGTTTTACAAAATTTAAGACTTTCACATTTTTAAGCAAATGTTTTTGAAATTTGAAATTCTTGTGGAAATCATTCAAATGTAAAAAAACTTTTTTGTTGGAAATTTGTTAGCAGTAAAAAGTAACATCAATGCTCTAATCGCTTTTATTTATGCACAAAAACATAATTAGATTTTATACATAATTAACTGATGCAACAGGTGCGGCAGCAGCTCGGAGACCTTGAGCTACAGCAGCGGGGGGTGGTAATTCCACCACATAAAGAGCATCACCAGCAGCATGGCTTGAGAGTCCTGGTTCATTGCTGTGGATGACAGCTTTGTACCCATCGGCTCCAGCAGTATACTCAACTCTTCTATAGACTCCAATGGGATCCAGGTATCCGTAATTACCCTTGACTACTCCAGTACCATCAGCAACTTCACGACGATGTTGTGTCATGCCCAGACCATCTCCAAACTCATATCCGTATTCGTAGGGTTTTGGTGGTTCTGGAGCTGCTAGAACTGGAACTTGTCCTGGAAAAGCTGCTGGAATGATTGCTGGTCCAGCTAAAGAACAGCAGACCAAAGAGAAAAGAAGTGCAACTGCGAGTTGAGGCATGCTTGGGTGCGAAAATGCTGCTGTTGGCGATTAGAGCTTTTTGAAACGATTGTGATGATGTCTTGTTTGGAGACTCTTTTATAGCAAAAATTGTTCACGTGGAGTTAACTGAACCAAAATATTCGAATAAATAATTTAGCAGAATTCCATGCTTCAATAAGTTTGAAAGGTTCAAAGCAAGTTTCAAATTTAGTTTTCAGACAAAATCTTTGTTGTTTGACTTCAAGAGTGAGTTACTTTTGGGTGTGTCTGAAACGCATATCTCCTTAATATTTCAATGAAAATAACATTTTCCGTAATTTTTTTGTTAAAAAATGATCTTCAAATGTTTAGATAAGAATATCAAGTAAAATGCAATAAAGCTTAAAATTGGAAATATATCTTTTGAAAGAAATATTTTACCTACGGATTTTAGCATATTCTACTTATTCAAATTGAAGTTTCATTAAGATTTTCTTAAAAGCATCTTTCTTAATTAATTTTTTTACTTAATTTTATTATTAATTTTATTATTAATTTTATTATTAAAGCATTCCCGACTAGCATATAGTGAATTGGCATGCACCTACACCTAACATTTAATTGTACAAGTGCGGGAAATGCTTTTTGTCAATTTCAAAATCCATAGAGATTTCTAAATAATCCAATTAAACAGGGTTAAACAACATTTGATGTCAAAAAAAAGTAAAAAGCAAAAAGAAAATAATAAAATATAAGAAATGTTTCTTATTCGTCTCGTGAATGGTGAATTAATAGTACTCGAATAATAGAAAATATTATTCTTTCACAAGGGTTTTGAGGGTCATGTACTGTTTGTACAGTTGTACAAAATTGTGTACAAGTTTACCATTCGCAAATGAGAAAATATTACTCTTTTACAAGTATTTGTTTGTATTGTCACATAATTATATAGAATTTAGAAATTTTCTAGAAGTTTACCTTTCTCAAATGAGAAAATATTACTCTTTTACAAGTATTTGTTTGTATCGTCTCATAATTATATAGAATTGAGAAATTTTCTAGAAGTTCACCTTTCTCAAATGAGAAAATATTACTCTTTTACAAGTATTTGTTTGTATTGTCTCATAATTATATAGAATTGAGAAATTTTCTAGAAGTTTACCTTTCTCAAATGAGAAAATATTACTCTTTTACAAGTATTTGTTTGTATCGTCTCATAATTATATAGAATTGAGAAATTTCCTAGAAGTTCACCTTTCTCAAATGAGAAAATATTACTCTTTTACAAGTATTTGTTTGTATTGTCTCATAATTATATAGAATTGAGAAATTTTCTAGAAGTTTACCTTTCTCAAATGAGAAAATATTACTCTTTTACAAGTATTTGTTTGTATTGTCACATAATTATATAGAATTTAGAGATTTTCTAGAAGTTTACCTTCCTCAAATGAGAAAATATTACTCTTTCACAAGTATTTGTTTTTATTGTCTCATAATTATATAGAATTTAGAAATTTTCTAGAAGTTCACCTTTCTCAAATGAGAAAATATTACTCTTTTACAAGTATTTGTTTGTATTGTCTCATGATTATTGAGAAATTTTCTAGACGTTTACCTTTCTCAAATGCGAAAGGTATAAAATTGCTCTTTAAAATTTAAGAATTTTATTATGTAAAATGAAAACACTTGGAAGTAATATGTTATTTTATTTTACATATTTTACGAAAATAAAAACATTGGGATAGAAATAAAAACACTGGGATAAAATGAAAACTTTGCAGTAATGGCAAGAGTGAACCTGCACTACGAGGACAAAATTTACCTAATACTTTCAGTTTCAGTTTTTTTTTCTCCGGATTTCTCAAAGAATACAAGAGTTTTGCAATTTTGGGACTGATAAGGTCCTGCTAATAAGCATTCGGCTTCGTTAACTTAGAAATATTTGTGAAAATATAGGTACATGTTTAAAAAATAATGATTATGTTAGTGTGTGTCAGATTATTTATAGAAACTTCATGAAAAGTATGGCGTAGTTATTATTAAAATATTACGCCAATTTACAAAAAGCATAAAATATTTAACTAGAAATTAACCACTACTAAATTAATTTATGAAAATATATATTTTTTATTGTGGCAAATAATTTGAGCAACACGGCTAAAGACGCAGGTAAAAGGATTGAGCGTAAAATATTTTTATCACTTTGTCAAGTCAACCCATTGTCATACTGTGTATGTTTCAGTGTAGGTTTTAAAGCTCTTCCTTAAAAAGAAAGAAAAAAAACAACAACATTGCCTACGTTTGAGGCAAAGCTATAATTTTAAACTATATATATTCCACTAGTGGGCTCCAACTCCTGGTTGATCACACTCCTCAAAGCCCCAAAAATTGGTATGCAATCTTATATGGTTTTGCAAACTTACATGGCTTTACTCGCTACTAAGTCAATTAGTTTGAAATGAGTTCTAGTGATAAATATTACGAACTTAAATAAATTATTAAATTTTTTAAAACAAATTCTGCTTTAAAAAATTAAAACTTTTAGTCTATAATAAGTTACTGAATTAAAAATTTTAACTTGAAATAAGTGAAAAGCAATAGAAAAATTTGCAGAAACAAAGCAATAGTTATGCTTTCAAACATCAACATGAACGACGGCGTGTCTTTCATGCATTCTTTCACTGCTGCGTCTTTCATAAATGTCATCACTGTTTCCTTCTGCTCTTTGAGCGCTCTTTTTAATTACACTTAGAGAGCGTTACAACAAGACTAACACTCGTTTTTCAATGATTAATAATAATAGCAAATATAAGTATTACTATTGAACTTGCATAACTAAAATTAAAATGTAAAAAGGGCACTTTGCTGATATGAACTCATTACTTTTAACCTTTAAATCATTCCATACTTTAGGATCAGTTCGTTTTAGCTTTTCGTTGTCCTCGCAAAAGAATTTTTCATTCACAAAGTTGTAAACTTGTACGTTTACGCTTTCATGACTATGATCGCTCACATGATTGATATTTCACTTTTCTGTTGCCAACGAGAAACAGAAATGATATATATATATATATATATATATATATCTGGCCAGATAATATATGTATATTATCTGGCCTTCCGAATGAAAAATAGCTTAAATATCAATATTTTAAAATTACAATCGTTAAAATGTAAATATTTCTTTATCTTACGATTAAAACTTTTTTCGAATATTATTAAATAAAGCATTAAAAATTGTTAGAAAGTATATTTTGCAAGATTTTATCTTTATTTAAATGAATTCTTTTTTTGTATGCAGGAATATTCCAATTCTTTTAAAACTTTTAAAGAATATGGCATACTACGCGAAAAATGAGATTAGCATTAAGTGTTACAACTAATTATGACCTATTATCAGCTAATTATGACCTATTGGCCCCATATTTTGAGGATCACGAGTCCAAATCCATCGAAAAAGAGGTATGTTTATTCAGAGAAAGTATGTTTTTGTATTTAATTTCGTAGCTTAAAATACCGTCTAAACTAATGAATGAGCATATTTTAGCATAGGACCTCGAACAATTGATATAGAGTATTAGTAAGTGAAATTCCGATCATTAGATCAAAAGTTATTCAGTATGATCCTTTTTTTTTAGCACTGTACATATTTTTTGATATCATGCGGATATTTTTTTTCTGTTACATAACTTATTAAATTTCAAGATAGACTAATTGAATAATAATTTGACTTCAAATTTCGAGAAATATTATATTATGGTAGATAAAAATATCTGTTGCTACAAAAGATTATAAAAATGAAACAGCTGTGCTGCTACATTTCTTATTTCGACAAAAATTAACCGTATTTTTAAAAAGACGCTAGACACAGATGGGTCAAGAAATATTGTAGCTAAAAAGTCCAAAATTATTTTTAATGGTGGCCTACATCATCATACTGCATCCATTCTTTATACTACTTAAATAAAAGGGAAATTTATGAAAAAGGCATTATTTTGGCTGTTATTGAGTAATGTTTAGTTAAAGTCTGAATGATATATAATTATAATATTACATAATAAAATTTTCTTTCCTTCTTCCTTTTATTATCCGTCTTTTTTTGTTTTTTTTTTTTTTAATTTTGGTGTTAAAACTCAAACACCGTAGCATACTCTTAAACTTCCTATACTGTTTTTTTTAAATAAATGTATAAGGCATTGATAGTCCAATAACATACGTTTTATTCTTTTATGAACTGTCTTTAGCCTCCCCATAATTTGAAGTAATTTGTCACAAACCTAGATTCTTCGAAGATATATTATTTGTAATCATTCTATCATTGCAAAACAAACTTTGAGGATCTAGATCTTCTGGATTTCTTTCTCATTATAGTCCAGTATAATTGTTTAAATATTAATTTAAGATCAAATCAAAACTTTAGAAATGGTGCCCATTTGCTTTAGCAGAGCGAAAATAGAATTCTTAATTTGAAATCCCAAAAACGAAAAAAAAAGTTGTGATTTGATAAACCAGTAATTTAATACTTGTAATTTGATGCACACTCTCCAGAGCAAGTGGTAAAGAGTTGCAATGCTTAAGTTGCAATATTTAAAAATGTTCAAGATGCAATTTTTACTCTGAATTAACGAAGATTGATCTCAAGACAATTGGTTTAATAGTTTAGAAGTTATAAGGCTTTTATTTATGAAAAATACAATTTTGTATTTTTTCTTATTTGCAAATCCGATTTTGCTAACTGGTCAACCGTCTATGCTAGTAAAATAGACTTTCAAGATAAACTTTTTACTCTAAATTGAATGACGCAAATCTGAGTCCAATGAAGAAAGAGTTGCAAGGATTTTATTCGTACAAAGTGCTATTCAAAAATAGCACTTTTCACGAAAAGAAAACAAATACAATTTTGGAAATATTAATTCAATTAAAGCAGTTCAGTTTCATTTAATTCAGCTTAAAAAACATTTTAAGGCATACCTCACTTGTCTAGAGAGCAATGAAAAATGCATAAATAGGTTCAGAGACTAAGCAAGCACGAAATTGCAATTAATTTGCTTAAAACCCTTTTAACTTTTGAAATACTCTTCCTATTGACTTTTTCATGATCTTATTCTGTTCATTTACAAGCTTTTTCAGCTGGGACATTCAACTAGTTTAATTAAATATCAGTTTTGTACGTACGTAAACGTACTTTTTGATGGTATTTGTTTTACAGTTTCATAAGGCTTTGACATTTGGGAGCTATATCCTATCTGCAGAAAATATTTTAATGGGAAAAATCACTTATATAGAAATAATTTGCTTTTAAACTTTTGATAGCAGTGAAAATATACATCATTGCTCTAATCGCTTTTATTTATGTACAAAAACATAATTAGATTTTATACATAATTAAGTGATGCTACAGGTTCGGCTGCAGCTCTGAGACCTTGAGCTACAGCAGCTGGGGGTGGTAGTTCCACCACGTAAAGAGCATCACCGGCAGCTTGGCTTGAGAGCCCTGGTTCATTGCTGTGGATGATAGCTTTGTACCCATCGGCTCCAGCAGTATACTCAACTCTCCTGTAGACTCCAATGGGATCCAGGTATCCGTAATTACCCTTGACTTCTCCAGTTCCATCAGCAACTTCATGACGATGTTGAGTCATTCCCAGTCCATTTCCGAATTCATACCCGTATTCGTAAGGTTTTGGTGGTTCTGGAGCTGCTAGAACTGGAACTTGTCCTGGAAAAGCTGCTGGAATGATTGCTGGTCCAGCTAAAGAACAGCAAACTAAAGAGAAAAGAAGTGCAACTACGAGTTGAGGCATGCTTGGGTGCGAAAATGCTGCTGTTGGCGATTAGAGCTTTTTGAAACGATTGTGACGATGTCTTGTTTGGACGCTCTTTTATAGCACAGACTGTTCACGTGGAGTTTGCTATACCAGAAGATATGAATAAGTTATAAAGAGGAATTGTACACTTCAATAAACTCGAAAGGTTGAAGACATGTTTTAAAGTTGAGTTTTCCGACAAAATCTTTGTTCTTTGACTTCAAGAGTGAGTTACTTTTGGGTGTGTCGAAAATGCATATTTCAATTAAGAGAAAAAAACATTTCCTATCAATTTTTTCTTTGTTAAAAGATAGTCCTCGTATTTTTGGATAACACGTACAATGTAATGAAACTTAAAATTACGTATTTTTAGCATATTCTACATACATACATATTCGGAATTTTTTAAAAGCCTGTTTTTTTAAATTCTATTATTGAATCACTCTTGACTGGTGTAAAGTAAATAAGCTTGTATCTAATATTTAATGGCATAAGGGGAGAAATGTTTTTTATCTATTTCAAAAGTCATTATGATTTCTTAATAATGAAATTAAGCGTTATTATGAAAAAAAGTTTCTTGCAAAAGCAAACTGGTAAAGCAGTTAGAAAAAAAAAGAAAATACATTGATAGAAAAAGTATGGTCAAATCTACTAGAATATGACGAAATTTAATATATTTTTGACTCCAAAAAGTCACCAAACCAGACCAAAAAGTTCGGTAATTTTTACTGAAGTCCTTTAGTAATGATTTTAATAAAAATAACAATAAAATATTTTATAATATGCGATAATATTTTCAAATGTGATAAAAATGGGTAAATATCGTAAAATTTGTCATTTTTATCTTGATACCTTAGAGCAGTGTTTCCCAAAGTGTGGTACGCGTAACCCCAGGGGTACGGGAACAGTTTAGCGGGGGTACGCGTTCTTATGCGAAATATCTTACAACAAACAAAAATTTCAAAAAATTTTATTTAATAACAAAGCTAGCCATGAAAATTTACGATTACGTACTTTTCTATTGGCTATTTTTTGCAGAGATTATTAGTGGATTATTAGAGATTATTATTATTTTAATAATTAGTGGTGCATGCATTTAATTTTGATGATTTTTAACTTTTGTGCAATTTTTCTATAGTAAAAAATACATTAATTTTTTAACTAGTGGTACACAGCGCTAAGAAAAATTTAGAAAGGGTACACAAAAAAGGTAAGTTTGGGAAACACTGCCTTAGAGTATGGTTTAAAAATGATTTATTTGGTTAAACTTATTTTTCTGTCTTGAATTGTTCACTAAATGTGTCGTAATAGAAATTATAATTTTGAAAACCAGAATTTCCGGTAAACTGTTAGTATATGAACAAAAAAATTACTAAATGAATGGTTTAATATTTTGGTTTTTAAAATCAAAATTATGTTTTGCTTTACCTGAAATGTCATTTTCATAGAGTTTGTCAAATTTACCAAAATTTTTTTCTCCTTGTAATAAGAGGAAATATTGCTATTGAATTCGCCTATTGAATGCCTATCGCTAATTGAATGCTGTATAAATATTGATTATAGAAAAATTATTACTCTTTTACAAGTACATTAAGTTTTGCCCAAAATCGAAGAACAAAATGGAATAATTCGTTGTGTGAACTACAAAAGTGTAACTATGCGAATTTCTAAAGTGCAATCTATATCGTTCAACACATTCGATTGTTTTGCATCCTCAATGGTAGATAGCGCTGTACTGCACAAATGCGTTCTTGCAGAGTTTTCAGAATCGATAATTCATAAATAATGCATTTGACGTAACCCCCCAAAAGAAATCATATCACATAAAGTCCTCGGATCTTGCTGGCTTTGTTAATGATAATGCATTCATACAGCGTTATTAGAAATTTCTCAGAAAAAATGGTTAAATAGCTATTTTATTTAATTGTTATTTTACCATATTCAAGCAAAGCGTTCAAGTAACCATTAAATATGATGATATTCAAACTGTTAACTGTGAGAAAATCGTTTATAAATTGATTTTACCTAATACGGGTTAAGTAACCATAATTTTATCGCACCAACTAGCCCACCTAATGAAGGTACTTAGTTCCTAGTACATGGGTACATATTGTTGTCGAGAGGGTTAATCTGTCAATCTCATGCCCGATAGATCGAGGTTCGAGTCCTAGCGTTGCACTACAATATTTCCTTCATTCCTCCATTTCCTCCTTCAACACATGAAAAGTTTCCAGTGCCCTGCACTCCCCAATTTGTGATCCTGGACTGTTAAAATACCTTACTCTCATTCACGCATAGAGGACAGCACCATGAAACTGCTAAACTATCTCTAATGTCCAGTTAAATTACTTTTTTGCGGGTTAGAAACCATGCTAGTTGTAAATGCTTGAGAAACCGTATAGTTTTGTACTCTTAGTTTTTTTAACCATACTAGCTGCAAACGGTTTTAAAACCGTAAAGGTAAAAAAGGTTCTTTACCGTAAAATTTATGGTTAATTGGATGGGCAGACTGCTGCCTTTTTTTTTCGAAAATTTTAGAATGAAGATTCTAACAGTGAGTATTAGACAGCATTGGCAGTAAAATAAAAGAATTTGTAGAATAACAAGGATTTCACATTAGAAATATGTCGTGTAATAATATAATCACGCGTAACGGGCATTGATGATACAATGAAATTCTGAAAATTAGCTTAAATTGTAAAAAGCTACATACAAAACGGTTTATTTAATTGAAAAACTTATTCATTGAAGACAAATTAGTATACATTTATTTCTCATACTTACAACAAAATGCGTTATCTTCTTCATTTCGGAATCTAATTTCATAACTTCTTTTATTGAGAGTGTTTTATACTGTTCATTAACTAAAATCTTTAATTATGAAAGTTTTTACGCCAACGTTATTAGATGGAAGTATTTTTTTAACAATGATTTGTCGATTTTAAACATAATTAAAAACAGTATTACTTTAGTTTAGTGGGTAAAATAGTTTACTCTACGAAATCGATTAAACATTTTATACTAAGAAAAAGTCGTAAGATAAGAGCAAATAATTCGAGCAATAAAATTAAAAAACTTGATAGCCTTAACAAATTTTATAACTCTGACAATTTAACACATAAGCTCATAGTGCAGGTTTAAGTGCATTTCGAAGCTCTTTTGCCGAGTAAAATGAATAAATAATTTTAAAAAAAGACCGTTATTTAAGTCATTTACGTTCTAGGTTAAGCTATTATTTTAAACTATATACACCATATTCCAGTTAAGAATAATATGGACTTTAGAGTGATAAAAAATATGCTTAATATATAAATATAACTTTATTTTAAAAGTCATTAAAGTCTTTTTTTTTTAAATCACAAATGCGGCGAGATTTTTTTCCTCTAGATGAAAGTCGCTAAAATAGATGAAAAAGACAGGGGAATAATTTTTTTGTCGCATTTATGTAAATTAATGATCATGCTTAATACGGGTATGAGGATATCACATCTGAATTTAATTTCGCTCATAAAGCTGAAGAGTTTTATGGAATGACATTTTCAGTCTTTTTTTTTTCGAAACGTACAAGTTGATAAATGTTATATGTAACAGGGCATTGCGCAAATTTCTAGACAATCTTTTAGGTGAGTTAGGGCACATCATCAGAATTAAAATTGCAAAAGAATCCATGCACGGAAATTTCGTTGCACTGTCCAAAGGGTGCTTCCCTGTTATGACCTGATCAGAAGTACACGAATAAGCAGTTCATAACAGGGAAGCGCCTCTAACGGCCTATGACGACATTTCCAGGTATGGTTTCCTATACAGTTTTAATTTTAATGATGTGCCTGAACTACTCTAGAAGTTTGTTGCAATATTTATGTGATCCTCTGTCATGTATAATGTTTTTAATTGTACAGTGTTCAGAAATAATAAACAAACGCTCCTAAATAACTTTTGATTTAAAGATTGAATCTTGACCTTCTAGGGCTCAATTTTAATTGTTCGAGAAGGTGACATCAAATATGCTGATTAATTAATACAGAAGATATTTTAAGTTACGAAATCAGGCACAAAAACGTACGTGGGGGAGAGGGAGCCACAGCTTGCGAAATATAGTCTCAATAGTCAAGTCAGGAGAGCAGACGAAAGTTTCAAACTCCTAGTGTTAATTTTATTTTTTGAAAATTTCCGAATAACTCGAGTACTTTTTAAATGAATAAAAAAGCTTTCATACACAATTTTTAAATGCATTTATCCAAAGATAAATTCACTCGAAAAATAATTTATAAAGACATTTATTATTTTTTATTGTTTTACTTAATAATAGTCGAAAGAGTTTTACTGTTTTACATCATTTTAAAGAATACAAATTTTTTTATTATTTTGAAGAATGTAATTTTAAATGACAAAATACAAATTTTGAGTGAACTAGGCCGGATTATTCGTGTGAAATCAAATATTAAATATATGACTTTTTTTAAAAATTTTATTACTTATATAGCGCAATTTCATTCAAATTTTGTATTTTGGCATTTAAAAAAATTACATTACTAAAAGGGTGTAAAAATTTGCATAACTTGCAATTCAAAATTTTTTTCAATTATCATAAATTAAATAATAAAAAATAATAAATAATGAAAGAAAGTATTTTTGCGTATGAATTTATCTTCACATAAATGAATATTGCATTCTTACGCAAAAGTGTTCCAATTCATTTAAAAATAATTTTCCAAGGCATGGTGAAATAAGCGAAATGTGAACTTAACATTAAGTTTTCCAGCCTTTCAATTTTTTTTAAAAATAAAATAATAAGGCATAACGCTTCAATAGCTTAAATTATCTTCTTTTATGAATAGTTTTTAGTATACCCACAATTTGAAGTAATTTGTCAGAAATCTATATTAATTTAAGATACATTTTTGTTATTATTCTATCATGACAGATGTAGTTTTTACAATGTATCGAAGAAGATTACTAACAAGATAATAGTTTTAATAGTTACGAAGTTACAAGGATTTTATTTTTAAAAAGTGTAATTTTGTATTTTTCCTTTTAAAACATTTGACTTTGCTACTTAGTCAGCTGTCCAGTCAAGTAAAATACATTTATCGATGTAATTCTTCACATTAAATTGAATGAGACAAATCCAAGTCTATAGAATAAATAGTTGAAAACGTATTATTCATGCAAAATGCAATTAGAAAACTCTACTTCTTCAAAAAAAAAAAAAAAAAAAAGCGCATCTTATTTGTCTGGAATTTAAAGTACACTTTATTTGTCTAGTTAGCAATGTAAAATGCCTAAATTGGTTTAACTGATAAACAAGGATGAAATTACAATTTATTTACTTAAAACCCATTTAACTTTTAAACTATTAAACTTTTGTACTAACGAGACATTCAACTTGTCTAGTTAAATAATATTTTGATGTAAACGCACTTTTTGATAGTTTTTTTTTTGCAGTTTTATGAGGCTTTGGCATTCGGGAGCTATATCCATCTGCAGAAAATATTTCAATGGTGAAAATCACTTATATAGAAATAATTTGTTTTTAAACTTTTCATCGCAGTGAAAAATGACATCATTGCTCTAATCGCTTTTATTTATGTACAAAAAACATAATTAGATTTTATACATAATTAAGTGATGCTATAGGCGTGGCTGCAACTCTGAGACCTTGAGCTACAGCAGCAGGGGGTGGTAGTTCCACCACGTAAAGAGCATCACCAGCAGCTTGGCTTGAGAGTCCTGGTTCATTGCTGTGGATGACAGCTTTGTATCCATCGGCTCCAGCAGTATACTCAACTCTCCTGTAGACTCCAAGGGGATCCAGGTATCCATAGTTACCCTTGACTTCTCCAGTACCATCAGCAACTTCACGACGATGTTGAGTCATTCCCAATCCATTTCCGAACTCATACCCGTATTCGTAAGACTTTGGTGGTTCTTGAGCTGCTAGAACTGGAACTTGTCCTGGAAAAGCTGCTGGAACGATTGCTGGCCCACCTAAAGAACAGCAAACTAAGGAGAAAAGAAGTGCAACTACGAGTTGAGGCATGCTTGGGTGCGAAAATGCTGCTGTTGGCGATTAGAGCTTTTTGAAACGATTGTGCCGAAGACTTGTTTGGGCTCTCTTTTATAGCAAAGGTTGCTCACGTGGAATTTACTGAACCAAAAGATTTGAATAGATAATTTAGAGGAATCATATACTTCACTGAATTTCTAAGGTTCAAGGCAAGCTTCAAGAATTTCAGCTTTCAGACGAAATTCTTTTTTCTTGACATCAGGAGTGAGAAACTTTGGGTGTGTCAGAAACATATCCGTAAGAATATTTTCTTCAACATATTTTCTTAAAAAATATTTTCACCTTTTATGAAAAGAAATTTAAATTTCGTGAATTATCGTGACAATTAGAAGGCAATAAATCTTAAACTTAGACCGAGAAGAGTGTTTTTAAAAGAAAAAGTCTAGTTAAGTTTTTTCCGGCCGTTTTCTGTTTGTTTCGTTTTCAAGATCAACCACCTAATTTCAGAAACAACAGAAAAATTGTGTATTTACAGCAATATTCGAACAGTTACATATTTGCCATATAATAATTATTATTTTTACAAATAATTACTTTTATATTGATTTTAATATTGAAATATTTTCTCATTCAGCCTTATTTTGCCTTATTATTCGAATCTATTTAATACGAAACTTATTATTTTAATTTTAATTTGAGAAAATTAATTAATATTAATTCTGAAAAACTGTTAATTACTAACTTTTTTTGTAACTATTTTTGGCGAACATACCAATATCGGTACTTATTTGGAAGGCAGTAAAATATCACCAAGTTAGTATCAATATCAGTGAGGCTTAATTAAATGTGGCATTCAATACTTCAGGTATTGCCGTTATAATTGTCGTGGTGAGGACCTTTCATATCAATATATTTGTCTAATATAGGTATTGTGGTAATCGATTTTTTTGCTACTCTCCGCAACGTACAAGTTCCCTAACACCATGGCATTCATGGCATCTAGTACGCAACCCTTATTATTTTATTATATGTTGCATATTCCGGTGTGCTTTCATATTATTAAATTTACAATAATATAAGTTAGAAGTTCAACTCACTAAAAGAGAGATTAACTATTCATAAATTATAATTTAAAATGTGGTATTCAGAATTTACCCAGATTTTCCTATGACTTGATTGTTAACTTTGATTGTTTCACTGTAATACATATTCATGGGACCTGTACACAACCTTTATTTTTTTATTCTATGTTGCAGATTCCGGTGCGCTTTCATAATATTAGATTTACAATAATATAAGTTCGAAGTTCAACTGACTAAGAGAAAGATTAGCTATGAATAAAGTATAATTTAAAATGCGATATTCAGAATTTATCTCGATTTCCCCATGAGTTGATTGTTAACTTTGATTGTTTCACTACATTCATGGGACCAGTACACAACCTTTATTTTTTTATTATATGTTGCAGATTCCGGTGCGCTTTCATAATATTAAATTTACAATAATATAAGTTCGAAGTTCAACTCACTAAAAGAAAGATTAGCTATGCATAAAGTCTAATTTAAAATGTGATATTCAGAATTTATCTCGATTTCCCCATGAGTTGATTGTTAACTTTGATTGTTTCACTACATTCATGGGGTACACAGCCTTTATTTTTGAATTATATGTTGCATATTCCGGTGCGTTTTCATAATATTAGATTTACAATAATATAAGTTAGAAGTTCAACTCACTGAAAGAAAGATTATGCATATTAACTATGCATATTAACTATGCATATATTATAATTTAAAATGTGATATTCAGAATTTCCCCCGATTTCCCCAAGTCTTGATTGTTAACATTGAATTTATTTCATTAGTTCTAGTTGAGTTTCCATTATTTAAGTTTATAGAAACACGAAGTAAAAACGAAAGTTACCATTGTAAGTAACCCTCGGTTTAAAGTACTTTCAAATATGATTTAAAATACGCGGTTTTATTCACTTTTTTAAAGAAATTTTGGTGACGAGATTACAATGCATTGTTTGTTATTATCTAACAGAGAGGAGCAAAAACAAATAATTCATAAAAATTTGCTTTTGATTGATTAGATTTGCAAGATAGAAAAAATCACTCATTTAATAAAATATTTATCTAATCCTATGGAAAACTCTTTTTAGCAAAACTCTTTTGTAGAGTAATTTTTAAAAATCGTTCATTATGCTAAAAAATCAAATGCAATTTCGCCAATTTGGCGATTTTTTTTAAACATTTAATATTTTTGTTTAAATATTTAAGTTTTTTTTCGTTGGATGTTAGTTAGCTTCAGACAGTTCATTTTTCAACAAGATATTTTAAACAAGTTTAAATTGAAGCCTTGCATCATTTTCAAGGAGCCGAAACTGTTGTTTTTATTTTTAATTTTTATTAGATTTGGTGAATTAATTTCGAAGAACTCCCGTAAAAAAACAAACGTTCTTAAGAAAGCAACTATATTGGAATTAATATTTTCTCATAACTCCTGTATTGAATATTCATGGAAGTAAATTAATTCTTTTAGCTAATAAATTAGTTGAATTATTAATTGAATGATTTATTTAAAAATTGTTGCATTGAGTATTCATGATATAGTAAAATTAATACTATTAGTTATCATTAAATTAAAATTTTATTCCACATGAAATTTCCTCTATTGAGTATTCATCGCATTAAATCGATAATTTTTCATAAGAATAACTTTTAAGAAATAATCATATTTTAGCTTCTAAATTTCTGTCTTTATAGTTTCTGTAGGGTATACCTACTGGAAGATAACTACTTAAAATAAATAAATTATTAAACAACATATTTATTCATTATATTATATTTTCTCTAAATGAACAACCTACTATTTTTATAGTTTTAAATAATATTTTTTGGTAATAATCTTGTTTGTAAAACAAGCGATCAATTCAAGAGAATGTTAAAAAATTCGATATATTTTCAGATTAATTGTGAGATTAGAAAATGTTTTGAGAAAAGTTGAAAAGCATATGAATTGCTAGTTCAGAATGTAACAGAATAAGCTTGAAGCTGTTTATATGGAACTGCTTTAAAACTTTGATCAATAAATAAATATTCTAATCGTATAGCCAAGTGCAAAATGTAATTTGGAAATTGTTTTTCAAAAAATCGCTTAACTTGTTTATCTTTTATATCTTTTCTTATTATTTCTTTTTATATTTTTAATTTTCAAATTATTATTACAGATGCATGTGTTTGTTAATTAATAAATTATTAATTAGCAGATTATTAATTAATAAGCACATAATAATTTGAAAATTAAAGAAAAAATATTATATAGTCTATTGTTGTTGTCGTTGGTCATTAAGGCACAGGGGGTGCTACTGCTCTTGTTTTCAAGTGGCGCCATCTATGGACAAGAATTTGAGTTGTGCCACACCCTTACGTCACATCCGTTTATAGGATGGACCCATTCACACATCCATTCATTCATCCACAGATCGTAATTTTGACCTGAACCAGAGAACGATCTCCGATTCAGTACCCCCAGAGGTATTGATTTGTTATGGGAACATGGAGGACTTTTTGACCCTACGGATTTAACGTGCACCAGTCACCATTTACTATACAGTGAGTCTTCGACCGGCTGGATCCGAACTCTCTTTCTTACAAACGTAAGTACAGTGCTCTGCCAAATAGGCTATCCCAGCCATATAATCTATTAATTTTGTTTTGTGCTAGTTACGAAAATTCAACGTGTTCCGTGAGTAATTTGATTTAGTGGAGAGGCACGGAATGCTTAATAATTTTGAAATTTGCAATTAAAGTTTAAAATTTTAAGGCGTTGTGGAGAATTCCTTCTCTAAGGTGTTATTCTAGGGCGAAAGAGAAGGATAGACTTAAATATTATTAAATCGTCAAACGAGGTATTATTTACTATGCATTTTCTCCCACTGAACCAAATAAAAACAATCCCAAGTCGTTAGTTGATAAGATTAAAAGTTTTGAAGTTATTCAGGTTTTATGTATTACAAATATGGTTTAGTATTTATATACCTATTAAAGGATCTCGCATTGATATCTTAAAAAGTGAGGTATTGCTTTAAGTGTATTTTTGTGCGCTGAATCGAATGAAATCAAAGTAATTCCGATAAGATTAATCGTTAAGAAGTTATAAACATTTTTATGGATAAGAAGTACAGTTTTGTATTTATACAAATATTGCAATCTAATCAAATAAATTAATAGTTCCTCTGTATCTTTCAGGCTCAATTAATCTAAAATCAAGTAAATAAAAATAATAGTTAAGAATTTTCATGTGTGCAAAATAAAATTTCGGACTAATATTATTGAACGTTTTATATTGGTATCCAGGCAAGTGAGGCTTTATTTCTTTTTCGCTTTTTTTAAGCTTAATACAATGAAGATAAAATTAATTCGATAGATAAACAGTTTAAAAGTAGCGAGAATTTTAAATATAAAACTTATAATTTTTTACTTATTTTATTTTTTGCGTGAAACCCTTACAACTTCGAAGTTATTAATTTTAATATCTTAATTTTTATTTTAGTTAATGTAACGTAACAAGCTAAAATAAGTGCATGAATTTTCTGTATAGAAATGTCATACATGTGAATAGACATAAGTTCAAAACTGTACTTTTTAAACATAAAAACTCAGAAATGTTTCAACTAATAGTCACATAAAGTTTGTTTTGATCTCTTAAAATTCAACGTAAAAAACTAAATACAGTAATATTTCACTTGTTTACATAGCAACGGTGAAGCGAATGCGTAAAAAGATACAAGTACAAACTTACATTTATATTTCTTCTGCAGAAAATTAGATAAACTCGAGTAATATGTAGGAGAAATGAAAAATTTTATATTATTATATCATAAACTAAAGACGCATCAAGACCATCTCAACAAGAGTCACAGTTGACTTACACTACGTTAATCAAAATCTTAGCCATTTCGGACATTTTTTTAAAAACTTCTAAATAAATTCTAAACCGATTGTTTCGTAATTTAAGGTATATTAAAATCACATTATATTAATATTCGGTATATTAAATCCCTTTTTAATTTAAAGATTTTGTCAACAGTAATTTTTTTATCGTTATTTTCCTAAATTGATATTATTTTTTTTACTAAAAAGACAAAACATTTATGATTCTATAATTTTTTTGGTATTCACAGCTAAACTGATGCTACAGGTACTGCAGGCTTGATACCCTGGGCTACAGCAGCTGGTATACCTATTTATGTGCTCTCAGATGCTTATTAATTAGTGCTTGAACTTTTTATTCTCGTTAGAAATCATGAAACAATATAACGATACAATAATACTCCAATCAGTTTATTAAATATTTACAAGCGCTATAATTTTCCTTGTACATCTAATTCGATGCTACAGGTGCAGCAGCAGGCCTGAGCCCCTGAGCTATAGCAGCAGGTGGTGGAAGCTCTACGACGTAAACAGCATCTCCAACAGCATGGCTTGAGAGTCCTGGTTCATTACTGTGGATGACTGCTTTGTACCCATCGGCTCCAGCAGTATACTCAACTCTCCTGTAGACTCCAATGGGATCCAGATATCCGTAATTACCCTTGACTACTCCAGTACCATCAGCAACTTCTCGACGATGTTGGGTCATGCCCAGACCATCTCCAAACTCATATCCATATTCGTAGGGTTTTGGAGTTTCTTGAGCTGGCAGAGCTAAATTTTGAGCCAAAGGTGCTACTCGGACTATTGCTGGTCTAGCCACGGCACAATAGACTAAGCTGAAAACAATGGCTATAACGAGATGAGACATCTTGTGATGTTAAACTGTTCTGGTTGTTGATTGGAACTTTTGGAAACAAGTGTTGCGAGTTTTGTCCCTATTAGCTTTTATAGCAGAGAAAGTAGAAAAATAATTTCAGAAATGCTTACTGACCCATAAATGTTATTAAATAATTCATTTGTAGAATTTCATGAATTTGTGGAATTTAGAAATGTTTATTTTGGATTTGTTGATAGCTTTTTTTTTTAAATTTAAATGTCTGAGATCTAGCAAAACTATTTTTGGGCGTGTCAGTTACATGTCTTTGATAATGGAAAAATGCCTCTCTTATCATTGAAAACTTTTTTTAAACTTTTGTTATCAAAATATATCAATGTTTTTTCAGCTTTCTTTTCTAATTTTGTTTCAGATGTTAAGCATAGTTCGTATAAATAAAGTTCAAATGGGAAATAAGAGAGCTGGCAGTGGTTTTTTGTTATTTTTTCTTCTCATAAGTTTATAAGCCTTTTGACGTCTTAGATAAAAACGAATACAATTTACTATAATTTTTATTTTGAATGAAAAAAGGAGGCGAAGAACAGTGTTTCAGTGTTTTTATTTTTAAACTTGGTTTAAATGAAATCTTTTAAATGAAAGCTAGTCAAAAATACATTTTAGATAGCAATCTAAGAAGTTTATTTATCAATATCAATATTTATAGCTATAGATTGATGACACCAAGATTTTACATTATTTTAACTAAATTATTATTTTTTTAATTAATGTATAATTAATATTTTTGTAAAATTTTTGAACTCTTTTTCCTGAAGGAATTAATATTTCAAATTTTTTTTCTAAGTAAACATTTAATAAAATTCATAAATTTATAGTCATTGAGTTCAGATGCTAAATTATAAGATTTAGCATTTGAAAACAAAACATAAATAAGAACAGAAACTCGAAGTAGGGAGGTTATCGATTGCTTTAGATTAGGTGTTTATAAGTAAAAAATATGTATATTTTTCTAAAATCTGTATAAAATCTATATAGAATGAAGAATATCCAAGGTGTTTGGCTAAAAATCATTTTAATAACAATGATAACGTGCATTTTCTCATCAGCAGAGCGTTGAAGAAAACATCACACTTATTCAAAAACAAGAAAATGTTAGCCCATATTCTTCATGTATAAATGATTAAGTGATTTGTATAAGGTTTACTTTTTATTTTTAAAGTAATATTAGATTCATGAAACTTTTTCCAGATAAAAGTTAATCTGAAGAAAGTTCACTATTAAATTATCTAGATTTGAAAAGAAAAAAAAATATTAGGGTGAGGGCACTTTAATTTAAGTGAGAAAATTAAGTGAGCAAATACTAAGTGAGAAAGTTAAGCGAGTCAATACTATTTCAATTTAAGTGAAAAAATAAACATTTTATTTTCTAACTATGCAACTCTCTAAAATTTGCACAGATTATTACATTTTTTACACTGCTCGACATTTTTCGAAAGAAATGGTTAAATTACAATTTCCTTAATTGTTATTTTACCACAGTCAAAGAAAATAGTAAAATAATCGTAAATAAGGTGGTAACCAAACTGTTAACTGGGTTAACTGCTTTCACCTAATACGATTAAACAGCCAGACTTTTATTGCACCAACTAAGCCCACCTAATGAAGTCACTTATTTCCCCGCAAATGTGAGCATATTATAGCTGAAAGAATTAATCTGTCAGTCTCATGACTGACAGAACTGGGTTTGAATCCTAGTGACGGCACCACTACGTTTTTTCCTTTGCCTTCAATAGTTGAAGAGTTCTCAGTGTGCTGTACTCCCCAATTTATGCTCTGCACTCTCCACTGTCAATTACCTCAACGAAAAACCTAGCTCCGATGGCGAGTTAAATTTCGTTTTACTGCTTTCGAAACCATGTTAGTTGTAAATGGTTAAAAAACTGTACAGTTTTGTATTCATGGTTTTATAACTAGTTGTAAACGGTTTCAACACAGCAAAGGTAGAATTTTTTTTTACCCTAAACTTTACGAACTTGCATTTTTATAGGATGGACAGTCTGCTGCTGGTTATTTTACCATAATTTTAGAATGAAAATTCTAACAGTGTGACTATAACAGTGTGACTATAATAGTGTGACTATAACAGTGTAGAGCTTAATTTCTTATAAATTCAAAAGTTAATCAAAATTCCAGTTTTTAATTTTAAAATCAAGTAAAATGTAAAAAATTTCAGTTCAAATTACTGTAAAAAGTACCGGCACTTAAGGTTTTATTATTCGTAAAATACATTTTTACCTTAAAATATTATACTGAAATTTTTGCAGTAATATTTATTCAGAGTGAGTAGATGATTTTACGGCAAGTACTGCTGTAAGAAGTACGGTATATTAGACTTTTTTGTTGTTTAAAATGTGCAGGATATAAATGAATTTTATGGTAAAAAGTACTGGCACTCTGAGTGTCGCTACTCTTTACCGTACTGGCCGTAGTTTCGTAAGTACAGTAAGTGTTGAGTGCTGGTTCTTTTTCTTATGGCTTCATCAGATTTTTGTTACCTTGATACCTACTATTATTATTTTTTCGTCATTTCTTTTAGCAAAGCATAGCCGCATATGGCTGTTCAACCATTACATCAAATTTTACAAATTAAGTAAGTTTTTTAAAATTTAAATTATTTTTCCAATTTTTTTATTTTTACCATTTTATGGAACTGTTATGTGGTTTGAACTTTATTCAAGTTGTATATTAATGCTTGCACGATTTAAAAAGCTTCTTCAGTCTCTATAGTGTGATATGATTTAAGAGTAAATAGTAAAATGTGTATTAACAGAAATATTGCCTGGATATTAACAGTAGTAGTGTGCAAGATACAAAATAGTATTCAAAAATTTATTATAAATAACGAGTAAATTATATTTGAAATCAGCATGGAATATACACTGAAGAGCCATTACATTATGACCACTCTCCATCTATAACAATGGGCTCGCCCAGGTTTTCATGGTTTCTCGCCCAGGAACAATGTTTTCATGGGGCACATTAGGACCCACAATCCTCTTAGAACAAATTCTGACGTCTGTAAGCTGCTTGAACATAGTTGCAGACCAGGTTCACCCATTCATGGTAACAGTTTTTCCTGCGGGGGATGGTGTTTACCAACAGGATTATGCACCATGTCATAAGGGTCGAATCGTCATAGATTGGTTCGAGGAACATTCCACTGACTTTCAAGTCATGTCTTGGCCCCCAAATTCACCTGACCTTAATCCAATAGAGCATTTGTGGTCCTACTTGGAAAACCAAATTCGTGCTGCCACGCTACCCCCTCGTAATGTGAGGGAATTGCAGGACCAGTTGGTGAGCGCTTGGTACCTGATAACTCAGACTACCTATCAGCACTTTGTGGAATCAATGCCACGGCGGGTGCTAGCAGTTTTGAGGGCTAAAGGTGGTCCTACATGTTATTAGCAGGGTGTTCATTATGTAATGGCTCTTCGGTGTATATCTAAGCATGTTACATACGCATTGTAATTATTTTCTAAATTTTTTTTTTTTTGCTAAAATAATTTGCATATTCTCTTTAAAAACCGGTTGTCTTACCTCTTGTTTTTGGTCACAGATTCGGAGATAATTTCGTTTTTGTTAACCAAAAATCTAATTGTTTAGAGTTAATTCAAAGAGCACTATGTTTCCCAACACAGTTTATATGGAATTCTAAATGTATTGGTTTCCGACACACGTTTTTCATAGTAATTTTTTTTGTCTAATACGCTGGTGATGTGATAAATAAAAAATCCAACTCATCTCTGAAATTTAACACAGAAGACAAGGGCTTTTTTGTGTAAAATATCGTGGTGAGTGAAAAAAAAAAGTTTGCAAAGTATTATTTTAGAGAAATTTATTCACGAAAACCTCTGACAGTCAACCCGACAACAAAAGCACTGTAACCCCAGTGATCAGCACTAGTAACTAGATAGAAATAACTAGAATAATTTATGACTGCAAAGCACAAATATCTTTATAGATGTGAACTAGGATCAGTTTATGAATTACTTCTATTATTAGGATTTAAACTAAAGCCGTCAGAAAATATAACTATTGTAAACCTTCTTATGATTGTTTAGGAATTTAACGAATTCGAAAGGATTTATTTTGCGGTACCCTTGAACTTTAATGCCCTAAATAAGGAACGCTCTGTGTGTAATATTTAACATTGTTTTAATAATAATATAAATAAATAGAAAAACTAATTTTATTCTACCTTTTGTTTGAATGGTTTGTAATTTGATCCTTAATTCTCTGTTTTCAGAGAAAACTTTTTAATAATATTATTAACAAAATGTTTAAATTTCAAATGTATTAACAGAATGCTTTGAATGCAAAATGTAAATGTTAATGCAATTGCTTTAAATGTTTTAATTATTATTAACAAAATTTTATTAATTTTACCAGATATTGTAAATAATAATGAATTCAAAACTTTTTTTTTGAGTCATGAAGAAAATAGCATCTACATTAAAATAATTGGCCTTTTATTTTCAGAAATGATGTGAACTGAACTTAAAAATATAGTTGCTATATAATTGTCCAGCTCATTTCCCCAGCTGTTTTTAATTTTTGGCACCTTCTCTCGAAACGTTTCAATTGTCTTTCTGATATTATTTTTCCTAATTAAATTTAATTTTACGTAACTGTTAAAACAAAATACGTCGCTCATGTATTTTTTTAATAATATATTTGAATATTAAAATTTGAAAAATTTAATATTCGAAAATCAAATTTTCTCTATATTTTTCTAAAAGCTCTTGGGTCAAAGATTGCATTTAGCTTACCTATTTATGTTCTCTCAGATGCGTATTAATTAGTGCTTAAACTTTTTATTCTCATTAGAAACCATGAAACAAAATAATGATACATTAATGCTCCAATCAGTTTATTAAATATTTACAAGTGCTGTAGTTTTCCTTATACATCTAATTCGATGCTACAGAAACAGCAGCAGGCATGAGACCCTGGGCTATAGCAGCAAGTGGTGGAAGCTCTACGACGTAAACAGCATCTCCAACAGCATGGCTTGTGAGTCCTGGTTCATTGCTGTGGATGACTGCTTTGTACCCATCGGCTCCAGCAGTATACTCAACTCTCCTGTAGACTCCAATGGGATCCAGGTATCCGTAATTACCCTTGACTACTCCAGTACCATCAGCAACTTCACGACGATGTTGTGTCATGCCCAGACCATCTCCAAACTCATATCCATATTCGTAGGGTTTTGGGGGTTCTTGAGCTGGCAGAACTAAATTTTGAGCTAAAGGTGCTACTCGGACTATTGCTGGTCTAGCTACGGCACAATAGAATAAGCTGAAAACAATGGCTATAACGAGATGAGACATCTTGTGATGTTAAAGTGTTCAGGTTGTTGATTGGAACTTTGGGGAACGACTGTAACAAGTTTGGACTCGATCTGCTTTTATAACTAAGAAAGTTTAAGGAATATTTGGAAAATGCTCGCTGACCCATAAATGTTTGTAAATAATTCATTTGGTGAATTTTAAAAAATCTGTAGAATTTATTTAATATATGATGGCTTTTTAAATTTAAAGCTTAGTCTTTAAGAATCTGGATAAACTATTTTTGGGTGTGTCAGCAACATATCTTACGAAAAACCTTCTGTTCATTGATATATAAACCGGACAAGGCTTTCTCATTTTTGTTTTTGTTAAATTAAAAAAAAAATCCTTAATTCTTCTACTCTATATGTATTTTTTGAGGAAATACATCTTAAATGTATTTTTTTGTCTTTTTTTCTTCCAAACTCAATGAATTGTCTTCTGAAACAATTATTCCAAGTTAAGTGTCGAACAAGAAATGTTTTTTTTTTCGTTTTGTCATCACACCGCTTATTAAGCTGTTTTTAGTTAGTTAGTGAGCTTTATCGGTTGAATACCTTCTTTAATGTAATGAAATTATAATTGAAAATAAGACGAATTGCATTTTTTTAAGGTGCATCACTGCATAAAATGCATTATTATAGTTGAATTTCTTTTTTTAGTAAAATTATTCGATCGTAATTGACACCTTATGTCTAATATTAAGAAGACAAAAACGTATTCAAAGTTTCAGTTAAAGTCTATTTATCAGCATTAATATTAAAAATTATACATTGATTCCATTATGTCTAGATCAAAGGTGTCAAACTCAATTTTGCAGAGGGCCATATATTAAATATAGAATGTGTAGGCGGGCCAGATTCAAATAAAAAAAATGTACTGAATTATTATAACATTTTATTTATTTAATTATATAGTATATAACATACGGCTGTTAAAAATCATATCAAAGTTATGAAAGAGGGTAATTATTTTGAACTCGAGGATCCAGATACCTGACTTTTCTTGTTTTTGATAAGCTCATTGATGTCCGGTTTCATATTTGTTGTAATTATTTTAAGAATTGATTGGAGATATTCATTCGTAAGTCTTGTGCGATGTTTGTTCTTATTGTTTGTTCGTATCTAGAGTCTAGATGCATCCTTACAGGATAATGCTTATTAAATAACTACAAATATTTTCAATTCATATTTTTCATAGATATGAAATGCATGATTTGAATTTAAAGATTAGTCTTTAAAAATCTGGAAACCTACATTATATTATTAGGTCCATGATTTTTTTTCCATTTTAAAATTATAATGAAATAAATTCCCGACAATTACTAAATTACTGAAATTTAAAATATTAAAACAATTTCAACGATTCAATCTAAACAATTTATCCGATTTGATTTAAGAAAGCAAGTGAACATCCCTAAAATTTGCATAATTAAATCCTCTTGAAGTAAGAAGGTGGTGAAAAATATAGGTTTCATAATGTGTTAGTTCGTAAAATAATATTTAATGTGCAAAACAACCAAATTGAAAAATTGAAAAATTTAAATTTCGAAATTATGCATGGTTATTAACGACCTCGAGATGTCGTAATGTTTTTTCTCTTTTTTATTTTAGTTCATTTTCTAGCTAACAATTTCTTTTTTTCTTTTGCATTAGAGTATCAAACCTAACTCGATTTAATTTTTTTAAATATCTTAATTACATAATAATTTTTTAACTACTTATTTACTGCAGCATACACTGTTAAAATTCTCATTCTAAAAGTATGGTAGAATAACCAACAGCAGTCTGTCGATCCGAATAACCGAAAAGTTTACGGTAAAAGACATTTTTCACCTTTACCGTATTTTTAACCATTTACAACTAGCATAGTTTCAAAACCATAAAAAGGAAATTTAATTAGACATAGGAGCTGGGCTTTCGTTGAATGGAATGGAAATATTGTGGTGTACACGCTGGGAATACAGCCCAGTTCTGTCGGACATGAAAATGACAGATTAACCTTTTCAACTATAATATAGACGCAGCTGAAAGGAACTAAGTGACTTCTTTAGGCCACTTAGTTCCTTTCAACTGCTTAGTTCCTTCCTTGGTGCCATAAATTTCCATTTGTTAGAAGGTATTAGGTGAAAACAGTTATTAAACAATTTCTTTTTCACAGTTTGATTACTATCTTATTTAGGGTTATTTGACTGTTTCGTTTGAATATGGTAAATTCAAACTTCAATAAATTGTCATTTAACCATTTTTTCAAAGAAATTTCTAACAGTGTACCCGTATATAACAATTTTACCTCTACTTTAAATACTTTTCAACAATATGCTAAAAATTTTTTTTCTTTCTAATTTTTCAGGGGCATGTAATAGGTTGAACTTTATTCAAGGTACATTTTAAGGTCTATATAATTTAAAATGTTTCTTAATCTGTAACATGAAATGATAATGAATATTAATAAACTGTTTATGTAATGGAGAACGTTGGAATTTTTTTTTTCAATTTTAAGATTTAATTATTTTAAATTTTTTGAGATTGGTAGCAATTTTATGAAAATTTACTTTAAGTTAGTAGTAAAATATATTTGAAATTAAGACTATTTATAGTCGATCGTTTTGTACTTCGTAATTATTTTTAAATTGATTCTCTTATTGCCAAAAATAAAGAACATCAACTACTATTATCTAAAAAATTTTTGTAAAAAAAATGCTTTCAAAAATTAAAACAAACCTAATATGAAAAAAAACCCAGGAATTTTCTGAGCTTATTAACGGTTAAATTTGCCTTTGTGGAGAATTATTTTAATGAAAGACTAATCTATATTTGCCGCACATGCAATAGAAAACCAATAAAATCACCGATGGCTAACACGACGTCAATGAAACTCTTAACCTGGATTTATGTACTATTAAAGGTAATTTATGCCTTCACAACAACAAGTAGTTTATAAATTAATCTGCTATAATTAGGGCTTAAATCTGAGTCGGCGGAAGCGGTAACTATCTTATACCCGTTGATAAAAGTTTAGTAATTTTATGAATATGAAGATTTGCTTCATGATGTCTTAGCGATTTTTTGCCCATAGGAACTGAATGTTCTTTATTTAAATTCGTTTAAATAATATTTTTAACAACAATGATAATAATAATAGATTGAAAAAAATAATTTTATTATCGTATGAGTTCGTAACTTGCTTGTTATTTCTGCTGTTTCAGAGATTTTTTTTTCTGTCAGTTTTAAAAATATATTTAATAAATTTAACCTGGTGTTCTAAACAACTGAAAAAAAGATTTTCTCGCATATCTCGAAGAAAATAATAATTGAAAATAAAATTGACATTGCACTTTAAGAAATGCAGTATAATAATTCTTTAGATTTTAATGTTTTAACACAATGCTTTTAAATTGATTTTTTAATGAACTTTTTTTTGTGAAAATGAATAAAATAATACTGAAGTGCTAAAAAGAGTAATAATTGAAGCTTTACAATAACTACAATTACGAAACTTTATTTATTCAATATTTTTTTAAATATTAAGGTGCTCAATAATTTTTGTTTTCTTTTTTATATTTTTGATAATATTCCCAATCATATATTATTTTGCGTATTCAATTTTAATATTACCAATTTTCCTTTTTCACAAATCTATGATTGTTTAAAAGTTTTATTAATATCTTATTTGAGTAATTAAAACAAATAAATTTTCCAAATTTTTAAAATTAATGAACATATATAATTAATGAACTTACAATATCAAATAATAAAAGGGCATGTTGCTTAACTACAATTATCTGAAAAAGTAAAAATTAGGGAAATTGTGACTCAAAAAATCTTTTTTGAAAATATCGTTAAAAATAGGTATATGCTTTAAATATTTATTCGTTCCTTTACATTATATATTTTTTTAATATTCTATATAGGTTTTTATGTTTTATGCAATTATATTGCTGCATTGTCTTTTTTCTCTTTAATGTGCATAGTTTTCCTCACATTTTCTTGACAATAGTTTTGGCTTTTCGATAAATAGGATAAAGTTCTCACTATATTTAATTAAAACTTCAAATTCAATTATGCATTTACTGTACTTAACTGAACAATTTATAAGAAATGAAGTTATCCATTTAAGAATATAGTGTGCTGTACAATTGCTGTCAAATTCTCATTCCAGTTGCTTCTAAAATTTTATGACTTGTCCTTGTTTAAATCTTGAAGTTTTTTGTTTTAATCATAATAAAAACTTAACATTTTGTCTTTGAAATAAAAACGTCGCAATTTCTTCTTTCTCATAAGCATTTTAATTTTATGTAAAAGTTGAAAACAAAATATTTTTAGTGGTTTTTGTGAATTATTTTGCTGTTGCTATTAATTATTTTGACTGATTTTTTTAAAAATTTAATTAATGACTATTCTAAAGTTAAGTTTTTTTCCCTAGATTTATTGAAATAATTCAATTCCAAACATTACTGTTTGGTTCCCTTTTGATAACCTGTTAAATATACATCAATTCTTAATCAACAACTCTCGATTTTAAATTGTGAAACAATATAACAAAACATTAATGCTCCAATCATTTTATTAGTTTACAAGTATTATAATTTTACTTGTACATTTAAGCCGATGCTACAGCTACAGCAGCAGGCCTAAGACCTTGGGCAACAGCAGCGGGAGGTGGAAGTTCCACTATATAGACAGCATCTCCAACAGTGTGGCTTGAGAGTCCTGGTTCATTGCTGTGGATGACTGCTTTGTACCCATCGGCTCCAGCAGTATACTCAACTCTTCTGTAGACTCCAATGGGATCCAGGTATCCGTAATTACCCTTGACTACTCCAGTACCATCGGCAACTTCACGACGATGTTGAGTCATGCCCTGACCATCTCCAAATTCATATCCATATTCATAGGGCCTAGGAATTTCTGGAGCTGCCAGAACTGGAACTTGACCTGGACGCATTCCAGGAAGTATTGCTGGACCAGCTAAGGCATAGCAGACAAAAGTAAGAAGAAGTGCTACAGAGAGAAGAGACATCGTAAGATGTGATACTGCAATCGAGAACGATTGGAACTTTTTGAGTTGAGTGTGTGAAGATCGTGGTTCTCGTTCGCTTTTATAACAGACGTTGTGCAAGGCGAGGCATGATGTAACCACTGAGCCAAATAAACTCATAAATTTTTAATAACTAAAACCGTACGCTTTTGTGAAATGTTAACCTTCAAGTTCAAAAAGGAACTCTTAAAATCCGCTTTGAAATGGAAACATACACCATGAGAGCGTAACATTAGGGCGTGGCTGAATTATTTCTTTGAAATCCTTCGAATTCAGTGCTTTTAAGAAATGCATGTCCCACCTTTAGAAAGCATTCGTTGTTCGTAAATTATGTGAATGTGCGATGATGCAAATGAAGGTATTCTTTCTCTGTGTTAAATGTCGCACGAGACGGTGAAATCCATTTCGTAGAAATTTCGCCATAGGAAGATGTTTCTGGAAAATGCGCCTAATTTTATGGTATTGTTCATTAATGCGATTGCATGAAGTTTATTCTTTCTGTAAGGCGTTTCATCTGTTGGAAATGTGTCTCAGAAAAATGGTTTGTTATGATTTTCAGAAGCAGTAAATTGTTGCGATTTGTTTTCGATTTTAATAGATTAAGATAATGGAATTTAAAAGGAAGGAATATATTTTTGTAAGTTGATTTATATAAGCAACTGAATAGTTTAATGTGAAATACATGAAGCATGAATTATTTCAAAGCGATTATTTCAATCGATTTTTCATGCAATATTGATATTTTAAGTTTATAAATATGTTTATTTCATTTAATTTCTTTAAACGATAAAAAACAATCTAATTTTAAATTTAAAAATTTAATTTTTTTCAGTACTAATATGGCGTTTTTATTTACAATATCGCTATGATTATTTATATTTTATATTTATAAATGTTATTCTAAACTAAGAAAAACAGCTTGGTCAAAATTACCAGAATGTTTCTGGCTCTAAAAAACCTAAAAGCTCGGTAATTTTTACTGAAACGCTTTGTCAATTCGTTTGGTAAAATTAATATAAAAATATTGTTTTTTAATATGTGATTAAATTTGGTAAATTTATATATATATATATATATATATATATATATATATATATATATATATATATATATATATATATATATATATATATATATATATATATATATATATATATATATATATATATATATATATATATATATATATATATTACTACAGTATATTAGTTAAACATTTTTATTTTATATTTCTTTATGAATATATTTAAACTGTAATGTACTTTTCATAGCCCAAAAGAAATTATTTTACTCCTTTCTCGAATATTCTGGATTTGAGTTTGAATTAAATGTTATCTGAAGTAATAATTTAAAATTTTCTTAAGACTATGTCTACAAGTAGTTTCAATATTCGTTAAAAGAAACAATATAGGTTAAAAGCATAATTTTATGTATTCAAAAGGGAAAAAAATATTTTTCTTTTACTATTCTGTAAAATATAACGAATACACTGAGAAAAAGTCAAAACTACCAGAATATTTTAAAATTTGCCCTTTTTTCTGGCTTCTTGGAACATCAAAAATCTATATAATTTATACCAAAGCGCTTTGGAAATAATTTTGGAAGAATTAAAAATAAAACATTGTTATACAATACTTGATAAAATTTTGTAAATGTGGTGGAATTTGGTAATTTTCTCATGATACCTCAAAGCAGCAGTTCTTTTTTGCGAAGGGGTTCCGTAGAAATTGAAAACCGCTGTCTTAGAGCATGATTTAAAATCCAATTATTAGGTGAAATTTAATTTCCTGTTTCATTTTTGTTTACTAAGTATGTGGTAATAAGAATTATAATTTTGAGAGCCAGAACTTCCGGTAAATCGTTTTCTTATGAACGGAAAAAATACCAAAAGAATTGTTTAAATACCTTATATTTTGATTTTAATTACTCAAGTTATGGTTTTTTTTCTACTAGAAATGTTCCTACCATACAGAACGGTAATTTCACGAAATCTTTTTCTCCCTTTTGAAAATAATAATCTGTAACTGAAATATTTTTTAAAGTTAAGGACACACAATTTAAATTTATTTTAAAATGTTGGTTACTGGAATAATGTTACTATAAAATAAAAAAATAATGCATTCTTAACTTTTTTTTTGTAGGTATAAGGTCAGGTTGTCATAAACCGAAAACTTTTGAAGTTTTTATGTAAAACATTCATAACTTTAAATTCATTAGTTCAATAGATTTGGGTTTATTTTTATTTGATTTAGAGTAAAAAATACACTAGAAACAATATGTGATTTGTCTAGAATATTTAAATATTTTTTTTTATTTTTAATCTTTAATCTCACTTTTTTCTTCCTTTTTTTTTAAAGTTTTTTCAATAAAAAAGTGGTGTTTTCTCAAAAATTTAGTTTAAAAAAAGTTTAAAAACTTTAATTCTCCAAACAAAATGGTAAAATCTCCAAACAAAATGGATGCTCCATAACTCAATTAAAATTCATTTTTTGCCATTTTGCACTTAATTTGATAAAAGTAATCGAAAGTTCTTACAGATAGTTCTAAGTGTTAGGAAAAAAAATATTTTATCGCTTTTTTTTTCCTGAAACAAAAACTATTTTACGTTTAAATGCTTGCTTGAATTTGTTAATGTGTTAAAATATTAATGTATTAAAAGTATTCGTATATTTTCTATGGTATTAAAATTTTTTTTCAATTTAAATACGTTTTTAAATTCGTTGACGTGTTAAATTTGTGTAAAAGTATTAGCGTGATAAATATGGGTTTAAATTTAAAGTGTTGAAATGTGTGTTTAAATTAAAATATAATCGTATTTAAATATAAATAAATGTCTCTTTGAACTTGTTAATGTATAAAATTTGTTCTTTTAATTAAATGCGTGTAAAAATTAACATGTTAAGTTGCGCTAAAGTGTTGAAGTGTTATATTTATGTTGAACTTCGTTAACGTGTTGAATTAGTGCTTTATTTTCATTAAGTTTTGAAATTACTTTTAATTAATAGAATTTATATTTTATATTTAAATTTTTATATTTAAATTTTATATTTAGTTTTTGTATTTAATTTTTATATTTAAATTTTATATTTAAATTTTATATTTAAATTTTATATTTAAATTTTTATATTTAAATTTAATATTTAGTTTTTATATTTAATTTTCATATTTAAATTTTATATTTGAATTTTATATTTAAAATTTATATTTAAATTTTATATTTAAATTTTATATTTAAATTTTATATTTAAATTTTAAATTTAAATATAAATTTTTGTTAAATTTTGTTAACAAGTTAAAATTTTTGATAAAATTTAAATACGTGATTAAAATTGTTAACAAGTTGAATTTGTATTGTTGTATCAATACGTTTTTCAAACTTTTTAGCAAATTAAACGAACGATGTAATTTAAACGCGTGAAGAAAATTGTGACATTATTTGTTCCTAAACAGTTTTACCCTAAGTTACTTTAAGAACGTTAAACGACAGAAACAATCAATAATCTTTAATTTGTATTGATTTATTTGAGAAAATCCCACGTTCTATTTCTAGTCTCACCGACCTCCGGAAATTCAGAAGCAGAGAATGCTGTATCCTGTGACATTACAATGAACCCCAAGTAAGAACCCTGATTTCTTTTTACCCCAATAGAGTGACTTGCCCCCCTTGAAGGACGACTAACACTTATTTTGCATCCTGGCCCCTTACCACCTTGTTGCACTTGATGATTCCGGAAGTTCGATGAACCTGTAAGGGCATTCCGACATCCCCTCATCTCACTTTCGTCCCCATTTTAGAATAAGAATACTATATTTGAAGGAAGAAATCAGTTTATGTATATATGTATGTATATATATATATATATATATATATATATATATATATATATATATATATATATATATATATATATATATATATATATATATATATATATATATATATATATATATATATATATATATATACATATATATATATATATATATATATATATATATATATATATATATATATATATATATATATATATATATATATATATATATATATATATATATATATATGTATGTATATATATATATATGTATTATATGTATTAGGGAACGTAGTTGAATTTAATACACCTTAAATAGAAAAAATTCTTACCATGCTCGAAAACAATCACACCATTTGTGAATTATTTCAACTTCCATAGGCACCAATTACACCAGATAGCAGTGTAAGTTTGATTTTAATGTTAGCAACAATCTTTATCACGAAGTCCAACAAGTTTTAGTAATAATTAGCAAATGAATTATGCACGCTTGAAACATTGTTAAATTTAACTATGCTAGTTAACACACAATGAGGTTCGCCTTAAGTTTACAATTCGCAAAACAAGAGTTGAAAGCGTCCTCTAATCAAGGATACCTTTTCAATTGCTTGTTTTAGATTTTATGACCATCACTAAAACATGGTTTATTTCCTCATGCTTTTATATACTTTCAGTAACACTTTAGAAATAAAGTATGTTATGATCATTAAGTTTACAACGCAAAAAGTTTGAGTTTGTAGGCCTGGACAAATCTAGAATGAAAAAAGGAAAAAAGAAAAAAAGACTTACAGTATCTGTAAGTAAAAGCTAAAATATGACATCTTTTTGAAAATGAGATATTTTTTGCTTTAATTCAATTTTTGAGAAAAGAAGATTTGCATACTAATATTTCTACTGAGTTTAAGAAATGATTTATTAGTCAACCTTTCTATGCCAACAAAATAAATATGAGAAAACAATGTTTGCCGTAGGGTTCCCTGCTTTCTGGGATGTTTGCAATTGAGTATGAGTTTCTTGTTGTCTTCCAGTATGCTGAAACTGAACATTGCTGTTACAAAACATACATATGTTTTTTAGTTGTGTGATATAAATAATTATTTTTCAACTTTAAAAAATATGCCCACTGCATTAAAATTTTGAAATAATTACTTTCTATGAGCATGGAATTTGTTTTAGTATTATTTCTGACTTGATTCACAATTTTTTAAAAATTTTTATTTTAAGAGTTAGTTCGCGCCTTTTAAGCTGACTGTTCTTATTTTAAATTGTATCCTAAAATAACTTTACGTACGTGTCATATCATAAATATGATAAATTTTAGTGCTATTCACGGCGGTTCGTTTTTTTTGCACACTGTACATTAATGTTTAAAGAGTAAAAAAATTTCAGATGTTCAAATTACCTTGCGATTTATCAGTTTTACAACATCATTATAGCATTGATCAACCCTAACGGATAATTGCATTACAGTAATTCATTTACAACTCAGAAGCAGCAGCTTCAAGTATTTTATCAGCTATTTTTTATCAGTTTCTAGGGATAAAAACTGCTTTCGAAATTTTTTTCTTTGTTTCAACCCTTTTTTAAGCATTTTTACTTTGCGAGTGAAGACGATATAAATTCCTTTAATTTAAGGTACAATTGTGATATTTTCCTCTAGCCTTCATTTTGCATTAAAATACCTGTACTAATATCAGATAGGCATTGGTTGATTCTTGTGCTTCCGTTTTCCGTGAATAAATTATTCAGAAATTGATGCGTGATAAGTTATAAAATTGCGAATTTAGAGTTATCGGTGCGAATAAGGAATGAACGTAAAGTAGAAAAACGAGTGAGCGTCTTAAAGTCTACAATTGCAGAGCCAATTTTTGAAATACTAATTGCCTAAGGGAATAAAATGGAGTTTCTCCTTTTAAGTATGCAATCTCATGCTTATTTCTAAAAATATTTTACAGGAAAACTTGAATTTAACATTGGAGTGAATTTTAAACCTATTGATTTGAATGATTTAAATTGAAATAACGCGATGTTTCCCGTTATTTAAAAATTTTTTTTTCTGCCACCTCTTGGAAAGTTCTTTTATTACCACCATTCTCAATAAAATATTGAATCGAAATAAATGTAAAGGATTTTAAAGGTGGTTTCTCTAGTCTCTGGAAATATTACATTGAATCGTCCAAAGTTCGCAAATGAAACCTTTTACGGATTAAAAGAATTCATTCAGTCCTTACTATTATCAAAGATTAAAAAATATACTGTGCAAAATATTAGTCAAAACAATTCTTATCCCTGATTATCAGAAACTTGGACTCTGATGAAAGCTAACAAAAGAAATTAGCTACTCATGAATGGAAAATTTTGCTAATTAAATGCATATTGTAATTTAAAATTACGCAAAACTTTGCATACTTTACAGTTTTTAAAAATTTTACGAATATTATTAAGTAAATTACTAAAAGATAGTAGATAATTAATAATAATCTTTTTACATAGAATTAAAATTGCGTTCAAAGATTTTTCAATTTTCTTATAAACTCTTCGAGATATCGAAAAATGCACAAAAAGTGAAAAGTGAAGTGGCTGTATGGCGGTGCCTGAGTTGGCCTCGTACTAGGAAGATAGTGGGTTCGAAACCAGCATCGGGAATTGTTGTAATTTATCGCTTTGTTTTATCTGTTCCCATTGTCTTGTTGGGGTGACATTGATTCCCACGATAAAGTGATTATTAGAAAAGTTAGATACATTAAGCAATACGAAGATCTTTTTCTTTTGGCAAAAAATAGAATGACAAAATATTTCTTTAATTTTGACGAAATTCGTTTTCTTGAAGATAGTCGCAAAATTTTTGAGCGAGGATACGGTTTTGTCAAAAACGAGCAAAGTTATGTGATATTTGAGTTTCTATTTTTTACAGTGTTGCAGTTTAACGTGAAAAGCTGGCTAAGAAAAAAAAAAACATTAAGAAAATGCAAAGAAAAAAATTAAGCTTAAATCTAAGATGGCCGGGAATGTAGATTCCTAACTAGTTCTATAAAAAATTTTCCTGTAATAATTCAACGTATTTTTTTTTATTTATAAAATTTTTAGTTGAATGTACTTTTAAAAAAGGTAACAAAAATCTGTGGTTTCAATTTAATAAGATTCATTCTTTTCATACAATACACATAATAACAAAAAAAAAAAAAAGCAGGAAAATGACCCAAAATATACGAAGCAAATTTACATCATCATTACTAGGAGAGAATATTCATATTTTTGGTATATCACACTTCTTTATATGAACAATATTTTCCCTTTTTTTTTCTTTTTCAAAGGTAAGAAAAAAACGAAAATTCAAATATCTAGCTTTTATATCAAAAATAAAAAATAAAAAATTTATTCTAAAGGCCTTCTTCGAAATGAAAGTTTCATTTCCACGAATCATAGAAGATGGCGTTTGGTGAATACTTTAAGAGAGTTTTCTTTTTTTTTTTTTTTTTTTGGAAGATATTTGCTATGTGTGTTACTAACTTAGAACTTTTTGGAGAATCATTAATCGAGGGAAAAATCAGATCCCAGAATAAATAGAGGGGAAAAAATCCCCATATTTAGTTTGAAAGAAGCAATTTTTGTTCTAGATTGGTTTTGCAGTGTCATCTTTAAGTTTTTTTTAAAAAAATTTTTTTGAAAGAATTCTAGATTTTAAATTTTATATAAATAAAATAACTTTAGTATATTTCTAAACATTTAGCCAATTCTTGTGTCATTGCATTCCATGTGGAATTTTATTAATTCTTACTAATAAAATATTTCATAAAATTAGATATTAGGCATTTAAGCATAATCTAAGCAAACAGCACTCAAAACAGCCAATTTTCGGCCAAGAGGATTACGGAATTTAAGCTTCCACAACTTTGAGTATATTACAGTAGCAATGTGTTCCTGTCACTTTTATTTTACAGAAAACTGGGTATTAAAGCCTGCACCAGCTCTTTGTGGGCTAAAAGGGTTATAGAGGTTAAAGTTCTACAATTTCGAGACCTACAGCATGAATGTGGTCAGCACTGCACACAGCCCATCTTTACTTCCCTGACAAGCTGTTAGCCATTGATCTGAAGCTGGGTGGGCTTCAAGCCGCAACCGGGGATCGAACCCCAGTTCTTTACAATGACAGATCAGTGCCTTAACCAGTGAGCCAACGCAGCGATAAAATCGATAAAAAGCCATGATCGGAGACTGAGCCCCGGCTCTTCACAGTTAGAGCTCAGTGCTTTAGCTAATTTGTTATTCTAGTTTTAAGTACAATATAACAAGATCCTAAAAATATGATATCAAACTAACAAAAATGAAATTTCGTTACGTTATATCACATTGAAGGTCTAGAAGCAAAAACTAACTGCAGCTTTAAAACAAAAAAATAGGTATAGACGCTATTGGGACAGAATTTTAATAAAAAATATTTTTTCGCTGAATTTCTTATATTTAACAATAAAACTTAATTCCTTTATGATCGGTATTTAAAAAACCTCTTTCACTAATCTCAAAAGTTAAATTGTGTTGCAAAAATAACTAATTATTATTACGCTTTTAATAGTTCAATATATAGTGTCAAGGGTGGAATCTTGCAATCAAACTTACAGTCACTTTCCATGCAACTACACTACTCGAATATCTACTAAAGCTCCGTGTTTGATGACAACACAAATTTTAATAATATTCTGAAAGCCAAAAACAGGATTTATTTGCCTAATATGTATCAATGGAAATTTATCGACGAGAGTAATTTTGACCGCTTCCCAACAAGTTTTGACCCAGAGTTCTGACTCAAATGACACAATAAGTTTCAAACGTTTTCTGATCGAAACAAACAGAGTTTTTTTTGTCATATTTACACCAATGGGAATTCATCATCATTCGAAATTTTGACCACTGATCAATTAGCTTGAATTCTCAAACTTTAACTTGAGTTCTGAGCTACATATTAATACATTAAATGGTAGTTAAAGAGTTATAAAATATGTGAGCAGCATGTGTAAAACAATCTGCACACTTTAATAAATATTTTTTTTCAATTTTAAGGTTAATGTATGTATTAAAAGAGTATATAATTTAATTCACGTAAGAAAACATTAACTTAAATTTTACTAACTTTTTCAATAAAGCAAATTTAGGTATATGTCCCATCTTTCTATTTCCACAAACTGCTTGATCAAGAAGTCATGCTGTTAAGTTGGCAACTAAGTTTTTGCAATTTTTAAAATTCTCTCTTTAAATTTAAAGTGTGGGAGCCTTCTATTATACCTGTCAGTTCCTACGTCGTTTGATGCAAATTTTTGAGCAAAAGTGGGTTGAAAAAGTTTCGAGTAAAAGCATCAACTTAACTAGCTGAACAGCCAAAAAAGATCTCTGAAGTCAAAATTTCCCATTTTTAAACTTGGTATACCAATCACCGGGGGTTCTTTTACCCCTCTCTCTCCCTACACAGCACAAATGTCATGATCAGCTTTTGCTAACTTGTAATCTTGATCGTAAACAGAAAAAAAAATGTCAGAAAAGTTTTTTTATCTCAACATCAGATTCCATTTTAATGAAATGAAAATTAACATAAATGATCTCGAACGAGAATATAAAACATGGATACCAGTAAAACGAAATATCCTCTTTTGAATGATCTATAACATAATGCCACAGACATTTATTGACGTTCGAAACTTTTAAATAAGAAAAAAATGGTGGGAACTAAGTTGCCAACTCAATGAATCTTTTTCAGCGTTTTTAATAAAAATCCCGGTTTTATACTAACAATTCACATGAGGATTTTAAAGCGAAAGCTCATACTTCTTTTCAAACAGGAAATGTCCCGTTTATTGCATTTATCCTTAATGAACACTAAATAAAAAGAAAGAAAAAAAAGACCATTCGAAGTTACAAAAAGGAGACGAAATTAAGAAAAGAAACAGTTGCAATTAGGGCGACTACGACAAGGCACATCAAATTCCCAGATCCATTCATTCACTACTCACCTAGATTTCCTTTCCTAGTTAAAAGACGAAACACAGGACATAAAAAAGAGACAAAAGAGAAAACAGAAAAAATCGCTTCTTCTTTTAAAGAAAGAACAGAAAAAAAATGGTAGACAAAGCGAAGAAAAACGCAATAGGAACTAAATCTATTGTATTAGTTAATTGGCTGTTGAAAAAACTGGACAAATGGTTCTCCCCACACTTGAAGACAGAGTTGCCCGTTTTAAAGATCTAGTAAGTGGACATGAGCTGTCCTATGGGTAGATCTGAGCCTCTTTGTCTTTTGGCTCATGTCAACCCCCGTCCTATCCCCTCTGTCACCTGTCTTGTGTCATCAGTATCACTCTCTGGAGGAGAGTAGTGCACTTTTCCAGAGGAGACAACAGATTTGGAGATAACAGGTCAACACCAGGGTGGAAAAGAACGATAGAAAAAGATTTAATTGTTCGGTAAATGTTGTTTTGATTGGAGAAAAGGTTTAGGGTGAAATCTGATAAGTGGAAGGAGACGTATGTTTAGTATCATTAAATGAATGTTATGTTTTCAGTCTTAATTGATTTATGTGATTTTTTTTTGTCATAAAAGTGCAATGCTGTTAACAAGTTGAGTTGATCGAGTTAAAAGTGTCGATAAAGTTGCTGAAGTTAATCTTGAAAGAGTCTTGTCAGGAAATATGCTGTTGGGTTTCAAAGATTTTCAAAATTGAGCAATATTTTGATGTTGTAATAAATGTAATGTTATATTGCATTTCACATGTAAAATATACTGCAAGTATTTAAAATATTATTATTGTTTTATCTATCAAATTCATTTGTTAACATGAAAAAGTCAAAAATTATTTTTTTTATTGCATTTATAACAACTAAAGATTACAGCACTGTTATGACATTTTCGATACAAAAACCCATAATTCTGGCAAACAAAAATCAAATGTTCGGTGTTTAAACCATTAATTATTTCGTTCATATGGTAACGGTTTACAGGAAATTCTGGTTTTCGAAAATATTGACAATATTAGCACACACTTAGTAAAGAAATACAAAACTGAAAAGTAAATTTAACCAAATAAATTATTTTTAAGCCAGGCTCTAATATAGTATGATAAATTAACAAATTCAATCACATTTACCGAATTTTATGACATTTTATAAAACCATATTTTGTAGTTAATTTTTTCCAAAATCATTATCAAAGAACTTCGGTAAAACTTACCGAGCTTTTTGATGTTCCTACAGAGCCAAAAACACGATAAATTTTACCATATTCTGCAGTTTTTAGCATGCTTTTTTCCTCAATGCAGCAATGTTGAAGAATATTTTCAAAAGGTTTCCTGCAAATATTATATGTAGAATTAAAACTTATAGTTTTTAGTTTCAATTAGCTCATAAATCATTTCTTTGTAATGTTTAATCGCGTTAGCTGTATCTCAAAGAAGAATCATAAAGTAATAATCAAATCACAATTTTGTCTGTCAATTAAAATAATTACTTTTCAGCAGACTGTAAATGGAATCGCTCATAAAAAATAATTTAAATGATTCTAGTTCGTAATATAATGGCATTTCCGAACATTAAAATTCTGCTCTTTATCTTATTTTTAGTTTTCCTTTCTGATTCTTTTGGTAAGTGACAATTTCCCTAATAAATTATACAATGGCCGAAACTCGACCTATCTTTGCCAGTCTTAATCTATGGTAATGTAGATAAAAGTACACGAAATCTACGGTTAATGAAATAGACTTTAGACATAAATACTTTTTCAGTTGTAAAAAATGAATGGATTGTAACCGCAGTCAGTATGAGCTTACAGTTCATACTGACTATCAGATTCATATTCAGATAAGTCTAAATCTACTAACCAAAACTGTAAACTAAAAGATTTCTAGCTGCAAGATCATCTGAATACGTATCTGATAAACCGATAGTACTGATTACAGTATTTTGTTTTCAACAAGATGTGTAAAATGTAGAAGTTTGAAATTCAGCATTTCTTGAATATCAACCTATCAGATATCTATTCAAATAAGCCTGAATTTATTAACCTAAACTGTAAGCTGTAAGCTCTTCTGAATAGATATCTGATATGCTGATAGGACTGATTTCAGTCTTTTGTTTTTAGCAAGTGGTGTGAAAGCTACTTTTTAATCGACATTGGTATTGAAAACTAAGTCGAAATAGGAAAACTGTCGTAGCTTGCAAACCACAACTTTGAATAATAATTTAGATTTTAAAGATTAGTATTGAAATTATACACCTTTTTTAGTTCTATTGTTGACTAGAATATTATAATAAAAAGAATTAGGAAGTGTTTTTAAACGGTTATTGTATGTAGCTGATATTTTCTCTTTTGTGTGGGTCGATTTTATTGTAAATATTATAACTGTTGCTTTTTTTAAAATAAAATTCAAGGTATAATCTTGCTAGATGGACAGATATATTTGTATCAATTTAATTTTAAAATATATTTATAACGCTAGTCAACAAAAATTAGCTGGAAAAGTCCATCAAAGTAAAACTGCTAAAAATGCTTCAAGATTACGTATTTTTTTAATCTAAAATTTGTCTGGTAATTCAAATGAGAATTTAGAGCATAAAACGTAATTTAATTTTTTTAATATTTTCAGATAAAAAAAAAGTTCTTTAAATAAAAAATTTTTTTAAAAAAAAATTTCAAATATACCTATAATTAATTTTTTTAGATAATTTAATAATGTTTTTTTAAATGCATTAAATTGATGAGTCTAGTGCACATACGCCGAAAACAATTCTGATAAAAATTACTGTATTGTGGCATTCTTGAAAAACAACAACATAATTCTTGTGATAAAACCAAAGTATACTGTATTTAGACCACTTATTTGGTAATTTTTCTGTTCGTATAGTAGCTGTTTACCAAAAACCTAGTTTTTAAAATTATAGTTCTTATTATCACATATCCATTTGAAAAAAGAAAATTTTTACAGTTTTCTGGCTCTATCTGAACATTAAAATGCTTGATAATTTTGACTGACTCGCTTTATTAATGTTTAACAGTAAAATAAAATTTTATAATATGTAATAAAATCGCATAAATTTTAAAATAATAACTATGATGAAATTTTGTGATCTTATGATACCTTAGAATATGGTGTAAAAACATTTATACTGGTAAAATAACTTTTTAGTTTTGCATTTTTTTCTAAATGTGTGGTAATAAGAACGATAATTTTGAAAACCAGAATTTCTGCTAAACCGTTATAATATGAATAAAAAATTTACCAAATGTATGATTTAAATACCGTACATTTTAGTTTTTATTACCGGATTTATGTTTTTTTTAAACCAGAAATGTCAATATCATATAGTATGGTAATTTTACCAGAATTTTTTCTCCGTGAATGTTTCCTGAATGTTTCCGTATTTTCTTTCCTACATCCTTTAACTTTTACTTCCCCCCTTCCGAGTTTCATCCAATAATTTTTTAAGAGTCCTATGTAGTTCTGAGGATCTTTTTTCGTCGCTAGGAATTAACTGAATCAAGCTGAGTATTTTAGTGATACTGTTATTTTAGGAAGGTCATGCAATAAATAGTAGTTTTTAAATAAATTATATAATGCTGAATATGTTTCTTGTAAAATATAAATTCTTATAACGAAATATATGACTCAAATTTAGTTAGACAAGTTTCAAGTGCCTTTTTCAAATTTTTTTTATATAAAGTAAAATTTATCGTGAAATACATTTAATGCAGAAATTTTTTTATTCTATAAATATCGTTTTCAATTCTACGAACCTGATAGTTCTGCTGACCACAATTCTTGAAAATCTGTATTTCTCTTCTGTACATCCTTAATTTTTACTTCAACCTTCTCAATACTGAGTTTCAACCAATAATTTTTTAAGGGTCTTTTCTAGATCTGAGGACCTTGTTTCGTCGCTGAGAATTAACTGAATTAAAAGGAGTTAATTATTGTCTCAGTTATTCTTGGGAGGTTATAAAAAAAGTAGTAGTTTTAAAGTAAATTATACAATTCTTAATATGTAATTATCTCTTATAAAGAAATATCTAACTCGAATTTAGTTAGACAAGTTCTAACTGCCTTTTTCAAAATAAATTTTATGAAGGGTAGTATTTACATTAAAATTTACTTATTACAGCAATTTTTTCTCCTTTGAATATCGTTTTAGATTCAACATACCTGGTAGTTCTGCAGACGATAATTCCTGAAAATTCGTATTTATCTTCTCTACATCCATAACTTTTACTTCCACTTTTCCAATCCTGAGTTTCGGCCAATAATTTCTTTAGGTCCAATCTAGATCTGAGAACCTTTTTTCGTCGATAAGAATTAACTGAATGAGTTTTTTAGTGTCAGAGTTCCTTTTGGAAGGTAATAAAATAAGTAGTTGTTTTAAAAAAGTTATACAATGCTTAATAAGTAATTATCTTGTAAAATGTTGATGCTTATATAGAAATATGTGACTCAAATACAGTTGTTCAAGTTTTCCGAGCCATTTTCAAAATGAATTTTCTAAAAAGTAACTTTTATTTTGAAATATATTTAATACAGCTATTTTTTTTAATCCTTTAAATATCGCTTTAGTTTCATCGTACCTGGTAGTTCTGCAGACGACAATTCCTGAAAATTCGTATTTCTCTTCTCTACATCCTTAACTTTCACTTCCCCCTTCTCAATACTGAGTTTCAGCCAATAATTTTTTTAGGTCCTATCTAGATCAGAGGACCTTTTTTCGTCGCTAAGAATTAACCGAATTAGGCTGAGTTTGTTAGTGTCGCAGTTCTTTTTTGAAAAGAATTCGATAGCTTCATGCTGCCCAACGTGAAAAAAAAGGAGCTGGAAGTTCCTACCGAAATCTGGAAGGAAGTTGGAAGTGAGGGGAGGGGGTTGGAAGGATATTTGACACTGTCCAAAAGCTCCTTTGTCTATTCTTTTTATTTTATTCTTTAAGCTCTGATAAAACGATGCCTCCGTTAATAGTCTCCGTGATTTGGTTTTACCTCCCCCCTTCTCTACCTTCACTTTCGTCCATTTTATAGAAAGTACGGTACTGCTTAGCTTTTTTTTGTTCTTTTCTATAGACTATGAAAGAGAATGACCGTATTCTTTTATTCTTTTCGACACTGTTAATGGAATTCGCTTTAGTTTTAAAGATTTCTCTTTTCAAGTGTTCGATACTGATTGAGAAAGGTGTTGAAAAGGGACATTTTTTTCCTCTCCCCTCGGAGGGGAAGCAGTTCCATACTAGGTTCTATTTAATTTAGAAATTTCAGATAGCACAGGAAATTGATATCTGATACACTAGAATGAATCACTTGTTTAATTTAACGCAGGCTTTGGAGATATCTCTGTTACATTATTTTTATTGAATGATCTAATCCGAAGTATCAGAGTAATACAAATGTACCAGAACATGGTCATTATTGAAAGTTAAATATTCACACTCGTTAAAGTCAGTTTTACACAAAATTTTACATATCTTTAAACTACAATAATTTGTTCATAATTTAAAATTCAAAGCAAATTGTTCATTTGCTCATAATTTAGCCTTCACTTAGTTTAAAATTTTAAGATATCGAATGAAATTGATGTCTTATACGTCAGAATTAATCACTCGATTTATTTAACTCAGGCTTTGGAGATATCTCTGTTACATTACTTTTATTGAATAATCTAATCCGAAGTATCAGAGTAACACAAATGTACCAGAACATGGTCATTAGTGGAAGTTCGTTGAAGTCAGTTCGTATTGGAAGTTCACACTCGTTGAAGTCAGTTTTACACGATAAATTTTGCATCTCTTTAAACTACAATAATTTGTTCATAATTTAAAATTTAAAGCAAATTGTTCATTTGTTCATAATTTAAGAGGAGAATTAGCCTTAACTTAGTTTAAAAATATAAGATATCGAAGAAAATTGTTATCTTATAACTTAGAATTAATCACTCGATTAATTTAATGCAGGCTTTAGAGATATCTCTGTTACATTATTTTTATCTGAAGATCTAATCCGAAAGATTAGTGTAATTCATATGTATTTTCAGCTTGTACCAGAACATGGTCATTATTGAAAGTTAAATATTCACACTTGTTGAAGTCAGTTTTACACGATAAATTTTACATATCTTTAAACTGCAGTAGTTTGTTCAAAGTTTAAAATTCATAGTAATTTGTTTATAGTTTTCATTTGTTCGTAATAAAAAAGAAGAACTATCTTTCACTTAGTTTAAAAATTTTAGATAAGGATGAAAATTGATCTCTGATACGCTAGAATGAACCACTTGTTTAATTTAATGTAGGCTTCAGAGACATTTCTGTTACATTATTTTTAATGAAAGATCTAATCTGAAGGACCAGTGTTATACAAATGTATTTCCAACTTGCATCAGAACATTGTCAAAATTTTTAGGTATCCAAGTACTTAATCAGATTTGTGTAATAAATTTTATAAATCTTTAAAATGCATCAAGCTATTTATAGCATAATTATTATTTAAAAAGGAATTATCTTCTATTAAATTTGTAAATTTTGGTTCGAAAATTGATATCTAATCCGTTAGAATTCATCACTTTTTTAATTTAACTCACAATTTAAACATATCCCTCTCACATTATTTTACTGAAATATCTGGTCTTAATGTTACTCGCTGCAAAAATGTTCGGTTGAAATTTCGGTAAAATGTGCCGGCACTCTGTTTGCTGGTACACTTTACCGTGAAATTCATTTTTACTGTAAACATTTTCTGCAAAAATGTAATAAAAATCTTAAGTACCAACGTGAAAAAAAAGTATTTTTAGAGTAATATTTACTATATAATTGCTGAATCACTGTATTTAAATAAACGTTGCTGTAAAAATTACGTTATAATTATTACGTTAAAAATGGATTTTAATGTTAAATGAATTTAATGGATGCTGCTCTCATGAAGCCAGTACTTTTTACTGTAATTCGATTTGGATTTTACAACGTGCGTCAGTATTCAGAAACTGTATTATGATTACTTAACGAAAAAAAAAATATTTAAGCTCTTGTTAGATTTAAGAAATCTACAGTATCACGTTCTTAGCATAATTTAAAAATGAATTATCTCATATTTAATTTTGAAATTTTAGACAGTGAAGACTATAGTAGGACGTTCTTAGCATAATTTAAAAATGAATTACATTCTATTTAGTTTTGAATTTTTAGACAGTGAAGACTACTGTTCTTAACATAATTTAAAATGAATTATCTTCTATTTAAGTTTGAAATTTTAGACAGTAAAAACAACAGTAGGATGCTCTTAACATAATTTAAAAATAGATTACTTTCTATTTAATTTTGAAAATTTAGACAGTGAAGAAAATCGTTCTCTGATTATGCAAAAATATACCCCTTTTTCAACTTAACGCGTGATTTACAAGTAGCTCTTTTTATTTTTATTGTTACGCACCAGTATTTTCTATCTGTATCACGATTAGTTCAGGAAAGAGTTTAAACATTCCTGGTCTGTGAAGTCAGATTTGTGCATCTGTAAAAATAGATCTTTAAACTATAGCAAGTTGTTCAAAGCATAATACTAATTTAAAAAATATCCTTTTTTTTTTAAAAAAAAAATAAGAAATTTTTTTATAACGAAGGATATAGTTATTTGACATGTTAAAGTGAATCATCTGTTTAATTTTGTTCAGAACTTAGGGATATGTTTTTTAAATTATTCTTGAATTGAAAGATCTGATCATAAAAAAGTCATCATATTAAAGTTGCACTTCTGTTTCAAGTTATAATGTGCCTCAACAATAGTATTATAAATTAATTGCTATTTTTTTGTAATAAATTCAGAATCAATTCATAGCTGAATTTGTACATAAAAAATTATTTCATACATTTTATACTGAATGCTTATTTTGTTTGTGAGATAAACTCACCTATTGACTTCAACTAATGAGAACTGAAGAACAGAGAAATCAAAGAAAAATCCAGTGTATTAAACTTGCATTGAATTAAATATGGTAAAGTGTAAAGTGACTATACTGCTCTTAATTCATTCTTTGTAAATACTAGTTTATGTAGATTGGAATAGCAGAGCTTTTTCTATATTTGTTTTGGTCACTAGTTATGAAAATTTCTAACTTTTTCTAATACTAAGTAAAAACCTGTAAAGTGTTTGTTTAGGCACTAGTAATAAGTAAACAAGTTAAATGTCTGTTTATTAAATGATATCTACAGTATTTTTTAGTCACTATAATTGTAAAATAAATTGCAATTTCTAATAATTAACATTTATGGTGCTTTTCAGAAATCAAAGATAAGTAAGTAACCTGCATCATGTTTGTTTAGTTATTAACATTTAAAAGTTTAGTGTATAAATATATCAATTGATAGTGACAGATTATGTGGTATTTAAAATTTTGGAAGAAAAGCACTTTGTGGTACACTAGAAGTTAATATAAAAAAATAATTTTCCTTCTGACCTGCCTTATACACAATTTTTAAGTTTAAAATATTCTTTAAGAATAGCTTCTACCTTCTTCTACTTACTCTTCATAAGGACATAATATTTGTCATATTTACAAACAATTAATTCTCTAACATATTTTAGTTAATAATAGTTGTATTTTTATTGATTAGTAGTTACTTATCATTTTCCCCACAATTGTGATTTTTTTTCTTCTTATTCTTCAAAGCTACTTTTCGTTGGGATCCTTTGAATTTAAATAATTCTTTTTAAATTGCAGGTGATCGTGATTCAATTCTGAATTCGATCAAAGACCTAAATTGGCAAAAAGATGAACACATCTGTGTGTCATGGAAGATAGGTAATGGGGTTATCAACTTAAGTGTTGACAATACTTTAGATCATAGTTGGTAGACGCAATAAGAGTGTTTAGTAGGCTTTTGGATTAACAGAATTAGGTAGCCAAAAGAGCCTCAAACTGATCACCTTTCTCTTCAAGACATCTAATGATTTTATATTTCTATAATGATTTTCTAACATTTAGCAAAGTAACACTTACCGAAGTAAAGCATTTCCGCTACAGCCCGTTGTGAGCCAGGAGAGACATGAAGGTTGAGGATTCACAATTTTGAGATCGAGGGTATGATTGTGACAATGTAGTCAGTACTGCGAGCAATGCTGATTTTACTTCTTAGATCAGTTGGTACCCACAGATCTCAAGTAGGGTAGACTTCCAAGCAGCCATCGAGGATCGAATCTTAGTAGCTTTAATCGAGTAATTCGGCTCGTATTCCTTTGCAATATATCCAGGATGGCTTAGTGGTTAAGGCACCGCACTGTCCTTGTGTAGAACTGACAGGTTCGATTCCCAGTGATGGCTTGAAGCCTACCCAGCTTTAAATCGATGGGTGCCAGTTTGTCTGGGAAGTATAGGTGGCCTTTTTAAAGTGCTGACTACTTTCCCACAATCATCTAATTGGGCACGAAATCGTTGATCCTTTATCCCCGTGACACCCCTACAGACAGTGGGCTGTTGCGAGAATAGTAGCTGCCTTAGTAATTAAATGAATAAAATAATGAACTGAGAAAAGTTAAATAATTGTATCTTAAGTTTCATAAGATCACTTTTCTTTGCTATTTCGTGGTACGAACTTAAGACATTTTTCGTTGAATTTTTAAATCTTAGTCTCTTACCATCCTACGCCATCTCTTGCTATAATGGTATTCTAGAATGTGTATATTTCTCGAAAATTCTAGAATCTGTTCACCGGTTGTTCTGCACTGATAGCTTAAAGTAGAAATTCATAAATTGCGACAGAAAAATTTACATTCTTTTATAAAGAGTTTATTGAAGAATATTAGTGATTTGAAGGAAAACGCAACAACTTTTTTAAGTAAAAATAGTGCTTGGTTTACAAATTAATACTTAGCTTATATTAATCATATGAATTAGCACAACATCAAGCTAATATTAATTAACATGAGAAATAAGTTTAAAAATTCTTGTTTTATAAATTTATTTATTTGCAACATAAATTATTAGGTTTGTATGCTTGACTCATGACCAATTTGTAGACAATCGTATCGTATTTAGTTTGAAACATTGATTGAATGTATAGTTTAATGGCACAAGATCTGAAAGCGGCAATACTGCGCCAAACTTAAGTGGCATAATTTACTCATTGTCAATAAATCAAAGAGTGTTAAAACTTAAAGTATTTTCAAAATAGAGATTAAACAAAAAAAAAAGAAGTAAAATGATTAGAAAGCATCGTGAAACGCATCTTTACTTAAAATAATTATCTCCTAAAGTGATTTCTAACAAACACAAACTCAAATGAAAACTTTTAGCAAAAATAGATCAAGAAACGTAATGAATGAATGTGATAAATATGGATCATCATGCTATACCAGCCAGAAGTAGCTATACTGCGACAAATTAATCGCCATTATTTACTTATTGTCCATAAACCAAAGAGTGTTTTAACTTTATTTTCAAAATAGAGATGAAACAAAATAAAAGGAAGTCAGATCACTAGAAAGCATCGTAGTGTGGAACCGGTATTTACTTAAAAGAATCATCTCCTAAAGTGATTTCTATCATACACTTACAAGAATGAAAAACTTTTACAAAAATAGCCCAAGAAACGTAATAAATGAATTTAATAAATATGGATCTTAATGTTATAGCAGCCAGAAGTAGCTATACTGCGCCAAACATAAATGAAATTGCATAAACAAGGTATGAAAATTCAATAATGTAATAAACTAGGTTTGGTGCAAAAAAAAAGAGTAAAGATCACTAGACTACTTTGGGTTAGTGAAACCCGTGTATATCTAAAGAATGTCTTGAAGAATTAAGATAAGTTTGGAAAATAAAGATTTAAAAAAGTTTAAACAAAAAGTAAGGTTAAGTTTTTTTTCTGTTAAGATGTCCTAAAAAAGATTCTTTAGAAACCTGTTGAAAAAGAGTTACTAAATCCAATCTAAAAATATATGTTTTTTTTTAAATGTATTTTATAGGTCAAAGATAGAAAATATTTTAATTCTCAAAAAATGTATATGGATATTTTTAAATATGTAGATACCAAACACTGCTGCCATTTGTCTATCCCAAAAATATCTATAAAAGATTACTTGTATTGAAATTCTGAGAGCGAACTTTTTCGATCAATAAAATTCTCACAATTCCGTTTTTGGTACAAAGCAGAACAAAAATCAGAAAAGTTAAAATTTCACTCACAGAATTGAAAAAGTTGACAAAAATGAAATAAAAAAAGAAGAGGGAAAGCGCTCAATAATCGAAGGAGCATCTTCACCTTACCGTAAGAGAAAGAAGAAAAAAAGAAAAGAAAAAGAAGAAAAGAACAAAATCTAGGGATTGGACCTTCGGACGGGAACGCATATATTGCCATTCTTCTTATAATACTAGAATTTAAACATTAAATAATATAAATAAAAAAGTGGTAGATACTGGGTTTCTAAAAAAAATAAACAAAAAAGTTTCGAATTGGAAATCGCCAAGACCAAGTAAGGGGTAGGTGAGGTATGGGGGTACGAATAAATCGAACGAATGGAAGGGAGGGAGTGAATTTTACTTCACGTGGTGGTGAGCACGTGAGCGATCGTTTGGTGGAAGCTGACCAGAGGAATCGCTGGAGCAGAAGGGAATGTCTGAAGACTAAAATGGTCTACGCCAAACCGTTACGGATAATGGTTCTCTCTGTCTCTTTCTCCATCCTTCGAACTTTCTTTTTTTCGATTTTCCCACCTCCTCTCGTCCCAGGTCACGTGCTCTTTTGACCATAAAAGGGGATGGAATATGGGGGAGAAAGCGTAAGAAAAGAGTCCAGTGAAGGAATTTGAAGAATGAGCCCACCGCGCATGAATACACAGCAATCTGAATGTGCTACGAGGTGTGGAGGAGGATGCTGATCTTAGGCATCCATGGGATTGTAAGAGGATGGAAAGAGGAGACGAAAGAACTGTGAACTGGTCATTCGAGATCGCAAGGAATAGGTTATATACATATACATATATAGAAAAAAAGCTAGCCAGTTAAACAAACGTCCAGGGGTGGGAAAGGAAATTTCGAACAAAATCGATTAGAGAAATCTTTTGCTTTTCAGAGATTTTCATTCCCCTTCGCAGAAACGAATGCCTTTCTCCAACAGTTTTTTTCTTTCGTATTGTGTTCGGATCGAACATCTTTTTCGAATATTTGCTGAGCTATTTTGCTTTCGTAAATCTTTGGCGTTATCAAGAGAAAGGAGGCGAAGTGTTTAGGAAGCGTAAACATTTCATTTGGCTTTGAAACCAGGGACTTACAAGCTTATGGAATTGAAAGTTTTGACTCTCTTCTAAAGTCAAGTTTTCGTTTTTTTAAAATTGCTTAAATTTTTGAGCGAAAAATTTTATCAGAATTTCAAAAATAAAATGGGATTATATTTTTCAATAAAAATTTGCATCAGTTTATATAGGCTGTTCACAGTTTTCAAAAATTTATAACAGGAAAATATTTAAAGTTAAGGAAACAATTATTGCAGCAAATTCATGTAAGAGAACACGAAATTTTCTCTCAGAGTTTCTGATTATTATTCAGAAATATTTCAACCGATAGGGCTGCGGAAATTAAACAAGAAATATAAATAAGTAAATAAAATAGAATGCAAAAGGAATAAAAAAAATATTGAAATTACACCACAATTCTTTAAAATCTTTTAATGAATAAAAATCTTGTTATTATACATTTGACATTACTGCAGCTTCCTCGTAAAATTTCAGTTAAATACATTGTGCTACTGCTGCTGAATCTTAATTTTATGGGAAAATTTTCTAATACATTGTTTTGTGTTTACTTCAACTTATTTTGATTGTAATTTGAAGTTTTTAATAAACATACCTTTAGTTGGCTCTTCGGATTGAGAAAATCGTAACTTAGAATAAAGTCGATATATTCGATGATTTTTCTGTTGTCTGTACAAAAAAACTTTCTTTTTAAAAATATATTTCTATGATTGCTTATAAAAGGCACTCTTTATTTCAACGTAAGTATATGAGTTCAAAATACGTAGACAATTGAAGAGCTCTGTGAAAAAAACATATTAAACAACACATTTAAAAAAAACTAATTTTATCAGTTTTAGAAGTATTGCTATGGTCTGTCGTAAGTACGGAAGCATAAATTTATTTCGCCATGTTTTTTGTGTTCCTAACTGAGAAAGATAGTTTTCTAAGTAGCTCTCAGTATTTTCTTTTCACAACTGATTTTCTCAATACACACTTAACACATAGTTACTTTATATCTTTAGATTTTGAAAGTCTAAGTCACTAGGATACCATGAGTTTCGTATTGTCTTCTTAAAATAACAAATTATTTCAATACATCACTTAACATGTTGTTTTTTTATGCTCTTAAGCTTTTAAAGTCAAAATTACTAAGATATCATGAGCTTCTTCGTATCTCCTTTCTATAATAGTAGATTTTCTCAAAATATCACTCAAAATATTCTCAAAATATTTCTCCAAAATACCTCAAAATTCTAAATTGCTTGGATATTATAAATTTCACGGTGTTTTTGCTCCATAACTATTTTTTTTCAATATATCACTTAACATGTGCTTTCCTTAAGCTTCTAAATTTTTGAAACCTTAGTTGTTTGGATATTGCAAGTATTTGAATGTTTTCGTTTCCTAAATCCATTTCTCAGAATATTTAACACGTTCTCCCCTTAAGCTCTGAAATTTTAGAAACTTATGCTGTAGCGAAATCGAAAACTTCTTGTTATTTTAGTTCTATAACTGACTTTTTAAAATACCACGTAACATGTTCTTAAGCCCATGAGTTTAGGAAATTTAAATTGGTAGGCTGTTGTAAGCTTCTTGATTTTTTTGTTCCATGACAGATATTTTCACAATATCACTCAACATGTGATTTTTTAAGCTTCTGATTTTTTTAAACCGTAGTTATTAAGAAATCGTCATCTTCTCTTTATTTCATAACTGATTTTTTCACAATATCACTTTTGTTCTTAAGTTCTTGAATAATAGGAATCTAAGTTGCTTGGCTATCACAAGCTTCGAGCTGATTCATCAGCCTCAATTTAATTCACCAGCCAGATAATTCATCATCCAGGCTGATGATTCATCAACCTTAATGCAATCACGAATGAGTAAATTCTTCATTCTTATTTCATTCCCCAAAATTTTAGCTAACATCTGTCAATGAAATGTATTTTCTTGATTTAAATCTTACACAGATCACGATCTCACAGATTTAAATCGGTTACCTGGAAAAAAATAAAAGGAAATCCATATATTAAAAATCCCCACTATAAGTAAATAATTAAAATTTACTCTTATCTTAGATAAATAATAGGGAGATAAATATAAAATATGGAAAACAAAAAGTATAAAAATTATTATTATTAAATCATAAAATCCAAATTCAATTTCATATAAAATAAAAACAATTAATCATCTAACAAGTAAGACAATACAATAATATGTCCATTGATGTACTTACAAACAATATACAAAATAAAATGTCCATTTTTGTTCTTTCACTTGCGCTGTTTTTTGCTTCAGTTAATCATCCGGTTAATAAATTGTTAAGCACCATCTATTTATTGTTTTTAAGCTTGAAATAATAAAAAATAATTGCTTTAACACAAACTATTTTCATTTTGGTGAAAAATAAGTAACATAGCAAAGTTTGTTTTTAAGTTGTTACAGAAGCTCTTTCCGTGTCAAGTACAAAAAAATAAAATTAAAATAAAATAAAAATAAAAAATTTTTAAAAAATCCAGGGGGCTTCAAATATAATTTGGACGTCTCTGATATAAATGAGCCATTTCATATTTCGTGTTTTTTTTAAATAGTTTTATTAAAATTACATAAATATAATATATTTTTGAAAGACTTAAAAATGGGAATCAGGGTTTAAAAAGTTTATAATCATTCATATAGTACTATTTAATTTACATGATTGATTGAAAATGCAAATAAAGATAGATTGGCTATTTTATAGTAATATAAATAAAACATATTCAAATTGTTGAAAATATATTGAAAATTTGGGTCGTGCTGCTAATTTAAAGAGTTAGAAGTGTTAATAAATTTTATAATCAAAAGCATATTATTGTTCAATTTCGATGATTTTTTTATGAAGATTAACAGTTTTCTTTCATCACAAATCTGCACATGTTAAAAGTCTTTAGACAGAGAAGCAAAAATATGAGGTTGTATGATAATTTAAAGGAGTAAAACAGTTAATAACTTTCATGATGAATGCTATTTAATAGATCAATCTACATGACTTTTTTTTAAAAAAAATTTGCACTTTCTTTGTATCTCAACTTTATAAGTCTTTTGAGAGGGAAGCAAAAATATTTAATTGTATATTGATTTAAAGGAGTAAAATTGTTAAAATCATTTTATAATATATATGGTTAGTAGGGAATTGGACTCAAGTTTGTGAGAATGGGAGTTCGAATTCAGCAGGGCGAAGACTCCACGCGTAGTAAATGGTGACTGGTGCACGTTAAATATGTTGGGTCACAAAGTCCTCCATGTTATTACTACAATTTATACCTCTGAGGGTACTGAATTTTAGATTGATTGTTCTCTGGTTCAGATCAAAATTACGATTATTTGATGTATGAATGGGTCTGCCCTATAAACGGGTGTGATGTATGGGTGTGGCAGAAATTAAATTCTTGGACAGAGATGGCGATACTGGAAAACAATAACAATCGCTCCTCCCAATGCCTTAATGGCCTACTACAACAACAATAAATAATATATTTTATTTTTGAATGCACATTTTTCGTGGATTAGTAGTTTTATTGTATCTCGAATCATAATCTTTATGTTAGATTAGCAATTTCACTGTATCCTCAATTTACATGTATTGAAAATCTCTTACAAGGAAAAATTGGACATCTTTACTGTAGTTTAAAAAATTAAAAGTGCTAATAGAGTTTACACTGAATTGCATTTTGGTGTTATATATAAATACTATATATATTGGCAATATTATCTCAAATCTACAGATGTTTAAAATCTCTAGTAAAATACAAAAAATGGGTTTATTCGATAATTTAAAGGAGTAAAAGTATTTTATTGTTTAATCAAGATATAGAGATTTTATAGTATGATAAATTTATGCACAGTAAAAATCTTTTGATAGAACAAAAAATGTGGTCTTTAGGATAACTTAAAGAAGTAGAGTTTTTTTTTAACAAATAGTATTTTACTGTTCAATCCATACAATCTTTCATATTGATTGGCAATTTTATTGTATCAGGAATTTGCATATTTTGAAAATTTCTTGAAAGGGTAAAAATGCGTAATGATAGTTTAAAAGAGTAAAAGCATTAATCGTGTTTGTACTGAATAATATTCTTGTGTTACATAAAGCATAGTACAATTAAATTTTATAGTGTCTCAAATTTAAGTTTTTAAAATCTCTTGAAATAGAAGAAATATGAGCTTAGGGAGTCATTTAGGAGTAGAAGTCTTAATGAAGTTAATAACAAATAGATTTTGCCAACCAGGTGGTCGAGTGGTTAGCGTGCCTGACTGCGGAGCTGATGGTTGCGGGTTCGATTCCCGTTCAGGGCATGGGTGTTTCTTTCTCTCTCTCTCTCTCTGTGTTTTATGTCCTTTCTTCTGTGTGATTGTGTGAGTGTGACCCGCCCTATGAACGGATTGGTGGTTGTGTGAAGTGGGCGACGCTGCTCCACCGCCGTTGCTTGACCATAGGTGCTCACTGGGTAACGAGAAGAGAGTAGCATTTCTGAGACCAGTGGGAAATAGACCTAAGCACCCGCCATTAACCAAAATTTTTTTTTTGTTTTTTCAATTTGGAATAGTAGAGATTAGTAATTTTATTACATCGCGTATCTAAAATCGCGTATTGAAAATCTTTTTAAAGAAAAAAACGTGGATTTTGTAAGATAAAGTAAAAGTAACAGTATTTATAAAATTTATAACTAATAGTATTTTGCTGTTTCATCTAGTTCAGTAAAGAATAGTAGTTTTATTAAATTTTGAATTTACACAATTTGAAATCACTTGAAAGGAAAAAAAAAGGTGGGTTTGCAAAGTAGCTTGCAAGAGTAAAAGTCATTAATGAGTTATAATAAATAGTATTTTACTGTTCAGTCTAGCATGGCATAGATTAGCAATTTTATTGTAGCTTGAACTTGCACGTGTTGAAAATTTAAAAAAAAAGAAGACTATGTGTGCGAAAAATCCATTAACCAAGACAAGAAGAATAAAAAAGAGGACTTTGAAGTTGTCGAGCCAACAAAAGCCATCAGAAAAGGTCTTTTTTGTCTATATTGATATGTAAAACAACAAAGAAGAAGTAAGAGCCCAGCACACCCGTCACACATTAAGAACAGAGCTTATATGTTCGTATAAAGGGGTGATATTCCCAACGGGGAGGGGCTTGGAATTAATGGATGAAAAAGACATACAAATGGATACATTTTCGAACATTCTGAAATTTCTTTTTTATGTTCTTTTCTCTGGATGTTTTAAGTCAGAGTTGCCCCTCAAGGAATCGCGTGAAATCCTTGTGTCCATTTTCTGCTTTGTCCTTTTCTTAAGCTTGTCTTCTTCTTAGCAAGTTCTTCACTACTTTACTCCTCCCGGCACCCTTTTCGAATTTTGTCTCTCTGAATCTCCACTTTTCAGGATGTACCAAAAGAATTTATCGATTGAACAAGTTTTTCAAGTTGAAGAGGGAGGGCTTACAAACGAATATGCATCGCTGAATGGGAATAAATAGAAAAAATCGTTTATGCTTGCTATTTTTTTTCCCTTCTGTATTCTACTTATAGATGAGAAAATTGTATTTTTCCCTATTTTCGGGAGAACAGAATTTTCCCGAATGATTTTTTTTTACGTTCTTTAGATTAAATATTTTTCCTGGAAACTTTTTACCTATGTTAGCTATTCGAATTAGAATAACGAGTAATAATCGTTTGAAATTAATTAATTATTGTTATTCCTATTCGTTATTCAATTAAATAATTAATTAATTAAATTATTCTACTTATAGATGAGAAAATTGTAATTTTCCCTATTCCCGGGTGAACGGAATTTTTCCGAATGATTTTTTTTTCTTGCAATCTTTAGATTAAATATTTTTCCAGGAAACTTTTTACCTATGTTAGCTATTTGAATTAGAATAACGCGTAATAATCAATTGAAATTAATTAATTTTCGTTATCATAACTCGTTATTCAATTCAATAATTAATTAATTCAACTATTCTACTTATGGATGGGAAAATTGTACTTTTCCCTATTCCCGGGAGAACAGAATTTTTCCGAATGTTTTTTTTTTTTCTGCATTCTTTAGATTAAATATTTTTTCTGGAAACTTTCTACCTATGTTAGCTATTCGAATTAGAATATCGAGAAAAAATTGACTGACATTAATTAATTCTCGTTATTCAATTCAATAATTAATTAATTCAACTATTCTACTTATATAAGGGAAAATTGCGTTTTTCCCTATTCCAGGGAGAACAGAATTTTCCCGAACGATTTTTTTTTTGAGTTCTTTAGATTAAATATTTTTCCAGGAAACTTTTTACCTATGTTAACTATTCGAATTAGTATAACGAGTAATAATTTATTGAAATTAATTAATTTTCATTATTCTAACTCGTTATTCAATTCAATAATTAGTTAATTTAACTATTCTACTTATCGATGGGAAAATTGTATTTTTCCCTATTCCCGGGAGAACAGAACTTTTCCGAATGATTTTATTTCGAATTCCTTAGATTAAATATTTTTCCTGGAAACTTTTTACCTGTGTTAGTTATTCGAATTAGAATAACGAGTAATAATTAATTGAAATGAATTAATTCTTGATATTCCAATTCCTTATTCCATTCAATATTTAATTAATTAATTAAATTATTCTACTTATAGATGAGAAAATTGCATTTTTCCTTCTTCCCGGGAGAACGGAATTCTTCCGAATGATTTTATTTTGCATTTTTTAGATTAAATATTTTTCCTGGAAACTTTTTACCTATGTTAGCTATTCGAATTAGAATAACGAGTAATAATTGATTGAAATTAATTAATTCTTGTTATTCCAAATCGCTATTCCATTCAATAATTAATTAATTAATTAAATTATTCTACTTATAGATGAGAAAATTGTATTTTTCCCTATTCCCGGGTGAACGGAATTTTTCCGACTGATTTCATTTTGCATTTTTTAGAATAAATATTTTTCCTGGAAATTTTTTACGATGGAAACCATTCGAATTAAAATAACGAGAAATAATTGATTGACATTAATTAATTCTCTTTATTCTAATTCTTTATTCTATTCGATAATTAACTAATTCAATTATTCTACTTAAAGATGAGAAAATTGTATTTTTCTCTACTCCCGGTAAAACATAGTTTTTTCGAATGTTTTTTTTTAGCATTCTTTAGACTAAGTATTTTTTTAAGGTAACTTTTTAACAATGTTAGTTATTCGAATTAGAATGATAAGAAATTAAACAAAATTCTTTATTTTACATATTTTTTTTACAGAAAAATTCTTTATTAGGTAACGTGAGGAAGGCTTTGGAAATTAGTATAATTTCATATTTTCTCTATCTTTCGAAGGAAAAAAAATATTTTATCATTTCTTTAAATCTAAGACTTGTTCAAAAGTTTATTTTTCTAAAGAATAATTTTGCATGCATAATTTAGAATAATGATAATAGTTTAATTAAAATTGCATAATTTATTTACATGGAAATATTATTGGCAGAAAATAAATTGTGAAACTTCAATAATAATTTAATATTTTCCTTTATTGTCAAAAACTAAGCAATTTTTTGAATATTATTTCAGGTTATTTTGGCACAAACATTTTCGAAATTAAATTTTTATTAATGAAATTATTTCAGCTTCACAATTCAAAACAGCGAGATTATATTAATTAAAATAAATTTTCTTTTAAAATTTCCCTTTTTTCTTACAGAAAATTTATTTATTAATAAAAATTTGAAAAAAAGTATTTTTAAATATCCTTGGGAAAAGGAAAAATTTATAAAGATTTTTGCAAAGTTTATGATGTAGATATTACATTTCCTATAACATAACATAAGAAATATAACTAACTACAAGACATAAAATCAATTCTGCAATCTAAGTTTTTTTTAGTTCAATCCAGCATTGTGTATATATCTGCTTTTAGTTTTTTGATAAATCCTTTTTTTATGTGTAATTTAGGTTGAAAAATTTTTTTTTTGCATCACCCAAATTAGTTTTCAACAATTACAACAAAAATGTAATGAAGTTTTATTAAACATACGAAGGGGTAAACATACTATATTAAATTAATTACTCCCAATTTACGGACTGAGAAAAAAAGTATGACCAAAGCTACCAGATAATGGCAAAATTTATCTTGTTTCTGGTTCTATTGGAACACCACAAAGCTCTGTAATTTTTACCGAAACAATTTGACTTATTGTTAATTTGACTTTGGTAAAATTAACAATGAAATATGGTTTTATACTGTGTGACAAAATTTGGTAATTTCATCATCATACCTAAAAGTATGGCATAAAAGCCATTTTTTGGTTAAATTTATTTTTCAGTTATGTATTTTTTACTAATATGTGGTAATAAGAACTACAGTTTCGAAAACCAGAATTATTTCCGGTAAACTGTTACTGTAGAATGAAAATATTACCATATTCAAATACCGTATATATATATATATATATATATATATATATATATATATATATATATATATATATATATATATATATATATATATATATATATATATATATATATATATATATATATATATATATATATATATATATATATATATATATATTTAACAGAAATGTCTTTACCGAAAGGAGTACAGTAGTTTTACTAGAACTTTTTTCCTCTTGTAGTCGCACAAATTTATTAGCATCTATTTTCCAGAAAAAAAATCCTTGGCTGTGCTAAAATTGCGAAGTATTATTTATAGTAATCTAATAATGCGGAGCTTTCATTTTCAATCCTTTTTTCGAAGTGTAGAGTGTCGAATGACTATATTTAACCACAAAAGTTTGTTGGAGCAAAGAACATCGAAAAAAATCGAAATCAAAAATTCAATCAAAAATCCAAGATTACAAGGAAGAAGTTTGTAGAAACTACGAAGGTTGGCTCTTTATTCTGCTTTTCGCTTTAATTGTAAGCTGTAATATTTGTGTTTTAAATGGACAATTTTAAAGGTTTGAAATATAACATTAGAATAATAATTTTATTGTTTTAATAAATATAGTCCCTCCGTATTTCTGCATTTAGTGCGTATTTTTTATATTAAAAATTTATCGGCTAAATTAGAACTCTAATGAAAATTTTTGAAATTGAGTAGTGCTAATGACGTCCAAATGCTGTATCGAAGTTATTTTTTTAATTTTATATCTTAATTCAAAAATATCACAAGAATTTTTCTTGAAATGTATTTATTATCCTTTATGATCAAAGCATTTTGCTTGTGTAGTCATGCGTAGCAAAAAGAAGTATATCTTATCTTCATTTGTATTTTGTGACTCCTATTTATTTGAAGTTTTACTGCAATTTTAAATTTAGTACATTATTTATTTAATTAAATAGAATTATTATCTTAGAATAATTGATTTACTGTGCATGTATCTTACACAGAGAAAAGCAATTCTGGTAAAATTACCGTACGGTATAATAATCAAATTTCTAGTAAAAAAAAAAAAATCCAGTAATGAAGACCTATTAAGATGTATTTAAACCAATCTTTTGGCCATTTTTTCCGTTCATATGGCAACGGCTTTCTGTAAAGTCTGGTTTTCAAAATTATAGTTCCTATTACCACACATTTAGTAAAAAATACAAAACTGAAAAGTTTTCATGCCAGGCACTATGGTTTCAAGATAAAATTTGCAAAATTTTACAACAATCACCAATTTTTTTACCATACTATAAAACCTTGTTTTATCGTTGATTTTACCAAAATCATAACCAAAACGCTTCGGTAAAAATTACCGAGATTTTGGGTTGTTCCTTTAGAGCAAGAGAAACGGTAAAATTTATAATATTCTGGTCGTTTTAACCATACTTTTTTAATCAGTATAGTAACCATCTGAAGATTCGGAATATGCCACCATATTTGCTTTAGAAGCACCATATTTGCTTAGGTTGCCTTATTACATAGTAATCTGGTTTTTGGTTTGGTTCTGGTCAGGTCTTGGTTTATTTATTACTCAATGGAAAAAGTATTGTACAAAAGAGGAAATACCTGAAAAATAAGCACAAATGCTTTGCTCTCGGAATGTTAAAATATAATTAGATTTGAAATTCCCACACGATTACTCAGTGTTATAATACCATTCGCAATTTTTCTCGCCACCCGCATCATATTTCACACCTATTCTAATCCAGTTAAATAGCACAAGACACGTGACATGTAGACGTGAAAATATATGTCTGATAATGGGGTCTACATATCATGACAGTAAAACGACAACAATATAGGAGTATTAACGACCCGGCTTCAACGGGATTACTTACTCACGATTACTACTGCTCTTACCCAGGCGACTAAAATATTCCTTTTACAACACACCGTCTCCTGTATTTTACACTTCAACCCAAGAAATCGGATTCCTTTATATTTCAGCCTACACTACTAACCCTTCACTCTCAAAAATCCTCGCCATTATTCTTATCTTTTGGCTCTTAAAAAAATTGGCTAGGGATGCCAAATCATTTGTTATTCCACGTATTAAAAGCAGGGGGGTGACTCTAGCATATGGCAGAAGAAATTCCCCCCACTACCTTTTCTAATGATATAAAGCAAGATGGGTGGGGTCTCTGATTATTAATTTTATCTCGCGCGTCCTTCTCACCCCCCAATACCCCCTTCTTTTAAACCCCCCTAAAGATAAGAGCACGAAGAGAGAGATAACAAAAGGATGCACTAATGATTTTTAGAGGTAGAATAAAGGCGGGGCTTGCATCCAGGACACGCGCATGCCTGGTAGCTCTAGTCCAGCCTTCTCTAAAAATTGAATTGATGGCCGTTGTTCGAAGAGTAGTGAATGTTTCAATAACAAATTGTGCCATCCTCATTTTTTTTTCTTCACAATATATTTCTTCTTTCTTTTAAGACTACACACGAAAGTCTTTTTTTTTTTATGTCAGTTTATTGCTCTATAGAATGAAGTAGAAGGTGCTACGTACTTTCCCGAAACGCTGACTATGTGATGAATTGTCAACAGCATATCTGGATCAAAAGTTTGAAAGTTCCGTTGCTCTCGTCTACGGAACATAAGTGGAGGGAAAAACTGGGAATATTTAAAAATAAAAATAAAGAAATAACTTTTATTGATTCCGGACTGGAAAAGTGATTGGAAACCATTTCAATCTGGCAATATGTTAAAAAAATTTTTTTTTTCATTTCATTTCACTTCATGCAAGTTTATATCGTTTTCTTCTTTGAGAAGTACCGATAACTTTTTTCTATCACTGCACGGATCTAATCTCTTAAGTTACAAGTAATTGATTGCTGTAAGAAAGTTTACGATAGAGTCTTCAATTTTAAGTTTTAAAAATATCTTAAAACTAAGTTTTTTTAAAAAATGAAAACTTTTGAGTTTTCTCTGTAATTTTGATGAAGTAGTGTTTTTAATTTTCTTTTTTAGTTTAAAAATGAAGTTATGATTGTTTCGTAAAAGTTTTTCCAAAATAAACTGCTGTTTGTCGAGCTAAAAGACTTTATGGGTAGAAATTGTAAGTATGTAAAAAAAAAAATTCAGCCAAAACTTCGACACGTTTACTGAAGACATAAAGGAAAAAAAAAACTATCTGAAACTTTGTTATGCATATAAAGTTCTCTATGTTTTGAAAACTGAATTATTAAAGCGTAAGTTTTCTAATAACGTTGATGAAAAAGTTTGTTCTAAGAACTTGGCGTTCTAAGTTCTTCGTTAGAAGTTTTTCTAAAGCAAACAATTGTTATTCAGCTAAAAGAATTTTTTACAATGAAGTAGCTTAAGAACTTGCTCTTATAATAAGAATAAAACTTCTAAAAAAATCTATATAAATATTTTTTAAACTTTTTTGTGTGAATGCGCAAGCTTTCTTAATATTTTAGAATGTTGCTCATGTATTTATGTTATTTTCAAAATATTTAAACAAAAATTTTAATGCAGGTAGAAATAATTTATTATTTTTGCCATGTTTGTACACTGCAAAAAAATTCTGGGTCAAATTACAGTATAAAGTATCAGCCCTTTGGGTGACATAAAATGCATTTTACCTTGGAATCCATTTTTACCATAAAAAATTATTCCGTAATTTTCACAGTCATATTTATTTAATTAGAGTAATTCAGTGATTTTAGTGTAATTATTACTGTAAAAATTACAATTTGATATTTTGCTCCGTATTATGTACTGGTAAAAATGGGCATTACGGTTAAAAGTACCGGCATCCTACGTTACGGTATTTTTTACCGTTATTCCATCTGAAATACTTTAAAGTGTACCAAATGTAAGATTTTTGAAATTTTCAGACCAGGAATGTAATCAGGAAATTTTAAGATGAAATTCTTGGTAAGGATAATTTTAAGCATTTAATATTTTGAAATAATGCTTGAGTATTGCTATTATATTTTTAATAAAAATTAATAAAACGTTATGCTAAAAAATGAGATAATTTTTTACTTCTGTATTGTATGTATCAAATATAATGCTTTCGATATTTTTAAAACAAAAATATACCCTAGAAAATAAAAACTTCACATTTTTAACTTTTATCAAGACCATCTAGATCAAATCAATTCAGAATATTACTTGAATATTTTTGATATTATTTATTAACATTTATTGAAAACTTTTTAATGAAGATTGAACTAAATTATTATTCTTATTCATTATTAGTTAAGACATTAACTCATGTTTTAAATACCAGATATAAATTTTTAATTCTTTCAGTACAGTATATTCTCGAAATTTCATAAAAAATTTTTTTTCAAATTTTTTTTTTACCTTCTGGTATAAACTCGTGGAAATATTCGGATATTTCTAATTTTTCATTTCATTTATGAAAATTTAGTTAACTGCATTTGAATAATGATATAAATAATTTATTGGTATTGTAATGTTAGTTATCAAATCTATCACTTTCAAAGTTGAATAAAAAAAATGTATTCCAGAAATTTTTGAATATTTTTTATTCATATATATATTTTTTAACTTTTGAGTACACAAATCTTCTATCAATTATTCTATATTCTAGATAATTTCATATTTGGAAGATTACTTGACTATTTCTACTAATTTTATAAGATTTTGTAAGACATTTTTTTAAAAATATAAAAATTATTTATAATAATCTGGATCGTAGAATACTGTGGAAGATTTATTGAGAATTTCTACTATTGTTATTAAATTTTGTAAGAAATTTCTTAATATAAATAGAAATAATCTATTGCTTTTATAATATTTAGTCTATATCAAATTTAACAATTTTAGCCTTTTCATTACACTAATTTGTACTAAAAACTAATTGAAGAATAATGGTTCATAATTTATTATTATTTTTTTTAAAACTGATTCTTAAAAGGTAACTAAATATTTCAAAAAGTATAACATGATTTCCGTGATTAATATACGAATTCGTTTAAGTATAAAACATATCTTAGAACCATAATTAATTTTATATTAAAATATTGTAGTAGCAAATAATTTTTTTGTATTTATGGAACAGAGAAGTATAAAATACATATTAAAATTATCAAGTCTCAATATTGTTTCTAGCTTTTGCAGAGACTGTTTAGACAAAATGTTTAATTTTTGAGAAAAATCAGAAAAAAATCAATACTTCTAAATGTAGTATTTTTTGTTAAAATGTAAATTTAACTCAATCCATGAGTCTAAGCCATTTAAACAGTTCAATTTATTTTCTCTATAGTTTGTCGGATGGCACAATTTATGTTGAAGCATTAGCATACTTATCGGGAGGTGCAGATTTGAATTAGTATGCTTCCCCAACACTGGTAGATATTGCTCCCCTGATAAGATAAAATGTTACAGCATATATCTCTGTTATCAGTTCATAATCAGTAAATGCTCTCTTCTAAGCAGGTAGATTAGCTAGAAAGTAGGAACTTAAAAGGGCCGAAGGGAATTTTTTAAAAACTGAGAAATGCATTTTCTAATGTCCGACATATTCCATCAGAATATTTATATTTTCAGTATAAAGAAGAAAAAAAAATTCTAGTAAAATTACGGACTGTGAGGGTAATGGCATATCTGGTAAAAAAAATTAATTATGGTTAATAAAATCATTCGGTAATTCCTCCATTCATATGGTTTCCGTATACCGGAAATTCTTGTTTCGAAAATTATAGTTCTTAATGCCCCATATTCAGTAAAAAATATAAAACTGAAAAGTAAGTTAAACCGAACAAATGATTATCATGCTCTGCTCTAAGGTATCGTACAAAATTTTTTACCAAATCATTACCAAATTTTATTGCATATTCTAAAACCATAATTTATTTTCATTTTTAACAACATCATTACCAAAGCGAAACATTATGAAGCTTTTTGGTGCTCCCATACAGCCAAAACTGCTGTAAATTTTACCATATACTGTTAGTTGTGACCATACTTTTTTTCTTTGTAAATAACACTTTCTCTTATTTTGGCTTAAAAAATTGTTCTTTCATATCTTGATTCTGTTTATTTTTAGGTTTTGAAACACTTTAAACCACATTAACGCTCGAATTTACTGTATTCTTATGACGGTAATCCTTATCGAACTATATCTGCAAATAAATCTTCCTCTAATTTGGTTACATTATAGCGTGGATAAGAAGTAATCTAAGATGGTTTAATTTTACACAATTTTAAGGGTACTATGGTAATTTTATACAATATACTCTAATATATTTTGTACCCTAGTCCTATTCATAAGTCCTTTATTCCCTGTTATTTAGAAGCCATAAAAATTGATGATGACAAATATTGAAACTATCTAAAAAAAAGTCAAACAATTAGCTTAAATAAATCCATTTTAATTGTCGATGAAAAGTTTGCTTAAAACAAAGCTCTCTCGTATCAGCCAGTTTGTTGTTCACGCACTGTTAGAAATTTTTCGAAAAAATGGTAAAATAACAATTCATTTATTTGTTATTTTTATCATATTTAAACAAAACAATTATGTAATCATAAATAAGATGGTAATAAAACAGTTAACTCTAAGAAAAACTGTTTATTAACTGCTTTCACCTGACATGCTTAAAAAACCAAAATTTTATTGTACCAACGTAGCCCACCTTATGAAAGCATTTAGTTTCTTGCAATAGCAAACGTATTATAGCCGAGAGTTCTAATCTGGTAGTTTCATGACCAACAGAACTGGAGTTCAAGTTTTCGCTGTGACACCACAATATTTTCTCAATTCTCTTCAATGTAGTTTCTAGAGTCCTGCACTCTTTAATGCCCATTATCTAACAAATCATAACTCCTACGTCCAATTAAATTTCTTTTCTACAGTTTCGAAACATTACTAGTTATAAATAGTTAAAAACGGTATAGTTTTGTATTTGTGGTTTTATTACCATACCAGCTGTCTATGATTTCAGATGAGTAACGGTAAAAAATGCTCTTTACTATAAACTTTACGGTTAATTGGATGGACAGACTGCTTCCTGTTATATTGCCATAACTTTAGATTTTATTTTATTTTATGACCGCTGATGAACAGCCAACAAAATTTTTGTGTGATAAAAGCTCTTTAATCTCTTTAATCTTTGGACCAACCTATGTGGTCAGTGTTGTGCTCTGACCACCTTTACTTCCCAGACGAGCTGGTAGCTATCGATTTAAAGCTGGGTGGGCTACAAGCCAATATTTAAATTCAAACCTCAGTAATGTACAATGACCTTAACCACTATCTAATCAAGGCATCGAGACAACCAATGATTTTGCTTAACACTATGAGACATGCGATTTAAAAAAAAAATGCAAAAAATCGGTAAAATTATTGTCTAGGTTGTTCTTTAGAAACATTAATGAATTGTAATTGTTTGATGGTGTTCATAAGATCCATATTTTATCTTATATTTTTTTAAATAACTTTGAATATTAAGATACTATGTCAGGACACAATACAAATCTGATATGAGAATAATAAAAATATTAAATTAAACTTGGTTTTTAATATTTTCTTTTCTTAACCCTTTTTTTATTAGTCAAACTAAAAGTGCACTTTTGAGCATATTAAAAAACAGTTCTAAGATAATACTTAATTGAACTGTATTAAAGATTGTGCATTTTATAAATTTAAACTGAAACTAAAAATAATTTTATTTAGTTAAATTTTTACTATCATTAATAATAAGCAATAGTTTAAGTAAAAACTCAGTAGTTTTTGTATTTCATGTTAAGAACAAACTAGGACTCTCATAATTTTTTCTGTTTTACATTAAAACGTAATTATTTTAATTTGTTTAATATATTAAGTTTTTATTATAGTACATTATAATAATATTAAAACAAGTTAATATATTAAGTTGTTTTATTATTATTTTAATATTTTCAAGCAAATACACTTATTGAGATTAAATGGAAACAATAATGAAGCAACACTTGATGTAATTTAGAGTCATTTAATCAATGGGCATTCATTAATATTGTATACAAATACAAATATGTTATAGAGTAAGATGAAGAGCAATGATAGTGGCTAAAAACGCTCTATTTTACAGTGAAGTGGAATATGAATGTAAGTATGTATTAAAATGTAAGACAAACCAGCATTTTGACTTCTTAAAGGACAATTATGGAATAAAGAATTGTGTTTGCATGATTTACCTTCCTTATTCAGAAACTTTTACTAAAATGTATAAACTGAAAAATTGTTCATAGATTCGGTAAGTATTCAAAAAATTTTTGAAAATATTATTTGCATTTATTTAAAATTTTAATTACCAAAACATCTAAGTTTAATCAATTTTTACGCTTAAATTGCAAGACTTAGATTTAGTGCACTGCGAAGAAAAGTATGATCAAAACTACAAGAATGTTAAAAAATTTACTGTTCTTTTGGCTCTGTGAGAACGCTAAAAAGAAAGGTAATTTTTCTTACCAAAGGGCTTCGGTAATGATTATGGCAAAATTACTAATAAAACGTGGTTAAATTAACAATAAAATTCGGTAATTTTACCATGATACCTTAGAACATCGCATAAAAGCCATTTGTACAATTAAATTTATTTTTAAGCTTTGCATGCTTTGCAACATATTTGGCAATAAGAACGATAATTTTGAAAACAAAAAATTTCGGTAAACATTTACCATATGAAGGGGAAAATTACCAAATGAATGGTTTAAATACCGTATGTTTTGGTTTTATTTACCTAAATTATTATTATTATTATTTTACCGGAAATGCCATTACTATATTGTACTATAATTTTTTCGGAATTTCTTTCTTCGTGTATAAAGTGATAGATAATAGTGATAATTGCTGACAATTTATTAAATATACCCACCTTAAAAATATACTGATTGGTAAGTTTCTCATAAAAAATCGAATTAAGTAACATTTATTAGTTAAATACTAATTTCATTGAGTTTATCCATTGTAAAATTGTCAAATAAATTCCAAACGTTAGTATTTTTGACTATTTAAATTTATTATCAATATCACTTGATATATTCACTGTTCTAAGTTGTTGAAAAGTTAACATACAAAAAGCAACGTTGTAGAGAATTAAAAATTAAATTAGAATTTAGTAAAAGCAATTGTTGTCAACACCCTTCAAGTAGCAATAGAGTTTGCCCTCTTTACTAAAAATGTAACTCGAGGCTTCTAATAAAAATCGACTATCGCAAGTTTATAGCTTCAAAAATATGATCTGGAATGTTATCTGAGCAAAATTCCGACAAATAAATCGAATTATCGGAAACAATGTTGACGGGAGAACTGCTTGAGAAGAAAAAAATGGCGCGTTGGCTTTTTGGGCCCTAGGGCAAAAAGGAGCGAGAAGCTGTCGCAAAAAATCTGTGGCCTAACCAGTATAAGCTGCATAAATATCATCGAATCAAAGTTCGAAACTCTGTCCCGTTATAAATAATAATAGAAAGAAGACGTATAGGGGGTTGAGTTTGAAAAAAAAAAGGAACTTAAAGAAACCGAAAAAAAAATCGTCTTGTCGCGCGTGCAGCCTGCACAAACAGTAGCATTTTTAAGGCAAAAAGAAGGTTCTAGAAATCTCAGTAGGGTTGGGGAAGATTTAGAGGATTTATTATTTTTTATTCGAAGATTTAGCATCCGTATTTTTTTCCTTATAGGTTTGTTTTCAAGAAGTTCTTTTCTACTTTTTTTTTGAAGGATGGAAAAAAATCTGGGGCAAAGACACGGGACATAGGGTTGAAGGTCGTTTGTCTTCTGTTCGTGCGTTCATATTAAGCAGACGATTTCTCAATGAAAATTTTTATTTTTATTTTTTTGACATAATTTTACAGCTGACGAATGGTGCTAGTTCGGACGACTATTAAACTTCATGTTAGTGTGGCTAAAAAATTTCATGCGCCATATAGCAATAACGTATGAAAATTGCACATAAAATGTAGTGAATTTTTGAAGAATATTGATTACGTTTTAAATCATTTTTGAGTAATTTACAATGAATATCAAGCTAAAACATTATTAACCATTTTTAATGAGTTTTTTTATATTATTATTTTTCATATATATTGCAGACTTTTCATCGTTTAAAAAAATGTTGAATCTTTACATTGATAACGATTTATAAAATTGAAGAATTATTAAAAATTAATTTTTAGACTTTTTATTTTTGAACATGAATAATTCTATGAAACATAGTTATTTAATAACAAATATATTGGATAATACAATACTCAAAACCTTATTTTAAATGTAAGTTTGCATCCTTAAATTTCTTCTACAAGAGCAATATTTTGAAAAAAATCTATCCAGTAAAATTTCGCACAAAGGTTCAAAAAATACAATATTATGTGAAATAAAGATGTTTTGTTGTCAAATGTTTGAGCTTTAATTTTTAAAAAACTTTAATTAAACTGCTTTTCATGAGAAATAAAATTTTATTTTTTGCTGAATAGCATATTTGTACGGTTAAAGATTTTTGAACTGAAATAATGCAGTATATCGACCGTAAATAGCAAAGCTAACTTTAATTAGAAGATTTCTTTCTTATTTTCAAAAATAATATTAGATAGCACTTATTTTTTTAGCTACGTTAGTTTTCCAATTTTACAAAACTTATTTATTCAGATGAAATATATATAATGAAATAATCTGATAAAACCCTTTATTTTTAATAGTTCATTCATTTTGACTTGGTACACATATTAAAACCCTGTTTTGGCACTTATAATTAAAGTGGGTTTCTCATTTGAAAGGGGTAAAGTGACCTATTATTTAAACGAAAATTTTTGGGTAACGCAGTACTAAATGAAAAGTTTTAATTTATTAGATTTCAAATCCATATTTTTGTCTGACTTCAGAGCGTGGAACTTTTTAAAACTCTTTTTTCGTTCATAATTCCAATTATTCATCTCAAATTACTTCTAGGGACTTGAACAATCAAATCAATAATCTTGATAAATGAGAAACTTTTTTTCATGAGTTATAAATGAGAAAGAAATTTATAAATATGAAATTTGTGCACGCCAAACCAAATGCTTACAAGAGAATATAGCTATCAATCCAAATACGTAAAAGAGTGCATTCATTAAGTGCATTTGTGCATTTATTAAGCCAAATTATTATTTATTAAACTATTTAAAAGCATTACAAGTGCATTTATTAAACCAAAATAAATTGTGCATCCAAAAATTGATGCTTATATTAACTTATTTTATATTATATTCCAAAAAATTAATAAAAAATTTAAAACTTTGGAAGTACAGTTTAGCAGACTAAGAAGCTGATAATCCCTTTACTTGGTTAAATGAGAAAAAAAAATATAAATTTGAGTTTTGTCCATGCATGAGTTTTGTCCCCGCATACAACCAAAGTAATGATGCATTAAAATGGGATTCTTTTATCAAATTTGTTTTAAATTTACGCACTAAAGAGTTAAGTAGTTGACCAGTAATTGCTTTCAATTATTTGTTTTAAAGGAGAAAAAATGTATAAAAATGTCAGTTTTACACTAGTACCAAATACGTACTCAAGGATGGAAGTATCCCACCAAATAAATGACCTATTGAAAATGGATACTTATATCAAATTGATTCTATATTTATGTATTTTGGTTCAATAACAAAAGTAGTAAGCTAACAGACGTGTAAAGTAGTTGACAAATAGGTACTTTCAATAATAAAAGTTGTAAGTAATTTGTTGTAAGGCAGTTGATAAATAAGAACTTTCAATCATTTGTCTTAAATGAGAAAGACCTTGTGTTGCTGCTTGTACCTTGTGGTTTGTACACTTACTGAATACATACTCAAGTATAAAAGTATCCCCTCCCCCAAATTAATGACACATTAAAAATGAATGCATTTATCAAATTGATTTCATGCCATTTATTTTGGCTCATTACTGAAAAGTATAAACAATCTGACGTGTGAAGTAGTTGATTAATAAGTTCTTTTAATTAGTTGTTTTAAATTCGAAACAAATATATAAATCTTTGCTTTTTAAATGTACCAAATACGTACGGGATGGTATGCACATCAAAGCATATTAATGACGCATAAAAGGTTTATGCTTTTGTCAAAGTGATTTAATATCTTTTCTTTTGAATAATTTATGAAAATGTAAGAAATCGAACGTGCAACGTAGGTGACAAGTAAGGTACTTTTTCAATTATTTGTTTTTAATAAGTAATGTCAGTCTTAACACACATAATAAAGATGTGTTTACAATTAATAAGCAGTGAAGTTACTTAAACTGCCTTTTTCTTGTGTGAAGCTATCCTGAATAAGTGATTTGTTTTGCTAGTTTTCAAATTCATATTCCTCAAAAGACTGAAAAGCGTGAAACTTCATAAAAACGTGATGTTCGCGAATATTAATTATTCCTCACGGATCTCATCAAGGAACTCAAACAACCAAGCCACCAAATTTCAAGCTAAACAAAAAATAACCCCCTAATGAAAACCAATCATTAAAAAGCAAAGACTCAAGTATAGCTCAAATTATTGGCGCTGCTCTAATGATTTAATCGCCAAGAACCCAAAACATGATGACCCAAAGGTCATTTTTAAATCCGAAATTAGAGATAAAAACCAGTAACCTATGGCAATGTCTACGTGATGGTATTCTGAAGTATGAAAAAAGAAGAGAAAACTAGAAAAAAGGTAAGAAATCATCTTTGTCCGCAAACATTTCATTTCTTGAAAGTACCATTAAGGAGAAAAAAAAGCTTTTTTTTGAGCAAATTAAAGAAAACGGAGCCACTGTAGTTTGGCTTCGTAGTCCCATATACTTCACGAGACCTGTAATTTAGAGATCAGTTGGGTCAAGCGGCGTTAGCTGAATTCGCAGCCGGTCATCAACGGTGACCGTGTAAAAATGAGCATTAAAAATATAAAAAAATTAAAGAAGTACCTTAGTTAAAGGATGCGTTGGGTCCTGCCTTGGTCATTATGAGGAGCTTAATTGCGTTTAGAAGTTGTTGTGTATGGTCATATGGCGCCGTATTGTGTAGTAGAATGATTGAGGGAATAGTTTTTCATAATGTTTTTTTTTTTCATTTTGTTAAATTTTTCACACACATTAGACTGCAATTGAAGTTGTTTTTGTCTCCAGTAAGTGTTTAATGTTAAAAAGAATAGTAAAAGAAACTGAAAGCAAAATTTAAACAAGTTCTGGTGAAGAATTTAATAAAATGAAATTGTATTAAAAAAAGTGAATAAAAAAAGTCATAAAGGGTAATTTTAATTATTGTCTATTTCAACAAATAAGATATTTTTTTTAAAAATTTAAAATACAGAATTACTTTAGTTAAGGAATACTTTTGATCATCTTGTTCATTATGAGAATTTATGATGTAGACGAATCATAGTTAATTGTGCACGTTAGAAAATTACATAATCAAAAATCATTATGGGAGGATTTATTGTGAAAATTCATTATAAAAGTTCGTTATGGGAAAATTTTCAGTCAAAATTATGTATACTATTAGAATTTTCATTCTGAAATCATAGTAAAATATGCGGCAGCTGTCGGTCCAACTGATAAACAATAAACTTTATGGTAAATAAAATTTATTACCTTTACGGTATTGAAACCGTTTTCAACTGATATGGTTAAAAAACCGTGAATTAAAAACTATGCGGTTTTGTAAACATTTACAAATATCATAGTTTCTAAATTATAAAATTCTTAAATGGACTTTGGAGCTCTGCGGGTATTGCGTCATTTAGGTGTGAATGATAGTTTCGTGTTCTAATAGTCGATTGAAGAGTGCAGGACGTAGAAACTCTTCATGTATTGAGGAATAGAAGAAATATTGAGGTACCAGCGCTGGAATTCGAACCCCTGTTTAGGCGGACATGAGATTGACCGATTATTTCTCTCAGTTACAGTATGTACCCAGATTCACGCAATGAATTTTCCTCATAAGGTGGGCCTAGTTAGCGCAGATAGATATAAATTTAGATTTGTGAATTATTTTTCAGTTTTTTTCATTAAATAGTGTTTTGTTTTTCAAGCGTTTTCCCCGTAATTATTAATAAAAATTCTAATTTATTTTATTAATCAATACCACTCATTTGACTACTATCTATCTTGTCTTCAAAAATAAGCGAATACAAAATAAGTGACGAATAATTCTTCATAATCATGAATTAAAATGAATAACTCATTGTCATGAGAAAAACTTACTATGAAGACACTCATTTATCATACTCATTAATCATCGTATAATAATATTGTGCATTGTTAGCGGCGCACTGTTCGTTAAAGTCCCTTCCCACAAATATTCACAAAATTTTTACTCATTTTATCGCCCTTAACTTTGCTTTTGAAATCAATCCAGAGTGATATGTGTAACTAGTACCTAATTCCTAAGCCATAATTTGTCATGAGAAAAACTTACTATGAAGAAACTCATTTATCATACTCATTTATCATCGTATATTAATATTGTGCATTGTTAGCGGTACACTGTTCGTTAAAGTCCCTTCCCACAAATATTCACAAAATTTTTACTCATTTTATCACCATTAACTTTGTTTTCGAAATCAATCCAGAGTGATATGTGTAATTAGTACTTAATTCCTATGCCATAAGCAAAAATTAGTAGCATAATAAGGAATTAAACCTTTATATCATTTACTATTATTCTATTTAATTTTGTGAATTACTTTTCAGTTTTTTTAATAAAAAGTCATTTGTTTTTCAAAAATTTTCCCCTGCAATTATTTATAAGAGTTCTGATTGTTTTTATTGATTTTGTCTTCGTAAATAAACGAATATAAAATAAGGAATTATAATTCTTCCGAATAATCATGAATTAAAATAAAAAAATGAAATATCAATAACATTTAGTAAAATTGTTGCAATTTCATTAATTGTTTTTGAGCATATTTCCTAATGAAAGACATTAAAGTCTTCAAAGTTTTGTCAAAGATTGATAAAAGTTTTAAGCATTTAAACAGGATGAATCGTTATTGATCCTGTTTTCGAAACTAATCGAATATAAAATGAGGAATTAATACTTAGCTCGTATTCCGTAACCAAATTTTAATGCGTCTATTTTAAATTCTGGGAAACATTCTTTTTGCTAGTATCAGCATTTCTATGAGTTAAAGGTCGTTAAGTGTTTTTTTCTTTTTTCAAGAAAATGGATCAAACAGAATAATTATATTCCGGCAAAAAGCTACCCAGATGTTTTGAATGGTAAATGCAAAATAAATTCAAATATTTAAATTTCAGCTCTTTTCTTCTTCAGGTAAAAGAAATGTAACAGTGTTTGCTTTTATTTAAAATAATGATGCCTTATATTTAAAAAAAAAAACATTTTATAACATTTTTGCAATAATTTTTATTACTCATATTGTCAGTAATGCCATACCATTAACGAATTGTTAGAACAAATAAAAAATGATAAAATCAGAAGTTTTTAAATCTTATTAAATTTCAAATTTTTGTTTGAATTTTATTTAATTTTGTAGTTTTTCTAAACATTCATTTCAGCAACTTTAATTTACTTTTAAGAGATGGTGGAAAAAAATTGTTCCATTCATTTTTGGAAATAATACCTACCGCTGAAACTGTACTAGTTTTTATCTCATAAACTATCTAGTTTTAACTAATTCTCATGAACTATCTAGTTTTAATTCAAATTTGAAAGATATTAAGATTAAACAGCTCGTTTCATTCAGGGTTTGCGTACAATAACTACGATCTGGTTGCTCCTTTTAATTAAAGGTATGATTCTATTTTTCCTGAACTGTAAAGAATTGAATTATATCCAAAAATTACTACATTATAGAATTTTTTATAATTCGGAAAAGCAAATTTTAATAAAAAAAAAGAATAGAATGTTTTGGCATAATGTTTGTGGATATATAATCAATTATAAAGAATATATAATCTTAACACTCTCATATATGGTTTTTCTTAATATAAGTAAGTAAACTTATCGAAAAATGTACATTATCATACAAAAAATCTTGCGAAACGTTATCCTTTGACAGTAGAGAGAAAAAAGCCGCTTTAAGCAAATCAATTTAAACTAATTAGTAAATAATTTTGTTTTTAATAGTTCTCTCAGAAAATTCGGTTCATCGTTGAACAATGAGATCTTTCCCTGGATCCAAAACATCTTTAAATGATTCTGAGGCCAAAGTTATAAATCAGATTAAGTAATAATAGTATTACGTAAGCTGGTTTAAGAAGAATTAATACGTAAGGTGATAAACTGTTTGGCAACCGCGAGACTAGACCCATCTTCACTGATACCAACCTCATTGAGAGCTCTTCTCGTGATTGTTAGATAGTAGTTAAGTTTGATATTTTTTACAGAAAAAAAAAAATTCATTTTCCTTCATTCAATGAAAATTCATCTTTTTTTACAATTCATTGAAAGAAAATTTATCATAGTAAAGAAATATTTATTTAACATATTCTAATAATTTTAACAATATAACTTGTTAAGAAACTAATGTCTTATGAAATATAAATTTAATAACAGCTATATAATTTCATACGGATGCAACGAATGAGAAAGAAAATTCTCAAAAATAGTGAAAATTTATTTGCAGATGTATCAGACTCCTAAAAATTACTTTTCTTTAGTTAATGGCTACTTTACTCTTACTAATTGACTATAATTCTCATAATACTACTACTTTTATGCCTTAAGGATATTAAATCCTATATCTCAATTTAGTTAATACCGTAAAATACCTGTTTTCCATACCAAAAAACCCTTTATTTAAACCGAGAAATATGGTATTTATGTTTAAGTACAGCCATTTATTTCTTGCTCTTGCCTTAAAAAACTTTGAACTAACTAAACTAACTATCTACCAAATGGAAACTCACTGTCATAGAACAAACGTAAATACTACATTAAAATATGATCTATGAGATGATTATTTTTTAGGAATGATTCAGGGTTTGTAAAATATTTATGTACTTAAACAACAGTATTGTGCAGATTTATTGTTTAAAAATAAATAAAGTGTAGGTTTTCCGAGTGTATATATACAATATGCATGCATATACGCTCGATTGTCCATCTATCTATTTATTTATATATCTATATCTATAGATACATAAATATAAATATATATATGGGCAGATCTCTAAAACCTTTAATTTTTCAAAATAATAATAAAAAATAATAGGCACACTATTTTTACACCTCCAGAATTGTTTGAAAATGTATAAAATATCAGAAAATAATCGCAAAAATCGAAAATTTTGATGCCTTTATAAGTATAAACAAAAAATTAAAATTTTCGAGCTAATTTTTCTAGGTTTATATACATTTAATTAAAAATCATAAAAACGACTAAAGTATCATTTATTTAATTAACATATATACTTATTGAATCTATTTTTATTTTATTGAGCAATTTTTTCTTTTTAATAATTTCATCCATATTTACCCTTTGTTTTTCATCAAAAATTATTAGTATCAAAAATGAATTGAAAAATTTTAATATTAAGTTAAATTGTTATAAAATGTATAAAAGGACTTACTTTAATTATTTTCAGTCAAAAAATATTTTCAATTAGTAAAACATAGGGAAAAAACTAAGTTCTGATATGTTAAATTCAATTAATTAATCCTGAGGTTACTGTTTGACAAAGTTACGGTCTGGGATCTGACAAAGTTACGGTTATCTGACAAAGTTACGGTCTGACAAAGTTACGGTCCTAGAAAATAGATCGAAAACTTTACTCAGATGCAACGCAATGGGACGCTCACAACACAGAAAATAAATTAGGCAATGACAAACGTGTGATCAAAATTTTAATTGATTTTAACATTTACTTTTTAGATCTGGGTCTGATTACGGTCTTGACATCGTAACTGTAACCTCACCGAATGACAGTTTGTGATTATAAACCTAGAAAAATTAGCTCAAAATTTTAATATTTTGTTTATACTTACAAGGGCATCAGAATTTTCAATGTTCACGATTATTTTCCGATATTTTAAACATTTTTAGACAATTCTGAGGTGTAAAGAATAGTGTGTTTATTATTTTTAATTATTTTTTTTATTATCAAAAGATAATGGTTTTAGAGATCTGCCCATATATATATATATATTTATATATATGTAAACGCAATTAGAGTAGAAAGAAGAAAAAAAAATTAGAGTTAGAAATGATTGCTAGATATGATATGTATTACTGATGATGGAATAAGTATTCCCAACCCAAATATCTAACTCTTTAATTTTTGCTTTTTTTATCAAGAGAAATAAATAAACTTAAATATATAAGTGCTGCTTCTGTGATTTTTTTTCGTTGCTGAAATTCTAGTTGTTGTAACTGAGACCGTGAAGAAGATTTAAGGTTTCGGTTTCCCTTAATTAATATGAACAACGTCTTATAGGCACCGAACTGTTTTTACGAGATGATTCGATTGCTATTAAAGTTAAGAAAACTATTTATTTCAGAGAATATGAAAAATAAATAAAACATCAGTTTACCTTGAGGAGTTTCTTTTTTTTTTCAGTTTAAAAAACCATTTTAGCTTATGCATTATTTGCTTCGAAAGAAAAATGAATTTTTGAGTGATGTATACAATATTTGTTTGTTATGTAAAAAGTGAATCAGATATTTTAGGGTAATATTTAAATTTTTTGTTTCTCTTTTAATTCGGCCACCAACGAAGATCGTAACTTGGTGATAAATATCTATTAATTTTAAATAGAATTTTCAGAAAAATTTTAATGTATATTTTAATTTGAAATAACACATGTTTTTTTAAACAGTATATTTCATTTTGTTATTTCGGATATCTAATCGAAATGTAATAAAAATACTTTTTTTTAATTATTTATACTTTAATATAGAAAGAAGACGAATGCTTTAATAACAAATATCTTTAAATTTAAAATTGTGTCTGGAGCTAATTTAACTAACTAGTATTTATTTCATACACATCAGGATGATAAATGAGAGAATTATGCGTACATTAAGAAAATATTATTATTATGAAAATAATATTAGTATGAACATAATGTTATCATAAAACGCAAAATCAAACAAAATTACACATAATATTTTATAAAAATTTCTAAACGAATACATGTTTAGAAGAAAATAAATTAATATTTACTATCGGAAGCTTTACTGTAAAATAAAATGTATGTTATTGTAAGCGACAGTTGCAGATATAATGTCTTTTAAGTTTTAGAGAACCTTTTAATAAAACAGAAAAAATCATACATTAAGACGTTTTCAAGTGTTACTTTACCTCAATACTGTTAATACTATTTTTTATTCTTATTTCACTTTCTGGAGTACATATTTTTTGATGAATAGTTTAGTAAAGACATAATTGCAGCTACAATGTCTTTTAAACTTTCATGTAAATTTGTTAAAGAATTACTTTAATATTTTATGCACGAACTAAATAAAACTTGGGACCAAAAACTGCTGAAATGCATGTGAGCAACATATTTTCGATATATGCACTATTTAATCCTGATTTATTATGACACAAAATTGGACAGACAATTTTGGTTAATATTTTGCTAAACAATTTGCGAGATAGTTTTGCAAATTCTTAAAGAAAATCCTTATTAAAAATAATGTGATGACTTCCCTAAAAATTTTCAGTTTGGGGCACTTTTTAAATCTTTTAATTGTCTACAAAGTCTTATGTATTTTCAAATTTTATTTTAAACAGAAAATTTGTAGAAAATTTTAAAATACAGGCATAGAAGTTATGCTGAATTCATTCAGTTTTTTCTTTCTTTCAGAATTTACTTTTTCACAAAGTAATCCAACATACAAAACAATTACATTTTTTTTGCTACACAACTAGTTGTTGAAACCAACTTTACTGCAAAAACTGAATACTTAAATTTCACGAAACTTTCTTCATTTTTGACGAAACTGTTCTGCTACGTGTTAACATTTCGTCAATGTGGCGAAATAACTATCGTCTATTCTTTGAAGAAACGAATTTCACAAAAGTGAAGAAATATTCCATCACTCTTTTCCTCCAAAATAAATAAATAAAATAAAACGAAACAGAAAATCTTTTAGTGTCTAAGGCACCTATCTTTTCAAATAACCACTTTAACTTTGGCACCATATTGGTGGACCAATGTCACCATATAACACACGGACAGATAAGACGCAACGATAAATTAGACCAAGGATTCGAACCCGGGATCTTCTTGTTACGAGGGCAACTCCTTGCCCAACGTATAGAACAGTTTGCTTGTTTCGTGACTTTATTTTTGATTGTCAAGTCTTCATTCTAGTTTCGTCATTTTCGTTAACGATCTCCCACAATGCACTGCGTTGAGTATTTGAGTTGAGGAAGCATTTTCGTATTATATTTGAAAGTTTTCGTTTTGTTATAAATCACTTGATTTCGGGACGAAATTATTATATAAAGTAACGAAATACAGCTCATGGATAGCTAAATTGTAAAAAGGGAGAGATTTGTTTCTGATAGTGTTAAAATAGTGGTAATAAGGAAAGGATCAAGCTAACATTTTAAACAAAAAGTTAAGTAGGCAAAAAAAAAATATGTCTTTAAAAAGCTCTGAAGATATTTTAAAGAAAAAAGAAAATTTTAAAAAATATCTTAAGATTTTCGAATAAATTCTAACTAAAACCTTAAAATAATTTTAAGGGGAAATATTTTGTTATTACCAAAAATAATTGTGCTAATTATTAATACTTTTTGTATGAAAGGTAGTTTTAAATTTTTAATAAAATTATATTGTTTGAAAAGTGTTATTTATAGTATATTATTCCAAACATTTGTCATGGGGACATCTTGCTTCACAAGTGATGGAAATACCATCTTTTATTATGCCTAGTGACTATATGTCACTAAGATATGCTTTTCACAAGCCCTTCAAGATCCATTTTCCTACTAAAGATGAATGATTTATTCTCCTTGGTGGCTTGAAGGCAAATGCCTAATATGGTACACTAATGGTTCAAAGATTGGTGCCAAATCAGGAGCAGGAATTTACTGCTCCAATGACGGTACCAAACTTCATTTTCCCCTGGGAAACTATGCCACCGGTTATATAATTTATTTGTTACATAATTTAGAATATAACGTAATTTGTTAGAATATTTCGTTAAAAAAATTATATTTATTAAGATAACGAAAACATTTTTATGTTCGGATCTTTCAATTGAACAGCATTTTTTGAACTAATAGTGACTATATTATAGTCAACATTCATGAATTTTTGACAAAATATAACACTATATTAAGATCTAACTGTTCGAGGAGCATAGGTATTAAATTCTAAAAATAATTTTTTGCTTTAAATTTCTGAATATGAAACACTTTTTTATTTTGAACTTATTTAAAAACGTAACATTCTTTTTTGATGACTGAATATTTGAAATTCGCGCCTTTCAGAAATCAACAAACTGAAACCTATAGTAGGCCTCAGGCAATCATTGGTTGTCTATCACACGACAAACCCTTTCTACACACAACCCTATCTCACATTGGCTGTCACCCCTTTTAGTACCTCATCTTTGCCTCATGCCTACCTCTTCCAATCCCTTCTCTCCGACCTCCTGGATGTCGTCCAATGAAAAACAGCTCCCAAGCATCTTCTCCGATTTTCCCGCGTCAGCCAATGGTATCATCTTGCTCTCCTTCCAAGTGCATCCTTCATCCTCAGCATCACCTGAAGATGAGAAATGATAGTTGAAGAAAGTTAGAGTTTACACATATGTATTTAAATTGAAACTTTTCAAAAACTATTGTTATTAGTTATAAAGATCGATAGCAGATAAATTTTTTAAAAAATTCCTATTTTGCATTAGAGCATTATGAAATAAATAAATAAAAGTTGTGATGAATCGGAATTAAATCTGTATTAATGAACTATTATTACGGTACTTTAAATTAACCTAAAATTTATTGCTAATACATTTTCTTAACTGATATCAATTTCAAATCGATAAATCTGACTGCTATTATTATATAAAATATTTAGAGTAGCGTGTTTTAATATTTGGCTAAGAATCATCACTTTTAGTTTATTTCAAATAAAACTATTAGTTTGAATTATTAGTTGTAGCTTAGAATACATTTATTTTGTCTGGAATACTGAAAATAGTTTAGAATAAAACTACTCAGTTTTAATTACTAATAATAATCAAAAATAAAACTATTTAGTTTGAATAACAAATCATAGCTTAGAATAAAACTATTTAGTCTGAATAACTAATCACAGCTTAGAATAAAACTTTTAAACTGTTAAATATTTTGTATTAATATAATATTAATAAATTTATTAAAGTGGTAATGCTTGATTTATCAAAACTTAAATAAATGCTAAACATGTTTATTAAAATAAATTATAATTTTCTATAAAAAATCCTATAATGGCGTTAAGTTCAACGTAATATAAGTTATCAATTATTTCTAATACATACTCTTAAAATAATACAAAATTAAATTAAAATGATAAAAATTGTCAAACATAAATTTTTAAACTTTAAAATATTAATTATCCAACAATATTAAATTGATTTCAATATTGGTCTTAATAGAATGCAAATCAATTTAGTAGTGTTCTAAACAAGTTTAATTATATCCTTATTAATTTAATTATGTCCTTATTATTATTATTTAATTATATCCTAACTATTTAGTTTGAATTACTAATCACAGCTTAGAATAAAACTTTTAAACTGTTAAATATTTTGTATTAATATAATATTAATAAATTTATTAAGGTGGTAATGCTTGATTTATCAAAACTTAAATAAATGCTAAACATGTTTATTAAAATAAGTTATAATTTTCTATAAAAAATGCTATAATGGCGTTAAGTTCAACGTAATATAAGTTATCAATTATTTCTAATACATATTCTTAAAATAATCCAAAATTAAATTAAAATGATAAAAATTGTCAAACATAAATTTTTAAACTTTAAAATATTAATTATCCAACAATATTAAATTGATTTCAATATTGGTCTTAATAGAATACAAATCAATTTAGCAGTGTTCTAATCAAGTTTAATTATATCCTTATTAATGAATTAACATTAATGAAATTCTAAGAAAGTTACAGACTAGTGTTTTGAATTATAATTAAAAGGATCAAAGCCTTAAGGAATATTATTTACATTACTTAGCATTCTAATTCTATGACTGATGGTATTAATTATTTACAATGAGTAGCAAAGATTTAATAACTATTTCAATTAGTTAAGAAGACACAATGTATTTTAAAGAAAAATTATTAGAATTTTTATTGTTTTACAGGGATTTTTATGACGCTTAGTAATGCTTTAATTAATTAATTACTAATAATGAAGTTAGTCGAAGATAAAACAGAACAAAATCGTTATGATTAGTTAAAAAATTCAGGGACTTTCAAAGTCTTAATATTTTATTAAATAAATTCACAAATTTTTAAATTTCAAGTATAGTAATGACAATTTAATGTATTTGATATATTATTAAGCTACTGGAAGTGATTATAAAGAAAATTGATTACATTATGAATAAAATATATTTAGAATAAAACATTTCGAAAAATAAAACTATCATAATGATGAAAACACATAAAATTTCAAAATTTTTTAGTATTTAATGCTTTTGTTTAATAATATTCAATATTTTTGTAGGTTTTAATGATGTATAGTAACTTAATAACAGGAATTTCATTTGATTAATGTTAATGTTCTGATAGATATATTTATATATACATATTTTCGCAAACTATTTTAGGTAATATTTTCTGCTGTTAAAATATTAATAATCTCCGAAAGTTCTATTAAAACTAAATCTTGCTCTGTATAGATCAGTTATTCTTCTCCTTACTTAAAAAAATCTCCCACTTCATACACTACACTTTCAACACGCCTTTGGAATTTTAAACTGGCATGTTTAAAAATTCTAAATTATAATTTAGATACAAAAAATCTATTAAAGAATATAATAGATTGCATAATGAAATGTAATATATTAAAAAATCTATTAAATAATGCACGCATATTTGTTTATTAAGTAAAATTTTATTTTTTATTATTATAAAAGAGTTTGTTTTATTAAATATTTTTTTACAATAAGATTATTTAAATTAATGTAAAAATTCTGAAAGAAAAAAAATTTTTATTTATGAAAGCAAAATTTCTAAGTATATAAAATTATTTATTGCCTAATTAGATTAAGATTAGTTATTGCCTAATGAGATATAGATATAATTTTTTTTTTAAATTTCAAGCACTCTAAACATTTAATTCGGATTTTTCGCTCTTAGAAGAATTATGCCGATTTACTATGCTATTTAGTTATCTACTTAATAGCTTTGGAGCAATTTTTATTGTACTCATTTAATGAGTCTTGCTGAGAAATTTATGTACAAATCTGATCAGAAGTGTAATTTGTCTTAGGGATAAATTTTTTTTCCTCTTGACCATTGTTTTAAAGGCATTTATATTTACCAAAAAATGTCATATATTTCAAACTTTTGAATTTTCTAAAAAAAATTTATTTCTTTTTTAATTTGTGCGACTTATTTTTTATTTATTCAGCACTGTTTTTAATAATTAAAATATCATCACCATTTAGAGTGTAGTCAAAAGTTTAAAAACTGTCAGATATAAAATGTAGATGAGCAAACATGATCCTGTTAAAATGAGAATTTCTCAAAGATAAATAAATATAAGTGAAAGTATAGAAAAATATCAAAGACAAAGTACAAATTACATTTAAGATAAAACAACTTGAATTTAATATAAGATGACTATAAAATAATTAAGCAAACCTTTTTTAAAAAGTGCATTGCTTCAGCTTCATATTAGTAGTTATAAATGTCAGATCAACGATTAATATTTTTATGAAAAAAATTCGATGACAAATGCAGAAAGGAGAGCCATTACATGAAAGTTTACTATTTAAATATTCAATATTGAGTAAAAAGTTGCTTATTAGAAGTTTTTAACATATAAAGTATTCTAGAACAGCTACTATTTAATTGAATAAAACCGATGTAAAGGAACAAAAGGTAACACTTAACATTTTCTCCATACTTGCATACTGTATTATGTGTAGACATTTTTTTTAATTATAAAATGATGAAAAATAGTAAATGGAATTTTTAGCACTACTTTTTTGAAATTTTAATAACATTTTTCGCATTTTAAATGAGATCAAAGTTCCGCTCATCTGGGTTACAGTTGACTTCTTTTTAAATCTTTTTTTTTTTAATTGTAAATGTTTCACATAATCCAAACTTACTGAGGGTAATGGGATTACTTCTAAATGCTTTTAAAGAAAATCAGCTGTTATTTTAATTTATGCTCTATGTTTAAAACTTTTCAATATAATTTCTTTAAACTTCTCAATAATAAAATTTTAAATATTTTACTAGAATTTTTTAATATTAACTTTTTACATTTAATATTAATATTTAATACTTTAATTTTAATATTTAACATTAACTTTTGCTCAATCACCTCGCGATAGCTAATTTAAAGGAAACTTTTACTTATATTTTACATCATTGTGTATTTTAATAAAGATATAGAATTTCAGATAAAAAATACAAATATTTCTTTCATTTTTAAATTATTTTTAAATGTTTTTATTCCTAAGCATTTCAAGGTTTTTAAGTTTACAAGCGCAGTTCAAAGAAAAAAAATTAAAAACATATCCCCCTCCCCACGAAACAAGGATAAAAATTTATAATTTTTTTTAAAAAGTTCATATTATTAAACAAAAAAGAAAAAAAAATCATTTAAAAAATTTGTTTTCTGAGAAATTAAGATGTTTTTGATTTAATTTTTAAAGTTAATTAATTTAACAATTAAAACATTCTAAATGTATTTAAAATCGTGAAGATTTATTTGATTAAGTCATCTCAAATTATTTCTAGCTGTACGTTTACGTATGTACGTACGTATGTTCTTACCGTTCACATGAAATAGTCAATATATTATTGTCAATGAATAGCATTATTGAAATCAAACTGGATCAGCTTAAAAATAGCTTTTTCTGACACCGGAAAAGGCAGTGGGCAGCAATCTTTCTTCGTCCTTGACATTTTTACGTTTATGGAGCAAGGATCTGTTAGAGAAAAAAAAAAGTGGAAGGAAGAGTAAAATCTTAGGGAGAGGGAAATTTTTTTTTTCTTCATTTTTATAAAAAAGAGATTTTTGAGGCGATCCGATTTAAATTCTGATTCCTTTCACAGTTCAGTATTCTCTTAAAGTGATATTGAACCTTAGATGTTCAGAGATTGTTGTAAAGTTTTGATAAATAATATTTCGATCTTCTTATAGGAAAATTATAATATTAGTTTTTTGAAAATACGCTTTTTTTTGTCATAAAATTTTTTAATTCACTATTTTATCTAAGTTACATAATTGATTGACTTTAAAGCATGTTAGAAACTAGTATTTTGCAGTAGACATACTTGCGACCATACATAATTTTAACCTAAGTAAATAAACTTTATTGTTAGAATATAGCGCTTATTGTCAAAGAATATTATTGGATCAAAATATTGATTTCTTGAAAAATATTCATTACAAAAAAAAAAAAAAAATTAAAAATAAAAGAAATAAAAACTCGATTTTTACTAAAAAAGCAGTGAACAACTTTAAAATTATTAATTTAATGTATGCAATTTATTAATTTAGGTTTAAGTATTACTTATTTGACTTTATTAGACGTTATTAACCATATAACTTTATTTAGTTCAGTTCAGTGTATTATCGGATTAAAAGATCTAGCTAAATGACGATGATCAATAATAAGATCTCAATATCTCCATAGAATCTTTAATTCACTAATGATGATATCGAATCTTAAAACTTCTAAGAATAGATTTAATCTTAGGCATAAAGTACTTTTTGGGGATTTCGCTTCTGACAACTATGCTTTTGGAGTTTCAAAAATGCAAAAATTAAAAAGAAAATTTAGAATTCAGAAAATAATTCTTCAATTCATTAATTTGATTCAACTGATCAATTTATTTACCGTAAAGTATAAAGAAAGCTAATGTAGCAAAATTATATAACACTATTAAATAGCTGAATATTTATTAAATCTTAGACAATCGACACTACTAAGATTAGATTTATTCTTAGGCACAAATTTTTTTCTTTTCTTTATTTCTGGCAATTCCGATTTTAGAGTTTTAAAAATATGAAAATTAAAAATTAAAAAGAATTAATAATTCAGTCTGAAATTGTTCAAATTATTAATTTAGTTTAAGTATTAAATTCCTTTACTGCAAAGTATAAAAGAAGCTCGTGTAGCAAAATTTTAAAACAGCATTAAACTTTAAAATATCTATTAAGTCTTAGGCAATCAAGGTTTGAGTTACTGTTCAGAATACTGTCAATCATTATTAATATTTAATTGATTTTGATCTTGGTGTTATGAAAACATCGCATTTTGATCTTGGATGTTTTGAAAATATCGCAGTAAAAAATCAACTTTGAAGCATAGAAAAGTATGCCAAATAATATTTTAACTTATTAATTTAAACCATGCCTTTAAATGATTAAATTAAACGAAATAATTCTATGCAGTATAATTTTTGTAAAATTTAGTTAGTTAATAAAGGAATTCGTCTCAGCTATTTAATAAAAAATCGCTGGTGGAGTAAAATTATGTAAAATTAATCAGAGTTGAAATTGTCAAGTTTATTTTTTTAATTAAATAAGTTAAAAATTAAAAAATTAGCTTACTTGATAATGTATTTGAAATCAGATATAAAACTTTAGTTGCTCAAGAAAAATAAATAAATCATGAGTATTAAAGACATATTCTGTGATTATGCTTTTATAGTTAGTAGAAATATAATTTAAATTTTTCAGTTTGTTCATGTCTTTCTTTTTCTTTTCTTTATTTTTCTTTATTTCTTTTCTTTTCTTTATTTATTTACTTTCTTTACTTCTTTAATTTTTTCTTTATACTTCGTAACTTTTTTCATTTCTTAATTTTCATTTTTTTCTTCATCTCTTTACTTTTTTATTTCTTTACTTCTTCTTCTTTCTTTAATTCTTTACTTTCTTTTTCTTACTTTTCTTTTTCTTTTACTAGTATAAATTATAGGCTAAGAAGTAACTTGAATTCAAAACGCTCATCATTTTCATTTTCTTAATAACCAAATACATTTTAATCACTTTTGTGTGTTAAAAAAGTAAAAGTTAATTTCAATTTAGCACGTTGTAGAGTTTATTTTTGTATATTAGACAAATGTAAAGTGTTCTACTATAGCGTCAAAAAGCCAAAACTTATGATGATATTTTGTCAATAATAGGTTTAAATCGAGAAGTCAAAATGTAGGAGTCCCACATTCGACAAAGTTTCATTGTCTTTTCTTAATTTCATTTTCCTCAATTTCATTGTTTCAAAGCAAATGAATATCATTCCTTTATCATTACATCAAATAAACTATCAGAAATATTTTTTTAATGTTTAATTTACTCCCACTTATGAGCAATTAGATTAAATCTTAATGATCGCTAAATTATTTTTTTTCAAGTTTTATTTATATATTTATTTAATTTTTAAAAGAAAGAATTCAATGAAATTTCACATTAGCGTCTATAAATCAACTTAAAAAAATTGTTTCGCATAAATTCTATTAACTCAGTTAATGAAAAATGGAATCGTATTATGAAGTCAAATAAATAATAATGAATTGATTCTTTGATGAAGACTTCATTTTTGACTGAAATTTAATCATGAAAGGTCTTAAAATGTTATAACCAGTAAATCTAATTGAGAAATTATCGACTTAATGAGCAGACATCAATTATATCAAACATAAAGACTATGTTCTAGAATTTATTTTCTATTAGCTACGTCAAGAAAATAATAATGAATTGATTCATTAATGAAAATGTTTTAACCAGTTTATCTAGCTACAAAATTACCTACTCATTTCGTCATTTCATATTAACCTTTAAGTTTAGCTTCTAGAATTAATTTTCTATTTGTTACTTCAAGTAAATAATATTTAATGAAGTTAGTTAATAATAAGGAATTGATACATTGATAAAAACTTCACTTTTTGACTGAAGTTTAAACATATTAAGTCTAAAGAAAATGTTATGACCCTTTTACCCAACTGCAAAATTATCTACGTAATGAGTAAACATCAATTATAACAATCTTCAAATTTAGGTTCTAGAATTCCTTTTCCATTTGCTACAAGACTATTTAACTTTGTACGATTGTATTCAACCATAAAGTTTACTTCATCTTGGAGGACATAAGTGCTATATTTATTACATGAGAGATGCAAAATTTGAACCACCCTATAGAATTAGAATAAATAATTAGTGGTTTAGTGTAATTGATGAAATGAAAAAAAAAATTACATGGGAAAAAAATTCTGGCAAAATTACTTTACTGTATGATAATAACATTTCTAGCAAAAAAAAAAAAAAAAAAAAAAAAAACAAGTAACAAAAATAAAAAAAAACAAAAGGAACTTTTTAAAAAAAAAAAAAAAAAAAAAAAAAAAAAAAAAAAAACAGCAGCATAAGTCTGGTAATAAGAATCTTAATATACGGTAATTAAACCCTTACTTTGTTAATTTTTCTACTCATATGGTATGGTTTACCGGCAATTCTGGTTTTTAATATTATAGCTCTTATTACCACACATTTAGTAAAAAATACAAAATGCATGTAGTCTCATTTTTATTTACTTATTTTAAAGTTATAGTTTTATTTTTTTTATTCTTGTTTGTTTGTTTGTTTGTTTACTGTCAACACATATTTTTATGAGTATTAGAATCAATTTATAGATTCATTGCAAATACCTTTAATTTAAAAAGCAAACTACAGCAGCAATTTTACTAAAATATTTGCATCAATTCGCACAATTTAACTATTGTCATTTTGATAATTTGATATAATTTTTTTGCACGATAACTACAGTTCTGTTCTTAACAGTTTATTTAGTTTTCCTCAAAACTAAAAATGATAACTATACATCAATTTTTTTTTACAGTGTAAGCAAGCAAATGAAAAATATTTATAAACAGGAATTAAACATTTTTCAATTAAAATCATGTGAATAACTGAAAAATTTTGTTTAGTTAGCATTGAAATTTATTTTTCATCTCCATTCCGCAAATTGTAAAATTCATATGGAATGGAATTAATTATTATGCAATTTTTACATCTCTGTTACGTTTGTACATATTTTATGATTCTAAACGTGACATGTTTATATTATTGAACTTAGTTTAGTTTCCAATTTAATTTCATGAATAATTGTACAATGCTTATATTACAGAACTGATCATAATTCCTAATTCCATTAGGTAAATAATTCACAAAATTCTATATGGAACTGAACATATTTTCGATTCCATTACTTAAACAATTGAAAATAGTTTTTACTTTAGAGTTGAACATATTTTTATATTCGCTCCGTAAATAATTTTAAAATGTTGGTTAAAATGGAATTGAATTGTTCAAACTGTTACTCTGCTTAGCAAGATGATGCGCTTTGAATGATAACAGAGCTCAACTAGCAACTTTAGAATTTTGTAATAAATTTGAAAGATATTCTTAAATTTGAAAATTATCATTTTTAAACAATACGTGAATGTTTTGTCAAAATTTGTATTCATTTAAAGAAAAATCCAATGCCTTTTAACATCTTTTCAAAATGCCATATCGGCTTTTTCAAACTTTTTCAAACTAAGAACAAAACACACACTTAATCCTTCCCTTAGTAATGCACTCTCAGCTAACGATGAAACACACGTTGCCATTTATCTTTTCATAATACTCTTTCAGTTGTTTTTGGTCTAAAAGATAGCCCCTTCCTGCATCTCATGCTATTACAAGGCCTCTCATACCCACGTGACCATCCTGAAGAAAATTCGATTCTTTCTTTTAAGCCTTCTGTGGCGGTGCCGACTTAAAAAGCCTATCTCACTCCAACCTCTCTTTAAAACCCATTTTTTACAGCCTACCCATAGGTGCTACCTCTTGAGGCTGTCATACATTTAATATGCTTAAGCAATCCCCCCATACCTATACCTACATACATTCTAATACATATGCTTCTATAAATCTCTGAAAGCCCAGGCTCTTTTGATACTTCGCCCCCCTTCTCATGTGTTTTATTATTTTTTTTTTGTTCCAAGCTCGAATTTAAGATATTTCTTCGTTATTTTTAACTGGCTACCATAGCGGACGGCACCCCTTTACGTTAGTTTCACCTTTTCTTTTAAATTTGCGCCAGTTGTAATTGGGAGGCGGGGCTTACGCCTGTATCTCATTTGCATTGACGGCATGCATGCATGAATGTATGAATTCTACTTCATTCCTCTGATGTTTGAGGAAGTTTTTATTATTATTATTTTTTTATTGCATCTTATTTTTCTCCTTCTTATTTCTTCCCCTATTTCATTTTTCTCAATACGTGAGGCAGTTCGCAAATGCAGAGAAGGTTAATTTTCTGCCGAATTGTTCAGTAAACATGGAGTAAGACCTAAATGTGAAACATTTTTTTGAACGTAACTGTGAAGAGGAGATAATAAATATTTTACTCTTTCAAGAAATTATGCTAGGTTTTCTGACTTTAGTGCTTCATTTTCTTGTCTTATTAAAGTGCAAATAATTTCCTGTCAACTTCTGGAGCAAATGTATTCAAAACTTTCAAAAAATATTTTTTTTTCTCCCCTCAGCTTGTGTTTGAATGTTTGTGAAGCATGTAAAATTAGAACGAAAATGTTTGTAGTTATAAATTTGGAGCTTTTTACGCTTGAAAAGTTATTAGCAAAGAGATTGAAACGTATGTTTGCATCTTTTTAGAATTTTCAAAGCATATTTTTTTCTTTTTGCAAATTCCACTAGGCATTTCATGTGTGCAAGATTTTAAGTTCAAAACTTTGCCTTATAATAAAGTTTAATTTTGAATAATTTAACTATTGATGTTAACAGAAAATATTTCGTCTAACAGGGGATGTTAATTGACAATGATTGCTCTGATAAATTAGAAAATTGTTTCGCTCTGAAAATTTATTAGCAAATATATTGAAATATATGTTTGCATCTTCTCAGATTTTTTATTATATATTTATCTTTTTTCTGCGTACATATTTTAACAAACTTAAAAATTTGGCTTATAATAGAGTGTAATTTTGAATAATTAAAGCAATGATTTCAATCGAAAAGATTTTGTCTAATTGGTAATGTTAATTGGTGATGCTTGTTTGTATAAATTTAAAACTGTTTCCCTAGAAAAGCTAGCATTTTTAGCAAAGATATTGAAACAGATATTTGCATCTTTTAATATTGTTTTTTTATCATGTTTTTCCACGCATGTTTACTAAATTTTAACTTATCAAATTTTTAAACACGCTTAAAAATTTCTGTCATAATAAAAATGAATCTAATATGAATACAATTAAATAAATGACATTAATAGACAATACTTTATCTGTAAATATAAGATTTTTATCTCTTGAAAAGTTGTTAGCAAAGAGAATGAAACGTATGTTTGCATCTTAGTTGATATATTTCTTTTGTGAATTCCACTAGGTATTTGATTCATACAATAATTTAAGTTCGAAAATTTCCCTTATAATAAATTTTTACTTTGAACAATTATGCAAGTGATGTCAACAGCATATATTTTGTCTGATAGGTGACGTTAATTGGCAATGTTTGTTCGAATAATTTAGAAAATGTTCTCACTCTGAAAATTTATTAGCCATTATAATGAAACATATGTTTGAACCCTTTAGAATAATTTTTTGGGCATTCTATTGCTAAGGGGGGGGGGAGTCATAGTTTAGAAGTTTTAATTCTAAACTATTTACTATCTTAATAAAAAAAGAATTAACTTGAAAATGGAAAACAGTTTTAATAATTAAATAAACATGATTAACTTTCAAAAGAAAAGCTATCTTTAACAGACATTCAGATAAAAGTTTTTAGAATATATGAATAATTTTCACTGTTTGTTTATCCTTAACAGTGTTTATTATAAGTCCAACAATTAAATTTTGAAGTTACAATTCAAAAATTAAAAAACTCACTACAGTTTCTAAATGAAAAAAAAATCTATTTATAAAGATATCTTGTATTATTTTCATAAGGACCACAGAAGGCGATTATTATACGTGGGCTAAACTTAATCTTATAGTTAAGAATTCAGTTATTAAAAGCAGCATAATATTTACTGAAAAACGTTATTTCTTATAATGCAAAAAACCGTCGAAGAAGAGCTTTTAATTATTTTTTATTGTGCTATTTTTCTTCAAGCTTTTAAATAATTAAAAAACTTTTACACTGCATCAAACAGAATACATTTTACATTTTATTATGAGGCCAATTATTTGCATTCAAAGTCTGCTTAATCATTGTTTCAAACTGAAGTAAAACCAAAGTTTCAGCATTTTTATACGAAATTGTTTCACTTCATCCTAAAATTAGTGATTGCGTTTCAGTTAGTGATAAATTAAAAACTCAATTTCGAAAGTCCAAATAAGGAACTATGAAAATAAGTATGATAAAAACTACCAGGATACATCAAAATTTACAGAGCTTCTAGCTCCATGGGAGCATTAAAAAGCTCCATAATTTCTAACTAAGTGCTTTACATATATATATATATATATATATATATATATATATATATATATATATATATATATATATATATATATATATATATATATATATATATATATATATATATATATATATATATATATATATATATATATATATATATATATATATATATCTATATATATATATATATATATATATATATATATATATATATATATATATATATATATATATATATATATATATATATATATATATACGTCGTTGAACAGCCGACCCAATATTGGATTTACGACTACTATTGTTCAACTCCGTAGCCTTGTAATTTTGAAAACCAATCCAGAAGACAAGGAAACTCTAGGATCAGTACTCTCAGAGGTTTTGATTTGTTATGGCAACATGGAGGACTCAGTGAATCGACAGATTTAATGTGCACGATTCACCATTTACTACTCGGGGAGTCTTAGGCCGGTGGGGAACTAAGTGCTTTTGTAATGGTTTTGTTAAAATTAACAATGAAATAGAATTTCATAATATGTGATAAAGTTTGATAAAATTTGGTAATTTACCTGAGAGCATGGCATAAGGACCATTTATTCTGTTAAATTTACTTTTCAATTTTGTATTTTTTACAAAATGTAAGGAAATAACTGTATTTTTGAAAACTGGATTTTTCTGTAAAGCGCTGCCATAGGAACGGAAAAATTACCAAATGATAGGTTTAAATATCGTACGTTTTAATTTTATTAACAATAATAAAGTTTCTTTTTTTTTATTTTTTTTATCAGAAATGTGATTACCATGCAGTGCGGTTGTTTTACCAGAATTTTTTTCTCTACGCATCTAAGGTAGAATTCAATAAATATTTATTAAACCTGGATAAATTTACCTGGATAAACACAAAATTATAATCACATGATCTTTGACTGACACAATGACACAAAAGTAATTATTAAAATTTTTTATGACTTCAAAAATTTAAATAAATTAAAAACGGAAGGGGTGCGATAAATTTTTATTGGTATGAAACGGCTCGATGTCTCCCAAAATCGATAGATACAAGAGAACTTCTGTTTGTTTAACCTCAAATTTCTTTTGACTTCGAATTTTTAATTTTAATAAATATTTGAATTTTAATTGATTTATAAAGACCTATATACACTTTTTTGAAGGAAAGGGTGATCTGAATATGGCTGCGAAGAGAAGATAATACGTGTTTAAAATATCCAAAAGATACATTTATTTTAAAAAATCAGAAAGGAAGAAAGAGAAGAAATCAGAAATTTGTTTCTGCTAATATATTGTTAATATTATAAATTTTAAGCGTTTAACGTTTGCTGTTACAAATTTCTCTGACTCATTAAGTTAAGTTATTAAGAAAATTGTGGAAAATAATTTATCAAATTTATAAGATGAGAAAGTAATTTAATTTTCGTTTCCCTAAATTTTCCCAATCAAAATACATTAATAAAAATTGGACAAATGTTTTGTATTTTTGAAATTTTTTTTTTACAAATTATACTTTTGAAAATTTGTATGAATCCAAACAAAACATATATATTCTGAATATTTAATTTCTTTTATATTTTTCATTCTACTGCAACTAGCAAAAAAATTAATAGTGCATAATAATTTATGAGGCCTTATTATAACCCATATCTTGTTATTAACTGAATGCAAATAAACAATATTTTTTTTTATATTTTAAAATGAAAATTATAAAATTTCGTTACGTGAACATGCATATTTATGAAAGTATATGCATTGAATTCATACAAAATTCAGTATAATAAGCAAATAATACTTGTACTGAATTTCGCCTGAATCCAAACAGAGCAAATTTGTTTAATAAAAACTTTACATCTATTAATATTTTCTCCCTCATTGCAAGTATAAAAAATTAATTTTACAAAAATAGTTATAGGTATTCGAATATCATTGCTTTATTTTTATCTGAATACAAGCAAATCGTTAATCCTTTTTATTTCTATTTTTAAATAACTCGTCAATATCTTTGATCGAAACAAGTTGTTGGAATATATCCGTGTGAAGGCGGAATTCATGACTCAACGAACCATAACTAGTAGATCTAAGTCCGATGCTCAGACAAGATCACTTTTTTGGATTGGGGGAGCAATTAAGTTTGATATTATCTAAACAGGTGCTATGTAAATGACCTAAAGACACATCCGCTCACGCACCAACTTCCGGTCATTACATAAAGAGAGTCCGCTACATATTCTGATAATCACATGGTCATATGTCACGGACCGCTGGCGATACGCACGCCCTCTTGTGGACGCAAGTTAAGGGTTTGGGATACTTATGGAAAAGTACATTTTAATAACAGAATTGTTATTTTCATAATTGAGTTTTTTATTTTCTAAACTCTTTTTCCTTGATAAGCTGCATTAAAAGAATTTTTATTAATTAATTTCTTTAAAGAAGACATTTTGTGGAATTAAATGTTTTATTTTTCATTTTTAAATATAATTTGCAATTATTTTATTATTATTATTATAACCACCATTTTTTTTAATAGTAATTTTAGCGACAAGCAACAAACATTTTCCTTCAGATTGTATCAATTAATTAATTTGAAATTTATAGCAGAGTTCTATGGAATTAAGAAAATTGCTTTAATGCAAAAATTTGGGGTATTATTTAAAATTTAAAAAAATATTAAAATTTGTTTATACAGTGTCACATACCTGATTAAATTTTATTCAAGTGACAAAATTTGTGTAGAATATTCCTTATTGAATGACATAAATTAATTATTGGGTGTACTTTCTATTTTTCACAGTAAAATCAAATAAGATTAGGAAAAAACTCCTACTAAAGTCAGGTGTTAATTTTCTTGAAAAAAATGATGATTGCTATAAAATTGCTCACATGTATATGATATTGCTTTTCAAATTCAAAAATGTTTTTAAAAAGATGTTTGAATTAATATTTATATTAATATTTATATAATTTGATGCTTTTCGGTTTTACTGGGCTCAAAACTATTAATCTGTTTATTTTAATTTGTTTTATTTAATTTAATTTGTTTAATTTAACTCAATTTCTTTTATTTAATTTAATTTTTACATATTTAATTTTTATATGTTTAAAAAATTAATAAATCAAAAAATGTTGGCGGAAGACTGTATTTTTTAATTCTCCCAATACTTGATTCAGGAGTTTCCTTGTTTTATGGGTTGGGTTCAAAATCACAATGCTAGGGAACTCAATTTTGGTAGTCGTAAATTCAAAATAAGGTCGGCTATTCATTAACGGCAATATAAAAAATAAAATAAAATCTAACGACCTCAGTTGCCATAGCTCAGGAGATAGAGCGTTCGAAACCCAATGAGGTGAACCAGGTTCGACTCCCAACGGTGGCTGATTGATACGAATATTGCTTCCGACTCGCACGGGCCACAGTGCTGATGTTAAATATCCTCAGTGAACGGATCATGAGTTAGAGTCCCATTACCGTTAGGTTAACCGCGGGAGATTTTCGTAGTTTTCCTCTTCATGTAGCGCAAATGCGAATTAGTTCCCTCAAGAAGTCCTCCATGAAGTGTAGTTTTCTTTAATGTTTGATCCAGAAGTTTCTTTGTCTTCTGGGTTGGGTTCAAAATTACAAGGCTATGGAGTTGAACATTGATACTCGTAAACTCAGAATTGATTCGACTGTTCAACAAGCCGGTGAAAAAATATAAAATAAAATTAAATTCCCTTTGTTGGCACTGAGGATAAAGCGTTCGCCTCCCAATGTATGTTATAGCTTTGATTATTGATAGCTGTAAATTCAGAATCGAATCAGCCGTTTAACACTTATAGAATAAATAAAAATCTAACTATCTGCAAAACTATAACTTATATTTAATGATTATAATCAATATTCTAGAAACGGTTTTATTTATGTTCACGTAAAGTACATGTCAAGGAACTGGGTGAGTGATCTGGGTGTAAACTGGCAGAATTACCAATTAATTAATTGAAAATGTGATTCAGTGCAATTGGAAAATAGAAAAGACCATTAAAAAACATATTGATTAATTAAGCCGCATTTTAAGTACATTTATAAATAATTTCGACTTCCGTACAAACAAATAACAAGTTTCATTATGTTCTAAAAATAATGTCAAAATAAAAAAAAATGTAATTGAAATATTACGTTTTTGATATTAGCATTGCATGTTTTATTATTTCATTTATTTTCTAGCTTTCGTCAGCATAAAGCTAAATTTTATTCTTAAAAGTCCTGACGGGAAGCACTCATTAGTATAGACTTGGTGCATTTGTTTTGGGAGACATTAAAATGTATTCCGGCCTTGGGATAGCCTGGTTGTTAAGGCGTTGGGCCATTGTCCAAGAAGTCGTGAGTTCGATCCCCACTGGCCAAAGACTCCCCTTGTAGTAAATGGTGGATGGTACACGTTAAATTTGTAGGGTCACAAAGTCCTCCACGTTCCCAAAACAAATCAATACCTCTGAGGGTACAGAATGGGAGATTGATCGTATGCTAGTCTGGGTCAAAATTACGATACGTGGATGAATGAATTGGTCCCCCCCCATAAATGGACTGTGACGTGTGTGTGACTGAATTCGTATTCTTGGCCATAGTTGATGCCTCTGAAAAACAAGAAACGCACCATCTGCCATAAATTCGCTTGGTTTCACTGAGCAGGCTTGCTGATATTGGCAAGTGTCATAAGAAACAATAGCAGCAACAACAACAACATTTACTTATGTTATTAAGCATTACGCATATAATGCTTAATAATTAACCCAAATTTTGAACACCAACTATCTAAATCTTTTTTTAAAGTTTTGGTCTTGATTTTTCATACTGTAGTTATGCTTGCAGTATTTTCCAGCGCTGTTGCGTTGAGAGGATTTATAAGTATGTAACTGAAAAAGAGATTTCTGATCTTTGCAGTAACCATAATATGGCTGAAGAATTTTTTTAATTCTGTTTCATGAGATTTTTAAACAGACCTTAAATACTTCCGTATCACTGATTTGAAATCTGCCATCGGTTTCTATCTTTAAGTAACAGTTTTTTTTAAATGGTATATTTAATCTATTTTTGTCGAAATGCACAATTTTAAAAACATTTTATTTATACCATGTGTGTAAATGCTGCGAAAAACTTCTAGGAGAGTTAGTGTGCATTATGAGGACTAAAATTGCCTAGGAACCCATGCCTGTAAATGTCATAATACGCCGACAGAGGTGCTTCCTTATTATGGTCTGTCGTTGTGCTTCTAAACAGTTCATATTAGGGAAGTGGCTTTAGCAGCGTATTATGGTGTTTACGGACGTGGGCAACTATGCATTTTTAATTTTGAAGATGTGCTCTAAAAGATTGTCTAGCATTTACGCAGTCTCCTATTATACATACTGTTTATAAACTTATTTAGATGAAAAATAGATTGATTTAAAAGGTCTTGTTGCTTTAAAAAGGAGCATAACTAATTTCATATGTGAAATTCTATGAATTAGATGAAATCGTGCATTTGCATAAATGCAACAAAAATTTTTTACTCCCTTGTAAATGAAGCACTTTTTTGCAATATATCAAAAGTAGGTTATATGATAATTTTTTAAAAGTTATTACCCTTATTTCTAGGCTACGCAATACAAAAATACATGGTGTTTTAGCTTTTGATAGATATTAATGAAATATTTTAATGAAAGAAATGTTTGTCTGAGAATTTAATCTTGATATAATGTATAGTAAACATCCGCTTAAAAGCATCGTGTTAAGTTTATTATGGTTAGGAAAAAATTTCCCCCAAAAAAGCCTATTTGTTTATCTAGAGCGCTATTTGTCCTTAAATTAAAAGATTATTTATTTGAGTTTAATTCTACACAATAAGATCATAGAGTAGCTGTAATGACAAGTTAAAATGAGATATGCCTCTCAAAAACGCTTAATTTGCATTACTTTAAATCTCCCCTTATTCATTTCCTACTGCGCATGGGTAACCAAGCTTGTATATTTCAGAGAAGAATTCTTATTCCGCGTCTTTTATTATTAATAATTGTTGCCACTATCTTTGTGAAAGCATAATAATATCCAATTATTCATCTCTCTTTTGTTCGTTCATTGACTCAAGAAGTCAAATAATTCTGGTTTAAAAACGTCCCCAAGTAAAATAGAATTTAAGTGCACGACATAGCTTTTACTACTTAGAAGAAATGCGACACGGTTTAAAGCATTTAATTTGATTTTAATTTAGTAAAGAAGTAATTTATGAGGGAAGTTTATGTTATGCGAAAGCGGTAAATAAAATGAAGTTTTAGTATTTAATTGTTTATTGACGACCTGCAATTAAATTATAGGGAAGTTTAGGTGGAAATGTAATTTCTATAAAGTTTATGTTATTTTGGGAACCGGTTCTTTTATGCTAATGGGAAAATATGATGAGAAACTATACAATTTATGCAAGGTGAAATCATTACCAACCATGATAATATTTAAAAAAATAATCCCGATGTATTTTAAATTATGAAATAAAATAAATAGTCACTTATTTTTTATAATTTTCAAATTAGCACAACTTTTTTAAATTTTTTATTTTAGCTAAAATAATTTTAAAAAATAGCACTTATTCTGAGTCACCAAATTATTTATGGAATCACCCAGAAAAACTTTTGATCTAATGATTGGATCTTCACGCACTATGACTCAATCTTTATAGTTCAAGAGTCAAACTTTAAATATGCTAATTAGTGCACATAATATTTTAAGTTGCAATATTAGACTCAAATACATAATTTCTCTGAATAAACTTACATTTTATCTACGCATTCAAATTCGCGACCTTAAAAAAAAGGGGGAGGTAGTCGCATTCTGGAAAATATGGTTCCAAAGATTTAATCAGAATTTTTTTCGAAAGTTTGGACCCCTTAATATTACTTTTACCTTTTGTATATTTCTCCATACGTCATGTACTATTTAAGCAAACAAAGAAAAATTATTTTTTCACAAAATTGTAAAACATATTCACGAAAAGATAATCTAATGTAATATATAGTATCATAAAGTTATTTATTGTTATTTTTTAATATTAAACATAAATATTTTGTTCGGTGTTGGGCCTCCAGGTGGTGTATCCTGGATTTCGCAAAATCTGCTGCATCTCTCTGCCGAGTTCTTCAAGCTTTCTTCAATAATTTTTGATTTATGCACGGCAAAAAATCCGGGTAAAATTACCATGCTGTAGAGTATGGTAAGAAAAAACATAATTCTAGTTAATAAAACCAAAATGTTCGGCATTTAAAGTATTCTTTTGGTTGTTTTTCCTTTCATATGTTAACGGTTTAGAGGAAATTCCTGCTTTCAAAATTACAGTTACTACAGTACATTTAGTAAAAAGTGCAAAACTAAAAATTAAATTTAACAGAATAAATCATCTTTATGCCATGCTCTAAGGTATCATGTTAATATTACCAAATTTTATCAAATCTTATTACATAATATAAAACCATATGGCATTGTTAGTGCTACCAAAATCATTACCAAAGCGCTTTGGTAAGAATTACAGAGCCTTTTGGTGTTCCATAGAGGCAGAAACATGAGGAATTTTATCATATTTTGATACTTTTGGCTACGTCTTCTCAGTTTGCCCATCTTCTTTATTTTAAATTCATCTATTCGTATTTTAAGTTCATGAGATAACTGCTTGCCACTTAGAGGAATGTGTTGCATTACACTGTTGCCGACTGGCTGGTGTAGGGTTTAGGAACTGACCTTGCATCAGAAAGGCTCTAGGTTCGAATCTCGGACAAGGCATTGATGTTCCTTCATTCTCTGTACTATCTATCCTTAAGGTGGGGGGCATCGTTATACCCACCTAATATGGTGCCCCTGAAAGAGTGGCCCACAAATCTACCCTTCAGATGCCAGGTCGTTCTCCAGGGAGGCATTGTAAGAAACTTTTTGTTGTAAATGTGAAAAAAATGGTGGCTAGAAAGAAACCTAATGACTTAATAGTGAAAAATGCCATTCTTTAATAAATACATATCATTTCTTAAATGAATAAATTGATCCAAACTTTCATCTTAATTAAACTATTGAGACCTTATGTTCCAGAGAGCGGTTAACTCCTTATTTTGGGGGACAAAATCTAAACCCGTCTTTAAAATTTGTGTTTATATAGAGAAAGTATGTTTGTTTGCCTGATTTCATAAGTTAAATATAATATTCACTAGTTAATTAGCATGTTTAAGGTTATGCCCTCGGATTATTTAGATTATATGTTAGTAAGTGTTAATCACATTACAAGATGAAATGTTATAAAAAGTTCCATTTTTTTATTTTGCAAACTGTGTATATTTCTGTGTGTGTATCAGTAAATATTCTGCGTTTGTGTAAAATATTTGGGTGTATTTCAACAGTTTTACTTCTGTAAAACGCAGTTATTTTGTGCTTAAAATTAAAATGTAATTTGTTTGCCAGAAATATCACATTTTGAAGTTGAGCACACGAAAAATTTGAATATTTTGATATAGCTGATAGTCTTTTTCAACGTATGAAAAAATTATTTTGTTGTATTGAATAAAAAAAAAGCTAAGACTTAAATAACGGTACCGAAAATATTACTCATAGATCCAGCTGATCTTTTTTATGCACTTAAGACTTGGAGATAAATAAAAAATTGTAGTCTTGAAATAAATATATAAAGAGTTTCTGAAAATTGCAAAATGAGCCATAATAAATAATAGTTGGAAGAATTCCTTTTGTGATACTTAAAAACGCTTCATTAAAACATATGCTCAAATATAAATTTAAAGCTATTCCTTTTTACAGTTCTAACTCAGCTATTAAAATGATGTGTAAAAAATACTTGTAAACTGCAGTGTTGTGCAAAAGCGTTAGGAATATATTAACCAAAGGATAGAATCGTGATTTGAGCTATTAAATTTAATATTCAGATTTAAACTTTTCAAAATGCAAAGATTAAAAAGTCTCATTAGGCTGAAAAATCTTAAATTAATTCAACCATTAACAATCAATATCGTTAATGGAACGAATCAAATTACCCTTTTTTTTGGTTTTCGCATAGATTCAGAAACACGGTAAATTTTACCTATTACCCTATATTAGACTACACCTTTTTAAATTATAATTTTTAGTTTTTTTCAAATTTTCAATTTTTAATTGTTTTTTTTTATGCACGGCGAAAAATAAAAATGATAGCTGTATGAAATGCGGAATATGTACATTTCGTATATTTTACTTGTTTTCAGGAAATGAAATCTTGTTTTAGCATTTGATCTAACTCAGTAATATTAACAATAAAAAGGAAAAGTACACATTTTTAATTTATGAAATTTTTAAATTTTTTTAAACGCGTTGAGTCGTTGAGACATCAAACAAAGATAAAGGTAAAATGCTAATATTTTTATACGAATTAAATTAGAAATTTAATATTAAACCTGAGTATTTTCAACCATGTCAAATACCAGATGCATAAATTTTAAGTTGTTGATGTTTAATTTTTTTTAAATATTTCAGACAAGTTTTGAATACATTTTATTGTATATTTAGTAAACGATAAGGCAACATTAAAAAATATAAGAATTAAAAATAAATTCAAAAAAATGCTCCAGAGTTATTTTAATCATCCACATATTTCAATAATTTTATAAATATGTTTATGGAATTTTTGAAGCTGAAAAGATTTAAAAAACTCCTCTATTTTATTATCATTATAAATTTGTATTGCTTTTAGTAAAAAATTTCATTAAAAAAGGTAAAAAGAAGTAAAAAAAATTAAACGTTTCAAAATGAAAAGCATATGAACCGTGAATTTAAACCCGGATTTATAATCTCTTATTTGTTATAATACAAAAAAAAAAAATAATATTCAACAAAAATAAGTTCGTTAAATCTAAAATATTAAATGAATAGAAACGGTTTTTTTTATTCAAGACTAAATAGCTAAAAAAAATACAACTAGATTTGTTAAAACTTCGCGCTAACCACCAAGCGTTTATTTTTAATAATTTTTTAAACTTTTGATACCCTAAGCCACTGTTTGTTTTTTTATGCAAATTATTTACTGCTCAGCTTCCGAAAATTGCACAGCTTTCGCAGTAAACCACCGAAAGGATATATAATTTCGAATGAAAAAACCCGTTTTAAGTTTGTTTTAGACAGACAATTACTTTTCTCAATGGGCGGAGTGCGTTAAAAACCCCAATCTGTTGATACAGCGCCACATACACGATACCAATGATTAGTACCTTAAATTAAATATTACTTTTCGCTTGATAAATCCCTCAAGACGCCAGTAAAAGGGAGAAAAAAAAGAGGGAAAAAACACGTCAGACTGGGTATAAGAAAGAAAAAGAAAGCAGTCACATATTTATATCAATAATAAGGGAAATGGTATTGTCTGTAATTTTAGAATTGTACCGCACTATTCAATTTATGATGGACCCTCGTATTGTTTACTTGGAGAAGATATCTGAATGCGTATAATCTTCCATATTTGGTCACTGTTTGTTTCTTCAGGGGAAGGATTGATTGTTTATTTCATTAGAGGAAGTTGCTTTTCTATTTTGCTGATATTTTTAAGAGGTTAATTTTTTAAGGAAAGTCTAGATACGTTTTTGAAAATTAGTTTTAGAAACGTATATATTTATTTAATTTTTGTCAAAACATAATTCGCATGTTGTTTAGTTTGTATTTTTAAAGTAATTTTTATTTACCCGGCACATTTCAATACTTTTGACCAGTTCTGATAAGACAGGTGGCCAACAAATAGAAAGACGTCTCAAATCAGTCTTTAAATTCATTCGGGCACTCGCATACAGACTACAATGAAGAAGAATATGTTCAGCATCTTCATCAGCATCACCGCAAGCACAAATTCCACTGGTCTGCAGAAGGAAACGAAATAAATATCTCTTAAAATTTCCATGGTTTGTTAAAATTTGGGTCAATTTAAAATCAGTTGCAAAGAATTTACATTGCAAACGGTGAAAAATGGATGGATTTATGATAAAATGGTTTTTACGGGTGATGCCCCCAAAGTGTTACTTCATACTGTAATTTGATTCCAAATTTTTTAATCGCGCTTTGTTTATGAACAACTTTAAAGTTAAAGTTAGTAAAAACAATTAAATTCCATCTCCTAGTTAATATTCATAAATAAAAAGACGAAGGAAAAATGAAAAAAATAATCACATGATCATAAAAATATCTGGAGAATCTATTTAAAGCTAATTCTATTTAACAATTCTACGAGGAAGTCCATTTTGAGAAATATATTCAGCAGCTCTGCTGTTTACAATATGTAATGATATCTGCACGCATGAGTGCCAATATCAGATATATTTATTTCAGCAATACAGCTTATGATATTTGAAGTAATAGTGGATTTCTTGACTAATGATCTTAATTCTTCTTTATTTCAATAATTGATCAATTTTTACCATAATCTAAGAAGAGAAAATATCTTCTCATTGTATGATTAATTACGCTTATTGTATTTCATTAACTATGAGTAATGATATTTTTATCTGTAGTAGGCATATTAGTATGAGTCATATTTAAAAAATAATCTTCTATTTTAATATCTATTAATCTAATGACAGACTAATGCTTGATTTTTCTGTTTCTTTCCATTAATGAGATGTTTTTTAAGTATGGAAATTTTATTAATGAAAACGTCTTAAGGATAATTAAGGAATATAATTTTTTTTGGTACATACAAAAATAGATTTTTAATCGAAATTATATGTTATGAAAGCAAGTTCAAGGCGAAAAAAATAATTATTTGATAAAAGTTGTGAAATATATTGTATTATATACATGGATTTATCTTTATATGTTCTCATACGTTTCCTTTTTAAAATCTTATAAAGAACTGCTACAGACAAATTTTATGATATTTATAATTGTTAGCTTTTTACTAACCATTATTTACTGGCATTGGGAAATTACATATTATTTTTTTTTTTATTAAATTCTGTATTTTCAATTTTTTAAAATATTATTTTAGTATGTAAAAGTCGAAAGACAGTACAAAATAATTTAATGATGGTTGAGATAGTTTTTTTTATGAAGAACAAAAGGAAAAAAAATATGGTCAAAACTACAAGAATAGGATAAAATTATCGTATTTCTGGCCTTATGGGATTACCGAAAAAATTCAATTTATAAAGAAGTGTTTGGTAATAATTTTGGTAAAATTAAGAAAAAAAGGCGAGTTTATAATATTTTATAAAATTTGGTAAACGTAGTAAAATTTGATAATTTTATCACGAGGTATAATTTTATCACCTTAGCGCGTGTCATAAATTTTTTTTTTTGGTTAAATTTACTTTTCAGCTTTTTATTTTTTACCAAGTGTTTCGCAATCAGAACTATAATTTTAAACACCAAAATTTACGATAAACCATTACCATATGAACAGAAAAATTACCAAATGAATTTTTTTAAAAACCTTATATTTTGATTCGATTAACCTATAAATTATGCTTTTTCTTAAAAAAAAAGAAAAAAAGAAAGAAAAGAAGAGAAATATTATTACTATACAAAGTGGAAATTTCACCAGTTTTTTTCCTCCCTCGGTTTAGTTAGGTTTTTTTGTTGATTCAGAATAAAAAAAAATGTGCTGGAATTAATTGTGTGCAAAAACGATCATAAAATTTTCGTCACAAATTAATATGATATTTTAGTGCGCTTAATATAAAAAAACTAATCATTTGGTTGAATTATTCTAAATCACTTCTAAAATTTTTAGATTTCACTACAGATTTATCACTGTTAGCTGTCATAGTTACATCAATAATTAGTCCAAAATATAAGCACAATTAAAAATGTGATTTCACTTTGTTCTAAAGAATTTTTAAATGAATTTTGAAATTTATTTTCTTCTTATACGTTAGAAACTAAAATTAAATATTAATGAAGGAAGCAACCGAAGGAAGTAAATTTTTTTTTGTAAATTTGGCTATGAAAGTGAACTCAAGATGTAACTATTCTTTAATAATATACTGAATATCATACAATAATTTATCTCAATTCGTATCAGTGCTCTTAAGATTCTTATTAAAATATTATGAAGCATTTCTATGAGCAATTTTCTGAGATGTATTCTTGTTAACCACACTGTTAGAAAATTCTCCGAAAAAATGCTTAAATAACAATTTATTTAATTTTTATTTTATAATGTTCAACCGAAACAGTCAAATAACCATAAAAAATGTTATCCAAGCAACTAATTGCGAAAAAAAAAATCGTTTTTTGACTATTTTCAGCAAATACGGTTTAATAACTAGAACTTTATCAGCGCCAACTAGGCCCACATTATGAAGACACTAAGTTCCACGCAGCTGGGTACTTACTGTAGCCGAGTGGGTTAATCTTTCAATCTCATGCCTGACTGTACTGAGGTTTGAGTCCCAGCTTCGGCAAATGAATAGTTTTCAGTATACTGCTCTCCCCTCCTGGTAACCCTGAACTATTAGGAAAGAAAACTCTCATTCACGCATAGACACCAGACCACTGAGTTACTTTGCACAAAAAACTAGTATTTGCAAATTCTCCCGATAGATGGCACTACCAGAAAAACTAATCACGCCGCATTCCACGGTTCATTTGGGAAAACACGACTCAACCACAACTTAACTCTTATGTTCATTACCTAACGGAAAGTCTAGCATAACCTAAATTCTATGTATAGTTAAATTTTATTCTTATGGTTCTTTACCCATATGAATTGTTAACGATTTTATTACCGTATAGTCGCGAAATGATCCTAACCGTAAACTTTATGGTTAATTGGATGGGCAGACTACTGCCAGTTATTTTACCGTAATTTTAGAATGAATATTCTAACGATGAATTTAATAACATTCCTATTTTAACAATTAATCATTATTTAGCCTTACTTCTTTTAAAATTGTCTTTTTAGCTTAAAGTATAAAGAAAGTAAAAATTTAATTACAGTTTATTTCGAAGACTTTTTAATACATTTTGAAACATTATCCTTCTTATGAGCCTTAAACAGTCATAAATAAAACTTATAGACTATTTCATTGGTGTAGAGAATAATAAACATCGGAGAGAAACAACTAAGTAAATTATAAAATTTAATCCAAAATTAATGAATGTTATTTTAAGGTCATGAAACCAAGTCCTGATAAAAGAAGTATTTAGCATTTAATGATAAACAGCGATTGACATTTGTAAGGTGACGTATGTTTCTTTTGAAAATATTATATTGCCTCTCAATAAACAATTTTTAAATGATAAAGCATTGTTTGCTATTCAATTAATATTCTTAACTTAATAACTAATAATTATTTATAATTGTATTATTAGTGCGAAATATATAAATAATGGCTCAAAATATAAGCTACCCATTGATTTTTGTACAAGACAGAACTGACTAGGGCGCTGTCTTAAAATTTCAGTGTTAAACTTCGCACTGGTTCATGTTCAATCATTATCGAGCTAACTATGAGGGGTTTTGTAGCTTTATTTACCTCTCATTTATTTACATCTCATACAATTGTGAACGACAAGGGAGATTTTCTATACGTACTTTTTTTTCTTCCGAAGCAAATTTCGTGAATTAGGTATAAAACAAGATGCATTCAAAAATGACCCTAAATCTACAATAATTAGCTTGGCATGAATTGCAAAATTAATTAATTCACAATTTATGCTTTAGTTTTAATAGTTTTACTACTTAGCAAACATAAAAGTCAACTATTTATTAAAATGCACCTACTAAGTCATGCCTATATAGTGTCACTTATTTAGTTAGTTAGTTAAAATATTAGATACTTAAAAACGATTTCTTTTTTTTTTCAAAATTAGTTAAAATTTTGTCGAAAGAACTCCCTCCAAAAATTAGTAATTTATCAAAAACTATTTACCTTAAATAGTATCCTAAAAAAAACAGCTTAATTACTGAAAACTCTTAAATAGAAATCTAAAAATGCAAATAAAATAATAAATAAATAAATAAAAGCTAAGAAATTAAGAAGAACCAAAAATGGCGAAGTTCAGCATTTAGAAATTATTTAGTTAAAAGAACTAAAAAGCAGTTCATGATTTTCAGTTTGACTAACTAAATTGCTGAGGTGAGGGGGAGGGAATAAAGAGATGGGTGGGTCGGCAGCTAGAATGGACCCCCCTTTTCTTTGCAACGGTTCTCAGAACACGAGATGCGTAATGAATCCAATAATTATGGTATTTAGTCGCTTTGGCGACTTGTTAATGGCAATATTGGCGTGCTGTGGTGATCTTCCGAAAAAACGGAACCCTGTAATTATTGAAGCTTTAATTACCTCCGACTCACAAATGAAAAGGAAAAATAAAAGTAAATGTATTTCTAAGAGTACGTGTGGGGGATGGTCAATTTTTCTTTTCTCAAAGGGATGCAGTACAAATTTATACTGTATCAATAGAATATTTGGTACAGTTTCTGTTTTAGTAATTTATTCGAAAAAAAAATTGCTTTTATTAAAAATTGGACAAGGCAACTGAAGTAAATTGCAATTATTGGCATAATTATTTTTAAATCATCCTGTGTAATAAAAATATTTTTTTTATTTAATAACTAAAATTTCTTTTATTATTATTATTTTTTTGTTGTTATTTTGTTTAATTGTATTTCTGAAAAGATATTAAAATTCATATTTAAAAATGGAAAACATTTTATGTTTTTATTTTTTATGCACTGAGAAAAAAAGTATGGTCATGACTACTATATTTAGGTAAAATTTAGCCTATTTCTGTTTCCATTGGAACACCGAAAAACCTGGTAATTTTTATAGAAGTGGTTCCTTAGTGATATTAGAAACATTAGCGATAGGATATGGTTTTTTAACATGTGATGAAGTTTGGTAAATGTAGTAGAATTCGGGAATTTTATCATAATACATTAAAGCATGGCATAAAAACTATTTATTCGCTTAAAGTTATTTCCCAGCTTTGTATTTTTTACTAAATGTTTGGTTATAAGAATTATAATTTTGAAAATTAGAATTTTCCGGTAAACCGTTATCATATGAACGAAAAAACTACCAAATGAGTAGTTTAAATGTTGTATATTTTGGTTTTAATTACCAGAATTGATTTTTTTTACTGCGCTGTACTGTACAGTAATACAGTACGAGGTAATTTTTCAGGAATTTTTTTTCTTCGTGTGCATTCATTACAAAATAAAATTATTCAATTTACACTTGAGTAATTTGATTTGTCAATTAGATTATTCAATTGCAAATTATTGTTAATAATATTTGCTAATTTTAGTAAAAAAGCCCAAAAATTGATTTATTTCGTTGAGTTTTTAAAATGAACTTTTTTTTACTTAATATCTCACGATTCTTTTATTTATTTGTTTACTACTCTTTTCCTTTTTCTTATTTATGTAAGAATAAATCCATGGTTATATAAAAAATGACATTCATATGAAACGTTGAAAAAGATAAGCAAAACTGTGACGAAAATTATAAGAAAAATTTACCATATAAAGAAAATATTTTTCAATAGTAATAAACTTTTATTATTAAAGTAGAAAAGGAGGACCTAGTAAGAAAATTTATGCTATTTAAAAAAACGTTAACGTGGTTGCTATTGTAATTGCTTCTATTTTGGAAAATTTTTGTAGTTTAATTTTACAGAAGGAAAATATTACTGAAATGGATAATTAAAGTGTAGTGTATTTGTATGCAAAAAGAAAAGAAATCTTTACTTGTTTATTTTTTTATTTTCAAAATCTTTAAAAAGTCACTTGTAGCACAAATGACTTCAATAAAAGAATTCTAGGCTTGCATTATATATGAGGGAACAAATGTAATTTAAGTAAGGGAAGGAAGAATTTAAATTAGAAAAAAACGTAATTTTTATTTGAATCGCAAGGAATTTTAGAAATATGAAATGCAGTAACAGTTTTAATTCCAAAAATGTCTTAAGATAAAAATTAAGTTAATGTCCTCAGTGGGAGGGGGGAAAGCAAGAAATAAGAACAGTTGCGTTATATGAACTATTGTTTTGATGTGCAGCCTGTCTTGTGAGAATTAAATTTTGAAAAAGAAGATTCTGCACAAAAGAAAATGATTAAAATTTATTGAAATAAAAATGTAAACTTATTATAAACTTATTCTTATATGTACGTCTGCTATCACGATTTATTAATATTTTATTTTATCTTTCTGATAATATTTATTTTCATAATAATTTATATTTGAAAAAAAATAAATTTTCCATATGGTTTTTGTTTAGAGCAATTTGTCTTCCAATAATTCATAAGTTTTAAATTATTATTTTTTGTTATAAAAATGACTTTGTCATTAAAACTATGGAGAAGAAAATTGTTCTCGAAAAAGTATATTTATTTCATTCGATTTAATGTGAAAATATTTGTTACAATGTGTATTCAGTTTGAGATTGTGCGCATAATTTCGCTCTAAAAAAAAAAATAGGTAAAGGACCGTTACATTTGGAAGGGTGAAAGGAGGTTCAAGAAATTGTGATAATTTGTAGCAAGGATAAGGAATAGGTTTGCAAGAAATGTGACATTAGGCATTTTGCTTAAAAAAACAAATTTTTCAAAACAACAAGTAAAATATTTTTACATCAATATAAGAACATAAATGGCCTCAAATATAAAATTAAAAACAAAAATAAAAGTCTATAAATTTACCGTGCGTTCCATTCTTCTGCATGGTGCCGAATGCTAGAGTCCCCGGAAATCGAAAAACGAAAAACTTGAAACTTTTCTAAATAGATGATTAAAAATAATACTAAAAATCATCTGGCCCAATAGTATAACAATATCCAACAGTATCCTGTCTGTTAATGAAGAAATTTTAAAAGGAAGATGGGAACGGCTCGGCCATATACTAAGAACAGATAGAAACAATCCTGCATAGGTTGCAAGCTCATTTGCGCCTGATGGAAAGAGAAAGAGAGGGAGACCAAGACTAATAGTGCAGAGATGTAATAAGGAAGATCTTGGTAGAACAGGATTAACTGGATGGGAAGAAGCGTGCTGCCTGGCCAAAGACAAAGGTGTATGGAGAAAAAGACTCGAGGCCTTATGTGCCAGCTCGGCAAAAGAGGATCAGTAAGTAAGTGCATAAATGAACTTATAGTTAAAGTTTAAAAATGAAATTTGAAACACGATATAAGAAGATACTTGTAGCGTAACTACCACTACCAAAATTAAACATCAATTCACTAAGACATGCTAACTTGAGACATGCTAACTTAAGACATGCTATTTTTAATACATGCTAACTTGATTCAATCACGAGTTACCTTTTGATAGATGAAGGTTGTCATGATCGATAACTCTGCCCCCACATACTCTTTAATAATGATTTTTCTTAAATTAATGATAAAATATGGTTTTATTACAATGCTCTGTTTTGCTTAAAATGCGGTTAAAATTGGTATCTTTCATTGTACCTTAGAGCATGTCATAAAAATCATTTATTCTGTAAAAATTACCTTTTAGTTTTCTATTTTTACAAAATGTGTTGTAATATGAACTATAATTTTGAAAACTAATTTTTTTGGTTAAAGCGTTACCATGCGAAATTACTTAATGAATAGTTTAAATACCCTATATTTTGGTTTTATTAATTAGAATTATGGTTTTTTTAATAAAAAATATCATAATCATACAAGTATAATTTTATTCGAATTTTTTTTCTCCGTATGTTTCACCAAATTAAAAATCGTTGATTGTTATTTTCTAAGTGTAGAAACTATGTGCTGCAAAAAGCATATTCTAAATCAGGAAAAGAATTCTGAAGAATGACGAAATGATTCATGGGTTTTAAAATGTGGATCCCTCCTCTTCGAAAAAAAAGAAAAAAAAAAAGAAAAGAAGCAGAGCTGTGCCTAATTCTTTTTTCATCAAACGGGTATTTCAATTAAAAAAGTTTGCCGGAATTCAATATAAATTAATAATTTTACAATAAATAGTAACAAATTAGTTAGTTATTCTTGCAATCATTCTGTGATTCGACTATTTCTTTCAAGCATGCTCTTTCATATATTTATTTTAATTACTTATTATCTTAAATATTCTAATTTTCTTTTATTTATTCATTTTCTTAATTATTTATTTCATTCACCATTTCTTATTTTATTCAATTTTATTTATTCACCATTCCTCTTTTTAACATACTTTGTATTGAACACAGAAACATACAGAATGAATTTCCAAATGTCAAGTTTCATTGAAAGTTTTAAAATACTCTTTTATATTAAAATATATAAAGCTTTTTATTTTCCTTTTGATTTTTATTATAAAATTTGTGTATTAAATAAAAAAAAATTCCTATTTAGATATTGCGGAGAAAAAAGGAAGATAAATCTATAATTATGAAAATAAAAAATAATATTAATATAAAATACTGAATTTGGAATAAATAGGCGCAGAAATAATTCATTTGGGGAAAAAAGATATATCTTCCCATTATGTGTAAAAAATAAAATGATTTGTAATAAAGTTATTTACTACTTTTTCTTGAAACAAGTAATGTAATAAAATTTTATTTTCCTATGAACAAAAATGAACATCAGAATGAAGTTTATAAGTTGATATAAAAACGCAAATATTTCAGTATTGTAATAAATAAAAACAGAAGAGTTCTGCAAATCATCGCACAAATTTGTATGAAAACTATATTGGTTTGCTTTCAATAATAGCAAAACTCATACTATTTCCCTAAACCTTTAAATGTATTTTAGGAAATTAGGTAAGATAAATTTAGCTCTTTAAAGACGGTATTAAATCTTAGTAGGTTTCGGAAGATAATATAGAAAATTACGAATATTCGAAATGAATAAGTAAATAAATTTTTTGTGATATTTGAAAATATTGAAATAGTTAGAAATAAAAATAAATGAACAAACAACGCATTTATATATTGGAACTGGGAAATTGATTTTTGCAGAAAAAGAGATTTACGATGACTAAATTTTAAAACGAATGCCTAATAAACAGACGAAAATTTTTATGAAAAACACAACAAAATGAGATAAATGTAATTTATATATTTTGAAACTAAGCAAATATTTTTATTATTAGTTTCATTGTAAATATTACTAAAGCAAATTTTAAGACATTTACAGATGTTTATTAAATGACTTAACACGTTTGAATATTTGAAATATTCTTATAAATTTTTTATTAAACTTAATGGGTATGACTTCTGTTTGCTGCAGCTCATCAACCCCGATGATTGCTTCGAAATAATTGTTGTTTCTTAACATAAAATAGTTTTTTATGTGAAAGTTTAAATTTTTTCTTCAAAACATATGTACTATAAAGAATTCTCTTTGCTTACGCTTGTGCCCCCCCCCTTCCCACGTCTACAATTCATTTTTGTTAAATTAAATGTTTATTTTGAGTCGAATTTGATAAGCAAATAATATGAACTATCTCATGTAATTCTATTTCTCGTATGATTCTATTAATATCTAGTAAACATAAATAAAATTAAATGTTTATTTTGAGTCGAATTTGATAAGCAAATAATATGAACTATCTCATGTAATTCTATTTCTCGTATGATTCTATTAATGTCTATTAGTAAACATAAATAAAATTAAATGTTTATTTTGAGTCGAATTTGATAAGCAAATAATATGAACTATCTCATGTAATTCCATTTCTCGTATGATTCTATTAATATCTATTAGTAAACATGAATAAAATTAAATGTTTATTTTGAGTCGAATTTGATAAGCAAATAATATGAACTATCTCATGTAATTCTATTTCTCTTATGATTCTATTAATATCTATTAGTAAACATAAATTATTTTTCTAAAAAATCATTTATTTTTAAAATAGCATTAAAAATCAAAGATATATCATTATAACAAATTATGTAAGTTTACAACTGTAATTAAATATTTTTGCTTACCAAACTCAATTTAGTGGGTCGGTAAAGTAAGTTTTACCTAGGGGACTAAGCACTGTGGGTGTAACGCTCAGCTGACCATCCAGCCGGAACATCTGCTCTTGCAACCCAGAGAACAAGATCAAGAAAACTGGGATGCACACAGTAGGCCTAGGCCCTCCATGGGCTGTTACGATACTGCGTTTAGCTTATCAAACAAGGTGATATATTAAATAGAATCTCTGTATGCATAACGTTGTGCGCCAAGCTAATTGTTAAGTTCTAAATCATTTAACTTATCGCTTTAAAGGTGATTTATAATAACATATTATCTAATTTACACCAAAAAAGCTATTATTTTAAAATGTTTAAAAAGTTTTGACACCAATTCAAATGACTTTATCATAAAATGTAACGTAATAAGGTAATATCATAGAATTATGTTATAATGAAGAAAAAATTTCTAGTTTTAAACTCTTCATTAAGAAAGCAATCAATAATAATAGCAGAGTAAATTAAGTTAAATAAATGTTACAGATAATGTTACAGGTAAATACCTTTAAATTTGAGATGCAAAAATATTTTACGGGAAAATAATAATTTTATGACTTTTATTAATTTTACGCTGAATGAAACCAAAAAATTTGGAAATTAATGTGAAAAAATTGGATCTTACCAATTCATTTTCCTTTAATGAAAATGTACCGACAACAATAAAAAACTGCGACACCACCGTTAGATTTTAATACATAGTTAGAAACAAAATGATTCCCAAATTAGAAAAAATCTTTTTTCTTCTTCCATAGCTCTACAGCCCTTTATGGGCCCTGGCTTGTTCCATTATTTTATTCCATATGGCCCTCTGTTTTGAAAATAATAACACTAAAAACGAATTATAACTTGTTGAGGAAACGTCATTTCGTTAAATTCGAAATAATTAGAATAGAATCCGTTAGAATTCGAACTCGTCACTCAAAGAATTTCGAAATACATGAAAAATGAGTCCACTGATTTATGACAAGTTACAGGGGAAATTGGGGATAATTAACACAAAGACAGTTATCAGAATTACATTTATTGACTAGTACAAGCTAGTACATTTATTGGCTAGTACATTATATATTGTACATTGAGGCAGCCAGTTTATATGTAAATAGCTATGAATGTCGAATTTTCCTCACTAGTTAAATATAGTTTAATCCTTTGAGACAGATGAATCACCAGGGTCCCTTTTATATATTTTTTCTGACTCTCGAATTCCAAGTAAAATATACATTTCGGTATTTTAAATAATCGTAATTATAAATATTATGGTATTAATTATAAAAAACTGTCACTATTCTAAAAATTTATCAATAATTGATTTGGTGAATTAACAAAATTTTAATGATGAATAACTATTTCTCTTAGATCTAAATAACTGAAAATTTGTAAAATTATCATATGGAAATGAGTCGCGTTTGGAAGATTTTACATTTTACACAGAAGAGGGCACTGTATTTTATGCCGCATTTCATAATCATAAATTATTAGAATGCTAAATATAATATTTTTCACTTATTTTGCCCCGAATTAATGAAAAAAGTATTAAAAATATGTTCAAAGCGTCAAAGAGATACACAATTTATAAACGCTTTTATTCAAAAACAATTATTTTTTTAATTTCTAGATTAAAAGTGTTTCTTTTTACTTTCAAAATTTTGACAAAATAATAAAAATTAAATTTATCAAAATTTTATAAAGTTATCAAATTTTAAAATTTTTTTAAAATTCTTATGAAATATTAAATTAGAAAAGCCCTCAAAAACTTGATTTTTTAACGTTTTTTTGTAGCTTCCAATATTTTGATTAACAATTTGTTTAATTAAGAAACTTATCAGATTATGTACTTATTTTACATTTAAAGTGGAACACAATTATTACAAATTATTCTAGACAGATATGATGAATATTATTTTAGATTTTTCGATATAATTCTTTGTTGTGTTTTTTAGATTGTGCAATATTTTTTTATTATTTTCAAATTAAAAAAAACTGAAACGAAAAATGTGATTAAATATGATCAGTAGGAAAATTTAAAAAAGAAAAACCTCTGAAAAGGGATAGTTAAAAAGAATTTTGCTATTAAGAAAAAAAATATTAAAATAAACATCCAATTATGATTTCCTTAAAGATTATTTAAAACTTAATTAACTAGAAATTCCCTGTAAAACTATTTTGCACCATCTGTTAAACAAAAAGAAGTAGTAAATAAAAACAGCTGTTGGAGCTACAAAGGATGTGGGGGAAGAGGAGAAATGCTAAAGTAAAAAATAATAATAATAAATAAATAAATAAAAATAGTATTGTTGCATATCGGTGAGTTTCCAACACATTAATATGTATGAAAGTATATTAGTTTTAGAACATTTTAAAAAGCGTTCAGACATAAAAATGAATTAAAAAAAATTACAAAAAAGTGATATTCATAAATTTAAGAAAAGTGCAGCTTTCTAATTACTTTTAACTTTCAAGTGCTTAATTTTTACCTTTATGAAAATAGCTTTGCACTTAATTAAACTTCATTTAATAATGGAACTTAAAATTTCATTATACTTTATTTTTTAATTTTATTAACTCTTACTTGTGTATTAGTAAAATTTTCGTGTTTCCCATTGAGAAAAAATACTTATTTAAATTTCTCATAAAATATTCTCAAGAAAAAAAAATATCCTGTCAGTTAATGAATAAAAATAAATCAAAATTAAAAAATATTTTTTTTCGAATAAATAGTATAAAAATATATATTTTTTAAATTACTTAAAATGCAATAACAAGAACTACCCTTCATCATCTTATAAACAAACGGAACTTAACTGTAGAAATTACTATTGAAGCTACAAAGAAGAGAGGGGTTAAGGCGCAGTGCTTGATCCAAAAAGTAATTTATTATTTAATTTTATTAATTATGCAATAATAAAATTTTTCTTTCCCCATTGAAGAAAAATACTAATTTAGATCTGTCATAAAATATTCTCGAGAAAAAAAAATCATACAAATTAATAATTAAAAAAAAATCGAAATTAGAAAATATTTTCTCCCCCCATAAAAAAAAAAGAAAACAAAGCAAAAGATTTCTTCTAAAATAACTTAAAATGCAATAGCAAGAAGTTCCCTTTTACACTACCTTTTACCATCTGTTAAACAAACGGAACTTAACTTCCTAACTGTAGAAATAACTGTTGAAGCGACAATGGAGAGGGGGAAAGAGGCGTAACGCTAGATTCCAAAAGTAAAACAACAGAAAACTTTCTGAGTATTTGGCGCTCTGAGGAAATCAAGAAGGATATACCATTTCCTTCGGTTTTCCTTAATTACTAGGGGGTCTAGAGCAATTTAGGCCGGCCTACCCACCTACCGAAGACCACAAGTGGATTTCGGCCGTTCAAACAACAATTAACGGGGGAGAAATTTTCCGCCGAAATCTTTCGAATGCTGGGTTTAATTACAGCAATTAGTTCGCGCCCGGTTCGTTCCAAGGTTTTTACTTTTTCTTTTTATTATTTATTTTCGTATTTTCTCAGAACTGATTCAGCCATAGTATTCCGAAACACATGTTCGGAAAAGGGGGATGAAATTGTTCTGGCATAGTTTTCCCGCGCCAAATGTATGTATGATGGCGACTAATTACCACGAAAGAGGGGGGGAAGGAGTACCTTTCTAAAGGACAAACTCAAGTTTAATTTTATGATAGAAAGAGAAAAAGCCAGACAATTTTCTAGCGTTTGAAGTGGTGGGTAGAGTGGGGGAATTTTCACTAATTACACTGTGGGGGTTAATTGCCAAAAATGGGCGTGTCTCATTTTCTTTTCATCATTTGCGTGCGATATTTGAGGCTCTTAATGACCGAAGTGTTCGAAAGAGTTCACGAGGGGTGGAGGTGAAAATGAAGAAGTTTTGTTTGATAAGTTATTCAAAATGTTGATACGTCGAGTTAATCACGCGAACATCGGGTAATAATTGAAGTTTATATTTGTATTGAAAAAAGTAATTATCTCGCAGAAATCAGAATGATTAATTGATGGTATATTTCGAAAAGAATAATAAAAGTTGTCTTTTAATTTTCTCACTTTTGCTTTCAAATCTATATATTGAGAAAAGTTATTTGTAGTTAGTATATCTACGAGTTTGTAGTTTCTAATTGTATGCTATTTAACTTTTTTTTTTATATATATATAAATTAATTAATTTATTTTTCTTATTTCATTGCGCCTCGTTGAAAGTTTTTAAAAATTATTCCAGTTATTAATGTTATTTATAAGTTTTAGAATTAGAACTTCAATGTATTTCCCTAAAATTATGCATCAAAATTTTTAACTGCAAAATAGCGATAAATTCAGAACAGTAAAATATCGATATTTTGCAGCTTGTAAACTGTCTATAAATTTAAAGTTCAGAAGAAGTTTTCTGAAGAAAAGAATTTGAAATTCTTTTCTAAAACACTTTTATTCTAGCGTTAATGAATTGATATAAAATAAATTCAGAACATTACTTTAAAATAAATAAAATTGTGCTACACACAATGGAAAAAATTTAAACCATCGAAAAAAATTTCCGATTAATAATGATAATACAAAATGATGACTTGAATTTGGAGATGTTGCTTTTATTTTTAGCACAAATAATAAAAAATATAAAATGGAAAAGCAAGAAAAATAGGAATACACAGAAAAATAGATAAGATCAATTTCAAGATAGGATAAAAAGTAAGTTGCGTTATAAAAAAGATAGGATCGATAGTATTTGTAAGATGAGATATTATATTATATATTATATATTAAAATAAGATATAATACATATAAGATAAGATAGGTAGAGAAAAGTATTGAATTTTATTTTAAATGGTATAAATTATTCTTCACCTTATGGAATTATCTTCAACTTATTTTTTAACTTCAGTCGTATATTAGGTTTTAGGTTTAGGTTTAGGTAGTCGTTATTAACACACTCGTATATTAGGTTTATGATAAAAAAAAATCACCGTTTTGTTTTGATTATGGTGACTAGGTACTAAATCATTCTTAATTTTGATTTTGAAGTTTGACTTGATTTTGAAGTTTGAAAGAAATATGAATATGGCAGTCGTGATTATTCATTAATTATGTGTATAAATTCTCATAAAAAGTTGATTAAATAAAAAATTTAAAAAATTTGCATTTTTTTACTGAATTTATAAGCACACAATTTTACTTCAAACATTTTTATTAAAATCGATTAAAATTTTGTACAAAACATTAAGTTCTAGTGTTTAAAAGTACTAATAAAGGCTAATTTTCAATTACAGAGCGGTATAATAAATTTGAAATATGAATGCGATAACTTTGCACCGATCGTTTTCTTTCTTTTTTTTCTTTTTTTCAAGATACAAATCTAATTTTTAAAGGGTATCTAGTAGAACATTTCTCATAACCTCCTAACTTTAATTAAAACTTTTGTGACCTTCAATTTCAGTCTTTGAAAATATAGTAGCTTGAAAAATGTTAAAAGAAAGGCTGATTTTTTATTATCGGTCGGCATAATCGCTTTGAAGTACAAATGCCATAACTTTATAGCGATTGTTTTCACAAATTTCATGTTTCCTAAAGGGTATCTTATAGAAGAGTTCCTATGACCCCCAAAACATTTTTAAAAAAAGGGGGTAACGTTACATTCACCTTCGCAGCTAGGTAGCGACGAAATTCCAGGCTATAAAAACCCCCTTCTACCTTTTCTTCACACCCGCACCCCTTTCAATACCACCTTTCCTTCACCCCTTTGAGGCCCTGGAGAGGAGCGGAATATAGCACCTGTCTCACTTCTTTACAACCCTTTATTTTTTTTCCCTGCTACTGAATACTGATACAGCTCAACCCCTCTTTCTTCACCCTGACCCACACAGGGAAAGAGGGTTGTCAACCCTTTCAGTTTTGAACAGATGGAGATCGGGTGGAAATTTTTTGTTCAGCAGGAATTAGGTTTGACTTTTCGTGAAGTTCAAAGACTTAAAATTCGAAAAAGATCGAAAAGTTAACCTTTCGGGTTGTAAAGTATTTCCGTATTATACTACTGAGCTGTGGTTTTAAGCTAAGATATTTCTATGTTCTAATGTAGAACCGTATTACAGGGTGTTATGTCGGTCACAGAGTTTGGTTATTTCTGTCTTAGAATATTAGGTTTAGATATAGAGCTTGATTTTTAATGTGTTACAGTATAATGCTAAGATATAAAGTTTGGTTACTTCTGTTTTGGAATATTAGGTTTAGATATAGAGCTTGATTTTTAATGTATTACAATATAATGCTACGATATAAATTTTGGTTATATCTGTATTAGAATATTAAGGTTAGATGCAGAACTTGGTTTTTAGTGTGTCACAATATAATGCTAAGCTATAAAGCTTGGTTACCTCTGTATTAGAATATTAGGTTTAGATATAGAGCTTGATTTTTAATGTATTACAATATAATGCTACGATATAAATTTTGGTTATATCTGTATTAGAATATTAAGGTTAGATGCAGAACTTGGTTTTTAGTGTGTCACAATATAATGCTAAGCTATAAAGCTTGGTTACCTCTGTATTAGAATATTAGGTTTAGATATAGAGCTTGATTTTTAATGTATTACAATATAATGCTACGATATAAATTTTGGTTATATCTGTATTAGAATATTAAGGTTAGATGCAGAACTTGGTTTTTAGTGTGTCACAATATAATCCTAAGCTATAAAGCTTGGTTACCTCTGTATTAGAATATTAGGTTTAGATATAGAGCTTGATTTTTAATGTATTACAATATAATGATACGATATAAATTTTGGTTATATCTGTATTAAGATATTAAAGTTAGATGTAGATCTTGGGTTTTAGTGTATTACGCAATATAATGCTAAGATATAAAGCTTGGTTACTTCTGTATTAGAATATTAGGTTTAGATATCGAGCGTGATTTTTAGTGTTTTACAATATACTGCTACGATATGAATTTTTGTTACGTCTGTATTAGAATATTAAGGTTAGATATAGGGCTTGGCTTTTCGTGTATTACACAATATAATGCTAAGATATAAAGCTTGGTTATTTCTGTCTTAGAATATTCGGTTTAGATATGGACCTTGATTTTTAATGCATTGCAATATAATGCTACAATAGAAATTTTGGTTGTTTCTATATTAGAATATCAGGGTTAGATATAGAGCTTGGTTTTTAGTGTATTTCACAATGTAATGCTAAGATATAATGCTTGGTTACTTCTGTATTAGAATATTAGGTTTAGATATAGAGCTTGATTTTTAATGTATTACAATATAATGTTACGATATAAAGCTTGGTTACTTCTGTATTAGAATATTAGGTTTAGATATAGAGCTTGATTTTTAATGTATTACAATATAATGCTACGATATAAATTTTGGTTATATCTGTATTAAGATATTAAGGTTAGATGTAGATCTTGGTTTTTAGTGTACTACGCAATATAATGCTAAGATATAAAGTTTGGTTACTTCTGTATTAGAATGTTAGGTTTAGATATCGAGCGTGATTTTTAATGTATTACAATATTTTAATGTATTACAATATACTGCTACGATATGAATTTTAGTTATATCTGTATTAGAATATTAGGGTTAGATATAGGGCTTGGTTTTTAGTGTATTACACAATATAATGCTAAGATATAAAGCTTGGTTATTTATGTCTTAGAATATTCGGTTTAGATATAGAGCTTGATTTTTAATGTATTACAATACAATGCTACGATATAAATTTTGGTTATTTCTGTATAAGAATATTGAGGTTTGGATTCTTGCTTGATTTGGAAGAGCTTGATTTTTACCGCATTACAATATAATGCTACGATATAAATTTTGGTTATTACTGTATTAGGATATTAGGGTTAGATATAGAGCTTGACTTTTAGTGTATTACTGTATAATGCTAAAATATAAAGTTTGGTTATTTTTGTCTTACAATATTAGGTTTAGATATAGAGGTTGATTTTCAGTGTATTTCAATGTAATTATAAATCATCTGGCTTTGTTATTTTTGTCTTACAACGCATAAGATGCAGCTTAGACGTGAAGGAGAAAAAAGTAAAATAAAACTAAAAATAATTATTCTTCAGCGTTTTTAAAACTTTTATTATACAGAAACCATTGTACCAATTTCTATCAAATTTTGAATTCTGCTTTTAAAATTGCATAGTTTAAAAGGATGTAAAACTTTGTAAACCTTACAATTCAAACTTTTTTTAATCTTTATTCAACCTCGATCACAACTAAATTGATTTTTTCGAACTATTTAGGTAACATGTTAAAAATGAAAATTCGAACACAGCATTGAAAATTATTCCAGTATTTAGTTATTACATTAGGCACTACAAGTTATTATTATTATTATTTTTTGTTTTTGTTTTGAGAAATAAAATGACGAAATATATTTTTTCAATTTTGATGAAACTTGTTCCTCGAAGAAGTGACGATAGTCATATCATCACTTTGACGAAATTTTTGCTGTTAGTATATACTAGGAAACGGTTTCGTCAAAAAAGAAGAAAGTTTCACGATAATCGAGTATCCATTTTTTACAGAGTGTTTTACGAAGTCTCTGGAGTCACATGAAGTGATGCCTTTTTACGAATAATATGCTATTTTCAAAACTGATCTCAGTTCAACAGTTACTAATGACTGTTAGATCAAGTTCAGCTAATCTTTAGCCTACGCCCACTGTTTTTTTCTCTCCAGAAAATGGCGCTAAACGTCAATATGGAGAAAAGCCACAGTTTTTTAAAAACGAAAAGCGTTTGTGGTCTAATTTTTTAATACTTAAAATTTTCAATGCTGCATTTACTCCAATGCTGTATTATTTGAGCTCATAAAAACTTGCTAAAAATGGGAATACGGCATTGATTTTGCTTAATTTTCACCTAGGTGGGAAAATGTCACCAAATTGCCGATATTTAAAAGAGTTACAGAACTTTTAAAATATATTACTTACTTGTCCGTTCTGAAGACCAGATGATTCTTTACAGTAAGATCGCAAACAGTGTATAAAATTATAGCTTAGCGTCAAGTGTAAGGCACTTAAACTGTGGTTTTTTCATTTTCCTTGGTGAAAGAGCTTCGAAAAACCATGTTAAATGATTGCTAGGAATCGTTAGACTTCGTCAAATAAAAGCTTGAAAGAAAGAAATGTAGGCAACTATCTTTATTACCCAATGTCAATATAGTATCTTTAAAGCTCGTTTGCTTGAACTGCTCTGTGCTGTAGAAGAGGAAAAAGAAGAAAACAAAGAAGAAGAATATAAGGAAAATAGTATCTCGTTCAAAAATATGACACAACTCATTTGATGTTAAATAAGTTAAAAATGCGATTTAGGACTTATAATATTTATTTTTGAAACAATTATTTTTATTGATTAATTTAGCTAACGAAAACTAATTTAATTTAATTATAACTAATTTTTGCATCGAAAACTAATTTTTTGCTGCAAAGCATTAAATTGGAAGTTATTTAAGTATTTTATTAGTAACTTTATTACCTTATCGGTGAAGAAAGAATCATAATTAAAGTATTTTTTTATTATTACACTCTTTGAGAAACGTACTGGATCAAATACCATAAATTTTGTAGCTATACATGCAACATCATGATGAGAATAGTATAAAAAATTTGGCTGTTAAGAGAAAATTTTTGTGAAACTGATAAGGGGGATTTGAAAGAAAAATAGTAAAAAGAAAACTCCAGCAAAAAGTAGTTTTAACGTAAAGAAAATTAATATTATGAGCAAAAGGATACTTAAATTCAATGAATTTAGAAAATAATAATAAATGTTTTCATAAACTATTTCTCTCTTTAAAAGATAAATTTTACTTGAATAAAGTTAGAACAATGTGTAAAGAATACCGATAATGACACACAAACAACGAAGATTCCTTTTTTTCCACCGCATCACCCCAAATTGCTGTCAGAGGTTTGAGTTTTCTTCTGCATAAACCATTGAACTCTACATCTAAGCTACCGACCTAGATTTCTGGAATTTCTTCCACATTTTTAAAATTTATAATAATTTATTTAATGCACATTAGTTTTTCTGTTTTTCCAAATGTTTAGGAATTCCCGAGTTCTCAGCCTATCTATCTCTGAACCATTCTTTTTCTTAACTGTGTTTGACGGTTTTATTTCCCAAACTTATAGTTCAGTCTTCTTTTTTTTTCTTGTATTTATTTATAATTTTTCTTTCTGTATCTCAGTAGTTTGACATCAAAGAAGGCATTTTATTACCAAAACTACTGCACGTCAGTCTATGTTATATTATTTCTGCTCTTTTCCTTTTGCTTTAACTTTATTTACATACACCAGAAAGTTAGCAATATGTTTTTTTTCGGATTTATTTATTAAGTATAGGTTCTCAAATTTAGTTTATTCCAGAAATTAACAAGAGCAATTAATAAGAAGCTTATTTAAATAGTTCGAAACACTAAATATATTCTATTACTATGACGACCATTATGTTTTTTATTGTGTTCTATACGATAATATTACGCGATTTTTATACGTGTGGCTATTTAGATATTTTTAATAACTTTTAAACTTCCCGCCACTGAGTGAGGAGAAAAAGAAAGACTAAGATGTGAAGAAATGAAATGTATCAACATATGTACATTATGTAGATTCCTTAATTTCTTCACATCTTATGAATGAATGAATGTACATTAATGAATGAGAATCGGCAAATGAAAGAAAGAAAGAGGTTCGAATACCCACGATGGCTTGTCGATACGAATTTTGCTTCCAGCTCGCAACAATCGTAGGGCTGACATAAAATATCCCCAGTGATGGACGCATCATGGGATAGAACCTTCTTGCCGTCGGGCTAACCATGAGAGGTTTAGGTGATTTTCCTCTCCATGTAAAGCAATTACTGGTTAGTTCCATCAAAAATACTCTATTAAGGTAGTTTGTCCCAATGCTTGATCTAGAAGTTTCATTATCTTCTGAAATGGGTTCAAAATTACGAGGCTACAGAGTTAAACCTTGATAGTCGTAAACTCAGAATTGGGTCAGTTGTTTAGCGCCGGTTATAAAACAAAATAAAAGAAAGAAAAAAAAGAGTGCATCTGTAAATCAAAAATCAATGAATTTCTATGTCAGTAAATCGGCGTCTTAGTAAATGGACAAATCAATAAAACGACGAATCAGTAAAAAACGCAAATCAGGTAATTCCTGCTTTTGTGACTAAGTGAACTAATTTATAAATAGATTAAATATTTTTTTATAGGCTTAAATTTGTGATTAAGCAAGCACTCGACAACTACATTTTACTTAATGTTTCATAAAAACATTTTAATATACTTCTTAACTCCAAGAATGTGTTTCCCATTGTTTGAAGTTAATGACTTAGATATTAACTAGAATTTGGTCCGGTAGGTATTTAGTGGCCTTCTGTTTTTCAATAATTTTGCATACTTTATAAATTAAATTTTTTTTTAAAAAAAGGAAACGCTTATTGCTGTTTTTTAAGAAAAGAAAATGAAAAAACTTCTTACCTTTCTTTTGTTTTGCATTTTTCTACGGTTCTTCAAAAATTTCCTTCTAAAAATGAGTTTAAAATAAAAGTTAGTTTTGAGTTTAAAAATAGAAAAAAATAAAATATTTAACTTTCAAAAATAATAATGAACTGGAGCAGTTATAACTAAACTTTAGGATAGAAATTTTAACGATTAAATGAAACAATATGAGTTAAAAGATAATAAAATGAAACATTGAAGTTAAAAAAAAAAAATTATTTGTAGCTTAATTTGTAGCATTAATTTGCAGCTTAAAAAAATAAGGGATAGAGCTTTTAGAGGTAAAAGTTGGAAAACTGAGAATGACAGAAGCAATAGAATTGTGTTTTTAATTTTAAAATACTTCAATTAAAAATTTTTTTCCCCCACAGATGAATTTTTAAGAAATCTATTAGTGAAGCTCTAAGTATTCAGGAGCTTATGAAAACTGGGCTATACACTTGGTTGGCTACAAAAATATTAGACAATGAAGGAATTAGAAAAATTTGTTATTTGAATTCGCCAGCCTTTTAAGCAGATAAGTACTGCTATTTTAACAAAAAAATTCAGTTATTATGGCAAAAAATTTTGTTACATTAACAAAAAACTCTGTTATTTTAACAAGAAAAAAAACGTAATAAAAAACTAGACCAGCATTGTGGTCGGTGCGACTCTAGAGCAGGATTATCTTGACCAATCAGCGCCAGGATACGAACCCGGGTAACCTTCTCAAGCACTCTCCAGTTTTTCGATGCAGCTCTAACACTTCGTTATGAAGAGAAATTTTATACTGTCTGTATCTTGAACTTTTCATTTATTGAAATCATATTAGGGTGTAAAAACGTTTAAAACTACAGCGGCCCACCCTTTTAAAAATGTCTAGTAATTTAAGTTACTGAAAAAGTATACCAAAAGGCAGATAAAAATTAGGCAGAGTATCAAGGCTAATCTTAATTTTATGTATATGACGGCATAAAATGAATGCTGAAAAGCAAGAATAAGTTTGGAAAATAATCATATAATGATTTTAAAAAGAAAACAAAGTTTCTTACGGTAAGCAAAACTGTATGGCCAAAACTATACTTTGAATTGGCAGTTTCAATCCGTGTAGGCTGCTTTATGAAAAACTGTTTTAAACTGTCAAATATGCAAGAAAAGTCTGTTTAAAAAAAAAGAGATTTTTTTTAGCGTGAAGGTAGTGATTAAAAACAGAAAAAACCTGCATTTATCTTTAAAACGTTTTTTTTCTGTAAAAATATGCTGTTATTTTTCGTAGAATTTACACTTATTTTTTACAGTGAATGTTTGCAGGGGAAAAAGATCTTTCATATGTGTAACAATGACCGACCGGCCTGTGTTGAGGTTAGGGAACTACCCTTGCATCAGAAAGGCTCTGGGTTTGAATCCCGGGCAAGACATGGAAGTTCTTTCCTTCTCTCTGTCCTTACAGTGGAAGCAACGTTGGCCCACCTAATATAGTGCCCCTGAAAGAGTGGCCAACAAATCTCCCCTTCAGATGCCTGTATGGCGTAGGTCATTCCTCAAGCGGGCATTGGAGAAAAAAAATGTGTAACAACTGTAACTCAAGTCAAATCTATACCAAACACCTTTTGAATTGTGTGGGTCTTGACTGGAACGGCATAAACTCTAGTCCTCTTCTTGTATTCCTTTTTTTTTTTTTTTTTTTTGTGAAGATTATTGCGCTTCTGGACTTGGTCTAGTCAGCAGCTGGACCACGTGGATTGAATAAACAATAAAAGTAATGTTTGCTGGATAGTATTAGACATGATGTGGTACTATTGATATAAAACATAGATTTTGCGGAATAGTGATTTTCGAGAGAAGTTATCTATTATAACAAACACAAATACCATTTATACATTTTTAAAATTTAAATAAGTCAGCCAGGAATGCTCACTAAAGAGTCATTGAATGCAATGATGAAGGGTTCGATCCTCGGTGGCGTCACCTAGTTTCAGATCGGTAGGAACCAGCTTGTATGGAAAGTAATGTAAGCAGTACTTATCCCAATGCAGCAGTGCTTATCCTATTGGTCACAAAATCATGGAACATTCTTTTCCAGGAGCCTCTGGTCCACAGTGAAATGTACGTTTCCATTTTTTTTAAGAATAAGACTTTGCAATGTCGTTACGTTTTAAAACATTTTGAAGCGTGGACCATAATGTTACAAATTCGCTGCAACCTTAATATGATGGCCTGTTGAACCATAATATCGTGCTTGTTACATACAATTTTAAAGCACTAAGTCAGCTTTAACCTAAACAAGATTTAAATTAACACTTTATAAGACTGTAGCAAATTTGCGTGATATTATGGTTAAATATATAAATATTTCGGCTAAATATATCGATATTATGGTTAAAGATATCGATATTACGGTTGCATAAATAAATAAATTTCATTTATTGATTATCCTGTTTTGCATGTTATAATTTTATTTGTACAGGATAATGATAATTTATCATCATTATTTGCTTTTAACTTATATCGCCGATATCGATATTACGACTCAGCCTTGAATCTTGATTATCCTGATTTGAATCTTCAAAATAATTTATCTTAGATAATAATAACGTATCATCTTTCTTCACTTTTAACCACCTTATATTAAATAATAAATAAATAAAAAAAAGTTGACGATTATTTACTCCATAAAGAATTCAATATAATAGTTTTTCTCCTAACTAGGCGTCAATTCCTCGAAATATTTATTTAGTTTTGATGTGAAGTAGCACTCCATAATATCTTATTAAAAAAAAATCCATTTTTATTAAAATTGGGGGGGGGGGGGGAACTCCCTGATATGATCATCAGCACGAAGGCAAAATTATTCATGAAATCCGGGACCAAACTGTAACAAACTAACGGTTTAAATCAGCAATTTAAAAAATATCCTTTACAACTTGACGTTTAAGATCCCACATGCAACTTTAAACACGCAAATTACTATTAAAAGTTCCGTTTTTATCAACAAAACAGGAAGCATTGTAAAATTAAAATATAATTTTACGCCTAAAAAGTGCGAATACGATTTCAAACTGCACCTAGATCCGTAAACGGTATTTAACTCCACGTAACATAGATAGAAAATATATCACCTGTTTCCTCCATATATCTAGTTAAAGATGGGATATTTTCTTCCGGTGGGGACATCTTAACATGTAGGCGACCCATACTGCACCCGGATTCTCTTAACCGGAAAGGTCAATCGCAATTTCCGGTGAGATTTTAAATAGCGGAAATCAAAGTAGTGTGACAGAGACAATAGTTGGGAGTAGGTAATTTGACCGGATCTTGGACAATTATAGACACGTAAAGGAATGTAAGCAGCTGTCTATTTAAGTTCAGACGCAGCAGATAATAATACACGAAAAGTAATGAATTTGTACAGAAACAATGAGTAATATAAGTAATTATTCCTCTTTAATGTATATACAGTCTTTTCCAATCAAAAATACAGACAATAAGGTGTTTTTAAAAAGTAATGGTCAATTTAAATCTTTTAGCAAAGTTGGAACAGATTCATTTGGTGTTTAATGATAAAACTTGAATTATTTCTGGCAATTGACATCATTATTTACTTTTTTTTAAATTTAAAGTCAGACTTTTATAGGATAATTTTTTTCCAGTAAAGTTATGTCATATTTTTTGGATTGAAATTGATTTATGAAGAGAAATTTATTCATCTTGTTGATATGATTTTTAAAACCATTCTCTTTTTTTTTGTGAGAAGTTAGGATGAATTTTCAAAATTTTTTCTACTGAAAGGAATTGGCACAGACTTCGTGAGAAAAAAAAACTATGATAAAATAACCATACAGGGTGATAATGATATTTCTGGTAATGAAAACTGGTTCTGGTTCCATTCGTATCGTAACTGTTTTCCAGAAATAGTTTTTTTTTTCTAAGTAAGTATTAACAGAGTGCACAAATTGTTTGTTTTTGTAAATTTACAGATAAGCATGAGAAATTTTAATTCAAGGTTTTTCATTTCATGTGTAGCCTTACATTAAATAAAAAAAAACTATGAGTGAATAAGTAATTAGGTTCCAAACATATGTGATACGCTTCATTTCAAATAAATATTCCATACAGAAAGTAATATTGTAGTTTCAGATTGAATTTGATCATAGTTTTCTATGAATACCCATAAAAATGAAAAAAAAACTATTATTTATAAAATAACAGAAGAGTACAAAGAGAAAAAAATTCTGAATAAATTTATATAGTATATGGTAATTACATTTCTTGTAAAAAAAACAACAACATGGAAAACAAGTGAAAACAACAACAATGAACAGATAACAGCAACAAAGACAACAACAATGAAACCTTTCGGTTTCAATTTCTTAAACGGAACTTAAGTCATTCATTTGGAAATTTTTTGTTTACACGATAACGGCTTACCGGATTTATTTAGTTTTTTAAATTTAAGTTATAGTCTTGTTAAGTTATAGTTATAGTCTACCCATTTAGTAAAAAATACAAAACTGAAAAGTAAATTTTACCGAATAAATAGTTTTCACGCCGTGTTCTTAAGTATTCTGAAAAAAAAAAACTCTCAAATTTTATCACATTTACCAAATTTTATCACACAATATAAAATCATATTCTATTTTAAATTTTATCAAAATCATTATTACAACTCTTCTGCAAAATTTACTGCGCTTTTTGGGGTTACCATAGAGCCAGAAACACGGTATATATTTTCCCATATTCTGGTAGTTTTGACCATATTTTTTTTTCTCAGCGTGCGCTTATAAATGCCTTAAAAGTACACTTAGCGTGCACAGAAAATAGTTCCCTAGTATTGGCCTTTTTTCTTGATCCCACGCAAACCTTTACAATTATATATATATATATATATATATATATATATATATATATATATATATATATATATATATATATATATATATATATATATATATATATATATATATATATATATATATATATATATATATATATATATATATATATATATATATATATATATATATATATATATATATATATATATATATATATATATATATATATATATATATATATATATATATATATATATATATATATATATATATATATGTATAAGGTCAAAATATAGAGGGAAAATGGAAATATTAGCACTCCTTTTTGCTTGCGGAAACGTGTGAGCTGATGAGGAGATTATATCTTTCCCCCCCGGATTTTTATGATATTTATTTAATTTTTCTTTAAATATTATTTTATTTTATTTTAATAATTTTTCTTCTTATCTTTTAATTATTCTGTAATATTTTCCATCTTTTCTCTATATTTTGAACTTATTTTATGAGTTCTATATACTTGCAACTTCGTTCATGTGTTTGTGTGTGTGCTGATCTTAAATATAAAAAAAACTTTATTTTCTGAGAATACTTGAATCCAGTCAGAAAATAACAATCATTTAAAATTTTAAATTTAAATATTCGAAATTGAATTTTTTTTAAAAATAATTAACGCCTGACAACTGGTGAACCAGTATACCAGAACCAGTTTACAGTATCGTAACATTCTGTAAAGAATGTTACGATAGAATATTAAAAAAAAGTTAAAAATCTAAATGAAGTTAACGTGTACGAGTTTTCAATAAAATATAAATAATTGTTTCCTTTCTGAAAATCTTCAGAAAATAATATTTATTTAAAATTTTATATATGCTCTGATTAGACTATTCTTAATAGACTCTAAACTATACGGTAAAGTTTACCATGTTTTTAGCTCTATGAGAACACTTAAAAGCCTGGTAATGTCTACCGAAGTGATATGGAAGTGACTTTTTTTCAAATTAACGATAAAATATGGCTTTATCATACGTTATAAAATTTGGTAACTATAGTAGAATTTGGTAGTTCTATCACACCACCTTATAGCATAAGATAAAAGCCATTTATTCGGTTAAGTTTACAATTCAATTTTGTATTTTATGCTTAATGTATGATATTAAGATCTATAATCTTGAAAAGCTGAATTACCGATAAATCGTTACCATATGATCAGAAAATTATCTAATGAATGGTTTAAATACCACATATATTGGTTTTTAAAACAATTTGTTTTTTGATCAGAATTTATTACCATGGAGTGCGTTAATTCTACCGGAATTTATTTCTCCGTGCATGCTCCCTCTTTACTTTTAAGTCATTATTTATAAGCAATAATATAAAAGAAATAATGTAACGAAAAATAATATAAATGAAATAATATAACGAAAAATAATATAAATGAAATAATATAACGAAAAATAATATAAAATAAATTAATTTTAAGATGTAATATATAAATGTTAATGGAACATACCTTCAAATTAGGGATAAATTAATGATTTACCTTTCAATGCCGTTATAACGATGAGTAATTTTACACGAGTGACAACCAAATATATGTGAATCTTTCTTGTATATTAAAGATCAAATCACGTGATTCTTCTCTCCAATAAGAATGCGCGAAACGGTCATTACCATCAAAATATTTTTATGCATTCGTTACAGAATTAACTGAATAGCATGAAATGAAATATTTTCTACATTTATTTAATATCTTTTTAACATTTTTAGAAATTGTTTATGATTGCTCTAATGCGAAAGTAAATGCTTATTCTGTAAAAATTAAAAATTAATGTATGTTGAAAAGAGTAGGCAGCTTAACCTTACTTTCTCTAACAAAAGGAAGTGGGAAATTTTTTAAAATGTTAACGTGTATTCAAACTGAGAAAATTTTTTTTATTTTTTGATGTGTGGTGGGCAGAAGAAAAGCTTTAAGAAAATTAAACTTATACCTTTTTTTAGTAAATCATTTATAGATAATTTAAACTGTTTTAACTTGAAGCATTAGAACATCCATATATGCTTTAAATGCAAAAATGAAAAACATTAACAAGAAACAACTTTTCGAACTATTACGATATCATTTCTTTGGACGAAAAAATCAAATATTAGAAAGAAGATAAGTTGCTGTGGCAACCAAAAGACATTTTTTATGGTCATAAAATTTCATCTCTAAATGTTATTTTCACAAAGTGGTTACTAAAAAAATATCTATGTTCACAAATAGATCTTAACATAAAGAACTGAAGATAAAATTTTGGACGCATAATAAGCTAATAAATTTCTTTTATTGTACCAGTTATAAGTGATAAATTTAAATTTTTGACGAAAAAATTTTCTTATGTCAAGAAAAAATTAACACATAGCAATCATGAGAGTTGGTAAGTGTCAGCAAACAACTGCTCCTAAGTATATATTGGATATTGATTAGTGTAGACCCATAATTTTATTTTAATCATGATTTTTAAACGTATCATAAATTTTAATCGAACAATAAAATATTTGTGAATTAAAATATGCAAAGAATACTTATAATAATGCGAAATACTTTAATTATATACTAGTAACGGAAACAATACGTCACTTGTCATACTAAATTACCGCAAGCCATAAAAATTTAAATCGGTATTTTTCATGTTTATACTTTACATTCAATAAATAATTTTAAAATAAATTACTAGATTTCAGATATAAGTGGTATGCTTAATTTAACTTAATATTCTTTATGGAAAAGATAAGTGTAGATTCTTAAATTATATCGATCACTTAAGAGTCATAGCTTTTTTTGAACCATAGTTTATTTTTAAATTAAATTAGTAGCACGGTTGCATGGAAGTTGCTTTTTTAATTAAATAATAAGAAAAGGTACACGTTGCTTAATTTTATCAATTTTCAAAAAATTCATAAGAAAGTTTAAGTCTATGTTTTTGATGTTCTACCTTACATTGAATAAATAATAATAAAATATATATATATATATATATATATATATATAAGTTCCTAGGTTCCAAACAATCTGGTAAGCTTCATTTTAACTATAGAAAATAATAGTAATGTTTTATGATTTATTTTAATCGTAGTTTGCTTTAAATCCCGTATGAATGGAAAAACTATTGGCTATATAGTAACAGGAGGGTTCAAGCAGAAAAATATTCCGGTAAAGTTAATGTACTGTATGGTAATGACATTTCTGATAAAAAACAACAACTTAATTCTGGTTTTAAATATATATATATATATATATATATATATATATATATATATATATATATATATATATATATATATATATATATATATATATATATATATATATATATATATATATATATATATATATATATATATATATATATATTCGGTATTTAAACCATTCATTTGGTAATTTTTCCATTCATATTCTGATGGTTAACTGAAATTTTTTTCTAAATAATAATTCTCATTTTTCAAACACTTAGTAAGAAAAAAATTTTAACCAAATAAATGCTATACTTTCGCTGTCATAACAAAACTACCAAATTTTACCACGTTTACCAAACTTTATCACATATTATGCACCATATTTTATTGTTAATTTTATTAAAATCATAACCAATACTTTCGGTAAAAGTTGTTGAGCTTTGTGGTATTCCCATGGAGCCAGACACACGGTAAATTTTAATATATTCTGGAACACTGTAAAAAATTTCAATATAATGTACCGGGACTTAAGGTGCATTATCCGTAAAAGTCTTTTTACCGTAAAATATCACTGTAGTTTTTACATCAATATTAATTTAATTAAAATTATTCAGCTTTTTTTAAAATAATTATTACTGCAAAATTTACTATATAACAGATTTTTTCTTCCAATGCATGTTCCAGTAAAAATGTTTTTTTTTTGTGGTAGGAAGTACATACCGACATCCTGAGTACCGGTAATTTTCACCGTAATTTGATCAAGAATTTTTTGCAGTGTAGTTTTGACCATATTATCTTTCTCAGAGTACAATCAGAATAAAATATTATATCAGAAAAAAGGGCAAAAGAAATTTTTCTTGCAAATTGTTCTGAAACTAAGCTGACGTACTATAAAAATATTTTTAGATTTGCTTGAAATCAATTTAAAGAATTGAAGTTAAAATTGTTTAAATGGAATATACGGTCTATTTTGTTAAAAATAGAAATAATAATACGTTACGAAAAACAAACGCTTTTAATTCAACGAAAACACGCAGAAATATATTTTTTCTTATAAACTTTTCCTGAGAACAGATAATCATAGTCTTTCCATCCCGTATGCGAATCAGTGTTTATGAAGAAAAACTTGCATTTACTGAAAATTACCCTTCTTTATTAAATAAAAGCGAACAAAAATGAACCCTAAATTAACCTGTAATGCACCATTTTTCTTTTAGAACGAACCTCAATTATATGATGGTGTAATTTCAGTCTTAGACAAGGTTGAGCCATCAAATCTCGCTTATAGTAGCCAAAAGTTTTCGCCAAAGTTCAAATTAAACAGTAATTACGGAAAAATACGCCCTCGCTGTATAACTTGGCTTATTTCTCACCGCAAGATCGATCTATGGGGATTATATGGGAGGAAATTATCGTTATCCTCCCACTTTCTGTGTATATTTATATAACTTTTGTAATTAAAACGTTGTCTGTTGTTTAATAAGCGAATAATCAATTTGAAATTTCTACTCATGCAATGGTTATTACTAACAAAGCAAAGTTTCATACTTTTACGTAATTACGTTAAAGAATATTTGTATTTTTAATTCAGTATTTTTTGCCTATTCTGAAGTTATATTAAGTTACAGATTTTTTATTGACCCGTTTATAGTTTGTTTATTTAAATTTTTGTCACTATATTTGTTCATTGAAGTTTTGATTTTAGTAAAAAGTTACTCCTTGTTTAATTGACACAAGAGTAATTAAGTTAAGTTTGGCAAGTTTAAATACTTTCGTAATTAGCGTAGAAAACATAACCACTTAAAATCTTATGCATACTAGTTATAGTGCATTTATTGAATTTTTGTTTCGTCACTTTAATTTTTTCATCTGCTTAAGATTTTGTTTGTTCAAATTCTTGTTTATTATGTGTAGTTTGTTTTATTATATGATTTTCATTATTTTAGGGATTATGCGAAAAGGTATTATAAATTTAACTCCAATTGCATACATTTAAAAGCTTTTCAATGTTTTTTTTTTTTGTCTAATTATCGAATAATTCATAGAAAATTTTTACGAATGTTTAAAATACATAATTAGCATATTATATGGATAAGGGATGTACCAATTTATTATTTATTTAAATTTTACGTATGTTTAAAATACATAGTTAGCATATTATATGGATAAGGGATGCACCAATTTATTATTCATTCAGTTTAAGTTTTTTTTTTTTACTTTTTACTTCGTAATTGGTTAATTTTGCTTTGTATTTACGTCAATTTTCTTAACAAGATAGATCACTAGTAACTACATGATTGAAATTATTGTTTCTCTTCTCCTAAAAGTTTCTGCACCAAAATTTATAACTAAAACAATTAATTACCTTTTGATAACGAAATAGCTTTCTGAAAAAAAAATATTTTTATGTGTGCGAGTAAACAGCAGCTCGATAAATTGTTTGATCTAGCCAGATCAATTCAAATAAATTCTTATATAATTAAGAATTAAAACTAATATTCACATTCTTGTCTTCTAAATTCTTATTCTTATCTTATTAAATTCCTATAATTTGGAAATTCTTATCCTTATCTTATTTTGTTGGAAAACAAGAAATAGAGCTATAAGTTTAATACTTCATTTCGAAATTTTTTTTTGCCAAAAGAAAGAAAGCTACTGTTTGAGTAACTTTAATTCTAAAGCCTTAATTTAGTACCATACGAAAGATTCTCAAGAAAATATTTAAATCTTTATAGAAACATAAAAATATTTTCTGCACTTTAAAATGTAAATTTTTTTATTCAAATAATGGAAAAATCAATAATTCTTATTAATTAAATTTTTATTATTATAATGAAGAATTGTGTTTTATATATGTACACGGAGAAGCAAATTCAGGAAAAATTTCTATGCTTGGTTTGAAAGGCATTTCTGGTAATTAAAACAGAATATACAGCATTTAAACCATTCGTTCAGTAATTTTAGCATTCACTGTTATAACGGTTTCCCGAAATTCTGGTTATCAAAGTTATAGTTTTTATTACAATTACTTTTAGCAACAAATACAAAACTGAAAACTAAATTTAATCGACTGAATGATTTTCATACCATTTACTATACCTTTATTATATACCTCTGTTATATATCTGTATTATACCTCTATTATATAAATGTTATATTAATATTCACTTTCTTTTCATGTTAGATATTTAGAAACATTTTAAATTGTACAGCCCTTAACATACACCGAGAATAAACTTCAAACCACATAACACTGTAAAAATCCAGATTATATAATGGTAAAAAATACCGGCAGTTAGGTACCGGTATTTTATGCCATATCCGTTTTTACAGAAACATATTACGGACATGTCAGACATACCTGAATTTTTACAGTAATAATTATCGGAAAAATCACTGAATTTCTCTAATTATATTACTGTAAAATATACGGTATAATATTCTACGGTAAAAATGGATTTTACCGTAAACTGTAATTTGATCCAGAACTTTTTACAGTTTAAAATATTACGATAAAATTAACATTCATTTAGAAATTTTAACCTTTTGATGTCTATCCTAAAAAATCCTTGAATGGGAAAATATAGATTTTAATGAATTAATATTATTTAATTTGTTAAGAATATTATTACTTGGTTTATCAATTTGAGAATTCTTTTTTTTCAGTGCAGACAAATTATTTATTATAATCTTTTTAAAGGAATTCATTTCTAAAGTAATTACAGTAAAGAAAGAAATTACTATCAAATTTCCTTTTCCTAAAAAACATATTTTTAAGCGATCATTTTCGATGGCCCACGAACCCTAACGAAACACATCAATTTAAATATAACATCAAACTTTATTTAATGTCATTTTCAAAGAATATCGTTATTGCTGTTCGGGACCTTTAAACTTTCGATAACTTCTTTTAAAAACAGCTTGAAGATTTTGAACAAAATACAACCGGATGTGGGAATATGCTAAACACATTGGTTAATGGCTGTTTGAAAAATATTTTCAAGCCTCACTAAACGACTACGATGTGGGGAAAAAGTAAAATTGCTTGCATAAAAACAAAGCACAAGCCTTAAAATATCAATAAAGAAGGCGTAACATCTGGTAGGAAGGTCTTAGGATGGTTGCTAAACTTTCGAATGTGAATGAGGCCCTGCGACACCCCCGACCATTCTAGAATGTTCAGGGTCACCAAAATTCTGATGATGGAATATTAAACTCCCTTTGATAAAAGTTTCAACGTATAACTAATTTATCCCAAGCCTTTGGAATGCTGGTAGGGGAGCTAAGTTTTACAACCGCTCAAATTTATCCCTTTTTACCATGAAGCCCTCATGAAAATTTAAAAACCTTTTCTTCGGCATCTTATTAGCATATTGATACAAGAACAGTCATTAGCACTTGCTGCTTTTACATCAGCCTTTTGGGAATACAACTAAACTTTACTTTTTTTATGTATATATCGTATCTTAATATAAATATATGCACATTATAGTCGACATGTTTCTGAGCTATAATCAAATAATAGGGGAGGAGGAGGAGAGAAGGGGTTTGAAAGGGAAGGGTGGGTAAATAAAAAAAAATAACTTGCGCCTAATTCGTGTTACTTTTCTCCACGGAGTTGCTGCTACACTTATTAGCTCACTAAGCGAGAATCGTGCATCTTCGCCAAGAATTTTTTTTTCTTTTTAAGACCCCTACCTACTTTTGTTGTTGTTGAGTATTTCACTTTACTTTTTAAGAGCTCTTTTTCCTTCGCCAAGTTGTATCCATTCTTGGAGTCTAACTAGAGCAAATTCAATTTTAGGATACTTTACGTACTATGTAGCAGCGAAGGGTGCTACGAAGAGACTTTAAAAAACGCCAAACTTTTTTTATTCTGGAGAAAGCTCCTGGGATGTATGGAAATAAAAAAAAATTAATAAAAAGCGAAATAATAAATAAATGAAACCTGATTAGACGCGAAAAACCATTCTCATGTAAGACCCAAAAAGCTGATGATGAGTCCACTCCTCGCCTTTAAAAGTTATTAGTCATGGATGAATGCATATAAAATGAGTGAACATGTGCTAAAATGCAAATAACTTAGAAGCTATTCTAAGTGGCTTGTTTTCAAGCGTTATATAAAATTTGGCGAAGTTTTTTTCTTAAGTGTCTCTTTAGTTTCTTTGGCGACAGCTTAACGAGAGATGCATTTTCTTGTAAGAATTTATGAATTCATCTCAAAAGTCAGTAAATTAAAAGAAATATGCTGCATAAGTATGTTTATGCGATGCTAAGATGGAAGGTTATTAGAAAATTTAACGAAATGCTTGAATGTTGTTGAGGATAATCTATTCCTTCACTTTTAGAGTTAAAGGGTAATTGAAAATGTAGATTGTGACGTACATAAAAAGGAGCTTACAAACTCAATTACTAGTGTACGAAACTCAGTCCGTCAAAAGAGGATTTAAAAGAAAAATTTCTGTCCAAAAAATTAAATTATGCTAGATAGGCAGGGAAATAATTTTTATATTGTCAATAATTTTCTGAGTAGCAGTCAAATTATTTCACTTCATCCTTTTGGCATATTTTAAAAATAACATGTTACTATAATTTTTTTTCTTGTTTAAACCACATGCTTTGGGAAATTTCATTATGAAGTTTACTTTTTAGTTATAGTTTAAAAATATCAGATTGCTTAAAATTTTTTTTTTCATTTTATGTCATGTTAAAACTATGCCCGTAATTTTTACCATCAAAGAAAAACCATATTTCTTTACTACAGAAGAAAAATTTTATATATTCAGCAGACAATTTATTATTATCCATAATAAACAATTTATTATTATCTATAATGAACAATTTATTATTATCTATAATAAACAATTTATTATTATCTATAATAAACAATTTATTATTATCTATTACGGACAACTTAATGCCAGCTTGTGTGGGGGTCAGGGATCTGGCATTGCATCAGAAAGTTTCTGGGTTTGAATCCCGGCAAGGCAAGTTTATTCTTTCATTCTCTGTACTATCTGTCCTTACTGTGGGAGCAATGGTGGCCCCCTTAATATGGTGGCCCTTAAAAAGGGTGGTCAAAAAACCTGCCTTTCAGATGCCTGTATGACGTGGGCATTGGAAAAAAATAGACAACTTATTATTATCTATTATAGACAATTTATATTAGATATTTTATTATTATTATCTATTATAGATAATTTATATTAGTTAATTTATTATCATTATCTATTACAGATAATTTATGTTAGATAATTTATTATCATCATCTACTATAGATAATTGATTATTATCTATTATAGATACTTGATTATTATCCTTTATAGACAATTGATTATTATCCTTTATAGATAATTGATTATTATCTATTATAGATAATTGATTATTATCTATTATAGATAATTTATCATTATTTATTATTTCCTTAGTTAAAAACTTAATATCTCATTTAGGTCCCCTTCTCTGATAGGTCGTTTGTGACCTGTTCGTAGCGAATCGTAAGAAACTGAATGCGTGTTGATCTAAATGTCTGATAGTTCTTCCGATTTCATTTAACAAATGTTCAACAGGATTGAGATATGAACATTTTGAGGGCCAGCCTACCAAAGTGGATCAATCATTATGTTCCTTAAGCCAATGATTTAAAATACGAGTATTTGCATCTTGGCCAAAGAATACCATGATTTGCATAATGCAAGTACCGTGACACTATAGCTCATTTGCATAAAACTGTTAATTGTTCATTTAAAACTAAAAATTGACTGCATAAACATTGTTTAAAGTTTAGTAAATTGTTGTTGTCGGTAAATAAGGGAGATCTGTCTCACTATATATCAAAATATAACTTGATTTTGATATCTAAAGCTTTTGTACGGGAAAAAATGAAAATAAGACAAAACTGAAATAACAGTTTACAGCTGCATTTTCTGAATAAAGTTTTTTAATTAACATGCGTTTCAAACAATCGAGTAATAATTTTCACTCTTCAAGTTTTTCTCAAACATGAAGAAAACTAATCAAAATTCCGCTTTTTTTTCTTTTGTCAGCTGATTTATTCTAAGTGTTACGAAAATTAAATTTCTGTTAATTGTATGTGCTGTAAGGAAATGCTAAGAATTAAAAAAAAATATTTTTTATGTAAAAAAATTGATGAAGTAGTTTTGTTTATGGGATGCTTAAAAATAACTCAGCAAGTAATTAAGGCTTCTAACAAATTCATTATTAAACGAATTTTTTTTTAAAGCAGTAAATAGGCATATTTAAGAAATGCCTGAAATATTTCAGAGTGATAAAGAAATGTAAATATCTCTTCACCTTATTCTAATTTACTAATATACACTAATAAACTAATTTACTAATATATTAAGCCTAGGCTCTTAGTTTAACAATGCTAGTTTAATAAAATAAAATAAAATATGTTTTAAAAGCTTTTTTATTTACAAAACTACGTATTCTGCTAATTGCAAATATTCTTTTTTAATTCAAAAAATTATTTTGAAAGACATAACTTTCAAGTAGGTTCTTGGTTATAGAATTGAAACCATAGTTTGCTTGATATTGCTGCATTATTCGTGCTTTGTTTACTTGGTTTAAATTTGATTTTTTATATATGCCAGAAAATATACGCTTTCCTCATCTGGGTATAATACTGCAACTTTAAAATTTGGCAATGCATAATTTAGATTATTAAATTAAAATAAATTAGATTACAAATTTAGATAAAAATACATACATTAGATTATAGGTTAAGATTATAAATGTTAATTGCTGCAACTGAATGTTTTATTGCATCTTAAATTAGCAAAATAAATAAAAATATTTATATTTAGCTCTTATATTCAAATTCTTAGGGATATTTCAAATAATGCAGGTATTATTAATTTTTTTTAAAATTAATAATAAAACTGTTTCAGTTATAATTTAATTGTTATTTAGCTCCAATTAAATTAAAGTTACTTCAATGTTAAAAATTATGTTAAAATTTAAAAAAATAATTCTTAAACTTACATTTATTATTATTATTATTATTAACCATTATTTAAATAATAATATTTTCAAATTTGAATTCTTAAAATAAACAAATATACTTATAGTTCGCGTTTGTATTCCATTTCTGAAGAATATTTCAAGTACACTGTGAGTATTATTAAATTTTTATTTAATCAATAGTAAACTTGATTAAGCTGTGTTTTAATTGTTATTAACTCCAATTAAATTTAAGTTACTTCGATCTTAAAATTTGTGCTTATATTAAAAGTATTAATTGTTATTAAACTTCATTTTTTAACAGATTTTATTTTTAAGTTATAATTGCTTAAGCTATAAACATTTTAGTTATAATACATCAATATTAATTATTTCTTATCAGTAAGAATTTTACAATTGAAGTTTCTTTTAAAAATATTAAAGAGCAAATATTTTCATAAAAATTGCTTACATTGTAACCTTTTTAATAGACTACTTCTATCAAAACTAATTAATAAGAAAAAGAAAAGAAACTTCATCTTGCCTTATAAAATTTAATTACTAATTATAATTAAATAACAATTTAATTTCACAAAATAATCAAAAATATAGATAGCGTTTGTATGTAAAATTCTGAAGGATATTTCAAGCACTGCATGTATTATTAAATTGCTAATTAATTGATGATAAAGTTGTTTCAGTTATGTTTTATCTGTTATTTCACGCCAGTTAATGTTACTTCGATGTTAAAAATTACATTTAACTGTTAACAAAAGTATTAACTGTTATTAAATGGAATTTTTATTAGATTATATTTAAGTCATAATTAAGTTATATTGAATATAACTAATACAAAAACTATACTAAAAACTATTGCTAATACTAAAAACTATTAACTAAACTAATGCTAAAAACTATTAACTGTACTAATACTAAAACTATTATCTATTAACTGTTAAAAACTATTTTTAGTGTATTAGTGTAATTTTTATTAGATTATTTTTAAGTCATAATTAAGATATAATTGTATATAACTAATACAAAAACTGCAATAAAAACTATTACTAATACTAAACGCTATAATTAATACTAAAAACTATTACCTATACTAATACTAAAAACTATTAGCTATTTCTTATTAGTAAGAGTCTTACAATCAAATTTTTCTCTAAAAATATTAAAGAGAAAATACTTTCACAAAAATTGTTTACATCACAGCCATTTTGATAGATTTGATAGACTACTTCTATCAAAACTCATAAATCAGAAAAAGGAAAAATATTTCTCCTCGCCATTTTCAATTTACATTCAAAGCATTTCTTAGAATTCGTGACAAAATATTTCGCGACGCACTTTTCAAAACAACGACAAAAACTGCCAAGCTATCTAAAAACTGCGATATTTAGTAACACCCACTCCTGAAAATGTTTCTCAACAGTTAACCATGAAGAAAAAAAAACCGTGATAAATATTTTCGGATCAGGACGCCTTCCTCATTAAATTAAAAATGTTTTTAACATATTGATCCTCCTTGAGAAATTGTGCAGAGACCTAGGAGACGGTAGCACCGTTTTTTAAGAGCACACCCTTTTATTGAGAATCTAATAAGCTATGGGGTTGGTAAATTAGTTTATGAGGAAAAAACATTTTTTCTTCAGAATCCTGCATGTAAGAAGTTGACGATAATTGGAGGAGATACATGAATCGTAAATCAAATATGTTATCGTCCGAAAAGAAACTCCAGATTGTTAATAGGTCGAATCCGGCGTTCTGCAATATTTTAATAATCCAAGAGAAAGTGGATTGATTTAGAGTAGGAAAAACTATTTGTGTACTTAAAAATTTATTCTGTTTGATATTGCTCGCAGCTACTAGTTACTTATGATTAAATTTTGTAAAGTAAACAAAAAAATTTTATAGAATAAATAAGATAAAATTTAGTTTGGAAGACTTATTTCTTAATTTTAATTCAAGCTAAAGGAAACATAAATAAGAAATGCTTATTTATTTAAATTTTTAGAAATAAATTTTTGGAAAATATTTTCAAGTATTAAAAAATATTATAAGCCCACAGGGATTGTATGTAATTATCCTAGATTGTGACTTATATAAACTAGTTTATTTTTGTTTATATTATTTATCAGTATTTTAATTAAGGTATAATTAAACAGACTTTAAAACATGTAGTTAATCTAATTCCGCAAAAACGAAAATTTCATGAATTTGTGAAGAGATTTAAAGTAATTTAGTTTTAATAAGGCTAAACAAATTTAATAAAGCACACATAAGTTCACAAAAATGGACATGCTATCTGAACTCAGAATGTTTGTTTTTGTGATATTGTTCATGCTTTATTTATTCTTAGTTTATTTATCTACACCGCGAAATATACATCTTCCTTTGGATAGTTTCGTTTTTGCTTACAAGTTAAATAGGAGTTAAAATATGAAGTTTCTGAATTTTTGAAAAATTATAAATTTCCTGAGAATGTGAAATCATTTGAATAAAATTCATTTTAATTAGGCTTAAAAACGTGAATAAGGCACAATTAATAGTACAAAAATGGATATACAGGCTGTACTCAGGGTGTTTGTTTGTGTCACATTGTTTGTGTTTTATTCACCTATTTCATATTATTTATTTATAACACTTAATAGATCTCTATCTTCCTTTGGATAGTTTCGTTTCCTTTTATCAGTTAAATAAGAGTTCAAATACGTAGTTTATGGAGTTCTCAAAAAATTATACATTTCATGGGAATGTGAAATGATTTTGGGTAGTTTCATTTTAATAGGAATAAAAAATCTGAAAAAAGCAGACCAAATAATGGTACAAAAAACAGACACCATTATTTGGTCTGCTAGTGTGCTAGTGTGCCTTTTTGTGCTAGTGTGCCTTATTAACTCATTAATTGATAGCGCATGTTTGCATTTGGGTAGTTTAGTTTTTCTTAATCAGTTAAATAGGAGTTAAAATATGCAGTTCATGGAGTACTGAAATTTTTAAATTTCATGAGAATGTGAAATGATTTAAAGTAGTTTCATTTTAGTAAGTTTAAACTAAGTGAATAAAGCACAAATAATGGCACAAAAACGGACATGCAAACTGTACTCAGGGTGTTTATTTTTGTTTTATTCCCGTTTTTATCTGTAGCTCAAAGCATACCCTATACACATTTGGATAGTTTATTTCACTTTCAATTTTTATAATTTATTTCATATCTTATTTAATCTTTTTGATCACTGCTTCATTTGGACAGTTATCAGTTAAATAGGAATTAAAATATGTTGTTTATGGAGTTCAGGAAAATTGTAAATTTCATGAGAATGAGTCATGATTTAATTTAAAATAGTTTTATTTTAAAAAGGCTTAATAGGGTGAATAAAGCACAACTAATAACCCGAAAGCGGACATGCAAACTGAGCTCAGTTTATTTCTACCCCATCGTTTGTGCTTTATGCACATTGTATTTACTTGTAGCTCATAGTATACCCAATCCTTCTTTGGATAAATTATTTTTCTTTTAAATTTTAATAAAAATTTCGTTTAAAGTATGAATTTTATTGAAATTAGAATGAATAAGTGTATATTGTACAAATTAAAAGAATCTAACAAACTCTTACATGATTTAAAATTGGAATCAGTTTTAGTGTCTTTTTCATTTCCCTAATTATTACAAAAAAACTTTTGTGACATTTGAAATATTTAATTATATTCCAATTAAATTTTAAAAAAATTAATTTTAGTGTTTTGAGATATCTGGAGTCAATTATATGGTTTAAAATAATACTTATTTGTGAACTTAGAAATTTATTGTTTCTGTTTCTTCCTATTTAAATTTGATTATTAAATTAAGTTTATGTTTTTATATAGTTATGTCAGTAAGAAGTTAAATTCAGCTAGAATTCTATGAATATTTTCAAGATTTTGGTCTTATTTAAATACAAAAGTTATTTAAATTAAGCAATGTAAATTGAATGTATAAGTGAAGGTGTTAAAATATTAATAACACACTGTTGAATTCCTTGATAATTTGCATTTCTTTTCTTTTTTTTGGCATTTTGAATAATGTTGATTTTAGGTACAAATAAAAAAGTTTAATTTGTCAAAATGTTAATAAATAAATACAAGAAAGACAGTTAGTTGCTTTTAATAAAATAATCGTTTTCCGTTTTATAACACATTTCATAATTTAATAAAGGGTATTATTTCTGATTATTATATTGATTTGAACTTCCAGACTCCTGATAGATAATTTTAATAATTTAGAATACATATTGTTTCTGTTATTATTTCCTAACAAAATTGATAAAAAAAAGTTTGTATATTAAACATTATTGTTATTATTTAAAACGTGTTTTGTTGGTTTGCATTCCTTAAATATTTAAGTTTTTTTTAATAAATCATTTTGAATTGTATCTTTTTTCAGTGTGTATTGAGAGTCAAGCTTAATTCCTTCGTTAGATAGGATAAACAGTTCCAAAAACAGAATAAATCCGATTTGACGAGAAATAAATGACTAATGTAATTCCTGAATTTTCTTTATCATAAAAACCATTTATTCGATTCTATTACAGAGCACATTCTCCTGATAAATCTATTATAAGGACATAACGGTCAAAAATCGTTTTATTAATGATCAAAGTTTTCTCCTTAATGAGCGTAGCGTTCATTACATTTGTTAGGAAGGACTCGAATTTTATGGTTCTCATTTTTTTAATGTTTGTGAGGGTTTCTTTAGAATGTGTTGCTGGCAAAAAGTATACAGCTCAACAATGATAAATAATTTACAAAAGAGGCGGAGAAAATGAAATGAAACTTTTCTAAATGGGTCAACATTTTTTAAGTTCAAATGGTATTGATTTTGATGCTGCTTCTACACAAATATAAATTATATAAGAAGAAATAAGGAAAAAACTTGCAGACATCATAAAATTTATCATGAAGTATATTTTTGATCAAAAAAAATAATATAATTAAACAGAGGTTCCTAAAGTTTTAGTGCAAAGAGTACTTACGCATGTTTTTTTTTTAAAAAATCCACAAAATTTGCCAGTGATTTTTTTTTAAAGCAATGAACATGTCTATTTTATGACTTTAATTTTAGAGGGTTTTTTAATTTTTCATAAAAAATAGTATGTTAAATTACATTAGTTTTCACAAAAATATAGCTAAAGAGTTCACACTTACATATTTAGAATAAAAAGGGAAACATTTAACTCAATCGTGTATAAACTAAAGGCAAACAACATTGAAGATTCTATATTTTTGTGCTCTTTAACGTTGATTGCCTTTAGTTTGTATTTTAGCACAAAGGTTGCCCACTTGTGTATTTGCAATCGTGTAGATTTTTTAATGAAACTTTTCCACTAAATTAAATAAGTAAAGCTAAAAAACAAATCTTTAAAAATTTTTTTAAATTTTATATATATATATATATATATATATATATATATATATATATATATATATATATATATATATATATATATATTGAAACAGAATAGCACGTTACTACCCAAGAACAATTATTAGTTGACTTTTAAATCTACCAGTTTGAATTTTATGTGAAGATAGTTTTGGCTTTAAATCAATAATGCAATTTTTTTTTAATTTTTCAATTTTTTTCCTTTTCTAGTAGTTTGCAGCTACCAAATGATAATATTAACAGAATAATCTCTTTTTGGTGTCATTATTTCTAAATTTTGAAATCGAATAATGCGCCACTGCGTTACTCAAGACGAATCACTGAGTTTACAATCTACCAATTTGAATTTCATGTGGACAAAGTGTTTGCTTTAAAACAATGAAGCAATTTTTTTTTATTTTAATATTTTATTTTCAGTTTTTAGTATTTTCCGATATCCAAATGTAACATTAAAAAAATATTTTGTAATGCATTATGATCTCTTTAATTTTCTAAACAATCGAGAACAATTTTCAAAAAAAATTTTTTCATTCAAAATATTTTTTATTTCTCACATTTACAAACGTCTTTTTGTGAATATTTAGCATCTTAAATAGTATTTATTATACTATATGGGCTATATTTATAATATGTACGTCTTTACTATTATATTGTAACCCTATGCTGAGATAGTTTTGTAGTATTGTATAAATTTTAATGACAAATATGATATAAAAATATTTCAAAATATTTGTTAGGGATATTGTGAGCAGGAAATTGGTATCCATATTATTCTCCATCTAATATAATAATAATCTCTCATAATTATTTTTACAGTTATCTCCTATTATACTATTATAATTATCTCATATATTTATTATATGAGACGTTAGAAATAAAATCTGACTCCTGAACATGCTTAAAGTATAAAAATATTTTTCTTCTGCTTACTACAAATTTTCAAAAAATATTTAATTTTTTTTAAATTTCTCTGAATTAGCTATTTCTCATCTTATAGTGTCACACTATGTGCAATATACATACAATAACTTCTAGGCTTACTATATGATATTACGATATGAAAATAGTATGCAGAAATTTTAACCGATGTAGTAAATGTAGTAACAAATATTATTTTTAAAAACTTCTGCTATCGATCATAAGAGTTTTGTTCCTTTTAATATTAAAAAGTATTTCTAAAAACAAGTTTTTTTTGCGCTATAGCCTCCATACTTTTCCCTATAAAAATGTTTCTCCTCTATTTACCAGAGACTTTCAAAATACAAAAATGGTGAAAAATGCTTTTTAATTTATGATATCCAAGAAAGCATTCTTCATGGTTATTTCCTATCTTATGATAGTATGTATCACATTAATGGTGCCAAACTTGGCGTGTAACTTTCGTCGTGCGCCAAAAAGTAGCGAAAGATACGTACTTAGTAAGATTAAGTAACGGTAAAGGCCTACGTGGGAGAAGGAGAAATACGGTAAAAAAAAAAAAAGAAGAAGAAAGTAATAGAAGAAAGTTTTCGGAAAAAGCACCAAACTTGACTCGAGTTCGCAAAGAAAATTCTAATTTCCGGCGCTGTTGATTCTGAATGAAAATCGATGCAATTTTCTTCTTCATGCTATGTGATAAGTTCTGTTCGCTTTCGTTTTAAAATTAAAGTTTTCCAGAAACTGTATTTTTGTCAAATAATCTGCCATAGTTTATCTTAGATACAGATTTTTTTCCCTACTCGAGAATCTGTCCCCTACTCGAAAAATTTTCATTTTTTTTTTCTTTTTCTTATAGCGCATCTTATATCTCTACTTTACGATATATAACTTTTTATTTTAATAAAAATATATTCTTTTGCGTTCACTTTAAACAACGGCACCTCAAAGAAGAAAGAAAGTTCATTGCTTACATCAAACTCCTGATAAAAAAAAATCCCTATATTGAGGAAAAGGGATTTTTAAATTAATATCCGCTCCTTTCTTAGCAAAGGAGAAAGTTTTACTTTGGAAAGCGTATTGTATTTCTCAGGTAGCATTCATTTAATAGCTCTTTTACTTACATTTGCATAACTGAATTCTTTTTAAAATAAATGTTTTATTAGCAATAGATATTATGAAATAGGAATTGCTCTTTTGAGTGGTACTATTTAAAATGAAAAATTTTGAAGTAGTTAGATTTTACTTTTAAATAAATTTGAAATTGTTAAAGAAAATTTTTAAATAAATAATTTAATATGTTATCGCCAAAATTATTTCTTTTAAAGCTTGTTGCTAGCGTAATTTCTACAAGATTGCTGTCTATATTAGACAGCAATCACCATTAGGATGAATTTAATAATTAGATAACAATCCCTTTTGGATTGGATAGTTGATGTTAGATAGCAATGGATATTAGGCAGCATTTTTTCATTAGGCAAAAGTTATTATTAGATAGCAGTCGCTTGGAGAATTAAGAAATCTGAAACTTAGATCTTCTTTTTTAATTGGCAATATTTTTAATAAAAATATAAATTAGTTTGTGTTTATTTTTTATTCAATTAGAAATTGTTATAGAAAATTTTAATGCAAACAATTTCAAATGTTAGTATCAAAAAACCAATCAAAAAGTATTTTTTGTAACCTTACTACTATTATAATTTGTATTGTCATTAGCATAAAATAGCAATCTGTGTTTGACAACAGTTGCCACTAAATATAATTGAATGTTAGACTCGCATAACTGTTAGACAATTAGATAGAAGTCAATATTAGACAGCAGGCACTGTTCTGCAAAAATTGTTATTAGATAACAGTCACATTTAGACTTTTGTGGTACTTTTAAATAGGAAACATAAAATTCGTTTTTTGATTGATATCATTTTCAATAAAAATGTGAAATAGTTAGTGTTCACTTTTAAATCATTTACTTGTTCCACAGAATTTATTAAAAGTTTGTTATAAGTTAAATAAGTGTAAAAGTGTGTTGTTGTATAAATGCGGATAAACAAGACATTTACACAAAAATATAATACTAATACTTAGATAACTGCGGCCATTAGACCAGACAAAATCACTATAAGACAATATTTACTCCAGTCTTCAATAAGATGACTGGCGCATCTCTCTGAAACATTTTGTTGGAATACAGTCGGTGATAGCAGACGCAATTAGATTGTTTTATGAAAGTACACTGTAAGAATTTTTTTTCCAAAACTACGGTAAAGTTACCGGCAGCAGTTTGTCCATCCAATTAGCCATAAAGTTTACAGCAAAGAACATTTTTTACCCTTTACGATTTTGAAACTGTTAGCAACTAGTATGGTTAAAAATAAATTTATACAATTATTTATAATTTGCATAGTTACTAAACCATAATAATAAAACTTAAATGGACATTGTAGCTCTGTAGATGTTGCGCCATTTATGCACGAATGATAATTTGGTATTCCAACTGTCGAGGGTTCCTTGACTGTAATAATTTATTATTATCGACTATTATTAATAAACATTACATTTAAAGCAAAATTTTCCTTCGTAGGCAAAGTTGGAATTTGACCTTGTTGAAATCTTAGTGATGGCATTTATTAAATAGCATTTAGTGATCGTAGTTTTAACTTTCCATTTTAAAACAAATTTGTTCTTGTATACACACAATAATAAACTGTATTTCAAGCAAAATATCGACGATTGAATTTATTATTAAATGTGTTGAACTATAACATTTTGAAAAAATTCCACGGGGAAAAATAAGGACTCCATACTATATTATTTTATTTATTATTCTTTTTTTGCATTCTTTAAAAGAAGAAAATATTAGAAAAAATATTTAAAGTAATGTTTATAAATCTGCTTTATTAAATATGTTTTATTAATATTTTTTTGCATTTATCAATTGTAACCATTGTTGTATATATATATATATATATATATATATATATATATATATATATATATATATATATATATATATATATATATATATATATATATATACATATATGCTAGTGTGTATTGAAACCAAAGTATTTAAAAACGAAAATCATAAAAACGAATTAATTAATCATTCCCTTATTAAAATTCATATATTATGAATTTTTTTCCGTTTAACTATAAAATAAATTATAGGAACTTAAACTACAAACAAATTTATAATTTGCAACGTAAAATACAATTATTTTTTACATAATAAATACGTAATTTTTATTTTGCAAATAAAAATAGTAAAAAAAGTAAAATTTATATTAAATAAAAGAAAGCAATATCTGAAGTTCCAAATGAATATATTAAAATTGTTTCCTTCGATAAAATGGAACAGTTTTACAATAAAATTCAATTAACAAAATTCAATCTATCTCCAAACTTCAATTCAAATTTAAATCTAGCGCAATCTAAACCAGCGTAACGAATTCTTTTGAATTCGCAGATTTTATCTATAATTTTAAATAAACATATTTAAATAATTGAATTAACCTTTCTTAAAATTCAGGAATGAGAGATTTTACGATACATGGCGAAAAGCAACGAAATTGTCCTCGCGAAAGAAAATATTTCGAAGTGTAATTATTGAAAACTAATTTCCCCGAAAAATCTAATATCGCATAATCAATTTCTTTAAACAAATTTCGTTACTCCCTTCATCAAAAAAGTTATAATAGCGAAACTTTTTCCCCTTTTTACTTCAAAATGGGGAAAAAAATAGGATTTCTGTCTTCCTTTTGCGCTTTCAAACAGAGCAAAAACTATCAGTAATTCAAGTCGTAAGGTAATACCCCCTCCTTCCTTCCTTCCTTTGCCTTCCATTTTTACAATTCTCTTTTCCTACATCTCCATCGCAGAATCTCTTACACAGTAATGTTTTCTGCCAGAGTTAAAAAGATTGGACGGTAAAAACGCGCCAAGTTTATATTTTTCTCTTGAATTTTTATTTTTTATTTTATTTTATATTTTTCTCAGCATTCGTTTAATCAGCCAATCGCAAAGCTCCGTCAGTTCATTAAAATATGCAGGGAGCACAGAAATAAATTTGCCGTTCTTTGATATATACATATATCTGTCCGTATTTTAGCCTCTTACGCATTTTTTCGTTATTATCATTTCCTTTTTCGTTAGATATCCAGACCGGCATGTTAAGCTTAAAGCAAAAAAAAAAAAATTTTTAGTAATTATGCGAACAAAGCCGAGTAGAAAATATATATTCGCTAGACGCACGTTAAAAAACTCGTTTTTTTTTATTCATTCCGTTTTTTTTATTTTTATTCTCGATCCAAAATAATGAAATGAGTTTTCTTCTTGAAAGATTTTCGAAATTACGTTTTATAATTGCGAAAAAGAAACGCGGCGGTAGCGGTGTATTTCTTATTTAGTTTTTTTCGTTAACATTTCCCGTACGTTCTTGTTTATTACTTTAGGTTCAATATATTTTAATCATCAATGCAGTTAAAAGAAGCTTTTCAAGAGGCTACGAATACACAAACGATAGAATAAGTTTGGCGAATAAAAAAAAATTAAGGGGGAAATGGCGAAAAATAGCAGCAAAAAAATTCCGCATCACAATAATGAAAGGTACGCTTGTTTTTAGACGCGCAGCTTAAAGTAATTTCTTTTTAGAAAATTCTCCTGAAAATTGGTATACATAATGAATATATTTCGCCATAATTCTGTTTGAAGTATTCTTAATAAACCTGAAAAATGTTTTTCGAATTAAACTTAATTCTGGTTCTTATGCATAACCAATCATTTATCAAAACCCCAGATTGCAACGAGGTTTGTTTTAAATTTGTTTCTGAACGCATAAGCTCAATTGTCTTTTATTTTTCATTTTGAAGTTTATATCTTAAACTGGCGTATAGTTAATCATGTGGTTTACAAGAAACGAGAACAATCAATGTTTTTAAAAAGATATATAATGAACACAATTGCATTTTGAAGAATAAAAGGCTTTACTGGAAATTCTTGATAACAAAGCACATTAATTTTTAAAAGCCACCCAAGCATAATGTATTTAAATTATGTACTCCATGTGCTTTATAAATGCTTTTCAACATTTTTTATTCTTAGACTTTTATTTAAAAGCTAATTTCAAGTTTTAAGTATTTTATATTGTAAAAGATTACTTAAAAATGATAGTTTAGAAATTTAATTTTTAAATACTTTACAAATGAATTCATAGTTCTTACTGAAAAATTAACATTGAAATGTCTTTAAAAGTAAACAATAAGAAAAAGGAATAAAATTTTTCAAACACTCAATTATGGGGAGTTTAGATACATAAAAAATAATAGTATGATTTAAAAGAAAAAGATAATATTATGATTTTAAAAAAAATTATGAGGTGATTAAAAAATAAAAATTGTTTTTAAAAATACGATGTACAGTTTTCAATTAAATTTAAGATGGAATTTTTTTAGAGTTTATGACGGATTAAATATAAATTTAATCCATCATAATAGTAATAGTATGATTTAAAAGAAAAAGATAATATTATTATTTTAAAAAAAAAATAAGGTGATTAAGAATTATTTTTGCAAATACGATGTACAATTTTCAGTTATATTTAAGATGGAATTTTTTAAGAGTTTATGACGGGTTAAATATAAATTTAACTAAAAATATTTTTTCCTTTTCCTATTAAAACGTAACAGATCAATATTATCTATATCACATTTTATGAGAAAATTTGAATAGCAAAAGTTACAACTTTTGCTAAATATTTCAAAAAAAATTTTTTTTCATGTATACGTCATTTTCCCTAAAAAAACAAGGAGTGCCTTTATTGCCTATCCAAGACAGGCAGAAAGATCAAAAACAGAGCCAGACTTGTTGACTGGCTCTGTTTTTGATCATTCCATTTACTGTTTATATTTTTTAAATAATTTTTTTGCGGCTTATACTTTTTTAAGAAAATTAATGCAACGTAGTTTCCTAATCGTATTTGAGTTTAAAGTTTTTCAAAAAATTATTTATTTAAAAAAATGTAGATACAGGTTTTTTTTAAGTACAAGTAATTAAGAAAAAGGTTTTAAAAAATATATTCGTAAATATTAAAAGCGTTTCTGGGAATTGATTGAAATTGTGATTGAAATTGTGATTTCTGTATGCATAGCTGTCACATAAAAACTGAACTTTCTGCGGTCAGAGAATAAAAAAAAAGTCCACTATCAATTTAAGTTAATCAATTAATATATATATATATATATATATATATATATATATATATATATATATATATATATATATATATATATATATATATATCAAAGATGCAAAATTAGTAGTAAATAATATTTGTGATCAAAAATAAATTTTAGTCACCTATTTAAGAAATTCAGTAACTTTTATATTTACTGATGTTGTAAAAATATTTGCTATCAGGTATCAAAAATATAAAAAAAAAGGTTGATTTGAAATTACCTCTAAAACTTAGAAATTAAAAAATGCTACTTTTAATACTATACTTTATGTTTATAACCTTTAATAGTTTGTAACATGATGTTAAATTTAAATTAAATTTTTCCCAACTCTAAAAAGAGCCGTTTATATTAATTGTTAATATAGACTAACATAGCATCATGTAAAAAAGCTACAAGTGCTATATCAAATAAAAACTTTTTGTGGTTTGCAGTTCTGGTATATCCTGGTATATATTCTGGTATATCAGTCAATTCATTGTTTAAATTCAAAGAATATTAAAAAAAAATTATTACTATATTATAAAATTTCACCAAACTTAGAATCCTATAAGCATAGAAATTGCTTTCTGTATTTAAAATATTCATTGCTTTCAAAGACCAGACAGTTGCCATTTTCTAAGCACGATAACATCTATAGTTATAAATAGAACAATGCGTCACTGAGAAAAATATACAGTCAAAATTAGGAGAATAAGGTGAAATTTATTGTGTTTCTGGCTCTACGAAAACACTAAAAAGCATAATTTTAATTGTTACGTTTTGGAAAGGACGTTTTGGTAAATCCTGAGTGCATCTATTTATTTGAATTTATTTATTTATTGTTTCGCGCACTCACACAGGATTGGGTGCTCATTACAAACCTCAGCTAATATGACCTGGTCAAGTCGGAATAAGATAGCACAAGATAGAGAAAGGCATCAGAAACATAGATCCTGAAACACAGTGGATATCGAACCAGTTACCTATATTTCACAATAGATGCATATTATAATAACCTCCTCTGATCTGAGATATCTGTACCTCAACTTGACTAGGGTTAATAAAAAATTATAGTTTGTAATGGCTGCACAAGCCTGCATATGAATGAGCAAAAATAAATAAATACTTGGTAATGTTTGTTTTTCAAAATTATTTCTTTACTGCATTCTCGTCTTTTCACCTAACGCTATTTAAAATGGAGGTAGCTGGTTCGAACCAAAGCGTGACCATGGATGTGTAACAGTAAATAAATAAATGTGGTTTCGATACATATGCAGGAGCATGTGTTTAATGCAAATAATGGCATTTGAGTTCAGTATTTTTGAAACACATTGATTAAATATTTGAAACCATCATTCGTGTCCTTTTACCCCTTGTTATAATTGAGAAAACATTAACAGCCTTAGCATAAAACATTATTAACAGCCATCTAACTCCTATCAACCATTTAAATAAACGTCCATTCTAACTGAACCATAGACGTGAAAATAGATTATTACCATTATAGTTGCAAAAAGGCATAAACATAAAAAAAATTAAAATCATTTGGTAAAATTTATTTTTTTATTTTGTATTTGTTACTAAATGTATGGTAATAAGAACTATAATTTTGAAAACCTGAATTTCCGGTAAACCGGCAATCATGTGATTTTTCTGACCAATAAGAATGCGCAGACATACGAAATTGAAAAATTATTATTTAAATGATTTAAATACCAAATATTTTGGTTTAATTACCAGCATATTCTTATTATACCAGTATGGTAATTTTGACAGAAATTGCTTCTTAATGACAAAGTTTAAGGAACTCAGACTATAATTTTTCAAAAGCAAAAAAGTGTCTTAATAGCCCCACTTAATTTGCTCAATTTGCCAATTACCAGTTAATATAAATTGAGGTGATTGTTGCTTCAAAATCTTATTGTTGTTTTCAATAAAATAAGGAATTTTTACTAATTTTATTGTTTGTATTTTACTGATCAGAGATATTTATGTATTAAAAAGGTGTCAAATAGTTTCAAAAAATAAGGATGCACAGAACCATTATAAGAAAATCCTGCATCTTAATGTAAAATACGTTGAGAAAAATTGAATTTGATCAAAAGAATTGATGGCATGTCTAGTACATCAATGAACTTTGATTGAGTGAGATTAATATTTCTCAATGCATAAACATATACTGGCTATAAAATTAGTCAAAACATTCTTTTCTATAACGAGACAGTAGAACTTAGTGAGGAAAATGAAAAAACAACAATCAGAATGATTCAATGTTTTATAAGGCACCTAGATTGTTGGACAGATAAACCAGTGATGATTTTTTAGGTCTAATAATAAAAGTTTATTAAAATAACTAAAATTTCGTGGAAAAAAATTTCGAAGATTTCTTATGAAGCTGAAAAATGACCCCCAGTCTTTGAATGAAATTCAGTAAAATTCATCGTTATTTATCAAAATAATAGAACAAAAATTTAGTTCTTTGAATTTATAATATATGTGGAATTTCAAATATCTGAAAAAATATTCATTAAAGTAACTAGTGAAACTATGATTTTAATGTATTTTATTATTTACAAAAAATGCAACCTTTTTTCTGTTGCAAATTTTGAGTCGAATACTTCAGTCTTAATAGGCAGTATAAAGTCTAAAAATATTAAAAAGTATGTGGCTAACAAGAGCATGAATAAAAGAAACAAAACATAATGTAACGAGATAAATAAAAAATAAAAGCACGAGATTTTTATGGAACATCAGAGAGTTGTTGATTTCTGCGAAGATAATTTTTGCTTTTGATTTTGAGGTTTATACAAGTCAGTTAAGGGTTTTTCTACTTTTTTTGTTGCAAGGTTATTTACAACGGGTACTTTAATTTTGTTACTTTATGTGTGGTTGTTGAATAAATGTGTTTTTTATTAAAAAAAAATAATTAGAAAAAACTGCTTCTTAATATAGCTTGATTCGTTATCGAAGTGAAACCTAACAATTCTGCATCACCAACATTTTCACCTAAATATTTTATAAGATAAAAAATATTCACCTTTTAAAGATAGTTTTAATTCTTATATTTTCCCTTTCTTACATCCTTATTTCTTATTTGAGCTTCCATTAAATCACATGATTCTGGCCCCTAGAAAATGAAAAATAAAATATCATAAAGGAAAAAAAGTTTTACAAAAGATTGCAAATAAATTTTCTAAATGTTTAATTCGAATTTAAAGCTTTAAATTTCTTTAATAAAATTTAAAATACGCTTAAAGATTCATATTAAAATTAAGTAAAATTACTGACTACTCTTGTAAATAGCTTATATGACCAATATATATTTTATAGTGTACAGTTTAATTTAGGAACGATGATTTGTATTTGAAAGTAGTGTTCTTACGCACTCATAACACTTATTGGTAAAGAAGTTGTATGTTATTAAAAATTAATAGTGAAAATATAAAAATTTCACAGTTTGAAAATTGTTTTATGATAGATTTGCCAGTATTTGAATGAAAATAATGTCTGGAAACAGTTTAAGAAAAAAGAATAATCTTATAAAATATTTTTCAACACTTTTAATTTATATAAGGACCAATATGATACAGACAAACATAAATGTGACAATTATCTTGAGAACATGAAAAATAAAATTTTTTACTGTAAATATAATCATTTCTAATCATCCGTTTACTGTAAATATAATCATTATAATTTGATGACATTTCTGAAATCTTCAAAACTAATTTTCACCCTAAGAACATTAAAAAAATTAGCGCTTCAAAATTAGACAGCATTAGAAGGTCAAATTTCATGAATGTTTAGTCTGTCAAATTAAGAGAATGTAAATACAAAAATTAAAAGAATTATGAATCTAGAACTAGACAATTAGAAAATAATTTTATTGTATTGTTAATAAGGACCAAATGTACTAATATAGGTACAATTAGTACATTTATTACTTATTTGAGCTTTACCAATACTGTGCAGTTTCAATACAAATAATGTGGAAATTATTTTTCATGATCCCTCGAAAAGGATGCACAATGGGGTAAATTGCTTCCTATCATGAGTTGACCACGAGCAATAACATCTTACCAAGTGATATGAAATGTAGTTAATAAATGTTACACTGGAAAAACTGCTAAAAACGTGATTTTTTTAATGTCATAACGTAAAGTCATCTCCAATTAAAAAATTATAATGCATTGAAAATATATGTCTTTCAGTTTTGTGTCTGATTTCGTAGTGTTGTTCAGTTTTGCTTTATTGATTGCTTACTTTTTTCTTCTGTACGACAAATTGGTATTCAGGTCATAAATTACGAAATAAGAAGTCGATATTTTTAATCATAAAACATTTTATTATTCATATAGTTTCAAATCAAATTCAAATTAATTTCAAAGTAAAAATACAGTTTACGACCAATAAAGTTATTATGCATTAATTACATTTAAAATATACTAGCTGAATACCCTTTTTTTTGTACGGGGTGGAAATAATAAACTATAAATAAATTATTTTTGAACAACACTACGAAATCAGGCGCAAAATAGAAAGACATTCACCAACAAAACTAATAAAGCTAAAATAGTTCTAATTTTTTTCTTCATTTATTCTACTTTTTTCCCTTTCCAATGTCTTTAAATTATGAGATTAATTTATGAGATTAAATTAGTTCCTCCCATCAAAATAACGATTAACTGTATTCAGTATCTTTTCGAATGATGTTAAGTTAAAAGTTTGAACTGATGTTAAGTTAAAAGTTTGGTAACTTTCAATTTAACATCTTTCCAAACTTAACATCATTTTACCTTTAACATAACATCACGATGTCATGTTAAAAGTAACTTTTAACTTAACATCATTTAACTTTTAATATAACATCACAATGTCATGTTAAAAGTGCAGTGCCATGTTAAAACATCATTCCAAACTTAACATCATTTAACTTATAACATAACATCACGATATCATGCTAAAAATAACTTTTAACTTAACATCATTCCAAACTTAACATCATTTAAATTTTAACATAACATCACGATGTCATGTTAAAAGTTAACAATATATGGTTTTATAATACCTGATAAGATTTGTTAAATGTGGTAAAATTATCATGTTAATTTAGAGCAAGGTATAAAAACCATTCACTCGGTAAATACTCTTCAGTTTTGTATTTTATTTTTTTACCAAATGTTTGATAATAATAACCATAATTGCGAAATCCGGAATTTCCGGTAAACAGTTAAAATATGATTGGAAAAATTATCAAATTAATGGTTTAAATACCGTATATTTTGGTTTCATTAACCAGAATTATGTTTTTTTTAAATAAATGACATTAATATGCAGTATTATTATTTTACCATAATTTTTTTCCTCGGGTGTAAAGATGAAATAATGATTCAAAAACGTATATTAAACATTTTTTATCAACAAATGTTTTAATCAAACACGCTTTCAAAATAAATATTCGAAAGAAAAATATATTTATTTATTTTTATGTTTTCTTGCTAACTTTCATGGGAAAAAAATTAAACTGGCTTTGCTCTTATTTATGATGCACAGAGCACAAAATAAAAACAATAACTATTGGTCTAATGATCGAATTTTCCCTTACCAAGATGTTATCTTACTTGTCTCAAAAACTTACGTGAAAGAAATTTCACATTACATTTATATTGAAATTTTTCGCGAGGTATTTTTATTGAGCAGATGATATTTTAAGTTACAAAATCAAACACAATGTACTTTCTCTGAATAAATATTCTTTTCTTTCACCGGTTTAATTCTTGATCCTTAAAATATGGAGGTAATCGCAATCTGGAAAATATGCTCTTAGCATATTAGTCAGAAAAAGGTTGAAAGTTTGAACCATTTTGTTTTAATTTCCATTTTTTTGCATTTTGTGATATTTCTAAAATTATTTAATTGAATACATTTTTTTTGCATGTAATTATAAAATTCGCTTATCGAAAATATTTTCATTTAAGAAGTAACCCTCTTATTTCTTACTCATTATTTACTTATTTTTATTGTTTAATTTAATAAGGGTCAAACAATTTTCAACTTTATACAAATTTCGATTTCACTTTTAGCTACTAATTTTTATTTACAAAATGCAAGCTTTGAACACCTAGAACAGAATCAATCAAAAAACTTTTGAGTGTTGAAATACCAACATAGTATTGTTTTTAAATATTTATCTCAAAATTCCTTTGGTGAATATTTTGATTCAAATTCAATCCTAATTGAAAAATGAAAAAAAGAATCAGCTGAAAAGTTCCTGAGTAACTAAAATTTAAAAAGTTATTTTTCAAACTTTCATTTAAAATCACATAAATTAAAATAATTTAAAGAATTGTCTATGATTCACTTTTTTTTATTTACTTTACTTTTATTTACCATAAGCAAAAACACATATGCTAAAAGAGAAATTTAAATTTTGTTAGTTGTGTAAAACTTTCGACCCCCCCCTCATGGCTAAACCTGGAAATCTCCATATTTTGAGTTACATTGTAACAAATTTCTGATGAAATCACTGTAAGAGGTAGTGGCACCCAAGTCTTGATACTTTTTACAGCGAAATCCATTTTTACCGGAACATGTTATGGAACAAAAAATATGATTTAATGTATTTTTTACAGTAATAATTATCGCAAAATCACTGAATCACTTTAATTAAATTAATATTGCTGTAAAAATTACTGCTTTATATTTTGCGGTAAAAATGGATTTAAGGTAAAATGGATTTAACGAATGATGCACCCAAAGAATGATACCCCACGACCAATCGTTATTTTTTTCAGTGTAGGATTCCACGCACATTTTTGGATCAAAAATTCAAGTCTCTCTCGCAAAAAAAGCGTATTTATTCAAAATATGTAATTTTTGTGTCTGATTTTAAAATTTTAGATATCGTCTCCCCAAGTTAAAATTCAGAACTGGAAGTTCCTTTAGTTAGTGAAAGTTTTACTCCCGTTTTTTTATGAGTCACACCAAGTGTTGTGTTTTTTTTTCTTACCTCACCACTTTGGATTAGAATTTTCATGGATATATTTTGGTTGTGAGAAATTTTGATAAAGTGCCTGTATTTAACGATTGAATTTTCTTGAAGTGCAATTTTGTTCTAAATGCAAAATAAAAATATTTCATTGCTAAACTACAGTCAGTGATAGTTAAAAAGTTTTTCAGTTACTGACCGTAAAAATACTAAAATCTTACACGACCATAAAAGTACAGGTCTGCCAGTGAATGTTTTATCGTAAAATATATAGGTACTGGTTATTTATATTATACCGTAATTTTATTTACATATAGTTTAAATTTTATTTATTTACATTAACGTTATAATTTATAGAAATTTAATAGTAAAATAATATGTAAAATATAATATAAATAATAAAATTTATATTTTATGTATTTATATTTATTTATTTTATTGTAAAAATTACTGTATACCAGATGTTTTGTTTAGCAACATTTTCCAATAAAGGGGAAAAGTACTGGCAACCTGAGTGCCGGTGCTTTTTATTGCAATTTGATCCGGAATTTTTTCCATTGTTGTTAGAGACTTAGGCAATATGTTTGTCGATTCAAGGTGAATCGACAAACTTCTGTGCTGCCATCTGTCAAGAAGTGAGAGAGTTGTGTGCTTGTTATCTATGGTCATCAATGTAGGTACAGAGGGAGAGAGATACATTTTGGCACCGACTGGGATCGAACCAGGAACCTTTGTGTTCGTGGGTGCAAAATGATTCAAAAAGGAAGTTCATCTCCTAATTAAATTAGGAATATTTTTATCATAACCGTATAGATAAACGGTCAACTTTATTAATTAAGGTGAGTTTCGTTACAACTACGGGAAATGGCTACGGGCAGCCCACTCTCTGAATTTTAGGAAAATTTCTTAGAGTGTGGATCTTTAAGAATAAATTCACATAATTACTTTTTTAATTCAAGTCAAAAACGACGTTAGTTTTTTTTTCGAATTCCTTTTTAGGCATTGGAAAATTTAAAAAAAATGACATATAAATAATAAAACTGGCTTTAAAAAAGTAATGAATGATGGTATCATAACTTTATTTTTCCTTAAATGATTCTAAGACTGATATAATACAACAGAGAAATTAAGCTAACACCGCATATTAACCAAATCATCACAAAAGAACAACTTTTTTAAACCTCTGCCAAACTTAAAGTAGACCTTAGTTTTACTTTTTATCCATGAATGCCAAAAAAAGCCGAAGAAATATTTCCTCTTTTTGATATATTATTGTACTTTAAAAAGGAAGAAAATGTAAACAGTACTCAAAAACTTGAGGCAAATAAAAAGCCAAATGAAAGTATTTTCATAGTCCATGAAGTACGTCCTAAATGGCCCGAGACGCGCTCCTTCATTATGTATTTTCACAGCAGGAGGATTCGAATGTTTGTTGTTGTTGATACGTTCTGCCTCAGCGAATCTCGTATATGTGCCCTATTATTTTCTGCCGAAGACGACAGCGTGTCTCAACATGCTTTCCTAATTCTCCAATTTAGAATATTTTGGGCAGTTACCTAAAAATTTATTATTTTTTTTTAAATATGTTTTTTATTTTGTTGTTAATATTTATTTCAACCTCTAAAGCTATTTTTAGTTTTGTTGCCAATTTTGAGAGACAGACTGTCGGCATTTCAGATAATTTATGCCAATTTGAAATGTATATTTTAAATGTTATTGGTTTAATAGGAATTTCTTAAGCCAATCATCTAAGACCTCCCAAAACTTTATAAAAATGAAATAAGGTAAAGATATGTTTATGTTTGTTATTGATTTAAAAAATTATCTGCATTTAGGGATTAGGCTGGAAAAAAAAGCGAATATCTTTAGTTTTTTTTTAAAGGAAACTAATTGAAATTTACTGAATAAATAATATAAAACTAGCAGTGTTTATTAATTTTAGAAATGAAAATTTTATCTCACAAGTATATTAAAAAAATAAATACATTTATAAATTATTTTTGCTCAAAATTAATAATTTGTATATTTCCCCCATACCCTCAAATATAGAAAATAGATTCTCTATAATTTAGTAAAAATTTGAAGAGATTTGCACGGTTATTTTATTTTTATATTCAATAAAAAATCCTAAAAAGCAATTTAATTTACTTTAAATAACACTATGCAGACACAACTTTTTTTTATCCATTTTGCGTACTTCAGTTGTTTGTTTTTTTAATTTATTGAACATTTTACCAAATTATAAAAATTTTTACTGCTGAATTTTATGACAAAGCTTTATTTTATAAGAAATCAATCACATTAAAATACAGATTAATAGAAAGAAAAATGAACAATGCTATTAACATGAAAGTCTGTTGCAAAGTTAGTATCAACAAAATTTTTTTTTAAAGTATTTAAAGTATAGTCCTTTATTTTAAGTGAGGATTATTTTTGTGTTGAAAATACATTTATTTTATGATATTCATAAGTTTGACTAATTTTACGTTATAAGTTTATTGAAACAATTCTAAGCAAACCATTAATCTAAAAAAAGTGAAGCTTTGATGTGGGAGTTTAGTTGGAGCAACATGAAGGAGAAGATCAAATTAGAATATCTAGTGATAATTATAAACATTTACAGCTAGCTGAGCCGTGGTGGTTCAGGTGATAGAGCTTTCGCCTTCCAATGAGGTGAACCGGGTTTGAATCTCAGCGATGGCTGGTCGATACGAATTCTGCACCAGGTTCACACCGACCACAATGCTGATGTAAAATATCCTCAGTGTAAATGAATCATGTGTTAGAGTCCCCTTGCCTTCAGGCTAACCGTGAGTGATTTTCGTGGTTTTACTCTACTTGTAATGCAAATGCGGATTAGTGCCATTAAAAATTCTCCTACGAAAGTTAGTTTGTCTCAATGCGTGATCCAGGAGTTCCCTAGTCTACTGGATTGGGTTCAAAATTACAAGGCTACGGAGTTGAACATTAGTAGTAGTAAACCCAAAAATTGGGTCTGCTGTTCATTGACGGTTATAAAATAAATTTATAAAAAAATGGTAATAGATGGTGAATGGATGGTATTGGATGGTGAAAATTCCATGCAAGTTGGAAGTGGTTTCTTGTTATATAGGCTGAGTTAGGGTAAAGTGCTGACGTGAAATATCCTCAGTGGTAGACGGATCATGGGTTAAAGTTTCCTTACCGTCAGACTAACCACGGGAGGTTCTCGTGGTCTTCCTCTCCATGTAATGCAAATGCGAGTTAGTATCATCAAAAAGTCCTCCAAGAAGGCAAATTTCTCCTAATACTTGATCCTCGTGTTCTGGATTGGGTTCAAAATTGCAAGGTTACGGAGTTGAACATTAGTAAGTCTTAAACCCCAAATTGGGTCGGCTGTATGTAAAAAATATGTAAAAATAGTTATAGCTTATAATGAAATATTCTACTTCAGTAAAGCAATAAAGTATATATCGAATCTCAAAAGAATTATCATATCTACATTTCCAGTAATAAAATATTTCAAGTCACTTATATTAATTGCATTTTCTGTTAGCTTGTTATAATTTTGACTACATTTCTCGATGTAACAAAAGAACATAATAGTTATGAAGCTCATAATTATCCTCGCCTTCTTACTGGTCAGAAAAATCCCATGATGTGATTTCTTAATTGAGCATGAAGGTCCAGTTTTCTTTTGTCGCCCTAATTATAAAACTAATAAAAGTTACAGCTGCACTTTTTAGCTGAAAAAAAACTATTTATCCCTTATTTAACATTATTTTCTATTAATATCTTTTTATTATCTTTTAGATTTTTATTATCTTATCTTTTTATTATCTTCAATTTCAGATTCAGAATATTTCAAATTATGAGCTTAAATCCTATATCCTATATAACTTTATTGCTGCAGAATTTGGAAAATGCACTTAAACTATATTTAACTTATTAATCATTTTACGAATACTATAAAGTTAATAAGTTATATTTACTTTGAAAATTAGCTTAATGTAAAACTGCGTCTAGTATACATATGAAATTAAAAGAAGGAATACGACAGGGAAAAATAAATGTTTCGAATAAACTGGTTGCACGATTACTGAAAAAACTTTTTTAAAAAACATTTAGCAAGTATTTTTAAGCAACCAAAAATTCAAATAGAAATTTTCAAAGAAAAAAAATCGATGAAGTTGCAATGATAACCTATCATTTTCATTTCAGTAGAAATGGGCACTAAATTATGAAAATCAATTCTGTTGTCTATAAAACATTTTAGGATTAATACAATAAAACATTTTACGTTTGATACAATAAAGCTGTTTATAATAAATAAAATATATCATTTTCTGATTAATACAATAACGCATTTTAGGATTAATACAATAAATTGTTTTTGGAATAATACAACAAAGCATTTTAGAATTAATGCAATAAAATATTTTACAATTGAATCTTTTTTAAGTTTGATGTAACAGCAACCTGTATATCATCAAGGAACGAAAAGTAAGTGAATATATATCATGAGAGTTGGTTAGCGGATTCAGAGCCCTCTAGTGTTAGTCTAATCAAAAATATTTAATGTTAACCATTTTTATGCGTCAGTTAATTCCTATTACAGACGTAATATTTGAAAAATTAAACAGGACATTTTACCGAATAAATATTAGGAATGTCTACAAGAAAAAAATATTTTGGTAAAATTACCGTACTTGTATGGTAATGACAAATTTAAATTTATAAAAAAAATAAAAAGAAAAAAACATAATTCTGGTGATAAAACCACTGAGGTGTTTAACGCATTCATTTGGTAATTTTTCCTTCTGTATGTTCTCGCATTCTTATTGGCCAGAAAAATCACATGATTACCAGTTTACTGGAAGTTCTGATTTTCAAAATTATAGTTCTTATCTCTACATATTTAATAAAAATACGAATTTAAAAGTACATATAAACAAATAAATTGTTTTTATGTCATTGCAAAGGTACCATGAAAAAATGACTATGTTTATTGCCAAAACAATCATGGTAATAAATTAAATTTTATTGTTAATTTTACCAAAAGTCCTTACCAAAGTGTATCCGTAAAGTACGAAGTAAAAAGTTCTATCAAGTACAAAATACAGTATCGTACAAAGCGCTGTTTTTTGGTGTTCCCATGGAGCTAAAAACACTGTAAACTTTGCCATGTTCTAGAAGTTTTCCCCATACTTTTTTCCTCGGTTTGACTAAATCCACAATTAAACCTGATTTATACACTTTTAACGAAATATCTCCTCTGTCTTTTCTACAAGGTAATTTAACATCACTCTGTCTTAGCTGAAAAAAGGTATTCTGGCTTTATTTTAGCTCTTGTACTTTTTGCATAAATTACATTTCATGAAAAGTGTATAGTGATTTGCCCTAAATCACATGGCCGCCAAAATTCCCCAATTTATGCTATGTGATATTTTCCCATAAAATTATTTCAGATACAGTGTTTATATGATGCCAAAAACACTGAAGAACTTGAAGAACACATTTTTTTAGTATTTTAAAACCATTGGCAATATTAAAATGTAAATTTTGCGTAATTGACTTCATTACAGATTACAAGTTTGTTTTGAAACAGAATGGCAATACATAAATTATTTTTAACTTATAAAAATGGTTTAACAATCTTCAATTTCATGTTATCAATTATTGTTATGTTTGTAATAGCATCAAAAATAAAACTATGCAAAATTCGCTCATTCATTTCAGTTGTCCCTGTATATTTTTAATAGTTTGTAGAAAATTAAATGGAAATTAACAACATAATATGAAATTAACCTTAATCAAAACTAGCAACATAATATGAAAGTAATAGCATTATTTTTTGATATTGTTTAATTGTTTAGAAAATATTTTTCTCTAAAATTCAGCGATTCTAAAATTCAGCGAGATAACCCTGACTTGATTTTTATGATTTTTAATACCTATCTGAGATTTAATTTGAAATAAACAGCATAAAAGGTAATTAACATTATTATTGAAATTAGCTGCATAATATGAAAATAACAGCATTTTTCTATAATATTGTTCAATAGCTTTGAAATTAATTTTGAAAAAAAACTCTGGATTTCAATTTGGGCTAATCCTCCATTATTTAATATTTACCTGATGATTAAATTTAAATTAACAGCATAATATGTAATTAACAGAATTTGTGAAATTAGTGTGCATAATATAGAAATAACAGCATTTTTCTTCGATATTGTTTAATAGTTTCGAATATAAAAGTTTTTGAAATTCATTCATTTGTGCTAACCCTGCATTATTTTTAATTTTTATTTTCGTTTTTAATACTTATTTGAGAATAAAATTGAACTTGAACAATTTTATATGAAATTAACAGCATTATTGAAATTAACTGCCTTTTTTAAATTAACAGCATTATTGAAATTAACTGCCTTTTTTAAATTAACAGCATTATTGAAATTAACTGCCTTTTTTTAGATTAACAGCCTTTTTTAAATTAATAGATGGTAGGAAATTAACAGCATTGTTGAGATTAACAGAATTTAACATTTCTAAAAAATGCATTATTTTTTAGAAATGCATTGATAACAAATTACTTAATTAGGGGACAAATTACCTAAATAGGATGTGGGGATTTCAAATCTAAAATTTGTTTTTCTCCTATAGCTACATAATTTTTTAATCATATTCTTAGTCTTTTTTTGTTTTTGAAATGGTATAATTAATCTATTTTTGTCGAAATGTACAAGTTTCAAAACATTATATATAAAAAACTGTCACAAAGATGCTGCGACAAATTTCTAGGTGAGTTGAACACATCATCAGGATAACAATTGAATAGAAGCTCATGCCGGGAAAATTTGCTTTCCTATTATTACCTGTTCAGAAGAAGCACACAAAGAAGCAGATCATAATAAAGGAAGTGCCTCTAGCGGCGTATGACGAAATTGCCAGGAATGAGTTGCTATGCAATTTTAATCCTGATGATGTGCCCTAACTTCCCCGGAAGTTTACCGCAACATTTATGCGATTTCCTGCTATATATAACGTTTTTAAACATGCGACAAAAAATAAAATAAAAATGTCATTTGAAAAAAATAGAGCTTGGACGGAGAAACCAATTGCAAATTAAAAAACCGCGAAACAAAAGTAACTAAGATCTGTTAAAAAATGTCATGCAACAGAATTCTTTCCCTAGTGTTATTGTTCAGGAATAATTAAAATTTTAAGGTCCCGGAACATTATTTTTGGGTAATGCATTTTGATGCATTTTTTGATGCTTTCTAACTTTCTGCATGCTCATATTCAGTGATCACTTTTATTTGTCAAAATTATTGCGATAGATTTTTTTAAAATTAGATATCTGTATTTACAATTAAAAACAATGTTGAAAATAGATAATTTTAATACATTTTCTATCACTTACTGCATATTTTATTTTATATTATTCAATTAAATTTTGCATTATTTAATTATATTTTATATTATTTAATTATAATTTATGCAATTTAATTATTTTAAAAATAAAATTGTTTGCCAAACAAAGTTCTATTTGTCACAGACCATTTGTTTGCAACATTTGTGAAATTGTTTTCATAAATTGAAAAATTCAAACAATAAACAACTACTAGTGTTTAATCTTTTTTCACATCAAAGACGCCATATTTTAGTAGAATATCTACTGTAGAATTATATACAGAGAAGTATATACTGTCAAAAAACTGCCGTGTTTGGTTGAATTGATCAATTTTCCGTTTCTAAATATAGTAAATAGAAAATGAAAGAAGTTGAAAAATAAAAAATAAAAAGAGGATTTTAAAATATCCGCCATTAATTTTTTTCACAATTTATATATTTATTTTAAGACATGGTTAGTATCATGAATTACAGGTAAATGCAGGTTGAAATCCTACTGTGGTCATGGGTATTTTTTATACCATCTTGAGGGTGGAGTAGTATCGCTAATTATTTCATTTTATTTTACATCCGTCGTTGAACAGCCGACCCAATTTTGGGTTTACGACTACTTATGTTCATATATGGCAGTACTTTTACTTTCGTTACTTGTACCACCGGTACAAGTAAAAAGTACGTACTTTTACTGGTACTTCGTTACTTTTTAAATTTAGTACTTTTACTTGTACTTTCGTTACTTTTTCAGGGAAAAAGTACAAGTATTTGTAACGGAAATGTCGAATTAAATCGTTACTTTTTTCTAAAACTCGGTAAGCTTTCTTAAAAAAAAAAATTGAATTAAGAAAAAAAAAAACGCTTATGTTTTTGAGGAAAATGATTTTCTCGCATGACTTCAGCATTAGTTATTGTTACAAATAAAACTGTAGACTGTTCTGTTTCAACTTATACTGCACATTCAATTATTTTTTACTAGCTCAAAGATCACAAAGCTATCTGAAACCCCGTGCTTGCTTTGTTTATGCTTGTGCTTTTAAAACGCGTTTCTATAGAGTAAAACAATTTTACATCAATGGTAATTTAAATAAAAAATAATAAACTAAAAATTAAAATCAATAGATAAAATTTCTTTTTCGGGCAAATCCATAAAAAGTTTGATATTAAAATTATATTATATGATTATATTATAAAATTATATTAAAATATTCTTCTGAATTTAAAAATAAATTAATGCCCATAACTTTCAAAAATAATTAAAAATAATTAAATAAATAACAGCAATTTTGCAAAAACATTAAAGAACATAAGAATATTATTCAATAAAATTTTAGGTTACTATGAATTTTCGATTTCCTAGAAATGTACTTTTAAATCGTTACTTTTTTTGTTTAGTACTTGTACTTTTACTTGTACTTTTTACTCGTTACTTTTTAAAATAAGAACTTTTTACTTTTTACTCGTTACTTTTTTTACAAATACTTGTACTTTTACTCGTTACTTTTTAAAAGTAACGCTGCCATATATGCTTATGTTCAACTTCTTAGCCTCGTAATTTTGAACCAATACAGAAGACAAGGAAATTCCTGGATCAGTACCCCCAGAGGTATGATTTGTTATGGTAACATGGAGAACTTTGTGACTCGATAAATTCAACGTGCACCAGTCACCATTTACTACATGGGAGTCTTCGGCAGATGGGGATCAAACCCATGATCTCTTGGACATGGACCCAGTGCCCTACTAGCCAGGCTATCCTGGCTCTGTATCGCTAGTTAATGGTCTTTTTTTATTTTGCTAAATTTTGAGCAAAGATGGAAAGTTAGTTAAGGCACTGAGACGTAATTTTAAACAACTGGAGCCTCCGATGACTTTAACATGTGGGTAACAGCTTTCTGAAAAAAGAAAGACGGTAGGTATGCAATTATGACCATTAAGCCACTGGACACGTAATTGCAGAGTTTAAAAATCCACAACCCCATTGAATCACAAAGGGCTGCAGCGGGAATGCTGAATCATGCTTGTTTTTTTTCAATTTTACTTTTACAGACTTAGTTTATAGCAGAGTTCATTTTTATTACTTTAAATATGTACTTAGGTTGTTTTAGTGCAACGTAGTTCTCCATAGTTTAAAAGAAAATTTTTGTTCCAAAGTACCAGAAAATGGTACTATTTAAAATGTTTTCGTCTTTATGGGAGCAACAAAAAAATTTCTAGTTTTTACCGAGGCACTCTGTTAATGACTTTGGTAAAATTAACAATAAAATATGACTATATAATTTGTGATGAACATCTGGTAATTTTATCATGATACCTTAGAGCATGGTGCAAAAACTATTTATTTGGTAGAATTTACTTTTCAGTTTTATATTTTCTACTAAACGTTTGGTAATAAGAACTATAATTTTGAAAACCAGAATTTCTGGTAATCTATTACTATATAAACGAAAAAATTAGCATATGAATGTATATTTTAGCTTTATTAACCAGAAATATGGATATTTTGACCAGAAATGTCATTACCATTCAATGTGGTAATTTTCCCAGAATTTTTTTCCAAATGTCTATTTAACTGTAAATGTAGGAATATTTCTTTTACTCTGAGAAATTTTCTAATCAAAATTTGTGGCAACGATTAAATAGGACAAAAAAAAATATCCTATATTAACTAAAGCAAAAAAAAATATTTGCTAAGCCAAATTTTACATTTATTCAAGAGCCCCGCTCTCAAATGAGCTATTACACATTGTATCGAAAAAGCAGTGGCATAATTTTTTTTTTACTTTACGTTTTCTTTAGCTCCAGTTACTAAAGAATATATTTGTAATAAAAAAGTAATCTGAGCTCTTTAGAATCAAGTACCTAGAGTTATTGGATCCAAAATATGAAAAATTTACAAATCAAATCATTTTAAATCGAAAGTCTCATAAAATACCAAAATGAAGAAAAAAAAGTCTTTAATATTCTGCGGATTAAAACTGATCAGACCGGAGAAAATAGTCATTTGAATGCACGGCACAAATTTATACGCCTCGTTCATTTTAAAGCAGTGAAATAACTGCAACGAAATAGAATAACTACTGTAGAGTAATATACAGCCAGAGAAATGAGACCTCTTAGAAAACTGCTGTATTTGAGTTCATTTATCGATACTCCTAGTAAAAAAAAATAATGAAAAAAAAAGAAGAAAGAAAGTGAAAAAAAAGAAGGAAATGAAAGAGAATTATAAAATCCTCAATGTTTGCTGTTCTGAAAAGAGATGTGCACTAAGCAGGGCCGGGGGTGAATAAAAGTTTGCAAAAATAGTCTCTTTATAAAACCCGGGCATGTTACATGCTCTCATTACATATTCAATGCTTAACGTGAGACTGTGAGAGATGCTAGGGCATACTTCGAATAAGGAATGATTTTCCAAGCAGACGTATTTAAAAATTCCTACATCCCTGGGGTGTATTCTAAAGGCGTATGTTAAAACGAAGGGTAAAAAAAAAGTAAAAATAAAAGGGGGCATTAAGAACAAGGAACCTGAGAATAAGTGAGGGGGGTCGGTAAGAGAAAGAGAATTAAACCGACATCGAACGAAATAGATGAAAAGAGGAACGTATATATTCTCGTGGAATACGAAAAAGAACGCCCCATCAGAATTTTTTTTTTCCGTTCCGTTTTAAACTGTGAGATGGTGAAGGAGGTGGTTGGAACTTTTTTCGCTGCCTACCTTGCTTCGTTAGGCTGCCTAGGTTAAGGAGTGATGGAGAACAGAGAAAGAAATCATTAGTTCAGCCTCTGACAGTCCCTCGATGCTCGCTAGCATCTTTTAACTACATGCATGTGGTAACCCTATAGTTTTTTTTTTATACCATTCTTTGAAGAAGTGGGTTTTTCGTTTGGCGCCGTTGTCGCTTTCTTTTTATTCCTTTATTTTTACCCTCGTTTATTTTTGTAGTTTATTTTTAGTTTAAAGACGATTGAGTGATCAAAATAAATATTTTTTCATCTGAGAATGTTTTTAAATAAAAATGTACGATATTTGAATACTTTTTTGTTTTTTCCCATTTTGACGTTTACTTCTGATATATATATATATATATATATATATATATATATATATATATATATATATATATATATATATATATATATATATATATATATATATATATATATATATATATATATATATATATATATATATATATATATATATATATATATATATATATATATATATATAAAACTATAAAAAAATTTTAAGCATGTGTAATTATTTACAAAATATTTACTTTTATACTAAAATATATCATATAAATTTCAAATAAAATATTTTATAAAATATGCTGTTAATAACATTTGTATGTTCTTAACTACCTATTTGCCGTGATTTCAAATTTTGTGAAAGTGTGATTATAAACAAGAATAAGTTGAACTACGAGTTCTGATTTTCCCCAATCTATCATGCGTTTTCTTAATCCCCTATTTGCTGATCTACTCATTTCAAATTTTGTGAAAATGTTCGACTATAAACAAGAATTAGTTGAATTTAAGAGAGCTCCTTTTCCCCAACTTATATAAAATAAAGATCTATTGTAAAATTACCCCTCACACTTCTTTATAGATTAGAACTAATTGAACCAAATTTTGTTTGAAATATAAAAAACCAAAAAGCTTGAATAACGCAAATAAATTAAGAAAAAACACATAGATTTTAAGGGTTTTACAGTTCCACTTAAAAATTAAGATCGAGAACAATTTTGTTTAAGTTCTAATAACCACAAAATACTAATTTATTTACGTACCATTTAAAATAATTAAACTTTGAGCATGTAATAACTAAAGATAATACAAATAAATTTCAATGTTAAAATTCACAAAGTAGTTCCGCACATCCTCTTTTCTTAATAGCTGATTCAGTTTTATGTTTTATTTACTTAAACTAAACTATTATTATTATTAAATTAAAACTGCCATTATATTGTGTTTTTACACTGAAATAGATACTTCAATGTGGCATTGAAACTTTTCGGCAATTTTAACTAAACAGAAATATACTGATTAGAGAAATTTTACGTAAACTTGCAATTTTTGTGAAAGGCAATGCTGAAAATCGTAATAAATTATTGGCATTATAATTTTAGTAAAATTCATAAAATTATACTTGAATTTCTTTTAAAAGAATAAATCCTACAATTGCATATTTTGTGATATTGTGTTATTTAATTTAATCTTATTTGGGTAGTAAATTTTTATCTTCAATTAGTTGTAGTTATTAGATAAAAAATTAAAACTATGTTTATGTTTTGTGGTTATAATTGAAACATGTTTCAAGAAAAGAACGATTCATTAAGTAAATGTATGTATAGACATTTATCCTCTGAAAATTTTTTTATCAATAAATTAAACAGTGCGCATTTATTTTCCTCTGAAAATGCAGCTGAAGAAAACAAAAATATTGCATATTGAAATAGAAATTCGCATTGATTTATTTAGTTTTTACATTTATTGAATACCAAAACTCTACATACTATATTTCAATCGATTACCCTCTTTCAAAATAATCTAATTGTTTTTTTTTTAGCCTAAATCGATACTTTGAGCTTAATCTTGATCCTATCAACTATTTCCATTAAAACATTCAGGTAAATCTTTGATTATTAAATTTTTAATTATTAAAAAGATTTATATTTTTTTAATGTAATTTCCTTAACACATTAAAAAGCATGTAAAAGAAATTTTTATTTTAATAAAATATGTAATGTTAACTATAATAAAAGGAATATTATAAAATAATATTTTCTTCTTTTAATAAAATATTTATTTTATTTTGTCATTGCTAAAATATTTTATAAAACTAATCAAGCAATAAATAACTTTAAGTATTAAATAATTTTATATTTTAATAAATCCATTTTAAAATGTTTGTGAAAAATGATTAAACTTTTTTAATATTTTACTTGCATTGATTTTTGTAAGACTACTTTGCATTAATATGTTCTTTTTACTTCTATATTTTTTAATAAAGAAATTCAATTTTGAGTTGCATTCTAGATCAAATATTTTTTTTCTACATTTAAGAATATAATATTTTTAATAAACGTCAATTTTATAATAAAATAATAGGCGAATACTTAAAAGAAATAAAATTAAAAAAAAATTCAGGAAAACTAATTTACATTTTATTTATTTTCTTTTTTACTAAAAATTAAGTTTAGCAAATAGAACATCTTAATACAATTCGCATTAAATTCTATCCTTTTTCTTCCCTACGTTACGGTATTTAGCTTTATTTTAATCCCAAAATTTCAAAAAGTCAAATGCATAAAAATTTTTCCTTTCAAAATTACTTTCGAAATAAAAAAAAAAAAATTTCAATCAATATTTATCGGAATGAAAAAAGTGATGAGCAAAATGTAATTGATTAAAAAAAGTAGAATAAGCGTCCAATGAAATGTTCTTAGAGAAAGTAAAGATATAAGAATTTGGCTCTCAAAGTCAGAAAAATACTCATATATTTATATAAAAGTGACGTTTTTCCCAGTTTTAATTAAGATTCTCTCTTCATTCACCATTTCATCGCATCTGTCGGTAAAAACCCTTTTATCAAAAAAGATCGTTTGCTTTTTTTTTCCTCATTGCCATTCAGCAAAAAGAAATCTGAGATAAAAAAAAAAATCCCAGTAACCTCTGGTCGCACAGTTTTTATTATTTCTCTAACTCTTTTCCAAAGGGAACACGTTTCAGCCTACACTTACTCCTCTGCATTCCAAAAAACGGAGACTTTGTACCCAACTCGAGTGGTTATTACGATTTTGAAAAAAAAGATTCGAAAAAAAAAAGAATTTTATTTTTTTAAAAAAAAAGTCGTGCTGAAGGGGGAGTTAAAGAATTGATCAAAGCTTTAACCCCCTTTTCTCTCGATGATTTTTGCTCATCACTCCGACCCCCCCTCTCCACAACTATTATTATTATTTTTTTTTGTCTCTGTCTATCTTACATCTTTCGTTCTGTCTATCTATTTTCTCTGCGAGGGAGGCGGGGTTGTCTTGCATATCTTTGCTCATGTAACTATAGCAACCGATGGGTATAGATATATAAATGCTTGAAATAAAAAAAAAATTAAGAAAAAATAAAATTTAAAGAAAAAATTAAGGAGGGAAAAAAAAAACGTCAAAGTTGTCGATCGTCCACCGCACTTTTAATAACTTGGGATTTTTCTGAACATTTTTTCTCATCTTCTTCTAGAATACCCCCATTCTTTTCTGGTCTTTTTTTAAAATTTTTTAAGGGGCAGTTTTCTTACGTTTGAGGGGGAGGGTGTGGAGGGGGATTCTAGAAAAAGATATCGTCTAATGCTGCGACCTCTCAAATACTCTGCGTCGAATGAAAAATCTTTCTTTGACGTAAGTAATTAGGTACGAGTTTTTTGTGTATATATGTTGTGTGCCTTATTCTTTATTCTGTTTTTTTTTCTGTTATTATTTCCGAATTCTTCTTTAAAGTCTCGTTACCATGGTGATAGAACGGAAAAAAAATCTCATGAAATCACAACCAGCTACTTGAGATTGGGGTAGGGGAAGTGGAGGGGGACATACTTTTGGTCATAAATTAAAAACGCGGGGAAAAACACTCTAAAGGTACAACAGAGGGAGGACGTAAGGGGGGAAGGAAATTATTTTGCTGGAATCCACCTCCAAAGGGAAGTTCTTCCTTCTTCTGTTCTAAGAATATGTTAATCAGATGAATTTGAATATGCAGAATTAGATTAAAAAAGATCCAGCCGAATGAGAAATGATATTTACTTAGTTCAGAATGTCGCCTCATGGGATTTACACACACATTTTAAAGAGTCAATAAAACTATGGCAACTGAACAAAAAAAAATGTCTTCAAATGCTTTAATGAAATTAGATATGAATTTAATGTTTTATTTCGTTTTGTCTCTCAGTTGAAAAAGTTCTCTTTTGCTATTTCCTCAGAATTTATCACTTAATGCTTTATTTAGTATGAATTTGAACAAATTATTTAAATTATTAAAAGGAAAAGAAACATTAATATTTTAATTTTATCTAGAAACTATAAACAAACATTTCAAGATTATTAAACTAATGAAATTAATTTTATGTCATACTTTAAGGTATCATAATAAAATTATTAAATTTTACATTAACTAAATAAAATTATGTATATATATATACATAATTTTATATATATATATATATATATATATATATATATATATATATATATATATATATATATATATATATACATAAGTTCCGGTGGTCAGCTGAACGCGGAACCCCCGGTGTTTAGTTCCCGAGCATGCTTGGTACTCATTTATCGACCCACTGAAGGGATGAAAGTGGGTCAACCTTGCCCGGCCCGAGGATCGAACCAGGGACCTGTGGCACCACAGCGCGTAGCGCTACCGCTCAGCCACCGGGCGTCATTTTAATCATAGTTTGTTTTAAATCAAGTATGAATGGAAAACCTATTGGTTATAAAGTTGCAGGAGGGTTCAAGCAGAAAAATATTCTCTAAAGTTAGCTTACTGTACGGTAATGACACTTCTGGTAAAAAAAAAAAAAAAAAAAAAACTTAATTCTAGTTCAAATATATATATATATATATATATATATATATATATATATATATATATATATATATATATATATATATATATATATATATATATTCGGTATTTAAACCAGTCACTTGAGAATTTTTCTTCTGATGGTTTAACTGCAATTTTTTTCTAAATAATAATTCTTATTTCGAAACTCTTAGTAAGAAAAAAATTTTACCAGAAAACTCTGTAGATTACCAGATTACTAAAAAAAAATTTTTTTCCAGAAATAATCTTACCATGCAATATGGTAATTTTACTAGAAACTTTTTCTCCATGTAACATTTTCAAGCAATTTTATGAACCAAATCTCACCAAAAAACAAGGGGGAAAAAGAAAAGTAAACGAAATAAGAAGAAAAATCATTAAGTTGACACGGGGCTATATTTTCCTATAAAGTACACCCCCTCTCCTTCTTCTTAGAATTACATGGATAAAAACATTATCATGTTTCTCAAGAAAAAGAGATTGCATGATGTACATCTAAATTACATGCATTCATTATATGCATTACATTTTTTTACAATACCATATAGGTCATTGATCCATTCTATCGGTCAAATTTGTTGAAAACTTGATACAATGCATAATTTAACAACATCATCGTGCAAATTTTGCTCTTCTACATTTATTTACTCAATATAATAGTTCAAATTGAAAAGAAATATCGGAAATACTGCCAACTTTAACACTTTGCAGTGTTTGAATTTTCATTTTAAAATAATGTTAAAATAACTGACAGCAGTCTGTCCACCTAATTAACCATAAAGCTTAATGTAAAGAACATTTCTTACCTTTAAGGCTTAGAAACCATTTAAAACAAGTATGGTTAAAAAACTATGAATGCAAAAATATACGGTTTTACTCATTTACAACTATCATGGTAGTTTTACCCATTTACTACTAGCATGGTTTCAAAACCCTAAGAATAAATTATGCTGGACATTGATAAAGGTTAAGCATCTTTAAGGTGCAGCCATCTCTGCTTAAATGAGAGTATCGTATTCTAATTTTCCAGAGTTACAAATCGGAGAGTGCAGGACTCTGGAAACTGTTCATGTATTGAATGAAACGGAGAAATATTGTGGTGTCAACTATGGAATCAATTCCCAGAGCTGTCAGTCATGAGATTGATGAACTAGTTATCGAGGCTATAGTATGCGACTATAATAAATACCCATCTGCAAGAAACTAAGTGGCTTCTTTAGGCAGGACTAGTTGGTGCAATAAAATTCTGGTTTAAAAGCATTAGGTGAAAGCGGTTAACAAACGGTTTTTTACCCAGTTTCAATCTATCTTATATATGATTATTTGACTGTTATGTTTAAATCTGGGGAAATAACAATTGAATAAATTATCATTTAACCATATTTTTTGAGAAATTTCTAAGAGTTTATTAGGATTCTGATTTCTGATTTTAAAAATTATAGTTTTGATTACCACACATTTAGTAAAACAAAATTTAAAAGCAAATTTAACTGAATAAATGGTTTTCAATGCTATGCTCTAAAGGTGTCTTACATTATAAAACACCATTTTATTGTTAATTTTGCAAAAATAATTACTAAAGTGCTTCGGTAAGAACTACCGAGATTTTTGGTGTTGTTATAAAGCCAGAACATGGTAAATTTTTATCATATTCTGGTAAATTTTGGCCGTACTTTTTTACACCTTTAAAAATCGGTTCAACATTGAACTTTACCCTCTGATCCTTGAACCATAATTATGATTCAAATTTTGTTACTTGAGTATTAATTTGAATGAAATATTTTACTTCAAGTGGAATAATATAAACGTGTTTTTTCTTTCAGAAGTACGGCACAACGTGACAAACTATGAGAGTGCTGAAAATGAAATCATATTATGACCAACAATCTCCAAGTTCATCTTTTTAATAGTGAAATATGACCGCTTCAACCTTTTGTGTACAATATATTCATTTTAATTTTTACTGATTTGTGAAAAATATTGCATATTTGATGAACTAATTATATTTTAGAAAAATATATATTAATTGATCTTATATTGAATAAAGTCTTAATACATCACTAACAAAAATTGTTGATAATTGAGAATTAAGATAAATTTTATGCTTATTTTTCCATTTGGTACTTAAATGATTGTGAAACACATGTGTTCTTTTAGCAGCAAAAGAACTGAATTATTTGACTATTAGTAAGTCAAATTAATTTTTGAAGATAATTACTTGAATTCCTTCACTATTAATAAAGTAATTAAACATTATTATTGATAGAAATTGTTACAATTTACAGTGAAAGAAAGTTAGTTCCTAGTTTTTTTATGCGTAATAAATACTCTTGAAATACATGTGCTCTTCAGAACGTAAAAGTATTAAAAATTTAAAATTCAATAAATTAAATATTTCTTATTTATAATAACTGTACTTATTAATTCATTATTTAAACGCCATTATATATTCACACTGAAGACTATTGAAATCCAGATTAGGAGGAAATTGATGCCGATGTGAGAGAAATACATGCATTTCTCTGATAGTAAGAGGATTAAAATAATAACATGTAATTTAATTAATTATTCATAATTATAATAATTATTATTAATTCCTTCATTATTAAAAGTACAATAATAAGTCTCTTAAAAATCAATCAATGCCTATTTTTCCATTCGATGCTTAAGAAATAACTATAGAACATTTGTAATTTTTATTTACGAAAACAGTTAGAAAATTTTATTAAATTTCAGATTTTATAAAAATCTTTGTATTTTCCTCTCTCCTTGTTTTTAAATTGTTTTTATTTTTTATTTCATTTTTTTTATTTCACTTTATAAAATAAAACAAATAATCATGGTAAGTTGCGTAATTTAGTTGTAAAATGTTAATAAAAACATTATTTTAAGTCCAGCTGGATTCCCATTATTATAAACTTCCCATTATTATGGTAGTAATGGATTCCCATTATTACTGGGTTCCCATTATTATGGTAGTAAGGTGAAACTATACTTTCTTAAAACGTATAACATTAGTTATTACAAATATAATTTACACTACCTAGTATTTTTAAATATTTTTGAATCAATATACACCTGAAAAGAAAACTGTTTAACTTAGCCTTACATTTATACAAAACTTAGCAATCTACGATCTTCCTAAGTCTTCTGTTGTTTTGTGCATGTAGATTGAAATGGGGAAAATTATGCATTTACTAATCATATGTTCCTTTCATTTTATTCGTATTTCATATAATGATATCTAGTTAAATCAGAACTGAATTATTTTAGACATCAGCTTTTACTTTTTTTATTTGAAAATTGTTCAATGAATAAAGTTTCCTGCTGTTACATTTAATTTCTGAGTGAATATAAATGTGAAATACTATAAAAAGTTGATATTCAAATTTTAAGTAACTCTCTTCGTTTTTGACGAAACCGTTTTCTCACATATTCTCCGATTGTACATTTTGTCAAAGTGACAAATAATCATCGTCACTTCTTTGAGAAAATTAATTTAATCAGAAATAAAGAAATATTTCGCCATTCTATTTTTTTTCTTCAGGAAAATTTTTTTTTACGAGAAAACTTCGTAATGCCTAATGTATCTAACTTTTCAAATCACTTTATCGTGGGCACCATATATCTGACTCAATATAGGCTTAATAAAACAAGAATGACAAATCAAGCAAAGACCAAATTAAACCCATGCCCGAAGCGGGATTCAAACACTGGATCTTGTTGCTACGATGACAACTCCTTGACCCCAATCCATTCGACTTTTTTCATCACTTTAACTTCGATCTTCAAGTCTTCTTCCAAGCTTTTTTATTCTTGTTAATCTTCTACAAAGCGCTACACTGAAGTTTTAAGTTGGAATCATTTCATCATGTATTTAAGAGTTTCCGTTTCTTCACAAATCACGTGATTTTGTGACGAAATAATTCTCAAAACTAATGAAAAATAGCTCAATGATTTACATAGCCAAAAGTGAGAGTTTTATTTCTGAGAGAGCATACCTATATTTTACGATTAAGAAAAACTGCCACAATGTGATTAAATATTTACTAATTAAAGTAAAAATACTATAATTATGCTTTAAACTGGATTAAATAGTATTTAAACAGCCATAAAAGTTAAACCTAGCACAGTGAAAGCTTTATTTTATCGTAATTATTATGAAATAAATATGAGAAAATAAGAATGTTAAAAGTTGTAAATTAATTTCATTATTTAATTCCATCTTAGTTGAATTACTATAAAATTCACGTGAAAAATTAAGATTGGTAAATAACGGAAACTCCTTTATTATTTAAACTTAATTCCTTAAACTTTATAAAAAAAGATAAAGAAAAAAAGGTTAGTTAAGATATCAATAAATAACTAAACTTCTACATGAACTAATAAAAAAGTATACTTTTCTTACTTATTTTTGAAAAATAGTAGTTCTTATAAATAAATATTGATAATAATTAAGTAATTACAACATTAAATCTTAATTATTACGGTTTTTCTTCATCTGATAATTTTTTATCCTAATTAATCTCTTTGTGTTTTAAAGTTTATTAGTTTTTTCTCAATTGAAAAATGATCAAAAATTTAGATTCACTTGTTCTCGCTTGTTTTACTTTTTTACTGTTTATTTTATTGTATGTGTTAGTTCACTGTTGTTTTAATATTCGGCTCGGCACATATTTTTACTACTATTGCTTAACAGGTATTATTGAATACATAAAAACAAATCTTAACATATAATATTGTATCTATAAAAAGAACGGTACTTAAATGAATCTACTAAAGAAATGATGAAAATTCATCAAAATGATTTCTTATTTACTAAGTCAAAATAGTTATTTAACTTTTTTTTAAAAATTAATAATATTTATGAATTTACTTTCTTTTACGCTGATATGATACACTGTAATGTAATTTACTGTAATTCACGCTAATGTAATTTACTCTAATATGCAATTTACCCTAATATAATATTATGTATTACATTCTACTACATTTATAGGGTACACTCAAATGTAATTGTTCCTCAAACAACAAAAAATACTAAAATATCATGAAATCAGGATTACATAATATTTGCATATTTTTGAAACACTTGATATGCATAAAATAATTAGTTTTATTATTGATTAATTAATAAAAAATTATCAATAAATTTATTTTATGATTTAAAGCAAATTAGCTATATGGTTCATTATATACTAATTATTAGCTATTAATTATTAAATACAATTTTGTCACTTTTAAAAAGGTATTTTGAGACAAGACGTGTTCCTAATAATTATCCTTCACCACCAATTCATTAAATAACTTCAATAAATAAATGAAATAAATAAATTTCAATTCATTAAATTAATAACATTTGATTGTTTAATTATTGTGGGTTTTAATTTGATGCAAATTCCTTCAATTGCATAAAAAAATTATTTTATCCGCATAAATAAACTAACATTAATACGATTTTAATAACAGTTTTAAACTGATGATTTTCTTCAATGATATATTCAACCATAATCAACGTCATATGATTTACGAGCTAATTATCATTAATTAATTATTGTTGCTGCCTTTTTTAAGTATTGATAATATTTTTATCAAATAATTAGTTAATGTCATAATCAGCGTCATCCAGTGATCTTGCTCGCTTTGAATAATTAAATGCTGTTATTTATTTCTAAGCTAATTTATTCCAACTTGATAACAATTTTATCAGTTAAACATAATTTTTGACTGTTTATGTTCGAATGATTTTACATTCAATAAAACATAAGAGAAGCTTTTGTATATTTAAATACTTGAACTCAGTGTATTTTAATACACAAGCAATTCCTTTAGAACAATCCAAAATTTCTACCGAAATGCTTTTTTCAAAAGCAGATCACTTTTTCTTTTACTTTTTAATGAGGGGAACTACCAATATATTTAAAAAAAGAAATACTGAGAATAGCCTGTACTGTGCAAAATACTGGCACTCGAGGTTCCAGTTCTCGAAATTATGCCTGTACCTTCTAGCATAAAATTTATTGTTATCGAAGCATGTTATGGAACAAAAATTATCAGAAATCGTATTTTTACAGAAAAAGGATAATAATTTCAATAAAATCACTGAATCACTCTTCAATAAATTTTACTGTAAAAGTTACGGAGCAAAAAATCTTGCATACCGTAATTTTTACAGTATACATAGTTTGAATTTATTTAGAATGATATTAAATATTTTATAAATAAAAAATCTATTTAATCTAAATTCATTTAAAAAAATCTAGCTTAGATAAGTAACAAACAAATGTTATAGAAAAATACTAGAAACCTTAGCATTAATTTTATAGCAGAGATTTTAATATATTATTTATTTTCGATTTATTTCAACAGAAAAAAATTATAAATTTCATTTATTAAAAGTATATCAAATATAATAAAACTCATGCCAAGCAAATCAATACATCATAGTAAATAAGTTTGCTTTTGAGTGCTCCTGTCATTTTTTATTATTCTTTGAAAGAGTTTAAACTAGAAGTATTTTATATATAATATTTTTGCTTTGTTTAAGGCGTATAGTGTTCCATAGTTTAAACTACATTTCTGGTAAATGATTTTGAAATGTCAAAGTTAGCCGTATGTTGTAATTTTTAATTTAAATATGCCTAATTTTGAAAGTAATTACCTTTTGAGATAATTTAAGAAATAAAGAAACTCTGTATAAAGAAAATATGCTATTTTTTCATTTATTTATTTTTGTTATACTTTCAACAGTTAGTTCACTATTTTTCTAAGCAATTATGTTTTTTTTTATCATTTTTTTTCATGTGATTTTAACGAGCGTTTATCCGGTGGATAGTAAAATAGAATTATGGGAAAAGTTAAAGAAATTCTTGTGATTTAATATTGTTTCAGAAAAATTAAAATAATAGCGTGTATGATTTGAAACCAAACATAAAATGTTGATTTTAAAATTTCAAATATTTAAGCATTAGTTTCAAATTTAAAGCATTCTAATTATTTGAGTTTAAAACTCAAAATTAGCTAGCTTGACAACTGAGTCTAGGTGTTAAAGCAATCACAATATCGTGATTTTAGTGTTTTAGTAAATCAAGGTGCTTTTTTTTAATTCCAGAAGAAAATAGTTTCAAGGTGAAAATTTTGTTTTTGAAACCAAGCAAATTCATTCATTAATTCATTTTTATTTATTTAGTTATATATTCATTTTTTTATTTACTGATTCATTTATTTGTTTTTGAAAAACAGAACACTGAATTTGAAAGCAAAAATCATATTATATTTTTAGATATTAAATATCCAAGACGGTTTTAATTTAAATTTCTAAAGTAGTAAGATATAAATTTTATATTTGCAAGCCACTATTCGTTTGAAGTTGTAGAGTTGTGAGTTTCGAAAAGAGCCTTTGATTTTGAAACCATATTACCATTTTCTATTTTCAAATTTTAAGTATCCAAGTCATTTTAGTTTGGAGCTCTAAAAAATTTAATTTCAATCCTGAAAACACAACATATTTCTATATAATTTTAAATAATTAATTACTAGTCTCATATTGGCTAATAAAACCATTTTAGTTTGAAAAATCTTTTATTTTGGAACAAAAAAGCTATATCACACTTTTAAATTTTAAGTATCCCAGGCGTTTTGATTTGGAATTCTAAAGTAGTTAGTTTCGAAATCATCAAGTTTCGGTTTTGAAATAATAAAAAAAATATATTTTTTTTTTAAAAGTTCAAATAACCAAGTACTGGGACTTAAATTAGGAATTCAAGACGTTTTAGTTTCGAATTACCTATCAGTTTTAGTTTATGTAGTTTATTTTAATTTATTAGTTTCGCTACCAAGCATTGATTTTGAAACAAACAAAATACCTTTGTTTAAAATTTTAAAACTCAAGTACTGGTTTAGCAATAGGTATGCAAGCCGTTTTAGTTAGGATTTCTGAAATAGTTTTGGAACCAATTATCTATTTCAATCAAATATTTAAGCTGCTGCATACATTTTTTAAATTTAAAATATTTAAGTAACGGTTTTAAATTAAATATTCAAGCTATTTCAGTTTCTATCTCTGAAGTAGTAAGCTTTGAAACCAAACAAAAAACCTGTTTTGAATTCAAAATTAAGTACCGGTTTTTAAATAACTATTCAAGCTGTTACAGTTAGGAGCTTAAGTAGTTTTTAAACTAAATTCCAATTTTGGGACAGCCATATCAGATTTTTAAATTATTACTATCTAAGCTATTTTATTTGAAATAGCAGTAGTAATTCTAAAGTAATTATTTTCCAAAACCAAGTTTCGTTTCTGAAACAAATTGCCATAAATATATATTTTTTTTAAATTTCAAATATTCTATTTTTTAATTATCTATTCAAGCAGCTTTAGCTTAATGCCCTAATTAGTTTAATTATGAAATTGTAAGCCAGACATTATTTTATTTTTTTAAAAAGTAAATAACTGATATAAAAATGTGATAATTGAAGCTATTTTAGTTTAAAACTTTGAAGTAGTTCGTTCAGAAACAAAGTTCAGTTTTTTAAAAAAAACGTCTTATTTGATTTAATTAATTAAATCAGATTGTTTTTTAGCGGATTACAATTTTCTAAATTTTGAAATATTTATTAATTGTTTTTAATTTTAAATTTAAGTTTTTTATTTATTTTAGTGTTGTGAAATGGTTATTTTTGAAATCAAGCATTTCAGTTTTGAGAACAAACACCGTATCCTATTTTTAAATTTTGAATTTCCAAGCTTTTGTTTCCTTTTCCTTTAAAATTTCACACTCTTCAAATCTTTTTTCCTCTTAAATTTTGAAATATATTATGAAGTTGTTAAACTATCCTTCTCCGCTTATTCAAAGAGAACAGTTATATATTTGTCGTCAAATAAAATTGAATTGTTAAATTCTTTCTTAATAAATAATAGAATAAAACTTCTTGGAGGTATTTCTCAAAAAGCTTACATCAATCGTTTCAAACGGAATCTGACGGAAGAAAATTCGAGCGAATTGAAAACTAAATTATCTTATGAGATTTTGTCAGTTTTTGCACTTGGCGGAAACTTGTAAAAAGATGGGATTAAATAAGATTATTTCAAATTTTATCTGGTATTTTTTCTTCACCCTTCTTGTTTTAAGTCTCGTAATTGAATGACTATTTCTAAAATAAAAAAGTTTTAGGTATCCAGTGAAAAATCATCGATGCACAAGATCGTTTGCGTTACGTATTGTTCGATTACTTTGTTTTTCTTTTTTACTACAATGTTAATTTTAAATTATTATTTTAAAAATTCTCAGAACCCTCTCCGAAATTAAATTTTAAATATATCTGAAATTTTAACTGAAAGAGGAAAATCAAGAAACTTCAATGATTTTTAAGTTAATTTAAAAATTATTTTCTTACTTCTTTTACATAGATGAATTTTCGTTTCTGAATTCGAATATTTTTGAAGAATCGGGTTTAATCCCTTTGAACATTTTGTTTCTAATTTTAACATACATGTCTTGCTAAAAGTAATGGAAACGAAACATATGCATAGTTATAATTTTATAAGATTTTCTAAATACTTTTAATAAAAAAATGCTAAAATTACAAAACCATACAACTTATTTTATTTTTTTCAGTTAATTTAATTTTACATCAAGGTATTTTAAATAATGCTGTAAATGTGTTTTTCCTTCAAAGTCAATGCTGAAAAAAAATGGCCTAAACTACCACAATATGATAAAATTTACTGTGTTTCTAACTCTATGGGAACATAAAAAATTATGGTAATTTTTACCGAATTGCTTTGGTAAACTGAAAAAAATCTGAAAAATAAATTTAATCAACTAAATAATTTATATGACTTGCTCTGAGATATTATGGTAAAATTACCGAATATTACCACATTTACCTACGCTTATCATATATTATAAAACCATATTTTATTGTTAAGATTACCAAAATCATTACAAAAGCACTTCGGTGAAAATTATCAAGTAATTTGGTGCTCCCATACAGCCAAAAACACTGTAAATTTTACCATATTCTGGTAGTTTTTACCATACTTTTTTTCAAAAGGGAAGTAAAAATCCGGGTATTCTTCTCTTTGGTGCTAATAGAATTTTTTATGTTATCTTCATTCAAAACTTTTCCTATTATTATAAATTCAAGTCTAAGATTTATTCACAAAAAAACTCATTATTTTATGAACCAAAACTAACTATCAAGATGCATGAACATTTTACAACAAACTAACGAAAAAGAAATTTCTTAAGTTTGATTGCTCAAAATTCTTGTAAAACGTGTCTCAACCAGCGTTCATGAAGATTAGTTTTTTTCGTTTTAAATAGCGATTTCATACGTGATCTGCGCTACTGAATCGCTTCGAAGACTTAGAATAAACTTTTCGAACGGAAGACTTCTCCGCATTTCATTAGTTTAAAATCCTAGTATCGCAAGAAAGCACCTTGGAACGAGAGCAAATAAAAACCCACCACCCAGAACTTTTCTCACGTAGCAATCTTCTCTCGATTGTTTAGTTTGTTTATTTTTACAATCGTACTGTAGCATCCATTGCTATGAGCCAATCAAAACTCTAGCGTGTTTTGGCAAAAGGACTTTAGGTTAACAGATTTTTTTACTATTGTATAAAATCTCGTCAATATGTAGGGCTAGTAAAAGTAATAGAAGGGAAGTGAAGCGATGCTTGTTGTGACATGTTTCTTTGAGAAAAAGAACACGGGTGCTTAAGATATCGAGAAAAATAAGTAAAAGTTAGAAAGTAATGAAAGTATTCCTTTTGTAGAAAACTAGAAACTAAATAAAAATAGTTTCTTTTGTAATTACTAAATTGAGTAGAAATAAATAGGGGTTTTCAAGAAGTGTTTAAGAAATAGCTGATTCAAACATTGACTGATTCAAACATTGAATAAAATAATGATGTTTAATACTAAGGGAAACGATTGGTGTTAAATACTAAAAAAAGAAACTGATAATCTGAATTGAGCAAAATAATTGCTATTTAATACTATGCAAAACGATTGATATTTTATTTTATAACCGTCGTTGAACAGTCAACCCCTCACTTGGGATTACGACTACTAATTAATTTTGAACCCAATCTAGAAGACAAGGGAACACCTGGATTAAGTATTGGCAGAAATTTGCCTTTGTGGACAAATTTCTGATGGAACTAACCTGCTTTTTCGCTAAATGGAGAGGAAGATCACGAAAACCTCCCACGGTTAGCCTGATGGCAAGGGGACTCTTACCTGTGATCCATCTACAACTGAGGATATTCCACATCAGCACTGTGGTCAGTGCAAGCCGGGTGATGAATTCGTATCGACCTGCCATCTCTGGGATTCTAATCCGGTTCTATCCCCTGAGTCTTCGTGGCTAAAACGTGGCTTCGTGGATATTAAGAACTACACATAAAAGTTTAAATTTTCATGGACGAAACAATTAATAATCAGCATTGAGTAAGCTAATTAATATTGAAAACTACGCTAAATTGATGTAGAATATTCGTCAGAAAAGTTGATGAAAGACATTGAACTAAATAATTGACGTTGAATTCTGCGTGATGCAACTGATGGGCAAAACTAAACTTGATCGACTTGGTGATAAATTTACAAATAATTTGGCGGTAAACGCCGAAAAATAATGAAACAGCAACTTATGTTGAACATTGATTTTTTGAGCAAACAAGTTACTGCTGAACCGGAGATACCTTAGTAAAAATTAGGCTAAGAATTTTATTGATAGTTAGACCAAGTGATTAGTTTTGAACATTCAATAACTGAAAAAAAGAACGCATTACATTTTACTTACGTACTAGTACGTACATGTATTTCTTGTTGTAAATTTTAATTGTATAAACGTTATACCAGCATAAAGATGTTTTGAGAATTTTTTTTTTAAATGCACGAACAATTGAAATATTCAAGTCAACATTTAATATAAATGCCAAAAGAAGTTTTTTAATATTATACCATTGTCAACGATATTAAGCAGTTTGAATTTTTTTTTCACACATTTTAAAACATTTCCGATAAAAGCTTTCATAACTTAATTTCGATTTTTTAATTTTTATCAAATTTAATAATATATATATATATATATATATATATCAAATTTTGAAAAATTTAAATTGAGACACATGTCTAGTAGGATAAGGTAAGGATCTAGTAGGTAATTATTAAAAAAATGTAATGATATTTAATAATAGTAATCGTGGATAGCTATCACATGGGGAGCTCATCTCTTACTTCCTCGACAATAAAAGTATTTTTAAAGTTTTAATAGTTGCATAGACCAATATAAGAGAATAATTTTACGTTGGACAAACCTTCCTGATATTTTTAGTCTAATTAATTTCATAAAACTTTAAAAAAATCTATAAATAGTCTATAAGTTCCATAATATATATATATATATATATATATATATATATATACAGAGTAACCTATAGGGCCGCATTGTTTGCCCCCTATTAAGCCTAGCCTATAATTATTTCCTCTGGAAGGATACACTAGTACCCGGTAATATAATATCTGGTCAAGTTTGAACATTATGGTTCAATATTAAGAGGAAATATGGGGCCATGTTGTAAGACAGAATATTGACTTCGAATTTTCTCATTTTAATGCTTTCAACACATTATTATATACACTGGTTATCATAAATTAAGGAAAAATCACAAAAATAGCGATAACTCTTTCAAAAGTAAGCCAAACCGTGCAAAATTTGCATATGTTGTCCACTAAGAGTAGCTGAGTAAAATTGCAATATGCAAATTAGTGGCGCTGCACTCGGCTTACGTCATCTGCCTGGAGCATAAAAGTCCAAGTTTGAGAGAAAGCACACAAATTTTACTGTGATTGCGACATTGAAAATCTGAGATAGCCAATTCGTAATAATGACCTCTAGGCATCATTTGCCTGAAGAACTACGATGGAGAGCCATCGGGAGACTAGAGGCAGGGCAGAGTCAATCAGAAGTGGCCAGATGGCTAAATGTGAGTCCATCTGTGGTTCATAGACTTTGGAGGCAATTTCAAACCACAGATTCGGCATCTAGGAGGTTCAGTCAAGGACGGCCAACTGTTACGACCAGTGCCGATGACCGATATTTGACATTAAGTGCACGCAGGAATAGAACCGCTACTCCGACACATCTTAGATCCTCTCTTGCTGCAGCCACCGGAAGGTTGGTGTCAACGTCAACTGTGCGCAGAAGGCTCCACGAAGGTGGTCTGTATGCGAGACGACCAGCCATTTGCGTGCCGCTCACATCACGCCATAGGAGAGACCGTTTGCAGTGGGCCCGACAACATGTCCACTGGACGTCAGATCAATGGAGGCCTGTTCTCTTTACGGATGAGTCCAGGTTTAGTCTAGAAAGTGACAGTAGACGTTATTTGATATGGAGAGAACCTGGGACCCGTTATCATCCATCAAACATCCGTGAAAGAGATGCATACGGAAGAGGCAGTGTCTGTGTTTGGGGAGGCATATCCTTAGGAGGGCGCACATACCTCCATGTCTTTCCAAGGGGAACCGTGAATGCTCAGGTTTATCGAGACAACATCCTTGATGCTTATGTGCGCCCATATGCCGGGGCAATTGGTGATTGCTTCCTGTTACAGGACGATAATGCAAGACCACACAGAGCTCGCATTGTTGATGATTATCTTCAACAGGAAACAATTACTCGCATGGAGTGGCCAGCTCGATCCCCGGACTTGAATCCTATCGAGCACGTTTGGGATGCTCTAGGGAGGCGTGTATCTGCCATCAATCCGCCCCCTCAGACCCTTGCCACGCTTGCAACTGCTTTACAAGAGCAATGGCTCTCACTTCCTATTGAACTGATAGACCGCATAATTGAAAGCATCACACATCGCTGTTTGTGCTGTATTGCTTCTAGAGGCAATCATATTCCATATTAAAGGTACTTTTTCTATTGCAAACCGATACTTCCAATTTGTTTATTTTATACATGTGCTAATTTCTATACTACTATTAATGTCTGATAATTTCTTTTTATGTTGTTTAATACCTTACTATGTGTTGTATATTGTGGGTAAGTTTCATAAAATTCCATGTGTAATTTCTTGAGTTATCGCGATTTTTGTGAATTTTCCTTAATTTATGATAACCAGTGTATATATACATACATAGTAACCTACACGGCCGCATTATGGGCCCGTTATTATTCCTATAATTATTTCCTCTGGTAGTGTACACTAATACCCGGTAATATAATACCTGGTCTAATTTGAATATTATGGTTTAATATTAAGGGGAGATATAGGGCCATGTTGTAAGACAGAATATTGACATCGAATTTCCTTATTTTAAATCTAATAAATACACGTAAGCTTTTATTATATCTGAAAAAGAGTCCTGGTGGCTCAGAGGATAGAGGATAATTACTAAAAATGTTTTATTTAAATTTCAATTGCTGTTCGAATTTTTTTCTCCTTTGAAATTTAATGATTTGTCCACCATTCATGGTGCAATAAGTTACATATTATCTTACGTTTTCAATATCTTTAGTCACTTCCGATTTTGATGGAGAACTTCAATTCTTCGTGTAATATATCTCTGCATACATAGTTCTTTAATTTAAACCATAAAAATTATTATATTAATTGTTTAAAGTTATTGTCATAAATTGGTTTAAATATGTAACTATAGCCAAAAGCATGAGGTATGTTAAATTGTATTTGTAATTGGACATGTTGAAAAAAATTATGCTTTAATTTGCTAACAGAAAGATTTTTAAAAGTAATTTCTGTTGAAACAATATACTACAGAGAAAGGCATTTGCAAGGTATAAATTAAGAAGTTCAAGTTGAATTTTTAACTAAAAAATATTACTATTTCTTACACATTTTAACTGATCTGTTTACAAATCTGTTTTACATTTTTCTTTGAAAAAATTTATGTGAATTTAAATATAAAATTACAACTCATTTAAGTTAAATTTATGAAGAAAGATGCCATTTAGTGGCAAAACACAGATTAAAACATTAAACTAAAAATCAAAATAGCAAAACTAAGGACAACTAATAATTCTTTTCTAAGGACAACTAATAATTATTTTATGGTGGTCCGATTGAAATATCAGTGGTCTCAGACCAACTGACCACCATTAATTTCGATCGCAGCAATTTTTTTGATTAAGTGTTGCCCTTAGATTGGCGCAACAAACTTCACAAACTTAATACGTTAGTAAACATTTACAGTTTTATTATTGGAGGAATAAAACTATTTTCAAGGGTTTCAATATAAATTAAAATTTTTCTCTAAATATGGGAATACTGGAATCCATCTTAACCATACCCACTAAGGGATTACATGTAATCATAATACATCAACCCTCATATTGAGAACAACAATTTCAATTCTTTATTCTCACTGCTATAGAATAAAATTTAACTTTCTCAAAATTTTATATTATCTTCTGGCATTTTTGTTTTAATATATGAAATAAAAAGTTTATTTACCCGCATAAACAAGCTCATGTCCTGATGCAAAAACTAAAATTGGAAAATTTATATGATGTGAAAAAAGAATGATATCATTGAATAAATCACTCAAATTGAATAAAAGTTTTTAATCTAGATTTACAACCATATTTTTCTTAAAATCATTGGTATCCCTTATATTTCTCTTAACAGATAAGAATTTTTCCATAGCATTATAATAGCGTGAAATATGATTATTCAAAATACGAAAGTATTTCAGGAGGTAACAATTGTAAATTGCTAAATTTGTAAATATTTTATAGTTTCAAGTTACTATAAAATGTTTATTTTCAACTGAGAAGTTTTATTTATATTTATGAATATTCCAAATAAAAGATTTTTAACGAAAGAATATCTATTAGGTTTTAAATATTTTTCCCCTTTTTTATAAAAAAAAGAACACTTTTTATTATGTATTTTTTTAAAAGGAAGCACTGCTTTTATGTCATTGCAGTTTTCAAACCCATTTATTAATCAACAAATTTCATTTATATAAATTGTTGTTTGGGCGTTGTTTAGCTACTTCAGACGAAAGCAAGTTTTTTCTTATTTCCACATTTTGCTACTTTTGTTTAGTTAGGGAAGATGAGTGAGTTGAGAGGACATTAAAATTCATGTATTTATTAAAAATGTAATGAAATGAAATAAAATGACAACAAAAAAGAATAAAAAAAGATAGTTATTTCTTTTAACTGAAAGTAAGGAGTTGAACAAGACAGGAGGGCGAATAAAGAAAGGGTGTTTTGCTATCTGAAAACACATACAAAAGGAAAGTTATCCTTTTCTTCGTAATTAAGTAATACAAAAAATGATAGAGCGTTTTTGTACAGTTCATAATACAGTTTTCATACCTAGATTGGTTAGATAATAATTTGGGTTAAGTGCAGAAAATGAAAAACAGACAACCCTTAATAACTTTTGACCTGATGATCGAATCTTCGTGTTCTAGGACACAATCTTATGGCTCGAAGGGGAGATCTTTAATATTAATTAGTGCAAACGGTATTTTAAGCTACAAAATCAGACGCAAATATGTATTCTATCGGAATAAACATACCTTTTTTCTGTAGTTGAAGAATTCAGATTTTTAACCCCCTAAAGTATAGGGGTTAACCGAAATCCGGGGAATATGGTCCCCATATAGTTTGGTTAAGATAGTGGTCCAAGGTTTGAAATCCCTTCATGTTAATTTTATTTTTTGCCTACTACGCCATATTTCGAGAACTTTTTAGGCGAATTAAAAAAAATTTCACACAACTACGAAATTCGTTTATCCAATAATAATTCAGTGAAAAACTTAACTTTTAGTTAATATTTATTATTTTATTCAATAATCGTCGGAAAAAGAATTGTAAGGTATGGAATTTTTTACATCATTTTAAAGAATGTAATTTTACCTGGCAAATACTAATTTTGAACAAGCTTGGTCGAATAGTTCCAGAGAAATTGAATCTTAAAGTAGTCGTATATTTAAAATTCGATTTCTCAGAAACTATTCGATTAATTTCGCTCAAATTTTGTACTTTGCAATGTAACATCCTTTAAAATATATTACGAAATTTTATACCTCAGAATTCATAATTTTTTCGATTGTTATTTAATAAAATAATAGAAACCAAATATTAAATATTAACAAATAAAAAATAAATAAATATTTACTGAAAGGTATCTTTTGTATGGAATTATCTTTGGATAAATTAATTTTGTAGAATTTTTTATGTGCAAAGATTAATTCAGTTATTTAAAAGTTATTAATCTTTGTCGCTATCTTTAATCATTACTATTTTTATTATTATTTTCATGATTTATTGCATTATTGTTATTAATAATAATGATTGATAATATCATTAACCTATTATTCTTAGTTAATTTTATTCATTATTATTGTTATTATTAAATATCTTTCCTTTATTAAATATTATAGTCATAATTAATCTTTTTATTATTATTAATCAGAATGATCGACACTAATTTTTTTCATGGTATTTCAGTCCTATTTTTATAACTTCTATCGATAGGATGGGTTCAGGAATCGGTAGCTGAAATGTTCAACTCCAGAATTTCTTGAGAGCTCAACTCCAACTCCGACTTATACTACTCAATTAAAATTTCTAAGAATTAATTTTATAATTAAGTAACGTAATGATTAAGTAAAGATTTAAATTTTTTTTATTTTTGATTAGATTAAATAAATTATATATATATATATATATATATATATATATATATATATATATATATATATATATATATATCATGAAATTTATTCGCATTCTTTTAATGAGCTTAGTAACTTGTCAATTTTTTAACACTTTTGAGAATTTTTAATGCCATTTTTCATTACTTTAATTAAACATGGGGTCTAAATTACTAGAATGTGATAAATGAACTTTTTGATAAGTAATAATTTAAATCAATCAATTGAGTCAATCAATTGAGTCATTACGTCATTTGACAATCATTCGAGTATTATTTATAATCATTTAATTATAAATATTTATGTTCATAGTTTTCCTAATATCAAAAACTTTTTTCACTCTGTGAAGTTACAGGATATGATTTTAAATAACTGGTTTGGAGTAGAGCACATTTTTCCGATTCCAATTCCGACTACAGCAAATTTTTCTTCAACTCCGGTTCCATAGCACTGGATTTATCAGATATACATCCAATTGTTTTTGCTTTTTGAACTAATAATAATTTTAACTAATAATTACCATTGAGTCGTAAATAAAACTAAATTACATAATTACTAATTCACATAAATACTAAATTACATAATTACTAATTTACATAATTACTAGTTTAAATCTGAATTACGTAAATATTTAGCTATAACTTAATATTTTATTGCTTTTTATTGTTTCTATTCTTATCATATATAGATGTTCTTATCAATTATTATTATTCTGTTGCACTTTATTATTATTATTTATTATCATTATAATTTACCTTAATACATTTTTAAAAATATTTTTTTTTGATTTTTATAATTTCTATTGCAGGGATTTAAAAAATATTTTCCATATTGTTTTAACCTTTCAAAATTATAATATAACATCTGAAAATATATATTTTTATAATATATATTAAAACCAAAAATAAACTTTCAATAAGTACTAATGACCAATAAGTCAAAATCTATCGTTCGAAACGCTTATTCGAAACTAAATTAAAGCTAATAAATATTCTAAGCATTAATAAATGCTTTTTTATATTTCGTATAATCTTCGTTTATTAATTTTACAAATGACGTGCCTAATGTAACGGAAATTTTTATTTCGAATTAAAAAAGAAAAACTATCTGTAGTTATCTGCAGATAATAGAACCTTTTCTTTTTTATTCCTCAAAAGCAAGCGTCATCATGCACTAAAATAGGCCCTCGGAGCATATTTCGTCTCGAGCAAAAAGTACAGACCTCAATATACAAATACTTTAAGTACAAATTCTACTGTTTGAAGCATTGTATTACAGTAGTATTACAGTATTATTACTATTTTATCAATTATCATTGTAATTATATTAAACTTATCATTGTAACTTATTTCTGAATCAATACTGTAATCATTACTGTAATTTATTGACAAATTTTACTATGCAATGTACTGCATTATCAATCATTATAGTAATTATCAATCGTTGATATTTTATTAATTGTTATTGTTGTTAGAAATTATTATTGCTATTTTTAATTATTAACTATTACTTATTATTGTTATAATTATACTTATATATATTTTTATAGTTATAATTATTGTATAATTATAAATATTACTATCATTATGTTATGGTTATTGTAATAATTTACTATTCCTTATTATTGTTATAGTTAAAAATAAAGTATTGTTAACAGTAAATACTGATATAATTGTTAATTACGCTTGCAATAATTAATTTTAATGTTGTTTTTTTTAACATTATTTGAAATTTTTTCAGGTGTTGAGATTCCTTAAAAATCCATCTACTAGTTTTTTCTTCTTTCAGAATATAGGTGCAACTTAAAAGCACGAATCAGTCATGATCAAATTTTTGAAACTCTTTAAAACTAAACTAAATAGAAATTTTACATAAACTTTGAATTTTAATTGATACATTTATTGATTTCATTCTTTATTACAATGTTAGAAGCTTTCTTGTTTCGAATTAAAAAAAGGAAAACTGCAGATAATTGCCTTCAGACAATAGAACCTTTTTCTTGTTATCCGCAATCCAAGCGAATAAGTACTTTACGACTTGGTAAGATGTACTAGAATCACCACAGCCCGAAACTACATTAGATCTTATAACGGTCACGTTAGGAGCCTGAAAAAGAGGCCTTCGGGGCCTATTTTTTTTCTCACTTAGGAGGCGTCAGAGAAACTCTCGGAGGATAAGAGAGAGAGAGAAAGAGAGAACTATTTATTTTAACTTTCGCAGCCGGGGTGACAATACTAGGACAAGAAATAATACTTCACTTCTTTAAAACATTTTTCTCCAAATTTCTTCCTCCAAAACTACTCATCTACGCCTCCCTGTTGGCCCACCCGACACGTTTCAGATACTACACCAAAACACAAAAAGCATTTCTGATGAGCCGGAGTTTCTCTCTGAAGAGGCTCTACTAAGAACTCAATCCGGGATTTCCAGGAGAAAAAAAATGAAACAAAGACGGAGAAAGGAGTATAAAAAGTAAAAAACGGGAATACAAAGGGGAAACCTTTGCCTAGAGGAACATCCTTACATACTATCGACCAATAAGATGTCGTAAGATATTTCACACGAAGCAAGGAGTTTTTAAGTAAATAAGGAAAACGAGCTTTCGCATTCAATATGTAGTATAATCTGCGCGTGGAGAGAGATTACATGTTCTGCCAGTAGAGGCGCTGCTATCGTTAGTGGGGCATACACAACAAAACTCTCACCAGATAAGACTGATGGTGTGTTATAGAGAATGTCTAAGGAACTGAATTTAAATAATAAGGGTTTTACAACTTGTCAGCCATGATGCTAATGATAAAGATTTTGCTTTTGTTGTCGGTATCTACTTAAAAATGTATTTTGTTTATTTATTTTTTTTTTCGTTCATCTTGCGCTTCTTTCTTAGGTTGCATCCTTTTGTTAGTGACGGCGAGCATATTTGAAATTATGATTAGTTTCGGATTGACTGTGAAATATAGGAGCGGCTTAAAATTCATTTCACAAGAAATAAAAAAAAATTTTAAAAAATGTGCGCGCGCTTCTTTTAAGTAGCGATAAATTGCTTCCGTTTCTTTTCAAGCAGACGTGAAAGATTATTATTATTATTTATTTGTTTATTTATGAATTTTATATTTTTTTTACACACCGCTTAGAAGATTTGTTTACTTTGTCCAAAGTTTTCCCCAAAATATTTTCTTTAGTGAAAATTGAAAACGAAGAGTTGGCCTCTCCTTCTGAAGCACTGCTAACATAAAATAATTATGATGTTCTAGAATATTTTAAAATATTTTATCATGACAACAAAAAGAGATTGATATTTTACTTCCAGATGACTAATTTTTTTTTCGTTTTAAAACTTCTAAGAAACTATATTGAAAAGGGTTTATCAAAATATTTTCTCATAATGATGTGTAGATAATGTTTAGTTTATTGTTGCAATATTTTTTGTACCTTGGGAGAAACATAATATATTTTCATAAAACAAGCCGCTTTCACTTAGAATATTAATATCTAAACATTTTCTTTCTTTCTTTATTCAACCATTTTATTGTGAAAAAAGTTTTATAATTTGTATAGTTTAAAAAGAACCTTTCATTTAGTTTAAAGTGAGTATATGGTTTCAACTGAAGGAGGAAAAAAAAGCTAATATAAATTTTTGAAAATTGGGAATATTTTTTAAAAAGAAATAAGAACTAGTATATTATAAAAAGAATTTTTTTTTCATTATCAAAAAGTTTAGAAATATGTAAAAAAAAATTGATAACAACTTGGACATTTTGAATTTTATTCTTGCTTTTTTGATCAATTTTAGCCGCTGAAAACTGTTTACAACTGAGACGATAATTTACAAAAATAATATCGAATAAATAAATAAATAAAAATTTGAATAAATAAGAAATTTATCAAAGGATAGAAATTGTTGAATTGTGCTTTATTACTTAATTCAGGAATTTAAACTAAATAGCGAGAACCTCTTTATCGATTCTTGGAAAGAATTCAAGTCTAGAAAAAAATGTCTTATTATCAAAAAATTATAAATAAATAATTGATTTTAATGGGGGAAAATTTGCTTGCAGTAAGAAAATTCAACTAAAAAACTTTTAATATGGTTTAGAAATCTGTAAAATCAAATTGCGTTTGAGTTTTCTCTTATTTAATTAACTTTTCGCCTCATGATATGACTATTAAAAAATATCATATTTTGATTCGTGTTTTATTAAAGGCAGGAATTTGTATAAAAAAGAGTGAACTTTTTTACAAATCCTGGAGAATAAAGGTCTAATTTAGAGCAAAATGATAAAAAATTATTGTAAAGAAGATTACATAAGAATAGTAACTTGATTTAAATAAAATTTGCTAGTAACTAAAAAATTAAGGAAGGAAATTTAAGCATTATATTGAAAATAAATAGCTCAAATAAAATTTTTTATATATTTTTTTAAAAAACATTTTCGCTTTAATTTTATCATGTTCTTGATATTTGTAAATGTGCATTTCTTTGGTCTATGAAAATTTATAAAATTCCTATTAAACGTTTCTTCTACCTACATTAATCTTTACTAATTAATTTAATAAAATCAGTGTTTTTCTAGTTATTAATAATTTAGGACATAGTGTAATGTTCACTTCGAACATTTCAGATATTTTAAAAAAAAAAATTTCTTAATTCTGTTATATTCTCGATATTCATAAATGTTCATTTTTTTATGAACATTTATAACATTTTCATTAAATGGTTAGCCTACCTTCATGTTTCTTTACTATATTGCATTGATTTTAATTCAGCGTTTTTCTAGTAAAAAATCTTTAAGTATCTGATGTTATTTTTACTTCAAACACGATGCACATATTGTTTTTTGTATTTTATTTTTGTTCACAAACAATCTTTCTTTATAATTTTATAATATTTTCTATATTTGAAAATGTGCATTCTTTTTAATGAAAATTAAAATTCTCATTAAACGTTTACTCTTCCTTCGCGATTCTTTACAAAATGGCATAAATTTTTATTCAGAGTCTCATCACTCTAAATTAAAATTTATTATTGAATAACTTTATCTTAAAGCACATGATATATTTCTTATTGTTATCATGTATAAAAGAAATTTTTCTCAAACTTCTTATAAATTAGATTTTTTTTTTTCACATTTGATGTCATAGTTAACTATATTTCATTTAGACTTTAATGAAAATGTATATTCTTTCTTGTAAAGCTATAAAAAAACATCTTTTATTTCATCTAACTGCTGTGAAATGAAAAACTATGATGTTTTATATTTCGTAATTCTAAAGTATATTTTCACAAAAACTTTAAATTTTCTTTATATATATATATATATATATATATATATATATATATAGTATTTTAAAAACTATCTACTCAAATGTTTACTCATACAACTAAAATTCTTAAACTTTTGAAATCTGAATCTTATTTTTTTATATTTTGCTTATATATTCTCTTTTTGATACAGTAAGACTTAATGTACATTTATCTGAAAATACCTTGTTGAATATATGTTATTATATCGTTATTCTCTTTTATATATCGTTGTTCTTTCTTTTCCTTTTCTTTAAAAAAAGAAATCTACTACTATGCTGAGCTAATATACCGAGAAACGAAAAAGTAGAAATATTAGTATGCTATTCTTTATTGAATAATATTTCGAATTATACTCTCGGGGAAGAATTCTTAAAAGGGAAAAGAGGAGAATCATTTCACAGAAAGAATTTTATTCCCTTTCTATGTCTTCGGAAATATTTTACAGAAAAGTTGACTTTTATTTGTATCGAAGCTATATAAACTACAACTTAGGTAGATAAAATGCAAGAAATTGGAGATTTCAAGTAAGTTTTGTTTTGACAATAATTTATATAGAAGAAAAATAGTTTTTATTAGAAGAAAGAAGTTTTTATATACTTTTATAAACAATTTTATACAAAAATTAAATTATAATAAATTTTAATATATTTATGCAAATTTTTATGCCTGAGATATTCATAACTTATATTGAAGTTAATTAAAAAAATATTGAAATGCTGGAAAAAGTTACCTGGTTTTTAAAATATTTCAATTTTAAAAATCTTAAACTAATTTGGATTTATTAATGGCATATCTCTTTTTTTACAATCATTAAATCTGTATAAATTATTCTGAATTTGAAAATTTATTTTTATCTGCGTTTAATTCTAAATTAATTTTATAATTTTTTTAAAATCAAATTGGATTAATTTAAGGATTTTGCTGAATTTTAATAGTAAAAAACTACGCCGAAATTTAAAACAGTCACTCTAAAAATTTTATAAATTTGAACTTGTTTTTTTTTTAATTTTTCTTTATAATTTTATTTCTAAACCATGTCTATTTATTGCTGATTGGTAACCATATTTTGTCAAAATACTCATAATTAGAGCGACGCAGATGAATAATTATGTTTAGAAATGTTAATTTTTATATTATTTAATAAATTTAAAGTTATAAAATTTAAGGTTTCTGTATAAATTTTTTCGTGAAATCTATAGAAAATGTTAAGTGATTTTGCTTGGTCTTCTTGCTTGAAGCAGCAGCCTTAGATAAAACAATATTTTTATAGAAGAAGTATATTAGCAAAATATGAGGAAAAACCAAAATTTCAGAATAAGTCTTAAATTTTAATTAAAAATTGCGATAAATTAAAATGATCCAAACATAGGTGAAATAATAAATTTAATTAAAAAAGGAATCAATGTATTTAAATATCTTTCTTTAAACAATTGCTATCTATATCTATTAATGTCTTAAATATTTAGACAAAATATAAAGTATAATTCCTTTAAGGAAAATATAGTGTCAAAAATAATTTTTAATTACCATTATTTTATTACACGTCACGCGTGTTTAAAAAGAACATTATAATTTGATAAATTATTTCAATGCAACAAATATTCTAAATGTAATGCTTCTCTCTGTTTCTTAATTTTAATGGCCAAATTATTTGGAATATTAGATGTCAATATTTTAGCTCAATGAAACAAAGAGTTTAAAAGTATAGTATTTGGTAGATTCTGGTTTTATTTAAATAAAATATTATAAAAATTCCTTTTTATTGACAGAGCAAAAAATTTAAGCAAAATTATCGCACTGTTTGGTATTGATATTTCTGGTAAAAAAAAAAAGAAGACATAATTCTGATTAATAAAACAGAGATTTACGGTATTTAATCCATTCATTTAGTAATTTTTTTGTTCATATGATAATGGGTTACCAGAAATTTTGGTTTTCAAAATTATAGTTCTCATTTCAACACATTTAGTAAGAAATTCAAAACTTGAAAGTAAATTTAATCGAACAAATGGTTTTTATGCCATGTTCTTAAGCATCAACATAAAGATATCAAATCTTATCACATTTATCAAATTTTATCACAGATTATGAAACCATATTTTATTGCTTATTTTACCAAAATCTTTACCAAAGTGTCCCGATAAAAATTACCGAGCTTTTAGGTGTTCCCATGGATCTAGATGCACAGTAAATCTTTGCATATTCTAGTAGTTTTAACCATGCTTTTTTTCTTATTGTAAATAATGAATTTCAGCATGCATCTCAATAAATTATTTATCCAAGCCTTCAGTATTGCTTAACGACTTGAATATTTAAATAAACTATTAAATAATAATTATTCACTTTTGAATTATTAAAACTAGTGAATAGTAATTATTTTATTTTTAATTTTAACAAAATAAATTCCAAAGCGCTTCGGTAAAAATTACCAAGTTTTTTGGGGCTCTCATAAAACCAGAAACACGGTAAATTGTACCATATTCTAGTAGTTTCGACCATACTTTTTTGCTCAGTGTAAATAATGAGTTTATGTATACACTTTAATAACTTATTTCTCCATGTTTTTTATGTTTTGTTCGACGACTTATCTTTTAATAACCGAGTGAATAATTATATTTCACTTAATTGAAATAAAGAGTCTGAATATATTTCACTAATTAATTTTAAATAGTATTTCAAAAAAATTATTTCTATCGCAAATACTTTGAGAAAATTTTGAAAATTAATATTTCAATTAACTGAAACAAGGAGTTTAAAAACATAGTATTTGGTATGATCTGTTCTATTCAGTTTAATATCACGAGTATTTTAAAAATATACTGATAATTCATTTATTCTATAGTAAAATTGTACAGTTTTATTGCTTTTAAGTTTCGTATAAGAATGCAAATACTCATATTGAATATTAAATATTAATAAATCAATATAACAAAAAGACAAGTCTGAAAATATTTAAATATATTATTCTCGATTTTCTTACATGCAATATTTTCAAAGTCAAAAGTATTTAGAAAAAAAAAATTTGTGTTAATATATCCTTTAAATAAAAAAAAAAGATTGCTTAAAATATTTGCATACATTATTCTTGATCGTCTTTTACAATTTTCTTAATGTCACAAATATTTAGATAAAACATAAATTGCACATTATCGAAAAGGACTAAATCTTTTGAAGTACTCGTCTTACAGATATTTTAATTTTTTTAAGAACCTCTCTTCTAAATCAGAGCACATTCCCCGGAGACGAAACATATTAAGTGTTGAAAGCGAAATAAAAAGCGCAAACGAAAACATTTTTTCGCAAATAACCTTTCTCCTGAAAACAATAACATTAGAAAACAAAAATTGCCATTCTGCGAGAAAGCGAAGGAAATCCAGATAGTTGGCACAACAAAGAACACAAAAGTAGCGACATAGTTTGAGTCTTCATTTTCGAATCAAGCCATCTAGGAACCTAGAATCCCTCCCCTCTTCCCAACTCTCTTGGAAAAATCTAGGGTCGTAATTAGCAATGACATTCGCACTTTGTAGTTTTCTAAATCGCATATTGGAAGTCATCATCGCTTTCAAGGAACTTTTTTAGAAGTTCTGGTTCCAGTTCGACAAACCAGTCTCCAAAAGAGGTTCTACTGTCTCCTTTAAACATTAAAGAAGTCGGGTAAGGCAAAGCAATGATAGAATAAAAGAATCGCCAATGTAGCCAAGTAAGAAGAAAATGTTCGGAAGAGGACAATTTGCATTACTATGTCAGCGGGAGTTTCTGTACTATTCTTAGGGAAAAGTAGGAAAGAATTGATGTCCGTAAATGTGTCAGAGCGTTTCAGGCTTCTTGCCGATGAAGAAAAGTAGAGAACAATCGATAATTTGCGTAAGATTTCGAATACAAGAGCCTCGATTTTTTTTATCACTATCCTGGATAAGTGTCAAGATGTCAAGAGAGGAAAGAAAAAGAAAAATTAACGAAAATTCTTTCCGTGTGTTCGGAAATTTCTGTTTGCAGAGCAGTCGAGCTCTTCGTAGGTTCGAAATTAAAATGTCACCCGAGAGCTAATACCTTCAGTATAGCAATGCTTTTCAAGGATGTTATTTTATTTACATTACGTTCGCAAAACTGTTTCCATTTTTGCTGTAGATTTTATTTTCTAACGTGACTGATCTTGTCGCAAGGAGAAAGACCGAATGAAATTAATTTAGCGCAGCTGTTGAATTTGAGCTCCGCTATTTACTTAAACTGAAATGTATTTATACCGTAGAATAGTAATTTTCGATATCATTTCCAGACTTTATTAAAAAAGAATCAACTGAAATTTTATATATTTTTTACATTTGTTTATGGCTAAAAGTTATTTAATCTTATGTATGATCTGTATCATTTCAATAATACTCAAAGCCCCTTTTAAAGATACATTTAAACTTTTCAAAATTTTTATTTTTAATAAATTTTATATGATATTAAAAATAAAATTTTTCTCTAAAATTTTGTCGATTTCAGTAACTATTAAATGTATAAATGGGAATCTATTTTTCCTTTTATTTCAAGTCTCAAATTGTAAAAAATTCCAAAGAAGTACCGGAATTCAAAGTGCCGGTACTTTTTACTGTAAAATCCATTTCTACTGGAATCTATACCATATCTGGTATACCGTAGTCAGTTTTTACAGTAATAACCACAGAAGTATTCTAATTAAATAAATATTTCTGAAATAAATTGTGGTACAATATTTTACAGCAGAAATGATTTTTACGATTGATGCAACCTAAGAGCCAGTACCTTATACAGTAATTTGACCGGGAGTTTTTTACTACAGTGCACTCTAAAGTAGTTTTTTGAAAAGTATTAAGTTTGTTTAGGTATCCATTAATTAATAAATTTATTTTCCAAAAAATATCAAACTAAATTAATTTATAAATTATTGTATTTTCCCCCCAAATACTTTAGGGTGACTTTGACGCTTTCGTTTATAGTTTAAGTTTTCGTCAAAGTATAAGTTTGTTTTGGCATCCATTAATTAATAATTTTATTTTCCGAAAAATATCAAACTAAATTAATTTATAAATTATTGTATTTTTCCCTAAATACTTTAGGGTGACTTTGACGCTTTCGTTGGCACTTTACAATGTTCACAAAAAATTTTCCGAGAATTTTTTCTTCTTTTTTACTTTCCTCTGATCATCGATTGTGTTGAAAAGTTTCTTTTAAATATTATCAATTGATAAATTTTTATTCTTAAAGTATTTCTGAAAATTCAATTATATAACTAGTTTTTTTTAAATCAATTAATTTTAGATTTTTATATTTTTTTGACATTTTACATTGCAATTTTTTTACAAGGCTAATTTTCTTGTAGAAGTGCCATAAACTAAATTTGTGAAGCTGTTGAAATGAGTTTCGATGTTTACTTGGAATGAACTGCATTTATGCTTTACAATAATAATTTTAAGACTCAATTCAACGTTTTATTAAAGAAGAATTGCCTACAATTTTCATTTATTTATTTTATTTATTTTATTTATTTTATTTATTTTATTTATTTTATTTATTTTATTTATTTTATTTTATTTATTTTATTTTATTTATTTTATTTATTTTATTTATTTTATTTATTTTATTTTATTTATTTTATTTATTTTATTTTATTTATTTTATTTTATTTATTTTATAAAATTATATACTCTTTTTTAATTTCACAGTGTCAAAAAATATTAAAAAACACATTGAAGGTGTACCTTTTTCAGTATGAAATCCCACCCTTACGAAGTTCTTCGCAGAGCCTGAAAACAAAACGTTAAGTTTGTTTTATCATTTATTAACTCGTTAATTTGTATTCCAAAAATATTTGATTAAAATCAGTTTGATATATCTTTTTTTTTTGTAAGTTAAATAACTTTATATTTTTCATTTATAATGTGCCTCAAAATTTTTCGATTTTTTTAGAACGTTGAATTTGTTTGTAATTAATTTTCTAAAAATGGTTATATTTTTTTAAAAACTCGAAAACAGAAAATATTTTATTAAATTCAGTTGTGAAAATACCCTTTCATGTAAGTTAAAAAAATTATTTTTTCATACTTTTTTGACATTTGTAATGCGCAGCAAAATTTCTGTTATTTTTTTTTTAAAAAACGTTGAATCGGTTTGTTATTGAGTTTCTAAAAATATCTATACTTTTCTTTTCAAAAATTTTAATTCAGAAAATATTATAATAAATTCAATTTTTTAATCGATTCATTCATAATTATAGATATAATAACTATAGATATAAGAGTTACAATTAATCCAAATAGTTATAAATTTTGTTACATTTTTTATATTTTCGTAGCGTTACCTGATTTTCCAAATTTCTTTTTAGTGCTTTTTTTTTTTTTTAATTTTTTTTTTATTTTACAGCTTTGATTTTCTCATTTTCAAGTCTGTTTGATTTTTCATTAAAAAGTAAATATTTTTGTCTCAAACATTTCATCAAATTCAATGATTAAAATATTATTTTTATCTTAAATGATTTTAGATACAGATAGTTTTTCAAGTTTTGAATTATGCCATTTTCCACGAATTTTTTATGCATTTATTTATTTTCTTTTAAAGGCGAATTTTCCGGAAATGGTTACTGAAAATGTTTTATCACAACTTCCAAATTTACTTGAAATTGACTCTGTATATTTTTCTGAAAGAAATTATAATAATGATTTCAATACTCCTTTTAAAATTTAAACGACCCAGTTATGGAAATAATTAAGTGGAAGCTGCAAAAAAATTTTAAATTCAATTTTTACCAATTAAGTCATAGAAACTTTTTATCCTTGACTTAGGTCTCGGTGCAGCACAAAAGTGTAGAGGGCAGAATACCTCACTTGTCTAGACAGTAATATCCGTCACGTAAATAGATATAAGTAAAAAATTAAACTTCTTATTCATAAAATTCTTATAAAAGACAACATGTCTTACAGCTTTTGTTTTAGTCTCATTCACTTCATACCAAAATTACATATGAAACGATTCTTCTTTGTCGCTAAAAGAAATTTAAAATTTCTCCTCCTTTGACTCTTTCCCTCCTAAATAAATTCCAAAATAATAATTTTAGATAAAGCTTGCCTCCAAGGATGGGGTGAGCTTAAGATATTCATATTGAGCCTAGCACATAATTTTTAAAACAATTTCCAACTGTGTTCTACTTATTATAGCTTTGAGCGTTTTTTTTTCCACGTGGGAGTAATTAAGCACAAAAAGTTATTATTTTTCATAACTTAAATATGTTTTAAATATACATTAAAAGTGCACGACTTTAATTATGCAATCTTAAGCAATAATTTTTTTTAAAAAACTCCGTATCTATTTTTTCGCGGCTCACAAAATTGATAACTTCGAAAGCGATGAGGAAATTAACCTACCAATCAGTGCTAAACATATTAGAGTGCCGATGAAAATCTCCAATTTGGCTCAATTTTTATGCCTTGAGGAAAATCAAAATAATTTCCAATTTTTGAAAATTCTTACAAGCACAAAGCAGCGTTGGCGCAATTTTAAAATATATATATATATATATATATATATATATATATATATATTATCTTCGAATGGCAGGCACTGAACTTTATTCGTTTCGCCTTAGAAGATGCCAGAGGTGTTACTCGTTTCTAGTTACCCAGTGGGCACTTGTGAACCAAAGAGTAACATTGCCCACGCCACACTGCCACAAACCAGTTCATAGGGTGGGCCACATCCCCACATCACACACAACAGAGGACAACACAAGAGAGAGAAAGATCCATGCCCAGAGCGGGATTCGAACCCACAGCCATTGGCTTCGCAGTCAGGCGCGCTAACCGCGCGGCCACCTGCCCGACATTTTTCAAATATTAGAAAGAAAACGAATTAGATAACAAGCATCTAGTTATTCACTCGGATGTCTGTTAACTGTCACAAAATTGTGATTTTTCTTCATTTTAGCATTTTTCGCCATTTTTTGTTAACTTAGAGGGCTCTATATGAAGATAGAAAATCTTAACCTAACTAACTATTAAAAAAACTATTATAAACTCAAAGTAGCTATAAAATTAGCATATTGTTTTCCACCAACAGCTTTCGAAAAACAGCCCTACTCTAAAACATGTATGAAGGGTTGATTAAATATGATTAACGAAAAAGAAAAAAAAAAAAAGATTTAATATAACACAATAACTGTCAACGCTAATTCTGCATATCTCTAACTTACTCCGTCTCTCTATACTTTATGGATTACTAAGCCATTCGATCGAGAGCGATAAAATTTGGCATACTGATAGTTCGAAGCACGGAGAAGGTCATTGTTGACATTAGAATACGTTATTACGAACCGTTCGAACGGGGAGAGCGATAAACGAAATGGAATTTTCTAAAGCTTTAGCCATTCCTTTAAATTAAACTGTAAGCAATTCTATTCTTTTAAATATTTGAAAGCTAAAATTAGTAATGTTTACAAGATTATGGCTCAATTTGATCGTAAATATAGTTTATTTGAGCGTACTTAAATAATAAATTATTTTTATTCGCTATATCAGATTTCTATGAACAACGTTAACGTGGAAGCATAAGTGGACTATGCCACCAAATTCGTATTTCTAAAGATATTTGATACTGCATGTTTATTTTGTTTATAGAAATTCTCTTAAAACATGTTTCTATAAAAGTAAATATTTTAAAATCAATGATAATTAAAAGTGGTTCTAATTCGTTTAGGATAAATGAAAAAAATGGCAATACTATTATTGAGCCGATGATGCACAATGAGATTAGGTAATAGGTACAAAATGAAATAAAAAATACAAGTTATGTACTAAAAAGCAGAACTAATTAAAAAGATACTTCCGTAAAATAATATATTTTGTCTTTATGAATTTTATCGGAAAATGTCATTCTGTTTTATGCATGACTTCGCAGTGTTACTCAGCACCGATTTATGTTTCTTTCCATTTCTTTTTTTTATTTTATTCATCCCATACGAAGAAAGGGTATTCAGCTAGTGACACAATAAATTCAAATCCTAATTTTCTGCGTTTATTTGATTTAAAAGGTTTTTAAATTTAAATTGACGGTGAGATTAAATTTTGAATGATAAATATCGTTGCAAGCTTTGGGAAATGCTCATCAAGAAAAGTATTTTCAAGCAAAGAAAGTCTCTAACTCTTTGATACCCATTCTTTCTAGTGAAAATCGCCAACTGATAGCCATTCGCGATGCAACAAGAAAAAAAGGGAAGAGAACTAAAATACTTATTTTTCGTTCAAGGAAAGACTGCGAGTCGTTTTAAACTGATTGAAATTCTCTAGCGACTGATTTACAAGATTCAAAAAAAAAAAAAAAAAAATGTAGGAAAACGAAACAGGCAATATCTATAGAGCCCGCCTTCTTGGTTTCTTTTTTCTCTCGCCAACGCACGAGCAATAAATTCAGTTTCATTTTAATTTTCTCTACGTATCACACAGAAAAAGGCACTTTTTTTCGCTCTCTTTAATTTAATCACCTCTCTCCGATACAAATCTAAGGAGTTGAAACATTAGAAGAATGTGCAGGGGGCGGGGAAATGAAATTTTACAGATATTGCACCTACGGCACAGAGTCGTTTTTGTAATTGAATATTTCTAGCTGAAATCAATAAAATCGTCTTCATCACGATTGAAAATTGCATATAATATTACTTTTTATTACTTCCTTTGTGTGATTACTTTCTCTAACATAAGAGGCGGGATGTTTTCTTACGTATATGCTACTTTTTAATGAATATATTTTCGGTGTTTAATATTTTACAAGAATAGAATAATATTGAGAAACTCTTCGCTTTAAAGTAAATATTAAAAGCATTTTTGATTAATTTTATGTTGATGAATTTTTCAGCAGTGTTATCTAGTTTATGATTAAAAAGTTCTTATTGTTTGATTATACGGAATTCGTTATTGGTTAAATATTAAAATATAATTTCGGAAATTCTTCGATAAAAAATTATGCTTTAAAATCAACTATTTCAGCTCGTTAGTTTTTGATATTGATTTTGTAGGAATTATATTACACAATAAAAAAATTTATTAACAATTTAATAATAGATTAATTTACAGCAAACATTTTGGGAACAAGGCTTATGGTTTTCTTACTGTATGTGAGCTTAATATTTGTACACCAGTGACTTATTAATGCTCACACACTTTATAAATAAAATCATTTTTTTCCTTTAAAAATTGAAGCTGGAAATTGCATTAAAAGTATTCGTTCAATTTTAATATGAATGTCATAATCCTTTCTTTGAGGTGAGCTTTAGTCGCCATTTTGAATTTTCTAATTGTGAGGGGATTAAAGAGTAAAAATTAATTAAATTTAAACATTGCCTTTTCGACAAGGAAGTTTTATTTATTTATTCTTATACTGAATAAAATGTAATGCAATAGAACTAATAGCATTAAAGTTACAAGGAACTTATGTATAGAGAGAAAAAATTTTGATTTTGACCTATTTGCACTTAAAACTCTTATGACTTCTAAACTATTTGTCCCATTGACTCAGTTTCGGTCTAATTTTCTGAGTGAAAAGTGCGCAATAATCACTTACTTAGATAATGAGTATCTAAGTAAAATAGCAAGGATTAAGTTTCATACTCTTTGACTCCCTTCAGTCAATTCAAAATAGAGACTAAACATCCCTGAGGAGGGTTAAAACTTTAGATATTAATAATTTGCTTAAATTTTAACTTTTCAGACAGTTTCCAGTTTCCTCTAATTTTTTTCCTCATTTTATTTAGGAATTGGTAGAATGATTTCTGCAGAAAATCAGGAAGCACGCCATGAGACACTAGTGCTAGTTTAATATATATTTGTCACACTAATATAGAGAGTATTTTGAAAATAAACTAATTAACTAATTTTTAACTAATTAAGAGCATATCCTACCAATCGTTTAGTTTTGATAAACGTAGAGCGTAAGTGTAATCTAATAAAACTTTCTGATTAATTTCTGAATTTAAAAAAAAATATATTGCATTAATAAATTAGGTCTCATTGTGAAAATATTAGCGATGCATTAGATTAAAAGAAGGTAAAGCAAAATTTATTAAATGGTGACGTAAATTTGGAGAATTAGAATTACATTCTGAGTATTCAAGATTTGACAAGGAGAAGATGATTTCAATATATGATAGTATAAATTTGGTGTAAGTTCTTAGGAGTATCCCATCTCTGATAAGATAAAGCTAAATTAAATTAATGGTAATATTAATTTACTGTAAGTTAGAACAGATTTATGAGTAACCAGTCCGCGATAAAGTTAAATTATTACACGATGATAAAAATTCCATGTGAGTTAGAATTAGTTTTTGAGTATTCAGGATGAGATAGGGGTAAAGCTAAATTCAACGTATGACGGTATAAATTTGGTGTAAATTAGAATTTTCTTAAGAGTATTTTATCTTTCGTAAGGGAAAAGCTAAATTGGTAATATAAATTAGCAATAAGTTGTAGTAGCTTTGTGAGTAACCAGTTTGTGATTAAGTGAAAATAAATTAAATGCATGATGGATAAAATTCCATGCAAGTTAGAAGTGGTTTTTAATTATTAAATCGTAAAGCTAAATTCAATGATGGTACATATTCGCTGTAAATTAGAAATGTAATAGAAACATTCAGGTTATGATAAAATAAAGCTGAATTATATAAAAGGTAATAGATGAGCCGCCTTCCAATGAAGTAAACCGGCTGCGAATCCCTGCAATGGCTGGTCGATGCGAATCCGCATCCAGCTTGCACCGACCACAGTGCTGACGTGAAATATCCTCAGTGGTACACGGATCATAGGTTAGAGTCCTTTTGCCGTCAGGCTAACCATGGGAGGTTCTCGTTGTATTCATCTCCATGTAACGCAAATGCAAGTTAATCCATCAAAAAAGTCCTCCACGAAGGCAAAATTTCTCCCAATACTTGATCCAGAAGTTCCCTTGTGTTTTGGATTGGGTTCAAAATTGTAAGGCTACGGAGTTGAACATTAGTAGCAGTAAACCCAAAAATTGGGTCGGCTGTTCAACGACGGTTATAAAATAAAATTATTTTTAAAAAATGATAATGGATGGTGAGGGATGGTGAATGGATGGTGAAAATTCCATGCAAGTTAGAATTGGTTTTTATTATATAGGATGCGATAACGCTAAATTCTGTGATGGTATAAATTCGGTGCAAATTAGAAATGTTATTGAAACATTTAGGTTGAGATAAAATAAAGCTAAGTTATATAAATATTAATAGATGGTGATGGATGATGAATGGATGGAAATGGATAGTGAAAATTCCATGCAAATTAGAAGTAATTTTTTATTATATAGGATGTATTAGGTAATATAAATTCAATGATGGTAGAAATTCGATGTAAATTAGAAATGTTATAGAAACATTTAGGTTGTGATAAAATAAAGCTAAATTGTATAAATAGTAATAGATGGTGATGAATGGTGAATGGATGGTGAAAATTCCATGCAAATTAGATGTGGTTTTTTATTATATAGGATGCATTAGGTAATATAAATTCAATGATGGTATAAATTCGGTGTAAATTAGAAATGTTATAGAAACTTTCAGTTTGAGATAAAATAAAGCTAAATTATATAAATGGTATTGACAATTTGTAATATGATTATTTTGTGAATATTCATTTTACGATAAAGTGAAATTAAATTCATTAAATATGATGATAACGTTCAGAAACAAGTGAAAATTGCTTTAAGCACACTCATGGTGTGATAAGTTTAAGTAAAATTCAATGTCTGATGGCTTAAGTTTGAAGTAAATTGAGATGTTTTTGAGAGAATTTTGAAAGTGCTTTTTAAAAATCAATTATATGTTAAAGCTCAATTCAGTAAATTATGATATAAACTTGCAGTTAGTTAGAATTGATTTATGAGTATTTTAAAGTCAAATTGAATTCAAGGAATGGTCTCATAAATTGGAAATCAGTTAGAATTTCTTCGTAAGTATTCAGGCTGTACTTCGAAATGCTAATTATTTTAACACGAAACTTTACATAATTATTTCTGAGAAAAATATGAAACTGAATGGTTAGTTTTCAAGAAATATCAAGCTTCAAATAGCATTTTTAATCACGGTTATTTATGAAAGAACTTACCTTTAAAATTTACTCACTTATTTGAGCTAATTGTATAATTTAAAATAAAATTTTAAGTTTTTAGAACAACTTCAGGTAGAAGCCTTGCTAGTAACAAATTAAACTTTTTAAACTTAATTCTAACTTTTTTGTTTGAGCAACATAAAACATAAATAGAGAACCAGCAATAAAGACTTGGATATTTTTAATGAAACGTAATATCATTTATAATTTATTGTGATAATAACTATTTTAATATTAAAAACTGTTGTTAATAATTAAAGAAATGCATTTTTTAGGGGGAGTTAGGCTAAAAAGTACTTACTCGTTATGTTGAAAGTCATGTTTTTGCAATTTAATGTAGGATTGTTCCTGGACACATAATTTCAGCTTCTTGCATTTTGTAATTAACTTCCTTGAGCCTCTTGACTCCTAAAAAAAAGAATATCTATAATCAAAATTTCTTTGAAGTGATCAAATTTTGCAAAAAAAATAAATACAATAAAATTAATTAGTAGGTTAATTATATTTAGCTTCGTTTCAACGTTTTAGTTGAAAAAAGAGGATAAAATTAATTGTTTTTCTTCAATTCTTAAAAAATATTGAAGAAAAAATGAATATTTAACCTTCTTTTGTCTATTATTTCTCAAAGTTTCCTTAATATAAGAAAATTTCACAGACAGTACAAAGACGACCATATTTTTGTTTAGAAATTTAATAAGCACGTAAATTGTATTTAATTTTGAATTTAAAGTAGAAGATAAAATTTATTAATAAAAGAAAAAAATTATTATGTTAAAATATTAAACAGCTTCCAAAGGGAAGCGAAATTTATTAATAGATTCTTCTTTACAACTTAAGATGTTTACTATTGATTTTCTCAGTTGTTTTTACGTACTAGTAACAAATATTAATTCCACATTTATTACCGCAAGCACATGACATATCATTGCTTAATTAACTAAATTCCTAAAAATATTTTTAAAGTATACAAATTCGAATACAATTTCAAAATTATAAATTTTTCGTAGCAATATGATAGGCTTTATAATTAATTATTTCAATATCTATTTGCTTCAAAGATGTGAAAAAAAGTATATGAAATATCTTTAATAAGGAAAAGGAAAAACGAATAGAAATATTCACATCAATTAGACAAAATATATTTTTTTCTGGTATTCACAATAAATAGTTGTGTTACTAAATGTTCCGAACATTATACACAAAAAATAATGAATATAAGCACCATTGTTTAAAATATTGAAATTTAAAATTTATTTTATCTTCACTGTAACAATATAAAGGAGCCGTAGTGGTTCATGAGATAGAGTGTTCGCCTCCCAATGAGTTCGAATCCCACCGATGACTGGTCAATACGAATTCCGCACCCGGCTCGCACCGCCCACAGTGCTTACATGAAATATCCTCAGTGGTTGACGGATCACAGGTTGGAGTTCCTTTATCGTCAGATTAACCATGGGAGTTTTTTGGAGTTTTCCTCTCCATGTAACGCAAATGAGGTCAGTTCCATTAAAAAGTCCTAAGCGAATGCAGAATTTCTCCTAATACTTGATCCTGGAGTTCCCTTTTCGTTTCGTTTAAGTTTCGTTGTAAAATACATCATATTATCGCAGGAATAACTTTTTAAACGCAAATAATTTTCACGGGCTGAATGATAAGACTATGATATACTAAGTCCCATTTTCAAATTGCTCAGAAAAGCATTTTTATAAAGAAAAAAATCACAGATTTTGAATATATTGATTGATTGAGGTCGCTTTAATCTAAGAAGTTTTCGAAATTTGGGAAGTACATTTTCTGGAAATAATATTGAGGCAAATTTTGGTTCAAAACTTCCCTCTAGGATAAATTATAGTTTATCTGAGTTCTCAAGTCTTTCAATTTTTTATTTAAACTTTGGTGAAATACTGCCAGTATTAAAAGTCGATGGCTCGTTATATAAGTCTTAAAGTCAAGTCCTATTCTTCATTAATTTATGTGTAATTATGTATAATTTACTGTATTATTAATATAATTCATTAAATATATTTTATATAATTATTAATTTATATATAATTTTATTGCAGTTTCCGGGACATAAATGTAATTTTTTTAATTCTGCAAGAATTATTTTATTTTCACGAAGCAAACATTGTAGTAAATAACATTATAGATATATATTTTACGTAGAATATCATGAAATTCTCAACTGCATTGTAGATTTTGATGGCATTCATTTTGTATAGGAGCTCAGAATTTCAAGAATTTTTTGACATTATAAATACAGATATTTTGATTTTTTAGAACTTTTTCAGGTGATTTTATAGTATTTATTACTATACAAAATGTCATTGAGAAATAGCGACTTGTACATACGCTCTAGAAAATACACTGTAAATTGTCCCAGATCAAATTATGGTATAAAGTAGCGTCACTTCTGGTGCATAATCCGTAAAATCCATTTTACCGTAAATTCCATTTTTTACTTTAAAATGTTTACCGTAATTTTTGCAGCAATATTTATTTTTTTAATTAGAGGGATTCAATGATTTTACGGTAATTATTACTGAAAAACTTACTGTATATCAAATTTTTGGTTCCCGTAAAAACAGATTTTACTGTAATTTGATCCGGAAATTTCTTATAATATGTAATTCATTCTTCATACTTCATACTTCATACTTCCTCATTAATAAAAATACTTCAAATTTTGAACCAAGGAATATAATAGCTAAAATAAACTGTAAAAATTGGACAAACTTTTCTTTTAACTTTAATAAGTAAAGAAGCTATAAAACTTTAGTTTACTTCGATAAAAATTATTTAAGTTCTTAAAAAAATAGCTTAAAATCAAATTAAAATCACATGAATTAGTTACCATCAAACTATCAAGAATTGGTTGAATTATATTATAAACGGTATATTTAAAAATAATTATTAAATTATACATATTATAATTGGTAAAATTGTACGTTTTATAATTAAATAAATTTTTATTAATAGAGCTATTATTGATCAGAAAATCATTCAAACTATGCATAAATACTTAAAAATACACCTATTTTTAAAATTTAATATAAACAAAAGTTTTTTTTTAAATAAATATTTAAAATAGAATCTATTCATCATATGAAATCCCTCAAAATATATCCTTAACAGCGTTGCATAAAATCTTCCATCTTGAATGAAGGAAATGGAAGAGAAAAAAAATGCCGAAATTTACAGGTATATTTTTATTTAGGCCATCGAAAGTGAACTATGGGATGCTTTTCCGGAAACTTTGGCGGAAGTTGAGGATCCCTTGTCCTACTTTCGAACACTTTCACTCTAACGGAGCTGGATGAAGAAGAGAAAAAATCACTATCGTAACTTCCGGTTCATCTGCAAGGAGTTCCTGAGGAAAGGCAGCAGACACTTCTGCAGGCAATACCTAATCATGAGCTCTCGAGAGTCACGTTACTGATAAATAATTTTTTTTTAAAAATATAATATGAAATTACGGAATTGTATATTAATATTTTAATTTTATTTATTTTGAAAGTTTTCTTAATGCACTAAAAAGAAAGTAAGATCCAAACTACCAGAATATGGTAAAATTTACCATGTTTCTGGTTCCATGGGAACATCGAAAAACTCTATAATTTTTAAAGAAGCGCTTTGGTAAAGCTTTTAGTAAAATTAGCAATAAAATATAGTTTTATAATATGTGATAAAATCTGGTAAATGCGGTAAAATTTGGTCATTTTATCAATGCATGGAATAAAAACCATTTATTTGGTTAAATTTATTTTTCAGTTTTGTATTTTTGCTAAATGTGGGACAATAAGAACTAATTCAGTTTCACGTTTATACTTAATTCAGCTATTATTCTGTTTGTTTGTTTCTTTACTATAGGTATTTTTACGGTAAAAGTACTATTCGATATTACTACGATAAAAATACCGTCACTTGGAGTGTAGGTAACTTTTTACTGTAAAATCTATTTTTACCCGAACATGTTACGGAACAAAAAAATCTGATATACCGCAATAATTACAGTAAAATCAGTGAATCACTCTAATTAAATAAATATTACTGTAAAAATTCGGTTTAATATTTCGTGGAAAAATTTATTTTACTGTAAAAATAAATTGTTATTACGATAAAATTTGTTTAGCGAATGATCTCACAAAGCGCCGAAACTTTGTACCGTAATTTGATCCTGAATTTTTTACAGTATGTGAATAAAAGTCTTAAGTTTAAAAGTCCATTAAGTTCAACCAATAACTTTAAAATATAATTAGTTGGGTGTTTCAATAAAACCACATTTCGTTGTTATAGAAGACAATAATTTTGCTACATTTTTCAATGATAATGAATTACAGAATTTTAATATAACATGTAAAAAAATCAATATTTTTCTCATTCCCTAAAATTTAACTGCAGATCAACCACGCTTTTCAAAAAGAATAAGAACTTTATAATAGAAATCGATATTTTAACTTATTGGAAAATAATTTCAGCTTCCATTAAACTGAGAAGAGATTAAAATAAAATAACATCACGTAATGATTTTCAACACTCATTTCGATAGTATTCCCACCAAAATAAACAAAACAAATTATATTTAGTCTTCTAACTCATTTCGCTCTTTATTAGAATCCAAAAAATGTACCATTAGGGAATTTCATAAAGTTTCTAACAAAGAAATGCCAACCAAAAAAACAAATAAATAAATCGCAAGAAAACATAAAATTTCCCATTACTGAAACCTAAATGAATTAATTCGAAACTGGAACGAATAAAAACTGTCGCATTTAATAACCGTTACCTTTTTTTTCTGTTATTTTTTTAGAAATAAATAAAATCACAAATAATATAATACACCAATGAAACTGTCTCAACTGAAAAATCACTACTGCTTCATCCGATTTAACTCAACGGCAGAACGGGTCGCATAATGGTTTTTGGGAATTATTAAATTTTGTTACTTTTACTTTTTGTTTTTATCTATCCTTTTTTGCTGCACATATATGTTTTTTTTTTTCTTTTTTCAACATCCGTGGCACTTTGCCTCCCTACAATTACGGCGCATTGATTTCACATCATCTCATGGCCTTTCTTATCGGCCTGTTGGAGGAATTGGAAAAATTTTCATTTTTTCCCCTTCCATCGCTTGCCCGTCTGTGCTAAGGAGAACCGTAAACGCGCCACAAAGAATTGATTGATTCAACCCCTTATCTGAATGCTTGATGGTTTCTGTCTTGTCCCTGCCACCAGAGGGCGCTAATTTTTCTCTTGTTTTGACTACGTGTTTTGTTTATCTTATTATATGACATCTCTGCCTCACGATTTCTACACAGTTTTTTTAACAATGTTTACAATTACTAATTAAAGAGCTAAATGTACTAAGTAACGTTTTATTAAATGGATAAATAAATTATGGTAAAATTATCTTGTTGTAATAATTATTCTGGTTAAAATACCATAACGTTTTGACTACGTGTTTTGTTTATCTCACTATATGACATCTCTGCTTCGCGATTTCTCAACAATTTTTTTAACAATGTTTACAATTAGTAATTAAAGAGCTAAATGTGCTGAATGACGTTTTAATAAATGGATAAATAAATTATGGTAAAATTATCGTACTGTAATGATTATTCCGGTTAAAATACCATAAATCTCGTTAAAATGGTATTTAAATCATTCAGTTGGTAATTTTCCCGTCCATATGACTTGCCGGAAATTCTGGTTTTTAAGATTATAGTTTTTATTGCTTCATATTTAATATGAAATACAAAACTGGAAGATAAATTTAACTTAATAAATGGTTTATATACCCTGCTCAAAGATTTTATAATAAATTTACCAAATTCTAAAAATATTGACCAAATTTTATCACATATTATAAAACTATGTTTTATCAATTTTATCAAAATCACTAACAAAGCACTTCTGTAAAAATTACCAAGCTTTTTGATGTTCCCATAGGGCCAAAAATATAGTAAATTTTATTATATTCCGGTAGTTTTGTTATGCTTTTTTGCTCAGAATAAATTTGACTACATTAGATTTATAGTTTATGCGTTGACAAAACAAAATAAAGAGTCTGCATAGCCTTTATTTCGTGTTTGAAAGCATCCAATCGGCGATATTTATAAATCACAAATATTCATCTAAATTATCAGCATCATCGTAGTCATGTCGTTTTAATTTTCTGCAAAAAAGGAGGTTTTTCTTAGGTTTCCCTGATTTTGTTTATCACTAAACGCACTTTGAAGTATCAGAGATAGTCACCAAGTATTTTTATCTGCAAAGTTCAAAATATTGACAAAATAAATTAAAGTTGTATTAGTTGTAAAGTAAGTTGTAAAGTTGTAAAGTAAGAGCTTTCTCCGAAAATCTCAATTTTTTCGAAAATACACTTATAACTTTCTTCCATTAAAAACTCCAATGCTTAGTCCTAATAGACGCCTTGTGCAATTTTTTTTTTTAAAAATTTACTGATCAAAACTGTTTATACACTATAGCTTGAATTTGCCAAAATACAAATTATTGAAGGCCCTATTTTAAGACATTGATCAGATTAAATATTTCTTAGCTTAGTTGGGACATTTATTTTAATACAGTAAACAAGAATCTATTTTAAATTAAATTAATAGGTTATGCTCTTCAAAAAGTTTGCTTTATTAAGTCCATAAAGTACAGAAAAAATACTTAAATGTAAAACATTTAAAGCATTAAACTAATTTTGCATTTTTCTGAAATCCTTAAAACTGTTCTCTATTTTTTTCCTCAAGTCGTATCATTTCTGAAAGTTGTGGCTTATAATTATTATTAGCATATAAATTATATTCATAACTAGAATTTTTTTTTCTTCCAGAAACAACTCTATTATAATTATGTTTGAATTTGAAATAGAAAATTTCTTGCTAGCCAATTAACGACCGTCAATTATTTAATCTGTTAAAATGAATTTTTTTATAAAGAGTAAATAAATATTATAAAGATCTTTTATTTTCGATCTACTAATAAAGGATCCTAAGCGATGTATTAAAGCAAATTTAAGTTTTAATTTTAAAAATGAAACCCTACGTTACAAGAAACACTACATTTTGGTACTTGTGAACATAATTTCTTCCATATGTTTGTTTCAATAAATGAGCGTCACTTGTGATGACACTCACGATTTCTTTCAATAGGTCCTGTAAAACTAAGTGTCTTAGTAGGACTTGGCTCTATTGCTCATATACAAGCAATTAAAATTAGCTTTTCTGATATCATATTTAAAAATGATTTCATGGATAATTTTCACAAAATTTTAGCTAATTTTTAGCTGTAATGAATTTCAAACAATTATTTATAACTGTTAGTTCAAGTTTTGCCAATTATAAGGCAGAGCCCTTAACGATAATTATCAAGATAATGCACAGAAAAATAATTCTGGTAAAATTACCACATTTTATAGAAATGATATTTTTGGTCATAAAAACATATTCTGGTAATAAAAACAAAAATATGGGGCATTTAAACCATTCATTAGATAACTTTTCCATTCATATGGTAATAGTTTACCGGAAATTCTTGTTTTCAAAATTATTGTTTTTATAACCACATGTTTTGTAAGAAATATAAAACTGAAAAGTAAATTTAACCGAATAAAGGGTGCTTTAAGGTATCATGATGGAATTACCAAATTTCATCATATATTATAAAACCACAATTGATTGTTAATTTTACCAAATTCATTCCCCAAGAGCTTCGGTATGAATTACCTGGATTTTTGGTGTCCTCATAAAGCTAGAAACACTATAAATTTTACTAGATTCTAGTAATTTAGATCATACTTTTTTCTCAGTGTGCAAAATTTCGTACGGAAACAATAAGCCACAGTTTGGTAAAAATGTAAAGCGTTAGAGATCTGCTTTTTAAATATCAGAAAGATTTCTCCAATGCTTCATTATCTGGGCTCATAAACATTTTCAAACTTGAGAATTTTACATTAATTTTCGAAATTTTAATTAATTAATAATAACTAAAAATTTCAAATTATTATTGATTAATTATAATTAACTAACAGTTTAAATTATAATGAATTAATTTTAAGTTATAATTAATTAAGCATTTTAAAACGTTATTAAATTTTCAGAACTTGAGCTATTCGCTAGTGCTGAAGTTTGCATAATCCTTTACGGAAAGATATGGGTTATATATGATTTAAAAGTATAGCATTCTTTCGAGTTTAAGATAATTAAACTGTGTCTTTTTCTCTTCTGAGTGAGATAACTTCAAAAACACCCTTAAGATAAAATTCATGCAAATTTCATTTTCGCATGGATTTTGTATAATTTAAGTACACCTTTCTTTTTTCATTCTCAGTTGCTTTATGAATCTAATTTTTCAAATTTATAAAAGAAAATTTTAATTAAGAGTATTTTGTAATGCCATTTTTAATCATTTCTTCTAGAAATTTCCCCTTATACACTGTTAAAAATTTTAGCGTATCTTAACACCTAAAATGTTACGAATTACTTTTCACCAAAAGTGATCTAGTGACATAGATAATTTCTGGATATAATAAAACACCAGGCCTATACCTAAGCTGCAATAAACGTGAACATTATGACACTTCGAAATTTCTTACAGTTAGTATTCATGCCTCAGATCTCTAGTCAATTGATCTGATAACTATTGTATCGTGTAATAAAGTTTAAGAAATATGACAATATGATTTAGTTTGGGACCATACTAAAACTGTAGTAAATTTGATTGATATTATGTTTAATCAGGCTCCTAAGTTTTTACCAGTGTGCCAATTTGGTTAACTGTATTGAAAACTTTTTAATATAGTAAAAGTATTTATTTTACTATATTCTTGAAACATAGTATACCTCTAAATATTTAGTATATCTCGAAAACAGCATTAGAATATTAATGCTGTTTTTATTTTAGCGTATCCATTTAAATTTAAGAATTGAACATTAAAAAAGGAAAGGATCAATACCACCAGAAGTTATTTTCCCAAGAATTTCTTCCCCTATCTCAAAATTGTATGGCCAGCAATTTTCTGAACCTGGAACCAATACAGTTTTCTCCAAATTAAAATCAAATTATATCTAGGGTGGGAGGGTGGGGAGAGGTGAACAAAACCACATGACCAAGTGACCACCCTCCACTTTTACAGCTACCTAACGCAATTTGAAAAGAGGACACAAACCACCCCTAATCCCATGAGGTAGGGGGGTTAAAGAAAACGGGAGGCTCGGTAATCGATGACCATTCCTATTTAAGGCGTATGTCTTTATTTTTCTGTATATAAAAAAAAATTAAAATCGATTTGGTAGGCACTGTCTTCTTTTAATGGGAAGACATTTTTCAGCAGGGCCCTCTTATTTTTCTTTTTTTTTCTTTCATTTTTCTCTTTTGTGTTCTTTCTTTTCCTGCTCTTCTTCATCTTCTTTATGTCCTGTTCTCTTTTTTCCTCCAGGCGTTGGCGGCCCTGTATTAATTGGATCAAGAAGAATTCCCTCCCCCCAATTCGAATTTCCCCCCTCTTGCACCCTTCGCGGTCTTTTTCCGCATTGGTCGAAAGACAGGAGTGTATGGGGGAGGGTTGCGGACTTCCTATCCATCCCGCCCACATGCGTTATCCAGCTCATTGGGCGATCAGGCGACCCGCGTTAATTTCCACTTTTCTTTTTTATCTGATTCTCATAGTGTTCTGGGAAAATCGATATGATTATTCATGTAATTGATTAAAGGAAGCTGAAAAGTTATCTGCTAGCAACTTTTGGCATTTTCTGAAAAGTTCCGATAGATAATTACAGTTGTTAATTAATTTAATTAATTAATTTATATTTAATAATTAATTAATTAATACAATTTCATCTTTTCTTTTTTTATCTGATTCTCAAAGCGTTCTTTGAAAATCGATATGATTATTCATGTAATTGATTTTTGGTAGCTGACAAGTTTTCTTCTCGCAACTTTTGGTATTTTCTGAAAAGTTCCGATAGATAATTACAGTTGTTAATTAATTTAATTAATTAATTTATATTTAATAATTAATTAATTAATACAATTTCCTCTTTTCCTTTTTTATCTGATTCTCAAAGCGTTCTTTGAAAATCGATATGATTATTCATGTAATTGATTGAAGGGAGCTGAAAAGTTATCTGCTAGCAACTTTTGGCATTTTCTGAAAAGTTCTGATCGTTAATTACAGCTGTTAATTAAATTAATTAATTTATTTATATTTAATAATTAATTAATTTATACAATTTCACCTTTTCTTTTTCATCTGATTCTTAAAGTGCTCTTTGAAAATCAATATGATTATTTACGTAATTGATTAAAAGGAGCTGAAAAGTTATCTGCTAGCAGCTTTTGGCATTTTCTGAAAAGTTCTGATAGTTAATTTCAGTTGCTAATTAAATTAAATAATTAATTTAAATTTACCAATTAATTAGTTCACATTTATCAATTAATTAATTAATATAATTTCCACTTTTCTTTCTTATCTGATTCTCAAGGTGATCTGGGAAAATAGATATGATTATTATTGTTATTGATTGATGGAAGCTGAAAAGTTATCTGTCAGCAACTTTTGTCATTTTCCAAAAAATTTTACTGTTATTTGTAGTGTTAATTAAATTAGTTAATTTATTTATGTACATCAATTTATTAAAATAATTTCCTCTTGTCTTTTTTACCTGATTCTTAAAGTTTTCTGGGAAAATCGATATGATTATTCATGTTATTACTGGAAGATTACTGGAAGATGAACTGCTAACTGCCTGCAACTTTTTACATTTTCTCAACAGATTTGATAGTTAGTTATGATTGTTAATCATAGCTGTTAATTGTAATTTTTAATTCTTTAATTGATATTTTTATTAATTAAAAGTTTAAGTTGATGCACATCATTGATTAAATGAATTGAATAAATGAAATTTTTTAATATATTATTTGTATTGAAGAACATTAACATTTGTAATGGTTAACATTAGACAATTAACTATGAAAATAATTAACAAAGTTAACTATCTATTACAGGAAATTAAGAAAATTAAAGAAATAAGAATACGCATATTGCAAATAGCAATTATATAATCGCAATAAAACTTCTTACTTACCATTTTATATTTATTTATATTATTAGGTATTTAATTTAATTACGCATGATAATTTTAATTAATCATAAGCATTTGCAGTAATTAAAATTTTTAATAAGTAACATAAAACTAAAAAATCATCTTAAATTTTCTAAGGATTTTCGTATTCGGAGCTAATTCGAACTAAATATCTCTTACTAATCATTATGAGTAATTATGAGTTATTATTAGACTATGGATTAGAGATAATATTGTCAGCCGAATATTTAGATTTAAACATTTAACATCATTACAAGTATAAGAATTGTAATAAATTATATGTGTTAATTTCAATAATTAATTTTTTAATGCTTAACATATTTCCACTTCTCTCGATTATTCTCGACATTATTTTCGTATTTGAAAGTTTAAAAAATTTAATATATTTCACTGCTAATTAATATTAATTGAAAAACATACTGATAAGCATATTGTTATCTATTGAACTATCGTATTCAATCCACTTGCATTTTAACAAGTTTACGAGTCTTAAAAAAAACATAACTCTTAATTGCGCTAATTAGTTTTTTTAACGAATAATATTATGAAAATGCTACAACTAAGTATGGTATTGATAATTGCATTCCTAAATATTATCAACATGAAACTACTGGGAAACCTCTCGGGAACGACCACTCTCTTTTCCACAATAAAACGGTCGGTAATGGAGGTTAGTTCTTCTTAGGGGTTACCTCCATTGACTTCTAAGTGTTATTGAAGGTATTTGATTTTTTGAAAACGATTTAATTACGCTATTAAATTTTTTAATAGAATAATACTATAAAAATGTTACAACAAAATATGGTATTTATAATTGCATTCTTTAATATTATCAACATGAAACTACTGGGTAACCTCTCGGGAGCGACCACTCTCTTTTCCACAGTAAAATGATCGGTAATGGAGGTTAGTTCTTCTTAGGGGTTACCTCCATTGACTTCTAAGTGTTATTGAAGGTATTTGATTTTTTGAAAACGATTTAATTACGCTATTAAATTTTTTAATAGAATAATACTATAAAAATGTTACAACAAAATATGGTATTTATAATTGCATTCTTTAATATTATCAACATGAAACTACTGGGAAACCTCTCGGGAGCGACCACTCTCTTTTCCACAGTAAAATGATCGGTAATGGAGGTTAGTTCTTCTTAGGGGTTACCTCCATTGACTTCTAAGTGTTATTGAAGGTATTTGATTTTTTGAAAACGATTTAATTACGCTATTAAATTTTTTAATAGAATAATACTATAAAAATGTTACAACAAAATATGGTATTTATAATTGCATTCTTTAATATTATCAACATGAAACTACTGGGAAACCTCTCGGGAGCGACCACTCTCTTTTCCACAGTAAAATGATCGGTAATGGAGGTTAGTTCTTCTTAGGGGTTACCTCCATTGACTTCTAAGTGTTATTGAAGGTATTTGATTTTTTGAAAACGATTTAATTACGCTATTAAATTTTTTAATAGAATAATATTATAAAAATGTTACAACTAAATATGGTATTTATAATTGCATTCTTTAATATTATCAACATGAAACTACTGGGAAACCTCTCGGGAGCGACCACTCTCTTTTCCACAGTAAAATGATCGGTAATGGAGGTTAGTTCTTCTTAGGGGTTACCTTCATTGACTTCTAAGTGTTATTGAAGGTATTTGATTTTTTGAAAACGATTTAATTACGCTATTAAATTTTTAATAGAATAATATTATAAAAATGTTACAACTAAATATGGTATTTATAATTGCATTCTTTAATATTATCAACATGAAACTACTGGGAAACCTCTCGGGAGCGACCACTCTCTTTTCCACAGTAAAATGATCGGTAATGGAGGTTAGTTCTTCTTAGGGGTTACCTTCATTGACTTCTAAGTGTTATTGAAGGTATTTGATTTTTTGAAAACGATTTAATTACGCTATTAAATTTTTTAATAGAATAATATTATAAAAATGTTACAACTAAATATGGTATTTATAATTGCATTCTTTAATATTATCAACATGAAACTACTGGGAAACCTCTCGGGAGCGACCACTCTCTTTTCCACAGTAAAATGATCGGTAATGGAGGTTAGTTCTTCTTAGGGGTTACCTTCATTGACTTCTAAGTGTTATTGAAGGTATTTGATTTTTTGAAAACGATTTAATTACGCTATTAAATTTTTTAATAGAATAATATTATAAAAATGTTACAACTAAATATGGTATTTATAATTGCATTCTTTAATATTATCAACATGAAACTACTGGGAAACCTCTCGGGAGCGACCACTCTCTTTTCCACAGTAAAATGATCGGTAATGGAGGTTAGTTCTTCTTAGGGGTTACCTTCATTGACTTCTAAGTGTTATTGAAGGTATTTGATTTTTTGAAAACGATTTAATTACGCTATTAAATTTTTTAATAGAATAATATTATAAAAATGTTACAACTAAATATGGTATTTATAATTGCATTCTTTAATATTATCAACATGAAACTACTGGGAAACCTCTCGGGAGCGACCACTCTCTTTTCCACAGTAAAATGATCGGTAATGGAGGTTAGTTCTTCTTAGGGGTTACCTTCATTGACTTCTAAGTGTTATTGAAGGTATTTGATTTTTTGAAAACGATTTAATTACGCTATTAAATTTTTAATAGAATAATATTATAAAAATGTTACAACTAAATATGGTATTTATAATTGCATTCTTTAATATTATCAACATGAAACTACTGGGAAACCTCTCGGGAGCGACCACTCTCTTTTCCACAGTAAAATGGTCGGTAATGGAGGTTAGTCCTTTATAGGGGTTACCTCCATTGACTTCAAAAAGTTATCGAAGGTATTTAATTTTTCGCAAATGATTTTAATTTTATTTAGTGTCATTTTCTTGGTGTGGAAATGTCACCGTTGTTGGAGTCATGAAAACCGGATCGATAAATAAAATTTAATGTCAATAAAAATGATCCCTACTGATAAACTGTAAAAATAAAGTGACCAACTATGAACAATAGAATTAATTTAAATAAGTAACAATTATGTTTCTTGTTTAGTTTAGAAAGCTCCGTTTAATCAATTACATGAATAATCATTTCGATTTTCAAAGAACACTTTGAGAATCAGATGAGAAAGAAAAGGTGAAATTGTATTAATTAATTAATTATTAAATATAAATTAATGAATTAATTTAATTAACAACTGTAATTAACTATCAGAACTTTTCAGAAAATGCCAAAAGTTGCTAGCAGATAACTTTTCAGCTCCCTTTAATCAATTACATGAATAATCATATCGATTTTCAAAGAACACTTTGAGAATAAGATAAAAAAGGAAAGGTGAAATTGTATTAATTAATTAATTATTAAATATAAATTAATTAATTTATTTAATTAACAACTGTAATTAACTATCAGAACTTTTCAGAAAATGCCAAGATTAGCTTTACAAAATGAGAAGAGGTTTATTTGTATGAGATGCTTGCTTTTTTTCTATAATAACTTTACTTTCTAATTTAACTTTCAACTCTAAAAATAAATCATTGATAGCATCGTCTTTAGTGCAACATGAGGTTACAGATCTGTTTCAGAGATCATCATAAAGAGCACAAATCTAGCACAAATATCTATCACAAGTCTCGCACAAATATTTTGAATACATTTTAACCTACTTATTTGTTTGCTTGTTTTTTTAATATTTTTGGTATTCATAATTTTTCAAGTTTTCCTTTTTGACCTTTTCACATTTTCATTAATTATCCTTATTAATAATAAATATGTATGAATTGTTATAATTATTCCACAGCTTTTATTTTCAAATGCTTTTAAAAAATTAATGAATCCGAAAATAGCCTTATTTACTTGTTTTATTTGTGTTTTTCGACAATCAAAATGGCATGGTAATTCGAATAATTAACTTTTCACACTGAAAATATTGTCCTATAGTTCCGGCTGCAATTGCATACGATTTTATTTTCTAATTAAAGCGACAAATGTTATTATTTTAATCAGACTTGTGCTTAATTTAAGTAACAGATGTTAATATACCGCATATAGTGGTGTATAAGTCGTATGTTCAAACCTCCAAAATTTTACGAAAAACCAGGGGGTCAACTTATACACCATTAATAAAGTCGGACATTCGTTGATCGTAAGATATTGATGCAATATAAATAATGAGATAGCTATAAATAACTCTGTATCAATTTACCGTTGCAAATTATCCTTTACAAAACTATTTTCAATATGTTTAATTAGTTTTGCATTTTCTCTCATCATATAAAAGGTTTTCATATAAATGCTTTAGTTTACAAACAATACTTTAAATCACATTAAAAAAAATTAAGAATAAGATAAAATAAGACAATTTATTCAAGAGTAATTCAAAAAATGTAACACAGGGACAATTTCAAAAACATACCATAAAGATACCAATTTAAAGATTCTAGAACATCATTTGTGTTTGATTCATTAAAGTTATCAGCGTTGTCGAACGGATCCCTAATTTGCAAAGAATTCTATTTTCTGTCCACGTTTCGCCGTGCGTCTAGTATCCTTTAACACATGATGTCTATAGGAATAATAACCGACTTAATAACAACTGTCGACTTATACTCCCGACATGCCTGAAATTTGCTATTTTGTAATCAAAATTAGGGGTCGACTAGAACGATAAGTCGACTTATACAATTCCAAAAAAAAAAAAAAAAAAAAAGAGGACCCCCCTGACTAATTTTTGATGTAATAGCAGCTTCACATTCTAGGACTCATTCTTGATTGTTCGTGGGGGTGACTACAAATATGTTAATTAATTAGTAAATTAAAAAACGAGAGTGAAATTGGTTGAATAGTTCCGGTGAAATTTAATTTTAATATGTAGTATATCTAAAATTTGATTTTTCAGGAACTATTCAACTGATTTTACTCAAATTTTGTATTTTGCGATCTAAAATTACACACTTTAAATTGTCGTAAAAGATAGTATGCTTTACAATGGCTGGCCTCAAGCAAAGAGCTCCTTGATAAATGATACTGAAGACATGTATGCACAGATAGTTTGATGGCATGTACAACTAAAACGATTTTTCTTAATCTAATAATGAAAAGCTACCAAGAAGGATAAAATATAATAATGAAAAACAAAATTGGAACTATTTTAGCTTTAATAGTTTTGTTGGTATATCTTTCAGTTTTTAGTGCTGTGTTATATCCTGATTTATTGAATATTTTACCCCTTTCGAAGAACCGATATTCAGGTTACTATTAATCAGGAAAATCTGTATTGTTGAAACACATAATTCAATCGAAATATATATCTTCTTTGTTTTTTTAAACTTCAAACTAAATTTTTATAATAAAATTTAATTTAAATCATTGATTACATTTCTTTTTGATTATCAATGATTGCGAAAATTTTTCTCAGATAGTAGAATAATAGTTATTTATATTGCAAACGATTATAAGTAATAATTTTTCATATTTATGCTTATTACGGCGTATTTTAATCACACGAATTTGTGTTTTTAAAGGCTATACAAGGAGTATCTAAATTTCGAAACTGAAGAAACAATTTCGTATCACAATACATTGTAAAAATTTCTGGCTCAAATTACGATATGAAATACCGGACCCTTGGGTACATTATACGGGAAATGCATTTTTATCTTTAAAATATTATAACGTAATTTTTACAGTGATATTTACTCAATTAGAGTATTTGAGTGATTTTACGGTAATTATTAACATAAAAATTGAGGTGCATTTTTTTGTTCTGTAACATGCTTCAGTAAAAATGTATTCCATGGTAAAAATTACCGGCATCGTAAATGCCAATACTTTATAGCATCCCCCCCCCTTTTTTTTTAAATTTAGAATTACAGCAGAGCAAAAATACATTTTTGTCTTATTTTTATCTTCTTAAGTCTTACAAATGCATTCTACTTTCAAAATATAAAGCATCTCATAATATCCTTTGTTACTTTGATGATAGTAAGCTTTAATGCGTTACTGGTTTTTTTCTCTTTTTTTTTTACTTTGTTTATATTTTGAACCTAATTTTCAATCATTCAATGATTTAATTTATTAACGTTTAATTTTTCCGAAGAAGCTTTTTATTTTTATTAGTGTTCGTAACCAGTAATTTTTAAGAAACTATGCAAATATTAGAAAAAAAATTTTAAAAAAATGTTTCTTTTACTTAGATTTCACACTTCAAAGAATATCCATTTTTATAAATATCTATCAGTAATGAGATTTTAAACTTTTTGGAATTTAAAAATAATATTGCATTTAATTTTTCTTCATGAAAAAAAATTTTGAGTAAATTGAATAAAAATAATCCAGTTTTGTTGAAGAGGAACATTTTAAACGGCGCCTACATTCTGTGAGAAAAAGAGTTAATTTAATCGATTTTTTTTTAATGCTAAATCTTTCCTAAAATGAATAGCTGGGATTCTTGAGACTATTTCCAAGTTTTATTAACAAAACATTTTAACAAAATTTAACAATTTCTTTGCTATATAATGTACTATATTGCATAGTAATTTATTATTATGTAGAATGATATAATATAATGTAATATAATATAATATAATATAATATAATATAATATAATATAATATAATATAATATAATATAATATAATATAATATAATATAATATAATATAATATAATATAATATAATATAATATAATTTAATATAATATAATTTAATATAATATAATATAATATAATATAATATAATATAATATAATATAATATAATATAATATAATATAATATAATAAAATATAATATAATATAATATAATATAATATAATATAATATAATATAATATAATATAATATATAATATAATATAATATAATATAATGTAATATAATATAATATAATATAATATAATATAATATAATATAATATAATATAATATAATATAATATAATATAATATAATATAATATAATATAATATAATATAATATAATGTTCAAATTAATTAATTTAGTTGAATTAATTGAATTAAGTAAAATATACTTTCTGAGAAACCACAAAATTATGTATAGAGAATAATAATAATACACATTTACACATATTTATAGAATACCTAATAAGAAATTTTTATAAAATAAAATAAATGGGTTATGTTATTTTTTGTAATTCTTTTATAAAAGTACTTAATATATAATACTAAACTATATACATTGTAAGCTAGAGCAAATATAAATTGTCCATAATATACTAGTAATTGTATATTCATAATACACTATCAATATTAAGCACAATTATGTAAGTATAATTCTACTTGATAATAATAATAATAATATAAATCTATACCTATTCGTAGAATATTTAAAAGAATTTTTTTTTTAAATAAAGTTGTAGTAAAGTTGTAAAATGAAGTACATTGCTTATACTATATATATATATTTTTTTTGTAACTTTTTTTCATCATGAAAATATTTGATACGTAACACTAAACAATATACATTATAAGCAGCTAGAAGAAGCATAAGTTATGCATAATATACTTACAGTAAATATGTTTTATTCTAATATAGATCTGAGATAGTTAACATAATTTGCATTTTAAATTTTAAAATGTATATTTGAATAGGTACACCAAAAATTCTTGACTAAAGAAATTTTATGAATTTAATCGCTTCCTCCCTATTTTTTATCTCAGTTGGATTAAGTATCTGTGGACTTTTATACTAAAAAAGGAACCAAATTTAATGGCACTAGTTCAAACTGCCGCTACGTGATATTTTGACGATTAAAGTGAAATATGCCAAGAAAAAGCGAATAATTGTACTAAATTCATAATATAAATTTCTTATACTTGGACAGAAAGATATTCTTCGCAACAGAAAGCGATAAAAATAATCGAAGAATTTAATGGGTGTGCATTAAGTGTAACAGTAATTTCATGGGTGTGAATTGATGTAAGCTTGGAAAAAGAATTTCGACTGAAATATTATTATTTGAAAAAAGTTATAAGCAAAAAATACTATATTTTTTAATTTCAGAAAATAATTAATAAAGTAATTAAATACAAAATAACTACTAAAGTAAGATATTAGTAAAGGAATTAAATACAATAATAAAGCAATTAAAGGAAAAACAAACAATAACGGTAATAGTAATTAACAATAGTGTGTGATAGTTTATAATTTATGCTTTCACTTTCATGTTTATAGAATAAACTAAAAATAATCACCACACAATGCACAGAGAAAGAATCTTATTAAATGCACCACAATGTAATGTGGTAAGGACATTTCTGATGAAAGAAAAAATCTGGGTGATAAAATCAAAATGTATCTACATTCATTCAGTAATTTTTTCCGTTCCTATGGTAACGGTTTGCCAAAAATCTGGTTTTCAAAATTATAATTTGTTAAAAATACACGCTTTAGTAATAAATGAAAACAGAAAAGTAAATTTAACCAAAGAAATTGTTTTCATACCATGTTCTAAGGTATTGTGATCAAGTAACCAAAATTTACCACAATAACCAATTTTTTCACACAATATAAAATCCTATTTTAGGGTTCATTTTACCATAACAGTTACCAAAGCACTTTGAGAAAATAACCAATTTTTTTGTGTTAGCATAAAGCCGGAAACAAGGTAAATTTTACCATATTCTGTTAGCTTAGATCGTAATTTTTTTCTCAGTGTGAACATCACCAGTCAATCATGCTAATTAATTAGCTAAATGTAGTTACAAAATTCGATGCAAAAATGCACTTTCATTTAACATATCTGCAATAATAAATAATCTGATCAGCCATATTTATCTAATAATTTGCATGAGTAAAAAATTTTCCGCCCTAAATTGCATAACTTGTTTTACTAAAAAATAAATTAACACTTAAATTATTTCTGAAAATGTATTATTATTTTTTTAACTTAGTTTTGTAATAATCGAAATAAGGGAATAATTAGGTGTATAACTAATTGTTTCATGTTCAAATTTTTACCTTTACATGATAAAAATTAATATTTAAATAAATTTTTAAAAAGGAACTTCTAATAGATTAAAATTAAAAAAATAATCTTTATTAAAATTATTTGTTACTAAGTTTTTATAATCTGTAATTTTAACTAGGTTTTTACTAAGATTTTTGGGGGTTAATTAATTTATTCTTTTGTAATTACATTCAGCAGTTTTACGTAATGAATTTATTTTTATAGTATTTTAACAACAATTAACTGTTGTTTATTCGAATATACAAATTAAAACAAGCCAAGGTAATCAGTTTAGATTCTACATTTAAATTTATTTATAATTCAAAATTTTTAGAGACGTTTAAACGTTTATTTTTACAAACAAATGCAATAGTAATTAATTTTTGATTTTGATGAATTTTAAAGCAATTTCATTCGAAATCGGTAGTTTTGATATTTAAATAAATGGAACATATTAAAAATTTCCTATTTAAATAAATTGAACATATTAAAAATTTCTGTATACCACATCATACTAAAATTATGAAGGTAAAATATAGCAAACGAAAAATATCTGCATTTACATAGTCACATAATGTAAATGCATTTACATGCATCTACATTAATCAGAAAAGAATACAATATTGATACAAAGGAATTTGAAAAACTTTTACTTCCGTTTTGTATAATTATTTTAACGTCATTTAGGACAGAATATTTCTGAAATTAACCACTTCTCGTTTAATATTAAATTTGCTATATTGCGATAATTTTTAAGACTCTAACACAACACTTTTTAATAGATTAATTTTGCTACATTATTTATACAACCAAATTAAAAAAATAATATTTATTATTTATAAAGTGATTATACAGGTAATATTTTCATACTTGAAACACTCGATAGGGTTATTTATTAGAATTATGGAGGTATGGTTTCAAGAAATTAAGTGTTTAAGCATTTGAAAGAGTCAATTTATCTCTTTGAAATTATTTTAGTTTTATAACATTAATGATTTAAAAATATTTCATTTATGCAAACTTTAATTGAAAATGAAATTTCTCTGAGCCACAACACTTGAGATGCAACGCTATTAAAAATTTAAATCATGATATTTGGAAAGAAAAAAATTATTTGAGATGTCCTATTTCATATTCCATGAATAGAGAGAAATTAATTGAAAGCAAAATAAAAAATCAATAAAAACGTATTAAAGGGACTTTTTAATTTTAATTTTCTTCTATCTACGAGCCCCTTGAGAGGGTGCATAAAACGATTGAAGAAAATTTTCATTAATACATAAAGATAAATGAATGAACATATTTTTGCCATCAGAATCTTAGATAGTCTGATCTTGAAAACAGATATTGACTTTTTTCCCCAGTTCTTCGCATTTCCGCCTTTAGCTTTTGAATCAGGGGAAAAAATTAACGGAAATCCATTGCTTCAAAGGAAAAAACTACCGAAACCATTTTCTCAAATAATATCTGGTTACTTTTTCCCTTTGATGACTACAAAAGGGAAAAAATATCGATTTGGTTTTGGCGAGAAAATAAGAAGCGAAAAACTGCTATGCAAAGGTGTTGTGCGAATTAAATATTTCCTATTTATCAGTTTGAAGAGGGGGAAGGAGGGGTTGAGGTAACTAAAATGCTAAAAGAGAGGGAAAAACATTTACATTTTTTAAGAAAAAAAGTTGCCTTTGACTTTCGGTAGCTTGAAAACTAGATTGGAGTAGAAAACAGCAACCGCTTTGATTTTTTCACAAATAACTTTTTCTTTTTCTCTTTTTTCATGATTTTGTTGTTTTTTTCCCTTTGAGATAACGTGATTTGTGCACGCAATGCGGTGTTCAAAGGTGCAAAAATTCAAAAATGAGGTGAGGTTTGTTATGCTACTTTATTTTCTTTCCCTACATTGATTTTGAATTCTTGCTTTCCCCCCTTTTTTTCTTAAACTTCTATTACAGTTGTTCAACTTTTTCTCGCCTATTTCCATACTTTGTATAATTTTTTTTCTCTCTGAAATAATAATAAAAGAAAGAATGTAACGAACTTAGGGTAACGAATCGTAAGATGAGGTGAGGTTCTTATTGATTATAAACCCTTTTCTTTCTTGGCGAAACTTTTGTTAGTTTTGTCAGAAAATTTACCATGTACTTAAATAAATAAAAAATATGTAAGTTAAAAGTAGAAAATTTTGTTACGACTTCATAGCGATTCAAAAAATACTAAAGGCTCTTTGATTATCAAAAAATACTCTACTGATGTTTGATGGTTTTAGCTTTTAATCATCATTCATTAAATTAAAATTACTTTCTTTATCAACATTTTCTTTATCAATAATGTCATTTTTCCATGAAATAATAAACAGTTTAAGAAGATATTTAATGGCTTATGTGTATGAACCGTAAGTTAAATTGAAGCTCTTACCTATTAAGCCTTCATTTATTATAGTTCTTGTTCTTTTTACATAATATATTGTTTAATTTTTAAATTGTTATTAATTCTGCCTGAAAACTAATACCTTATTTATAGTAAAAAAATAATAAAGAGATCACCAATTTGTTGCATCCTCATAACATTTTAAAAAAATATTCAATTATTCATAATGAAAATTAAAAGAAATTAATCTAAAATTCAAATCAGTTCAAGATTAAGCTCGGTTAGGCTAAAACTCAAATTGGGGAAAAAATAAAAAGGGCAGCAATTTGTCATATTTTTAGGACATTTTTAATAAATATTTAATTATCTATACTCTAAATTGAAAAAAATGAAACTGAAATGCAAATTGGTTAAAGCTAAAGTTCAAATTTGTTAAAATGAATAAATAAAGACAACAGTTGAGAACATTGAAGAGCGACAGCAATTTGCCACATCCATAGGATATTTTTAAAAAAATATTCAATTATCTTAACAATAACTTAAATTAAAACAAATTAAACTAAAATTCAAAACGGTGAAACAAATAAGCTAGACCTCAGTTAAGTAAAAATTCAAATTAGTGAACAAAAATACGAGGCACAACAATTTGTTTCCTCCTTAGAGTATTTTTAATAAATATTTAATTATCTATAATCGAAATTAAAGCAAATGAAACTGAAATGCAAAGTGGTTAAAGCTAAAGATCAGTTAATCTAAAATTTAAGCTGGCCAAAAAAATTTAAATAAGGAGGAGGAGTAATTTGTTACATCTATAACAGATTTTTAATAAATATTCAATTATCTATAATTAAAATTAAAACAAATTAAAATGAAATTCACATTAACTTGAGCTAAAGTTCAAATTTGTCAAAATAAATAAAGAGGGACTGCAATTTGTCACATCCTTGGGATATTTTTAAAAACTATTCAATTATTTATAAACTGCTGTTTGTAGAAAATGCAACACCATGAAAGAATCATCAGAATCAAATGAAATTTAATGCAGAAACGACTTGTACTGATACAAATAAATGATGAAATTTTCAAAACAAAAGAAACAAATTAAGCGTCCGAAATCAGTATTTGGTGCAGCCACCACGCGCTGCAATAAGTGCTGCTATACGACGTGGCATGGAGTCAAACAGATGTTGAATATCTGCTTGAGGAAGAGAATTCCATATCGCTTGCATGCGCAACCAAAGTTCGTCTTTGGAAACTGCAGGACGCGGATCACGAGTGAGACGCCGACCAACCCTATCCCACACGTGCTCAATAGGCGACATATCCGGCGAATAAGCAGGCCAAGGAAGAAGTTGCATGCGTTGTGCTGAACAGAAGTCTCTAACAGTCCGCGCAACATGTGGACGTGCATTATCCTGCTGAAAGATAGCTCCAGGGATGCCTTGAAGGAAAGGAACGACTTCGGGCTGTAGCACTTCACGGACGTATCTGCTGCTATTGAGATTACCCTCAATTCGTATCAAATTGGATCGTCCATGATACGAAATCGCACCCCAGACCATAACTCCGGGTGTTCGACCACTATGTCGTTCAATAATACACTCAGGAAGGCAGCGTTGACCGGCATAACGTCTAACACGAACACGGCCATCATGGGTCCACAAATTGAAGCGTGATTCATCTGAAAAGACAACTTGGTGCCAATCAGCTCGCCAGTCTCTGTGCTCAAGAGCCCACTGCCGACGCAGCCGTCGATGATCCGCCGTGAGGGGAATCCTGTATAATGGCACCCTTGCACGCAATCCACGGCGCAGCAGACGACGACGAATTGACGAAGCCGACAATTGTACACCTGTAGCAGTAGACCAATGTGCTGCCAATTGCCTGGAGGAAGCTGTGCGATCATTCACCGCCATGCGGAGCAGGTGTCGATCATCGCGCTCTGACGTCACCTTCTGTCGTCCAGTGCCTGTTTTTCGAGTTGTTCGGTGCTCGTCGGTCCACTGCTTCCAAACTCGCATCACTGTGGAACTGTTCCGCTGCATACGAGCTACTATTGCGCGATAGGAAAATCCTCCTTCTCGAAGGCCGATTATCCTCCCTCGTTCAAACTCCGTAAGTTGCTTGAATTTCTTATTCTTCCGTCGTGGAGGTATACTCAGGTCTCACTAAACGTTTGCCACTAACAAATAATCATAGACTATTTTCAACGTTCCGCTACAGCACTTTATTTATACGCTTTCAGCATCAATTCAGAGGGCGCTGCGCGCGCCACGCACGCGCGATGGCTCTGAAACTTTATTAATTTGCATAATATCCTATAATTGACATTTGCTGCGAATTTCATTTGATTCTGATGATTCCTTCATGGTGTTGCATTTTCTACAAACAGCAGTTTAATTGAAATCAAAACAAATTAAGCTAAAATTTTAATTGGTCAAAAATTATATAGTAAATCATACTGGAATTTTTAGAAGATATTTTATACATCCGATTTTTAGTACTAAAAAAATATTTAGACTAAAAGAAAAGAAGAGAAGTACTAAATAATTTTGTTTCTCGTGCTAATAAATCTCAGTCAATTTCAAGGACTTTATAACCTATTTGATGTCTAATTATTCTAAGAATGGTAATAAAACTCTAATTCAAAAAGCTTCTTCATATTATTTAAAGGAAAATCAATATGCCAATTTCTTAAAATTGACTTTCAAATCCTTAGAAAAATTATTTGAAGGAAGAAAATTATTGTAATAAAATTTTAATTTTTAAAATTGAGTTAATTTAATAGCGTTTAATGTTTAATTAAATAACATTAAATTCCTTAGAATAATTATTGCTGAATTTATATTATTTATTGAGGTTCCATAAAATAGACTTAGTCATTTCATTTGTTATTATTGTCGTTATGCTAGTTTATATCCAGTTACAAATTCCCTAAAAAAAATGTTTTGTTCAAAATCTATTACCATTAAAATTAATGAACTTAAATGGAAGAAACAACAGAATATTTGAAATTAAAGTCAAACAAAACGGCAGAATTAATCAAAAACATGAAACTCAATAACTCATTAATTTATTTTGAAGCACGTGTACATCATATTTGTTTTGCCTTTTCATTCCTTTCCTTTTTTTCGTTTTCATTTGTCTTTATAAAATTTACTCTTCGTTTTTTTTTTTTTAAATTTATCTTCACTCTATTTCACAAATACATCATGAAGCATAAAGACTATCTATATTTTACGCGCACATCATAGTGTTAACTGATCATTCATGCATTGTATTATTTTTACCAATAACCATGTGAGCCATTTGCCACCTCTCATAGTTTACATTATTACAAAAGTTATTCAATTAAATCTAATTAATTTTTCAAAATTTATAGTTAACATTTCACTAAATTTTAGGCTCACATCATAGTGTTAACTGATCATTCATACATTGTATTATTTTTTACCAATAACCATGTGAGCCATTTGCCACCTCTCATAATTTACGTAATTGCAAAAGTTATTTAATTAAATCTAATCACTTTTTCAAAATTAGTTTAGTTATTCATTAACAAACTAAATCTATAACGCTATAAATTTCCCCCCAAAATTCACAAATAAGTACCTTGAGAGCAACTAACACATAAGCTTAGGTTCATTGTTTCCGTTTCACTATATTTTATACACATTTATCGTTGAGTTAAAAAGGGGAAACACGTTTTTTCCTTATAAAGGTATTGAAGTATATCTTACAGAACACTTTTTTATACCATTCTTTTAGGGGTGGAGGAGAATAGAACAATTCTATTCGTGCCGAAAGAGTTGACAACCCTTTTACCGCAAGAGGGAGTTGGTGTAAAACAGCTGCGGTGAAAAAGGGGTGAAGACATTTTTTTAGACTCGATTTGCATACTTTCAAATACATAACCATCATTTTATTCTGGGGCCAAAGGGGTTACTGCAAGGTTGTATTGTTAGTCGATTTTGTTTCAAAGTTTATAAAAAGTAACACCTGTTCGACAAGGGTTACTTTAAAGGTGGTACTTGAATTGTTGAGTGTTGACGAAGAAAAGCACAACATTTTCAAGTGATAAAGGCACCGTATCAACATATATTATTATACGTATTTGCTCGATATTTTGGTCTAATTAAGACTAAATGAGTTAAAAATGAAGAAACGAATGAAGTAAATTTATCACGCCTATTTAAACTGTACCAAAAAAGATTCAATCGAATAAAATTACTATTATTTTAAAAATTAGAACTTGTAAGCTGTGTTTTGAATAAGTAGTTACTTGGCTTATTTTGTTTTTATTGTTTTAATTAAGCAATGAATAAATGAAAAAAATGACATGAATATTTTATGTACATTTTATTTGCACCGAAAGAAAAATAAAGTTATTATTTATTTTAAAAAAATTGGAAGCTTGTTTTAATTAGTACTGAAAATTTAAGACAATGGTTTAATATTTATTATTAAATCATTTTTCGATAAAAAATACTTTTCAAGAAGATGAAGCTATGCAACTTGTTTTTACTAATATAATATATAATTGTTCCTGAAGTTTTATAACTGCTGCTTAGTTATGTTTTTCAAAATCCTCATACATTTCCAAGACTGAAATTAATATAATTCAACATAATTTAAAAGTTCCACTTTCTTTTAGAATAAATAAAATATGTATTACTTTTACACAAACCTCAAACATTTGTGAATCATTGTTTATATAAAAATATTGTAGATACAAAATACTGTTCACTTAATTTCCTGAATATCTGCAAAAGGTGGGTGGTATTAAACAGTTTAAATCTGCTGTTAATTTGAAATCATTAAATCATCACCCATCAAAAAATCATTAATATGCAACGATAACTTCAACAAGGGCAGTTAAAAACCAAACAAAGATGTTATCTAAAAAGGCGAATAAAAAAGATAAATAAGAAAAATACTAAATAATAAGTTAGAATGCTTAATGAATTGTACAATTTTTTATGAACACTTTATACGAATGAAAAATTTCTGTTCTGTTGTATTCATAAATATTACGAACACCTATCCTTAACAGATATTCATAAAAATAAGTACTGTTTTCAGGTGATATGCAACTATTTACAAAATGTTTTATTACATGAATGAAAAAAAACTGAATCATAATATTTTAGAACTATACACAAAGTTAAGCAATGACAAGAATCTTATGCGCATAATAAAGCTTGAATAATTAGTTGCGAGTCATCTAAATATAGTCCATTTCATTTCATGAATATCTGTAAAAGACGGTGATATTAAGCAGTATAAAGCCATTAATCGTAAATGCAACCTCACGATTAGAGTCCTAATTTTCACCCAAGAGTCTTTATCATCGCAGAACTTTGGTCCTTTATTGTGGACAGTTGTAATTCAACAACTGTCCATCTTGCGCGTCCTGCAAACTTCATAGACATTTCTCCCAGCTTGCTTTAATGATAGTCTTTCTAGTATAAAGGGCACGAATCAGCGTGTTAAATGCAGGTGTTGTAATTGCCGCTAATTACCTTTAAGGTAGATCACGAACAGCTTGGAATGTCAACCGACAGCAATGGTAAACAAAATGAAGTTAGAACTGGCGAACTTGTGAACTCTGGCAATTTGAATAAGTTAGAGGTTAAGTTTCTGAATTTTAAGTAAGGTTGACTTTGGTACATGACAATATTTTGGTGGTTTAGTTTTATGACTTGATTAGTTAAATACTTGTTATACAGGTCTCGCGCAAATGAATGGATGATTTTAAATAGCTGTATTTTTTAAATTATTACACTTTTTGTAATGCATATTATAATGCATATATATAATACACTTATTATAATGATGCACACGAGGGGAAACATTTCTAGTAAAACTACCGCACTGTATAGTAATAAAATTTCTGGGGAAAAAATACCATATTTCTGGTTAATATTAACAAAATCTACGGTATTTAAACCATTTCTTTGGTTGTTTTTCTGCATATATGATGAAGATTTACGGAAAATTCTTGATTTATCAATTATATTTTTATACCGCGCGTTAAGTAAAAAATACGAAACTGAAAAGTGAATTTAACCGAATAAGTTAAAAAAATTAATATTAAATAAATTAATTAACCGAAAACCTCTAAGGTGTCATGGTAAAATTGCCAAATTTTATTACATAAAACCACATTTTATTATTTATTATTATTATTAATTTATTATTAATATTAATTTATTATACATATTTTATTATTAATTTTACAAAAATCATTACCAAACCAGTTTAGAAAATTTACTGAGCTCTTTGGTGCTCCCATAGAGCCAGAAACACATTAAATTTTACCACATTCCGGTAGTTTTGACCATTTTTTCCCGTGAAATTCATATTTTTGTTAAAGTTGTATTTATAAACTCTTTGTATTGTAACATTTTACAGTTAAAATCATTATAAATATTCATTTAAAATAATTATTTAATAATGTAAAACTATAAAAAGAAAATTTGGCATTTAAAGTAAAATTTTGTTTTGTAGGCAAAGTTGATTATGGACCTTGATTCATGGCGGTCCTTCAGCTCATCTAGCTTCAAATCGATTGGTACCAATTTATTTGGAAAGTAAAAGCGGCTTGTGCTGAACATATGAATGTTCTATTACTGCTTGAACCATCACACCGTTATCACGAACCATCACCCTCGTGAACCAAATGACTAAAATGGGCTTTTGCGGGAATGCTTTACTTTTATACCTTAAATTACTTAAACTAAACATAATATGTCATACAAAATATTTTATTGATCTAAATATAAATTTTTGCTGTTTGTTTTCAAATTTGTTGGCATATAAAGCATTACTGTAATCAATGCTCACGAATACTTTGAAGAACAATACTGTATCTTATATGTTACTATCTTTACCATAATTTAAAAATAATTTGCTGCATAGTAAAATTTATGAATTTTTTTCTTTTCTTAAAATTAGAAAGGCAAAACTAGGAGTTTCATTAAAATATTGAAACTTATTTTCATTTAGCATTATATATGGTTTCAATCCGAATCGCTGTGAAAGTTAATATTAAAATAATTTGATTGCTTGGTACTACATGAATAAATTCGGACAGAAACATGTAACAATCAATAGCTTTCCACAGTATTACGGTTCAAAATACCAGTATTGTTGGTTTACATTTAACCAATTATTTTGAGTTTGTAAATTATTCCTATTTTCTTCTTGCACTGTAAAAATTACGGAAGAAATTACGGTAAAAGGAACGTGAACACACTGGTGCCGGTACTTTTTATCATAAAATTCGTTATACATGTTAATAAACCAAAAATTTCATATACTGTAATTTTCGCAGTAATAATTACAGTAAAATCGCTGAATCACCCTAATTAAAATACTACTGTAAAAAATTCGGTATAATATTTTACAATAAAATGGATTTTACAGATTATACACGAAAAGTGCCGGCACTTTATACCGTAATTCGATCCGGAATTTTTTATAGTGTAAAAGGAGTAATTTTCAAATCAATTTTCGCAGTTCAACACTAATTCTAAGGTAAAGAAACGGTTTTAGAAGCGTTTACTTTTGTGTTATTAAACTTATTTATGCATAAATGTTACTAAAATCCGAACTTTAACCATCTTTAAAATTTGACAAAATAGATGGCGATGCATGCAATTGAATAATTAGTGAAAGGAAAAGTTTCAGAACAACCCTTTAAACACTTTCAACCCTTTAACTCATTAAAGGACATTCACAAATCGTCTTCATGGAGTTAAAGCCATCAGTTTATGCGTATGAATATTCATGACTTTATAGGTCAGCACGCACAATCTTCATTAAGATATTACATAGGAGAGAGAATATACATATTTGACAAACAATTTCTCCTGATTTTAGGTCTTTCATTTATGAACAATGTTCTCAGTTATGGAAGATAATGGTCATTCGTCATTATACTTTATAATCAGGATAATTTATTTTGCAGCAATATCATTATAAACCTTTCGTAAACGTTTTAATGAAATTGGGAAAACTTGAGTGCAATTATTAACTCTAACACTATAACATAAATGTGATTGGTTATACAATCTGAGAATTCATATTCATTTTTTTATCCGAGGACTAATTATTTTAATTAATTAGGTTTTTTTAGTGGGAAAATGTTAAGATTTCTTTCTAATTATCTACTCTCGATGAAGGAAACAGTGTTATGTCTAATATTTGTGCAAATTGTTTCGTAAAACACTAAATCAAGTGCATCATAGTACTTTTAATTAGTTCTAACACTATAACATGAATGGGATTGGTTATACAATATGAGAATTCATATTCATTTTTTTATCCGATGACTAACTATTTAAATTAATTAGATTTTTTTAGTGGGGAAATGCTAATATTTTTTTAATTATCTACTCTTAAAGAAGGAAACAGTATTATGTCTAATATTTGTGCAAATTGTTTCGTAAAACACTAAATCAAGTGCTTCATAGTACTTTTAATTAGTTCTAACACTATAACATGAATGTGATTGGTTATACAGTATGAGAATTCATATTCATTTTTTTATCCGATGACTAATTATTTTAATTAATTCGATTTTTTTCGTGGGGAAATTTTAAGATTTTTTTTTAATTATCTACTCTTAAAGAAGGAAACAGTGTTATGTCTAATATTTGTGCAAATTGCTTCGTAAAACACTAAGTCAAGTGCTTCATAGTACTTTTAATTAGTTCTAACACTATAACATGAATGTGATTGGTTATACAATATGAGAATTCATATTCATTTTTTTATCCGTTGACTAATTATTTTAATTAATTAGATTTTTTTAGTGGGAAAATGTTAAGATTTCTTTCTAATTATCTACTCTCAATGAAGGAAACAGTGTTATGTCTAATATTTGTGCAAATTGCTTCGTAAAACACTAAGTCAAGTGCTTCATAGTACTTTTAATTAGTTCTAACACTATAACATGAATGTGATTGGTTATACAATATGAGAATTCATATTCATTTTTTTTTCCGTTGACTAATTATTTTAATTAATTAGATTTTTTTAGTGGGGAAATGTTAAGATTTTTTTTGATTATCTACTCTTAAAGAAGGAAACAGTGTTATGTCTAATATTTGTGCAAATTGTTTCGTAAAACACTAAATCAAGTGCTTCATAGTACTTTTTATTAGTTCTAACACTATAAAATGAAAGTGATAGGTTGAGAATTAATAAACGTTTTTTTGTCCGATTACTAATTATTTTTATTAATTAGATATTTTTCGTAGGGAAATTTTAAGAATTTTTTTTTAAATTATCTAGTCCTAAAGAAAGAAACAGTTTCATGCGTTGTACTTGTGCAATTTGTTTCGTTAAACACAAAGTCAAGTGATTCATAGTACTTTTTAATAATTATTAGAATTTAGAACAACTGGATTGTTTATAGTAAACGTTATTAAAATTTTCCTAGTACGTATTGCTGTTATTTGTAAGAACTAGAACTTCATTTTACAAAAAGAAAAGATAACTCAACGCACTTAGAGGATTATGTAAGCTAAATTAATTTGCCTCTTTTTATAAAATTCAATAAATATTTTTCTGCAATAAACTTCGAATTTACTTTAATAATTTTGGTATATATTTTTAAAGTAAGAAAACGATAAATTTATCATTAAATTTATTAAATTATATACTTATGCATTAAATAAGTAACATGATAAAAAATTCTAAATTAATTTTTTGAGGAATGAAACTAAGATAATATTTGCATCATATCTCTATAACATAAAAATTATGAAACTATGTTATGATATCATTATATGCGTAATAAAACTTTAACTAAATCTACTTTGAATTTTAAAAATACGCTAAAAATATTTTTCTCTGATAGCTAGAGAGCAATTATTATTTTGGATAATATTTTTTTTTTTAGATAACAGAGAAACTTTTTTAGAATATGGATGTTAATAATATTAATTATTACTACACTTAACTTAATAACTTAATATACTTAATAGCCTTCAAATTTTCTGTAACCTTAACATCGTGAGTAGTTGATCCTCTCTGAAATTTGATAACATGGTTTATGGATTCATTGTATCCTTTACTTGGTGCAGGATATTTGCACCATATTATGTTCTAAGTTCTCGATATCAAGGTTCAATTTTTTCTGAGAATGTATGCCTGTGGCCTTTTAAATGTAATAAGTATTATTTTCGCATAAAACAATAAAAGATGTATTTCATTGAAAAATATTTAAATTATTTTTATTGCAACAACTTACTTTGTTATCTGTTATTATTTTGATATAATTCATGTACTAATGGGAAATCTGATTAGCACTATTTTAAACTCAAACATTCATAATAAATTAAAGTATTAAAGATTACATTTATCAAATTTTTCGCATTTAAAATATATCGTTAACTAAAGCAAGTCTACCAGTATTTTTAATACGGTTTTAGCATTCTAAGAAGTATCGAGTCGAAAGCATAGAAAATTTTAATTTGAAATATATTAGTGTGTAAACACTCATATTTTTAAAAATTGTAAGGCTCTTCTACACCATATATTATCTCTTCAGAAAGCCAAAGAAAATAATTTTTAATTTTTAAACAATCATGTATTTTTATCGAATGTATATGTCGTACGCAAATAGGAAATTCCTTCTCTTTTGAAGGAATCTCCTATCTGCGTACGACGCCTTCATTTAGCTAGGTGCCTGGCTTGTTGAAAAAGTTTCCAAGATCAACTGAATATTTTTAAGCTTATTGCAATGAATCTCGATACTTTAGAATTAATGCGAAAAACTATTATCCATTGATAAGTCCCCGGTCATTTGCATTAAGACTAAACACTCTAAAGCTAGTTAATAAACGCCTAATTAGCCCTAATTAATTGTCATATATATGTAGTACGCAAAGAGGAAATCCCTTCTCTTTGAATTACTATTCTCTACATTTGGTTAGGCTCCTGGCTTATTCAAAAACTCTCTAAGATCAGCCAAAAACTTACGCTTATTGCAAAACCTAGATACTTTTAAATTAAAAAGAAAAACTATAATCCATTGATAAAATAAAGATTCAAAGGCTAATTTTAAAAAATAGGACTAATTAGCTCTAGTTACTTAACTATTTCATTATTTAATTAGCCTTGCTTAAATAACTTGATTTCAAAATTTCATTGCTAAAAGAACCGGTATAGTGCAAGGCATATTGTCATCAGCTAAGGTAGACTCAGGCTAATAAAGTAAATTTTCGTACATTTTTTTTTTCGAAAGCTTGTTATAAAAAACTTGAAAGATTATAGGGTTTCATAGAATATGTAGGAGATATCTCCAATGAATCACAAAATGACTGTAATGTTTTCAGAGATCCTGATTTGTCAATTAGCTAAAGATTTATATACTGATCTTTGCACAGTAATAATTATTCCAAAACTATAAAATTGAAACATGTTTCATAATTTAGTATTTCCATTAAAAATGGAATTACTGTTAAACATGTAATACTAATTTTAGATTAAATATAATAATTATTAAGCATTAAGAACTAAAATCAATCAAGTATTAATCAATTAAAAGAAACAAATGAATAAAAAGGGCAGTTCTATGGAAGTATTGCCTTCCATGCTCATGTACCAAAACGTAACCACATAAAAAATTACTGAAAATTCTCTAAAAGCTTTTCCATTGAGATCTGAACGAGTACAAGATACCCCTGGCATTAATGTTTCAGAACTTATACTTCCGAATTGAAAATGGCTACTATTCAGTTTAACTGTAACCATAGTCTACCCGGAATTTTTTACTCACAGAAATTTTCAAATTTCTTAAAGTGGGTTTGGGAAACTTCTTCTTTTCTTTCCAAAAAGTTGGAAGTTCATAGTTATTTAGCATGTTGAATTTTCCTTGGGTTCCCTAACCTTCCACTTGGTTCCTGTGTCCCTTAGGAATGAATGCTCACTTTGAAATATTCTTTTCGAATTTTTTTTTGCGTTTTAACTCAAATGGAATGAAAAAAACGTTCTGCTTCTGTTAGATACGACGTGAAATTTTATTGCCGGTAAAAGAGAGGTCTTGCTCTCTACTAGACTATAAAATGATGATGCCAGATTTGGGGGAAACTGAGTCTCTTTTTTTCCACCTTCTTTTATCTTAAAAAATAATGCTTCGTTTTTAAAACCGAGATACATAACAGATTAATTTTATTAATCAATTCTATTCCTTTGAGCAATACCCAGTGCAAGTTAGATTTAAAATATATATATATATATCAGTTTAAGTTTAAATGAGGCAATTTGTGGATTTTGTGTGACAAGAATGAATTCGCTACATACGTGTATATATATATATATATATATATATATATATATATATATATATATATATATATATATATATATATATATATATATATATATATATATATATATATATATATATATATATATATATATATATATATAATAACATGTAGAATCACCTTTAGCCCTCAAAACTGTTAGCACCCGCTATGGCACTGATTCCACAAGGTGCTGATAGGTAGTCTGAGGTTTCTGGTACCAAGCGCTCACTAACTGGTCCTGCAATTCCCTCACATTGCGAGGGGTAGCATGGCAGCACGAATTTAGTTTTTCAAGTAGGACCACAAATGCTCTATTGGATTAAGGTCAGGTGAATTTGGGGGCCAAGACATGACTTGAAAGTCACTGGAATGTTCCTCGACGATTCGACCCTTATTACATGGTGCATTATCGTGTTGGTAAACACCATCCCCCGCCGGCCATTGTTATAGATGGAGGGTGGTCATAATGTAATGGCTCTTCGGTGTATATATATATATATATATATATATATCATAACTATTCATATTTTTAATACCTTTCCGGTAAAGTTAAGGAAATACTGAAACTTTCATAAACTTTCAAACCATATTGAATCTTTACTTTCAAATTTTTCTAATTAAACCAATATGCTAATATTTTGAAACGGTTCTATGAATTAAAGAAATTAGATCATGTATAATTAAAATGCCAAATTTAGTATAAGTCAAATCAAATTAATGCAATTATCAGATTAACTTTCACTGTTTTTTAAAAAGTTTTATTTTGTATATTTTCGTCCAAAGTGGAAAATTTTATCAAAAAGAAGTATCAATTCAGTTTTTAAATAACTGTTAATTACCTTTAAAGAAGCCTAAAATTGTGTCTTTAGTTATAAAACCATCTTTTGTTATGAAACCATCTAAAATTAAATCTTTTTTAAGAAAATATAACTTTATTATTCTTTCAAATAATTCGTTTAGAAAACTTTTTACAGGAAAATAGAGATGTAAATTTAATCATTTCCTGTAAATGGCTAACTTTTGATCAGCCGAAACGAAACTTCATTTATGAATTTATGAATTATGAATTTTATGTCTGTTTTTAAAATTGCTGTTGACTTTCGAATAGTCCAAATCAAAAAAATTTCGAAAACACAAAAAAATAATTAAAAGAAGTATTTAATTAAACTATATTCTTGGCCAAAAATATTTATTATGATTTCACTTCTTGTTTTATTTTTATTTTCATTTATTTTTATTTATTTATTTAGTCAGTCATTTATTCAGTTATTTATTATTATTTTTTTTTTGCATAAAAATAGTATGAATATTATTTTTAGTAAGTTCCTAAAACTGAAATTTCTTTGAGTAAGGCTGAAAGGAAAAGTTTCTTTTTATTGTCTTATATTTTTTAAAGAACAAAAAATAATGTTATTTAACAAAATTACTTAATGAAACTATATATATATATATATATATATATATATATATATATATATATATATATATATATATATATATATATATATATATATATATATATATATATATATATATATATATATATATATATATATATATATATATATATATATATATATATAAATTCATATATTCTAAGTTTTCTAATAGGTATGGTTTGAAAGTAATTCTTATTCGCTCTTTAAAACTGACAATTGCCTTTTTTGAGGTCAAAATGCAATGTCTTTTTAATATCTGAATTTATTTTTATTTATTTTTATTTTTATTTATTTTCACCTTTTTTAAAAATTTATTTTTGCATTAAAATAGTATGAATTTTATTTTTAGTAAGTTCTTGAAACTGAATATTTTTTTCTCCTTTTTTTTGGTAAAGCTGAAAAGACTTTAATTGTCTTATATTTTCTAAACAACAAAAATTAATGTTTCTTAATAAAATTACTTAATAAAATTTTAATCTATTTTTAAAAAAATTAATTCATTCTAAATTGTTCAAAAAAACTATGATTTAAAAGTAATTTTTAGTCGCTTCTTGAAACTGACAATTACCTTTGGCGAGGCCAAAAGGAAAAGTCTCTTTAAATGGCTAAATTCTTCTAAAGCGTAAAAATCAAGAGGCTGTAAAAATTCTTTTTCACAGGAAATGTAAGACGGAAGGCCTGTGCAAAGGGGCCCCTTTAAAGTTTAGGGGGTGAGGGTGATATAGTTGATGATGCTTTTCACCCCTCCAAGCGTTTCGAAAACCTTTAACGATTGATCTTCAAAGATTTTTTTTTTCTTTTTTCCGAACCAGATGCTTGGACATTGGGACACTGGAATTCAATTGAAAAGTTTTGTGACAATCCTCTAAGCGTACTTCGTTAACAACTTCTTCGTTTTAACAATTCTTCCGATCGGACTTTAAAAAACTTCTTTTTTTAACTTCCTACTTGTTCTTTTTCTCATTTTATAACAAGTACTGGTCACTAAAAAATCCCTTAACAAGTTCTTCTTTGCAATACCTGTTCTTTTATTTTTCAAGAAGTTTTCATCATCGATTTTGTACATCTGAATCGGTCATCCTTTCGAAAACTTTGACGGTATTTGATGCATAACATGAAAAGTACTGATAGTCAAAGGAAAAAAAAAAGAAGTTATCAGTGCTTGTTCTTAGAATTTTTTTTTTTTGTTTTTTGTTTTTTAAACTTTGAGGAAGAACATGTTTTTCAGAAATATATATTCTCATCTCTTTACCAACTTACTCAACTTCTTTTGACTTTTTTTTTATTTTCTTGAAAGAGTTACAATCGCTAAATGTGCCGCTGTAACACTGAAAAGCGGTTGGAATCCAAGCACGAGCGAAAGTAGGCTAAGTCAACTTTGAAAGATAGCAATATATGTCTCTGACTTCGATTCTCTAAACCAGCAGTTCTCAAATGGTGTTCCGAGGAACCCTATGGTTCCGTGAGAGATTTTTTAGAACTGCATTATAAATTTTATGCAAAAAATGTTACCAAAGACAGTAACTAATTAAAATTTTATTTCCAATAATTATCTACAAATTTTATTTCACAAATAACTGCACTTTCTTCCGGATTGTAATTAATCACCAAATAATTATAGTTATATTTTCTCACAAATCATTAAAAATAAACTATAATTTGCCAGTAATTAATCTATGAAGTATTTTATTAAAATTTAGATTTCAGTTTTGTTAAACTTTTATTTTGACTAAATTATATATTAAATAATATAAGTCATAAATAATATTAGAATAAATTATATTAGTCGTAATTTAATTTTCCAAGGTTGAAAAAAATTTGGCAAAACAATTTTTTGCATGGAAATTGAAATTTATTTTATTTTTAAAATAATAACAAGAATGTCGATTTCCTTGCAATACATAAACAATTATTGATTTAATTACTAAATATTTAATCTAATATTATATTTAAATAGAATGTTCGTAAATAAATTTAAAATAAAAATTTCATTGAACAAATATTGATAAACAATTAAACGTTTCGAATTACCAATTACTCGATTCGTTTTAGTCATAATTCATTAAAACTTGCAAACCATTTCTATTTGTTTAATATCATCATCAATTCGTTTTTATCCAATTACAAAAAAAAAATTTAAAGAATGGGAAGGGATTTTTTTTCACAATATTGAAGTATTTAATTCACAAATAAATTTCAAAAATTGTTTTTTCTCTTTTTTAAGATTTACAAACTGTGTTTAATTTTTTACATTTTTAGATCTAGGTTTTAATTAAAATTGTGATTAATATTAAAGTAAACAATAAAAAATTTTAACAAATTATTGTAGTTTTAAGTTATTTAGCTCACAAATTAATAACTCATTAAAAAATCACTCAATTTATTCATTGTCAATTCTACTGCATCTTTTTAGAATTTTGAAATATTAAAAAAATATTATTTAAAAAATCATTTAATTTAATAACTATATTTCAATAATAGTTTTTTAAACTGATTTTTTTTAATTTAGAAAATATAGAAATGATCAAATTAGCCCACCTACTTAAGAATTCACTAATTAAAAAGAAACTAAACTAAAATGTGTGTTGTTTAAGAAAGCAATTGATTTTATTAATCATTGAGACAAACAGACTACCAAAGCAATTAATAGATTTTGTATATTTTTAAGTCCATATACTAATTACAGATTACTAAAATATTAATGTATTTTAAACTTATATTTTTAATATCTGAAATTTAAAAAAAATAAAAATAAAAATTTTGATATACGATCCTTTATGATTGACTGAAAAGGTATACTACAATTAAAACAGTCAATAAACTTTCTCATATCTCATTCAGGAATTAATCGTGTCGCATTGAAATTCAGTTCGATCAGTTTTAACGCTACTACCCAGTTTATCAAGAATGAATTCGTAAAACTGATTTCGAAGATAAAATTCCACATCGCCTTTCCGGAATCATCCCACTGTTCCAACAACTTAGCGGTTATATTTCACCACAGCGCGCATTTTCAAAAAAATAAAGAAATAAAAACGAGGGTAAGATGTTTCCCTAAAAAGAAGGAAAAAAAAGAAGAATGTTTTTACCGTGCATTTTTTTCTCTTCTCCCTTGAAGCTTTTCTGTCTGTAAATAAATGATAAAAAGGAATCCATGCATCTTATGGTTTTTGCAAAGATAGGGAAATATTCATCCATTCGACAGGATTGGCATCTTTTAAACATACTTCAATCCGAATACAAGTTTTCATAAGTGATTTCCAAGACTCGAAATTTATTTCAATCTTTCCTTGGATATCGAAACATGTTATCTCCTTTTCTACTTTTTTTTTCATTATAAAAGTTATATTTTGTAACAAAGTAAACATGAATATACCTCAGTGGTGGTTCTTGCTTAATGGTAGACAGATTCTAGAAAGAAATCTGAGAAACATTTGTTTATTATTTTATGATAAGACTTCATATTGTTAAGAAATATTTTTCAGGTGGCTTGATGGACTAGTATTACCATTTTTGTCATTGTTTTACTTCAGATCTTCTTCGTTTTATTTCTTAACAACCATTTTCGAAATAAAAAAAACGAATGCTTGTATTTTTCTTTTTTGCTTCTAAGTTATAAGAATAGAGGGGCAAAACGTTTCAAAATTGCGCAGTCTTCGATAATTTGAAGAACATGATATTGTTCTTCAAATTATTTGTATGGATCGCCTTTTTACTGGTCAAGTGCTCCCAGTCTTTTTAAGACACAACCAAAAAAAAGCAAAGTAAACCTGAATATATCTAGTGTTGGTTCTTGCTTAGTGGTAGATAGAATCACCTAGAAATTTGTTTTAGATTAAACATATGATTATTATTTATGATAAGACTTCATATTGTTAAAAAAAACTATTCTTCGATTGGCTTAATGGACTGGTATTACCATTTTTGTCATCGTTTTACTTGAGATCTTCTTTTTATTTCCTAACAACTATTTTTGAAATAGAAAGAACGAATGTATATATTTTCTTTTTACTTTCTAAGTTATAAGAATAGAGGATAAAAATGCTTCAAAATTAAGTAATTTTTGATAGTATGACATGATATCGCTCTTCAAATTACTTGAATGGATCCTTATACTAATCAAGTACTCTTAATCTTTTAAGGCAGAACCTAAAAAATGCAATTTAAACCAGAGTGTATCCAGTGTTGGTAATCGTTTATTAAAAAGTATTATCATTTTTGCAGCGGTTTTTGTTTAAAGGCAGATCAGCGTCAAAATTTGCCTGAAATGAAGCAAATATTTAATATTTGATGATAAGACATAACATTGTTAAAAAAATATTCGTCTGATGGCTTGGTCAACTATTTCCATTTTTTCTTCGTAGATAGAATCAACATAAAAATTTGCGTTAGAATAAGTATATGTTTGTTATTTTATAAGACTTTATTCTGTTAAAGAATATTCTTCAGATGGCATAGCGTGATGAATGAGTATTACAGTTTTTTCCTCAGTTTTTTCATTGTCAAGCGAACATTGTTATGATGTTATTCGTTTTTTTTTAGTTATAACTATTTCTAAAATAAAAACAAGCGTGTAAATATTTTAATACACTATATTAACTTTTCAAGTGAAACTAAAGATCGTTAGAAAAACGTTAGACAGATATAAAAACCAGTAAAAACTCCCACGGTTAGTCCAAAGACGAAATAATCCTAACTAATTACCTGGCTATCATTTGATATAGTTATACCAATTATACTATTATTACTATTATTGTTGTTGCTCTTGCCAACAAGAAAAATTATGAAATTTAGCATCATGGACCAAAATATTGATGAGGCTTTTTAAACATATATATAGTGCTAATTTAGCGAAAAATACATCAAAAATATGTAAATAAGTTCAAGGGTAATAATATAAGGAAAAAAACTAATCAAGAGTACTAAATTAGTAATACAAATACATGCTTGCATCTTAATCGCCTTAATATGTGCGTGCATTTTACAATGTATTGTACACATGTATTGTACCATATATGTTGCAAGCAATTATTGCAGCAATCATGTAGTAAGCAATGTATTGTATCATGTATTTATTTGCATCATGCACACAAATAAATACATGTTTGCATTTTAATAAACAATTATTTATAAGAATTTTTTCAGCTAATATACGAATTTAGTTTGGAATTATGTATAAAAAAATATATAATAATTATAAAATTTACCATAAAAATGCTTATAGCCATTATAATAATTAATCAGAGCCATGATACACAGCCATAATATAAATTTAGGTGATTTGAATGCTGATAATAATAAACATTAACGTGCATTACTATTAATAACTGTCCGACTAAATTTTTTTTAAGTAATCACACTCTTCTAATGCGTTAATTACACGTCAAGTACATTAATTAATTGATAAATTTAATTAACAACAATTTTAATTAATTAGTAAATACAAAGAATAAATTGTTTAATATTATAAGCATTCTTACATTTCATTTGGTAATGTTCTAATAAACTATTAAAAAGAAATTTGAGTTAAAAAAAATGACAGTTCTTGAAAGGATAAATAAATGTACTGTAAGTGTAAATAAATTATGATTTGCACTCATACTAAAAGATATGAATTTGATGTGAGTTTAAAAAAAATAATACGTTAAATTATGTGAATGAAAAATAAAATAAATTAAACGAAAAACAACAGTAGCAATTGTATATACTTAGTATCATTACTTTACAACAGATGGCGCAATCAGTTCCCACCGTATTTCTAAAAAAAGTGAAACTCGCCAAATAAAACGTTTTTGGGTTAGCGGCCCGTGCGAATAAGGAAATATCTTCGGTAACATAATGGCCCATTTCATCTCTTCCTACCACTTCACATCGTATCCTTTTCTAACAAAGAACACGCTTTAAGACGTTCTATCTTTCACTTCTCCCCTTTTTTATGTGCCAAGAAGTGCACCCCCATTTTCGCGTGTCACTTGATTTAGGGGCGAAGGGGCGCCTAACCCTTTAGTTGTTGTTACATCCGGTATTTTTTTTTAGGAAGGCGCCTTCTATTGTGAAATCCACGCGACCAACTCAAATTCCAGAATTTGCATTCAACTGAGTTGACGGCTTGTTTCGCCAATAGATACGTCATACGGATGCTTAGTTGTCAACTATGTTCTATATATACTAAAGAGAATTTTATCTCCGTTGTACAAAAAGAGTTTTTTTTTTATGACTTTTATTTCGTTTTGTAGTTTTTTTAAACTTAATCATGAGGGAATTTAAGATTTCCTTTTCTTGATTTAGCTCTAAAACACTATTTCTATCTTTAAGTTTTCTAGTTGTTTCAAACTTTAGTTACATAACACAGTGATTCTAATTTATATTAATTTAAAATTAATGAAAAAAAAATATTCATTAAATGATATTCAGTAACTTTATGGGATATAATTTAGTTAAAAAGATTTTATCGTATTAAATAAATTTATTTTTTATGACTCTTATTTTGCTCTGAAGTATTTCAAAATCACTCAATGTTTTCCCCGATATTTGAATAAACGTTTCTGATATATTTTGGCCTTCTAGTTATTTCAAAGTTTAAGAAGGTATTGCATAGGGATTCCAGTTTACATTAATTTAAATTAGTGAAATTAAAAAATAAAAACATAAAAAAACTTATACAAAAAAATTTTTTCTCATTTTTTACCAGAAAAAACCTTTACCGTAAACCTTTTTTTTAATTTTAATTCTAGCTTTAAAGTTTATAAAATCCTGTGTAAACAAACCTTGTTTCAGAGATAACCATAAAACCTTGAGAAGGTGAATTTATTCTCGGTCTGAGATTACTTTCCTCTTGATTTGCGATAATAATTTATTCTCGATCTTAGAAGGTTTTTTTAGCCTTGTTTTGTAAATGTACAGTCAATCTCGATATAAAAGGGTTGTTTACGCAGTTTTAATGTGAACCTCATAGCGCGTAAGATAGCATCGTTAAATTTTACATTGTTTCAAGCTTGCATGGCTCAATTGCTAATCATTTATTAACCTTGTTGGGCTTTATGATAAAGGTTGTTGCTGACATTGAAATCAAGCATACATTGCTATCTGGGAAGGCATAAAATTTTAAAGTGTACTATGTTTTAAATTGAATTTACTTTTTTCATAATTTCTGTTAATACATAAGTTTTTACTAATTTAATTTTAAAAATTATAAATAATAACATAAATAATACATAAAATTTTAATTTTACAAAAAAAAATTGTAAAAAACTTTTTTTGCTGAAATTTTTCGATAAATGGAATGTAGAGCTTAAGAGCACAAGAAAGCGGAATTAAATGTTGTACCAAATCTTAACAACATTCGAAAATTAGAAAAATCTCACAATTTTAAGCTAAATCTGAATAAAAATATTGTTATAAGGGTTCATATGAAGGATAACAGAAGAAATACCCAGGGTGTTTTAATATATTTATAAAATTTATTTATAAAATCCATAGCTTAAAAAAATAATAATAAATAAAGATCTTAATTGGCATTTTATACGAACAAAGAAGGCATAAAAATTTGCATTTCGTTATTTCAAATTAAACCTGCATATGCTTTATTTTTGTAACTATAAAATTTTATAATGTAAAAGTCAACAATTATCTTTTGATAAAAATAATCCTCTGTAGAAACTGGGGTGTAAAATCTGTCCCAATAATATGTTAAACAACCCAAAAAATTATTTTAACACCTTATTCTGGGTTAACACCAAATCTGGAGTTTATATATGACTCAATTTACCGTAATTTAAATCTGAACATCCAAAATAGAATGATTGTACACCAAACTCTCAAGCTTTTACACAATCCAAGAATTATTCTCCCTTGCAAAAACACCAATGTTAGCATGCTTTGAATTTCAAAAAATGCCAAACAGAATATCACAACTTGTTTTTTTTTTTTTTTACAATCTAGAATGAGCTGGCAATAGTTACTTGTCATTTTAAGAGCTGATTTCCATCAACAGAAACAAAAATATGCATATTTTTAATTATGTAATAAGAATAATTGCATTTTATCTCTTAAACCTCTGAGAACTGTATTAACTGATTTTATAACGTATAACCCTATCCAGAGCCGTTCAGTAAAACCAAGTTCTTTCCACTCGGATATTTTATATATATATATATATATATATATATATATATATATATATATATATATATATATATATATATATATATATATATATATATATATATATATATATATATATATATATATATATATATATATATATATATATATAAATTCTTTTCTTTTATAATGCCCACCTGTGTTAACATCCGTCAATTCAGACAGAAACAGGGCGATTTTGTTGGCCTCTCTTTCGGGAGCACCATATTAGGTGGGCCAACGTCGCTCCCACAGTGAGGACAGATAGTACAGAGAAGGAAAGAACATCCTTGCCTGGGATTCGAACCCAGAACCTTTCTGATGCAAGGACAGTTCCCTTCCCCTACACAGGCTGGTCGGCATACTTACGTACCTACGTATATATATATATATATATATATATATATATAGTGCGGTGCTATGAACTTTTACAAAATAAATTAATTAATTAATAAAATAGCACAGAGGGATGTAATAACCTTATTAGTTTATCTCGCGGAAGTGGGTTACGTTTTTACTTATAAAATCTTCGATGTTGTATTAAATTAAATAAAAAATATTTAAATTTTAACTGCATAAGGGAAACTAATTCTAAGTTTAATTCTTTTAAAAAGAAAAAGAACGTACAAAGCAGTTCTGTCAAAACTTTTACTTGTTTAAATCTCATTCTGTAAACTAGTAATATGGTTACTTACTAAACTATTTGACACGTAAATGATGAAAAATTGTTGAAAAAAAAGTGGATTCTTATTACGAAAAGCTTCAGACAGAATTATGAAAAGTGAAAGACAATCTACTCATTCAAAATTATAAATGCAAGTTCGTTCCAGATTCTTCTTCATGTCAAACGATAATTTAAAGTATAATTTTCGTGTTCGAAATTTTATCGTTTTAGAAGCTTCTCATATTCCCAAAAGTGAAGAAAATGAACAGTTCTGTCAAAATTTTTGTCACATTTTAGATTTAATTTTAGTTCGCTGTCTCACTTTCAAGTCACTAATTTAATAATTTTAAGGAACGTCTTTTTTTGACTTATCAATCAAGTTATTTTATCGTCAGCATAATCTGTTTCATCTCTAAAAATATGATCCATTTAAAGTGAAAGAAAGGGTATAATCTTTATTTTAACTTTAAGATGATTGAGAACATGTTAAATTAAATTTAATTTCTTCAACTTTTTCCTCGAGATTAATATAATTTTTTTACGCTTTTTTTGAAAAATTAAGGCATTATTTTAAAGAAACAGCCAGATTTCAAGAGATAGGCCATGTGGAATTTAATTTAATTTGCTCAATTCTTATAACGAGACTAAAAAAAGATATTTTAGCTTTTTATTAGAAACTTTTTTTTACTAAAATGTGTAAAATTTTGTTTTACAGATTAAGATTTCCAGTTTATATTTTTTTAAATAATTGAAACCAACCAATATTAGCATTCTTTCAAATAAATTGCTAACTGTAAGAAGAATCAATGTTGAATGAAATTTTATTTGATCAAGTTTTGTAACTTAATTAATGTAGGTCTTCTTCATTTTTTATTAAAAAAAATAATATTTTTTTTTCCTAAAATGCTTCAATTTTTGTTACAAGTATATAAAATTTCTATGTTATCATTTTAAAAGTTAAAACAAATCATTGTTATCATCATTTTAAATCTGAAATAAATAATAAATCACTATTTTGTCTTTTGTTCTTTATTGTATAAGTGTTTTTAATTTTATATATCATTTCAAGCTTTGGAATTTTGCTTTCATTCAAGCTTTGAAATTATATATATATTTTAATCTTCTAGCATCGTTTTGCGTAAAGAACGGTAACTCCTCAGTTTTCTATCAGGGGGCGCTGTATGGAGTCTAATTAGTTGCCCATAGTCTTTTTACTATACGTGAAACCATTTTTGCAGTCGTAGCTGAAGACGTTCGGAAGTTTCAAAATTTGTTCCAAACTTAATTAAAGTCAACGAAAAAGTAAAGTCCATTGAGTTAGAATATTAAAATGTATACCTTAATATAGCTTTTTTGTTTTCAATCTTTTATTTATTTGAAAAAAAGATGTTAAGCAAATGCTTTTATTATTTAACAGGAAAAGTTTGGATTTATAGATACCAATATAAACTTCTTAGCCTAGTATTTTTGATCCTATCTCGGAAGACAAGGGAACTCCTAGATCAAGTATGGTGACACCTCGTTTCCGTGGAGGATTTGCCACGGGACGAATTCCGTGGAGGATAAGGGAAAATAAGCAATGAAACCTCTGACGGTTAGCTCAACATCATGGGACTTAAATTAATACTGAGAATATTTAACGTCAAGACTGTTGTCACTGTGCAGAGTGTAAATCAGTATTTAAAAATAGGTGTAAAGATCCCGCTATGGGAACAACCTCACTGTAAAAAATTCCGGATCAGAGTACGATTAAAAGTACTGGCACTCAGGATGCAACATGTTACCGCAAAAACCGCATGTTACATGTTACCGCAAAAACCGCATGTTACATGTTACCGCAATTATTGCGAAAATAAGTATCGTAAAATCACTTATTAATTCTAATTAAATAAATATTATCGCAAAAATTAAGGTGATAATATTTCACGATAAAATGGATTTTGGGGTTAAAGGGATTTTGCGGTTGATACACCCAAAATGCCGGTACTTTAGTTCATAATTTGAACAGGAATTATACACAGAGTGCTTTTCATTTTTTCCTGCTTCCCCTTCATCGATTAATTTAAATTTTTTTCTGTAAATATAAACTGTGATTATCTTATATTAATTTTCATGAGAACAAATATTTATAAAGTATTCAAATTTAATGAAATAGGTAAAATTAGAAAAACTTGTGACTTTTTTTCTATTTTCTACATGGAATAAAATCCTTAAAAATAATATTTGCTGCAATTGTTGAAAATCTTTAGACGTAAGTCTTCTTCAGAATCTGTTGAAAGCTGATTCAAAAAATTTATAATAAATAGTTGATAACGACCTCTCTCCTTGTTGGTCCCCGTATGGGAGCTTTGGCGGGAAGTATAGTCGTATTATTTTTTAACTTTCTCCCACTCTTAAGACCATGACATTGAGTGAGATTGTAATAGGATTAAACGGACATTTTGTCTGGGAAGCAAGGTGGGTGACTTTTTTACATATGTGGTGTATATAGTCTACTTAAAAATCTAAGTTTTGACCGCTTTTCTTTATTCGTAAAATATGACCAGCCATGATATAATTACGCTAAAATCAAATAATATGCGATCTTCGATGGAATGAAACATTTTGTCGAGAGTGGATTTAAACAATCAGGATGCAAGTTATGTAAAAAAAAATTACTCGATTGTGGTGTATTGAATGAATAGTTAATTTAATTTGTTTATTTGATTGCTCACAGCTGTTTCATACAAAATAACAATTTGGACATACAAGTTTATAGTAGACAAAATAATAAGTTTTCCTATTTGCTAATTTTTTTGCTGGCGAGCCCATACTGAAAACATTGTGAATCGTGTCTCAAATAGAATGACACTCTTGAAACGGCTGGCCGGTTCTAGTTGGGCTGTTCAAACCATACCTTAAATTTAACTTATAAACTTTTTATTTTGCCTGTCATGACCTACTGCTGTGAGACTCTGATTACAGCATCTAACTCTGTTACTGATATACTTGATAAGACCCAAAATCAGGCACTGCGGATCATTACAGGGGCCGTAAAAACAACGCCGATTGACGCAATGCTCGTGATAACAGAAAACAAGCCATTAAAGAATATTTTTAAAGAGAATGCCCTGCTACTATGGGAAAAATTAACACGATTACCTGGTTGTCTCTCTCTTTAAAGTGAACTCTCCTTGGACACAAGAAGGTGTTTGAAAACCCAACGTGGTTTTGCGCAGAGTGTTCTGGAACTAAAGGCACTGCCTGATATTAACTTCGATCCCGAGCCCTTTGGATCTAACTATTGATAAAGGCTTCCAGATTCGCACTGATCTCACCCAAGTGGTTTCCAAAATAGAGCAAGACACCTCGATTTTAGGAATGCTTGCTCAGGAAACAATAAGCACCTTATATCCTGAACCCGAATGGGTACATATCTTCACCGATGATAGCCTTTTGAAGGACACTGATAAAGCAGGAGGAGAGGTTTATAGCCATCTCTTCTCCTTTTATTTTTCAACTGGAAATCGCACAACTGCCTTTGATGGTGAGGTTGCTGCTATTCGTGTAGCTCGGTCACAGCTGCACTGTCATCTGAACAGTATTGTTAAGGCTGTTATCTTTTATGACTCAAAAGCGGTAATTTTTGCTGTGAATTCAAACACTTCTCCTTCCTCCTTTAACATCCTTGAGTGTAAAAAGCTCCTACAGGGTCTGTTCGGGCTTTCTAAGGAAATTGTTTCGCAGTGGATCCCGGGACACTGTGGTGTAGCTGGTAAAGAGTTAGCAGACCATCTTGCTAAGCAGGGACCTTCTATCCTACAGACCTCAAAGAAAGCTGTCCCTCTCACCAGTGCCAAACGCCTAATCAAGACAAAGATGATGGATCTCACTCCCAAGTTTGCAAATTACAACTTAACCTAAACATGTTTGTATTTCCCTAATCACTATAATACTGTAAAAACCATCACCGCTGCTGTGAAGGACAGTGAAAGAAATATGCTATTGAAAAGCGTGAATAGAACAAAATTACCAGTAGAGATAGGTCCCGGGTAACCAAAATTGTCCATTTGTAGTAGGTACCAGACATTTGGTGTGGTTTATAATTCATATTTTAAGTGTACCTGACAGAGTCTAAAACATACTCTGATGCATTTCATTATTAATGAGACCAATCCTTCAATGCATCACCTATCTTTTGAAGTCTGTTACTTGTAAATAAAGAGTTGATGAGCCATTTGTTGTAATCTTATAACTTATAATATAGAAGCCCACTCAACAAACTTAAATAATCTTATATTTTAGAAAGAAAAACTTATTAGATTTAACTTTGTTAATGTGACATTATGGATTTAATTCTCTTCCAGATTCATCTATTATTAAACCATTTTTCTTACACCACCCAAAACAGAGAGAACCAATTACATTTTTTGGACCTTCCTGGCTATTTTTTTTTATCTTTCTTATCTGTAATCACCCGATCTATTTTAATGGTACTACTTCTTTATGGAATCATTAAAAAAGACAGATAACTAGATATACAGACACGCAAGTCACGAGAAATTGGATCAATTCATCAATTTGTCGCAAGATGGCAGTGCCTAAAAATTAATGAAATGAAGCTAGGATGTAGGATGAAGTGAAGTGAGTTGAAAAAAATGTGTCCCTCATTGGGTGGGAGAATTCCCTCATTTCTCATTTGATTGACGAAGTCCATCAAAGCTTCAAAAATCCCGCCCCCCAAAACTGCTAATCGCCCAGTTTAGGAGATGATCGTAGATCAAACTTCTTGTTAAAAAAAATACGACATCGCAGAGAGTAGGAAAAGCAAGTCGAACCTAATCAGATATCGGATTTTTTGAGGGACGTATGGGAAATATATGAGAGAAAAATTATTTTTTGACCAAAATGTTGATTTATAGGTGAGTTCCTATGGTGAGTTTGTCAAGAAGACAAGAGACAGGGGGGATAATTTCTTTTTGTGTTATGACATTATAGTCACAAGCACTTGTTAAAATGATTTGATTTTTATTTACGAACATAGCAGTGGTGTTTTCAATCACATTAAAAGCGATATAATATATCTCAAGTCAAATAAAATCTTAAGAAAATCGGATCGTTGATAAGAAAGACGCTATGAAAATTGACATTTGCTTGCGTATACAATTTTAATTTAAAAATGCTTACATTACAATATTTGTAAAAATTATTTGTTTATTTCTTTAATAATTTTAATTTAATATTTCAGCAAAAAAAAAGTTTTTTTTAACGGTGACTGTTCAACTAAGAATATTTACGTTACACTAAACTAGCTGTATTGCCTTTAAAAAAAAAATTTTTCAATACTTTTATAAAAATGATGATTATGCTAAATTGGGCCAGTATGCTTTATCTTTTTAAGTAGCACAAAATTAGATTTTTTTAACCCTTTCGGCACCACCGGGGCATACATGCCCCACAGACAAAAACACTACTGGGTTATTTATGTCCCTTCTAAAACACCAGATGGAACACGTCGGTCCCAGCTCCTTTAAATTATCCAGATAGTTAATTTTTTATTTTAATTTTGGCAGAATATTGTTGTTTTTACCTTATTTGAACTATTTAAGCCGTAATTTTTTTTATTGGAAAAGAAAAAATTTATCTTGAAAGGGTAAAAGCAGATTTTTTTTTATGTTTCGGAAATGAATAAGAAATCATTCAGAAAAGCTAAAAAAAGAAGAAAAAAAACAATTATTTAAGCAAAATGAAGAAATGTTGTCTTAAATATAAAAATATGAGAGAAGTTGAAAGCTTAACAGTAAATAAAAGGGATGCATAACGGTAAAAAGTGATAATCCACAATTTCACTCCCTTACACTCTCTTATCGAAAAGTAAACAATTACATATTATAAAAGCTTTCATTTTTCTCAAGCAGTGTTTAACACTTCCTAAATGACAAATGTTTTGCAATATGTCTTAAATATATTATATTTTCATTATGGTTGATATATTTTATAAAAATGTGCATCTGTTTATCTCTAAACAACAAAAATGTGGCTTATCACTTTCCTCCCTCTAGGTTTTCCACTGTTTAACGAATCTTTTATAATAGTTTTCATAAATTACACTCATGATATTAAACATCCAATTTTAACGGTTCGAATTGCAATAAATATAAGCACATTAAAAGAATTACTTCTTTTAACTTCCTCAGCGATAACTTGGTTAAAATTAAACAAAAAAGCACTAAAATATAATATTTTAATTACTTAAGTAAGATAGTCATTAAAAATCAGCAAGACAACCTATTTCTATGTTTAAAAAAACCGAAATATTTAAAACTGTAAGAGACGGTATGGGTTGCTGTAAAAAATGCTAGATATAATCGAAGCAAATAAAAATTAATTATATAGTAGTTGAAATCTAGAAGTTAGTAAGTTTTTGCAGAAAAAAAAACATTTGAAGGTAAAAGTCCCAAATATATATCATCAGTATTATCTATATCATCTTTGATAACAACCATGAAAGAAAATGAGAAGAGCAGAAGAATAGTTAAAAGTTTATAAATTAGGATATTGATCATTGTTTTTGAAATAAGCAAAATGAAAAACAAGCATGAAATAGAGGCAAAGTAACTGAAATAAACAAAATGAATTCCGAAGGAATCCAAAAGTGCAACTTACAACATATTTTTGAACCTATATGAAAAGTAAAGGCTAAATTGACACAATGAAAGTCTCAATTCTGTTGTAGGAATTCAGTTTTACTAATTAATAAAATGATTGATTGTTTCATTAATTTCCCTATCTGAATTCCATTCCATTCGTAAAAATTTTTTTGAACCTGACCAAAGTATTAAAAGCTCAAATTAAACACTGAAAAACCTGTCTCTCAGTATTTTTAGTGAAATTAAATTTAATATTTAATAAACCGTTAGCTATTTTATTAATAATAAATCTTAATGTCATTAGTGAATAAATCTTAATTGCCTCCATAACTAAAGCTTATTTTTCAACCTAACCAAAAAGTAAGCGTTCAAGTGCACTGTAAAAAATTTCCGGTAAAATGTACAGGCACTTTTAGATGTGTCATCCGTATAAATTCCATTTTACTGAGAAATTTATCAACTATTCTGTAAATTCCATTTACTGTAATACTGTGAAAAACATGGTACATCAGATTTTTTATTCAGTAACAAAACTGATGTCACGGTAAAAGTACCAGTACTTTTTACCGGAATTTCATCCGAAAATTTTAGAGGTTGACTCACTAAAATGTTTTTTCTCTCAACTAATACTGTAATTCAAATTAAACTAACTGACAAAACGGTAGTTGTTTTATTAGTTAGCAAATCTTGATCTCCTTAATTAGTAAACATATTTTTTAACATAACGCAAAAGCTAAAGCTAAAATGCAACTCTAAAAGGCTGCTGCACTCAACACTGTTAGAAAAAGCTGTTTGATTTACTAATAAAACATTCACTTCATCAGAATTATGTTTATAGCAAAAGCACACACCTTATATAAAAAGAATAATTTAAGAAATTGCATTCGAATTATCTGCGAATTGCACTTTCAAAAGCAAACGTTGGAAAAATTTTCTATTTCCTTATGAAATGTTAGTTGATTTAAATAAATTTAAAACAACATGCTAAGAATTATAATTCAACTTGAAAATAATAGTTCTTGTTTAACGACTTTTAACAGACCGACATTTTATTTTGTAATGTACATATCATACTGTAATGCTATTATTAATCTGTACACAAATAAACTCATACAAAGTAATCACCTAAACAATAAATAACTTATTCCTATTATTCCCACCATTTTTTTATACTTTTTGTTTATTTACTTACTTTTTTTAACTTCTTTCTATTTTTTATTTAAAAAAAAACTATTTCACTCACATAAAAACAGTTAAAACAAAAATAATTTTAATATGATTTCAAAAAATTAGGTCATGACAAGTTAAAGTTTATTGATTTTGACTAAATTCTGAATTGGAAGAATATAAACCAAGAAAAAAAAATAAAGATAAAAAAAAAGAAATGGTTATTGGTACCCAACTGCTTTCTTAATGTCTATTTTCAATCTTTTTTTTCATGTATTTTTTGATTTAGTGTATAATATACACATAAATCGAAATAAAAAATGTCTAATGAAAAAATTTCAGCATTTTTCCTACGTAAATGTTCGTGTAACGATTAGAAAATAAATATTTTTTTTAATTTCAACTTTAATGCAGCTTATAATTTTATTCATTATTTTCATTATATTTCTTTTAAATCCTTAAATTTTCTGTTCTTTAGATATGTAGGGACATAATTTATGTTTTCGTACAAATAGCAATAAAATTGAATTTTATTAAGATATATACTTTTTATTTTTAATTTATATCTTACATATTTTATACGAGAATTAATAAGGCATAATTACATATAGAATATAATTATTTCATGTAAACGTGGCCAATTCAAATCATTGTCGTAATGCATTATAAATTGAATTTATTCAATCATGGTTGATTATAATTTTGACAAGATGGAGAAAAAATTCCAGTAAAATTACCGTACTGTACGGTAAGGACTTTTCTGTTAGAGAAATTATTTCAATAAAATCATTCCGATTAATAAAATCAAAATATAGGGTATTTAAAATCATTCATTTGGTAATTTTACAGTTCATATGGTAACGGTTTACCGGAAATCCTGGTTTTAAAAATTATCACCACATATTTAGTAAAAAATACTAAAATGAAATATAAATTTAACCAAATAAATGGTTTTTATTCCATACTCTAAGAAATTTTAAAACTACCGAATCCCCCCTATTCGCCAAATTTTACCACAGTTACCAAATTTTATCAGATATTATAAAATTATATTTTATCATTAATTTTACCAAACTCATTGCCAAAGTATTTCAGTAAAAATTATTGAGCTTTCATGTGTTCCCATACAGCAAGAGAACTCGGTAAATTTTACCATATTCTGATAGTTTCTCAATGCACAATTGTAATAATATGGTATACTGATTTGTAAACAAAGTTATAATTGTAATTATAAATTAGGACTTCTTGAAATCACGAATGCAAATAATTTTGTTTTAATAAATTAGTTACACTTTGTTGAACTGAATCAGCTTAATTAATTAGCCATTTTTATTTTAAAAGTTGTATTTTGTTCTCTAACTAATATTACTTTTTCTAAATATTACTTTTTTTAAATAGAAACAATGAATTTATAAAAAAAGTTTCACTTTTTTTTTCAATGTCAACAGACTATATTAACACATATTCAAATTTTGTTCACTTTAACACCTTAAAATGAAATTGAAACATGAGAAAGTATTGTATAATTTAACTTAATGCGTATGTTTTTTTTAAAAAAAATATTCTCATGGATCAAATGCTTAAGCTGAAAGAGAAGAGGCTAGATTTTGTTGGTTTTCGTTTCATAAATAAATACTTGATGAAAAAAATACATTAAACATCAGCATTGTTAAGCATTCATTTATGTATAGATTATGCCTAAATACTTAAATTTTTTACCAAAAACTCGGGAATTTGAAAAAAAGTTTATTGAAAAAAGTGTCAATTTTTTTCATAATTTGTTACAAGTTAAAAATTTAACTGCTTGAAATAAATGTGTATATTATATATTTTCAATTATTGTAAGTAGAAGTTATACGTATTTGTGAAACAAATTAATAAGAAAGAAATTAAAAAGAGAAGTTGATTTTTAAAATATCCAGTTTTGAAATTATACAGAATACTACTTTTAAAATGGATTGGATAATGTAATTTGAATGGATTACTTAAATTAAATAATAATAAAATTAATAGATCATATAATTTGTTCTAAATTATATTCCATTCAATTTTTTTATGTGTGAGAAATAGTTTTAAAATGCATTTTAAGAAAGCTAAATAGAATATTTCAATAAAGACTTTTTTAAGCAAAATAAACCTATAAATTTTTGAAACAATTATTTGATTTACACAATTATTTTCGCAAATTTATTAATTAAAGGTGCTAATCATATGGTATTCAAATGTGAGAAAACATTTTCTCTATTCGCATAACAATCTAAATACTTCATTGCTTTCTCTTTTTCAAACTTTAGATCTCGTAAGTGTAGTTAAAAATGCTATTAATATTTTATTTTAATTTTTAGAAATTTTTTTCATAAACTTAACGTAAACGATTTAAAATTTTCACTTTTTCTCCACAGGCATTGATTTTTTTAATTAGATTAATGTTATTATAAATTTTCTATTATTTTTTAATAAAAAGATGTTTTTTTTTTCGTCTTATCCAAATATTTTTAATTTTATGTTATTTATTGTTTACTGAAAATAATTTCAAAAGTTTACTTTTTCATTAGGAAAATTATTTTATTCATTTAATGAAGAGTAATTCATATTCTTACATAATTCAATAATCTTCAAGAATTCAGTAATATTATTTGTTTATTATTGATATTAGTACTGTTATTTAATATTTCACGTGTTTATTATTGATATTAATATTGTTATTTAATATTTCACGTGTTTATTATTGCTATTAACGTTTTATTTTTTTATTCTTAAGACACTTTCTTCATTAATTTAACGTAAGTGGACTTTTTTTTTTCACAGGCATTTACTTTCTTGAATCAGATTAATATTTCTATGAATTATAAATTATTTATAATTAAGAAATTTTTTATTTTTTTTATTTTGTACAAATATTTTTGATTTATATTGTTTATTCTTTTAATGAAATAATCTCACAACTTCAATTAATATTCGTAGCATTTTTTGAATTACGGACAATTTAAGTAATAATTATTTTCTTCACACACATTAAAATGAGTTACGAAACATTATAACTATAAATTATCAATTTTATTCTATAGTAAATTTATTTTATTCTTTTCATGAAGAGAAATTAAAATTTTTATAATATTGAATTAATTTCACGGAATCAGTAATAGTACCATTTATTCTGTATTATTCAATCACAAAGATTATTCGTCAAATGCTTCTAAGGCCCCAATACAATTTTCGTGGGAATTATATTGTTTAATTCAATCAACTCAAATAAATTTAAATAACAAATAAATTCAAATAAATCAACAACAAAAAATTAAAAATTATGTTGTTTTCTTTATTTAAAGTTAAGAAAAAAAGTATGATCTAAATTACCAGAATATTGTAAAATTTATTGTGTTTCTGGGAACACCAAAAAGCTTGACAATTTTTTCCGTTCCTCTTTGGTAATGATTTTGTTAAATTTAACAATAAAATATAGCTTTATTGGCATGCAGTTCAGTAGTGAATACTGTAATTTGCAATTTGGTAATTATATCATGATAACTTAGAGCACAGTATAAAAACCATTTATTTGGTTAAATTTACTTTTCAGTTATGTATTTTCATTTAATGCGAAGTAAATAGAAAATATAATTTTGAAAACTAAAATTTCTGGTAAACCGTTACCATATGAATAGGAAAATTACCAAATAAATGATTTAAATACAGTTTATTTAAGTTTTATTAATTTTATTTAACCAGAATTATAAGTTTTTTTTTATCAGAAATGTCATTACCATACAATACTGTAATTTTAGCCAAATTTTTTACTCTATGCATGTATTAATTTGAGGAACTAGATTAATCTATTATTTTATCCTGTTACTCTATGTTACTTAATCATTAGGAATGCTTGTTAAATCTAGGTATAAAATATTTACACTCCACAGCAATTTTAGAAAAAAGAGTATTTTTTCCCTCCTTTAGAGCAAATAATTAAAATTTAATATTATTATTTTAACGCTATTATGTTACTATTAATTATAAAAAAAAATTCTCAAAAACTTGATTTTATCCTTTTAATGTATTTTTTAATTCGCATTATATTCTTTAAGAAATAATTTTCATGTGTGTGATTATATTGGAATTCCATTTTTATATGTGTAACGCAAATAATTTAAATACTATTATTAATAAAACAACATTAGTAGTACAAGGATTTGTTAATCTTCTCTTCATTACTGCTTATAGCTTAAATAAATGTTTTATACGTAGAAATGGAATAAAAAGATATGAATTAAATATTTATTTTCCATAAAAAACTGATAGGACTAAATATGCCACAAATGCAAGAAAATTATGGAATGCGAATTACACGTTACTGAAATAAAAGATCCGTTATTTTGCAACCAAATAAAATGATAAATAAATTAATTAGTAAAACAAAGAATTTACTTACCCTATGAAAATTTAGAATCTTTAATAGAATCTTGGTTTTAAGTAGTTTTCATTCTGAAATAAATTTTCTCAGTGAGATATTCAATTATTTTTAATGTGTCATAATTTTATCTATTCTAATTACATATTCATAAAAAAAATTCATAAAATAAGTATTATGATTTAAAAGTTGCTAAATTAAATAAATTTCTTATGTTAGTAGATAATTCGAGTAAATATTAAAGACAGTTCCTTAATTTTCAACATTTTTCATGCTATCTTTTGCTCTGTTAAAATAATCTGTGCAATTCTTTTGAAACAGCTATAATACAGATTAAGGCATAAAACATTAAGAAATTATGCTAGGTTTATACATTAAATAATAATTAATTTGACCATAACTAGCATGTTTTAGTTCTAGTATAATCTTCTCTGAACGTTTATCTTTATTTTAAATTATATATAAGTTGCTTTAGATCGATACATTTTTTGAGGTAACACGTCATAATAAATTTTTTCATAAAATTAAAGTCATTAAAAATAAACTTAATGACGTATTCAATAATAATATCTTAAATGGAAATGTCTTGAATAAGTGACAATATCTTGAATAAATGACAATGTCTTGATAAATTATCCTAGAACTGATTGAACTAGATTCCAACTATGAAAAAAAAACTATTTCAAGGATAATTTTCAGCACTAAATTTCTATTTTTTATATTTATTTAGTTGAAAAAAATCTTTTTATTAATTTATTCAATTTTTCTTTTATTTTACAATCAAAATCAAATTTCATCAGAAATACTTATGCATTTGAATAATTTTGGAAATATACATTTTATAACTGCTAAAACAATAGTAAATTTCTAAGAAAATCAAACTTTTGAATAAAAAAAAATTTAAAATCAGTTAAAAAAAACATTAGATTTTATCAAAACTTTAAAAACTAAGTAATTTTAATAAATAAATGATTAAAGTATAACAAAAAAATTGAAAAATTGCGCCAATCGTTTGATATAATCAGTACATTCTATTTATATTCATATTTTTCTATTTTTAATAATGCCCAAAAACATTCATTTACAGAAAAAAAATATTTAAAAAATAAAATTTAGAGAAAATAACCTCTTAACAATATTAAAAAAAGTATCTTATTACAACATTACTGTTAAATAAATTCTCCAACTTTGTGGAAAAATTCACGATATTTTTCACTTTTTTTTAATAATGGCTCTGTACCTAATTAATTAAGAATATAGTTTTGATAAAGTTTCATATCAAGAGCTTTAATTTTACTAAATTTTAGAGAATAATTATTAAAAGAATGTTAAAAATATCGCAAAATATCCTTAAAAATATAGTGTCTTGGATTTACTTGAAATGTTGTAATCATAAAACAAAATAGTTTTATCGAACTTTATAAAAAATTTTTATTCATTAAAATCTTCTTAATAACATTTTCTAGGCCTAAAATTGCGTTTACAATTAATTTATTTGCTTAGAATAATGAGAAAAAATTTCATAACTTCGTTGCAAATAATATATTGTTGATGTTTTTTCTAAAACAAAGATATGTTTGATTTTCAATTTCTTTAATTCTTAGATGTGTACATTAAATTTCCATGTTCATAAACGTTGTGAAATTTGTGCCACAAAGAAGGAAAACTCATAATTTTTTTGTAGTCAAAATTGGTTAAATAATTATACACATAGATTAGACGAAGTGTAAATAAAGCGATGCACTTTTGTGAATATATGTTAATCCAAACCAATAGATATTTAAAAACTACATTCTATGTATTAACAGGGTTTACACGACCTGAAAAAAGCAAATGAGTGGTAGCTAAGATTTTTCGAAACTACTAAAAAATGCTTAAATTTAACTTTTATTTGTTAATTACAAAATTATTCCAGAACTGCTTTTTTAGACCCATCTATGTTTCCTGTAAATTAAATATTCATTTTTATCTTAAAACATCTAGTTTTATCTCCCTTTTCCTGCAACTTTAAAATATTTTCCAGATCGTGGGAACCCTGATAAATATATATATTAAATGTAACTATTATTCAGTCTAATAACACAAAACTAAAAATCAGAAATTATTACGTTATAATTTTATATATCTTGTTCTGAGTTAATTATAGCTCATAAGCATGTATTGATTCTCAATAAAGCTTGTTTTGACTTTTATAATTTGTTTTTATAAATAATTAAATCAAGTTTTAAAAAAATTTAAAAATAAAACACTTATTACTGTAAGAGATGCTTCATTATTCAGTGATAAATAGAAAATTTTAAGATTTAGTCTCTCCTGAATTTGATCTTCGATGTTTTAAATTTTTAATTATAAAAACTAAAAAATAATAAACTAATTTTTACGATTTTTCGCAATTTGTATGTCGTGCTCCAATTTACAACGGTAAAAAGTAATTTTTATCTTTTTAATGACAGATACATTCAATTGAAATGTTCTAACCAACATGTTAACTAATTAACTAAATTTAAAAAAGTTAACAGAAATGAGCATTTTATTTTTGAACTGAGAATTCTTACAACTTTTTACGGTACTTTAAAATTATTTCCGAAGTAAATTGCTCGAAAATGTCGATGCTTATTCCAGTACATTAAAGTTAGACAATAAAAAAGTGTAGTAACATTATATCCCAATACGAGTTGAAAACAAAAAATATTTTTCTAAATTGAAGCACTGGAACAAATAATAATTTCCTGCAAAATTTTCAGATTTTAAGTGTTATAATATTTAGGAAAAATAAGTTTACATCTTTAAATATATAATTAATCATTTTTCATCAGATTTAATAATAAATTTTTATTATTATTATTCGCAACTTTTAAGACAAATATATTTTAAAGAATATCATATGTTCTCTGTTACACATATTTTCTAAGAAGCTCTTATTTGTCTCTATATTATTTGCGCATGCGTCAAAAAGCTTTGTTCTAACTTTTTACGCAAAAGAGTGTTTACAATATTTTTATAAAAATAATACAAGAATATTACTTCAAAGCCTACGTGAAATACAAAATTTTATAAAATTTCAAAACAAATAGCAAGAAAAAATATCAGAATAACATATTATAACTTATGTAAATAAATAAATTTACAATTGAGAAATATTTTTTCTCTCAAATATTTATTAAAAACTGAGGTATGTACAAATATTTTTCATAAACGTTTTCTGGAGAAAGATTGATAATATATACATGTAACTGCAAGATAATATTATTATGACATCCGGCAGTAACGAAATTATGGCTCTTTTTTTTTTTTTTTTTTTTACGAAATGAGGAATATAATCACAAGAAAAATCATGCATTAAATAAAGTAAAACCTACTTGTTTTTAGATAATTTAAAAAATTTTAGATAATTAATAATTTCTTAATATAATTGTTTCCTAACTATTCTCTAATACCAATAAAGAAAAATAAATTATTTTAAGAGTGTTTCAAATTATTCCCGAACTTTTTTAAGTAATAGAAATATTATTTACTTTTTTATCTTAAAACAAGTATTCATTAATTGTGCTTAATTAGAACAATTAATCAATGATTTATGCTGGTAATTAGCACAATAGGACATTTAATTATATTTTTTTATCTTTGTATTAGTACTGTATAATTCAAATAGATATACATACAAAACAATTATTGACTGAATTTAATGGAATATTTATAAATTTTTAGTATGTTGTAAGAACTTTGTTTATGGATACCGTTCTTATAAAAATGGATAAATATCTCTGCTGAAAATGTGTTAAATTTCTTGTTTATAAGGTTTTATTTTTTTAATAAAGAATTTTACAGAAAAATACTAAGCAATAAGAAAATCAAGTATCCCGTGAAATCATTTAAATTCTTGCGAAAAAAAACTTAAAATGAGAATAATGAAAAAAATAGCTGATAATATCGGTTGTTGCTGTAAGCACTAACTAAAATACTCTAGACAGAGTTTCTCCGCTAGGGGGGGCAAATATTTGAAAGTACATGCTGTAATTTGTTGAAACATGCAGTAGTACATGCGGTCCAGGTTACAATAGTCTACCCTATTGTTAAACATATTGATACAAAATGTTTTTTACATTTTAATGCTGTACTCCAACAGTCTTATGGGGGAGAAATTATATTAAATTAATGCTTTTCATAATTGTGTTTATTTTGCCACTTTATTGATAAATGTTTATTTTGAAACTATTATACTACAATTTTTTTTCATTTTTACTTTTAACTATAGAATAAGATGCCAGATTTTTCATTGCATTTTAACACTTTTTTTTAAATACGTCTAAAAAGCCCAAATCTAATCAATAAAAAAATTTAAAGAAACACGTTTCATTTATAATTCCTTTCATTTTATTTTTGCTCAAAGCTTTTTAGCATTTATTAATTGTTTGTACAGGAAATTTATTTAACTTGAAGTTAAAGTGATTTAAATAACTCAACCTAATCAATCCTACTGTGCCCGATATTGAAGTAATTAAAAGACTAATATATTGCATACTAGAATTAAACTAGATTAAATATCTATTTGAAATTAAAACAAAAAGAAACGAAATAAAAGAAAATTCCAAAAAGTAAATAAGTGGTTGTAATATCTCCTCAAAAATGACATTCGCTATCTAGCAAATTATTAATTTCAATTTTATAAAACAAGATAAATAGCAAAAAATGTATTTTTTGAGAGTGCGATCTCTTATTTTTTCTTTAAGCAAAGTGAATTTAAAGCGAAAATAATGAGCATAAATAAAAAGTTTTGGACATAAACATCGTAATTGTTTTCGATATTTCTGAGCTAGGTTTCTAATGAATATGCTATTAAAATACAGTATAGTTTCATTTTTAAACTATATTAGCTTAATTGAATGGTAACTGTAAACCGAGAGTCGAAAAAAATTAAGTTCCATGTTTGAGAAGTCGTCTTTTGATTTGTTTTTAGACTTTCCACCATTTCTAAAACATTTCTAATGGATATGTAATTCTGAAGCAGTAGGGGCTTACTCCTTTCTCATTTTCCAAAATTATTCTAAATTGAATTCCTTTTACGGTTTCAATTTAAATTGAAAATGATGAAAGGAAAGAGCGAAAGAACATGGGAATGAAAGCATTCGGAAGTAATTTTACGTTTCGTCGTTCTGATTTATCCTTCAGCGACTAAAAACTTTGCCACTAAACTATATTTACGCTAAGCCTTAAGGAAAATATTCAATTGCAATTACAGAACTCATTTCAAGCAGTAATTGGGCAGAATCACTCTTTTGAAAAGACCTCGCCAAAGATGGCGATGTTTGGCGAATCGATTGGAGATTTTGCGTACCCAAAAAACGAACGAATATTATTCATTAACTTTTGAAGCTTCCACAGCTACAGTCATTTTCGTAGCCCTCAAAAACTAGGAAAAATTCTTAATCCCTTTGCAAACGAGAGTCTTATCGATCGGAGAGAAAGATTTTTCATTATCAGGAAAAAAAATTAAATAAAGAGTGATAGATAAAGAGAGGAGGAAAAAAAAAAGAACATTTTATAAATCGGAAAAGTTCCGATAATCTCATCGGCTGAATATTATTGGGAAAACAAAGGAAACTGCGTTTTTTTCTTTCCTTATCATTTTTCATCTTTTCCCACTACTAATGAGGACTTTTCTAAGAAGGGAACGGTTGACAGTTTAATGAGCGTCGAGTCAAGAGGGGGAAAATAATAAGGGAAAAACAATCGATTTTTCCCTAATGAGAATTTTTCATTATCCATCAATGCTCTCGCTGATGCCTTGACGGAGGCCTGGGAACAGTAACGAGCGCAAAAACATTTTGTTTTTTTTTTAATCGATGTCTTCTACAGCAGAGAAGATGTTCTATGCAAATTGCGGTGGATTGTTTTAAGACTTTAGAAATACTAAAAACATTTTGTGAATTTGAAATGTTTTTTTTCCTTCGAAAAAAATGCTTTTTAAAATTTGAAATGTTGTCGTATGAAAATTTCTTTTTAAAAAAAAATTAAAAGAGAAGTTGATGAAGTCTTATATTTTTCAGCATTCTCCTCAAGGGTGAAATACTCTGATGCTATATACTAATGGTTTCAAAAAGAAGATGGTTAATGATTTTGAGCTATCTGAGAAACATCAATTTATAATTTTTACATTCTTATCCAAATATTTTTAAAAACGCATTATATATTATGATGTATCTAAAAGTTATTTTTATTAAAACTATACGTCAATTTAGATGTATGCTTAGAATTTTAATTTATAAAGTAAAACTTACATTTTAGAATTTTTTTACTTTAAAAAATAAGAAAAAATTATTCTTTCTAGGCCAAATTTCCACGCGAATCATGTACAAAAGTCATTTATTACTTTTTTATTATTAAATTTAAGGAACTGGAGTTATATTTTTATATCGCTAAATTCCCTTTGCTACAGCCATAAGGTGCGTGAAATATGAATGCAACATTTAATTTTTCAAAATGAATATTTAGTAAAAAATGTATCTTGGTATTCGATTTTAGGTTTTATATTTTAAGTTATATAATTTAATCTTATAAATTTTAACGCATTTCATAATGTTTGAAAATTATTTACAAAGTTATTAAAAATAAGAAGCTGCAATAGTCCTTGAAAAAAACATAAACTTTTACAAATCTGTGATCATATGGTATATTTTTTTCCTTTTGATCCTCAAATTCCAGATAATTTCTCCCAATTTAATAAAGAGTTGTAGATATTATTGTTTTATTTTAAATATATTTGATTTTCTCACTTAAATTGCCATTTTTTGCAACTCTGATGAAACTTTGAAAGTGAACTTTGGTGAAAGAAGGCATTGATTTATATTAAAAAAAAAAACGAATTGAAGGTTTTTTGAAAAAAAATTTCAAATTTTTAAAAAGAAAGTAGAAGTTAGAAAAGCAAAAAAATAAAAAATTATAATTGATGTAAATAAATTCTAAAGACCATGAAAAAAGATATCAAACTTAGGTCCATTCGAGTGGTCTTCTTGCTTAATTGAAACCCCTGAACATTATTTGTTTCAAAATTAATCACTAGATAGTCACATCTGTTCTAAATTGGTAATTAAGCATTAAAATTCATAAAAGTTTACTAAAATAATCATTGCGTACTCACACTGTCACATAATAAAAATTTACTGTCTTCCAATCATAAGATGAGATCCCATTTTCACCAACAGCAATCGGCCTAAGAGTTAATCTCGTGATTGCCAGACAGTATTAAAGCAATAAAATATCATTAAGAGAATATGCATAGAAATATAGATTATAATATGCACGCATGTATTTATATCTTAGAGAAATATGAATGCACTTATTTTAATGTATTATCAGAAATGAAGATAATCTTTCGAAATGTTATTGAAGATTGTGGTACGCTTTGCTATAAGACATTGACCTGTAAGTTTATTTCTGAGCTTTGAACAACACAACTGTTTAAATAACATCAATAAGGTTCGAAATTAAACAAATTACAAAGCATTATCGGAAACATGGCTTAATTTCAAGCTTTATTAAAGTTGTAGTAAGTTGTCACGATATCGTGGATTAAGAAACTAATCTTAAACGAAGCTTCATTTGGAAAAATACAAACATTCTAATAAGCATCTGAAAGAGTAAAAAATTAGGATAATTAGTTATATATTTTTTCGAAATTAGTAATTTCGTAATGTTTCTTATTTTTCTTTATTTTAGTTCCTTAAATCAATAAGTCAGTACTTTTAATTTATTAATGAGTTGCTGAGATCATTGTTTTGTTTTAAGTATGTTTAATTTTCTCAATTGAATCGTCATTTTTTACTTTGTAGCTCTGGTACGTACTTTGGTTGACTATCGCAGTATTTTTTATATAAAAAATATCCATTGAAGCTTGCTGCCCTGCATACATACATGGCCACATTTATAATTAAAATTAATCGAATTTGTGTTTAGAGCAATAGGAAGCATTCTAACAAGTATTCGGAAACTTAAACAAAATCAGGATAACTATTTATATATTTTTTTCAAAATTGCTTGATTATTTTTTTTCCTGTTCTATTTCAAAAATTAATGCTTCCCACAGTCAAAACAGTACTGTAAATAAAACAATTAAATTAAATTTTTTAAGAAAAAGTAATATTAAACTTTCTGTCCAATTCAGATTTATTGGATTAATTAAGAAAACAGTACAATTTCTTACGTAGTATTCATCTCTTATGTATAATTTGAATTTTTTTTTCAGTTTGGTAAACGTATGAAATACCCCTCCAACTTCACTAACATATACTTCCTTTTTCCTGTTTTTTCAACTTCTCTTTCTATTTTTTTGTCAATCGCCATTCTAAATTATTAAATGTCATTTCAATTAAATATTTCAATCAGTTTTAAGAGATTTCTGCAAGTATATATTTTAGTTATTTTTAATTAAAATTTAATTCTATTCATTTTCTTTCAAAAGGCAAAAAACAATATTTTTTTTCACCAATTAATGCGCGAAATAATATTCAGTTTCCCTTTTTCCGTATTGATGATTTGAAAATTTTGATTGTTTTCTTATGATCAAATTTCAATGCTTCTTAATTTTTTATTTTTTTCAAAACAATGATTCTCAAAAATTAGGTAATAACGAAAAAATAAAATGTATCTAAATTTGCTTATTTATTTATTAAGTTTTTTTTTTTAGAAAAAAATAATGGTGTTAGAAAAAGAAAAAATATTTTATTCAAAATAAAATGTGTTAGTACCGAAGTGTTTTTATTAGTTTGTCCAACCCCTGAATATTAAATAAATTATACAAAGAAACTGAAGCAGTAATATACTTGATTTAAGAAAAAATTAAATAAGAAGGAAGTAAAAAAACTTCATTAGCTTCAAAAATACTAAGATAGAAAATGATAATTAACACGTTTTAATCATTTAAAAATAGGCACCCATTCTCAAAACTTCTCAGGCGTGATAAAAAAGAAACCAAAGTGATTTCCTATATGTTTTAATAAGGTACATTATTAGGCTTGGCCAATGTTATTAGGTATATGAGAAACATGATATTCACAATGTGCATTCAAAAATTGAAAATGTCAATTGCTTAAATTCAATTTTGGGAAATAATGAAAAAGAAAAACGTAATTGTTTTTCTTAATATTTTTCTGAAGCAGTATTTGGAAAAAAGATGAATAAAAATTAAAATATAAATATTTTATTTTAAATAAAGATAATGTTTGAAAACGAAAAATGTGCACAATATTTTCAGGCATTTCAAAATACGTAATAAAAATCTAATTACAAAATATGTAGTCATAAATTATTAATTAGAAATCAAAACAAATGGATTTTTAGCAATATATATCGAGCTAATTTATTTTCTTCAAAATGAACCTCATTAAGGTGACAAATTGAGAGTGAATAACAAATTTTATTTTATTATTATTATTCCTAGTATTAGTATTATGTAATAGTTATTAGTATTATGTTATAGTTATTATAATTCTTCATTATAATAATAATTCTTCACGACGTTAATTTGTTTTAATTTAAAATTACCCTAACTCAAAAAGTTCATCTTTCAAACGAGTATAGAACTGACTTTCCCCCTCTTGTTTTTTTTTTTATTTTTACTTTCTCTTTATCCCTACCCCCTCTTTCTCTTTCTATCTTTATTAGAAATGATTTCATATCATCTTTAGTTCCTATAACTCATTTATACAGCTGAATCTCTTTTTTTTTAGAACTTACGAGGAAGAATATTATTAAAATTCAGCATAATTTTATATTAATTTAAATTTTTAATTTTAGTTACTCTCAATTGTTAATAACATTTCACATACATTTCAAAAATAAATTCATATATTTTTTTCTCAAAATGTAATTAATAAATTTAATTTTATACTTTTCCAATATAAACTTTTATTGATATTCCACTAATTGGAATTCTTAATTATTTTTAAGATTTAGTAAATTTCAAGGGAAAACTTAGCACGGTGCAAAGTATGACTAGGTTAATTGAAATTAAATATTCCAATTTTATATAAATGAACTAAATTATAATGACTTATTTAAATTAACGTACGTAATCGTTGAACAATTTAAATTAAGCCTAGTTGGAAAAAAATAGTTCCTAAAATTTTTTTTACAGTTCATTTATTTCCTTTAATTCCCCCCCCCCGAATTATTCAATAAAAATATCTTGGAATCTCCCCCCCCCTCCTCTTCTCTTTCCCTCCTTCTCCTTTTTTTTTATCTTCATCTGAAATGCTTCAATTTCGTCGTCAGTTATTATATATCTTTTATATATCTTTTCCCAATCATGTTTTACCATCTTTCTTTTTCCGGGAATCAAAATCTTTCTTTGATAATTAAAAAATATTAAAAAAATAACTACGATTACAACTTATGGCAAACCATAGGTTTAGTCCCTGATTAATAACTACCTTTATATTCCATTAATTAGTATACTCCATAAATTTAAAACTTTCTTTGAAAATGTTGAGTACGTTTTAATGAACCAAATTCTAACGTCTAACAACACATGCGTAATTATAGATTAATTTAAAGATATCTTTGTAGCAAACAACTTCTCTTTCAAAATTTGGACAATCCTTTATCTTCTGAGTTTTTCTCCTGGAATGTGAAATAAAGATATAACGAAACTCCCCCCACCCGGGATTTCTCCTTTCCCCCCTTTCTTTTTCTATCTTCATCCGAAATGCTTCAATATCATCTTCAGTTATTATATCTCTTTTATACATTTTTTCCCAATCACTTTTTCCCATCTTTTCTTTTTCGGAAGTCAAAATCTTTCTTTAGTACTAAAAAAACTCAAAAAATAAGAACTGGCCGGCAGTGATTATAACTAGTGGCAAACAATAGGGTTTGGGAAAAAAACGAGTACGAGGGGGGGGGGAGAATCTTAAGATGGGAGCCAGTATGAATAAAAGAAATAAGAAGGGGGGTTGCATTTGAATTCTTTTGCCTTCCAATGTGGGGACCAAGACGTATTCTCTAAGTAATAATCACCAGCCTTTGTTGTTTGCCAGTTTCCATTAATAGCCCCGGAGGTTCTTTGGAACAATGATATTCTCCAAAACAGAATCGTATATATATAATTTTTTTTCCTTTTTTCTAGTTACTTTTTGCCAAAGAATTGTCATTTTTAATGATTTTCTCCTGATGAAATAGAGTTTTTTCTCTCCTTCTTTCTCCAGTTTTTGGTCGATCGCTTTTTTTTTTCGCTGGAGTTGCAGCAGTTTGTCTTTAAATGATCGTGATCTGCGAAAAACGGTTCGAATGAGAGCATTTTTATTTTTTGTTCGTTTTTTTATAAAGACAAATATGGCGTCGCCGTCCGCCATGTTTAATCCTTTCTAAATGAAAAAGATTTGTTGTCGCATATTAAAGATTTTTCCATGACCTTTTCTACTGAGGGACTTTAGGTCTGAAATATGAATGTCGCCATTCATTGGTGCAAAATAAATTTTAATATCGAGAAATAAGTCTCTGAGTAATATAAGGCTTTCATATACTATTAAATACCTAATAAAGAGCAGAAAAAATAAAATAAATTCAATAAACGTGGAAAGTTCGATTTTACATAAATTATGATATAATCTAATATATGTAAGAATATCAAAGATAGGAGTAAGAGAGGTATATTACATAGAAACATTTAATAATATTTTTTATTACCTATTTATCCTTTTTATCAAAAGTGCATAAATATGTTCGACTTGATTTTCTTTTGATTATTCAATACAATTTTCTTATTCAAACCTACCGAGTTCATTTAAGTTTGTTTTTATAAGTTTTAATATTGAATTCTGAAGCAGGTTTATTAAATTCAGAATTTTAATCAAAGTCTGCCGTAAAATGCTCAAATTGGACATTATTTGCGTTTATCAATCTTATTGAGAAAGTTGGTTAAAATTAAAACTTTCAGAAAAGACTGTTAAAAATTTTTAGGTACACAGAAATTTCTTAAAATTAATATATATATATATATATATATATATATATATATATATATATATATATATATATATATATATATATATATATATATATATATATATATATATATATATATATATATATATATATATATATATATATATATATATATATTACACAATAAAAACAAAAAGGATAATAAAGAGAAAAACGAAGAAAATTAATAAGTTTTATTTACTGCTCATAAGCAGCAAGTATATAGAACTCATAAAATAAGTTAAATATATAGAGAAAACATGTAAAATAATAAAGATTAATGAAAAGAGAGGAAGAAAAAAAATAAAATAAAATATTTTTAAAAAAGAGATTGATGAAGAGATTATATCTTTTTATTGTTTGTTTTACTAATTTTTAATATATATTACTTTTTTAAAAATTTATTTTTGCTTTTTCTTCTTCTCTTTTCATTAATTCTTATTATTCTCTATATTTTTAACTTCACACGATTATTTCACAAGAGTATGAATAATTATAAAATAGTTATTTTAAGTTAGAAGAATAGTTAAGAAATTTTAGTAATTTAAATTATTAAAACATTTTATAAGAATTTAAAAATAATGTCATCAAAATGATCTGTAAATTATTATTAACAGAATAATAATTTTAATATGTAAAAAAATACGTTTCTCTACCCCAACCCCTCAATTATTACCTGAATTATATTTAAATACATTTCAATATATAGATTTTTAAGACACTCACTCATATTTTCCTTGTTAGGATAAATTTATAAACTTTTATTAATAGGGTTCTATAAATTTTAAAATTAATTCCATTGAATTGCTAGAAATAAAAAGAAAGTTATTTCAGGTTTAATCATTATTTCATAACACATTCATATTTTAAAATTACTGAACAACATATGATTTTTATAAACTAAAATCTGAAGAACTAAGTTTGATTTCATAAAAAGTATCATAAAAAAATTCTTAATTGTATTTTGAATAACTCATATGCTAAAGTAAATATAATTTACAGTTTTTATATATTTGAAAAAAGAATATTATGAACAAAAAACCTTTTTTCTCATTATTTTGAAATTTGTATTTAATACCTAGCAGATATGTTTGTTTATGAAGTTTATGACAAAAGGTTTTTTAAAAGAAATTTAACCGAAATTATTGTAACTAAGTATATAAAACCTAAAATGTATTGTACTCAAAATAATAATATTAATAAAGCTAATATAAAATAATATTCAGAAAAAAATGTATTATCATTATTATTTGAAATTTATGGTAAAATAAATAAGCTAATTAGGTTTAAACAGCTATATAATCTATACAACTTTATACAATATCATTTTTTTATATCGTCGATTTTTGAAATTTTAATTACAATATATTTAACTATTTTAATTAATTAAAATAGATATTCGAATAAAATAATGATTTTAAAAATAATTTAAATAGTTTTAGATTTCATAAAAAAAATATAATAGGGCAGTCACATAAATAAACAAATAAATTTATTATAAAGTATTTTTATTCACTATTTAAAACACTAACAATAGTTTACAAAACAATCAATACAATGATAACATTATATAATATTTATAATAGTTTATATTATGTTATTTTATAATACATTATTTTATTTATAATATAATATTACCTTATAATACTTTATATTAAAATTTAATTTATATAGAAGAAATGGCAATTACAGTATGTTTGTTACCTTACAATACACTATTTTATTATGCATGTAATTTTATAATACATTATTTTATTTATAATATAATATTACCTTATAATACTTCATAATAAAATTTAATTTATATAGAACAAATAGCAATTATAGTATGATTGACATATTTGTTTTTTTTTATATTTTAATGATAAAGTTGCAGATAACAATATATTTTATTTAAATAAGATATGAAAGATATTAGCAAATATTTAACTAGTTCACAATAATATCGATATTTTTGATTATTCAAAAGAATTATTATGATGAAAGTAAAAGAAAATAATTTTAAAAAATTTCGATAATTATATTTATAAAATTGTTTGCCTTTGGAGGGGGGAGGGGTATATTAATTATTTGGAGAAAAAAATTATTAAAACGTGAAATGAAGAGATTTATGGAAACAATATATTCTTTGAATTAACAATCTTGAAGCGGATGTAAACAAATTCAGATTATTAATTTAAGAAAAAATGTATTTTTAATACTAAAAAATATACGATGTTGTAACTAACTGTGTAGTCATTTAGAAATAATAAAAATTTCACAATTCTGTAAATAAACAATATTATTTTAATTACATCTAATCTGAGAGAAGCCATACTAAATAATGCTTAAATAGTGCTCATAAAAAGGGATAATGAAGAACTCAAAGTGTTAAAACGAAGCCAATAATTTTAAGAGACTGTGAAATTTAAGAGCACTTTAATGGATTCATTTCCCTTAAACAAAAACATTTACCTTTTCACCCAGTTTAACACTAATTATTTTTCGTATTAACAGTTAATTTATTACAGAAATTTCCTTTATGTGGCAATAAACATTTAAAATCAAAGTTTGTGAAGAAGTCACTTTAAAAAAAGAAAAGTAATTATTTACTCTTCTTTTTCTGTTAGTTTTTATTTATTTACCCTTCTATCTTTGTCGAGTAATAATTTTTCACGTTAAAGTTAAGTCATTGATTTTATTATTCACAATAGAAATAGCTTTTTTACTTTTTAATTCGCACCCCCCTTGTGCTTTTTAATTCGTTTTGTGCCCCTGCTCTGCCCTTCATTATGGATACAAATTTTAGAAATACTATGCATATTTCTATAGAGTTTGCATTTTTATACTAATGTTATGGAATGGAGAGTTTATAATTTTTTAATCCTTGAAAACTAACACTTATTTTGAAAATAATCAATTTTTTATATAATATAAATATTTCAAAGTTAAATATACTTTCATGATCGTTTGATAATTAATAAAGCACATTTTTATATATTTAAGTTATTCAGTAAAAAAAGGCGATACTTAAAACTTGTTCAGCTCTAAATATTTAGTATACATTTTGTGTTTCATTTAGAAAGATGCATCTTTTAAAATTCATTTTTAGTATCAATATCAAATTTTTTTGGGGGATTTATTTTAAATTATTTAAGACCAGCTCCTCTAAAAATGTTCTATTTCGAATCGTAATAAAAATTACTTCTCACGCTATAATAATGACCTCTCACGCTATAATAAGGACCTCTCACGCTAGTACAGCAGTGTTCAATATTTTGTCCCCCATGTGTGTCTTGCATAAATCTATCTTGGGGTATCCTTGTGAAAGTGGTCAATTGGAAATGACCTACAACAATTTAAAATCTTTCGTTCGGAAAGTCTACCAGTTAGCAGGAATTGAAAAACCATAAATGGCATTCGTGGGATTTTTTTCCTTTTGCTTTAGACCACAATTTTTTGAAGCACTCTCTATTTAATACCATTTCAAAGGTGACTTTAAAATGATATTTCAGAGTGTAAAAACATTTTAAGTAGCAAGACACAAGGTATTTGGCTATCGTAGAGTTAATATAACTCAATTCCCAATAAGTTTCCTCCTCTTAAACAATAAGGACTAAATGCTGTTAGTGTGAAAAGTATTAGAAGTGTTTGTTTATGAGTTTATAAATTGGAATAACTTCATTTGCATATATAAATAATGTAAAAAATATATCTCCAAATTTATATTGAGCAGATAAATAAAAACAAGTACAAAATCATGGATCAATTCAAATTATCTCTCACAAATGTCCCTCTTGATAATCATTTAACAATCAATTTCTAAAAGCTCCGCTTTTTTTTCTTTTAAGTTTTGAAAGAATTATAAAATATTCAAATGCTGTAATTTTAATCAGATTAGTCAGCAAAGAAGATTTTACGAAAAACATTGGTACTACGTATTAATAATTTCAACATTGCATTGCGATATGAAAAATAAATTTATTAAATGTTAAAATAGATAAACCCTTATCAATTTAAAACATTCCTGAAAAGAAAGAATCGGAAAGCAATAAAAGGATTAAATTGCCTTACCTTTCAATTCTTCTTCTTAAATTGTATAATTTTCCTCACAAAATTATGATATTCATATTTCAAAAATGAATTATATTATTTTCTTTGAAAAACGGTATCGAAGCAATAAAATTAAACTTACTATCTTAAACGAAGATACATTTGAAATAATTTTTAAACATCTTTCAATTTTCGATTAATCATTTTACCAATGCTATGTCAATCTAAAAATTTAATCTATAGAATTATAAATAAATTAAAAATTTCATGGAATAAACGTAACGGTTCTCTTCGGAATGCATTGCTTTTCTACCAACAGAGAGACATTTCGAAATAAAGAATAATTATCCGAAGATACTATATATATATATGTATGAATGTATGCGTATATATATATATATATATATATATATATATATATATATATATATATATATATATATATATATATATATATATATATATATATATATATATATATATATATATATATATATATATATATATATATATATATATATATATATATATATATATATATATATATATATATATATAGATAGATAGATAGATAGATAGATAGATAGATAGATAGACAGATATCAAAACGTAAAATGTTTAACAGTCAATGTTAACTGTTAACAAGTTAAAGGCTCGATATTTTATCCGGATAAATGTGAGAACACAGTCACAGTAATTCAAATATTCTAAAAACACCGTAAATTTATTTTATAATTTTTTTTTATAAAATATAAAATTCTTAAATGATGAATGATATAATGGGAAATTAACAACAGTTTTTCAGAATAATAAATCTATTAGATATAATAGAAAAAAAAAATTTTATTACATTTTATTGCCCTTACACTTACTTTCATATCATTGTCAAGTTTTACATTTCATTATCAGTAACTTAAAAAGTTATTACTATTTATTAATAAACGTATAAAATTGAGCTTAATTAAATGACCACTATTTTTATTTTACATCTAATTTAACGTTACGAATTTCAAATATTCAATTCGTGATAATATAGTTCATAAAAATAAAATATTCCAGAATTATCAGTTTTTTGAAATAAAAAATCTTTTAGTGTAGCTTTTCAAAACAATATTATTATTTAAAAAAAAGCATATGTATGAGTACTACTGTGGACATAAATGCTGGTATAATGTAGACAGCGGGAATATTTAAGTTATTTATCACTCAATATTCTAAGTTTTGGTAGATGGAAAAACTATTTTTCTTCGGGTATATTATCATGCAATTGCTGTTCTTTCATATGCAGTTGCATTACAACTCAACTGATTAAGTAGAGTATTTTTATAAAAAAGGTCGAAAAGTAAATAATTAATTTATTTATAGAATTTACCCGAAAGAATATCTGTATTTATAATTCTCAGTTATAGCAATAAATGAATATTTACATTGAGTATTTAAATAATAAAAATTTTAATTTTTTAATAAACCATTAATTTGCATAGGCTATTAAATGACTCCACAGGGATTGTGTGGTTACATAGCTATAGTGCTAAAGAGGACATAATGTCTTTAATAAAACTTCTGTGATAATTATGTGATTAATTACTATAACACATGACTTATTAGAATATTTTTTAATTATTATTTAATATTGATTAGCTTCTACGATTAAGTAAAGAAATATTGTCAAGATTATTTAAGACTGCAAAACTAGACTGGTTAAAAATAGCTTCATTTTTATTTCTCTTTCTTTTTAAAAATTAAACTAGATTAAGTTATAAACTCTATTACTTAGCCACCCTAACTCAGTATCAATGATTCAGTGAAAGACAAAACAACTTTAAGAGCGTTTATTAAAAAGTATCCATCCAAATGAGTCTTTTTATCACTAAAAAACATAACTCTTCAAATATTAATTAAATAGAAAATTTTAGATACTTTAAAAATGATGATAATATTCTTATGATCATTTTTAAAGCATCGATAATTATATTATAAATGATGGTAAGAAATATATAGAAAATCTATAGAAAATACTCATATATACGCTCCTATCCAATACCATCTTTAATAATGATTGTTCTTAAAATAAAATAAATATATTAATAGAATAATATGAATATACTAGAAGCTATTACAATAATTATATAATGCATACATACATAGAGTACAATAAATAAATACAAAAAGGAAAAAGAGAAAAGACGAAGAAAGCTGATAGGTTTTTTTTAATGCGCATAAGCTGCAAAGTATATAGAACTCCTACAATAAGTTCAAAATACAGAGGAAACATGAAAAAGATTGCAGAATAATAAAGAGAGAAATAAAAAGAAAATTATTAAAATTAAAAAAATTTAAAACATTTCAATAAAAAAATTAATAATAATTATTTTAATAAGTAGTTATTTTCATAATTTTAATTATTTTATTTTAATAATTTTAATTATTTTATTTTAATAATTTTCTTCTTCTCCTTTCCCTGTTCTGTAATTTTTTTCATGTTTTCTCTATATTTTGCACTTAATTCATGAGTTCTATATGCTTGCAGCTTAAGTGCAATAAATAAAACTTATTCATTTTCCTCGTTTTTCTCTTTTTTCTTTTTCCTTTTTGTATTTATTTACTGTACTATATATATATATATATATATATATATATATATATATATATATATATATATATATATATATATATATATATATATATATATATATATATATATATATATATATATATATATATATATTTATATATATAATTGCACCGCATTGATTTAATTGTTAATTACGTGCAAAATATCTAATATCTATGTTACATTTTGTGAGTTTATCTTTATTTAATAATACTTTTGAAATTAAATGGAACTAATTTTAAAAAGGAACATTATTTCGTGTAATTTAAAATTCCGAGTGCTAAATATAATTTTATTATCTCATATATTTTAACTCATTTCAGGAAATTACACTAATTACATTTAAATTAGATTTCAACGTTTATTTCCTTATAATTAATTGATGTCGAAAAACAAACTAAGTTATTAGAGTTGAAATAAGATAGCTGCATATAAATTAAATACTCGCTCTGTATTTGTAAGATTTAAGAACATAGTTAACTTAGATTCTTAATTTTATATTTCAGATTATAAATTACTATATAAACATTAAATGGCATCATATTTTTAAATTCTCCGTCAAATTAAAAATTGTGATTGCTTTTTCCCGTAAAAAATTAGTTTACGAAGCAAATTGGATTTTTCATGAAATTATTACTTTTACTTCAGAAAATTAACTGATACGTCTAAATTACTGATATGAGTTTCATCATTTAAGAAATTGCTCTTTTTGAAACATTCTTGCATAAATATTTAAATAGCGCGATAGGAGATGAAAAATGCGTGCAGGCGGCAAGATAACGTATCCTAACACCCTTAAAGCTTATACTGAAATTGAAAATATTCTCAAACTAAGCTTCATAATCTAAATTTAAAATCATGATGGATAGTATAAGTTTTAATACGATGAAAAGATTTCAATCTACACGTTTTCGCCAAGAAATTAAGTTTCAAAGTAGATGATCGTGAATTTTATAATTATCGAAGTAAAATACATGGGATCGGCGCTTCATTAATATTAGACTATCTTAAATGTTTAATGCCAACGTATCTGTAAGAAAGGTAATTTCGAATGCAATTAATCTTTAAAAGTTCTTCGTTCTTAATGTTCCTCCATATCCAATTTTTTCCCTATCTTTATAAAGATGAAGGAAATTATATTAATGAGTATGCACAACGTATCTTCTTTTTTTAAGGGAAAAAGAAAACTTTTTTTTCCTATTATGGCATAATGATTTTGCCTCTCTATTGATTAGTATAAAGCTCCGCGTTCCCAGAGCTTTCCTATGGAGACTGGATTTTAATTAGTATCGATTTTTAGAAATGGATTCTGAAATTTAGCATTTATATATGCATAAGATAAGATTTAAATAATTGCATAGGAAATGAATGAAATTTTTTAAATCAAGGTTGAATTTCGGAATAAGTTTATTTCATTATAATGCTTGATATTTTCATTCAGATTTTTAAAAGTTAATATTGGTTTAAAAATGTTTTTTTATTCGTTTCGCTTTGATTTTTATCTCTTACAAAGAGCGTGTAGAGATTTCTCTTAACTACAAGTTCACAAAATCGATTTTTTAAACTCATTATTTATTTCTTATTGAGTTCGTGTGATTTAATTTATTTCAGAACATTACTAAAAAAATTATTTAAATTTTAAAAAGACATTCTTTGACTTAATAACTAAAACGCATTTAATATATTCAGCATATTTTGAAGAAAATGCATAGAATGAAATATTTTAAAAGGTAAAAAATTTGCTGCAAATAAAGCTTTCAACTAGTTATATAGTTATTTTATCTATTAATGTTATTTTATGTTTTTTTATAAAATCTACAGTTTAGTATTTAATATTGCTAATAACGCTTTATTTTTCTATTGCTTTCCAATATTGTGTTTTTTCATGTTTTTTTCATAATTATTTTATTTAATTTTTTTTAATTTTTAGAATGTAATTCATTATTAAAATGTTTAAAATATCTGAAATATACCTTGAATCAAATATAAAAAAATAAATGCTTCAAAAAAGTTTCTAATTCTCATTTTCTCTTTTTTAATGCAATATGTTAATATTATTGATGCTTAAAAATCATAATGTACAATGCACTTTTAATTTTTATCAAATATAAAAAAATAAATGCTTCAAAATAGTTTCTAATTCTCATCTTCTCTTTTTTAATGCAATATGTTAATATTGTTGATGCTTAAAAATCATAATGTACAATGCACTTTTAATTTTTATATTTTTATTTGCACATAATAATTTTAAGCACAATATTCGATACATAAATAAATACAAAAAAAATTTTTATTAGAATATTCATCATTTTATGAAACGTGAATATCTCCAAAATTTAAAAATGATGATAATTTATTGCAATTAAATATATTTTTTAATGAAATATAGGTATATTATAAAATATTTTTTTGCAAATGTTTTTTAAAAAAATATTTTGTATATACCTATGTATATTACAAAATATTTTTTACTTAATGCATTTATTTTTATTATTCATGAATCAATTTATTTTTAAAAAATCTTTACTTAATACATTTATAAAAAATTACGATTATGAGTAAAAAATGACATTTAATTCTAGTTTTTTTTAATATTAACACCAAAAAATAATTCGAGAAAAAATGCATGAGATTATGATATAGTATTTTTAAATACTTTTTAATGTGAAAACAATCCCAAGAAATTTTACATCACAACTCCTGCAAAAATATGATACGCATCTCAGTCTCTTTTTATAAAAAGAAATATTTAATATATTTTTGAACTAAGTGAAGCTAATACTTAGACTTTAATTGCTTCATTGATCATCATATATCATTTTAAAGAATTGAAATACATAGGAATACATTTCGATATTAATATTTGAAATGTAAATATAACCTAAAGAAAAATAAGTCACTACACAGTGTATTTTATAAAGCTTATACCTTATCCAAAAAATATTTTCTAGACTTCTAACATATAAAAAAGTATCGATTCTTTCTGAAAACTTTTCAATGTTTCTGGGAAAAAAAGAAATCGGATAAAAATGCTTTTTGAGTTTTATAGATACACGCAGTTAGTGGAAAGAGAACTACATAAAGATTTTTTAGTATTTCGAAATATTCAACCGAAGACTTTATTCTCTGATACAATCAAACGACTTGTGCTTAGGTGTTCAACCGCCAGAGAGTTAAAAGCAAAAATATTCGATTTTTTTCCTTCTTTTTTTATTCATAATATTGTATTTTCTTCCTCGAGTCACAAATACTTTACACAAAGCTCACACTTTATAAAATCTGAGCTGCTGGATTATGTCCTGTGAATTTATCGATAAAAATAGCTTAAAACATTTTAGACATTTAAGAAAGTTTTAGATCTATTGATCTCGCAATGTTCACATAAAAGGGAAATGTAAGTATTGATGTGTCTCATTTTAAGTTATATGGTTTACATTCAAAAGTCACTTTGTAAAGATATCATTCCAGTTTTTTCTTTTCTTTTTCTTTTTTGTGAAGTACATTATTTTTTATTTTTGAATTGGTAAGGGGAAATGTAATTCTTCACTTTTGAACACCCATATTGCTGAATTAAATAATTTTTTATTTGTTTTAGTACTTTTAAATCAAATAAATATTAAATCATTCCTTTTATCCCTTATCCATAGTTAAATATTTTGAAATTGATTAAAATTAAATAAATATTTTTTGATGAAAAAAATTTCAGCAATTCCGTTTAAAACTGTTTTTCTCAAAAATTTTTAATTAAAACAAACTATTTAATGATTGATTTATGCTAAGACCTTTTTTAGACATCAGAATACCTTTCTTTGTGTATTTAAAATCTGAATTAAATTCATAAACTATATAATAATTGATTTAGGCAAAGACATTTTTTAAACATCAGAATACCTTTCTTTGTGTACTTAAAATCAGAATTAAACTCATTGGTGTAATAATGTCACACAATAACAAACATAATACAAAAACGCGAATTAATAAAATAGTTTAAGTAGTGTTAAAATGTAAATTTTGCTCTTTTGGTTAGCATTGATTTATGCTAAGACCCTTTTCAGATATCAGAATGGCATTCTGTACACGTTTATAATCTGAATTATATTCATGTCTGTAAATAAGCTAAATGAATCTAAACATAATTGGAAAAGCACGAGCTAATTACTAGTAATAGTTTACGTACGTGTTGAAGTGTAATTTCTGTTCTATATATAATCATTGATTTTTGCGTAGACCCTTTTTATATATCAGAATACCATTGTTTGTGCATCAATAATCAGAATTAAATACATCAGCGTAATTAAATCACATGAATATAAACATAATTTGAAAGCAAGATCGAGTAGATAATATTTTAAGTACATAATGAAATGTAAATTCTATTCTTGATTTCAAATTTTTGAAATCTTTATATTTTGAACAATTAATTTCACAAATTATTTAATGATTAAATTAAAGCGAGCATAAATATTCAAATTAAAAACAACTGTAATTCTAAATGGATTTTCGAACACTGTTTCCTAGCAGCAAAGTGTAAGAAAAATGAGTAATATAATTAAACAAACTGGCAAATAAAATCATTTGGATTTGGATAAGAAAAATAACTTTTACTGTAATAATTTCAAAATTATCATATTTTAAACAATTCTGCACACAAAAACTAAAGAATGTTCAGGAAATAAAATTACTTAGGAGTTACAGGTTTATACAATAAACCATTAAAAGTACAAGTAAGACATTAGATAAATTTTTAAAACTTTTATTCTCAAAGACAAAACAAATAACACGAATAATTCAATTAAACCACCTAAATAAAGAATTAAATTTTTCTCACAAACGCCAGAAGGTTTAATTTACTATCATTAAAATCTAATTATCAACTTTGCTTATCAAAATCCTTCTTTATACTAACTAATAAAACGATTATCGCTTTGTTAGCTAGTTTTATCTGAATTACACTAACAACATTGAGAAAAGGGGACTTTTGGTGTGTCGCTTGTCCGTTTGCTTTTCGGTTAGGTTAAAAAATGTTTCTATTTACGGAGATAATTAACATTTAATAACTAATGGAATTAAGATTTACCAATTAATAAAATAGCCAACGTTTTAATAGTTATCAAATCGTAATTTTACTGCCAACATTGATGAGTTTTTCAGTGCTTCATTTAAGCATTTTTTTAATTTTCATTTTAGGCAGGCTCAAAGAACTGTTTACAAATGGAATAGATTAACAAATTAGTAAAACAATCAATGTTTTATTAATTAGTAAAACTAAATTCCAATTACGGCGTTGAACCGGGATAGTGTGGTTGGTAGTGCACTGGGTCCATGTCCAAGAGGTCGTGGGTTCGATCCCCGTCTGCCGAAGACTCGCCATGTAGTAAATGGTTACTGATGCACGTTAAATCTGTCGGGTCACAAAGTCCTTCATATTTCCATAACGAATCAGATCTCTGAGGGTACTGATCCAGGAGTTTCCTTGTCTTCTGGATTGGGTTAATTACAATGCTATGGAGCTAAACATTAGGTGTCGTAAACCCAAAATTGTATTAGCTGTTAAACGACGGTTATAAAATAAAAATAAAAAAACAATGTTAAGAGGCCTTATAGCGTTACACTTGAGCATTTATTTGTCAGTTAGGTTCAAAAATATGGCGTATGTTGCATTTTTGTATCCATTCGGACTTCTTTTGGTTTTTCTTTATTAATTTAAAATTTATGTATGTATTAAATTTCTTTTTTGCAATAACAATGATCCTTATTCAAATTTACATTTTCCACTTTTTTTTATATCAATTTTCCAATTTTATTCATCGTAGCCATCAAGAATGATCTGTCTTTGACGAGATGTTTGCATTCAAAAATTACAGTATAACAGATTATTTTGTTCGTAAAGTATTAATGAGCAAAGGTACTTTTTATTCTAATTTGTTCCGGAATTTTTTATGGGTTTTATTTCATATCCGGAATTTTCTCCGGTTTATTTAAAAACATGTTGTGAAAATAGATAAATGAAAAAAGCTACGCTTATTTAGGTTTAGGTTTTTTAAGTCTGCCTTTAATACAGTGTTAGAGTCACAATGAAAAATATTTTGTTTAATACTAATGTTTCTACAATGAAAATTTTTTTATTTCACTTTACTAAATTTTCCCTGAGAATATTTTTACTTGAGCACCTTTTATCAAATAAAAATTCAATTAAATATTATTTCGTTAAACTATAATCTATAATAATATCATAATATCGATTTACCAACTCAATTTTATTAAATTATAAATAATGTTTTTTGACAAACACTTTTCTACTGTGCCTTTGGAAAGATAATTGAAAAATAACTAAATAATAATGACTAGTGTAAAAGATAAAACAAATGTTTTATCACGTATGAAAATTATTAAAAGATATTGAAACATAATTTTAATGACTTATGATATAATTGATAAAAATTTATGTTTAAGCAACAATGTAATGTAAAACCTATTTTGAAGCAATTTAAAGACATAAATACAGTTTAGAGAAAAAAATAGCTCCAAGATATTGACTAACGAAAAATAAATGAGTTGGTAAAAACACGTGTTAAAAAACCTGAAGTATATAAACTAAATAACTTAAATAGATAAGTAAAAATGATAAAGACAACGACCCTGTGAATAATTTTGGAAAAAATAAGGTCAAAAGTACCAACACTAAGAGTGCTAGTAATGCTTACCGTAAAATCCCTATTTAATGCAAAATTTTGAATGAAAACAAATCTGATATATTATAATTTTTGTGGTAATATTTACAGTAAAATCACTGAATCAAATAAGTTAATTTTACTGTAAAGAAAAAGATATAAAATTTTATGGTGAAAGCTTATTTCATGGTAAAATCAATTTTACAGATTCTGCGCTCAATGTGACGTGAACTTTTTACCGGAATTTTCTCCTAATTTTCTTACAGTGTAGTGTTAAAATAGTTTAAGCATATTGACCAGTATGAAAGATAGCTAAACTGTTTGTATCAGTGTTGAAGTAATTGAAACATAGTAACTATAGAAGATGATAAATGCATCAAAACATTGTGAAAATAAGTCATTGATTAGTCATTGATCAGTGGAAAATTAATTTTCATAGAAATAATTTTTTTCAGAAATTCAGAATTTTATTTTTACTTCATAGAATTCCTTAATATTATCAAAACAACATTTGAACGTTACTATTTTTTTTTACTTTTATCCTTCTGAGCAATGGTGGTACACTGTAAAATAGAGGGGTTTTTTTTATGAATAGCATAAGATATAGGTTTTTTTTTCCCTTTACAAGATTGATATTTTTATCTAAAGGGGTCGCAAGGTCTAAATAATATAAAACAGATATATTTAAAAATTCAAAAGTGCTACCACTCACACGTTCCCCAAGCACAAAATATTCTAAATTTTCATTCCTTTCAGACGAAAGCATGCCTCTGTGTTTTCTTGCTAAGATGGGATGATATTGACACTCTTTACATTTAATGGGCTACCGAACTTTCACACCTAGAACAGTGCGAAACAGAAACCTACTAGAAATTATGTTGTCAAGCCCCCTATCTACACGTCATAGGCAACAGGAGGGGGGATGGAATTTAGGGGGGAGACAAGGGAGCATTATTTTTTTCATTCTCGTTTATGTGAAGGCAAGAAAAGGGGTGTGGGTGAGAAGAAAGGATGCAAGAAAGAAGAGCGCGCGCCAGAGAGGAAAAAGATGCCCAAGATGACAGGGATTGTTGGAGGGTGATGGAAAGAGAAGGGATGCGAATATGAGGAGGATCAGACACGAAGATGATGGATGGGGCTATGAAATCCCCCTTTTTTTTCTTTACTTTACTTTTCGTTTTCTCTATATTTCTCACCTTGTGGGAGTATGTTGTAAAGAAAAATGCGTGAGAAAAACTTTTTTTTACTCCGTAAAAAGCCGTATTTTTGTAAAATATGGTTCTTTTGATGCTTCGTAAAATAGGTCAGAGTTTTTTGCTTTGTTTTTGTATTGAATTAATCAAATTTTCTTTAATTAAATTCGCCCTTTCATGAATAGAAATTAATTTTTGGGAGGATGGTTCGTAAAAAAAAGCATATTCTGACCAGTAAAAGGTATTTTGATTTATAATTTTAAATTGCCTTACTGGTATTACGGGTCTTTTGAATGGAAGGAAGATTATATGCATAAATTAAAGAAAGGCGCGCATATTCTTAAATTAGATCCTTTGAAAGGAAGATATTTAGACCATATTTTTCTTTTAAAATATTTTCCAATGAATATTTTAGATCTTGAATACATTAGCTTAAAAATTTGATTTGATGTCCTTATAGACGAAAATTTATAAGGTTTTAACTATTTTACTTACAAGTCGAACGCCTTTTAAGTAATTGTTAAAACTAAACTATGGATTAATATTTCACTTAAGTGACACTAATTTGAAAAGGGAAAAAATTTTGTTTCGAACATTTATATTTTTTATGAATTTCTTTTAGAGTTTTTGAAAAATATCTACATAGATCTTTATTTGTTTTTGAATTAAAAAAATTATTAGCGTTTTTAATTATTGTCCTCATTAGTAATTTATGTAAGGTGCAAAAGTAGGTAATTAGGAAAACCACGGTGACTCAGGAATTAGAGCGTCCACCTCTAAATAAGGTGCCCCAGGTTCGAATCCCAGATGTGGCAAGTGTCATTCTTCTCCCGTCATGGGCCGACCACCGCGCTGATGTAAATTACCCTCAGTCATCGTGAGTTACAATCTCCTTGCTGCCGAGCTAGCCGTGGGAAGTTTTGAGGCTTTCCTTTCAGTTTTTGCAGTAACACTAATATGAGTTAGTTCCATCAAAAAGTCCTCAACAAAGGCTGCTTTATCCGAATTCTTGATCTAGAAGTTCCCTTGTCTTCAGGGTTTGTTTCAAAATTTTAAAGGCCATGGATTTGAACATAGATAGTCGTAAACTCAGAACTGGATCAACTCATCAAAAATATATAATCATTTTTCATAATATTTAGTTATTATTTGTTTTTCTTTTTTTTCATTTTATATTTTTATTTATTTCAATGTAAGAAATATGCACGAAAAATATTTTTGAACTGTCCTTAAAAAGTATTTAAAAAAATTTGAAATAAAATATATTTTGCAAATTTAGATAAGAATATTTTTATATTACAATATACTATTTTTTTAGCATTATAACTATTATCTTTTAATAAATGATTTAAATAAATATGAGTTTAAAGTATATATAAAAAAAATAATACTAAACGTTAATTATGTAAGAGAATGTTTTAAATAAATATTTCTAACGTCGAGTATTTATCTGACCTTAATTACTTCATAATAAATGCTTTGAAATTGCATATTATTTTAAATAAATATTGCACTGCAATATTTGAAATGTATAACCTTCTGATAAATATTTTCCAAAATGTTGAAATTGCATATTTTTTACACTTCGCTCCGTTGCATTTTTTACAAAAAGGCTGAAAATATTCTAACATCGAAAATCGAAACAGATGCGTCATTGAAACACTTGGCAATTTGGAATCACGTGCATAACGCACAAAATTCGAACAAAATGGGAAATTTAAAATTCAAGGTCGAATTGGGAAAGTAATGTGGGTCAGTAGGGCTTATCAGTCCTGGGTGGGGTGGAAAGATTTTTTTTTTCCTCTGTGTGGGAGTTGGGGGATCCGATGAGGGAAAAAAGGGATGTATTCATTTTTACCCAGCATTCCTCATTCTGTAATGCTACAATCGCTGAACAACTTTGTTTAGAAAAAAAAACGGTATGCACTAGCATCTGAAAACTCAGTTAAGTTTTTTAAATATTAATTTCGAAATTTTTTATTAATAAAATGCTTTTTAATCCCGTTAGTGTACTTTCTTTAGATTAGTTAGATAAAATTTAAAAAAAACAATTTTAATGATTCTTTTAAAACAACATGAAATCTCCATTAAAAACTGAGACCCTATGTAAAAAAAAATCGAATGTGAATTTAAAACAATTTCCGTTAATATTCAAGCACGAGTAATTAAGTATCAGTTGGTACTAATTTTCTACCATTAATGTATTTTAGTCACTTTCCTTCTTATCTCTTATCTCTAATGTTAGATGCATACATAAATGAAGTAAGCAAAATTATCATAAAAATACCTCAAAAGTTTTAAATTGATTCAGATTCCATTTTTTAAACCCCATACCATTAGTTAAAATTTTATAATATATCTTTATTTGGTACTTTGGTAGCCTAATTCAAGCGTTTTCCATAGATTTTTTTAAAAAAAAAATTGGGGTGCAAATTAAAATAATAATTTTGTAATTTTAGCATGTTCTACATATTTTATTTAAAATTCAAAAATGTTCATAAATGTTCTTAAATTTTTGTTTTATGCGATTTTTTTAATTCTGAAGCAGAAAAGACTATTGAGGTGCTTTCTTTGCGCCATTTTATCTAATACCCATAGCTATCTTTAAAAAACTATGATAATAGAAGATTGACAAAAAATAAATGTATGTAATTAAACATTGTAAACATACATTGAAAATAAATGTATGTAAATATACATTGAAAAGTTCACTGTTGCTACTTATAACGGAAAAAAAGATAGATTCATTCTATCCAATCGTTGGTTTAAAATTCAATGAAGAAGTGAAGAGTGGTTTCACAGAGTAAGGAGAGTAGTTTTAGAGTATATGTTTCTTAATGAATTATGAGCTGAGTTATTGTATATTAAATTGTATAATATTATGAAATTTGCTATAGTATGATAATAAATTTCAAAGAATTTCTCGTTAGAGTTCTGCACTATAAAAAATCTCGAATGAAATTATATTGTAAATTACCGGCACTTTGTGTGCATCATTTTACTGTCAAATATCATGCCCTTAATTTTTACAGAAATATTTATTTAATTCGAGTTATTCAGTGATTCTACTGAAACTATAACTGTAAAAATTAGTGTACATCAGAGATTTTGTTCTACATCATGTTCCGGTAAAAATAAATTTTACAGTAAAACTACAGTGCCGGTATTGCCGTAATTTGATCCGGAATTCTTCTGCAGTGTAATTTAGCAAATTTTTAAGAAAAGAAATGCTTGTAAAATGCAAAGTTTTAAAGTACGCTGAAAGTTAAAACTCTAAACATTCGAACTATTAACAAAAACGTAAATTTTAATTTTTTTCATTTTAGTCTTTAGAACACAAATATGAAAGCTTACGATTAGGAAAATTTATAAATTAAACCAACCTTTTACAGCCAAAATTGCTGTTTGATTGAGCATTTGACATCGTAATCGAGGTAAAATTTGCCTATTTTTGACCACTTATAATATAATTATTTCGAAATAAAGGGAATAAAATTTATATTTGATTTCCAAACCTAAAAAAAAAAAATATCTCTAAAAAATTTTCAATTCGACAGGTGAGTGACAATTTGTTGAAAGCTAGTTTGGCGAAAACTAAAATATATATTAACCATTTTGCATTTATTATATACATAAAAAATTAATAATAATTACAATTAGTTAAAAACCATTAATAGATTGCTTGTTTTTACCATGTGCATGATTACATTTTTTGATATAACTGTGACATTACTTGTTCGCTACACAACCAAAACCAGGAAATCGAAATATTTACAAGGTCACTTTGTTTGAAACCTGTTCAATTGCTTACGAATTCCAAAATCGATTGAAAACGAGAGCTACACTTCCGCATTTGGGGGGGGCCTCCCACCCACACATACAAGCAAAGCAGAGAAAAGCACTCTCTCTCTAGGAAAAAAAAACCCTGTCCTGCACCCCTTAACGGGACCCCTGAGTTTCGAGTGCATAAAAAAATGTACACCTCACCCCCGCGTCGCGTCCCGTTCGCGTGTCTGGGGCCCTATGAAGGGGTACTGTATGGGTACCTAAAAAGGGGCCCCTTATAATCCGCCCTACTTACGGTATCCCTCCAAATCGGGTGACCTACTTTTTACCAAGGAGTAATTATTAAACGTTGTGAGTCATATCTTTCCAAGGTCAGCCCCAGTGAGTAATATAGGCTAGTAGGCCTTCGGGCTATAGATTTTTTTTCTCTCTCTCTGTTTTTTTTTTTTTTTTTTCTTTTTTTATTGTGAGGATGGATTTTTATCTGCTTCTGCGGGGGTGGTAAATAAAAAGGAATGTGAAAATCGGGCTAACTACTTCAATGCTATTTGTTATTTAGCGCGTAATTCATTAGCATATTTAAGTAGCATGTGCATCAAACATGATATGTCATGATAACAAACGTAATGTGCAAAATTTGTATGAAAAACTATACTGCACTGCGATAATCAATTTGTGATAATTTTTGATTCGTATGATTCGCATTTATTAAGAATAACTTTGGAGCAAATAAAATTTTCAACTTCAATTGAATGTGAATAGTGCAAATTTCATGATTGTGATTCCGCCACCTTCAATTGAATGTGAATAGTACAAACACCCTATCTGTTTATATGTTTAATATTGACTTAACTGGAAAAAAAATTGTTTTATTTTATTGAACTTGCCATTCGATATCTTGAAGTTATTTCTTTTGACAAAATCACAATGTAGGAAATGGTTTGAACGGCAGGATTTGAACCAAAGAACTCTGGGTTCATAGTAGGATGCTGTATCCAGCATAATTGTACAACACAGCTCAGGGTGAATTAGGAAGCTTTATGTAGTCTATTATAACGAAATTAGTAAAAAAGAGAAATTAAAATTACTGATCACCTGACTAAACTATTCGAATCCTATTCTCCAGATTGCGAAACTTTCCACCATTGAAATTGGAAATTAGTATGTCATGATGTGTAATTGGGGCATACGCTATATGAATCTTCTCAAGATTTCATGAACTGGGATGTACAACCATTATGGTTAAGGAATCCTACTATGAACCCGGAGGTTCACGGTTCGAATCCTAGGGGTAGCCAAGCAACATCTCTTTCACATATTTCTCCTTTCGCATGTGCCTTGCTAAAAGCATTGAGTACATTCTGTTATTATTCGTTTCGAAGCTGTTTGTACACATTTTTGTTAATTTTGAGAAATCCGTTTTTTACAGAGCACTTTTTAATTAAGAAACTATGCATCAAGACACAATATTTAAGAATGAGCATTATCAGAATTATCAAACTTTAGCTTAACAAATATGAATGGACGTGAAATAATAAAATGATTAAAAATAATGAAATCAATTATATATATATATATAATATATATATATATATATATATATATATATATATATATATATATATATATATATATATATATATATATATATATATATATATATATATATATATATATATATATATATATATATACATATATATACATATATATATATACATATATATATATATATATATATATATATATATATATATATATATATATATATATATATATATATATATATATATATATATATATATATATATATATATATATATATATATATATATATATATATATATACAAAGATATAAACAAAACGCATTGAAGTCTGCTGATCAACATATACACCCAAACATCTTTTATTTTTCACATTAGCACCTTATAATAATTATTTTCGAGCTTGATTTTGCAACTAGAAAAGTAAACGATAGTCAGTTTTCTGAATATATATTAAATGTTCAAGACAATAGATTAATTTTACGAAATAAAAAAAAATACTAAGAGCAAGATTAGTTGTCTTTACAATATAGATCTTTAAGTAAGCTTTCTTACAAACTAAAATTTAAAAGAATTTTTTTATATTGAAAAATATTGCTTATAAAATGCTTCATATTTATCCTTTGCTAATGTTATTTTTGTATCAAACAGTAACAATATAATTTGTCTCTGTTTACTTAAGCGAAAGTTTGTATATTCACTAAAATATCTAATCTGAGCAAATAGTCACGTGACATAGAAACCTATTCTGTGACCCAGTGTTAAAAATTTTAGTGACTAGTTGCGTCAGTTAGCGTCAAACGTAACATTTGGTATGTGTATTCATTTCTATGCAATCTACCACTGATTTTCTTTATTTTGTTTTATATTATACATCTTCTTCAGGTAAGAGTAAACAGACAAAATTTGCAAGCCATTACATTCCCATTAGCGACACACTCATAGTCTCATCATGTAATAAATATTTCCTAATTTCACATTGCATTAACAGAACTAAAAACACCGAGCTATTATCATTTATACACGTCGAATATAGAATTCGAATCAAGGTAAACTCGTTATCTTTTACCATATTTTGAGTAAAATATTCTATGTAACTAAATATTCTATGTAGCAACTAAAACAAAAATTAACCTTTGTAATCTTTTTAAAAATTATATTAACTACTTTTACTAAACTAATAAAGTCACGCTTATACTCATGAAGTGGTAAACAGCTGAAAGATATTTTAATACAAATATTAGAGAAAAGATTTACGTTATCCTTATTAATTATATTTAATATTTTATATTAATATAATGTTTTTCCTACAATATTTTTGTTACTATAATTTGGCATCGCTGTTAAAGCTGTTGCATAATTATAAAATCAACTAAAACCATTCGACTGTTATCATTTATACATGTCAGATATTTAATCTGAATCAAATTTAACTCACTATCTTTTACGCCATTTTTTGGAGTAAAATATTGTATGTACCAATAACCGATCAGAAAATAAACCTTTGTAATCCTTTTATTTAACTCATAAAATCGTAAACTTATTTTTTACTCATTAAGTAGCAAACAAACATTTTTAGGATATTTTAATATAAATATTAGGGAAAATAATTCCTTTTTTTTTTAATTTTTGTATTCATTTATTTTTGTAGATTCTGCAATCTAATATAATGTACTTCTTCAGAATATTTTATTTTACTTAAATTTAGCATCGTTGTTAAAGAAGTGGAAACGTTATAAAAGCAACGGATTTTAAACAGAGTTATGTTTTTTATGTTTTGTTTTTATCCTTTCCTCTAAAAAGCTGAATTCATCCTAGCTAGACTGAATGCTTTAATTATCTACGTTAAAATTCTGTAACCAATTGAATACACATGTCCAGAATAAATATTTTTTTCTTGAGTTACATTTAAATTATTATAATTTTAGTTTTCTGTTTTAATATTGTTTTTATATTCTGTTCTTATATTTTATGGAAATTTTGCGCATAAAAGCATTTAAAAATGCGCTTCAATGCATTATAGAGTTAAATGAAGTTAATCTTAGAATTAATAATAATATGAACTATAATATAAACTATAATATTAATTATGTACTATAGTTTATTATTAGCTATTATTGTTAACTATATATATTAATTATAGACTATAATATAAACCATAATATTAAATTATAACACAATTGCATAAAATATACTTTTCATGCTAACTGATTAATGTATTTACTTTATCATAATTTTTTTTAAAAATATTTTTAAAAAATTATTTAAATTTATTGATATGAATTTAAATAAAGTTTTTAAGATCTTTTTATTCTTTTGTATAATTATTCTTTCGTATTATTATTCTTTTGCATTATTATTTTCTTATTATTATTTCATTATTTATTAATATTAATTATGGAAATATAAAAATTTTGAGAAGAATATGCGAGCATAAGTTCTTTAATAGTTGTAGAAATAGATGTAAATATAATTTAATCTATGTATAAATTTACTGCAAAATTTAAAATAAATAATAATAAATAAATATATACCGAAGTATATAGATAAAAAATTTCTAGATATAAGAAACACATAATTTTTTAAAAATAAATTTGAAAAACAGGTTCTTGTGAAATATTTACGTAAAATTTTTAAACTAAGTGAAATTACGTAATTAAAGAAAAAAAATGTTAGAATTTAGAACAGAAAAATTTCTAACACTCACTAAATAATTATAATTCCCTTCAATTTTGAAATTCTCCCGTTTTTTAAAAAAAGTATATTCAGAAAATTTCTATTAAAAGTGCATGTAATTTGATAGATGATCTCACGTGCTTGCTATTTCATTTTATTAATAAAATGCTGCAAATATCTCTTCGTATTTCGGGGTTTTCATTTATTGTGCAATCATTTTTTGTATCACATGTAAGAAGTTCACTAAAAACTTTCCACATTACTTCTAATACTATCCAAATTAAACTTTTGTTATTTAGAATGCTGTTCGATAAAAAAAACCTTTATAAAAGGAAAAAAAATAGAAAATAATTTTATTAATTAATCAAATAACATTTTGAATTCAATGAAGATAGTGTTCATGTGAAAAACTTGTTTACGTTTATGTTCAGTTATTGCATATAAGATTACAAAAAATACGTCTTACTCATAATAAAATAATATTAATCAATTTAAGGTAAATAGGCAAAACTAAAATCCTTATTGGATGACTATAAGGTTTTAAAAGCAATATAAAAATAAAATTCAAATAGAACTTTACCATAATGCTTTCATATTCTGGCATACTAACTAATTATATCAGCATTTTTATTAATGAAGCTTCTGCTATGCAGTCAATATTTTTAAGCAATATTAGCATTTGTATCATTTATATACGACATTCCCAAAAGATGGAATTTTTATCAGAATGTTTTATACCCCTTTTTATCTTATTAAACTTCGAATTGTAAAATCTTACTATTATTCTATTTGATGCAAATTGACGAGACAATAACAATCAATATTTCTGATTTATTTTCAAAATTGTAAATAATTGGTCTTCACGACTAAAGAACTTATTGTCGAAAAAACTTCAATTACAACAAAAAGTAAGTGCTACATTTGTAAATAAGAAAATATGTCTAAAATTGTTTTTGGAATTTTGAAGTTATTTTAAATTGCGAAAAAAAATTTTTTATAAAAAAAAGACTTTAAGTAATATCTTACTTTGTCTGTTAAAAAATTTTAATAAATTTTTTGACACTGAAAAAACACAAACTTAATTAGCGTAATGTAAAAATATTTAGTTTAAATTTATAAGTTCGTTAAGTATTCTAACACATTCTAAAAATTTTAATAACTTTAACTTTATAATATAATTATTTTTCATGTTACTAAAATGATAAACTTTAATTTAGGAATTGTTAAATATTAATGAATACAACAACAAGAGAATTAGTTTTATTTAAAGAGTTCCAAATTCAGCTTCATTATCATAATAATAACAGACTGGAATATCAAAGTCTTTATTTTTAATTTAAAGCTAAAAACTACTTTTTTTTATGTTTTAAGGTTAAATTTGCTTTATGTTTATCAAAGAAAACTGTTCTAAATGGATACAGAGTGAAATGAAATCGAATTAAAAAATGAGTATGAGTATTAATTATTGTAACTTCATAGCATTGCTAGTTCATTTTTGATTTAAATTGTTTATATGTTTTTTGCTTATTTAAAATTTTGAATATTTATCATATATTAAAAAAAACTACTTCGCAAATATTTATAATTTATTACTTTGTTATTATATTAATTTAATACCATAAATTAATTAAATTAATCTATGGTAGATACTGATACTTCACTGATGAATTCTCCTAATTCTTTAATATATATATATATATATATATATATATATATATATATATATATATATATATATATATATATATATATATATATATATATATATATATATATTAAAAATATATTATCACAGTTTATTTCTATCAGTAAATATTAACTCAAAAAATACAGAGTTAAAAAATGGTTTGAAATTACATAAATTTTAAGTATAATTTTTAGTTTTTCCAAAATGTGCACCCAAAAAATAAAAAAAAGTTAAAAACTATTTTATGAATAATGAAGCATTTTATTCTTTACCTGGTAATTCTGTATTGCTTTGTTTCAAAACGTTGCTATTTTTCAAAATCTTCTATAATTTTATTGGTATGAATTTTATACGTTTATGTCGTAAGTCATTTACAGCAAAAGAGTTTATAAATGTTAAACTACGAAATTCTAAACTCACATTTTCTACAGGAATCATGGTAAAGCAAATTTTCAGATTTAGTACAAGTTACGCATTTTTTTCATTACCTAATATTAAAGCAATAAGTATCTTAACATATATTTTTTGTCAAAGACTAAAGTAAAAATTTAAAAGAAAAATTTTAGATAATGGAAAAAATATGAAATCTTAATCAAAAATCGTGTGCTTATTTTTTTCTTTTTTTAGAGTTATTTTTATAAAATAAAACACATAAAGACAAGAATTTGTGGAAAATATTTGAAGCTTGGAGATTTTAAAAATTTTGGCAACATTTTGTAATAATATATAATTTTAACTTTCTTACTGAAAAAAATTTAAAATTCGAAATTAACACATTCCTTATATGAAAATCTGTGCTCTTGCATCAAACATTAAATGTGATTTAACACTTCATGTTAATAATGTTTAGATAATTATATTTAAATGAAATTTAAATTTAATGAAATTAATCTACTTCATTACTACCAAATCTTACATTGTGAAAATATCGTTTAAATTTCATTAACGCTAATTATTAATTGAATATTATTTTGATTTAAGAATATAAAAATTATTTAATTTGCAGTTCTATATGTTTTGTAACTAGTTTTGTAAATGTTATTTAGCAGAAAAATAAAGCATACACAATGTTTACAATTTTTATTTATTTTGCTTTATATTTAAATTCTTCATTTTCTTATTTATTTTCTTTTTTTTAGTTTTAATGATCAAAATTCGAATTTTTCATAATCATACTGATTATTTATTTAATTCTAATGATTCTTAAGAAAAAATTACACTGAAACATTGATTTCCTCTCTTTGTAAAGAAGAATATCATCTCAGAAGTCTTGTCAAACAGTTTACAATAAAAAAAAGTTCAACTGAATATTTTTTAAAAATTTCAATTATTTACTTGTGTCTTTCTGAAAATAAATAACAAATGATATCATGTTACTAAGATGTCATGCTTAGAAGAACTTTATCATTATTTAGGAAATAATAGATACTTCAGTTTTTCTGAACAATTTACGAAAGTTTAAAAAAAACGCAATTCTTAATATGTAATAAATTTTAATTGCCTTATTAACCTCTTCTAAATACTCAAGATAAATTTTTAAATTTCATAAATAATAATAATAATGTACTCATATAATTTCATTAAAAGTACATATATTTCTAAAGGATTTTAATACTTGGCACTCAGTTTTCCTATTTATAAATTTTATAATAGTTAGTTGCAACTCTTTCATCAGCAAAAAACTTTTATTTTAAGTAAGCAGCCATGCCTGAATAACAAGAACTTTATTAATTGCTCTTGAAATTAATTCATATCTTAAGTGTTTAATATGCAAAAAAGGACTATATTTATCCATAGATAAAACTAACTTAGAATATTATTAATTTATTCACATATGAGAGTAAATCAAAAAGTTATAAACTCATAAAATTTAATAAAATGTATTTCAAATCGTAAAAAATAAGAACACAAACGTTTTCTGTCTATTTTTTATTTGAATTAAATATTGAGATTAATAGCTAAAGAAAACAAATATATAATAATCTTCACAATATTATCAAGTTTTATGCGTCAGATAATATTCAGTTACTATTTTTCTTCGAAAATCTTGTTTTTCCTCCAAATATTTAAGGAACTATACATGATTTGTTAAGCTAACTTTTATAATCCTTGATTTATTTAGGTCAATTACCACCTGGAAAAATCTGTAAACAAAGGTTTTCTTTACGAGGCAGTCTTGATATTTATTTTTATGAAGGTATTTAAATATCATGGGGATTCTAAATGGAAGATTCGCAATCAATAATAATATTTTATCAATATTATTGATCTTTTAATGTCATTAATTTTAATGAAAAAAAGTAGAGTAAATAAGTTTATTGTGAATAAAGATTTAAATTTATAAATAATTTAATATACAGATGTTGCCTACTTCCCTTTTTTGATTCACTAAATTAAGTTAAGTTAAGCTGTTTTTAACTAAATTTACTTTAATTTCGACAATGTGCAATAAAAACAAAAAACAATAATAAAGCTAGTTTTAATTTCAATTTGCTTCCGGCTTTTATTAAATATTACGAAGATTTTATTCACTAAAATTGTTTTGTGTTTTTGATCTGCTAAAGCTATATTTAAAAAATAATATTTCATGAAAATTACTATGGTAGCCTTTAAATTTCCGATGCATGATACATCACACAAACCTTATAATTGATGAAATTATTAGATATTGATTTGAAATGTAATGAAGTAATTTAAAATAAAGCATATTGTTTCATATTATAAAATAATTTGAAAAATTCTGACTCATTGATAATTGGTTTTAATAAAAACAAAAATATTAATAAAAACATAACTATCGTGTCTAAAAAGCAAAATGAAAAATTTTACATTCATTTTTTAAATTTAAGTATTATTTAAAAATAAAATATAGTACGTAATAGTCTGCAATATTTATTTGAAATATTAACATATAATATTTGGTTCAAATATTAAATACTGAAATGCAATAAAAACAATCAGCCTAAATAATGCCTTTTTGAGTAATGATGTAATATGAAAATGAAATTTTTTAATTACAAAAATTTTACAATTTATTCTTGCTAGTTACCCTATTAGTAAGTATCTTAACAATTCTAGTAGGCATTAATCATTAATATAAAAGAATATTTCAAAAACTAGATGCATTCATTGACCTGAATATTTTTCGCTATCATCACCGCATCTTTAACGGTCATTAACCGGCTTCTTAAATTAGGCTTAGCAAACACGAAAGTGAAAGTTTGTTTACACTATAGTTAATGCAGAATTACAAATGAACAAAGTTTATAAGACAATTATAGTTAAATGGACAAACATTATCCTTCGGAAAGGTGCTTGACATATTCAATTTCGAAACATTTCACTCAATTTCACCACTTTTAAAATTCAAGTTAAGCCTAACGCGTGAAGTATGAATGAAGTCATATCTCATAGCACGTGTGCAAAGCGTTGAAGCATTGACAGCTATAAGAAAATAGTAATGTATGCAAGATGACTTAGCATATTTTTTCTACTTTATAGTAAAGTTATTCAATGCAGTTTGAATTAAAATAATTTAAATTTTATAAAATGTATTTTTACAGCTAATTCTTTATCAATAATAATTTACATATATTAAAAAGAGAATAATTCTAAAATACATAATATTTGCTTATTGCTTTTTATATGAATCATGCGTAATTTATGTGTTTCAATTATAAAAATATTAACTCAAGTTTGATTTTAAATCTTATCTAAAAAATATGTACATAAAATTATAAAATTAAATACAAAAATTTAAAAATTACATATTTTTAAGTAAACAATGCAAATTAGTAGTGATAGCAGCTCATTGACTTTGATACAGTTTATTAGATTTTTTTAATTAATTCTTCTTTATTTTCATATTTTTATGTAAAAAAATCTTTTACCTTTCTTTTTTTTGAAAAAAGAATGCAACTTGCAAAAGCCCCGATATCTAACAAATTATAAGAAAAATATATGAAATAACTAAAAATATAACAGATTAACTAATATAAGTTTGATGTGAATATTCATTTATATCAGTACTTACATAAATGTTTTCCTTTTCACTTTAATGGTTAAAATTAAAATTTAAAAAAACAATGTTCATTACAACAAGCAAGTTTAAAAATATTTTCATAAAAAAATAAGATTAATTTAATTCACTAACTGAAATAGAACTACGGATGTCTAATTTAATATTTATACACCAGATGCAGAAAGTTTAAAATTATTTAATATTTAATTTTAAGCAAATGTAATTATTATAAAATAGAACTTAAAAAATATTTAATGAAAAAAAAATATTTAAAAGTTAAGGATACATTATAAAAATAATAGTTATTTTTTAAGATTATATATGGCCTGCTCAAATCAACAATTACAACTTTGAGTAATGAACTTAACTTAAATTATTAAGTTACTTCCTTTTTCTACGAGCACATCAAATTGATTTTTAAAAGTATGTGAAAATTACTTTAACTTCATACTCATTAGTTTAAACAATGTCCAAAACATTTAGTATCATATTTGTTCAAAAATTAAACTGAGTGTCTTATTTCAAAGGTTTTATCGAATGCTTTTTTGAAAAATTTGAATTGGATGCCTTTATGCGAAATTTTTTCGCGTGATAAATCGAAATGAAAAACAATTACTATTATCACGTTTATAACTAAATCTGCGTTTTAAAAGCTACAATTCAAAATTTCTTAATAAAAAAATAAAAATACTAAATCAACTAACGTAACGGAAGGAAATTAAAATTCTGGTATGCATTAAATATGGTTGTTATTCTAAATTAATGTAATTTTTATAATGCAATTTTTATTAAAAAAATAACTGTTTTACAGTCATTCGTAAAACGAGACAAAAACAATTGTACTATTTCATTTTTAAAAAAACTTGAAAAGCTTAAGTCGCTTAAAATTTAATTCTCAGACGCAAAAATGTCAAATTGCATACTCTCTAAAACAAATAATTTTTATTAGTATGTCAAAAAATATCAATAAAATATCTTTGGATGGAAAATCGTCTTCCATCGTTTGGATCGCAAATTGCTCAAGGTCAATTGCATTTAGTGTTTATTTTTATTTCAATTCGATATTCAAATCATTCGAGATAGCATTTTCTTGTGATTAAATAAGCACTTTAAAACTAATTGAATGACTGGCTAGCATGACCTTAATATTTAAAATAATACAATTTTTAAAATGTCTTTAGCAGTTTAAAGAACTTCTAATCATCATAACATTAGATAATCATAAGTATCCAGGCCAGTTAAAATGACCTTGAATCATAACAAATGTTTATAACATTTTTATTTTTAATTGTTCGGAATCATTATAATGCATGATGTTATTAAGTACCACATCAGAAAATACAACGTCAGCAACTATGACCTTGACTCCTAAACAATAAGCTTACAAAAACATTTTTAATTTTTATAATAATCGCAAAATATTTTATTGTGGAGGTCATAAAAACAATTATTTTTTTTGCTATTATTAAAATAATAAGTGAAAAAAATAGCATTACAGTTCCTACAAGGAAATGACATCACAAAGAAAATAAATAAAAATAAAAAACATTTTTTCCCAAAAATAAAGAATTTTAATAATAATTGTTTTAAGCATTAATCACTTTAAGCAACAATATAATCACTTTTAGCAACAATTTCTGACTTCAACAAAAATATTGAAATATGAGTCAGCCACCTGTTTGTTTACATAGCATTCACGAAAAAATACGAGTACATTTTCAAAATATTGCAAACACAGCACAATCAAAAATCTTACCTCTTAATTAATGATTAAAAATCCACGAAAAATCCACAAAACAACAAATTTTCTAAAAATTATAGAACATTTTTATTATCTGTTCCCTGCACATCCCAAAAACGTTCGGTTTCACAAGTTTTATAATATATTGTGTGAGTAGATACCGGGTTACAAGGTCCTGACAACTTGGACGGACCCCTAGGTGGACCCCTGGATAGGGGGTTAATATAAAAAAGGGGGAAGCAGGCACGTGGGTAACGCACCCCTTTTTTAGGCCCCTGGGCACGAGCCTAGATCCCCATGTTTCGAAGGTCACCAGAACACCCACTATTTTTTGCTGTGTAGGTGGAAAGGCTGTTTCAAGGTTCTTTATGCTATTTTTTTAATATAGGTTTTGTAATAGGCTGCACTCTCACTCAGTGAAGGTCCCCTTTTTGGGCCCCAAACTAGGAAATGGAAAGTGCAGATTTTTTATGCACATGTACTGAGAGAATGCATATCAATTCGCAGTGTAGGAAAAAAATATTTAGGTCAAGTTTATTTTTTAAATGTTTGTTTTGGTTTCAGGCTAGATTCATAGCAATTACCTATTTGTTCTTATAACATACGATTTTTTTAATTCGTGAATTAGGACTGCTGATGTTTATCATTATTTTCGTTATTTAATTTTCAAGGTCAAATAAAGGTAAATATGAGTTAGCATCATCAAGTAAAGTTGCCTCATCAGTAAGCAATTTTGTGTAGTGGTTGAGTAAATTAGTTTTGTTTTAGCATTATAATATTTATATAATATACAGTATATACGTTTATATGTTATAAAATACTTAAAATAATATTTCATAAATCTTTAGTAAATCTATAACAACGTCAATTTATATGATATATCGAATATATAGTTGGGAGTTTATACTGATTTCTAATTTCGTCAATAAAATATCAAGCATCAATTTTTAATGCCATGCAAAATTTTAATTAAATCACAGACCAGTTATTGAAACGATGCTACGTTATAACGAAAATCCGGGTTTTTTTTCATATTTTGGTTATTTTGTATTCATTATTACGGTACACATTAAATAGAACGATTTACGTTTATGCATATTTTTTGGATTCTTAACTAACTGATATTTGATAGGTTAACAACTATAGTCCGCGATATGTTATTTGAAATAGCCACTTCGAAAAAAAAATATTTCCTACTATTATTCTAAACCTAATATTTCATAGTAGTTAATTTTTATTCCTATTATTATTATTATTATTATTTTTACATTTTTAACAGTTAAAGATAATCTTTGATTGAGTGCAGTATTTTATTAATTATTTCAGTTAGCTAGAGGTTTATGTTAGTTGCCAATTAACAAAAAATAGCAAAATTAGCCAAACAAGTATTCATTTTTTTCTGCTTGTTTGTCAAGCTACTTAATTACCTTTCAGATTTGTTAATTCAGATTTGTAAATTAAAATATTTTTGTTTATTTATTTAATTACTGTTAAATTGAGGAGTTGGTTCTCGAGTCATTAATCTTATAAGCTTAGATTTGGTTTAATTAGCTATATTTGATTAAATTGACCGACAAAATAGTAAATGAGTGCCTGCCAGCAAGACATGTTAATTAATATATTAATTTTAATTAATTTGTTATAAGCATTAAAATAGTTATTCAAACACACTAAAAATAAGTATTGGGTAGTTGATTATCTTTTTAATTATTAAAAACTGTTAATTAGTCTTAATTACAATCTGATGCAAAATGGCGGCCACATCTCCAACCATGGCGTCATCTGCTTTTTGTCTTGCACCGCCATAGTTGCTTAACCGCGACATCTAGGGGCTTAATTACTGTTGCCAGTTAGAAGAAAAAAACTTTTTTTTCTCCTTCGTTTCTCTTTCACTCCCTCTCTTTTCTTTGCAAGTAATATAATCTCCGAGGCGCTTTTATGCATAAATTACTGAATCATAAAAGAGAGAGAAAAAATGTATTGATCGCGGAAGATCAGCGAATAGGAAGATCATTAGGAAAGAAAAAAGGGGGGGAGGAATCGTATTCTCTTAGGGATGGAGAAATAAAAAAAGCAAATTTAATTGATTCCCGCATATTCCCTGCCTCCTTAGAAAGGAGAACGCGGCGCTTTTTTGTAATTAATTATGCTAAGGCCTCTCCTTTAGTGTGACGTCATCAGCTGTTGGTACTGAGGAGAGGGGGGTCGGGAGTAAGAAAAAAGAAGAGCTTATGCTAAGCGTAGGTACTCATTATTACTAGCGAAGTATAAACTCGCCATTTCATTGGCAGATCGAGTTCTTTGTTTACTAGTACGCCATTACCTCTTCCTCTTCCCTTATCAAGGCTTGGGATGCAGCATCATTTGCTCTTGCGCCTCTTTTCCACTATTTTCTATTTTATTTTCCCATGGAGAGAGAATCTTTTCTTATCAAGAAGAGTTTAAAAAAAACGTTTTTTCCGCTGTACCTTTAATCATCACACGTCAATAAAGTTCAGCAGTTTCCTGTAAGAGCATGGTATTTTACAGAACTGATAAAGAACATATATATGCTTTTTTTTATTTTTTACTTTATTTTTACACTCCCGCGCTTTGCTAGAGCTGCGTAAAATTATTTAAACTCCGAAGTATTGTAAATCATTTCGATTTTTATTTATTTATTTGGTACTTCCTTTTCCCAAAACCTCGTGTTTCTCGCTCTCTCGCATTTCCCATGCACTTGGGAAGGCCAGATTAATCTGTGTTCTCGCTATATCTAAATATGGGATTTTTTCACGAAGCATGTTGAAGTGTATTGCGCATCGTTTTCCGTTTGTGCATATCGATATATGAAAACAGTAATATCGATGGTTAGGCTTTCTAAGCCTTTGGTGACATTATTTGGAAGTTATGGTGGTTGTTTCGTGACATAAATGACTATTTTTTATGACATCAAAGCATGATCTTCGTTAATGGGCTCTCAGAGTGGGAAATATATTGCTTACGATATTACATATTTTAATGTGATTTCAGATCGCAAACAATTTTATTTTTTTTACATTTTTCAATTAAATTGCTTTGAAATATTTCATAACTCCATAACATGATATAATTTTTATTTTGACGTGCATCATCTTAAAACTGTTTATTTTAAAATATTTTCTTCGAATTGCATTATATATCATAAAAACAATTTCAAAATGTTATTTATTTAAAAAAAAGTTCACTTACATGGTAAGATAAATTTAAAAAAATAAAGTGATATAGATGTCTAACTAAAGCTGAATTCAATAATATTGCATTTATATATTTGAGAAAACAAACAGGAAAAGTGAACATGAAGTAACATGAAACAAACTTTTTTAACTGTATATATATGTATATATATATTTTCAGAATAGTTCAAATTAAATTTTTACCGATTTAAGCAAAATTGCAAATTTAGTGATGACTCAGTTGTCAAAAAGACTGAGCAGTCATTGTGAAGTACTAGGGTTTGATCCTCAGTAGCAGCTTGAAGCCCTTTAAATTTCTGATCGATGGCTACTTGGTTGTCTGGGAAGTAAAAGTGACTAGTGCACAATTCTGACATTATTTTCTACAATCAATACTTCAGTGACTAAATTGTTTAGCTCTAACCTCCATAACCCCCTGGTTAAAAACCAACCAGAAGCTGGAACGCTTTCCTTTTCTTCTAGCTTAAATTCTATGAAATAACTATTATTTTTTTATGACTCCAATTCAGTGATTCTTGCATAAAAATCTTTTGCAATTCAATATAAAAATAGCGTACCTCCCTCATAATGAAAAAAAAACGTTACACTCTAAATAAATTAATAATAATGATTATATTTTTACGTATTAATTACATGGTTCAAAGATTCCATATGAAGGATTTTAGTTGTTACATAAAACAACACATACAAAAGTGTAATAAGTCAGTATATCTTAAAAGGAAAGTTTTCAAGCAATGTGTACTTTTCAATAAATGTTTACTTTTCAATCAATGTGTACTTTACAATCAATGTGTTTAGTGATCATTTATACTAATGATCATACTTTTACGTATTAATTGCATGGTTCAAAGATTCCATATGAAGATTTTATTTGTTACATTAAGCAACACATACAAAAGAGTAATAAGTCAGTATATCTGAAAAGGAAAGTTTTCATTCAATGTGTGCTTACCAGTGGGTGAGAGTCTTGTGTACAGCATGCATCGTATGAATCTGCTGGAGAGTCTTGTCCAGCAGATTCATACAAAGACTGAAATTGCAAGCAAGAAGATGGAGGGATTCTGACTTGAAACTAATCAGAATCAGAATTATGATCAGAATTATGATCATAATTCTGATCAGACAAATACAAATACAAATCAGAATTATTATCAGAATTGACCGAAAGTAAGTATAATGGACATTATAAGCAAACTATAGTTTTCGATGTCATAAAAAGATTTAAACTTCTAAATGGATTGGAAATATAGCTCGAAGAACTGACAATCACTGGAATTCTAATTTCTTGCCTTCATGACATCAAATAATAAAGAAAGTGACCACAAGAAAACTTTAAAGGCCATATGATGTGAAAGAATACAGAACGAAGATTTTGGAAAAGCTTGGAGAGGACCCTCTTCCAGAAATGGAGTAATAATTATTTAAGACCGTGATGATCATACAGATCCTGTGTAGGGGTCAGGAAATTGGCCTTGTATCAGAAAGTTTCTGGGTTTGAATCCCAATCAAGGCATGGATGTTATTTCCGTCTCTGTATTATCTATCCTTTCTGTGGGAACAACGTTGCCCACATAATATGGTGCCCTGAAAGAGTTGCCAACAAATCTGCCCTTCAGATACCTGTATGACGAAAGGTCATTTACCAAGTGGACATTGGAAAAAAATGATCATACAGATAAGCTTATCTATATTTCTCAAGAATCTCTTTAAATACTTATTTTCGATTTTTTTTGACGTTTGGAAAGGTTTTTTATTCTAATCTTCTGTGTTCATATGACACAAGTCAGATTAGCCCCATTATGTTGTTGGCATTGATGAAGTCAATCGCAATCAAAGGATTTATAATTAAATCGTCCTTCGTAAATCGAAGAAACAATATGTTCAGGTGATGCTTTATGTGTATCGCATTTGGTATATAATTTTTTTTTAATTTAGAAATGTATAGTTTAGAAAGAGAAATTCACACTCTATAATTCTGAGATCATCCTTACTATAAATATTAAAAATTAAGCAATACTATTTATAAAGAAATATCTTTCGCATGAAATAATCTTGTTATAAATGAGTCTTGATGAATGGGAATTAAATATTTTATTACTCAATATTCCGAAGTCTATTATGAATTTAAGGGCAGTACTAAACTACATTTAAGGACAGTATCTTACAAAATGTAACTACCTCAACTCCGATTTTGAAGGCAAATATTCCGAAGTTATTATTAAAAAATGGGTGCATGGAAATAATCATGCAAATTGCCTCTTAGTATATGAGAAATCGATATGAAATTTGGCTGATATTGTGGTACTTTATACTTAATGTAATATTACGTAAAAATATGAAGATATTTATTCTTTAAAATATAAAATTTTAAACACTGAAATGTCTACAGCAAGAAGGAATGGAAATAATATAGTTATGTTTGTTTAATACATTCATTATAAGAGAGAAAGCAACTGATTGAGCTTACATGAAATAAAAATGCACAGATCCCTACAAATCAGATTTCAAAGTCTTCATCTTCATTCGATCTAATAGACTTTATCCCCTTGCACAGGGACTCACACAGATATCGTATGACACTTATGGAGATCTCAGTCAATACAGCATCGCGACTAAGACACAATTCATTGAGAGTAGCAATTGAAGAGTGGCGGCCTGCCAGTCACTCAGCAATCAGTGATCACATGCTTTCAATTGTTCAAGGTCCAGGAACATGCTGGCAAGACAACAGTCGAACATATTATATACAAAGAAAGAACAGGAAAGTTTCGGTAACTTGCAGTATGTGCATTTTTCGGCTGAAAATCAGCGTTAGAAAGGCCTTGAAAGTTAAAGAAGCAGACCTTGATGCGCTTGAAATGTAACGGTTGGTTTCCAGAACTCCAGAAATGCAAACGAAAGGTAGATGACACATGCATACCATGAAACCCTGCAAGTGACGGGTCACTATGACAATGTCGAAGGCAAGTTGGAATATGCCGTCTCCATAATAAGCGAAACATTGTATTGGCTGTTATAATTAACGTATACAGAACTGAAATTCGTTTGTAAAGATGATGTGCCGATATTACTATGTCAAAGTTGATCTTTTGTAACACTTCTGAGTGTTTCAAGTCAGTGCTTTAAAGTCAAAGGAAGCAGAAGCCATGGTTGAAGCGCTAACAGTTCATACTGTTGTAAACGTCGTCAAACTATTCGTAGTTTCTTACTAAAGGACGGTTTCTAACTAATTCGTGGTTAACTAAAGAAACTTCTGGCGATTTTTACTTCTCAACTCATGGTATCTGATGTAATTGAGTAATCCCGTATCGTAGACGATTTGCGATCCAAGGATATTTATTGATATTGATGGATATTTAGCTGATTTCGACCGACGCGAGCAACCAAAGCAACTCATGATGGGGACCGCAACCTGCGTGTGCGTGCATGTATGCGCATAGTATAATACAGAGCACCCGAAAACTCATGGAGCACTTTTAACTGGTCCATGATCAAAAGTGCATCAGGACTTTACGGATAAACTGTAGGTACAATGCAGTCCAGCGTACTGATGCAAAGTACACAACGTCTCATTCTTATTCATTCGTCTCATATTTATTCCCTTGTATAGTTACTGCTACTGTTAAATAGTAATTATTTCGTATATGAAAGTTTCCTTAGGCTGAAAATTTTTATGGTTAAAGCAGAGCTTGACAATTTTGCGCTAGTTTATTTTGGCAACATGAATTAAAGTATTGTTTCTTTAATTTGTTTAGCTTTTTTAACTGAAACAAATTATAAGAATATCAATTACATTTTGAAATAAAAAGACAGAACATTTGTTTATATTTAAATGCACAATGATGCATTTGTTTATTTTTATATATGTAATAAATTATTATTATCGATCATTATTTATAAATTATTGGAAGAGAATATTGACAAAAAGTTATTGATTAATATGATGGAAAACCTAAGTTAATTTTTCCTTAACTCTTGTGTACTTATATTATACTTATTCAAATTATTTTTTTTTTCATTTTAAAGTAGAAATTTTTAATATTTCCTATAAATATTACGATACAATAAATTGACTAATACAGAAAAATAAAATAAAATAAATGATTAAATAAATTTAAGTTACATTGAGAAACAAATTTTATCTACCGGAATCCATACCTGAGGCTCAAAGAATTACCTATTTCAATAAAAAAATAAAAAAATTCGAAATAAAATAATGAATTTATGATTAAAAAAAATCTTTCGATAACTCTCCAGTAGATTTGAATATTTGATTATTTACTATGATTAAAATTTATTGAGTTTATTTATTGAAAAAGTTTATCAAGATCCTATTCACTTATGTTCACATGAAGAGAAAATTTGAACACTAAAACGTGTAGCGTGTAATAAATTCATATGTTATTAAAGTTAATTATAAGAAGTTATTAAAATTAAATAAGAATTATTATTTAGCTGATAATTATAATTCATAAATTTGAAATTTATTAAAAATTCAGTAGCTCAGAATTTGTTGAATCTAATGGTTGTTTCATGTGGTACACATATGACACACTAGCTATAAAGTGTCATTGGTATTGTTAGACATATATGTCGTTGATGTATTACATATGGATATACATACATTTTCAATTTCACTTATTTCACAATGCAGCATGTTACTGAATAGACTACCAAATATCAAAAAAGAGAAAAAATAAGTAGACTGAAATTTGATTTTTGGCATTTTTAAACGTTATATATGTTTAAAAAGGCAATAATAAATATTATTTCGATATTTAAAAGAAAATCGTAAGAAATTTTGAACAAAACATTTTGATTGGAAGTCCATGTTATTTAATTCTTTGTAAATCTTTTTAACGTTAGAAAACAAGTACACTGTAAGATCCATTATACCATAAAATCTATATTCACCGTAAAATTTTATAGAGTAGTTTTTACAGTAACATATTTACAGCATTGCAGTAATTCAATGATTTTACAGTAAATATGACTGTACAAAATTTATGGTACATCTGATTTTTTATTCCATAAAGTTTCACTGTAAAATTTAATAGCACCTCGAGTGCCAATATATCTATCAAGACATATATATAGAGAGACAATAATTAAAAGCAGATCAGTGTTTTAATGTTTGACCGTAAGTCAATGTTTTCTAATTGTTAGTCAATTAATAATTATTATTCCATCACTTTTAATACATATTTGTAAAATCTGAATATACTAAAAAAATAAGAAACAATTTTTACACATTTGGATTTAAATTTTTGGAAATATTGATTCACATAAAATTTTATAAATCAATACTTAAAATGAGGGGATAAAACTCTATCAGGAGAGCGAGATTAAAAATATCAAAAATTACTTTATTATCTTATTTTATTTTATAACCAACGTTGAACAGCTGACCCAGTTCAGAGTTTACGGCTAACAGTGTTCAACTCCGTAACCTTGTAATTTTGAACCCAACCCAGAAGACAAGAGATCAAGCACTGGAACGAAATCCTGGACCAAGCACTGGAAAATAATAGACGTCGTGGTAGACTTTTTGATAGATTTGACCTTCATTTGTGCTACATGGAGAGGAAAATCTCGAAAAAAATCCACGGTCAGCCTGATGGCAAGAGAACTCTAAGCCATGATCCGTCTGCCACGAAGAATACTTTACGTCAGCCGATAGCAGAGTTCGTATCAACCGGCCACTAAAAGATTTTGGACTTGGGTCAGCTCATTGGGAAGTGAACGCTCTACCCCCTGAGCCACCTCTACCTCCTGTTTGATTATCGAAGTAAACAGAGGAAGGCTAAATAGCAATCATTAATAACACACACTAGTTTTCCACTTCAATAAAACTGGTTTTGATTTTTTTTAAGTCTGCCTTCTAGAATAATTCATTAATTGTTTTACAATGTTATTTTTCTTTATTTTATTTAACATTACTTCCCAATCTTTAATTTCAGATTTTTTGGCAAATATTCCTATATTCAAATTATAAACACTCTGTATATAATATATTACACAAAAAGTTTAAACAAAATTTTTTTATGGCTGTCCTTCTCTCATGCACGGTCGAGTTTATTAAAAAACATAATAAAATGGTGTTATTGTAACACAATAATATAAATCTATCTGACTCAATTCAATAGAAATTCATTAAATTTCTTACAATGTTTTATTTTACTTAACATTACTTCACAATCTTTAATTTCAGATTTTTTGACAAGTATTCCTATATTCAAATTATAAACACCCTGTATATAATATATTACATAAAAAATTTAAACAAAAATTGTTTATGACTGTCCTTCTCTTATGCACGGTCGAGTTTATTAAAAAACATAATAAAATAGTGTTATTGTAACACAATAATATAAATCTATCTGACTCAATTCAATAGAAATTCATTAAATTTCTTGCAATGTTTTTATTTTATTTAACATTACTTCACAATCATTAATTTTAGATTTTTTGACAAATATTCCTATATTCAAATTATAAACACCCTGTATATAATATATTACATAAAAAATTTAAACAAAAATTGCTTATGGCTGTTCCTCTCTCATGCACGGTTGAGTTTATTAAGAAACATAATGAAATGGTATTATTGTAACACAATAATATAAATCTATCCGACTCATTTCAATAGAAATTCATTAAATTACTTACAATGTTTTTATTTTATTTAACATTACTTCCCAATCTTTATAATTTGAATATAGGAATATTTGTCAAAAAATCTAAAATTAAACACTCTGTATATAATATATTATATAAAAAATTTAAACAAAAATTGTTTATGGATGTCCCTCTCTCTTGCACGGTCGAGTTTATTAAAAAACATAATAAAATGGTGTTATTGTAACACAATAATATAAATCTATCTGACTCAAAACATAAATGTTGCCAAAGAAACAAGCTTAAGTTTGAAGGAGCAAGTTTTCATCCAAAATCTAAGAAACCAACAAATCAGACGTTTAGCTTTGATACAATTTCTTTAGAGAAACGAAACGCTACAATCTGTTTGCAACAAAATATCTCCTAACAGAACCTTATTCATCGCTCTAAAAACTTAGTTTCTTGAAAAGGAGTATTCGGAGATAAATGATCCAACAAAAATAGAATAGATATGCTCTATGTAAAATAAGAGTAAGAAAAATAGATAGATGGAAGGGGAGAAAGGAATTTAAATGTCAAATATTTCTCGTAGAATTGCATGAAAAGCTTTGATAATGGACTGTTTAGAGTCGATGTATAACTGATAAAAAATTATTTTTAATTTAATATTTTTTATTAAGAATAATTGCTTATAAATCTAAAGTAGTAAATTTAAATAATAATATTTTGTGTCGTATTTGTGTACGTATATTTTCATGCTTACTTAAAATATTTCATTGTTTTGTTGTGTTTAAATATAAATATCTTATAGGCATATTTGTCATCTTTATTTTTTAAAGGAAATATTGAGTATTTTATTTCATAATTTTTTCGCAGTTACCAACTAGAAAAGTGAAAAACAGACTGGATTTAGCATATTTTACTTGAAAACAAAAGAATTTTTTAAAAAATGATTATGAAATTGCGTTTTTATTAATAAATTGCATTTTTGTGTTGAGAATTCATATTCATGTGAATAATGAAATAAATATCTATCAAGTTGAATTCTGTTCAATTTCAATAATATTTATCTGTTAGATTAAACTCTAAATTTAATAAATTTTATCTTAAAAAGTTAGCAATAAAATTATAATCTAGAAACTGCTTGGAACTAAATCCGGAAGAAATTTATGTGTGAAATTGTTTTTTAATTTTCATTTTAATTTAATATTCAGTTCGTAACATATCTCATGAAACATTGAATCCTTAATGACATTTTAATTTCATAACTACAAACTTAAGTTTATTTAATGAAACCTATATCTTTAATCTATAACAAAAAAAAAATTTTTTTTTAAATCTCTTGTATGGAACAAGTGTGAACATTTTTTTATAAATTTGCCATAAAAACATTTTATTCATTATTTTCAACAGATCGAGTATTTTTTAGTGAAAATTACGAAGGAAAGCGTGTCATAATTTTGACCTATGGGGGTTTTTGAGTAATTGATAACAGTATACAGTAAGAATTTTTATTCTACAATTATAGTAAAATAACTGACAGCAGTCTGTAAATCCAATCAACCATAAAGTTCACGGTATAAATTTCTTTTTTACCCTTATGGTTTTGGAAACTATTTACAACTAGTATGGTTATAGGACCATGAATACAAAACTATACAATTTCTTAATCATTTATAACTAGCATTGTTCCAAAACCGTAAAAAAGAAATTTAATTGGGCACATAAACTAACCTTTTATTTAGGTAATGGGTATTGAAGAGTGCTAAACACTTCATGTGTTGAAGGAATTGTGATGTCAACGCTGAGACTCTAACCCCAGTCCTGTCGGTCATGAGACTAACAGATTAGCCCTCTTGGTTATAATAAGCAGAAACTAAGTGGAGAAATGTAAGCAAAATTTAGGTGACTTCATTAGGTGTGTATTATTTGTATTGATTGGTGCGATAAAATTCTGGCCGCTTAACAATATTAGGTGTAAAGCAGTTGATAAACAGTTTTTCTCAAAGTTAACAGTTTTATTACCATCTTATTAACGGTTATTTCACTGTTTTATTTAAATATGGTAAAATAACAATTAAATAAATTGTTATTTAACCATATTTTCCGAGAAATTTATAACAATGTAGCCCATGCTCACACAGGCTCTACTCTCTTCTATTTTGTATTATTTTATATATAGTTTACTTCTTTATCAACGAACTTGAGTTTACGTATTTAAGTAAAATTTTAGAGAAAATGAAGTCAAATAAAATATAAAACTCTTTTCTTTGTTGCTTTTAATCAAATTTTATTCAAAATGCTGTAAAAATAATTCAATTTTACCAAATCGATTAACTTTTTATTGAAATATCAGTAACAAAGTACAAACTTTTATTAATATAGAACCATATATTTTTCTTTCATACTAATTCTCATTAAATTCGACAAAAGAAATATTTTTATATATAAAACCATTTGGCATTAGCACAACTTCACAGAAAAATGTGAAAGACACTTTTTCAACAATAGATAAATCCACATGGGGGGGGGGGGGAAAAACTTTTCTTTTTACATTACATATCATAATATCAAGTCGAATTTAATGCCTTCTGTGAATATTATGGAGTACTTTTGGAAAAAAAAAACGATACTTCCATCCAAAACTAGGTGATCATAAAAAAAGAGAATCATTTTTATTCGATTTTTTTTTTCCGTCGACAATGTGGGGTTTCGGTCCACCCCAAGGACTCACTGGCTGCGCATTGTAGAACGAATCTCTAGCAGCTGGGGCACAGATTAAAAAAAAATGTGAAAAAAATATCCCAGCAAAGTGCTTGCTTCTGTCGAACATGCTTTAACTTAAGAGCCCCCGATGCAGTTATTATTTTTTAACGTGAATATCAGAGGAGTATCGTCGGTTACTTATTGCCTAACGTAACTCAGATTTTTTTTTCATACTTTTTTTTTTATGTTTTTAAAGTACTTCTTGATAGAGTGGTGGTGAGAAGTAGTAGAATTTAAAGAAATAATACAGCTAGCTACACGTCATGTAAAGAAAAATGAAATGATTGATAAATTTTCCGATTTATCATTACAATTGTCGTTTCTAATTTTTTCATTTTTCTTTGCATTTGAAAATAATATTTTAATTAGTTACAGCTTTTTACAACTAATTTTAATTTACATGGCTTCAATTTCATAATAAAAAGTCTTTTTTCTTATAAATAACATTATAAGATAAAAAATAATTTTATAGGATAGTTGTTAAGATTTTTTATTTTAAAGACTATATATATATATATATATATATATATATATATATATATATATATATATATATGTTGTTGTTGTCCTTTTTGCTCCGCATTCATAATCATTACACAGGTTACATTTTAAACACTTTAGTTAAAAATTAACTATTAATTTAACTACTTTAAACAAAACTAAAAAATAATTAAATTAATTACAAACTTCAAATATTTTCAAACTAGTGCATTTTCATTCTATTTTAGTTTATTCTTAGTCATTACACAGTTTGTAATCATAATTATAAATAAAATATATTTAATATGTTTATTAATTATTAATTAATTGTTGATTTTTCTTTTTATTTTGAATTTCTTAAGACCTATGTTTGGACTAGTCAAAAATATATCACCTTTCTATAGAGGCATCTGTGTTTACATATTACTCTCTAAATTAAGCAAAGATCATTTTAATAATATTTAGTTATTTTTCAATGAAATCTTTATTTATTAATTACAGATTATTTTCATGCATTTCACAAATATTTTTGCTTAATTTAAAAAAGATTTTCTACGTTATGTGCAAAATATTTATAAATTTTAGTCATGATTTCTTATAATGCTTAAAACATTGCATAAATATTCTTAGTTGTTATAAATTATTACTTTAATAAAATTTTGAAAAATTATCTATTGCAATATATAGTAATATTCAGTATTATTTTGCTATCATAAATGGCGAGTTAAATATTCAAAACTTTCTTTTATTAGCTTCAATGTTTCAATTCTTTAAGTCAGCCCAATCACGGTATTCTCGATTAAAAAAAAAAAAAAAAAAAGTTGTTAATTTCTAAACATTAACTTAGTTTTTCATTTGAGTTTTCATTTGCTTTTCTTATGTAAATGTAAATTTTAGTACTTACGAAAATTTATACTAATTTATAATTTTGAAAAATAATTTCAAATGTAGATAATTAAGTATAACAGTTTACCTCATTACGAAACATGAGTTCTAGTTATTTTGGTTTACTATTTATATTTTAATCCGTTGAAGCAGTAAACTTTTTTTTTCTTAGAAAATACCTTTAAAGGTTTAAAAGGATTCTTAACTAAAAAATCATTTCTGGTGACTATTTAATGATGATATACTGATGACAAATTTCTAATAGAAGAATTGAAAACTATAATTTTTTCAAATATTATACTTTTAAAAATATCTCTATTTTTTATCACAGTATGCATATTAATGCTTCTAAATAATTAAACGGTCTTTTAATTAAGTAAAATCAAACTTGATGAATTAAATGTGTAGTTTACTAAAAACACGATGTTCTAATCCCTTTGAAAACTTGAAAAATTTATTTTACCTTTAATCTAAAAAATATATTCAGCAGGTCTTCGCTCTTAAATTGATGAATAATATTTTTTCTTTTTTTTCAAAGTTTTACTTCAGACTTGAGTTTTTCCCGTCATTTTAATGTCCTTCCTTAAAGGCATTGCTATAGAATATTAAATTGTCTGCTCACTAAATTGCTTGGAAAAAGTTTGAAAGCTCTTCCCGTTTTTAAGTTTTTCCGATCAGACTATATTTCCCTGAACAATAAAGCGTTTATTTCAAAGTTAGCCAAGAAAATTTACTCCTAACTTCATTTTAAAAGATATATATAAAAAAAATCCTAGACACCTGATTTTAAGTTTGCCATTTTATTCAGTATGATAAAGAATAAAATAAGCAATTTTAAGTAATTCTGATGAGCATAGAGTAAATAATTAATTCCTTGCAAAAAAAATATATATATACTTATTTTCTGCCCTTGACACTTAGTATAGGAAACAATTTAAAATATTTTGAAGGAAATAATAAACGCATTAACGAAATAGTTTTGGTGTTATTTTATAAAAATAGCATGTACAAATTTGAAACAATATTTATGCGATCATATACAAGCAAATGTTTTTATGAAACTCTAAACTTGGATTATACCGAGTTTCAGTAAATTATATGAGAGTGAAATCACTATAAATCTCATTTTTTAGCTATGTAATGAGCCATTTTAACTATTTGAGCTAATTTGATTTTATCTATCTATCTAATTCATGTAGCTATCTAATTTTTTTTTTTATAAAATTTGTTTTGTATCATTTGACTTGATATAGATATCTAATTGATCCAGATATCTAATTTGATTTTACTTAAAATTGAACAAATAATTAAATGATCATATGTAAGAAAGTATTTTCATCAAAAGCAAAGCATGGCTTTTACTGAGATTAAATAAATTTTGGGAAAGTAAAATGATGAACCTTCATCTTTTATGTTCATCGCCATCTTTTATGAGAATGGCCATCTAATAAGCTAATACGTAAGGGAATAATAATAAAGCGAAAATATTTCTTCCAATTTGACTTTCTAACTCGCCCTGGATTGAAGTGTACTACGAACCCGGAGGTCCTCGGTTCGAATCCTACAGGCAGGCAACGAACAGATCTCTCACACATTCTTCTCTCCAACTCACTTTTGAAAATAAGTATTTTGCTCAAAAAGATCATATAATGTTTTAATTTTGACTAATTTTGCCTAACTCACCCTAATTTTGAATACATGAGTTCTTCAAATTAGATTATTATATAATTCGGGGCTATTTCGACATATTTTTGCTCAATTTTCAGAAACCATTTTTACAGTAGGTCAAACGAAACAATGTAAAATTATTTAAGTGCGTTTATGTTTCAGCATTGTTGCTGCAAATAACTGTTTTGAAATCTATTTAAAAGGCCAGTTCGTAATAAATATATATATATATATATATATATATATATATATATATATATATATATATATATATATATATATATATATATATATATATATATATATATATATATATATATATATATATATATATATATATATATATATATATATATATATATATATATATATATATATATATATATATATATATATATATATATATATATATATATATATATATATATATATATATATATATATATATATATATATATATATATATATATATATATATATATTATATAATATTAATATATGTTTTTGCTTGTAATTAGAGCTTCAGAAAAAAAATATATAAATGAAAGGGGCACCGGTGAACAATCTACGGTGTTCGGCAACTCGTGACCAGTGTGCCACTAGTGATCGATTGAGAAAATATTGGATTATGTACCTGTATAATGATTATAATCTCTGTGTTCTAAGAATCGGAATTAAAGTCGATTCATAAGATATATTAGAAACAGCTTCCAAATGTCCCAACATATTTTAACATATTTCACTAAATTCGTCTTCACTTCACTATGCTTTTACTTCACTAAATTCTTCCACCAGGTTATTCATTTATGGAATGCTTGAAATCAAAATTACTTTCAGGTACAATTCAATAATTCAATATAAATGTAATAAAATTTATTATTCTTTTATTCAAACTATAACTCATGATCTCTTTTGACGAAATATTTCATTTTGTTTCACGGTTTTCAACTACATTAAAGTTTTGAATTACGTTTTTTTAAGGGAGAGATTTTTTTTTCAAAAATAAATTAGCATTAAAGACTTCTAAATTTTAAGGAATCAGAAGTAAAAAAAGATGTTTCCTTTAAAAAATTTGAATGAAATTAATGAAAAAAAATTATTTATTATTAATTCTTTTTTTTCTTTCTTCTTTTTTTAAAAAAATACATTTTTTATGCATTATGATATTTAAAGAATAAACAAAAATATGATTGTTATCATTATTTTAAAAGAAAATTCTTTTTATTATTATTCTAAATATTATTTTAAGTCGATTTACTTAAAAAGAGAAAATGATTAAATAAGCTTTCCAATCAACTAAAAATATTTAATGCTTTTTTTAATCTAGCGAATTATAGTTATAGCTTAAATTTGCAATTTCATATCATACCACGTTATTAATAGACTATCAAAAAAATAAAAAACAGAAGGGAAAAAAAAGGCACAGGAGAAAATAAGATAGGGATCAAACTTAAATCAACATTTAGATGTTAGATGGCGCTTCTATCAGTGAAAAGGGAATATGTCAGTTTCAGGTGATAAAGCAATCTTGCGCTTCACTTAGCGTTAAAATATGATTTTTTTTTTCTAAACCGACTTTTAATGAAACCTGTAAAGATTTAAACTGAAGGGAATGCATTAGTTTTAATTTAAAATCAGTTTCTTCAACAATTTAAAATCTAAATTCATAGAAAAATACATTTAATTTTCAACTCTCTGGCATTTGGAGATTCTTGAATAAATCAATAAAAAAAAGACAAAAGACTGAAAAATACAAAGCAAAAACAATAAAATTTTAGTGAATTTTAAAGTTAGAAGTTGAATAACAATATATATATAAATATATATATATATATATATATATATATATATATATATATATATATATATATATATATATATATATATATATATATATATATATATATATATATATATATATATATATATATATATATATATATATATATATATATATATATATATATATATATATATATATATATATATATATATATATATATATATATATATATATATATATATATATATATATATTCGTGTGTGTCTGTTATTATTGAAAGTTATAAGTTTCCTCTAAGACAGAGTAGACTAACACTTAAAAAATGCACTAACTTTCTTGTTTTACTATTTAACTTTTATTGAAATGATATGACATTGGTTTAAAGAAACTAAATCTATTTTGATATTTTCGAAGTTAAAATTGAATTGTTCTCGAGGTTAAATTTAGCTGATAATTTTTTTATCAAGCAATGTCACTAAACTTTTTTGCATTAAGCTATTGTTTGATATTAAAACTTTTGGAATCAACTAAAACCTTTTTAAAAAAATACATTTACATATATGTAGATCATCTTTTATTTCAAAAAGAAAAAAAAAAGGTAATTTTCTGAATTTCATACAAAGCATAACTAAGTTCTGTTCTTCTTCGCAGTACGAGTACGCAGTAAAGAGTTCAGGATCAAATTACGATAAAAAAAAAAAGTACTGGCACTCAGGACGCCAGTTTATTATATCGTAAAATTGCATGGAATAAAAAGTCTGAAATAAAGTAATTTTTACAATAATAATTACTGTGAAATTACTGAATCACCTTAATTAAATAAGTATTACTGTAAAAATTACGGTATAAAATTTTACAGTTAAACTGCATTTTATAGTAAAATTTATTTACAGATGAAGCACTCAGGATACCAGTTCTTTTTACAGTAATTTGATCCAGAATTTTTTTACAGTGCAGTTCATAATGGCAATGAAGTGTTAATTGTTTTTTTCCACATTTAAAACCGATTATTTTTTTATAATTGTTTCAAAAAAAATTTCTGATAATTTTACCATAAATATAAAAAACAGAATTTTGAATGTAACCATAGCTCGTAAAATTTCAAAAATGCTTAGATTATTTATTAATTTCGTAATACTTTCTGTTACTTTTGCATTATTTAATAACTTGTAAAGGATTTTGCAACTTCTAAAAATCTCTGGAACAATTTAACATATATACGAAATAGGTCAAATAGTTCCAGGGAATTGAATCTTAAAGTAGCCGTATTTTTGAAAGTCTATTTCTCACGAACTATTCGGCCGATTTGGCACAAATTTTGCATTTTGACATGTAAAATTACATACTTCAAAATAATGTAAAAAGTAGTACACCTTACATTAAAAAAAAATTTCGACTATTATTAAATAAAATAATGAATATTTACTAAAATTTATTTTTTTGTACGAATTATCTTAGGATAAACAAATTTTACAATTGTCTGTAAAAATAGTTTAAAAAGTTCTTGATACATGGTGAAATATGCAAAAAATAAAATTAACACTATGGGGTCCAAACTTTGGATCACTCTCCTGACCGAAAAGACCGTATTTCCCAGATTACGGCTACCCCCTATAATTTTGGGGTCAGAAATCCGAATCCGTTTAAAAGGACTTATGTTTATTCAGAGAAAGTACATTTTTGGGTCTGTTGTTTTGTTTCGTAACTTGAAATATTGTCTGTACTAATTAATTAGCATATTTGAGATTTCGCCCTTTGAACGATTAAGATAGAGCTCTAGAACGTGAAGATCTGACGGTTAGATTAGAAATTATTCAGGGTTGTCCGATTTTTTTTTTTTTTTTTTTTTTTTTTTTGCGCAGCACATTCTGTTTTAGATACTGAGTAATTGTAACTAATTTTTGCTTTTCAAAATTTTCTAATTTCTTTTCTCTTCTAAAACTTAGTATGTAAGAGTTACATTCTCACATTAATTAGATGATTTTTAGAGCATCCCCTGAAATTCTTTGCATTGAAGATGAGATTTTTATGTACAATTTCATTTTGACGAACCAAATATTTCCATTAATAAATCATGACTTCAAATTCGTAACTTTCAAATTCGTGAATCGTAAATCGTAACTTCAAATTCGTAAATCGTAACTTCAATTTTTATGTACATTATCATTTTGGCGAAACAAATATTTCCATTACTAATTCGTAACTTCAAAGATTTTTGAAGTTAAGGTTAGAGTTTCATTCCCATCGAACTGGCCAAAATGCTAGTTAGTTTTTTTTTCAAATTCTCATCTAAAGCTAAATATATTTTATCACTTTGATTTAAAACTTTAATTGTTATAAAAAACTGGTTCAGAATTAAAAGTAAATGGAAGTTAATATTTATTGGCTCAAAGTCATTAAGTCAATAGGCTGTACATCATAGGAGTTTTTAAAAAAAATTCAACAACTTGGTTGACTTCCAATCGAAAAGTAGATTGCAATTGGGTAGCATTCAGTAACTGGAATTGAATAAGATAAATGGGGGGAAATGATACCCATTATTAATATACTTGAAAATAATCCTCAATTTTGAAAATGATACCTGGTGTTCCATAATGACTGCCTTTACTATTATTATAGAGTACGCAGATGTTTTTCCATACACTGGTACTATATAAAAATAAATCAAATTTTCAGGATGTTTTAAAGATATGCAAAAGATAATAAATTTATTATATATTTTTACTATTCTTGTACTCAATTAGTCGACCATTAAAAAATTTATTACCAAGATAAATAATAAAGTATGCAGTAAAAAATTCCAGATTTAATTAAGGTGAAAAGTACGGGCATTTAGGATGCCGGTACTTTTTACGGTAGAATCCATTTTTAAGAACATATTACGGAACAAAAAGTCTGAAAACCGCAAATTTTACAATAATAATTACCGTAAAATCATTGAATCACTCCAATTTAATAAATATTACTGTAAAAATGATTCTATAATATTTTAAGTAAAAATAGATTTTAGGGTAAAATGGATTTTATGGATTAAGCACCCAAAGTGTCTGTATTTTATACCGTAATTTGAGCCGGAATTTTTTACAGTGTAGACTGCAAAGAAAAAAATGTAGGTTAATCTTAAAGTGAATGATATTAATTGTTAATTCGGCCCTCAGTCTGTGAATTTTGCACTCTTCTTTCAGAGTAATTGCAAGTTCTGCTAACAATCAACATAGTCATCGATTAGAGTGATTGTCTAGTTTAAAAGCAAATGATCTAATCGTCAATTACAGTGATTTTCAATACTGCAAGCAATTAGTTTATTTTTCTACTAGAACCGTTGCTAATTCAGCAAGATATTTATCACGTCATCTGTTTGCAATTAGCCTACAAGTTCAAAATTTATTAAAAATTGTATTTTTTCTCTTTCTGTCATTTGTTTAAACATAAGAATCGCAACGTGGTTAACTAATATGCAGTATTTCGATTGCAAAATTTGAGCTATTTTCCGTACCAGTTCTACAATATTTTTTAAAACATGCATTCCATTGTTAATATTTTTGTTTCCAATTTTAAATAGCCTATTTATTAATAATAAACTCAACTTATTTAAACGCGTAGAATCTTAGTTTAGATCATGCAACGTTTAAATCTTATGTATCATATTAGGAACATACATACCATATTCGTTACAGTTTAAGGGAGCATTCAGATATTATGATAGACAATCACATCAATTACACAGTTCTCTTTAGTCATCTCAACTTGTTTAGACCCCTCATTCAGTAGAAGCAAATGAAAGAAAAAAAATGTAAACAAACTAAGTCACGCCACGTCACTATGACGTCATGGGGGATACCCCAAAAACTTCCAGTCTAGAACGCTTCCGGGTTTGACGTGTGTAGTAGCTTCAAAGCTAAACTCTGAAGAAAAAAAAAATTTTTTTTTTCCTCTTTTACTACGCTTATAAAAAAAAAATTTTTTTTTCGCTCTGTTGTACGATTGAAGTAAAAAAAAAATAGCATAGGGTAAACCAGAATACTTCATCCTCCCCTTTCTCCTACCCACCCCCTTAAGGGGAGGAGCCTACAGCATGCGCGTGGCTGTCTCGCGCGCTTTTTTGTAGATTTTACTGGGGAAGGGAGGAGCGCACACGCGTTTTTCAGATTTAAGGATGTCTATATGGGTTAAGGGGTCGAAAAAATTCGAAAGGCCCCTTTGAGACTTGATATTTGAATGCCACGATCACTCGATTTCTTATTCTTGCGGAATTTTTTTTAAGTTCGAGTTCCAGATGGCTTTGCCCTGCTCCGGGTGTGCAGAGGTTATTGTTCGAAGAAATCCTCTATTCCGTTTTTTCTTAAGCGTCCTGAGTTCTCTTATAACGGACATAGTATTGTCCCAAAAAGAAGTCTATTTTAAGCAAAGGCTACATTGTTGTGGGTTTTGGTCCCGTGTAGGACTGCTGTGGTTATTATTAGAACTTATTTACGGCAAAAAAAATTTGCTTATAAGATGTTCCGGAAATTCTTATAAGCTATATTCTATGTTTCGTATTTATTTGTAGAAGAACAAACAGCTCATGTAAATGCAATTTTTATAAATAAAGTCAGTGCACTCAAGATAACCAGAATGCGGTACATTTTGCTGATACTTTTAGTAAATTAAAAAAAGAATGGTTTTATAATGTGTCATAAAATTTGGCAAATGTGGTAAAATTTAATAATTTTATCATGATACGTTAAAGCATGGTATAAAAACCATTTATTCGCTTACGTTTTCGTTTCAGTTTTGTATTTATTACTATATGTGTGGTAATAAGAACTGTACTTTCCAGTTAATCATTACCATATAAACGGAAAAATTACCAAATGAATTATTTAAATACCGAATATTTTGGTTTTCGATACCAAAACTAGTGATGTTTTTTTTACAGAAAATATCATTACCATACTGTACGGAAATTTTTTCTCGTGTATAATATAACATTCTTCTGCGATAAAAGATGTATGGTAAAGACGTGTAGAATGTGTGTCGTTCTTTTTATTAATTTACTAGCTGAATACCCGTTTTATGTTCGAGGTTCGAAAAAATTAAACGATCAAGGAACTTGTACAAAATGAAGTATGTTGAAATCATGTACAAAAGTGAAAGACTTAACTAATTGTCCCATCCGGTGGCTTTACGTTATTAAATTATGCAAGACACGTTTTTAGTACACTGTAAAAAATTTCGTATTAAGCTACAGTATAAAGTATCGAAATGACCATGAAACCAGTAGTGCATATTACCAAAAAAAAATAAATAAGTAAAATTGGCATCATTGTCGTCATTAATAGTAAGGTTGTTGCTTACATTTCTAGTGCACGAATTAGTACCATTTCTCCATCAATATGGCGTTTTAATACATGACTTAATTTTGTATTACTTAGTACTTATTATCAAAATCAATTGAGCATCATTGGCGTCAAAAATGATATGACAATTTTTTTTCTTCTTCTTCTAAATGAATTAATATCATTTATTTCATAATTTTGTTTCTTAGTACATAGATTATTATTATTTTTTTACTTCAGGTAATACCTATAACCAAAACTAATTAAGCATCATTAGCGTCGATAGCAATTGCGAGTTTTTACGTTTCGAATAAACGAATTAGCATCATTTCTCTATCAATTTGGTTTTTAATAATTATCCTTCTTTTTTTTTTATTTCAATCACACTGTGGAAACTATGGGACTATGGAGCACTATGATTATTACGAAAATTAATTGAGCATTAATTGACGTAAAAACAGTGTGGCGAATTTTTACTTTTCTAAGTGAATAAGTACAATTTCTTTATTAATTTTGTTTTTAGTGCATAGTTCATTTTTTGTTTCAATTAGTACCAATTACCAAATTTAGTTAAGTATCATTGGCGTCAAAACTAGTATGGCGATTTTTTTACTTTTCCACTGAACTAATTAGTACCCTTTCTCCACTAATTTTGCTTTTCGGAGCATATTTTTATTTTGATGGCTGATGATTTTAAATTATTTAATTTCATGGTAATCTGTAGTAGTAAAATAGTAACTATAAACAAATTTTACATATACTAGTTTCATATAACTTTAGAAATATTAATCAGGTGCCGTAGTCCGTATATGCATTCATGTTCACAATTATAATTTAATTTGATTGACATAAAGAGTAATAAATGATTAATTTTTGAAAACTCCTTTTTTAAAAAAATAATGAGAGCTACAAGCTAGAAAATATCAATATATATGGATAAAAAAATAGAGCCGTCTATAGTTCAATGGCTAATGTAAAATTATTTTGAAAATTTAATTTTTAGCGTGTGCCCTCCAAACAATCTAATTAAGAAATTTTAAAAAATTTCAGGAACAAAGGCTAAAATTTCCCTTTTTACTCACTTTTCAAATTTCAAGAGAATAACACAAGCGATTCTGAATTTATAAGAGAGACACATATAAATTTTTCTTTTTTTTCTTCTTGTTATAGAGTACTGTATAAGTTACTGTTTAAATTATTACGTAAACATTTATTGCAAATAAAAATATTAATTATTTAATCATAATAATTTTCGATTAAGTAACTAACATTATTTATATTAATGTAACTTTGGCAAAAGGCTTTTCATCTGCCATCGTATGACATTTGGGAATTTAATTTGAATCCAGATCTTTTTCATTTTTATAACATTGAGTATCGCCAATTTTTTAGAATTCTGCCAAAGAATTTGAGGATTGAATATTTTACTGATCACTTGCTGTCGTACTATTGCGAAAACGCCGTAATCTAATAACCCTTTTCAAATATGTTATTTTATTACAACATTTGATAGTAATGTAACACATTTTCAGTTTTTACCGAAAATTCCCCTATCTTTTGTTTTATTTAAAAATATAACGAACATTTAAAATATTTTTTGTAGTTTGTACCTTTTCATAATAATGAAGAAACAATTAATAAAATAATTAATAAAGATTCAATTAATTTACAAGTGCGTCCAAACAAAAAATAATAACAAGATTTTAATGAGAAAAAAAATTATATAAGACCTTAATTTCAGATATACCCAAATACTACTAAAAGCTTGTCAAAAACATATTGGCAACATTTCTGATTCAATTATCAGAAAAATTTGGTTAATTGTTGTATTAATTATACTAAAAGGGTCGCGGTGGCTCAAAATATAGAGAGTTCAGGAGTATCTGTACCTACACTCTGTTAATTAATATTACCGATAGTATTAAGTGCCCATTCAAATATTGCGTATTTATGCTTTTTAATAATTTTATACTCTTCTTCCCACTTGTCAAGGAAAATAAACGAATAAATAACCCATACCATGTTTACGTATTAAAATCACAACTCCCCCCCCCCTTTTAACTGCTTAGACTTTAAAAAAAATAAAAAAAAACTACAGTAATCTAATTTTACGAATTTCAGAATTAAACTCGAATAAAAGATGTAACTTTGCGTAAAACAAAATTTAGGTTTTAATATATTTCATAATTTTTTTAAAACTGATTTAAAAATACTTTTGCACTCTTCTTTACTTTTTTCAACTCAAACTGTTATTTCAAATTTTAAATTTTTTTGTGAGTAGATTTTTTACAATTTCTCACCATTTGATAAAAAATGAAAATTATAGGATTTTAAGGCATTACGTAAGCACTTCTCCTATTCATATTGGAAAAAAAAAAGAAAAGCAAATCGTGGAGCTTTTATTTCTTAGGTGCTTTTGAAACATTTAAATGTCCTTATTTTAAGAATTTTATGTAATAATGAGTACGTATTTTTATAAATTGAAATATTAATTGAATTTTAAGCAAAATAATAGAATACGTGAAAATTAACTACCATAAAACTATTTTTAAGGTTCATTATGAAGAGTTTAAACTTTTCTTTAAAATATCAACAACAAATAAAGTTTTGTGCAAATGAGTTACTGCAAAAGTCATTACAAAAATTAGGAAATAAAAATTTATTACACTTTTTAATACAAAGTATAGTTCTAAATTTAAAATAATAAAATACTGCTTCATTTTTTCAGATAAGTTCTAAAGGTCTTCAGTTCCTAATGTGGTTTTTGTTGGAAGAAAATAGCTTCAAAGAAATAGTTAGAAAAAAAAGAAATTCAACTGAATTGATTTTTCGAGGTGATTTTCTCCTCTTCAATTAGAAAAAGAAGCGAAAAAAAAGTAGATGAAGTAATCTTCGCAAAATAAAAATCTCTTTCCTTTCAGGCATTTCAACGAAAACCTTAAAATGAGCAAACACTTTCTATTTCTTTAAGATGTGAAATAAACCCCCAGGTTAAAAAGAGAGCAAACTAACGAAAAATAAAAGTGGACAACTTAAGAAAGTGAAAAGTAATTCCCATTTCAACTAAGAAACGAGAAAAAGGCTAGGAAATAATCATGAAAATAAAATATATAAATAAAAAAAAAAAAACTTTTTTGCTCTTAATTCGTCAACTGCAGCGCTTGTCCCCGAGACTTAGCAGTAAAAAGGGAATTATAGGGATTTTCGAAACTTGCTCTGAGAGTAAGTGTTTAGAAGAAAATTATTTGATCCCTACTTGAGTGTAATTTTCTGCCTAGACGTAATACCATGGCTACGTCCCCCGAACCCTTTCTTAGCAGCAATTATTTGAAGCTTTGCACTAAACCTGCAGAAAATCGTCATCAATTGAAAATAGTTTTATTTTCTCTCTTTTTGGCTCTGGAAATGAAATCCCGGTAGAATTTTTCCGGAAAAAGTATTAATATTTCGACTTAAGAAGAAAGTCTAAGGTCATCGTTAATTTAAATTCTTTATTAAATGCAAATAGGCATGATAAATTTGAAATTCTTTGGAAATTTTATTTCATTTTCTCCAAGGCAAGAGGACGGGTCGATAAAAGAAGTTAATGTTTGCGCCAATCAGAAGTAAAACCCTGACAATTTAGTTATGTTTGTAAATATATAAATATAAGTATTTAGTAAATAAGAGTTTAGAAACATATAACGCAGTTGGGTCACCATGGCTATATTGTACATTAAACTAGAAAAAAAAAATAAACGACAGCTTCACAATTCCATTAATAAACGAAAATATTAATAACTTTTAATATGAAAGTACACTGTAAAAAAAACCTTATCAAGTTACGGTATTAATTATCGGCACTTAGAAGGCATCATTTGCAAAATCCCGTTTATCGTGAAATCCATTTTTACTGTAAAATATTATACAGTAATTTTTACAGAAATAATTACATTAAAATAACTGAATCACTCTAATTAAATAAAAAGTAATTTATATAGTAATGAATACATTAAAATAACTGAATCACTCTAATTAAATAAACAGTAATTTTTACAGTAATAATTACATTAAAATAACTGAATCACTCTAATTAATTAAAAAGTAATTTATATAGTAATGAATACATTAAAATAACTGAATCACTCTAATTAAATAAACAGTAATTTTTACAGTAATAATTACATTGAAATAACTGAATCGCTCTAATTAAATAAACAGTAATTTTTACAGTAATAATTACATTAAAATAACTGAATCGCTCTAATTAAATAAACAGTAATTTTTACAGTAGTAATTACATTAAAATAACTGAATCACTCTAATTAAATAAATAGTAATTTTTACAGTAATAATTACATTAAAATAACTGAATCACTCTAGTTAAATAAACAGTAATTTTTACAGTAGTAATTACATTAAAATAACTGAATCACTCTAATTAAATAAACAGTAATAATTACATTAAAATAACTGAATCGCTCTAATTAAATAAATAGTAATTTTTACAGTAATAATTATAATAAAATCACTGAATCACTCTAATTAAATAAATATTTCTGTAAAAATTACGGTATATTTTTTGTTCCGTAACTGTTTGAAAAAAAGGATTTTACTATAAAAAGTATTTTCTGAGTACCGATATTTTTTACCTTATTTTTAAGGAAATACTTTTTTTTAAGAGAATTATAGTAAAAAAGGAATTATCAGGAATTTTGGAACTTGCTCTGAGAGAAAATTATTTAATCCCCACTTGAATATAATTTTCTGCCTAGGCGTAACACCATGTCTGCGTCCCCCGAAACCTTTCTTAGCAGCAATTGTTTGAAGATTTGCACTAAACCTGCAGAAAATCGTCATCAACAGAAAATAGTTTTATTTTCACTCGTTTGGCTCTGAAAATGAAAGTTCTCCGGAGAAAGCATTAATATTTCGACTTTAAAAGAAAGCCTTAGGTCATTATTAATTAATATTCTTTATTAAATGCAAATAGGCATGATAAAATGACATTCTTTGGAAATTTTATCTCATTTCTCCTAGGTCAGAGGACTGGTCGATAAAAGAAGTCTATATTTGCAGCAATTAGGTTCCATGGGTGCATGATCCATAAAATCCATAACCGTAAAATACCTTAATTTTTTCTGTTATATTTATTTAATTATTGATTCAGTGATTTTACTGTAATTTTTACTGTAAAAATTATGGTATACCAGATTTTTGTTCCGTAGCTTGTTCCGATAAAAACTACCAACACCTTGAGTGCCGGTTTTTTTTTTTTAACCGAAATTTGATCCGCTACTTCTTACAATTTTACTCCGCAATAACTCAAAGAGGGAAAATATCAGGGATCAAGTCATATCTATAATTTATAATCTAATGTATATTCAAAATCTATAATCTAATCTATAATCTAATCTATAATCTAAAACTATAATCTAGTTTTTGTCTCTCTTTTAACGCCTGTTGGAATGAAATTGACATCATTGAATAAATTTTTCTAACTTAACTGCGTATAGAATTGTTATCCATTTCAACAACCAACAGAATACTGATGATTGAAACATGCAAAATTGAGGGAAATAAGTATGACAAATTGCTAGCCCCTCGTAATATTCATTTTGAAACTTGTTTGTGATATTTGAGTTAAAAGAAAGAAAGCTTAAGTGAAAATTGTTTTGCTCTAATCAATTGCCCTTATGTGAAATTATTTTCAAATTCAACACGCAACGATTTTTAAGTGTCAAAGAAAGCTTAAGTGAAAATTATCTTGCTCTAATCAATTGCCCTTATGAGAAATTATTTTTAAATTCAAGACGCAACGATTTTTAAGTGTCAACCGCCATTATCAAATTGATAATTACAGTTTATTTATTTAATAAAATAAATGCATTTGATTAAAATGTTACGTCAGATTTTAATTTCTGATGCCATTTGTTTCGTTATCATTAAGCTGAGGATGGTAACTATTTAACATTAAAAGAAGTATGATGAAAAATTTCTGGTGTTCACTGCACCAAGAACCATCTTTGGTGTTACATAACCCCGAATTTTCCTTGTTGCTTCACTTCATTTTTAGGGTCATAATAGTTGCAAACATTTTTGTGTTAAGATGCACTAGCATTTTTTGCACTGTATAGCTTTAAATCCCGTTATTATCAATTTTTTATTTGTTAATGTGAAATCATACTTTTTTTAATTGCTGATCACAAAGAAACCTGCTTATTTCATAATATTTTCTTGTACTTTTGAAGAGAATAATTTTTAACAAAATATATGCCAGCTGCTAAATTAAAATTTTTAATTACTCTTATCCATAACTTCTAATTAATCTCTTTTATAAAGTCTTAATTGTAATTTGCTAAAAATTCGCACACAATCTCCATTTAAATTTCTCAATTACCTACCAAGTATCAATATCTAACAACCATAATTATCCTCCAAAATCAGAAATTATATGTTTGAATCTTCCATGAGCGTATAAAGATTTCAATAAGTGTGTAAGTCTTTAATAAGAGCTGTGAGTTTATAATAAACTTACAAATCTTTAATAAATATGCAAATACTTTAAAAGAAAACTCTTATCAAAGAGTTTAAAAAACTTTAATTAATCTTTTTTAAAAATTTTTTATTATACTTAGCTAAAAATCCAATTCAATCTCCATTCAAAATTCTCAGTTGCTTACCAAGAATTAATATCCCCCTAATTATGAAATTAAGCTCTTGAATCTACGACAAACGGGGGAGATTTTCAATAAGTGTGTAAATCTTTAATAAGCACGGGAGTCTGCAATAAAATTATAAATCTTTAATAAGTGTGTTGATACTTTAAAAAAAATTTAAAAAAAAAAAAAAAACATGAGGAAGTCTAAAATAATTTTGTGGTTCTGTGTATAAGCGCGTTTGTGTGTATAAGAGATTCAATAACAGTTTAAGTTACAATAAACTAATAAATCTTCGATAATTGTGTGAATCTACTGCAGACATATAAGTCTACAATAAACTAACAAATCTTAATAATCATTAAGTTTGTAAATACAATTGTCTCCCCTTAATTGCTTATCGGATAATCAAATAACCCGCTTATACGAATAAAATTTAACGGAATCACATAATTTTATATGAAACTATTGTTAAATTTTCTCACTTAAATAGATATGCATTGTTTCCAGTTCTTGCTTAATTGCATCATGAACAGGTACTGAAATAAAAGAATCTGTTTATTTTTAAGAAATATTTCAACTGTCAGCATGAAATTTTCAATTAAGAAAGCAAGAATACAATAGGTGGTCACTTCAATAAGGGCTTCCTGTTCATTTGTTGCTCTGAACAGGGGTTAGGAATATAGTTTAAGAATTAAAATCTTGTTGGCAGTTACACATAGGAGTGAATAATGGGGGCTTTGCCCCTCTTTCACTAACTTCACTCACTCATAATTTAGAATGTAAAAAGGTACAGAGTGATTTGCTTCATAGTAAAGACTTACGGCCCCCTCCTGTTGTGTTATTAGTTTTGATACGAAAAAGTTTCAAACACCCAACACACTAGCCTATAGTGTGTGTTTCTGGAAGTAGAATAAGCATAGCTTACTCCACTGAATACAAGATGAGTGTGAAAAGGACTGATTTGAAATAATCGAAAAAGAAAAAAATCGAAAGTTTTGGAAGAAATAAATTTCGAAAAAGCCCAAACTGAACTATCAAATTAATAATAAATTACTCAAATTTCGAGGATTTAAGAAAAAAAATAATAAAGTTATCGAAAGGAATACGCAAATCACGAAAATCTTAGTAAAAAATGAAAGGAAAAATCGAATTTTGATAAATTGATAAATTTAACGGGTATAAAAACAGTCTTCAAATACATATTTTTTTGAAAAGAACAAAATAATATTATAATACCTGTATTATTTGTTTCATTAGCACAGATTTATTTTCTCATTAGCATAGATATATGACTTTAAATGACATTTATATTTTATAATACTAACACAGACACTCTAAATTATAATTTCTTGTTGATCATAAAATTGAGTTTATTTATAAGACAAAATACTATACTATGCATTAGATACCATTAAAAATTTCGTATGTAAAATTTCGCAAAATTTAAGACCTTAAAATTGAATAATGCACTCCCTTTTAAATCGAATAGCCCGCTTAATAGAATAGTATTGACTGGGATCAATGGTATTCCTTTAAGCGACGTTGACTGTACTTAAGAAAAAACGAAAAAAAAAGACGTGGGAAAGCCTAAAATAATTGGGTGATTCTATGTTTTAGCACGTTCGTGTGTATAAGTGATTCAATACTAGTATAAGTTTATAAAAAGGAAAAAAAAATCTAGAAATCTAAAAAAAACTGTACAAAAATTATTTCAGTTTTATTTAATAAATTAATTTTTTATTCAGAATTTCAATTTTGTTAATGATGAGTAGCTAAAATTCCTAGGCTATCGTTATTTAGTAGTTTATGAACCTTAACACGCATTTAGTACCCCAAAAAACTCAACTTTTTTTTATGACTCCGAAATGAACTTTTATAATGTTGAGTTTGAGAGGGTATAATAAATCAATTCAGTTTTAAATATTATATTACTTTTTCATTTAGTAATTCATTTTACCATAACAGTTACAGAAGCTACCATATGCAGTCTATTGTTATTTAGTAGTTTATGAACCTTAACACGTATTTCTCACCCCAGATAACTTAACTTTTTTTATGACTCGGAAATGAACTTTTATAATGTTGAGTTTGAGAGGGTATGAAAAAAAGAATGAAAAAAAAAAGATATCTAAAAAAAAAGGAGGAGTGGTGAAAGATCCACGACCCGGAAGCCGGGCCCTACCCTAACTGCACTTCAGAGTCCCCTGGTGGAGGTATCTTTAATGATACCAAACGTTCGAAAAGAAAAAAAAAAGTAACGAAGGAAATGAGTTCGCTGGAAGTAACTTTCACTGGGGATTTGAAGACATTCTTCATTATTAAAGTCGCATACGTATCGATTTTTAAGAAGGTTTCTTCCCAACTTTTGCTATTAATTTTATTTTTTTGTTTTTCGTTCGGTAATGTATGCTTTATTTATATTTCTTTTCTCATTTAAAGAGTTTCTTGTGAAGTTAATTAAAAAAGTTTTGTTTGTTTCTCGAAGTTCTTTCTAGTTATTCTTGATTTATCCACTTTCTTAAGCTAATTAGAAGCCAAGACTCGAAAAGCATAATTTTGCTTCCGTATTTAAAATTAGTTATTTTCGTTTTTCTCTTTATGTTTGGTTTTGTATTAAAATTAATATCGGAAAACATGAAACTCCTTTTCTTAATGAAAACAGTTGGTAAAGCTGAATTCCTTAAATTAAATTTAATTTTAAATGATAAATATCTGATTTTAGATCAGATGCTACTTAATTAAATGGTAATTGCATTCTTAATTTATGTATTTTAATTTTGTACTGCCATTACAACTTGAATTATAGAAAGTACGAATTCATATTTTATTAGTAAAATTTCTTAATAGCTAATTCAAAAGTTAATTTCATTAGCTTTTTTAAACTTTAAAAGATGAAATAATTTATTATTATACACAATTTTTCAAACTTTTCCTTCATTTTTTCATTTTCATTTTTCTATCCACTACAGCGTACAAATTTACTGCTTATAAATATTACTCTTATTTGTAAAAAATAATTCTGGATCTTATATTTTTTAATGTAGAAACATTAAAAAAAATTATAGCATTTAAAAATACCATCAACTATCAATTATTAGCGTATAGCACAACATTTTGCACTTTCTCATTGATAAAATCTTGTTTAACTATTAATGGCAGGACATACATTGTTTAAGATTATTAATATTTATTACTACTTATTTAGATCAATTCAGCACTATTTTTAATCTAAAAATATCATTTTAAATTAAGAATATTTAGCTGTGGATAAAAACTGATTTGTTCCAATAACAATCATTAAGATGTAATTAGGTATTTAAGCACGCAGTGTATCCTAACTCACAATTTTTAAATAATATTTTTTATGTTAATTATTATCAAGCCAATAGGTAAAAGTCACAGAATTAATATAATTATCTTAATTAAAAGCGTCTTGCTTTATTTTTTTTTAAATTGCAAATCTGTTAAATTTAAAAACTAATAACATGAATTTTTTAAAGGCAAAAAAAGTGTTAGATTTCAGGAGAAAAAGTATTCTTTCAGTTTATTTACTTTAATATTAACTTTATTCAAGGTGAATTATTAAAAAAAACTTAAAAAATGCTTTCTAGACATAAAAAAAAATTGGGGGGGGGGACTTTTCCTTTCACTACAACATGCAAATTCAAGCCTTATAATACTTTTATTTATAGAAAATTAAATAATTATGGAACTTTATGTTTAAAGATAGTATTTAGGAATACCATCAATTACTAGCGCTTCACTTAACTTTTTACAATGATATTTCTCATAAATATTTCAAGATTTCATTTGACTATTAATTTCAGATCATACTTTGTTCGATATTATTAATTAGGCAATTTATTGAGCATTATCTATGCTCATTCAACACTTTTTTTAATCTACACCTATCAGTTAAAATTAAAAATATTGTGCTTTCAACTAAAACTAATTAGTTTTAATAATAATCATTAAGATGAACTGAAACACTCAGTGTATTCTAATTCCCAATTTTTCAATAGTATTTTGTATATTTAGATTTAGTATCATACCAACAGGTCAAAATCATCAAAATTACTAAAATATCGTATACAAGTGAATCATTAAAAAACATTTAACCCTTTTTTTCTGGACATGCCAAAAAATTTTTTTTAAGTCTTTTAAAAATAAATACATTATCAACCAAATACTGCATACATTTTTAAGGAACATAGAAAATAAAGAATTATTAAAAACAGTTAAATGAAAATTAAATCTTCTTAGATTTTGATAAGTTTCGAACACAAATTTTTTTGAATTTATCATGCATTTTAAATACTAAAACAAAATATTTACAAATCGAAAATATGTTTGCATTTCTTTCGTATAGTTTTCGTATGACATATTTAATTTGGGGGGGGGGAGGAGTGGCTGCAAATTTTACGTTGTGGATGTGTCTGAATTCTTTCATAAGGATCAATAATTTTTACAAAAAAATAATTTATGAAAAATATCTGTTTTATTCTACACTGAGAAAAAAAGGCTTTTGTGATACGTGACAAAATATAGTAAATCTTTTAAAATTTGGTAATTTTACCGTGATACCTTAGAGCATGGCATAAAACTAATTTATTCGGTTAAATTTATTTTTGGTTTTGTAATTTATACTTTATGTTGTAATAAGAACTATAATTTTGAAAACGAATATTTACAGTAAACCACTATCATATGAACGGAAAATTTATCAAATGAATAACTTAAGTATAGAATATGTTTTTATTACCCAAAATTATGCTGTTTTTTGTTTTGTTTCTTACCAGAAATGTCATTATTATACATTATGGTAATTTTTCCCAGAGTTTTTTACTTCGTATACCTTATTTATTGAACTGTTAAGACAATTTTGCATCATTCAAATAACGCACTTTCAGTTTCAAATAATTTCTACGGTTTTTTTTTTAAATTTAGTTATTAATTTCTTAACTGAATTTTAAACAGTAAAAGAAACTGTCGGCAAGAAAAGAGAAGATAAATCACCAGCATATAAAAGTTAGTGTTAAATAAAATACTAATTTGTCGACAATTAATAAATTAAATAATAAAACATCTTTAAGCGATCATTTTAAATCTTTTAACATAAATAATACAACATGACATTGTGATAAAAAGTAAAATACAGGAATACAAATATCACGCTCGATTAATATGACTTTCCATGAAAATCACTTAAAGTTCTGAGACAAATGAACTGAAATCAAAATTTTCATTCGTTCGAATTTTCATATAATTTCTATTGATTCGCATAAATTCTCGCATAATTTTCGAAATAATTTTTTAAATAAATTTTTATTCCGATTATCTAAAACTGCATTCGGGAAAAATGTGTAAATTCCAATACAGAATTTTTGCCTCCAATTACAATTGTTAATTAATAATTAGAAAGGCTTAGTTACGACTCTTTAAGATCATGCTTATACTTACTAATATTAGAATTTAACAAGTAAGTATACGATCAATTAATCAACCCTAACTTGTTATGTATCTGCTTTTTTTTTCAAAGAATTTTTTGATAACATTTTTATCCCTATAACTATTTTATTTATTTCCATCCTATAAATTGTATTGTGTAGCTTATTTATTTGATATCCTTTTCTTCAGATTTTAAACATTATTTTCAAATATTCTTTATTAATAAAATATTACCAGACAGTTTTTTGCAAAATATGGTAGCTGGTAAGCAAATATATTTTCAGCTATAATCAAAGGAAATTTAGAGCATTTATCTGATTAGTAAACGTTTGGAAGAGGTATTAAGACCCAGAGAACATTTTGAGCATGAGGCAATTTAATATAGTTGCAATGTAAGTAACCATGGGGGTTAAAGATCCAAAGATATGTACCGCTAAATAAGTAGAAATCTCTAAAAGTCACTAACCAAGTTAGACAAATAAGAAAAATTAATTCACTTCGCGGATGTTTAACAAATAGAGAAAAAATGCCTTTTATTATTATTATTATTATTTTTTTTTTTTGGTGAAATTCAAAAAATTATTGCAAATTCATAGTTCAATTTACCCCCTCACCTTCTTCATGATAATGAAAACAGTAAAAATCTCAGTCATTTTTATCGAAGTGCTTTGGTAATGATTTTGGTAAAATTGACAATAAAATATGGTTTTGTAATATGCAATAAAATTTGGCAAAATTTGGTAATTTTATCTTACTACCTTAGAGCTTGACGCAAAACACATTTATTCTGTTAATCTCTCTTTTCAATTTTGTATTTTTTACTAACTCTGTAATAATAAGAACTATAATTTCAAAAACCAGAATTTTTAGTAAATCGTCATTACGTTAACGGAAAAATTATCAAATACATGGTTTAATTACTGTATTTTGGTTTTATCAAAAAGAATTACGATTGTACGAATTTACGAAATGTCACTACAATGCAGCACTGTAGTTTCACTAAAAAAATTTCTCGGTGCTTTTTCTGTACATTTACTTATAAATAACTAAATATATATGTATAAATTTATTGTTCTTATTTATGCTCAAAAACTAGTAATTTTAAAGTAATTTTTAATTCAGGATAAAAATTTTAAACTGAAAAACTCAATAAAGATTAGAAAATATTTTCACTAGTTTTCTGCATGCATACTCGTTTTATTTTAGTAGGCATTTCTAAAAGTTAGTACCAAATTTTTAATAGCAGTATTCTTCAAGAACGAAATATTCTTCTCAATAATTCGTTTAACCTATTTATTTTTGTGTTGCACAAATTTTTCAGTCAACAAATTCGCGAAAGCAAAGTAAGAGATTCAATTCTGTTAAAAAAAATAAAAAAAAGGCGTTTAGCACAAGAAAACTCTGAAGTTTGACAATGATATAATAATAATTTGTCAAAGTTTAAGTTAAAACAAAGTTATTATCATTTGTCTGTATGTCTGACCATGGCGTGTTAAGATTAAAAAAGTAAAACTTTAAAAAAGTAATTTTAATAAATAATAAACAAAACCTAAATGAAAGAAATATAATTACGATTAATTAAAATCTTATATATATATGTAACTGAAAATATATAATTGAATCTTCATTAATTAATCAAAATATTATTAAAAAAATCTAGAAAATATTTAATTCTAAAAGTAAAATTAAGGAAAATAAAATATATAAATATATTAAATATTATCTGGAAAATATTTAATCTAAAATATATAAGAGAAAATTTCGACTAAAAAACATATTTTAGTCGAACTTTAAAATAAAATAAAGGCAGCTTAATTCTTAAATAAAATTTAAGCTAATAATTTAATATAACTATTTAAATAAATAATATAAAATAATAATAAATGAAATATGTATATAATAATATAAAAAGCATATATAAATAAATAATACGAAATAAAATATATGTGTAAATAATATGAATTAAAATATATAAATGAATAAAATAGCTTATGGAAAATTCATTCTTAAATATAAAAAAGAAAACTCATGCAAAAAACATACTTTAGTCGAACTTAAAAATAAAATAAAGTAAGTTTAAACTTTAAATAAAGTAAGTTAAAATTTACTCTCATCTTAAAATAAAGTAAGCTTAAAACGGAACGTTGAACAACCCCTAGATTAATTTAAAAATTAATTGTGATTTATTTTCTGCATAATATGTTTAAATGATTTTAAATTTTGTTTGAGTTTAAGTTCTCCATTCATCTCATTTGTACGACAGTAATCATTTTTACCTGCAGCTTATTTATAAAAAAAAATATGCTATTTCAAAAATAAAAAAAATATTAATATAGCTGACGTTTCGTGTAGCTCCCTAAGGACTTGAATTTCGAACACTTTTAACCATTTCCTAAGGGGCTGTTTTATGATCGAAAATCATAGTTTTGCAATTTTTATGCCAGTCCCTGTGCATAACGTTTCCTCTAAAATGGCGCTGCGATCCTGAGATAGGTTTTGTTTGGCTGTTTGCTTGAAGATTATAATCCTTAATCCTGTTCTGTTTATTCCCTGTTTTTTGTCAGAAAGGAAGAGCTCGGTGCGAAAACATTTGCAATCCAGTTTTTACATTTTAAGATTCTTTTTTTCCATTGCAAGATTGTGTCGAGTTTTAATCTCAATCACTTCGTTTTTTTATTATTATTATTATTCTTTTTCTTTTACGTAATAAGAACGTCAAAGTTCGATCGCATTGAATTTAAGTATTAAAGGGATTTTAAGATTACTTCTTTTCGCATTTATTTTCATGAGCAAATATCATTTTTGCATGTCATGCACATCAGCGATTCCATTCGTCTCCGAAGTACAAAGTATAAACTATTCCAGTACAAAATGTCTCCAATTCCGCAAATACAAATCTTGACTCTCTGAGAAAGTTGACCATCCAATGCTTGACACTTAAGTGACCATCTATATTAGCTTTATAAACCTTTTATAGTAAACATTCTTAGCTTTGCATGTTCTCAAAACCCAAAATACAAGTTAGTTCAATACAAAATTCCTCGGTTCCTGAAAATATAATAAAGTTAGAGAAAGTTAACGATTTGAGGTGAGATGTTTTAGTGACCATCGATCTTATCCTTATAAATCTTTTTATAGTAAACATTCTTAGTTAATTTAAACTCAAAATTTAAACTTAAAACTAGCTCACTACAAAATTTATCGGTTCCTAAAAATGCTGTAAATCTTGACTCTGAGAAATTTGACCATCTGAGGCGCGATACTTTAGAGACCATAGATACCATCTTCATAAACTTTTTTTATTTCAAAATTCAAAATAAAAACATGTTCAGCACGAAATTCCTCCGTTCTTGAAAATGCTGAAAATCTTGACTCTGACAAAGTTAAGTATTATTTTAGTAACCATCAATATTAGCTTTTCAAATCTTTTTATTGTAAACGTTCGTAACTTACATGTCCTTCATATTCAAAATAAAAGCTAGTCTCAGTTTCTGCAATTGCAGTAAATCTTGACTCTGAGAAAGCTGAGAAGACCCTCCTAGACATGATATTTTGTAGAACACAATTTTAGTGATATAAACTTTTTATAGCAAACATTTTTAATTTATGCAAAAAGATAAAATTGGCATATTTCACTGTAAGACATTGTACACAATAAAAATTTTACTTAATAGTTTATGGAGTGCTTTAAATAAGTAATTTATTAAATTTTTCTTTAATTTTTAGTTTTTTTTAAATATATTCTCTATGTAATTAATATTTCATTTTTCGAAAATGTACTGGACATAATACGTAAGCATAATTGTATTTTTGCACACATAATAGGTTTCGTTATCTGATTATCTTTTTGTAAGGAGAATAACTTCTACAGCATATAAAAAAGAATAAAATAACATATTATATAGAACAAAAAATAAAAAAATGGAACAAAAAATGAATAAAATCTAAGCTCGAAAAATGATTTACAAAATCATTAAAATTATAAGTATTCAAGACAACATAAAGCTTTAAAATAGAAAATTTCATTTTAACTTTTTATCAACAATTTTCTTTTTCGCAACTGTAAGTTTACAGCGAAATACAAATTTAAATTAATAAATTATTACATTTTCAATTGCACATAAATTTCAAAAGGTAGAAAGATCTTTTTATTTAAATATATATTTCGAAGCCTTTTATAGGAACGAGTCCCTTTTTTATAAATTTTTTATTTATTAACTTCATTTACTTATTTATTTATAGAGATACAGTAAAAAAATCCAAAATACTTATTACATTAATAATAAGTATTGATTGTTTTCCTTAAAAATGAAAGTTAGACTTACGGTTGAAATTTCGAAACCGGAATAAATAACACGGTATATTAAATTTACTACTTTTGTAAGTTGGACACTTGTTTTAATTAACCTCTTTATCAAAAATCCAATTAAGTTGCCTCATCATATATTGATTAACTGCAAAAATGTAAAATCAAAGTATCAATCATTAAGTTTTGTGACTACTGACAACTTAAACTAGTTTAATTTAATTAACTGATCAGGTGTTAATTATATTGAAGTTTTTGAAAAAAAAATAATTATAGAATTTTAGAAAGAACATTTAATTTTTGTCCATGAAAAAACTATTTTTATTGCTAAAAATATTTTGCTTTTATGTATCATTAATTTTCATAGTATTAGTTTGAAAGTCATAACAAGAAGTTGCATTATGTCATTAGGGCAATGTTTGCTATAGTAAATAAATGTAAAAGAATTTCAGTTAATATTTCACCATTTTTTTTCTTAGAATTATATTTGTCTTTTTGACAAATAAATAAGAAGCTCCCATTTTGGAACCTGATTTAGAATGATATTTACAAAATGCAAAGCAAAAAAGAGTTCAAATGATATGCACATTAATACATTTTTTCTGTAAGTAGTTAGTATATCTTATCAGAGCAAACAAGAACGAAAAATAAAGTTTGTATGTGTTATTCTAAGAATCATCAACTTATTGCTACTTTAAAAAAGAATGTCCTATTTGATAAAGATCCCCTTTCTCAAAATTAAGATATACTCCCCAAAGAGAAAGCCAAACTTCAGATTTTATAAACAATTTTCAGCTGAGTCTTTGTTTCTTTCCACAAAATGTACAAAATAAACTCCAAAATCTCATACCAAATATTATTTTTGAGCAATTTTTTTTTCGTCTTAAAACTAAATTATTTTGTTTGGTTTTTTTTCGTTCCTAACTTATGGTATCATTTTCTTCCTTTTTTTCTTTTTCATTTCCACATTTTCCAGTTTTTTTCCCTCCATTTCGAAGTAACATGAAAAATATATCCCATCGACGCGACCACTGTCCATTTTTTATTCCTGCTCATTGTACCTTTATATCCGTATTACGCCTATGAGTATATATATCTATATCTATACTTAGGATATAAAAACTAAAGTCTTGCTGTTGATGACGGCTCGTAGCTATGGTGACCAAGACTCATCGGCTATCATTGGCTTAAAGGTTGCAAAGCCCGAGAGGCAGATGAGGTACAGAAATAAGGGGGGTGGGGGTTTCAGAAATTGGAGAGGGGGGTACAAGACTCGTTACCAAGGCGAAGAGAATGAGAAGGGAATCAGGGGGGTGCTGCAGCACCAGCGAGCGAAAATGTCGTCAAGGAAATTAAATTACTAAGTGCATAGACTCTTCTGCGAACTTAAGAGAAGAAGGCAGTAGGTAGAAAAGGAGGGTTCGGCAGCCAGAGGATCCAGGTGGGGGGATGAAAAAGAAGAGAAAGAGGAATGATGTTGAAAGAGCATGTTCTGAGAGAAAGAGAAGACCATCACGATGCCTTCCGAGTCTATAAGGGGGCGTTATCCTCATTCCCAATGAATGTCGAAGTTTTAAATATTTATTAGGCACTAGCATAATCGAAGTTTTAGTTCTAAGACTAGCTCTGATTCTTTTTTTTTTCTATTTGATTTTTATTTTTGAGTTGTAAAAAATAAAGATTCTGCATGAGGATTAGTTTTGAAGCAAATTTATGATCGATTGCTAATTGAACCAATAAAACAGCTCACGTTTTACTTTTTGGAATTCTCGATGCAAGTATGGTGTCTAAGAACAAACATTATTTACAGATATATCTCGAAATAAGAAAAAATTGCAGGCATGATGTTTGCGAACAAACTGTTGTTTCCGAATAAGCGTTGCTTTCAAACTGCCATTGGATGATACAACGCCCACTATGAAAGTTATATTTGAATAAACATTCTAATTTAGCTGAGGATTTAAGATTATTTAATGGTGTAAAAAATTGCCAGTGAGATGTGATGAAAAGTGTAATAGTCACACAATTTTATTGTGCATGCATTTTAAACTGACATTATTTTCTCCTTGCTGATTTTCATTATTCTAGCACAGGTATTAATTATCCTTGTATTATTTCAATTTAACATTGACAAATGTTAATTTTCGAAGTTAAATTAAAATAATACAAGGATAATTAACATTGTCTACAGGTAAAATTTACACTGAAAACGCTAAACTTGCTAATTACTTTCAGCTCACCAGCATTTAGCTATCATTAGCTGAATAATGAGCTATTCATCATTGCTTTCAGTTATATATATATATATATATATATATATATATATATATATATATATATATATATATATATATATATATATATATATATATATATATATATATATATATATATATATATATATATATATATATATATATATATATATATATATATATATATATAATTTTAACTGAATTTCAAACTTGATTCCCGTTTGCCATAAGGAATCTATAAACCTTCAACTACACATTCTTATATAAATACAAAATATCTAAAACAAATAAAATTGGTTTTATTTAACGAATTTCATATTTATTTTAATTATATAAATTAAAGATTATTTATTATTACTGTCGCAATGTCATAGGTAAATATGGTTCTAATAATAACATGAAAAATCATTAAATATTTTTTTTTTTTTTTATTTCAGGAATTATAGATTAATTCCAAGACAACAGATTTCTCATTTGCAGCGTAGCTCGTTGATGCCCTTGTGTATTTTATCATAGATAAATATGGATTGATAATGATTTGCATAAGTATCACTTATTTCTATTAAGTACATTAGTTAGAAATTATTTCTAAAGAAGAAACTATCTGAATAGCAGCACCTAATCTATATACGGAGTGTGTTGATGGATTTGTATCATGAGCAATTACGATTAATATTGATACACAAAATTTTCTAATATACCATTTAATTTCATAGTAAATAATTTGTTTCGAAAAAGCATTTCTCATTTGAAACACGTTTGTTAACTATTACGAATTCACTGATGGAAATGATATATAAATATCAAATGATTATTTTAATAACAGGAATTATCAATTAATTCCAAAAAATCGATGCCGAATTCGCAACGGATTTATAATAATTGATGGACAGGTGAATTTGCACACGAAAAAAAAATCATGTAAAATTACCGTATTATACAATAATTATTAACATTCCTAGTTTGTTTGTTTTTAAAAAAATTACAATTAAAATTTTAGTGACAAAAACAAAAATATGCTGAATTTGAACCATTAATTTGGTAATTTTTCCATTCATATTGTAATGGTTTACCGGAAATACAGGTTTTCAAAATTATGGTTATTATTACCACACATTTAGCATAAAACATAAAACTGAAAAGCAAATTTCACCGGATAAATGGTTTCTGTACTATGCACAATAAAATTACCACATATTCAAGCATTTATCCTAGCTTATCCCATATTATAAAGAACCATTTTACTGTTAATTTAATCAAAATCATTACCAAAGTTCTCCGGTATAAATTATTTAGCTTTTGGTTTTCCCTTATTACCAAAAATACTTTAAATTTTACCATATTCTGGCAGTTTTGAACATATTTTTCTCCCCTGTGTATTAACCAGTATATATCTGAAATAATCTATCATAATTTAAGCATTAACCTACATAAGTCATATCAATTATCAAATATAAACATTGGCGATTAAAAATTCATATCATTATTTAAAAACAAGTTTCCAAGAACGCCAAAAAAAAAATTTTTTTTTTGAAGAATGAAAAAAAAAATTTTTTTTTTTCATTTAAAGACATCAGTTAGAAAGAGTAAGTGACAGACAGCTTAAACCCCTAACACATCCCCATTTGCCTCCCTTTTTTTATATGATTACTTCTCTCTGCCTGGAATAGAATTCAGATCTCATTCGTGTTGAAACTACGTCGAACACAATTTTATTTCTCTCAAGATATCAACAGAATCTAATTTACATATTTTAACTTTTTAACACACAGTGTTTAAGCTTTCTCCCCACTCTTTGTGTAATCACCTAAATTTAAATAATAATTTAAATGTTCATACCTAAAAAAATTCAGAAAATTCTAATAATATTCAAATATGTGTTTAAAATCTTATAACCTTATTTTTTTTAAAAAAAAAAAAAACTATAATACTTAGTTTTCACTTATGTGTTTGTTTCAGAAATATAATGAAATTACATTACTCGTTTAATGTGATTCCTTTTAATAATATCCTTAGAAATTGTACAAATTTCACGCTTATTTATAAAGATACTTGACAATCACGATTTAGTGAAAATATCAAATGTATGATTTTAAATTAACAAACCAAGAAAATAATTCTCAAACATCTAAAAGAACTTCTTGTTAATAAGCATATCTTTTTAAATTTTTGTCTCACAATTAAGAAAATTTATATTATAATTAAAACTATCGATCTAAAAGCTGTTATTAAAAAGCTTTATTTCCTAAGAATATTGCGATCACAATAATTAAAAATATATTATTTAAGAAATTATTAAAATTGCTGAAATATATAACATAATCAATTAATTAGTTTTTGATTCAAAGCATGATATTATATTGATCTTTATTATTGAAAGATTTGAGCTTTGAATACTGATTGTACTACATTGCCAAAAATTTATCTTTAATCCTTAATGAGTAATTTGAGATATTCTTAATTGCAGTTTATAAAACATAATTGCTAGGATACAACATTGTTAAAAATTCGGGATCAAGTTTAGGTAAAAAGTACTCGTAACCTAAGTGTCAGTACTTTTTTACCGTAATTTGATAAGCAATTTTTTAAAGTGTCAATGCTAATTTTCATAACCTAATTATCTAACTGTTAAACTAGTTAACAATTAAACTATATTTTTAATACGTTTCCTTTAATATTATATACATATTATTTTAATTTTTTGCTTACTTAGTGTCACTAAGAGTATATATAACATATTCTCAGCATAATATTATTTAAATGAAATGCTATCAACACAATCAGCAGCTGTTGTCACATTTTAATCACAACGCTAAGAATAAAATTTTATCAAAAAATCTAAGTTATAACTGAAAAACAGTAGCTTTTAATTTGTTAAATTTATATTTGATAATGTCATCTAACAAAGCTGAAACGCATAAACTAATCATAAAATCTATACAAAACTCCTTAATTAATTTACACGGTGATTAAAATAACTTGTAATACATATTTTTGAGTAACTGAAATTACGTAATAAGAAATTTTTTTTTTTTTTTTTTTTTTTTTTTTTTTTTTAAATTTGAACGTAAAATAATAAAATATTACTGGAATTCATTTAATGATACAAAAGAAAAGTAATGGTTTGAAAAATTGAATATTTTTATACATTTGAAATACACCGGTATGTTTCTCTATTTAAAAAAAATATTTCTTTCATATGTCAAGTTTTTGATGACATTTTTCATTTAATACGAATTTTAAACCTTAATTAAGGTTATATGGTTTATTTCTTTAAAAGCGAGGCAGTGTAGAAATTTTAAAATAAGCAAACGAGGCATGTTTCAAAAATAATAAGCTAGGAATGGCAACACACAGCTCTCCACAGAATTTATTCTAAATATGAGGCAGATATATGTCATAAAATCTTATCTCTTTTGCATAAAAGATGAAATGGTATTTAAATCCTGCCTATTATGGCGAGTTGCGTGCTTAGTATATGACATCACGAGCGTATTTTATATGCGATCCCGTAGGGAAATTAATAGGGAAAAAAGGAAAACACAACTAGGGAAGGTAGGAAAATGTTCTTCTAAAATTTCTCACAAAAAGATGGGGGGAGGGAAAAAGTTAAAATAATCGAATTGAAAGTTAAGAAAAAGAATTTTTTTCTTTTCTTATTTAGCACAAATGAAGACAGCACGAACACACGAAGAGAAAGAAATAGGAGTACTGCAAAGAAAAAGGAGTGAAGGAAAACGAATTAGTAATTCAGTTTCGATCACTGAACCTTTTCCCCTCATTAACAGAGAAATGTAGGGAAAAAGAAATGTAAAAAGAAATTAAATAATAAAAAAGTAAAAATATTCCCATCCTCTTGTGTTCCCCCCGCCTCACTCTTTCGACTCGATTGGCCGCGAAAGGGTTATGGGCGGGGCGAAAGGGAGTCAATCAGAAAGCAAGAATCATTAGGAATTCAGGTGAACTATTCGACGTCTTGCATAGGGAAAATTAACGGAGACACCGTGCTATGAGGTTCAGATTCTGATTTTGAAAGGAAGAGGGGCCGCCAGCAAATGAAATCGCATCAGGTCGAAGGGCAAAATAAATTATCATATCAAAAACGGGGCTCAACATTTGTCACGGATCAGGCTCAAAAACAGGATACATTTTGTAGCTTCCTCTCTCTTAGGATTAGTCTGCGTAGCTGATTTAACATCTTGCTTTCATTGGAAATATGTAATTTTTTTAACACATCATTTAGTTTTTACATTAATCCTATCTATTAATTATAACGTCTACATTTATTACATAATAATGTATGTTTATTTTATTTTTAACTACTTTCCTTATGCAACTGAAATTTAAATATTTTTATTTAATTTAATACAACATCGCAGAGGCTATAAGTAAAAACATAGCCCTAAGCCCCAAGGTAAAATGAGAATCCATCATAAAATTTTCTTGTAAATATGTTTTAATTAATTATTGAAGTGATCTTAAATTTATGACATCGTACATATTTTAAGAATGTAATACAGTTATACCCAGTATTGCTTACTGTTCAAGCCTATAAGCTTAACGCACACATATTTTTTTATTCACTCACACAAAATTTGTGTATTTCAACATTAAAAATGGTGGCAACTTATGCATCAAAATTTCTTACTGTGAACACTGCAAAAAAATTTGGTGTATAGTTGCCACCATTTTAGATGTTGAAGTAAACTAAACAAAAAAATTTGGTGTATAGTTGCCACCATTTTAGGTGTTGAGGTAAACTAAACAAAAAAAATTGGTGTATAGTTGCCACCATTTTAGGTGTTGAGGTAAACTAAACAAAAAAATTTGGTGTATAGTTGCCACCATTTTAGATGTTGAAGTAAACTAAACAAAAAAAATTTGGTGTATAGTTGCCATCATTTTAGGTGTTGAGGTAAACTAAACAAAAAAAATTGGTGTATAGTTGCCACCATTTTAGGTGCTGAGGTAAACTAAACAAAAACATTTGGTGTATAGTTGCCACCATTTTAGATGTTGAGGTAAACTAAACAAAAAAAAATTGGTGTATAATTGCGAACATTTTAGGTGTTGAGGTAAACTAAACAAAAAAAATTTGGTGTATAGTTGCCACCATTTTAGGTGTTGAGGTAAACTAAACAAAAAAATTTGGTGTATAGTTGCCACCATTTTAGGTGTTGAGGTAAACTAAACAAAAAAATTTGGTGTATAGTTGCCATCATTTTAGGTGTTGAGGTAAACTAAACAAAAACATTTGGTGTATAGTTGCCACCATTTTAGGTGCTGAGGTAAACTAAAAAATTTTTTAATTAGAAAACTGTGGTTAGTGTGTTGAAAATTATATAAAATCCACAAAATTGCTTAAAAGAATTAGAGCGAAAATGTGAAATAAAAGACGTGAAAATTGAAGAAGCAAGAAAATTGAGAAAGGTGAAAGAAAAATTGAAAAGAAATGTTTTTGCAACGTAGCCATAAAATTGATTTTATTGTGAATGAAAGTATGTGTTATCAGTAAACAAGCAAACGAAAAATTAATAAATAGATAAATAAAATTATAACATTGAAAAAGTAAATTAGAAAGTGACTACATGCACTGCAAAAATTCTAGTTTACACAACACAAAAAATGATGGCAACTATTCACCAACGGGGGCAATCCTAGTACGAAAACGGGGCACAGGATTCCTTACATAGATAGAGATTCAAAAACGACATAAATGTTCCTGCTTCTTTTTTTTCGTAATTATACTGCATACCCATTTTTATCTTAAATTTGTTACGATTAAAACCATGCAATTATTGTTTTTTTTAATAACTGACGCATTATTTTGCTTTTATTCTAATTATAACAACTTATTAACATCCGATCTATTTATTAATATACATTTATTATGCATAGTCTATTTTTATTGTTTTATATTTTAATGTTTTCGTTGGAGAATAAAATTAAGAATTTCTTGAGAGGATCAGAATTAAAAACATTGCATGTTCTCTTGCTGCCTATTTCTTAAAATCATGTTATTTAGACATTATACTTGTTTATTTAGAAATCATAGTTTCAAAAAATTATCTAAACATTATTTAGTTTTCATATTAACTATAAAATTGCATTACTAAATAATTTTACTGGAACATCTAAATTTCTTATGCAGAGTGTATGTAAATTATATTATTATTAATTTTTCCCTATTACTCAAAACCAATAATAATAATAAAAAAGGCTAACCAGCTTACAAAAATGCTTCAATTGAACTTTGAAAGGATAATAAATTATTGTATCATGATTTTTAACCGAAGTCCAAAATCAAAAACGGTACATTTTCTTGTTTACTGCTTTTTAGAATTAGACTGGATAGCAATTTCGACACTATGCTTGTTTTTATTGAAATTATTTAATTTTTTTTAAACATTCACATCTTACTTAGTTTTTTAAAACTTCATATACAGCATTGACTAATTAATTATTAACCTCATTATAAACATTATTGATATTTATCATGCTTACTATTCAAACTATATTTATTTCTATTAAATTTTTGTTTTATTTTTATAGGGAAAAAAAGAAGAAAAAAAAGGCAAAAGCTCGAATGAAATCATTGCTGTTCAAAAACCGAATGCCTACATACTTAATTATTTCAATTAATAATGCAAATAATTTACCGCAAACAGGACTTGAGTATTAACATTTTTAAAGAAAGCTCAAAATAAAAACAAAAAACTCGATGCTCTTTGATTTTTCTGATTTCTTTTTTTTTTTTTTTTTTTTTTTTTTTTTTTTTTTTTGTTCGTTACTTCGAAAGAAAAGTAAATTTTCGTAAAAATAAAAGCTAATTATTTGATAAATAATGTTTTAAAAAACTGAAAAATATTCTTTAACTTTATTACAGTTGATTCAAAATTAAATATATTTGATTTTTTAAAAAAAAAATAATATTTTTTTAGTTAGTGTCTTGTAATTTTGAATAATCTCCTGATAAGTTAAAAGAGATCGGAAATTAACTAAAATATTTTTTATATTCATTTTTAATAAGCTAAAAAAAATTCAGTTGTTTGTTAAACTTTAAAATTTTTCCCCATAATTTTTACAGTTTTCATTAAAATGTCCTAAAATTTTGTCCTTTATTTATTTGCGAATTACTACATTGAATAATAATTAAAGTTTTTTCTGAAAAAATAAATAAATAAAATACCTTTTGAGTGCGAAATCTTTCATTAAACTTCAAATATCAACATAATTAACTCTAAAAATTGCTTTTTTTCCCACCGAAAACTTTGTGTTGACAAAAAGAGAGATTGAATTCCAATTTCACATCTTTATGGCTAATTATAAAAAAATTTCTAATAGTACTATTAGGAAGAAGGAGCTAAATAAATTTTATTTCACATTCAGTGTGAAAAAAATAATTTAATCTTCAATCTAATCACATCAGGGCTCTAAATAGCAATAGGACAAAATTGAGTATGCATTAAGCACTTAATCTGATTGCTGCCATAGTCCCCTATGAAAGAAAAAGCCGGACAATCAAAACAGGCTGCTGTTGTTTTTTGTTCGTTGCTGTCTAAAAAAAAGTATTAAAATGACGTATTTAAAATCATCAAACCAAAGTGAATATGGTATCTTGGTCACTTATTTCAATCAAAGAATTGCAACACCACAAAACTGTTAACCTTCAAGAGGCCAGATGACTTAAAAAAGCGAAGAAGATCTTCACTTAGATGTTTTGATGAGGTAGAAAAACATATAAAAACGTTAAAATTGCGTTAAAAGTAACTAATTGGAAACAACATTCATCTGATCTGGGAAAGAAAAAGTCGCTGGGGCCACTCTGGCCTGCTTTTAGCTGTAGAGAGAGGAAAACATATATTAAAATAAAAACCGATAAGTAGAATTTGTCAAAATGAACCATCTTTTAAGCAACAAGATAGTTTTATTTATATAATAAATTTGTTTTAAAGTATGTAATTATTTAAGAGGCATTCTATCAAGTAATAGATTTAAATATAAAATAAAGTGAGGTCTGTTTAGTTATATCTAAAATTGAATAGAAACAAATCATTTTTCGCATTTTAGGAAGAGGATTTGAACAGAAAAATAATTCAAACGTCACCAAACTTCATACAAAAATATTTTATTGATACTAGAATTTTAGACAAAGGCAAGTAATTGACTGAGAGCGACAGACGTTATACGAAGGGGCAGATATTTAAATTATAAATAAACTTTAAAAAGAAAAATATGAGCACTTTTTTTAAGAAACACAGATTTGTTTACCCTTGTTCTAAATAACATGAAAAGGAACAATTTTCTGTCTTATTGTTTTTGAGACCTATGTACAGAGATGAAATTAACTAATTCACCGAATTCATTATATTTTATTTAAGTTAGAAATTCGGAATAAAAAATATGTTTTTCTACTAGAGTTTGTCGTAGATATTGCATGATGCATAAGAATTAATAAAAACTTTAAGAAATAGAAATGTTTTTTTATATGTTCGTACTTATCATAATTTAATTATATAGACTTAAAAAAATTTCAAGAAATGGTGAAGAAACATATCAAAATTTAATTTAATTTAATAGATTAACGGTTGAATAAAACGATTTTTTCTAAAATATCTATGCTTAAAAATATATATTTAGCTTAAAATGCTTTCATTTTATATGTGCTATGAAAAAAATTGTAATTGAAATTTTAGGACAAGAAACGGGGAAACCTATGTAAATTGCATCGCTTCAGTTGTTAACTTAGCAGGGGATCAACTTAAAAATCGGGATGATTTTTTTTTTAATCTTATCTTATAATACGCTATTTTTAGATATAAGAATTGAATATAATGGATATTTTATCTCTGTAAGAAAATTGGATCAAAAAATTAATATTGTATAATATATTCCTTATGTATCACCAATCAAGTTGAAACTGAATAAAAAAATGTTTACTCAACTTTAAAAATTCATTCAGAAAATACACCCTATATCTTAGGAAATGAAATAAATTGCATGAAGGATTACAATTCACTTTATAAATTTATTAAAAAAATAAGAAATAAAACAAATATACTTATTTTGTTAGTTATACATGCTATTAATTTACAAACAACGTTCTTAAAATATAATTCACAAAAACTTTTATGCAATTAGAAAATTTGAAATTATATTCGGTTTAACATTTCAAAGTTTATAGTTAAAAAACTAGTTGTTATAAAGCCTTTAATATTTTTCCTTGAGATCAACTCTCCAAGAGGTTTAATATATCCTTTTATATTATTTCACTAATTTCGTAAAATACATTCAGTAATAGTATAAAAAAATTCATATACAGCATACGCCTGAAACAGGATGTCAGGTTACAAAATCTTTCTGGTAAGGAAGAAAATTTTTTTATTCTGTCAATAAAATCAAAATATATCGTACTTAACATATGCATTTGGTAATTTTATCAGAAATTCTGGTTTTTAAGATTATAGTTCATGTGGTGAAAATCAGAATTTTCAGGAACCAGGAAATCTATAAATTTGTAAATTACACATTTAGTAAAAATACAAAATAGAAAGGTAAATTTAACCGAATAAAAGGTTTTTATGCAAGTACAATGATTAAAATTACCAATTTTTATCACATTTACTATCAAACTGCATGGTAATAAAACCATATTTTATTGCTACTTTTACCAAAAGTCATAACCAAAGCGCTTCGGAAAAAAGTATCAACCTCTTTGGTGTTTCCAATGAGCCATTAACACCATAAATTTTATCATATTTTGGAATTTGAACCATAATTTTTTCTCAATGATTATATAGGATAAGTTCGGTTCCTGATATTAGATTTTAACTTGATAAGTTTTACTGCTTTGGAATTTTCCTGAAGATTGGTCTATACTAAATTATAATAATTGTTTAATCAATGAAAAACAGCTTAATAAAAAGAGTCAATACAATCAACATAAATATTGATTAACAAAAAATTTCGGAATGGTATAATATTCTTATTTTATTTTTATTATTGTGATTTCATTTCCTTAAAACAGCCAATCCTTCATTTTATTCATGAAAATATATACATGCATAACGAATTATTGAGAATTTCCTCTTTACATTGCATTTGAGTTATTTTATAAATTGTATTGTTTTTTTCCTAGTAAATAATTTAAAAGAAAAGCAGACATATTTTTCTCAAGTTGTTATAATTATTTTTTTATTTATATATTTCTAACTTTTAAGTTCTTTTGCCAATCAGAAAAGATATTTTTTAAATGTTTACGTTATTTTATTCCTTATTTAACCGTATTATGATTACTTCCTTCGCTTTCATTCATATTTTCAGGTGAAGATGGAGAAAAAAAAATCGTGTCCAAGATGGTAAAAAAGTTTGCATACCTCTTACAAGGTGCAATGACCGATGTTCTATATGGAGCATGAGAAATCTGTCAAACAATCTTTTCTGCTTGCTTACTTTCAATGCAGGGAAACCATTCTAAAGAGCCCTCCTGGAAGTTCTTGAACCTTGACATTGAAGCGACCTTGAAGGTGGAGTGGTTGTATTCAGGGTAACGGTATCTACTTAAAAGAAAAATATCCAGGATGTAGAACTCACAATGAACAGAAATTGAAATGGAAATACATCGGAAATCGGTATTGTTTGTAAATAAAAAGCACTAAACAAGAATAAGTGCAAAATCCACCAAGCAGATTATTTTCGGATAAAGCAAAATAAAATTATTCTTACTACATCATAATGCATATCAAATATTCTTTTTAAAATAGCAGTATACACTTATTTTAAAATAAAACATAATAACAAAATTTTTAAGATAATCAAATTCCAACATTTTATATGATGCTTACAATTATACAATATAATTATGTAATAGAATAGAATAGAATAGAATAGAAACCATTAATACATATGATAGAACCTATCATATTCAAGTCTTCATCTAGAACGAAAGTACTAAAATAGACCCAATTAGTTAAAATATCTTTAAAGAAGTATTCATATAACTCCAATAACAGAAACCAATTAAGAGTTCATACATTAAAGTTTACACATTTCGATTGTCTATGTGATTGAAATTTTAGTTTTTATTTAATATATCTAGGTATATTATTAAGACGATAATATGTATCACGAAAATACTTTAAAAAAATTATGTTATTACGCCACTTTATTAATCGTAACGTGCAATTACGTGGTGAGTAGTTATTTCTCTATAGTTATTTTACTCGTTATAATGATTGCAACTTATTTTTAGTTAATATTATTAAAATATGTTAAAAAGAGTTTAAAATTTTCACTTAATTATTGTAAATTAATGCAAATACAAATTATATATTTTTTTCCATATGAAATTGTTTTTAACATCGCATTTTAAAGAAGAATATTGAAAAATTAAACTTGAAGTTCCTAAAAGCTTTCACTATGTTTAAAAATAACCCAATTTGATAGCTTAACTGTAAGCACACTTCGAGATTCGACTTCTTTAAAATGCATAAAGTTTAAAGTTAAATTAAAAATAAAGTCACTGAAAAAGACATGCCTGCTATATAAATTTATAGCATAAGTGTCTGTTTATTATATATATTTCTAATTACTCATTTTTCTTTTTTTGTTTTCATTTTATTAGAGAATTGGACATTTAACTAAAACATATATTGCACAGACTATATAATTTTCCAAACATTATGTGCAAAATAAACTAAAATGAAATAATTAAGCAATTTTTTTAATACGCTGTTTACATGTCGCAAACATTCAAATCATAATTGTTGTAAAATTAAAAATTTCTCACAAAATGCAGCGTTCAAGTTTCAATTACATCTAAAACTTAAAATTTAAATGTATTTGATAAAAACGATTGAGAAACAAAAAACTTTAATAAAATTTAAATTAAAGTTTTTTTAACGATAGTAAAATAACTCTGCACAAAGAAGCAAATTATGGTAAAATTACCGTACTGTATGGTAACGATATGTTTGGGGAAAAAAGTCATTCTGGAATGAAAACCCCAAAAATATGGTATTTAAATAACTAAATTGGAAATTTTTCCGTTCGTATGGTAACGGTTTATCGGAAATTCTGGTTTTCAAATTTATAGTCCTAATTCCCACTCATTTAGAAAAAATAAGAAACTGAAAAGTAAATTTAACAAAATAAATGGTGTTTATGCCATGCTTTAAGTTATTATGATAAAAATATCAAATTTTATCAAATATTATAAAACTATATTTCCTTTTTAATTTTACTAAAACCATTAGCAAAGCACTTCGGTTAAAATAAACGAGCTTTTTTGTGTTCCCATAGAGATAGGAACATGATAATTTTTTTCATTTTTTGATAGTTTTGACCATACAATTTTTCTCACTGTAAAACCAATGTAGTTAAAAAAAGGTTGAAAGAAATTTTAATTAAAATTTTGATTATGATATTAAAACAAACTCTACACATGTGTTTTATTTGTAGAAAATACTTATTCTTATAAGTTCCGTTCTGATATTTATAATAAAAAAAACTTTTCCAAGGAAATTCCAAATTGTTTTTCAAAACTTGAATGCTTCGTTTTTTATTTCTTGTTTTGTTCCTTTTTTTTTTAAATGTTCTTATTTTTAAAAAATTTCTGTGCAGATATTTTGTGCTAATTTTTAAAATAAAATTTTTGACGAAAAATTAAAATTTAAAATGACAGTTTCTTTTTTTCATTTTAAAAATATAAGAGGACATCACAACAATAAGGATAAAACAAAGCAAAATGAAAATATTCCGAATTTATTGAAAAAGCATGTAAAAGTTGTCTATTTCAAACCGAGTTATAAAATCTAACCTCCTTTAATATCTACAGAAATGAAATTATCATTTTAACCAAATCAAAATTACACTGCAAAAAAATATGGTCATAACTACCAGGCATAACTTACCAGAATATGGTAAAATTTACCACATTTCTGGATCTAGGAGAGCACCAAAAAGCTCGGCAATTTTAACAGAAGTAATTCTGATAATAATACTAATGATGCTATAAATACTGACATGAACATTATATCAGTATTTATATTTAATAATTGATCAGACTTGTGTAGATCAATGTTTAAATAACGATTGTATTATTCTATTTATACTTGTTAACACGCTAAGGAACAAAGTATGGACAAAACTGCCAGAAAAGGGTACAATTTATCGTATCGTGGTTCTATGGGAACACCAAAAACTCGGTAGATTTTACCCAAGAGTTTTGATAATAATTTTAGTATAATTAGCAAGAAAATATGTTTTTATAATAAATGATATATTTGGTCAATGTGATAAAATTTCGTAATTTAATCATATCTTAGAGCCATTATTATCAAAAACATTTATTAGGTTAACTTTACTTTTGAGTTTTGTATTTTTTACTAAATATGGGTAATAAGAAACATAAGTTTGATTCCTAGAATTCCTGGTAACCTGGTTTGATTCCCAGAATTCCAGAAAAATTATGAAATGGAGGTTTAAAATTCGTATATTTTGGATTTCATTACCAGAATTGTAGTTTTTTTTAAAAATCGGTAATGTTCCTACCATACAGTGCGGTAATTTCACCGCAATTGTTTTTCTCCATGCAGTGTTTAATTGAAAATTATTCCCAATAGATATATTTTTAGAATTTCCTTTTAAAAATTTACCACTTACTCAAAGCTAAACTAAAAGACCGAAGTATATAATAAGCTAACGATATTAAAATTTCTTTTAAGTATTTAATCTTTTGAGAACGCAAAATTGAACAGATAAAAGTTCATAATACATTCATATTGTAATTTGAATGTAGATCAACCCAACTAGCTTTTATTAAATATAAAAATAAAGATACCGATCAGTTTGTAAAATTAATTAGTTTCATTGTTAATAATGAAAGAATTACAAGTATAAATAGAGAGGGGACTCTTTCTTCTGTCTGCTAACACTCGCCAGCTCACAGAAGAATTCAAAAGTTTGCTGAGCAAACCCTGTTCGATTCTCTGGTATAAATGAGAACATCCGAAGTCTTAAATTACTTATGATTGATAAGTAGTAATTAATACAGATTAAGGTTTGTTCATCCTTTAAAAGATATTTTTCCTTTAAGGAAGGGTCTTTTAAACAAATGAAAGTATAATGTTTAGGAAAACTGAAAGTTAAAAGTTACACACAGAGAAAAAAAGCATGTCAAAGCTAATAGATAATGGTAAAATTTAGCTCTACGGGAACACCAAAATGCTCAGTAATTTATTTCGAAGTGTCTTGATAACGATTTTGGTGAAATTTTCAATAAAATGTAGTTTTATAATTTTGGATAAAGTTGGTAAAATTTGGCAATTTTATCATGTTAACTTAGAGCATGGTATAAAAACCATTTATTCTGTTAAGTTTAACTTACAGTTTTGTATTTTTTATTTAGTGTGTGGAAATAGGATCTATAATTTTTAAAACCAAAACTTACCATATGAACGTAAAAATTATCAACTGAATGGTTTAAAATTCGTATATTTAAGCTTTATTAGCTTGAATTAGTTGTTGTTTCTTTTAAATCAAAAATGTCATTGCCTTATATTACGGTAATTTTATTAAATATTTTTTTCTCTTGACTTTTCTGCCTTTTTCTCACATAACAAATAAAATTTAGGTAACTATATAGTTAAAAAATCTTGGAAAAATTTTAATAATTAAATCATTATAAAAATTTTGGTCTAGAAAATTTAGAAAATTTAGGCAATTTTTTGTAAAAAAACTTCATGTTAATATTTTAGCTACTGCAAGTATGCATCAAATATTATGCCACCGTTAATCTTATCTAACAATAAAGAATTTCAAAGTAAAAATATTATATTTATTTCAATTTAATTAAATAATAGGAATATTATCGTATTCTAAATTATTTAGAGCTGATAAGTATGTACCCAGATATCAGTGTAAGGTTAATTTTAGTGTCAGAAATATCTTTATCACGAAGCCCAACAAGGTTTACAAATAATTAGTAAATAAACCGTGCGAGATTGAAACAATGTTAAATTTAACTATGTCAGTTTGCGTGCTATGAGGTTCACATTACGCTGGAATAAGCAGCTCTTTAAATTGAGATTCAATCTGCATTTACAGAACAAGATTAGAAAAAATTTCTGAAATTGAGGATGAATCATCATTCGCAAATCAAGAGTAGAAAGCGTTCTCGGAGGGAGAATTAATTCATCTTCTCAAGGTTTATTTTAAATTATATGACCATCACTGAAACAATGTTTATTTGAGCAGGCTTAAATATTACTTTCTTTAATCATTAAAAGTGAAAATTGGCCTGATCATTAAGTTTTCATCACAAACGAAGTGTTGAATATGAAAACCTGTACAAAGCTAAAATTTTTTTAAAAAAGCAAAAACAAAAATTATCTGTAAATAAAAGCTTACAAGTTTTATTTTTTTTAAATGTTTTTTACATGCCGTTATTCTATCTTTAAAGAAACAAGCTTAGCATACTAATATTTCTACTCAGTTTAAAAAATTATTAATTAGTCAAACTTTCTATGCCAACCAAACAAAATTGAGAAAAAAGAAGAGAAAAGATAACATACTAATATTTCTACTCAGTTTAAAAAGTTATTAATTAATCAAACTTTCTATTCCAACCAAACAAAAATGAAAAAAAAAAAGAAAAGATAAGAAAAGAAAAACATTTGCCTGTTATCTGTGTACTGTTATAATTCTGGTAAAATTTCAATGAAATGTTAGAACTGAATTTGCTTTAAAACCTCAAACTTATATTATTTTAAGTAAAAAAAATTGCTTTTGAACGGTTTTTTTCCTTACATAAGGAAAAATTGTTTAAATGCAATTGAAATTTCATATTTTATATAATATTTTGCGTAATCCACCACATTACTAAATTAAACTTCCAAGGATCTTTTGAATTTTAAGGTACGTGCACAACTGCAATAATTTTCTTCATAGAAAATTTCGACAATAAATTCAAAAAATTCAACCATTATTAGAGCTAAATAGGCTCTGATTAATGTTTCAAAGCGAATTTGAATTAATCTTCATTTGTAACAGTTTAGACCAAGAGTTTCCAGGTTTTAGCCAGAGAATTACTTCCGTTTATTTCACCTGTATCATCTGCTAAGTAAAAAAAATGAATCAGAAGATTTTCGATTGATATAGCCTATTATTAAAATTTCGCTGGTTTAACATTAACCATTATTAAAGTTAAATAGCCTCTGATTAATGTTTCAAAACGGATTTGAATTAATCTTTATTTGTGAAACTAAGACATTCCTGGTTTTAGCCATTCTAAGAAAATTATTTTGTTTTATTTCACCTGTATCATTTGTTAAGCATAAAAAAAATTAATCAGATGATTTTTCGATCGATATAACCTATTATTTGAAATTTATCTTATTTACCATTAACCATTATTAGAGCTAAATAGCCTCTGATTAATGTTTCAAAACTGATTTTAGTTAATCGTCATTTGTGAAACTAAGACTTTCCAGATTTTAGCCATTCTAAAAGAATGACCTTTGTTTTATTTCGCCTGTATCATCTGTTAAGTAAAAGAAAATATTAATCAGAAGATTTATCGATCTATAAAGCCTATTATTTGATATTTCACTGGTTTAAATTTTTTTCTTGAAAAATATAACTCAAATGCCATAATTTCATAAGAATCGAAAGATAGACTATAAAAGTTGTACGTGATCTAGGTACAAAATAAATTCTTAGTTACTAGGGAGTTTTGTTTTTATTGAATTTTGATATTTAAATGCTCGAAATTTTTCAAGGAATTTAACGTGACTTTTTTTCATTAGATTCCACTGAAAATTCTTACTATTTATTGCATAAATATTAATATTTAATATTTATATACTGCAAGTTTCTTAAAACATTTGACTCACGCAAAGTGTTTATGAAATTTTTGAAAGCGTTCTGTAGCGTTAGGTTTTGTTTATTCCTTTATTTTTACTTCTTGCATTTTCAAACTGTGGTACAAATTCATTTTCAATAAATTTTTCATAATTTTTGGAACCGTTTTTTTCCAAGTTTAATGCATTCTCTCTGTTATATAATTTTTCACTTTCCCATTGTTTTAAAAGTAAAATTTAGTTATTATGAGATAAATATGCTAATATTAAATATCATAATTAAATTTATTATGTAAAATTTATCATATAAAATTTATTATGTAAATATTTTTTATTTTTATTTTAAAAATATGGTAAGATCTATTAATTATATTTCTTACCAGTCCTTTTTTTCTACTTTTTATCCTAATGAAATATTTTATTTTAAGTTAATCTTTAAAATATGAAGTAATAAATCAGAAAACGTAACATTAAGAATTTTTTTTCAAGCGGACATGCGAAAATTGGATCAAGAAATAATTTTATAAGGACTTAAAAATTAAAGATTATTTTTTATTTTTTCGGTAGTATTACCATTATGTAGTAGTTTTTTTTAAATCTCTTTAAGTAGTTTTTTTTCTTCTGAATAGAAAGAAGGAAATTATTATTAACCACTGAAGTTAATTACTTTCTTAAGAATAAAATAATAATTATAAACAAATTTTTAGAAAAAAATGTTTTAGGTCATTAAAATTTTAAAAGCATTTATCTTATAAAGATTAAGAATATTTGGTTGAAAACAAACCATAAATTAATTTGGCCAAAGACAGGAGTGTGTGGAGAAAAAGATTCGATGTCTTTTGTGCCACTTCGGCATGAAGAGGATAAGTAAGTAATTTTTGGATTTAAATGCAATAAAATATATATATATACATTAAAATAAGAAGGAATTCATAATATGGATTTATATTTTTCGCGAGTATATATGGTTTTTACCTTTTAAGTAAATAAAGTTTATTTATCCTAACATTATTTTATGCTACTCTTTAGGGGCATCTAATACAAAATTTAGCCTCCTCATACTTTTACACGCCACTGGACGTAAATATAGATAAAGAATATCCAAAAATTGTCTCGATATCTAAACATTAACACCCAAAAATCATCTCGAAAATTAAATTAAATAAAGACCACTTCAAATTTCGACCACTTTTCCAAACTAAAATAACTATGCCTTTTGGAATAATTAAGAAAAAAATTTATTTTCGGACTTTTCTTAATTTTTATTCCAGATCACATTGTCTGAACACAATTGTAACATTTAAAAAACTTTTAGATCTCCTATACAGAGGAAAGAGGTGCACCTTTGAATTGATTTTTTTGGAAAGTTCATATTTCTCATACTTATAACTTATTGTGTGTAATTTAAATAGAAAATTCAACATACGTATATTAAGTAGAAAATTCAACAAACGCAATCAACATACCTTTTTAACTTGTTAAGCTAAAATTGAATATTTTCTCAACTCATAAAATTAAAAAAATTTAAAAAGAATTTCGAACATGCTCTATGATGAATGTACCTTTGAACTAGCTTGGGACAGCTTTGAACAAGTCAAGAAATTTTCCTATTTAGTGAAATATATGGTGTATGTGACACGTTTATTGAAAATTATGCAGTGAATATTCACAAAGTGTTTCGAGTTTCTTAGTTCTGTTTTCACTTTCATTTATTATCCATTTCTTCGATAGCAACTTTACATTTTCCGTTAAAAAATATCTCTCATTTTCCTCATTAAAGTCTGGCAAGTCTTGAGAACAGGTGCCTATTTTTGAATGCTTAAAATATGCTGACTTTTTCCGCCTTGAAATATTTTAAAGCAAATTAAATTCTATACTATCAACCATATCGTTTCGCTTCAACTACTTTTGGATTGTTCATTTTATACAAATAATAGCTAGAACAAAAAAATTGGTGAATTATAAAAATATACACCTTTAAACCTGTTCATTATGAAAAATAATCAAATTTAAAAGCTTTTAAGTCAGATTTAAGCCCCTTAATTGGAACAACTTATTATGTTGCCCCAGTTCTGTTGAATTGAAGTAGTTATTTTCTTGCAGTGTATTCAAGCTTATCTTCATTGTCAAGTAATTTCAGTTTTGTATGAAACTGAAATAAAATTAATTATATTACTTAACTAATTTCATTAAAAATACTTGTTTTTTCTTTCACAAAATACGGATCTATTGAGCATATAATATATTCAATTATCATCATTTCTAGGAATGGTTGAAATATTGAGTCTCTCTCTTTTTTGTGGTTAGAGCACTGACAAAAAAAGTAAGATCAAAACTGGCTCTATGGTAACACCAAAAAGTTTGGTAACTTCTATCGATGCATATTGGTAATGATTATGCTAAATTAACAATAATATATGATTTTATAACATGTGGTAAAAGTTGGTAAGTGTGGTAAAATGTAGTAATTTTATCATGATACCTCAAAGCAAGGCATAAAAGCTATCTATTCGGAAATTTTTTCTTTCAGTTTTGTATATTTTACTAGATGTGTTGGTAATAAGAGGTATAGTTTTGAAAACTAGAATTCCTGGTATGCTGTTACCATATAAGCGGAGCAGTAATTAAATGCTAGGCTTAAATACCGTATATTTTGGTTTTATTAACCAGAAATATGTTTTTCTTTTTAAAAAAATATCATTACCATACTGTACGGTAATTTTACCAGATTTTAGCCTCCTGGAATGAGCTTTTCTAATGTATTGGTATTCAAAATTTGCCTAAACTTCTTTTCTATATCCTCTTTAAATCTTTTGTACTAAGTCACATGAACACCTTATGCGGGAGAATCGCTTTGCAACTAGTCAAGCCTTATATTTGTTGCTAACTTAGAAAAATAGATATCCCGATTTTTTTTTATAAATCGAAAGCAGACTGCTGCGTCCTGTACAATAAAAAATTGGCTCGGGAGATAGATGGTTCGCTATGGTACCTAAAATATCCTCAGTGGTAAATGTATCATGGTTTAGCATTCCCTTGCCATTCGACTAACCATTGGAATTTTTCGTGGTTTTCATCTCAACAATTTTTTTTTATTGTTTAAATATGATTCATAAAAAAGAAGACTATTTTATCTCACTTTTTATTAACCATACTTTTTATTTTATAGGAAAGTTAATAACTTTTGTTTCAAATTGTAGAGCATTTCACAGTTTAAATTAGCAACATATTTTTTCGCGCTTATAAATGAAGCTACGAAATATAGAAAAATTAACGTGTAAATATTTCAATGGTGAAAAACTATAACCATCTCCCAGAAATGCTTCATACTTTGAAACAAAAGCTATCAACTTTTTAATAAATGAATTAGTAGGGTTAAAAAAGAAAGTAAAATAAGTGATATTGCAAAGAGACTACATTTTTAGTTAGTCAATAATATATGCAAAACAAACTATGTACGATTGCAATCCCTTTTTTTAACAATACCATAATATGCCAAGAAATATTTTTTCTTAGATTTCGAACATAGTGAACCACCGACTTACTGCTGAGTCCCCTGATGGTTCACTATAGTGGGATCTGACTGTATATGAAAATAAGAAATAGATAACATACAAATACATCGATATAGATAAACATCAAAATAGAGAACATATAAAAAATTAAGAAACAATATGATTTGCACACATTTAAATTCTTTGCAAAATCCAACGCATAAAAATAACTGTAAATTTTGAAACTAATTTAAATTTTTTTCTTCAGAAAATAAGAGCATTAAAATACTAAAGTCTTAATTTTACGCCTCAGAGGTATTACTTATTGTTTTATTTTTCTTCCGAAAATATAAATGCAGATTTCGTATATTTATTATCATAGGAATAAACTAGCTTTAATTGCATTCTTGAAAATTAATTTTTGGTATATCCATATTTTTTCAAAGAGTATGAATGCAGTTACTAAGAGAATTAATCAGATAATTAATGATGCATAGCAATCATACTGTTGCAATTTTTTTTTCTTGAATGAGTTCTAGAAATTGCACTTTCACCTTCTTTACTGAATGCCTCATTAATTCGACTAAGCAATGTCACCCAAATAAAGACTAAACTATTATTTTCTTTACTTTTCTTTTACCAGTCTCTGTAAATGTTAATTTGCTTTCAAATTCAATTGCTTATAAAATTGTGTTATGGAAAATGCAGCAAATCTTTACAGTGTTTAGGTAAAATTTTGCATCTATCCAATTATGAATTGTTATTAATTATCGAACTAAACATGTATGAAAATGCCATTTTATCGTAACTCTTGATTATTATTTATATGTATTTTTAGTTTCATTAAGGCATATAGTTTAGTTAAAGCATTAAAACTCTTCTGACTTAACAGGTATAAATAAGCAAATACACTGTAAATAATTCCGGATCAAATTTCAGAAACAAGTGCCTGCACACAGGGTGCCAGTACTTTTTAACTTAAACAGATATACAGTAATTTTTATAATAATAGTTACTGTAAAATTACGAAATCACTGTAAGTAAATAAATATTACTGTAAAAATTATGGTACAAAATTTCACAGTAAAAATGCATCCTTATGGAAAATAAATTTTACGGATACTGCAAGGAAGTTCTTTTTACTGTAATTTGATCTGAGATTTTTCTGGGATTTACAGTGTTCAGAATATTTTAATTGATTATTTATATTATTTTCCAGTAGGAGTTTATTATAAAAGAAAAATTAAAAATTTGAACACTCTTAAAAAATAAAAAAGACAAGTAATATTAAAATTTGAAACTTTTCAAATAATTTTACTATTGGAATAGTTTAAAAATATTATGTTTTCGCACATCGTTTTAATATTTGCACGTACTTTGCATTATTTTATTTACAGATGTTTCTTTTAATCTACAAACAATTAACTAGCTGATTAGACTTTTATTTTTTGCATACAATCGATGATGTATAACGTTTCTTTATGCAGTTCTTTCAGTTGTCTCCTTTTAAATATTAAAATTTCTTAACTAAAAAAACAACAAATTTTCTTTAGGCTTATCATCTTATATAGTTATTTTTATATACACTTTTAGACTCACAGAAATTTGGTTTAACTTTCAATCATAATATCGTTCGAATTTGACACAACCTTAAAATTGTTAAGTTAAGACATTTGAACTGAACTATAATATCGGATAGACTAGTTTACCAAGTACGTTAAAAGGTTTTAAATGAGTCATATAAGAAAGTTGTAAATGGTTTCTACAATATTCTAGTTTAAAACACATCATTATCTCAAAAAATGCAGACATTTTGGATACTGTTGAAACCTAATTTCCTGTGCAAGTTGAAACAGTTTCGTGAATTTGCTTCAAATTCATAATTATATCATCATAGCATATTATTTCGTTCTTGTGCATAAATACACAAAACTATGTTTCAACTTGCATGGAAATATGGTTCTATTGAACAAAATTAAGTGGTATTTTGGTTCAAGATACTTATAATATGCACTGAGAGAAAAGTATGGTTAATACTACCAAAATATGGTAAAATTAACCGAGTTGTTGGCTCTATGGGAACATGAAAAAGCTCGGTTATTTTTTTCCAAAGTGCTTTGGTAATGATTTAGATAAAATTAACAATAAAGTGAGATTTTATAATGTATAATATAGGTTGGCAAAATGGGAGAATTTGGTAATTCTATGATGAAACCGTAGAGCATGGCATACAAAAATTATTATGTTAAATCAACTGTTCAAAATTTTAAGTTTTATTAAATGTGTGGTGATATAAACTAAAATTTCGAAAATCAAAATTTCCGACAAACTGTTACGATTTGAATGAAACAATTTCCGAATGAAAATGTTTAATTAACCGTATATTTTGGTTCCATTAACCAGAATTAGGCTTTATTTATTTTACCAGAAATGTCATTGCCATTAAGTACGGTAATTTTATCACAATTAATTTCTCCGTGTGGATCAACCTGGGATTCATACTTCTGAGTGTATGTAACCAACAGTGAATTTTCTTTAATGCGTTAATTTTTTTAAACATTTTAATTATGAAATTATTACATCATTCAAGCATTATATTATTATACAATTTTGCTATTAAGCAGGTTTTGCAAATAATTTGTTGAATGTTTTTCTTTTATCTTTAAATTTAATAAGAATGCTAAATTTTGAGCTGTAATTGCGTAATTCTAGATAAAGAAATAATTTTATAAAACTAACATACTTGTCATGAAAATTTTTTTCAGTATTTCAAAAAAAAAATAATATTGATCAGAATATTTATTTCCAAAACGCCAGAGAATGTCCATTTAAAAAATTATATGAAATTATTTTTGTAGCAGGTATTATAATGTGACATTAATTCGTGAATTACGTATCGAAATGAAAATTATGAAATCAAAACAACTACATTAAGCACATTGTAATATTGTGAAAAAATGTATTGTAATAAAAATGCTCACAAATAAATTTTAATTAAAGAATTTATTTATTTTTGAATTTATATGTTTCTTAAAAGATCATCAGCTTAAATATTCTGCAAATTTACCAATTAATTTACTAAAATGTCTTAGTTTTACGTGTGAAACTAATCAGCAATTTCTAAATTTTATCATCCTTACTCAATTATTAAATAAATAGATTAGTTGCTCTGTTGAAAAAATGAGTCATATTTGAGTGATATGCAGTCTTTACAATTATACTTAGAGAGTTTTTAGAACAACAATATATTTTTCACTTAATTCTAATTTATACTAACTTAAGTTTAAATTCTCTATTTATATTTAAAAGAATGCTGCCTTAATCAAAGACATTTAATATTTCAAAACATTTTAGATTTTATTTCAACAATGCTTTTGCGGCTTTCTTAGAAACCACGAGCTTATTTATCTGTCACGATCTGAGCTGTGTATGAATTTAAATTTCAAGAAAAAAAAGAGTTTTGCCTACACACAAAAACAATATCCTTACAGAGGGTTAACTTTAAATAACCTTGCTTTTCTGTTTCCAAAACATTGTTATAATTTGAAACTTTGCTGAGATGATCGAAAGCTTTTAATTAAAAAAATGTGCTATTAAGTACAAAATTAAAAAAGAAAGAACTGAAAGCTCAAATAAGTCCACACATTAAGTAAAAATTGTAAAATAAAATTACTTTACCAAATATTAGGATCTAGAGTTTTAAAATTAAGAATCGTGAATATTGCACGAGTGACAATGGCGGTGAAGGATTAACCCTTTTGAGTACAAATGGATAATGCTCGTAAAAATCCTAATAAATACATAAATAAAAAGAAATTAAAAGTGCAAAATGCAAATACGTATTTCAAAAGTGCAAAAAAAGCTATCAGAAATAAATAGTGTATTAAAATAATTCCATATTTCTATAGTGTATCTTTGAAATTCCTACATCAAGTCATGCCTACCAAATTTTAAATCTTTAAAAAATTATAACTTTAAAAATAAATTGATTTTGCGATCAAAAAGATGAAAAGCATGTTTAATCGTATGTTTAATCGTTTTGAAATTATAAAAAATAATATATCATCTTTACTTCATGCTTCCATAAATTTCATGCACACATTTTACTGGCATGAATGTTACCGCTGAAGTTTAAAAATCAGTTATTTGTTATCGATCAGTTATCCATTATTAGAACAAACTAGATATTTATTATCAGTTACTATTTATCTAGCTAATGTGCATATTAAATAGGGTGATCCATTAAAGATCCAAAAATTGTTTCAAACCTCAAATTACCATCACTAACTACATATTTGGCACATTATATACTAAGCGCTCGTTAAAGTGAAAATAAGATCTTAGCCAGAATAGCAGCAACGTTTCAGTACGTTTAAATTAAAATGTAACTTATTTCTTTTTCGCTTTTTAAAAAAAGAAATTATTAAAATCAAATAGAGAAAAAAAGTATGGTGAAAATAACCAGAATATGGTCGGATTTATCGTGTTTTGGCTCCACAGAAAACCCAAAAAGGATCGGTAGTTTTTACCTAAGCGCCATGGTAATAATTTTGGCATAATTAACAATAAAATATGGTTTTATAATAGGTGATAAAGATTGGTACTTTTATGATAATGCATTCAAACATGGTGCAAAAATCCCTTATTCGGTAAAATTTGCTTTTCAGTTTTGAGATTTTTACGAAATATAAGGTAATAAGAACTATAATCTTGAAAAACCAGAATTCCAGAACCATATGAATGGAGAAATTACTAAATGACTGGTTTAAATATGGTATATTTTGGTTTCATTAACAAGTCATTACCATACAATACTGTAGTTTTAGCAGATTTTTTTTTCTCCGTGAACAATCAGCTAAAAAATTGTCAGAAACAATCAAGAAACATTTTTAAAACCAAATCGTACGTATAGAACACCATTGCAATTAAGAAAATTAACGTGATGTCATTTATTTATTTTACAATAACTGACGAATCAAATAAAAGCAATCAATGTGTTAGATTAAGATAAGAAAAATAAGAGCGGATTTCATTGTTTTTAGAAATATAATTAATCCATATTAATCCATCATGCACTGTAAAATAAATGCTATATTACCGAAAATTTCTGGCAACAAAATTGCTGGAAATTATCCGCATGCAGGGGAAAATACAGATTGACCGAAATTTCCTGTAATAAAACATCACAGAGAATATCTGTAAGCACCAGACATTTTCTGTTGGTCAGAGTGCAGAAGAGAAATTCGGCGTAAAGGTAACTGTATACCCTCTGGTTTGAGTACTGAACTAGATTTTTAAAATTTGAAATAAGCTTTGTAGTTATTCAATTTTTTGTGTGATGCTGTGCAATTTTTTAAACATCGAAAACCATAGCGTTTGAAAGAATCGTCATCGAATTTTTTTTCCGACGTTAAGCTCAGACGAACCAAAGCGGGATCCGAATCCAGGACCTTCCTGATATGAGGCTGATTCCTTGTCCACCCTATAGGCATCTGTTTCAATGTATCAAATCATTTGTTGCCACTTTTATACCAAAGTTTTCATAATAAAAACTGAAAAAAAAACTGTATTCAACTGATACAATTTGTATCAATGGTTACATATTTAATTTGTTAGCAGAAAAAATGCCTCTTATGACATATTACGATGTACTAAATAAATAATCCCAAGAAACTGAAGCGGTAAGATATTATTTGATTGAGAACTTCATTCGATTCAAAAATATACAAATCGGAAATAACAATCTGCCAAGTCTTGAAAATGGGTGTCGGTTTTTGAGTGCTTGAAATATGTCGACTGTTATTTTATACATGCACATGAAACTTTTAATCAAGTAAGATCACGACGAAGTTTAACAGTAAATTTCTGTTGTTATAGAAAGCAAACATTTTCCTTAGCTATAGAATTATTGTATTTTTTAACAGAAATTTTTTTACGGTGTATTTGTAAATGCAACTTAAGCTGTGAAGCAAATGTGAAAAAATAACTCTCCCGCAACAGTTAAACTCCGATTTTTTTTAAACGGAGGGGATAAAAAAAACCATAGAAAAATGTCCAATATAGAGCAATCCGGTCTATTTTTTTTCTATCCGTTACCGTGACCTCGTTTTTCCTTTGTGGTGAAAGTGAGAGTAGTGATTCTACAGATGTTTGAAAGATCTCCTCTTCTCAATTTTTTTCCAAGTTTATGGTCAATAACCTCAGGAAACACGTGGAGAAAGAGGGAAAAGGAGAAAGTAGAACAACTTTGGCACGCGCGTCTTGTACCACCACAACCAAGAAATTTATTTCGTATCTACTTTTCTCCAAAGTAGAATCCCCCTTTTTATTGAAAGTAATGTGCAAATTCAACTTTCTTATCGATTTAATTTTTAAATGCTATATGTATTTTACAAATAGCATTTAAAAATGTTATTTTTAAATACTACTTTTTAATAGTTAAGACTTATTCATGAATTAATTTCTAATTTTAATTTATCTTTCAAATTAGTATTAGTAACTGTGCATTTTTATTGTATTGATTTAATAATCACGAGATGAAAGATTGATTTAATAATCACGAGATGAATGATGGATTTAATAATCGTTCGATAAATGATAGACTTGATTTAACAATCACTTTTTGATTGATTTAATAATCACATGTTGATTGATTTCTTTTGATCCCTTGATGATTTAATAATCACTTATGAATCATGTCAAAACAATCAACAAATTAGTTGATAGAATGAGAAAAACAATGCTTAATCTTTGCTGAATTCGAATTATGCTTAAACTTTGTAACTTAAATTATACGACAGCTGTTAATGAGCATCTATATCTAGGTAAAAGTTGGAAAAACTTGATTCCGCATCTTAATGGAGCTAATTATTTAATCTGCAGATTAGATAGGAAATATGCATACTAATGAGCTATTTTGAGCTTAAGAGGTAACATTTACGTTCTATTGTTTTGCAAAATATAATAAATTCACCATACAGTGTATAAAAAAAATGCTATATTACGAAAAATTTCTGATTGCGAAGTTGCCTTAATTTTATTATTTTAATGACAACCCTAGCATTTAAATAAACAATTATGTTTATTATGTAAGAACCATTCATAGATTAATTTCTCATAATTACTTATCTTTTAAATTAGGATTAGTAAATATGTAGTTTCAGCTTTTTATTGATTTAACATTAACGTGAAAATATTGCATCAATTTTAGAATAATAAAATTATTTTTAAATAAGATATGCTTATTACATATGCTTATTATGCTTATTATATGACCAATTACATCACGCACGTTTACGAGAGTTTGAACCACCGTAACCATTTATTTGTTATCTGTTTTTCTGCAAAGTAAAATCCCCTTTTATTGAAAGGACTAAGCAAATTTAAATTCTCAATCGATTTAATACGCAACATCATTTTTAAATACTATGTGTATTATACTTATTAATAAAGAGTTATTCAGTACTTAATATCTAATTTTAGTTTATATTTTAAATTAGAATTAATAAATATCCATTTTATACTTTTTGTTGATTTAAGAATCTCTTGATGAATATCATACCATTTTTAACCCTAGCATTTAAAATAAAGAATTATGCTTATTCAAGACTTGTTCATAGCTTAATTTCTTATAATAAGTGTTATTCATAGCTTAATTTCCATTTGGAAAATATTGTAAGATTTAAAACCATACAATTATTTCTAAGGAAAGATATGTATTGTATTTCTTTTGAAAAAATTTAAATCATATACACCTTCTGGTGCTTCAACGAGCATTACCAATAAATTTATTTCTTACCTACTTTTCTCCGAAGTAAAATTCCTATTTCATTGAAAGTAATGAGTAAATTTGAATTTCCTATCGATTGCAAAATAACATTTTTACATAATATGCGCATTATGCTGAATAGTTAGAATTTATTCATAACTTAATTCCTATTTTTAATCAATATTTTAAATTAGGGTTAATAAATATGCATTTTAAACTTTTATTGATTTAATAATCACTTGATGAATATCATATCACTAACAATTATAGCATTTAAATAAATAATTATGCTTATTATGTAAGAGTTATTCATAGATTAATTTCTAACCAACTATTTGTCCTTTAAACTATGATTTGTCCATTTAACTATTTGTCCTTTACATAAGGGTTAATAAATATGTAATTTAGATTTGTATTGATTTAAAAATATTATCTGAATTACAACTATAAAATTATTTTTAAACATGATATGCATTCTGCATTATCTTAATGTAAAACGTTATTAATGTAAAACGCTTATTAATGTAAATATTAAACGCTTAATGTAAAAATTAAAACGCTTATTAATGTAAACGTAACTTATTAATGTAAAACGTTATTCATAAATTCATTTCTAATTGTAATTAATCTTTTACATTGTGATTAATAAACACGCAATTCCAATTTAACACTAACATAATGAATAGCGTATGAATTAAAACCATAACATTTTTAATTGCATGTTGTGATATCTGATTGCAATTACATTTTTAATTATGATTAGTAAAAATGCAATTTCAAATTTTTATTAATATCACGAAAACTTGGTGAATATTGCATGAATTACAACCATTATGCAAAAACTAAGCTTTATTTTCTAATTAAAATTGGTTTCTTAAGCTATAATTAATAAAGGTCTCTTTCGATAAATAAAATTTTTCACTTCTACGTTTCGTTGATTTAGTAAGAATTTTATTAAAGGATTAATAACTATCAAGAGCATATTTTCATTCCAATTAATCATTAGTTTATCATTCCTGCTTTTTTTAAAGAAAAAATAATTTTTGATTTTAATTTTTTATTCATCTAATAACGGGTTTATTAAATTTTTAAATGTTAATAAATATGTGTAGCTTTTTCATTTCCTATTATAATTTTGATTTAGTAAACATCCACTTTTAGCAAATTTTAGACAGCATCAACTTTTGTTAATTATAATAGGGTTGTCAACCATCTTTCCTGTTAAGAAAAAGCATGGAAGAGCCATGCCGGATAATTTATTATTTTCCTTGTGTAAGAATTGCAAACAGTAACTTTAATTAAAAAGCGAATTAACATTTTCAACTATTCTAAATAAAAAAATGTTCATGCAAATACAGTAGTAGTGCTTAACCGAAATCAAAAGATGTTTGTTTTTTCAGTAAAAACTAACTTATTAAATTGATTTTAGAAAAGAAAAAGTGAAGAATTTAGAAATATGTATTAATATCAATCATAATAAATCTTGTTATTTTACTAAGACGCTGACTAAATCTCATTTAAATAAGCTCAAATATAGTTCGAAAATATTGAATAAATTTATGATTAATAAACTTTAATACATTAATTACATTAAACATTAATTTTTTAATTAAATTTGTGCATATTAGATGTTGTATTTCATATTAACAATTAAAAGTAGTCACACGTTTGCACTTACCAACTTAAATATATAACGCAAGAAATATTGTCAACACAATGAGGAAAAAAAAAGTATGGTAAAAACTACCAGAATAATATCAAATTTACCGTGTTTCTAACCTATGTGAGCACCAAACTCTTAGTAATTTTTACCGAAGTGTTGTGGAAGGGACTTTGGTAAAACTAACAATGAAATATGGTTTTATAATGCATAATAAATTTTGGTCAATTTGGTATAATTGGGGAATTTTTTCATGATACCTTAGAGTATGGCGTAAAATCCTTTATTCAGTTAAATTAACTTTTCTGTTAAGCATTTTCAGTTCTACTAAATATGTGGCTATAAGAGCTGTTGAAAATAGTTAATAACTACATAATAGTTAATAACTAAATAATAGTTAATATCTAAATAATAGTTAATATCTGAATAATAGTTAATAATATAATAATAAACTAAAGAAATTTTGAAAACCAGAATGTCCGGTAAAAAGTTACCATATGAACGTTAAAATTACCAAATGAATGGTTTAAAAACCGTATACTTCGGTTTTATTAACCAATCATGAATTCCTTATAACCTTGTTCAACTCCTCTTTTTATTCCTTGTTTTACAGTCGTGGTCTATTGTTTATTTTAAAGCAATATTAGCCAGAATTATGGCTTTTTTCCAACCGAAAATGTCATTACGTCATTACCATACAGTAGTAAGGTAATTTTAATTCTTTTCTCCGTGCACTATTCCTACAATCAACTAAACCATGCAATAACACTTCAAAATTGCAAACTATTTTGAAGCAAAAATTTTTAAATTGCCTGAAATTTAAAACATAATTTTATTATTTTTCTTCTGGAAAATGCAAGATCTATATTTCCCAACATTTTTCAATATACAAAAAAAAGCAATTAGCTGAAGGTTTATAATGATTATTTTTAACTTCTGCTCAAACATAATTTTTGTAGTCTTTAAGAACTAAACAAAGAGGAGGAAGCGAAGGAAACACAAGTATCTACTCGAGTAGATTCTTATTACCTCCCCACCCTCGAAAACAAATTACCTTTTCAAAATTTACCACACTGCAATCACTTACTCGCTAAATAATCGAGTTTTTAAGAAATGTTCTTTAAAATGCATGATTAAATTGCTTGCGCTTTTAGTTCCTCTAATTTATTTTGAAACAAAAATATGACAGAGCAATTTGTTTTGAAACACCATTATTTTTAGAATATAATAACTTTTTTCCCTAAGAATTTCTAGTCATTAGGATATGACATAAAAATACATACTGGGTTTACGTTTATTTTTACTCCCTTCTTATATCTTGAAAATTCGATTTAATTTACTTTCTTTTACAGGAAGACATTTTCCGAACCTAAAATGTAAAATTCAAACACTAGGAATAGCCAATTAAATAATCTAATATAATAGCCAAAATAAATAGCCAATTAAATAAACTAAATAAACTAAACCAATTAAATGATCTAAATGAATTAAATAAACTAATAAACCAGTTTGATTTATGCAACACTATTTTAATTCATATCAACTTATTAAATTTAATCATAGATGACCAAAAGCAACAGAGCAAAATAACAGTTATTTTCTTTTATGAACTATTTATCTGTATAATGCTTTACGGATAACACGGAGAAATACATTCTGGTAAAATGACCGTACTGTATGCAATGGCATTTATGGTAAAAAAACGCATACTTCTAGTTTTTTTATAGTAAAATATACAGTAATTAAACCATGCGGGAAAAAATATTAGATAAAAACCCACAGTTCCAGTTAATGAAACCGAAATATACTGTAATTAAACCTCTCATATGTACCATGGTTTACGAAACCATAATAAAATGATCAAATTTTACCTAATTTTACAACATTTACCAAATTTTATCACATATTTTTCCAAAATCATCACCAATGAGCTTAAACAAAAATTACCGAGCTTTTTATTCTTCCCATAGAGCCAAGCAAACGGTAAATTTTACCACGTTGACCATTCTTTTTTTCTCAGTGTAGTACCAATCTCGAAAATAGCAATTCCTATATTCGTCTCAACAGTTCCTTTAATCTGTTTAGTTTTGTGTTACGCATATTTATTAAACCAACAAATTAGTGGAAATTTAGTAAGAGATAGTGATTTTAATAGATGAAATTAATTTAATTCTTTAGACCAAAATGTACGGTATTTAAAAAATTGATTCGGTAATTTTTCTCTCATAACGATCCCGGATAATTCCGGTTTTTAAAATTATACTTTTATTACCTCACATTTATAAAGAAATACAAAACTGAAACTCAACTTTAATCAAATAGGGGATTTTTAAGCCACACTCTAAGGTATCATGATAAAATTATCTTATTTTATTACTTATTATAAAACCATATTTTATTGTTAGTTTTACTAAAACCATTGCCAAAGCGCTTCGTCAAAAATTACCGAGTTTTTTGGTGCTCAAATAGAACCAAACAAACGGTACATTTTACCATGTTTCAAAAACTTTGACCATTCTTTTTTTCTCATTGTGGTACCAATCTTTTAATAGCAATAATAGTCTCAATAGTTCCTTTAATTTATGTAGCTTTGTGTTATGCAGATTTATTAAGCCAACAAATTAATGCAAACATAGTAAGAGATAGTGATTTTAATAAACGAAATTAATTTAATTCTTTAAACTAAAATAAACAAAACGCAGCTTAAAACATTCATTCAGTAATCTTTCACTCATATGGTAAACGTTTACTGATAATTTCGATATTCAAAATTATACTCCTTATTACCACGCATTTATTAATAATATGATCATAGATTTATAATAATATGATCATAGATTTTACGATATTCTGGTAGTTTTGACCATAATTTTTTTTTCTGTGTAGTATTTTGAGCCCTTTAGAAAATTGTATAATTCTTTAAATGTTTGCAATATTGCTAAAGCTCTAATTAAAGTTCCTTTCAGTTAAGAAAGTTGTTAATAAACTACTAAATTGTAATAATTATTTGAATGGAAGCACTATTGTGAATATTATTTATCCCTGATTTTTAAAAATAAAAATATTCAATGAATTACGAAAAAACTTATTAAGGATAATTTCAGCATGTTAATAATATTCAATATTTATTAATCACTAAATAAGAAATATGTTAAAAATTATTAATACCAATATTTATAATCACATGCACTATCTTTAACTTCTACACTTCTAGGAAAATTATTAACCATTAAGTTATTAAAAGCAGTAATAATCACTGTAATGAATCATTCTATTTTTAAGGATATTTTAAAACTTGAGTAAAAAAAATATTGTTAATCGCTGCCAAATTATTATTACTAGTACTACTCATTTCATTTTAACATATTTAAAAAAATGTAGGGTTAAAATTTTAATACAATGGATTAAGTTAATACTAAATCAATTATTACTTTCAGTTAATATTTATCATGAATTAAACATGTGCACAAAAGTGTATATAACTTAGCAGCTTTTTAGAACTAATATTACACATTTTATTTTAACATTTTTCAAAAATGCAGGAATAAAATTTTAAAACAATAGATACTTAAGATTAATAGAGAACTTAAGATTTTCTTAAATTAATAAAAATGCCTTTAACTTCAAAATGTTACCACTTTCGAGATTAAATCTCTGATACTCATCGCGCACCCTGAAAAAAATTCGGCTCAAAGTTGATCCATAATATCAGTATCTTGAACTGTAATACCGGAAAATTTACTGCAAGGGTGTTAAATGAAGTAATATTTAGGTTGAATTTTAATCATAATATCGTGCAGTTAAGTTTACGAAATGAGATAATAAGCTTTGATTTAATATTATATCAAGGTTGCAGTGAATTTAAACCTATTATACTATTTAAAATTATACAAAAATTTCAACTGTGCAGGGCATTTATGCGAAATAATATTATTAGCTAAAAATGGTATTTTTTCTGAACATAATTATGAGCTGTGAAAGACGCATTATAAACATACAATGAGTAAAAAATTTATGTATACCTTAAAACCTGGCATAAAAATCACTTATTCGGTTAAGTTTTCTTTTCAGTTTTTATTCTTACTAAATATGTGGTAATTAGAACTATAATTTTTAAAACCAGAATTTCCGTTGAATCATAACCAAAAGAATGGTTTAAATTCCGTATATTTTGATTTTATTAACCAGAATTACAGTTTTTTTTAATCAGAAATATCACTACCATACAGTGCATACAGTCCAATTTTACCCAAGTTGTTATCAGAGATGTTTTTCTCAAAGTAAGCCTTCAATTCTTTTTTATTTCAATTTTCTTTATTTTCGATTTTTGATTTAAAAAAATTAAAAAACCTTTAGTAAATACGTTTTAAGTTAATTCCAGTTATAGATTATACAGTTTAGAAAACTATCCTCAGACCCTTTGTAGAAACCTTTTCTAAAACCTAATAAATTAATATAATTACTTATCTAATAACTATAACAACCTGCTAAACTAATCATCTAATATTTGATTATTTGTAGTCTCTTATTATTAGAGTGTTAAAATAATATTTTTGAAGCGCAAATATAGTTTATTTTATGAAAATAGAATTTTCTTAATTTATTTTCATTTAAAAAAAAATAATTTAGATCCAATTAAACTTTGCAGTATAATAAATCTCCATTATTAGTTTAGGTAAATAATAATAAAATTTTATAAAAACTAATAATAAACTTTTATAAAAACTTATGATAAAATTTTGAAAAAAAATGTTCAAATTATTCTAAATTACTTTTAATGCAAACTTCAATTATTTCTTAATATAACTTTATTAAGAGGTTGTTTGAACATTACGAAAGCACCTAATGAAGCACCTGATTTGCTTAATTTAGCAAACAGGAGAGGAAAATAAGCAAAGTTTAAGAGAGACATTAAATTGCTTTGCAAATTTCTAAGATAATTATTTAGAAAAATATTATATTAAAAAACTCTTAGATAACAATAAGGAGTTGCGATTTGCTTTTTCAGCGGGAAAGTAATAATTTCCTTTATCGGAGAAAAGGGCAAGTACTTTGCCAAAATTAATCAATTTTGAAAAAAAAAAAAAGGAATTAAATTCAAAAAGGATTTTACTCAATCATAAGGCAGTGTTAATTTGCCACCAATGTAGGAAAGAAATGACTTAATGACTTCCAAAAAGATTAAATATATGTATATTTAATATTTAAATTAATTATTAGAACTATAAGAAATTAATGTGAGATTCATGTCCTTTTAGGACTTTAGGATAGCTTTGGAAATCGATATTAGTTTTTGTTCCCAGATGTGTATTATTTAACACATGGCTGTTAAGTCTGAGAAAAAACATTCTAAAAATGTGTGTAAAACGAAATACACAAAGTATAAACATTGACGTACAATCATAATTGTAATGCACATCAACTTGAATTATACTTATAGGGAATTGAGAATAATTTGAAAATAATTCAGTGATAAGTAGCGTCAGAAAGATTCTGGATTTTAAAAGTATTGAATCATTCTGACTCAAATTATCATCAAAATTTTTGATTGTCAAAATATTTTGAAGTATTACTCTTTAGGGCATTACAAATTTTTCCCTATTCAAAATGTGTTTTTTCCTGTTTAACTAACCCCAACCTATGTGTTATTCGGAAGAAAATTGTGCTGTAAATAGAAACTTTAAGACAAACACATTAAAAGAAAAATCTGTGGAAAAATAAGAAGAAAAATTAGCAATTCAAAATTTTCTAATAATTTCAATTTGAAACACTAATTTTATACAATTTATCACTTAATGTTGTAAATCTCATTGAAAAGAAGTTACAATTATAGATATTTCTTTTATGTTTATTAAAAGAAATAAAAAAAATAGTCTTAAAAAATAGTCTCGGAGACATATTTCCATTATATTACCATTTCTATAATTATCATCAGTGTTAATCAGATGCTTCCTTGAGAAAATGCTAAATTAAAACGAATTCTTTGGTTACAAGTTAGTCTACGAATGCTTTTAACATTACGGTATTATTTTTAATTATTTCCTCCACAGATATATTCTTGATAACGATGTAGTTTATAAAGATATATTAGATTACATATTACTCCTGCTCTTGATGTACTTATAACATCAATATTATGAAAATAGTTTTATTTAGATGCAATGTTAAAAAATATACTACTTTTTTTTTAGAGTAGAACTAATATTCTTCTTTGGCTAATATCAATGCTGCAATTATTCAAATATAAATTTAACTTCTTGAATTTGACTCTCTTGGCTCCAAATCAACTTCTGTATTATACTCCGATAGGTGTTACAATTACATAAGAACAAACTCTTAAAAATGTGCACCTATTAGTTTTACTAAAACTAGTAGTAGTTTCACTAAAACTAGTAATTTACATGAAAACTAGTACGTAGTAGCTTCACTAAAACTAGTAGTTTACATGAAAACTAATAGTTTTTATGTGAATAAGCCGCTGATGCAGCTAAAACCATATTTATAGATCGAAATTTATTTTTAAATCCATTTTAGATGTGAATTTTATTTTAAAATCTTTATGCAGTAATTTATTTTATATTAAATAGTATAAAGAATAAATCTGTATTTCTCTTCAGTAAAAGTAAATAAAAAGAAAGAAGGAAAGAAAAAGGAAGAAGAAAAAAAAGAAAGAAAAGGAAAAGAATGATTAAGGCTGCTCTCTAAATCTGTTCAAATTGAAATGTTTGGGGGGGCGAACAAAACGCGAAAAACCAATGATGAAAAGAAAATTATAATAAGATTTTTAAACGTATTAGGTAAAAAAAGGTAATTTAGGTAAAAAAGTTGATTTCATAATTGGGGAAATTTTAATTAATGCAATTGTTTTATTGTTGATTTAATCAAATTTATACATTCATATGATTTAATCATGCATTGCCGTATACTGTCTTTAAGAATCTCTTAAATGTTAAAATTGACATTTTTAAACACGCATTAAAGAGACATAAAATAATGGCATGTAATTCACATGTGCCTTGACAAATTGACAAATATGACCTGGAGGTAGAAATCGATAAAGTCGCAATGATTGGTGGAACGTGAAGTAACGAGAAAAAAATATTTTCTTAGAGCATCACCAAAATAATAATAAAAATTTAAAAAAAAATATGTTTCTCATTATTATGGAGCCAAGCCTCGTTAAGCGAAAGCCGAGTGTCTCTCTTTTTCTCTCCTACGTCAGCCCAATTACTTCACTTCTTTTCTGCTACGTCACAAGATCTGCGTAGAATGCAATTTTTTAAGCCTCATTCGACAGAATCGCTTAGCATGTGATGCCATCATTAGGCATCTAATCAACTCCTGAAAGCTTCCTTTTTTTCATCCCCCCTCTTTCACTTCCCTCCAAAGTCTTACCTAAGCGAGTGTAAAATTATTTCCTACAAAAGAAAAATTATACTACACTAAAATCTTCGAAATTCCAGCGAATCGCATAAATTTGCCTCTCAGCGTCAATTAATTCTAAAACGAAATCGTTTGCTTGCGCAGACGAGAATCTCAAGATAATGAAGACTTACCGCTCATGATGAGTAGAAGTTTAAGTCGTTTTTGAAACAATAACAGCTTGTAGGCATACAGAAAGCTTATTTGATACTTGAAGGCGTTTATAAACAATGTAAGCATTTTGTCATTGGAATGCGACAATATTTTTTTACTAGGCCTATTCTTCAAAATTTACATTCTGCGCATAAAAACGGAGGAGGCAAAAAAAAATCAATACAAATCAATATGACGAAAAAATGGCATATTATTTTTAAAAATATTTTAAAACCGCTTGTTTTTACTTCTAAAAATTTATTATTTAATAATTTATTTTATGATTATACATTCGATGTCAAAAATTAAAAACATCAAAATTCATTTGTTTTATCTAATTATTTTAATTTACTAACTTTTAAAAGTATACTTCAAAATCGAAAAAATAAAAAAAAAGGAGACTGCAACTTAAAAATACACTAAAATAGGCTAACGCTTGTGAAAATCTTACGAAAAGTTCGATTATGATTTTTGTCATATTAAGAAAAACAATTATATTACTTAACTTTTACTTTGAAAGTTTCTAAAAATGGCAAGAGATGGCGCTTCTTTCACGAATGCATGGTATTAAAATATACCTTTCCTTCTCGCCTACCACCTGCGTCTCGTTAAATTTGCTAGGGTGAATAATTTATTGAAGCAATTGGTGTGCATGTTTTTCTTTGAAAATAGAAAATTTTTTATACCTCTTCAATAACACTTCCTAGTTTTATTTTTTAATAAATGAAATTAAAGCGTCCAATAAAAACTTTATAGTTTTCGTAGTTATTTAGACAAGGCGAAAATAAAATTATTCCACTTTTATCTTATTAACTTATAACATATCTGTTAAAATTATGCTTTGTATAAAAAATTATGAAGAGCATTCAGTTTAAAATAAATTAGATTATTATATAGTATATTATTACTAATTAAATTAATACATAGCATATTCGAAAATATACATTTAAATGTACGCACAAAAAATAATTCTATATAACATTTGTATATTCTATTAATAAATTTCTTTAAAAATTCTAGTCGAAAGTCGTAAATATAAATTTTCTATAACATGAACATTTATTTTATGTTTTTCTATTAACTTTTATAGTTATTATAAATTAAGTTTCGTATATTTCTTGATTAAAACGAACATTTCGTGAATTTTATTGCTCAAAAACATACCAAATTATTATCTTATTCAAAAGTTCGTGCAGATTTTACAGAAATAAATTAATTAATAAAAGCGCATTATTTTTAAAAAATTGAATTAAAGCTTTTAAAAAGAAAATGCTTATTAAAATTTACTAAATTTAACTAAAATTTGCTTAACATTTATTAAAAATTTCTTAACGTTATATAAAATTTACCTAACACTAAAATTTACTAGAAAAATATGTGGATATAATGGAGAAAGGGTTAATAGTTTTAACTGAATATATATAAAACAATATTTCTGTACCTTCGTGTGTATTCATTTACAATTTTTGTCCGTTTTTATTACAATAAAGTAACTCTAGGATAGATGACCATAGTTTTTTTCACATCAAAATAAACGTACTTCGAATAGAGATATAAGAAATGTTTATTCATGCTTTAAGTTCTCATGCTTTTATTCTGTATGGTTTAAGCAAAAAATAACGAAATATCGAGAACAAAATAAGAAAAAAAAAATTGTTTGAAATTAAATTTAGATGAGGCCATCTCTCCATAATGTCGAGGTGAGACGCCCATCTAAGGAAAAGTGAAGTTAAAATATGGAAAATTTCTCCCAGTTAATCCTAAAAAAGTTACAATAAGCTGTAATCAATGAATTTTATCTCGGAAAATAATTAAAAAGAATCTAATTAACAAAATCTAATATGCCGATTTAATCAATCACTTTCGAAAACCTATACCACAATTTTGGCAAACGTTTTAAAAGTTTGCTCATGTTTCATGGATATTTCGCATGCATCTTACACGTCTCATTCAGGCATCGTTTTTAAATATGACAGTTTTAGTTTTTAATTTTCTTTTAAGAACTCTAAGATCCTTTATCGTTGCTGATTTTTTTGTAGGAATCCAACACTCTTTCGATGTCAATACTTGTTAATAAAAAGTGATCATCTCTCCAAAGATGATGCTGAGATAGCCACCGAATTATAGCTCGTTGTTTTACAGATCTGGATAATTGAAAAAAAAATACAATCTAAGCATTAAAAGGCAAGAGAATACTTAATTTTGAGAAAAATATTTGGCCCTTAAATAAATATACATTAAAATTTTGCATTATTCTTGCTGACACAAAAAGCAATGTTTTTTCCCAAAAACCAAATTGATTAGCAAGTTAAACTGAATTTTCTACAATATATTAAAAAATATCGGAGAGATTTGAACTGGCCAACTACTCTATGGCCATCTAACCTAGACTTACCCTATAAAAAAGAGAAGAAAAAAAATGAGACTGAAGTTAATTATAATCTTGAGATTTCATGATTTAAATTTCTCACTCAAATTAGACGAGGACATAATTTTTTTTTATTTTCCATCGGAGGGCGCTATATTAGTTGAAAACTTACTTTTTTTTTTAATGCCCACCTGGGGAAGGAAATTTCGTTAGTACAGGCATTTGAAGGGCAGATTTGTTGGCCACTCTTTCAAGGACACCATATTAGGTGGACCAACATTGCTCCTACAGTAAAGAGAGATAGTATAGAGAATGAAAGAACATCCCTGCCCTGTCCGGGATTCGAACCCAGAAAATTTCTGATGCAAAGCCTGACTCCTACACAGATCAGTCAGCATTAGTCGAAAACGAAAAAAATCAGATTTTGTTTTAAATAAAAAATAGAAAAATTAAACTTATGATTATTTTTTTTTACAAAATTGCTAAAAATTTATAAATTGAAAGTAATATTATATTCACGAAAAGACAGAGTATAATATACTTATCAATTATCACTAAAAAAAAGATAAAAGAGATGTTACAAAATACTAAAAACTTACATGTTTCGGAAGTTTTTATAAATTTAGCAATGGCAGAAATAAAATCTAAAATCTAGATTTTTCGTCGCTTAATAATTCGATAACAGAGCGATGAAAATTTGGCAGTTGCAATAAATAATGTTATATTTGAAAGTCAAAAATGTTTTATTTTAAGGGCAAAGGAAATATTTTGAACGTGAGGAAATATTTTGTTTTGTATATTGTTTTTTGTGAGAAATATTTCATATCCATACATGATTTTAAAAAATATATTGTTGTTAATAACAGGTTAGGATACTTTAACTAAAACATTTTGATATATTTTGGATTAACTTAAAATTAACTGAAATTACTGTTTAACTGAAAATAAATCCGCTTTCATATAAAATAAGGATAGGAAGGCTTAGTTGGCGTTGAGTTAAATAATATAGTTTTATTTTATGCTAACTGAATGCGCTTTCTTCGTAAGGAGAAGAAAGCAAATAATCAATATATCGGTATTAATCAACAGCCTCAAGAAATCATGCACAAAGCTGAAAGGCACACACCACCACAAATAAAAAAGAATTCAATTATTCAAAATGGATCCCGTTTTTCAAGAAGAAATGAAGGGAGTAATTTCAGTTCACATTCGAAAAAAATTACAAGATTTTAAAGGAATTATAAAGCATGATTTATTTATTATTTGCTTATATAAAGGACAAAACATACATTTCAGTCCTAATTAAATGCTTTGATACAGGAAACAATCAAGGCTAAAATCATTCTTCTTGAAGATTTGGCAAAATAATTGCTCAACATTTTGAGATCTCCAGGTTCCATCAATTGTTTCATTAATTCCTGCTCTATAGTCATTAGTGCAAGTCCGGATTTGAAGTGAAAAGTAGATTTGAAAACACAGTTGTCGCATATTATATGAATTTATGGACTTTCATAATTTCGAAAAGAAGGCATTATTATCATTTTTAATTAGTGCTAGTCCAGTTATTAGTGCAAGTCCGGATTTGAAGTGAAAAGTAGATTTGAAAACACAGTTGTCGCATATTATATGAATTTATGGACTTTCATAATTTCGAAAAGAAGGCATTATTATCATTTTTAATTAGAGCTAGTTCAGTTATTAGTGCAAGTCTGGATTTGAAGTGAAAAGTAGATTTGAAAACACAGTTGTCGCATATTATATGAATTTATGGACTTTCATAGTTTCGAAACGAAGGAATTATTATTATTTTTTAAGTATAAAATTTTTTTAAAAAAACTTAATTTTAAAAGACAGCAATTTTTATATAATTTTCATTGACATTGGGGAGTGAATGAATTAAAGTAAGTCACCTGAAGTCATACGATTCAAAAATAAAATATTCTGAATTAAGAAGAAAGGCATTTCAAAACGAACGTATTTATTTAAAAATAAATAGCATAAGAAAGAAGACAATTAGCTACTTCGATTTTTTGACAATTATGACAACTAACATTTATGCGCATAAGAATCAAATTCTTTAAGAATAGGCCAAATGCTTGAAAATAAAATACTAAATGAGGGCGTTTAAATTATGTATTTATAAACTTTCTTTTAAAGAAAAATACGCATTACTGGAAGAGTAAAAAATTAGAAGACTTTGTTTAATAAATTCTTTTATAAATAATTAAATTCAGTAATATTTAAATCATATCAAATATTATCGATTTTATTAATTATCTTTCACTTCGGTGCGATTGAGTCGGCAGTTCCAAGAATTTCTTCAAAATTTGTGGTTAAATTAATTAGTAGTTTACGATATCGCTAAATATTTACATGCCTCACCAAGCATATAAGGGTAAAAAATGCATATCAGGGGCACGTCGGGCAATTTAATTTTCGAGCCATGCTCAAAACAAGCCTCAAACAATTTTATATTTACGATTTCCTATATAAATTGTGCCCTACATAAATAAATATAAACTTTAAAAATCTAAAGATAAAGAACCAAAGAAAAAAAATTCAATTAAACAAAACTCTAAGAAAGAAATAAAAAAAAAGCCGAAATTAAAATTACGAGGAACAGACATTTTTTACTCAATTCCTTACTTTAATTAAAACATTTGTCTAGAACAGTGACTGCTTAGATTGCATTTAATATTCATAGTTAATTATACTCTTTAATTTCGCCCTTAAGTATAAATGATTGTATAGTAATGAGTTTCTCTCATAGAAACTGTAAATTTTAAGGAGTTTAATATAAATAAATAATTTTTTACGGCGATATTTGTTGCATTGAAAAGACAGGGTTTTATTTATTTCCTACCGCTGCAGGGTTATTCCTTCTGCAATTATTATTATTATCAATGTCCTGTTTTGTTTTAATTTGACATCTGAATTCAAAACATCTACTAATTAATATTTTATCTAGATAAAATCAGTAAGTATACTGGTAGAAATTACTAGTTGAAGAAAGTAACTATGAATTTGGAAAAAAAAATTATGTTTTATTACTAGACATTGATGTTATTAATACAATTTAATTTAATTGATTTTTCTGTAATCTTAAAATAAAAATATTTCACTTACCTTAAAAAAAAAAAAAAAAAAAAAAAAAAAAAAAAAAAAAAAATTCAATTTTTTTTAAAAATGGAAAAAAAAATTAAAATAACATTTCCTTACGAGTGTTAAAATTCCAATTTTGAATAAAAACGAAAGATCTTGTTTTAAAATGCCAAATTTATTGACCACACAATTGTTCTAAATTCCAGAAAATTGGTGCATCACCGAAGGCTTAATTTGTAATCAATATTCCCTTTTACCCCTTTAAAAAAATAGAATGATATTTAATTCACCTGCTATTTCAAACAGCTGCTTTTACCAGCACCCACGAGTTAGTACATGGAACAAAAATACCCAAATAGCTTCTTAAAGCAGACGATTATTAAATCAATAATTTAAAACTTCTTTATCTTTTTAAAAGAAGCCTTTAACTTTGATGAACGCATAAGAATAAACCAAACGAGGTAAAAAAATAATAATAATAAGCGGGAACAGATATAAATAGCAAATACAGTAGTGGATGTAATTATTTTAATTTTTGTTGAATTCCTAAAAAAGTTTTTTTTAATTATGTAATCAACTTTTTACTTTGAAAAAATATTGGGAAAATTTTTCATTTTGGCAAAATATTGGGGATACCTGCCCCTTAATGCTCCCCCCCCCCTATGCTACGCCTATGCCCACATCGATAAAACATTTTTCAACTGAATCGATGCATATTTTTTAAACATCGATGCTAACGAATCTATATATGCTAACATGCATGCTATGTTTGTCAGATAATAGTTATCGCCCTTTTTTCCGTTATAACACATTATTACATCTAAATTAAAATACAATTAATAAAGAAAATGCACTAAAAAATGTTCAGCATGTGAGCATAGAATCACACATTTCATATTATTTTTTGCCTTAAAAATTTCAAAATGCAATCAAATTATGGCAGAAGAAAAAACGTACATGTTTTTTTTTTTCTCTTTTAAGTATTCCGGCGAACTTTAAATCAATTGATATTTATTTTGTTTGTGCTGCTACTAATAAAACTAACTATGACCTACTCGAAATTGAAATAATTAGTTTCATGCATTGTTAATAAAATAAATTAAATCTTACTTAAAAATTTAATTTTTTTAGTCTTCAATAAATTAATTTTTTCTTTTTAATAAACAATAAGTGTTTTTAAGGAAAAAAAAACACATAACGATACACACACAAGAGAAAAAAAAAACAATTTTTGATTGTTTATATGAATTTTGAAAAAAATTCGATATATTCTTCATTTTTGCTACCACTATTAAAATTTATTAAGAATCACTATAATTTTAAAAAACTAATTTCTTGCATAGTTCAAAGGTAAAAGTTCAAAGGCATTGTCCAAAGTTCATCTGCTTAATCTCTGCATCGATTGCATCACACGGTACTTTCACTCAGAAAAAAATTTTCTGGTAAAATTACAGTACTATATGATAATAACATTTCTGATAAAAAAATAATGAATTAAAAAAAACATATTTCTGATTAATTAAACTAAAATAGACGGTACTTAAAACATTGATTTGGTAGTTTTTCTCCGTTCAAGGTTTGTAACGGTTAACCGGAGATTCTGGTTTTCAAAATTTTAGTTTTTATTACCAGAAATTTAGTAAAATATACAAAGCTGAAAAGTAAATTTGACCGAATAAATGGTTTTTAAGCTATGACCAAGGGTAAAACATTTACCAATTTTTTTATAAAACAATATTTTTCTGTTAAATTTATTGATTACTTAAATTACTTATTTTCAGTTTACATTAATATGTATTCCTTTTATATTTAATAAAGTGTATTAAAATTAGGACAAGTTAGGAAAGAGCAAATATAATAAATAACATTTTTCATGTTATTAAGACAAAATGTTACACATCCGCTACTTTTTTTCTTCTTTTCCACTTTTAGAAAGCGTTGAGGGTTTTGAAAAAATTATGTTGCTTCTTTTAATGTTATTTCGTGTTTTCCAGGAATTAGCTAGAAACAGGTACAGCGCGCAAAATAAGCAGCTTATACGGAATATTTAAACGGAACATTTATACGGAACATTACGGAACGCTTAGAACAATGATTTATTTTAATATTTGATATTGAGGAACATATAAAATCAGTACCTAAACTTTTTAAGTGTTTTACAATTGTTAAACAGTAAACAAGTTACATTTTATCATAAGCTTTGAGTAAAACAGTGAACAGTCAACATATACATGATATTACGAAACATTTTATGATATCCAGATTTAAATCAGTATTTAAACCAATTTACCATTTTAAAATTATAAAACAGTAAACAAGTTACATTTACTTTTATTGCAAGAAAACTGAATAGTATGAAAGGAAGTAAATAATATTTTTATTTCTATATAAAACCCAGACTAAGGAGAAGCAAGAAAAGATTTTAATTTAAATCTAAACAGTTTTTAATTTTTAAAATTACTTATAAAAACAAATTCTTTGAGTTGATGAAACTCAACAAAAATAATTATGCATTAAATACACTAACAAAAAGTCGAAAATATAATAAAATGAATAAATAGGTAAAGAAAAACTTTTTACTAAATCTATAAAAATACAGATACATGAATTAAAAGTTTTAAAAATGGGTTTCACAGCAGAAATATTTCATCTTATTTGCTTGCATCAATATTTCAAATCCTTTCTATCAAAATATTCTAAATTCTTCATCAAAGAAATTTATTTAATAGTGATTGGCAAAAATATTATAAATCTCAATGGCATTAATATTGCTTTATCAAACGTTTCTTTTCTCTTTTAATTTTATTTTTCAAAAATACATCGCTTACGTTCAATTTTTTTCATGTCTTTATCAAACATTTAATTTCGAACACTAACTTTTGAACTGAACTTAAAATACGGGTAGGGCAAAAAAGTATTTAAAATTACATTAAAAAACACTAAATTTTTAAAGTATAGATTTGCAAACTGAAAACTGATCAAATACAAACATGTATAATTTTAGTGCACATGTTATCATTTAACAATTAACAAATCATTTAGCAAATTCTGTCATTATAAAACTATAAAAATCCTATTCCACATGCTTTTTACAGTTAGTAAAATTTTAAAATTTTGAGATGCAAGCTTAAATTTAATTTCTATATTCATTTTTTTCACACAATGTTGGGAATCGGGCTAGCGTTTTGTTTCTAGTAAACAAATTTACACTTTTTATTTCTCTTCCTTTATTTTTAGATTTATTTTCATGATATACTTCTAAATATGTATTTCTTTGTAATAACATGAAAATAAAATGGTTCACTGTGTAGAAAACAAGTCTACAATTTTTTTTATCTTCTTTAAATCTGTTAGATGTTTTTTTTTATAACTTTTTATCATTCAATCATTTATAGCTTTAAAATAAACATTAAAATTAGTAATTCACAAAAAAAAGTGTTATTCACAAAATATTGAACACATAGTTTTCCCTGCAATTATTGCTCATAAGAAATATTTATTTAAAATTGTTTCTGTAAGGCGACAAGGGACGTTCAAATTTTTATTTTTTATTTTTCACTCAATCAATCTGAAAATTGTTCAGCTAATGGATATAGGCAATACAAGATATCATATAAATTTTTGTTGAGCAATTGTCAAAATTTTAAATTTTATTAAAAATTTTAAATTTTAAAATAATAATTTTTAAAAATGCTCCAGGCGGCTTAATTTTTGAGATATTGTGTTCAAATTTTTTTTTGAAGTTGCTTAAAGACGTTGTAACAAAGTGTACTATGCACCAATTTCACTAATCAAATGCTTTTATTAAAGAAAAAAAAATAATGCAAAAATACCAAAAAAAATTGAAAATTTATGTAGTCATAAGCAACATTCTTGAATATACTTGCTCTAATTACGGCAGAATTATTTATTTTGATAGTACAAAATAATCATACATACATATTTAGCATGCACAAAATTTTTTTAACGATTTGAATAAAAATTAAGCCGCCTGGAACTTTTCGAAATTTCTAAAATGCTTAAAAATTGGAATAAGAGAAAACAACATTTTTAGGTTTTTTTTATAAAAAAAATTATATATTTTTACTACTATTTACAAATAATTACACGTCTTGTAAAACTTTGATAAATATTTAACTGTGTTAAAAAAAACATTAAAAAAAATAGAATTATTATATTCCTGCAGCTTATTTTATTTTGTTCGTATAATATTAATTTTCCGAAAAATTTAAGCGATGGGTACTTTTTTGGTGAGTAAATATGCTTTTAGCAGAAATACTACTCCGATACAAGTATATGTAAGAATGAAATATCTGTTATTTATATCTTTTATAAATTTAGAAGCTTTTGCATTCATATCTCAAACAATTCAGGAGTAATATTTCAAAATAATACTAGTAGAAGTGTAGGAAAATAGACGTAGCAAATCGCAATTTAAACAAAAACAAATCAGTGACGCAACAAACAGTGCAGTTAACAGTTAGTAAACTTATGGTGAGCAAAAATTCATTAAAAAAAATTAAAATACTATTAATTTTTGAAAAATTACAATTAGTTTCGGTTTGCGTGCTTCTGCTACAGCTGTAAAAAGGGGCGTGGTAGGTTGTTTACAAAATTTTAAATGGTGATAACTTCCGAAAAAATTGTCCAAAACGAAATTTTTTTCTTTTATATGAAAGCAAACGATATCGACTATTTAATGAGAGTAAAAATAAAAAATTGATTTTTTCGTCATTTTTATCGAATTTGAAGGTCCCTTGTCGCCAAGCATTGTGTAAAACTGTACTAAGTCATCATAGGCAATTAATACAAAATTGTAAAACATTATTCGAAATTAACGATTTTCACTATTATTAAATAAACACTTCGACCATCCAAAAATTAATATACTCAAAATCAATATTAATATATTTATAGTAAGCAAAAATTCAATTGTAACTTAAAAAATAATATTATATATGAAGTAGCTATGGCAATAGAGCAAAAATCATTCAGTTTTCTCTCAATAAAACCGGAAACTTGCAATACATTAAAGCATCTTGTGATCTTCCACTTGTACATTTTTTTTTAGTTTCAATGTAACAAACTGTTTATCGTCAAGAAACATAAAATTATTGTAACAATCGTGGGGACTAGTGAGCGAAACGAGCGTCGGCAGAGTTTCTTAGTAAGCTATAAAAATTCATTGAACACTGTTGAACAATGGGTTCATTCAAATACAATCAACAGAGATCCATCGTTCCCGCATATTTCGTTTTGCCGTGTGTATCGTTATTAAGTTTTCCCATGTGTATCGTATTGTTTTACACGTCCCGTCTCAAATGCTATTCTTAAAATGATAGCAACTCCCGTAAAGCCGTGGTGGCTCAGGGGATAGAGCGCTCGCTTCCCAATGAGGTGGATCGGGTTCGAATCCCAGAGATCGATACGAAATCCGCAACTGGCTCGCACTGGCCATAGTGCTGACGTAAAATATCCTCAGTGGTAGATGGATCATGGGTTCGAATCCCCTTGCCGCCAGGCTAACCGTGGGATGTTTTCGTGGTTTTCTTCTCCAAGTAACGTAAATGCGATCTAGTGATAACAAAAAAGTCTTCCACGAAAGCAAATTTCTCTCATTATTTGATCTACGAGTTCCCTTGTCTTCTGGATTGGGCTAAAAATTAAGTCTACGGAGTAGAATATTAGTAGTAAACCCAAAAATTGGGTCGACTGTTCAACTACGGTTAAGAATTAAAATAACTCCCTTAAGATCGTTTTCGAAACTAGCAGATTCCCGCTTTATCGTTCAGAAATTTTACCAAAATTTGGAAAAAAAAAAAAAAAAAAAGAAGAAGAAAGAAGCTGATTTATTTTGTGAAGAAAAGCAATAACTCCTGTTGTTAATAATGAAGAAAGTGTGGATTTGTTTGAGTCTAGGAAAAACACTTCAAACAACAGGTTTGATGTCGATTCCTCGTTTGAAAAAAATTTTTGAAACTTGCGGTGTTGTCGGTTCAAGAAATGGTTGTAGAATCTGAAAAAGGGCATAATGATACCGATGAAGATTGAACTTAACTCAATCAATTTTATAACCATCGTTGAACAGCCTACCCAATTTAGGGTTTACGACTTCCAATGTTCAACTCCGTAGCCTTGTAATTTTGAGCCTAATCCAGAAGACAAGGGAACTCCTGGATCAAGTATTGGGAGAAATTTGCTTTCGTGGTGGACTTTTTGATGGAACTAATCCGGATTTGCTTTACATGGAGAGGAAAACCACGAAAACCACCCTTGGTTAGCCTGATGGTAAGGGGACTCTAACCCACGGTCCATCTACCACAAAGCATACTTTTCGTCAGCACTGTGGTAGGTGCAAGCCGAATGCGGAATTCGTATTGACCAACAATCCCTGAGATTCGAACCTGGTTCACCTCATTGGAAGGCGAACTCTCTATCCCCTGAGCCATTATGACTCCAACACACTCAATTAGAGCAAACGTTTGGGGAAAACTTTGAAGCCTTTAAAACAATGAGGAACTTTTTGAATTCCCACCATTGTTGAAAATTTATTGTTTGCACTGTGAAAGAAAGAGAATCAAAATTTCCAAAAATTTTACAGAAATAAATATATTTATTTATCCTTCTTTTGTATCGTAAATAATTTTGCAGGAAGAGTTTAATTTTTTCAATTCAAATTTTTTATATTTATTATAAATTTATTTTTAGTAATTATTTTAAATATGAAGTTGACAGCAAAAAATGTTCCCTTGAGAAACAATCAAGTGGGGTTCTATTGTACAACCTAAGCATATTTTTTGCTGGTTTTGCTTTGCCTTTATCAGCGTTATTGCCCTTATCATTATGTTACAAAAAATTATTAAATTGGGGGATTAACTCTTCCACGAACACCCAAATCAATCAATCTTTTAAATAATGAAATCAGTCTCAAAGTTGAAATAAATTAGTCGAATTCCTTTAGTTATTTTAAGAAATTTAATATTTTCTTAAAAATTGTAAGTAAAAATAAATTTGTATTACTCGGGAAATACTTACACTTAAAACATTTTGTATTTTAATGAAAGTTGTATTTCTGACATCAATTTTCGATTATTCTATTTCTCCTCCCCCCCCCTTTTTTTTTTTCTTCCGCTCAAAACAATATAGATGTTATATTTTGTTTCAACAATTACCAACACCAACTATCCTTATTATTTTTCACGAAGAGAAATTATTGGCGTCAAAACGGCGATAAAGCAGCGTCATTGACCCAAATGGCGAATTTGGCTGAAAATAACCCTAGCCAAGCTCCGGTGTAAACATTGCAACCTTTTTTTAAGCTTCTCTTGGTAAGCTAGTGAGTGTAACGTTATTTATCGGCAAGATAATCATCTTAAATTATCAATTTTTAAGCTTCTGAATACATATTTCGAAATAAAATATATCTTAATCATTGCCTGTATGATTTTTATTCATTCTATTGTTTTCTAGACTCGTTATTCGCTTAAAATACTGCTGGAGAAATTATGTAAACAGTTAGGCTTAAGTCATGCCGTGTTTGTTTACATTTTTACTTCGATGTATTTCTCAAAATTTCTTGCTTGCTGTTATTATTCTATGTTAAATTTTGCTTTGAATTGTATATTTTATTTATGCTATTCATCTCTTTGACTAGAAAGTTTTGTTGAACTGTGTTTATTTATTTTGTTTTAATGTTTCTTTCAGTGCATGCTATCTCCGTACATTGGTTATTCATTTAATTTGTTTTACTCTATTTAAATCGTTCTCTAAGTTTTGCAACATAACTATGTGATAATTTTTATCTCTTTCTATTTATTTTGTTGAAAAATCCTTTAACTTACTCATTCATTCAATATAATTCAATCGGTTTTCATTCTCCATAACAAAACTTTAATGGAGTAAAACAATCAAAAGTAATGAAATGTTTACTAAAATTGTTTATAAAAAATTGATTTAGAATAAATTGTGTATTCTTAGAGTTCATATATATTCTGATGAAGTAAAAAATTAACGAAAAATGTCTAAGTAACATATTTTTTTAGTTCTATTTACATAAAATTGTATTATTGAATAGTTTTAATTTATTATCGTGTGTATATTTTTTTTTATGATTTCATAAGAATTTCTTAACTCTATTTATTATTTTTAATTATGGAATTATTTCATTATTTATTTTTTTGGGTGGGTTGTTGTGAAATCCTTATACATTGGTTATTTCCTTAATTTTCCGAATTAAGTATCTAAGTTCTGGGTTTTAAAAGAACCAATTTATTTTTCATCATATATTTACCATATTTTCATCTACACCTAACATAATTTATGTAGTGTTTTTAAATATAAAGCAATTACTGTCCAACTCATTCATAAAAAGAATGTAAAAACCAAAACAATACGCTCGGGATATCAGAGTGCTTGACTGCTTGTTGAACCAGAATCAGCTCAAATTATCAAAGTAAAAGTTATAAGGTTCTGAAGTGAACTGTAGAATTTTTAAAACAGTTTACTTTTTATGTTTTTTTTTATTATTTATAATTATTGGAATAACATTTTTATGATTGAATCTTTGCAATTATTCTATCTTCATCACGTATGATACAAAATATATGATAGCTAGCACTTATTGATTTTATTGTTTTCTCCCTATCATTGTCGAATTCTGTTTTTAATAAATATTTTATCAGAAATATACATATAGACTTTTAAACATCAGTATGTATCAAATTACTTAATTGATGACCGAGTAATATCTTTCATTATTCATTCAAATTGTCTATGCCATACGAGAAATTTTACATTGTTTCTTTTTATTCATTATCATACAGTTTTGAAATTAAAGATGCGTAGTTTAAAAAGTTTTAGACAAATTTCTGGCTATATCCAAGTTTACTTTCTAACATTAATTAAATTATTTGTTAAAATTTTCTTCTTCAATTGAACAGTCTCTCAAAATCAGGTTCGAGGTAATTCATAGAATCATCCACGATTTATTATACAGTTGGTGTCTATATTTATTCTAAACAAACATAATCAGACTATTGTTGCAGTTACACGGGGTTATGACTTTTGACAGTATGTTTGCAAAATTGTGTTATTTAACTAAACAGATCCCTACTTGTAAACAGATGTTTAAATTGAACATGATTAAGAAATCGTACATCTTGTTATCTATCCGAATATAAAGAAATCCACGAACCTCTTCTCACATTTTTTTAGTATATGCTGCCTCTTTTCACAATTTCTTTTTTAAAAATTAATTCTTTCACATTTTCAGAATTGTTTTAATTGAAGCCCAGATTCTGAGCACCTAAAAATGCTTAATTAAAAAAATTCTCTTAAAATATTAACTATACAGGAATTTAAATCCAAACGAGTATTTCTTTCTTGAATTCACATGTAGCATTATTTGTATTATAACTTGTATATTAAGAAAAGATGGTGTAATTTTCATTAAAATTTAGTATAAGTGTAAAATTCTAAAATAATTTATTAAATTAGGAATTTATATTTATCTACGCTAAATTTTTTAATTAGAGAAAGGTTGTTATTATTCCTCCTTCCTTATTTTGTAGTTTTTGACATTAGGTGTTCCCTGTTGATTGTTTATTATACTTAATAAAGTTTGAAAATCACCATCATGTCCATGAGTTAATTCACATGCTAATGTACTATACAAGAACAAACAAATTTTGTGCTTTTTTTCTAATTTTTAATCGTTTAATCGGTATTCTTTAGTCACATTAATAATTATTCTTCCTTTATTGTAACAAAATTTACTAATGCAGAACATAAGGATTGCTAGTTGTCCTTAATGAACCAGCCTCGGTTATGAATAGACATGGGTGCGAGCAACGTTCGTGGGAAATTCAAATAGTACTGTGGAAATTTTTGCTGTCCAATTTTTGTGGAAAATATTGCTACAAAATTGTTTAATGTAAAAGAAAGATAAATAAGTTACTTAACAAATATTTTTCATGTTAAAAAAGAATGAAAAATTATCCCTGAAGGAAAAATTTTGTATAAAGGAACTACGAGGGCTGCCTTGATGGAAAAAAATGAAAGAATTTTTACTGTTATGTTAAAAGAGAAATTTTTTCTGTTATGTCAAGTATAACACAAATATAAATATTTATCTCTTAAATCACCTTAAATTAATGAATGGGATCTTAAATTTAATGCTACAATTCTCCAATATATATTTTTTAATTATTACTATTTTAATATATTTTGATTTCTATTTTTAATACATAGACTAGTTTATTGGAGAAGTGTGTAAAATCAAATGATTTTTTTCATTTGGTAACGAAAAAAATTATCAAAACTTTTAACAAGATACAAATTTTCTAAAAATATTTTAAAGAAGCTAATGAAACTTTTTTTTTTAAAAAAAAGTCTATAATTTTGAAGGAAATTTCTAACCAATAAAACTATGCTCTGGAGAAATTAAACCCTGATCATTTTCTGTACCCTTTTGAATAGGCTAGTGACCTGACTATAATACCATTATCTTGGATAACATTTTTCAAGCTGTTCAAAATATGTTTGTAATATCTGGTTTAGCAAAAGTATCAGGTTTAATTAGTCTGAATTAAGTAATGTAATTTGTTCCTTCCCAATCGATGAGACAGACCAAAAATTTAAAATATATTAGAAATCACTAAAAAAAAATATTGTAAAAAAATGTTAGTCTTTCAATTCCCGACTTTATTGATATCTAAAAAGTTCTTTTATAACAAAAATTGTGTTTAAAAACTGCAAAATATGCCTTTATAAATATGCTTAAAATCCTCAATAATTAAACTTATTTACCATCTCTAATATTTTTAAAAGTATACTGTCAAATGAAAAAACATAAAATAAATTAAAAATTTAGTTTTAACATTAAGGTGTGGTCCACATTTTTTTAAAAATAATTACCAAATAGAATAGTATTTAATAAATTAACAAAAGTTCTTTTTGCATTCACTGAAGTTTATCTTTTTTATTCAGTGATTCTAGAACTTTTGAAATGGCAGTAAGACCATACTTGCGAAGTTCCTTGGCTAGATCTTTGTTTGAAAAGATGGTTAAAGATGAAAATCTTCGCTCCTTAGATAAATCCAAGGTAGGATGTTTAAAAAAAGGTTTATTTATTTGAAAGCTTTACATATATTGTTTACATTATAACAGAAGCAGTAATATTCATATATCTTATTGAATATATTTTTTAAGAAGTAAACATATGACATATCTTTTACAGCAGTTGTATGGTATTTTAGTTATCAAAATTCTTTTCAAAGGGATCCATATTTATAATTAAATACATTACATGAAATACATATATATAACCACACAATTTGCTTCCATTAGTAACGTTTTACACAGTAAAAAAATAGTATGAATGAAAAATAAAAAGATTAAGAGGGATATGAATAACTCCAATCAACCAACAAAGGACACAAACTCTTCATAAAAAATCAAGAATAAAAAATTTTAAACTGGATAAGTGTGATTAGTAAATTTGACAGCTACAGTTTTAGCTTGACAGTTTTTATCTTCTACTTTAAATACCAATATTTCTCTTAACTTTTAGACCATAAATCATAACCATTTAGAATAAGAATCTTTGGGACTTTTTAGTTCAGTTTATTCTATATGCAAAGGGAATTCAAGAGGTTTTAAATTTTATGTGCAATAACATTCAAAGAAAAGTAGTTCTTGATATCTTATCAATATAAGTTTTTTTTTTTGAAAGCTCAATGCTTAGTTAAATAACAACTAATTTTGAAATTAATTTCTCAGAGAAAATAATTTTTCTTTTTGATTAGCATTAACATAATACTGAGTATCGAATAGTTAGGAAGACTTAATGTAGCTGTCATTATAATGGAAGGGGGGGGGGGGTCATCCTTGAAAGTGTAGTGTGCAATAAAGTAAGACATTTATAACAAAACAATACAAATACTAATATAAAAATTTGAGCTTAATAAAATAAGACTTGTATGTGGATTCTTCAGCAAATAAGACCTCAATTGATGGGAATGGGTCTAAAATTTCTTTTCCCTAATAAGTTATCCTGGTCATGCAAGTTTGTTTGAATTATTTAATTAAAAAAGGCAACACATTTACTTCTTACATGTAGGTTTACAGTTACGTGTTGCACAACATAATAAAGAAATATTAAAATATGATTTTTTATTTCTTAATTGTAATACTTTCTGATTCAGCATCAACATAAATTACATCCAGAACTGAAATTTTTTCAAAAATAGAACAAGTCATGGTATCTTTTTTGTACTAATTTTAGAGTAAATTTACGCGTTACATTAGTATAAAGTTTTAAATGAGACATCTTTAGAGCAAGTTAAGGATCTTTTTTTTCAAGCTAATTTGATTTTCCTTTTATGTGTTAGATATAATTAATAGTTCTTATTGTTTGGTTTTGTCCTATTGTATATCTATCAGAGCTCCTAAAATCTTAAAATTTTTGCATGCTGCATCAGGCATGTTAGTCTACAAAATACATGCCTACATGAAATTTTTATGCATTCAGAAATTTTTTTTGAATTTCATATTGAGGAAAAACTGCCCCTATTATTTATAAATCTGTAAAAAAAATGATATTAACATCATATCTACATTAACATTTTTATTTTAAGTATAAATCAAGTATTAACAAAGTTATTTGATATTATTTACAAGAAAGTATTTAACATTGAACGAGTAAATGCAATTCATAATTAATAACATAGAGAAGTAATATTAAAAGTAAGTATTATTGGCAAGTGCAGTAATACTACTTATGCACAGTATGTATTATTATAAATTTTTTTTTGTAAAATTCTTTTTTTCGCCTTTATTGCTATTTCTTTTCAAACCGACATCTTGTAGGTTAATATCGAAATTTCAGGGACACTTAATTAATTTTACTGTATTTTTTATTTAATATTTACATGAATAAACAAAAATACATGCCAGATAAGATATTTTACTTACTCAGGCATGTCAGACTATATAATTTTTGAGCCCTGATACTCTTTTAATTGAAATACTTAAGATTTTATTGGGCTAAAAAAAAATTTTTTTTTTGCGAAAACTACATTTTGTGTTAAAATAGTTTTTTTTTAATTTTCATTTAACTTTAACAAATATTAAAAAATTAATGTGCACTATATATATACACACACACATAAAATTTGTATTAATCTTTATGCAACGTGAATAAAAAATTTATTTATGAAAAAGAAAGAAAAAAATAAGAGGAAAAAAAATCTAAAATTATAGAAGTCATCATAATCTAAGTCTTAATAATAATTAAGGCATATTAAGCATTGTATTGATACTTGCAGCTCTTATGCCATAAAACTATACTTCCTTTCTCTCTACCACTGAGGAGGGGGGGCTTTCACTGGATTTACTTTGAAGTGTTTGCATTTTTTTCCCATCACAGTCACTGTACTGTTAAATGCAATATAAAAAATTTTCAAGATATTACAAAATTATTCATATCAACCCTTTAAATGCCTGTGTTGATCATTTTGTGCTTTATTTTTTTTGTCAAGTCTGATTTCTTTATTGGAAAACTTTTGAAAGCAGTTTGTTTTGCCAATAACGCCTAAATTCAGCTTGTTGACCATTAAAGGGTAACTGATGAACTCGGTTTTGTCAAGCTTTTGGTACAAGAAAATATCTGCTAAACATCAATGGAATATTTTTTCCTCTCTGTGGTGTACAGTCAAACCTATCTACATACTCTACAGAATACTTCTATATTAGTAATTTAATTTTGTTTATTCATGAAAAGGAAAACATTACTTTGTTAGTTTAAAAATTGACTGATTTATTGATTATTTTTTGTTCTAGCAGTATAAAAAATTATTTTGTTCTTTTTTAAACAAATCCATTTGATTCACATTTTTTCAATGATTTGTTTTTATGTGTCATACATGCCTGTTGCATGAAAATGATTTAATATTTTATAGCAAAATATTGGTCTTTCTTTGATTCTTGTTGGTGAATAAATGATAAATTTTGTTTTGTAGAAATTTTCTAAAGTTAAAAAATTCTATCTCAAAGAAGAAAAAAAAATTCAGTTCCATTTAAAGAATTTTGAATATTATGAATAATATACATATTTTTTATACATGTTTCGAAACGAAGTATTGCGATAAAGAAAAAGATTTGAAGGAATGATGATTTAGTTTACTCTTTAAGGATATAAAAGAGCTCAACTTGAGTTATCATTGGTATAATGGATACGCAAGAAAAAGTCTGGAAATTTTATCAATCTGCAAATATCAGAGAATTAGGTTTAATTGCTCCAAAAGCCCAGAGCAAATGACTTAATTTGAATTGGAGTTTTCTAAATGTCCAATGTTTTTCAAAAAAAGAATTATTTACAGCAAATATAAGTATTTTATTATTGATTTTATGTATAACACAATGAAAAATTAATGATAAAATTTATACAACCAGTTACAAAAATCTGGAAAATTAAATAAAATCAATCTGGAAAAGCCATTTTTTTAAACGATTGTGGCCACCCTGCTATTGGTTTGGTGATTACTGTTTGTTAATGATTTTTTGTGATTTCTTTACAAATTAAAAATGGATACTGGATAAATAAATACATTTAATTAATGTATGTAAGAATAAAATATTAAACAAAATACCTACAAAATAGACAATTAGAAATCAACCAGACAGTTTTTCAGTAATTTGTTTTTGATTTTATATTGAAAATATAATCCATTTTAATTTATTAAATGAGAAATTAGTATTGATATCTTTGAGTAATTTGAAATGCCTTTTCAAATAATTATAGTGTGAAAGTTTACCCATATACTTTTGCTTTTTGTATAGTAATAACTTTGCAACAAGAAATAACTTATACATTAATTCACTGTTGACATTTTGAATTAAAGTGAATGTTAAGTAAAACTGTATTTAAAAATTATTTGAAGATAAAACCTATTGAATTATAGTGAATGTTAAGTAAAACTGTATTTGAAAATTTTTTCGAGATAAAACCTATCATTCAATACGTATCCTGCACCTTATAATGTAACATGAATCAATATTAATAAGATATCAGTACTATGTACAGTTGTTAGCAGTGTAAATTTTAATGTATAATGCAGTGTTTCCATCGCCGAAAAAAAATGGGTGAGAATTTCTCACCCTTTCTCAAAAACAGGGTGAGATTTCAAAAAATTAAGTGAGATTTCTGAAAATTTAAAAAAAAAAAAAAAAAAAAAAAAAAACACAAAGAGACTTGAAAAAAAAAATCATTTCTTTAATTATAATACATTTTTAACATCTTCTAATTTTTAAAGCATTGAATATTTTTGCTGCATCATCATATGGAAAATGTTCTATATCTACTTTTTCATCAGCTATTCTCATTAGGTTGCTCAAATGCGTATTTGTTTCGTTTTGATCGTTTCTACCCACATTTGTTTAATTTTCATTTGTCCGTTTCGGAGTAGAAGATATTGCCTTTACAAGGTATTTGTCCATCTTGCATTAATGCTCAAAAAATTTGAACGTCTTACATGAAGAAACCTTACCTACAGTAAACACGTGGTTGCAGAGAAATGCGTCCTGAAAGAGGTTCGGAGGGATGGTGTTCTGTTGTTCTTAAAGGTTCTGAACAATACTGGTAAACAGGGAAGCTAGATAATGGGGCAGATGTTGAAAATAATGAAAGATCCAGGAATTAAAGTGAAACGGATTTTATTCTAAATGGCGCAATGAGAAATTTTTTTCAAAATGCGAGAAATTCGTGAATTTTGAAATTGGTTTATGGAATGCGCGAATTTCTCGCGGTAATAATTTTTTAATGCGAGAAAAGAAAAAAAATATGAGAGATTCTCGTGTTCTCGCGCTGTAGTGAAAACACTGTATAATGTTAATAGCTGCTTCAAACTTATATTTGCTGAAAATAAAGAAAATATGAACTATATTTTTAATGAAAAATTTTTTTAAAAATAAATCTAATGAGCAATAACTGCACGGAACTCTACATGTTGTCCAATATTTTGTGAATACCAAATTTTTTGTAAATTACCAATTTTAACGTGTCTTTTAAAGTTATAAATGTTTTACACTTAACAAATTAAAAACAGATAAAAAATTGTGATTTGACTTATGTTTTTTCTACTCAGTAAACCGTTTTGTTTTTCATGTTATATTACGAAGATAAACATAGAAGTATATAATAAAAAAAATTCTAAAAATAAAGTAAAAGAAATAAAAAGTGTAAATTTGTTCATTAGAGAAATGTTAGCCAAATTTCCAACATTGTGTGAAAAAATGAAAAAAGAAATTAAATTTATGTTAATGCCTCAAAATTATTTTACCAACTGTAAAAAGCATATGTTTTATTTGTAAAATATTATTTGTATAATGGTAAATGACAGAATTTGTTAAATAAAATGAAAGTTAAATGATAACATGCTCTTTAAAATTATACATGCTAGCATTTGATCAGTTTTGATTTGCAAAAATTTTCTTTAAAAGTTGAGTGTTTTTTAATGTAATTTTAATTGCTTATTTGCTTTACCTGTATTTTAAGCTTTGTTCAAAAGTTAGATAGTGTTCTAAATTAAAGGATTGATAAAGACATGAAAAAAAGTAAATGTATGCAAAGTATTTTTGAAAAATAAAATTAAAAGAGGAAAGTATCTTTTGATGAATCAATTTTAATGTTATTGAGATTTTAAATATTTTTACCGATTGAATAAATTTATTGAATTATTTCGACTATTGAATAAATTTATTCGATGAAGAACTTAGAATATTTTTATTGAAAATATCTGTTATACAACAAATAAGCAAATATAAGATGACATATTTTTGCTGTGGAAGTGATTTTTAAAGCGTTGAACTTATGGATTTGTATTTTTATAAATTTAATAAAAAGTTTTCTTTATCTATTGTATTTATTTTATTGTATTTTCGGAGTTTTGTTATTGTTTTATTGCATAATGGTGTTTGTTGAGTTTCATCCACTCAAAGAATTTGTTTTTATTGATAATTTTAAAACTTATAAAAATGTTAAGTTTAAATTAAAATAATTTTTCTTGCCTTTCTTTTGTCTAGACTTTATATAGTAATAAAAATATTTATTTCCTTTCATAATATTTAGTTTTCATGAATGAGGCTACCAAAGCAAATGAAGTAACTGTTATACTTAGATGAAAAATAACCAAATTTCTGAAACCATTCTGATATTTGAATTTTTTTTTTTTTTAAATCTGAATGGTTAAGAAAAATAGAAAAAGCTCAAGTAAAATAAATATATATATTATATTTTCCTCTTTTCTTTTTTTTTATTTACACTAATTTTCGCATATTTTACAAATATATATATTTTAAAACTAAACATAATTACAAATTATTTTTAAATACATTTAATGGTAAATTCATTTTCATAAAATGTTTTTTATTATTCCAGCATAAACATTTATTAATTAATGAATGTAAACATTGGGATTTACTTATTTTATTTATTATTGGTTTTATTTATTCCCTCAGGAAGTTTATTTTCTTTAGATAAGTACTAATTCCACTATCCCCAGGTGAACTAATGATCATCTTTTAATTTATTTTTTATTGGTTTCCTATTTCCTCCTTTTATTTTAACATCAAACTAAGTTTATGATTCTGTTTGGTTTCTTAGCCTTGAGTATGGCAACTTTTGGGTTGTTGGCAGTTTGACCACCTCTAATTTTGTTATCAAATTCTACATCCAATCCAATTAATCAATTTTATTTTTTATCATTTTGTGGTTAGTTTACTATTTATTTAATGTACTGGTGCGCTACAAATAAAATGCTAGTGAATGAGCATCGAATGTCCAGTCAATAAAGCAAGCAAAAAATAAATAACAGCAAATTATTTTTAATAATTAAATCCGTATATAATATATTATTAGTCCATTTATAATATATTATCCAAACATAATATATATATAAATGTATTTCAGAGTTTTCTCTCTTTTTTTTTTTTTTTTTTTTTTAAATTAGCAATATTTTCCTTTTAAACTTTAATTATCTTGCTTTACATTATGTAGAATTTAGAAACCATAAATCGATATTTTTTAAACTATGACTATGTTCGGAAAGTATGTTGTAAATCAGAGGAATGTTGAATTTTAGTTTTTCCTCATCTACTGCAACTAATCAACAAAACTTTCCTTGATTCTTCTCAATGCCCTTATTAATTTACATGATGACACTGATTTTACATTTTTCATTATAATTTTAGTACTTAATTTTTAAAAAGGAAATTGTTTTTTACATTTTTTAATGAATAATTGTCTTTTATTGATTGATTCGTGACACTAGTTTATGACTTGTCTGACTTAATGATTTTGTGTCTTAATAATATTAATTTGTATATGGGGAAAAATGACTTGAAAGGGAAATAAAATTTATTTAAGAACAATTGCGATAATTAAATTTTTTGACCCAAATTTACCCCAGTTGATAATTAGTTTGTTTTTCTTACTTTCCATTTTTATAATTCTATTTTAAAAAATGAAATGTTAATATAAAGCTGAATAAAACATATGATTTGATTTTTAATAACTGTTATACACAATTAATGTTCATTGACTTGCCTTAATAGTCAGTAACATTAAAAAATAAATAAATTTTAAAAAAATCATCGCCTTATATAATAGTACAATGTTAAAAAAAAATTCATATCGTCTAACTGCTTTATTTTCGAAGATTGTAGTTGAAGGCATAAATGATTAAGAAAAAAAAGTTTTTATTTATTTACTTATGTTGCAGGTTTTTATAACAAATTGAGAAGGATATATTATATGGTGTTCAGAATTTTCGAGAGTTACGTTTTTCTAGGTAAAATTTTAGTTGTCTCAATTTAAGGGGAAATAAAATCATAATATTTATTTTACAGTTGCTTAAAAATGATTGAATCAGATTTAATGTTTTCAAAAATCCTTGGAATAGGCACGGTGTCCTTAAATTTTATTAATTTGGTAAGAATTTAACAATTAAAAAAAAAAATCATTAAACTTGCGCCTTTCTGGCTTAATAAAGCCACACTCAGTTCTTTCGCCATTATATGCCTGAATAAATGTATTTTCATTAGTTTTCATAACCATATTCGATTAACTCTACAAAACAAATATACATAATGATATTTGTTTTGTGGAGTATATAAAACAAAACAATATAAATAATGATATGTCTGAATAAATAAATGTTTCAATTGTAAATTATTTATAACTAGAGAATGTTTATAATTAGAGAAATTTGTTTTGAATTTATGTCCTTAGGTGTCAATCAAGTTCTTTGAAATGGAAATCAAAAATAAGTAAATAAAAAAAAAAAAAACGTTAACTGGAGCTAATTGATTTGGCAAGTGAGGCATTCATAACCTTTTCGTTACGAATTAATGAATACGCGAATGAATAAATGCAATATAAAATAACAATGAATACCAATACAAATGAATTAATTTTTTTTCAAATATAATAATTCTTAAAAAAAAATTCTTCTTGTTTGATGAAAATTTCGTTTTGTTGCTGTTTTAATTTAAAACATTTATAGTTTCTTTCTTAATCTTTTTAAAAAAATAGTTATTATAGCTAACTCGAAAACTATGCGAAATTTTTTTTATCGTACTTTATTTAAGGTGCTACTTCATAAATTCCAAACCAATAATTAAATTATAGTCACTTGCTATTTTACGAATCCACTGAAAGTTAAAAAACCTATACGTATTATCTAACATCGTTTCAGGTCTCCGGCGAACCCAAAATAAATTAATTCCATGCCATTTCAATCCATCTAAGTCTTCCATTTCAAATAAACCACCTACTTCACCCAACTTCTTTGAAACATCCCCATTAATTTTAGCTACTTCGTCATACATAACGGTTAACTTTAAAGAATCTCTTCAAAATCTCGCTGCCCATGTGCCACGTGGCCTACTTTTAAAGTTATTGTTCAAAAGAGGCCCGTCTTCGGGAGGCTCACTTTATTCTGGAATAGTAGCGGGACTCCCCAATGCGTCTTGAAGATGTTTGGTCCCCAATCTTTTGATAAGAGATTCATCTATTGTGCGCGGTTGCCGTTCGCGCATATGTTCCTTTTTTATTTTGCAGATTATGTTATGTGTATGCGATCTGTAAATGTACTTTCTAACCTAAATGCAGGTTATCGAACAGAAGTACGATTCTGCTTTTTTGATACATCCGTTTTTTCCGGTTAGAATTGTTAATGTTATTGCCTTTTTTTTTTTGCTGATGCCACTGACTTTTACTTACTTTCTCTTTTATGAGGGAATATATTTTTCTGTGAAATTAAGAAAAGGAAATTAGTAAAAAAGTTTCCTTTTATTGCCGTAGTACGGCAGTTGGAAATAAAACTATTTCAGATTTTTTTCCCCTTTTGTAAACTATTAGCTTTTGAAAAAGTGTCTTATGTGTGCTTTTTACAACTTGATATAGTTTTTAATAAGTAATTCTGAGTTTGTGAGCAGTAAAAACAGAGCTATTAACTCATAGATCACGTGTGCAGGGTCAATTAAATGACCTGAAAATAACCACTCACCACCTGGCTTGTTTAAAAAAATGGTGATTTAAATTAACAACCAGTCGACTAGAACAGTCGTATATTTAAAATTTGATTTCTCAGGTACTATTCAGCCGATTTCGCTCAAAGGTTTTCTACTTTGTCATGTAAAATTACATACTTTAAAATGATGCAAAAATTTTATACCTTACAAATAAAAAAAATTTCTATTATTAAATAATATGCTGAATAATAAACATTTACTAAAATTTGTTTTTTGCATGGAATTATCTTTGGACAAACGAATTTTATAATTGTGGGCAATTTTTTTTCTAATTCGCTTAAAAAGTGCTCGTGATACGGCAAATTACACAAATAGTAAAATTAACATTATGGGGTCCTAACTTTGGATCGCTCTCGTGATCAAACTATGGAAACCATATTTCCCAGATTGCGACTGCCCCCTATATTTTGAGGGCCAGAAATTTGAGTCCGTCGAAGAAAAAAAGCATGTTTATTCGGAGAAACTACGTTTTTGTGTCTGATTTCGTAACTTAAAATATCAGCCACACTAATTAATTAGTATATTTGATATCACCCCCAGAACCATTAAGATAGAGTCCTAAAACGTGAAAATCCAGTTTTTAGGGAATCAAAAGGTATTCAGGATGGTCAGTTTCTATTAGGCGGACTGTATATAATCTAATGTACCAACCACAATACACCTGCCGCAATCCAACCTTCTGGACCTAGCTTGTATGGAGAGAAAAAAATTTATCACAGTTACCTTGTTTACAAATATTTGCACATTTATTGTTTAATATGCAATTTATTGTCCAAAATGTAAAAAATGAAGCTGCTTTGTAGCCCTCAAACTAACAGTACCTGACTTCCATGGATCAAGTAATATGTTTAAACATTGAAAAGTATGCGAAAGTGACGTCAGATGCTTTGATTTATAGTAAACACACTGACTGACGTATATTTCTCTGGTGGATTTTAAAATGATGTTGTAAATAACACTCATTCCTCTGGTCGTTTTTTATTTTTTATTACTTTTTTTACGAATGCAGAAGTGTCGGAATTTCCATTGGCCATAAAGAGAAGGGTTAGATAGAGAAATTCCTGTCGTGTGACGCATACCCAAGGAGAAAAGCCCTGCTATTAGTTGCGATAACATTAATGAAATGTGGCCGGCACAAGTTTTTTTAATAGTCTTAAAAGCTGCTATTGAGTCCGTACCAGTTACGAGGATGTTAAGTTTTAAAAAGTAGTAGTCAACTTGGCAGAGGATACACAATCTCTGGCTTGTCACAAGACCAATATTTATTAGTGGAAATATATTAAGATGACCGAGTCCGTCAAACAAGAGTCAGCTAATTTTTTTTTCCTTCACCGTTTTGAAATTGATATTAACATTTTAAGTCTATTTAGACATCTTTCTCAATAACGCCATTGTTTAATAAATTGTGGTTTATTTCATTGAAACTACTTATTTATCAATTAGTAAAATTGTTTTTTTAGATGCATTTCATTACTCATGGTGACAGTAAGTGGTAGTACATCTAAGTTACTAATTGTTAAGAAGAGTTTGATAATTAGTTTGAAACATTGCTATAATTTCTCCCTATAGTACTAATAGAATGTAGTTTACTCAAGCATGATTATACCTTCACTTTGATTATTCTTTTACTACGCTAGGCAATCGGATCTAATACTAGTTTTGGGAGCGTAATTACTTAAAAAATGATGAAGTCTGCTCGAAGGAAATCGCTGAATAAATGGCTAACGTTTTTTTCCTGAACTGAGCGGAGCTGTTTTGAAAAATATTGCCAATCTCTCTTAATAATGTTATTTAATTAAAAGTTATTCTGCTTTTAAAAAATTTACTCATCGTTCCAACTCTTGAAATCAAAATCTTATTTCATAGAAGATGGAGATGTTGCTTCAGACCGGAAAAAGAAGACAAAATAACATGCAAAAATCAAATCAAGACCCCCTAAAATTCTTGGAGGGGAAAAGAGGCAAAACTTTTCGTCCATTAGCTTCCTCTTAATTTGGTTATCAGTCAAAAAAACAGGCAAGTACGTCGTCGTATTTCCTGATAGGCTGCTTCAAATCAGTAATGCATCTAAGCATACCAACTGGTGGGGGGAGAATTCGACTCCTCCTTCAAGTAACATGAATGCACCGTCGATAAGCTAAATGAAATTATCTGCCAAACTTCCCCGACGCCAAGGTACCATCAATAATCATAATCGCCAATGTCGCTACCTCGGAGTTACAAGAAAAGAAAACATTATGTTCCATATTTCGATTTTTTCCCCCCTAACATTTTATGCATGTATATCCAAGATGAACCTAGCATTGAAAAGATGCTGGAAGCTGATTTCGACTTTGACATGATATACAATTAGACTCTGATGATGTAAAGAAATATGGGGATGTTTTAAATGTTGCAGAGATATTTTGCATCTTTTTACTGGCATAGTTGCTTGAATTGCAAATCTTTTATTGATTAGTATCACATCGACTATCTGTATCTTCAAGCGTTATTCTAAAATCTTCATTAGAAGCAGAAGTTTATAGCATAAATGGCTTTACTGATTTTAAAACCTGTGTGATTTGTTTTCAGAAACATTGCATTTGCAAGATACCATCTTAAAGTTTTAAATTTTGATATCTTTATACCTCCTTGTTTCCAGAAAGAACCGATACCCATAATTGTTTATATATATATATATATATATATATATATATATATATATATATATATATATATATATATATATATATATATATATATATATATATATATATATATATATATAAGCAAAAAAATTCAGAGAATAAGATTTTGCTTATTGCTTTTTTTGCTTATTTTATGAGTTCTATATACTTGCAGCTTATGCGCAGTTAATAAAACTTATTAATTATTTTCGTTTTTCTCTTTGTTTTTCTTGTGCTATATATATATATATATATATATATATATATATATAATAAAAACTCAAAGGAAAAGTTTCTCTTCAGGATGCATTCCTTTACGACAGAGGCATTTGGAAATAAAAAATAATTATCTTAAGCTAAGCATTACGCTTCATAATGCACCTATGCCCCGAAAAAATAATTGCATTATGTGTATATATATTTAAGTGATAGAAAAAAAAATTCAATTTAGATATTAAACCAGGTGCTGTGTTCTTAGTAGTTTTAATATCTTTTTATTATCGACGGAACAGTTAAAGGGATATCTCATTTGGAGAAATTTATAAATATTTAGTTCTAGTTTCCATTTCACAATGATGCCAATTGAAATAATTCGATTGTGGCATCTTTTTAAAAACTTTTTTTTTTTACTTTCTAAATCAGTTTCTTATTTATGAAAATAGCTGCGCGTTAAAAAATGCTTGTTCTGTAATGAAGAGAGCTTAATTGAAAACGCTCCTCATTTGCTATTTTAACTTTAAACTACAGCATGTATCTAAAGAATTCCATGGCAGAAGTTAGGCTCTTTATAGACTGCTAACGCAACCAGTTCTCATTGGAAAAAATTTATTGATTTGGACTCCAGGAGTTTCTTTCGCAACTGTGAAAAAATAAAAAAATGCTAACAGTAAACAATTTTTTTAACTAAAATATGACGCAAAAGGCTATTCTTTAATTTATTTACCTTTAGGAATTTTATATTTATAATATAAAAATATATCGGCTAATTTTTTTCTTCTTTTACAATAAATGTTCTTACCTCAGTGTTAGTGAAAGATGGGGCCAATTACCCAAAGAAAACCTAAACCCTCTTACTTCCTACATAAAATTACAGTGTCAGGCCTATATATCAATGAAAGTAATCTGTGAGAGGCCAAACTTCTTATTAATTTTGTTTGATTCTTTAATCCTTACTTTCGACTTCGATGGTTGATGCGCAGAGGCATGCACGACTACATTGCAGAAGATAGCTTATAAATGCTCATTTGTATTTGTAGAAACACTTAGTAGTAATTTACTGTTAGAAGTACACTCTTGCTTCAAATTCTGGGTGCTTCCCTTTCATCGTAGGTCACAGAAGAGCCGGTCTGAACTGTGACTACTTTTATCTTGGACACTGGAGCAATGGACCTAAATGCTCTTACTGATTTTGTCTAAATAATAATTCTCGTATTTTTTCTTACGGAGAGGACCCATTAATATCCCTACAACAATGTGGAAATTGACCACTGAAGAGGAGAGTACGTTTTACCCGGGAGGCATCATGTAAAACTATCAAGCAAATGTGTAGGTCCCAAGTTTATTTTTGTGGACAACACACGTAAACAAAGGGCTAAGGTAATCGGAAAGTACCTTTAAGTCAAAGATATTCAGAGGATAAGTGGAGTGGCCCGTTAGATCTCCAGGTCTGTATCTCATAAGCATGCAAAGGATGATTTTGACTCAGCAATTTCAACTCGTAACCTCTTCGCAGAAACCTCTCAGGGCCTAGAATTGTCCCAAAGCACGAGTTAGATTTATTGTCTCAAAGCGATTGTAAAACAGCGTAACCATATTGCGATAACTGTACAGCTGTCAGGAAAAGTCATACTCCGTATTGAACTTTCCCCAAAGTCAATTTTACTACAGCATTTTTAAATTTTTTTTTCTTCTGTAGTGTCTATACATTTATTATCTTGGGTTCATGTCATTTCTTTTTTGTTATCGTTGTTTATGTGATGTATTTTTTCAGTCAAATTTCACTTGATTTTTTTTTTTTTTTTTTGAATTCTTCTTGAAAATATTGTTTTCATTTTTGAATATGAGTGTCTAAGAGAATTATTTAAAGAAAGCTTTCCAATTTCTGTTCGCGCCTGATGATTAGGGATACATTTATGTCATAAAAATATGTTTTTTTTTTGCTCTCGGAAAGAAATAAGTAGTACCTCTAATATTGCATTTAGAGTTTTTGACAGATGAATAAACGACTAAACGAGGGATATCTTTTCTCTCATCTTTTGTTATCTTGTTGACAGATTGTCTAAATAAATAATTATTTTTCTGCACAAAAAATATGAATAAAATGTTTGTTTTTAATTTCTGGTAAAAATATTTGCCTTTCTAAATCAATTATCACATAAATATTTTTCGTGAGTCATGGTTTCCACGAAATTTCTTCCTAATGAATTTTCAATTTGTATTTTTCCGACAACTCTTTAGTTTAATAAGCACCTCATGATTGGTAAAACAAAAAATCAGTTTCAGATAAATAAAATTATTTTACATTCGCGTTTCCATCCTATTTTTTTTATTTATTTGACGAAGTATTATTTGGTATTGTTTGTACCTTGATAAAGTATTATAGCTCGCGTGCCACTAGTTGACAAGCGACGCGCATTTCAATGATCAGAAGTCGTACACATTGAATCACTTTTATTCAATTGCATTTTCTGAAGACAGCCATTAAAAGACAGACATGACACATCGTCACACCAGCTGTAGTACTGCGTTGACAGAATTGACACTCACCTTCTCCGTTTGGACACTCGGACTCGTCGAAGTCGGGCTGCAACCGAAAGGAACCAGGTCGTCTTTAGTGATGAATCCAAATTTTATTTGGGTAGTGCTGATCATGATGTACGAGTGTGGAGGCCTCGTGGTGAATGCCTCAGTCCTGCTTCTGCAGACCGTTTCTACTGCTGGTGTGATGGTATGGAGTGCCATCACATACGACACGTGATTGCCTCTAATATTGATCCATAGTGCCATAACAACCCAGCAGTACATTCGTTAGCCTCGTGTTGCCTTTCATTATAGGGCTTCAAAGAGACACTTTTCAACAAGATGAAGCTCTACCACATCCAGCAAGGGTGTCACAGAATTACCTCTGCTACATTACCAGGCCTGTTGGATCCCCAGATTTGTCACCGAACGATTTTATCTGAGACCACTAGGGACAGCCTCCGGGTATAGTCAATTTAGCGGTATTCTTGCCGCAACTCTGAAATGAAATGCCACAAGACATCATAAAAGACTTAATTGCCTCAATGCCTAACCGTATGGTAACTTACATGCGCGCTGGAGGTGACCATCTTTGGCCACCCTCTCCAAGAGTACTCTTTAGTACCCTCTCCAAGAGGATATTAAACCCTCTATTTATTTGTATTTTTGTCTGCAATACATTATCATTTTGCTTTGGTTTTTTAATAATTTATTTTAACGTAGTACTTATGTAAGTCAAATATAGTTTCTTTCTGACAAATCTTTTTAGATGCGCTAATTTTTATAACCATGAGTGCATGTACGTACACAAAAATGCCCTTTTTGTAGATTAAATCAATTTTTCCTTATTTTTTTCTGGTTTGGAATTTTCTATACATCTCTATGTTACAACCTTCCTTATATAAGGTATTTGAGGGGTGGAATTTGAAATACACCCATATCGTACCGAAAAAATTCTTATTGAACACTACCTGTTGCATCCGATGCGTTTAAAAGGGTTCGTTTTTATTCACCCCTTCCATCCTGTTTGAGCGTTCTTGGGGGTTAAAAGGGTGGCGCTGGAGCAAACACACCTGTATTCTGATGTACAAAATCAAGCGATAATAGCTACCCTTTTTCAATACATTTTTTATTTCTTCAACACTACTTCCGTTGAACGAGCAGGTTGAAATTTTTAAAAGGTTATATCTAAATAAACTCTTTATTATAACAACATATTTAAGCATTCCTGTTTTTTCAATGCGATTTTAAACTTTTATTTTTTAAAAAAATTCTGTTTTTGTTTGTGTATAAAAGTCATTAGAATTTTTTACTTTTTGTAGTTTTTTTAAAAAAATACTTATTATTCGTGTAAGTATTTTTTTTAATTATAACTATTTATGAGGGAAAATTTTTAATAATTAACGAATTATAATATTTTGCAATCTTAAAACCTTATTATATTAATTGTCATAGGAGTTAAATGTTAAATGATTACAATAATATTGTAAATGCTTTTATTTTTGAAAAGTTTTGGTCTTATAAACACTTATTACTTGTGTAACAATTTTCAGAAATTAATCATTATTTGTAGTTTTTTTTTAAATACTTATTATTCGTGTAAGTATTTTTTTTTAGATTATAATTATTTATGAGGGTAAAAGTATTCTGTATTTTTACTTTTTAATAATTAACGAATCGTATTTATTTTGCAACCTCAAAACCTTATTATATTAACTGTCATAGCAGTTACGAGTAAATATCAAGATTACAATAATTATCGTAAATGCTTTTATTTTTGAAAAATTTTGAAAAATTTATTAGCACTTATTACTTGTGTAACAATTTTCAGAAATTAAGCATTATTTGCTAGAAAAAATCTTTTTCATGGCTAATGAATTGTGTATACTTTTCAGCTTTGAAAAGAAATAAATATAATTATCATAGCAATAAAATTTTGATATTACAATAATTTCTAGTAATGTTTTTATCTATGTAGTATTTTTATTTATACAATACTTATCAATAATTATGTAAGTATTCGTCAAAAACAATGTCTGCAATTTACGTTTAAAAGCTATTGCATTTAGCAATGTTAAAGTTCTAAAAAAGGCATTATTTTTTAAATTTTTTTAGCGGAAATAACAAAAGATATCGAATTGATAAATATTTAAACGGAACTAATAAAGATTTTAATTTATTTGATGCCTAAACCAGAATATTTTTTGGCATTTTTTTAATAAGTCTTTTGATAATAATAACTTTAATTTTAGCTCTGAATTATATATTTTTTGTTATTATATGAAACGTTTAGCTCAATACAGAGATGTGCCATATTTTTAAATTATAGTCAAACCCTGCTATAGTGAACACGGTTTATAGGGAACTCCCGGATATGGTGAACGAAATGTTCGGTCTCGTGGCTTGCTATGCACGTATAATGTTATTTTTTGTGAATATAGTGAACTAAAAAAGTGAGGAAGTTGGATATTATGAACTTTTTTCTGTCTTCGACTGATTTTTTTTCATTTTTTGAAAAATAATTTTGAAATGTCTACTTCAATACTGATTTTTGAAACCATCTATAGAGGCGATTGTAGCGATAAGCATTTTTTATTGTTTGCTTCTTTTATCTCACTTTTCCATCCCAACAAAGGCCAACAACATAACAACAAAGCCCAACCCAGGCAAATGTAAGGACAACTATTTTTTTTTTTTTTGTACACAAGACGAAAAGTAATAAAAAAATAAAAGCAAGTAAACACATTTTTTGTTACTACGTATTATTTTTCAGTCATTTTTTTTATTTCATTTTATTGAGCATTTGTTTAAATAGCGTATAATAAAAAGGATTTTGGAACCATTAAAATACGGATATAGTGAATTCCCGGTTATAGTGAACTAAAATTTCGGTCCCTCGAAGGTTCACTATATCGGGGTTTTACTGTATTTATATTGGCGTTTTTCAAGAGCATATTTCATGAGAAATACTTTATTTACGTGCCCCCGTAATATAAAGTTACTGAGTAGTATTACAGTTTTCTAGTAAAAAGAACGGAAAATAGACACCAGTCTAGAAGCATATTGGATTGTAAATAAACACCATCAATATTCAAATCGTTTTCAAAGGAAAATAAATTCACTATTAACGGCATTTAAGATTTACAATTTGAAAAACGATAAAAAAATACAAATTAGTGCCCCTTTTATTTTAGCCATTTCTTATAGAAAACAGGGGAAATGACCTATAAGTGACATTTTCCAATAATAAGGAATCCTGATAGAAATAACAGAAAAATCGAAGATTTTATAAATAGAAACTTCAGGGTAAAGTACCGAATCCAAGCATAACATACCCAATCATTAAGCATTTTTATATTATAAATTTTTCTGCAAGTCATTCTCAAATTTCTTTATCACCCTCTACTTTTTATAATTGTTAAAATTAAATTTAGATGAAAGTGAATTTTTTAATAGAAAATATAATTTTTGTATCGAAGTAGTTTTATGTTCGCTCTTAATGATACAAAAAATAAAATTATATTGTAAACATACACTATTAATATTCTAATAGATTTAGAAGCAAATGAAAATAAGCTTTTTATTAATGTATTCAAAATTTATAATTCGAAAATCAATTTTACAAAGTTAAAGTTTTTAAATTCCAAATAAATTTCTTGCTATCTATTGAGAATTACAGTTTTTTTTTTAAATCAAATTTACTGTAAACCTTCTCAAAATTTCATCATTACCTCTTTCTGCTTCTAAATGTTGAAACTAAATTTTCCTAAGTTGTTACCAATTTTTCGTTATTTTGAAAAGATTTATTATTTATCGTTATTAATGATACGAAAAAGTAAGTAAATAAAATAAAATTGTGCTGCAAACATGCACTATCAATGCCAAGTTTTTATAAGCTTTTCTTTAATTTTATTCATTAATCATCAATTTTTTTATTAAAGCCAAATTTATGTAACCTAAATTTATGTATGCTGGTGATATTTATGACTAAAATGTATTGATATGAATTATTATTTTATGAATAAAATTGAATTTTCGCATTCGAGAGGATTTATTATTTCATATTTATGGCAATTATTGATACTAAAATATTTATACTGTAAATGAACTCTATCAATATTCTGATCTCTTTCAAAACAAAATCAACCCACTAATATTACCAATCAAGAATTATAATTTAAAAATCAATTTTATAAAGCATGAGAAACTTCTATATAATTATTATGCTAAATATTACAAATTTTTTTCCGTAAATTTTAAAAAACTAATCAAAACAAATTAACTATTAATGCCTTTCAAGAGTTGAAATTTGAAAATAAATTTTACAATTTCAAATGGTTGAATTCCCGTATCATAAAGTATCATAAATTTTTCCGTAAATTTTCAAAGATTAATCAAAACAAACTAACTATTAATACCTTTCAAGACTTATAATTTAAAAATAAATTTTGCAAAGATTGAAAAATGTCGAATGGCTTACATTTCACTTAGGCTTTAAAAATTTTTGTGAGAAATTTCAGAAGTCATTCTTTCTACATAAATAAAAATAAACACATTATTAATATCATGCAAGATTTATAATTTGAAAATCAATTTTACAGAGTATGAAATTTTTCAAATGACTTATCTACCGTCTGAGTTACCTACCGTAAATAACTACCGTCAAACTAGCTATTAATGTCTTTCAAGAGTTATAATTTAAAAATAATTTTTACTATACATGCCGAATCTCAAAACGCTTGCTTTCAAATGATGAAATATTACAAATGTTTCTTAACAATTTTAAAAATTAATCTTTCAAAAGAAATTGAAATATATGCTTACTATTAATAACATCCATTATTGTTAGAAATTTCTCAGAAAAAATGGTTAATTAAAAATATATTTAATTGTTATTTTACCACATTTAAACAAAACAGTCAAATTACCATAAATAAGCTGGTAATCAAATTGCTAACTTGAGAAAAACTCTTTATTAACTACTTTTACTTAATATTGTTAAACAGCCAGAATTTTTCCCCACCAACTAGACCCACCTAGCCATGTACGTATTATAGCCGAGGGATCTAATATGTCAGTTTCATGATCGACAGAACTGGGGTTCGCTTCCCAGCGTTGACACCACAATATTCCCTTCGACACATGATCCCTTCAACACATTCCTGCAATTCCCAATTTGTGTCATGCCCTCCCAGTGTCCGTTGCCTAAAGAAAAGCGAGCTCCGATCTCCTGTTAAATTTCTTTTTTACGATTTTGAAACCACGCTAGTTCTAAATGGTTAAAAAAAAAGGATAGTTTTGTATTCATGGTTTTATAACCATGGTTGGCATGGTTTAAACCGTGTTTTCCCCCCCAAAAAAACAGGTTGTTTTTTGATTTTTGGGAAAAAGCCAAAAAATGGTTTTTTGGTTTTATTCCAAAAAACCTGGTTTTTTTGCCAACCCTGTTTATAACCATACTAGTTGCAACGGTAAAGGTATAAAATATTCTTAACTATGAACTCTACGGCCGTGAACTCTTTACCGTGAACTACGGATGGCTAGATTGCTGCCGGTTATTTTACCATAATTTTAAAATGAAAATTCTAACAGTGAATATTTATAATTTAAATTTAGTTTTCGGAAAAGAAAAAATTAATCTAACTTACTTCTCATTTAATAAGTATTAAAAAATTTTGTGAGAAATTTCTAAAATCAATCTTTCAAAATAAATAAAAATGAACCCACCATTAATGTCATTCACGAGTTATAATTTAAAAATAAATTTTTACAAAGCCTGAAAAATTTTATCCCATCTATTAAGTATTACAAATTTTTCTTTATCAAGTTACAGTGGGGATCTGGATAAGGTGACATGTGAAAATGAAAAGTGATGTCTCATCCGGGAATGAAAAATATCAGAAAACAGTGATAATGGTTTGTCTTTGCCGTATCATTTATCAGAACGTAGTGCGTAATAAAGACGTATACTCCGTAAATGAAGATAAAATGAGTTGCTTTCTTTAAGAACTCAACTATGTTTCATAGGGTATAAAATTGGAAAAAAAGGGGTGTTCGTTGCCAGTATTTTTCTTACTAAGTTTGTTACTTGATATGTTAATGAAGGAAGGAAAAGTGAATTTTTCACGTCCTTGGTTATCAAGTGTAATTTTTCATGGCAAAATGTAGTAGATGAGATTAAGCTTAATATGCATATAAATATTGAGCGCAGTGTTTATGACAGATGTGTAGACGGGAATGATTAAGTTCTGGTTTAAAATGTAGAAATCGATGAAGTTTTTTCTTTCCTTCTCAAAATAAATTTGTCTGTGATTTATGGTTTTTGAATTTGTGAACACTAATCAATTTATTAGTTTTAATATGCATATAAATTAAGAACGCAGAATTCATTACAGGTGTGTAGATGGAATGATAAAGTTTTGGTATATAATGTGAGGATCTTTAAAACTACATTTATTATTTATTTATTTGGCAAGCTCTTCTACTCTTAAAATTCCGAACTGCCAATTTTCAGAAAACCTTAAATGATGACTGATGTGTTTAACTTGTTATTATGCTAAATTTATGATTATCTTTTTTTTCTTCTTCTAGGCTTAGTGTGTACATAAGCATCAAAAATAGTATTTATGGGAGAAATTTAGTCTCAAATGATTTTACGTTCTGGCATTTAAGTTAAAAGTCTTTAAAGTCACAATTATTTTTAATAATATTTTTTCTCAAATTCGTTTATTAGTATTTATGGTTTCCAACTTTTTGTACATTGATTCCCAAAATATTAAACTTAAATTTGTGTTATGCTGTATCGATAAATTATCAATACATTTTTTATTGATAAAATCTGATAAATGAGATTAGGCTTAGTATGCAAACAACTATACTTTATTATGCTAGATGTGTATTAGAAAATAATTAAGTTCTGGTCTTAAATATATAAACTTTTAAATTCACTATTAGTTTTCCTCTTTTTTTCCCTCTTTAAAGGAAAATTATCTGTGTATTGAGATTTATAGATTCATGTTTTTCTTAAACATTAATCAACTGCCTAAAATGTTACATTTTATATTGCTATTAAATAATATTTTTAAATTATTTATATTCTATTATTTCACTTCCTTAAATCATTATAGGTGTAATTTTATTTCAGTGTTGGGATTTGTGTTTTGTGCATTTTTATGTTTACATTTTTATTACTGCACTTTTATCTTCTTATTGCATCATTTCGATAAATTTTTGATCAGCGTTATAGATATTGGCCTATATGTGGTTTATAATGTATCAATACCTGACTATTTTATCATTGTTACTTCATTTATTATTCCAATTTCAATGTCTCCTCATTATTCCAACTATGTCATTTATTATTCCAATTTTCAACTATATTATTTTCATTCTTTTCTTATCATTCCAATTATAATTTTTGAATATTTTTTTTTACTATTCTAATTATGTCTTTCAATTATAACTGCACTTTTACTTTCATTTATTTTTCTTCTTTGTTGATATTATTTCAATTTTAATGCTTCCTCACTATCATAATTAAACCCTTCATTTATTACTCCAATTTTGCATTAATTTATTGTCATTCATCGTTCTCTCCTTTCCAATTTTAATTTCAACTCTATTCAAATTATTCACATCAAATAACACTCCAAATTTTTACTCATTAATTTTCATTTGTCGTTCTTACTGCTATTTCCTCATTATTGCAACAATCTTTTTACTTCATCAATCAAAACTCAAAATTTTCATCAATTTATTTTCATTAGTCCTTCTTATTATGATTTCCACATTATTCCGGTTAATTCCTTAACTAATTTAATCCTTCTTCGTTTTTCTGATTTAAATTTTAATTTTACTAAGTCTTGAATGAAAGCAGACTTTATTTTTAATTACCGGTTTTTATAATCTTTATTTCTAATCTTTTAGCTTTTAACTGCATTCTCAAAACCAAACTTCGTTCTTAATATAATCAATTTCTGAGTTCTGCAAGATCTTATTATTATATCATCATTTTCCAAATTTAGCTTATTGCTTATATCATTGTTAATGCAACTCGAATTATGAATGTTGACTTATTATATGTGACTTTGATTGTCAAGACCTATATTTAACCAAGATTGGAAGTGCAAATGAAAATAAAATTAGAAGCTAAATTCTAAATATCCTCACAGAAACAAATTGAAAAGGTTTTTAAATCTGATAGCATCAGGAAATGCAATAAATAATAAATATATAAAAACTGGAGCTGTTTTAGCTTAATTAATTGCGTTAATGTGTGTTTCAGTTTTGTGCACGATTTCGTTGTGCTAATTAATACTGATTTATAAATAATTATAACTGAATTTTACCTAACATTTTTAAATAATTGTTTTGAAGTTTGTGGATAAGACATAGACGAACGACATAATTTATAAGATATAGTTTGATTTGAATTGATTATGACGAATAAGATTAAAACTTGCCTATGACTGTGCACTGACTTTGTTAAAATATTCTTTGTTAGAGTAGGTGAAATGAGTGTACTCTCTCTATAAAACAAATGACTGACTTGATTTAATTGTAGTAATAAATTATTATTTTCTTTCAAAACATAAGACAAAAAAAAAAACAAAAAAAAAAAAATCTAAGAATAAAAAACGTTACAGTAAAAAATAAATAACGTTGCATTTAAAAATTTTACAACTAAACTAGTATCTGAATTAATTTGTTGAGACTAAAAAATCTTTCACACTTTTTTAACATAAAGTTGAAAAAGGAACTTTGTTTAATATTTTATTCATTAATATTCATGATGTCACTGGGGGTTCCGCGTTCGGCTGACCACCTGACCAGAACATCTGCTCCTGCACCCCAGAGCCGAAGGTCAAGAAAACTGAGATGGGCACAGTAAACCTTGGCCCTGTATGGGCTGTCGCTCTACTGAGTTTGAGTATTCATGATGAACCGTTTTAATAATATTCTATACCAAAACTAATGTAGCGGAATCTACTAAAAAATATAAAACTAAAGTTTTTTTTTTTATTTTTTTTGTTTTATTTGAAGAGTAAGAAAAACCTTAAAAGTAAAAGAGTGCATAAATTAAAATCATTAATCATTAAAATCTGGTACTATTCGAATGTAGGGGGCCGGAAAAATACCTATTACTACAGTACCTATGTTAATATATTCGGTACGTATTATACAACACCTATAGTATATCTATTATGCAATAACAATTACCTATTACCACAAGCAATTTAGCATTGGCGTCAATAATAGTTAGGCGGTTTTCTTACGAATACCCCCCCCCCCCAAAAAAAAAAAAAAAAATTGTGCCTAAAATCATTAGTAAGATTTGAGACAATTGTAAATACTAAATATAGTTACACGAGAAGAAAATATTCATGTCTAATGTCCAGGTTTTATTGCATATTTCTACAATTAACTTAGATAATAACAAAATGCAGTTCATAAAGATGATAATGAATCGTTTATTTTTTTTCTTCAAATTCTATGCATTTTATGAAAATAAAAGCTTTAATACTACTTATATTAATATTTTACAGCAATTATGTCTAATATTTAGGTCTTATTCTATATTTTTACAATTAACTTAAAAGATAAAAAATGCAGTTCATAAAGATGATAATAAATCGTTTTATTTTTTTTTCAAATTCTATGGATTTTATAAATGTATTAGGGCGCTAGGCCCGCTGCTTGCTGATGCTCACCAACTCCGATGGCAATAATTGTTGTTTCTTGGACTAAAACAGTTTAAATTATTCAACTAAAAATATATGTGCTAAAAAGGACACTTGTGCTTATACTTCCTACGTCCAAATATTTCCCTTATGATACTATTAAGACCTAAAAGTGAACATAAACCATTTTTCTAAGTAATCACTTTTTGAAATAAAATTTTAAATTAAAACTATATCGTTATAATAAATTTAATGAGTTCACAATTGTAATTTTATATTTTTGCTTACCAAACGGATGTATTTTAACTACAATTTGTGATTTAATCACTTTGCGCATGAAGCTGAAAGTTAAGTTCTAAATCATTTAACGAATCTCTTTAACCGCAATTCATAATAGTATATTAATGTAATTCGCTTCAAAAAATGCAAATTGGAAAACGGTTGATAAGATCAGACATCGATTTAAACAACTTTTTCTTAAAATGTGAAAAAGAATTAAATTATTCTAATAATAATAAAAACAATCCTCCTAAACTCTTAGTTTAGAAATCAAACGAAATTAAAAACATAATTCGCGATCGCAACGAACTATAGGGGGCGTTGTTGTATGAGACGCTTACCTGCGATTTCCATATGAACCGTCATTCAGTTACTCTGGAGACGTCGTTAATGTAGCGTGTAGCATTGCAACGTTCCTTCTTTAATGTGGCTTATTAAATTTAAAAAAGAAAAATGCTTGATATTCTTTCTTGTACAACCGAAAACAAAATGGTATCTCTTTTTATTAGAGAAGGAATATCCAAAACACATCGGAAAAATATTTGTACATTAACAGAAAAAAATATGTATATTCAAGAGTTAAAACCTAATGCCCGAGAAATAGTATTACTAAATTTAATGATATAACATGAAAGGCCCATTTAAACTTTACATTCTATAGTTTTAAGAATCATATTAGTTCGAAAATTAAAATGAACAAAAAGTATACATAAGCCTCATAATTTTATGAAATTTAATTTTGTAAACAACGTTTTTTGACAACAATTTTTATCAAAAAATTTCAAGTTTCAATAAAAATCATTATTTAGAAACTAAGAAACGTAAAATAAAGAATGCTGACGAAACAAAAACAAAAAAAAAAAAAAAAACAATTCTTTTTTGTCGCCATTTTTAGTGCTACGAAAATTCGTCTTTGGGATTTGCCAAAAACAAAACAAGATGCAATTTTATTTTTTCAGGAGGGAAATATTTTACCGAAAAAACGAAAATGTACCAATTCCCACAACATAAAACTTTATCTTGGCAAACGTACGTTTTAGAAATGTTATTTCATTTGGAATCTTATTCATCAGAGTTCATATGGCGATATGATTGTTTTGAATCTATGCTAAACTCTATATCGGCTCATTTTCCACCGAAATCCAATTAACTATTTTGATTTTAAATAAAGTGTTTTATTTTATGAACTGTCGCAAAAATTTTAAGTGTAGATTGGCGGCACTTAAAAACCGCCAAATCTGTAGCGGCGGTGGCGTTAATACGTCGTAAGTACCGAATTTTTATTCCATACTTTTCTGAATCATATTATTTCAAACATTGGAATATACAAGAAGTATACATAAACACATAATGTTATACCATTTAATTTTTCAAAAGTATTTTGAGAACAATTTTTATCAAAAAATTATAAACTAAAAAACGGAAAGTAAAGAATTCTTAGGATAAAAAAAACGATTTTAAGAATTATTAACATTGAAATAAAAACTTTCATATTGTTTCTTTTTTTATTATTCTTATAGTTCTTAATCAGACGTAAAAAACCATTCTGTAGAGAACCATCATCAAATGAAAAAAAAATATTTACAAGCAAATTTTTTATTGTAAAAATCATTGCACTTACCTGATTTATGATTCCCGGAGAATTCCAAAATGATAAGTTCCTTGTTTGAAAACTTTATTCTCAAATAATAGATACATAGTTTATACCTTCATTACTTTTAGATAACATACTACACAGCAAAATTTTATAATTGATATGAATTTGAATATGTAGCTAAAAACAGAATAGCTGAATTCTAGTTGAACTTATTCTTTCAAAATTAAAAAAAACTTACCAAGAAAACGATTTAAATTAATTAAGAATCAGCACAAATGGCACTATTTCAAGTAACTTGGATAATTTTTTATTGTTGTTTTCCGAATTATATGGATACAGAAATATACACTATTCTATAACGAAGAAGAATATGCTATAACTATTACAATTCTGTATGTTCTGAATTCATATTTATTCACTGGAATGACGAAAGCAATGTTGACTTCACTTTAATTCGTAATGAATTGAAGACAGAAGAAATGCATTTTAACTTAATACACACATCTGTAACAGTATCCGAAATCGGAAGTCATCAGTTGCAAGTTTGTTGATAATAGAAATTAAAAATTATTGAGGAATTTTTCTTCAAATGTTTGGCGTGTTCTGTTCCTGAAAGATTTACTAATATTCTGGAGATTTTTTTCAAGTTCTTCGGCCTTTTCCTTAGGGAAATTTTGTTTCTTATTTGCTGCTAAAAAATGGCGTCTGATTCAGTCAATGACTTTGATGGAACTAAATGAAAACGTGATAAATTAATGTCCGATATTTACAGGCTCCCGCTAGACGGCGTACTCGAGCGTTGCGATCGCGAATAATAACAATGCAGGTAATTTTAACCTTTAAATTAGGGAAGCAAAAATATTTATAGGAAAGCAATTACTTTATGATTTTTATCAATTTTATGCTGATGATAACCAAACCAATTCAAAATTAATGTGGAAAAACTAGATCCTACCATGTGATTTTACAGCCAATAAAAATGTATTGACAACAGTGGAATCTGCGACACCATCGTTAGATTTTTATATATAGTAAGAAAAGAAATACCTCTAAATTAATTTATATTAACAACAGATTTTAAACATCTCATAAAATTCAGAAATAAAATGTATTAAAGATTTTGATTATTTTTATATTTTGAAATTATTTTCTTACTTGCATAATTATTAAAACTATGCTTGTAAAACAAACGTAACGAACTGAATTAATAATTATTAAAACTAAATGTAAAGATTATATTTATGTTTGTTAGAGTTACAGTTTTTAGTAAATCTTGATATTACCTGTATCTGTAGATTCTTCAAAACTTTTTAAAGTGTATACCTTTTTTTTTGTTCATAAAAGAAAAACAGTTCTGACTTTCTTTCATTATTTTCTCTTTTTTTTTTCTTTCTCGGAACTAGGATTTTCGGAACTAGTTTTGGCTGTCAGGTTTTTTTGCCCCCAATGTTGCTTTCCTGCCTTAGCTCTGACAATGCAGGAAATCTTCCTTTTTAATAGAAGGAAGTGCTTTTATTAAGTACGAATGTACTCTTCCCTACTTGTTATGCAATTTTTGGTTATAGATTCATTTATGAAATTATTATTTTGAAATGTAAACTTTTTTTAGCAATAAAATGTAATATTGTGTGAGTATATATATATATATATATATATATATATATATATATATATATATATATATATATATATATATATATATATATATATATATATATATATATATAAATCAAAATTAATATAAATGTTCAAATACTATGTTTAAAATTAATATAAAAGGAAAATTACAGACGTATGAAAAGAGAGGGGAAAAGAAAAATAATAATAAAAAATAACAAACAACTGAGAAGAAGAAAAAAGAGGATAACATTTTTTTTAAAAAATCCGGAAAATACGAGATATAATCTTTTCATCAGCCCACACGATTATATCCGCAAAAAAGACTCTCTTTTGTATTTATTTATTTTGCTATATATATATATATATATATAAAATTTGTTTTGATTTTGGCTGTACTCGATTTTATAACTTTTAAATATTTCTCTTACATATCATTAACTTGTAAAATAATGCTTAATATTCAATGATTTTCGATCTTTAAAGATTAGTGTAAACTATACATATTATGTTTATAAAAAATATTGTATTTTCATGTTGTAATATTATATTATGTTTTTTTGAATCCACAGCAGTAAATAAACATAAACATTTTTTAAAACATAAGCACTTATTTACAAAACTAGTTTTGCTTATGCGGATCGTTAATATTTAAGTAATCTGTACGCAGTTTGCAGAGGATATGAAAATATTTCTCATATAAGCATTTGAAGCTAAGTAAAATGCTCAAGTTATGGAAAACATCAAAATTTATGATTCATTTAAGCAAAGTTTTTCAAAACGTAGAATTTAAAGCTTTTGTTTTCAAGAACGTTTTAGCTTTTATATAAATAAGAAAAAAAGTGTGTTTTTTTCGATTATAAGTAAAGATTTGCATGTAAATCTTTATTTTAATTAGTTCAATTGCTAAATCTTATGTGTGTTAAAATTAAATTAAATTAATGTAATGGCCTAATAATTTCCTGATCAGGGGTGATTAAACTATTGATCTTAACTCAAAAACTAATTTAAGGCGATTTATATTAATTAAACATGAAATACAGTAAATGAAGTACATTTGAATGATACTATTAATTCAACTGATTTGAATGTAACCATGTTGATTATTCACGTTACTAAATTGCTATGTTATAGACTGCAAAAACTATGGCAGCTCTTTGTAAAAAAAAAGGTGCAATTTACAAGTTAATTTTCTTTTATTACATTATTTTTTTTAATAAAATGCAGGTTGCTAAATCATTTTATCATTATTTTTTAAAAAAACCGAAACTAATCGTGTATTTTTGGTTGCTTTTAAAGAGCTTTATACATTTATTTCATGAAGAAAAAGAAGCGTGTTATGGTTTATCAACTTTGAGATAATATGTTTTACTATGCTGTTCTTGGTACATGAGGATTAAGGCTAATATGACTTTTAAAAGAAAAATAGTTTAAGATTCATATGTATAATTTGATGTTAATTATTACCTTAAAAATGAATATTTAATTAGATCTAAAATTTAAATTAGTATCTCAGTTCATTTAAATTTTAACTTGTTTTTATGATTAATTCCAGTCTTTGTTAAAACTCTTGCCTTTTTAATGCAAAACGTGACGTTACAAGGCGTGCTCTACCTGCATCGTAATCGCTGAAAGCCTTCCAATACCTCTTGATAATTTCAATCCCTCATTGTCTCTTACCGCCACCTATCGGATCAATTCGATACTAGTCACCTATACATCCATTCTCTCCCTGTCTTCAATTGAAACGGATTCCTCTCTCCAATAACAAACGGCTTGCTTCGGGGGAACCGATACAAATTCTCCAATCATCCGCAAGGAAAATCCGTCGCTTTTGCAATTCGACAATCCAAATGACAAAAGAGGTGTTTCCGATGTTGCGCAATTGTTGTACCATCCCTCAGTATCGATTCAGTTGACATACACCTCAAACTTACGGGTCAGCTATGGTTGGAAGAAAAAAAACTTTGAAAAGGTTTGTACTTCAAAAAGAAATCCTTACCTGGACCTTAAAGAAATCCATGCATACATACCAGCAAGCAAAGCCTTAAGGCTGAAAAGATGCGTTGTCATGGCTACCGTTGTCTTCTATTTTAAAATGCTTTCTCTGTGCAAATACAAGCAGGAAATGACTCTAAATTAATGGTTCAAATCCTCTTGTTCTTTTTTCTTCTTCTTTTTAACAGAAAACAAAAGCCTCCCCCCCTTTGGTTCGGCATGATGGTAATACTTTTCTATAGATCCCTCGTACATTTCGCGTGGTGCTTTGTAAATAAATGAGTTTTTTTCCTTCGTTTTTTGTTTAAGTTAAGGGGTTTTGCATTTCGCTTTCTTGTTTCGTTTTTTTTTTCCTCTTGAGGGTAGGTATGTGAAATTCTTTTTGATGCCTTACCACGGACAACTCTGAATAACAAAGATTCTAGAATGATAACATTGATAGTTAAGGGAAAGAGGTATCGTTCCATTTTCGAACTTTGGAATTTTTCCTTTGGGAGAGATTTCTGACTTTTTTCGTTTATTCCGTCGCAACTTCTATCATTGTTCGTTCAAAATGAAAACAATTATTTTCCTTCCTTTTGTTCCGCGTACACTAATAACTTCCCTGCGGGCCTTGTTGAATTTTCTGAGTTTTGAACAAATGAATCTTGAAGAACACTGAAATCGAATTTGAGAATTTATCGATTATACTTCGGAAGTTTGTCATTTTTAATGTGGATCTAAGATTGAATCAAGTTAGGAAGATCAATAGTAATGAACCATGAAATTGGACAGGAAAGAATGCTTTGGGAATTTTACTTTTGTCTCAAATTGAATAGTTATGTTACCGAACTATAATTAAATTTATTCCTCTGCCCAAAATTTATTTATAAATTTTCAAAAACTAAACAGATTGGCTGATGAAAAAACAGATAAAACTGTATTATTTAATCCATAGTATGCGGAGTGAAACATTTACAATTGTATTGATTGCTTTTATTTTATTTTCTGCAGTTATGTATTTGATTATTTGAACTAGACATCGTTTTTAAAGCAATAAAAAAGCCTATTTTTTTAAAAAAGCTTATAAGATGCTTCTCTCTATTTCCTGTTAAAATAATTTTTTTAAAAAGTTAATATCGATTGGTGTACAGCTTAATTTTATAAGCTTTAAAGCTAAATTTAAGAATATTAAACTGCCCCGAACCAGTCTATGTTAAAATGATAAACTTTAGATCTAAATTTAACGAGAGTTAACTGGTCTTTTATTTAGCCCAATGTAAATGACTAGCATTTTAAAGCTGATACTAGATGCTTTACAATATCATTTTATAATTTATAGAACGTAATTTAAGGAGAGTCAACTGCTCTTTTATCTAGCCCATGTCAAGAGAGCCAACATTTTAAAATTTGATTCTTGTTGATCTATTCTATAATTTTGTAAAATATAGTACTAAATTTAAGGTTAGTCAACTGCTCTTATTTCTAGCCCATGCCAAAATGACAAACATTTTTAAATTTGATTGATACTAGTTGATTTACAGTACAATTTTATAAACTGTAGAACTAAATTTAAGAAAAATCATGTGCTCTTTTATCTAGCCCACGTCAAAATGGGTAACGTTTTTAAAATTTAATACTTGTTGACTTACAGTATAGCATTATAAACTATAGATTGGAATTTAAGGAGATTCAACTGCTCTTTCTTCTAACTCATGTTAAAATGATCAACATTTTAAAATTTGATATTAGTTAATTTATAGTATAATTTTATAAACTATAGATTTAAATTTCAGAAAAATCAACTGCTCTTTTTTTATTACGTTAAAATTATCAAAATTTTTCAATTTCATACTAGTTGATTTACAGTATAATTTTATAAACTGTAGAACTAAATTTAAGGAGAGTTAACTGCTCTTATCTACCCTATGTTAAAAAAATTAACCTTTAGGAAGCTTTTCTTAGAAAAACTAGGTTCGTAAGAATTTTTTAAAATTAAAAGTTAAAATGGTTTTTAATTAAAAGTTAAACGTTATGTTACATTATTAGCTTATATGTCATTTCAAGAGATAACTAAGGTAATTTGAATACAAACTTTTTTTTTCTAATTTTTACCCGCAATTGCCCCGTGATATGAGGTTAGTGTAAGCAAATCATAAAACTTATTGTTTTTATTTATTATTAAGTATTCTTAGGACCAAAATGGAATTAATTTTAATTTAAAAATTACAGTTTTGCGTTAATAATTTAAGTGAAATTTAATAATCTAAATGTTTTAATGAAAGTACAGTCTCAAAAAATAAATATTACTAATTAATAAATCAACTATTTTCAAACGAAATAGAAAAATAAACTGTTTCAAAGACAAGTTATTACATTCGAAGACTATTTTTAACATTTCTTTATTTCTATATTTCTTTAATTAAACTGATTTTGGTTTTCATTTTATGAAGTAGGTTTACAAATTCATATTAAATGTCAATTGAGAGGCATTAACTGAAATTTGGAAATACACATTTTACAACCTCTATAAAAAAATATTGGAATTAAAAAGTAAAAATTGCTGGAAATAAAATTGTCTGCATGATGTTTTGACTTAAAATGTTTTGTTTTTAAACATGAGGTTTTTCCTAAATTTCTCAGTGTGCAAAAATTAATTGAAGTTTGTAAATAAAAGCCTTAAATGTAAAAAATAAGTAAATAAATTAAGTTTATCTATTTTAGAAAATTAATCTATTTAAGCTAATAATTTCCCTAACTTGTGATGTGCTTATAATTACTCAAGGTATTATGATAGATAGGACTAATGTTGCAACCTTCGCTGAACATCTTTCTTCTCTCTGCACTATAAAAAAATTTGGTGTATAGCAGGGTTTGTTAATTTAAATCAACTTGATTTAAATCACGATTTAAATCATGATTTAAATCAAATGATTTTTTTGAAAAAATCATTGATTTAAATCAACTGATTTTTTTATATATATTTTGATTTCAAAAGTTAAAAAACAGTGTTTTAAATTATTGATACTTTTATCATTTTTATCATCAATGTCATGTATTATGATGAAAAATTACTTTAGTAAGTTAGAGCTTTTAAAATATTGTTATAATATAGTTTTAATATTAATTTAATTTGGATTAAACATTTATAAATTTTTTTTAATAGTAAATTTAAGTTCTTACAATGTATTTGAATAAAAATCAAAAAAATCTGATTTAAATAAGAAAAATCTGACTTTTTTTTAATTTTTTTAAAAAAAAAATCAAAGAAATCGCGAACTCTGGTGTATAGTTGTCACCATTTTTGGTGATGAGATATACTAAATACATTTTTAAATTCAGATCAAGATTTTATTTATTTACCATATTTCTTCACCCGGATAGCCTGGTTGGTAGGGCGTTAGGCTCATGTTCAAGAACTCGTGGGCTCGATACCCGCCCACCGAAGACACCCGTGTAGTAAATGGTGACTGGTGCTTATTAAATCTGTCGGATCAAAGAGTCCTACATGTTCCCATAATAAATCAATACCTCTGGGGGTACTGAACTGGAAATTGATCGTTCTCTGGTACAAGTCAAAATTACGATCTGTGTATAAATGAATGAATGTATGAACGGACTCACCCTATAAACGGGCATGCCGTATGGGTGTGACAGGAGTTGAAATCTTGGTCAAAATCGGTGCCACTAGTAAACAACAGCAATCACACCCCTTGCCTTGATGGCATAGGACAACAACAACCACATTCACTATGAGTGTGACATTGGCTACATCGAGTGAACTAGACGCGCTTAAAATTTAAGACTAAAGAAGCACGATAGATGTGTTCATTGTCAAGAATAAGAACAATCATTAATTGCTGCAGATTTTCGTAATTTTGGGCATAAGTTAAAAAATTATTTCCACCTCAGTCATATCAACTCATCTTGATGTACTGGAATCTTGTTTAATTCACATGAATGCTGATTCCTTTATTAACGACATTAGTTCTTGACTATCTCTCCATAACCCGTGGAAAAACATTTTACCCTGATTTGCCCCTCTCGGACACTGCGTTTTTTTTTTAGTTTTGTTTGTCACCTTTATTTTCGTTGGCAACTTTACGTTTTATGTTTCAAAACAATTTTTTATTCCTTATTCATGTCTGGCAATTCTTGATGATAGGTTCCGATTTTTGATCGCTTGAAACATGTCAACTGTTATTACCAATTTATACTTAAAAAGGGAATAAAGTTTTAATCACATAATACAGAACTGTAGTTATTGTGGTGCAGTAACAGTATATAGTAAAAATTATAAATTAACAAAGAATTTTTTTTAGTAAATTTATTTACGTATTGTATAATGACATACAATTAACTCATTGATTTTATATAGAATTTAATTACTTTAGTTGGGTATTCATTGTTTTTTTTTAAATCAAATTTTGAAAGAGTTTGTCTATTTGTTTTTTAGATAAATAAACATTGCTACATATTCTTTTAATTCCATTCATTTGATTAAAAATAGTATTTAAATAGATGATTTTAGAAACATTATAATTCGAAGTAATTAGTTTATTTATGTTAAAATTAAAATCATTTCTTTTATCGTATAAATCAACAAAGCAGATATATTCTTCTTTTATAATACCCATATCCAAAAAATTAGAATTAATATTATCATCATGATTACGAAGAAAGATTAGTTCCTCGCGGTAAATATTATTTAATAAAATAGTATAATCTTGAAAATTAAAGATAATTAAATCACCATTGAATCTAAAAACAAATTTAATATTAAGAGTATAATTTTTTGATTATAGTGCAAAAATAAGTTAGCTGAGAGAGATGAAAAATTAGATCCTTGTGGTACTCCATCAATTTCTAGAAAAATATCTTTTCCATTGTAAAGATAATTATTAAAAAGACAAAAATTAATTAGAATTTTCCAATAATCAAAATCGCAATTAAGGATATCTTTAAAATGATAGTTATAATTCAAAAGGACATCTTTTAGTTTAGAAAGGGGAATGCCATTGAATAGATCCTGGAAATCAAAAGTCGCAATAGAATTAATATTATTATGTTTAATAAATTCTAAAATTGGTTGATTATTAGTGATAATTCAAGAAAAGCCTTCTTTACTAATATTGTTAATAATTTTATTTAAGTAGTTAGAGAAAATGGTGCCAGGTTTAGTTAGGTAAGTATTAGAACCACATGTGATTGTTCTAAATTTTATAGGAATTTTATAAAATTTAGGACTGTTAATTAAGCAAAGAAATTGTATATTGCTAATTTTAGATTTTAACCTTTTATATAAAGCTGAAAAATTTTTAATGACAATATTATTATTTAAATTACTAAGTTTAACATTTTTACTATTTTTTAACTCCGTATTTAAAAGTTCAATGCAAAATTTTACAGAAAACTGCATAGTTATTGTTAGCTTTGTCAATGGGGGTAATTACAAAATTTTTTAGTAGTTGCTTAATTGATTGGACAATTTTAGAAAAATTTGGTGAATTGTTACAGTTATTTAAATTATCCTTATTATTGAAAACAAAGTTTTTAAAGTAATAATAAGCTCCCCATTTCCATTCTGTTAGCATACCTGCAGGTAAAGAGAATCTATTTGATATCTTTAAACAAAAACTATTGAGATCATTAAGAAAGTATTTTAGAATTTTATTAATTGATATATGGTAAATGGGTCTAAAACTTGTGCCTTTTATCATTAAATTCCTAACTTCTAAGTTTTCTATAATATTTAAATTACCAGTAATAATATATTTATGATGTTTATCAACGAAATTAAAATAATTCTCTTCTTCACAGTGACATTCATAATCGGATACATTAATCCTCCCTAAATTTTTGCTAATATCATTATAATTAAATATAGTTCTACCAGGAGATTTATTATATTTAGAGCTTTTAATTATGATAAAATCTTTTAATGGAAATAAAAATTCTTTTTTTTCATTGTTCTGTAATTTTTTCCCTACATTTTGAACTTATTTTATGAGTTCGGTTTACTTGCAGCTTATGCGCATTAAGTAAATTTTTTTTTTTTTAATTTTCATCGTTTTTCTTTTCTTTTTGTCCTTTTTGTTTATATATATATATATATAAATCTTGATTACTCATATAAATTACTTGTGACCTTGGCTCTCAGCTTATGATTAATTAAACCAAAAAATAATACAGCTTTGGCATTCTTTTCTTCTCGCTGTCTTTGTTTAGAAGTAAACCTTTTTTACTATTACCTTATTAGGACAAATGCAAAATAGCTTCTTACTTTCATTCACGTTTTAATGATTGAAATCTCGTTCATTAAATTTTAATCTGACAAGCTTTGTTTTTTGTGATCAAAGTACCCTTACACCAGCTGCGTATCTATACCCAGAGCTCGAGCTTTTTCCGGACTTTTTTTTATGACAGCAAAATATAAGTTAATACTTACTTACTAATCACTTTTTTATGCTTCCGAAACCTGTCGATTATATTGTTTAATTCGTCAAAATTAGAAGCTAATTTTGAAGAGTCATGTTACGAAAATTCAATGTCTTTCATCTTTATCAAAAAATGTCTTTCTAAATCTTCTACTAACGATCTTTTTCGAACTCCTTAATGACTCCTGTTGGTACAGGGATTTAATCTTAATTCTCTTTCATACGAATAGGATGCTATAATGTAGCGTAGTAATATAGAAAGTCCTTTGGCTAAGACTGGCATTACTCTCCTTACCACTATTGCACCGTGCTCATCTTCCTCCAGACGATACTTTGGAATACACTACTTAAGAAGTAATCTAAAAACTCGTGATGACCAACAGGCATGTAAAATTATTTTGAGATCTTCACCTGACTTATGCTCCACATACTCATCAAATTAGACTATTGTCTTGGATGCTACAATGTAGTGCAGTAATATAGAAACTCCTTTGGGTAAGACTGGCACTACTCACTTTACCACTATTGCACCGTGCTCATCTTCCTCCAAACGGTACTTTGAAATACATTACTTAAGAAGCAATATAAAAACTCGTGATGTCCAACAGGCATGTAAAATTACTTTGAGATCTCCACCTGACTTATGCTCCACATACACATTAAATTAGACTATTGTTTATAACTTGAATGCTACAATGTAGTGCAGTAATATAGAAACTCCTTTGGCTAAGACTGGCACTACTCGCATTACCACTATTGCACATCTTCCTCCAGACGATACTTTGGAATACATTACTACTTAAGAAGCAATCTAAAAATTCGTGATGGCCAACAGGCATGTAAAATTACTTTGAGATCTCCACCTGACTTATGCTCCACATACACATCAAATTAGACTATTGTTTATAACTTGGATGCTGCAATGTAGTGCAGTAATATAGAAACTCCTTCGGTGCTCATCTTCCTCCAAACGGTACCTTTGGAATACATTAATTAAGAAGCAATCTAAAAACTCGTGATGGCCAACAGGCATGTAAAATTATTTTGAGATCTCCTCCTGACTTATGCTCCACATGCACATCAAATTAGACTGTTGTTTATAACTTATCTGTGTCGTTAGAATTTAATAAAATGAACCATGTTATTTCTAATAATTTTGTGTTGGACTGACCTGTTACTTTTTCTTACGATTTTGTTTTCTTTGGCACGCACATGTACAGTACGCAAAGTCTGATTTCGTAATTTAAAATATCTTCAGCACTAATTAATTATCATATTAGAAGTCATCCATTTGAAACCTTAAGATTGAGTCCTAGAACAGGATCCGATCATTAGATCAAAACTTATCCAGTGTGGACCACTTATTTTCTTGCCCACTGTTTTGCTCTTTTTGACCACTATGTTGCCATCTAATATGTCAAATTGAAATTGTGGGGGTGGGCCACTCTTCTCATATGCCCATCCTAAACCGACTCCCACTATGCAAGGAAAATGAGAATTAATTTTATAATTTTCTGTCTCGTTCACTACCAGCATAAACATAATGATTACGCTCCTGAAGCTGGTAAATGTTGGTTTTTTTTAACACAGTTTTTATGTTTGTCGTTTGTTCTTAAATAAAGTTAAATAATCTTTAAAGTAATCTCGCATGAAATACACTAGTTAAATAAGCACATGAAATAAATCTTAAGAACTATATTGTATAACATTTATGTATTAACAAATAAATAAATAAATAAACAAAACGAAAGGATGTCATAGTAATAGAAAATTTCTTATGACGTACTAATAAATGAAGTTTTTCAAAATTATGATTCTCTGCAGATTAACTATGAACTAGACTAAATAAAAATGCATCTACTCAATTTATTTAGAATCAAAACCAGTTCCAGCAGTTTTATTTTAAATAAACTTTTCCCTCACATTTTACGCCCTTAAACGATCAAAAGTAGCTACTTCTTGTTTAAATTTTTTTTACTAAAACTAATGATTAAATGCGCACAAATAAGTTATGCCAAATATTCAGACGTACTTAATTTTCGGTTATATGATGAATTTTGTTCAGTATCAAAACTCAAAATGAAAGACAGAGAGGTAGAAGTAAATTCAAGTATGACACTTTTGACATGCTAATTAACTCTTCTTCTAAAATCTGTTTTTCTCGTAATAACCACAATGAAGAACTCCTTTACCTTAAAGTTATCGCTATTCAGCGTGGATAATTTTCTAATATCATTAATTCTGACTCAGAGAAATAATCACTCTATCCAAAAGGCTATCTAATTCGAACCTTTAATTATTTAATTGTTTGACTTTAATATCATAGAATCAGTCTCCAAATTTCTACAAGTTTGATTATATTTAAGTTTGAAGTTTGCTTTCTGTTCTGTTTACAAACTAATATGCATCAACTTTAAGGATCCCGTTGCTTACATTAATAGCTGGCATATATTCTAATTTTTTGCGGTTAGGGTCTTGCTTATATTCTGAAATTAAATGTAACAACTTTTAACAACTTTGATTTTGTTTCATGTCCCAAGCTTTGAGATTAATTGATCTCCCGTCACTTTAAATAAAAGGGGTTCTAAACATATGTTTGAGCTTTTTTTTGCTATAATCATTGCCACAGAACTTGATCTCTGAGAATCATTTCATATTTTAAAAAATTCTAGCAATTTAATTTAGAAGCTTTCTAGCTTTTAAAAGTTTAATTTATACATATTGCAACATCTAGGGTTCACACTACTCTTGTTTCTCTCTTTTTTTTTTCCTTTTTTTTTGCTAGGTTATTTTGTTAAAGATTGTTCACCCTAACCTATTAATTTATTCCATTTTTTCATCGCTGTAACATGTTTGTAATTTTATATCGTTTTTCGATACTAAAAAAATATTCTATATAAACAAATACAAATCATAGAATGTCTATTTTTATGTGACATTATCTGTGTGTTATTTCGACGTAGTATAGCTTGATTCATATGTTAGTGCAAAGTAAACTACGCTATCACTTATATTTGTATTTTTCTTGCAATTTTTCTGGAAATGAATCGACTGGTTATAACAATTAACCCTTTGAAGCTGATTGGACACCGGCGTCTTTTATATAGTATATATATTTTCTAATGCTCTAATTACAAGCGAAATATATTTTGGTATTTTTAATTATAAAAAACAGTAATAGTTACTAAAAAATGTGTTAGATTATCGGAATTATATTTGTACTAAAATATAAAACTCAAAAAACGTAGTTTGAAAAAAGAATTTCATCCATATATCAAAAAATTATCAATAATTGATTTTGCAAATTAAAGAAATTTCAATGATGAATAGCTGTTTTTCTTAAATCTAAATATCTGCAAATAAGTGAAAATTTGAAAAATTATTGTTTGGAAGTAACCTATGTCAATATTTTGCCTTTAAAGCAGAAAAAGGCATTTATATTTCATGTTTTATTTCATAACTATAAATTTTTAAAATCTAAATATAATATTTTCCACTTAGTTTCAACTGAATTAATACAAAATAATGAAATAAATATGAAAAATATGTTTAATAAAAATGCTGCATCAAAAGGTTAACGTTCCATTTCTCCACTGTTGTTATTTCTGATACATGAAACAGTCCGTCTAGATTTATAAGTTCATCAACCTCCAAAAAGTCTAAAAGTTCTAAATAAGGTTTTAAAAATCAAATCGTTCTAGACGTCCTTTAAAAAAATAAACTTAACTAAAATAAAAGTGGGACAATTTGAAATATCAACATATTCTGAGGCTTATAATTATTTCCTCTGGTAGGGTACACTTAGGTGCTTTAGCATCCCAAAACTTGGTGCAGGTCTTAATAAATTTTATCTTTCTTCACAGAAAAGATTTTTCAAGTGTTCATGAAAAAGATCCAATTCATTTATCAACAAATTCAGGCTCCACAATATTCTCAACATTGCTCAAGCCTCTTCCGATAGCTATGAATTCGGATATCCACATGGCAAGATTTTGAGTTCCTACATTAGTTTAAAAAGCAAATATCCACATATTCACATTGGCTACAACAAATTAAATTCTATCACACTCATTATTGAGCGTAACACTAATTGGAATTAGAAGTTATGAAACATTGGTTAAAACATACCTCAACAGTTGTTACTGCAGTGGAATCGAATAAAATCGGGTTAACTGAGTTGTAGTTCCCTTTTGCAAATAAATGGCTTCATATTAGTGTTATCCGGTGTTATTTTTGCTGGAAATAAGAGAGTTTAGGTTTGGAGGTCTTACAGTAATTGGTTCTGCTCATCCAGAAATGCTGTTTTCAGGTTTTCGATTAATGTAGGACAGTTGTTACGGGTTGCAATCACTCACCCAGGAGCGGTAATGCTCTGTTAAGTTTAAGTCTGGAAATTTATCTGGTTAATTTATCCAATAAACCGCTCCACTTATCCGAGAATCGTCAACTCTTCAGGAGTGGCGAAAGTTCGAATCCCAACGGTGGCTGTTTCAAACGAATTCGGATCCCAGCTCTCACCGACCACAGTGCTGATATAGAATATCTTTAGTGGTGGATGGATCATGGGTTGTAATCCCTTATCCGTAGAGCCGCGATGGCTCAGGGGACAGAGCGTGAACCGGGTTCGAATCCCAGCGATGGCTGGTCGATACGAATTCCGCTTCCGGCTCGCACCGACCACAGTTCTGACGTGAAATATCCTCAGTGGTAGACGGATCATGGGTTAGAGTTCCATTGCCGTCAGGCTAACAGTGAAGGTTCTCTTGGTCTTCCTCTCCATGTTACGCAAATGCGGGTTAGTTCCATCGAAACGTCCTCCACGAAGGTAAATCTTTCCAATGTCTGATCCAGGAGTTCCCTTGTCTTCTGGATTGGATTCAAAACTACAAAGCTACAGAGTTGAACATTAGTAGTCATAAACCCAAAAAATGGATCGGCTGTTCAATGACGGTTATAAAATGAAATAAAATCCCTTATCCAAGGTGGCGTAGGGTATAGAGTGCTCGCCTCCCAATGAGACATACTGGGTTCGAATTCCAGCGATAGCTGCAAGATACGAATTCCGAACCTGCCTCGCATCGACCACAGTACTGACGTAAAATATCCCCAGTGGTAAACGGATCATGGATTAGAATCCTTTGCCGTCACGCTAACCGTGTGAGGTTTTCGTGGTTCTCCTCTCATATAACGCAGATACGGGTTTGTTTCATCAATAAGTCCTCGCAGAAGGCTGATTTTTCTTAATTCTTGATCCAGCAGTTTCCTTTTCTTATGAGTAGGTTTTAAAATTAAGAGGCTACGGAATTGAATATTGTTAGTTGTGAGTTCGGAATTGTGTCGGCTGTTCCACGCCTGTTATAAAATAAAACAAAACATAGATGAGTTTTATGTGGGCACGTCTTGTTGCCCATTTAAGTGGAATCAGGCTCAGATATGAGCTTGAAAAGGTGAACAAATATCTGCAAGGCTTAAATCTTCCACCAGTCACAGTACATCTGTTAAATGCTTGGAGGTTTGAAAACCATCCAACCAGTTGTCTATTTATACCTCTGCGATAATGTTTGGTTTGTAGGACATAGTAAAAAAGGTAGTTGTTCTCTGATTTATATGGTTCGTACATTCATATGGGGAAAAAAAATCTGCCTTCAAATTTCTGAGTAATACATCATTATAGTAACGGAGTTTTGACGGTATGAGCAAGCACCGTGTTTGGGCCCACACTTGTCCACATATTTGAAAAATGGTAAGGATCTAGAATGAGGTCTTGTAACCCTATATGCCATTTATGCGTGAATGAGAGTATCGTATTCAAATTGTCCAGGGTCATAAATTGAGGAGTGCAGGATACTGGAAACTGTTCATGTGTAGTGGAGAATGGAGGAAATCTTGTGGGTCAACGCTGGGATTCGAACTCCCGTTTTGTCGGTCATAATATTGACAAATTTGCCCTCTCGGCTATAATATGTACCTAGCTGCAAAGAACTGAGAGAAAAACACAGTTTCTTACAGTTAACAGTTTGAATGTCATCTTTCTAATAGATATTTGACTGTTTTGTGTGAATTTAGTAAGTTAACAAATAAATTGTTATTAATTTGTTTTTTTCCTGAAAAATTTCTAACAGTGAAAAAAAAAAAAGCTTTAGAAAGCGTTGTCCAAACCGACAAAATGGGAATAATATTTGCAAAAAAGAAATGTTTTTCTTCAGCCTATGGTTTAAGTTTTCTTACCTGTGGTTTGCAAATAATAACTAAAAGTAATGTAAATAACTTTTTTATTTATTTTATATATATATATAAATATATATATATATATATATATAAATATATATATATATATATATATATATATATATATATATATATATATATATATATATATATATATATATATATATATATATATATATACATATATATATATACACACATCATAATAAATAAAAACAAAAAAACACGAAGAATATTAGGAATTTGTTCTTTTTTTTTCGGTTTTTTGTTATTTTTATCATTATTTTTCTTCCCCCCTTTTTTTTCATTGTTCTGTAATTTTTACCTTGTTTTCTCTACATTTTGAACTTTTTCTACATATGTATATATATAGATATATATATTGTTTTTCAAAACGTAACAAATGCCCAAATAATATTGCAAATAAAATTTGTACACTTGTGTATAATTTTTACAGGTTTAGTAGTTAAACAAATTTTAAGACTCTGGGAAAAATGGCAGAAACTAAAAAATTTTTGTATGCACTTTAGTTAGGAGTGTTATTTGATTTTGCGTAATATCATCTGAAATTATATGATATTTTAAAAATATATGAATATTTTTTCCCATTCAACTAAAATACATTGGACATTATTTCAAATTTCCGTTTACCAAATAAAATTTACAAACTCTCCCGACAGTGTCTTGATTATCATTAGTATCATTATTGGTTATTTGATAATTATCATTAGTACTCGTAACATTATCGTATATCGGATCCATCATAAACCGTTGTTGATAATGATCCTGATCACATCCTATTCGACAGTTATTTTTATCGATAATATTTTCGACTTTATCGTATTCCATATTTATCATTGTGAATATTCATATCTATATCACTGTTATCAATAAATATCATAGATTTGATATTAATTGTATGACATGATATTCAAAATATATTATTAAAATGCTTTTTAAAATGTCGTTATCGTTATGGCAAAAAATATGTATATTCCTCGATCACTCCACCTACGTTCAAAATGAAACATGAAAACAGAGGTAAGATTTTAAATATATGTATAAGCTTCATAACAGTACTTGCCATAAAACTCTTTAAAAAAATATGTAAATTATTTATTCAAAATGAAATGTACAGCAAATGAAAAAAATAAATTTACTGACAAATTTGTTTTTAGATTATTAGTTGTTCTATTAGATTATTGGTTTTTTAGTTTGTTGATCTTTCTGATATTGCTTTCAATGAAATATAAAATATATTGCAGAATGAAATAACATTTTTAGTTGTTTATAACAAAGTAAGTTCTGAATTTTTGGTTTTAAAATATTAGGATATTTTATTTAGCATTAAAAATCCCTTATAACTATAGATATTTTTATTATCGATAGTTATTTGTCTGAAAACTAAGTAGAAAAAAAAAAGCTATCCAGCACTTTCCAGTTTTGACCTTTTAAGTTCAAATTTCGACGGTAATAACCCTTGGGTGCGTTTTTTACTTTAGTTACATACAATTAGTCTTAATTTTAAATAAATAATTAGGCAAAAAGTATTTAAGGACATAAAAATTAAAAATAAAAAAAATTCAATTTGCGAATTTTTTTTCTTAATGAAGCCAAAACGACTTTCATGATTGTGTTCCCAATTATTTTTATTTGCGTAATTAGTTCAGCAGATACAGTGAAAATTGCAGAAAGTAAATAAAAAATTAAATATCCTAATCGTCGATCATTTTATTTACTAAACTATTTAACTACATTATATAAATTACTGATACCCCCATTTTTATGTTTAACAAATTTAATATTGTCTTGAATTTCCGTGAAAAAAAGTGTTTTTGTCCAAAGAACGTTTATGTGATTAGTTTTACAATTTATTGTACAAATTAATTAGATTTCAAGCAGTTCCATCAAAATGGAGAATACAGAACCTATCCAATAAGAACAACCTTAAAACCAGTTTCTCCTATCTTGTTTTATTACCTCAATGTTGCTTTCCTGCTATAGTTGTTACCATGCAGGAAATATCCAGCATGGTAACAGCTATTACTTCTTTCCAAACAGCTTTCTTTTTTCTATCCTTTCTTTGCCCTCTTTGTTTTAAATATAAGGATGAGTTCTTTAAAAAAATTAATATTCGGCATACAAAATAATTAATAATTTAAATTGTTTTTTAATCGTTCATTTAAGTAGGAGTGCACAACCTTTTTGAGTGAAGGGCCACTTGCACAGCAGGTAGATTAACGAAGGGCCGCACGCATATTTAGTCATGTTAGCGGCAAATATGATAATTTTTTATATAAATATTAGTGTTACAAGCACTTAATATTTTTATCAGTAAACTTAATAGCATATTTGCAAAAAATTAAAAGCTTTTAATTATTTGAATTTATTTAAAATTAAAAAAAACTGATACTTTTTTTAAAAAATTTTTAATTTTTCTCAATAATTAATTTATCAAACATATATAGATATACATATATACATAAATATTAGGGGGGATATAAGTTCGAACCAAAATGAAGAAGTATGAAATGTAAAAATATACGCATTTTAGAGTAATATAAATTTGAATTAAATATTTTAATTTAATAAAATTTATAATGTTTAAACAAAAACCAAATTAATAAAATTTCTTTTATTGTGTTAAGAAGTTTCAATTTTCTTAGAAATCGAAATAGATATCAAAAGGAGTATTCGACAAACAGTGCTGTTGCCTCCTTTCTAGGTACTTTCCTTAATTAAATTTTGAGATATTATCAAAAATGTCTTCTATTAAAGAAAAAACTTTATTAATTTTGCATGTAATTTAATTGTATGAAAATTTTATTAGTTTAATTGAAAACAAATTAGCTAAAATGTTTTCTATTAATGAAAAACAATTTCATTAATTAAGCAGCTTCATTAAATAAAAAAAAATATTAGTGAACAAATAATTCATTGAAAAAAATATGTATAGTTTTTATTGAAAGAAAATAGTTAAAATATATTATATTAATGAAAAACATTTTAATTAATATGTATGCTACTTCAATGAATGAAGAATTTTCTTAGTTTTATTTGAAGAAATGAACTGAAATGTCTTCTATTAGTAAAAATTTTTTTCATTAATTATGCAACTTCATATAATAAATTTTTTTTATTAGTTTAATTGAGAGAAATAAGTTGAAATGTCTTCGATTAATAACCCCCCTGCAATTTATTTGTCAACTTCATTAAAAGAATAATTCTATATGTTTAATTGAAAGAACTGGTTAAAATGTCTTCTATTAATGAAAAAAAAACTTTCATTAATTTTGTACATAACTTCCTTTAAAAAATTTTGTTGGTTAATTAGAAGCAATTAGTCAACATTTCGTAAGTTAATGTGATTATGAATTTATTTTGATTTATTTTGCATGTAATTTCACTACATGCTTGTATTTTTGTAATTTTATTAAACGAAATTAGTGCGGATGTTTTCATTAATGAAAAACATTCTATGTATTTAAAATATTATAAATAAAAAAATTTAACATGTTTTTTTAAACTGTTTCTGAATTGTAAATTTTTTTTGCATAAGTCTTACTTTAAAAACAGCATGAAGATGCTTAGACTTTTAAATGATCTATATTGGATACTATTATTGGATACACGTCTTGCAAACGTTTAATTTTCTTGAATTATCATTATCCAGATTTTTGGTATCAATGCCTTAAAAAAATAAGTTTGTTTTGAAATCTCTGTCTGATTTCTGGAAACAAATTATTGTCTACCTTTATTTATTAGCATATCTTAAATGGATCTTAAAAAACTTATAGACAGTAAAGAAGATCAACAACATCATGAGCACATATGAAAATTGTTGGACATATGTTTATATTAGTATGTTTAGATATTCTATCATCATCACTCATTAGTATCAAGACTATGAATGCACAGAAGTACAAAAAATAGTATATAATAAAGGTTAAATCGTAAAAGGGCAAGAAAAGAAAAGAAAATTAAAAAAATTCAATGATGGATTTTTTTTCTTTAATTAAGAGAATAAATCAATTCAATTTTCAAAAATGGAAAATTTTTTATAGTTTAATTTTTTAGCATTGAATTACTATAAATTTTTTTCTTGTTTTTTATCTCTTTAGAAAGGAATTCACTATTGTAAAATCTTCAATTGTTACAATTTTTTTGATTGTTAAGTTTATTTTAATTATTGGGTATATTTACATTGTTCAGTTGATTTTATTTTAGTTGTTTAGTTTTTTTTAATTGTTTTGCTACATTTTGATTTTGGAGTTTATTTTATACGAGTCTCTTCTAATTGTTTAGTTTATTTTCATTCTTGAGTTTATCTTTATTGTTGAGATCATTTTTATTGTTGAGATCATTTTTATTGTTGAGATAATTTTTATTGTTCAATTACTTTTTATTTTAAAACTTATTTTAATTAAGTTTCTTCCAATTGTTGTGTTTATTTTTATTGTTCAGTTAATTATTATCAGTGAGTTCATTTCAATTGTTTAGATATTGTTTTTAGATATAGTTGTTTAGATATAGTTTTGATATATTTAAAATTTATTTTTACTAGTTTATTTGTTCATTTACCATTTGTTTATTGTGACAGTCGTTGGCACAGTTGTTATTATTATAATTCAATATTTATTGGTTTGGCAATTTACTGACATATGGCAGTTTTAGAATTTTGGAATTTTTTAGTCTTTTTGTACATTTTAATTATTTTTATTTCATTATTTCTATTTATCTTATTATTATTACTTTAGATCATTTTATTTGTTTAATTATTTTGAGTTTATTTATTGTTGAATTGGTTCGAATTGTTCAAATTTAATTTGAAATTATTTCGTTCATGGTATGTACGTTTAATTTTTTTTTCCTACAGTGATTGAAAAAAAGTTGCTGTTGTTGCAATCTGATATTTACTGGTTTGGAAGCCTATTGATTTGCGGCAGCTCTCATCCAAAATTTTTCTTGTTTGTAACTTTTCAGTCAATATGTTGGTGCAATTCTTTTTATCTCTCTCCATTTTCTTTACCACGGCCAAAAGCACGTCAGAAAGTTTATCAATTTTATATTGGGCGTTCATTTTGGAAGCTTTTTCTGCCCTCCTTTCCAATAAAAGAACTGGTGAAAAAAAGTTAGATAAAAAAAAAATCTCTACCCACGAAAGTGAAGTTTTTGGGATCTTTTACATCATTTAGTAGCTCCCGCCGTATCGATATACCCTGAATCTCGTTCGCGATTGGTTTTCATGCTTTCACCTCAACCAATCAGAAGCTCGTTGCTCAAACTTTGCGGCTCGTACGCTTAATTCGTAAAAACTAGCGTCAGTAGATGCGTGAAGTAACTGAAGTACCATTTTAGGTTTTTAGTTTCTTTATCCGCAGAACTGGGTGTTAGTCTTTCTTACAATTTTTTATTTATTTATTTATTTCGAGTTCTTTTTATTTATTGATAGAGCATCTAGTAATACTTTACTTTTTTTTTTATTGATATATAGTAGATGGGAGAAATTCTTTGCGATATGTTTGGAACTGTTGAATTATATATAGATTTTAATATTTTCAGATAAAATATAAAATATATATAGATTTTTTTTTTCAGATTTCGATGCTTAAGAACCAATTTCTTTTTCGGTTTGAAACACTCAAATAACGAAATTGGTGGAAAATATGTTGCAACGCGGTAATGCTTAAAAAAAAAATTATTACAAAAAATAAATATTTTTATTCATAGTAATTGGTTTTGCCAGTTGTGTTATAAGTAAAAAAGAAAATATATTAAAGTGTAATTAAAAATTGTTTTCTTCCAACAACTTTTCTTTTTCATATTTTTCAAAAAAAAAGAAAAAAAGGTTATTTTGTTGATGGAATATATAATTATTATAAATTTATGTAAGACATTTTGTTAATATGTTTATCTAAAGGAAATAAATGATAACCTGAATTTGAAAAAGAATCAACAATACTTAAAAGAAAATATTTTAACTTAAGAATACAGATTATTTGGCACAATAAGGAGAAATAATTGAAAAGTAATGTTATCCGTTAATGATATAAAACGATGATCTTATATCGTTGTAACAGTTCAAATTGGAAAAAGCTTTTATCTGTCTTGAATCTTTTATATTTTTAAAAATTTCTATATAAACGTCTAGTCATTTTCTCTTATTATTTTTCTTTTATTTTATTTAATTTCGTTACTTTTTACATCAAGTCAAAGGCCAGCTTTTAAAATAAAAATATATTTTTCTACAACAATGTATAAATAGCCATTTTTTAAATCAAAAATGTGATAGCTTTGTAGTTACTTGCATATTTCAGCAAGCTATACTTCGGGTATTATGATTTTTTTTTACTGTTAATATTTTAAAATATTTTTTTTTTGGACTGTTAATATTCTAAGTTAGTATTTTATAATTCTCGAACTAATAATCGAATCTTATTTTTTTTATTCCTTCATATTCTTTTTACATTTGCCTACCTGCGTAATTTCAACTTCTTAAGTTTTATAGTTAAGTGTAACGTAAAGCAAAAGAAAGTGGTAAAAAAGTTCGCTAAAAAAAGATTTCAAATTGCTATAACTTTCAAAAAAATTAAAATTTAAAAAAAAGGAACTTTTGTTCAATTAATTAAAAATTCTTTATTCATCTCGTGTTCAATTTAATTTCAGTTGCGGTATTCTCTTTTCCCACGCAAAATTCCATTTCTGTAGTTGCATTTCTGCAGTCTGTGGAGTGGCCCGCATGAAATTTTTTGCCTAAAATAAAAAAATTTTGAAATTTTTTTGCATTTAATAATTCTCGAAATTCTCTATTACTTGAGTTTAACTGTTATTAATATTCAAATGTTAATTTTTTTTTATTCTTAACATTTAAAATATAGGTTAAAATATAATAAAAAAGCATTTTTGTTTCATATGTAATGACTGGGGCCATGAACAAAAGAGCGGGAACAAGATAATTTAAACAAAGAAATTAACAATAACAATAACATGGAAAATTTCATGAGATAACCAAAGGTTATTGCCCCATAGGTCCTCTCGCTTACCAGTATCTTAATAATTCTAAATCGTCGTGAAGATCCTTGATTTGAAGCCAGGAGATTCATTGGCTTCAAAAAATATGAAGATGGTAATAAAAGTCAACATGTTTCAAGTGCTCAAAAATAGGCTCCTATTCTCAAGTCTTGCCAGTTGCCATTTCAGCCAATGAAGTTTTTAATCAATTATATATTTCCGCTTCAGTTATTTATTTGATTATTAAGTTATTTATTTGATATATGTATACATACATATGTTATTAAACATAGCGTAAAATTTGGCATAGAATTCATAGCATTTTGGCGCAAGCCTTCATGGAACCTCTCCAATACGTGACCTATGAATGAGCTATTATATTAATAACAACTAGAGCTGAAATCATTTATATATTTTTTAGTTTAAATAATAATTAATATCTCCTTAAAAATATTTAATATCTATAAAAATATCTAATAGTTTATATTTATAAGCAATAAATTATTTATATTTTTTATTACAATAGTGTAGTAGACATTTTATTCAGAAGGTAGCTTGCTTAGAAAGGGAAATCTTTGGATAAAAATTAAATTTTTTGAAATATTTCATAAGAAATAAGCAATGAGCAAAAAAAAAAAAGGGGGGGGGGAGAAAGACAGAAGTAAAATTAGAGTAAGTTTTTTTTAATTAGTTTAGTTTTGTTTCAATTAATTTTTTATCATAACCCCTATAAGATGTATGTTTTTTAATGTGGTAACCTGGTATACAGATAATGAATATGTATATATATATATATATATATATATATATATATATATATATATATATATATATATATATATATATATATATATATATATATATATATATATATATACCCCCGACCGGGGTGACCCGACTTTTAAATACTGTTTTTTTTAATGACCATTAAAACTTAATGTATTGAACATAAATGCATTTTCATTTACTAAAAAGATATATTGGTGACTCGTAATAATATGAATATCTTATCATTGATATTTCCTTGTTTACTGGCCAAAAGGGGTAAAAGTAACGAAATGGAGGCTTACTGTATAGAGTAGAACATAGATTAACCGAATACATAGATATAATACACTAGAACATAGATTAACCGAATAATCCAATTAACCGATTCGATCAAGGATTAAGCGTTTTTTCCCCCTGCCTTTTCAGAAATGTGCAATCGCTAAATAAAAAATCTGATATTGTTAAATCAATTGAATGAAGGTAAAAACCAAGCAAACTTAGAACATCCAAATGAAGTTTCAGCACAACATCTGTATTGGATAATAATGATAATAATAATAAAATATTTGATTTTAAGCTTTGTTTTAGATAAAGAAAAAGAAACGAAGCAAAGAACAATGAAAGAGTTGAATTTCCGAGATGTAGATATGGCACTTTATGTTTGGTTTTCGCAAGAAAGGAGGTCCAAGGAAAAATATTGTCGTCATTGAGTAAAAATGCAGAGAACTTTTATCCAGAATGTCATAATGTGACCTAAATCGAAAATTAAGAAGAGTTTGTAATTCTTAGAAGAATCAGTTCAATAATGGACCATTACATTGGTACCTTTTAACCATAATAAGATGCAATTTTTCTGAGATCTTTATAATGCGCCATGCTTCTGTACAAGTTGAGCACTACTAGCTGCAAGTTTGAATGATATTATAATTTAACACACTCAAAAATTACAATTGTAGCAATGTTTTAATTTTACGTATAACGTATTAAGTTTTATTTGTATAATATTTAATATTCTTTTTAATTATTATATTGTGTTCTGTTTGTATGATGTGTTTATAATATATGACGAATGATGATTATTGATGTATAATAATGAATGATGCATTACGTATTTCGATTTTATGGAATGTCAAAGAATAAAAATGTATTTATAAATTTTATAATATTGAATGATTGAATTGGTTTTAATTTTGCAATTGTGTTGTGCATAATATTGGATAAAGCACACTTTCAGAAAAGCAAAAACATTTTTAATCATCTATTACATTTTATATATTTTCATGGCTTATGTTATATTTCATATTTATGTATAATATTGTGTTTAAAATATGTTCTTTTTGTTATATGTACTTGTTCAATTTTCGACTTTGTATAATATTGTAATGTATAATATTGTGGATAGTGCTTACTTAGTACAAAACAATAAATGATAGTGTATTTTTATCCTATAAAATATTGTCTATATTTTATATCTAACATATTTATGGATTTTATGACCTTAAATAAAACATATTTTCTTTAAAAAAAAAACTTCTCTTTAAGGACTGGTTTTGGAACACTAAGAAAAATTCCACTTTTAATTGGAAGGAAAAATCAAATTACTTTGATCGAAGCTCGCTTCCAAAAACTACCTCTAGGGCAAACTACTTACAAAAATAAAAGCTAGAAAATAAAACGCGTTAAAGAACATAAGCTACGAAATATAATTAAGGTATAAAAGAATTTTCTAAAATGTTCTCCTAGCATCAGAAAGCGCGTAACATTAAAGAAGCGCTTTTTAGAAAGTTTATTATTTTGGCGATCTGTACAAACGATCTTCGCCTTTAACCATTTATTAAAAAAAATTTCTCTCTTAAAAGAAGCGCCAAGTGTAATAAAAAATACGTTTTCTTAAGCTAAGAGAAAGAGCTGAGAGAAAAAAAAGTAAATTTTTAAATGAAAAATGCTACGAAAATTTCTCGTTTGTTGTGAAAATGATAGGCTGCAAAAAAAGAAGAAGAAAAAAAACTAGTAAAGAAGACTTAAGACCTTTCTAGTGCATAGTTGGAACACAAAATGATGTACATGCACTGTCTTTAATAGGAGAATCCCTAGTGTTCATTATACAGAACGTTTCGTATACTTCTTTGGGACCCTCCCCAATTTCTTTACTTCTTCCACCCTGCTCTACACCCCCAGCCTTATTTTCTTTTCCTCTAAAAGCGTTATTACATCCCCCCCCCCAAGCTAGTATACCGAAAAATACATCTTTTTAAGATACCGAGGGGAGGGGGCTAAAAAGTGAAAGAAATGCAAGTCTAGCTCATTTTAGACGAATTTTCGAGCTTCCGTAGGGAAAAAAATAATTTTCTGCATTATTACGCACTAAGCATATGGGGGGATCTTCTGAGTTAAAAAAAATATTTTTTTCCTTCATTTTTCCTTCTTTCGCCTTCTTTTTTGGTGCTGCCATTATCAGAGATATGTTGTTAGCGTGTTGATACGAAAAACTCGGTTGGAGGTTGGGAAAATATTTCTAGGCAGACATTCTTTTGAGCCTAAAAAACACAGCAAGGGGTAGGTCCGAGATTAAAAAGTATCGTCATTTCTACAATTATGCAGGAGTCGGGAAGATTCAATTATTGTAACGTTACACGCTGTCATGGGCCCGTAAAGTTAGGAAATAGAACGTCATAAGAATTTTTCTTTATTTATCTTTTTCTTTCCTAAACAATGTCTACCATAAAAGGGAAACTAACAAAGTGTTCCCGGAACGAAGATTAAAGTTTGCTTTGTGCATCAGAAAGTCGCTGCAAATAATGAACGTTGAAGTTGAATTTTAATCTTGAAATTGTTTGTCTTGTGCATAAAAAATTCCAGTTCCATGACTTTGGAAATCTATGCAAGTATTCTTTCTTTAAGAAAGAAATGGTATACTCAAAATTAATATAATATAAACGGCATATCTTTATTTATATCACCAAATTTTGGGTAGCTAGATTGCTGATATACGTTCTCTAAATTTTTAAAATTTTAAAAAAATTGCTTTTAAAAATTCTTAAAACTTTATATTCTCCACACATTGAAAAAATTTCATTTAGCGTACCATACATTATTTTTTATAACTGGCATTGAACAGCCGAACTAAGTCTGTCTATCAATGTTTAATTTCGTATCCTTGTAATTTTGGACCCAATTTAAAAGACCTAGGAATTCCTGGATCAAGCATTGGGACAAACTAACCTTTGTGGAAGTCTTTTTTAAGGAACCAGTTCGCTTTTGCGTTACATTGAGAAGAAAACCTCAAATGTTTTGCCTAGCTGCAAGGGGATTCTAACACATGATCCAACTACCAAAGAAGATATTTTGCGTCAGTACTGTGGTCAGTGCGAACCAAAAGCAGAATTCACATCAACCAGCCATCGCTAATATTCGAATCTGGTTCACCTCATTTAGAGGTGAACGTTCTATACCCTGAGCCAACTACGGTTCGTTGAAATTTTTAATCAGATTAATCAGTGATACAACACTTAAAAAGCTTTATAGTTTCATCAAAAAAAGAAAAATATATTAAAAAAACAGCATTTGTCAAAGCTAATATAAAACAATGCATGAAACATACAAAAAAAAATTGACGGTGTAAACAATAACTAGATTTAAAACAAATCTTTGACTTTAGTACTCAATAAATTTCTTTATATTAAAAATTATTTCTGCCTTAATTTGAATCCATTTACTCTATAAATTGGAATCAAGTTAACTTGACTTGCTACAACTTTGAAAATAACTGGTTGAAGACTGGTATATCTTCCATGCCTAACGAAGTATTCTGCCTGTGTAGAATTTAAAAAACTTAGAAGAAGACCTAATGTTGTTGGTTTACGTGGTCATACGATACAGCGCTGTTTTTAGTTATCTTGTGAATACTGCTTTTTAAATACCTAATAGAAAATATACAATTGTCTTTGTTCAATATAGCATAAAAAATATTAATAGTTAGGTTTATATCGTGATAGTTTAGCTACATGTGACAAAGTGGTCTTCAATACTATACAAATAAGATATTAACAGTATAAAATAAAACAATGAACGGTTTTGTTCAATGAAATAGCATTAAATAGTATCCAAAAAATGTTATAGTTCAAATAAACCGCACATTAAGGAAGGCAAATCGACCATAAAATCTAGCTCTTTTCACTAAATTGTTGGATTTAACTATAAGATGTCATTGAAAACTTTAAAATTTCTACGATATAATTTTAGGTTTCTTTCTGTTATATCATAATATGAAATAATTAGAAAAAAAAGTATCAATTTAAAATAAGATTTCAAGTGAAAAATGTGTTTTTTTTTCATGTTTACCTCTCTGTGTATTTTACCAATTTTTTTAAAAAATTGGAGTAGATCAAGAGAGGTTAATTAAATCACAAATCATTTCACAAATTAACACTTTCATAAAAATCTACGTAACGAAATTAAATTAATCAGTTAGAAAGTTTAATATATTGTGGAAAAAGCAATAAGTATGAATCGTGATGTTTTGATATTCACGATATTGAAACAATGTAAGGTTATATAATGATTATTAATCACAACACCTTATTAAAAGTTTAACGAAAAGAAAATATTTTGAAAATGTAATTCATTCAATAATTACTTTGTTCTTAAAAAGTAAAATATGAATAAATAAATAAAAAAAACTATGAGATGAAGTCAATTGTAATTTTAAAAAATGAATGAAAATTTGATTATAGTTTTAAAATAATTTTAAAAATTTATGAACGTAATTGCCAAATAAAGTTGCCGCATTTATCATAAAACAGACCTACTAATAACTCAATAGCGGGGTATTTTTTTAATACTGCGTTTATTTTACACTTTAATTATGACCGAAAATAGTATTGTGACATTAAAATTAATATTTGGGAATAATTGAATTGTATTATAACACATAAAACAATTTAATTTCATTATATGTAACAAATAAGTAACAGGGTAATATATGAGTAGAAAATCAAACAATAATCAAAGAGCACTTATTTATTAAATTACTTTCATTTTTCATTATTTCATCATCATAATTTTCATTCTACTCATTTTTCTAAAAATTTTGTTTTTTTGAAGTGAAATAGTCTTAAAACTTAAAATTAATTATTGTTTTAGTGGTATGACGTGGATTTGGATCTAGTGGACAGTAAATTGAGAGATTCTTTTGTCTTAAGTGAAGCCGACAATGAAACTGAAGTATTTCTTGAGAATAGCTTCGAAAAATCAGATTGGCTGATGACTCAAATATTCCACGCTTTGGCCCGAAGTCTTCTATGCTGGTTTATGACAAGAACGTCCATAAATGGGTGAATATTTGTTTTGATTCTGTTTTAGGAAAATAATTTTCGAAACAAAGCGTGGTCAGTGATTTAAAATGGCCAGATTTACTCTATTTTTTATTTAACACAGTTTACACAAGTTTTTTTTAAACGAAACAAATGAATATTTTAATTTATTACAATGCAACACTGTGATCAAAATAACTCATCCATAAATAAAGATATCAGAATTTAACATTTTTCTTTAGTTAAAACGCATATTTTCATACAAAATTTGCTTTACATGAAAATGCTATGCAAGAGAAATGTTCTCTGTAGAAAGCATATATTGGTTTATGTTAGTAAATGGAATTTTTATCCGGAAAACAATTGCACTGTTTAAAATTTCTGAACAATTTTATTTAAAAGAGGTTGATGTTGAGGAATTGACTTTTTGTCTACCGGACAGTTGCACTAATGAAAATTTCCTGAAAAATTTATGTGTTAAAAGCTTATTATGCTTCCTAGTAGTCTATAGGATTATTTTATCTGCAGAATAATTGCACGACTAGATATTTCTTGAGAATAAATATGAAAAAAATTCTTAACTTTAAAGATAAACTTCTGCAAGTTTTTAATGTAAATTTCTACTGAAGTTCATCATTTATAGAACAGTAAAAATACTTTTTATGTCTTATTTTATAAAAGTATAGCATTAATAATTCTCCATTAAAAAAAGTTCTCGAATGAAACTGGAGACAAGGTCTGAAATTTTCTACAAATGGAAACACTATTTTGTGTTTTATGTCTCAAAAATAAGCAACATTTGTCAGGATTTTTAACAAAGTTATGCAGTAAGATTTAAAATTTTCGCAAAACAAATAAGGAAGCAAATTTTAAGCACCAAATTTCAATTGGCATATAATGTGAATATTTTTTTGCCTTTCTCTAAAAATTCTTCTTCTAAAAGAAATTTTTGAACAAAATAAAACGCTTTGGATTTTTTTTCTCGCTTAATTTGTTTCACCTTTAAAAAAATTAAATAAAAAAGCTTATAGAATGCCAAGAAAATCCGGCTTTTTATTAAATGCCTGATTTGGTTATAATAAACAAAAAATTATTTGTGGATAGCATATTGTGGAGATGTTGTTTTTCTATAGAGGAGTACAAAATCTTCATGTTTTTTTTATTGGTTGAGCAGTAGCACTCATAAAAACTTCCCAAAGTAAAAAAGGCAAATGTTTTAATATTGAGACTTAATTCTTACCTTATTAAGACAATAAGAAATACCAGCTATCAAATTTCCATCATTTTTTTTTTATGTAACTTTTCTTACCGGAGCAGAATTCAATAACCTCTAAAATTTTAGAAACTGGAATGCTTACTCTCAAGATGTCTTATAGTTTTTTTATTAAAAAAAAAGAAGCAAGAACAGGTAAGTGCAATTTATACGCCATTGCAGATGAAGTGAAACGTAAACTAAAAAAAATTGTATTTTATTTTAATTTTCATTTCATTCTGGAATTAAAAATGGTTGCTCTTACTTCTTTTTCATTTCCAATTCTAGAATTTTTTTTTTCCATTTTCGATTCCAGAAATTTATATCCAACTCGAGGCTTAAGTAATTAAATCTGAGAAGTACTAGCTACTAAATTTTCAGCATTTTTTTTATGCCTTTTCTTATTAAAGCGGAATTTAGTAAGCTCTAACGTTTTAGAAATTAGACTGCTGACTCTGAAGCAATCTCTTAGTTCTGAAAAAAGAAACAAGATAGGTAAGTGCAGCTTATACGCCATTGCAGATGAAGAAATGAAACGTGAACTAAAAAAAGTTTCTGAAATTATTTTAATTTCATTTTATTCTAGAATTAAAAACGATTCAATTCCAGAATTCTTGTCAGGTTCGATTCTAGAAAGTATTGTTCATTTCAATTTTTTTCTGAAATAGAAAATAAAATAGATTAGCTTTCAAGTTATAATTGAAGTTGATTTTATCATTTTTAATAAATTCGGTTGAACAACGTTTAATTCTTTCCAATCTTTTGTTATTCATAAAGTTTTTTAATTTAAAAAATATGTAATAATAAAATGAAAGCGGTTTGTAGTGCTATTATTATTAGATGAAGATATTAATAATAATTAGAATGATAAAATAATAATTGGAATCTAGAATTGAAGAATAGAGCGTTTATGGGATTTAACAATAATTTTCTTTAACAAAGAACTTATTTTTAAGCTAAAATATTTCGTAAAAAAACTTATTATATGTCTTATTTTTTATTTTTTTACTCAAGGAATGAGGAATCATAAAATGTATCTGCTCAATAGGAGCAAAATCAGTCTGTCCAGTTCAAATTAATTTCGTATATTGTGTGTAGAGAGTGTATGAGCATACTGCTATACGAGCATACCGCACAGGAGCTAAGCAAAACTTTGCATAATGAAACTTTGCATTATCACTATTGTACAATTATCGAAAATATAATGAACAATTATCGAAAGTAAAATGTGCTGTTGTCTAAGTTTCCAGCAATTTTTCCACAACTTTTTACCACTACATCGTTAAGTTTCTCCTGGGACATATCGAAATATAGAAACACTATATAATTTTTAATTTCATTACGCATAGAAATTCTTCGACTTAAATAAAATTTCGGAACAAAGCGAGAAAAGCTACAAATGGAATCGCCTTTTTTATTTTGTCCGACTACAAACATTAATTTGACAACTTTTGCTCGACTACAAACATTCTGTTCAACTACTACGTTTCGGGCAGTACATTTTATCCGATTTTGTCTGCAATTGAAATCAAGTCATTAATTTCTTTTATTATTTTTTATAGGAATTGAAAACATTGAATTGACCAATTAATTTTTGCTTGCTTTTTGACAACCAGCAGCCAAACTCAGACTTTTTTTTGTTAAACTATCAGGCTTGTTTGCACAACTGTTTCTTATATGCTCCTTGAATTATAATTTTTTTTAAAATTATAATTAAAAAAAAAGAAAAAACTATAGACTTACTGTAATTTTCAGCTGAAATTCCTTGACAATATGAGTGCCAGCAATTTTTTTTTACTGTTTTTCAGATTTTTTGAAGATCAAGTTAACTTGATAGCTAATGTATTCGCTATTAAACCGTATATTGTATCCGACTGGAACATAACCGTAAAAAATCTCGAAGACAGAAAAAATCCCCTCCTCCACTAAAAAATGAGTTTAAAAACTGTTCTTACATCTAAAACATTGCTAAACCTGTAATACGAAAATTTCGGATTTCGTTATTTGTCAGATAATCAGTTGCTCGACTACTCGAATGCATGATTACATTTACCCGACAGCTCTTTTGCCCGACAGGTATGTTTGCCTGACAATTCATTTTCCTGGCATATACATTTGCACGACATTTGATTTTTCTCTACATGCAAATTTTGAGACAATTTATTTTCCCTACAGATGCGCTTGCCCGACAGGGAAAGAAAATGAGTATAGTATTCTTTGCTGGCAACTGTTTAAACTTTTAAATAAGACTGGGCTACTTATGTCAAGAACCTGTCTGGCAAACGTACCTGCCGGGCAATAGAGCTGTCGACTGACCAATTGTCGGGTCAATGCACTAGACCCAAAAATTCAGGTCTAGAATTTCAAAACGAAACAGTAGCAACATTTTTTAATCTGAATTCTCGCTTATGAAGCAGTCAAAATAGTTTCTGAACTATAATTAGTAAATCATTTTAAATATAGCAATCTACACTCGTTAAATATCTATATTCTGAAAAGCTATACAAAAATCACTCTATTTAACAAATCGCATTTTACTTTAGTAAAACCTAATTATAATATTTCAGTCGAAACTTTTCAGTTTAAAGAGAAGTTTTATTTAACTTCTTTGATGAAAATCCTATGATGTCTAGAAAACTTTTAAGGATTCTTCTAAAGTCAATATAAAAGTGGTGTGTAATAAGAAATCTGTTTTTTTTTCTGTACCCTGTAGCAATTCTTCGCATTTCATTCAAATCAAATTTACAAGACTTTTATTAAACTTTTTGATAAGTTTTTTCCTGAAACCTCAGGTAAAATTTTATTGAATTTATTTATGAGTTTTAAAGAAACATAAGTCATTATCTGAAAATAGCAATCGTCCATTAGAATTTGTTATGATATCTTTTGATATGTAAAAAAAAATACCGAGTACAAGTAGAGTTTTGAAGCATTTTATCTTATATTAAAAAATATTTCAAGAAACGGAAGTGGTATTGATTAGAAAACTTTATTCGCTTAAAAATTATACAGATTGGCTATAACAGTCGACATGTTTCAAAGGGATCAAAAATCAACGCCAATTATCAAGATTTGTTAGACGTGAATGAGGTAAACTAAAAGGGATAAACACTTTTTTTCCATCTTATTCACGTCTGGCTAGTCGTGAAAATGAGCGCCTATTTTTGAGAGCTTGAAACATGTTATATACAGCCAATTTGAATATTTTTTAAGCGAATGAAGTTTTTTAATCATGTAATTTTATCTTATAACAGTTGCAAGAGTTTTTAATTTAAATACATCAACTGCCATCAGAATCAATGCTTCACACAATCCAATTCCAATTTAGTTCTTTTTTCACCTTCAATATCATTTTTCTAATTTTCTTGCGTTACAATTTTTTTATCGTTGGTAACATCCATATTTTTATTTGCTTGAACAATTCTTAAACGTCGCATATTTCATCAAAATCAAGAGATGAAAATTTTTTATATGAAAATGTTCTGCAACGTTCCGAAAAATATAATTTTTTTCTTTTTTAAATTCTTGTAGAATTTTATAAATTAATGAACTATTTTATACAATTTGAACTTAAAATAATAAAAATGCCTCACATATTTCATCCGACTACAACATTCTGAAATATTTCGTTAAATACCGTTTTAATTCATTCTAAAATCTTTGCATATGTTTTTGTATTAATTAAACACTTTAAATATTTCATCCCTAGTAAAATGTCTACATTCTAAGCTTACATATGCAACGAATATAAAACGTTCCATACCTATTTCTTTGAAATATTACATTCTAAAACACCCCCAAAAAATACTATTTTTTTTTTTTTTCTTTGTATTTGCTTTTGAATTATTTAACTATTTTCAATTCAAGCATTGAGAAAAAAATATGGTAAAATTTACCGTGTTTCTGGCTTTATGGGGACACTAAAAAGCTCGCTATTTTTTGCCAAAAAGCTTTGGTTACGATTTTGGTAATATTAACAATAAAATATGGTTTTATAATATGTGATTAAATAGGTAATTGTGGTAAAATTTAGTTATTTTATAATGATACCTTAGGACATGGCATAAAATGATTTTTTAGGTTAAATTTACTTTTCCATTTTGTATTTTTTACTAAATGATTTGTAACCAGAATTTCCGGTAAACCGTTACAATATGAACGGAAAAGTTACCAAATGAGAGTTTAAATACCGTATATTTTGGTTTTATTAATTAGAATTATGTTGTTTTTTTACGAGGAATATCATTACCTTACAAAAAAAATTTTCCTCCGTGTAGACATTAAATGAAAAAAGACATAAGATTAGACTTAAAACTCTACATTTTGATCATGAAATAATTCCTATCATATTTCATCGGAATTATTTTCTTTATTCCAAAAAACAACGATAATTTTTTTTTTGAAAACAGCTTTGCTTATGGTTTTGAAGTAATTAAACATTGGATCCTGGCTATAACCCTACATTCTGAAACAAAGAAATAAAAAATGCATCACATATTCCATCGAAATTCTACAACATTCTAAAACGTGTCGTTTCACGTTTCTGTCCCATCTGTGTCTAGTCTGATATCATTATAAAAATGGATTTCGATAAATATAGTTTATTTATGATTAGATTTGATGTTTTAAGGAATTTTTTCAAATGCTGAATTTGTATTACACCGTTCGTTTTAACGCACGAACATCACAGAATTAAATTATTTTCTGCTCCAGAAAAGGCATTTCACACCAGGCGCTTACAATTCTGTCTCCTGATTGGCTGCCTTGTAAAATGAAGAGCCCGAAGCGCATAATGCGAATACAGTTTTTATTAGATCATACTCTGTAACTCCACAATTCCTCCAATGTCAGGGGGGGATTGGGCAAAGCAAATACGGGGGAGAATTTAGCAATTATCACGAATGGATACATACAAGGAGTGAGGCACGAAATATCATTGATTTCTGTCACGTCAATCGGGGAAAATAAATTTAACTTGCGGGGGAGGGATGTGCTGGTTTGGCTTAAGGAGCGCTTGGGGAAATATGAATATTCGAGAACAAAAAAATATATCGTATTACTCAGAACTCTCAAGTGCTTGTGTAATCTGGTAAGTGAATAACTAAATAAACATAGTGAAAATAATTATGCAAATTTCGGAAGCTAGCGAATGGAAAGCAAGATATAGAAATCTATTTTGTTCTCTGCGCTGTAGAAAGTAATGAAACTGGATTTGTGTTGTGCTATGATTGCATACTGGTGTTGTTTATTGATAACGCAGAACCGGTATTCCGTGATTTTGAAAAATGGATTTGTTTGTGTATTTATTTGTTGGCACGAGATTTAGGAAATCTTGTTTACTTTGCTGTTGGAGAATGCAAAATCGTTTTACTTCGGATGGTTATGGAAGAGTTAAAAAATATTGTTGCGTGTTTTTCTTAAAATTAAAATTAAACATTCATGCGAATAAAAGGATAAATTTGTTTTTCTGAGAAATGGGGGGGGGGGTTGAAAAACGGAGACAGTAATAATAAAAAACAAAGTTAACTCCAACATGATATTTTTAGATGCTCTGCTCTAAAATCATCTTTTTGAGTAATTTTTGAGTGCGTTTTTTAATTAATGAATGATTAAAAATGAAGCTCTTTTTATGTCAAATAATACATTATAGACACATTTAGTATGAATTTGTAAAAAATCAAATTATCAAATCATCAAATCATGTTATATCGAATAATACATTATAGACACATTTAGTATAAATTTGTACTCAAAATTAGGCGCTTTTTATGATATTTTTTAAAAATATTCCTATCTCCCCTTATGTTTCCCTTTATGGAAGCAAGTTACAATTCTAGAAAAAGAGCAATCAGTATTATCTCAAATCAATACCTCTGGGGGTACTGATCCAGGAGTTTCCTTGTCTTCTGGATTGGTTCAAAATTACAAGGCTACGGAGTTGAACGTAAGTAGTCGTAAACCCATGAAATTGGGTCGGCTGTTCAACGACGGTTATAAAATAAAATAAAATCAGTATTATCTGAAGAAACTTTTTCTTATTTTTATTGTATTGGAAGAAACGACACAAAAACATTAAATTACTAGCCCTAAAACGATGGAACTGTAATTTGTCAACAGCTAGGAGTGATTCATACCAACATGATAATGAATGTAGAGTGGTAACAGTGTACAAAATAATCCCAGCATAGTAGATTTGAAACAATATACGAAAATGAGCACATCATGGTTGTGAGCGTAGTTTGGAAAAATTATACAAAAGAAGCTCATCAGGTTTGTTGGCAATCTCAGCGTGATTGTGAGAGTAGACTGGAAACAGTCTGCTTAACTATCTCAGCATGACTGTGAGAGTAGGCTGGAAACAGTCTGCTAAACTATCTCAGCATGGTTGTGAGCTTAGACTGGAAACAGTCGCTTTAACTATCTCAGCGTGATTGTGAGAGTAGCCTGGAAACAGTCGGCTTATCTCAGCGTGATTGTGAGAGTAGACTGGAGACAATCTGCCAAACTATCTTAGCATGATTGTGAGCTTAGACTGGAAACAGTCTGCTAAACTATCACTGCATGGTGGGGAGAGTAGTCTGAGAACAATATACAAAACGAGATAAGCAAGTTTGTGAGGACAGACTGAATATACTATGCAAAACGAGATCAGCATTTTAACGAATGCATGCTGAATATAAAACGAGCTCAATATGGTTGTGAGTGCAGACTCGAAACAATATACAAAATAAGCTCAGCATGGTTGTGAATCCATATAGATTAAAAACAGAATACAAATCGAGTTCTACATGGCTGACTAGGAAAAAAGCATACAAAACAAGATCAGAATGATTATGAGAGCAGACTGTGAACAATGTACAAAATGAGCTCAGAATGGTTATGAGCGGAGAATGAGATCAATAATTCAAACTTTAAATAGTATTAACCGTGTACTGAAGAAAGTTTAACAAAGTCTGGAGGTTCTAGTCTCGATCTGTTTCCAAGATTAGTCGAGAGCCGTTTTGAAGAAATTGATCTCTCGATCTCAAACGAATTGCAAAAGATAATGCAAATTAGGACCATTTTCTTTTGTTGATTATGTTTGAACTGTTAATATGCTTATAATACATATCAATTAGTTGCAATTGCTTCTTGCATTATTTATTTAAATATTATTATTGATAATAGGCACGTTAGGTCTTATCAAGCATAGGTTGCTTAACAATATTCGAAACGCAGAATAGAGTTTTATTCTACATTTCGAAAATGTTCTAGCAAAATGCTCTATTTTGAAGACTATTTTCTCTCGCATTTCCTTAAAGATGTTAACCTCAACCTCACACGCGACCTCAATTCGATTAACGGCCCACGAAAGTACCCCACAGGATGTGTGGGTTTCCTTCAAAAATAGGTCTTTTTGCCCCCTCTTCATCTCGTTTTCATCTGTCAATGAACTTGATTTCCGTAAAAATGAAAGTTTTTGCCCATCTTCCTCAGTTCTTCTTTTTTTCTTTTTTGTATATGTACTGTAAATTTTCGAAATCTGTAGTAAAAATGCGAAATGTCTAAAACCCACCCTTATTTTGCCCTTTTTATGGACATTTTGTATTCTTTCTACAAAGTTTAGAGAATACCCGATCAAAATTTAATTTCGGCTTTTTGCTGAAACTTACAGTTAAAACCCGTTCATACTGCAGGTATAACAATTAAGTAATTGAATTACACCAATAAAACTAAGAGAAAATCATTGAATTAGAAAATCAGTTGATCAAAGAATCGTATGAATAAGCTTATTAATAAATCAATGAATCATAATTTAGAAGATCAAAAACTGAGCGAGCGGTAGCAAAAATACTTACGATTAAGAATAACGGATCAACCGACTAAAAGATGAGCGAATGGACAAATCAGCAAATAAATTAATCAGTGAATCACGGAATCAGCTGGCCATGGTATTAATAAATCAGTAAATGGGTTAATCACTTGAAAAACCAAACCGAAGAATTTTTGATTTTTCGACCTACTAGATAGTTAGTTCATCAATTCACTGTTTCATTTATTTGTTGAATCGCTTAATTGTTCATTTATTGATTTGCTGACTTATTGTTTCTCTGATTTGCTTATTTATTGATTTGATACTCCTTTGGCCTGTTAACTTGTTTTTCAACTTATTCATTGATTCTATGATATTTGCTGCTTGATTTTTTGGCATATTAATGAATTAATTTGCTTTTTAATCAGTTTGCGATTTCGTTTCTTCGCTGATATATTGATTTACTGATTGATTCACTGATTTGTTAATTTATCTACTAAGTTCAGTTAATTTATCTACTAAGTCAATGATTTTGTAGCTTTTTAAAGTTGGATATTGGATGAAATACCACATTATAAACAAAATTAAATAAAGCATAACTATTGTTTTATTTACAAAGTCAATGGTTTTGTAACTTCATTAAGTTAGATATTGGATGTAATTATACAATTTAAAAAAAACTTCCATTAATTCAGTAGAAATAATTGACAACAACAACATTTTTAGAAGTTTCAATTGGTTGAAAATATATATATATATTTTTAGCAAATGCAAAGCACACTCCTAACTTTTTTTTCTTCAAAAACCTTAACCTCTCATCAAACGCCTAAATTTTAAAAAATTTGATTCTTAAATCTTCGTCATTCAATAATCAGTTAATTTAAATGAGTTACATCCATTAGTAGAATAAAATAACCATGTTTGAATAAGTGGTATATTAGATTACATACCATGTCAAATTAAAAAAAATAATTGAATTTAGTAGATGAATTGAATTTTTTAGAGTGGGATTTATTTAATAATTTTCAAAAGATGAAGATTTGATGAAATGCAAATTAATGAAGCTAATTCATTAATTTGATTCAGTTATAGTGAAAAATGTTTATTAATTTTTAATATTAGATTTCCTACTACAAAGCGAATCCATCAATTTTATGGAATAATAATGCTTAAAATTTAATAACTTTTAAAAGTTGCTTATTTGATGAGATTTCTTATTAAATAATAGTCAAGTATTTAATAGCTTCTAATATAAGATTACTTACTATAAAGCGAATCCATTAATTTAATAGAATTATAGTGTTAAGGATTTAATAGATTATGAAAGTTGCTTATTGGATAAGGTTCCTCAGTAAATAAAAGCTATCTATTTAATACCCTCTAATATTAGATTACTTATAATAAAGTCAATCCATTAATTTGATAGAATTGTAGTGCTAAGGATTTGATAGATTATAAAAGTTGCTTATTGGATATGGTTCCTCGGTAAATAAAAGCTATCTATTTAATATCCTCTAATATTAGATTACTTATTATAAAGTCAATCCATTAATTTGATAGAATTATTGTGCTAATGATTTAATAAATTATAAAATTTGCTTATTGGATAAGGTTCCTCGGTAAATCAAAGCTGTCTATTTAATAACCTCTAATATTAGATTACTTATTATTAAGTCAATCCATTAATTTGATAGAATTATAGTGTTAAGGATTTAATAGATTATAAATTTTGCTTTTTGGATAAGGTTCCTCGATAAATAAAAGCTATCTATTTAATACCCTCTAATATTAGAATACTTTTTATAAGTCAATCCATTAATTTGATAGAATTATAGTGCTAAGGATTTGATAAATTTTAAAAGTTGGTTATCGGATGAAATTCCTCATGAAATAAAAGCTATTTTTTTATCTATATATAAAATACTATCCTTAAGACCTAACATTTTTTTATTCGTTTAACTATTCACCTTAACTATTTCGTTTAAATTCAAAGGCATTCATTTTATTCTTCTCACGTTACTTCAATACTAATCCAATATTTTAGCAGCGATAGTGAACAAATGATTCGATAGAGTTTTTAAAAATTAGATCTAAAGGCCGGGAGGAAGTTCTCAATGGTAGATAAATAATAACAACAACAATGGCAGCAGTTGGTGTTGGTTTAAAATGGAAGCTCGCGCACCAAATGCAAAGCAAACACTCCAAACTTTCTCTTCAATTTCCGTTCAAACATTTTCATTTTAAAAACCTGAAACTCAAATCTTCGCCATTCAAACCTCCACCCCAAAGTATACGAACTCAGTAATAGAAAAGAAGTAAAAGGAACGAAAAACTAAACAAACACACCACAAAATGCCAAAGTTAAAAAAAAGAAGTAAAATATATTTAAAAAAAAAGAAAAGAAACAAAATCCCTGAAAGGGAAATATCTTTATTCCGGATTCAACCACAATGCAATTGCTCATTATTATGATCGGAAAAATTCCCTATGCCCGTTAGCGATACACATTCGACCCACCCCCTTTTCCCCTAACTCAACCGCCCCCACAACCACCCCCACTTGCGGTATTTGTGGAGAAACGTATTTTTCTTATATATCTTTGTATCAGACACCTTTTATATCGACGGTGGATTTTTCCATAATATATATCTATATATGGTTATCCATTATTTGAATTTTTCGATAATTTCACTTTGGCCTTGTGATCTCGCTTTAAAGCTGTCCTTGCCTCCCTTAGCCCTTTTCACCTGAAGAGGGGTGGGGCAAATTGAAGCACACATTCAAGCTTTACACCTGATATGAGGCACGACTTCTGATTTTTTCCTCATTATGAGAACCCGGGCATTTTTCTGATTTTTTTTCCTTACCAAGTATGGTAATGAAATATTAGCATATCAATGCAGAAAACATGGAGATCTGTATAGATATATTTCAATCTTTTATTCTTTGAAACTTCTCCTTTTTACGTCTCTGTTTTCATTTCTGTTTTTTTTTTCTTTCTTTCATTTTGATATTATTATTATAATTTTTCGTTTGTTGTTGTGATGATATTTGAGCAAGAACAAACAAAAAAATAACTGAACTCTGTCGACAAAAATGGAAAAAAGAGAGAACTGAAATTGAAATTGTAATTCGCAAAAGCAAACAAAGTTTGAACTAGGTGAAATCTTGGCGCCCTTACGATCGCAGTTTTTTTTTTAATGCATTTGTAATAGCCAATAAGGATTTGAAATATTCGCTTGGCGCTTATCCAAAAAAAAAAAGAAAGATAGATACTGCTTAACAATCATAATGCTTTTAAGGGCACTGCTGAAAATTGGTCAAATTGAATTCGATCTTAAGTTATAACTACGAACATAAAATTTATTTATTTTCTACATTTTCTAAAGCTATTATTTTCGAAATCCATTATCTCTTATTATTTCGAAATATCTTTTGTTTGTTCTTAAATATAATTGGATACATTCTTGTTCAATTGAATTGCGTTCATCGTTTTCTTTTCTGTTCATCTATTTTTTGATATTTTTTGGTAATGTTTGATTTGGTATATTTAATATACTTTTACATTTAATAGAAACTCGTTTTAATTTTTAATTTGAAATGAGGAAAAGCCGTAAAACTAATGCAATTAGTTCATTTGAATAATAACGACTATTTTATTTATAATATTGGACTTGTAACTGCAGAAAGATAAGCCATGTTTTCAAATTGTTAGCGAGATGACTTTTGTGTAAAAGCGCCAAGATTCGAAATATCTTTTGTTTGTTCTTAAATATAATTGGATACATTCTTGTTCAATTGAATTGCGTTCATCGTTTTCTGTTCATCTATTTTTGATATTTTTTGGTAATGTTTGATTTGGTATATTTAATATACTTTTACATTTAACAGAAACTCGTTTTAATTTTTAATTGGAAATGAGGAAAAGCCGTAAAACTAATGCAATTAGTTCATTTGAATAATAACGACTATTTTATTTATAATATTGGACTTGTAACTGCAGAAAGATAAGCCATGTTTTCAAATTGTTAGCGAGATGACTTTTGTGTAAAAGCGCCAAGATTCGAAATATCTTTTGTTTGTTCTTAAATATAATTGGATACATTCTTGTTCAATTGAATTGCGTTCATCGTTTTCTGTTCATCTATTTTTGATATTTTTTGGTAATGTTTGATTTGGTATATTTAATATACTTTTACATTTAACAGAAACTCGTTTTAATTTTTAATTGGAAATGAGGAAAAGCCGTAAAACTAATGCAATTAGTTCATTTGAATCATAACGACTATTTTATTTATCATATTGGACTTATAACTGCATGAAGATAAGCCATGTTTTCAAATTATTGGGGAGAAGAGTTTTATGTAAAAGCGCCAAGATTTCTACATCAGCAGTTTTTAAAAAGAATTCGGAAAACTTCAAAAATATTTACCTGGAAACTATAAGAAGAGCGGATTGATGTATAGGTTTCATCTTTGAAGGAAAGGTGGCTTATAACTTTACTGCCCCAAAATATTTTCATGGAACTAATTTTTTTATCAATAATTGTTAAAAATGTTTTATTTTCAAAGTGTGCCTAAAAACATTTTTTTTTCCAATGGCAGGCACTGAATTTTGCCTATACTATGCCAGAATTGTTGCTCATTTGGCTTTACCCAGTGGGCACCTGTGAACCAAAGTCACGGAGGCGAGCAACATTGCCCACGCCACACTGCCACAAACCCGTTTATAGGGTGGACCACATTCACACATCATGCACACACACAACAGAGGACAGCACAAAGAGAGAGAGAGAAGCATCCATGCCCAGAGCGGGATTCGAACCCGCAGCCTATGGCTTCGCAGTCAGGCACGCTAACCGCTCGGCCACCAGGCCGGCGTGCCTAAAAACATAATTTTCTATCATTTTTGGCTTTATTAACAGCATTAAGAATATTGTTATTTATTATATATAAAAATTATTTGATAATAGTATTAACTATATTATCATTTCATACTTAAATGGAGCATTTAACTGGCTTATGGAACATAAACGTATTGTTATTTTTTTATGTATGAAAATCGTTTAATAATAGTTTTAACTATACGTATAGTCATTTGACATTTGAATGGAGTGAGGCTAAAAAACACACTCTCAGAAATAAATTTCTTACTTTCGACAGTTCAGCAGTCTTTAAACTGTATTTCGTTAATTTTTATAATCATTTCGTCACGAAATCAAGCGATTATGACGAAACGCGAACTCTCAATTATGTGACGAAAATGTTTCTTCAACTCGAAACTTCATCGTAGTGCATTGTGGGTGTTTATCAACTAGAATGACGAAACTAGAATGAAGACTGGACGATCGAAAATAAAGTGACGGATGTATGGTGGTCAAGGAATTGACCTTGTACTTGGAAAGGAAGGTCCCGGGTTCGAATAACACTTCAAACATGGGTGTAATTTATCTCTCCGTCGTTCTATTTGTCCTAAAATAAAAAATAAAAAAAAAAGAATTTAAAAAAAAAAACTCGTAGTATCCAATCATTACTAATGATTGTGACAGTGATATTCATAAATGACATTATTCCACCTGTATAGTGTTCAGTGATTGTTGGAAAACTTAGAGACATTAGAGTCTAATGTGTCGAACTTTACTAACAATCACTTTATCATGGGCACTATACAGGGCGATCAATGTCACTGTCACAATCATAAGTTATGATTAGACGTTACGAGTTTTTTTTTAATAGAATGATGAAATATTTATTTAATTTTGACGAAATTTGTCTCGTATTTTTTTTATTTTTTTGAATTTTTTTTATTTTTTAACATTTGTTTATTATCTTCCAGATTGCGGCTACCCCTTATATTTTGGGTGTCAGAAATCCAAATTCGTCGGGAAAAAAAAGCTAGTTTATTCAGAGAAAGTACGTTTTCGTGCCTGATTTCGTAACTTAAAATATCGTCTGCACTAATTAAATAGCAGATTTGAGGTTAACTCCGAAAACCCTTTAGGTCGAGTCTTAGAATGTGAAAGATCTGATCATTAGATCTAGAGTTATTTAGGGTGGTCCATTTTTTTTTAATTTTGCGCACTGTACAACCAAGCCGAAGGTGAGTTAGAAAGCTTTATATATTCCATTCTCTTAAAATTTCTAAAACATAGCGAAATAAACAAAAAGAGAAAATTAAAATTACCGATCCACTGCTATTGGGACCATATTTCCCAAATTGCAACCCTTTGTACCATTGAAATTGGAAATAAGTATGTCATGATGTGCTATTGCGGCTGCCACTATATAAGGCTGCCTAACTCACTCTAGACTTGGGCGAACAACTGTTGTGGTTATAGTATCTTTACGAAGCAGGAGGTACTTAGTTTGAATCCTGCCAGCAGCCAATAAACACACATTTTGAATGTATGGGAATTCATTCGCCAGTGAATTCGCCTATTATTTGTTTCGGAACATAGCTGAAACATTTTTTCTCAATTTTGAGAAACCCCTTTTTTACTGTCTATTAATAACTTCTGTTCTATCGATGCGCCTACTGATGATAACAATTTTATTTCTAATATCAATGAATTTTATTTTAAATTTCAGTTTTTTGCTTTGAATTTCTTTCAATTACTTTTATTCAGAATTTCAATTAGATTTATTCAGAGTTTCAAATGGTTTAGTTGTGAATGTTAATTACTTTGTTTCTGAATTGCATTAATCATCTCGAAATACACCCATATCGTACTTTTAATATTTTAGTATCAGCAACTTGATTTTTTTCTAAAAAAAAAAAAAATAGCAAAATTATTTTCTCTCACTGCAACTCTTAAAGTAGTTGGGGGTTGGGGGAAGAAAAGGGATCTGGGATTTCGTTTCTTTTTAAAGAAAAAGAATAATAGCAGTGCAGAAGGATCCACGATCGCTGCCAATTATACTTTTGCTCTCCAAAAAACGGAAAAAGCTCATGGCTTTAAATCCTCATTTGCATGAAAAGTACTAAAAGAGAAAAAAAAATTAAAACTTCTGACGAATCTCGATTTTTTTCCCTCTCCAATATCTTTTTTCCCGCCACCCATTCCCAAGTTAGGTAATCCTTTTCTAAAGCATCCAAACGATCTAATTTGCATAAAACTCCACTGCAAGAACTTCACCCTTCTCCACCCCCGCAGTCAAAGAACTTTTTCCCGTAGAAACAGAGGGAAAGGCTATTAAAAATTTTCTCCCTTCTTCCCTACTCCTTCCTCGACCCCTTTTTCCGACCCAATGAGAAGGCGGTACTGAAGCTTGTGTTTTAAGTTATGTGTAAAAGGGGGGTGTCACATTAAGCAAGGGGGCTCAGAGCGGTGCTTCTTTTTCAGTCGCCATTAACATAAAAACTTGGCGAGCCAATGTCGCTGAAAAGTGACTTCATCTCTGTTGGCATACCATTTATACTTTTAGGCGATAAACACTAGCGAAGTTAGATACATTTCGCTTTATTTTTGTTTCATTTAATCTTTTTTCCGTGGCATTGCTTATATTTTTTTTATCCAATAGAGTGTCTCGCATCTGCATTCGTTAAGTGCGTTGCAGCTAATGGAGCTCCATCTATTCAGAAGTTGGAAAGGGTTGCTTCCTCTTGATTATTATTTTTTGTTTCGTTTTTCTTAAATTTTAGTTTTGAATAACTCTCTAAACTTCGCCAAGTTGGCGAAGTGTTTGCTAATTATGAGGATCGGTATGTTGCTAAATGGTATGTGAAAGTCAATCAAAATTGAACTTTTCTGTAGTAGTCCGAATTTTATTTATAATTAAGTGAAGTTGTCTAGAACTTTATTCATAAAAGTTGAACTTTTGTTTTTATGTTTTGTATTATTAAAGAATAGTTATTCTTGAGTAATGTATATGAATCTAAAACGTGTTAAGTTTACTGTCAAAAAATCTATAATTTTTTCCTAAATGTTAAAAACATGTTTAACTAATGAACTGGGAGCAAAATAACGGAATAAACAGGTTTTCTTTTCATTAGTTAAACGAGGCATAGTTAAGAAGTAGTTAAGTCTTAAATTAATTGGATAATATAGTTTGCTGACATCTGTTTCAACAAACAGTTTCATAGTACTGTTTACAAAGATGTACTCGAGTTTCCAGAATTTCTACTAGAAAACAACATAAAACACTAACACACCTCTTTTACATAGGTTGGGGTACATTTAATCGAAAAAGTGCTTTTGAACAAATTGAGAACATATTTTTTTTATTAAGTAGCTATAAATAAAGAAGATTTTGATTATATAATGATGTTTTGAGACTAAGCAATATTAGCTTTACATACGAATAAAGATTAAAAGGCAATTTGCCACAATTACTTTGCTCGAATTAATTATACAATAGTTTATAAAACTGCACTACATAAAGAAAATTATGGAATATGAATAGAAGAGTAAGAGAAAATGAGAAATAACGAAAATTTATTAAAATAGTATATTCTTCAAAATTTCTTATTTCTCAGAAATTATTTAAATAATTTTTGTCCTTCAAACTTTGAATTTCAGAACTACAAAATTACGTAGATTAACTTAAGGCAAAAGTCTTGTTCCTTATATAAGTAACTTGGAAATTTTTTGACCATTTCAACATATGCCGTATACTTATGTATATATATATTTTTGGTTAATTAAATTTTTTTCATATAGATATGACAAAAATTAAAAGTAGCAACAATAATCAAACTTTTTAACGCTTTCTTTTTTAAAATCTTATAGGGTCCATTTCTATATTCCTATTGGTAGTTACTATTAAAAAAAATCGATTTTCCGATTTTTCGTATGACTTTTCGATTCTCATAAAGAATCTGATTCTTTATAGGAAGTGCTAATTGATACGAGACTAGCTCTAATAATTGATATTTTTTCCTCGAATTAATTAGTAAGAATAAATTCCTTCAAATTAATTCACTGAGAGGTTTAATTTATTTCGGATGCAGAAAAAATATTGCAAGAAAGTATGTTTTTTTTTTAAATACTTATCAATAGTTTGAGTAGACTAATTTGTGCTAAATTTTAAACCCTTAACATCTTCACTACTGAGGAGTAAAAGAATGTAGCATATATATATATATATATATATATATATATATATATATATATATATATATATATATATATATATATATATATATATATATATATATATATATATATATATATATATATATATATATATATATATATATTTCACAGTTCCGAATTTTTATTTTACTGCCATAAGTCATAATAAGATAAACAAAATATGAATTATACTACCAAGGGGTTAATAATTTTCGGTACACATACGTGGTCCTCAGGTTATAACTAAGTAAAAGAATATAAATATTTTGAATGTTGAATTGCTCCTAAAGTAGGAAGAAACGTTATATATTGTTGCATTGTGGTATATTTAAATGCAATGATGAATAGATTTAATAATTATTTAGCAAAAATATATTTTGAAAAATGCGTCAAAAATACATTTTGATTTATTATTAAAAATGAAACTTTAAAAATCAAATTAAAATAACATAAATAAACTTTATCTAAACACTATGTAATGCGGTATTAAGTCTCGTAAGTTAATGCTGTAAGATGAATAGTCTCAGTTTCAAAACAATTTTAACTTTGTGAACAATTTTAATTTTGCAATTTTAATTGAGCAAAACTTATAAATATTGAAAATAATTTTTAATTATGGGGGTGGGGAGAGATTTCAAAATTATGGAAAAAAACTCAATAAGTTAAGGTTATTAAATTTTTGTGTGTACCTTAATCTAAAACAATTAATTAGAATACACATGAAAATATTGCTAAAAGGATGTTAAATTAAGTACTCAGAATGCTATGAGATTTCATTTGATCACGCTGTCATAAATTTTGCCATATAAACCCAAGGTACTCGTGAGTGAACCTTCATGTTCTTGATTGTATTATTTTTAAATATTAAATAAATATAAAGTTAAAAGCTTCATACAGATCACAGAACTACTTAGTCAAAAGGAATTTTTTTTTTCAGAATAGCTAAATAATGTAATATTTAAAATTACTTTCGTTTTCGAGCACTTGGATTTAGCGTCATTTTTCGAAAATCACTTCTGTTTATTTAGAATTCTACCCATACAACTTGCATATTCTGCATCTAATGGAATTCCCAAAATGTTTAAACATCCACGAATGTTTCAGTGAAGATAAAACTATAAATTTTCTTAATACGAGCGTGCTTTTAGAAGCTAAGAAACGAAGGTCCAAAGATGTGGACCACAAGTAATGAAGAGTTTAAACATAAAAATTACATTTTAGTACAACAATTCATAGTAATTTTGTGTGGACTGTTAGTTTTTGTATCTTAATTTGTTAATTGAATTATAATCGAAAAAAAATATTTTGTTGATTTTGATAAATAGCATATTAAAAAAATATTTTGTTCTAAAACCAAATTATTAAAAATTATTCTTTAGATTGTTAAAAATTATAATTTTGGTGTAGTTGTCAAATTTAATTAAGGGAAGAGTTTTATCTAAGTTTATTTTCTCTTAATTTGGAAATTAATAACTTGGCTGGTTTAAAACTGATGAACACGTTACTAGATTAGAAACTTCATTCGCTTCAAAGTTAAGCAAAATGGAAATAACAGTCGATATGTTAATTCGGTATGTAATTGTAATAAACTGTTGAACTGTTAAAAGTGCTTATTTCTCTTTAATTAAACTAAATTTAAAAATTCAATCTTATAAATAGTTTTTTAATCAGTAGTTATAGAATCTGTATCGATTTGTTCCTATTTTGTTGGATTTGGTATCATATTTGGATTATTAAAGATGCTATGAAACAAATCAATAAAAATAAATAGATGTGTTATTTAAGTGTATTATTTTCAAAAATGTAAAAAACATTTAAATTTTTTTAGACTATTTTTTAATAAAGCCTGAAATTCTATTAGAAGTGTTTGCTGAAATTGTTTTAATACTGTTAAAAGTGTTTATTTCAGAATCTAATTACGTTACATTCAAAAATTAAATTTTAAAAATAGTATCTTTACTATTTGTGTAACATATGTTTATTTCACTCATATTTTGTTGAATTTGAAATAATATTTGGATTATTAAAAATGTTATGAAACGAATAGATGTCTTATTTAACTGTATTATTTTTTTGAAATTGGAACCTTTTTTTTTTATAGAATATTTTTTATAAAGTCTGAAATTCTATTAAAAGTGTTAGATGAAATTCTTATAACTGTTATAATGTTTATTTCAGAATCTATTTATAGATTATTCAAAAATTAAATGTTAAAAATCGTCTTTTAAACACTATTTATGAAACATATGTTATTTCGTTTACATTTTCTTGGATTTGGTATCATATCTGGATTATTAAAGATGCTAATTCAAATGATCTTTCGCCAAATATGGCACTCCCCCGCAATTTAAGTGGGTGGGATGCGTGCGAATGAGGACCAGGATGAAAGGGGGGGAGGGAAGTAAGAGGTCCTAAGCAAGCTAAAAGAAAAGAAATCAGGAAAAGGGTGGGAGGAAGATATGGATCTTTTGTTAAAGTAGCGCAAAGACCGGACACATTACATTATGCAAATTGGCAGCCCCCGCCTAAATCCGGGCATTTTTATGACCTCCCTGTGTTCTGATACTTATTAAAGTTCTTGGAAATTATTTCAGTCGGGAGAGAACAGGAGTAATATACGAGGAAGATAATTTAAAGTCTTCTGTCGGGCAGGAGATTAACTTTCGTATTTTATTACCCTAACGAAAATTCCTGAACCTTTTGTAAAAAAGAAAGGGGCAAGCGTTCCATTTATAACTCTTCTAATCAAAGATTTTTTTTTTTTTAATATTTTATTTTGTTTGAAATTCGATACATTTTTGTTCGCCGCTTTTCTTACCGATTTTAAATTAGATCTGGATATATATGGGTTTCGCTTGATGAAAGATGTGATATAGCTACATAATTTTAATCCAATACACTTTATCAGTGAATACAATCATCATTACTCACATAAAATATGCTTCATATTTTATGTATTGAACGTATGATTTGTTTTTATCTGTAGCTTAATTTATACTGCTTGCTTTTAAATTAAAAACTTATATATTTCATAAATGCTTCAGTATTTTAATTAGCACCTGCTGTAGTTAAATAACGCAAACAAATTTAAAATATTTTATTATAAAATATTATATTCTTATCACTAATTGATAATAATATGATTACCTTGCATATTTAGATTATTTTTTTATATATTACAGTTGTGTTATGTTAGAGTAAACAATTAGTAATAATTTATATGTTAATGTTAATCAAAAATATACAATAAATTGAAAACATGAAAAATAACGTAGATTAAAATTATGTTACATATTTATACAAAGCAACTTATTGGTTGTAGCATACAGTGCGGTTTAAAAAAATAGTGAGTAAATTTTAGTAAAATCCAGATGCTTTTGTTAAAATTAAAGTATTCTAACCATTGATTGATAATTTTATGATTACATTGCATTTTTAAATTATTTTATTATACATTATATTATTTCTTACATATATAATCATATATATATAATGCATATAGTATTATACATTATAATCAAGTGTATATACATTATATACGTTTGATTATTTTATTTATAATTTTATTATGCAGTTGTGCTATGTTAGAGTTAACAATTTAATGTTTACTAGTTAATAATTTACGTGTTAATGTTAATCGAAAATGTACGATAAATTAAAACGGTTAAAAATATTATATAAATTAAATTTTTTTATATGTAATAACGTATTGCATGTAGCACACAGTGGGATTTTTTTTTAAAAAATAAATAATCAATAAAATTTAGTAAAATCCAGATCTTTTTGTTTAAACAAAAGATTAAGGGGTTACATCTATAAGTCTTCTTATCGAAGATTCTTTTTTTGTATACATTTTTATTCGCCGCTTCTTTTACAGATTTTAAATTAGATCTGGATTATATGGGCTTCGCCTGATAAATAATGTGATATAATTGCATAATTTTAATCAATTACGCTTTTTCAATGAATATAATCATTACTCACATAAAATATGCTTCATATATATTATGTATTGAACGTATGATTTGTTTTTATCTTTAGCTTATTTTTTGCACAGCTTGCTTTCAAATTAAAATCTTATTGATATCATTAAAGCTTCGATATTTTGATTAGCTCCTGTTGTAATAATCAAACAACGCACACAAATATAAAATATTTTATTCCTAAAAACAAGTTATATATTTATGTGCAACAAAGTATTGCATGTAGCATAGATCTGGGCTATTTAAAAAAAAAATAGTAAACTGTTATTAAATTCTAAAGTCTTTTTAAAAAGAAAGGGACAAAAGTTACAGTTATAACTTTTCTAATCAAAGATTTTTTTAAATTGTTTTTTGAAATTTGATGTATTTTTGTTTACCTCTTCTGTTACCGGTTTTAAAGGGATCTAGAATATAAGATAAAGTGAAATGGTTGTAAAAATTACATAGATTTAAATTGAATTACATATTTATACGTATTTATACGTTTTGCATCTAGCATGCAGTGTGATTTTTAAGAAGAATAGTGAGTAAAGTTTAGCAAACTGCGGATTTTTTTCACATATATGTTTTAATTACGTTTGGTTTTTGATAAAAAATGTATTGTAACTACACTATTTTAATCCGATACGCTTTGTCAATGAATATAATCATCATTACTTGCATAAAATATGCTCATATTTTATGCATTGAGCTTAAAATTTACTTTAATTTTGAATTAATTGAATATATAGCTGGTCAATTGAAATCATTACATTATTAACTTAGTTTCAATATATTTGATTTGAACGGATTACACAGTCACAAATTAATGCTTTACATTTCATTAAGATTTCAGTATTCTATTCAGTATATGTTGTACTAATTATAAGAAAGAGACTAACTAAGCATAATATATTTTCATCATTTACCAATTTTATATTTGGCTTAAAAAGTAAATAAATAAATAAAATAGTGGTACAATGAAAAACAAATTTATTTTATTTCTGATTCAATATTAAAATTAGTACCGCTTGTATTAGTTAAATTAAAAAAGGTAAATTAAATACGTTATATGTTTGTATTTTAATCACGTGTTTATATTTTTAAATTATAATTTCAAATTAAACTCGTTTTTTCATTTGTTTACTATATATTAAAGTTGTGATATGTTAAAATTAACTATTGTTAATTAACCTACTTATATTAATCAATTAAATGAAGAGTACAGGAGAAAAAGTAAGTAGATTGCATACAAGGTATATGTCTACGTCAAATTACTTACTTCTTGTAACCTATTTTCTGACTTTTTAAAATTAGTTGACCCAATTCTAATTTCTACTTATATGCTGTTTTTCTTTTAAAGGGCCAAGGAATTTACTTCTTTAAAAAATTTCTTTTTTTTTATATATACATTATTTTTTTGAAGTCATAAAATTATGACTTAGTATTCACTTATTTAATTGTACTAATTATATAAACAAATTTAGTTTTTTTTTCAAGTAACTTTATTATTTTTAAATGCCTTCATTTAGAAATGTAATAGCTGCAACTATTTCTTTTATTAGTGTAATTTAATGTAGTAATAGTTAATAAACTAAATTATTGTACAGAAAATAATTTAGAGTTTATTCGAATAAAATTTCTTTATAAAGATGTTATTTATATCAATTTGTTTTTAAGATATTATATAGTTTTTCAAGAAGTTTATTCATTACATGTGAAAATTAGAAGCAATACATCAAAATAAAATAATAAATGACCCAGAAGAAAGGAATTAATAACTCATCATCAAACTATTTTGGGGTCTATCCTGACTTCTTTTAAAATAGTTATTCTCCACGTTCTCTAATGGAAAACTAGTTATATTAAAAAGTATATAGTTATACAATTAAATAAAAAAAGGCTGATAAAGATACTTTTAGATAAAAAATTATTTTATTATTTTTAGTTAAAATCAGATAAGTAAAAGTCACTTTTGAGATAAGGATCTATTATAAAATATTCCAGGGTCGGTCGAAATGTGTTATTTTGTAACAGATATTTATAGCCGGTATAAAATAAAATAATATTTCTCAAAGCACTATTGGGATAAGGATCTATTATAAGACATTCCATTGTCTTAATCTGTTATTTTGTAACAGGTATTCATAGCAGACTTGCTAAATTGGACAACAATTTAATTTACTATTTTTAAATAAAATAAGATTTATCTAAGCACTTTTGGGGTAAGGATCTATTATAAGATATTCCATGGTCGAAATCTGTTATTTCGTAACAGGTATTTATAATAGAGATTGTATAGCAACTTACATCTCTAACGCTTTATTTTCTTTCAACTGTGTCAACCCACCTTAATCAGAAACCTGCTTGATGTCCTAAATTGTAAATTTGAATTTTTATTGAATAATGTTGACAAAATATTTCGTTCAAAAACGTATTGTAACAAGATTTTGTATAATTGCCACCCTTAATGTTCGTGATTAAAAACATTGTCAAAAACGAAGTCAAATATAATTGTACCATTTCTAATGTCTACACTTCAGGGATCACCAATTAATATTGAAGCCAGAAAGAAACGAAAATTGAATCAATACTGAGAAAGGTGGGATTTAAATAATAAAAACCAGTTTGATTGCCTCGTAACCTAATGAAACTTAGAGGAGTTTCTAATTAACACATAAAAGTACTCTCTATTTTCACAGGCAATCAACCAGGTTTTGATGTTTCTATCCAGTTTTTCTTATAAGTTACATTTCAATTAAGTTTTCAGTTTTTCTTTGCTTAAATTTAAAGTTGTGACCATGAGTATATTTTTTTACTTCGCTTTCGACAAATATTCCTGAAATTTATTTTAAAAACAGTGATTACAGAATATCCTGTATAAAAATATAGAATTTTTTTTTCTTTCAAAGAAGACATTCTACTCGAAAATAAATTACTAAGTTTGCTGATTTTCAGACTACTTGGAAACCTCCTTAAATTCTCCCATCCAAGATTCACTAATCAGCAAAATACAACTTAACTCAATCTTATTTGGCATGCATCTGGCGACGTAAACATTTTAAACTCACCAAAACTGCTTCCATTTTACAATTGGCGTTATCTGTACTTTCAGACTCGTTAAGAATAATGTTTTTAATATTGCTTTCAGGCAAGATTGTAAATAAAAAAAAAATAAAAAAACGCCAAGGAAGTCGTTAGGCTGTAAATCGCTCTTTCAACAACAATGACTATGAGTAGAGCGACAATTTATCAACAAGTTTTTTGCTCGACTACAACTATGTGCTGTGAATGCTTACATATAGATTTTTCTTTCGTGTAGAGTTTTTTTGGCTAGTTTCGTGCTGGTCTATCCTCGAGGGTCTATGTAATTGGCAGAGTAATTGTGTGAAATAGGGCTTTGTGTCGGGAATCTTTTCTAAGAGAGTTTTTTGGCTACTAGGTTTGAAATTTTAAGAGAATTTTAACGTATTTTATCTTTCAATTTTGTATTATATTATAATAAGTCTTATTCTACGATCATTTATAATATTAAAGAATCTAAATGCTTAGTGGTATTGTTAATACAAGAAATAAAACTGTTGTTAATGCTTAATTTCGATAGATTTTTACTTTGACAATTTTATATGAATTAATCTGTAAAGAGAGAAAATAAGAGTTCGTTCGATTTTACTAGAGGATATTTAAAGTTTATTAAATTTTTTTTGAACAGTTAATAATCATGTCAATATTAAAATTTTATAAAACGTAATTCATATTTTTAGGTAAATTTTTACTCCTACAATTTTATATGAATTAATCTGTAAAGAGGGAAACTAAGAGTTTGTTCTGTTTTATGAGAGGATATTTAAAGTTTATTAAATTTTTTTTGAACAGTTAATAATCATGTCAATATTAAAATTTTATAAAACGTAATTCATATTTTTAGGTAAATTTTTACTCCTACAATTTTATATGAATTAATCTGTAAAGAGGGAAACTAAGAGTTTGTTCTGTTTTATGAGAGGATATTTAAAGTTTATTAAATTTTTTTTGAACAGTTAATAATCATGTCAATATTAAAATTTTATAAAACGTAATTCATATTTTTAGGTAAATTTTTACTCCTACAATTTTATATGACTTAATCTGTAAAGAGGGAAACTAGAGTTTGTTCTGTTTTATGAGAGGATATTTAAAGTTTATTAAATTTTTTTGAACTGTTAATAATCAAGTCAAAATTAAAATTTTATAAAACATAATTCATATTTTTAGGTAAATTTTTAGTCCTGCAATTTTATATGAATTAATCTGCAAAAAGAGAAAATAAGAGTTTGTTCTATTTTATGAGAGGATACTTAAAGTTTATTAAATTTTTTTGAACAGTTAATAATCAACTCAAAATTAAAATTTTATAAAACATGATTCATATTTTTAGGTAAATTTTTACTTCTACAATTTTATATGAATTAATCTGTAAAGAGAGAAACTAAGAGTTTGTTCTATTTTATGAGAGGATATTTAAAGTTTATTACATTTTTTTGTACAGTGAATAATCAAGTCAAAATTAAACTTTTATGAAACACAATTCATATTTTTAGGTAAATTTTTGGTCCAACAATTTTATATGAATTAATCTGTAAAGAGAGAAAATAAGAGTTTATTAGAATTTATGAGAGGATATTTAAAGTTTATTAAATTTTTTTGAACAGTTAATAATCGAGTCAAAATTAAAATTTTATAAAACATAATTCATATTTTTAGATAAATGTTTACTCTCACCGTTTTATATGAATTAATCTGTAAAGAGAGAAAATAAGAGTTTGTTCTATTTTATGAGAGGATACTTAAAGTTTATTAAATTTTTTTGAACAGTTAATAATCAAATCAAAATTAAAATTTTATAAAACATAATTCATATTTTTAGGTAAATTTTTACTCTTACAATTTTATATGAATTAATCTGTAAAGAGAGAAACTAAGAGTTTGTTCTATTTTATGAGAGGATATTTAAAGTTTATTACATTTTTTTGTACAGTGAATAATCAAGTCAAAATTAAAATTTTATAAAAGATAATTCATATTTTTAGATTAAATTAGAATTTTTAGTTATAATTGTAGACCTTGTTAAACTATTTGACTTAAACTATTAAAGAAAATTTCCAGCATTTTTTGTATTTATATTTCAAATATTATAATTTGTGTTAGTTTATGAAATTGTCCTTTAAGAAATATCAAAAATTACGATTATAATTTTATAACTGTCTAAATTGCAAACATTTAACAGCTTATCGATACAAAAATTAAAAAATTTTGAAATCAATAACTGTTTCTTAGTAAAATGAAAATTTATGGAAAAGAACTGTGTAAAAATTTAAAAATTTCCTTTACAGTTTAGAAGTTCTGTTATTAGTCTCCTTGGATGATGAAATTTAAAAAAAAAAGAAATTCTAATAAATAAATTGATTAATTTAACTAGTCATATAGTTACACTTAATTTTATTTATTGAATTATATTTACTGAAATATGTATCGCTTTATAGAGAATTTTTATGTTTTCATTCTATCTAATGAATTCGATTTAGTTATATAACAACATTTAGGATCTTAAATTTACATTATAATACAATTTAACTTGAATATGCCACTGTTTTTTGATAATAAGTTCAAAATACAACCTTAAAGAAGAGGTTTAATTCTGATTAGTATTACAAATATTCACCTTAATAGGATTATTCTTAACTGTAACAACTTTTTCAAGTGATTTCAAAGTTTAAAAATATTTTTTTTTTAAAATAAATTCCCAATTTTTTGTTAAAAAAATACTCCTTTAAATACTTATTTTTGCATAATTTTAAGTTCAGATTTGGAAAAAAAGAAGCCTTCAAGTTGTTTATAAATTAATAATTTTTTATCAGCTTACTTTTTTTTTTGAAGAAAAAAATAAGCACAGAGATTGCTTTTAATTAGTTTTATAAACAGCAAATTTTTCTCTTATTTTGATAAGAGAGAATTACTTTTTGAAATATACACATAAAGTAGTATAATAGGGTAGTTTAGAAATTGTTATGGATAAAATTAAGTTATTACATAATATTGCACATTTTGATAAAAATTTTACTATGTTAATTGAGTGCCGTTTCAATACTAAAAGTGCTTTTTTATGAGAGGAAGCGCTCGATCCTTTATATATATATATATATATATATATATATATATATATATATATATATATATATATATATATATATATAATAAATAAATAAATACAAGAAAACACTAAGAAAGTTAAGATAACAATAATAAAACAATAATTTCCCACCCCTTTTTTTCATATGTCTATAATTTTTCTTTGTTTTATTCTTCATTTTGAACTTATATATATATATATATATATATATATATATATATATATATATATACAGTGGAACCTGTCTAAATTGACCACCCTCGGGACCAAGTCAAATGGTCACTATATAGAGGTGGTCACTTTACGAAGACTCTTTAAAAAGGACTCTTGAAATAAAACTTGTAGAAAATGGTCTCCTTTCTCAGGCGTTCACTTTACCCAGGTGGTCACTTTTACAGGTTCCACTGTATATATATATATATATATATATATATATATATATATATATATATATATATATATATATATATAAACTAATGTGGGAAACTGCGGCCCATGAGTAGATTTCTATACATAGTTAGGCAAAACTGTTATTAAAAATTTTTTGATTCAAGTATTTGTTAAATTTAATATGGCAAATAACTTTATAAAACAATCTATGGCAGTGTGTCAAAATTTAACCTTAACCCTTTTTCTTTTCAACCCGAAAAAAAAAAGTGTTTCAATAGTACCTGTTGCTCCAAAACTTTCACGCCGAAAACACCTCAACCCCTTTCCCGTCAAATATTTTTACTCCTTTTTCTACCCTCTTCACCTGGATTACCCTTCTGCCCCACCAGAGAATGCAACCCTTTTTCATCTTCCTGAAAGGGGTGCAGTGGCAGCTTGCTCGAGAGAAAGGTGTAAAAACTTTTAACCCCTTTTTTATATAAATATGCTCCACTCTTCACCCCTTTCGTGCCCCATATCCGTCACGCTCCCTCACTGAGAACATTTGATCCGGAAAAAAAAATTCTTTCTCTCTTTTTTTTTAAAAGATCCCCAAGAACTCTATTTTTGGTTGATATATTATCGATGCAGTTTGGAATAGTTAGCTTGATTTGTTTGTATATACAATTCGTTTTCTGAGAAGTTTACATAAATAAGACATTTAATGTCCTCATTAAGCAAAAAAGTGAAAGGAAAAATTAATTTATAAAAGAAGATTTTAAAGAAAAGAAAAGAATTAAAATAATTATAAATTTAAAAACTTCAAAAAATTAAAAACGTAATTATTTATAAATTAGAGAAAATAACAGCGACAGATATTATCTTTTCATCAACTCACACGATTTTTTCTGCTAAAACTATTGCTTTCTGTAATTGTATTAATGTATCCAAAAGAAAATTGAAAGGGTCTCGCCCACGTTTTTTTTTTTTTTTTTTTTTTTTTTTTTTTTTTTTTTTTTAAATTGTGACATTTTTATTAAATGTCCGATCGCCCTTGCTCTAATAAGTAATTTATTTGTAATTTACCCACAATATTATCACAAAAAGCTTAATATGGGCATGTTGCCAATAGCCGCACCAATATGTGTTCAAACCAGCCCGGTGGAAACATTCATTCAATTCAAATTATTACTAGTATATTAATCAAATTTGTAAATTTACTAACGAAATCAGTATAGCGAGCATATGCTTTTATTAACATAATATATCCTATTATTTTAAACAATAATTAAATGATGCAATATATAATACATAATTAAATATAATAATTAAATAAAATAATTAAACAATTAATATCTGCAATACATAATTCAATTTTGTCTACAATCTATGAAGTGTATTGCCATGTAATTGTATTCAATAATATAAAATATTTTGTCTTTCCGCCAAAACTTAAAAGTCACGAAAAACTTTGCATCTTATAAATAGCAAAATTTCAGAATGTATACATTAAGGATTCGTGTTTTTAACTAATTAATTGTTTTTAAGTATTATTCATTCTGAAATGTGCTTATGCAGCTAGATTTGACGATAGAATTTATATTATAAATGTTTTACAAGTTGTGTCGTCCGTTTATAATGATGTATAAATGCTGTACCCTTGGTTAAAATAGAATATTTTATTAGAAGACAGCAATCTGACTGATGATTCCTTCATTCACCTCTCCTTATTTTATTAGTTTATTATAGTCCTTATTTTATTAATATTTAGTCCTTATTTTATTAATATCATTTAACCGCAATGTAGTTTCAAAATATGGTTTAACCACATTTTTAAATAATATTGATGTTCATTTACTAAATCGTTTACAATTTTAATGATTTGGGAGTTATGATAGTATAATAATAGGAAATATTGGCTACTTAATTAGTTATTATTATAAATATGTTAGATGAACACACATCACCCGACCATGGACAAGCACATAGCCTCGTTTTCCAGGGCTTTATCTTTTATTGGCTATGCCACATATTTTTGGTCTCGGTCAGACGACATTGAAAGCGCTTGGGCTGGTACTCCTTTCCCCAAACTTCCACAGCATAATCAACGTGAAAATTTTTGCCACAAGAGATTTTAAAGTGCAATTTGCTAAGTATTCTCACCAGTTGTTTTGTTTACTGCCAAGATTGTACTCATGATCGTCAGCGGAAGCATGGCTCAGCCGGAGAGCCATGTTATGTGAACATTGTACAGAAATGACTGCTGGTCAGTCAATTTACTTTCAAACATTAGGCTATGACCCGTGGTAGCTCGGAGGATAGGACACTCGCCTATCGAAACAGCTTCTAATCCTAGTGAAGGCTGGTCGATTCGAATTTAGCCCGGTTTTGCTCTAAGCATGGTGCTGACATCAAATATCCTCATTGGTACACGGATTGGTTAGAATTCCTTTGCCGCCTAGCTTATGTGAGCAGTTTTTATAGTTTTCCTCCCCATGTAACGCAAATACGGGTTAGTTCCATCAAATGTTTCCACAAAGGTTATGCTGTGTTTTCCCCAATGCTTGATCTATGACTTACCTCATCTTCTGGTTTGGGTTCAAAATAACAAGGCTGCGGAGTTGTACATTGATAGCCATAAATCTGAAAATTCCCTGGTTGGTTCGTTTATGAAATGAAATAAAATCATTAGGATATTTGTCTTATGAGCATAATTATTGATGATTCATTATGATTATGTAATGTTTGATTTGTTACTGTCAATTTAACAATAACTGATTGAGGAACTGTCATAAATTTGTAATTCGGACAATATGTCAATTTTGGACTATATAATTAACAATAGTATAATGACTTAAATAGTAATATTTTTTTCTTAATAACATTAATTAGCTGCTTCACAGTCATAACTACGATAGTCGGTAAAAATATTGGCTAAGTTAGATTAATATTTTGATTTCTTTCGCTATTTTAAGTTTGAAATGACATTTTGTTCGAAATAATATTTTTATGAAAGCTCAACTATATGTTTAGTAAATATCTGCAGTTATATAAAAATAACAGAGATTAGCATTTTATGAAACTCTTTTTGCAATGTAAGATTCCAGTTAAGTCGATAACGCATTAAGTAAGGTTAGGTTTGTTTAACATAATTCTGTTTTAGAAAATAAAGGTAAGTAAGTAATGGTAAATGGGCTTGCTCTAATTTACTGTTTAAACATAAAGTACCGACTGCATTAACATTGAGTGGATGCCTTGTCAAATTAATTCAGGCAAGAGAGAGAAAATCAAAAAGTACGAAAAGGATCATATAACAAAGAAATTCAATAAAACACGCTTGAAAAATACTTAATTCTTATTGACTTTTATTTCAGAAGTATTGGAGAAAATCGAATTATAATAATTTAATGAGTTCTGCAGTTAATTATTGCTATATTACGAATCATAACTAATATCAAAATAATCGATAAATATATTATGGGCAGAGATATGGAACAATTATTGAAATACTAACTAACTAATTCTAAACTGATCATTAGGACTAAAATCAATATTTTAATTTTAAAGGAGAGATCTTTAGATTCCCATTAAAGCTAAACGATGTCCTCCTTTTCAAGTAGTCGTACTTTTTAGGAAAAGAAAATAGTGGTCAAGAAAAGATACGGATTCTTTTTCTTCTCTTTTTAGCTCTCTTTGCTTGTTAAGTGCTTCAGCAGAGAGAAGCGTTCTGACTTCTATAAATACTCTCAACTAGCGAAATTCGCAACTCTCGACCCAAAAGAAAACCACATCATTAATGATTTTTCTTGCCTTCACTTACCCCTACCCCCTATCCGACCATCCCCCTTACATCCGGTACAGAGGGATGATGGGCAGGTCATCCCACGTGACCGATTGACCGGATCTCGTTGCTATGGTGATGAGCATCTCATTGGTCGGTCGTTAAGATATCGCATTGGCTTCAATGCTCTCGCCCTTTACCTGAGGAGATGCTGAAGATGGAGAGGATGTGGATGGGAAGCGCAAGAGCAAAAGAGGATGCTGTGCCTTTGGTCAACGCTCTTTCTCTCTCTTGCTCTTCTACATCCTTTCGTCTTGCAGATGTTGTTCATTAGAAAAAGAAATGCAACGACGCCATCTTGAATGGATGCTGATTTTTCTTTTTTTTTTTTTCTTTTTTTCTTTCTTTTAATCCTTACCTTGATTTTGAAGGATATATCGGAGTGAAGTGTCCTGTTTACTCTTTTTTTCGGAGATGCTTGAAGTTGAAAAGTTGTAGCGATATGGAAATATGTATATAGATATTTTTTGTATCTCTCTCAGGGATTTCGATATTGGAATTTTGAATGTGGAAGGATTTTTTTTTTTGGAAGAAGATAGATATTTGCAATTCCTACCGTTTTTGATTTTGCATTAAGAACGGCGACTTTTTTTTCATCTTTCATATACATAGAACTTGAAAACTTTTATGCATAATAGATAGACTTAAAATCATTTCATTACATATGTGCATCGATTGATTTTTGTTTCTCTGAGTATTAAGTAAAATGCATTTATAAGAAGGAGCTTTAAATGAAATTCCAAGTCAAAGAATTTGTTTTCATTTTTTAAATATAATGTAAAATGTTTGTATTTGCAAACATTAAATTGTTTGTAATTTGCGTTTGTTGTTTTTAGTGTTAAAAATCTTTCATGGTAATTTTTTGTGATGCAAATAGAGCAAGAAAGAAGTTGCAAATAATCAATTTCTGACATGCTCATGTAAAATTTTAAAAGTATCAGAATTATTATAAATTATAATTTAAAACCTAATTGTTTTATATTATTAAAAACCGATTTAATTTCGAAACTATTTCTGATTTTTTGCCATACACTTTTCAAATGCCATTTCAAGATATGGAAGGAGATGTGAAAATATTAAATGCTAATTTCAACTGACAAATGCTTTACAATCAATTAGTTGGTCTCATGTAAAGTTGACAGTCAGTTAATTAGTATTTTTGTTTGTGAGCAAGAAATAGTTAATTTTTAATGATTAATTTAGTGTATAAAGTGTGTACTGTTCTATGTAGCATAGAAACACATTAGAGAGGTTTTGAACTTTTACGTAGCAGCCAACATGCCCTAGTAAACAGCGCGATTACTGCAAAATAACGTAGGTTCTTTACAATGTTTGCGTATTATCTGCGTATAGGAAGTTCCGGTATGCTATATAAAAGTACAAAATCTTTCTATTTGTTAGAGAGATTTTGCGCTTTCACTTAGTATCCCACGCGTTTACCTAGCACTCCACAGGATCTGCGCAATCTTTGTAGAGAATCGAGATTTATTTGCACTAACTGATCTGCGTAGATCTTGCGCGCGTTAGCGTGGTATGCTGCGTGAAAGTGAAAAATGTGTTTTTTTCATTTTGTGTAGTTAATCGTATTGAGTTAATTAACCTAAAAAATTCTCCGTAATATGTAGTGCTTTCTTCGATCCTGAGAAATTCTTTTCATAATCTATAGCTTTAAAGTTCTGCAATACGTTGCCTAAATGATAAGTATATTATAGCCTGCTCTATTTTACTAAAAATATTTTTTTACCTAAATTATTATTTTTTGTGTGGAGAAATTAGACATTTTTACATAACTACTCGAATTTTTATCTTACGTTTCGTGTAATTTTTATATGAAATCCTTGAACTTTCTCAAAAATCTTGCAATTGTTCAGTATTGTTTCAGCATCTTCAAATTGGTTATATCAGACCTTTTATTATTTTATTGTATCAAATTTAAATTTGTGTTATTCTTGAAATAATAATAAAAGACATTTTGTTGCTTAAAATTCTTTTCTCTGTTTCGTAACATATGGAACAAATTAGATCCATCTAATTTAACCAATTAGATTTTACAGTTAGACTGTTAGATTTTGCAGAGATTGCTAAAAAAACTGAATTGAAAATTTTTTATTGAAATAATATTAAAACATTTTAAAAGCAATGTACTGCTCAGTTAAGATTTAAACTAAAACTTTTAAATGATATAATTGTGGGAAATAATGAGTAATTAACTGAAATTTAACGCGACAAAAATTATTACCAATTAAGGAATTTTCATGTTTTAGAAACTTGCTCTGTATGCTAGCATTATTAAAAACACCCCCTCAATCATGATTCGAACGTGTATGCTTTTATAACATGGATAAAATTAAAGTTTTTTATCCCATATTATAAAACCATATTTTATTTTTAACTTTACAAAAATCATTACTAAAGCGGTACTGGTTAAAATTACCTATCTGTTTTGTGCTCGCATAGAGTCAGAAATGCGATAAATTTTATCATATTCTGTTATTTTTGACCATGTTATCTACTCCGTGCATATCCTGAAAATCATATAACATACGCAATGTGAAATACCATAGTAATAAATGATAAAAGGTAGAAATGACCGAGCTTTTGGATGTTTTCATAGAGCAAGAAACACGTTAAATTTTACCCTATTGTAGGATCTTTGACCTTAGTTTTTTTCTCATTGTACGACGTGAAAATAATTTTATGAATTGCTATTTATTCTTAATACTGTTTAAACTTATAAAAATTAGTTTTTAATTAAAATGTCAAATGAATCACATATTTTTTTAGGAAAATAATTTATAGTTGTACATTATGCAATAAAGGAGAGCATTCCATGAAAATAAGGAATTTTATGTTATGCAATGTATCATAATATCATAAATATCCCTAGAAAAACTGCGAAAACTAATTTACCTTTTGTTTGGAAAATCTTTTCCTTGTTTACAAAAAAAAATATGGTCAGATTGAAATTTAGTTTGAAATATTAAAAGGTTTTAAAAGTAGTTTTCAGACAAAGAGTTATGTTTTTATTAAAATAAATTAAAATTAGTTGGTATAAAATTATTTTCTTATAATTTATGTCAACTAGTAAATACTGTCAACTAGCATATAATGTTTGTTAATTAGAGCTATGTTAAATACTAACTTTTCAGTAATAAACCTCATGACAAAGCGAAAGTGCTCATATTTTCGTATGTGTTAGATAACTACACATAGCTGTGACTGCATTTAGATGCGCAATTTCATTTAGATGCGAATAATACTTATCTGTAGAATAATTACACTACTTATCTGTGGGATAATTACACTTAGTTGTAATTGCTACTTATTTGTGAGTTAGTTGTACATAGTTTCAAAAAATTAACGTTGCCTAATTAAATCATGTTATATGTAACCATCGGTAATAAGTAACCATGTTGACAATCAATAAATGAATAATTTTTACTAATTTTATTTATTTGGATAATAAATCGTGTCTTTAATGTATAAATAATTGAAACTTTTTTTCAATCTTTAAATACATAGTGCAAACAAAACTTACATATATTTCTAATAATAATAATGATATGATCTTTTAAAAAATGGGTTATCTCATGTTTCATTATTCAAATAAAAAAAATTTCTGTTTAAATTATAGAATGTAAAAATGCACTATCTCATTTGTTTTTACTGACAAGAATTAGTAAAAAACACAAAATGGAAATATATCTATATTTTATATATGTACTTAAATCGTTTATTTTATCATGTAATTTAAATAAAGGAAGCTATTTTCTGATCTTTTTTATTTGAAACTCGGTAGATGGCGCTCAATGATTTGAAATTTTAATACTTCAAATTTTTCTATACATTTCAATTTATGTTGGTAAAAACAGAGTATATATAGCATAGCAAACTCATGGCAACCTAAAAACGTGTTAATATCTCTTTTAATATTTTGATTTCCCTATTAGCATTACTACATTATTAAAAAATTTTATTTGTTGCTTTTATATTTATTTTTTTTAAAAATATTAAATTAGTTTGGATTTTGAATATTAAAAACTACTCTAAATTAACTTATTATTCAAACTCTGCCTTAACATATAACATTTTATTTTAAATTAAAAATTTAAATTTAAAAATTATTTAAAAAAACATTTAGAATTGTTTGTTACAAACTTATAAAAATTATTCTTCTAAATTTCAGTAAATTAGTAAGTAATACTGCCAATAAGTTATAAACAAATACAAATACTGATGTAAAACATTTTATAATTCTAACTGTAAGGCTTTGTAATATTTTAGCATGCAAAAAATTAAATTTAAGAGTTTTCTTACATTACAAAATATTTTTGTAAAAAATTTAATTTTAAAGCTTTTCCGCATTTAAAATATTTCTTTAAAAAATTACAAATGTTTAGTTAATCTATATTTTAAATTATTTCTTACAAAAAAAAATGCAATTGTTCAATTTCCCTATATTTTAAAATATTTTTTGTAGAAAATACGTAAATGTGCAGTTTTCTGAATATTAAAATATTTCGTTAAAGAATTTACATATAGAGTTTTCGTAAATTTTAAAAACATTTCTTGTAGAAAATGTAAATTTCGAGTTTTCTGATATTTTAAAATCTTTCTTGGAGAACATATAAATATACAGTTTCCCTACATTTTAAAATGTAAGTGTAAAATTTTCCCTTTTTTATTACATTTTTTTATGAAAAACTTGACTATAGGGTTCCATTTTAACATTAAAAGAAAACAACCTAAGCTGATACAGGTTATTAGGACACAGAAACACACTTTAGCTACATTCTAAAGTCATCATCATTATGAAGTAAAAAAAATTGTCTTTATATTTCAATTCAAAAGATCTGAAAAAGTTTTGACATATATCTTTGGCATTATTTCTTTTCGTCTAACCTTCCTATTCCATAATTACTGAAAACCACAAAGAGGACATTTTTGAACAATATCCCTCGGCCGATGCTTTTAAGAAGACATTTCATTCCAATGACGTTCTTCTCCCATGCCTTGGCGAAATTTCTTATACGTCAGTTTCGATATTTTTACAGCTTTTCCCTACGCTTTTAAAGGCCATAATTCAATCGTCCTCAGAAAGCATCAAAATGGGATCGAAGTTTTAGGTTTTATTTTGTTTCCTTTCCATGCTGTTCTACAGATCCCTTGTAAAAACGTCGAAATTTGTCTCATCACATAGGTGACTTGGATAGGTTTTTTTTTCCCCTTTTACTTTTTTCCCTAGAAATGAATTGGGGATTTTTTGGTTTATGCTTTTCTAATGGTTTTCTATTATGTATCATTCAATTTTTCACTCTTTATGTGGGGCTAGGAAAGTATTTTTGCGTGTGCCGTTCATCGGAATCGAAATACGCATTTCTGGATTTCAATTACTGAATTTTGAGTCCTTTTGTTCAATGTTCTAAGACATAAAAGTCTCTGAATTCTCCTTTTTGATAGAACAATTTGTAAATGCTTATAACGTTTAACAGACAAGCAAGTCTATCAACACAACTCATTTAAAAATTAATGCTTGAATCACGCTAAGTATTTTCATTATTTTCCTATACGTATGTAATGCTAAAAATTATATAGCTATATGCTTGCAAATTTAGTTGTTCTGGCCTATGCGAGCAACGTAGTCACTTTTCCCGACTTATGCGATCATATGTTTCTATATGTATGCGATCTATATCTTTGCATATTAAGTTGTTCCGGCCTATGTGAGCGAAGTAATCACTTTTCCCGACTTATTCGATCATATGTTTCTTTATGTATGCGATCTATATGTTTGCAAATTTAGTTGTTCTGGTCTATACGAGCAAAGTAATCACTTTTCCCGACTTATGCGATCATATGTTTCTATATGTATGAGATCTATATCTTTGCATATTTAGTTGTTGCGAAACTAAACTCTACGTCGACTATGTGAGCGAAGTAATAATTTTTCCCGACTTATTCGATCATATGTTTCTATATGTATGCGATCTATATCTTTGCATATTAAGTTGTTCCGGCCTATGTGAGCGAAGTAATCACTTTTCCCGACTTATTTGATCATATGTTTCTTTATGTATGCGATCTATATGTTTGCAAATTTAGTTGTTCTGGTCTATACGAGCAAAGTAATCACTTTTCCCGACTTATGCGATCATATGTTTCTATATGTATGAGATCTATATCTTTGCATATTTAGTTGTTGCGAAACTAAACTCTACGTCGACTATGTGAGCGAAGTAATAATTTTTCCCGACTTATTCGATCATATGTTTCTATATGTATGCGATCTATATCTTTGCATATTTATTTGTTCTGGCCTATGTGAGCAAAGTAATCACTTTTCCCTACTTATGCGATCATATATTTCTATATGTATGCGATCTATATCTTTGCAAATTTAGTTGTTCTGGCATATGCGAGCAAAGTAGTCACTTTTCCCGACTTATGCGATCATATATTTCTATATGTATGCTATCTTTGCAAATTTAGTTGTTCTGGCCTAAGCGAAAAAGCAGTCACTTTTCCCTGCATATTCCATCATATGTTTCTATATGTATGCGATCTGTCGTGCAGTGGACTGATCGTAAAGACACGGTTCCCAGTAGAACACCGAAGTCAAGCAACATTGGCTGCGGTCAGTAAGCAGGTGGGTGACCACTTTGATCAGCCTGTGTTGGGACCTGCCCGTATCGATCCTCGTTAAACTGTTCTATCGTAGATTTCTCGAATTGGCGCACAGATCGTCGGACTACAAAAGCAGAGGAGCCATCCCCTCTACAGAGGATCAAAATTGTGATGGCATGCCTTCGGATCATCCTCATGGATGTTTCCCAGACCGTCGCCAATAGCCCTTTGTGCAACTCTAGTGCGACGTAAAAAAAGGTGCCTACCTGTCTATGTATGCGATCTTTATGTTTGCAAATTTAGTTGTTCTGGCTTATGCGAGCAAAGTAGTCGCGAGGAGTCAAAGTAGTGTTTATTTCCCATGTTTTCGCTGGCAACCCAGCGTTTTTTCATCAAAATCAATAATCATCAAAATCAAAAATTATCAATCAATCACCTTATTCCGCTTATGTTGCAAATTTTTATGACCTAGATAATACAGCATTGGAGTAAGTTTTTAAATGTAAAAGAATTAGACCACAAACGCTTTTCATTTTCTTAAAACTGTTGCTTTTCTCCATATTAACGTTTTGTGCCATTTTTAGACTAAGCATAGAAGGCTCTTACTTAAACAACTTAACCTAACAGCCATGAGTAACTGTTGCAAATTCACATAACATATTGTTAGCTAAAAAGCATCATTATAGAGAGCCTTTAAAAAAGCCTTCACTGTCAACAAAGGAACAAAAGTTTAAAACAAAAATATATTGAAATTTTGAATACAATTTTAAAATTACATTAATAGGACATACCTTTATCTATTTTATGCAAAACTCCTTTTTACAACATTTACATACAGATACAATGTATATGTACCCATATATGTGTGCATATACATCGTTAGTTTTTTAATTTCTCGAATTGATGCTTAAAGAGAAACAGAGCTTAAGAAAAAAAAAAGCTGAAAATAAAACTTAGCTTCTTTTCTAGGAAAGAAGAAGGCGAATTGAAATAAATTATTATTTTTCATTATTTAACTAGATTTAGAAAATGCTATTTTCTATCTCTAATGCAATTTATTCACTATTGATTTTAAGCTGTATTTTCCTTGTAAAAACAAAGTACACAATTTATTGCTTTTATTTTCCAGTAAATAGTTATCGTTAAGTGTTTTTAGCTGAAATCGAATTCTTCTAGCTCTCCAAATCGAATCAATTTTTAATCTCTTTTCAATGCTTAACTTGCTATATTGGAAAATTGCAGCGAAATTGGAAGCGAAAGCAAAATAAAATGTAGTACTATCTCAAACTTTCTCGACGCCAGTTATTTAATTCGATATCGACTGTTTTTATACAGTCCGTTATTTGATCAAGATATTTCGAGAATTAATTTAGAAGTGTGTTTTTTCCCCCCTCTAGAAAAAAAAGAGGTTATGTCTTCCTTTCTACTCTCGTTTGGAGAAAGAAATGTCTTTGTTATAGCCGAAGATCTGGAATTATTGAAATTGTTTTCATATTTCCCCAAATACCATTCAAAAAGAAAATTAGATATATTTGATCCGTTGTTATTTCATTTGGAAAACTTTGGTGGTTTAAAAAAAAAAGTATTTTTCCTGAGTGATTCCAATTTTTTTGATATTAACAGATGTGTTAAATTTCTTTTTATAAAAATGCAATCGTATTTATTGAAAATACTAGGAATGTTTCGAAAAGAGTTCTGAAATTGAAAATATTTTAAATTCTTAGAATATTATGAAATGAAAATATGGAATATTATTTAATGAAAAATTATATCGATTGAAAAGTTGAAGAAATTAAGCTTTACTTTTCATATTGATTTGATTCATTCTTTGCATTCAGTTCGATTCTATGTATTCATTAAAATTATTAATTTTCGATTAATTAAATCAATTTAATTTATTAAATTTATTCTTTTTTATTCATTATATTCATTTAATGAACTACTTCGTTTTATTCACATTGTGTTCATTAATTTAATTCTATCACATTTAATAATTCTTTATTTTAAATATTTTATATAATTTTAATTTATTGATTTAATTCCTCTTTATTTATTTAATTCATTACTAATGCATTTTATGCTTCTTTAATTCATTTTTTTTCATTGTGTCCATTAACTTCGAAAATAGTTTACTTTATATCCATATTATTTCGTAATTTAATTTATTTACATTCAATTAATGGCTTTAGATCTATTTGAACTGTTATTATTCCATTTTAGAGACTTAGTTTAAAGCATTTTTTTGGGTGATTCCAATTTTCTTGATTGTAAGAGATGTGTTAAATATCTTTCCATGCAAATTTATTCCCATATCTGTAAATTATTTGTAATGCTTCAAAGCACAGTTTTGGAATTCTTAATTAATTTAAGTTTTTGGAATAGTAAGAAAAGAAAATACAGAATAATATTAAATGAAGAATTGTATCGAAAGAAATTTTTATTTGATTTCATCTAATTCTTTGTAGTAATTAAATTTATTAATTAATTTATTTATTTTCATTTAATTCGTTGATTTAATTTCTTTGTATTAAGTTAATAATCTAATTCTTTAATTCATTCTTCATTCATTTAATTCATTGATTTAAGTTCGATATTTTCATGTGTCACATAATAGTTTATTTTATTTATATTCAATTAAGTCGTGAGTCTAATTTCTTTATATTAATTTAATTCACAAACTTAATTCATTATATTCAAATATTTAAAATTTTTATTTTTTACATTCATTTAGTGCATAAATTTCGAGAATTGATTTGAGAATATTTTTTTCTTTTAATAAACCGAGTTTAACCATTCCAAGCGAAATTAGTTATTTTCAATCAGTATTTATTTGATTTGAAATTTTTAATGGTTTTAAATTTTTTTAAAGTCTACTTTTATTTTTTACTTTTTTATTAACAAGTGTACTATTTAATGTTTATAAAAATGCATTCTCATTTATTGGAATTGTTTGAAATTCAAAATATTACTATTTTTAAAATAGTATGCGAATATAAGGTAAAATTAAATAATGTATTTTATTAAGTTAAATTCGAGGGGAAAAAATTTCATTTAATTCGATCATTAATCTAACTCTTTTAGATTCCATTTTTTTCATTAAATTAATTTGTTTATTTCATTAGTTTGAGTTTTGATATTAATTTGATTTATTAACTTTTCTTTATATTCAATTAAATATTTTGTGAATTTTCCTGCAAATCCAGCTCACAACTTCTTTGAAATATAAATAGTCCGTGCCAATCATCAGTTTGAAATTGTTGATTTGTATTTATTTATTGAAAAGCAAACATGAAGGCACTTGTTTTGTGTTGAATTTTTGTGAGTTATAGATAAGCTGGAAATACAATTACAAATAATATCAGCGTGTATCAGCTAATATCATCTGGCTTACAAATAATATCTGCATGATATTTGTAAGCAAGACAAGTTCCTTGATCTAAATTCAGTTTTTGCGAAACAAATAGACTTATGTTCTGCTTTCTTGATAACTCTGGTATATTTTAAAGTAAAAGAGAAATATGGAGTTTATTTTGACTATTGTGTCTGTTAATTTCTTCAATTACTTAGGGTTATTGTAAAAAGTAAAAGTTTTGGATTATGTGTGATAAGTCAATGTTTCTGAAAATAGGTTTCTTAGCTGAACTATAATTGTTTTTATGGAGTTATACTGTTAAAAAAATTTTTAATTTTAAATCATAATATCAGAACGCTAAACTATATTATCATACGAATTTACTACAACATTAATTCGAACCATAATAATATCTGATATGAGCAATGCATATTAATTTATCTTAAACCATTATTTTAAAAAGCAGAAAATTAATTTATATGAATTGTTTACTATCCTAGTAATTTACTTAATTTGCGTGCTTTTATCTAGTTCTGTTAATTTATTCTTCTCAAATATTTGAGCGTTAAACTATGCAGTAAGCTGTTACTACAACTTTAGTCCTTTATTATGATATAGGGATCTGCGCTGTTTAAAAAAAATAGCTTATGTGAAACTGAAATAACAAAATTTTGATCTTACTGTTATAAGAATTAGATGCAATGTTAATAACTCGCTTTGTTTGAACCAGAATTAAGTTTCGCTATAAAACAAGAATTTTGCTTTATTTGGTTAATAGAGAACTATTAAATCAAAGTGTTAACCATATTATCATAAGAGTTTGATAAACCATTAAATCAAAGTATTAACCATATTATCATAAGAGTTTGATACAATGTTAAATTCGTGCTTAGTTTAAACTAGAATGCTGTATAAAAGGAATTTTTCTGCACTTGATTCGTATTGAACCATATTATCAAAAAGTTTATCCTTATTATCATAAGTTTGATGTCATGTTAGTTACTGGCTTAGTTTGAGATAAAATGTATTTTTTACGATTTAGCAGGAATTTAGTTTTATTTGATTCATATAGAATCATACCACTAAAATGTTAAACCATATTATCATCAGGAATTTTGCTGTATGTGATTCAACAACTTGACGTTTTAATAAAAATACAGCGCCCTTAAACTATGTAAAAAATCAACATCAATCACTTTTTAAAAATTATTCTTGCTACACCTATTTATAATTGGATTTCTTATTTGAAAAATCTTCAATAACCTATTTATGTTTGTAACTGATCATGTTCATCAGTAAAAATATAGATAATTTTTTCTATCGCGAAATATTTTCTAATCGATCATGTCTGAAACGATTGAAATTAGTATTAATTACAAATAATCTATTTAGAGCGTTTTAATATTGAAATTATTATTTATGATTCCAATATTAATAATTATTATAACTTACTTGTATTTATGTTAAGAAAACTATATTGATGTGAAATGTTTGATTAAAATGTACTTTGAAAACAAATACTGCAGATTTCGAGTTTTACTAAAATCCTGACATTCACCTAATAATGCAGCAAATTTTGAGGATGATAAAATTTAACTCCAAATAAGTATTTCTACATATACTTGCTTATTTTTTTTTTTTTTTTTTAGTAATGTGTTTCTTTTTTTTTTTGAAAAAATCTTTAATAACCAATGTGTATCTATATTAGTTCCTGTACGTCAGCAAAAATGTCGACAACATCATATTTTCCAAAGAATATTTTTTCATTCAGCTTTCTGCATTAACTTTCAAAGATCGAAATACTTCACACCAAGCAGGAACTTACCACAAGATCCCCCCCCCCTTATATTTCTCTTGAGAAATATAAAACTTCTAAAAATGGTCAAACTCCCAAGATAAGAACTGTATCCGGAAATATCAAGGTTATTGCCCTTCGTTCTAAGAATATCATATAGACAACTAAAGAATGAAAAAAAAATGTTTAAGATTATAAAAAAAGGAAGACGTCGACCCCTTAAGACTGTGATATTTTTTTTCCTTCTTACGTAAAAACGGAAGTAAAAAACGGTTCTTATATAACCGTTGTTCCAGTTATAACGTCTTTTGTTGTTTTTTGGAGATCTTAAAAAAAACCATCTGTCCTTTTCCAATGTACTTTCTTACCGAAAATTCAAGATCTAGGGTTCAAGGCCGTGCAAGGGAGATTCCGTATAAAAGATGGGGGCGCCCTAGTTTAAGAGCAGACGATTTCATTCCCCCTCTTGCCCCCCTTTCCCTTTTTTTTTCTTACAACCTCCTCTTGGGATGAACGTACGCTGAAAATAACTTCGCTGATTCTTTCTTAGATTTTATACTATTTTTTGTACCAAGTCTTTTTTTATAGTAGTGGCAAAAAAACTGTGAGTAAATCTCTTAGTCGATTTTTTTTGCCCTGTGCAATATAACTGTTCAGTTTTGTTAAGTTCCGTTCAAATTTCTTTTTTTCTCTGTGAGTCGCCTTCTCATGGTACACATACTTTTATGTATCCTCCTTTTTATTTCGGACGCACCTAAAATACTTTTCTTAAGTAGTGTAGATAGAATTTTGTTTTGAAATTTGGTGTTTACAGGTCAACGATCTTTTGGAATTCAAACGGTATTTTCGGGTACATAGTGTAACTCGCCCCATTATTGTGATTTTTAAAAAAGTGGATTAAAATAATTTTATGTATACATAGTCACTGGGGCATATGCTTACTAATGCGTAATCGAATGTACATTTTAAAAAAAATGAATATTAAGGTTTAAAAAAATCTGACAGTTAAGCTGCCAGTGGCTTTTACTGCAAATTCAACACTGTAAAACTTACTTTAACTAAATTATTAAACTTAACTGTAGTTCAATTTACTGTAAAAATTTTTGGTTAAAAAAATGTAAAGGAAGCTGCCATAAAATTCGGTCGACATTAATCGTCTATTTTTCTTATTTAATTTAAGGTAAAAGTCAATTACTGTAAAAAAAATCATTTTTCAATCATCGAGTATTATAGCAAAAAGTAGATAACGTTATCTGTTAAAAGAGAAATGTTGTCTGTTAAAATAAAAATACATTTCAACTGTGGGTACTAATTTTTTTAAACTTTTGTTATGATATTTTACATCAAAATAACCTTGTCTTTCTTAGGTAGCTACCACTTTTACCATTTAGATACACAAGGATATATAGTTTTTGTGTACTAATTTTCCGGTAATTAATTTTATTTTCCATTTATTTTTTTACTACTTTCGTAACTATTTATTTTTTTAATTACTTATAACAAATCTCTTTTAACTGTTATTTTTACTTTTTACATAACAGGGAACATTTAACTTAATTCTACGTCATGCAGCATTTTACTTACTTTTGCAATTAAAATTCTCTCACTGCGCAGTTGTAGAAGCTAAATTTTGATGTTTATAAAGTTTGTTATATGTAAATAATTATTCAAACTCATTTAAGTAACACTTTTACTAGTAGTAATAAATTACACTGAGGTACAATATTTTAATAGATGAAATTTTTGTACACAAGATTTTTTGCTCATAAGTTGTTTTAATAGATCTTATATACTAAATCTGCAATCTGTTTCTCTCTCCAAGTTACGTTTTTTAATGTCATTTTTAGTCTATATTTTATTGAAATGAGCAAGTTTAAAAACTTTATATCTAACAGGTAATTGCATAAATGTTATGACTAACTTCTGGGGGACTTAGGACACATCATCAGGATTAAAATTGCGTAGGAACCCATGCCCGGGAAAATCGTCACACACCAATAGAGATGCTTCCCTATTATGACCTGTTCAGAAGCACAAGAAGAATCAGTAAAAATAGGGGAAGCGCCCCTATCGGTGTATGGCGATATTTCCGGGCGTGGGTTCATATTCAATTTTAATCTTGATGATATGACCTGATTGCCATGGAAGTTTGTCTCAACATTTATGTGACTCCCTGTTATATATAATGTTTTTTCTTGTACAGTTCAACAAAAAAATAGAACTAAACATTTTATTTTAAAAAGTATCTGTAGCTTTAAGAGTAAAACTAATTTCTGATTAGAAATCCCCACACCAGAATTAGGTAAGATCAAGTAATTGTATAAATTCAATAAAAAAAAATTTTCCCCTGTATAACGTATTGTACCTTAATAATTTTTCAATCTCATTTATCTATCATTTTTACAATTTGTATGCATAATTGTGGACTTATTAATGCCAATGATGCTTAATTGGTTTTTGTAGTAGGTACTCTACATATTGTGACAATAAGTTCTGTTTTAATAGGTACAAACATATAAATCTAGATAATTATGTATTTGTACCTAAAAAATGCTGGAAAAAAAAATCTTGTTTATGGTAAATTTTGACTATCATGAGTTACCTTATGCAATAGCATCATGCACAGTTACTCTGAATATTGTAAAAAGTTGATGAGACGCACTTTTAAAAATATATGGTGCTTAATCTAATAATATTAAAGTTACCGGGATGTCTAATAAATAATAAGAAAGAAAGAAAAATTCGGAATTATTTTAGCTTTACTAATTGGATCGGAAAAAAATTTTCAGTTTCGTGTACTCAGCTAGTAGTAGTAGTGTTTCCATTCATAAAAAACTAAATATGCAGATTGCCAATTGTCGTTTTATTTTATAATGTTTTTTCACTGAAATTAACTATTAATTTCTAATCTTAACTATTTTAAGTAATGACGTTTCATGAAAAGAAAAGAAAAAAAAAATTATGGAAAGATTAATGGAAGAAAGGATTCTTAATGTGAAAGGAAGAACTTTTTCCGAGACAGTGTGAAACTATAAATGTCTAAAACTCATACAAAAATCATTAAACGTATTTTAATGATTTGAAGAATAAAAATGGAGCAATTATATTCATTGCTTTAAGTATTTTTGTTGATACTTTGGCGTTGTTTTCATCTTAATATTACTTAATTTACAGACTTGGCTAAAAACATGATTTTAAAAAAAATTAAGAAAAAAAAAACGAATATTTATATCAGATTTATTTTATTCTTTTTACATTTACTGATCAAAGTTAAAACAAAATGTATTAATAACATATATAGTATTCGAAAAAATAAGATAGTAAAAATATTTATTGTTTCAAACGAAAATGATTTAAACTATAGTTACAAATAAATTGTGGTATATTCTGATATATTTATATAATAAATAATAAATTAAGTTTAAAATTATTATAATTATTATTTAATCACGACAGTTATCTGCTGAAATAAATTCATAGTAGTTTTTTCTTTAAAACTAAACACCCTTTATAATTGTAATTAAATGCCATTAATTTTAAAGTTATAGAATGCTTGTATTTAAATACATTTTAAATTTGTATAATTCAGACAGGCTCAGTAAACAGCAATTTATTTGCTATTATACAACTTTGCGATTGCACAACTAAAAGAAAATTACAAATTCAAAGTTTTACTTCACTTTAATCCACAATTTAATTAACTTTTATTCAAGTTGCTAAATTTCCCAACTGATCAGAAAAATTTGTAACTTATTGTCTTACATAAGTTACAAATCATCTTCTATAAGCTACAAGAAGTCATCCTATTTAATTTATGTATGAGCAGTAAACCTTATACTCAAAATCCAGAAGATATTTCTTGCTTTTTTTTTTACTGTTCGTAATTTTTAAAACTATATAATTTTAATAAAAAGTCACCATATTTTTATTTTTAATTAAAATACATTCAGTAAATCAAGGATGTATTTATGATCTAAATATGCATAAATATTTCTTTAATGTATTTATCAAAGTCTATGCTATTTTTACTTTATTGTAAAAATTATTTTCATTGGATTATGTCTAAGAGAACCAAAAAATTAAGAAATTATGTATGGTTGTATTTTTCTTGAAAATAGCTGTAAATATTTTTAACTAAATTATTGCTTTAAGAAAATCAGTTTATTTGAATCAAATCATTGATTTTTGTATAGCCAAATGATTTAAATCAACTAAATAAATTTCTTAACTAAAAACCTGTAAGTAAGTTTTAGTGTTATCGCAATTAATTATTCTCATCATTGATGTAACTATTTCTAAAATTAATGGATGTTATTAATAAAAAATTATTAGTATTTTTCTTAAATAAACTCTTAAATAATTACGATAATCAATTACATACAAGCAACTAATTCTTTTTTCTCTTACTACATATAAACTCTTCTTTCGTCAGTCGATGAGAAAAGGAAGAGAAGGAATAAGAAAGAAATGAAGATTTCATATCCTTGTGGTCTCGTGTTCAGTTCGACTGTGTCGCCATCTAAATGAAACTGCTGAAACTAAATTATTCTTTATTCCTTCTTTTCTTCCTTTTAAATTTTAATTCTTTAATATTTTAAACTAAATATAAGGAATACTACATTTGATTTTTCGTTTTAAATAGATTTCACACATCTTATCAAAGCTGTTCTAATTAATGTTTATATAATTTGCAAACCTGAAGTTATACCTACAAATTCTTTGACAAATTATAATTATTTAGTACCAAAAATATATATTTTAATTAAGGAAGTACAATCAAAATAAAATATAGCGCAGTTTTTTTGAACGTATTAAAAAGTAATCAGGACAAAAGTTAGTAAATATTTTCTTGAATATAAATAAATCAGATGCGTTATTTCTCTCAATATCAGGGTAGTTGCAAAAACTTCTTTGCCTAAAATACTTTTTAGTTACGACTTACAATAGGTTGTTTAAAGTAATCCACTAAATTAAAATGTGTATTGTACTTTATGCAGTCCAATATATTTAGTTCTGCAGGAAAGGTTTTGCTATTAAAATTTGAAAAGTTTAAACTTGCGACAAAAAGTGAAACTATTATTCAATGAGAAAATATTTTCAAGAAAGAGAGACTTTTTATTCTATTCCACATACAATGAAAATAAAAATATACAATAAATTTTAATTATTATACCTATTTAAATAAATTTAATCCATTAAATTAATACTTTTTGGTTACGACTTACAATAGATTGCTTAAAGTAATCCAATAAATTAAAATGTGTACTTTACTTTATGCAGTCATATGTATTTAGTTCTGCAAGAAAGATTTTGTTATTAAAATTCAAAAAATTAAACTTGCGACAAAAAATGAAACTATTATCCAATAAGAAAACATTTTCAAGAGAAAGAGGAGATTTTTTATTCTATTCCATATACAATAAAAATACAAATATACAATAAGTTTTAATTATTATACTTATTTAAATAAATTTAATCCAATAAGTTAAAATGTGTACTTTACTTTATGCAGTCCAATGTATTTAGTTCTGCAAGAAAGGTTTTGTTATTAAAATTTAAAAAGTTAAAACTTGCGACAAAAAGGAAACTATTATCCAATAAGAAAAATTTTTCAAGAGAACGAGGAGACTTTTCATTCTATTCCGTATACAATGAAAATACAAATATTCAATAAATTTTAATTATTATACCTATTTAAATAAATTTAATTCTGTTATGAATGGATGAATTCGTTCAATTGAATAAAGTGTAGAACAAAGTATCAGTTGTTTATTACCCTCTCCAACAGTTAATTCTGTAATAAAGGTTTAAGTTCGTTAATAAAGTAAAGCATGCAACAAATAGATAATTGTTTGATTTTGACGAATAAAGTTAGTTCTTAATAAAATGTTAAATTCGTTCAACTGTGTGAAATGTACAACAAGGAGTCAAGTGTTTTGTATATTCCAAAAAAGTTAGCTCTGTAATTAAATGTTAAATTCATTTAACATAATAAAATCTACTGCAAGGAGTTAATCGTTCTGTAATATGTAAATAAGATAACTGTATCAATGAAGAGAGTCAATTATCTAGTACAGCACAAAGGGTTGGTAAGGAAATGCTAATTGTGTTCAAAAAGTAAACTAAACAACAAAGGGGAAGTCATTTATTTATTTATTTATTTCTCTATCCTAGTCTGCCTGTCTATCCAAAAACAATTGTTCTGTAACAAGGTTAGATGCGTCCTGTAAAATAAAAAATACAATAATGAGTTATTAGTTTTACATTGTATGAAATCGATATTTGTGCATTAAATTCTTGTACAATCTAATAAAGTTAAACACACAATAAAAATTTGCATTTTAAATAGTCTTGAAAGATAAATTTAGATCTAAAACAAAGAAATGATTGTTCAATACCAATTAAATATTATTTATCATGGTCTAAAAATTTATTTGGAAAGTAAAAGGATCAATTGTTTCATATTTTTAACAATAATTAGCCCCCATAAAGTTAATTTTGCAATAAAGAGTTACTTGGATAATCAGCTTTAGAAAAAATGAAAGCGAAAGAGAGAAAGGAAAAATTTGCTATTATTTCTTTTGCTCTGATATCTGAATTACAATATGATTTCTCATTGACTTGAAAGATAAATTTAGAGCTAAAACAAAGAGATGATTTTTCTACTAAATATTATTTATTATGGTCCAAAAAAGTTACTTAGACTGTAAAAAGGTCAATTGTCTCATATTGTTAACAATAATTAACCCCCACAAAGTAAATTTTGCAATAAAGAGTTACTTGGATAAACAGCTTAGAAAGAGAGAGAGAACGGAAAAAATTGCAATTATTTTTTTTGCTCTGATATTTGAATTATAATAAACAATCTCATTGATCACGAAATTCTAATTCAACAGAATATTTTACGCGTTTGTGAAACAATAATTAAGATTATTAAAAGTGTTTTAATTTCAAAGTTCTTATCATGTTATTTTTACGCAAGAATATTCTAGCGTTTTGTTCTCACGTTGTCATAGTAATTTATAATTAAATTTATTAAACTAAGAAGTTAATTGTTGAAGCATAAATGTTGCATCCTATTTGAATATTTGAGAACAATTAATGCTTTCTAAAATATAATGTAAAATGATTAAGTTTAGTTTAACACTGTAATATCAAAGTAATTCTCTGGGGGCATCAAAGTTAATAAAAAATAGTTTGAAAAAAACGGAAGAAAATAAAAATGTTCGATTTGTTGCATTCTGCTAAAGTATTTATTCAGATTATTACCACAAAGTTGCAAATTTGTTGTAAAGTTTACCATCAGATGGCGCTGTTTAAGGAGAAAAATCGCAAATTAATGTTTTAAAAATAGACACCATTTGCAGCAAAAACCTGGATCAGTCTAAGGACGAAATTAACTCGCACTTATGTAAATATTTTAGTTGGAGTAGTTTCAAATAACAATTTATTCTAGGTTTTCTAGTCTGCAGTACCATTTTTAGTCGAATTTTCAACTAAAAATAAAACTTTGGAAAAGTAATTGACTTGTTTCCTAAGCAAACCATACTTTTCTTTCTCATTCTGTTTCTAATAAATTTTTGATACGTTCCGATACAACGGAAGGAAATTTATTTTTATATATATCCTGTAAAAACAACATTCGAATATTATTGACATACTTAAAACTGAAGATTCCGTAATATTGCAGTTAGTTTTGCTAAGTTTTTTTTTAAAACATAGTCGTTTAATTTAATAAGAATATTTTACTCAACTTGTAATGTTTGACTAATGTTATAATTGAATAGTTGAGACTTAGATAAAAAACTAAGAAAATGGCCAAAGGTCTGTCAAAGCGATTATTTGAACTTTCATTTGTTTAAATTGGTGTTTACTGTTTATAAAACAACCATAAAATGACCGATAATTTAAAAAATCAATTAACGAAAAATGAAAACAGACGAAAATGTACTGTTTGCAATGTTTTGCAATCTTAGGAAACCAAAAAAAATAATTTTTTAATCAAGTTTAGAAGTTTTGCCAACAGATTGAGCTGCTTTCTAAAAGAAAAAATGCTATTAGAGTCATAGTGGCTCAGGGAATAGTGTGTTTGCCTTCCAATACGTGGACCAGGGTTCGAATCCCAACAATGGTTGGTCGATACGAATCCGCACCCGGATCACACCGACCACTGACGTGAAATATTTTCAGTGGTAGACGGATCATGGATTAGAGTCCCCTTGCCATCAGACTAACCGTGAGAGGTTTTCGTTCCTCTCCTCTCCATGTAACGCAAATGCGGGTTAGTTCCATCAAAAGGTCAACAAAGGAAAATTTCTCCCAATACGTGATCCAGGAGTTACCTTGTCTTCCGGACTGAGATCTTATCTTCGGATTGGTTTGAAAATTACAAGGCTTGAAAAAAAAGCTGGTTTCCTGAGCAGCATGAAGTCATACATATCTATCGAATGTTACTTTGAGGAAATGAATTGCACTTTCAAATTTTTAACTTCATTCTTTACAAATAATGCATTCATTTTTATTAAATGCAATTGCCTATAAAATGCAAAAGCTTTCTTCAAATAAGGATTTATCAAATTTAATGTTTTTTTCTTCTCATTTTTAATTGACTTACAACATTTTATACTAGTGTATCAAAATTATTAAACGAAATCTGACATGGGCGTAAATAAAAGGAAAGCTACATTATCATAATTTTTTTCCCTCCATTTTCGTCGTAAATCGCTTTTTATTAATATTAAAAAAAATCAATCATTAACTCTCCCGTGTAGTAAATGGTGACTGATGCACGTTAAATCTGTCGAGTCTCAAAGTCCTCCATGTTCCCACAACAAATCAATACCTCTGGGGGTACTGATCCAGGAGTTTCCTTGTCTTCTGGATTGGTTCAAAATTACAAGGCTACGGAGTTGAACGTAAGTAGTCGTAAACCCATGAAATTGGGTCGGCTGTTCAACGACGGTTATAAAATAAAATAAAATAAAATCATTAACTCTGCCTTTGTACTTTGTAAATAGTTAATAGTTATTTTTTAATAAATTAAAAAATTTTGATGATGATCTTTTCGCTAAATTTTTCTTAGCTACAAAAAATGAATTAAGTTCATTAATAACAATAATAACAATATAACAATAATTGTTCGTAAATAACATTATAATAACAACAATAATAATAATATTTTAAGAAAATAATTATGAAATTTTTTTCTTTGTAATTTTATTTCAGGACGAACATTTAAAAAAATAGTCTTATATCACTTAATCGAATAAATATTTTTGTGCTTTACGAGCTTTAATTATTTGAATTATCACTCAGAAAGTACAGCAGAAGAAGAAAATAAACAAAAATTAATAGAATTTGGAATAAAATTGAGCATTCCACTGATATGGTTTCTGTTCTGGTTTTGCGAAAATCAGATTTGTGGTATTTTGCGGTTTTTGTAAAAGAAAAATCTCTTTTGTTTGCTTTTCCGCTCAATTTTTTTAGTTATTAAATAAAATAGAATCGACAAATAAACAAAATAGCTAGTTCGTTAAATGATCATCATAATTTTTATCATGATAAAACTAATTCCAATAATGGTTACATTAAAATCAATACTAAAATGTGATGACTGACAATTCTAAAATATCTGACATTACTGTCAATAAAACATTATTTCCATTTCATATAACGCTTATCAGCTAAACCTCTTAAGAGGATTTTCTATTCTCAAGATAAACACGAGGTCCACAAACCCAAGGTACGTTTCTGATCCTTCATCCTTTTTTTATTATTTATTTATTTATTTTTAGCATTTCTTTACTTTGTGTCTTTATTCTTTTTCCATTATCTTGAATACGAGGTATTCTAAGTTATTTTGAATAGCAAAACCGTAACCGATTCTTTTCTATTAAACTATACATTCAATCAAGAAGGAAAAAAAAAAAAAAAAAAAAAAAATATATATATATATATATATATATATATATATACATTCTGTACAAAACTTTCTCGATTTATCCGTGCTTCGTAAATTATATATCTTTTTTTCAATAAAATTTTGTGTTCTTTGCATGGACAGATTCAAATAATTGTCCGGCATTTTGAAACTGCGTGATCACCTAAATTAAATAAGTTATGAAAAAAATTTAAAACTAGTTTAATTTTTTTAATAATAAATGTACTTTTCATTTGGTTATTTTGTTTAATATTTTGAAACCAATATGGTTGACTGTAGTTGTGCACGAATTATGAATACTTTTAAAACCGAATAGCTGTTAATAAATAAATTACCTTATTTTATTATTTTCTAGCTGGATACCCCTTCTTTGTACGGGGGTAAAAAACAATAGGCATCAATTAGTCTGTATTGAACAACGCTACAAAATCATGCACAAAACTGGAAGACAAATACCGATACAAACAATAAAACAAAAATAATTCCAAGTTTTTTATTATAATTATTATTTGCTGCCCTTCTCAGTGGCTTTATATTATTAAATTGAGCGAAACACGTATTTAGTAGTTCATCCCTTCAAAATAAAGATTAACTATATTTGGTACACAATTGGCCGCAAAAACCTATTTCCTCAGTATCTATTATAAAAATAGAATAATGACCAAATTTACTCATAAAATACTTTCTACTCCATGATGTATATATATATATATATATATATATATATATATATATATATATATATATATATATATATATATATATATATATATATATATATATATATATATATATATATATATATATATATATATATATATATATATATATATTTAGTATTTAGTACAGCATCAATTTCCATAAGGCCAGTAGTACCTACTAGAAAAATTAAGCACCACTATTGTCATTAATAGTATAACTACTTTTTCCATTTTTTTTCCATCAATTTTATTTTTTAGTACTTAACTTGTTTTTGTTATTTTGATTATTACCTATTACCAAAATTAATCAAGCATCATTGACAATAATAGTTTGTCGATTTTTTACACACTCTCAAACGAATTACACTGGTTATCATAAATTAAGGAAAAATCACAAAAATAGCGATAACTCTTTCAAAAGTAAGCCAAACCGTGCAAAATTTGCATATGTTGTCCACTAAGAGTAGCTGAGTAAAATTGCAATATGCAAATTAGTGGCGCTGCACTCGGCTTACGTCATCTGCCTGGAGCATAAAAGTCCAAGTTTGAGAGAAAGCACACAAATTTTACTGTGATTGCGACATTGAAAATCTGAGATAGCCAATTCGTAATAATGACCTCTAGGCATCATTTGCCTGAAGAACTACGATGGAGAGCCATCGGGAGACTAGAGGCAGGGCAGAGTCAATCAGAAGTGGCCAGATGGCTAAATGTGAGTCCATCTGTGGTTCATAGACTTTGGAGGCAATTTCAAACCACAGATTCGGCATCTAGGAGGTTCAGTCAAGGACGGCCAACTGTTACGACCAGTGCCGATGACCGATATTTGACATTAAGTGCACGCAGGAATAGAACCGCTACTCCGACACATCTTAGATCCTCTCTTGCTGCAGCCACCGGAAGGTTGGTGTCAACGTCAACTGTGCGCAGAAGGCTCCACGAAGGTGGTCTGTATGCGAGACGACCAGCCATTTGCGTGCCGCTCACATCACGCCATAGGAGAGACCGTTTGCAGTGGGCCCGACAACATGTCCACTGGACGTCAGATCAATGGAGGCCTGTTCTCTTTACGGATGAGTCCAGGTTTAGTCTAGAAAGTGACAGTAGACGTTATTTGATATGGAGAGAACCTGGGACCCGTTATCATCCATCAAACATCCGTGAAAGAGATGCATACGGAAGAGGCAGTGTCTGTGTTTGGGGAGGCATATCCTTAGGAGGGCGCACATACCTCCATGTCTTTCCAAGGGGAACCGTGAATGCTCAGGTTTATCGAGACAACATCCTTGATGCTTATGTGCGCCCATATGCCGGGGCAATTGGTGATTGCTTCCTGTTACAGGACGATAATGCAAGACCACACAGAGCTCGCATTGTTGATGATTATCTTCAACAGGAAACAATTACTCGCATGGAGTGGCCAGCTCGATCCCCGGACTTGAATCCTATCGAGCACGTTTGGGATGCTCTAGGGAGGCGTGTATCTGCCATCAATCCGCCCCCTCAGACCCTTGCCACGCTTGCAACTGCTTTACAAGAGCAATGGCTCTCACTTCCTATTGAACTGATAGACCGCATAATTGAAAGCATCACACATCGCTGTTTGTGCTGTATTGCTTCTAGAGGCAATCATATTCCATATTAAAGGTACTTTTTCTATTGCAAACCGATACTTCCAATTTGTTTATTTTATACATGTGCTAATTTCTATACTACTATTAATGTCTGATAATTTCTTTTTATGTTGTTTAATACCTTACTATGTGTTGTATATTGTGGGTAAGTTTCATAAAATTCCATGTGTAATTTCTTGAGTTATCGCGATTTTTGTGAATTTTCCTTAATTTATGATAACCAGTGTAGTAAAATTTCGTTACTAATTTTGACTTTTAGTGCATAGCTTATTATTTTACTTCAATTAGTAACTATTAACAAGCTAAGTATCATTTTTATCAATAATAAAGTTGGCGTTTTTTGCGTTCGAACTCAACGAATCAGTACAATTTCTCCATCAATTTTGATTTTCAGTATAAACCTATATTTTTATTTAAATTACCGTTAGTCTTAAATTATTTGTTTTTAAAGTAACTTATTTTAAAAACATAACTATAAACAGAATTAGCATGTGGTTTCAGGTAACTTTAGGAATGCTAATTTGGTCACGTAGTCCTATATTACAACGATCATATTAATCCTTCCGATAGCCTGGCATAACCATTAAGAAATAATTAAGTATTATATACTAGCAAACGACACCCGGAGGCAGAGTGGTAGCCATAGATATAAAGGCTATATTAGTCCCTGGTGGTAGCATTTCGCGCTCTCAAGCCACAAGTCCTGGGTTCTATCCTCGGCCCAGGTAATATTGAGTCAGCCTTTCATCCCTTCAGTGGGTAGGTAAAATAAGTACCAAACATGCATAGGGGATTTTGGGTTTGCGAGTCTGACTGATTACGTATCATGCTCCTCACCCCAGAGCCCAACGTGATGAAAACTGAGGTGAGCACACTAGGTCTTGGACCACTATAGGCTGTCGCACCGCTGAGTTTAATTTATAAGCTAGTAAACATCATTCACGTTATCTTTATAATATTTGACAATTCAGAATAGTTCTTAAAAACAATGGCTTAACCAATGAGAAATTTCCATTTTTTTAATGTCACTAAATAAAAAATATGGTTTAAATCTTGTTTCGTTATTTGTTTACTATTGTTCAGACTTAGCTTCATGCTGAATTTCGTATTTTTCGAGCCTACGGTTTACCGCAATCCGGTATACGAACACACAGACACTCAAATTCTTTTTTTTCCATTACATGTATAAACAGATTTATTTTCTTTGTACCATTCTTCCACAAAGGCCTTTAATACCCCCTTAATATATCATGCACTACATTCGAAATATTTTCCTTCTTGCATTTTGAATAAAATTTATTAGCAAAACTATTTCAATTTTTTTTCTTCGTCTTTTAACATGATGTGCCGAACGTGTTGTAAGAAGGATGATCTTAAAATCTTGGACACATTTTAAAAGCATCAACGCATAGTCCAGTCCATATCCATCTGATTTTTGTCATATATTTGTACATAAATAAAGAAAATGCTCATTATTTTTCGATACTTCAAAATCCAAAATGAAATGATACTCAAAGCCTGCCATCCATTTTGAACTATATTTGGAAGCACCTGCCTTGGAAACACATTATTCAAAAACATGTGAAGTTTATTGTAAACTTGTTACATTTTTAAGATAAATGAATTTTTCCTTTTTCGTGTAATTTTAATACGTCAAAGACTTCAAACTTGGCGTAGGTATTTTAAAGTCCATTTGAAATATGCTCATAGGATATTTTAGTGAGAATAAATGTTCTTTTCGAAGAAATATATCGTTTTGAAGTATTTTTTTTATTATATTATTATTTCTTAGTTTGTTATGTATTTATATATTGATTACTTATTTGTTTTTATTCATCGCCCATTTATTATATAATTTTATTTATTTACTTCAATTTTTTTGAGAAATAATCTGAGTTTTAGAAGGTATATCAATGCATACATTGAGAAAAATGTGTTATCAAAACTACTAGAATATGGTAAAATTTACCATGTTTCTGGCTCTATGTAAACGCAAAAAGCTCGATAATTTTTACAAGAGCGCTTTGATAATGATTTTAGTAAAATTGACCATAAAATATGGCTTTATGCTTTTATAATATATGATAAAATTTGGTAGTTTTATTATGATACTTTAGACCATGGCATAAAAACCATTTATTCGGTTGAAATTATTTTGCAGTTTTGAATTTTTTACTAAATGTGTGGTAATAAATTTGAAAACTAGAATTACTGGTGAATCGTCACCTTATGAACGAATATATTATCAAATGAATGGTTTGGTTTTTATTACTCGAATTATGTTGTTTTTTTTATTGTTGATTATTGTTTTATTGGTAATTTTACCAGAATTTGTTTTTATCCTTGTTAGAATCAATTCACTTTACGTTGGTGATTTAGAGGTTTTAACTGATCTCAACTTATAAAATTGCATTAACTTTTAAAATCCCTTAAGAACGTTTCATAGATTAATACTTAAAAAAAGAAATTAATAATAAAGTGATAAAAATATGCGAGGTAGAGGTTTACGAAATTTTGATATTTAGAACCATTTTTTTTTCATAAGCTATTCCATTATGGAATAAAAATTGACAAAATATAGCCTTACTCTTTTATGTTATTTCTTAATTATAATTACCGTTGAAATTCCCTAAATAATAATATTTACAACCTAATGAAGCTGTTCATATTTCTCAGATATAGTAACAGGAATTGAAAATTATTTTGTCCGACATGCTTGAGGCATGTCCCGAATCCAACAAGGCATGTATTTTTATTCTTACATGACCATTTGGGCATGCAGAATTCATATGAGAGTAAATTCCGATGAATTGCCCACTCAAATTTTGATGAAAACTACAAAGAAAAAGAGGATTAAAAAAAAAAGAAATTAATTTAGGTTTTATATGGAAAAACCCTACATGTTACTGAATTTAGTTTTTAAACAAGGATCTTAAACAAAATTAGCATATTATTCCTCCCCCTCTATTAACACTAATTTGTTATTTAAATAAAAAAGGTTGCTTTAATTGAGCGCAATATTCAAACTTTTATTCCTCAACCGTAACTAAACATTTATTGCTTTGCATATAGATAAACAGTAAAATTTAAACTGAATTTCACTTATTTATATTAATAATAATAATCTACATTGAGCCTCGGTGGCTGAGGGGTTCGAGCCTTCGCCTCCCAACGAGTGACTGGTTCGAATCCCAGTGGTATGTGGTTGATAAGAATTCTGCTACCGGCTCGCACCAACCCCTGTGCTGACGTGAAATATCACCAGTGGTAAATGGATCATGGGTTAGAATTTCCTTGCAGTTGAACTAACGTTTTTTGTGGTTTTCTTTTCTATGTAAGGCAAATGCGGTTTAGTTGCCACAAGAAATCTTCCTTGAAGGCTAGTTCATCCCTATGAGTTCCTTTCTCTTCTGGGTTAGGTTCAAAATTACAAGACTAAGTAGTTAAACAATGATAATCATAAACTCAGAATTGGATAAGCTGTTCAACCCCTAGTCATCGAAGTCAGCTTGTTACAATACATAAAATTCGATAACTTAAGCAAGAAAATATATCTTATAAATAATATGTCTTTAATTTATTATGAAACTTAAAATCATATGCAGAAGATTTTTTTTCGGTATCCCAAAGAGAACGTCACTGCGTTTAGCGCTTTTGTTGAATACCAAACATTGGAATTAGCATCTTAATTTATTTTTCCTTATTGTAATATTATTGCATTTTTAATTTCGATTTTAGAAGCTAAATGTTGAACAAGTGAGCATTTTTCTATTCAAAATAAAATAGGTTTTATTTTTTTACCCCTCCTCTTTCTTTTTCATCCACCTTTCTTTTTAATCGTATATTTAAAAAAAAATAGAAGGTGTTTAAATTTATTTTTTTAATGAAACGGTGAGAGCAATAGGGATTAAAAAAATTAATACGACTAAAATTATAATCTAATAATGATTCAATCTAATAATTCAATCTAATAAAGATTGAAATTTACTTAAGTTTTTAAAAATAATATTTTAGTTTTTTAGCTGTTTTTTAATCAACCTTTTCTCAAACTTCTTGATATAAGGTATTAAAAACGTTGCTTTTAAAAAATAAACCATTTTTTAAATTTAAATCCATATTTCTTTTTCTGCTTTCATAGCTGTTATGTTAAAACAAATAATAATAATAAATAAATAAAATTTCAATATGGCTCAAAATAATATAATTTCATAACGTATGCAATATAATAGTGTAAGTGAGCTTAGATATAAGGGTATTATAGTAAGGAATTGTTTAAGTGATTCAGAAAAAGCAGTGTTAATGGTTTCACATTATAAGTGCAAAATTTGTTTCGTTCCCACATCTACCAATCAAAATACTGTTGAAAATAAAATAAAAATCCTGCTTTCTAAATTACTGTAATAAGGACGAATTTGAAGTCATTGTTTGGAAAGAGATTTTAACTTTAACGTAAAAAAGACACCGGTGTTTCATGCCGTATTTAATAACCATAAATTATTAAAATGCTAAATAAAACATTTTCACTTATTTTGACTTAAATTAATACAAAATAATGTAAAAAAATATGAAAAATATTTTTTATAAAAATTTAGCACCAAAGGGTTAGAAAGTCCATCAAGGTCATAATAAGAAAAGAAATCGAAATAATTAGAACAATTATAAACTATATTTCCAGTGGAAAAACGCGTAATGCTATAGAAATTCCAAAAGGAAATTGCAACCAGAAGAATATATAAAGAAAAACAATGAAAAAAGGAAAAATATGACAACCGAAGCTGATTTCGTCAGAGGGTACCAGCCCCGTAAGTTATAAATGCAAAACCTTTTCTATCGAGAGAGCACGACAAATGTCTAAGTTGCTCTCTCTGTGCCCGGAAGGTTTTGCAAAGTCCAGGGAGAAAAAATACAATGCAAAAAACAAATACAAAAGTATGAAATCTAAACTAATACAAAAGAATATAATATTCAAAAACTTTTGTATTGTGTTTTCTCTACCTGGACTTTGCAAAACCTTCCGGGCACAGAGAGAGCAACTTAGACATTTGTCGTGCTCTCTCGATAGAAAACGTTTTGCATTTATTACTTACGGGGCTGTAACCTTCTGACGAAATCAACTTCGGTTGTCATATTTTTCTTTCTTTCATTGTTTTACTTTGCTTATTCTTCTGGTTCCATCAAGGACAAGTTATTTCATTGAAGTCAGCTATCAAATAAGTTAATAAATAGTATACAAAATCATATTTTTTAATATATTAATGTATTTGAATTTTGAATCTCAAAACGAAAGTGGGGAAGCTGCAACTTCAAACTTAAGCCATAATATAACCTCAGGAAACAAGTATAATTTTAAGCATTGTGATGTCTTATAGTCCCTTTTTTTTATTTATATTCTTTTGTTTATTTTGCTGTATTTCTAAATAAAGATGCGCATCACTATGTTTAAGGAAAAAAATATAATCATACATAGTTATCTTTTAAGAAATTATTAGTTCGTCAGAAGCAACCATTCTCGATTCTTGAGCCCCTGTCAATCTGAATCTCTTTATAACTCTGTTTATAAGAAAATAATTTAAGAAAGACGTTAAAATTACTAGTGAACAAATAAAACCTTTACGCGCATCTACACTGTAAAAATTTCTTGATCAAATGACGGTATAAAGTATCAGCATTTGAGGTTCATGATCCAAAAGATTTATTTTAACAAAAAAATCAATCCAATTTTACCTTAAAATATTATGTCGTATATTTTCACAGTAATATTTATTGATGTGTGATTCAGTGATTTCCCATTAATTATTACTGTAAATATTACGATATTTCAGATTTTTTTGTTCCATAATATGTTCCAGTAAAAATGGTACCGGTACTGAAGTGCCGGTACTTTTTACCGTAATTTGCTTGCATCATTGTGAGTTAGTTCATTTCCAAAATTTGTGTTTTTCAAAATGAAATCAAGAATTTTAAACTTTTGGCATACTACAGTTGAGGCAAATTTGTATTGAATTGATGTAACACCATTTCTTAAAATCTTGATTATGATCGTACAAAATATGGCTAGAGAAACAAGCAGCAGAAAAAAAAACAAGCAGCACAAATGTTTGAGAATAGTTTTTTGTTCAGAGCTTTTCAGTAATTCAAATTAATTAACAGTCTCAATGAAAATTACCTTTGTTGGCAAACATTGTTCTCTTGATATTCTTATTTTTAAGTCGTTGAAGTTGATGACGAATTAGTTAGCTTTCGATAACGAGCTTCAACGATAATTCAATTTGTTTACTTTATCGTTGAGTTCAAAAACACCATGGCGTACGGAATCGTGACTGTTTCTTGGTTTTATTTTTTACACACAGTCTCGGAATTACCGGAATCTTTTACAGTGTGGAGCTACAGAAGCAACCAAACATCATATTGAATTTTTTTTTCTTCTTAAAGAAAGAACTTATAGATTTAATATGATTATTACAAAGATTTTAATCAGTGAACGACTCTAAAATTCATTTAAAATTCATCTTGCCGAAATGAAATTACATGCTTATAAGAATTTGTTTTATTGATGCAAATCTTGAATCATATTTATATGAACCATATTAGTATTTATCAGCTTTTATTATTAATGTTTCAAGAAAGTGATTTCGATAGTATATGAAAGATAAATTATAGAAATCACTTATAAAACACTACACAGATTTCTATGTTATATTGTAACAAAAATCTCTTTTTTTCATGTGGGCAACTAAAACAAAACAACGTATTTTTCATATACTTCAGTATCGATACGTCATTTAAAAAAAATATTTTAGAGAGCTGTTACAAAATGATTTCAGATGTTTCTGAAAACAACTGAATAAAATAGTAATAAGTTTTATGAAAAGATGCATTTTTACCGTCTTTAATAACATTCGAGAACTAATATTTCCTTCACTTTGTAAAAATGTAAACCATTTGTGTCCAGACTTATATGTATCAAATTCTAAAATAATTTTTAATTTACTTAAGTCTTGTCGAAATCTGATCCAATATTTTGCTGCCCTGCTAATCTAATCCTTCTGAAGCTTTTAATTTTCCTCTGTTGCCTGTGTAAGTATAAATGGATCTGTCAGAAAAGTGAACTCGTATAAACGGACACATGGCGCCCTTGTTTTTCCGCCAAAATCGCCAAAAGGGATAGAACACATGACAGATGGAAATATTCATGTTGGGACGAAGAGACTTTAGCAGCAAAATAACTTGAGAATTCATTGGGCCAATATTCACCAATCTTGGCTCAACAAGGTTTTAAAGGGCCAATATTGGACAGATATAAAATTGTCAAATTCACAAGATATTTTATTTCCCTTATTTACTCAATATCGGCCCCATACTGATTTGTTAAGTTCACGCGATATTTTATAGCCACTATTTAGTCAAAGTGTACTCTATATAGAATTATCCAATTGATCCGATATTTTATTGCCTTTATTTCGCTAATATCTGCTCTATGCAGATTTGTTAAATTCACCGGATATTTTATATCCGTTATTCAGCCTATGTTGGTTCGACATTGAAGTACTCCCCTCAACCGATATATTATAGCCGTTATTTAGCCAATATAAACCCTACTTAAAATTGTTCGATTGACCCGATATTTCATAGCCGTTACTCAACCAATATGGGCCATATAAAGAATTGTACGATTCTCCGATATTTTAAAAACGTTATTCATCCAATGTAGACCCTATTTAAAATTGGCCGATTAACCCGATATTTTATAGCTGTTAAATAAAACCTAAACTGTAAATAATAAACGCTTTTCACAATCTATTTTTTAACATCCTGCAGTATCAAGATTAAGAATTAATTCTTAAGGCCTCTTACATCGCTTAATTTTCTACGCCAAATTGCACCGTATTACCCCTAAAAGCCGTATAATGAGTAAAAGCAATTTTCCCTTTTTAAAATGTGGGTGTTTAATTGTTCTATTAATTAATTTATTTAATTTCAACATATTTGAATCAGCATATTTATGCAGTGGTTTTCTTATTTCTTAATAAATAATCTTAAACAAAAATTTTCTTTCAATCCTGTACACTTTTACCAAAATTTTATATGAACTGTCAGAAATTTAATAGACGAACAACGAAAAAATATTTCTTTTCAAAAGGTGAATCTTTATATTGTACTTGGACTGTTGTGAAATAAACAAAAATGTTTTATGAGAAAAAAAGAGAAATCTGTTATAGGTTGATTTGTTTGTATTGTAAATTACTTATTAAGGAACTAGGTATAGAAATGAATATTATTAAAATATTTTAAATTTTTCCAGGTTCAATAGATGTAAGTACAAAACTGGTCCTTAATTACAATTCTATAAGGGTCTTACTTATTTCTAGAAAATGATCTCAGAATGGCTTACGATATCGGATCGAGTTTGTATAAGTTTTGTAATAATAAGTGCTAGAATGGCATTATATTCTGGCCAAATGTTGGACCTTTATAGGTTTACAATATAAGGCCCACTATTGAGGTGTCTAAATTTTTTTATATTGGTCCTCGAATGGTTTTGAACATAGGACCAATATTAATTTCTACATAAGACTCTTGTAGGCTTATGAGCCCGTAGCGTAACTACCACTACAATTTTTAAATCCCAGGTTCCTAGTATATAAGGCATGTTAACTTGATTCTGTCTTGAGTTACCTCCTGGTAGTTGAAGGTTGATATAGGTCTGTAACTTAGCCCCACAAAGGTACTCGCAGACAGGCTTGTTTCAACAAACGCTCTACATAGGCGACTTTCGTTCGTGATCTGAACACGTGTATTTCAACGGAAAGGACCACCTCAATAGGAACACGCGTACTTTGATAGCTGGAACACAGTGAACATTTGACTTGCAATTTATGACGGCGACATTGACCTCCTCGTGCTGTTGCTACTTAGTCTAGATCGGACACAACAGGGTCCTTTAGCTTAGCACCACTTGGGCGTGATTTGAACACGCGTGCCTCAAACAACAATCTACAAGCCTATATTGGGGTATCTATATTTTGTAATATTGGTCCTAGAATGGCTTTCAATAATGGACCAATATTATTTTATATGTAGGACCTTTATAGGCATATAATGTTGGGTTAACATTGGGATGTCTAGATTTTTCGATATTGGTCCTAGAATGGCTTTCAATAATGAACCAATATCATTTTCTATGTAGGTCCTTTATAGATTTATAATGTTGGTAAACATTGGGATGTCTAGATTTTTCAATATTGGTCCTAGAATGGCTTTCAATAATGGACCAATGTCATTTTCTATGTAGGTCCTTTATGGGCATATAATGGTGGTAAACATTGGGATGTCTAGATTTTTCAATATTGGTCCTAGATGGAAATGAATCTTGTTCGAATATTGAAAGTCATTCCTAGACCAATATTGAAAAATCTAGACAATCCAATATAGATATCTCGGTGCATATTCCCTTGGGACCCATATTAGCCAATTTTGAGCCCAACTGGGGCCAATGTAAAATTGTTACTAGGGGAAATGGGGTAATAGAACAGCGGGCTTGCTCTATTTGTATTACACCTCTCTGTATCTTAAATAAACAAGTAAATGAACGAGCGGTGGCGATTGTGAAACAATCGAAAATCGACAGCAAATGCAACTCCATTGTTAACAAACGCAGCGAGCAAAGGTTTATTCCCTAGTTTTTTTACATTTGTTTTAACAAGGTTTAATTACTATTTAAACTTAACGCATATTTGACCAAAAGTGTTTAATCGCACCATTTAAATAAATATTTTTTTATTAACACTGTGACGTATATTTTTCACTAAATTTATTTTTCTGCTTGTTTCAAAGGTCTTAAAGATAATCTATTTACTGTTAGTAATTCCATTTGAGTAAACACTTTCTGTTGAGAAATTTTCAAACTACCTTAGTTCATTAACTTTAAGCAGTTATGTACAAATTCGACTCTTTGAAATTGTTTAATTATTCCATTTAAGATTAATCATATGTTTTTATGATGGATTAAAGTTGCAAGTTCAGTAAAAACAAAATTTAAAAAGGGTTTCATAAGAAAATAGTGATCAACTGAATGATTCGTCGATTGATGTAGCCAATGGTCCATAAACGCACCATTGTATTTTTTAAGTAGCATGCTATTTTTCATGCAGGAAAATTTTTGTGCCTGAATGGATGCAATTTAAGTATATTTCAATGAAAATGATACCACTTTTTATAAATATTCTATGCTTGGCCTAAAACGGATTAAGCTGCTTTTTTGTTTATTGATCTAGCATAATTCTGTTAAGAATAAAAAAGCCCTCTTCTGAAAATTAAGAATTATATATTGTGAACTATTATTATTAGTAGTAGTATTAAGAATTTAGCATACATAGGGCTTAATATAAAGGCTGCCAATAATCTCCAAGACTGATCTAATTACTGTTAAAAATATCTTTTGAACTACATCCCCTCTTAGGACTTTAGTAAGATCCGAATAACCTCCCCCTGATGAGCCACGATGGCTCAGGGGATGGAGCGTTCGTCTTTCAATGATGTGAACCGGGTTCGTATCCCCGTGATGACTGGTTGATACGAATTCCGCATCCGGCTTGCACCGACCACAGTACTGATGTAAAATATCCTCAGTGGTAAACGGATCATGGGTTAGAGTCCTCTTACAGCCAGGCTAACCGTGGAAGGTTCTCGTGGTCATCGTCTCCACGTAACGCAATTGTAGGTTAATTCCATAAAAAGTCCTCCACGAAGGAAAATTTCTCTTAATAGTTGATTGAGGAGTTCCCTGGTCTTCTGGATTGGGTTCAAAAATACAAGGCTACGGAGTTGAACATTAGTAATCGTAAACCTAAAATTAGGTCGGCTGCTCAACGACGGCTATAAAATAAAACTAAAAAGGACCCTCTCCTTGATGTAATGGACTTCTGTAATTGACTGCAAAACTTTTAAAGCCGCTCTTGGAATGCTCTTCAATTCTGATTTAAGGATTTTCTTCATGGCATCCTTGTGGCCTTGCCCTTAGCAATTTTTTTCTGTATCGGAAACAGAAAGTCAGCTAGAGATTTTTTCCTAAGAGTATAGAAAATACGAGAGTTGCTATTTATATTTCTGGCCTTGGCAACAGTAAGTGTTGCTAAGCGACCGCAGACGATTTTAATCGAGTTTGATATTTTTAAACATAAATTCATCAGACGATTTACCATTATAGCTTCATTTGTGTTGTTGACAGTAAATTGAAAAGTTCTTCTCTTTCAAGAAATGGAATTGAATCGTGAACATTTTCGTGCCATTATTTTTCCTAACTTTCGACGTGGATTGTCAAGACAAGAGTGCTTCGATGAACTTAATTCTTTATTCAGCGATAAAGCGCCATCCTACAGCACTGTATAAAATTGGTATAACGAATTTCATCGTGGTCGATGTTCGATCCAGGACGAATCCCGTGCAGGTCGTCCAAAATCCGTTGTTGTGCCAGAAAAGATCGATGCTGTGCGTGAACTGATAAAGCAAGATCTTCATGTGACATACCGTGAGATAGAGGCGTCTTTGGACATTAGTATAACTAGCATCAATAAAATATTGCATGAACTTTTGAGCGTAAAAAAAATTTGTTCGCGTTGGATCCCGCATAATCTGACAAACGCTCAAAAAAAGGCTCGTGTCGATTGGTGCAAGGAAATGTTGGAAAAATACGTTCAAGGTACATCAAAGGCTGTGTATAACATCTACGCGGGTGACGAATCGTGGATCTATGCATATGAGCCGGAAACAAAACAGCAATCAACTGTATGGGTCTTCCACGACGAGGCAAAACCAACAAAAGTTGTTCGAGGAAGAAGTGCATTGAAGCAAGTGATTGCCTGTTTCTTCGGCATTAACGGTCATGTGGAAACAGTGGCGTTAGAGCAACGCAGGACGGTCAATTCTGAATGGTACACGACCATTTGTTTGCCAGAAGTCATCGGAGAAATTCGAAAAAAGCAGAAGAACAGGCGAATCATTCTTCATCATGACAATGCGAGTTCTCACACATCGATTCAAACAAAGACATTTCTGACGGAGCGAAAGATCGAACTGATGAGTCATCCGCCGTACAGCCCTGATTTGGCACCTATTGACTTCTTCTTATTCCCACACATCAAAAATAAATTACGTGGACAACGATTTTTGACCCCCGAAGAAGCGGTTGATGCATTCAAAACGCATGTTTTGGAGTTACCTCAATCGGACTGGAAAAAGTGCTTTGAAAATTGGTTCAAACGCATGCAAAAATGTATTGATCATCATGGGGAATATTTTGAAAAACAATAAAACCAATTTTGATCCTACATATTTGTTTTTTCATTATTAGGCCAGAAATATAAAAAACTACCCTCGTAGACCCCTTCCACAACCTTCGAGACCAAATAGCAGCATAAGACTAATTTTAATGGCAGCAACAACTTTTATCTCAAACTTGAAACAAAGTTAAATTTAATTGTGCTGTTTTACGTGCTGTGAGGTTCGCATTAAAATTCCATAAACAACCTTTTTATATAGAAATTGAATCTGCCTTTACAAAACAGGGCTAGAAAAACATTCTGAATTCGAGAATGAATCATCTTTTGCAATTTATGTGTGGAAAGCTTTCTCAAGTCGAAGATAAATTCACTCTTTTAAGGCTTATTTTAGATTTTATGACCATCGCTGAAATAAAGATTATTTTGTGCAGGCTTTTATATACTTTCATTAGCATTTCAAAAATGAAGGATAGTAAAAAAAATTTCATACCTTTATTCAGTCTAAAAGGAAACAAATTTGACTTACTAATATTTATACTAAGTCACTCTTTTTATGCTAACCAAATGAAAATACAACTTTTGTCGTAAGGTTGCCTGCTATCTGGGAGTCTAAGGATATTAAAGTCAGCAAGAAAATTCCGAAGTCAGAATGGAAAAGCATTATTAGTTTAATAAATTCAATTTAGTAGATTTTTATCCACCACTTTTTAAACAATTCGTAGGCATACATAATTCACCACTTTTTTCAGATATGTCATGCTAAACCTTTTATAAACTAGCAAAATCTGTCTATATTTGCAAGTTTAATTTGTAGTTATTTACCGCGTGGCCTGACGAGCAAGCCATGTAAAATTAGCGTGGCATTCAACGTGTTAAGTAAAAATCATATATTCTGACATTATTTAAAGCTTAGGTCTCAGAAGTATCAACCGGTTGAAAAAAAACTTTGTTATTTCATAAAACCAATAACAAACCTTTAATAAAACTTCTTAGTTTGTTTATTTTTTTTAAATCAGCTCGAAGTTTGTTTGCTTGAAGGCTTAAAATCGAAAATGTGTAAAATCTCCTTAGTTTTGTTTTGAATCCAAGAAAAGACAAAAGTGCGAAGTTTACATGAAAAGGAAGTGGGAAACTGTGTTAGCGTGCGTGTGAGATAAAAGATGTGCGTGACCCAAGAATGAGTTTCAATTTTTCTGAAATAAAATGAATTCAAGTATATTTAAATGCAGAAAGCACAATGGAGTTTAAATCTTATTAAATTAATGTTATTAAAAAATCCTAAATCGATATAGTTTTGCGATATTTTATTTATATTTAGTTAATATTCAAAGTCTGACTTTTTGCTAAACACAAACTAATTTGAAACACTATACGTAGCAATTGTTTTTGAATTCATTGCATTATATAAGTTGCACATAAAGTAACGTATTATTTACTTAAATAAAATGTCAAACTAACTTATCAACTATTAATTTAATAAAAACGTGGAATTTTTGTTTCGAATTAATTTTAAAGTATTACTGAATTTTAGAGCAGCATTTTTAGTTGGTTAAATAATAATTCTAAGTAATAATAAGCTTTGCTTATGATCTATTAATATCAATACATTTTAACTTTTTTATTACGGCGCTTTGCATGATGAAGCTTTTTTGGTCACTTTATTGTAATGTAAGCAAAGGGTAATTTTTACGATTGTTATTCAATTAAAGAATATGCAAAAAATGGGCTTCTTAAAATGCAATGAATTCAAGTTTAGTCTTACTACTTACCTTTGCAACTTATCATGTAATAATTACTTTTTTAGTATAATTATTTCGTATGTAGTCATAAAATGTTGCGAACGTTCTGAAATTACATCATTCATAATGAATGTGATTTTTATAAGTTGAAATATCTTAGAAAAGCAATTATTTAATTGAAGGAAAAGCAATATATTTGCTATTAACAATGGAACAAAATGCTGTTTAGAGTATTTATCTTTTACTTACAATATTCTATTTATATAGTATTTATCTTTTACTTAATTTATAAAAATTCTACTCAATGTTAGCTCTATGTATGTTTTAGTTGTCAGTTTTTGAGGAGAATATCATTAAACTTATTGATGCACTTAGAAAGAACTAATATCTAAAAGAACAATAAATGTTACACTTAGGGAGAATTTGAATGAATTTGAGCACTCATAATATAATTGTGAAGATAATAATGTTATCAGTTAAAGAATCAATAATATACTTATTTGTAGAGATGATTTGTTATTGGCTTAAGAACCGATCACGTAATTGTAGATATAATGATAGGGTAGGTATTGAGCACCCATAAAGTAACTGTGGAGATAATTATGTTATCCGTTTGTTATCAAACGACATAATTGTGAAGGTAATAATGTTATCGATTTGTGAACCAATAACATAATTTTGGAGATGTATCACACGAATCATACATGAACAATTAAGCACTGGGCGGCTATTTTGTGACCATTCCTCAATATCTCGTTTGGCAACCTTCTTCCTTTAATACAACCCTGATTTTATATGCATGAATTCTACATTCGCCTCACACTGAAGCGACCCAGGTTCGAATTCCAGCTGTAACTGGTTGATACGATGTCTGCTCCCGGCTCGCACCGATCGCAGTACTGACTTGAAATATCCTCAGTGATAGACGGATCTTGGGTTATAATCCCTTTGTCATCGGTCGTTCCGTGGTTTTCTGCTCTTTATAATGCAAGTGCGGGTTAATTCCGTTAAAACTTCCTCCGCGAAGGCTAGTTTGTCCCCGTGCTTGATTCAGGTGTTCCTTTGTCTTCTGGGATGTGTTCAAAATTATACGGCTATGTAGTTGAACATTCATAGTGGTATACTCAGAATTTGGTAGACTGTTCAACGCCGGCTACAAAATAAAAAATAAAGTGTTAATCTACTATTTGTGACACGTTCAGAGCTCTTTTATAACATCGTGAGGTTATGGATTTTTATAACGACTTTTCTTTCAATTTGACCACACAAACGTTCAACAGGATTGAGATCTGAGTATAATGTTTGGCCAGCACAACAAATTGAAGTGGCCATCACTCACCCTAAACCAATCATCTTCAAATCCAGTTGTAAGGAAGCAATATCCTATTTAAAGTACTCCTAGCCATTAGAATAAATCACCAGCATTGCAAGATGTACTTGATCATCAACAGAATGAGATGTCTTATTCAAAATACTACGCTTACAAAATAAAGGTCCTAATAATTATCCCTCCACCACCAACACTGTGAAACAATCAGTAATTCGGGTAGATATCATGTAGTCATAATGTAGTGGCTAGTGTTTCTGGAAAACCATAAATGTACACTGGAGTACAAAATCTAAGAATGAAGCTGAAAAAACAGCCTATCAGCGAAACAAGCTAGCGCACGGATAGAAGGACCATTTGTGAGCAAGTATAATAGGGCGTATACACAATTCGACAATAATGGAAAATGCACTTTCAGTTTTTGACATTTTTTACAACTAGATTTCCAAAATTTTATGCAGTTATTGCAAATAAAAACCAAAAAAATTTATACAAGTTACAGGCTTATTGCTTAATTTTCTGACGTAGTGTGTTAAAAAAAACTTGTTTTCTTTCTTAATATATTGTCGGTCTCTCAAGCATCTGAAAGCTTGAAACTTTATTGCTAATTAGGAAGTTCGCATGAACTAAACAACTCTAAAGCTCAAAATAATCTTCTGAGTATGCAGTGCATATGCAGATTGACATAGTTTGAACGCTGTATGATATCTCCAACAGATAATCGTGTAAACAACATCTGAATGTCTTCAAGTGAGTTCATATAATTGAAAGTTGAAAGAAGGTCGAAATTTTATTTGTGTGGCTTTGAATTTCGAGATCACTCACAGAATCATTTCACGAGTCTGGAAAGCATTCCGAAAGACAGAATCAGCTTTCTCAGGGCTTAGTAGTAATCGTCTAAGCATAGCCAGAGTGGCGGACGACCGGTATATCGTCTTTCAGGTGAGATTGAACAGGTAACAGAAAGCAGGAAAAATCAAAAGGTACATGCAATAGACTATACATGCAATAGGCAGGTGAGCAATAATAGTCTATTTGCACCACAGCAAGTACAGTGTGTACCATTAATGCTTCCTAATCGTAAACGATACTTTCTGTGTTGCTTGAAGCTTCAGATCTGGAGAGATGTAGAATGGGGTCGAGTACTCTGTAATGCTGAAAAGAGATTTAGTCTGACTACCCATTCCGGACACATACTCAGAGCAAACAAGAGCTCCTGAAAAGAGCAAAACACACCCAATAACACCTAAGAAAACACCTAAGTAGATGGCGCTATTCTCATTTAGAATGGTATAGGGCTTGGTACTGTGCAAGGTGGTTCAGTAAATAGTACATGCTGTTGTACTTAGGTCTTTCTTCCTTAATATGTTTTTTAGAACTGATATGAATCTTTAACACTTTTTCATTAACAACAATTTTACTCCTCATCGTACAGTGATTATCATAGAGCTGTTGGAAAGTGAAGATATTCGATAATTTTTATAGTTGGCAAGATCCTAGAATGTAAATCAAACAGAAGACATGTAGGACACTCTAGACAGATGTTTGGCAGCACTTTAACACGGCTGCCAATGATATCGGAGTTGCAATTGCCACGACTACATATCAGGGCAACTATACCTCCATAGCTCATCGACAACTTTATACTCAGCATGTACAGTTGGTGTATTTCCTTTGTGCAGGGGTGATCATATTCCTTTCTAAAGTTTGGATTTTCGTTGCCTATAACTTTCCACTTAGATATTGCAATCTTTCCAATTGTGCTTGAAGCCAAGTTTCAAAGGAAGTTTCTTTTGCACGTGCACAAAATTATACCTTTTGAGAGTGCACAAAATTTTATTATATTTTATGCACTCATATCAACCTTGTGTCTCTTAAGGATGTAGTGGTATTCTCTAAGCCGATTTAGAGCACTTTTGTCTGACGTTGCATAAGAAAAAGCATCTTGTTTTTAATTTTTGCACACTAGTATATATTTCTCATTATATCGTAGGGTTAGATTGCTCTGAAATATATTTTTTAAACTTCCGATGAAATTGTGTTAACACATAGATTTCCCTATCCATAATTAATTATTCTGAGAAATTTTCGTCTCATTTTGTTAGTTCTTTTTAAAAATGCGTAACAAAATACTTTAAAAATGTTGCTATTTTCATCCATACAAATTTTGCACCAGCCCTAAAAAGAAATTTAAGACTTCGTTCCGTATGATATTCTTAGAAATTTACATTTAATTGCAGTTTTTTTTTATAACTTTTTATGATTTCTAAGCATTTTGATAAAAATGTGCATGATGTTCAAAAATGGTTATTACCATCATTGTGAGGTCATTTTTCAGAATCTGTGTATTTCTAAACGGAATCAAGTTTTTACACTTTTGCATGCTACAATTGAGGCAAATTTGTATTGATAGATCTAACACCATTTCTGAAAGTCTTGTTCATGATCTATCAAAATATAGAAAGAGCTTTGAGATGTAGAATTTAAGGAACAGATATAATAGAAAAATCACAAACAGCAAAAATGTTCAAAGCGATGTAGTTTTAGAATAGTTTTTTGTTAAGAACCATTCAGCAATTCAAATGAATTAACAATCTCAATGAAAATGACCTTTGTTTGCATAAATTGTTTTCTTAATATTCATATTTTTAAGTCGTTGAAGTTGATGATGAATGAGTTAGCTTTCGATTACGAAATTTGATAATTTAATTTGTATAATTTATCGTTGATGACAAAAAAGCCATGGCGTCAGGAATTGTTTCTTGATTTTACTTTTTTACAAAACCGGTTTCGTCAAGATGAAGAGAAAAATCATCTGAAAAGCTTATTAAAACATATTAGAAAATTTAATTATAATTTTTCTTTTATCCAAAAAATACTGATATTTCCTGACGAGATTAGAATTATCCGGAAAACTTGGTAAATTGACTTCGGTATTGTTTTCAACGTGTTAATAGATTAGCTTTTATTTAGAATCTATGTCTATTTCTTGTATTAATTTTTTTACAAAAAAAAAAAATATTATTTTGGAAGAGGGGAAAATCATCTAAAAAACTTCGAATCAAATTCAGTGTTATTTTTAATATGTTAATGGATTGGATAAGTCCATACCTCATAGAAAAAATCGTGTTCAGTAGTATATGAATGAATTAATTTAATAGATCAAATAATTATTGAGAAATTAAATTTTAAAAAATTACATTTAAAATTCAATTTTTCAGGAACTGTCATCCGATTTTGCGCAAATTTGTATTTTGTCATGTAATATTACATTCTTTAAAATTATGTTAATAATTGTTCTTTATCTTAAAATCCAACCTTTTTTTTTAACTATTATTAAATTACACAATAAAAAATAATAATAATTCAATAAGAGTGATTTTTGCTAGGTATTGTCTATGGATAAACAAATAATATAATTGTGTGCGAAAAATTTTCATTTCGCTTAAAAAGTTCTCGAGACATGGTGAAATACGCAAAAAGTAAAATTAAGATTAAGAGGTCCAAACTATGGACTGCTCTCCTGACCAAACAACTGGGTCTTTACTACCAACTAACCCCTTTATTTTAGGGGTTAGAAATCTGATAGAAATCTGAATCTGTTAAAAAAAAAAGGTGCGTTTAATTCAGAAAAAGCGCGTTTTGTGTCTGATTTCGTAACATAAAATAAATATTCGTCTGCATTAATTAAGTAGCATGTTTGAGGTCAAAACTTCAAACCATTAAGTTTGAGTTTTAAAACGTGAAGATCCGAGCATTAGATCAAAAGTTATTCAGGGTGGTCCGTTTATTTATTTATTTTTTTTTTTTTTTTGCGCACGGTACAATCCCCCATATTGTTCTTAATTTGAAAAATTGAGTGTTTTTAAAATTATATATTTAATAAAAGTTAAAATTATATATTTATTAAAAATTTTCTATCTATCATCTATACAGGGTTATTCATACAACCTTATGTTAACTACAACTGGCTTCAGTGGTACGTGTTACTGCCATCTACCGGCCACTGCTTAAATGAAAACTTGAATACTTTCGGAATAATTTCATATGTTCTTTTTTGCCATATTCGTCTTCGTTTTTTTTTACTATAACGCTTCGAAGCCCCGGAGGGAATTATAAATAACCCTGTATATAGAGAGAGATGATAGATAGAAAAATCGGAAGATATTTAGAGGTTGCACCAATCACTTAAATTTCTCTTAAGTAACATGTTTTGCGTCATCGATCTTTCTACCAAATTAAATACAATTATGGAGTTAAAATTAAAAATATAATAATAAGAACAAAGGAAACTAAGCAATAACATCTGCTCTGTTAGAAATTTCCCGGAAAAAAATGGTTCAAATAATCATTTAATTGTTATTTTACCATATTCAAACAAAACAGTCAAATAACCATAAATAAGATAGTATTCAAACCATTAACTGTGACAAAAACCGTTTACTGACTGCTTTTACCTAATACGGTTAAATAACCTGAATTTTATCGCACCAACTTGGTCCATTTAATGAAGCCACTTAGTTCCTTGCAGTTGGGTACATGTTATAAGCAAAGAGGACTAATTTGTCAATCTCATGACCGATAGAACGTTGGCTCGAGTATTGACATCACAGTACTTACCCAATTCCTTTCAACTCATGAAAACTTTCCAGTGTCCTGCACTTCCCAATTTATGATCCTGAACGATTGGAATACGATGCTCTCATTCGCGCATAGAGAGCAGAACTATAAAGCTGCTTAAAACGAAATTGACAGTTGTTGTCACATTTTTTCCCCACTGGAATCTTAAGCTTCATAAACAAAATTCTATAATAACATTGCACATTTTTCAATAAGTTTGCCTTCCTTGTTTCTTTTACGGAAATAAGTTTCTTTAACCTTCATTTAAGGCAATGTGATTGATCAAGAAGCTATATTTATAACCGTCTAGTTGGTATTTGAATGGTAGATTGTATTAAGAATAGATGGACTAACTATATACGAACATTTGCGTTCCTATCAAATGTCACGTTTTTTTTAGAAAAATCTAATATTTTCGACAAAAAAATCGAAAATATTAGATAATTCGCATTTTGAAACTTAGTGGGCTTCGTTTTTTTTGGTAAGTAGACACATTTAATCAACTTGGATGCGAAAACTGTAAATATAATAAAAAATAATATAAAAAACATTAAAAATTAATTAAACAAATTTCTTTACATATTAGTTATTCTCTTACAATGCAGTCATTTTGACTGCTTTTGGGCAATATACACTAAGTTTCAGTCTTTCTAGTTTTAAAAAGCAACATACGAACAAGTCGGAGGTACTCTATTCAAAGTCTTTTAAGTTGGATTCGAATTCTCAAATCTAATTGCAATCAACCATGTCTTATTCTTAATCTGTAAAACTGTTTTAAAGTTATTATATGACATTTTTTTACACTACAAACTTTAATTACTTTCAATCATAATAGTAATGGTAGTTGTTTTCTTAAAATGTAAAAGCAATGGAAAAAAAAAATTTTTGCCCACATTCCTTTTTTTTTTTTTTTTTTTTTTTTTTTTGCTAAGACTTATTTTAGTAAAGGTTGAGGTTCTTGAGGCATTATAACTGAACTTTTCCCGATAACAAAAAAATACCATCCACATCAACTACTTTATTATAATGAAGAAAGGTATGTGCGAGCAAGTCAGAAGTTCTTTTTTTAAAGTATTATAAATTGGATTTGAGTTCTCGAATCCGTTTACAATCAGCCATACCTTGTTTTTACTCTGCTAAACTGAGTGTTTTATAAATATTATATAACACTTTCTTCCACTAAAATCTGCAATTGATTCCAATCATCTTAGCAAGGAAAATCGTTTTCTTAAAATCTAAAAGCAGTCGAAAAAAAATTTTTTTTTGCTCCCACGACTTTTTTTTCTATTGCTACCAGGGCTTTTTTATTTTCCTTCCTAGATTGAAGCTATTGAAGCATTATAATTGAACTATTTCTTATAACAAAAAAAGTATCACCCACATCTTAAAGTACTTTATAATAATAAAAAAAGGTATGTGCGAGCAAGCCAGAGGTACTTTGTTCGAAGTTGAATTCGAGCTCTTGAATCTGCGTACCATCAAGTAAGAAGTTCGAACGCGTTGAGTGGAATTGATTAATGAAGAATAGTTGCGTTTTCAGCTATTCATTGTTCACTGAAAACTTGCATCTGATTGGTGGGTATCATCAAATAAGCATCAACTTTAAATGCATCCATCAAAATGTAACGCGAAGAAATGCATAAGTGTGATTTATGCGCGAGTTTGTAAACTTCTCGTTGGAGCGCAACTGACGTCACATATTCCTTGCATCCATTCGTCTTATTTCGAGATTATTTATCGGGTAAAGGTGTTGCTTGGTTTTGAGAGTTTCTAAATTCATTTTCATCTAAGTGACTGAGAGGTGTTCGATCCATAAGTTTTATGAAATGATGATGAGTAATGGGGGTTGTATTCCGAAGGAAATGAAAAGCTTCTTTTTTTTTCTTCTTCCTGGGGGAGAGGGATTCATTCGAAGTTAGTTTTCCAGTGGAATGTTGTTGCTGTTAGAGGAAATAAAAATCTTAGCTGAAAGCGTGACTTCTTTTTATGAGAAAGTCATTAAGGTTTAGTCGTGTTGTGTGAGACATAAAAATATGGCGGTGATTTTACTTTTTGAAGTATAATACTTTCATCGGTAATCTGATTAATGTCAATACTTTAATGTGAAAATATTCAGACACGTTTGCTTGAAGTATTTCTTAAATCACTTTTACAATAATTTTTTTGAAATAAAATCATAATTTATTTCAAGTGGATGTTTTCCAACAATTATTAATGGAAAATTTATTCGCGAACTCAGAGTACAGTGAAAATGGTGCTTCAGCGCCATGAGGTGTATTAATTGAGTTTGATTGATTATCTACTCGTTTTCATTTAAGGGTTTGGTCTGTAAGTTTTATTAGATTATGATGAGCAATGGGAGTTGTATTTCGAAGGAAAAGAAAAGCTTCTTTTTTTTCTTCCTGGGGAAGGATTCATGCGAGGTTAGTTTTACAGTGAAATAAAGAATAGAAGAAATAAAAGTTTTAGCTGAAAGCGTGACATCTTTTTATCTGAAAAGTCATTAAGGTTTTTTTTTCGTATAGTAAAAGTCACAAAAATATATCAATGAATTTACTATAATCCTACAGCTTACAACACTTTCATCGGTAATTTGACACTTCGTTAAGCTTTAGTAATGATGGGTAAATATTCAGAGTGATTGGAATTATTTTAAAAGAAGAAATCACTATTTTTTTAACAATGATATTCTTCTTATTGTTCGGAATAAAGCCGTAAATCATATTATTTGATTGTTTTCCAAAAAATTAGAAATATAAATTTCATTTGTGAAAATGGAGCAGAGTAAAAATAGTGGTTCTGCACTAAAGGGTAACCTAATTGGTTTCGGTTAATTGTAAAATTAACCGCCTAAATATCGAACTAAGAAAGATTTATCTGACTAATTTGATATTTGGTAATTTCATTACTAAAAAATATCTAAAAGCAATAAAATAATAAAAATTATATGAAAAAAGTCTAAGTGCCCTTTTAACATTGTTTCCCTTTTGAAACATTGGCGAGCTTTTTTTTTTCTTTCTTGACAGTGTTTATGTTTACTTTAGCTGCGTTCTAGTTCATGACTTCGACCGTAATAAAATAGTATTACTCACCTGGAAGCCCAAAACATTGTAAAATGTTAATTTTTAAAAGTGTATTAATAGTTTACACTTTCAGTGAGCTTAGTATGATCATGATATTGACAAGATATATAGTATTTTCTCTAGAAATAGATCATAAAATATATCAACAGGAGCATATTTTTATGAGTTCAGGACATTTTTGCATTCTTTTTCTAATTCTTTTGGCTCATCCAATTTCAATTTCTTCTCTGACATTGAAATTGGGCTTTAATTTTTTTTTGCTAGCATTTGGTTCCTGGAATTGGATTTCCCACTTCGTTTGCTCTAACATGTATTTCTTTAAATAAAAAAATAAAAAATTCAATACTTCCCATATATAGAATGGAACGAAAGGCTCTAAAATATTTTCAGCTATATATTCTTTATCAATTAAATCTCTTGATTCGTCAAGCTGGAGCTGACACATCTTCTAATCTTCCAATTCTGAATCAGAGCGCAGTAGTGGCTTAGGGAATAGAGCGTTTGCCTCCAAGTGAGGTGACCCAGGTTCAAATTCCAGCGGTGTCTGGTTGATACGAATTCTGCAACCGGCTGGCACCGACTACTCTTTTGACGTAAAATATCATCATTGGTTGATGGATCATGGGTTGAATCCCTTAGCAGTCGTGCTAACCGTGAGAAATTGCTATGGTTTTCCACTGTATGTAACGCGAATGTGCATTGGATCTATCAAAAAATCCTCCACAATGACAAGTTTGTCCAAATATTAGATCCAAAAGTTTTCCTCGTCTTTTGGGTTAGGTTCCAAATTACAACCTATGGTTGAACAATGATAATCGTAAACTCAGAATCAGGTTGGCTCTTCAACGCCGATTATAAAATAAAATATATAATACGATATCATCTAATCCGCACACATAGAATGTAATAACAGGCCCTAAATGTTTTTCTTATATAATAAAGTTTTTGGTTCATCAAGCTTTGACTGACTAATCTCTGTATCTTCCACCTCTGAGTTCGAAAGAGTTTTATGTATATCTTTAGCAAATTTGAGAACAAGCAAATTTGTAAATGAGGCAAAAAATAAAAAAATAAATAAATAAATTGCCCACTATACTGTATTGCATTCAGTAACAATGGAAACACTATAAATCTCAAGAATCGGGAAAGAAAAACTATAAATAGCAAGAATCTTTTCAACACCATTGTTTGAACGCATTGCAAAACCCCTTTGAAGTTAAATTTTAATTCTATCATTAATAAATAACACATAAAGAACCCTGAAAGACATCGCCTCATCAGAAAGAATTTCTTTTCCAATAGTTAGAATTTCAAAAAATGAAAAAAATAGTGCTAATAAATGAATACCTTGCATTACTTTAAGTATAACAATAACTTCTGTCACTATAACTCTTACACACCTGCAAATTCAACATACGTTTAACCTAGACTCAGTCATTCCACATTTTCTGTTTTAATATCAGTATTTTTCCCGTATAAGTATCATAATTGGAATAAATGGCACATAACGTAACACAATGAATCACTTTAAATCTTAAAAAAGAGCCCTTGAAACGCTAATGTTTCAAAAATGGAACCTGTAGTTTTAAACTAATATTTTGACTTAAAAAATTAAAATAAAATTCTGAATTTCTTAGATAACGGAGGATTACGTTTTCCTTTTTAAAAAGTTCAAAAATGGAACCTATAGTTTTAAACTAAAATTTTGACTTAAAAAATTAATATAAAATTCTGAATTTTATGCCTAACGGAGGATTACGTTTTCCTTTTTAAAAGTTCAAAAATGGAACCTATAGTTTTAAACTAAAGTTTTGACTTGAAAAATTAAAATAAAATTCTGAATTTCATGCCTAACGAGGATTACGTTTTCCTTTTTAAAAGTTTTTAATTATATGTAGAAATATTAACCGGACTTAATTTGCTCGTTAAATTCAAACACGAAATTCATGTTCGATTATTGGATCATTAGCAGGTGAACTGTTGATTGAAAAAAAAGGTGTTTAATCCATAACATTAAATTATAGGGATTGATAATAAAATTTCGAGGGAAATGAAAAGCAGGTTTTCTTACTCGGCCTTAATTGCGTGCTTAGAAATCGGAAAATACTTAGATACTTACTTGGAATAACTTAAAACAAAAATTCTTTTAAGTGTTCGAACTAAAATCAAAAGTTATTTTATGTTGATATTTTCCATTAATTAAAAATGGAAATTTTATTGGTAAATTCAGAGTTGAGTGAAAATGGCTATTCAGCATCAAGAGGTACCCAAGTTAGTCAAAAAATATAAAGATAGTAATAGAAGGTCGACGCGTTTCAAGCTCCTAAAAATAGATGTTCATTCTCAAGACTTGCCAACCGTGAATGAAAAAAAAAGTTTATTGTAACAAAATCGTAAAATTTGCCAACGAAAAAAGGAAAATAAAAGTTAAAACCAAAATTAGGAAAGCCACTGTAGCCGAGAAGCAAACAGAAAAATAAATGATGATGAAAAGTCCAAACTAGAAAAAGCTGTTTCATTATTAACATAATACAAAATTTAGATAGACATAAGATTTGTATTTTAAAGAAAATGAAAAGTATTCAAAAGAATTAAAATTTATGCATTCAAAATATTTCATTATTATTATTATGAATTATAAGGGATGAATTCATAATTTGAATGATTTATGAATTTCTCCCTTCTTATTATTATAAAGGAAAGAATTAATTTTCTTGTGTTCTCGTAAGAGAAAGTAAAAATCTTATTTCAAAGCATGACATCATCGCATTAAAAAGTCATTAATGTTTTATCATATCGTGAAAGTCAGGATTATTCTATCCTATGTAACCTTTAGAAATTCAGCAGATAAATCACTTCCGTGAGTAATCTTACGCCACGTTAATGACAAAACTTTAGTTTATTTTGAAATAGTTATTTTATTCTTCATAATATGATATTAGTACAATTTACTAGCATAATTAATTATGAATTAAAAAGTGACTATTTTCAACAGATTGTAATGGGTTTTGGTAATGAAGAATTCATAGTAAAGAAAAATGTCATTTCAACGCCAAATAATGCCTTAATTGATACTATTAATGACAGCGTTGTTCGATTGGCATTTTTTGTAAAATGGTAAAAAAATAATAATATGAGTTCTTTGTTCGACTTAAAAACTCTGCCAAACAATTAATATTACCCGATTAAAACTTAATTCACTCTAAAAATATGCAAACTGGAAGAAACAGTCAACATGTTTTAAACGTTACAGTAATAGGCGCCCATTTTCAAGACTTTCCAGACGTGAATGTCTTTCACGTTCTTGAGTCTGGCAAGTCTTGAAAATGGGCACCTATTTTTTAAGCGCTTAAAACATGTCGACTGTTGTTTCCAGTTTGCATATTTTTGAAGCATTAACATCTTAACTGTTCAGTGTCTTGGGATTATTTATTTAATACTTAGTTAATATGCTGACAAATTAATTATAACTTAGGTTAATATTTTTTTTAGGGTTTTATTTAAAAACTAAACTATGTTAACGGAGCCATAATTACTAGCTATCAGCTTAAAAAGGCTAATATAACAAGTTTAAAGTGTTTGCGGCTAAGTTTCTTCAACCAAGAATATGTTTAATGTATATGTTAATAGCCTATAATTATATTAATAATTATAGTCTATCTTCTCGTTAAGTGATGCACATAAGAGACAGGTTATTCATATACCGGAAAATGTAAACCATGGTTCTCAATCTTTTTAAACGATTAAAAAATAAAAGTGTCTTTTATCTATAAAAAGCCACTCCATATATGTCAACGGAGCCATAATTACTGGCTATCAGCTTAAGAAGGCTTATATAACAAGTTTAAAATGTTTGGACTAAGCTACTTCAACCAAGAATATGTTTAATGTATATGTTAATAGCCTATAATTATGTTAATAATTATAGTCTATCTTCTCGTTAAGTGGTGCACATAAGAGACAGGTTATTCATATATCAGAAAATGTAAACCATGGTTCTCAATCTTTTTAAACGATTAAAAAATAAAAATGTCTTTTATCTATAAAAAGCCACTCCGATGTGCTGCTGTAAGTGTAATCTGCATTTCTGTTGATTTGTAAGGAAAACCTTAAAAAAATTCTTCCATGGTTAACAAGATAGCTTGTGTACTCGAATCCCAGATATGCCTAGCACTCGGAATACTTTTTGGAAGCACTGTGGTTGGTGCAAGACAATTCGCACAGTACCGTTGCAAGTGATGAACAAGTAAGCACAGTAGCCAAGAAATGAATCTTTCTACTTATAAACAAAATTCGAACCCGTATCAGTTTATTAGAAAGTAAACGCTCCTTTCCAAGTACCCTGCCGCTTATTTTTTTTATTCAATTTGAAATTTACGCTGTGCATTGTTTCGTGATGAGCATAATGCTCGCTGATTTTAATGAAACAATGTACTACAGTCACCCAATTTATGCAATAAAGTTGAACCTGATCTGTTCTATTTTTATGCGTAAATTTTAAAACCATCGCCAAATTTATGAATGTATTATAATTCATTTTTTTAAGCGTTCAAAATGATTCCGAAAATTGAATTTTTATTTGACATTCAAACATAAGATTTGAAATGATATCCTAAACTTAAACGTACTTTAAAGTTAACGAAGATAATGCTTCCATTTAAAATTCCAAAGAAATATAAATTGTTAATCCCACTAAAAATTATTAAATCGTTTTAATTTTTCATAACTACACATTTATCATATTTCCATTAATCGTCTTTCTTCGAAAAGCCACCAATTTCTCATGATTTCTTGCAATAAAAAAGCAGCAACAAGTTGTTAAGAGCAGAGTAAAAATTCAATATTCCTATTCTAATATAATTCTTTATTTATATGTTTTAAAATCCATTCATTGAAGAACTTATTAAAATTTAATAGTTAATTTTAATATGACAAATAGTAAAAGCTTGTGACTTATAGTTTAGTTAATAGAGAAAAGTGAAATTTTGTGTTGAAATACCAAACAAATTTTATTTCATCTTAACACCTTTAAAAAGAATAAAACTGTTTTATTTATCCATTTTTATACACCTGCCATATTTTTCTTCAAATATCTTCCAACAAAAAGCCACCCCTTGCTTACGATTTCTTGCAATAAGACAGAAGCATCAACAAGTTCAAAGTCCAGCATGAAAAGGCGGCATTTCCGTCCTAAATGAATGCATTATTTATGACGTCATACGAATTCGATTCGAGGAAAACGTAAAAATTATTTGCATTTTGATTGCATGAACACATGTGTCTCTGAGACGGTGTCTGATTTTCATGCAAAGATATGTCTTTTTTCGCCATCCTCCCATCGCCAAGAGAATGCCTTGTGCCGATTTATCCCGAGTTCGGCCCGGAAATTCGCGTTAGAGAGATTTTGATTATATGTTGATGATGGAAAAAAGACCTTTTTTTTTTATTCGTGCGGATTCTCTTTACCTTTCTGGGAGCTGAAATTTTGGGAAAATGACGGCAGGCCAAAAACGTCATTAAGCTTTCGAATAAATTTACTTAGCATTAGAATTTCATTTCGCGGAAAATCGTTGCCGGATTTTAAACGTTCGATGTTATGGAAGGTTGTGATATTTTAAACACGTTTGATTAAAGTTATTGAGCTTTTTATACATTCAAATTCTTAAGTGATTCAGCAGGTGCTGAAGAAGATTTTTATTAATAAAGTTTATTGATTCGATAAAAACATTACTTTAGTGCTGTAAATGATTGGTATTGTAAATTTAATGTTATTTTAATGTTGTATTTAATGATTTGGTTGCACATAATTTAATCAATTATAATTCCTTATTGAAATCATATTAAATGGAAAGACATAATTTCGGCACATTAAATACTGTGAAAATTCCATTATAATTATTGTTCAAATAGTTTTTATATCTTTTGCATCATGAATTTGTAAATTATTTCTTTTAATGACTTGGTTTTACACAATTTAATTTATCCTGAGTTCATTTTAAAAAGCATATTTGGTAGAAAGACATAATAACTGCAAAATTAATACGATAATAATTCCTAAATAATTATTATTTTTATAGTTCTCAAATCTTTTGCATCATGAGTTTATAAATTATTTCCTTTAATGACTAAGTTTTACGTAATTTAAATCAACATGAATTTATTTTGAAAAGCACATTTATTAAAAAGACATAATACCTGCACATTAAATAGGACAGTAATTCCAATATAATGATTGCCCTTGTAGTTCTTAAATCTTTTGCATCATGAACTTATCGGGTTGTTCGGAAAGTAATTTCGTTTTTCCGACAGAGGATTTAATTGTATTTTTTAGAACTCAACTTTACACTTAAGCCGCATTATCATTACATGTTTTGAGAGCTGATATAGCAAGGCTTGTGTGTGGAAAAGTTTAATAAATTATAAGCAGTAGTTTTTGGTTGGTGCCCTTTTAAATATGAAGAGCAATAAGCACCATTTTCGTCATATTTTACTTTTTCACAATAGAAAAGGTAAAAATGCTGTTCATTTCAGAAAAAAATTAACCGATGTGTATGGAGAAGATATGTTGACAGTACGCCAGTACCAGAATTGGTTTGCAAAATTTCGATCCAGAAATTTTGGTGTCAAAGATGCACTACAATCTTGAAGGCCCACTGAAACTGATAAAGACACAATAAAGGCATTAGTTGATGCAAATTGGCAAATAACAACACGCGAGATCGGTGAGAGGTTGAATTTATCAAATTCAATTGTTTATGACCACTTGTTATGACCACTGGGTTCAACCTCGAAGCTCGATATATGGGTTCCCCATGTTCTCACGGAGAGAAATTTGTGTCGTCGCGTTGACGTCTGTGATTTGCTTCTCAAACGTCGCGAAAATGATCCATTTTTGAAGTGCATCATTACTGGAGACGAAAAATGGGTTGTCTATAACAATGTCAAATGCAAGAGATCATGGAGCAAAAAAGATGAACCAGCTCAAAGCATTTCGAAAGCCAATATCCATCAAAAAAGGTGATGCTGTCTGTTTTGTGGTATTTTAAAAGAGAAGTTGTTTTTGAGCTTTTACCGTATAACACAATAATTAATTTGGAAGTCTACTGTCGTCGGTTGGACAAACTGAATGATGCAATGCAACAGAAAAGGCCAGAATTAATCACCAAGAATGTTCCACCAAGATAATGCGAGACCTCATACAAGTTTGATCACTCGCCAAAAGCTTTTAAAGCTTGAATGGGATAAACTGCCACACCTACCATATTCTCCAGATCTGTTGCCTTCGGATTATCATTTGTTCCGGTCACTACAAATTTTTTTGGATTGTAAAATCTTTACTTCAAATGAAGAGGTCAAAAATCACCTGAATCAGTTTCTTGCCAGTAGAGACCAAAAATTTTATGAGCGTGGAATCATGCTACTACCAGAAAGATGGCAAAAGGTGTTGGACCAGAATGGCCAAAATATAATTTAATAAAATATTTATTCATTATACGAAAATTGTCTTTCATTTTCCCTCCATAAAACGAAATTACTTTCCGAACAACCCAATATAAATAATTTTTATTAACCATCTGGTTTTACCTAATTTAAACCAACCTAAATTTATTTTGGTTTTCATATTTAATAAAAAAACATATTATCTGCTCATTAAATTTGGCAGTAATTCCAATATAATGATTGTTCTTGTGGTTTTTAAATCTATCACATCATGAGTTTATAAATTATTTCCTTTCATGACTTGGTTTTGCATAATTTAAATCGACCTGAGTTTATTTTGGAAAGCACATTTAGCAGAAAGATATAAATTGAATTTTAGCATGAATTGAATTTTCTTATTGATGTTCTCTAAATATTCGCTTCACCACCTAATCTACCTTATTTTGATTTTCACCTCTTATCTTTATCACATGGTCAAGGCATTTATAGTTGACCCTTTTTCGAGTTCCTGTAACTAAGCGAATTTCGGAATTTAATAAAAGATATGCTGTATTTTTTTTCCTTTAAAGAAAGTGTTAAATTGTTTTCCTTTGGAAAAACTGTTAAATTGAGAAAAAAAGGCAATAAATCCTTACTGAAAATCCTATGACTCTTTTTCTTTTTAATATACACTGTTAGAAATTTCACAGAAAAAAAGGTTAAATAAAAATTTTATTTCATTGTTATTTAACCATATTCAAACAGCCAAATAACTATGAATTACATTGTAATCAAACGGTGAACTGTGAAAAAAACCGTTCATTAACTTCTTTCACCTAATACAGTTAATCAACCAGAATTTCATCGTGCCAACTAAGCCCACCTAATGAAGCCGCTTAGTTAATTGCTACTACGTACATATTATAACCGAGAAGGTTAATCTATCAATCTCATAACCGACAGAACTGGGGTTCGAGCCCCAGCTTTGACACCACAATATTTCATCCATTCCTTTCACATAAAGAGTTTCCAGTGCTCAGCACTTCGCAATTTATCCTGCACTCCCTAATGCCCCCCGAAAAGCTTAGCCCCTATGCCCAGTTAAAAACAATTTTTACGGTTTTGAAAGTTCTAAATGGTTAAAAGGCTGTATTGTTTTTTATTCATGATTTCATAACCATACTAGTTGTAAATGGTTTCAAAACCGTAAAGATAAAAAAATGTTCTTTACCGTAACTTTACGGTTAATTAAATGGGCAGGACTACAATGAATGCCGATTATTTTAATATAGTTTTAGATTGAAAATTCTAACAATATATATGTGTTTAGACATCTTTTATATATGACCCTCTAAGGAAAAATCGGGTGATCTTAAATAGAAAAAATATTGTGTGAAAAATATATTTTTAAATGCTTAAGTAATATTTCTGGCTTAATTTGAAACTTTGTGAAACAGTGTGAAACGATAAAAATTTGGATCAATAATTCTGAATATTGCTCCATCAATTATATATATATATTTTTTTTTTAAGTATGGGATAGTATCAAGTACTGATATAAAATGGTTACTAATGTTTAATTATATAGTGTTTCGCCTAATAAAGTCCAGAATCATCATCAGTGTAAATTTTCAGTTAATCGTCATCAGTGTAAATTTTTCATTTAAAATCATTAGAATTTACTAAATGCAAAATTATTCTTTACCTAGAATTTGCTATTTTTTTTTATTTACTAATTGATCTAAGCAAATGGCAAAATTCTAATTTAATTCTTTTATAAATAGACATTTTCTTATATTTTATAGGCATTTTTTTACATTTGTTATATTCTTCTATAAATAGGTATGACGTTTTTTTTTTAATTAACTTATTGTATTTAAAAATGTGGAAAATTCTAGGTCAAACTAAAAAATTTTCTTATTTCCAGAAATTTTAATGTCGTTTTCTTTTTTAAAACATCTTTTCCAAAAAGGGTGCATTTTCCTGAAATTTTAATTAAAGCTACTGATATCCTGAAGTCTTGAAACAATCACAATTAAAAAGAATCAATAACACAGAAAGCAATAATAATTTGCAATTATAATATGAAAAATACTTATAAAGCAATAATAATATGAAAGAATTTTAACTTAAATTTTTTTGAATTACTGTTAAATTCGATACTTTTAAGTTGTTTTTTACAAGCAATTTCAGGTGAATTTTCACCCGGAAAGAAAAGTTTTTTATTATTTAAATTTAATACTTAAGGATAATTTATTATTCTTAATGTTTCTTGATTGAAAAAAAAATTTAAATCTGAAAGTTTAAAAAAATAATAAATTAAAAGGGCTGAATTCTACTTATTTTATTAACCTAAAGCTCTAATTTGTCACCGTATATTTGTAATTAAAAAACTTGGTTGAAAGCCTCCCTGGAAAAAGGTAGTTTATAGAAAAGCGGTGTTACCACAATTGTTGAAAAGTAGAAAAACCAAGCCCTTAGAGCAACGCTATCTTAACTCAAAAATTTTTTGGTGCGAAATAAATGCGCGTCCTTTTAAAAAATTATGTTTTATTCAGTTTTATTATTGACTGAAATATGCCATTTTCAATGTTATGAAATATTTTTTTAAAAGTAATTTTTTAAGGTAAATATTTAAATAAACCACTGAAAAATCTGCTTTTTACAAAATATTATATCTTTAAATAATCTTAAACACTTTTAGATTCAAGTTTAATTAAATCTTTTTATTTCTCAAAATTTATGTTCACCTGTCTTTTTTTTTTTTTTTTTTTTTTTTTTTTTTTTTAGTAGGTAAGTTATTTATTTGCCTGCTTATTTATTTCTTAATTTTTCGTATTATGTTTCCTGTTATAATCATATATATCTAAGGATTTTTTTATGAACGATACTGCTATCTCTCAGTTAAATATAGAATTCCATTTATTTTCTTAACTTTCTTGTGAGAATCTCTCGATTATGTCCCTTATATGTTTGAATATATTCAGGCCTGCCATCTGGTGGAAATACTTGAAAACGTAATAGTACTTACCCCCACCCCTGATATAAAAAATGCATGAATGAAGTTGGGGATTTTTTTTTTCTATCATAAATCTAATGCTTACACGACCCCTTCTACCTTAACTTCCCCTTTTTACTCTGATTATTTATTTAATTTTTTTTTATGTTATAGAGAAAACGAAATATTTGCTATATCTTACATTTTTAAATAAAGAATGTTAATAAACATAAATTTTCATCAAGTTCTCAACAAAAGAAAAAAAAAATTTATTCCGAACTATTTAATATTAGTTGTTTTAAGTATTTATTATTATTTTGGAAAAGAAAACAAATTCTTTTACTTTTATTAAGCAAAAGGTAAACACAAATACTTATAACTTCCGTTTAAAAATTCGTTTGTCGTTAATGAAGAATTTTAAGTATAAAAAATTTGTAACTATATTTATATGTATGCGATTTCCATTAATTTTCTTAAAAATCTTATAAAGTTTTATCAAATAAGTTCTACTTTACTTAATTACAAATTATTTCATAATTTTAACAGGTTATTTAAAGAAATATGATAAAGATGGATAAAAAATATTTATATTATTTCATTTATAGGTCAATGACATTTCATAGATACCTGATCTTAATGACATATCATTGATATCTCATTGTATTGACAGAATTAACTTATCTATTTCAGATAACTTTTCTATTTTTATGTATTTAGATAGAAAATATTGATATCTCTTTACCATTTCATTGATTTCTTATTCACATTTCATTGATCGAATAGAAAACGTATCCAATTTTTACATGCTCTGTAATATTTATGCTCCATGAAACAAAAGCAAATATGTGTTGCAAATACTAGTTTGATAACAAATGTACAAGAAAAGTCATTAACAATTTATAATTAATAACATGACAAAAAAGTAATTTTTGGCGGCAAAGACTATTTTTTAATAATCATAATAAATTTATATTAATTTTAATTGCTTTTAAACTAAATTTTTATAAATTTAAATATATTTAAAATTAAATTTTTTTTTTATCCAATTTAACTATTTTTAAAAAATGTGAATATTTTTTTAAATTCTTTTTTTAATTAAATTTGAAAAAATTAAGCACACCTGACCTTTATTCTTATTTACTACCAGGTTTCACGCGTTAAACTAATTCTTCATAAAAAAAAAAAAAAAAAGAAAGCACTAATACGTAGTACAAAATAAACTACTTAACTTGAATACGTTTTGTGTTATGCCTTTTTGCTACATTTTTAATATTCCACGTTACATGTTTTTTTTCCACTTATTTTTTATGAACTTATTTTTTATAACTTTTATTGCATTTTTTTACTGCGAATACAGTATATTTTTGAACAAATACATATATTATTAAATTTTTAAAATTATCCAACTATTACTTTATTTACAGTAATGTGCATTGGTATAACTTAACTTCTATAAATGAATATTTTTTTTTAAAAAAAAGAAATATATTTTTAAACTAAAATTAAAAAATGGATTTTTGCTTCGAAATAAATGTTAAAAACTTATTTTACTTTGCAACTACAATTGATTGAAGATTGTCATTTCAAAGTGTTCATTCATTCATACGCTCTTTAAGTGCTCGTGTCATATTTTAAGTGCTCGTACATTCATACGCTCGTTAATGCTCGTATCATGTTTTAAGTGCTCGTACACTCGTACGCTTTTTAAATGCTAAGTGCTTATACACTCGTACGCTCGTTAAATGATCGTGTCATGTTTTAAGTGCTTGTAAGTTTAGAATTTTCATTCTGAAATTATGGTGAAATAACCAGCAACAGTCTGTCTATTTAATTAACCTTAAAATTTACGTAAATAACATTTTTTATCCATAAGCTTTAGAAACCGTTTAGAACTAAAATGGTTAAAAACGCATGAATAAAAAACTATATGGTTTTTCCACCGCTTACAACCATCACTTTTTTTTTCTTCAAAACCGTTGAAAAAGAAATTTAATTGGACTTTGGAGCTAGACTTTCCCTTAGGTAATTCGCTAATCTCTTCATGTGTTGTAGGGAATGGAGGAAACATTGTGGTATCAACGCTGGGATTCGAACCCCCGTTCTGTCGGTCATGAGATTGACAGATTAGCCCTCTCGGCTATAATAAGTACAAAGCTGCAAGGATCTAAGTAGTTTTATTAGGTGGGCCTAGTTGGTGCGAAAAAATTCTGGTTATTTTTACCGCATTAGAAAAAAGCAGTTAATGGACGGTTTTTCCCGCTGGTAACGGTTTGAATACTATATTATTTACTGTTATTTGACCGTTTTGTTTGAATATGGTAAATAGCAATTAAATAAGTTGTTATTTAAACCATTTTTTTTCCGAAAAATTTCTGACATTGTACAGGACGACACCGTTCGAAATTATGAAAACAGAACAAGTTGTGCCTGTTTTCCTATCAAAATATTAGTATATTAAAACTTACTAGTTTTAAAATAATATATTGATTACTTAGTATATTTAAAATAATATACTAAATATTTATTATTATTCTGGATACATCGTGCTGAAGGAGGTTTTCATGGATACAATTATTAAAAAACTCATGAAAATTTGAAATAAAACTATTAAAAAATGCTGACCCAATAAAAATTATAGAATCCAAAGATGGACACAGAGAAGTTTAAAAGAACAAGTGTTGTTTCACAAAAAAAGTATTAGTCCTATGTTGATACAAAACTTGAAACTCATAACATGAAATTGCACACTTTCTCTCGATTCCACCATGACCTTACGTTTCTTTTTCTTTCTTTTTCATTTATTTATTTATTATCTATTATTATTATTATTTTGCTTTTTATGTTTGTGGGTTACTTTTTTCCCATTTGTTTATGTGTCAGACACTTTATTTCTGAATCTTTTGCTTTTGATAATTTAATAGTAGGATTATGAAATTTCTTACTATTAAATTATGAAATTTCTTTGTTATCAATTTTTACCTTGAATTTGACTTAGCATAACTGCATTGAGCTCCTGTAACATAAAACTATACATTTACTTCTATCCTAAACTTTGAAAATATTTGAAAAGATTTAAATTAATTGTCATCTTTTGATCTTAAGTAACAAGATACAATTTTGACTTTTTTTTCAATCATTGAGTAATAAAACTTTGTAATATACCTTGGTAGTATACCGATGTTTTCTTATTATGTATACTTGTATACTTACGTAAAATAACAAGAATATAAAGTAGTTGCATAGTTGGGTAAAAGATATCACATACTGCTTTTGTAATATCTTTTTGTTTTCAATATGGAATACTGTAATTAGTTTTTTAAGAAAACTGCTTTTAAAATTTTATTAAATTGCTTTTTTTTAAAAATGAAAAATGAGCGTTAAATCCAACAAGATTTCAATCCAGTTAATGTTCAAAAAGATTTGAAACAGACTGATTTTAGTTTAAGTTTAGGCGACAATCAATTTTGTAAATTGAAAAATGTCATTAACGAAATTGTCAGTCGGACTCACTCATCTAAATTATGTCATTTATCACTAGTCTATTCCAAAATGCCTTTTATAAAAATATCATAATATTGATTTATGCATTAACACAATATATATATTAAAAAAACTTATTTCGAATTGTTTTAATGCGCACAATTTTCTAAGGACTGAGATTACCAATAATTTCAAATATAAGCGCAAATTCACACGATCAAAATATCAATATCATTGTCAGAATTACGAGAACTTTTTTACCTTAATTAAAAATATGCCTTTTTGTAATAATTCACCTAGGTTGTATAAATTCACACTTTCGATTTGTTTTTAAGGGGTTTAACAAGTATTTAAGAATTGAGAAAAATCATAAATTTTTATCCAGCACTCCAATTTTATGCTATGTATGAAAAAATAGTTTGCCTTCATATTTTTGCTAAAAAATTTTATTTCTCTCTGTATTAAAAAATTCGTTAGCGACGCTGGTGCTGTTTGGGGGTTTTGCTTTTCCCTGTAAAAATTGCGAAACCTGGGAACTTGAAATGACAGAAAGTGTAGGAAAATGTTCAGGATGCATTGAAATAACGAAACTTAAAATTCCATAATAAGTACAAAAATTACTATCCTCTAATATGTAAAAAATACCCTGTGGGCCGCTCTGCAGCCCGCAGAAGTCAAACAAAATTTCAACTAAAATGCATCAACGAAAACAAATCAAACAAAACAAAATTTCAACTGAACTTTAAACTAAATGTAATTTCAACTAAAACTGATTTTTGCAAATTCACTGGTCCGCAAACAGTCACTGTTGGACTTCTGATAAATTTTCAAGGAACATTGTTGGTCCGTGAAAGATTTGTTAGCGAAAGAGGGTTTTCGCTTTTTCTAATTTCTCGCCTTACCACGAATGTAAAGTTCTGAAATTACACTGATTGATTGTTATTACTTTTGTTGTGATTATTAAGTAAGCTTTGATTAATCATTGCCAACATTTGGCTTCCCTTTATCTTCATCGGTCGTTATATTAAATAAAAATTTCTTTGAAAATATAGTGGAACTTTCCACTTTGAAAAACTTTTTAATTGGTATAATTTATAAGAACCCTGAAACATGTCGATTTTTTTTTACCTCTTCTAATCAGTTGAGAAACTTTTCTCCTCCTCCCAAAACTAAAATCAGGTTATGAGGTGGTGGTCCGTGATGTTAAATGTTTTCTGCTTGATGATCCGTGAGGATCAAAAGATTGATGACCCCTGGTCTAGAACTAAGTCTTTGAAGCTTTTAAAAATTGCTTGTGTTTTGCTGATTCTTTGCTCTATTAATACTTTGTTTGACAATTGCTAACGAACAACTGATCAACACGAATTAGCGTTCTTGACTGCCCAACTATAACAGTAAAATCTAGCGCAGGGAGCTTGGTAGAGCAGGATCCGTTATCTGTATAAAGGCCAGTATATGCATTAATTTGAAAACACATACTGTTAGGTGTTTAATCAATGTAGCGCCGTAAGTTGTTGAACTTATTTCTATGAAATTCAAGGTGGTGTTGCAATAATTAAGTGCAAAATATCAGTAAGACATCATTTGAATGCTTACTATCGTGGACGAACGGTTAGACTACGGTAAGCAAGTTAAAGTGTCACCACTGTGGCAACAGTAATGAGGAAGTCTAAAAGTTTCATATTGTGATTAAAAAAGGCCGCCTATGCTGGAAATGCTATGCGAAAGCATGCCATTGGCTGTGGTACAAACGCCACACTTAAAGAAGATCGATATATATCCCTAGTGGCAAAAAGGTGTAGAAATCTTACTAAGGTGCAAAAACTCATATTAAAATATCTGCAAGCCTTGCAACTACTACCGGTGCACAGGATTTTGCTAGAACAAACTCACTGTGATTAAATCAAGTTGGTTTGTATGCACGAAAGTCGTCGTCGTGAAAGATTACGCTGATCTAAGGAACGTATTGGTTGGGTTCACCAACTGTGGTCCAGCTTAATGTTTTGCGATGAATCCTGTTTTGCTGTGACAAATTATTCTGGCCTCTAGTTAGTGTGAAAAGCGAGAGGAACACGTTATGCATAACAGTATGCTCATGAACGTGATCGAGGTGGCCCAGGCTTTCTGGTGTGGATGCGCAAAAGCAGAATACGGCTTCACATCTTTGACTGAGGTAGTGCTACTTCCCAGTGGTATTACAAAGAGATTATTCTTTATGTTATCTTTCTTCATGTTCGTCTTTTTAGGGGTGTGATAGGTCCAGAATTTCCGTATATAAACGGCAATGAGCTGCCATACAAGAGCGCTGTGGTATCGGGCACACTAGAAAGTGCAGGTATTGTCCGTATGCAATGGCCGGCTTAATCCCCGGACCTGAATCCTATAAAGCCTACCTGGGAAGCCCTTGGCAGGCGTGTTTCGTGAAGAACACGCCCTCCCCGAACTGTGTTTCAGCTTATAACCGCCTTGGGAGAGGAGTGGGGAACATCCCCCCAAAACACTCTAATAGTTAAGTGGACAGAAAAAATAACAGTTGGAAAACATGCATTAGTTTCCGAGGTAATCATGCATTTTACTGAGATATTCATGCCTGTTTCTTTCTTGCAAGAAGACACATTTTTCGTGACTGTTTGGAAATCGTCTAAAAAGCATATTTTTTATGTTTAATTTTCTTATTTCTCAATGTGGCAATATTTGTACCATTTTCGTTGTGTACCAATTTTATTTCTTCAATCAATGTCTATTATTAATTATTCCGAAAAATGTAACTGTTCCTTAGCAATTGTCAAGCAGTGTAAATACATTAAAAAATTCTTCTGGGCAATATTTTAAAACATTTTAAAAGCTTAAATTTCTAAAAAAAAATTATGTCTTTAAATTTTGTTAAAACTGAAACTTTTATGCTTTAACCCCTTACCGATCGGTTAATTCTCAAGAAAACGGTCATAAAAGTGCCTATTTTTTTGGCTTTTGTATTTGTATTACGTATTTGATTAATGCTGAAATCTGGTTTAAAATAAACTAACTATCTACAATTACCTTAAAAATATCCTGGTACTGCCACCAGGTGTATAAAATGAGAAATAAAATGTTTTCCGGGCAGAAGAAATGAATTAGTTTTATTCTTATTGGCGCGTTACTACTGAACACTCCAGCCTGTCAATATCACGGGGGCGAGAAATAGCGCGCGAAAATTCACCCCGTCATTTTCACGGGAACGAGAAGGAAGGGATTAAAATTTTAAGAAAAATTTACATAGATGTATTCATACTTTATTTTGTTTTCGCTATTGTTAGCTATTATTTTTTACGAAAAATTAAGAAGTTTGTAATATTAAAAATTATTAATTTCTATTTTTTTTTAAATTTATAAAAATTTAAATTCTACTTTACATTTGGCTTTTATTATGGATATTTTGAAATTTAAGTATTTTATCATTATTTGGGATACGATATTCCTTCTAATCTCGTAAACTTGATGTTTAAGTATACATAATTGGTTTAAGAAAAAAAAAACTAGCAGTTTTTAGATGAATCAGGCTATCTATTCTAAACGGTTGATTGTTGCATACTGGCATATTCCCCAATCAAATGTTTTGTCCAGTGTGTCCAGAAAATAAACGTTTATACCCTTACAAAAAAGTATAGTGTTTTTGAGGTTGACAGATGTAAAAAAGTACACTTGAGGTAGAAAATGAGGTTATGTTTTGAACCAAGACCTCATTAATAAACCTCAATTTCAACCTCATTAGCATCTCATAAAATCATCCTCATATATAATTCAGCAATACTTTTAGTTGAGATTGGGAGAAATTATTCACACCTCAAATATTCGCTTGAAGTGTATAAAAAAATATCATGTACACCTCAAAAATAACATCTCTAAGCTGTTTGCTCTAAAGAAGATTTCCAACAACTTTAAATCAAGTATGAATAAAACAATTTCATACACCTCGGTTATACATTTTGAGAGGTTGATCTTTGAAGGTTGCTTTTGTAGTCAACTTTAAATAAACCTTAAACCAACTTTAACACCTCAAAAAAACCTCTGAAACCCCTTAATTGTAAGGATCGTAAAACGTTTGATTACGTAACTACTTAAATAGATTAGCACGTTGCCTGAAGCTGGACACTTTATTTCGACTAAAAAGAAGCTAGAACAATAAACTTTCTCACCAGGAGTGAGCATCGGCTTTGAAAAAAAAAATGCAACATTGAGTGATTTCTAACTGATTGAAGAACGATGAGAAAATAAATGTTTCATACAGAAAAGCAATGATTAGTAAAAAGTTACATTTCGTACAGGATCATAATTTTTACTGTTTCTTTTGCCTAACTTTTTATCAGATTGCAGCGGGAAGGGAATTTTAATCTTTATGTGGAAAGAAAATCTAATACTTAGACACTTATTTTCTTCGCTTTTGACCATCAAAATTATGTTCGATAAATCCGAGGTTTTGATAATCTTTCTCTATTCTCGATGCGTTTGAACAGCTGTTGACTCACTGGGTAATTCACAAAATCAAGAACTGATTTCCAAATATACCGATTGACCAAAAACATGAGCAAAATCATTTTTTATTTAAGTGTTCTGAAGAGGCTGTTGGCCTAGTTGAAAATTCTTTAACTTTGAGGAAATGGATGATCTCATGGTCTGAGCAAGCAAGGTTATTGAGAGTGTTTTTGAAATAGTTATAACCGTAATCAATACAAGAAATGTCACAGTGAAGTGGAATATGTCATTCAGAAAACATTTAAGGAGCAGTTACTAAGACAATCGTAAAAGTATTTGGAGATCCTTTCATGGGTCCCATTAACGAGTTATTCCGATTTAAGTCCGATTGACAAAAGTTGAAGTTGATTCCGTGTGGAACGTTTCGATCAGATCCATAATCATAATATCTAGAGTTTGCGAACCGAGAAATTAAGAACCCCTCTAATGTTCCAAGATCGTTGTATATCAAGAAGGAATATGGTGTACCAGTGAGCTTAGTTAATAGCGTGCTCGTAATCTACAAGCGTAGGGCTGGTTTAAGAAAATAGACAATACAACATGAGCATAGCATACATATTTAACGCTGAACAAATGTGTGGAATGTAGCCAATATTGGAAATATGGAATTTTTCTAACAGCTAGACAACTCTCGCATCGGTGTTTCAATCTGTTTATCAGAGTCCTTATCAATCCCGGTGGTAATCGCTCTTAATCTTTTACCAAGGCACCCTTGAGCTCATCGATGGTCGTTGGAGCTGATCAGCGATCTGAAATTGAGGTCCAAGAGTGTCCCCTTCGTGGTTCGATGGGATAAAGATCAGTGGACATTGCAGGACACTCCAATCGTTTAACATCCTTCGATTAGAGATATTAGTCCATCAACTTAGCCCTGTGAATGAAATCCATAAGCTCTGAGGAAAAGTCTCGCATAAGGTTCAAGGATCTCGCTGATCTGTCAGAGTACCCCTATCATGGAGACATGTAGGCCGATGTGCCCGCCTGTCATGATACCTACCCAGACAATCAGACCACCTCTACCATTGTGATCCTTTTCGGCAATGTTAGAGGGCAGGTAACGACTCAAGGCTCTCTCCAGATGAGAACACGTTTTGAGTCGCTGCCTAGACTGAATTGAGACTCATCACTGAAGAGAATCCGCCCCCAATCACCCTCAATCCAAGACAGGTGTTTTCGGCACCGGGCTATTCGGTCCTTTTTGTGGTTCATAATCAAAAGGATGCTGACTACAGGGCTGGTAGCATACAGTCTATTTGCAATAAGTGTCTGGGCAAGTTTTATCCAAAAAATTAATGTTTCTGTTCAGTTATACAGCTTGCGAGACAATTGAGTCGCTGTCACAGTTATCACACATCACAATTGTGTCATCCCTTTTAATTAGATGTCTGAAATAACGCTCTTGCGCTTTTGCGGCCTTGATCAGGTCGGTGGATCGCTAATCCTGTCTCAGTGAACTGTTTCCACAGAGACACCACATTTCTTAAAACCTGCAAGCTTTAAGTCTTCCAACTATCCACCATCTTGTGGCATCGTCTGAGCGATGACAACTGGCCATACTAGCGATTTGTAAATAAAAAACAATGATTGAATTAAGCTACGCTATTTCAAAACGTCTTCATGCTACTGATCCAGGAGTTTCCTTGTCTCCTGGATTGGCTCAAAATTACAAGGCTACGGCGTTGAACATTAGTAGTCGTAAACCCAAAAACTGAGTCGGCTGTTGAACGGCGTTCATAAAATAAAATAAAAAAAAGCTCCGCTGAGCTAATAAGGTACCTCTGCTCAAACGCGATCACTGATTCACTTCCTTACGAAGTCACAAGCAGGGGTGTTTGTGACTTTTTTTTCTTTAAAAAAAAGTTTCTAGTTTTTTTATTTTGTATTTAGAGTCATGTAAGAACAAATTCTACAAAAACAAATGCCTTTATAAATTAATAGAATACATATAAAATTACGATTAGAATTCAGTAAATAAATCTGAAAAACCTTCACTTAGTTGATCAAATTGTACTGTAAGTTATTATAAACAAATAAATTCATCCAATACTTAATTTGAAGTACGAAAACAGCTAAACACTTAAAAAATTTTCATTTAATTCTTGACCGACAAGAAAATATTAATAAATAAAAGGCATATATTTATGTATTAATAATTTGTCTTCTTTTATTTCAGTATATGTATTTTTTACCTTGTTTTCTTTGTATTTCTAACTTATTTTATGGGTTCTATGTATTTGTTGCTTATGCGTGGTAAATAAAATTTATTATTTTTCTTAATTTTCTTCCTTAATCTTTCTTTTTTTTCTTTCTTGTCTTTATTGTGTGTATATATATACACACACACGCAATTTTGCTATTGCTATTTAGAGCAGAGCTACTAGTAATATTCATATGTTTCAAAATAGTGTATGGTCGCTATAGTGCAAGATGACTGACGGCGGAGTAGGTTCCTTCCAAAAATTAAGAACTAGGTACCTAACTAGAACTTAGAAAAATTGTGTGCTTTTCTTCCGGTATATTCACATTAATGCAAAATCCAGCGTAAAGTTACATCACTAAAATGTCGAAAAGCAATGGCTCCATCACATATTCTTTTACTGTTCTTTAGTTAAGGAGTAAGGTTTTCAAATTATTTAATTAAATGTAAAAATTTCGAAAATTTTCTTAGAATTTTCAAATCTTAAGAGAGTTGCAACTCTGCACTTTTTAGCCTATTTTGGTTTTGCATTGAAAAATATAATACCATGGGTTCAAAGCAATGCAGTGGAATACACTGGTGTCACGGGAAACCAAGATACAGTGGGTTTGTCTAGCTGGACTAACTGGGGTGATGCTAAGTGGGGAGTTTTTGCACGATTTTTATAATTTATTTTTATTATTTTAGGAAACCTATGAATAATAAATCCATGAATGACTTCTTTCCCTCTGGTTTACACTTATAACACTCATTCCATGTATTAAAAGCAATAATGCAAAAGGCGGTGAGAATTAAGGTTCAACCACGAATCTATGAGTTTGTGCAATTGGACTTAGAGAACAATATGGAACCGAGAAGTATTACGTTCTTGTAGATGCGCCGATTATTGCCAGAGCATTTCTTGCAGATAAACACAGACGGCTAGTTAAGAGGACGCCATACAGCGGAAGAAAATTTTCGTCTCAAATTATCTTTCCCCTTTATTACTAATTTAAAATTTAAAAGAAAGAAAATGTAAGTTCAGGCAAACCTAGAGTAAGTCATGAAGTGTCAGTTGCTGGAAAAAATACTTCGAAATATTGAAACGCCAACAAATTATTAGAGGAGAACTTCACCGTTGCTTAATCCTAAGTTATCTTCTCAAAATTTATTTTCATTTGTATATTTTAAAATTTTCTTTTCAGTATTTGAAACTTCGTGGCTAACTCTAGGTTTGTCTTAACTCACTTTTTCTGCACTTGTAATTTTAAATGAGTAATGAAGGAAAAAGAGAATTTGTGAGGAAAATTTTCTTCCGCGGTATGGCCTCTTGAATTATATATATATTAAAAAAAAAAAAAAAAAAAAAATAGCTTTGTGAAAGACAAGAGTAAAAATATTTTCTTAGACAAAACCGTGTAACTCATAGTTGCATCGAAAATGTGAGTTTCACTTCGAAACTTTTTGTTGATACATTTGATCAAATGTCATATTTAATTTTGTTTTAAAAAAAGAATCATTAAAGAAATTTCTTTCCAATGTCTTTTTTTTCCCCTCTAGTCCATTATTTTACTATTTTTAACTGTTTACATCAAGTGCCGATGAAAAAAAAAGTTATAATAATAATAAAATTCCAATACATTTAATATCATTATGCTAGTACATGCTCTCATTTTATTGGAAAGAGGAAGGTATATCCAATCGATTAAGAAGCTCTGGAGAAAATAACTCCAACTGGACACTCAGTTTGAAAAATTATAGTTTCGAGGAGAAAATGTTTTGAAATTCTACATGATGCAGAAAAGCGTATGCTTCTCTACCCCATAGTTCAATCGAAAATGGGAATTTCAGTTTGAACGAAAAACAGCATCTGTTACATTTAAATAATTATAAAAAATTAGACAAATTTTCAAAAAAATTGAGCTATCCTTTTTTAAAGAAAAGTTTGAAAATGATTTTTTTTTTATATATTATTTTTTCTTTGAATTTCCTGTGCGTTCTCAAACTTTTTGATTAGCAGATACGACCTATTTATATTTTAAAATAAAATGATTTGCCAGCAAAATTTTAAAAAATTTTTAAATTGTGTTTTGAAAAAGAGAAGAAAGAAAATTTGTTTTCCCGAAAGTTTTTCTTTTTAGAATATTTCTATGACCAAATTTCAAATGTGGTTAAATTTTAAAAAATAAGAATAAAAATGAACACTTTAAAAATTATTTTAACAAATTTGCTACATATTACTTAGATTATTAGATAAATTGTCTAGACTAGTGACGCTCTTTAAATTGATGCCATGATTTAATATGTATTTTTTTTTATAAAATTAGCAGTCATTTATTTCAATTTATTATTATAATTTTTTTTTTTTTTATGTTGGAAAAGTAACTGAAATTGCAATGATTCAACAGACATTTAAAAAATTAATTTTGCCTATTTTTACTTTGTTACCCTCATTTTTATTACATAAAAGTTCTTCTTGTGTCACTTTTTATATTTCAGGTTACTCTTTAAATTGGAATTCAATCTTTTTCGTAAGTTGTTAATTATTTTTTTTACCCATTGGCAAAATGGGTGTTGTTTTGGGTTTGATGGCGTGCGCACCTTATTTGGTCGTTATCACACTTTTCAACTGCGTTCAAGAGTAACAGTAAACAGTGCGCATGCGTCGTCATTGCATGCGTTGCTATGGCTACCGCTGCTGTTTGTTTATTTTTATTTTCACCAGCAGTCATTCTTAATGTATTTACATAATAATAATTTAAAGTATTTTTATATTCTTTTTATTATTATACTCTTATAATTACTATCTTTGCGGCGATTTTAATGTAAATATGAATACTGAAGAAGGAAAAGTATTTTGTTACATCTTGAAACACGTATATAGGCAATTTTTTTTACTCATTACTTCTTGTATTAATATTTTTTTTAAATTTTTTTTATTATAGTTATTATTTTTATTATTATTATTATTATTATATATATATATATAGTAATTTTTTTGTTGGGGTGGAAGCGACGGAATTTTTATTGATACAATGGGCACTGAGAAATTTTATTTCACGCACATACACAGTGGCACCAACACTTTCATAGCATAAATAATTTTTGCTTGTGCCATTCTCTAAAATGATCTTTTTCATTTGAAATTTAAATTTTTCTCAAATTGTTATTTTTTTATTATTATATTCTTTATTATTGCTATATTATTTATTATTATTATTATTTTCTTTTTGTTTTCTTTTTATTACTTTTGTTTTTTGGGAAATGTGACTAAAATTTTAATGTTTTTAATTTATTATTTTTAAAGAAAAAGAGTTCAAAATAATAATTATACAATGGACATTTCAAATAATTCATTTTACTAATTAACGCCGAAAAATCTGCATTTTTAACGCATAAATAATTTATGCTACTTATGTCTCTCTTTATAATAATGCTTAAACTTTTCATTTGAAATAATATATTCTCCAAGATTGCTAATTTATTTTAATTTACATATTTTCTTCTATTATTATTGTTATTATTTTTGTGAAAAGTGACCAAACATTTAATGATACTGTGGACACTTTAAAAAAAGTAATTTCATAAATTTACTTCAGGGCACCTCCATAACATTAAACAATTTAACAACCATTAAACAATTATCTCATAAACAATTTTTTCGTGTGTTACTCTTCTAAAAATGGTACTTTACTCTTTACATTTCAACCATAACTTTTTTTGAATTTGTTATTAAAATTTTTATTTAATAACAAAGTAAATAGTTTCTGCTTGTGTTTGAGCTTTAGATAGTGCTTTATTACGCTTTGCATTTGGAAGGAAATTTTCTTTAAAATTTTTAATTTATTCTTATTTACATTCTTTCTTTTATTTGCCGAAAATGATTGAAATTTTAATGATACAACGGGCATTTAAAAAGTCCTTTCATAATTGTAATTTCTGATAAATGCATTTTTATCTCATAAATAGTGTTTATGTGTCTTTTTGAAATGATAGTATTCTTTCTTTCTAGTATTCTTTCTTTTATTTGCCGAAAGTGATTGAAATTTTAATGATACAACGGGCATTTAAAAAGTCCTTTCATAATTGTAATTTCTGATACATGCATTTTTATCTCATAAATAGTGTTTATGTGTCTTTTTGAAATGATAGTATTCTTTCTTTCTAGTATTCTTTCTTTTATTTGCCGAAAGTGATTGAAATTTTAATGATACAACGGGCATTTAAAAAGTCCTTTCATAATTGTAATTTCTGATACATGCATTTTTATCTCATAAATAGTGTTTATGTGTCTTTTTGAAATGATAGTATTCTTTCTTTCTAGTATTCTTTCTTTTATTTGCCGAAAGTGATTGAAATTTTAATGATACAACGGGCATTTAAAAAGTCCTTTCATAATTGTAATTTCTGATACATGCATTTTTATCTCATAAATAGTGTTTATGTGTCTTTTTGAAATGATGCTTTACACTTAACATTTCAATTGTTAACTTTTTCCAAATATGTTAATAAATTTTTATTTATTTTTAATTTTTAAAAGTAATAATGATATAATGGACTTTTTAAAAAACTCATTTCAGTAATTTGCGCCGTTTAACACATGAATAGTTTATGCTTGTTTTATTTAGAATAGGGCTTTACATTTTACCTTTGAATTAAATTTTTCTTTAAAATTCTTATTTATTCTTTCTGTTATTTATTTTTTCTTTTATTTATTTTTTTATTTATTTTTGACAAAAAAAGAAAGAAATTTTAATATTTTAAAACATCTGTCATTCTATAAACACACTAATCGTGACACCTACATTTTTATCTCATAAATAGTTCTTACGTATGTCACTCTTTTTTAAATGGTACTTTACTCTTAACATTTAAATTGTAACTTTTTCATATTTGTTAATAAATTATTAATTTAATTATTAAATTTTTTATTTTAAGGGAAAAATGTTCAAAATAATGTTGATGCAATAGACTTTTTAAAAGTAATCATTTCACTGATTTACGCCGTGACACCTTTACTTTTAACGAATAAATAGTTTCTGCTTGTGTCACTATTCAGAATAGTGCTTTACACTTTGCATTTGAATTATAATTGTTTTTAAAATTGTTGATTTATTTTTATTTACATTCTTTTCTTTATTATTATTGTTTTTATTTATTTATTTTGTGATAATTGACAGAAATTATAATGATACAATTTGCACTTAAATTCATTTCTCAAATTTACACCATTGCATTTACTATTTTTGTCACATATTTTCTGTTTGTGCCATCCTTTGAATTGACGTTTTACACTTTGCATTTTAATTATAGCTTTTTTTAAAATTGCTTATCACTTATATATTTTGTTTTTCCGGAAAGTCGACAGAAATTGCAATCATACAATGAACATTTAAAAAATTTATTTCAGAAATTTACGCTTATAATCTTATTTTTTTATCATACAAATAGTAAATTATACTTGTGTTTATAGTTCTGTCAGGCACTTTTAGTTAAATTATAATTTTTTTCTAAACAGGCAGTAATTTCTTGTATTTTTATTTATTTTTATGCTTGTGAAAAATGACCAATATTGTAATGTAATAATCGACACTTACAAAGTGCTTTTCACAAATGTATTCTGAGGAAAGTAGCTTTTATCAGAGTAATAGTTTCTACAACTTACCCTGTTTTAAATCTTGCAATACATTTTGCATTTGAACTGCAACTTATGAACTTTTCAAAACAATAAGTATTATTCGAGTTATCAAATTGTCATAAAAGTATGTGAAATATTTTTTAAAAAAAAATTTAATTAGATGTACCTTGTCTTCTGCTCGCTGTCGCTCGGCAACCCATTACAAAACACTTTTTCTGCTTTCATCTTGTTTAATACCTCAGCTTTTGTGTTTTACATTTTTTTTAAATTTGATTCCTATAGAAAACGATCGCTATTTCTGTCTAAATTTTGTTTAGAACTTTAGCTTTTATTTCTTAATATATTTCATGAATTATATTAAAGGCTACGTTTATGTTTTGTCTCAATATGAATGTCTGAAATGTCCCCCTTTCCTTGAAGTGTTCTTTCGCCGCCATATTGAATTTACTGAAAGGGAATAAATATTTCTTTAATTATATTAAAGGCTACGTTTATGTTATGATTCGAATTGAATGTCTGAAATATCACTCTTTCTTTGAAGTGATCTTTCGCCGCCTTATTGAATTTAGTAAAAGGAAATTAAATATTTCATTAATTATATTAAAGGCTACGTTTATGGTTTGACTCAATATGAATGTCTGAAATGTCACTTTTTCTTTGAAGTAATCTTTTTTCTCCATATTGTATTTACTGAAAGGAAATTAAGTATCTCATTAATTATATTAAAGGCTACGTTTATGTTTTAACTCAATATGAATGTCTGAAATGTCACTTTTTCTTCAAAGTAATCTTTTGCCACCATATTGTATTTACTTAAGGGAAATTAAATATCTCATTAATTATATTAAAGGCTACGTTTATGTTTTGAAGCAATATGAATGTCTGAAATGTTACTTTTTCTTTGAAGTAATCTTTTGGCACCATATTGTATTTACTGAAGGGAAATTAAATATCTCATTAATTATGTTAAAGGCTACGTTTATGTTTTGACTCAATATGAATGTCTGAAATGTCACTTTTTCTTCGAAGTAATCTTTTGCCACCATATTGTATTTACTAAAGGGAAATTAAATATCTCATTAATTATATTAAAGGCTACGTTTATGTTTTGACGCAATATGAATGTCTGAAATGTTACTTTTTCTTTGAAGTAATCTTTTGCCGCCATATTGTATTTACTGAAGGGAAATTAAGTATCTCATTAATTATATTAAAGGCTACGTTAATGTTTTGACTCAATATGAATGTCTGAAATGTCACTTTTTCTTAGAAGTTATCTTTTGCCACCATATTGTATGTACTAAAGGGAAATTAAATATCTCATTAGTTATATTAAAGGCTACGTTTATGTTTTGACGCAATATGAATGTCTGAAATGTTACTTTTTCTTTGAAGTAATCTTTTGCCGCCATATTGTATTTACTAAAGGGAAATTAAGTATCGCATTAATTATATTAAAGGCTACGTTTATGTTTTGTCTCAATATGAATGTCTGAAATATCCCCCTTTCCTTGAAGTGTTCTTTCGCCGCCATATTGAATTTACTGAAAGGGAATAAATATTTCTTTAATTATATTAAAGGCTACGTTTATGTTATGATTCGAATTGAATGTCTGAAATATCCCTCTTTCCTTGAAGTGATCTTTCGCCGCCTTATTGAATTTAGTAAAAGGAAATTAAGTATCTCATTAATTATATTAAAGGCTACGTTTATGTTTTGACTCAATATGAATGTCTGAAATGTCACTTTTTCTTCAAAGTAATCTTTTGCCACCATATTGTATTTACTAAAGTGAAATTAAATATCTCATTAATTATATTAAAGGCTACGTTTATGTTTTGACGCAATATGAATGTCTGAAATGTTACTTTTTCTTTGAAGTAATCTTTTGCCGCCATATTGTATTTACTGAAGGGAAATTAAGTATCTCATTAATTATATTAAAGGCTACGTTAATGTTTTGACTCAATATGAATGTCTGAAATGTCACTTTTTCTTAGAAGTAATCTTTTGCCACCATATTGTATTTACTAAAGGGAAATTAAATATCTCATTAATTATATTAAAGGCTACGTTTATGTTTTGACTCAATATGAATGTCTGAAATGTCACTTTTTCTTCAAAGTAATCTTTTGCCACCATATTGTATTTACTAAAGGGAAATTAAATATCTCATTAGTTACATTAGGGGCTACGTTTATGTTTTGACGCAATATGAATGTCTGAAATGTTACTTTTTCTTTGAAGTAATCTTTTGCCGCCATATTGTATTTACTAAAGGGAAGTTAAGTATCTCATTAATTATATTAAAGGCTACGTTTATGTTTTGTCTCAATATGAATGTCTGAAATATCCCCCTTTCCTTGAAGTGTTCTTTCGCCGCCATATTGAATTTACTGAAAGGGAATAAATATTTCTTTAATTATATTAAAGGCTACGTTTATGTTATGATTCGAATTGAATGTCTGAAATATCCCTCTTTCCTTGAAGTGATCTTTCGCCGCCTTATTGAATTTAGTAAAAGGAAATTAAGTATCTCATTAATTATATTAAAGGCTACGTTTATGTTTTGACTCAATATGAATGTCTGAAATGTCACTTTTTTTTCGAAGTAATCTTTTGCCACCATATTGTATTTACTAAAGGGAAATTAAATATCTCATTAATTATATTAAAGGCTACGTTTATGTTTTGAAGCAATATGAATGTCTGAAATGTTACTTTTTCTTTGAAGTAATCTTTTGCCACCATATTGTATTTACTGAAGGGAAATTAAATATATCATTAATTATATTAAAGGCTACGTTTATGCTTTGACTCAATATGAATGTCTGAAATGTCACTTTTTCTACGAAGTCATCTTTTGCCACCATATTGTATTTACTAAAGGGAAATTAAATATCTCATTAATTATATTAAAGGCTACGTTTATGTTTTGACGCAATATGAATGTCTGAAATGTTACTTTTTCTTTGAAGTAATCTTTTGCCACCATATTGTATTTACCAAAGGGAAATTAAATATCTCATTAATTATATTAAAGGCTACGTTTATGTTTTGACGCAATATGAATGTCTGAAATGTATTTTTTTCTTTGAAGTAATCTTTCGCCGCCATATGGAATTTACTAAAGGGGAATTAAATATTGATATCTAACCTCATAAAGTATTGATTGAAATGAATTTTTCATGCTTAATCCAATGAGACAAAATCCAAATCTATTGAAATAGCATTATGGAAGTTATTAAGATTTTATGTAAGAGAAGTAGCAATTTTGACTTACTTCATATCAATTTACACGTTTGAGATTCCTATCTAGACTAATGAGGTATGGTTTTCTATGAAGTTTTTACTCTTAATTGATTAAATTCGAAAAATAAGCAATAACACGAAAAGTTATAAGTATAATAAGTATAGAGTGTAATTTTTACTTCGAAATAATTTCGCATTTTTCGTCATTTTTTCAAAAACCGGCATGAAGCCTGTAAAATTGACCATTTGATTAAGATTGACCTCATTTTTAAGAAAGGAAAGTAAGAGAGCAAAACCTTCGTAACCTGACTATTTTTCTATCTTTTATGATGACCGGTGAAATAACATACATTTTCTAGTAGTACTGTTGTATTAGGAGTGCTCTTCTTAAGCTGACTGGAAAGAAAAAAAACTTTTAGGAATTTTTCAGTGCTAATTTATGTTAATTATTAAAATTTTACTAAATTAGTAAAAGTACATTATTAGCTAACTTAAGTCGTTTCGTGCATTGACCATGTGGGAAAATTAATAAAGAGTTTTTTTAAAAAAATAGCATAATAAATTTAGCATAATTAACATTGAAAAAGCATAAGTACGTGTAGCATAATGCTGAAAAAAAACACAAATAATTAAATTCGAAAAAGATAAAAATTCTTTGAAAAAAACGCGCTAAGAAGCAGCAGAAATTTGTATTGAATACATGTAGCATAATAAATTTTAAAATATTCTGTCTATATTGATCTCGGTAATCAAGTACAAACTTGCCAAAATACTTAAAGATCCTTTATAAATTGACCGCTTAGGGCAATAAATATGCGACGTGTAACTCTAAAAATTTTGCAGCTTTATTGTCTGAGAAATTTCTAAAAAGAGCCAAGCCTACAAAGAGCTGTCTTGCATATGATAATGATGATAGTATAAGGAATAATTTTAACTTGAAAAAATTTTTTAGATATTTTTGCCAAATTTTATTAAAATTTATATATTATAATGGTTAACATAACTCATCGTCGTGGCAACCATTACTATGAATGATTTTTGATAAACGGACTGAACAAAAGAAGCAACGAATGATTGAAGAACCGGATTGAATCATTGAATGGGTATATTGGGGAATAAGTGAATTAATGAATAGAATCAGTAGAATGAATGTGTTAAAACACCGAATCATTGACTTTTTTTAAAAATAATTTTTTATGATAAAAATTTAAATTAATTAATTTTTTATTAATTAATTTTTTATTAATTAATTTTTTATTAATTATTTTTTTATTAATTAATTTTTATTAATTAATTTTTTATTAATGAATTTCTATTTATAAAGTGTTAATTAATTAAAAATAAATTTTAACGTATCAATGAAGTTGTGTAATTATAAAACGGCATAGATAGTTATCGACTAATTACTGATGCGGTGAATCATTAAGGGAGCCAGTCAGTTTATAAATAAATAAAATAAAAAAAGTTTAGAAAAAATTTTAATATAGTTAAATTTTTTCATAAAATTAAAATTTAAGCTACGATTAATTATTTATTGTTATTCGTTTATATTTTTGCATGTTGCTTATTTTAAAAGAAGCCAGCTGTCTTGAATCATCTCTATAATTTTCTTGAATTTAAAAGCTATAATAAAGGAATCTATGGTTACGTTTGTTATAATCAAAGTGCATGCTTGCAAAGTTGATTATAACCTAAATTTATATTTATAATTAAAAAAGTCATTAAACTTTTATGGTCGTAAAAATGTATTTTTATGTCATCAAATTATATTTAAAAAAATAAATTTTCATTACTAATGAAATAATTTACTAAATTTACGATCGTAATTTTAACTAACGGAATTAATAAATTTTAAATTTTCCTTATTCATCGTGTTAATTATTAGATTTTTATTGCTATCATAGAAATTACTAAATATTATTAGAAAAAACAAATTGCTAAAATTTCTCTCCTTATCAAGGTAATATTTTTATTGATATAGCTATTAAGAAAATAAGTTTTATAATACTTAAAAAATATTAGTACACACTCAGATATATTACTCTCCTCTTATATGCCTTGCGCTATTTAAAACAATATAGTCAAATCAAGGATTTCGTGATCATAATGAAGTAAATTAATAAATTTATCTTCTCTCATCAAGTAAATTACACTGAGGAATATTTTTTTTTCTGTTGCATGAAAGTTTTTTCATGGATTTTAGATATTTTCACTTTGCTGATTTTAAATCTACAATCAATTTCTCTCTCCTAAGTACAGTTTTTTTTTCTTTTTGTTCTTTTTTTTTAATGACATTTTACGTGACTCAATTTTTATTTCCTGGTTGCTACATTAATAATTTAATTACTTTAAAAAATATTATAAGAAAAGCATGCCTAACTGCTTTAAAAAAATGTAGTAATTTAAGTAAAAATAATAATAAAAAAAATAATAACACTGGGAAACAAATTTTTTGTTTCATTTACACAAATGCTTAATCTTGCTCAATTCTTGTATGGGAATTTCAAATCTGAAATTAGCGCCTAAAATTAGAGATTTTTTTTGTTCTAAAAAGAAATTTTCAGCCTATTTTTTTATTGAAATGTTTCACTTTAAAAACTTTAAATGCAACAGAGATTCACTTAAATATTGCGACTAACCCTTAGGGGAGTAAAAGTATATTATCAGCATTAAAGTTGCATAGGAACCTATGCTCTTCAATGTCGTCATCCGCCTCTAGGGGTCGTTTGTCTTATTATAAACTGTTTCTTTGTGTGTTTCTGAACAGGTCACAATAGGGGAAGAAGCTATTTCCAGGCATGGGTTCCTATGCAATTTCAATTCTGATTATGTGTCCGAACTACAATAGAAGTTTATCGCCTCATTTACGCGGTCCCCTGTTATATATAAAATTCTTAATCTTATACATTTCAACAAGAAATAAATTAAAAATGTCATTGAAAAATGTAGCTCTAGGGGCAAAACTAATTTAAGATTTGAAATCCCCACATCCAAATAGGGCAAGATCAACTATTTGTATTAATGCAGCGGAACATTTATTCCCCAGTATTATTTTTTATTATTATTTTATTTTTTCACTATTATAATTTTCATGTAATTACATTTTGTGAAGCAATTAAGTAGGCATTTTTTGCAATATTTATCAAAGTAATTAAGATAATTTATATGGCTATAAAGAAAGCAATTTTTATATTTAGTAATTAAAAAAATGTCCTTTATATATTTTGTACTTTTTAAAACAATGTATTTAAATCAAGGATTTCGAGAATTACTGAATTCTGCATGTAAGATAAAAAACGATATTTCCTGTGAAATTTTTCAGGAAAAAGGGGGGTTATTTTCATGAAAGTCACTACATTTTGTGAAGCAATTAAGTATGTATTTCTTGCAATATTTATCAAAATAATGAAATTAATTAATGTGACTACTAAGCAAACAATTTTTATATTTAGTAATTAAAAAAATTCCTTTTTATCTTTTGTACTTTTTAAAACAATGTATTTAAATTAAGGATTTCTAGAATTACTGAATGTGAGATGAAAAATGATATTTCCTGTAGAATTTTTCAGAAAAGAAATAAAAGGGGGGTTTCATGTAAGTCACCACATTTTCTGAAGCAATTAAGTATACATTTTTTACAATATTTATCAAAGTAATTAAATTAATTAATGTGGCTACTAAGTAAACAATTTTTATATTTATTAATTAAAAAAAAATTCCTTTTGAATTTTGTACTTTTTAAAACAATGTAATTATATCAAAGATTTCGAGAATTACTGAATTCTGCATGTGAGACAAGAAATGATATTTCCTGTGAAATTTTTCAGAAAAAAAGGGAAAGTTATTTTCATGTAAGTCATTACATTTTCTGAAGCAATTAAGTATGCATTTTTACAATATTTATCAGAGTAATTAAATTAATTAGCGTGGCTACTAAGTAAAAAAATTTTTATATTTAGAAATTAAAAAAAATTTCTTTTTTATATTTTGATCTTTTTGAAACAATGTATTTAAATCAAGGATTTCAAGAATCACTGAATTCCGCATGCAAGATGAAAAATGATATTTCCTGTGGAATTTTTATCGAAAAAGGGGGGTTATTTTCATGTAAGTCACTACATTTTGTGAAGCAATTAAGTATGTATTTCTTACAATATTTATCAAAGTAATTAAATTAATTAATGTGGCTACTAAGTAGACAATTTTTATATTTACTAATTAAAAAAATTTCCTTTTTATATTTTGTACTTTTTAAAACACTGAATTTAAATTAAGGATTTCTAGAATTAATGAATGTGAGATGAAAAATTATATTTCCTGTGAAATTTTTCAGAAAAAAAGGGGGGTTATTTTCATGTAAGTCACTACATTTTCTTAAGCAATTAAGTATGCATTGTTTTGCAATATTTATCAAAGTAATTAAATTAATTAATGTGGCTACTAAGCAAACAATTTTTATATTTATTAATTTAAAAAAATTCCTTTTTATATTTTGTGCTTTTTAAAACAATGTATTTAAATCAAGGATTTCGAGAATCACTGAATTCTGCATGTGAAATGAAAAATGATATTTCCTGTGGAATTTTCTAGAAAAGAAAAAAAAAGTGTGTGGGGGGGGGGGTTTCTGAAAAGCTTTCTAGTTGTAGCGAAGAGGATCATCTTTGTCACACCAAAGCTCGGGGAAATTAAAGTTAGATGACTGTGGAAATCCATTTGCGGTTTTCTAGCTTTGGGGGTGAACAAACGCTATTCGTGTATTGTGCATACGCACGGTAACGCGCACGCACCAAAGGCAAAGTAGGGGAGCGAGCTACGCATAGGGGATATCCTTATGGGCTGAAAATCACTCCGTCAAACTCTTGGGTCCGGATGTTTTACAAAACCAACAGGACTCTGAGATGAATTCAATGAATTCGCGCCTCACTCAAAGCAAAAAGGAGGGAAAAACTGCGCCATACGGGGCAGGCATCAACCTACCCCCCAAAAAATATCACAAAAAAAAAGTTCAAAAGGAGCGGGGCCCTTATGCTTACCCTCTTCTATATATATTTTTTACCTTATTTATTTTTGTCAAATATGAAGAAAGGGCCTACTTTTTTTTTCCCCTCTTTACTTTTAGCCCTGTCTTACTCCTCTTTTGGCTTTCCTGCCTTTCTTCAGTTAGTGTGCTCCTTCGCTGAAGAGGAGGGGGGTCTTAAGGGGTTTTTAAAGAAATAATAGGGGACGGGGGTGTTCGAAAGCGTGCTGGCACAAACCAAAACCCACGTGCGACGATCAATAGCCAGCGAGCCACGCGAGCTTCCCTCTCCCATTGGACCCTTAGCGGTAGCGGGGGCGGAGCGTAGGCAAATTCCAATTGGGCGATGGAGGAGTATAAATTTGCATATGCATCGGCGTGGGCGGCGCATTGAATATTCCCAGGTCCCTCATGATTTGGAATGGGGGTGGGGTCCACCCGCTCTTCTCCAACCTTATGTTGATGACCCCGATGGACATTCAAGGAAGGGGATGATCTGTGGGGGTGGAAAGACAGTGACTTTAGGAATGGGTAGCAGCGACCTGCTGGACGCACGGCGGCGGTTACAGTTTCCATCCAAGCATTTTTGTTGTTGTCGCGCACACTGAGTGTCATGGTCTTTAAAAATACATCTTTTGGACCTTTTTATATGAGGGGTGGGGGGTTAAAAAGCCTCATATTTAAGAGTTCTTGCCAAGTATACACTTTATCGCTTACAATGACGTGGCAGTTGATGTTTTGATTTAGGTGAAAGATTTCAAAAGACGTGAGGACCTTTTTTGAATTTTTTTTTTCTTTCTAGAATAGAATTTTGTTGAAGGCACACGTGACACTTGGCGAGATGGAGTGCATTATAACGGGTCTACCTCGGGGGTGTGCTTTTCTTATATTTGGAACGTTCTTGTCAAAACGGCAATGAATACGTGTAGAAACATTTGGCTACCCTCTTTGCTTAATTCTGGCTTCAGATGAAATGGGCTTCATTTGACAGTGGCAGTTATTTTGGCTATATTTCTTCTGTATTATCATTCTCATTTCAAAAATATTTTACCATATCTTTTATCTCCTTCTTATCATAATAATGTTGGCAGTTCTCTTCCTTTAAATGCACACTTAAAGTGCCCAACATTTTTTCTAAATTCTTCAAATTAATGACTTTTATGAAGAAAGAAACACAAGAAAAAAAAATAATCTTTATTTATTTTTGCTATGTTATTTCTCATATTAATTATATTTTAAAATGAAGAAAAATTTTACATTTAAAACAATGTCTCTATTGATTTTACCCTAATTATCTCATGTGTGGAAAAACTTGCCTGCAGAAAAAAAATAATAAATAAATATGTAAAAATCAACATTCGTTAAAAAAATTCTGGATCAAATTACGGAAAAAGGTACTGGCATCCTGAGTGATTTTTCCTGATTCATTTTACCTTAAAATCTATTTTTACCGTAAAATTTTGTATCGTTACTTTTGCAGTAATATTTAATTAATTACAGTGTTTTTACCGTAAATATCACAATATAATTACAGTATATTAGATTTTTTGTCCCGTAAAATTTTAAAGTAAAATTGGATGTTACGGTAAAAGATACTGGCACTCAGGGTGTTTTTACTTTTTACCGTAATTTTATCTGAAATTTTTTAACATGCATAAGTTGCTTAATTAAAGTTGTTAATATGAGTTAAATATAATAGAATTCTCTTTTAAATATAATAGAATTCTCTTTGTTAGTGTTTAAAGTTTAATGTATTTAAGCAGTATTACTTCTCATAGTAGTTAAACAACACATTTTAAATAAAAAAAATTATGTATATTGTTGGATTAATTCTTTTATTAAATTAATTCTTTTATTCCTTTATCTCTCAAATTGCTTTTAAAACCAAAAATTATAAGCCTCAAAAAATAAAATTATAATAATTTAATAAAGGTTATATGGAGTTGCTAAAATTCTATAAAATATAATTATTTTTATTAAAATTAAGAAATCTTTCATTTCTCTTTAGAACAAAGAACACTTAGGAAATTTGTCTTAAAAACACGAGCCCTCTTTTTTTATGAGAAGATATTATATTTTCCTAAATAACTAATAAGATATATATACCCAAATAAAATGATATTCATATAGAATTTATTTAAAAACTTTTTTTTGATACATCAAGAAAACTTTTTTAAAATAAGATTTTGAGTGATTTAATATATACAGATTTTATTTTGGAAGCTGTTTGATTTTGTTTTTCGTAAACTAGAGTTTATAATTATGGAATATATAAGAGTATATATTTATCTAATTTAAAACTTATTTTTTAAAAACGAAAAAATAATCATTTTTATCACTTATAGCATCAAATGCATAGTACTCGTATAAATATCATTTATCAAATAAGCTTTTTTTTAATTTCAAATGTCTTTATTTCCTTATAATTTTTAAGGCACAAGGCAAAATGACGGAGAGAGAAAGAAAAAAAAAACTGCATCCTAACACTGTGTCGTCTCACATTTTCTTCTAACACTGACTCACATTAATTTCAAACATTCTGTTGCGAGCAGTAGTGGCTCAGGTGATATAGCGATCGCCTCTCAATGAGGTAACCTGAGTTCGAATACCAGCGATGGCTGGTTGATACAAATTTCGCTCCCAGTTCACACCGACCACAGTGCTGACGTACTATATCCTCAGTGGTAAACGAATCACGGGTTAGAGTCCCCTTGTCATCAAGCTAACCGTGGGAGTTTCTGGTGGCTATTCTCTTCATATAACTGGTTAGTTCCATCAAAAAATCCTCCACGAAGGCAAAGTTCTCACTTTACTTGATACAGGAGTTCCCTTGTCTTCTGGATTGAGTTCAAAATTACAAGACTACAGAGTTGAACTTTAGAAGTCGTAAACTCATAATTGGGTCGACTGTTCAATGACGATTATAAAATAAAAAAACACTATGTTGCATTTATTCCAAACATTGCCTCACATTTTCTCCAAATACTATCTCACATTTACTCCAAATACTATCCCACATTTGCTCCAAACACTGTCTCACATTCACTCCAAACACTGTCTCCACAGTGTCTACATTGTTGATTAAAATATTTCCGCATATTTAATTTAATGTAATAATAACGTAATGAACATATGTTTGATAAAAGATTTATTCCATGCTCTGAACATTTTGAACAATGCCTAAAGCAGTTATTATGCCTTTTATCTGTTTGCCAATTAGGTGTATCTTGACTAATGCTGGTAAACTCAAGCAGGAAATTAAATAATATCTGTTTCTTCCAGATTCTTATCTAGTTTTAGCCTCATATATTTCTTTAAGTTTCTGCCACAAAATACTAGTTTCGAGTTTTTGTAATAAACACTTTAAAGGTAATAAACATTATAATTACTTCCAGTAATTATTAATTAAGAAAATCTTCCATATATCCATTAATTACGGAACACCCTTTCATAATAATTAAATATATATATATGATTCTGGTAAATTTAACCAAGATGTACGATTTTTGAACCATTCATTTGGTAATTTTTCCGTTCATATAGCAACGATTAATCAGATGTTCTGCTTTTAAAAATTATAGTTCTTATAGTCTGGTTTTAAAAATTATAGTTCTCTTCATATAGCAAAAGGTAAAAAATTGAAAAGTAAATTTAACGGCATAAAAATTTTTTATGCCATGCTTAAGGCAGTGTTTCCCAAACTTATGACTTCTGTGTACCCTTTCTGAATTTTTCGTAATGCTGTGTACCACTAATAAAAAAAAATAATGTCTTTTTTACTACAAAAAAATTGCACAAAAGTTAAAAATCACAACTGGCTGTTGACACCACTAATTATTATTTGTTAACTCTGCAAAGAAATACCCAATAGAAAAATGCATAATCGCAATTTTCATGGCTAGCTTTGCTTTTAAATAAATTTTTTTGAAATTTTCGTTTTTTACAAGATATTTCGCATAGGAACGCATACCCCCACTAAACTGTTCCCGTACCCCTGGGGGTACGTGTACCACACTTTGGGAAACACTGCTCTAAGGTATCATGATAATATTCCCAAATTTTCACACCGATTAATAAAACCATATTTCTTTATTGATTTTACCGAAATCATTACCAAGGCGCTTCAGTAAAAATTACCGAACTTTTTACTGTTCCCAAAGAGCCAGAAATACATTTTACCATATTCTCGTGGTTTTGACCACTTTTTGTATTATTACTCTTTTCTTCTTCTTTTTAAGCTTCGAAAAGAATTAATATTTGACCCAAAAATTTATAGTGATTCCCGATAATAATTATTTTCACTTCATTAAGTTGGTAATAAAAATAATATGATAATATTTAACGGACTGGATTTTTACTCTTGTTGAAGTTATTAAAAGTGATAAGATTATGTTAAAAAAAATCATAACAATGTTTTATGGCTATTAACTATCTCAGCAGAAAATTAAAAAGTATTAGGGAAATAAAGTATTAAAAATAGGGCTATTTTGACAAATGGATTTTTAAGGTAGTTACGCGATTATATCTCCAAAAACAGTGCTTTCTAATATTGTATTAATATTGCCAAAGAAAAAAAAAAGGAAGAAAGAAACCCGATTCAAATGTATATATATATATATATATATATATATATATATATATATATAAAACTTCAATTAAGTTTTAATTTTTGAAATTTTTAATATTTTTTTTATTTTTTCTTCTTTTTTAAAATTTTTTTATTTTGCCTCTTGTTTCACTGTATTTTTATCTTAAAGTATAAGTTTATGGGTTCTACGTACCTGCAGCTTATGCGAAGTTTATAAAACTTAGTTATTCTTAATTTTTCATTTAATTTTCTCATTTCTTTCATTCTTTGTTAGAAAATTAAAATCTAGTTTATTTATGATATCTATCTTTAGCTCCATTTAATACTAAAATGCATGTATTATTCTTGTTTTAAGTAAATGAGTTATGTTGAAGGGAGCTGGTATTTTTCATAATCCGCTTGATGTATTCCATAAACTTTTTCGTCTTTATTGAATTAAGAGCATTATTTCTGTTAAAAATGAACAATCTAAATTACATTAACGCAAATTACATTTATTCATAATTGTTCCTTTGAAATAAAAATTGGGTCTGCTTAATTTAATATCTCAATTAGTGTTGGTGCATTAAGCAAGTTATGATCAATTTTGATTACATTATTTTTATTGAGTACTCACTTACGCAATAAAAATATTGTAATCAAAATTAAACACAGCTTACTTCCAGAATATTAGAAATTTCTCGTTTTTTTGTTCTGGGCAACATTTTCTTAAAATTTAATCGTGATTTTTTTTATTATTCTCCCAATAAGAATACAAATTTTTGACCGAAATAAAATAATAATATTGAAGGTCTCACTAATATTCCATTATATAGTGATATCCCATTTATCCTGTTATAATTATGTGTTGTCTTGGTATTCAATGTGTTTTAAAAATTGTTTTGAAATGAAGTAAATGTAAGTACACCCTTGTGCAAATTAATTGAAACAAACTTTTTTTTTCGTGTTTTTTAAAGAAGATGTTTTGGGGTTGTTTCGGTTACAATGGGGATGGACCTTTGCAGCCTATTGACGGTATGATGCGTTCTGAGCAGTACATTACTATTCTGGGTAAAAAAGTTGTTCCAGAGTTGAAGAAACGATACCCTGATGGAACAGGGATTTTTCAACAGGATTTAGCTCCTTGCCATACGTCCAAAATTGTCAAGAAATTCATGTCTGAGAATCAAATTGAGACATTGGAATGGCCAGGGAACTCGCCGGATATCAACCCAATTGAGAATCTCTGGGCCATATGCAAGAATCACCTATTAAATATGGACTGTACAACTATGGAGAAGCTAATCACGGCGTTAATTCATGTGTGGTACAAGGACACAAATATTATAAATGACTGTTAAAAATTAGTAGAATCCATGCCGAATCGTGTCCAAATGTTAATAAAGTGTCATGGAGATCATATTATGTACTAAAAATTTTTGAGTTTGTATAAATTTAAATAAAATAGCATTTTCTCTTAGTTTTCTGAATTTATTGAGTTTGTTTCAATTAATTTGCACAAGGGTGTAAGTAGGTTATTTGTGAAAATTAAATAAAAATGATTACATCCATTTCAAGAGTCCAACTTCTTCCGATTCTTTCGCCAATTGAAGTACATCCTGAGAACGAAAGTATATCAACAGAACAAGGAGTTGTTTTAGACGGAGGGAAAAAAAAAACTTTTTTTGTCATATTCATGTTAAAACATGAAAACATGGTATGAAAATATTTTTAACTGTTTTAAATTTTTTCTTTCCTGTTTTAATTTTTTTTCCTGTTAGAAAAAGGGCTTTTATAAATTAAGAAGTAGAAAAACGAAAACAAATTTTTTTTTCATTAAACTATTTTGAAGTTCCTGTCGTTCTTAATTTCCTATTTTTCCAGATGAAGAAATTTATTTAAAAAAATTATCATTTTACAAAAAATAAATTGTTTCCTCTTTAAATAAATAATAATAATATTCTCGAATAAAAAAAAGTTGCCAAGCCCTAATTATTTAGAAATGGAGGCAAATCCCACGACGAGAAATATACATATAGATATTTTAAAAAAAAGCTGCATTATATTATTAATTGCCTTAGCGATTTCAATAAAAGCTAAAAAAACTAAAATAAAAAAAAATTCTTACAGATCAAAAGTTAATTCCTGGAAATATTTTGTAATAACCGTATCCTTGTTTATTTTCTTTTCAATAAATTTGATGTTTAGGGACCAAGACATGATAAAATAAATTCTGTGTGCACTATTAGAAATTCCGAATCAAATTACGGGACAAAGTACCGGCACTTTGGGTGCATCATCCGTAAAATTCATTTTTACCGTAAATTATCATACCGTAATTTTTACGTTAATATTTATTTATTTAGAGTGATTTTGAAATTTTATGATAATTATTACTCGAATAACTGCGGTACATCAGATGTTTTGTCCCGTAACATGTTCCCTTAAAAATGTATTTTGCAGCAAAAAGTTCTGATACCCTGAGTGTCGGTGCTGTTCACCATAATTTGATATGGAATTTCTTGCAGTGTAGGAAACATGCGCATGATATTATTTATAAGCAAATTATGTTTCTTTGATCTAAATTCAATATTTGCTAAGCAAAAACCTGAGCGAAAAATAATTCCTTGTGTTTATTGATTTGATTAATTATCAATCAGTTAATCAACTAACTCCCGGACTTTCAACTTTATTTAAGCATCAATATATTTGTCAGTTTATAGTTAAAAGTATAATTTAAAAAAATAAAAATAAAACATTTGGATGATATTACGATTTATTATCTATCGGAATAAAATGATTCAGCAGCTATTATTTTTATAACAATAAATTAATTTTAATCTCTGTTAATTCGTGCATATTTATAGAATTATATTTGAGTATTAAATCAATTAAAATTTCTATTTAAGCGTAAAATCTATTCCTATACTAGTTAGGTACTTTCAACTGGCCTTAATAAATCACTTGCTTGAAGTCAGTTTTGAATAAAATGAGGTTGATTATTCCAAAACATTGCGCTTTTAGCTCTAAAAGAACGTCGACGCAGAAAAGGGGGGGATGTAAAAAACATAAATAAAAGCGCCGTGACTGATTATACCTTTAAAACTTTTCCCCTTAAGTGCAAACTGAATATTTCAAACTAAGAAGGAAAAAAAATCCAATCAAGAAAATAAGTAAACCAAGCTGCGTGCACTGGGCTATACTTTTCACTTAAGCCTACCATCGTATGCTCAGGACTCTTATAACAATGCAAAAGTTCCAATCTAGAATAGAAAAAAAAAAGGAATTTAAAAATAAAATAGCGTTCGCCCTTTGGACATCACGTCTAAAGGACGCATTTGAATGAAAAACGACCCAAAATTCCATGATTTAGGAAGAGTTTCGCAATTCCCTTAATCGAGAGAGAGAGTGTATTGAAAAATTCACTATATAGTATACCACCAAGAAAAATGTTTCATAGAGAAACTCTCTTCTACTTTTTAAACATAATAGAACAAGTTCCTTCTTGAATTATCCAAGTTACAATTCTCTATAGGGTCGTTTTCCCTATCATATTCATCACGTCAACCAAGTTTCTTTGTGTAAAGTTTCATGGAAGAATGTAACCTGAGACCTGGCAGGTTTCTGGTCTAGTATCGATGAAAAATTGTTCTTTTTTTTTTATTTGCTTTCCATTCCCCCCCCCCTAAAAAGGTACGCGGACATACACCCACATATGCAGAATTTAAAATCCAAAAGATATTAAAAAGAATTATGTTAAAGCGGGATCTGAGTAGACAGGGTTAGTTTCAGCTGCAATTTTCCCTAACTGCAATGTTTAAATGATAACCGTAATATATCATGGGAAGTGAAGGATACTTTTTGTCTTTTTTTGTTTTCAGATTTATTAGCGAAAAGAAATTCTAGAGTATTATTGTGGAAATTATAAATAGATATGAGACAAAAGCATATGCGCTTCATGTAGATAGAACTATCCATCAATCAATGTGGATAATTTTTATAAAATGGATGAAAATAAGAATTTTTTTTTCTTCGAAAACCTAAATAATAAAAAAATATCGCAACCTTTTATTTGATACCTATACAAGATATACATCGACTAATGTTAATACATTTCTTAGGACTGAAAGTAACACTTGAGCAAAGTTTTTAAAACTATTCTTTAATTTTACGAGAAATTTTTAATTTTGAAACCTTTTTTAACTCGATAGTTAAATAGTCGAAACACGAAGTTTTTAATAAAAAGGATTCATATAAAAAATGGTTTATGTATTTAATCACTTATTCCATGTTCTAATTAATATTACTTGTTTTCATTGGCATGAAAGCGGTTTCTTACAATTTCCTAATGAAAAATGTAAAGCGACCTTATTGGCAGACGGGGTTAAATACATCTGGAGATTTCCCTAACTGCAATGTGTAAATGACAACGGTAATATATCATGAGAATCCGACATGCTTGTATGGTGGTCAAGAAGATGACCTCAAGTCAGAATCCCGAGTGCGATTCCCGGATAAGTCATGATTGTTCTTTCCTTTTCTTATCTGTACTTCTTAGTGTGAGAGTAATGTTGGCCCCCTTAGTATGGAGCACCTGAGTGTGTGGTCAACAAATCTGCCCTTCTGATACCCGACTGCCTCCTCAGTGTCTAATCGTAACTTCACTCAGTGTTCCTGATTCGTAAACTGAAACTATAGTATGTCCAATTCTTTGCTTTGTTTGTACTTAAAGCACATTTTTGCTTCAGTCTACGTAGAACAAAGTATACACTTCGTTTTGGACGGGAAATACTCATTATCCATCCTATGTAGGCATTTGTTATGGACTTCAAGTCTTAATTCCGAAAGTTCCTCCTTCTTGAAAGGTGGGTCATAAGAAATCCATGACTAGTCGCTTCTGGTGAAAATCACCGATACTTTTTTGAATGTGAAAATTAAAGACTAGTTAATTTTCAGACTAAAAAATGTACCGGTAATTAGATTAATTTAGAGATTTTTACACTCGTGTAAAAGTTTCGCAAACCGGTTTGCTTTTAAATGTGATTTATTTGTGCTCCATTCCTCAATTTGATCTTTCCTAATTTTAGTATATAGTTGTTGTTTTGATAATATCAGTTGGTAGAATAGTAGAATTCTTTGCGATACTACTTGTGCTCCTACGTCCGCTGCCCTCGTTTGCCGGATTAATCGTTGCCCGGGCGTGGAGGTGAGGGTCAGCAAAGGTGTTGTTTTGTGCGAGCTTTACGAGTGTCTTCCAGCGAAATAGTTTTCAAGCTGTTCCGCTGTTAGTAGAATATTGCATAAACTAATATTATTACACTCGCTAGACATCGCCCTGTTTATTTTTTTATGGTAAAAATTGTGTTTGTTTTTTACAAACTCATTTTCAATATCAGTCATTTTAATGTCAAAAATCTTTTTTAATGTCAAAGTCATTGTTAATGACTAAGTCATTTCTAATATCAGTCATTTTAAATGTCATAGTCATTTTTAATATCAGTCATTTATTAAAGTCATTTTTCAAAATCATTTTGATGTCAGTCATTTTTTTTTTCAAAACCACACCATGGAAATATACATCTTTGATGGAGCTATGCGAGCACTTCCATTTCGATTAGAGAGCTTTGGCTCCTCTCCTTCACCAAAAACACTGGCTTTGGCTACATCAAATTTGTTTTCTCCATCAAAATTCACACAATACATTTTGGAATGATCTATGCGAGCACTTTCAATTCTATAACAAAGCTTTGGCTCCTCCTCTCCGCCAAAATCACTATGTTTGTCTCCATCAAAGTTTTTTACTCCATCCATATCAAAACAACACAACTCCGAAGGAGCTATGCGTGCACTTCCAATTCTAACACAAAATTCTGGCTCCACCACTCCACCAGTATTATTTTTTCTTGCACCTTTTTTAGGAACACCATTCAAATTCCTATATGAAACGAAAATTCAGTTATTATTATTATTTGAAAATAAATTATTCTTACAATAATAATTTATTTCTGCAGAAGCAATAATAGCAATAGATATTTTAATGATTTAAGATTTCCATATTCCTTTTTAATATTTAGGACATGATTTTAATGAGAAACAAATCATAACACGTTGCACGACATGTTGATGCATTTAAATTGTTAAAATATAGTTCTTTTATGAAAAATTAAAACTGGACTGGCATATTGTATGTGGAGCATTATGCAGATTTATGCTTAAAATATATATATATATATATATATATATATATATATATATATATATATATATATATATATATATATATATATATATATATATATATATATATATATATATATATATATATATATATATATATATATATATATATATATATATATATATATATATATATATATATATATATATATATATATATATATATATATATATATATATATATATAATGCATGCATGCATGAACATTCTATCCCCTCTGGAAATTTATTTTTTCTAGTTTCAGCTATATCCCTGTTGATTAAAGACATTTGCCGACACAATTTAGCAACAAGCTAAATTTTTGTCAATTATTAGTTACTAGTGAAAATGGAGCATTTCTTACTAAAGTCTCTGTCCTTTCCCCTTGGGCTTAAATATTCATTTTATCTACATTTCTAATAATGACCATAACTTCACCTCAATTCATTCTAAAACTCTTAATCATTATACCCTTTTATTTCTTATTAAATAATCTTTAAAATGGGCATTTAAATTTTTCAAAAAAAAAAAAAAACAATATTTTTGCTAAAGATTCTCAAAGCATACTAGATTTTTTTTTAAATTTAAAACTGCATTTTCAATAGTTTTAAGTGAAAAACGCTTTTATTTTTGATAACATTTGAAAAATTTAAAAAGAAAGTTACAGAATCTAGATCATTTCTGACGATATATTATATACATCTGAATATTAAGCACTTATCTGAATCTATATCTCTAGATTTACATCTGAATATAAAATATTAAACAATATTAAACCTACGTTATCAGGATTAAAGGGAAATAAACTTCAGGGTTTATATACTTCTCTCCATCCTGTAAAACTGCTCCTAAATTTTACAGTTTTCATCCAAATCATATTTTCAGTTTCATCTAAATGTTTATTTGTTCCTACATCTTAGTTTGTCCAGGCTAACCGTATGAATATTTAGGAACCATTTTTTTTTCACAAAGACACTTCTTTTATGAAAGACAGTAGCTTGAAAAACTGTTGAAAGCTATTTCATGTACATGAGTTCAGTTCCAATAAAACTCTTGTGTATTTAAAAAGATTGTATGAAATCACAAACATTTTAAGTGCTTCTATATCATTACACCACAAATATTTTATGTACTACTACAGACTCTGGACAATTAAATTGCAACACGTTAATTATCGTGTTATTTCAGAAGCAACTTTTTGTTTTCATAGTCTGGCAATGACCGTAAAGAGTCTGCCATACGCCCGATATTCAGCAAATATCTTAATGCCAGCATTTTATTTCCATAATTTGCTGTTGCGAATAAAACTTAACATATTCATATGCTTTTAGATTTGTAGCTAAGGAATGACAAACATTTTAGGTGCTACTACATCATTACGTCACAAATATTTTATGTACTACTACAGGCTTTAGACAATTAAATTGCAGCACTTTAATTGTCGTGTTATTTCAGAAACAGCTTTTTGTTTTTATAGTCTGGCAATGACAGTAAAGAGTCTGTCTTACGCCCGATATCCAGCGAATATCTACATTTTATTTCCATACTTAGCTGTGGCGAATAAAACTTAACATATTCATATGCTCTTAGATTTGTAGCTAAGGAATCACAAACATTTCAAGTGCTACTATATCATTACATCACAAATATTTTATGTACTACTACAGGCTTTAGACAATTAAATTGCAACACGTTAATTGTCGTGTTATTTCAGAAGCAGTTTTTTGTTTTCATAGTCTGGCAATGACAGTAAGGAGTCTGTCATACACTCGATATGAAGGAACATTTCATATATATATTAAAAATAAGAATTTGAAAGTTTTTCTTTAGATTGATTGGTAACAATAGCTTACTGCCAAACGATAGGAAGTCATCTAGCAATGTTTTGGATTACCTGGTCAAATAGACTTCTCTGGAAAAATTTTTGAATTTGTTATTATCGCTGCAACACCTTGTTTCGTTGAAAAAATTATAAGGTGAATGTTTGTATTTATATGTTTGAAGTGGAATTAATTGCTTGTAATAGTTTTATTTTTCTCACTGTGAAAAAAAGAATTCAAAATATAGTTATTGAAGTTACGTTTTGTTTTTTTAAGCATCATAGCATAATAAAGTAATGAGATAAGGCGGTGTTTATTCACTGGATCACCAAACAATGAAAAACCAGTTTTTCTAAGTTCATGAAAATAAAAGATAAACTTTAATTTTCTTGTACCTTTTGTGATGTTCCGCATCAAAAGTATGTTAATAATATGAAAAACAACTTCTAACCAGTGAGGGAACAGGCATTTTCCTTTACTGGGCATAAATTTCCAAGTGAATAAACAGTATGTGTTAATATGTTGACACTTTAATTTTCAATTCATGATTACAAAAAAAAGTTAACATTTTCCAAGTATTTATATGTTATAATTTCAAGAATAAGCTTGTTTTTAATATTTGTATGGCTTATAAATTCATAAAGAGCATTAAAAAATAGCCAAAATTAAGTGTTCTTTTACTTTGTGTTCATTCACTGGTAAGAGCTGTTCCTTCTCTTGGTTTTCTCACTACTTGTTATTTGAACCTCCAAAACTTTAACACAATATTATGTAAGTTCTCTACAATTTTTTTACATAATTTGCAATTAGTAACAAATATGTTGACACCTTCATTTAACTAAAATTGCGAATTTCGAAATTAATATGATTTTTTAAAAGGCAAGCGAAGCTTAAGTGTTCCTTCACTGGTTAGTTTACCCTATATATACATATATATACAGGGTGGTCCCGAATTCATGGTACAAACTTTAATGGTAGGTACAGGACATTGTAACAATGATTTATTGTATAGGAATGTATAGTCGCAAGTGACGCGGTGAGACGTAAACAGGGGAAATAAAAGGAAAGAGAAATGGAGTGATCGGTTGGTATCATTGCCGGTAGAGGGCAGTAGTGTGCAGTTCGGTGCTCGATGGATTGGGCGTGGTGGACCAATCCCTTGGCCACCCCGATCTCCCGATTTATCGAGCCTCGATTACTTTTTATGGGGACATCTAAAGCATCTTGTTTTTGAGACTCCAGTTGACTCAGATGAGGATCTCGTCGCTCGCATATCTGTAGCTGCTGCAGGTGTGCGTGAAATACCATGCATCTTTGAACGTGTACGCCAATGGCTCCACCGACGCTGTCAAGCATGTATCGCTTCTGGTGGACGCAATTTTGAACACTTACTGTAAACATGACACTTGTCAACAACGCTTTCAATAAAATCTTTGTTTTTCCTTTCGGCCGTTATTTCATCTGTTTACGCCTCACCGCATCACTTGCGACTATACATTCCTATACAATAAATCATTGTTACAATGTCCTGTACTTACCATTAAAGTTTGTACCATGAATTAGGGACCACCCTGTATAGTGGAGCATCGTTTATACGACGCCGAAGGGACCACTGAAAAACGTCGTATAAACGATAACGTCGTATAATCGATTTTTTCTTTCAAAACTAGTAACTAGCTCTGTTTTCAGTTAATTTTAATGTTTAACGTGTTGATTTACGTAAATTTCTAAATTAGACAAAGAAAAACAAACAAATAACCATAAAAAAAATTAAAAAAATTACAGTAAGCAATTTGAATGTACGTTACATTTATTTTATTTATTTATTACTATTTTTTTTTTTTTTTTTTAATACTCCAAATTTCTTATTTTTTTTTCTCTTTAATCGTTTCACGTTACGTTTATACAGAAAAAATTATTTACGGTTGCTTGATGTGAGGATTGACGTTAAGTTTTATTGTTGTCTTTGTTACCTGAGACCATGCCAACGAAATCATATTCATTGTTTGGAGAACACTTATTTCCTTGGGATTAGGCTCTGCAATGCTTCTAGGTTCCAACCAATATGATTACGATCCCAGGGAAGAAGCAGAACATGATGTGCTGTTAATAAAAGCACTCAGGTCGATATTCTGTTGCCACATTTCAATACAATCAAATTTCGTCGCGACGCGTCCATCTCATCTCCTGCATAAATGCTTGCGATTATTTCTCGCCATGTTACTTGTCTATTAACGCTGACAATCATGTGCACACATCGATGGACTCTGTCATTAAGTACAGGCAGTCCAGTGACAGGCAACGTTGTCCATGGAGGGGATATATATATTTCGCATATATATATTCCTATATATATTTCGCACATTATATATATATATGCACACCGGACAAAAAATTAGTCACCCTTAGAGAAATCAGGAAAAGATCATTTAATAACGTGTAACACCGCCTCTAGATTTGATTACCGCCTGGATTTAGTTAGGAAGTGAGCCCGCATGGTTTTGCAAGTACATCGAATACAGTTTAAGCCCTCCGTTGAGGATTTGATCGCGCAAATTCACGAAATTGTGAGAATGCTGATTTTGGCGTTTCACCCGTTGTTCCAACATGTCCCACAAATTTTCAATGGGGTGCAAGTCTGGTGATTTTGCAGGCCAGCCGAGATGTAATGGAATGTCTGAGTGTTCATAAAACCAGTCACATATACTTCCAGCCCCATGAACTTTGCTGTTGTCATCTTGAAAAATAGGGGTATCGACAACACACTCTGCGTGAAGAGGGTGACTGAAAGGCAACTCCTAATTGTCCAGAACTTTCAAATAAGCATGTTGGATCATGTTAGTGGCCACCTCAGTGAGGGAGCCCAATCCATAATAAAAATAACACCACCAAGATATGACAGACCCGCCTCTTGAGCCTAAACTTCCACAGAGTCAGGATGAAATGCTTCATCTGGTCTGCATTGCACTCGCAGACGTGCGTCTTTTGAATAAATGCAAAAACGTGATTCGTCAGACCATATTACATTCCGCCAGTCAGCAACTGTCCACGTTCGGTGACTTCTAGCCCACTGAAGTCGCGCAGCTTTATGTGCCCGCGTGAGCAATGACCTCTTATGAGATGTTCTCGACTCCATATGTTCATTGCATGCAGCTCCATTCGCAATGTTTTCTCACTAACAGACTGGGATGGATCTTCATTTAGTAGCTGAAGTAATTTCTGTCCAGTTTGGAAGCGATTTTGATTGAAAAGTCGTGAAACATGTCTCCGGTCACTTTCGTGCAGGATCTTTTTCCGACCACAATTCTGACGGCGTCTTTCGTGGCCATGTAGTGGCCACCACTGCTTGTAGACACGTTGAACAGTCAGCTTTGAAACGCCAGCAACTTTATTCACCTTATGACCATTGGCACGGCCAAACACAATTGCCCCTTTCTGCCACTCTATCACATATTTATTCTTACCCGTATTTACACACAATTTCCGCTTCAAACAAAAATATCTCACTGATAGCTACCTGTCTTTGATCAGGTTGAAGCATTGTGCATGCAGTTGATCACGTCACTTGACCACTGCGTCATCTAACGAAACCTAAGGATTCATATCGGTGCTTGCGCACAAGGGTAACTAATTTTTTGTCCGGTGAGCCTATATATATATATTTATAGCATTTTGCAGTTTTCAATGGGTGGTTGTAAACAAACCCCTTTTTCCGGTGTTCTGTGTTTCGGGCACAGTATCAAAAATACAAAATTTCTTTGTTAATTTTTTTTTAAATTTTAACATAGATTAAAGCGTGCGCTGCCGTGAAAACATTATTTATTTTAATATTTATAAATAAAATAAAAGACAAAACCACTAGGAAAAAATTTAAAATCTTTATAACTCGCTAAACTTACAGTTTAAGTGCAGAAGTAAAGCGCGCTACTAACAAATATGCAGGCTAATATAAGTTATCGAAAATGGAAGAAATATTATCTTTCACCCTTAAGCAGTAATGTAAAACATAAATATGTTAATTCTTTTTTGTCCAAATTGAATTTTAATTTCTAAGCTTTTCAATTTATTAAATTTTAATACTAAGTGTTAATAAAATGTTAGCTAAATATTCACATCTTTTTTGATCACGAATTTTAAGTTCTCAAACTTAATATTATCCTTGAAACATACTTTTATATATATAACTACATCATTGAACAGCTGACCCAATTTTTGGGTTTACGACTGCTAATGTTCAACTCCGTAGCCTTGTAGTTTTGAGCCCAATCAAGAAGACAAGGGAACTCCTGGATCAGGTATTGGGAGAAATTTGCCTTCGTGGAGGATTTTTCAATGGAACTTACCCGCATTTCCGTTACATGGGGGCGAAAACCACGAAAGCATCCCACGGTTAGTCTGACGGCAAAGGGACTCCCATGACCCGTCTATCACTAAGGATATTTCACGTTAACACTTTGGTCGTTTCAAGCCAGATGCGGATTCGTATCGACTAGCCATCGCTGGGATCGAACCCGGTTCACCTCATTTGAAGGCGAATGCTATATCCCCTGAGCCATCGCGGCTCCTTGAACCATACTTAATATTATTATAAATGGAAATATCATAAACTTTAATTTAAAAAAATTGGTGCTTAACGGTTATTGGTACCACGAAGCCAAGTTCGCCAACAATTAGAACAACGCTAGGCTCTGACTTATACAGGTTACCTTCTACCAATAATACACATAGGTGCATGGAATATGACAATGTCATGTGTATTATACAAAGCGATAATTATTTAATTGATTATTGTGAATGTTGCTACATTTTATTGGGGTAACAAAAAGATCGATAGCAATGTAGAAATTAGACTAATGAGGAAAATATCGTGATACATTTTTGGCAATGCATAGCGATATTAAAATTTGTACCTATTAGTTATGGGTATTAATGTTTAAGTGACAACTCGAAAAAGCAGTCGCCAGCACATGGTCCTTTTAACCGATAAGTAGAAGGTAAAGAATTTGAGCGAAAACAGAGAATAGATATCCAAAAACTAAAGTAAATTTTATATTTGAATACTCGCATTTAAAACTTATGAAGATCAGTTAAGTCTCAATTACTGGGACTCGATAATATAAAAAAAGTTTATAATATCAAAAAATTTTCGTTTAGGCTTAAAAAATTAAATAAAATTAGTTGGCAAGCTAAAACTAATTACCAATTAAACGTGCCTGATGAAAGTAAAGATTGATTTTAACTTTTTAAAGTAAATACTCATTTACTCGGTTATGCTGTCTTCTAGTTCCTGAACCGCGCCATGAAGCTAAATTCCATTTTTAACTTAAATTTTTATTTAAGATTTATTATCATGTATTCTTTTAACTTGAAATTTATAAGAGTTCGTTTCCTTCTGGAGAAAAAAACCCTTACAAATAAAATTCATCGGCTCGCATAGTTAATGATAGCAAATAAGTGCACAGTTTGAATTTCGAAAATTTGCTAATTTTATTTAACATCCAACAATGCTCCATTGCGATAATTACTTTCACATCGCAATGGTGCCACTGTTTTATATATATATATATATATATATATATATATATATATATATATATATATATATATATATATATATATATATATATATATATATATATAAAGCTCAAAATGAAGATAAAACAAAGGAAAATCACAGACATATGAAAAAAAAAGGGGGGAGAGAAAAAATAATCTGGAAAAAAAAGGATAAATTTTTTTTGAAAAATCCGGAAAGTATAAGATATAATCTTTTCATCAGCCCACACGATTATATCTGCAGAAAAGAGATACCTTGCGCACATCCATTTTCGGGCCCATCCTTGGTAACTAACAAATCAAACGCACTTTAAAACAAATCTCCTCTAGTTACGCTCAATTTGTGCTTTTGTTTTCATATTTTGCAATCTGGCAATCTTGTTACGAAAATATTTTAAATCATTTTTGAAAAATTTCCCGTTCATGTAAGTTCATTTGAATTCGCTACTCACTTTATAGATTATGTTTTATGTTTTATTCTGTTTTTTCCTTATATTTTATTTTCTGTTTTTACATGTTATTTTTACTTATTGTGTTCTATTTTTTATTTGCTGTAATTTTTGTAAAACTTTTTTGAGTGCTCCTCGCACTATTGTATTGATATATTTTGCATTATTATTTTTCTTTTTCCCCCTTTTTTCATATATCTTTAATTTTCCTTTATTTTATCTTCATTTTGAACTTATTTTATGAGTTCTAGTTACTTGCAGCTTATGCGCAATAAGCATAGCAATGTTTTTGAATAATATGGGTATATTCAAAATGCTCTTTTCAAAACACGGTGGACTTTTTATATGCTCCAAATAGGCATTAACTGCTAATAAAATAATAAAAGTGGTATCATGAGGAAGTAAAGTGACTATGCTCTACATGCCACAAATATCACCCTGATGGACAACCGCGAAGTTTTCTTTTCCATCATTAAAATGGAGCAAAATGTGGGAATAAAAGGAACAGTAAAGTTCATTGCATATAGACTCTTTTGTGGACATTAATGCTTAGAAGAGAACGTTAAAAATGCTCATTTGTTCGTTTAGAACCCCCTACATTAAAAATGACGAAACGGTATTAAACTTGTTAAAAAAAATTATGATGCTTTTTAACTTAGTAATTCATTTTTTCTCATATCTCGTACCACTTGCGTGATAGAAAAGCTAACTCTGCAGTCTCCCATCAGGTGGAGCTGTAAACAATCTAATCATTAACACATAGCCATTCTATTGCGCCCTGTCACCTCCTTTGCAATTGCGCTGCGAAGTTAAGAAGGTTACGAGCTTATGTGTTTGTTTGAACTTAAGTGACTAAGTATACTACTATGACTAAGTGTATTACTAAGTGCCTAGCTTAGCTATATACCAAGATATAATAACATAATGCATACTATATATGCATTATGTAATTAAACATACAAAAAATGTCATTTATATCTTAATATTTTTGTTATTCACTCTTATATGTGACTCACTCATCATAGAAATTAACATACTCACTCATATACAAAAAATTCCATTTATATCTTAATAATATTTTTGTTATTCACTCATATATGTAACACTCATCATAAAAATTAACATACTCACTCACATACAAAAAATGCCATTTATATCTTAATAATATTTTTGTTATTCACTCATATATGTGACTCACTCATCATAAAAATTAACATACTCACTCATATACAAAAAATTCCATTTATATCTTAATAATATTTTTGTTATTCACTCATATATGTAACACTCATCTTAAAAATTAACATACTCACTCATATACAAAAAATGCCATTTATATCTTAATAATATTTTTGTTATTGACTCATATATGTGACTCACTCATCATAAAAATTAACATACTCACTCATATACAAAAAATTCCATTTATATCTTAATAATATTTTTGTTATTGACTCATATATGTGACTCACTCATCATAAAAATTAACATACTCACTCATATACAAAAAATGCCATTTATATCTTAATAATATTTTTGTTATTGACTCATATATGTGACTCACTCATCATAAAAATTAACATACTCACTCATATACAAAAAATTCCATTTATATCTTAATAATATTTTTGTTATTGACTCATATATGTGACTCACTCATCATAAAAATTAACATACTCACTCATATACAAAAAATGCCATTTATATCTTAATAATATTTTTGTTATTGACTCATATATGTGACTCACTCATCATAAAAATTAACATACTCACTCATATACAAAAAATGCCATTTATATCTTAATAATATTTTTGTTATTGACTCATATATGTGACTCACTCATCATAAAAATTAACATACTCACTCATATACAAAAAATGCCATTTATATCTTAATAATATTTTTGTTATTGACTCATATATGTGACTCACTCATCATAAAAATTAACATACTCACTCATATACAAAAAATGCCATTTATATCTTAATAATATTTTTGTTATTGACTCATATATGTGACTCACTCATCATAAAAATTAACATACTCACTCATATACAAAAAATGCCATTTATATCTTAATAATATTTTTGTTATTGACTCATATATGTGACTCACTCATCATAAAAATTAACATACTCACTCATATACAAAAAATTCCATTTATATCTTAATAATATTTTTGTTATTCACTCATATATGTCTGGCGTTTTTGCAGAGCAATTAACTATTCGTATTTTTTTCCCACAAATTATCAGTCTATTTTAAAATTACACTAAATGAATTTTTCATTTTACAGTAACAAGTGTAGTTTTTATCTTAACACAAACTTAAATACCTAAAAAAAAGTGTACCTAAGAAAAGCATATTATTTAAGTCATAAAGCATATGTTCTATTTCCGCTCGAAATGAATTGAAAGCGAAATGGCGGTAATGTCGAGAGAAATATATAAAAGCATCAAATTTAGGTTATCGTAGATTATTCGGCATATTTTAAACCACAGAATTGTAAGTGCGAAGCAACTACACAAATGCCAGATGTTTTTATAGACCTAGTTTAAAAACGAATGATAATACTTAAATTATAAAAAAAAAACTGGCAGCACTCGGGCGAGGGGTTAGTATAAAAAAACATCACTCCGACTCCAAAAATGGGCTAAGCGAAATTCGGTTCAATTTTTTTTTTTTATGTACCATCCGGGTTAAGATCCCCTCCTACCCGAATGTACGGTGGAGCAACGACCCAAAATAACCTCCCATACTGGGGCTGTATGGAGTAAAAAGTTCGTGCCCCTACTTTTTTTTTCTTCACCCATATACCATCTTTAAAAAAATTATTCTCTTCAAGATATGATAAATTATTAAAAAAACACCAATGAAAAAATATAAAAGAATATTTTTCGAGGGGTTACCAACAGTATGAAATAGTAAGTACCCTCACCTCGATTTAAGAAGGGGAGTTTTGATGAGGGGCGACATCAGGGATTGAAGCCACGCGCTTGGGATGAGGCCTGTAACAAAAGAAATAGTTCACTGTGTGTAAAGTAATAGCAGTGGGGCTATTTTTTATACATTCATTTTGTAGTTTGTGCAAAAAAAGGCTTTCTCAAAGCTGCCTTACTTACCTCCTTGTGTGTATATTGCTCATACAAATGCTTTTTTTTTCTCCTACTTTAAAAATTTTAAGGCGGTTTGGAGAATTGAAGACATCATGCAAAGGGGTTGTTGCCCTTATTCCAATGCTAGTTATATAGACGGATGGGGGCAGTTGCCCCGGGACTGAACCCTCTTTTTATTTGTTTTGGAACATACTTTGTATGAATTAATATAAGCTCTAAATTATTTAATTTGTTCTTGCTTATTATAAATTCGATTGAACCCATTCATGCGTAGGAAAATTGAACCTTAATATTGATGCGTATATCTATTAAACGATACACATTTGCTGTAATTAAATAGGGTGTTAAATCGTGACATGTTTCCAATCAAGTCAAACTATAGTATGGTGATTTACTGTACATATTTGCTGTAATGTCGGTGATACACATTTGCTGTAATTGAATAGGGTGTTAAATCGTGCCATGTTACCAATCAAGTCGAACCATAATATGGTGATTTGCTGTACACATTTGCTGTAATGTCGGTGATACACATTTGCTGTAATTAAATAGGGTGTTAAATCGTGCCATGTTACCAATCAAGTCGAACCATGGTATGGTGATTTGCTGTACACATTTGCTGTAATGTCGGTGATACACATTTGCTGTAATTAAATAGGGTGTTAAATCGTGCCATGTTACCAATCAAGTCGAACCATAGTATGGTGATTTGCTGTACACATTTGCTGTAATGTCGGTGATACACATTTGCTGCAATTAAATAGGGTGTTAAATCGTGCCATGTTACCAATCAAGTCGAAAGATAGTATGGTGAAATCAAGTTTAAGAAGTACCATAATATAATCCAACATTGCACCCTATTAAGGTTGTGACAAGTTTGTTTACTCCACACTTTCTAACACTGATTGTCGCCCACTCGGTTTTGATGGTTGTAAAATTGCATCAGATGCTAATATAAATTACTTTTTGAGAGGCATTTTACTTTAATTATCTTTAAGTATTTTATTTATTCATATACGTATTACTTTTTCAATTTTATCATTACATTGTCAGAAATAGAACCCTCACTTTTGACGGCTCAGTAATCCTTGAGCTATATTTCGTTAATTTTGAAAATAATGTCACAAAATCATGTGATTTGTAACGAAACGCGAACTCTCAAATGTATGGCAAAAATGTCTCCTCAACTCGAAACCTCATTGTTGTGCATTGTGGGAGATTGTTAACTAGAATGATGAAACTTAACGATCGAAAATAAAGTGACGAAGTTAGCCGACTGACATGTATGGTGGTGAATGAATTGACCCTGGTACCCAGAAGATCCCGGGATCGAATCCCGCTTCGAGCATGGGTGTAATTTATGTCTCTGTTCTCTCTATCCTTCTAGTATTGTTCAGCGACAGTGATCCTCCTATATGGTGCCCACGATAAAGTAATTATTAAACAAATTAAGTACTGGAGGCACAAAATTTTTTTTTCTGTAAAAATAGAATGATGAAATATTTCTTTCATTTTGACGAAATTACTTTGTCTCTTTGATGATATTTTTGCTTGGAGCATATGCCATGAAACGGTTTTGCCGAAAACGAAGAAATTTTCGTGATATTTGAGTATTCATTTTTTACAGTGTAGCAGTATGTATCAAATGTTCGCTTACTAAAATATTTTTTTATTCCTTATTTTCAACTTCAACTTGAAGTTGATTCTTTGAAATTTCCAAATTAAAAGTTTTCAGAGAGCTTAGCTTCTATTAATTATTTCAAAAATGGAAGAATGCTGAATAAACATTTTAAGTGAGTCACTGCTTTTTTGATCGAGTTTCGTTGAATATTTCTGGCTTTCGGACTATTTTTCCTAGATTTAAAATTTATTCCTGGATTAAAAATATTTTTTAGTTTGACTGTCTAATACAATTTTTTCATATATTTATTTTATTTTGGTGGTCAAAAATTAGTGACTGTTTTATGTAATCCTGAATTTCTATTGATTATAAAATGAAAAGAATAAGTTTAATTTTTGAAACCCCGTAAGATACAAGATGGTAATAAATTAGGCTGCCTGCAATAACCAAGCTCTTTCTGATTTGCCTGTCGAGCTGAAAGCTTTCAAATTTAATCCTAAAATAGCATTAATTTTTGTGCCGATTTCTTGACAAGTATGACAGCCTGAAATATTTCTCAAATTATATTAAGTAAGTAAATGACTTGTTTCATACGTCACTCACGAATTACTAGTAATCTAAATCCCAACTCAATTTTCTGGACCTTTCTATAAATGACTTTCTCCAAAACTTCAAATCTTGCATGCTTTAAGAATTATTTTTTAGATTAAAAATTAGTTATTGAAAACTACTTAAAACTCGCCAAAGCTGCGTTTCAGGAGAGGAAAGAAGTTATAACGACGTCCCGCTATAGCAGAATGGTTTGCTCCAGCAGTTTCTGTCAATAGCCAAGCCTTGACAGCACTTTATTCTAATCCAGTGAACTTGTCTCTTAACGCGCTTTGAGTTGATTAAACTTCCCATTTTAAGTTCTGAAAGGGGTAAAAAGCTATAATTCTTTTTTCTCCCTCATTTTCTTGGCGACGGTTATTCAGGAGAGACGTCGACTTCAAATTAAACCTTAGAATCCCCTATTCCCCTTACCCCATTTCCCTATATTCCCTTAAGATAGACGATGAGGGTGTCGTATGCCGTAACTAACTCTTTTATTTTTCTTGGAAACTGCAAAAAAAAATTTCTAAGAACAAAAAATAAAATAATTTTTTTCTTTTATTTAACGGGAAAATTTTGGAGCGCGCCAAAAGTTCTTAGCCTTCCCGTGTTAGGAGGCTCATTTAATTTGAAAATTCTGCATTGGGAAAACCCAATTACTACTGGCACACGCACACACAAAAAGATGAAGAAAATAGATGGAAAAAATCACATAACAAAGTTTGGAAGACAAGAAAAAGAAGAAGGGGGAAGAAAAAAACTTCCTGGATCAGACGAAGGGGTTGGGTCTGCTTGGTCTTTGGACCGGAATGAGTTTTTAATGCTTCCCACATTTGCATATCCGGCTATTTCCCGTAATTTCTGCATTCACTGTTTTTTAAGATAGAGGAAAAGGGCGTGTGGTAAAGTAGCTTGAAGACGCACGGAATGAGGAATTGGAGAAGAATGGAGTATGACTTCTAAGGATATATAGGCTAAAGCCGAAATTTTAATAGAGGTTTAGCGACGTAAGTCACATATGTAAAGCGTTTCCTTGGTATAGTCGAATACCATGGTACGAAATTAATATAGATTATATTCCATGACATTAACTAACTTTATTAGTTGGCAAGGCAGTTCTAATATGTTTAGTGTTTACATATTCGACTACCATAACGCGAAATTAGTATGGACTGTGTTCCATGACATGAAATATCTTCTTAGTTGGTTACGTAACTCAAATATGATTAGCGTTTCGTTGACATATTCGAATACCATGACACGAAATTAAAATAGATTATATTCCATTGCACGAATTAGCTGGTTAGCAATGTAATGTTTCGTAGCACATTCGATTACCCGGGTGCGAAATTAGCATGGATTGTGTTTCTTAACTTCAACTTGCTTTATTAGTTAGCATCATAAGTCAATTATGTCTAGCGTTTTGTTGGCATATTCAAGAAACCTGCCACGAAATTAGTATGGATTATATTCTTTTGGCACAAACTAACTTTGAGAATTACAAGCTTAAAAGGAAGCTACACCGAAGAGCCATTACATTATGACCACCCTGCTAATAACATGTAGGACCACCTTTAGCCCTCAAAACTGCTAGCATCCGCCGTGGCATTGATTCCACAAGGTGCTGATAGGTAGTCTGAGGTATCTGGTACCAAGCGCTCACCAACTGGTCCTGCATTCCCTCACATAGTGATGGGGGTAACGTGGCAGCACGAATTTGGTTTTCCAAGTAGGACCACAAATGCTCTATTGGATTAAGGTCAAGTGAATTTGGGGACCAAGACATGACTTGAAAGTCAGTGGAATGTTCCTCGAACCAATCCATGGTGATTCGACCCTTATGACATGGTGCATTATCCTGTTGGTAAACACCATCCCCCGCAGGAAAAACTGTTGCCTTGAATGGATGAACCTGGTCTGCAACTATGTTCAAGTAGCTTACAGACGTCAGGGATTGTTCTATGAGGATTATGTGTCCTAATGTGCCTCATGAAAACATTGTTCCTGGGCGAGCCCATTGTTATAGATGGAGGGTGGTCATAATGTAATGGCTCTTCGGTGTATATCGTAGGGAAAACTTATTATGTCCAAAAAAATTTTCCCTCCTATTAGAATACTAAAATTTGAAGTTTAGAGAAAATGAGTTCACTTAAAACAAAATGAACCAAAATAAACCATGAAGTTTCAAATGCTAAAAAAGTGTAATCAAAATGCAAACAAATATTGCAGGATTACTTCCATTACATAATCATTAGTAATTCCTGAACGTAATACTGAGTATGTAAAACGTTTTTCAAAGAGAATTTCCTCGAGCATTAATTCTATTAAACAAATATAGATTCCACAAAGGTGTGTAAAGCTGCCAGCCTGAAGTTCGAATTTGCCATGAAAGCGTAGCCCGTCGTAAAAAACTTTTAGCTCAACGCCAAGGAAATGTATAAGCTCTTGGCTAACATTTCGTGGCAAAATTCAAATTAGGACTGCCTCCGATTTAATTATGTTAAATTATGCAGTCTATTCAATCCTGTTCGAACAGTTTGGTTTCTACCTTGATAGCATAAAAATAAAAATAGGAAAACTTTAGTAGAGTCAAGTTTGTGTGCTTTAATTTTTCGTGCAAGTAACTTAAACAATTAAAAGCTGGAAGGCAATGAACAGACAAAAAATGTGAAGTTTATATTTACTATTAACTTTCTTTTCTCATTAGAATATATTTTTTTGTGTTGCAGAAAAGTACACTAAGGAAATGTTTGTGCTATTTTCGTTTCCGTAAAAATCATAAGCAAAAAAAGTTGAACATTATATCTTAGGTATAGATAAACTTTACAAAATTAGCATCTCATTAGAATATATTTTTTATGTTAGAGAAAAGTACACTAAGGAAATGTTTGTGCTATTTTCGTTTCCGTAAAAATTATAAACGAAAAAAGTTGTATATGATATCTTAGATATAGATAAACTTTACAAAATTAGAATTCTAATTGTTATTACTTTTGAATTTAAGACATGTTGGTACTTAGATGCTCACAGAAAGATTTAAATTGTCTCTGAGGAAAAATAAATTTTTAAGTGCTGATGACACTAAGCAACCAAGTGGAGGCAACTAAGTTAAGAAACCGGTTTTTGGTTTCTCGTTTGTAATCACACGTTACAACCTTCGCTACCAGAACGGCACTGGTATTGGACTATTATAGTATATAACAGTCCAATACCAGAACTTATATTTTTCAATAAAGTTTATTGCTAAAAGCTCTTTTAATTATCATGGAAGCGATTATTGACGATGTACTTGAAGTAGGCGTTAAGTTGATAGCTGAGGTTCTGAAAGAAGAACTAGAACAGAAAAAAGGTGATTTAAAAGCAAAATAATTTCTTTCGTTTGCTTTCAAAATTTCATTAGTACTCGGAAATATATCTATCAAAATCTGTCAAAATGAGTTTAAAAAGCTTAGCGTTCAAGCTATATAATTTTGAATTTTCAAATATTTAAACATTTTTAATTAGTAATATGCTAGTTTTTTTTTTAATTCACTTTTAAAATTCAATAATAATTTTTAACTTTTAATATCTCCACAGAGGAAATTAGTTTATATGGAATTAGTTTATTCGCATAATCTTTGTTATTTATGTCCCAAAGACAAGGATACGTTTGAAAAATTTCCAAAAAAAAAATACATATATCACTAGAATTCCATTTAAAACTAATCATAGCTAGAAGATTAAACCAAGTTCAAATTTAAAAGATAAAAATTCAGGATGCGTCAGAATCAGCACGTGTATTTTGTTTACTAAATGGTTGCTAGTTAAGGTTGAAAGTATTTGGAAACTACTAGTTGACACGTTTCAACTAATCTGGTTGCTCCACTAAAGTTGAAAGGTTTTAACTTCAGTTGCTAGTTGTAAGCAGGTTAAAAGCGACCGGGCAACCATCATATGACACGTTTCAACTTCAACCGAAACCGCTAGTTGCTTTCAACTAGGTTGCCTCGTGTCATATAGCCTTTTAGGAAAAAAAATAATGTTTGGAAAACTACTCACTGTTTGCGCATTCATTTTATTTTTTTCGTTTGATGGCTTAATTATATAAAATTATTAAATTCTTTAATGCAACGCTTACAAAAATTAAAGTATATGTCGGTTTTTATATGTATATCCATGTATCAAATTTTTGATATTGTCCTAATATGCAGTCTACATGTGTAGCTATTTCACGGATTAATAAATGGCGCTGTTATAGTATTGTATAGTGGAGTATACCGGGCAGTAACATTAAAAAATGTCAATGCAGGGTATACCGGGCAGTAGCGCTTACCCTTAAAAGAATATCAGTTAATGTATACCGGGCAGTGGCACTAAAAGAGCAGAACTAAGAAGCACTCAATTATTTTTTTAAAAAAATGACTATTACACTTGTTGATTTCATGTTGGGATGTTACCAATTCTTTTTATTGAATATTATCTACTTCAAGTTAGCCTGCCAGTACAAATACTGCAATAAAACAAAACAACTGAATTTGGGCATTTTATCTAACGAAAATATTCGTTTATTTATGCCTTTTAGTGCGTGAATTCGCATTTTTTTTATGCATTGGATTTCAGAATTAAAAAAATTAAAACAATTGATCGATTATTACTAGATCTACTGGACGAATTTCAATGAAATATATTACGATTCAGGATTGATATAATATAAAGATTAAGCATTTAACAGTTGTAATAAACGCGCGTGATCTTCTATAACACTTAACGGAGTCGGAAGATATGAATATACAGACTCATAAAGGGGTTTCATATTGAAACCAAGGCAGTTTAAAAGACATTATATCAATTTATTCCATTCGTTTAGCAACGTTTTATTCAATACCTACTTGGTAGTCGAAGGGGCAATGTCAGTTCTATGTGATCTCCCCAGAATTTCCCTGCCAAATTCTGCAGGTTTAAGGTCTGGAGATTTCGCTGACCAATCCATCGGATGAATATCTTCATTTTTTTTAAAAAAAAAACGTTAACCTGATGAAGCTCTAACTGGCCTTGCGTTGCCGTGGATTGAAATGAAATCAGAACCAACTGAAACCCTAAATAGGTTACCGTAAGGCTCCAATACCTCATTTCTATGTCTCAAACTTGTCAATGTGTGACCGGAGGAGTGTGTGGCTTTTCACCATGATGTCTTTTCATACCACTAAACCACAATAATGAATTTCCATCGAAGGTGGGAGTAATGCATCTATCCACAATTCTCTTCATATAAAAGTAAGAATCATTTAAACTACATGCCGTGATTTCTAACTGAAAATCAGGCGGTTTAAAAGTTCCTGCATTGATCTAAATCGTTAAGCAAAGCTGTTTTCAGATTGTTGGAGAAAGTTTGTGATCTCCAAGTACCCTTACTCACTGCCTCTTTTCAAGTCATGGTATAAAGTTTGTATGTCTGTAAGATTAAGTCTTTGACCTATTTATTCTGTAACCACTCTTTCTTACGTAATACAAATGTTCGCAACTTCATTTTTTTTCGATCTAATGTTTAAACCAACTTTTATAGAGTTCTGTTCAGTTACTTACTTATCCTATTTCATGCCCGGTGGCTCGTAAGGCCCGTATCTTTTTGCGCCAGCTCACTGGGTCTTTTATACAAGATCTTGCCGCAGACCAGGCATCCCACCTGTCTTCTTTCACTTTTCTTCTCCATGTTAACATGGGTCTGCCTCTTTTTTGTCTGCCTTCTGGTGCCCACGTTAAGGCTGCTGATGGTATTCTTGTAGGAAGCATTCTCAATACGTGTCCTATTCCTTTCTATCTTTTTCCTTTTATACTAATAGTAATTGTTTCTTGTCTGACTTTACTGTGAAGTTCTGACATTGATCTCGTCTGAGACCAGAATATTTTTAGAACATTTCTCCAATATCTATTTTACCAACTATTTAGTTTCGTGCTCTGAAGTTTTGTTAGTTTCCATGTTTCTGACCCATACAACAGTACACTCCTTACCATTGAATTAAAAATGTTATTAGCATTAAATTATTTGACCTCCAAACTTTTAAAAGTTTTTTGAAGCAGAACTGTGCTTGTGAAATTCTTGCTCCTATTTAGGCATCTGTTCCACGCTCCCTATCAATAGTTGCATCAAAGTAAGTAAATTTTTCAACATCCTCTATTTCGCCACTTTCAATTTTAACTACACGCTGAGTCTTGCTATTTATTCCCATAGTCTTTGTTTTATTTTTATTTATTCTCAATCCAACATTTCCTGTATATTTTTCAAAAATAGTGCTTTTGGATTGGAGATCATCAAATTTGCTGACAAACAGTACATTGTCATCCCCAAATTCCATATCTTCTAATGTTGTAGAGAAGATCCATCGAATTCCTCTTTTTATTTTTCTTCTTTTTTCTAGGATTGTACTTTTCATTATCCAATCAATTATAATTATGAACAATAACCCTGACATTACACATCCCTGTTTGACCCTAGTCTCAATGGTCAGGCTTCCATTCGCCTCAACACAACTCGTTGAATTTCTGTACAGTTCTTTAATAATATTTATTATAAATGTTTTAGGAATGCCATATGACTCTAGAAATTTCCATAGCATCTCTCCATTAATAGAATCTATGGCTTTCTGAAAATCAATAAAATTCATGTGTGCAATGAGGTATTAAATTCGTGACTTTGTTCACTAATATTCTTTAATCCAGTTATTCAGGGCCCAGTTATTCTCTGTCCAGTTTTCCTGGAAATATTAAACTAAATTTAAAAACTCTACTTATTTTGAACACAAACGTAATTACTTCTTTATAAGTTACTATGAAGTCATTGAATATATATTCTGTTCTAGTAGTACATGAGATTATAGCTATTCTTATAATTTTTATCAATATAAAAAAGGAGTTTAAGATCATAGCAATAAATTTATTTGTACACAACTATTAGAATTTCCTCACCATGTACTAGACATAGTTAGACTGCATTATTTACGATTACTTCTGAAACACATTGTATGTACATTTTACTAAAGTATAAATTACTTAATTAAAATGCACATATAATGTGTAAAATGTACATATAATGTGTAAAGTTAAGTAATTTATTAGCTAGGATTACTGGATTATATAAGCTTTTATGACCCTTAAAAACATGACTCTACTGAAAATTCTACAAACTCTTCCGTATAACTTTTCAAATTGCGTTATCGCCATTTTTTCTCATTATTTCCATTTACTTCAACATGACCATTCTAATAAAATGACCTTTTAAAATCAAACGGTCACGAGAAAAAAAACTTTTATCTAACAAATGTACCGACATTAAAACGAAAGAAACTTTAAATATGTATCATTTTACCAGAAGAGATGACGATGAAAAAAAATGTCTACTTTTTAAGAGTCGATAAGTGCTGCAGCTTCAGCTAATGGAAGCTCTTTGCTGCTCGTGCCACTGACTTGGCCTACTTTACCACATACCGTAAGCCCCAAGTATATAGCAGTACTTTTCTATAAAAGCGTAATCAGTGACGACGACCGCCCTCGGTCATATTACGGGCTGTTAAATGCCTGCCAGAAATGGCAGTCTTCTATTAAGACGGTTTTCTTTCTTTTTTGTTCTTCTTTTTTTAACTTTCCCGCCCTTCTTATATTTTTGCGCACCAAAATATGAAGGGAATGGTAGAGCAATTTAATGCGCCTCGGTTGGTAGACTTAAAAGAAGATTTGCCATTGGCTTCAGAACTTGAGCAAAGTCTTGATATATCTATATAGAATGGTATTTTTTTATTATTATTTCTTCTTTTTTTTGGATGATGGGTAGATGAGGATATTTAGTTTGATTTGACGTTGGGCTGGAAGACTTTCTAAAACTTCTTCATTGTGTTCACTTTCGGCATTATTTTTGAGGTAGATGCGCTGCGGTGGTTGAGCTGAAAGTGTCATTAGCTGAAATGAGTCGATGTTCTCTATAAGCTTCTTAATCTTTGGGGAATTTTCTGATGCTTCAAGGTCTTCTGGGATATGTTATTTCCATTTTGTAATAATATTAAAGGGAAACTGTTTTAGGCTGTGAATGGCTGTTGAGTTTTTATAAAATTAGTACACTGTAAAAAGAGAAGAAGAAAAAAAACCTGTTAAATTTACAGGAAAAAAAAACTACTAGCTGGTGTGCCAGCATAAAACCTTCAATTTCAAAGAAAAACTGTTCTCTAAAATCCCACTTTTTTAAGCGGAACTCAGTTATTTTAAGAAAAAATTCAAACGGTTGAGTTTTTTAAAATTAATACACTGTAAAAAAAGTTCTATGACATTTACATGAAAACTGTCAAGTGGAGTGACAGTAAAAAATCGTTTATTTCTCAGAAAATTGTTGTTATTTAAAAACGGGCGCCTGTTTTTTAAGAAGATAGGTACTATTATATTAAGAAACAAACTCACCTATTTTAACAATCAAACTCAGTTATTTTAAGAAAAAATTCTGACTATTGAGTTTTTTGAAATTAATGCACTGCAAAAAAGAATTTACATAAAATCTGTCAAGTGGAGTGCCAGTAAAAAATCGTTCATTTCTCAGAAAATTGTTGTTATTTAAAAACGGACCCCTGTTTTTTAGGAAGATAAGTACTATTATATTGAAAAATAAACTCACCTATTTTATCAAGTAAACTCAGTTATTTTAAGAAAAATTCTGACGATAGAGTTTTTTGAAATTAATGCAATGCAAAAAAAAATTCTATTAAATTTACATGAAAACTGTCAAGTGGAGTGACAGTAAAAAATCGTTTATTTCTCAGAAAATTGTTGTTATTTAAAAACGGACGCCTGTTTTTTAAGAAGATAGGTACTATTATATTAAAAAACAAACTCACCTATTTTAACAATCAAACTCAGTTATTTTAAGAAAAAATTCTGACTATTGAGTTTTTTGAAATTAATGCAATGCAAAAAAAAAATTCTATTAAATTTACATAAAAACTGTCGAGTGGAGAGCCAGTAAAAAATCGCTTATTTGTCAGAAAATTGTTGTTATTTAAAAACGGACGCCTGTTTTTTACGAAGATAAGTATTATTATATTGAAAAACTAACTCACCTGCAAGCAAACTCAGTTGTTTTAACAAAAAATTTTGTTATTTAACAAAATAAAAAAAAAACTCCATGAGATGGCATTGTGATCAATGCAAACCAAGAGCAGAATTCGCATGACCAGTCAACACCTGGATTCGAACCTGGGTTACCTCATTGGGAGGTATCTCCTCAACCATGGATGTTCTAGCTTTTGATTATGAAGAAAAATCTTAAAATGCCTTTATCTTAAAAGTCTTACTTATTAAAGTCATATTCGTAAAAACATTTTAACTATATTGACCCACCCTTATACAAATATCTGGTAATTTACCTTACAAAAAAATTATATCTAAAAACAGATTATAATCAGGTAGAGTATCAATTCGCCGGCCTGTTGACCGAGCGGTTAGCGCACCTGAGTGCGAACGCAATGGCTGCGGGTTCGAATTCCGCTCTGGGCATGAATGTTTCTCTCTCTTGTGTTGTCCTTTATTGTGGCCCACCCTATAAACGGGTTGTGGCAGTGTGGCGTGGGCAATGTTACTCGCCTCCGTGACTTTGGTTTACAGGTACCCACTGGGTAATGCGAAATGAGTAACAACTCTGGCATCTTCTAAGGCGAAATGAATAAAGTTCAATGCCAGCCATTGGAGAGAAAAAATGAGTATCCATTCGACAATGAATTGAATGGCAATATGTTCAAACCGTAAAATAAATTCTGAGAAAAACGAATTCGTTTTAATCTTCTTAAAAGTCGATAAAATAAAGTTCATTTTGTTTAAATTTATAATTTTATGCTAATCATAATCGTTTTAATCGTTATTTTCTAATCATAATCGTATTAATCGTATCAAATCATAATTTTATTAACCATATTTCGTTAATCGTAACGTAATGAGAATATAATAGGATTAGAAAAATAATTAACTGTACTTGAAATAAAAATTAAACTTAGGAATACAGAAAGTGCGACACAATAGTGCACGAAATGGATAGAGCGTTCGCCTTCCAATGAGGTGAACCGGGTTCGAATCCCAGCCATGGTTGGTCGATACGAATTCTGTTTTCGACTCACATCGACCACAGTGATGACGTAAAATATCCGCAGTGGTAGATGGATCATGGGTTAGAGTCCGCTTGATGTCAGGGAGATTTTCATGGTTTTCCTCTCCATGTAACGCAAATGCGGGTTAATTCCATCAAAATGTCCTCCATGAAGAGAAAATTTTCCCCAATACTTGAGTTTCCTTGTCATCTGGATCAAGTTCAAAATTACTAGACTACGGAGTTGAACATTGGAAGTAGTAAACCCAAAAATTGGGTCGGCTGTTCAACGACGGTTTTAAAATGAAATAAAAACTTATAATGATAAGCTTATATCACATATCAGTTCACATCGGAAATAGTTTTTATCTTGATCTCGCTATGTTAAAAGGGCTGAAACCGCTGTTTTAAATGTTCAGTTTAACGTTACGTCTTATTTTGCCGCACAAAAACTGTAAAACTTTGAAACTTGAAATTGCGAAGGTGTTTAAAAAATATATAAGAAATCTGATGGTGAAAAAAACTGACATTTGATAATTATTAAATTTTGAACTTCTGGGACTTGTGGGTAAAAAATTCCATGCAGGCCTCTCTACGAGCGTAGGAATGCAGCTACAGAGTTGAAATTTGGTTGCCAAAAGGACCATATTTGTTTCAAAATTTTTTTTTATTTTGAAATTCCAATTCCATCGAAAGTTAAGTATTGTAAATGCTTTTTTGTGATTTTCTTTTTCTTCGTTACTTTTCGCTTTGCTTTGCTGCATAAAATCTATAAAACTTAAAAACTTGTAATCAAAAAGGTATATTGAAAAAAATACAGGGGGAAAAAAATGTAAGAAGAAAAATAAATTCGTGTTTTTTGGCTCTGTAACCGGCAGAAATGCAACCATATAATTAAAATTTCACGTCTTGAAAAAGTATTCAATTAAAAGTAATCAATTAAATAATCAGTCTTGAAAAGTATTCAATTAAAAGTAACAATTGTGAACTTAACGCGAGTTTCGTTTTGAAATTCCAATTTATTCGAACGTCATTGCGAATTTAAATGCTTTTTATTTTTTTTTGCGCGTCATTTCTTTCAGCTGTTGTGCTTTAAATTTCTATTTTTTTTCCATTGCTGCTAAAAATTTATTTTTTACTCTCGAGATCTTTATTTCATAGGTTCGCTTTCGGGTAGATATAAATCAAAAGTAGTAAAGAAGAGAGAGAGGTTACCTGTTGCCAGATATAAATCTAAACATTTATAGTTAAATTTTTAACAAAATCATTTCATCATCATTTTTTTTTCGTTAAAAAAATTATAAAATAAAATGAATAAATAAAATAATAAATAAATAAAATAAGAACTAAAAAAAGCCTATTAAGAGGCGATGAAAACCTTCCTTTAATTGTATTGTTATAAATCTCGTCAACGAGTGAAATAACTTCTCATTTATTTCTTCCACCCACAATCTGTAGTCCTTAAGTTAATTTTTTTTTCAATGTATAATTATTTTTCAAATTTAGGTAATCCTCTCTTTTGTTACGATTAATATATTAACAAAATGTTCTACCTTAAAGCTGCAATAAATATAAAAATAAAATTTTCTGTGTTTTGGAAAAAAATTATTGACGTTTAAGAAAAGAAAGAAAAAACAATGATGAACCAGGAACAATTACGAGGGTTGGAGAGTGGAAGGTACAGCGGGAGGAGCTTCCTAGAATTTTTAAAATTTTCGAAGTAAATGTTATTTCTGGCAACATTTGTTTCGCTTATTTTTATTTATTCATTTTTTTTTTCGTTACTTTTGATATCAAGTCAAGCGTGTGCTTATATAATGAAAATCGTGAGAGAGATAAATTTTTCTACAACAGTGGATAAATTATTATTATTTAAAGAAAAAAGTAGGAAAAAAACTTAAAATTGAGGTTACAATTAACGGACATAATTACCAGATTTAATTAACAGACATAAATTTCGAAAAAAAAATCTCTAAGTTTATAATTTAAAATTCCTATCAGCACGTCAAATTTCAACTCTGTTGTTCGCTGTTAGAAATTTATCTCGAAAAAAGGTTAAATAACAATTTATTTCATTGATATTTTACCATATTCAAACAAAATAGTCAAATAACCAAAAAAAAACATGGTAATGAAACTGTTAACTGTGAGAAAAAACCGTTTATTAACTGCTTTCACCTAATACGGTTAAACAGCCAGAATTCTATCACACCAACTAAGCCCACCTAATGAAACCTCTTAGTTCCTTGCAGCTGTTTACATATTATAGCCGAGAGGACTAATCTGTCCATCTCATGATCGACAGAACGCAGGTTCGAGTCCCAGCGTTGTCCAACTATATTTCCTCCATTCCCTACTGCACGTGTAGAGTTTCCAGTGTCCTTTCGCTTCCCAATTTGTGTCCTGCACATTCCAATGCCCATTATCTAACAAAAAGCCTAGCTCTTATGTCCAGTGAAGATTCTTTATTAGGATTTTAAAATGCAGCTTGTTCTAAATGGTTTTAAAAAAATCGCATGGCTTCGTATTCATGGTTTTTTAACCATACTAGTTGTAAACGGTTTTAGAACCGTAAAGATATAAAACGTTCTTTACCATTAACTTTACGATTAATTGGATAAACAGACTGCTGTCGGTTACTTTACCATAATTTTAGAATGAAAATTCGAACAGTGTTGCATTTCAGCGTCACTAGATCGACTAACAAGATTTCTTCACTGCAAGTTTAACAGTTAAAAATTCTGGAATTAAAACTCTAATCGTCATTTTTATTTATCTCTTTGTGGGAAAGGATTTTTTTTTAAATAAAATACCAGGATTGTCAAAATTATTTCAGTTTGGTTCTAATAGAATAATTAAGTTAGATGCATTTACATTATTTTGTTTCCTTTGCGGTTAACGTTGAAAATTATAACCCTTCAAAGAATTAATCCATCGAACTCCTTGTAAATTTTTTTACACGCCTTCATAATTTCAAGTTCTTATAGTTTTGGAGCAGAAAAGTAAAGTATAATGTAAAAAATAAATTAGAAAAAAGTGGAAAAAAATTGCAAAAGGAAAAAAAAAACACTTAAAATGGTAATAATTTTCGAACAAATTTCGTAAAAAAACATTCTAATTTTTCATTCAATTTTGATTTTTTTTGCACACCTTCATAGTTTCAAGTCTTATAGTTTTGGAGCAGAAAAGCAAAGTGAAACGTAAAAAATACATAAATAGAAATAAAAGTGAGAAAAATGCGCAAAAGAAAAAAAAACCCACTTAAAATGGTAATAATTTTCGAACAAATTTCTAAAAAAAAATTTTTAAAAATCTATGTTAAGTTCATGAACAAATATAACCTTTTCAGCATGCAAAATTTTAACTTTGTAGTTGCATTCCTACTACCTGCAGAGTAGCCCCTTTGATATTTTTTCCAACAAGTATTACTGTTTATAATTTTCAAACAAATAATCAAATGTTTTTTTTTTTTTATTCCTTCCCTAATCCCTGTGCACTTTCTACCTTTTTAATTTAAACCATCTAAGTTTTGTAGTTTTTACGCACCAAAACAAAATATAATGTTCAATTGAGCATCCAAAACAGCGACGTCAGCGATGCTTACGGTTTTTTAATATAGAGATATAATAAAAAATAGAAAAAGAAAATGAGGCAATGGTAGGGTAAGGAATGAGATATAAATTAAACTCACAATTTTATTTTTTAACTTTTGATTCTCGGCTGAAAAATGTTACCGGCCGTGTTTTTTTTCCCCCACATATAGATAAAAAATAATGAATATCCTAAAAATTAAGCGTTGAAAATTGTTTCATTAAACTTTAAATACAAAGTTAGTCATTTAATTTTGAACACAAAGTTTTGCCTTAATTTTCACTAGCTGTTGTAATAACTTTACTTCTCTTTTACTTCACATATCACCATCATTGTACTTTATGAATCATTCAATAATTTAGTTTTAAGTACAACATTAAAGTTCATAAAGGAAATTTTTATTATTGTATTTTTAAAGTATATGTATTTTATTAGCACACTAAATCTAAAATATTTTATGTTATTTAAAAAAAACGTAATTAATTAAGAGTTAATTTAGCTAATTTAAATTTTTTTCAGCTTACAAACTTCTCCTTCATAACATGAATCGATTAACTGTAGCTGATAAATAGGATTGCAAACAATTCAAATTCTTCAAACAATTTTAATTTAGTTACTGATTACTCTAAGTATCCAAAATATTCATTAATTAATTATTTCTTCATCGTCTATGATATTCCTACAATAAATAATCCTTCATATTCCCTAACTAAAACAATGTCGCCCAGCACCCACCTTAGTACATCTAAATACAATATTAAAATTCAAAAAGTACATTTTTATTTTTGCTTTTAAATGCACAAAATATAAATCTAAAGTATTTTATTAATTTAAAAAAAGAACAGTAATCGAAATAAAGCTAATTTAACAAATTTATTTCTTTTCTAACTTACAAAGTTCTTCTCCATAGCATGAATTAATTGACTATGACACTTATGATAGCAAAGTACGTATATCGTTCGATTAATCTATTGTTCGACCCCTTCAAACAACGTCAATTTTGGTACTGATTACTCTACTTATCCAAAACATCCGTAAGATGTTTCTGCAGAATCTTTTATTTTCCTACACTAAAACAATCCCCTCCAACATCCAAAATGAGCACTAATTTCCACTAGCAGAGGTCCACTTGCGTTAGTCAACAATACACACTTTATGAACCCTTAATTCCTGAAATGAATGTGTGCAGAAACCACCTAAGCCTAATTAAATTCTTTTTACGGTAATCGAAGAAAGGCTTAATTAACTCATTTAAATTCTTTTCAGTTTGCAAACTTCTTCATAGCATGGATCGAATAACTATGGCATTTACGATAACAAAGTACCTACATCGTTTAATTAATCTATTATTCTATTCCTTCAAACAACTTTATTTTAGGTACTGATTACCCTACTTATCAAAAATATCCATAAATTTTTTTTGCCTAATCTTTCATGTTCTCACTCTGTAATGATTTCGTTAAATATTTGGAACAAATCACAATTACCACTAACAAATGCGCAGATGCAATAACTATTAATCTTTCTCACTTAACCATTAACGACGCACTTTATGAATAACTTAATAATTTGATTCTAAATACAATAATAAAATGCAAAAAGTAAGTTGTATTTGTTAAATGCATAAAATATAAACCTAAAATATTTTATTTTAATAAAACAATAGTAATATAAGAAAAGCTAATTTAGCTATTTTAAATTCTTTTCAATTTACGAACTTCTTCTTCATAGCATGAACAGATTAACTATGACACTTATGATGGCAAATACCGATATGGTTTGATTAATCTATTGTTCTACCCCTTCAGACAAGTTCAATTTTGATACTGATTACCCTACTTATCCAAAACATCCATAAAATGTTTCTGCAAAATCTTTCATATTCCCACACTAAAACAATCCCGCCCAACATCCAAAATGAGCCATAATTTCCACTAGCAGATGTCTTTAGATGTAACATTCATCAACAATACGCACCTTATGAACCGTTAACGCCTGTAACGGATGTTTGCAGAAACCACCTGAGCATATTTAAATTCTTTAATATTCATCCAAGTATAAAAGACCTCCATAAAAGAAGTAGGATAAAAAAAAAAATGAGACCCACGCAGCTCCTAACCCTATAGAAACTTTAGACCTTTTATCCCGATGCTTTACGATGTAAACGTATTATTTACGCTCATCTATTGAAAGGATAAAAAAAAAAACGTATACGAAAAACGAGATGAGAAACATATCTTAAATCATAAAGAAAATAACAGCATCTTCCACAAAGAGCAGTGTGCCGATCCATCAAGCTATCTTGAAGAAAACCTTTTCGCTCTTAATCTATCAACAAGCTTTTTTCTGCCTGTCATATTCAGCGTCTTCTGGAATTCCTTTGCTGTATTTTGGGATCCGTTAGCGTTGCACTTTTTGTGTGTGCCATCTTAAGGTACCTTTCGTTACAGGCTACGATCTTATGAAGTGATTAAATGTGGATCCCCGATGACGAGGAAATGATTGAGTTAGTTGCTGAATCGTCTTCGTGATTGAATATCGCCATTTTTTTTTATACCCGAAATTGACTTCTTGGTAGACTTGCTTAGAAGGGGTTTTGTGATTGGCCTTGTAATATTGCCAGACTTGTAGCATGTCTTCGAAGAACTTTGACAAACGATTTGCATTTTAGATGTAGATATTAGAAAAGTTTGTACGTCACTTATGCTCCAATAAGAGCACTGTGAAGAATTTCAGAATATTTTTGTGTTTTCTTTCCTTCTTTAATTTTTGAAATGTATTAAGAACAATTTAAAATTTTCCCAACTGAATTACATCACACAAATGAATTACAATAAGAACACAATGAAGAATTTCAGAATATTTTTGTGTTCTTTCCTCTTTAGTTTTCGAAATGTATTAAGAACAATTTAAAATTTTCCCAAAAGATTTATATTTTAGATGTAGAAATTATAAAAGTTTGTCCGTCACTCATGCTCCAATAAGAACACAATGAGGAATTTCAGAATATTTTTGTGTTTTCTTTCCTTCTTTAATTTTTGAAATGTCTTTAGAACAAAATAAAATTTAGACAAATGAATTACATTTTAGATGACTCGAATTTAGATGACAAGAATTTCAGAATATTTTTGTGTTTTCTTTCCTTCTTTAATTTTTGAAATGTATTAAGAACAATTTAAAATTTTCCCAACTGAATTACATCACACAAATGAATTACAATAAGAACACAATGAAGAATTTCAGAATATTTTTGTGTTCTTTCCTCTTTAGTTTTCGAAATGTATTAAGAACAATTTAAAATTTTCCCAAATGATTTATATTTTAGATGTAGAAATTATAAAAGTTTGTCCGTCACTCATGCTCCAATAAGAACACAATGAGGAATTTCAGAATATTTTTGTGTTTTCTTTCCTTCTTTAATTTTTGAAATGTCTTTAGAACAAAATAAAATTTAGACAAATGAATTACATTTTAGATGTAGATAAATAAAGTTTGTTCGTCACTCATGCTCTTCTGTGAAGTCAATGAGGAATTTCGGAATATTTTTATGTTTTCTTCCCCTTTTAAATTTCAAAACACATTAAGAACAAATTAATATTTTTACAACCGATTCATATTTTTGACTTTAGAAAAGTTTGTCGCTCATTCGTGCTCTACTAGAGCTGAATGACGAATTTCAGAATATTTTTGTATTTTCTCTCATTTTTAATTTGCAAATTGTATTAAGAAAATTAACAAATGATTCATATTTTAGATTTAAATCTTATAAAAGTATATCCGCCACTAGTGCTCTACTATGAACTGAAAGACGAATTTCAGAATATTTTTGTATTTTCAGTCCTCTTTAATTTTTAAAATGAATTAAGAACAAATTGTGAAATTATGACGAGTGATTTACATTTTTGACTTAGATATTACAGAATGTTTGTGCAGCACTCAAGCTCTGCTATAAACTCAATAAGGAATTTCAGAATATTTTTGTCTTTCCTTTGGTCTTTTATTTCAAGCTAAGAAATGCATTAAGAACACATCAAAACTTATTACACAGTCTGCACTCTTTAGTATAACCCAACATTACAAGTCCCGTTATATGTATTATTGACTATTTTTTTTTTCTTTTATAAGCTGACTCATTGTTTTTTTTTTAGCTGACTCATTGCTTTATTTATTTATTTTTTTTTTTTTTTTTTTAGCGCCATTAAAACTTTGCTTTGAGTCTTCCATTCTTTCATGATGTCCAAAACTTAGTTAAATTTTTTAATGCCCTTGAAAATCACTTCAAGAATAAAAGTCGAATATTTTTTCGCTTTCAAAACAAAATACCTATATTTCCATAGCAAAAGCTCCAAAGAAGTAATTTTAATCACTATGTTCTTTTGAAGTTACCACACCTTATGAATTATTTTAAATGAAGGAAGAATGACTTAAACCACCAACTGATTCTTAATCTCGATGATCGAGTCTAGTATTTTAGGTACTTTTTGTACCGACCACTCCTTATAACGTCCGATTTCGTTTGAGCGAAATCGATGTTATATCGAGCATTGACTGCATTAGTTAAATAGTTCGAACACAGTGTTAAAAGAACTGCTTTAGACGTTAGCCGAAAAAGTAAATTGAGATCCCACACTGTAAAAAATTCCGGATCAAATTAATGTCGACTGTTATTTCTTATTTGTTTATTTCTGAAGCGAATGAAGTTTTCAATCAGGTAATATCTTACCCCTTCAGTTTCTTAGGTTTATTTATTTAATAAATTCATGTCAAGTTAAATTTGGCTGAGTGTTCAAAAATATGATAATGGGATTTCCCCTTCAGTTTCTTAGGTTTATTTTTGTACTGAATTCATGTCAAGTTAAATTTGGTTGAGAGTTCAAAAATATTATAATGGAATTTCCCCTTCAGTTTCTTAGGTTTATTTATTTAATGAGTTCATCTCAAGTTAAATTTGGCTGAGTGTTCAAAAATATTATAACGGAATTTCCCCTTCTGTTTCTTAGGTTGATTTATTTATTGAATTCGTGCCAAGTTAAATTTGGCAGAGTGTTCAAAAATATGATAATGGGATTCTTCCTTCAGTTTCTTAGGTTTATTTATGTAATGAATTCACGTCTAGTTAAATTTGGCTGAGTGTTCAAAAATATGATAATGAGATTTCCCCTTCAGCTTCTTAGGTTTATTTATTTAATGAATTCATGTCAAGTTAAATTTGGCTGTGTGTTAAAAAATATGATATTGGGATTTAGCCAAGAATATTATAACTCTTTAATTTCTAATGATTGTGATTGAAAATGGATTTATTGTTTTGGTTCTTTTCTCATCGATTATGTTTTTATAATACTGTGGCAAAAATGATCAATGCTCTCATAAACTTGCACACTTAACCTTTAAGTGTAAAAAAAAGTTTGCAAATCATATTTTGACTATTTTTGAAACAAATATACATATCGTGGAGTAATTAGTAAATTTGGCTATTTGCGAATTGACGATGTCATTTGTTAGGCTTATTTTTGTTTATTAGGTTTGTTTTCTTTTATTATTTGTTATCCTTGCGAGATCATTGCAATATAATGTAGGTAGTTTGCAAAAAGCCAGATTTTTATGTTTTCCCACGATATGCATCTTTAATTTAATCCCATTTTATCACAATAACATTTTATTTTCTTACGAATGTCATCTGTTATCAAAATTAGTAGTCTGAATTGACACTACTTTCTTTGAAATAAAAAACATTTTTATATGATTAAAAATTAGCAATTTTTAATAATAACACATGTTGAGCATTACATCTAGAATTCGTTGACTTGTAAACTAAAGCTTAATCAATGTTCCCTCCCAGCTAGGCGCATGCACAAGGGTGTGTAAGATTTCAAGAAAATCTGGGCAAACTTTTGAGATTCAAGCGCATTTTTTCTCAACAATAAAAATGCAATAATGTATTTTTTAAAAATCTGAAAAAATAAGTTGTTTTGGTGCTTTTAAAATGTTTGGTAATTATATTACTGTATTTTCAGGCACCTCTAGCAAAATTGTTGTTCAGCGCTGTGGCTGTAAAACTTAAATCTTCCGACCATTTAATTTGAAAATAAACCAAACATAAAATAATTATTTATAAAATATTTAAACTATAAAGATATTCTAAAAGTTTGACACATTGGAGTCTTTCTTTTCTTATAACGTTTGTTTAAACAAAATATCGGGTTTCCAAGGTTTTGTGCTTATTATTTTCGTATCAACATTCTTAATTATTTTAAGGAAAATTAATGAAAAAATGTATGACAAATTTTATATGCATAAACATTATTAAAGTTAGATATTTAAAATTGTAATTTAAGTCGTATTCTTGTATTTTTTTTAAATAATATTTTTTATTCTAAAACATTTAAAAGAAAAAAGATAAGAAAATTGATTACGTATGTTTGTAATAATTAAGAATGTTCAACCAGATCGAAAAATTATAGGAAATGTTGCTTTACTATATGATATCGCTGTCATTTTTGGATTTTTGAATGACCTAAAATGATCGTTGCTTATAATGATATTTCTGACATTTTTGGATTTCTGTATGGCCTAAAAATAATTGTGAATTCGAAAAGTGGAAAGAAAAAAAAACTTGATTTAGTAAATAAAACACTCAAAGCTGCTTTTTATAGTAAAATAGTCCATCTATCATTTAAATTGCTTGTTATTGTTTTCTATTATTTCTGTTTTTTAATTAATTAATAAAATTCTGGTATAAGCCGCTTTCTTTTTGTTTTTACGTTCAAAGGTAATTTCTAAAACTGTAGGTTTTTAGAATTGAACCATGTGTTAGTCGGAGTTTTTTTGTTTGCACATCTACTATTTTTCACTTCCATTTCCATATATGTCCTATTTTATAAATTTAAGAATTAAATCGTAAGGAAGACTGAAAAAAAATTGTATGTGGTGTATTATTCGCCTTATTTCTCGGGTTCATCAGACTTCCGCTTAAATTACATATGTATAAGCAAAACAGTATATTTAAATCCAGAATTGCACTAAAATATATGTTCCGTTATCCGGTACAGAAACCTCAATCACATTTATCCTGGGGTTGAAGCACTCTGAAAAACTTGGAGCGTCGTACCTTGACTAAACGCAGTGGGGGTTGGCTAAGGAAAGACGAAAAAAAAAATCATACTACCAGCTTACACACGGGTGTACAAAACCGTACAAAAAGTTTCAGCCGTAACCCTCTTCCACCCTACCCTACAACTCATAACTTTTTCGTTTGAACTTATTCAAACTCACGCGCGCGTCTGTCTCGTTTTTTCGGGCACGCGCCATTTTTTTTATAGTTCAGTAGTGTTCTGAAACTTTTTTCCCTCTTCTTTTCAAATCGACCAATAACCCCACAAAACTTCATCTTTTTTTGTCGTTCTAATTCTTAAAACATATATTTTTTATGATGGCTGCAAAGGGAAGGAGGTGTGTGTGTCGGGACGTTTGGTAAGAAGACGATAGTAAAAAAAAAGAGGTTTAAATTTTTGAGGTCCTTGTTCTCCGGGGTATGGTTTTACTTTCTTCAAGATGTCAAGGAACTGAGTCGTGTGCGCGGAAGAAACACCTTGCCAGTCAATTCATTTCAGTTGTTTGAGCTTGCTGTCGTCTGCTGTTTTCGGTTAATATTCTAGAGGATATTTAAAATATCGTTTGCATTGAATCGACTTCTGGTCTAATATTTCAGAGCATCTGATTCCGTTTGGTTTGGTTGATTTTTTATTGTTGAGCCTCAGATATTTTAGGGAATTAATTTGGATATCATTTAATTGGTCTTCATCAATTTAAATGAAAATCAATATTTTTCAGATGAGTTTTTACGATAACTTTACTGTCGTTTGCTGTTTTCGGTTAATCTTGTAGATTATATAGTAAAATATCGTCTGCATTGAATTGATTTCTGGTCTAATATTTTAGAGCATTTGATTCTATTTACTTTAACTTACTTTTTCAGCTAAATCTATGGTATTTCAGAAAATTAAAATAGATTTCACTTAATTAGTTTCCATCATTTTTTGAGATTTTCATATTTTGCATAGTTTCTATTTCGAAATTGAGTTGATGTTCCTTTTAATGAGGTCCCGTTCTTATTTTAAAGAATTCGGTTTCATTTCCTTGTTCGAATTTTTCAAAACTTAATACATCCTTAACTTCTAGCATAAAACTTGGCTGCCTTTTATTCCCTTGTTTTTCATTTGTCCATTTTTTTTTGATAATTTAAATTGATTACAAACATTTATCGAATTTGGTTCTTTTAATAGGGTAAATCTAATATTCTAAAAAAATTGTATAAGTTGTTCAGTTTATCATTTACCTGTTGACTTAACTGTAAAGATATATTTTTCATTCCCGAGGGTTTTTTTTCTTTGATTTTAATTGCTCAGTAGAATTACCTAATGTTTAAGCTGTAAAAATATTATAAGCATTGTAGTGTTGTTACATCAAAAGTTCCTTTTTTTAAAAAAAATAAAAATAATAAATATTTTGTCTTTTAATCCAATACTCGAGAACTCAAATTTTCGCAAGTTCTTATTCTTAATGAATATTGCCAATGCCGTTCCAGTTAAATTTTTATTTAGTTCAAAATTTCAGTATTCGTTTAACAAATGAAAATGTAAGCAAAACTAACTTCATTTATCTGGCAACTTTATAACTCGTTTGAAATAGATTGAATAATGATATTGATTTAGTGAAAAAAATTAATTCGCATTCAAGGGGATTAAAATTAAAAATTAAAAATTCAGTTTGTATGAATGAATTTTTAAATTTTTATAAAAAAAAAACTTAAGATTTGAACTAAATAATAAAATGTTTATCTTAAACTTCCTATTTTCAAGCATGCTTTTGCTAAAATTTTTAATATTGAATTAACAAGCATTAAATATCCTACAGATTTTACTTCAATTTAAAGTAGATTTCAAAGACAATATCGTCTTCCAAGGAATTCATAAATTCAAATTAATATTGTTAATTTCAAAAAATACCCTCTCAGTTGTAAAATAATAAATCTCCAAGTCAGTTTTCATGTCTTTTTCATAAATATAATCTTGGATCTTTTCCATTTTACTTATAAAAGCTTACATAAATTAATTCATAAAACTATTTAAGGCTTTGTGATTAAGATTAAATCATAACTTTAAGAACGTGGTTTTTTAAATCCTGATTTAAGTTAGTGTTATTAAAAGCGTTTGTCGAATGTTGCAGCTGTTTTGCATTGTTCCGTCTACCTTTTATAATCATTGCTTAACAACCAAGGTGTGTATATAGTATTGTATTTTAGCCATTCTTCGAATTATATGTTTAGATTTGATCGTTTTATGTCTCCCTAAAATTTTCTAAAAGTTTTGTCTAGGGATGTCTGGTTTTTGTCGCTGCTTCATTGGTTGGAAAAGTAGGTTATATTCAGATACCCAATGGCGAGCTGTGCTCAAAATACACGGGGTCATGGGGTCGAACAGAGAGGGTGGGCCGACCCCGTGTTTGTGACCTCGTGAAGAGAAGGGGGGTTGAAGAACTTGAGTGACGGACAGCTCTTGAATAGAAGGGGGAGAAATAAAATGAAAAGAAAAAATATATAGGAGGAATAATATGCTAAAGTGGGGCTGTCCGAACGGGTGGTGGTACATTCTGGCCATTCCCCCCTTTTTGGCCATAATGTACTATGTAAGAAAAGTTGAGGGTGCGTTCTTTTATATTCTAGAAAATAGAGCATTGTATAGTCGCGTGCTAGGCTGCTTCTTATTTTTTTCTTTAGGATGTGATGAAAAAAATTTTTTTTGGCGATGAAGAGCGGTTTAAGCTGAAAGATTTGGATGAGGCAACAACTCGTGTTGGTATCTGCTTTAGATACCAGATATTCGCAGTGAAGCTTTCGTAATTAATTTTTCATTTAAAATACCATGATTACATTTTTTGCAGACTTCCATAATCACGGTAGTTGAGCTAATTATTATTAAGCTGAGAGATTCTGATAAGGCAAAAGTCATATTAGTATCTGTTTTGGGAATCTTTTAGAATTAGCAATCAAACGTTCATGGTTATTTTCATTCAAGATTTATGTTGTTGCTTTTAAGCTTTCATAATTACTTAGTTTGGTATCAAGTTTTTATGATTACTTGTTTTGCTTTTAAGCTTTCGATACTGCTTCGTTTACATTCAAGATTTCTTGATTATATTATTTGTGTTATTTTCCTTTCGACTGTTATGACCCATTATACTATTATGTTTTAATTGTGGTCGGATTAGATCCTAATAAATCGTTTAGAATTTACATTGTATCATATTTTCCGCTAGTCTGAATTCCGTTCATAAATTATAATAAAATGGAAGAGGCCGAAGGAATTTGTGAGCATTTCTCTTTTATACGCATTCATTTTTCCGTTTTCTTTGAATTTGGTACCTGAAGACCAATTTGGATGTGTTGCCATCTGAAAATTGGATATTCCCTGATGCTCAGTAAGCAGTAGCATATATGCTATAAGGATGGTAATTATAATAATTCTGTTTCTCTTTTTAATGAAAAAAGCATATTGCTCAGTTTTTATTGTTATCTTATAATATTATTCACTTTTTTCACAATGTTTAAATTCAGTTTTTGCATAATCCGCATGTGTATGTTTATAAATTTTATTATTTCTAGATCTGTCAAACTGTTCTTTTTAGATGTATATAGATCTTAGTTTTTTAGATGTTTTTTGTGAATGCTAAGACACAGATCCATGACATTTCTTCTCATTTAAAAATATTATTATTTTAGGCAGTATACCATACAATCCTTTTTAAAATTTCTTTAGTTTTTAGTAATTATTTTATGTCTTGTAAATTTTTTCTGATACTTGAATATTAAGATTGAGTAATAATTAAAATATTAGTTATTTATCTGTATTTCACCTTAACATTAATATCCAAATTTATTTACATTTCAAATTATACATGATGTAAATTGATTCAGACCTTATAAAGGCTCTCAGATTGTTTATGAGAGGATTTGAAGCTATTTAAGAGGATTTGTGCCATATATATATATATATATATATATATATATAGATAGATAGATAGATAGATAGATAGATAGATAGATATATACGTCTTCAGGGTGCATTACAAACTGAAACTGTAGAAATGGTCTTTGCTGCCAGACTTTGTTAAACTTTTTATCCTTACGTTAACAAAAGGTAACATAAAAAGAAATAAACCAAAGCATTTCAACTCATGCCTTTCTTTGTTTTCAACTAATTTTTTTAAGATTTATATTATTTTGCACATGCATTAAACTAAGTGTAGGAATATTTTGTTTGCGTGTAATTTTTTACTATGCATATAGGCTAAATTGATAACTTAGTCGACTGCTGAATTTAAATTTTACAGTTCTTTTTTTGTAAATTGTTGTTATTGATCTTGAATATTTTGGTTGAAATAATAATTTTGTACTACATATTTTTTTCATTACTTTTTTTAAAAAAAAAAATTTCTGATGGAGTTACAATATTATTTTATACCATTATTATAATCGATCTAGTTGGAAATTTCCTTTCTACGTTATTTTCTAATCTTGCCTCTCAAAATTGTGAGACTACAGAAATTGCCTATTTTTTTAGAATTACAATAGGTTTCCAGTTTATATAATAAGAAATACCTCATCAAACGAAGAAAAAACAAACATTAGTTAACATAATTTTTTGTGACAATAACTTTTCTGTTGGATGTCAAAACTTAGGACAAACTTTTAAAGATCGCAATAACTTGGGTTAACGATTCTGTATTATTTTAAAAAATCATGCTTAATTTTATTTTATTTTTTAAATTGGAGCGCAACACTAGTTCTGCCCCCCACACTCAATTAAACTTCGAATGATGCTGAAACATTTAATTCTTTTAACTTTTTACAATTGGGGAAATAAATTTTTTTCTAACAGTACTATTCTCGAAAAGTTGTAGGAGTCATTTAAAAAAAAAAAAAAGATTCGAAAGTATGAATTAAACAAGGTAACGGAAACTTTAATCCAAAGTTTCAAAACCCTCTTCTCTGATTCCAATGCCCTTCTAACAACTTTTTTTTTCTATTCATCAAAACATTCCTTAAAATCGCTTATATAAATACCCTTCAAAGTTCGTATTAGTGATTTTTTTTATTGAATTAATGTATTCAAAATTGGCAATTTCAGCAAAGAAAACGAAAATCTCACTCAGTTTAATATCATGAAAATGTGGTACATGTTTAGCTGTATATATTTTATTTTATGATTTATTATTTATATATATATATATATATATATATATATATATATATATATATATATATATATATATATATATATATATATATATATAAATATATATATATATATATATATATATATATATATATATATATATATATATATATATATATATATATATATATATATATATATATATATATATATATATATATAAGTTCAAAATGAAGAATAAAACAAAGAAAAATTATAGACATATGAAAAAAAAAGGGGGGGGAATAATAAGTAAAAAATAACAAACAACAGTTTATATATATATATATATATATATATATATATATATATATATATATATATATATATATATATATATATATATAAATGAATGAAATTTTATTTAAAAAACCGGAAAAAAAGATATAATCTTTTTTTCAGCCCACACGATTATATCCGCAAAACAGAGTGCTTTCTGATATTGTATCAATATATATATATATATATATATATTATGTTTTGACGAAACATTGACCATGATGTGAGAAAGAGCGATGTGTGAAATTCACATGTTATTTTCTCTCCACATTTCAGACTGCTCCAAAGCAATTGCTTCCCTCAAACTTCACAAATCGCTTAAATAATAATCTTTATTGACTATATAGCCAGTAAATAAGATTTCATATTAAACAATACAGTGGCAGCCAAGGAAGTCAACATTATTTTAATTTCGAAACGGGCTACATGGAGACCTTGTTTTTCGAAAAAATGTAAAGTTTTTGGGGCAACCTGTTGCATTTTTAAATGTTCTTTTAAAATTGCTTCAGGTTCCTTATGATATAACAACTGTTCAATAAAGTCTCTTATTGACAAACGACGATCATCGAGTATCAATTTCCTAGTTTGATCAATATATTGACCATTAATCAGTGAATCAGTATCTTGACCATTAATCAGTGCCCATAATAAATTAACGATCTACCATTTTATATTTTTAAGGCTTTTAAAGCTGAAATTTTATTACAGAAATTAAATTTAATGCACGTTTCTTGCACAATAATATTCGCCATTTTGGGAACTCGTCATGTTACTACTATTTTGTGGCTAAATTTTGTTACTACCGTTCATTTATCATCTTTTCATATAGTATCTATTTTTGGAAGAAGAAAAAAGATAACGTATTAGATTATATGAAATAAATCAGTATACGAATGTCTGTGGATGCTTCCCTCATATTCACGAAACACATTGTTTATAAGGTATATTGCGTAGTGTAAATATGTTTTAAAAATAGAGATAATAGAGATAAAAATAAAGATAACTTATTAGATTAAATGAAATAAATCACCATACAAATGTATATGGATGCTTCCTTCATATTCATGAAACACATTGTTTATAAGGTATATTGCGTAGTGTAAATATTTTTTAAAAATAGAGATGAAAATAAAGATAACTTATTAGATTAAATGAAATAAATCACTATACAAATGTATGTGAATGCTTCCTTCATATTCATGAAACACATTGTTTATAAGGTATATTGCGTAGTGTAAATATGTTTTAAAAATAGAGATACCGCCGGAGAAAATAAATTGAATGATTAAATTGCATTTCACATGAAGAAATGTTATATAAACTGATTGATAAATTGATGCTGGAATTTCAGCTTGGTTTACAAGTGTATTTGTACCATATCGATGCAATTTTCTTTCATAATATTGACAAAATGTTTTATGGTATTTTTTTTACGAATTTTCGTAACTTTTCTACTTGTTTCATTCACAGAATATTTCTTTCATCTTCGTAGATTCCATACTTTCATTTTATGAGTTGTTTATATTGTACTGCTTTGAAAACTTTGATTATGTTACCGTTTTAAAAACACTGATTCTTTACCTACAAAGAAGTTTAAATTATATATTATAATACTATTTTTATTTTTTTCAAAAAAATATTTGAAATTTTTATCAGGGAGCTATTACACTTTAGCTAGTAGGTTTCGCGAGTTAAAAATATGTCATGGAACATATGCAGATCTTAAGCTTTAAAAGTTTGGTTAATTTATATTTAGTTTTTGAGTAACTAATGAAAAGGTTTAGTTATAATAAGAGCAATAAATATAAAGAGCAATGTATTTGCTGCGCTTTATCGAAAAAGACTCCTTATTGATTAAGTGTTTTTATGCTATCTATGCATTGTGTAATTAAATGTAACTGTAGATTTTAGAAATTGCTTGTATTTTAAGATATTTTGAACTTTCAACAGGAAATTTTTTTTTTGAACAACTACCAAACTTTGAAAGAGAAACTCAAAAATGAGATATGTTGCTTGATTCTGTAATCATTAGAATATATTTTGTGACAAAATAGCTTACTAAATAATAATAATAATATATCTTAGTGAAACATCAATTAGTGTAATATACAAAAAAAATATTCATATACTCTTTTCTACTCTTTCCTTAAATTTTAAAACTGTTTTCGCTTTTATACTTTTCCTAAAAATTTCGCAATAGAGAAAGGATCCGGAAAGTTTTTTTTTACCAATGTAACCTAACTTATGGCGCATGCGTTGTAGATTTAATTCGCAAGTGCGGTTTAGTTAAAATATTTGTGTCACTCCTTGTTGTGCTCTCAGGGTACTTGGATCACAGAAATTCCTGGTTCAAAAACCAAAAATGCAGAATTTAAAAGATTATGAACGTATATACTCGCAGTTTGCTATTATTCGCATAAAAAATATCTTTTTAAATTAGATAATATATAAAGTTTATTTAAAGTAAAATTATATAACTGTAGAAATTCTAACAACTGAGTTAAAATTCACTACACTATCAAAAATTACGGTATAAAGTACCGGCACTCAGGGTGACGGTACCTTTTTCCTTAAAATCAATTTTTACCGGGACATGTTACGGAATAAAGAATATTCAAGAATTCGAAACAGAATGTACGAAGGAAGTTTTAGTTAAATTCCGAATCAAATTACGGTATAAAGTACCGGCAATTTTGGTGCATCCGTGAAATACTATACCGTAATTTTTACAGGGTTTCAGTGGTTTTATCAATAATTATTGTTGTAAAAATTGCAGTATATCAGTCTTTCTATTCCGTAACACGTTCCTGTAAAAAATAATTTTACGGTAAAAAGTACCAGTACCTTGATACCGGTACTTTTTACAGTAATTTTTTACAGTGTAGAGTTAAAGTTTCATTAACATTTTAGATGGTTTAGTTTCAAACAATAAATTTCCGGTGATTATTTTATCATCATATTGAGTTTTATGCCCAAGATTTACTTTTATATAATTCAGAAAAAAATAAAAAGTTTTATTTCAAACGTGATGAAGTCTGTATTTTTGAAATAATATATTTTTTTCTCATTTTTTCTGATTTAATAAAACAGGATGGCCAGGCAGGGAGAATATAGAAAAATCACGGAATTTTTTCAATCTGGAAAAATCAGGGAAATGACAATAAATTTAACTAGAATACCCCTTCACTGTAAAAAGGGTTTTCTCAAAATTAAGCAAACATGTGTAAAAATAGCTCCAAAGCAAATAATACTCGTTATTGAGTATAGTGACACACTCAAAACAGGAAGCATAAACTTTTTTTTTGAGCAAGATGCACAGTCTGAAAAATGATGCGTCACGTATATTCATTTTGAGAAATTTGTTGTCACAACGAGAGTAGGTCTAGTTTCAAAAATGAGTAAGTACTGTTTTGAGTGCGTCACTAGACACAATAAAGAGTACATGAGGTTTTCAAATTTTACTACATTTGTTTTGGAGCTATTTTGACTAATTTGAGCTCAATTTTGATTTAAAACTCTTTCTTTACTGTGCAAAAATCAGGAAAAAGGAATTATTTTAAGTTTAAAATACCTTAAAGTCCAATATTTTTTTCCCCAAAAATTTACCTTGTAATAATTTATTTCGGATAACTGTCATTTCTAATAACATGTCACTATACACAGTATACGGGGTTTTCAAATGTAGTTGTTTTAGAGCTATTTTGACCCATTTTAGCTCAATTTTGATTTAAACTCTTTTTAGCTGAGCAAAAGTGAGGAAAATGAATTCTTTTGAGTTTAAAATACCATAAGTCCGATTTTTTTTCCAGAAAAAAAAACATTTATCTTGCAGTAATTTATTACCGATAATTGTTTATTTCAAACACTAATGGAAAAAATAGGTGTTTTGTAATATATTTAATGTTTAAGGATTAGGTACATAGGAAATGCTAGTAATAAAAGTTTATGCCACAGGTTACAGAAATCAGAGACATCCAATAAAATCTGTTTGGAAAAGTCAGGGATTCATAATTCTATCCACCTGTAGAAGAGATACCTTTAGATATGTTATGCTACTTAAGTATAATACACTGTGAAAACTTGTGGATCAAATTGCGGTAAAAAAATACTAAAAACCTGCGTGCTGTGTCTGTAAAATACATTATACAGTTAAAATTTTATGTATTAGTTTTTACAGTAGTATTTATTTGACTATACGGATTCAGAAATTTTACAGTAAACATTTCAGTAAAAATTACCAGATATTAGATTTTTTTATCAGTAGAATTTTTAATGTAATTTTAATCGGTATTTTTTGCAGTGTAATAAAAAATTTCTGATAGCAGATACTAATTGAAATCATTTCTTATCAAGGCTGTTTTTTAGATAAAAATATACTTTTACTTATTCATAATTATACGTAGTTTTTAAGCTGATTTTGAGTTCATGTAGTTTTGGGAATATTTCCGACAATCTCTATAAATTGCCTTTCATGGTTATAAATTAAAAAGTAGTACAAAATTGCAATACGAGAAAATTCTACAATCTCTGAGTCAAAAAATTGTTTATGGTATAATTTATTCGAATTTGAAAAGATTCCTTTTCCGCTATTTAATAACATAAAAATATTCAAATTTTCTATTAAAAAAAAATTTTTTTTTTTTCATTTTCTTGAAAGCTGGAGAAAATTTAAATTTTTTTTTTTTAAATGTAATTTTTTTTCTCAATTTAAAATATGTGTCTCCTTTATTTATAAAGAATCAATTCTTTTTAGCAGGTAGTTTAATTATCATAAAATATAAGTTCCATTTTGGGTTTAAAATACTGACATTTCGGCTATTTTCTCTTTTTTATTTTTCCTTAGAGCCTGTTGATTTTCTTCTTATTATATTTTAAATGTATCCTAGAAAAGAATACAATTAGTTGAAAATATTTAGACACGTTATTGTGTCGCGTTATCATAGACATTGAAAAATTAATCTAGTTTAGTGTTAATGAAACAATCATTATTAATTTAAAATCAATTATGATTTTCTAAAATTAATCGATTTAAAAATGCAATTCTAAATAACGTTACTTTGAAAGAGTTAAATATTTAATATTTAAATGATATAATATTTAAATGAAGCGTGATATTTTGAATACTATGCATCAAAGCACTTAATGCTTTTAATATTATGCATCGAAGCACTTAATACTTATACATAGAATACTATGAATAATACTATTCTTTGAATAAACAGTTTCTTGGTTTCTTTACTGTTGCAATTTCTTGGGATAATTTATTTCATATAACTAATGTAATTTTCATTCGAAATAGTATTTTCCTAACGTGAATAGCTTTTAAATATATTTTAGAAATATTTAAGACAACAATGTATACCATAGCTACCAAATGTGTACCATAGCTATTAAATGTATACCATAGCTACCAAATGTATACTATGTAAAATAGTATACATTTGGTATGCATACCATAACTGACTCTATACAATAAGGTATACCGACCGTATAACATTACCGACTATATATCGAATGTATACCATAACCGACTTACTTTACGACGAGGGTTTTTTCAATGCATTCACCTGCAAATATATTTAGTGAATTTTATACATTCAATCAGTTAAGTCAATTTTATACTCAAAAATATTTATAAAAAAAAACTTTTTAATTGAGTTTTAGCCATATGCACACTAATGGTCATTAATTTTTTTATAATTTATACAGTGACATAACATATAGTTATACCACTCTTTAAAAATTCATAAAAACATTCCAGAAAAATAATTATGACCCGAACCATATTATTTTATTCAAATATTTCCATGAAGGCTTTTTTTTTAACACTTGACTCCTGTTCATAAAAATTATGCAGTATCATACAAAAATGAAATCATATAACAATTTGCTAAATCTATTTTGTTTCTGTTATAAATGACCTTTTTTATCGTACTTTTAGAAATATTTAGTGACAATTTAGCTTTAAAAACATTTAACATCTTATTCAAAAAAAGCTTTCAACTGTATACACTTTAGTTTGCAACTCTATACACTTTTTTACGGTTCCCAAATTGTGCTCCGAAGATTCTTAGGGTTCCATAGAAGAGTTGAAGGGGTTCCGAGTGTTAAGACTTTTTAAAAACGTTTTTTTTTTAATTTTTTTAAAATCTGTAATTATATTTAGATTCAATCAGTAATCCATTATTTACTTATTATTTCGATTGTGCTCATGAAATAATTTGAAATAAAATGCCAAAGAGAGAGAAACAAAACTTTAAAAAAAGAAAGAAAGAAAAAAAAAGAAAATATATATATATATATATATATATATATATATATATATAACTTTTCTACCAATAATTATGCTAGAAATGCACTTATACAATATTGCAGTAGCATTTCATATCGCGCTTTTCGTATCAAATTAAGAAAACTGCATTCTTTAATGAAAAAATATGTTTCCCAGATAACCATTTACAAAGTTTATAGCAATTCTTTTTTTATTTTATAGCAATATAAAAACAAATTTATAAATAGACTAGATTCACATCCAAGACTGCGAATTTACTGTTGAACATAAAATCTAATTAAAGATTATTAATGATAAAATTATGAAAAAATTTCATTTCTTTTATTAAACATAAAAAAAGTCGAAATAAAGTTGTCTTTTAACGGCTAATTCGTCTTTATCTACTAAGTAGGAGTTCCACCGGAAGAAGGTTGATTATTTAGGGTTCCGTAGCCCAGTGTTTCCCAAAGTGTGGTACGCGTACCCCCAGGGGTACGAGAACAGTTTAACGGGGGTACGCGTTCTTATGCGAAATATCTTGCAACAAACGAAAATTTCAAAAAATTTTATTTAAAAATTAAGCTTGCCATGAAAATATGCGATTATGTATTTTTCTATTGGCTATTTTTTTGCAGAGTTAAAAGTTAATAATTAGTGGTGTCAACAACCAGTTGGGATTTTTAACTTTTGTGCAATTATTTTATAGTAAAAAATACATTCATTTTTTTCTTAGTGGTGCACAGCTTTACGAAAAATTTAGAAAAAGTACAGAAAAGTCTCAAAAGTTTGGGAAACACTGCCGTAGCCGAACAAAATTGGGAAATGCTGCTTTTGTCGTGTACGTACTACAGGTCATTAACTTATATTATTTCAAATATTTTATTCGGAAGATTGATTTAATAAATTGCTAAAATCTCAGCATGTGACCTTTAAGTCATAAAAACAACCTGATCGTTTCTTTTGACTTTTGATATAAAATTTTTCCATCAAAGTTTTATTTTAATCTTGTACAAAAATAAATTTTTCAGTCAAATATATAGTTTATAACAAATATTTATTTGCTTACGTCATCAGACTGACCGATTATCGTAGGAATGATCTCGGAGTTTACGTCAGCTGATCTAACTCCGGATTTTCCAATCCTGCCGCCGAGCTGTCTGGAGTTTGGCCAGACTATTCGGCATCCCAGATATGTAGTCACGTGTTCTTCGAGTTATTTAATATCAGCCGTAGACATTCAGTAGCCCTAAAAATATACTCCACAATTCTAGATCCAGTCGGCCTTGAAGAGTTTATCGTCGCTTTAAAAGGTTGTTGATGGTATGTAAACAACTTTGAAAACATCTATGGTTTTTGACCTTAGCATCAGTTTCCGAAAGAAAAAAAAACCGTTGCCATCATTTTTTATGTAGTTTTTGTTCATTTATTTTATTTATTTATTTTGTTTATTTTTTATATACTTTTCCAAATTATTGCAGTTTTATTTGGCTTTGTCAGAGAACTGAATTTCTATGATTTTGCTTGACCTTAAGCTCAGACGGATGTACCTATCATATGACCTATCATTTGACATGCAACTTTCCATTCATTTTTTTTCTTTAGCTAACTGATGAATATTACAGTTATATATAGTATTCTCAAAGCTAGAACCTTGTTTTGATCTTTGAATCGTAAGGCTTAGTTTTAGTGTATAGATTACGTAAATCGGCAATATAGTTTGTGTGAAGCTAAGGTTTTGACCTTAACTTTAGATTCTGAAGGAAAAAAAAAAAGAATCGTTGCCGTCATTTTTATTCATTTTTCCTATTCATTTATTTGTCTACTTTTTTATTTACTTTTCCAAAATATTGCAGATTCATTTGGCTTTATCAGAAAACTTAATTTTTTTTCTCATCATGTGATACGCAATTTTTCATTCATTTTCTTATTTAATTTAGCGATAAATTTTGAAGTCATAATTAGTATTCTCTAAAAACTAGAGCCTTACTTCGATCTTAAAATCGTAAGGCCCAGTTTTAGTACAAAGGATGCATATGTAAGCAACATAGGTTACCTGAACTGAAGTTTTGACCTTACCTTTTAGTTTCTGATGAAGAAGAAAAAAACGTTGAGACGATTTGTTACGTAATTTTTCTTTATTTATTGCTAATTTCTTATTTATTGTTCCAAAGTATTGCAAAATCTAAAATTATAGGATTTTTAACTTAACTTTAGATATAAGTATCGTGCTATCATTTGATGTGTATCTTTTTATTTTATGTATTTCTTTTTTCCGCTTTATTTTCTTACTTTCTTCTTTTTTTTAAATTTACTGTTTCAAAGTGTTGCAGTTATATGCTTGATATTTTCTAAAAAACTGGAACCTTTATTTATTCCTAAGTTCAGTTGACTGAAATAGTGTTGCCATCATTTCATTCCCAAACTTTTATTTTTTTATTTTATTTGTTTATTTATTTATCGTTTCTTTTTATTTTAATCTTCTTAAAAAGAACAGTTATAACTAATATTCTTAATTTATTAGATCTTTAAGAATTTGGCCGTAAGTTAAGTTTAATGTCATTACAATCATTACAGTCTTAACTTTTAATTCTTTTGATTTATTTCTTGATTTATTGTCCCAAAACGTTTCAGTTATATTAGTTCTCCTCTTAAAGCTGGAAACATATTTTGGCCTTAAGGTCAGTTTTGCTGAAATATTTTTTCCATCATTTGGTACATATTTTCTTTTAAATCTTTTATTTACTATTTGTTAATTGTTGCGAAATATTGCAAATACATTTGGTATTTTTTGAAAACTGAAAACTCTAGATTTTTAACCCTAAGTTTGGACTGAAGTTGCTATCATTTCATTCATTTTTTTCCTTTATTTTATTGTTCCTAAATATTGTATTTAGTATTATTGTATTTAGTATTCTCTAAAAACTAGAGCCTTACTTAGACCTTAAAATTGTAAGGTATACTTTTAATACTTAGGTTACATAGTAGGCAGCACAGGTCACGTGAAACTGAAGATTTGATCTTAGCTTCAGTTTTTGAAAAACGGAATCGTTGAGATAATTTGCTTCGTAATGTTTACTTGTTGTTTATTGTTATGTTTTGTTTATTTATTTATTTCATTATACTATCGCTTGATGCGTTACTCTTTATTCATTTTATTTATTAGTTTATTGTTCTCGAATGTTGCATCAGTTATATATGGCATTCTCTAAAATCAAAAACCTTACTTTGACCTTAAGTTATGTTAACTAAAATATAGTTGTCGTCATTTGATCCTTGACTTTTAATTCGTTTAATTTATTTATTTATTTTGGTTTAATGTATCCAAAAATTGCAGTTTTACTTACTATTTTCAGAAAAAGGAAATTCAATGATTTTAACCTTAATTTTTTAGTTGAACTAATAAAATAATAATAAAATTGTTAAATGCTCAACTTTTTAATAAATGTTAATTTTTAAGTCTATTGTTTTAAAATAATGCAGCTATGTTTTGTATTTTCTACATGGCTTCGTATTAACTTCGGTTTAATTGTAAATTGTACTGTAACCATTATTTGAGGCACTATTTTTTTTTTATTCTCTATTTAATTATAGACATATTGCTTTAAAATATTACAATTGTATGTGAATGTGTGTCTCTGAAAACTCTGCTGTTTTCGACAATTTGCATAAGAAAAAATACCATTGCTGTAGCTAAACACGTAATTTTTAAATATCTGTTTACTTTTAGGTATATTTATCCTAATTATTGCATTGCTATTTGGTATAGGCTTTCTGGTTAGGTAGCTTATTTGATTTCAATATTAAGAGTTAAAACAATTCTCAAAACTCAAAAACAATTTAGGCTGTTTCTCATAAAACAGTTTCTATTGTAGGACTAAGCCTTCTTCACTAATGTTCTTTCTTCATAAGCTTAACAGATTTCTTCTCTAATAAATTCAAAAATTCAAATATTTTTAATACATCACTTAAAAACAGTTTAGGCTTTTTTTCATAAAACATTTTCTACTGATGGACTGAGCCTTCTTAACTAACGTCCTTTCTTCATAAGCTTAACATATTTCTTCGCTAAAAATATAATATATATATTATAATATTGCATATATATATATATAATATATATATATAAATATAAATATTTCACGCATCATGTTATTTTCTTTCAAATATTACACGAATCTTTTCAAAAAAATAATTAAAGTAGTAATTTTTGCTGTTGTTTTAGAAAAATGTTATACAAATTTAATAGAAAGAACTTTTTGTTTCTGCACTGTAAAAAATTCCGGATCAAATTACGGTAAAAAGTACCGGTACTCAAGGTGCCAGTGCTTTTTACCGTAACATGACATGAACAAAAAATTTGATTTACCGTAAATTTTTACAGTAATAATACTTTAAAATCACTGTAATTAAATAAGCATTGCTGTAAAAATTATGGTACAATATTAAGCGGTAAATATGAATTTTACGGTAAAAAGGATTTTACGAATGATGCTCACAAGTGCCTTTACTTTTTACTGCAATTTGCACCAGAATCCTTTATAATATAAGTAACCTGTTTTTTTGTACATTCTGTTTCCAATTCTTGAAAATTAAAAACATATATACACCATAAAATATGTTCCATCATTTATATTTGGTGCATTATAACCGGTTCCAAACATTCTGACAATTCATTCTACTTCCAATTTAATATTTTTCTCCTAAACTTGAGACTCAGTGTTATTCAAACTAAAACTGAAACGAAATAATTTTATTTTCCGAAATTTCTATAACTTCATTTCAATTTATAAATTAAATCAACTAGACTCCGAACACGCAACTCTCGTTCAATGTTTCACATAACACGTGAGCAATTCATGGCCATTTAAATTTATTAGTTTAATGTCGATTTGGGAACAACTACATGTATTAGATTTTTACATTTATTTAGAAGACACACATATACATATATTATTTATATATACTAGATTTTTACATATATTTATTTACATATTTTTAGACAAATACAGGTATTTAAATACATTATTTGTATTATTATTTGTACATTATTGGTATTTATATACATTATACCTTTGATACATTATTTTGCGAAATTGCATATAAATATTTTATCTATTAAAACTGCATTACTTTCATTGCAAAATTTAATAATTATAATAACTATTTTATTATTTTAAGTTATAGAATTTCAATTATTTTGAAATTGTATATTCTTGTGATAAATGCTCTTGAGAAAATTATTTAGAATTTAATTGTTTTTTGTTGTTGTTTAACAACGACAACAACACAACAATTGTTATATGCATATTGAGAATAGTGTGATGTAATTGGAAGTTTTTGCTAGTATTTTTCGCCTAAGCACAATTGATAATGTAAAAATTTATATTTTTCATTCCACTTTTTGAAACGCATATTTATTTGCAAATTCGTGGATTGTTTTCCGACTGATGAATTGATTTTGTATGTAAAATAATATTTTTTATGTAATTAATTTTTAAACTTAAATTCAAAATGACAAATAGATAAAGCAACACATGCAAATAAGTTGACTTTGCAAAAACGAACTTCTAATCTTTCAATCAAAATACAATTCCGCTTCTTATAGTTATTATTTGTTTTAAATATAGTAAAACCTCATTAGATTACCACCTCTGTATATTTAATTCAATGCTAATAATCATGTACCAAACTAGTAAAAAACAATTTGATATTTTTAAGTTGACCATTTGTTTAGGGGTAATTGTTATAGTCACTTTACCATAATTATAAAATTGTTGACATGTGGTCAACTTTATCAGGTTTCACTGTATTACATTTATGACTATTAAAATTTATTATATTGCATTTATTTTTTATGACAGTATTTGGAACAATTTAAATTTTATAAAATCGAATTTTATACTTCATTATATACAGGTTTTATCGATAACATTAAAATCATTGCAAAATTTCTTAATATTGGTTACATCAATACGAAATAGAAAAAAAAATGTAGAAGAATGTGTTTTAAAATATTTTTGGTAGGAATATTTATTAAATTTTACTTTATACTTTCTCATTTTTCCCAATACGAAAATTGATGATATAGAGATTTATATAGATTTATATTTTCTTATCGGCATGCTTATTAATAACAAGCAGGTTCTATGAACATATTATGCGAACATTTATGAAAATTGAATTTCAAAATGTTTTTCGTTGATTTTCATACATTTTATGCAAACGTATTTGTCTTAAAAGGACAAAAATATTTGTAAGTCTGATTTTATAAATTATTTTGTATTTGTTAGTTCGATCAAATTCAAATGGAACAAAATTATCCGTTGTAAAAGTGAAAAATTATAGTGTTTTTCTCTTTTCATTTATTTATTTGTTATTTTTTAGGCTTTTTCTTAATAATTCTTTAAAACTTTAAACGAAAATTTTCTTTTACAGTAAAAATTTATTTACGCACTAATGTTTTCAGAAATATTAAAAATTTGTCTTAGTATTTTGAATTAAAATTCTGTTAAAATTAGATTTTTAAAAAAATGGAAAAAAAAGTATTTTTATGCGGATTTGTTATTGGAAAAAAATTTTAGATGAACCTTTCTCTTAAATAAAACTATAATTTTAAATTAAGAGGCTATTATAAATTATGTCAAATGCTTTAACGTTTTAATCCGCAAGAAAGTAATTATTGTTCTTGTTTTAAAATGGCAGATAAGTTTTAAAAACTAAATTTGTTTTTATAATTCATACTTCAATTTAATGTATTCATTTATAATTGAATTGGTGAGTGTTCTTATGAAAAGTTGAATTTTAATTTTTCAGAATCTGACAAAATTAAATATCGGAATGTCGGGTGAAATGGGGGGGGGATTTTTTTTGTTAAGAAATTATTTATTAAAATCCATTTTAACTGATATATCCAATTACTATTTTGCTTACATTTAAGTAACAGCATTATTTTCATTATTTTTTGTAAAATTATTGAATTGTGAATATTTATTTTATTTCACACATCGGATAAAACTGGTGGTTATGGGAAAAAAGTTTAAAAAAATTTGTCTATTTATTCCTAAAGTAAGTCTTAATTATATACTGTGATTATATAAAGTAAGCTTTAATTATATACTTTTATTTATATACTGTGTGATGTATACAGAGTTAGCTACATAGTTTATTATGTATTATACATTAATACATAATGTATTGGGTTTAACAATTGTCAATTTAGAGTTCGTTTAAAATCTTTAGTGTGGCACAGGCCCAGCCTTAATGTATTTTTTTCCCTCCTTTGAAAAACATCGAAATTATGTGGGCTTAAGAAAATAAAAGCTTCACTTAATGCAATTTTACCATAAAAAAGTCGCAGTATTAGTATAAAAACCTTCTTTTGAGCGTTTATAAAAAATTAAATAACGTTAGGGTGACAGCGTCAATTGAATTTTCTTTATAGTTTAAGTAATTTAAAGTTTAATATTCTTTCATAAACGGACATTCTAATATTCAATAATTGTTGTATATTATAAAGATTAACTGTTGCTCAATAAATTTTGAAACATTTTGGTCTCTAAATTCCAGTGATGTACCAAAAATAACTTTCTGGATTAAGACAACGTGGGTTAATTTGGATAGGTACGTACATTAAAGAACGTTAAGATACTATAAAGATGTGTGTATTCGTTCGGTTATGTCTTAAAGTAATTTTAATTGGATAATTATGCTAAATTCTTCTGTTTCTTATCTTTTGCAATTTTTAAATTTCTACATTGGATTATAAATATCTGTGGTTAAATTTAAGTAATTTTGTTAAGACTAAAATATAGTCCTTTTAAAGACAAAGCAGTTTAAATTTTATGAAGACATAGAGGATTATTGACGAATTAACCGTAATCCTTTTGTCTGCATGAAGTAATTTGTGTTTTAGTTTACGATGAGTTTTGAAAGCAATTTTACATTACTATATAATTTTTTTTAATGCTTTGTTATTATACACATTGTTCCGTGAAATATTTTAATGAAAAAAAAATATTTTACCTAACTTGGGTACATTATGGAATATTATTTTGCAAAAAGCTCTAGGATAAGATTAATTTTGCAACTAAATTATATGGAAACTGAATTTTTTTAAAAAATACTATTAAGTTATATTTAATATTAAATTGTCGCCATATATTAGTATATATTTCATTATTATGGTAAAATATTTACTGAAAGTGAAAACAAGAAAAAATATTCAGTTAAAACAAGAACAAAAGTTAGTTTGATATTTTTATATTTACATTTTATGCAGCCTTTTCAAAATATGTTGTTTAAAGGTTTTGAATATTATTTTTTCCTTTTAATATTTTTAGCTGGTTTCAAACGTTTTTATAAAATCTTAATATTTTTAAATTGCTTTTCAAGCTTTCTTTCAAACGAAAAAAGTATGTTAATTTTTTGTAAACGTTTCAACCAATTGAATCGCACGTTTCCTTTCTCCATAATTATGCATTCGCATTGTTTATCTGCATTTATACTTATCCACTTGGATTTTTCTAAAAGTTTATGTTTACTTATTTTTATATTTTTCCTTTAAATGTACTAATAATATAAATTCACGTCATGCAATTTATGTTTTCGTTGTTTATTTTTATACGTATCTGACTCTATAAGTTTAATGTTTAAACATAATTTCGGTACTATGAATCATAATGTAGCACAAATTCGTGCAATTTTAATGTGGTGTTTAAAAGCAGTTACGATATTTTGCAGTCATACACAGAGAAAAAAAAAGGGCAATTTTTCCGTTCATATGGTAGCCGTCTGGTTTTCAAAATTAAAGTTCTTATTATCACGCATTTAGTTAAAAATACAAAACTGAAAAGTAACTTTAAGTGAATAAAAGGTTTTTATGCCAGGCCGTAAGGCATCATGATAAAATTTCTAAACTTTATCACGTTTACCATATTTTTAACGCACATTATATAAAGCCATATTTTATTGTTAATTTTACCGATCATTACAAAAGCGCTACGGTAAAAATTACTGAACTTTTTGGTGTTCCTAGACACACGATAAATTTTTCCATATTCTGATAATTTTGAAATCCTTTTTTCTCTGTGTGTTTAATAATTGTTTAATTGCACGGTTATGCTTCATTTCGGTACCTTTTTTTGGAGAAGCAACGAATTTGCACGGTATTATTGTTCAAAGTACAGATAATATGATTTAGGATTAGACAAATATGATATAACAATTAGATGTATATAAATATGAGCAATGAAAATATAGATGATATATGTTAGTAGGATTTAATCCTACAACATATTTAGATTGTGTAGGATTTAATCCTACACAATCCAAAATTTAGCTTTCTATATTTCCAAAATTTATTGTAGTTTTGAGCTTGTACATTTCTCACAAGTCGGAAATTGTTTTTAAATTAAACTATTTTTTCATATAATAGAATCCGTACTGTATGATGATAAAATATATTTTTATTTTAAAATTTATTAGTTTTAAATTATTAATCTGTTCGCCACTGTTATTGCTTTGATTCTTTATCTTCTGCGAATTGTTATTAGTAACAGATAAGTAACAGTTTAGGTTCTACTCTTTCTCCCTTTTTTAGTGGTCAATTTCTGAGATGTTTCACACTTTTTTGCGATCATGGCTAACCACACCGAGAAAAAGTATGGTCAAAATTACCAGAATATGGTTGCATTTACCGTGTTTCTTGCTTTTTAGAAACAACGAAAACCTTTAAGATTTTTGCCGAAGCGCTTTAGTAATGATTTTTTAAAATTAATAAAATATGGTTCTATAATATGGGATAAAATTTGGTAAATGTGATGGTTTTATCTTGTTACCGTATTGTATGACTAACCACACCGAGAAAAAGGTATGGTCAAAATTTCCAGAATATGGTTGCATTTACCGTATTTCTTGCTTTTTAGAAACACCAAAAACCTGGAAGATTTTTGCCGAAGCGCTTTAGTAATGATTTTTTGAAATTAATAAAATCTGGTTCTATAATATGGGATAAAATTTGGTAAATGTGGTGGTTTTATCATGATACCGTATTGCATGGCATGAAAACCATCTATTCAGTTAAGTTTACTTTTCAATCTTTTATTTTTTTACTTATTGTGTGGTATAAAGAAATATAATTTTTAAAACCAAAATTTCCGATAAACCGTTCCCGTATGAATGGAAAAATTGCCAATTGAGTGATTTAAAGTCAGTATATTTTGATTTTTATAGCCAAAATTATGTTTTTTTTCTTTTTTTTTTAAAAAAAAAAAAAACAGAAATGTCATTAACACACAGTATGGTAATTTCACCAGAATTTTTTTTATTACAATACTATACTATTACTTTTTTCTATTACTTTCTATTACCATTGTACTATGCTTTCAAGAGTCAGAATTCTGAAAAAATTTATGGAAAAAGTTTTAATTTTCAAATTTGCGGAACATGTGCGTGTTGTTTCTCTGTATATCAGTCTGTATGTCTGTAATTTTGGCATCTTTTGTACTATTTTGTACAATTGTATTTACACACAATTTGAAATATGCGAAAGGGGCGTTGTTTGTCTGTGTGATGGAAACTATTAGGAAATCTTTTGTACTATTGGTGTTCTGTGAGAAAACAGATTCTAAAAAAAATTCGTAGAGAGTTCGAAATGCACGAAATATTCGCATGTTTAAAATGTGCATAAGAATATACAATGACACATTTTTTACTAAAGTGGTTGTGTACAAAACGTTTGTCCAAATTTAGGACGAGCTTAAGATATACGTTCATTGCATTATTTATTTGTATTTAAGAATTTTTAATGACAATTTTTGTACTTTCGTCTACGTGATAAATATCTGTGAAAAAATTTGAGAGATAACTACATACTTTAAGTAACTAAACGTGTATCTTCCATATTCTAAACAACTTCAATTTTATTCTTTTAGAATATTTTTTTGTTGCTAAATACCTTTTTTATAGACATATTTCATTAATTTTTCTTTTAAAATGCGTTATTTCTCAATGAATCATTATTTTTTCTGAATAAACAAGCAGGTTTTGCCATTATTTGCGTATTAAAATCACTAACTTAAAATGTTTTTAAGGCAACGAATATGTGAAAAAATTTGTATAAATCATTTGTAAAGGAGATACAATGCAAATATCTTGTAACAGAAGGTGTATAACATACATTATCAAAAGTCACATTTACATATTTTAGATTTTTAAAAATTTTTCGTTCTTTGTTATAGTGTTGCTTTTTCCGTTAATATTGTTAAATATTTCCTTAATTTTCCTCATGAAATGGAAATTCCGAAATATCAATAAACTTCTAAATAATTATTATTTTTACGCAATTTTTCTTTTAATCTATTAAAACACAATAAGTACTCATCCTCTGTGAATCAGCGCTGTAATGAAATATTTTCTACTTTTGTGAAATGTGTGAAAGATATTTTTAGAAATAATATAATATGCTAGCTTTAAACGATGTACGTTATAAATTTCTTATATAAAATTATCTGAAGTACATATTTCATGTATCGAAAGGTTTTTAATTTTTTAAAAGCTTTCTTGTATTAATATAGATTTTTTATTTTATTTCGTGACTTTTTTCAGCCTACATTGAAAAATATTTCCATAGTTTTTCTTTTGGAATACTTGACCTCTCAAAGATTGATTGTTCATATAGGAACAAACAAAATATTGCTGTACAATAGGATTAAACAAATATCCTCATATATAATCTTTTCCTTTATCTGTGTATTGAAACTATAATGAAAGTTGTATAACATTGGATACAATGACTGAAAAATATTTTTATAATAAATTTAATACATTGTGAAATAATTTCGTTATAAAAGAAATGTCCGTTACAAAATTACGGTAAAAGTACTGGCATTCTGAGTGCAGCATCCGTAAAATCCATTTTCATCGTAAAATTTTATACTGAAATTTTTACAGTAATATTTTTTGATTATAGTAATTCAATACATATTACTGCAAAAATTACGGTATATCAAATTTTTTTTGTACAGTGAAATTTTAAGTGTAAAATTGTAACAAAATACAGCAGTTAAAACTACGGTATAAAGTACTTGCTACCCGATTTTCCTGTACCGTAATTTAATCCAGAATTTTTTATAATGTAGCTTCAATTTACGTCTTTCATTATTAAATGCATATACTACTTATTTTACTTTTTACATTTGTACATTGAGAAAATAAATCTTATAATATTACCGTAAGGTATAGTAACAAAATTTCTTGCAATCAAAAAGCAACCAAAATAAACAGTATTTAAACCATTCATTTAGTAATCTTTTCGTTCATATGGTAACGCCTTACCGGGCTCTTATTACCAAAATTGTAGCTCTTATTATTATACATTTAGTAAAAAATACACAACTAAAAATTTAATTTAACCAAATAGATACTATAAAAAAGCTACCTAATTTTATACATAAATATAAATATAACAAAAAATCATGTTTTATTGTTATAAATATTAAGCAAATAAAACCATATTTTATTGCTAATTTTTAAAAATCATTAACAAAGCGTTTCAAAGAGCCGAAGAACTGAATTTTGTGCCTTGCTCTAAGGTTTGATGAATAAATTACCAAATTCTGCTACACTTACCAAATTTAATCACATATAAAACTATATTTTATGATTAATATTTCGAGAATCATTACCAAAGCAGTTAGGTAAAAATTACAAAGCTTCTCCGTGTTCATGTAGCCATATGTTCCATTTGATCATATACTGTTAGTTTTGACCACACTTTTTTATTCTCTTGTGTACATTTTTTCTGCTTTTTAATCACTTTTTTCTACCTTTATTGATTCATATTTTCTTAATTTTCTCTATTTAATATGCAACTCTTTGTGGAATTATTATTCTTGCTCAAATAAATAGAAATATTTTACATATTGAAATACACGTTGTCTGTCTTTATCTGCTTATCAGAATCTATAACGTAAGCTTTCAAACCAGACACACGGTAAATTTTACCATATTCTGTTACTTTTGACCTTACTTTTTTTTCTGTGTGTACATTTTTTCTGTCTTTCAATCACTTTTTTCTGTCTTAATTAAGACATATTTTCTTCAATTTTTATCTTTTAATATGTAACTCTTTGAATAATCATTATTCTTGCTGAAATAAACAGAAATATTTTACATATTTAAATACACGTTGTCTGTCTTTATCTGCTTATCAAAATCTATAACGCAAGCTTTCAAACCAGATACATGGTAAATTCTGTTACTTTTGACCTTACATTTTTTTCAATCACTTTTTTCTGCCGTTATTTCAACATATTTCCTTAATTTTTATCTTTTAATATGCAATTCTTTGAGGAATCATTATTCGTGCTGAAATAAACGGAAATATTTTACATATTTAAATGCTCGTTGTCTGTCTTTATCTGCGTATCAGAATCTATAACGTAAGCTTTCAAACCACATACACTATAAATTTTACCATATTCTGTTACTTTTGACCTTCCTTTTTTTTTCTCTGTGTACATTTTTTCTGTTTTTCAATCATCACTTTTTTCTGTCTTTATTAAAACATATTTCTTTAATTTTTGTCTTTTAATATGCAACTCATTGAGGAATCATTCGTGCTAAAATAAACGGAAATATTTTACATATTGAAATACACGTTGTCTGTTTTTATCTGCATATCAGAATCTATAACGTAAGCTTTCAAACCACATACACGGTAAATTTTACCATATTCTGATCACTTTTTTCTGTTTTTATTAAAACATATTTCTTTAATTTTTATCTTTTAATATGCAACTCTTTGAGGAATCATTATTCGTGCTGAAATAAACGGAAATATTTTACATATTGAAATACACGTTGTCTGTTTTTATCTGCGTATCAGAATCTATAACGTAAGCTTTCAAGCTTTTAAAGCCTCCAAAACTGATGCGAGTCAATAAAAATAACGAGATAAGCCCAAAATTTATCAAAATATTCACTTTGAGACGGAAATATTGAACCATTTGTCTTACATCGATTCAGATATTGCTGTTAAATACCTTAAAAGCAGGCTTACTTTTGAAGCTCTAAAATATTCAAAGTCTTCTGAGTTTTGAATATTTTAGCTTTTCAAGGAAATGCCGCGACGTGACATATACCTTACTTACTAAGAAAGATAAAAAGAATGCTATACGATGGAAGACATTGAAATATTTACGCTTTTAACGTTTTAAATCTTTAGATGTTTATTACTTTAAAAATATCATTCTTCTTATTGGATGCAAAACGTAAATTGAAATGTTTTGCTAAATTTAAAGAGATGCCTTGATAAATTATTAAAGTTTATAACTATGTATCGCTGTCGCTTATAAAAATTTCGATAAAGTTGTCAAAATTATTTTATTTTTTATTTAAAAAAATCGGGTATTATGCATTATAATCTTTATATTTATCTTTGTGAGCAATAAACTAATTACATTTTAATTTTAGTGAGGATATTTGATATTCGACCTCTTGCATTTTGTTACAAATTCTGAAAATGGTAAAAAAAAAAAAAATTTTGATAAACAGAAATACATATTTAATAATACGCCTTGCTAAATTATTAGAGTTTATAACTATGTGTCGCTGTCGCTTATAAAATTTCGCTAAAGTTGTCAAAATTGTGTTATTTTTTAATTAAAAAAAATCGGGTATTATGCATTATAATCTTTAAATTTATCTTTGTATGCAATAAACTAATTATATTTTAATTTTTAGTTATGTTTTTCATATTCGAACACTTGTATTTTGTTAAAAATTCTGAAAACAGTTTTTTTTTTTTTTTTTTTTTTTTTTTTGCAGAAAAATAAACAGAAATACGTATGTTTATTTTGTAATTGTATGCTTAATACATATAACAATTGTTACATTTGTAACAGTGTCATTAATGCATAGATATTTTTTAAATGCGTATAATTTTCTTAGAGATTTTTAATTTGTTAAAAAAATATTGTTTTATAATTTTTTTGAAAGAAAATCATTTTGTGACAGTTAAACTTTTTAGCATTGTTCATGAAGTATGATAATCATACTTTTTTTAAGCTCAAATATTAAAGTCTCCAATTGAATTTTTAAAAGCTAAGCAAGTAATTTTCACTCTAAATATTTTTTGAATAAACAATGCAATGGAATGTTGTTTTACAGCGGCATTAAAAATTCTTTTAAAAAAATTTTGATTTTAATTTTAATAAGTTAGTTGAAGTTTTCTTGTTTTCCTTTAATAAAAACAATGCTGATTGTAAATTGATGCTGTTGTTGTTTATTTCATTTCTCTTATAACTTTTTACAATGATTTGGAAACCAGCTGTCCAATTTCTAAGCTTTCTCAAACAAAAAATTGTGTCTTTGAACAAATACAATTATACTATAAAACCGTAATTTTAATTACCAAAAAAGAAAAAAAGATAAACAAAGTAACAGATGAAAAATAATTTTAAAAAAACATTTGTTTACGTAAATAATTTCACCTAATTTTGGTTAGGGTTTATTTCCTTCTCACTGTTACTCTAAAATACTAATTAAGAATTTAGTGCTAAAAACATTTATAACATTTTGTTGTGTTTCTTAAATCATTACAGCATATTTCAGATATTTTAGTTCGCGTATGTTGCTCAAAGGCTTATCTAGCTCAATCTCTCTAAACTAGTTGTAATCTAAATCAAAAACTTTGTTTGTAACTTAATTTTTTTAGTGCTAGGAAATAAATTGCATATTTCATCTACAAAATTGCGTAGTAATGTGTTAAAAACTCATTCCAAATTCTAAATCTGTATCAAAAATTTGTCTTGTAACCTTATTTTTTCAGTATTAGAAAACAAACTGTATATTTCATTCAAAAAAATATGTGGAAATGCTTAAAAAATTCATTCAAAATTCGAAATCTAAATCAAAAATTTGTCTTTTAAATTTATTTTTGCTAGTACTAGGAAATAAACTGTATATTTCATCTGCAAAAATGTGTGATAATGTTTAAAAAATTCATTCGTAATCTGAGTCAAAAATTTGTCTTGCTTCTTTATTTTTTTAGTGCTAGGAAATAAACTGCATATTTCATCCAAAAATTACGTGGTATTGTTTACAAAATTGATTAAAAATTCGAAATCTAAATCATAAATTTGTCTTGTAACTTAACTTTTTTCAATATTATGAAATAAACTGTATATTTCATCTACAAAAAAGCGTGATAATGTTAAAAAAATTCATTCAAAATTTGAAATCAAAATCAAAAATGTGTCTTGTTTTTTAATTTTTTTAGTACTAGGAAATAAATTGTATATTTCATCAAAAAATGCATAGAAATATTTAAAAAAATTCAAGATTTAAACAAAAATGCTAAGCATAATTTTAAAGCTAATTATAAACATACCTACGCTATTTCCTATGGAGCAAATATTTTGAAGATTGTTATAATTTATAAAGAAAATCGAAACTATATATGTTTACTTTATGAGCATCCCTTACTTCGCATTTTCATAATTTTTTGAGTTTTTAAATTCATTTTTTTCGATGCATTCATGATTTAGGTACTGTATTAAGTTTAATCTTGATAAAAATCTCTTAAATTTATTTTAGAATTTGTTTCAAATGTCAGTCATCTTGTGTTTCTTGTGATTAATAAATTTAATACGTATATTGTCCAAGACAATAATTATAAAAATGCATTTAATACGTATAGTTTGTTCTTTTGACAAACCGAAATATAAATCAAAAATTTGTCTTATAACTTAGTTTTTATTGTACTAGAAAATAACTTTATGTTTCAGCAATAAAAAAATGCATAGAAATGTTTAAAAATTGCAAGATTTAAAACTAATATTAAGCATAATTTTGAAACTGAATATAAACATACATAAACTAATCCCCATGAAACAAAGATTTTAAAGATGGTTGTAATTTATAAGGAAGATAGTTTCAAAAGTTTACTTTATATTAAACGCAATTTTCAAAAATAATTATAAACACGTTGAAACTAACCCCATGTAAGAGAGATTTTAAAAATTCTTATAATTTATACACTGAGAAAAATAAGTACGGTCAAAACTACCAGAATATGGTAAAATTTACCGTGTTTCTGTCTGTATGGGAGCACCAAAAATTTCAGATGCCCTTAACAATAAATTAACAATAACTGGCCACAAAATTAATAACAGTGAATAACAATAAAGTAAAATAACAATAAAATTAAACTAACAATAAAATATGGTCTTATAATATGTTATAAAATTTGGTAAATGGGTATAAATTTGGTAATTGTATCATACCTTAGTACATGGCTTTAGAAACCATTTACTTGATTGAATTTACTTCACAGTTTTTCATTTTTTACTAAATGAGAGGTATTAAGAGTTATAATTTTAAAAAACCAGAATTTCTGGTAAACTGTTACAAAATGTGCTGAATAATTACTAAATGAGTGGTTTAAATACCGTATATTTTGGTTGGGTCAACTAGAATTAGGTTGTTGTTGTTTTTTTTACCGGATATGTTATTACCCTGCAGAACGGAAATTTACCAGAATTTTTTTCTTCGTGTAAAGAAAATAGCTCCATAAGTCATTTTAGCTCTCTTACTTCGACTTTTAATAATTTTTTTGTATATTTTGAGTTTTTAAATTCGTTTTGTCAATACATTCATAACTAAGCATGAAGAAACTTCCTAAACCATGACTTTTTTTGCAATACTCAAAAGTTAAGTTTCATTTTTTATAATTTTTATTGTGTAATTAATTTAAAGGACAGTAAAAATATTTCTTTTCTTAGAATTTTGCTAATTTTAACGTTGTTTGAAATTTGAAATTAAAATATTTTTAGGAAAGAGTTTTTATAGTTAAGTTTCAATTGATTTTGTAAAATTCACTGTCAATATGATGAATCCTTCACTATCAATATCAATGTGATCGTTATATAGAAATCACAATTTTGCAATTAAATAAAAAACGATAAAGTTATCTTAATCGAATAAGATATTAAGTATAAATATTATATATAAGTATAACGAAATAAGATATTTTAAGCATTACGAAATATTTTTTTAATGGAATAATAAATGTAAACTTTTATTTCTTATAGGCTACCTGGCCATTAAATTAATAAAACTTCAAGACTTCTTATCAAATGTCGAAACGAATAAGTTATTTTAGTTGATAAAGGTGGATTTTGGATTTGATTGCATCCACTTCGTACTTTATGCTTCCTCTAATTAATAAAGTTAAATAAGTTAATAAAGTTAAGGTTTTCAAATTTTGATTCCCATTTAAATTTAACTATTTTAAAATATCAACATATGATAAAAGAAAAATTTATTCGATGTTGAAGTTAAGCAAGTTAAAATTTCAGTAAAACGATTTTTCCTTGAATTTGAAATAGTAATTATGTAATATTAATTATATAATTTTAGCCCAGAAAAGTTCCATTGTCATTTTAAAAGTATAAAGATTATTTTATTTACAGTTACATTGTTGCAATTTCATGAATATTAAACTTTTTATTAACATTTTGAAAAAATCTTTGTTCGAACTAAAAAAGATTATTAAAATTTTATTATTTTTTACCTTATAGTTACAGGATAACTTAGAAACAAATTTAGAAAATATCTTGTTTAGTTAAAAAAGAAAAGTTATTTTCTAAAGAAAGAGTCTATTAAGCTTAATCATTAACGCTAAAGGTCATAGTTGTCATATAAAAATTTTTACTAATGGAAATGTTTCATAATCTAGTTATAAAAACTATTATGAAATTGCCCAAATATTTTTATTGTTTCCTACATGAATATCATAAATATTTTACATACACGGAAAGAAAAATACTGTTTTAATTACCGTACTGTATAATAGTGACATTTCTGGTAAATAAATAATAATTATGGGTAATAACACTAAATTATACGGTATTCAAACCCTTCATTTGGTCATTTTTCGGTAACAGTTTCGGTAACAGTTATGGTAACAGTTTACCAAAAATTCTGATTTTCTGAACTATAATTCTTATTACTACACATAAGGTAAAAGATACAAAACTGAAAAGTAAATTTAACCGAATAAATGGTTTTTATGCCATGCTCTAAAGTATGATAAAATTAATAAATTTTACCACATTTACCAGACTTTATCACATGTTATATAACCATATTTTGTTGTTAATTTTACCAAAATCATTACCAAAACACTTGGTGAAAGCTACCGAGCTTTTTGGTTTTCTCATAGAAACATGGTAAATTTTTCCATATTCCGTAGTTTTGGCCGTACTTTTTTTCTCAATGTATAATAAATATTATACAATCACTTACAGAAATGCTTTATAAGTATTTTTTAAATTATTTTAATAACATTATTCCCTAAATAATTAAAAGTTTTATACATAACACCTTTCATTCTGAAAATTTTCTAAGAATTCGATGCCGCTGATGTATCGGCATGTATCCGTAACATATGCCGCTCAAGGATGAAAAATTTTTGCATAGAATGATGTAGTGATACTCGAGAAACGAACGTTTTACCGCACCATGTATAGGAATAGATTCTTTCAATTTTTTCTCATGTATTAAATAAAAATTTCAAATTTAAAGACAAAAAATAAAAGATCGACACTAATTACGAGAATTTAATATTAATTGTAGAAGCTGACACAATTTATACAAATTTAATAAGAGTTTTAGTGTACTGAAAACATAAACATAAGTACATTTTATAAAAGCGTTTTAATTTCTAGTTAACGTTTGCATTTTTATTTCTCAATAGTGTTGATTTATAGCAGACTTTTTATTTACATACATTTGCGTAACTTCTCGAATTTTTATTGAATCTCACTGTAAAAATTCTAGATGGAATTGCGGTAAAAAGTACTGGCACCCTCATTGCAGCTTCCGCAAAATCCATTTTACCGTAAAATTTTGTACTGTAGTTTTTATTTAATTACAGTGATTCAGTGATTTTACAGTAAATAGTAATGAAAAATTATGGTATATCAGATGTTTTGTTTCATAAAATTTTACGGTGAAAATAGATTTTGTGATAAAATGTACTGGAACACTAAGTGCTGGTACTTTTTACCGTAATTTGATGCGGAATTTTTTACAGTGTAAATTGGGTTGAGTAAAACCTTAATTTCTTGTCTCTGAATAGATTCGTAAAGTCACTGATTATTATAGTAAGTACCGTCTGAATTTTACATAAACTCTAAATTTTGAATGTATATTTGATATAATGTTATTACATATCTATAACATGAACAAATTGTTATGTATATTTAATGGTACTGTATTGGCCATAATTTGATTAGATAACTATGCAAATATATCAATAAAATGAAATCCCTAAATTGAATTCAAATATTTGCTTGTTTTTATTATATTTCAATGTTTTCTGCATATAAACATTAAGTAAACACAAAAATGTTTAGACAAGGAAAGAATTAGAATTAGGGAAAATTATTTTTATTATTTAAGATATGTAAACCTTAGACTGGGAACTAATTCTAAAGGACAATGAATTGATGACAATATGTGATACTTATATTATTATTTTTGTGTACTCTCAAACTTATTTAAATTTTTAATTGACCTTGTATTTATTCAATTTATGACTATATTATTATTCAATTTATGAATATGTCAAATATGATTCATTTTATCTTTGCACCAAAAACCAAAAAGTTTCATGAAAAAAAGTTTTTTTTATGTTTATTTCGTTATAAAATTTTCACTTTCTTCAAATATTTTTTGAGTCTTGATAAAAGGCTTTATTTTTTGTAATATTTAATAAATATTGTTTTTAATAGGAAGATTTAGTTATAAAAATGTACCATATAATATTTGCGCATGATTTTCGAATATAAGTAAAATGCAAATTATAAAATTTTATTGCTAAAAAAGTACCGATAATAATTTTTAAAAAATTCCCTACCAAGAAGGTGTTTTTGAGAAACAGTTTATCAAATTTAAGTCTCATTTAAACTTAAATTGTAGCAGATTTTGTATATAAATCTAAATAAGAGAAGGATTTTTCTTAAGAATAATTTTAAAATTTGTAGTATTTAGCTTTCTGATGTACTGTAAATGTTAGCTTCTAAAAACTGTTGATGTTGTATTGTAATCAAATGATTAATTTTAAAATTTGTAAATACATTTTTTTAGATAAATATTTTGTTTGATCATTATTTGAATATTATATTTTTTAACCATAATTTAGTTAAATTATCATTAGTTAAATTTAAATTATTTGTTATAATTTCATACTTTTGTTTAGCATTCATTTTTAAAAAACATAGATTATTATTTATACTTTTAATACTCATATATTAAAATATTGCATCTCTAATATATTGAATAAAATCATTCAGATATAGTCTGGTAAGATGCTTACATGTGCTAAAAAATACAAAACTTCAGTGCTGTTTTTTTTCCTCAGTTTTAACTAGACTAAAATGATAAAAAAAAGTCCATATTTTTTGTAATTATTTATTTATAGAGAAAAATATTAAATGTATGCAAATAAATTTTTAATAGATATTGAAACTATGCTTCATTCTTGTCTTCTACTAGTGGGCTAAGATGAATCAAGAATATTAATGAAAATAAGACAAAGAAATATTTTATATTCCTGAATTAAAACTTACAAAGTTTGAGGTTCATTATTTGTGAAACTCTCAATATTTGTATGCATTTTTCATTAACTTCTAAAAGTATTTCATAATTTCCATTTTTTTAAAAATATTTATAAATAGCATATAAAGTTGCTTTGATTTTTTATTTTTTACTTGAATAATAATATGATTTTTAGACATAAATGTTAAACGTCTTACTGAAAGAATTTGCTAATCTTACCTGTTTAATGAATTTTAATATAATCAGCTTTAGAATGTTTAAAGCAACTGTCTTGAAAAAATTTACAGAAATAATTGAGAAAAGAAAACAGATTCATTTAAGCATTTTTTGATGAAATTAATGTTAAACGTTATATTTTTAAGTCATTACAGATTTTGTTACTGCTACGATGCATGTCTTCATTTATTAAGATCTTCAACAAAGTACTAGTTATTCTGTAATATGGTTAGAAATATGGTTTAACCTTAACACCTTACAACTGTTGCAGCAAATATATGGCATTATGGTTCAAAAATCACCGAATTTTTAAACAATGTACTAGAGTTTAGTTAAAGGTGTTTTTGAATATTTCAATCCACACTGTGAAAAATTCCAGTAAAAAGTACCAGCACCTTGGATGCATCATCCATTACGTTAATTTTACCGTAAAATTCTTTTTTTTTTCCGTAAAATTTTATACCCTATATTTTACAATAATAATTTTTTAATTACAGTGATTGGGTAATTTTACAAAAAATGTTACGTAAAAAGTACTGTGTATCAGATTATTTGTTTCTTAAAATTTTGCCGTTATTTGATCGGAATATTTTACAATATATATTTGATGGTACCTAATTTATGTTGCTTAATAGTCCTGGTAAAGAGTTTTTTTAGAGTATCTATCTCGTTTAACTAATGGAACGATTTCAAAAAAACTTTTTAAAAAATGATTACAATATTTTTTTTTATCTATATTAGTTATAGTTATTTAAGTCTCTTTTTACGTAGTAACAGAATTCAAACTTTCCAATAAAAAAAAAATTCTCAGTTATGCTCACTTTGTAACATGAATATTAAAATTAAATAACTGCAGATTAATAGTCATTGAATAATAATTATTAAAATACTTGCTGTCCATTCTCCTAAATGTTTAATGACAATATTTTTATTATGTTCATATTTTTTCTCATAAGTTTAAGTTTTTTTTCACCACACTCAATCAAAGTTTCAATTTTTTGCAAAATTATTTCATATGCTAGAAAATATCAATATTATACCATGAAATCTTGGTAAGATATAGAAAACCATCATGAACTATCGAATAATGTTTACTGAACATTGATTATTGTTGTTTCATTACGTTTGTAAACTCTTTAAAATTTAACGTAACTTGTTTTATGCATTTTATCTTGGCTTCAGTTAACGTTGATTATGTTTCACTGCTTTAAACTGCAAAGGAAATTTTGGTACTGTTTGGTTAGCCGGGTGCAAGAAAATTTAGCTAATTTTTTAAAGTCTTCTGTCATTTTATATATTTATTAATATATATTTTTGTTTAATTTTTTAAAATTTTTATACATTTAAAAATTAATAAAAAAAATGGTAAAGATCCATCTACTCTTTTTCTTTCAATTTTTTCATCTATTTTCACTGACCGAAAAATACCGAAATTTTTTTTAAATACAATTTTAATATTAGTTTTGTATAATTGTAGTATCATTATTGATGCCTCATTAAAACAACGGAAAATTTATCGACAACTTTTTGTAGACGGTATATTTGTTCTAAGTTGCGTTAACTTACATTTCAAGACATTAAATTATAAACAAGTTTATTGCTTGCTCATTTTTGAATACAATTATTTATATCTTTTATGACGTAACAAACATTAACATTATTTCTATCGATTGCATTTTCATAAATTATTCAACCATGGAACAAGTTCTTAAAGCATCAAAACAATGCAAAGAAATTTTCCCTATCTGAGTTTGACTTTAATCTAAAAATCCATTTACATGGCAATTTCGATTAACTCTCGAGTTCTTCTTCTTCCTGTCCAACTCTTTCTGAAACATAGTCCTCTCTAAGTCCTCTACGTTTTTCACCTGGACCTTAATAAATAAAAGAAAAAAAGAAAAACCTTCACTCTAGCAAAGAAAAGAAAATGAGAATCAGAAATTGAATTACTCAGTGGAAATCCCGGTTTCTTAAATTCCTGTGCAACTGTATACCGTGAGGCCAGGTTACATCAAGTCAATTTCACTGTTACTCCTATTACTTTTTCCTCATCCGATAGGTTACTGTATAGGGAAATGTGTTTAACTGTTAAGAAGAATTTGTAATATCCTACAAGCAAAGATGGGAAAAAAGGATTAAAAATGCCAGAAATCCTTTCCCCCTTTTTCCCTGCCTCTCGTGTTTCGAATTTTCTAATTTAAGTTTCGAATCGAAATTGGAAAAATTGAAGTAAAAAAGAGAAAATGTCATTGTGTAACTTTAGTTAAAGAGTTAACAAGATAAAAATTTTGTGCTGAGATCAAATTTTTTAGCTGCAAAAGATTTAATTCAGAAATTCGCTGAAAGGATGCTGTTCTGAAAAAAAAATAGTCGGCCATCGATTTAATGTGAGAGAAAAAAACATATGAAGTGAAAAATTCAACAATTTTTTTATATCTCTGTTTTAATATTTTTTTGTGTTAAAATTTAGAGATTTAAAACTTTTTTTTTTTCAATTTTTGTTTTATTTTATAGAACAATATTTTGAATTTATTTATTTTTATAAAATGATTTCTTTCATATTATGTTTTGTATCAAATCATTGGATTTATTGAAATAAATAATTGTTGCATATTTTTTTAATATCTAATTGTCTATGTAAGTAAAAATTTGATTAAAAAAGTTATATTTCCATACATTTCCAAAACCATATTTTATTATTAAGTTTAGCAAAAGTCACTACCAAAGCGCTTCAGGGTTTTTGGTTTTCTTTAGAGCCAAAAACGTGGTAAATTTTACCATATTATGTTATCTTTCACTACATTTTTTTACTGGTGTATGTGTAAGTAACGAATTCATCAATAACTTTTTTAAAAACTAATTAAACTAGCTAAATTTATTAATTATTTATTAGCAAACTTTTTTAATAAATGACACTCTGATAGTAGTACTAATTTAGAAATGCTAATTTCAGTCAAAAATATTACTTTTTCGCAAATGTATCATAATTAACTTATATGGATAAAAATTCGAATGTTCTTTTTGGGTACCTTATTGTTTTCTAGTGGCACAAAATATTGCTTTATATGTTTTATACATTTTCTTAACGTCTATAAAATGCTGATTTCTTCAAATGATATCATCAAAACATTTCTATCTTCTTAATATATTCTTAATATTACACAAAAATATTTCAATTGTATTGCTTTTCTGAGTTTTCAATTATTTTTTAACTTTTCTTAATCTATACATTAATTTATGCATTTAATTTTTATTAATCTATACATTTAATTGTTATTAATCTATACTAAGAAAGACAATACAGGTCTTCAGTAAGATGCATCAATTTAAAAACAACGTTCAGAAATCTCTACGTTATTGCAATCTAATTGCAGTATTTAAATTATTATCTTCACCTAAAATTTATTTATGTATTAAAAAAAAAATTACTATTGTATTCTTATTTTCATGAAATACTTGCCTTAAAAAAAAGTATAAAACAATTGAAAATCCTTGTACAGATTTAATTTTTTCTAATGGGATTTCTATTACTTCAAAAAACCCGTTTACGAAAATGAATTTAAAAAATTAAATAATTAATTGTATGATAAAGTGAATGTGTTATAATTATTATTATATTTATGGATTAGAAGTTAGCTGTGTGATCAAAAAGTTTAATGATTGTAAAATAATTTTTCATTTTAATCCCTACAATCCAACTGAAAAAAATGAAAATATTATGAAATTCGATGTTACTTTATTGCTATTTATAATTAAAATTAATGAATTTTAAACGTTTTTCTTTAAAAATTTTCTGACAACTATTAATTAAAACAAAAAGAAATAAACCTTGACGAATCTGCACATTTTTTTCTAAGAAGGTTACCAATCCTTTTACTTTTGTATTATATATTTTTAAAACTAAATTCGTATTTATGTCTTTTTTTTTATTTTGCTTTTGCTGATGAATTTCATTTTTTTTTCAACAATTTTATTGTTTTCTTGAGGAAAGAAAATGCCATCTTAAAAACAAAAGAAAATCATCTCGACAAAAGAAAAAAATATTAGATGATTGGAGCATAAAATATTCCATGTTTGCCAAGTTAGAAGCAATAAAAGAATTTTATTTATAAGTAATTTAAAACCACTGTTTTTTTTATGAGGAAACAAAACTAAACACGAAATATTCATTCCCAAAGAACGAGTATTTAATTAACTTTCGAGGCTATCAGCAAGTTGCCGACACATAACACAATGGAACATAGAAAAATTAAGCATTGTAATGCAGTTATGAATAATAATTCGTGTTCTTGTAAGCCTTTTATAATATCTAGATTTTGTTCTGATTGTTGAAGTTTATGACTGAGTAAAATTCTTTGACAAAACTGAATAAAATTTATAAAAAACATTTTTTATTCGAAAATTTTCTTAGGGTGCCATCATTTTGTCGTAAAATTATTATTGCATTCTTAAATTTTCTTATATTATTTGAGAAAAAATTTATTTAGATTTTAATTACTTCGAATTTTGAAGTAAAAAAGCTGGTTTACAACGAATTCTTTAACTTTACAAGCTAAAGATAAAGTTGCAATGAAAAATTCATTGCGTAGCTTTCAACATTGCAACAGCTGGTTATAACTAACTAAAAATATCGTTTACATTCCCTCAAAATAGTTTGTTATTCTCAATAATCCTTTGTTCAAAACTTTCTTTTATTTTTCATTTAATTTTCAATAATAAATCTCTAAATAGTCATATTTTTTAACGACTTATTGAAGTCAACTACTATATTCGATTTTATTGTATTCCATTCTCTTTATTATTATTATGCACTATTGTTATATTTCATTTTATTACATGTACATTTTAATATAATTAAGTTATAATATTATTAAGAATATTATTAAGAATAAAAGTTTTATCATGAAATAAATAAAATATTTAATTTTTCCTTTGCTTAGCTATTAGTTATTATTTCAAATTTCAATAGTTTTATATTAATTTTCTTTATCTTACATTTATTTCGAAGTTCTTTATTGTTTCGAATTTTCAAAAGGAAAATATTGGCTTTTTTGTTATTTTATTAATAATCATTACTAATCATGCATATGCTATCCACACTTAAACACTTCACTTAGTAGTTATATGTAGGTTTTAATCATTAGTTTTGCAACGAATTATTTAAGTATGTAAAAAATAATTTTAATTTTATTGTTTTTTAAAGCTTTTATTATTGAATACCTCCATTAATGATTTAAAATTTTTCATTCAAGCAAGTAATTTAAATTTACTATTTATAATCTAAATAAATTATAAATAAACTTAAAATAAATTTTTAATCTTTAGAAATTTCTCAGTTAAATTTCTTAAGTTGTACATGAAAATTTATATTTGTTGTTGCTTTAAATCATAAAAAATAAATGGTAATATTTTTTTTTATCTCATTGCTTACAATTTCTTTTGTTTTTGAACATTAAGTTTCTTGAAAGTATTTTTAAAATGAGTCATGACTTTGTATTTTTTTTTTATTCATTAAATCTTTACTTTACTGTACAACGAAATGAAGAAAAAAAAAACCTTTCTACGTACATTTTATACAAAATTGTTATTATTATTTATATTTTTTTATTTTTTTCAATTTAAAAACTTTTCGTTTGACATTATGATGAGACCATAGTTTTTAAAAGCAATTACTTAAAAGCGTATTTCAAAAAATACGCTTCGAAATCCTATCGCTGAATCCTTCTTTCTCTTAACTATAGAATGTTTTAGAAATGTAAATAAAAAGAGCGAATCATATGCACCTGTGCCATGTAAATTCGAGCAAAATATCTGAACCATGACCGTTCGCTTAATTTTAGCTGAGGCAGCCGAAAACTTTTTGTACAGGTACATTTTCCTTCAATATGCTTTTAAGTTTCTGTCTTCGTGCAAGCTAAATCTCTGATATCTTCTCTACTATAAGTATAGACTTCTAGATCCGTACCTTTACTTTGTAGAAAAAGAAGTAGCAATGTTATGTTTTTTCCTTTATTTTTTTCTTACACTGGGCAACATTTTTCTGGAGCGCCTTGGACCAAACTGCGAATTTTTTCTATTTTTTGCGCTTTGTGAGTTTTTTTCGTTTACTCCGTTTCGATGCCTTTTTATTCTGCGGGTTTTATCCCGTTTGAGGATAGGGTTTGGATTCTGGTTTTTGGAGAAAGGGATTTTTTTCCCTCCCTTATTTCTTTTCCCGGCGATTTTATATCGAGCTGCTGAAGCGAAATCGTCGTGTATTTTTTATAGTTTTTCTGGTTTTTTTCATGTAAAAAGTTTTAAAAGTGTCGTAAGATGAAGTTAGTTATTACGTTTTGCTCAAAGTGTCTGACACATCTGGTAAAAAAGTTTATGTAAGAAATACCATTTGCATCAATGTGCGTATGTATAGCTGATAGTAGCTGCTGAAGATTTTAAGATAATTATTTTTATTTCATTGTTCATAATTATTATATTGTCACTTTCATTTGTGTTCAGCCGCTAAACAATATCGTTTATATTATATTGATTAAGTCTTATTCATATATATTTTCCTTTTTTTTTTTTTTTTTTTTTTTTTTTTGAGCTAGCAACAAGTTTATTAAAAATTATGTTTGCGATTGTTATTGTAATTATAAATTCATATAAATGAAATAGGTATCAGTTTGTTTCCGTTGAGTGAAACTAGCAGAATAATGTATTTTGTCAAAAATTAATTTTAACATCGAAAGAAAAATTAAGAATACTTCGTTGTAGTATTGGGTTTTCTTGATTCAAGTACACTGTAAAAAATTCCGAATCAAATTATGGTACAAAATATAATGATTGGTCGGCACTTTGAGTGCATCATCCGAATCACAGGTGATACACGAATTTATACAGTCAAACCCCGCTATAGTGAACACGGTTTATAGTGAACTCCTAGATATAGTGAACCAAATGTCCGGTCCCGTGCCTTGCTATACAAGCATAATGTTATTTTTTATGGATATAGTGAACCAAAAAAGTGAGGAAGTTGGATATAATGAACTTTTTTCTGTCTTCGACTGATTTTTTTCTCCATTTTTTCTGATATTTTCAGGGAATTTAAACTATCCAAATCTGAAGCTTGTAACAACGTGGAAAAATAGGCAATTAATAATTTCTACTCTTGAAAAAAATGTAGATGGCAGAAAAAGTTGAGAAAAGCAGATCACAAGGATGTTGAAGAAGCATTACTGAAGTGGATCACCATTCGAAGAAGCCGCAATCTTCCAGTATCTAGACCAGAGGTCGCCAAAGTGGTCTATATAGACCCCCAGGGGTCTATTTAACATAAGCGGGGGTCGATCTTAGCCAGGGGGTCGAATGGGGGTCGATCCGAACCGGAAGGGTCGATTGGTCGAAGGATTATCAGTATTTTTCAGATATGTGACAATTAGAAATAAAAGAAGAAGACTTGGAAATATATACAGGTAATCTTCAAAAATTGGGCGACGATTTTAAACTGCGTTTTGTTGATTTGGAAAACATTGACATCCCTGATTGGATTATTGTGCCATTTTCTGCTCAAATTGAAAACGTGGGCATCAACCTGCAAGATGAGCTTGTTGAATTATTATGGGGATTTGAAGCAAAGACGCTTTTTAATAATTTAACAATAAGCAAATTTTGGACAAATATAAATATAATGCAAAAATATGTAAAACTTTACGAAATAGCTCAGCCATTTATGATAGCATTTCCAAGTTCCTATATGGTTGAAGCCGGTTTCAGTCACGTAAATTCAATCTTAACTAAGAACAGAAATAAATTAAATGTGGAGTTTCGAGGGGATTTAAGATTAAAATTGACCAATTTTGAACCCAATATAACGAACCTTGCAAAAAAAAAAAAAAAAAAACACCAGACACACCCATGTCATTGATTAAGAAGCAATAAATCCGTAGTTACTTTACTTATTATTTCTACTTACTTCTAATTACTTATTATTTCATAAATATTAAGGTATTAAATTTCAACATTAATATATTTTTCATAAAACTATTGTTACACTATGTACTATTATTTTAATAAATGTTCAAAATCATAAAATAAATGTACAAACACAGTATCTAATAGAGTTTTATTTTAATTAACAGAAAATTACTTTTAAAGGGGGTCGATGGAGATTTCGAAAAATTATGTAGGGGTCGACGATCAAAAAAGTTTGGCAACCCCTGATCTAGACAAATGTGGATGAATTTGCTAAGTGATTTTATGATGCTACTTTCATGTGCTCGAATGGCTAATTAGACAGGTTTAAAAAACGGAATAACAGAAATTCAGGAAAAATTATCTGAGAGTCGGGAAGTGTTTCCATAACTTATGTTGAGTATTGCTCATCAGCTAAAGATTACTAATTTTTTTTGTACGCAAGACGAAAAGTAATGAAAAATAACACTTTTTTTGCTCCTACATAATATTTTTCAGTCATTTATTTGAATAATGTGTAATAAAAGGGAGGAGTTTGGGAACCATTAGTTAAATTACCTGCGTAACGGATATAGTGAACACCCGGTTATAGTGAACTAAAATTTCGGTCCCTTGAAGGTTCACTATAGCGGGGTTTGACTGTAGTATATTATGTTATTAATAAATACGAAAAGTTTTATTTATTTATTATTTATTTATTTATTTATTTTTGTTATCTTATTTAATTACAATTTTTTTTACTATAATTTTTTTTTATTACATATTTTTATATTTTAATATAATTTTTAAAATTAGGATCTGTAAGTTATTTATAATTACTAAATATTTCATACATTTTTTATTTAACCTAATTACATTATATGCCCAAAAATGAATTTTTTATTTAATTTTTGAAAAAAAAATTAAAATTCTTAGTTATTTTATTGTTAAAATATATTTATATTTTCAAATTAACCCAAAATTTACTAAACGCATTCAGGTTATATTTTTTATATTTCTTTTCTCAAACCAACGATAAAAATATGTTTGTTTCATTGATATTTTTTTAAATGATTTCACTTTAAGAAATATGACGTTACAGAGCCCTTTTTTCGAAAATAGAAATTTTAAATTCTTTATTATTAAAAGTTTTAAAAAAATGAATTGTTGTAAATATATATGGTCTTGCTATTTTTGTAAATTATTTTCTTTTAAAATATACTGTTATTGGATAATTTTCCAAATCTAACCATAAAATAATAAATTAAAAAAAATATCCAATTATAAAATATTTTTAAATACTTACTAATTTTTTTATTCAACCAAAAAATTGTTAAATTATTTTCTTATCCTAAATTAAATGCTATTTTTTATTATTAAAAGTTTTAAAAAAATAAAACTATGAATTATTTCTTATAATGAATTATGCCCTATAATGAATAATAAATTGTACCCTATAACTTTGCTGAACATCTTTTAATGAACCTAAATTTGTTTAATTGCATCGTTGTAAATATATTCCCGCTATTTTTGTAAAGCATTTTCTTTTAAAATATACTCCTATTGGTTGTTTTTCAAATGTAAAAACTATGAATTAATAAATTTTATAAATATCTAATTATAAATTATTTTTAAGTATTTACTAATTTTTTATTCAACCCAAAAGGGATTAAATTATTCTTTTATACTAAATTTAACGCTATTTACTTTTACTAATGCGTTAACCGTTAGTATTTTAATAAACTCAGCAACAGGTTATTGCCCTTGACGTGAAACCTTAAAATCTGAAGAAAAAAAAATCTTTTTTTTCTTAAGTCAAAGTTCTATTTGTGGAGCAGTGCCCTCACAACATCTTAGGGGGTGATTTTTTTTAAGGCAAACCACAAAATACAACACCTAGCACTTCCGTGCAAGGTGGCATTTTCTTAACAAAAAAAGTTGATCGCTATTCACGACAAATTTCTTATTCATTCATAAAAAATATTTCTTAGACATGGAAGGTGAACGTCCCGTAAGAAAATGCGCAACAACTGTTTTTTACTACAGGATGCGGGGTGCGGGAAAAGTTTTTTTTTTGTGGGGTAGCGTCCTCCCCTGACATCGTCAAGACTTTTTTTATGTGAATCGAGGGAACGCTGAACTCACTTGGGGCGCGAAAATGGGAGACAAAAAATTCCGTGCGTCGTTCTATTTATGGGACACTATTGTATTGACCTTTCATTGGGCTTGGTCATATCAGAGCAAAAAAAGGCAAGGTGCAATGACTTACTTAAATAATTTAGGGGCAAAAAAGCGTTATGTCCCGTGGGACAACCCGGAAAAAGTTCACCTGTGTGAAATAGTCCCACTTTTGTATTGAATTCTAAAGTTCAAAATACTAAGCATCTAAGAGATATTATCGATTTCAATAAAATTGTTTGCTAATTGCATAATCTGAAGATTGTAAGGTTAACAATAGTTTTCTTAATTTTAAAATTACTTACCTTATGTCAGTGAAAATAGTTTATATAATTCTTAAGAGGAAGGCAAAATTTACTGAGCTTCAACAAATTATGCATTTTTGTATAAAACTTAGCAATATACATTTTACCACAAAATATATAATTTTTCAGAGGAAAAGAACCTTTTAGAGTTTTGGTATATTCTATATATATCTCCGATAAAAAAAAAATTTAAATTACACTGTAAAAATTCCAGATAATATTACGGAAAAAAGTACTGACTCCCTGAATGTAGCGTCTATAAAATCCATTTTTACCTTAAAATTTTATATCATTATTTTTACAGTAATATTTGTTTAGTTCCTTAATTTTACATTAAAAGCACTGTAAAAGTTATGGTATATCAGATGTTTTGTTCCATTAAATTTAAGGTAAAAATGGATTTTACGGTAAAATGTTTTGGCACGCTGAGTGTTATTACTTTTTATGGGAATTTGATCCGAAATTTCTTACAGTCTATATTTTCAATAGGGGAAAATGATGAGCTTGAATGATTGGGCTTTAATTATAAATATTAACTACCTCCACTTATTTCGAATTGATTATGATTAACTGTAGTGAATTTCCCTTAAGTTTATTATTTTATTCGTTATTATGTTACTACATGAAGCTGAACGTTTTAAGCTCTTTAACGTAAATTAGTTAAATATTGTAAAAATTTGAAACCTATCAAAATTAAGATCTAGTATCAGAAACTAAATTGCAAGATCGTAATTACTGAATTTTTCTTTTACAAATTAAAATTTGATTGTTTTTAATTTCTAATTTAGCCAATTCAAAGCTATCGTGTTATTATAAACTCTGTCATTATAATTTCATTATAAACTCTGTAATTTATCAAATCACATACAATTTAATGTTTTTTCACAACTCATAAGCATAATAGTATTTATATAAAATAATAATTTCAAAACAATTTGTTTAGATCTTATTTACACTGAAATTGACAAATATTAAAATCTGTGTCAGGAATTAACCACAAAAACCGATAACAACTGAAATAGATAATGATTACATAACAATCAATTACTAGAGTATACTTCTAATAAATTTTTATGTAATCACTGTGATTATAAATTACTATAGCTATTTTAATCGAGATTATATATAATATTTATTACAATTATTTGGGTAATTACGATTACTAGACTTATGAATAGTAATTACTCGTTATCAAAATCCCTTATTATAGTTGAATTTAATTTATAAGAAATTGTGTTCTTATCATCCTTAACTTATGATTAATTGCGCTTTTATCCGAGTTTCATTAATCATGACTTTGATGCATGATAATCGTACATCAAAAGTCAATGTCTTAGAGTAAATATCTTAAACATCGAGAACTCTAACTTTCTTTCATATTGAATTACTATTATGATATTAGTTCATAAAAACTAAAAATTTACTGACGTAAAGCGGAAATGATAGTTTAATGTCAGGTTAAAAAACTAACTTGTTCAAAAATAAAGATGAAAAAACAGAGCAAGAAAAACCACTGTACGCTAACACTAGACAAAAAAACCGCAAGACTCACAGTAACGAGTAACTTTTTTTATCCTTTACACCATTATGTAAGGATATTACTCATTTTAAAAATAAAATTAGGAAATTTTGTTTATAAATGATTAATACGGCTCTTATTTTTTTTTAAAAGAACTTATTGATTAATAAATTGGAAAAAGAACATTTAAACGTCCCTCTTAAATTTTAACACTTTCCTAAATCAATAATAAAGTGTTTACTTAAAAACTTTTTCTCGAACAATTCTATCAGTTGAGTATAGGAAGTATTTATTATTACATTTTCTTATTTCTGTCAGATATCTTCTTCTATATAAAATCGTCTTACTGTTTCTTTTCCCTTACAATAGAGAGCATTGTATTTTACCACAAAGAAACTCTTAGATATGAAGAGTTTCAGTATTTATTTCTACTAGTTTATCAAATATCTCTTCTGTCTTTCAAAAAAAGCTCTATAATATCTAGACGAAGAAAAATGTTTTTTCTCAGCACTTTATAAAAACTCGAAAGCCCCCTCCTACATTCTTCCATTTTTCTACTACTTCTTGTTTTGTACCTTAAAATTCGCACCTAAGGTCAGAAACTTAGTAAAAGTCCTAAAAATATAGTGACGTTTTTATGGAGTATAAAAGTATTTTTGTCCTCATATCAGAGACATCGTAAAAAATATGACTTCCTATACTTTATACAAGAATTTTTATGTTTCGACTTACTATGGGAATCCAATGCTTAAGTTTAAAGGGAATTTTTAACTAAATTGTGACATCGATGACTATTTTGATTTTTGTGTCACAATTTTGTTTAAAAAAAAAACTATATACTTTGAAAGTGTTTTAGTAAATTTTTTATTTCAAAATCTCAAAATACTTGAATATTTCAATGACCATATGTAAAAAGAAATACTTCTGATGTAGCGATGATGTGAATTAATGATATCTTAAATTTTTTTTAAAAATGTTTTGGTTATAAAATATTTTTTTAACATGCATAATTTGTAACTCAAATTGTATGTAATATAATAAAAAACCTTTCTATCTTTTAACCTTTAAACCTTGCTTCTTCCTATTTTTACGAAAAGCACGTAAATTAATTAAACTTTGAAGTAAAATAATATTTACTTTTGGTTGTAATTTATATATGTGTATATTTAGTGCAATAGTTAGTAGTATTATTGTAACACTATTATTGTAATACTAAAGTTAGAAACTATACGGTTAAAATTTGCATATTAATATATTTTTTCTTTAATGTGCAAAAAAAGAAAAAGAAAAAATTTTCAATTTAATACTATTTGCCGATTTTTATAGAGTTTTATTAAATTTAAATTTAAACTTTTATTCAAATTATCTGCAACTGTTACTATATTTGTTATATTAATTGATAAAAAAAAATTAATTCTTAATAAATTTAAATTTTTAACTTTTAAGGTTGATCTAGCTTAAAAAAGTATTAATTTTTATCATGATTTTAATTGTTAAGTTTAATAAAAGTATTTCACAGTTGTGCGCTAATTAATGTATTTTCTTTATTACGATTACTATGTGAAAATGTTCATATCGCTTTAACTTTTCCTTTTTCATTTGTCTTCAAAATGTTATTTTTCCATTTTAAATGAAATCTTGTTAGGAGGAAAGGAGAAATAAATTAAAGCCCTATGTAATATAATTGTACTTTAAAGATAACTTATTGTAGCAAGGTTCTATTAATTTTAATTTTCAATTTAAACGAAGAATTCGTTTTTAAGGTTTTAAAGTTCAATGTTTTAAAGTTAAAAGTCGGTGTGTAGCAATTGTGTCTTAAAAGAAAATGTAAAATTAATTATTCTCTCAACATTTTTGTGTGTTATGTATGTTTTGTGTGTTGTGCCATTAAAAAAGCTATTAGTCCAAGCCTGTTTTCTTTTACTTTTATTGCACAATTTAACAAATTGAACAGTTTTATTTTAAATAATGTTACTTCAAAATTGTTCATTTCACAAATTGTATGTTCATAAAATTTGATACATTATCCAAAATCTATTTATTTTAAATGAAAAACGATAAAGTAACTTTCTGTTACTTTTCCTTTTTAATAAATCCAACTACTTATAAAGTTAGTGTTGTATTAATTATATTGTACAATTCAATAAAATAATTAATTGTGTTGCTTAAAACTTAAGTTTACAGATTTTCAGTTTATAAACTTCGATATATTATAATTTTAAGTTCAGTCTATATTTTATTTTGGTAGCAGGTTTAATAATCTTAAATACTTTTGAGCTTCCACTATTAAAATTGTTAATCTTTAATTTGTAATTTTTGCATCAAAGTTAAAACTTAAAAACCTATTTTCTGCCACTTTATCTATTCTTAGTTTATAAACTTCGATATATTATAGTTTCAAGTTCAATCTTTCTTTCATTTGTAAAGCAGTTTCAATAATCTTAAATTGGAGCGTTCACAATTAAAATTGATAATTTTTGATATGTAATTGTTGCGTCAAGGATGAAAGTTATAAATCAATTTTCTGCTCTCTTCTTTACCTTTTAATTCAATCAAAAATCTGATTTTTAAGTAGATTTGCGTAAATTGCTTTAAGCTTTTAAGCGTTTTACTATGAGCAATGCAATTTTTAACTGATGACAAATATAAAACGCCGCATGATTTGGGTGTAGTTGTTGATGTTAATAAATTGCATTATAATCAACTTCATTAGTTTTTAAGATATGAGAAAATTGCAAATATATTTTTCTGCCACTGCCGGTCTCAGGAATTTCTGATTCGGTCCCAAAGGATCATGTGCAATCCGGCGGTGCGACGCCTCAGGAATATGTTGATTACCGCCCTTTAACGTGCCCGGGTCGGCTATGATAAGGTCGATCTTCCGATGAATTCTCATTCGAGAAATCTTAAGTTTACCCTAATTCTCTTATTTAAATTGTTTTGTTAATATTTTGTAATTTTTTAGTAGTTTTTACTCTAATGTACAACTTTAAATAGAAATTGCTTTGTTCTTTCAGTTTTTAATACGCCGTTTTAATCTTTCATCTGTTTAAGATTATCTATTTTGACTAAGAAATGTTAATAAGAACTTACTATTTAGTCATGAACTTTTCTATCAAGATACACTGAGAAAAAAAGTGTAGTCAAGACTACCAGAATATGGTAAATTTTACCATGTTTCTGGCTCTGTAAGAACACAAAGAAGCTTGATAATTTTTACCGAAACGCTTTGGTAATGATTTTAATAAAATGAACACCAAAATATGATTTTATAATATGTGATAAAATTCGGTATTTTTAAGCTGATACCTTACGGCATGATTTTAATAATGATAATGATATGAATACGGTATATGTACCGTATTCATATACGGAAAAGTATATGAATACGGTAATGATTTTAATGAAATGAACACTAAAATATAATTTTATAATATGTGATAAAATTCGGTATTTTTAAAGTGATATCTTACGGTATGGCATAAAAACCATTTATTTAGTTAATTTTGCTATTCAGTTTTGTATATTTTGCTAAATGTGTGTTAATAAGAATTATAATGTTGAAAGCCAGAATTTCCGGTAAACCATTTCCGTATGAACGGAAAAATTACCAAATGAATGGTTTAAATACCTTAGATTTTAATTTTATGATCAGAATCTTGATTTTTTTTTCTACCAGAAATGTTATTACAATACAGTACGGTAATTTTACAAGAATTTTTTTCTCCATGTGGAATCTACCAATTAGAAGTTTTTCATTGAAAAAGTTATTTAAAAATTGTTCTGTTTATCAGTAAATTGTCCTGTTTATCATGTTCTTATTGGTTCATCTTAATGTTTGCATAATACGGAAAAAATAAATAATACGGAGAAATTATAACGTACAAAATTTGTTACGCTTATGATATTAAAGTTTCTGAAATAAACTTTAAAGTATTTCTTTTAATTATATTTCATGATATGTGTTTGAAAAAAATTTTAATTTTAATTGCAGTTCTTAAAAAATTTTTAATCATCACTGATTTTTTTTTATTTTTCGATACGTAAAAACAATGTTTAATAATTAGTATGATAAAAGTTTCTTAAATGTTACTATGGGAATCATTATAATAAGTAAAAGTATATGAAGAATTTAGAACTTTAACCAATGCATGTTTCATAAAACTCTCATTTCGTAATTTTTTTTTTTATTAATTCAGCATTAGTTTTATTAAATCATCATTGCATGTTATTTATAAAAGGATTAAAACATGCTCCATAATTTGAATTTATTCACTTGACTTTGATAAGAGTAAAATAGCTGCTATAAGTTAAATTAATGTATCTGCTATAAGTTAAATCAATTTTAAAATGATGTAAATTTCTTAAATTATTGTGAAAATTTTGAAATTTTAATTTATTTAAGCTTTGTTAATTTATTTTAGTTATGATTGAATTAAAATTTTACTTAAATTCTTTTTTATAATTTATTTAACTTCTAAATAAGTTATCAATATAAGTTTCTGTGCTGTCTTGACATTTCAACCAATGAGTTTTACAAAATAAATTCGAAATTTTTGCGTAATACTTATCTTTCTACAATGTATGCTCATATCCATAGTACTCTATTAAAAATTCCGGAGAAAATTACGGTAAAAAGTACCGGCACTCAGTGTGCCTGTACGGTTACATATCATTTGTAAATGAAGTGCAACGACGTTTACCTGCTTGAATTATTAATTTATTATTCAAAATTCATCGAAGATGAAAACGGTTAATTAGTTTTGAAACTATTTCTAAACTAGTCTCTTAACTTTTATTCAAAAGTTTAAATTCTTTCTTAAACTTTTTAAATTTCATATTTTCAATCATCATGAGATCATTTATATCGTAAATAAAATATAGTTTGTATTTTATGATATCTATTAAATAGTTTCTCACGAAGCTATCGAATAGGAATCTCCCAAGTGTCATTGGAATAGTTTTGAATAAATGATTGGAAATAATTAATTAAATATATTAAGAAAGTGAAAATTATTGAAGCAGAAGTTAATTTTCCTGTAAATCTCTAAAGCTTTCACATTTAATGAATCAAATTAAACTTATTATTACGTAATGTTTATCATTGTTTACTATATTGTTAGCATTGGCAAAAATGAACTTATATGAATTTATGCATTTCTAAATAACTATTTCAATCAAATTTTCTTTTAAATTTATTTCCTAAGTTTAAATATTTTCTCTTCAAATGGCTAATGACACTTTATCCCGTTAAAATATATATTTTGTAAATCGAAAAGGTTTTCAATATGTATATATATATAAAGGTCTTAATAGTTTTAAATGTATTATGTTACTATCCTATTTTATAAACTTTCGGTCAATAAAATAAGGTTTTTTTCTAACTCTATTCATTATAACATATTGTTTCTACTTATTGTTATTTCGTTCTTTTTCTTAAAGCCATTAAAAGTACACGCTGTTACAATTGTCATTCTAAAATTACGGTAAAGCAACCGGCAGTAGTTAGTCCATCTAATTAGCCGTAATATTTGCGGTAAAGAACATTTTTCACCTTTACGATTTTGAAACAGTTTACAACTAGTATGGTTAAAAAAAAAACATGAACACAAAACTATACGGTTTTTTTTAACATTTACAACTAATATGGTTTCAAAATTTTTATGTTAAGGAGCTTTATGTTGCTGTTGCTATGCGTGAATGAGAGTATCCTATTCTAATAGTTCAGTATCACAAATTGCGGAGTACAGCACACTGGAAACTCATGTGCAATAGTTTCCAGTGTCGAAATAGCAATAAGTAGAAGTAAGAATGGAAGATATATTTTAGTGTCAACGCTGAGACTCGACCACATGTTCTGTCGGTCATGACAACAATAGGTTGGCTATTTGGAGCGATAAAATTCTAATTGTTTAACCGTATTAGATGAAAGCAGTTAATAACGGTTTTTCTCAGAGTTTAAAGTTTGAAAACCATCTTATTTATGGTTGACTGTTTTGTTTGAAGAAGTTAAAATAACAATTAAATTAATTGTAATTTAACCATTTTTCACGAGAAATTTTTATACAGTGCATAACTAATACAAAAGTCTAAAAAGATATTCATAATATCAAAAATGTAATATTATTGTGTCAATAATTTTAAGAACTAAAGATATTTTAATAAATAAAATACAATTTTTAAGGTTCCCATTCTATAGAAAGTCTGTTATATATTTTTAGAATTCTAAAGAACTCTCTCGTGTAAAGAATTTTTGTAAGAGTTCATTCATATCTGGAGTATTCTAAGTTCATTTTTTTAATATTTTGTAACTTTATTTAATGACTTAATTGATATATGCTTTTTAATTTCATACTTTTTCGTTACAGGTAAATACTTTTTTTAGAAATCTCTCTGTTTCAAAATTTTGTTTTATCACCTGTTGTGTTCATGTCTCTTGAAACAAAAAGATCTCTCATTTGAAGACGATGTGAAGATTCTTTAAGGTAAAATATTTTATATTCCAAACGTATTTATATCAAACGTATATTTCAAACGTTTTGGATATACTTCCAAATTGTAGTAAGAAATTATTTCAAGCAGTTAATAAATGATAATTATTAATACTTTTTATGAAACGTCTGTAATTGAAATCAGAAAAAAATGCGAAACTATTTAATTTTTGTAAGATTTTTTAAATTTAAATTATTTGTTCTCAGTTAAGTTTATTAGATGTTCATTTCAAGTAAAATAACATAAATGTTAAATTTTTCTTCGCGCCAAATACGCTTTCAATTCATTAAATAAAAGCTTAATATGAATTATAAGAAATACGATAGAAATAGGAGATAGGGTAAACTTTTTTAAGCTTCAAATAATTTTAAATTAATTTTACAAAATTTAGGTTTAACATAATTTTAAGAATTTCACTCGGATTTGTTTTTTTTTTAATTGAATATGTCAGAAATATTTATTGAATCTGAAATTAATTATACAAATAAATTATCTGATGCAAAATAAATTTTTTAAGAGAAATTTATTTAAAAGTTGATCTTTAATTAATAAAATACTTCTGTTTGTTTTTATAACATATAATAATTTGAAAATTATAAGAGCATGTTTGTAAGAACATATAATCAAAAAATACTATCTAAAAGTTTTAGCAAATCGAAACTTGTTTTTCATTTTTTTAAATATCTATATATTCCGCATAGTTTTAAATGTAAATTATTAAAATAAAAGAAATTATAAGATTTTTCATTTGCTAACTTTTCAAGGTTTTAAAAGCGACATGTATTGCGTTGAGCTATTTTATTACAGTTTTGTTTGCAATAACTGCGAAGTTATTTTACATTATAAACCGAAAACCAACTATGTGCCCTTTGTAAGTAGCACTCGCAAAGGTCACGCCTAATCTTCTATACTTATATTTATACTTATGAAATACATAAAAGATTGAACCATAATTGAGTACGGGGCACTATGTTCAATGTTGAACCATATTATATGTACCATATTACCTGAACCATATTATCTGTACCTTGCGAGACATAATACGGTTTAGACTGTATTAATCTGGTTATTAAATGAAGCCGTGTTACAGTTGAAATTGGACAATAATAAAGTGTAATCAAGTTCCAGAAGTACGATAAAGTGGTTCATTACTATACTAAAGGATGCAGCAAAATTGTACCATACTATAAGTATAGTCCAAAATTTTTAACAGTGTACACTTTCTTTTGCTTACAAATAGTGTGGTGCAATCACCTAAAAAGTTAGGTCATACTCTTAGTAATCAACATAAAATCCGGATCCTGTTCTAAGAAGGTGATCTTCTTTCAATATTCTACAAAACTTGAAGAAAAAAGAATCCTTTTTTTTTTCTTTTCCTCATTCTCTTGCTGATATTCGTTTCCATCAGATATGAAACATACACGTCGCCATAGCTTTCTCCAATCACAGATCATGCACAAAGATCTACCTGTTTTATATGTTGGCGGCATTGTTTTAGCCAAGGACCATACATAAGCCTTTGCATTTGCTAGATTGCCTTCTCATTGGGGAAATCAGAAGATGTATACATATACCGCCAAAGGTCCCTCTGAAAAAGTTCTTTTTGGCGTGTAAGAAACTTCTTTCACTTACTTGTTCTACCTTCTTGTGGGTAGCTTTTAACACTTCATAACGATTTCATATTCAGTTGTAAGAAGCATTCTTAAGAAGTTCTTTTCAACCCATGAAGCTTTCGTCTCACGTTCTTGGAGTTTTTAGGCAGAGAGAGGGTCCTATATTTTTTTGTTGCTGTTCTGTGTATTTCTTACCTTCTTTTTGGTAATTGAAGTGCTCTCTGAATGACGTAGAAAAAAAAATGGAGAATAAGTTTTAGCTTTAATTATATAGCTTGGTCGCCAACGATGTCTTATTTTCTAAATGGCTTTTCAGAGAATTATGATAAATTATTTGGAGGTTCTTGTAAGCATATTTAGCTAATAAATGGAGTTCGTAAAAAACTGAGATATTTATTTCTGCCTCTTTTTGATAATGCCAGTACTGTCTAAAAGACGTGGGGAGAAAAGGAATAAATTAAGATTATAATTATAAGAAGTGGTTGCGCGCTATGTTTTATTTAAATGTAACTGCTAGAGAATTGTAATAAATTAAATTGGTTAGAGAGGTTTTCTTTTAATTGAGTTTTTGAAATATTTGCTTCGTTAATGAAGTTAAGTTTCCTTATACATTAAGTTTTTATTGTATTCTGGTAAAAGATGTGTTATCTGAACAGCATTAAACAATTAAGCTACCATTAAAAGGACTTTACTCTTTATTATAGTTCAACATTCAGATATAAGAAGCATTCTTAAAAAGTTCATGTTTAGCTTCTAACTATACAGTGGTTTTTTTTTTTTCATTGTTAGGTTGGGTCAGGGGAAGAAAAACCCATAATTCGACCATGATTTTGTGTCATGCTTATAGAGTTTTTAAATTCAGATTTTAGGTTTGTTTTTTTTATGGAGTTTTTAGGTTTGGAGTTTTTTAGAGGTTCCCGATATTTTGTTGCTGTCCTTGTATTTCCCACTTTCTTTTGGTAATTGAAGTGCTCTCTGAATTATTCTGAAATTTTAGCTTTAATTATATAGCTTGGTAGCCAACGATGTCTTATAGCAAAATGACTTGCTCATAGAATTTCGAAAGGATGCTTTTATGACAGGATCTTTGACATATTTAATTGCCTAATGAAGTTAAAGTAGTTTATTTGTAATGGATGTAGTTTATTTGTAGTTTCTTGTAAATGGAGTGTTTTCTATATGATATCGAACAACGGATGGGGTTCTTACAGTAAACGACTTAACGATTTCAAATTCTTTCATAAAATAGTCTTTTTTTAAGACTAATAAGTCTAAAATACTAATAAGTCTTCATAAAAAGTCTTTTTTTATTATTTTATTATTTTTGTTTATTTATTTATTTATTTTTTTTGCTAACCAATTAATTTAGAACGATTTTTTAAAAAAAATTAAAGTTACAAAAAATACATCATTTATACTTGAACGCAAAAGTAGACTCTCTTATTTAATGTAATTTTTTACTTTTTAACTTGTCCTATACTTATTAACAGTTCTGTCATTAACTATATTTATTTTTTAACAACGGAAAACATATTTTAAAGAAACATTTCATAAAATATATCTTGAAACATTCTTTTTATATTTTTATTCAAGATATATTGTAGTATGTTTTAAAATAATTTAAAATTTTTGATATACACCAATTAATAAAACATTTTTATTATTGTTTATAAAAGTTTTAAAAAAACATGATATTATCCATTTTTTATAAAATATATTTTACCTAAAAAGTATGAAACAAAGAAGTTTATTGCAGCTTCAAACATGCAATCACATTATTTTCAGATATTTATAAATTTATTTTATCCTATTGATTTGGATTCATTACCCGTTGGACTTCTGTAAACTCTCCATAAAAGGAAGTACTATGGTAGAGACTGTTTTTGACATATTTCCACATTTTCTAAAACTTCATTTTGCTATTTTATATAATTTTACATTTATAGCAAAATCCTAAGCACATTTAAAGAATGTTATTAACAATTATTCTATCTACGAACTATTGCTTTTTTGTTGCTTTATGCTACGAACTGTTGCTTTGCGTTTTTAGTTTACTGTTTTATCTTTTTATTAAAAATATAATACTTATATTATTAGTACAATAATTTATTTTAGTAGATTTTTAGAAAAAATGATATTCTTTCTAGCATGATATTTGGAGTACCTGAAAAGTGTAATAGAAGGGAGATAACTGACAATCAAGTACCATATTTTTCAATCATGCTTTTTGAATATTTGCAATGTGTTGTTGCAAATAAATGTAATAACTGATAAATGAAAACTAAATGTAGAACTAAGCCATTCTGCTAAGTCTCAATTTTTAAGTATATATGTTAAAAATAATTCCATTTCATTCAAAAACGGGCTTGTAAAAAAATTTAGGTTTGCGCATTTATTAGAATACTTATATTAGTTTATAGAACAATATAGTAGATAATAATTACGTGGCACTGCAATTCTTCTTTTTTATTTTGGGAACTTAATAGTAAAATAATAATTTAAGCAATCAATTTAGAATAAAACTGTTTTAAAGTCAATATCCTTACAGAAATTATTATCACCTTCACAGTTTTGTAAAATGTGTTTCTCAATGCTGTCTGTGATTTAGAACTCAATAACAAAAAAATCGCACTGCATTTTCACGCATCTTAAATTGAAAGCTTAAAGCCTTTTTAGCCTATTTATCACTTACGGGTGAATTTGAATTTATCTTAGAATCTTATTAATTAGCTGGAATACAAAATTTCAAAGTTATTTTGATATTGCAACCTAACACTTGTTAAATTTTTCAGAAAATAATTAATCGGAAAGAGTTTGACAGTGAAAAAGTAAAGTTACTGTGACGAAAAATATCTTGCAGACTTATTGAACTTAATTTGGAGTGTAATTAATGGAAAGAAAAATTTAAAATTACTTTGATAAAGAATATCTAGAAAATTTCAATGAATTGAATTTATTTCAAAATGTAAGTAATTGAAGAAGCTTTGGGGACGAAATGATAAAACTACTTTGGCAAAATCTAAGCATGAATCTCAAAAATCAAAGAGTCATTGAATTTACCTCAAAATCAAAATATTCGTACAATATTAAAGACGAAAGAAACAAGTTGATTTTACTAAAAATTATGTGAATCAAACTTTTGAAGTTATTTGAAAAGGTAAAATTTAACTTACCTATCAATTCTATTAAATTTGACAGTGAAACAAAAATGTTACTTTGATAAGAAATAAACCAAAATCACATTTAAAAAAATTCAAATTAAGAATGAAGGAAACGTCTGTTGCTTCAAAGTAAAGCACGTGGCTTTGCAAAGTAAATATACTAACTCTAACTATAAAAATAAATATTCTGAAGAAAGAAATATAGCTTTTATTAGGTAATGAAAAATGATTTTACATTTCATTAATATTAGAAAATGGTATATATTCTATTCGTTATGGACAATATTTTGGCCGTTTATGATGTAGGTGCGAAATTTTAATGTTAAAAGTTTAAATATAGAATTAAACTGTTTTATGACTTGATAAAAATTCTCCAATACGACATAAAAAAATTTCACTTCATTTTAAATTTAATTAATAATAAACATTGCGAGTTAAATTTTTCGCTGAGATAGAACATAAAAATCTCAAAGGTTAAAATTCACCGAATTTAATTAACAGAAAAAAGTTTCGAACGAAGGAAAAAACTTACTTTTGTAAAAGATCTTTAAGCTTACTGCACATATTATTTCTGGGAAAAATAAATTAAAATTAAATTGTTTTATAACTTGATTGAAAATTTTGCACTGAAGCTAAAAATTATTGAACTTAATTTAAATCCTAATTAATTATATAAATATTACGAGTTGAAATTTGCTAAAAATAAATATCAAAATATCAAAAGTTGAAACTCATTGAATTTAATTTAAAATTTTACTAATTGCAGTAAGTTTGTGAGTGAAGAAACCTAACATACTTTATTTAAAAGATAAGCACAAATCTTAAAGGTTGCATCATATATTCTTTCTTGGTAAAAAAAATCAAAATTAAATTATTTTATTGCTTGATTGAAAATTTCTCACTCAAACTGAAAATTATTGAACTTAATTTGAAACCTAATTAATTAATAAATATTGCTAATTAAAATTTGCTTAAAGATAAATATTAAAATCTCAAAGGTTAAAACTCATTGAATTTAATTGATTAAATTTGCGAACGAAAAAACAAACATACTTTGGTAAAAGATAAGTACAAATCTCAAAGGTTACATCACGTATTCTTTCTTGGTAAAATAAATCAAAATATAGATATATTCTTGAACAAGCATAATCAAAGGCGAATACACTGACTTGAGTTTGTTTTATATATATTTCAAATAGTCTTTGTACTGAAAAATGTTGTGGTTTTCTTCTTTATACAGAATTGCATCCCAAAACATTAAAAATTGATATCTTCAAAATCAATGCCTTTGAAACGGCAAATAAAACCTAAAATACATTTTTAAAAAAGGAAATCAAAAAGTTGTTTTTTTTTATTGAAATATTTGTTGTAAACTATCCATGCATATGCATTTTTATAAATGTTATATTATTTTGATTTGTTCTTAACTTGTAAATGAATTTTAAAAAAAATTTTAAACAAAATGTAAAACTATTAAATTCGGTAAAACAAGTTTAAGTTCTCCTTATCAAAATTATTAAATTTTATAAATACGATTATTTTTTCACAATTCAAAAATAAATGAATTTATTCTTTAATTGATTTTTTTTTTCGTCATTAAGCAAAAATTGGGAATATAAGGAGAAACAAAGTGAAGTGATTTTTTTTTCAAAATAGATGGGGAAGAAAATTTTAGTAAAATTACCGCACTTGCTAGATAATGGCATTTCTGGTCGAAAAAAATACTTAACAAAAACAAAATATTCTGGATTTAATTTATTCATTTGGTAGGGTTTTTTTGTGAAAATTTAAACGATTAATTGATTTTTATGAAATGCTCTAAAGGTATCAGGATAAAATTACTAAATTTTGCTACATTTACTACTAAACAGCATGGTAATAAAACCGTATTTTATTGTTAATTTCACCAAAAGTCATTACCAAAGCACTTTAGTAAAAATTACGCACCCATTGAGCCAGAAACAAGGTAAATTTTACCATATACCTGTAGTTTTTACCACACTTTTTTTTCTCTGTGTATTTAATGAATTACTCATGAAAATGGACTACAGATATCTTCGTAAAATTATTTTAAGATTTATTACTTTCATGCTGTTTTTCTCGCAAATTAGTTATTGAATGTCGTTGTAATGATGATTTTATTGGTCACATGTTAATGAGTATTTGTTTTCGATTCTACGTTTTATTTTCATCAATTAAAGCAAAAAACAGCTTGAATAAAGCACAAATGAATATACATAAATGTATTTTCATTTGTGCTTTGTAGATATTTACTTATTTTTATTTGTGCTTCATTCACGTTGTCTTTTGCTTTAGTCTATAAAACTCAAAGTATTACCATTACCTTTGTTAGAAAAAATTTAATATCACTATACCATTTATTTTACCTCAAATTATATGGGGTTTTTTTTATAAATGCATGGGTTTTGTATAAAATCGAACAGTTACATTTTGCATAGAATTAGACATATTATATTTTTCTTCGAATTGTTTGATTTAGAAGATTTTTAATATTGTATTTTTTTTCTTGTCCTAATTTGTCACATCTTAAGCATATGAAGCATTTAATTGCATTTTTTTTTATTTCAAAGAAAATCGAAAAATGTGATAAACTTTATTACATGCTGTCTTATTTTAGATTTTTCTGTACACAGATAACATGAACTTACGAAACCTTGCAGTTACGACTGAAGTAAAATATTAATTGAAAATTTAAACTTGTGGGATTCATTAAAATTATTGATTGCTGAGTGCAAATATTTAAATTTACTTAAAAAAAATTTTTATTAAAAATTCGATATATATTTATTGTATTTATTTCATTTTCGTATTAATATTTACTTACTGTAAGCAAATTTAGAAAACGTTATGTCGTATATTGTTTTTTTTTAAACTATAATATATTTTTTTTATTTAATGTTCTTACTCCTTTTTTAGGAAAAATTATTTCAAAAATTGATTTTTTTTAACTGATAAGTTTTTTATGATAAAATAAATTGTATTTTATCATTCAATAAAAAACGTGTTTTGTTTTTACTAGATTAACAATTTTTTAAGACAAGAAATTTCAAAAATATTTTTTTAAGCAAAGTATATTACAAAATTTTTTACTGCACTACTTTTATTTAATTTCATAAGACTCATATAACAATATCTAAGAAAATTTAACTTGAAAATTTCAATTTCTTTTTTCAATTTAAATTTCTGAAATCTATTTCAAGAGAAAACTATTCCGTATCAAGTTGTCTTTTGATCAGTATTCTAATAAACGTCTACTTTTCATATATTTTTTTAAAAAAATAATATTCTAGTATCGATCTAGGATATTTTTTTTTCTATATTAGCATTCATTAGATGTAGAGAATTTCGCAAAACTACATTCGGAACTCTGATTTTGTTTCCCTAAACCTAATTTGCAGTTCTGTACAGAACAGCAGGAAAATCTCATTTGAATTTTTTACATATTTTCAATTTTTATTACTTTTTTTTTTTTCAAAATTTTTGAAAACCGTCTTGCATACAAGGATGAATAATAGAATGAAAAATGTACCATAAAGGAAGGAAATAAATTTAATAATAACGAACTAGAATAAAAATCCAAAAATGAATCATACACTTCTTTAGGAGATCATCAATTTGATTGTATGATGAAAACTATGGTATGAATTTTTTTCCCGGATGAATCACAATCAAGTTCTAGTTCATGGTGCATCATTTCATATCTCTCATGAATTTCGGGGTTCATAAATTTTGTGGTTCATTATATTTCTCGAATGCAATGACTAATTGGGATTATTGAAATACGAAGAGCCTTATTTTGCAGTTCGAAAACTGGATGACCATTAGAACATTCTATTCACGGGCACCCTGAATGCATTTGCAAAGATTCTGATTGGTCCATTGGATTCTCTAATCTCGATTCTGATTGGCTCTAAGGATTTTGTCTGTTCATTTCAATCTTGTTTGCAGTTAATAAACTGCCGCCGGGGTTTTCATTCTTTTCGAAGAGGAACAGAGTAAAATTCTTAGTTGTATGATTTCTGGGAGATGCCTCTGTCCCCCCCCCCCTTTCCTCTACGTTGAAAAAAAATTTTGAAAAGTATGTGGACAAAATGAAAAGGGGATCTGGAAATCTGTAAGATGAGTCATCGGAAATACCGTGCGAAAATTAATTCATTCCAAAGTTTTCTTCTGAACCCTTTTCTACTCCGAAAAAAATCTATACCCTCATTGGCAAATACACTAGTTGGGGGTGGGGCCTCTCGAATTTCAAGCAATGGCGCGCGCCGGCCAATTTGCATAATTTCGTTAAAAAAGAAAAGAAAAGGGGGTGAATTTCCGATCCCTTTGGTTTGATCGATCATAAGCACCCTCCAAATTACGTCACATCACCTTAAACTATAACATCCTTCTCAGTACGGTTGCAGTGATTTTTTTTTGTTCTTTTTTTCCCCTACGCCCTCACTCCTCTCAAACTTTTTTTCCGATGGAAAAAAAAATCTAATCAAACAAGCTAAAAAGCACCCTCTCCCGAAAAAAAAAAAAATTCGATGCCTCCAACTGTCTTAATGCCGAAATTAGGAAATGGCTGAAGGTTCAGAGGAATGAAAGTTAAAAACAAAAACTAAAAAGATAAATTTTTTTTTCGGGACGAGCAAGGAAAAATAATACAAAATAAATAAAACTGACTTCTCATGATAAGAATATATATATATATATATATGTCCTATGGAAAGCAAGGGGGAAATGAGGTGGAAATATAGAACATTCTAGAACTAAAAAGAAAGGGGGGCATTGAAGAAAATTTGGAAGAACGTTAAAGGGTGGCGTGGAGGACCCACTACCCCCACAAAGGATGCATTTTGGGTGAAAGAACCGCGCGTTCAGGCAGTTAAAATGTGTCCAAGAAACAAATTAGCCCTATTTCCCGATCTAGCCCGAATGTTCTTTTCTCTTTTTTTGTTTAATTTTTTCTAGCTCCCCCACAGTGACACTCCAAAAGGACAGAAATGTAGCTGCTCTGAAATAATACCCCCTGCCCCCTCAACCCCCAAGATGCTGTCTTAAAAGAATGGGAACAACATCACTCTCAAAGTCCGAGTAGCCGTCCCCCCCCCCTTATCGAAGTCCCCCCTCTGTCGAAGAAAGTATTCGCCCCCCCCCTTTTCTGTCTTTTTTTTTTTCGTACTTTTTGCATCCTTTCATTCTAGGGATTCTTCTCTCAATACGGTTGGATTTTGTGCGAACGAAACTAACATTCGTGTAGTACCCTGAGTTTTAATACCAGTTTTGGAATGGGGGTGGGCTTTGAGAAGATTCGTCAATTTCTCTTTCCTTATTTCCTTTTTGGCTAAAATTTAAATTTCTTCTTGGAAAATGCTATTGCAGGAGGTGCCAAGTAATATATGGTGCTATTTAGATTTTGCTAAAAGCTTATAAGCACGCTTATGGTTTTCCATAAAAATCAATGACTTAAGCTAGTTTAGTATAAATGCGTAGTTTTCTTTTGTACATAGCTTCAAGGAAAAAAGGGTTTTATCAAGCGAAGGATAGGTCATGAGCGTTGGCTAAATAAAGCGTTGTTTAGAAAATCCCTTACTTTGAGACTTCTGACTTTTGTTATAATTTTTAGTCTCATAATACAAAAATAATGTTCTCCATTAATAGTACAAAAATACCATAAAAATCAATGCCTTAAGCTTGTTTTGTATAAATGCGTAGTTTTCTTTTGTACATAGTTTTGAGGGGAAAAAAGGTTCTAGCAGGAGAAAGATAGGTCATAAACATTAACTAAATAAAGGGCTGTTAAGGAAATGTTTTTCTATGAGAGTTTAGACTTTTATTATAATTTTTAGTCTCATAATACAAAAATAATGTTCTCCATTAATAATACAAAAATACCATAAAAATCAATGACTTAAGCTAGTTTAGTATAAATGCGTAGTTTTCTTTTGTACACAGCTTAAAGGAAAAAAGGGTTTTATCAAGCGAAGGATAGGTCATGAACGTTGACAAAATAAAACGTTGTTTAGAAAATCCCTTACTTTGAGACTTCTGACTTTTGTTATAATTTTTAGTCTCATAATACAAAAATAATGTTCTCCATTAATAGTACAAAAATACCATAAAAATCAATGACATATGATGACAATGACAATGAAAATAAGGTTCTAGCAGGAGAAAGATAGGTCATAAACATTAACTAAATAAAGGGCTGTTAAGGAAATGTTTTTCTATGAGAGTTTAGGCTTTTATTATAATTTTTAATCTCATAATACAAAAATAATGTTCTCCATTAATAATACAAAAATACCATAAAAATCAATAACTTAAGCTTGTTTTGTATAAATGCGTAGTTTTCTTTTGTACATGGTTTTGAGAAAAAAAAAGGTTCTATCAAGAGAAAGATAGGTCATAAACATTAACTAAATAAAGGGTTCTTTAGGAAATGTTTTTCTATGGGAGTTTTGGCTTTTATTATAATTTTTAGTCTCATATTACAAAAATAATGATATCCAATAATAACACAAAAATTGTGTAGTAAACAAGCTGAAGTCTGATTCTTTTTTTTAAAAAAAAGTAAAAATGTATCTTTATAAACTGCTCGCCCTTGTCAATGTATGCTGACACATTACTGTTATCTATCTACTTGTGAAATATCTCTCTGCTAAGCGTCTTTGGCAACTAGCTTGTTCACGTTTGGCGACCAGCTTGATTACCTTTCCAAGTTATCTAGTACAACATATAAGCTTTAATGGTAACCAGGCCAAATGCATTTCACAACTCTATTTAAATATTCCAGTTCTCCAACCTCTCCTCCAATCCTAAAACCTTAATAAGTTTTAAACAATATTATTAACCAAATTCTTCCACCGTCTGGTTGTCACCGGTAGCTTCGCCTGAGAGAAGGTACTTCTATTTCAATTTTAACTATTTTCAAAAGATTTCTGCAATATTATCAAAATTCTTTATGTATTGAATTTTAGTGATAATTTAAAATACATCCGGCAGCCATTAAATTCCACAAGCCACCGCAAGAATGAGTTCGGGACATTTTAGCATAGCAGAAACATTTTAATGTATTTTATAAACGTCGTTAAACAGCCAACCCAATTTTGAGTTTACAACTACCAATATTGAACTCTGAAGCCTTGTAATTTTGAACCTAATCCGGAAGACAAGCGAACTCCTGGATCAAGTATCAGGAGAAATGTGTCTTCGTGGAACACTTTTTGATGGAACTAACCCGCATTTGTGTTATTTTGATGAACAGAAACTACCTTAATGACATATTTTACATTGATTGATAGTTACTTGCTACAGAGGGAACTTGATTTTTCAACCAGAAACAGTCAAACAAGCAATTATGTGCTTTTTATAGTGACACTCAATGGAACATAATGTCAGTGTGAAGAGCGGCAATACGTTAGTGTAACAGAAACCATCTTAATCACATGTTATATATTGGTTAACAGCAACTTACAACGAAAAGTGTTTGACACAGGCTTCGAAGCGACACTGCATGGAGTTCCTACTTTTTTGAAAAGCATGTTAAAAGCATGTCCTAGCATGTCTTATAATTATAGATATACTAGTGACACGGTCTTCAACGGTAACACTTTCTTCTTTTTTTCTTTTAAATGGCAGCAGATTACAATTAAAGATTAAAGATTACAATTAGATTTACCTGGGGTTGTAAAATATGAGATAATCAGCAAGCTTAACACACATTATTGTTTATTTGTAACTCGACCTGCCCTATTTAAGAACATACGAGGGTAGATACATAAAACATATATTAAACATGCATAAAACACCAGAAATTATATCAACAACAATTATTTTAAAATCTCAGATATCAGTGGCACCAGCCCGACAGAAAGAGTACAACATCACAAGTAACAACACAAAAAAGGTATAACATCAATGACATCTGCTAAAATTGAGCCATTATAGAATTAAAATTAAAAGGTATTTGGGCCAACAGACCCTTATTACTTTATAACTTAAGATAAGGTCAACAGACCCTTATATTTAAAACAAACCGTGGCTCAAAAGTTAAAACCTACCTGCACAAGATCATCCCCAAAACTGTCGACAATTGTGGTGTCTCTGCAATACAGAACATATGATTCATCATTTATAAGATGGGCTAAAGACTCAAACAAAATCAACATGGCCACGCAGGGCCAGTAGAGATGGTCAATCAAAACATCACCATTAATAAATACATCGTACACTTTACACAGATGATCGAGCAGTTAAAATCAAAACCTAATACGGGCCCTCACACAGTTAAAAAAAAAAAAGGAATACAATCCATAAAAAAAATAGAAAATCTCAAGAAGGAAAGATTAAAATAGTCCCAAAGTTTAAAATTTACATTGTGACATCACACATTAAAACAATTGAATAAGTTAAACTCATGACACATAACCGGGCCAAGACATGATTAAAAAACCCAATATTTAAAAATTTAAAATCAGAAAAAGGTTGAAAGTCCAGAAACAACCAACCAGTAGTTGATCTCTGAGTCTAAATTTAGTAAATTTATAAAAATAAATAATAAAATAGTAAAACATGATACGGTTGAGGCACCCAAATTAGTGGTCGCGGATTCTGAATTATTATTAGACATCCTCCTGAATATCCTCCAATGTTTGTTTAATGATGGATTTAATTATGATCCTGGATGGATTTAATTATATATACCCCTGCAGGCCGAGCTTGAAAAGCATCTAATTAATTGGTCTAATTAACACACATTATACTTAAAATTAGAGCTGGTAGTTAACGGTATCATCAAAGCATCAAAGTTTTAACTCTGATACCAATAAAATGGATGATCAGATTAGCAATCGATGTAAAGGAATGGTGAGCATTCTTGGCCATGAAATAGTATGTTTCACCATGATTGTGAACACTACACATTCTTTGTATTGTTTTCTTTATATTAAATTTATTAATTTTTTTAAAAACAAAATTTCATCAAGACATTTAAACGGAACAGCGAAAATGTGTACGAACTAATAATATGTTTGAATGACTAGTCATACGGACCAATGACTAGATTTTCTTAATTTCTACCCCTGCTTAAAATCTTTTCATATACTTTAACTTCAATTAATTATAAGATATTAATTGCAGTGTTACAAATAGTAGTAACACAGTGAAAATATAAGTAAATGGTAATTTCCATTCACACTCGAAGTTATTGCGATTTAGTTTAATGCGATGTCCTTTTTTCTCATTTCATAATTTTTGGAAATCATGGTATAACAGGGTTCCCACGGTCCTCAAAAGTCCTTAAAAACTGCTTAGCTTTTATTTTGGAAAATTATTGCCCTTAAAAGTACTTAATTTTGGTAGAAGGTTTTTAAAAGTCCTTAATTTTTCAGCATTACTGCAAATCTAATTTCTACACCTAATTTTACTATTTTATTAATTTTACTAATTTTCAATTTCAATGAAATTATTAAAAAGGGAATACAGATAAGTTTCATAGATGTCGTTAATCTTTAACAATCTGAAAATATTTTTAAAGAACCCGACCCTGGTTTACAAAAATTACCTGGTCCTGCTTTGGCGAGCCCTGTGAGTTAATAAAATTTTATCAGTACTTACATTATAATAAAATTGTTTTTTTTTTAATTGTTGATTTTTTTTAAAAAAGTTAAATAATTAACACAGTCACTGGTGGTATATATTTATTCGATGATAAACAATCACACTATTTTTTCCTATTCATATAGCAACGGTTTACCAGAGATTCTGGTTTTCAAAATCATAGTCCTTATTGCAACACATTTAGTAAAAAATAAAAACTGAAAAGTAAATTTAATCGAATAAATGGCCAATTATACCATGCTATAAGATATCAGGGTAAAGTTTCCAAATTTTATCAAATACTATTAAATCATGTTTTATGATTAATTTTACCAAAATTACTACCAAAGCGCTTCGGTGAAAATTATCGAGCTTTTTGGTGTTCCCATATAACACGAAATTATATAACACCAGAAACATGATAAATTTTACCATATTCTGTAGTCTTGAACATCCTTTTTTTTTGTAACTTTTAATTTTTTACTTCTCAATATACTAGCAATACATTGAGTTACAATCATCAAGCACAGGGGTTCGATCCCAGGTGGTGACTTGAAACCTACCCAGTTTCAAGTAGATAAATACTAGCATGCCTGAGAAGTAAAGAAGTCAAAACAGTCGGCTCGCAGCACATTACCACCATCATACATTTGATCACGAAATTGTATAGCCTTAACCTTTGCGACGCCCCTGGCCCACAACAGACTGTTTCGGGAATGTTTTACAATATCAATGTCTTTTTTTTTTTTTGCAAAGAATGGCTTCTGAAAATATTGAGATTACATAGAAAACTACGCGTTTATTAATCTGATATTTTGTAACATTTTACTGCCAATAACTATCAATTTTTGATATAAAAGAAATTTAATACGTTTTTTTTTTAAAAATAAATATCATATGTTTTATCTTTAGATTAAAATACTTATTTTATTTTACTTTAAGAAACATGATTGTAATAAGTGTAACACTTGTAAAATACTGACGTAAGAGAGATTCTATGTGTGTTAATGAGATTTACTTTATTTATTTATTTTACAGCGTGCAAATTAATTTATAGACTATTTTTATAGTTTTGATACACTGATCTGCATTTGAAGTATTTATTATTATTATTATAACTGTTTAGCAGAACCAGATACGTAATCGTATTATTTATAAATTTTTATTACATTAACATGCACTATCTATTCCAAAAAAATATTCTTAAATATGAAACAGTTAAACTTTCTTTTTCCATCAACTAAGCTTAAATGCTCATGAAGCATAAGACTAACATTCAAAAATAAAAACAAACATTCACATGCTCCGATGCGAACGCAAAATCCCAAGCGTCCAGTGCATTCAGATAGAATATTCGAAAACAAAAGCCCAATAAAAAAAAATCCATTTACTTTCCGTAGCTTTTTGGTATTTTTCTGTTCCTTCCTCTTTCTGTACTCATTTTTACATTCCTTTCTTTCATAATATATATATATATATATATATATATATATATATATATATATATATATATATATATAAGATTTGGACAGAGGGAAAAAACTCGAATAAATTCCCTAAAAATAGGGAAAAAGAACGAGTGGAATGATTTTAAGGGAAAGGGTTAGAGTAACGAGAAGGGGGGTAGTAAAATAAGGGGGTGGAATTCGAGAGGAGAAATCTGACAGTCCGAGACGAAAGACGGGTGTAAGAAATTGCCAATAAAGGCGGACAGAAGGGATGTCAAAGAGCGGGAGTGTGGGCCGTGGCCTAATGGCCACAGTTTAGTTTCAAATCGCGTGGCTCGTCGAAATTACCTTTTACAAAAGAAAGCCCCTTGTAATTTTTTTTCTTCTTGGAATTACGTATGCCCGAAACGGAATCGGGGATCGTTATATTATAATCGATTTTCGTGTTAGTCGTCTGTGAGATTGGTATCGGGTACGGTAGTTGTAAAACTCAGAAACTTGAAAAGTCTCTTTGAAAAAAAAATCCTTTTTTATTATTAATTTAAATTACTTTTGATTGATTCAACAAATATTAGATAAAACGTGCTTTTAATATTTTTAAGTCAATAACTATTTGAACCGTCAGTTGTTAAGGCAATAAGTTGTGAAGCACTGGGGTTCGATCCTTGTTTGAAGCTCACCCAGCTTTAGATTGATGAATAACAGCTTGTTTGGGAAGTAAAAACGGTTGAGTCACAGTGCTCACCACTTTTCTTTGCTATGGTTCTTTTGTGTCTGTATATATATATATATATATATATATATATATATATATATATATATATATATATATATATATATATATATATATATATATATATATATATATTAATATATATATATATATATATATAAGTTCAAAATGAAGAATAAAACAAAGAAAAATTATAGACATATGAAAAAAAGGGGGTGGGAAATATATATAATATATATATATATATATATATATATATATATATATATATATATATATATATATATATATATATATATATATATATATATATATAACCGTCGATGAACAGCCGACCCACACAATTTTTGAGTTTACGACTACTAATGTTCAACTACGTAGCCTTGTAATTTTGAACCCAATCCGGAAGACAAGGGAACTCCTGGATTAACTAGTGGGAGAAATTTGCCTTTGTGGTGGACTTTTTGATGGAACTAACCCGTATTTGCGTTACATGGAGAGGAAGACCATGCGAACCTCCCACGGTTAGCCTGATGGCAAGGGAACTCTGACCTATGATTCGTCAACCACTGAGGATATTTAACGTCAGCACTGTGGTCGGTGCTAGCCGGATGCCGAATTCGTTTCGACCAGCTATCGCTTGGATTCGAACCCGGTTCACCTTATTGGAAGGCGCACGCTCTATTCCTTGAGCCATCGCGGCTCCGCTATGGTACTATTGTATGTTATATAATACCTAACCGAGTTTGAATATTATGGGTTAATATTAAGGGGTATTTATATATGTTCAGTTTTTAAAGTGCCGCTCCCCCTTTCTTCTATAATTACTTCCTTTGATATGGTAGTATAGTAAGTTAGAATCTAATACCCGACAAAAGTTATATATATATATATATATATATATATATATATATATATATATATATATATATATATATATATATATATATATCTATATATATAAAAATCTCTTATCACAGTTTTAGTGGTTAAACTCCTCCTAAACGGCTCGACCGATTTTACTAAATTTTTTTTCATTTTTTGGACAAATTTAACGTATATTTTAAATATATCTTTATTTAATCGTATTCGGATCCAAAAGAGACATAGAAACATGATAAATCAAAAGTAATATTCACGCACGTTGCAACAAGTCATATTAAACTTTAATACTTATGCTCGCCCTTGAAAGAAGAGCATCAAACATATTTGCAAATATATGAATGAAGGCAGTGATATGTAGTATGAAGGCAGTATTTCGAGTTGAAAATACCAATGTGACTGCTCTTCCAGTGAATAACAACAACGAAATAACGCTGTACCAAATTGGCCGGTACATCAGCTCCAATGAAGCTGTTTGGCGTAACTTTGGATTCCCAATTCATGATCCAACCGTTAGTCATTTAGCCGTCCATCTTGAAAACGGTCAGAGCGTATATTTCACGAACGAGACTGCGATTGACCGAGCTATAAATCCACCAAAAACTACACTAACTGAATTTTTTTGAATTGCGTAATCGTGCGGATGCTTTTGGTGCCTTTGCACGGACATTACTCTACTCAGAAATACCACACTATTTCACATGGGCTCAAACAAAAAAATGGACACCCTGCAAGCAAGGCACACCGGTTGATGCATGTCCCGGTTTATTCAAATCAAACACCGTAGGGTAGAGTATTTACAGTCAATCCAAGGCAGACTGAGTGCTTTTATTTTTGACTGTTGTTGGCTAATGTCACCGGCTCATTGTCATTTCAAGATATACGTAAAGTCGATGGACATCAGCATCCAAAGTATAAAGATGCATGCCTTGCACTCGGCTTGATGGAAGACGACAACCCGGGGAAATGTATGCTTGCTGAAGCAGCACTGAACTGTGCTGCAAAGCAAATTCGTCTACTATTTGCTATAGTATTAACTACATGTTTCCCGGCCTGTACAGGAACATTATGGGATAATCACAAAGATTCGATGACTGATGACATACGGTATCAACATCGCACACGTTGCAACGATTTAACGATAGCATTCAGCGATGCTATGTGCAATGAAGCACTGATTGCTATTGAGGATCTTTGCATTATTATTGCGAACTTGCAACTCAGTCATTTCGGTATGCCTTCGGCAAATCGAAGTGCATCTGATTTATTAACCACTGACATGAATCGTGAACTTCAATACAATACGATAGAAATGGCAGCGATTGTTACTCGCAATGCTCCACTAATGAATGAGGAACAAAGGAACATTTATGATCGCATTATGCTCGCAGTTTGGGCAGGACAAGGTGGATTTTTTTGGACGCACTAGGTGGAAACTGGCAAAACATTTATTATTTTGTTAATTCTCGCTGAAATGCGATCAAATAATGGCCTCACGTTGGCCGTTGCATCATCTGGCATTGCGGCAACTTTATTGGATGGAGGCAGAACAGCTCATTCAGTATTTAAGCTGCCACTAAATATTCAAAACAACCCAGATGAAGTGAGCAACATAAAAAAAGCAATCGTCTATGGCCACAGTGTTGAAACACTGTAAAATTATCACCTGGGATGAATGCACTATGGCACACAAACATTCGCTTTAAGCGTTGAACAGAACATTGAAAGATATAAAAAAAACAATGACAAATTATTTGGCGGCACTCTGTTACTCCTTTCAGGTGATTTCGGACAAACACTTCCATTAGATTGGCATTTGCAATGACAAGGCCAAACAATATCTGTTTTTGTCTTAGATTTGAGCACACCATGTTTTTGACACGGTGTGCTCAAATCTAAGCATTCATACGTGGATAATAAGCATTCATACGTGGCATGCTTTCGAGTGGGCAAACCATCCAATTTATTTGTGTTAGCTTAAGATGGAAAGACAAAAAATATTGTATACTCCATTGCACTAAGAGATTAATATTGTTGACTAATACTTTCAGAATTCGTTGTATATATAATTTATAAATAAAAGTTACAATAAATTAAAAAAACTATTATTTGGTGTGCTGTTATTTTCACATTTTGACACCGTTCACAGCGCTCCATGCCTCTTCCACTCATATACCACATACGCACACACTTACTATAAATAAGATGTATATTCATACTCTAGAAATAATTCATGTGGCAAAACAACGTTTGCCGGGTCAGCTAGTATATATATATATATATATATACTCATGGACAAAAAAATTAGCGCACCAAGAAGGAGTCATCAAAATGAAATGAAATTTTACATACGTAATGACTACTTTGATATAAGTAAATGATTAAAAAATCAAAGAAAAAGGATAATTTATTTCAGAGAAAAGGGCAAAAGAACGGATGAGTTAATACCCCGTTGGACCACCTCTAGCACGAATGCACGATGCGATACGATCGGGCATTGAGGCATACAAGTTCTGCATGATGTGTTGAGACATTTCGTTCCATATTTGCTGCAACCTTGCCTCTAGTTCGTTCAAACTCGTGGGATGCCCAACTCTCTTTCCCAAATGATCCCAGATATGTTCGATTGGAGACAGATCTGGGGATCGGGCAGGCCAAGGAAGGTTAGCAACAGTAAGGAGATAGTCTTGTGACACCCTTGCCGTATGAGGCCGAGCATCGCCTTGTTGAAAAATGGCTCATGTGAGCTGTTGCACGAGTGGCAACGCATGTGGTTGCAGGATTTCATGGACATACCGCTGGGCTGTCATTGTGCCACGGAACAATACTAGGAGTGACCGTGTATTGTTGGCAATGGCACCCCATACCATCACACCAGCTGTGGGGGCGATGTGTCGCTGTACAGCAAAGGCAGGATTGAGGCGCTCACCAAGAAGTCTCCACACACGAACACGATTGTCATCACTGCTGCGATTGAATCTGGATTCGTCGCTAAATACGATCTGCTACCATTCCGCTTCAGTCCAGTTTCCTCGTGCACGGCAAAACTCTAATTGGAGGCGTCGATGGGTGGGCGTCATGGGTAGCACACGTAATGAGCGCCGCGATACCAACTGTCCTTCAGCCAGGCGCCTTCGTATGGTTCGAGAAGACACGGGGGCCCCTAGTGAAGGTGCTACCTGTGCCTGGATGGCGGCCGATGAAGCACTTGGCTGTGCGCGTGCATTTCTTACGATGTGGTGATCTTCTCGACGACTGGTCTGTCGAGGGCGTCCTGAGCCTGGTCTTCGTGTACATGCATCTCTCGGGTCCACTGGTCCCAACATCTCCTCACAACACAATCAGAGCGGCCTAATTGACGAGCTACTCGCCTAGTTGACCACCCAACTTCCATCATCCGGACGATTCTCCCCCTTTCAAACTGCGACAACTACTCATATTGTCTTCGAACACGGCGTAATGGCATGTCTACCTCAGCTCTTCCTATGTAAAGTATTCAGCACACTCAAATAAGCTTTGGTTACCTGTTGTATACTCCACAGAGTACGACGTTCAACGCCTTCTACCGGCTATACGTATTGCGCAATCACACTGCTTTTCTAATCATTTGCATATCTCCCCGACTTGTACCTTCATTGCAAGTTTCATTATAATGCATGAACTTTCTATCCCCTCTGGAAATTTATTTTTTCTAGTTTCAGCTATATCCCTGTTGATTAAAGACATTTGCCGACCCAATTTAGCAACAAGCTAAATTTTTGTCAATTATTAGTTACTAGTGAAAATGGAGCATTTCCTACTAAAGTTTCTGTCCTTTCCCCTTGGGCTTAAATATTCATTTTATCTACATTTCTAATAATGACCATAACTTCACCTCCATTCATTCTAAAACTCTTAATCATTATACCCTTTTGTTTCTTATTAAATAATCTTTAAAATAGGCATTTAAATTTTTCACAAAAAAAATACAATATTTTTGCTAAAGATTCTCAAAGCATACTAGATTTTCTTTTTAAATTTAAAACTGCATTTTCAATACTTTTCAGAGAAAAACGCTTTTATTTTTGATAACATTTGAAAAATTTAAAAAGAAAGTTCCAGAATCTATAGATCATTTCAGACGATATATTATATACATCTGAATATTAAGCACTTATATCTGAATCTATATCTCTAGATTTACATCTGAATATAAAATATTAAACAATATTAAACCTACATTATAAGGGTTAAAGTGAAATTAACTTCAGGGTTTATATACTTCTCTCCTTCCTGTCAAACTGCTATTAAATTTTACAGTTTTCATCTAAATCATATTCTTAGTTTCATCTAAATGTTTATTTGTTCCTGCATCTTAGTTTGTCCATGCTAACAGTATGAATATTTAGGAACCATTTTTTTTCCACAAACTTCTTTTATGAAAGGCAGTAGCTTGAAAAACTGTTGAAAACTATTTCATGTACATTGGTTTAGTTCCAATAAAACTCTTGTGTATTTAAAAAGATTGTATGAAGTCACAAACATTTTATATAGTACTACAGACTCTGGACAATTAAATTGCAACACGTTAATTGTCGTGTTATTTTAGAAACAGCTCTTTTTGTTTTCATAGTCTGGCAATGATCGTAAAGAGTCTGCCATACGCCCGATATTCAGCAAATATCTTAGTGCCAACATTTTATTTCCATACTTAGCTGTTGCGAATAAAACTTAACACATTCATATGCTTTTAGATTTGTAGCTAAGGAATCACAAACATTTCAAGTGCTACTATATCATTACATCACAAATATTTTATGTACAACAACAGGCTTTAGACAATTAAATTGCAACACGTTAATTGTCGTGTTATTTCAGAAACAGCTTTTTGTTTTCATAGTCTGGCGATGACAGTAAAGAGTCTGTCATAGGCCCGATATCCAGCAAATATCTTAATGCCAACATTTTATTTCCATACTCAGCAGTTACGAATAAAACTTAACATGTTGAAATGCTTTTAGATTTGTAGCTAAAGACTGGTGTTATTATTTCAAGAATTACTTTTAGTTATGATATTCTGGCAAAGACAGTAAAAGTCCATATATCTAGCAAATATCAACAATTTATTTCGATACTTAGCGAATAAAATTTAGCATAGTCATGTTCTTTTAGATTTGTAATTAATTGGCTTGAATTATTATTTCAAAGATTAATTTTAGTTATGGTTACTATCGGAATTTTAAAACGAAATAGAATAGTGTGGACAAGAGTTTGCTTTGACATAAGCACTGTGATAAGAATAACTATAAATTAAAAAGGCTAAATTAAAAATTATCTTTGTATTTCCTTTTGTATCTGCTTAAATGTGTCTCAATACCATTAATCTTTTTCAGCGAAAATTTTTCATTTTACCTTTCTGTGATTGAGAAAAAGAATATTCAAGCAGAAGCTTGAATAATTTCCTTATATGTGTTCTAGTTCTTCAATTAAATTGTTTCAAAAATACTTATTTTATAAATTTATATTTTTAAGTATAAGTGAAATTTTGCCATGCATGTATGGTAAAATTTTGCTATACGTATATGGTCAAAGTGTATGACAAAATTCTACCATAGGCAAAACCCCATAGAAATATCCTATGGTTTTTTTATGACAAACCTATGGTAAATTTTCCTAAGGGGGTATTCTGGCAAAGACAGTAAAGTGCATCATGCCCTCGATGTTTGGAAAATATTATTATCTTTCTTTCCTTACCTTACTTGGTACGAATAAAATTTACTATGTTCATTAGGGAATAAAATTTACTATTTTTACGAATAAAATTGACCATATTCACCAATAAAATTGACCATATTCATTTATCAATTCCTGGAGATTCGTAATTAATCAATTAATTATTAATCTTATTATTAAAAAAAAATTTTTTTTAGATTCTGACAAAGATAATAACGAGTCTATTTTGCCCCCGATTTCTAGTAGATATCATAATATCAAACATTTTATTTTCATATGTTGCTGTTATGAATAAAATCTGACATATTCATATGCTTTTACATTGGCAAACCTACTTTTTCATTTTTATCCTCATATATATGATATCAATAAATGATATTTTCCCCTAGCCGTCCTCATATTAGGCACTCTATCTATTACAGAAGGGAGGACTTATAGGTGTATGTTTTCAGATTTTATAGGGTGAGCGAGCCTCCTCCTTTGCAACTCTTTGCGGAAAATTCCTTAAAAGGGTCTTCACCCCCTTTCCCCACTTGTCTGAACCTTTCGCCTAGGGTCCGATTCGTTCCTACAAAGACGAAAACGAATCGAGGTCTTGTCATTCTTACGCGATATTACACTTTCTCTCGCAGATTGACACCGTGTTAAAAAGTGGTTCATCACGGGTTTGCCCAAAACAGAAAAACCCAGAACCACTGAAAGAAGTCGAGGGAAAAGGGTTATGACGAGAAGGAATGCGCTGGGAGGGCAGCGGGAGGGTTTGGGGAAAACAAACACGTGTGTGCTGGAAAATATATATGAAAGCTCTCTCTTTCACAATGCCAGCTTCTATTTATATATTTTTTTATTTTATTCTGCAAAGGAAAGTATAACTATCTTCCCCTACAAAGATACCCAAGATTTCAGAAAGTTGAATATTAAATTCACAATTTATTTCTTCGTCACAGAATGCTGACACTATAAAATGCGTAGAAACTATATGCGAAGAAGGGCTGGTAGTTGTAACTTAATTTTTTTTCCCTTCATCTTGGCGTTCATCATGAAAACATGTTCTTGCTTGCCGAAAGACGAAGTCTTTTCTTATTACATTCTCAAGATTTTTCTTTTACTTCAGTCTGTTCTATATGAAAGAGAAACATATATATTTTTTTTCTTATTTTTTTTTCTTTTTCTCGTAATTTTCGGCGAAGTGACTGACATAACCGGAAGGTTACTTCAGATCTTAGAAGTGGGAATAATTTCGGAAATTAAATTGTGATTCCCCGGCTGACGTCACTGTGCCTGAAATTGGATTCTGAAATTGAAAATGAGAATGTTCAAAGCTGGAGTTATTGTGACTTGAATTTCGTCGACTGCCGATTAAAAATATGTGCCTCTTTCAGATTCTGTGATTTTCAGGGTGCATACAGACTCCTTATACTCCTTAGAAACTCTTTGGAAATAAAAAAGTCTCCAAGGAGTACTTGGAACTACTTGGATTTCCAAATTAGTCCTTAGAAACTCCTTAGATTATTGCGTTGCATAGATGAACTTACCAAGTCCGCTGATGAATTTGCTGTCCAAGCAGGGAAACTAAATTACATGATTTAGCTGTCAAAATCTAATAGTTTAAGAAAAACTTTAAAAGAGAAAAAAATATTGAAATGCAAGAGTTAGAAGGAAAAAAAAATAGCAGCAAATAATTTTAATTTCATATGTTACAAGCAACCTTAATTAATAATTTACTGTTTTTTTTTTTTTTTTGTTTTTTTTTTGTATAAAATGACTTAGACTTTCTTATGTATTCAAATTTATAAATATAAGATTGGTAGGTTTTTATGTTAATCTTTAACATCTGTACTTTAACAATATTTACTAAAGTATTTAACACTGGAAAATGTATGTATTTGTAAAAGTGATCACTTTATTTATTTTTCTTGATGAAGTTTGACAAAGTTAAAATTTATTTCAAACGGGCTAGAAAAAAATATGCAAAATATACATTTTTGTAAGTTTCTTACAATAACTGCTTTTTAATTTTTAAAAAAACTGTCTAGTTATCTTTTGCACAAAGTTTTTAAATTTTTGATAAGTCCTTAAAATTTTGGATTCCTTGGATACTCCTTGGATTTCTACTTCTGATCTCTGTATGAACCCTGGATTTTACATCTTTTTTAGATCAAATTTCTGTGCATTATATTGCATCAGTTACGCGTAATAGCAAGTCACATCTTTTACAAGAATTATTCTTAAGAAATTATGGAAATTATTCTTAAGTGTTCTTTTATTCAAACACCTTCTATGAATCAGTAGAAAATCGTGGAGCTTAAGGAAAAAACATAATTGGAAGTGTGTTTTACTTCCGAGGGGAAATATTTGGGAAAAAAAGCACATTAAAAGAAGTTTCAATGGAAAACATGTTCATGTGACATTTTTAAAAAAATTGAAAAAGAAAATCAGCTTATACTCCTTAGGAGGATGTTTGTGAGATATTATTTCAGGTTTTGGTGCAAAACAAAATGAGTGATATTTCTGAGACATTTAAAAGAATCAGTTTTTAAATAGCAGAAAGATCTTGGCAAGACATTCTTTCGAGTTTGCTAATGTGTTTTAGTTAATAATACATTAATCAACATTTTTAAAATACTGGAAAAAATGCAGCTTGAAAACATCACGACGATGTTTGCTAGACTTTATTTTCAAAGTTTAGTGACAAACGTGTTAAATGATAATTTTCAAAAATTTAAAACAAATAAAAAAAATTTTAACATCAGAAAGATGTTAGCAAGACATTTGTTTAAGTTTTAGAGACAAGGCATTTTTAGGGAGAGACATTTTTTTTTAGTTTTTAATTAACATATTTTAATTAACATATTCAGTGATGTAGCGCATTAAATTTCACTTTTATAAAATCAGTTTTTAAGTGATACATTACTCAACATTTTTAAAGCACTAAGAGAAAAGCAGGTTTAAAACAGCCCGAAGTTGTTTTCAAGACTTTATTTTCAAAGTCTAGGGGTAAACATGTTAAGTGACATTTTTAAAAAATTTAAAACAAATCAGTTTTTTTTTCAGCAAATCAATTTAAGTTTCATGGACAAGGTATTTTTAAGGCAGGACATTTTTTCAGTTTTTAATTAACATGTTTCAGCTAACATAATCAGTGATGTAACGCATTAAATATCATTTTTAAAAAAATCAGTTTTAAAACGTATTAAGTCATCAGGAAAATGCTTGTAAAACATTTCATTTTATAATTAAAAATTCTCTTACTTTCAATCTTAAAAGAATAAATATTCTGTTTTTATTTACAATTACAATCGTCCGTAGAATGTTACATCACTGAATATGTTATTTAAAACTTTAATTAGTAACTTGAAATACAATTTTTATGGTAAAAATCAATAAGTCTGCATGCATAGGGATAAAAAAAAGCCTTGTTAATGTTATTGATATCATACAGTTGAAGCCTGATTAAAAAAAGTTATCAGTCTCAAATTTTAAGTTTTAGCACAAAAAATTACAAAATTCAACATGATCTAAAAAAAAATTTCTCTTATAACTGTTAAAAAATTTGATCATTATTAAATTGAATTGTAGAAAATAATAAACAGATACAAAATTATATTTGTAAGAAATTTATCTTCAGATAACTGAACGCAAAATTCTTTATGAGAAAATTTTTTGACAATCGTGTTAATATGTCTGATTTCGTAAGTGAAAAAAAATAAATGAAAAATGTAAAAAAAATGTTGAAAACTACTTAACTAGCATATCGTTTCTTATGTCCCCAACCATGCAGTTAACAACTATAAATCCTCTATTTTTTATGCTTATTTTTTCGTTTTTAAAAAAAGGCGTTTTAGTGTCTTATCTTATAATTTAAAAAGGGGTAAGCACTATTCAATTTGCGTCCATTTATTGTGCCCTTAAACCATAAAATTTACAATATGTTGTGTAGAAATCCCGTTATTAGAGCAAAAGTTATTTATATCTTTTTCTTCTTTTTAAGTGGATTATAAGTTCTTCTAAAGGGTTTAGATAATTTAATTGGTAATTAGCTCTAATAAGTAATTATTAGTTATTCCGACTTGTTAACGACAGGATCAAAATAAATCTGATTTATGGAAAAAATAAACCTCTTGTTTTAAGTTGAAATTTTTTCGACACTTCTTTTTATTTGTTTTTTTTTTTTTTTTTGCTTTTAATACAAGTTGTGAGGATGGATAAACTGCTCATGAAATTTGTGCTGTGTTTGAAGAGGGTACAATAGCTGAAAGAACCAATCGTTATTGGTATACCAAGTTTAATGGGAGAAAAAAATTCTGGTAAAATGACTGTATGGTTATGACATTTCGAGTTAAAAGAAAAAAGAGAGAAGGAAGAAAACATAATTCTGGTTGATAGAAATTAAAATATACAGTATTTAAACCACAGATTTTGTAATTTTTCTGTAAGTGTTTGAAAGTTTTGAAATTACCTGAAATTCTGATTTTTAAAATTATATTTTTTATTGCAAAATAATTAGCAAAAAATACGAAACTGAAGAAGTAATTCAATTGAATGCACGTGGTTTTTATGCTATCATGATAAAATTACCAAATTTTATACACATTGCAAAACTAATTTTGTTGTTAATTTTGCCAAATTCATTTCCCAAGAGCTTTGGTCTAAACTACCGAGCTTTTTGATATTCCCATAGAGGCAAATTATACTTACACAATAAATTTTACCATATTCTGGTAGTTTTGACCATACTTATTTCTAAGTGTTACAAAGGAAATTTTTGGATCACAAAGTTGCAACGTCTCGTCGCTTATAGTTGAGTATAACGACATTGAAACAGCGAGCGAAAATGTTATGTTTCCCACTTATCTTATAACTTTTACATTTTTTTTTTTTTAAAAATGGCGTCATTTCATTATTTTTTCCTGCAAAGCTCATTGTATAGATATTTAGATATAACCATATACATTTCGAGATAAAATTTCATACAACCCAATAAGTAATCCACATTGTTGGTATACAATACAAGTGATGACAAACAGCCTGGGTTTTTAACAAGATTCCAATGAAAGGCATTTCGCCTCGTTCTCATTTTTTGTCTATTTCACGCATTTTATTTCGCCATGCCCGGTTATTGGTTATGAAAGATGTGATGGAATTTCTAGTACAGGGAGTGCGTGTGAAACTAAAATAAACACATAGAGGAACGTAATAATATAAATACTTGATAGAAACAGTGAAAATAGAGAAAGAAGAAATAACATTATCTTGTGTCTATTAAATCAATAAGCTGAATTTTCAGGAAAAATTCTAATACCACCCCCTTTTTACCCTTTTACAAGACCACACGCTCCTCCCACTTTCGAAGGATACAGCCCCCCCCTCCCAAATTCAGCATACCCTTTCATGTGCCAAGGCACACCTTCACCCCCTTCCATTATATCTTCACCCTGGCACGCAAAATAAAAAAAAAATTTATCTCATTTTCAGACCTTAACAAGAAATGTGTCTGTCCTTCTACATTTAGCTGCAAGATTTTGCCTCCTGTTTATCTATCCGGCAGTCCGTTTTTATCCGGCAGTTTTTGTTTGTTTTAAATTTGTATGCATGCAGCCTGAATATGTATGTGCGTGTGCGTGTATATATAGATGTAGAGTAATAACCCCCTTCGAAAAAACTAAAAATCTTTAGCGCTTTTTACTCACCCCCCATCTTAGCACCACCCTCCTCCTTGGCAGCAAGATTAACGCTAAAAAAAGGAATTTTGGCGTGTCTTGGCTTCTGTTCATATAGTTATTTATTTATTTATTTTACTTCATAGCGTTTTTCCTCCTGGCTGTTAGGATAGAAGAACGTTGCACTTATTATTTGATCTCAGAGAAAAACGGTTTTGCAAATTGGTGCCAAAATGAGATCAGTTCTCTGAAGTCTTTTATTTATTTATTTTTATTTCATCCCGTTTTTATCCAGTTTTTTTTCCTCTTTTCTCCCTTTCTCTCCCATGCCTGTGTGCGACTCGTTCTTCTCTTCAAGTTTTCTCGATTTTAATAATTTTTCTCCATATTCCAAAGCACAAACACCACCGGCGAAAGGACTGTAGTTTTTGGCGATTGTTAGGTATGGAAAATGTCGTGGGAAAAAAATAAAAAAGATCGCCAAATGAAAAAGGAAATTTTTCGAAAAAGTACACGTTGCAGTAAACAAGACTTTTTAGCGAATAGATACATCGTTCTAGTTATTATTATCATTATTTTTTTTTTCTAGTTTGCCTTCAAACAAAATCTGAATTTTTCTGAACTTAATAAGCTTCGTCCGTTTTGGGGTGTACGCAAAATAAGTACATTCCATTATTTTCCCGTGCTTTTCTTGTGCACAGGAAAATGCAATTATTTCTGGATAAGGTTAAAGAATGGAAGTGGGTAGTGAATGCCTTAAACTTTTTAATAAAATTGGGAGAAGGAAAATATTTTGCATAATCATTATTTTGGACTTTTTGTATCTTTAATCAATTCCGCTGGGGCGGCGGTAAGATTATGATAACAATTTATTTTTGGTAAAAGAATTTTTTATTTATATATTTATTTGTGTTTGAGATCTTTATTTTTGTACTATATTTGAGAAATATCTATTGCTCCTAATTTTTGAAAAGATATAAATGTGCAAGTTTGACATCAAATTACGTTATTAAAAGTGATTGAAAATTTTACAGCGGCCTATGCCAATACGCCCATTCGCCAAATACGATGGATCAACGGAACATTAAAATAGATCAACATACCCTTAAATATAAAATACAAAAAATATACCTGAACCAAGATTTAACAAACCACAGGAACACGGTGTTGATACCCAATTAACCACGAAACAACAAGTACAGAAGAATCGGGATGGCAACAGGCCATTTAAATAAATTTACATAGTAATAAAATTTTTAAAAATATCAGGTCAACAGACCCTTATATGGCAGGTCAACAGACCCTTATAGCCTTAAAAGTTATCCTATTTTACATAGCATTTTGCTCTTGGCAAGGATTGCGACAGTTACAGGAAGGTACAAAATAATATCTCTAATAGATATTACGATAGATCTCTATAAGATATTACGATATCTTATTTATTATTATTAAAAGTGATAAAAAATGAGATATCGTAATCGAATTATATAGAGTAATCAAAGTGCGTTATCAAAATATTGAAAATGGTAAAGAAAAGAGGTATCGTAATCAAATTGTGCGAAGTAATCAAATTGCATACTCAAAATGTTTAAAGTGACAAAAAAGAGGTATCGTAATCAAATTGTATAGAGTAGTCAAATTATGTAATCAAAATATTAGATGTGATAAAAAGAGATATCATAATCAAATTGCATGGAAGAAACTACCACAGCACATTAACCAAAGAAAAACGTGGGATATGTTTAATGAATTTAAGCTGCAGTTCTCTAAAATTACCGAGTTTAACGTTTTTCAATTTTGAGGCTGAAAGTGTTGATCATAGAGTTAATGTGGCTAATACTTGATTTTTAGATATAATAAATTTATTTGCCTATTTATGTAAAATTATTAAACTAATAAAGTCGTGGTGGCTCAGGAGATAAGGCGCTCACCTCTCAATGACGTGACCCAGGTTCGAATCCCTGCGAATTGCTAGTTGATACGAATTCCACATCAGGCTTGCACCGACGACAGTGCTGACGTAAAATATCCTCTGTGGTAGACGGATCTTAGGTTAGTGTCCCCTTGGAATCAGGCTAACAGTGGGAGTTTTTCGTGGTTATCCTCTCAATGAAACAAAAATGCGGGTTAGTTCTTTCAAAAAGTCCTACACTGAGGCAAATTTCGCTCAATGCTTGATCCAAGAGTTCCCTTGACTTCTGAATTAGGTTCAAAATTATGGAGTTAAACATTGGTAGTCGTAAACCCAGAATTGGGTTTGCTGTTCAGCGATAGTTGTAGAAAACAAAGCTAAATGTCCACCACGTAGACTAATTTGTCCCAAATTGCAAGGCTACGTAGTTGAGCATTGATGGTCATAAACTTACTACCATATCGGATGATCGAATGTCCAAAGCTGGATCGGATGTCCAAAGCTGGTTTTTAAATAAAACAGAACTAACAGAGCTGCAGTAGCGCAGGGGATAGAGCGATCACCTCCAGATGAGGTGGCCCATATTTGAATCCCAGGGGTGGCTGATTGATACAAATTCTCCCGGTTTGCACCGCAAAATATCCTCAATTGTAGACGTATCATAGGTTTGAAACCTTTTGCCATCGGGCTAAACGTGGGAGGTTTCCGCCCCATGTAACGTAAATATGTTAATGCTGCCAAATGTAACGTAAATACGGTTTTCCAATGCTTGATCAAGGAGTTGCCTTGTCAAGCATGTTATTGGATTTAAAATTAAAAAATTGCGGAGATGGATATTGATAAACGTGAACTCAGAATTCGGTCGGCTCTTCAACGCCAGTTATAAATATGAAATAAAACAACAATAGCATGCATGATTTAATTAGGAAAAAAAAATTTTTTTAAGAAGTTAACCAAGTTAGCTTCAGTAACTATTTTTTCTAGTGGTAGCTACGAGAGCATATTGATATTTTAATGAATTTGAATTAAAAGAACTTTTTTCCTCTGCTTCGTATAAATATTTTAACAGTAAATTAAAAATCAAATAGAGAAAGGGCCATGCTTAAAAATCCTTATAGAGTTCAAATAAAAATCCTTTTTTTTCCCTTCTTTTTTTTTTAAAAAAGAAAAAACCCCGCTTTAGTTGGCTGCTACTGACAAATGTATTTCGCACAAAACTCGAATGCTAAAGGATTATGTCAGAAATCCCAAATATACTAATATAGTTATGAAATATTATATTGATATATTTGGTGATTATTAAAACTGCACCAATACTAAGCAGTTTTAATACCGATACCTTAGAAATAAGTGTTTTACGGTCCCTCAAAAGGGATATGTACCGGGCAAAATTACTTGATAGTGGTAAATTTTGACTGTCAAGAGTAAGATACGAGCAATTACATCATATCAAATGATGCTGAATACATTTTATTTTTATTCTAATGGGATAAACTACAAAAAATGCTACAACTACAACGATGCAACAAATACTATATTAAGTTTAAAAAAAATTTAATTATTTTAGCTATATTAATTGAAAAACTTAGTCGAAGTACCTGGTAAGTGATATTTTCAGAATGAAAAAAAATTCTGCCAAATTAGTTATTAAAAATTAAACAATGGTAAAAACTGTAATTCAAATAATGATGAAAAAATAAGATTTTCATCACAATTAGAACTTGCGATTGCATGGAGAAAAAATATCTGTTAAAATTATCGTGCTATGTAATAATAACATTTCTGGTTTAAGAAAAAAACAACAACAACATAATTTTGGTTTATGAAATTATCGTTCTTATTACCTCATATTTAGAAAAAAGAGTACAAAACTGAGAATTAAATTGAACCAAATAAATGATTTTCATGCTATGCTCTAAGCTATTATGATAAAACTACCAAATTTTATCGCATATTATAAACAATAATTTGTTCTCAATTTTTCCAAAATCATTACCAAAGAACTACAGTAAAAATTACCGAGGTTTTTAGTGTTCCTATAGAGCAAGAACCAAAGTAATTTTACCATATTCTTGTAATTTTGACCGTATCTTTTTTTCTCAGTGTAGATTTAATTTTTTTCCCTGCATTTAACATCAAGTAATGGTAAATTTTTGAAGACCTATTTTTTCCATGACTATTCTACATTTTTTGAACTATTTCAAATGTATAAAAAAAAACTATATTTGTCTTATCTTGATTCTGTTTTCTTTATTAACAGAAAATCAAAAAAATACATATTTTATCTATAAATAAATAACTTTTTAAAAATATTAAAAATGAAATAAATATATATTTATAGCTAATATTAAATAATGATGAAGACAAACTTAAGAATAAATGTTATTATTTAAAATAAAAATGAAATTAAGAATTTTTTGACATAATATTTTCAGTTATTACACAAATCAAAAGTATCAATTTTTTTTAATTAAAATATCTTTTATTAGATTTGTGAGCATTTTGTGCTTACTTTTTAAATATTTTGACCGCACGAAAAAATTCAAAACAATGCATGCATTTCTTTGTATAAAAGTTTCTAACATATAAACCCCTACTCCTTTAATATAATTTATTCGTAAAATAAATACATAACATCATTTCATGACATGAACTGGTAAAAGTTAAATTCATTAAAGCTTCAGATAATTTTTTGAGTTGAATCGAGAATTATTCTTTAAAAAACAATTCTTATAAATAATCTGCAAAATTGAGAAACTTAAAATGGCAGTCGTAAAAAAAGATGAGGGTAATAAAGTACCATTAAGTATGGGTTAACTACAGTAAGAGAAAGGCGAGTGCAACTTCATGCTGACGTATCTTTTTTTTTTCTTTTTTTTTGTGGAGATGACGCAATGTTGAAACAATTAGAACTACACTAGGTTAAAGATCTGACACCAGCCCGGAGGTGCCGCTTTTCGATCCTCGATTCCACTAAGACTCACCTAGTACATGTGACATACGTGCTCGTAAAGTCTGTGGAATCGAAAGAAATTGAGTTGTACCAGGGGTACAGGGATCTGGAGAAAATGTCCTTCCACTTCAGACCTAAATCTAAATTAAGGAAGTAGCCTCACGAATGAGTTGTGCTGCCATCTATCCATGGGGTTCTGAACCAAGATGTACTTTCACCCTTGCCGATACTCGCTTGTCAAACGAAAGGCGCACCTTTCTGACATTATTTGCAAAAGAAGCTTGGCTTGTTCAAGTGTCACTAGAAACAACAACAACATAAATTGGAAAATCGTAACACAACTTTGCTCATTTGTAGAGCCCCGTGTCTCTAACTTGCCATATTGCAGTTATATTATTAACAGAAAATTAATAAATATTCATATTTTTTATTAACAATTGTCACATGAATTTTAAACTGATTCGTATTAACAGTATTTTTAATCAAAAACTTATTCTATTGCATAGTATAATATAAAGTAGTTTCATACATATTATGTTTAAAAAATAAATTTTAATAGTACTGCTTCCTGAAAGAACTAATAAGCAAAATATTTCTTCCATTTTTCTGTTTCCTTTTTGCGATTAAAATGTAGTTTATATTGTAATCAAACACACTAAAACTATTTTTATATACATGGTGTTAGTTGTAGTTCCATATAGTGTTGGTGATGGGGCTTATCCCATCGTTTAGATTAGCCTTAAACTAAGTCCTTGAAATGTGCGGCTATTGCATTAACTTTGAGGCAACCCTTAGTGCTTTTAGGAATAAATCCTCCACAGTAATGATGTGGCAGTACAGAAATGTTGAGATGTTGCAGGTTGAGCATGATGGAAAAATTTTCATTCCATTTTTGAATCTCATGCTTCTGAGGTGACAAGTTCTGAGTCTGCAAAGCATTGTTAAGGAAATTCAAACTTTTAAAGTTCATCAACAAATTAGCTGGAGAACTTTTGAAGTTTGATGAATGATGAGCAAATGTTCGGTGCGTTAAATTTAAAAGCTAAGTTAAACTTAGTTTGATTTGGGAAAAGGTATGTTTTCTAATTAAAAAATGAGTATAAACGGTACGATATTAACGAGGAATGTATTACAAACTCATATTTAGTTACTGAAAAGTAAATTGATTATTTTTTAATTGTCCGTCCTAAAATATTTTTTTTTCTTTGATATTGTAATTTATTAGTTTATGAATTGAAAGCATAAGATTTGATTATACTAAATATTTTTACCAAAAAAAAAAAAAAAAAATAGCGAAAACACCCCTTACGGACCTCATTCTTTTTTTGCCATCACTTTATTTTGTTATACTTTGAAATTATTCATAAAACGGTAAGATATTAAAGAGGAATCGAAGAGAGGAGTGAAATACAACTTAATAAAATATTTTACCAAAGAATGACATGTAAAAGTCCGTAAAATAAATGGGAATTTTATTTTAGGGATTAAGTTATCAATTTCTGGTAGATGCAATCCAGCGTAACCAACGAAATTGTATTTAACCAGAATATTTTATTCTAAATAATTTTGAAATCATTATGCATTTGTAATGTTTCTTCTAAACTACTCGTACTCTTATGGTGAGTTATAAATTTGAAAATGTAGAAAAATTTATTAGGAAATTATAAAAAGTGATTCAAAATTATAATTACAACAAACACAAAAAAATTTCAAAACATCCTCCAAAACTTAAAATAATACTTATTCGAATTAAAAAAGAATAAGCAGTTATTTATAGCATTAATAGAATGAAATATTCTCTTTTTCTGCAACTATACATTGATTGTATTTTTATAACTCAAATTTTAACAAACTTAATTATTGTTTAACTTATAATATTAGAAGCAAAAATATTGAGTTAAATAAAAATAATTAATGAATTAGAAATAAAAATAATCGTCTTTTCGTGATCAAGCAATCTCATAATCTTAAAATATCTAGCACAATTATTCATAAAATTTTGCTATATACATAGACTGTAAAAAGTATGTCTGTATGATTTATTATTATAGCTATATACACATTTATTAGAAACTGTTTCTTAAAATTTTTATTGTATAACTGAAGTAAAGCACTTAGGCATCTTTAAAAATTAAGCTTAATTATGATATAATTGTCAGTTTGTATTGTTTCTAAATGCTTGTAACATTAAATTATATTAATTAAAATTTGAAATTAATTATTAGTTTGTAGTAAAATTAACCCAATTTAATTAACAAACAGAATAGAGCACATAAAAAATAAATAACTTCATAACTAATAAAAAATAAAAATGTATAATTAAAATTTTTATGTAATGTTATTTAAAAATGAGTAATTAATTAATTAGAACTCTTTATGATTAATTAAAAATGAAATTATGCACTTAAACATGTTTATAAATTAAGAAATGAGCATAATTATGACACAATTGTTAATTTGTAATGTTTCTACACACATGTAACATTAAATTATACTAACTAAAATTTGAAATTAATAATTAGTTTACAATAAAATTAACACAATTTAATTAACAAACAGAATTGTATATAATTCTTTACAATTAATTAAGAATAAAAATGTTACGCTCTTTGCTCTCCGATATTTATTAAAACTTTTACACAATGAATTTTTTTTTTCTAATTCAAATAAAAGTTACTCAAATATCAAATAGATTTTAATTTATTTTTATTACTTGAATCATCTCTAAATAAAATATCTCTAAATATTACAAAAATACCACTGAATATTATTACATAATTAATATAAATTAAAATATAATCTTTCTCGGAAACAAAACCATTTATTTATGATAATATTGTAACCGATTTTTCATCAGAAATCAACGGCTTGCTTGAATATTTCTTTGATGAATTTAAATTTCTTACACTTCATGAATTGTAAACATAAAATCTAAATAATATTTGGAGATAAATATGTAGTTGCGTTTCAATTCATTTTCCGAGGTATTCCCACAGATGGCGCTACTGCAAAAGTTGAAACATAAAAATCAGGGACGCATGAATGGAATGAAATTCCTAAATATTTCAAACCTTTAGTGATTCTTCAATTTTTATATTTTAACTTTAAATAGCATTTGTTCATAATATTTCGCAAACGCTTTCTCCTTATAGACAGTGTTATTTCTGAACCTTTTCTTTGAATTGTAAATTGTTTTTAAAATTTTAATCTTTTTTATTTATTTATTTAATTTTTGATTAATTTACTGATAGATAGTAACTTGCAATCATATCAATTATTAGACTGACGCATTAGTAAATTATAAAAAGAAATGAATGAAATTTTAATTCAGATAATTTGGAATGTATAAAACTTTGTTTTCATTTCATTATTATAATTAATTTCTACGCATTTTTAGATTTTACAATTTAAATTAAATTTTGCGTTGCTTTAAATGGGAAGAGAAAAATTTGTTTGAAGTAATTTAATTTTTAGCAATTAAACACATTTATTAATAAAAAATTTAATTTTTTATCTAAATTCAATGTACTTAATTGTGAAGAATACTAGTACTTTTTATCGACATGAAAGTATGACTTGATTTCATTTGCTTAAAACAAATAATAAAAATTTTATTTTGTTCCTTTATACGTTATTATGAATAATATTTTAATGTGTAGTAGTTGATTTTGAAGTTAATTTATTTGGGTAGATTTTTAGATTAGTTATTATTATAGCAGTGATATTAAGAGAATTAAAATTTAATTTTTTTTTCAAAATTTACTATTCCAAATTAAAAATAATAACAAAATTGTAACAGTGTATCTTGAACTTTTTTTTGCCAAAAGAAGCACACAAAAAAGGGAAAAAAAGTTTATGTACCTTATACTTGAAAGACAAAGCTATGATTTTTTTTAATATATGTGTACCATCTTGCTGCAAAAAAATTGTCTTGGTTTCAGAACACACAGATAAGTCTAAAAATTATTAAACTTTATAAAAAATTCGTAAACTGGATAAATTTTTTCTACCCGGATTAAAATTATCAAAATTAATAATTATAATTTTTGAGCTCATATAATGTAGCGTTATTGTAGCTTTTTAAGTATGAAAATTTTGATAATAAACGTTTTTCATTTGAAGCAACTCTGGCTTTTGTCTATATTGACGTTTTGTGCCATTTTCAGAGTTAGCATAGATGGCGTTGGCTAAAGTAAGGCTTAACTTAAACTAACAGTCATGAATAAGTGTTGCAAAATCACAGCTGTTATGAAAATGACATAATGTTCGTATAAACATTAATAGCATATTTGCATAATATTATATTTTGCGCCATTTTCAGAATTACCATAGATGGCGTTGGCTAAAGATAGACTTAACTTAAACTAAGTCATGAATAAGTGTTAGCAAACTCATAGAAGTTATTAAAATAGCATTATTCGCGAAAACGTTCCAATACATTTGTCCACAGAGCACTCGAAAAACACATTGTTCTAATGATTAATGGCATTTTGGTACTTTTTTTCTGTAGCAACCATACCAACTTTCTTTTTACACTTTGTAATGTTCTTAAATTTTGAAGAAAAAAAAGTAAACTATTTTATAGCGTTTTAAATCTTAATAACATTACGAAAATATTTTCTTCATAATACAATTTCTTTAAATGTATTTTTTTTTTCCAACTTTCACTTTAATAGGAATTTGATTCAACAGTGATGTAAACAAGTAAAGAAAAAAAAAACGACATTTAAAATTCCATATGGGAGAAGTAACATTTAACATGAATTCATACACTTCCTTAGCCTATGTTTCACAAGTACTTACACTTCCCTAGACAATTTCGTTTTTCGAAAATGTTCCAACTTATTATATCTGTATATCAGTTATATCGTGAAGCTTTCTTTTTTTTCCTACCAACCATCATTTCATTAATATTCCTATCAATATTTCTTGCCAAATGCAGCTATAGATCCTACCATGCACGGATTGTTTCAAGTTAGACAGGGACATAATTGACAACGTTTAGGAAACTCCTCTTAGAACGAATCTAACTTCTAGTCCCTCTATAAGGATGTTTTTGACAGCATGTTTAGCATAATGACCTGCGCTACCTAACATTCAAAAAATGTCCCTACTCACTGACAATTGTTACCACTCCCCCTTACATTTGAGTTTCCAACCCCTTTGGACTTCCTAAAAAGGAGTAAAATAGGCAGAGATAAAATGCTCATACACGATCTCCACTGCATTTCATTCCCAGATGGGTCTCTTTATAGGGGTGGAGCGTTCTAAAAATATATGGCGTCGCTTAATCAATTTAGGCTACCAAAAAGTGCACTCCAAAACTTTTACTCTTCTTCAATCTCTGGCAGTGACATGGGGCAAACTTACTGGCGTAATTACTAGGGAAAAAATAAGCCAAGTCTGTGCTTCTCTCTCTGAGTATTTTTCATTTCACTGTATGTGTTTGCAAAAGTCAAAATAAAAAGAACTCTTTACACGCCAGGGCAGTGCGAAAAATAGATTTTGGCGAGCACTCGGGCGTCATAAATAGATAGGGGTTTGATCTTTTGAAGATGTAAGTATAAAAGATGAATCATCATTATTCATTTAAGCGCACTATATTCCGAAGAGTACGCATGTTGAAGAAGGCAGAGTGGAGTGTAAGTATAGGAGAATAAATAAATAAATAAATATAATGAAAAAAATTCTGCCTTTATCAGCAGCGTCTGCTTTTTTTTTTTTTTTTTTTCATGCATCCTCTCCCGCAGAGAGTGTAGAATCCTTTGGGATCCTGTAGAAATGAAATAAAAATTTTGCCAAGTTTGGCTGAAAAAGAAAACAGGAATCTAAGGCATTTCAGAAACAACAGGAGATTCGAGCAAGCGTAACCATATAGAAAGAAGGATACAGCACTATAGGGTTAAGTCAGTATCATGAATATTTTTTTTTACTGTTCGTCCAAAGGGAATTCGTCTTCAACATCTCCTTTAAACATCAAAATTTCAAATTTGTGACTGTTTGTCTTTTAGCTGACCTGTCAAATAAAATAATTTTAAGTTAAACGACTCTCACTTTATTTCACTAAAAATAAATTTTGAATATAGTTAACTTATTAAAAGCTATGCCAGCATTGACCAAAGTATATTATTACAGTTATGACTACGCAACTAAATACGGGCAAATTTTGTTAGATTTTAGCAAACTATGGTTACGTAAACAAAATATTACCAAATTTAGCTCAACTGTGACCAAAATATTAACAAATTTAGCTCCAATGTGACAAAACTGTGATTAAGTTGCATTAAGCTTGCATAAATAACCCTTTTATATCGAGATTGTATCTACCTTTACAAAATGAGATTGGAAAAACGTTCTGAAATAGAGGAGGAATCCTCCTTTACAAACCAAGAGTATAGAAAAGCGTTCTCAAATTAAGGATAAATTCACCTATTTTAGATTAGGTTTGTTTTAGATTTTATGATCATCACTGAAACAAGGTTTATTTGCGCAGGCTCTGATATATATTTTTTAACACTTTAAAAGTGAAGATTGGCCTGATCCTTCAGTTTTAAGCAGAAATGAAATGTAACATTTGAGAATGAGGAGAAAGCTGGAATGAAAAAAAAGCAAAAACAATGTTTTCAGTAAAAAGCTAAAATGTGAGGGGTTTTTAAATAAATTTTTTAACATTCCTTTATTCAATCTTTAAGGAACCAAACTTGGCATCCTGATATTTCTACAAAGCAAGTATTAATTTTTAAAAGGTTTAATTAGTCAATCTTTCTACTCCAACCAAATTAAAATGAAAATAAGTTTGCCCACTATCTAAGAATAAACTCTATGTTAAGTATAGCTGCAATTCGCTAAGCCTTTTTTTTTAAGAAGTCATTTACATGTATTTATTGATAATTAATTCTAAAGCTTGGATTAACTTCAAATTCTATTTTTTTTTCAAAGTTGCTGATATTTCAATAAAATTTCAATTTCCTTCGTTAATACACTGATTAAGCTATTATGCTTTCCTAATATTATTTTTATGACTTTCGTTTGTATTGCTTTAATGTCTATTCATTCTTTTAATTTTTCTTTCATTTATTACATGAAAGCTGGATATAGCTTTCTATTAAGCTAATCAAAAGCAACTTTAATGCTAAAGGGAACTGGAATAAAAAAATTTCAAGCATTTTAAGGCTATTTGGCGAAACTCTATCGTAACATATGTCACTAAAGCGCTCTACTGTGAATCACGCTATAACTCTATTTCGACGCTTTTTTTTGCATAACTGTTATGAGTTTGCAGCACACTCTCAATACACAACTAATTCATAACTGTTAGGTCAAGCTTAGCTCTGTTTGCTAATTCTGAAAATGGCGCAATACGCCTATATGATGAAAAACCACATTCTAGTGAAAATTAGAAGCGTTTGTAATCTAATTTTAAAATATTCAAAAAAGTCACTCTTAGCTCTTCATTATCGTAAAAAAATCATAAACTCATTAAAAACAACTTAACATCTAACAACAACATCAAACTTAACTCATAAAAAAATTCTAAAAAATTTAAAATTTTTTATAAATTGTGATAAATTTTGTAGTTGTGAAAAAATATCGAAATTTTTTTTATTACTGTTAAAATATTTAATCTATTTGCCCGTTTCTAAGGCCTAGATAATTCTTTATTATAAGTAAGTACATGCAGTCTAAAATTATAGCTTTGCCTCAAGTGTTACGCATTTAAATTCTGGCTTTTTTTCCTTTGAAGAAGAGGCTTCTAATAACTGTTAAAATATTTTACTTGATGTTAACATTTGCTTTGTTTTTTTATTTTTTCAATGGCCTTAAAATCTTATTCAACTTCATACATATTACCTCAACTTGCCTTTCTCTAAAATCTTACATTTATTTATTTTTGAAATATTAAAAAATATGCAGTAAGAACAACTGCAATACGTTATAGTTCGTATAAATAATAGTTGTCTAAATTACTCGTATTTATCTATCTCTATGCATATTTTAGATTTTCTCTTTGATAAATGAAGTAAATCCTGATCCAACTTCGCACTTCTAGCATTTTCTTATCGTTGTCTTAACTATATCATAGATAAACATTTCAAGAAGTTTGGAGGATAAATTTTGCAAGTTCTGGTGAATGAGGACAGTATAGAATTCTTATATTGGGCTTGTTTTAATTAAATAATTTATTCTGCAACTTTCATCCTGCATATATATTTTAATATATATATATATATATATATATATATATATATATATATATATATATATATATATATATATATATATATATATATATATATATATATATATATATATATATATATATATATATATATTTCTAATTTTGTTAATTTTTTTAAACTATTAGTTTATTATTTTATTACTATTTTTATTATTTAGCTTGTTGAAACTTATATGAAAACTATTACGAACATTGGTTGCTCAACATTTTTCCACTTTATCTTATCCTTTGTTTATACTTACTGTTTCTGATAGATAAAAGAACATTAAAGTTAGAATAAGTTTTTAATTTCTTTATTAGCATCAAATCTTATATTTTTGTTTTATAAAATCTAGATAGATTCGAATGATAATCATTTAAACTGTAGTTTTTATTCTTCGTGTACATTTTATTTTTTTCTATGCCTTTACATTTAAACTCGATATCATTTATATCAAATTTTAATGTTGTATCATTTATATTTATATCATTTATATTTATATCATGATATCATTTACAGCTATATAATTATTTATAATATATCAATATTTATATTTATATCATGATATCTTTTTATAACTATTTCTTGTACTATTTCAATTATTTTTTCTATGAAAATTCTAACCATAACTATTATTGAAATTTGGTATAATTATCACTCAGGCCCCTATAAATCTCGTACATAATTTTACCTTAGTTTTTATCATCGATTGAAATAAATTAAAATTATTATATGATATTAATGCCTTTATGAACGTCTAATCATGTAATTCTTTCATGTATCTGTCAATTTTTTCGTTATTTTTTTAAATCTAAGAAGACTTTAATGATAATTGCCTGCACCACAACCTTCATCCTTGTTTTCTTCTATTAATGACATTTTAAGAAATATAACTAATATCAGGTTTTAATGTCATTCATTTTTTCATTTTATGAATATTTTTCTCATATTTTTAATCATTTATTTTAAAAAACTCTAGTTATAACTATGACTAGAATTTGGTATATTTATCATTCACTGAATCTTGATCGTTTGTTTAAACTTTCGATTTTATCATCGATTATAGACATTAAATTCAGTCAGTAATATTGGATACCTTTATAAATCCAATTTTAAAAATGTCAGGACCTAATTCAGATAAAATATGAACAAAACTTAAGAAGAAACTTAAAAAGAAACGAAATTTAAGTTTTAATTCATTTTATAAAATTTTAGAAACTGCTTGAAGAAATTTTTTTATAACATTTTCGTTTCTCATATTTAACATTCATTTCAAATTTAAAATTTTTCCAACTATAATTTTTTTTCAAATTCTTTTTGTTACATTTCTTTGAATGGTAGAAAAATTTAAAATAAGTGTCATTTAAGGTCTTACGTAAACATTTCTCGTCTTAACAGTGACGTTAGCATCCCTCCTCTCCTTGTCAGCAAAAGAAAGCAAATGAGAATCCCTCTCCTCCTTAGGTACTTATGTCACATTTAAACGGTTCCATATTTAAATCATAAAATTATTCAAAAGAATATAATTAAACTAGCTTTAGTAAATAATTTTCAGTCTATAACCCCAAAACTATCATAAAAATTTCATAAAATATTGTAACTTGCATATAGATGTTATTTCTTAATGGATGCACTAAATACAAAGTAAAAAAAATATTTTGCCTCGTCTAATTTCAGATTTATGTTCAATACCTTTAATTTAATGGATCGAATTTTATTATCTTTCTTTTTTTCCTTTTTACTATATTTTTTTTATTCAAAGTCTGGAGATACGCTTCTGATTATCATAACTATAATTCGAAGGTGCCGTCTTCACACCACTATCCCTCCAAACGATAACATACTTAAGTAAAGCCTGGATGGATGGTTGAAGAACAGAGTGCGCGTAGGAATCCGGAAAAAAGAAGAAGGGGTAGGCAATCCTCTCCAGTAATTAATGAGCCAGGGCGGGGGCCTGCATAATGCAGTCAAAAGGCCTCACTTCCACCCCCCTCTTGGAGGAGGAAGATGAAGAAATGATCCGTTGAGAAGAGAAAGATGTTGAATTCCGGGTGGAATCCTTCTCTTGCTCTTCCTCCATCTTACTCTTATGATTCTTCTTCAGCGTGCAATGCACTATACCATTTGCATCGGTCTCTTTCTCTCGTGGGCTTCAGGAGGATTTAGTCCCCCTCCCCCTCATCTTCGAAGATGGTTTTAGGGGGGAGGGGTTGAAGACCAGCTGCTACCAGTGAGAGAAATCGGTAGCCCTGGGGGGAAGATGCCCCCATCTCAAGATGGCAGCCATCATTAGGACCATTGACGGTATTTCGGGCCAAGACTTTTTATGTAATATTTTTTAGTATTTTTAGCCCCCCCCCCCGTTCTTCTGAAGAAGTAACGTTTTTGAACTCTCCCCCGTCACCTACCCCAAACCTCCATCATGATGCTTTTTTTTTTGTATTTGAGATTTTTTTTTTTCGTTATCATTTTTCGTTTCTTTTTTATTATTTCGTTGGAAATGGTTTTCGTTTCGTGCGTTATGCATTGACTTAGCATAAGAGATGGGAGGTGGGTGTCGTGCACGAATACTGTTGGGACTTGGCATTTGCACAAACGGTGAAGAAATGGTCGTTGCTTTGCAAAGTGTTTTGCTGGGATTGTATTTTTTTTTCTAGCTGGATCGGCCACCGAAAAACCGTTTCAGTGCCAATTGATCTGAATCTTTATCGGTGACCGAATTGTTAAAGACATCTAACGTTTACATATCTTATCATAAAAGCTTCTTACTTCCAGAAAAAAAATGCATTAAATAACAAAATCGAAAAAAAAATGTATATTCGCTAATCTCTACGCATGCTAACATTAGCATATGTAAAAATTATTAGTGGTTTTCGGTACAGTTAGCATTTTGTTTAATTAGCATTTTGATAGTAGTTATATCTAAATGAACTTCGATCAATTGAGATCCACTGTATTACCACCAAAATGCAATCAGTAGAGATCCACTGTATCACAACCGATATGCAATCAATTGAGATCCACTGTATCACCACCAAAATGCAATCAATAGAGATCCACTGTATCACCACCAAAATGCAATCAATAGAGATCCACTGTATCACCATCAAAATGCAATCAATAGAGATCCACTGTATCACCACCAAAATGCAATCAATAGAGATCCACTGTATTACCACCAAAATGCGATTAATGTGGATCCACTTTGATTAGGATAGATCCAGTGTGATATATTTAGATACACTTGATTAATCATTTTATTAGGGCTTCGTTTTAATTTTCTTGACTACAAAGTATCTTGGAATTTACATTGATTCAAACCTAAAGTGAAAATCTCACGTTAACAATGCGTAAAAAAAGTTTAGAATTTTAATTTATAATTTTTATCATTTAAAATAAAAAGTTAGAAAAAACTTTTTAACAATCCTTTATAACTCGTGGGTTCATTCATTAAACGGCACCCTGCTTACCACTAGTATATTGATGCATTTTTTTTTTGTATATTCAGTTTTATGTGTTTGTCTTTTTTTTTCTTTGTGTAATTTGTTATTTATAACTTTCATGGTTACCATTATGGACCGTCTGATCCCATATTTCTTGCATGTTTGTTTCTTCTCTATTAAGTTATAAATGAAAATAAAGAAAAATTGATAATGTAAGTAATATAAAAAGTGTTAATATGTTTATCATTATTTATCGAGTGCTAACATATTTATTTCACAAAACCTCCTTACTTATAAAAATATAGAAGGTTCTTACAAAAACTTTACGTGCCGTGGCAGCGACACGTAACGCCTCATATATCCTAACACCTCATATATCCTAGCACCTCATATATCCTAATCACACAGTAACTTTGTATTTTTATGAAACAAAGAAATAAATCCCACTGAAATGAAACAATTTATTGATGCAAACCTCCATAAACAATACATTTTAGAACTCGAGGAAACTTAAATACAAAGAAATTATTTTAAAGCTTTCTTAATATTATGATAAAGTTGTTTAAAAAAACTTAATATTTTTTTTTTATTTTTTAAGAACATCTACCTTTGCTCCTCGTCGAAATCACCTCCACAGTTATAAGCATATCGTAGAGTTACGATCTTGCTAATATGATGCATAGGCATGATCTTACTTAATACTCATCAAAGTTTAAAGATTTGATACAGTAGTTCAAAAATTGAACAATAAATAAATATCTATGGCTCGCTAATATATATAGGATCTATATCTAATGGAAAAATTTTCCCCGACCCTCCCTTATTTAGGGCATACGGGTAAATGTTTATTAAAATCATAGGATCTATATCTAATGTAGGATCTATGGCTTGCTCTAACAAATATACAGGTCTTAAAACGTGATTTCATTTCTAATATAAGACTAAAAGTTTCTGTGGCAATTATTCTCCATTGTCAAACAGGAGCCATCATGGCTCAGGGGATAGAGCGCTCGCCTCACTATGAGGTAGGCCCAGGTTCGAATCTTAGCGATGGCTGGTTGGTATTAATTCTGCACTCGACTCGCACCGAACACCGTGATAACGTAACATATCTCCAGTGATAGACAGATAATGGGTTTGAGTCCCCTTGCTGTCGCGCTACCCGTGGAAGATTTTCGTGGTTTTTCTATCCATATGACGCAAATGCTTGTTAGTTCCATTAAAAAGTCCTTTGCGAAGACTAGCTTCTCCCAATGCCTGATCCAGAAGTTCCCCTGTCTTCTAGATGGGGTTCAAAATTCAAGGCTACGGAGTTGAGCATAGGTAGTAGTAAACTCAGAAGTGGGTTGGCTGTTCAACACTGTTCATAAAATAAAACAATATTGTTCAACAGCATTTTTCATAGAGGATTTTCAATGAGATATTACGAGTTCCATTTGCCCTTTCCAGAACCTTTAATACATTATCTATATCTCTAGACCTGGCTGATCAATCAACCCGGAAAATTGTCGATATTAGAGCTAAGTTTTATGTGGCGGCACCCCTGATGAAAATGAAATTAGAGACTGTTTTAAAGTTAAAAACAAAGTGAATAAAGCACAAATAAAATACTCAAGTAGACATGTAGTAAATGTTGACTCCCCGTGTAGTAAATGGTGACTGATGCACGTTAAATTTGTCGTGTAACAAAGTCTTCCATGTTCTCATAACAAATCATACCTGTGGGCGTAATAAACCAAGAGTTTCCTTGTCTTCTGGATTAGTTCAAAATTACAAGATTACGGAATTGAACATAAGAAGTCGTAAACCCAAACACTGGGTTGGCTGTCCAACGTAGGATATAAAATTAAAATACTATAGTTTCAGAGCGCGGTGGCTCATGGAATCGAGCATTCGTCTCCAAATGAGGTCAACCAGGTTGTGAGGTGAATCTAGGGGCTGCTGGTTAATACGAATTCTGCTACCGACTTGCACCAACCGCAGTGCTGACGTAATATATCCTCAGTGATAGACGAATCATGGGTTAGAATCCCCCTGCTGTCGTGTTTTCCTCTCATTTTGCTCAAATAATAATTAGTTCCATAAAAAACCAAATACTGATTAGTCTTTTGGGTTGGGTTCTAAAAGTAAAGGTTACGGAGTTGAACATTGATAGTTGTCCACTCAAAATTGGGTCGTCTATTCGTGCCGGTTATGAAATAAAATAAAATACTATAGTTTCAGTTCTCTAACGAAGAACCTTTCTCAGTGTGTAAACATCAAATATTTATTGTATATAAGGCCTATTTGATGTTTAGACACTGAGGAAGGTTCTTGTTTAGAGAACTGAAACTATAGTTTGTCATTTATGTACTTAATTCACGTTGTTTTTCACGTGGCACAAAGTATGTCTTACCCTTTTGGATAGGAACTGTTCATCTGAGAAGGAAACATCGGACTCGAAGATTTTATTTCTATACTCGAAGTAAAAGCTAAAGAGATATTTTTCAAAGACACGAAAGGATATGCAGCCTTTCAAAAGGAAGCTAGCTCAAACCATCAGATTTTTGTGACCATAAATTTCGATTCCTAGACTAGTGAATAGGATTTCCTTCCGATTATTTTCACATTAAAGCATAAACCATTTGAACTAAGGACTTGCTATCTCTTAAAATATCCGATAATTCCAATTAGGCAACAAAGCCGTAATAATCTGCGTAGGCTTCTTGTTAAATGGCAGCACAGTATTCCATGCTTTTAAGGAAGGCATTATCTGGTTTGAGGAGTTGGGATAAATTCTTGGATCGCTATGTTTACATCTCCGAGTTAAATTGGTCTTTGATTTGCTTTTAATGGACGGCGCAGCCACATAGAGCTCAGCTGATAAACGATTTTAAAGAAACTGAAAAGATTCGCCGATATGATTGGGCAGTCAGGTTTTCAAACCTCATCTTTATGAAGCATTTCTGAAACGCTATGGTAACACAATCGGTTAAGATGTCATTCACCCCGTTAATGGAGAGCTAGAGGTCGTGAGTTCAATCCTGGCCATAGAGTTAAGAGTATAAGTAGAGATGGCATTTCCCACCCTCCTATGAGTAGAAACTGAAGTAACTGTCGGCCATCTTGGATTATGCAAAGCATTCATTGTAACCTATGGTTGCATGGCTAATAAATGGAAGTTTTTAAGTGTCAAACAAAACTTAATTTTTTTATTGCTTTCAGTTACACGAAAAAAAAGCGCCTCATTTACTACAATTTAATATTTATAAAAATAACATAACTAAAGATTAAATTTAATCATTTTTAGGCCAAATAATCTAATATTTCATGTGTGTAGATTTATTTTTTGACACATAAATGAAAAAAAAATATAGTTTAAATTAAAACGCTTTTTATTTTAAACTATTATTTTTTTATTTAATGCTTAAAAAATAAAAATTAAAAAAAAAAATAGTTATTTTTTCATGCATTTATTAATGTTAGAAGACAAACTTTCCCTTTCATAAATTTTATCCCTCAATTGAAGCAGTCATTTTTTGTTGATTGAATCATCATAGAAAATAATTGAATTTTAATACTTTAATAAAAGTTGTAAAAAAAATTTAATATTTATAAAAAATTTTTAATTAAGAGCTTTAAATATTATTATATTTATCTTACATATTTCTTTCATTTAGTAGAATAACACTGAACTTTAAATTCTTTTTCTCAGTTCATGAAAATGAATTTCTTATTTTATTCTTAAAAAATACACAGACATAAAAGAAAAATAAATCATTTTATTTATTTTTACATTATATACAATCAATTTCCATATTTTTTTAAAGTAAGTACTATCAGAGTTTATTAGTCAAGAATAATAATTCTTCACTCACAAATATGAATAATATATGTTGGTTATTCGACAGTAAAATATTGCATTAAATGTATTACAAGTGATAAGAATTTAAAAATATACACTTATTTATACACACATTTTAAAGTACACAAAAAACAAAAATTTAAAAAAACGTAACTTTATTGTTAACAATTTTTTCATTCGTTTATTAATTTTAGAAGCAAAACTTTCCCTTCATAAATTATATCCCTCAATTGAAGCATTGTCATTTTTTGAAAAGAATTGAATTTTAATAAGAGTTGTAAAAAACATTTCATACATTTGTTAAAAAATTTGAATTAATACTTTAATTTGTCACGATCTTGTAAATGGTTTTTGCAATAATATTGAAAATGATAAATAGTTTAATAATTATTAGAGTAAATAAATATTTAAATTATTTAACAATAAGAGTTTTTGTTCACTAAATTTTTTTTAATCAATGAATCTGTAAGACCATCAAGCAGATTTATTGTTCTATCAATCACATCTTCTGAGAAATGCTCATTACACAATTTTCTACACGAAGAAGGTTTTCAATTAACTCGTCTCACAGCTTTGATCCATAACTGTTTACGTTTTTCATCTTTAGGAAAACTGCAAATAAAATTCCAACTTAAAAGCATGAACATAAAAACTCGTTAATTATCTAAGTATTTTAAAGAACCGACTCAAAAGATTTATAATTAGCAATTAGAAACAACTTTATTAAAATTTTGATAATTACAGTTAATCCAGTCGATAATTTCAAAAAAATAAATGCAGTAGCACAAATAATCTGTTTTCAGTCTCTTATATTCAATTAAAACCCACGACTCCAATATAGATTACCCACAACTGAAACTTTTAATTTATTTCATTAACCTAAATGTATATCAATTATTAATAAAATGCAAGAACTGAAGTAGTTCACAAAATGAGAGTATGGCAGATTTTTGCCAGTTTCTATAGTTCACTGGATTTTCTATTATAAAATTTATGGAAAGGTTTCCTCCAAGGTTATAAAAGTGAAAAAAAGTAACAATTTGGGTGAATTTTTTAAATTATGTTTGTGTGTTAAAAGCTCTCAAAAAATTTCATGTCATTCATCAGTGCAAGAGTGATTATAAATAAAATAGCAGTTGAATAAAAATCAAATTGTTGACAAACTAGACATTACGATCATATTTTTAAATTCCACTTAATAGCAGAGCAACAGTTTGGAATTACAATTGAAAAAGCAACAGTGCTGATTTTTAATGTTTAGATTACGAAATAATGATCAATAACAGTAAATAACAGAAAAACACATAAAATTATTTGAGAAATTCTTCATGATAGATTAAATTTCATAAAAGCAAAAAATATTGTAGCAAAAAAAAAATACTTTTAACCATTGCCACTAATTTGAATAACACGATACTATAATTATGCCATATTAATTGTCAATTAAGCAGTATAAAAATAAACGAAATCACATTATCTTATCTATAATTAGTTTTACAGTTTTGATATTCTATAAGCCACTTAGAAGTTCTATTTTGATTCATTTCAATAAAAATTGATAAGAATCAAGGTTGGGTTTGAAATGAATAGCTAATAGTTAAGAAGAAGAAAAAAAAATCCTTAGTCTTCTGACATTAAAGATACAGTTTATTGTAAGAACAGAATTTAAAAATACTAAATTAGAAAATGATTAAGAGAATTGAATTTACACTTACCTATGAAATGTAATTCCAGGCATTTCCTTTGTCCATCGATTCGTACAGCCGTATGCAACGCAGTTCGTCATTTTTACAAGCAAAATATAATTAAATTCAATGTTTAAAAGGTAAAATACAGAAAATCGTTAAAGAGAAATCGAAAAAAAAAACGATAAAAATAACATTGTAATCAGCAAGTTTAACGTGCAGAAGACAGCAGCGTTCAAATGTTTTGCATAAACCAATATGGCCGACCGGTTACAGTGATGGCTTCACTGTTACTTTCTCATGTCAACTCTACCTATACTCTTTACTCTATGATCCTGGCAGTTGAAGAAACAACAGACATGTATGTAAGAATACGTATAATCTGTCGTGGTTGAAAGTCCCCTTGTTTGTTATGGAAATTTGACGAGAGGGGTACCAGTTCAGGCGCCGTTCATATAACAATCTTACCATGGCTGTTGAAAGATAGAGCCCTTTAAAATGGGACTGGGTACTTGGTCATGATTGAGTAATGTGAAGCATGTGTATGACGCAATGACGAGAGTGATTAGAACTCTGGATCTCACATCTGTCTGAAAACCATCTAGAACTCGAAAACAGCATTCAACTAGTAGAAACAAAAGTCTGACAAATTTCTAAACTGCTTTACCTGCAATGTAAAATCATGTTGTAACACCTGTATACCTTTAACGGAGGGCCGTTTCCACTATTTACCCATTATTTTTGTACGATTCTGTGACTAATTTTTCCTTCCTTCTGTCATCGATAAGTGTTGCCCACGATCATGAATATAGTTCGCTATAACTGCTGAATATGATTAATTTTCTATAATTTAAACCTACATTCATACCAAATTTTATTAAAAATTAACCTGTAGTTCTGAATGTAATCGACCAATCGACCATGTTATGAGAGATAATGTTATATGGTATGAGATATAATACACAGTATACGATTACAGCAAGGTTACTTATTATGATTACATGTTAATATTGAGCTTGGCGTACAAAGAGTCCGTATTCTTTGGACAAGGTATTGAGATTTGCAAATAAATGGTCACTTGTACTTTATTAGATTATTGAGAAGTAATACATATCAAATATTTAACTTCTAAAATCTACTCACTTCGAAATTTTAACTGAGCTACCAAAATTACTTTCCTAGACTTATATGTCTTCGAATTACTCGACTGCCATAGGGCATTGTCGTCCCCAGCAAAAATAAAATCGAAGCATTTAAACCGCCAACTGCATCTAAACCAAACTCCAGATGAAATTGGGGACTCATCATATTTCCCCGTCAGATGTAATTTCAATCTGTCCCGAGGTTGTGACTTGATATTAAGCTGCTTCAAGACATCTGACCATCTCTTACATTGCAATGAAGTAACATTAACGCTTAGAGAAAATTTTAAATCTTGTACGAATAGATGTGGATTCGTGTCGCCATTTTGGCTCGAGGAAGAATCAAGTAAAATATGACTTCGGGGTTATATTAATTTGAAATATTTGCCAATGGCCATATTTCGATTACATATTGGAATGCTAGTGCCACTTCTTGCAAACTGACTCAGCGTTTAGATTTAAGTGAATTTGATAAATATTTTACAATTTCTTCCTCAAGCGGTTGCCTTAAGGTTGAATAAAAATTGAACTTAAATATTTATTTTCTGTATAATATTGAAACCACATCATAACTAAACTGCTTGACGTGCAGAACTAAATGCAGATCAGAGCAAATCATAACTATAGAGTTTTTTTTTTCTTTAACTGTGTAAAAACTTGAGCATTTTCGTACAAAAGTCTCCAGCAGAGCAGTGCTTTTCCGCTTTAAAACTAAAATCATAACAACGGAATAAAAACTAGAGAAGTTTCTTATCCATAAACTGTCTGAATAGTTGAAAAAGTTAACATCAGAAATTCCGACAGAGCAGCATTTCCCCAAATTAAAACTAAAATCATATTTAAAAAAAATCAAACTACAAGAGTTTTTTTTATCGTTTAACTGTCTAAATAGTTTATCAGGTCTTTACAAAATTTTCCTGTCTAGCAGTGTTTCTTATATTAAAAACTAAAACAGTAACTAAAGAATTTGAAATATAGACCGTTCTTCTTCTTAAACTGTCTTAACTGTAGAGCATCATTTTACAAAATTTTTCTGTCAAGCTGTTTCTTACATTAAAACTGAAACCGTAACTGAAGAATAAGAACTATATGCATTACTCATCTTTTAACTGTCAAAATATCTGAGCAACAATATACAAAATTTTCCTGACAAACAGTGTTTTTCACATTGAAACTAAAACCGTAACTTAAGAATTTGAACTGTAGCCCTATCTGTACATTTAACTATCTAATGAGAAAATTTCGATTTTAAAAAATTTCATTCAATTTACATAAATTAAAATTTGATTTATATACATTTCAATGCTGCTTGGAAATTACATTTGGGACAAAAAATGTATAGAATTTCCCTGTATATAGATTTATAAATTTCAGTGTCTGGAGAGATGCAATACTTTTGAGTCTTGTTTAAACAAAAACTCGTAAAATAAATTAAAACCAGAGAGAAATATAAGAAAAGGAAGGATAATCTAAGTGACAAAAGTAAAAATGGAAGTAATATAGAGTTTAAAAAAAGGTTAAATTATTCCTACGTTAATTATTCAGCTTCATTAAAATTTAAAAAATGTGTCATATAATATATAAACTGAATATTATGTTACCGGAATAAATTGATAAGCGTAATTAAAACAAAAATATAGAACAGTTTGTTTGTTTATATCAACTGTTCGCATTTAGCTTTTCAGTTCTATCCAACTTACAGCTCACTTTGTTTTAGCTTTCCGTTGCCAACGCGAACAAAGAAATTTCATTGGTTTTGTTAAAATATACGTATTAGTGTTTAATATTATGGGTTATAGCTATTTTAATATGAAATACTATTATTTCATATCTAAATACAATCCCCAAAAATTATATTTATATGACCAATTACATTTCTAGCCTTAATTTTACCATAAGTATTTTTACTAATTTAGGATGTTTATACTTCCAAAAATTTTATTTCAAACCATATTATATTTTTACTCAACTATATTTCTGTGTTTAATTATATTTTGTTGTTGTAGTTAATTATATTCCTACGGGTATTTATTTTTCTGAGTCGAATTAATGTATGTTTAACATTAAAACTTTGATTCACTTTCATATAACACCTTTCAAAATATAAAATTTCATCTTTCAAAGCAAATATTTATAAGAGATATTGGCTATAAATATTAAAATATATTGAGTAGGAAGTTTTAAAAATTGAAAACATTAAAATTTAAAACTCAACTGAATGTAAACAGATGGCAGAAATTTGTAATTTACCCAACCAAATCTGAACTGATAATACATTTTCAACGAATGCTTATCAAAATACTAATTTACTCCGCATAATAATTCATTTAAAATACCAAAACTCATAAAAACAAGTTTAGAATGTGTTGTTTGATCTTAGTTCCAGAGCAAATTATGAATTATGCATCAATAAAAGTTATTAAAAGTCTTATCCTCAGCGTCAATGCATAATTTTCAACTACTTTTTAGATGTTGCCAGGCTTCAAGAAATTTGCATATGAAAGTATTCTTTCCAGGATCTTCTTCTTAATAAGATTTCTGCTTTTATTGATGCATTATTCATAACTTGTGAAAAGTTCGGTAATGCCGTAGTTAAAATATAGGAGGTGCCATATTTAGCATTTTGTTTTTATCTGGCGTTTATCGATTTTATATTATTTCATAGGGTTACTCGTATATTTGTGAATAGGTTTTAAGAGAAATAGTTTTTAAATGATGTATGTAGTTAATGATGCTAATTATTAGGGTTCACGCCAGTAAAGAGTTATGGCAAAAATTGTCGCCAAATGTTCTAAAAATGTAGTGAAAATCAGACGCAAGGGCGACCAATTTGTCGTCTTTAAATATGTTTGTAATTTACGAAATAATACCAAAGCACATTTTTTGGCATCGAACTCCATGCATTTAAAAAAATTGTTACACCAATTTTATTGTTCTATGCATGGAATGGAATTTAAATTCGTGATCTTCAAATAGAACAACAACAAAATTCTAGTACCAATTTTAATTTAATTTTGTTCTGTGTTTTGCATTCATGCACTGGCATTAAAATTGTTCATCAATAAAATAATATTTTTTTCTCTTTTAGAATTCACTTTATTAAAAATTTTATAATTTTTTGGAGAGTTAGTTTTTAATATAATATTTCGTTAGTTCTTACTTTCTCTGTTTTCTTCATTTATTTATTTATTTGCTCTCAGCATCTTAATCTTTATGTTGAATCTATTTACTATTATTATTTTAACTTTTTTGCACTTAATTTTACTAACTAGGTACTAATCTTCAATCATTATGGGTTATTAGTTTTAAAGTGTTATCGATAATAATTATTAATTTTTGATGTGTGTTAACATGATAACACACGTGTTGTGATAACATGAATTACGTAATTTTACAATTACAATAATGTGATAACATGAATTATGTTCGATTTTTCTCAAGTTAAAAATTTTATTAATTTTTATTAATAAAATTTCATATTAATTTTTTTCATATTAATTTTTTTCATATTAATTTATTTCATATTAATTCATATTAATTTTTTGGACCACTAAATTAATACCTAAGTGGTCCTATTGCTGGTGTGAACCCTACTAATTATCAAATACTTAACTTTAAACTTTATTCTTATTATAGATTACTTTATGCTAAATTTTGTTCTTTAATATGCATTTAATGGGAGCTAACATGTGGAAAAAATCTTATAGCTGAAGAAAATTATTTTCTGGGAAAATATTGAAATTAGCTTTCATATTTTCCCTGAGTAGGCATGATTTAAATCATAATTTAAATCACTAGATTGTTTTGGAAAATTATTTCATTTTTGAAAGAAAAAAATCATTGATTTAAGAAAATATTTTTTTATTTAGGGTAATTGATGAATGTAATCTGATTTTTTTTAATCTTATTTCATTGACAATTGATTGTGTGATGCAGACAAATAATGAGATAAATACTTGTAACTTATTATTTGAAGTTCAAAATAGACTATAAAAAAGACTAAATGTAGATTAAAGTGATCTGATTAAAATGAATTAAACCGTAATTTAAATCACTTGATTTTTTTAAAATATTATTTCACTTTTGAAAAAAAAATTACTAATTGATGTCAAAAATATATTTTATTTAGAGTAATTGATAAATATCTAATCTTTTGATAGTGATTTTTTTTTTTAAAATTCTTATTTCATGACGAGATAAATGCATGTAATTTATTATTTCAAATTTTAATAGACTTAAAAAAAAAAGAGACTAAATTTAGATTAAAGTTATGAGAAACTTTTAAATTGTAACTTTCCTATAACTGTAACCGAAATATTTTGCTATTTCATAAACACATTTAACTATTAGTTTTATGTTTATTTAAACACAAATACTTTTTAAACTTATTGAACATGTAATTTGAGTACATAAATAATGAAGAAAGACTTATTCGGCCAAGAATAATTTAAGATGGTTGATTTTTTTCTGTTTTCTGGTGTAAATTAATTTATCTTTCGTTTTATATCTAACTGACATATCGGGTACATATGTCTTTATAAATTCTGAATAATATAAAGCTTGAATAAAATTTATCATTGCTTTACTTTTTTCAGTAATTAGAAAAAATGAAAAATGCGTATATTTATTTATAAAGTTTAAAAAAAAATTCCCTGAAAATCTGTTCAAATTTTATAAAATATACATATCTTTTAAAATCACATATATTTCTAAATAAGTTTTTTTTTAAATTTCACCGAAAGTTTGGAAGAATTTTAGATTAGTTTGAGTAATCCACATTTTTTTTTATCATTAGTAGGGTGCGTAGTGTTTTTAAAAAGTGCTTAAAGATGCTCATTTTTGATTCACGTTTTTTAAAAGCCCTTAAATGTGCTTTTTTTGTTCGAGGTTTGTAAAAAGTGCTAAATTTTCTGTCTTTTATGATGAGATTTTTTCTTTGCCGTGTCGTTGTTGTCTAATTACAAAAAATGCATGAATTCACAATTACATCTGCAATCTTTATCAGAAACTAGCTATTTTATCATGATCATAGGAAGTTTTTGAAATTTATTGATTTTATGTTTATAAATTAAGAACTTTAAACAATATAAAAATTAATTTTTATTGCTTCACAATTTTTATTACTTAATGATTATTTTTTTTTTTTTTGGAAAGTGATTAAAAATACTTAAAGTACTTAAAAGGTGCTTATTTTTATTGAAAAATCTGGCTACGTTTATTTAAACCCCGTTTAAATAAAAATACCACGAGTTCGTACTAACGTTAAAGTTTGGCATAGTATAACCATTCCTAGTTCTTGTGATATTAAACTTGACATTCACTCCACTTGATGGTTTCTTCTTGTTGGAGCGCATCACCTCTGCGCATCCTAACGCATAAGCATAAAAACTGGCCACCTCACAGTGGGCCAGCATCCAAGGTTTCGTGGCCAAAATTAGTATTTCAATAAAATTTGTTTCAAAATTTGGGTGTTTTTACTTAGGGGTTTTTATGTGCGTGTAAATTGAATTCATAGTTGAAATTTTGAAATACACTAAAAATACCCCCCCCTCAAAAAAAATGGCGGCTGAAATATGGCGAACAAAAATAAAAATAAAAATTAGTACACTTAAATAACTGAATATAACAATGAAAATATAATAATTTTCGTAATTTTATATTAAAAATGAAAAGCAAATTATATTTCCGAAGTAATGTTACTAAATAACGCGAAAACATGAAAAAAAAACATAATTTTTGTTTTTTGGTATATTTAGTCCACCTGTGCTATACGGGCAAAATGGGGCAGGTTTTTTCGAAAGAAGAAACATCAAAGAGGATAACAACAAAAAAGTTTAGCTATTTACCTCATTGAACTTTTTGGAACTAAGTTTCGAAAGTCATTCAAACATTGTAAAATGTCAAATGATAAGGTATAAACTATAAGTTTGTCAAGAGTATTAACTAATCCAAGAAATCGAAAAATTGTACTATAATTTCAGACTAATTACTCTGATAGAAATGTAATAGTAAGGTGAAATTCCTATATATGTTTCTGAAATAAAAAATTTAAAAGTTACCTTCAAAAAGAAAATTTTAACATATGTTTCATTACTTAGTACTCTCGTCGGTCCAAAAAGTAAATTATAATGTTTGGAATGATTATGAATACTTAATTTGGGCTATATTAAAACTGCCTACACATATTTTAGTTGAAAATTTAATTTTTGACTTTTGGCCAAAGATCATCTTCTGGCCCACAGTGCACCTGTATGCTTTTTTCTAACCGCTTGTCTCCTCAGTGTGTGGCCTGCCTGAAGTTTCGCAACATATTCACTCCAACACTCTCAGAAATTTTCCACTCTGTTTAGTCACCTGATTCACTGTAAAAAAAAAAAAAAAAAAAAAAAAAAAAAAAAAAAAAAAAAAAAAAAAAATAAAAGCATTTTAATATAAACTCTTTTAGCATACAAGAATATTTTTATTACATAAATTTATTTCAATATTCTTGTTTATAATGTTCATGCAACTTAATAAGTTAGTAACTAGTTTATTAAATTCGGAACTGACTTGTTGCAATCGAGAAATAATTACTTGACTAGCTGTCAATTAACTGTACACTGTTAGAAATTTCTCAAAAAATAGGTTAAATAACAATTTGTTGAATGGTTATTTTACCATATTTAATTAAAAAAGTCAAATAACCATAAATAAAATGGTAATCAAACTAATAAGTTTGAGAAAAACTGTTTATTAACTGCTTTCACCTAATGCGGTTAAACAACCAGAATTTAATGGCACCAAATAGAACCACCAAATGAAGCTACTTAGTTCTTTGCTTCTGTGTACATATCATAGCCGAGCGGGCTTATCTGTCAATCTCATGACCGGCAGAACTGGAGTTCGAGTCCTAGTGGTGACACCACAATATTTCCTCCATTCCCTTCTCCACATGAAGAATTTCCAGTGTCCGACACTCTCTAATGACCATTACCTTACGAAGAGCAGAGCTTCTATGTCTAGTTAAAGAATTCATTTTTTTAACGCTTTTAAAAAATGCTAGTTGTAAATGGTTAAAAAACCGTATAGTTTTGTATTCATGCTTTTATAACCATACTCTTTGTAAATGGTTTCAAAACCATAAAGGAAAAAATGTTCTTTACCGTTAACTTCACGTTTAATCGGATGGACAGGCAGCTGCCAGTTATTTTACCATAATTTTAGAATAAAAATTTTAACAGTGTATACTAAGTATATCGAGTTGTTTTTAAGTTATTTCTTGAAACGTTTTTGCGAAGAAGAAAAAAATCCTGTTACAGGGCACAGTGAACCATATTTTGTTATTTTTCATACTTCAAATTTTGCGTTTTAATATTGAGTTTTATTAAAGTAGCTGAACTATTATACTTACAGTCCCAAATTATTAGACGCACTGTAATATTCTATATAAAATCTTAATTATCAGGTGATACTATACAGTATTATTGTTTTCATGCGGCTGAAACCGGTTTACACTTGATTGCGTTCGTGTATCAATTGGTTATCGTTGTCGTTAATTTACGTCGCACTAGAACTGCACAATGGGCTATTGGCGACGGTCTGGGAAACATCCCGGAGGATGATCCAAAGACATGCCATCACAATTTTGATCCTCTGCGGAGGGGATGGCACCCCCGCTTCGGTAGCCCGACGACCTGCACGAATAAATTGGTTATCAGTGTAATGCAATACGTTAAAAATAAATACAACAGAATCAGGAATAAAGCATATCAGGAATAAATCAGAGAGATCAGGTTATATTGCATATTCACAGTATTGGCATGTTTATGTAATTTGCATATTCCGAATATAGGCTCATAATTTGCTTATTCTCATTCATAGCTTATTTAGCGTTCACATATAATCCATATTCTCATATATTTATTATATTCTATACCTCATATGAAAAATATTTTCAAATTTATTCCTGTTCTACTTGTTTTTTTCTTCTTCCGACTTTGATAGTAATTGTACGAAAATATTTATAGAACGGCAATCTTTTTTACAAAACAATTAAATCCTAAAAATGAAATAAATATTATTTTTTTTTTTTTTGTAAAATCTAAGTGTTATTTTCATTTAATGCTAATATTTACGTTATTTAATTAAAATATACACGTTGATTTTTGTAATGTGGGTAATTGTTTTACTTTAAATCGTTCCTCTTGTATAATATAAAATGAATAAATAAATAAGCGACTTTGTTTCTCTTCAATTAGTGTAACATTGCGTCTAATAAATAATGTTTTATTCTTTTTCAAACTTGTTAGAAAAACACGAACTGTCACGCTATCTTTCTCTTAAAAGTATAAAATCATCTTGAATAAAATTATCACCTCTAATTAAATTTATTTGCCGAAAATGTAGCTGTTTAAAAATCTATTATGCATCTGAATACTAATTCTTATGCTAATTTTATCATGTCAAAACTAATGATTCATTTATATGTGAAATGTACGTAGTATATTCAACTGAATTTGAAAGATTTAAAATTTATTTAAACAAATCTAAAATTCAGCTGCATGTAAAAATAAATGAATAATTATTCTCTAAGGATGTAAATTTAAAATGTAATCAAATGCCTAAGTATAACCATTTAATCACAAAATTTGAATTTAACTGTATTACTGTATCTTTTTCTGCTCGTCCAAGACAATTCACGCCATCTATTGATGGAAATATGAACTTTCGCTTTTATATCCCATATAAAATTATAATAGGTGAAATTTATAAATATGTAAATTAGAATAATAAATACGTATGTATATATTTACTGCTAAAACACGAATTTAATACAATTTACGAAATTCAACTAACTTTGTTACATAGATCAACTTCGTTGGAATCTAAGTTAACAGTGTAATTATTGAATCAATTTTTCAACACGTAACATTCATGATGCAAGAAAGTTAAACACATTTTACAACCGTTATTTAAGCATAAATCTAACTTTGTTAAACTTAATTTTTGGTCAGAGTTTGCATTAAATTTTTAACGAGTTTCTTATACGAAAAGCTTCCAACTCTTTTTTATAATTTAAATAATTTTGCCGTTTGTAATACAATTCATAACATAACCAAATGCATTTTTTTATAATTTATTTCAACAAAATAATATCTTCTATTATTAATAGAAATTCGCTTTTGTAATTAATGAAAAAGTATCAAAAATTATAATTTTATTACTTCAGATTTGAACGTAAAAAGTTCCATTATATTTAGAGTTCTTCACTTAATATTAATAGAAAAAATAGTATAAACAAAAATTGATGAACTCTCAATGTAATCTAAGCGTATAGCTAAATATATAATCTAAATCGAAGTTAACAGCGCACATTTTATTTTATTTTGTTTATCAAAACTTTGTCCAAATTTTCTGTTCTTTTTTTTTTAATTTGTTTTTTAAACGAAAAAAAATTACTTTGTATTATTCTTGGAAGTTCATCCAGTAATGTAGTTATGGAAATAGCATTTAAGTAGATTTATCATCAAATTCATTATTGTACATTCATTTATCACTTATTATATTATCCGTTGAAATTTGGTTTCGATGTTCACAATAAATTATTTTGTTAATTTTTCAATTTTTGGGTATTCATTTTGTTTATCGCAATAAATACCTATTATCGTATCGAAAATTTATCATATCGTTAATTTTTAGTCATCAAAAAATTAATTCAAACATTACATCGAGTTTTACAGTTACTTTTCTTTCAGTGTCAAAACTATTATGTATTAATCTTGCAAACTTAAATAATTTAATAATTTCTAAAATATTAATTTAAAGTTTTCTTATTATTATTCATTTTATTTTCAATTTAAAATTTAATTTTCCCTTTATTCGTCAACACAAAACTTCTCCTTTTTTATTTTTTTTTTAAATGATTACTTTTTATGAATAATTGCGAAACTTTAATTTAACTGTCTGTTTGTTTGTTCATAAGTTTATTCAGAGTTCATTATTATTGCTTTTCAACTTAAAAACTAACTTATTCTTGAAATTTTTATGAATAATTCAGTTATAGATATAACACTCTCCATCTTGTTTATTTTGTCCAAAATTGCCATCTTGTCCATTTAAGTTTGTGCTTAAAATTTAAATTCCATTTTTTATTTATTCTTATATTTTTTGCTAAAAAAAACCACCATTATTTTTATACCTTCATCAACTTGCATAGTTAATAATATACTATTCATGAAAATGTGTCTCCAAGATAAATAATTACTTTTTAATTATTTTTAGAAAAAGAAATATTTAGTTTTTGGAATTCCAGCAGTTTATATAGTTATTACTATTATGTTTATTTAAATTTGTCATTTTCTTCATCAAAATTTTTTGTTTAAATATCTAGTCTTTTTTTCCTGTGTTTTGCTTTTACTACCTTCCATTTTTTTTTCAGTTAATATGTACAATGTACAAGTACAAGTAATGTACGTACATTGTACGTAATGTACATACGTAATGTATGTACAAGTAATGTACATTACTTCATTTCATTTGTTAACTACTTTTTTATTTTAGAAAGTTGTTTCTCGTTTTCTAACTAAGTATAAAATTAAAATAAAAAACATCTTAATTTTAATTTCTGTTTACAATTTAATAACAAAACAAGATTGCTTACAGTAATAAGGAACCTCATGCAATAGTCCGTTTCAATCTAATTTTCATAAAAGCAAATAAACAAATTTTTAAGCTTCTTAAGATTTTAAACTTAATATTTACAATTTGAAAAAATCTGCTTTCTTTCAATTGTTGAAGCTGTAAGTTTTCCTTTGAAGAATTATTCTATCCATTTTCAAGGTAATTGACATAAATATTAAAAGAATGAGTTCATAAAATATGTTTATCTTGGCCAAAAATGATACAAGACTCAAAAAATCTCAAAATTGTTACAAGCCCAGCCTGGCATTTTAGTTAACAAAATGTTAACTTTATGCCCGGTTAAAAAAAATATTCCATTCTGTGATAAATGATAAAATAACTTTATATTCATGATTAGGGAAACTAATAATTTTTATTTGTTGTCGAATGAAATAAAATTTTTATTCTGTGATAAATGATAAGATAGATTTATATTTTTGATTAGGGAAACTAATAATTTTGTTTCAATGTTGTAGAATGAAATGACATTTTCATACTGTGTTAAATGATAAGATATTTTTAATATTTTGACTAGGGAAACTACTAATTTTACTTCAATATTGTGAAATGGAAGGACATTTTCATTCTGCGATAAATGATAAGAGAAATTTATATTTTTATGAGAGAAACTAATAATTTTGTTTCAATATTGTGAATTAAAATGAAATTTTCATTCTGTAATAAATGGTAAGATGGTTTTATATTTTTGAATAGAGAAACTAATGATTTTGTTTCAATGTTGTGGAATTTAAGGACATTTTCATTCAGCGATTCGAGAATTTTACATTTTTGAGAAGAAATTTTATTGATACTTGATTACTAATTTTGTTTTTGTTTACAAGAAGTAGCGTGCCCGCTAGCGTTAGAGAGCTTAAATGTATGAAAATAAATTGTTAACAAATACGTTATTATTGATTGCATTTATTATTATTTATTTTGTTTATTTAATTACTTTTATGTGTTCTTGATCTAAACATTGTAGTGTGCATTTGCCTATATTACTTTTATACAATAAAAAAGAAAACCCATACTAATTATTTTTTATCATAAGTCAGAAACTATTTTCATGTTTTCTTTTATGCATAATAATTTGGTTATCTATTCATATTACTGCATAAATATGCATTATTTTAAATGTTTTCTAGAAAAAAGTTTGTTTCTATAAAATTTTATGGCAAATTTTCTAATCTGGAACTAAGAAAAAAATAACCAATTTTAGTTTCCAACGAACTTTTAGTTCGCATAATTTGCTTTGAAATATAAGTTTAAAAAGAACTAGTTTTTACGAAAGAAAAGTTCTAATAAGATTCATTTATTAAGACACTAATAAATTTTATCACCTGATTATTAAAGAAGGAGAAATAAATTTATATATTGTTGAGAATTTGGTTATTATTTAAATTTTTAAATTGAACAATAAAATTCATTGTGCCAATAATTCTTATTTGTATTGTTAAAGTCTACTAAAAATTTTTTTTAATAAGTTAAAAATTTTCAACGATAGGACATAATTTTTAACAGCAAACTTTCATAAGTCCGAGAAAAAGAATTGCTGTAAAAATTTTCCCAATTATAATTTAGAATTATAAATATATAAATTTTATATGCTAAAAACTATTTCCAACATTGCATTTTTGGATAGATAAAACAATATATTCTTATATTATTTTGAAACACCAACTACTTTTTTTTACATAATGTATTAGAAATTTTGTATACTTTTTTCATTAAATAGATTGTTATTTTAATGCACAGCATTTTTACGTTGATAACTTTTTTCTTTTTTTTTTTTCAGTTTAAGAAACTTGGTACATTCTATCAATCGTGTGTCTTCGTTGACTCAAGTCTATCCATCTTTTAAGTTAAAAATCTCTACATAGGCAAACTTACTCTTCTAGTAAACTTTTCTTCCCTAAATATATTCAATCCACATATTTTAAGCAAAAGTCAAGTCTATGATTTATTGTGGTTTTCACCCTATTTCACCTATAGATGGCGCTAGCTCACAACATAACACACATTCCTTACTCCTTCAATTCTTACTACGCTAGGAATGTATGAATAAAAAAAAATAAACTCAACGAAAAAAACTAAAAAAAATGAAAAGAAAAAGAACAGCGCGCGTGTACGATAAGGGAGAAAAGAGTTCGTAAAGGAAAAAGAACGGCGGGTAAAAATATGATGGATCATCGCATGCAGACAGACAAGCAGACACAAACTTACCATCTTTCTTTCTATTTTTGCTCTCTATTTTTTTCCTACTATGATCTCTATCTGAGCATTTACGGAGAAGTTACCGGCCTAGGTCTGTTAACCTTGGCCTAGAAATCACTCCATAGGGGTGAGGAAGGGTTATCGTCTGTGGCAGAAAAAAAAGGCTTTCGAACTTCTTGCCATATCGCTACCATGTGAAAGGGGTGATATTTGGGGTATACATTTGGGGCAAAGTCTGCTACCTGTTGAATGCCATCCATATAAAGGGTTCGTTTTTATACACACCTTTCTTCCTGCTTTGGCATTACGAGAGGGTTAAAAGGGGTGAGCCGGGACGATGCACCTGCTTTTATTACTCTATGTTATACTTAATGTATTATTGTATGATTGTTTATGTTATTTCTTAGAATGTTAAGCTATGACAGAAAAAATAGTTTGAACTTCTTTTATCCAATCCTTATATTTCTGAAATATAAATTTCTTTCATAAATAAGTAAAATGAATAAAGAACAATGGTAAAGGAGAATAATTTTTAATTAGAAATGAAATAATTTCGTGATCGTATTCATTTGTAGTGTCTACTTAAAGTGTTGATGAAGATTTAAAAACGTTATCCCTGGTGAATAAATATCTGTATGGGGAAAAGGAAATATTAAAAAGTTAAACTCCCCTGAAAAAGCCCCTAAAAAAATTATGCAAATTTCACACTCATTAAATATGTTTAGTACACAGGAGCAAAAAATATAGTCAAAACTAACCGCAAATGGTAAAATATACAGTGCTTTTGGCTCTATTAAACTGTCCCCATATGAACAGAAAGATTACCAAATTAATTGTTTAAATACTGTATATTTTGGTTTTATTGGAATTGTAATTTTTTTTTTAAAGAGAAATCTCATTTTCATACAGTATGGAAATTTTACCGGAATTTTTTTCTCGATGTAGTAACATTCTCCTCCAGTAACGTACTCTTTAACTGGGTTGTAAAAGTTTCAATTTTAAAGTCCTTGTCCGGAATGCTCTGACGTTATATTTTTTACTGACTTTTCACATCCTTAAACCATGCTATTTTAATAAATTTTTCGATGCAAAACTGCTTAGTTGCATCGACATACTATTTGAGCAAATCTTTTGCGGACTAGTTTCTAAAACTGAAAAAATTGCTAAAATTGCTAGAAGTTCAAGGATGTTAAACATAATAAGAGTAGCAAAATTGAAAGAACTTTCCGAAAGCGACTTTCAAAGTCGCTTCCGAAATTTTTACAGCCGAATACAGAAGTACTTAGAACAGGTAGGGGTTACTTCGAGACACGTTAAATGTCATACCCTTTTAGAATTTCCAGACCACATTATCGCACTCAGGGTGCCGGTACTTTTTATAGTAATAATTTACTTTTAACATAAAATCACTGAATAAATATAATTTAATAAATATTAATGTAAAAATTATGGAATAACATTATACGGTAAAAATGGATTTTACGGTACCATGGATTTTAGGGTTAAAACAGATTTTACGGATGGTGCATCTAAAGTGCCCGTACTTTATACCGTAATTTGATGCAGAATTTTTTTTCAGTGTAGTTGCTAGCACTAGAAAATCACAAATACGAAAATTTTTCGTAACGCACAATTTTTGAAAATTTTGAGTAGCTAAGTATTTTTCCATTTTATTGCAAATTAAACCAGAAACATAACAAATTACGACTCACTAAATTTAAAATTCTAATAATGTTAAATTCTAATTGTACTGAATTCTATATACAATTCTTTTACTATTTACATACAAATTTATTTTCGAACTCGAAGTACCAAAATTTTGTAGAATATTTTTTTATTAATTTTTGAAAATTTGTAAATAAATAAGATCAATGGGAGAAATATTTACAAAAATTCAGCTTAATGTATTCATAATCAAAGCTGAATAAGTGAGAATATTTTCAGAATTTCAACAGAATGAAAATGTCTTGTAGTATTTGTAGTTTGTTTTAATACATCTAAATAACAAAAATTTTAAAATATTTAATATACTGAATCTTACAAAATTTTATCAAAAGGTTTTATATATTAATTCATAAAAATGTATTTGTTCTTTTAATTTTTTGGAGCTTATTACATCAGTCCTGGAAATCCTTAGCTGCTTCTTGTATCTGATTTTGCTAAAAAGATTTGAATGGGTTCATTGATAAAACCATTTGTTTATATTTTTAAAATCATTATTTTAAGGTTACCAGTTTGGCAAACTTTTCCCTTTTGGATGGAAAAGAAAGACAGATGAATAATTTTAAATTTGTGTTATTATTGCATTGTATACAATGCAATACTACTAATAATAAATGACTTGCTATTTACTAAAAAAGGTATTTCCCAGAATTAAAGAATCTTTGAAAAAACGATTAATAGAATAATTCCGAATTTAAATATTGATCATATTTTGCTATATGATCGAATGGTGAAGAAAATATTCTTTGACAAGTGGGAAAGAATATTATCATTTTTCTAATTGTCTTTTCGATTGTTCTTTATAATATGATTAATTAAAATAATTAAAATATGAAGAATATCCCCATAAATTTATGACTCTTTAATTATAACGTGATGAATATTATTATCAGTTACATATTCATCAAACATTGATATATTATAAAAATATTTAAATATACAGTACACTCTCGATTATCCGTGCGCGGATTATCCGGTTTGCGGAATATCCGTGCTCATTCCGAAGTCACACGAAAAATATAAAGAGAAACATTTTAAAGATTAAAAAAATTTTATTCATGAAGTTATAACACTACCAAATTTTTGGAAGCAATATTCGTTAGTGGATTGAAGTATATCGATTATCGATATATATTTGATTACGGTGACATTACTGCGGTTCGTAAAACATATGACGAAGACGCATTACACAATTTTTTAAAAGGAAAATTCCTAGTTTGATGTTATACAGCATGCAAATATCAGTAATTTTTATATTTTTTGTACTGATATTGATTTCTTTATCTAATTAAAAGAGTTTTCGGATTATCCGTGTTTTTCGATTCTCCGTGCTCCCTGTCCCGGTGATTAACCCGGATAATCGGGAGTGCACTATAATTAAGATTTAATAATAATAATTAATATTTAACAATAACAGTTAAGATTTAACGTGCATTAATATATCTTGCTATTTCGAGTGTTTATCATAATGTTAAGTATACCTAAATAAAGTAAAGCATTCCCGCAACATGCATAGTGGGCGAGGTTGTCTTGGATGTTTAGGCTTCGCAATTTCGTGACAATGTGGTAAACATTGCGCACATGCCGCTTTACTTCCCAGAGAAGCTGGTACCTATCTATCTGAAGCTGGGTAGACTTTAACCGCCACTGGGGATTGAATCTTAGTTCTTTACGATGACAGTTCAGTAACAGTTCTTTACAATGACAATGACAATTCATTGACAATTCTTCCCGATGACAGTTCACCTAATACTCTGCAAATAATTCCAATTCAAACTACGATATTAGGTACTGGCACTTTGGATGCATCATCCGTAAAATCAATTTTACTGTAAAATCTATTTTTACCATAAAATTCATTTTTACCGTCGAATTTTACCGTAATTTTTTCTGTAATATTTATTTAATTAGAGTGATTCAGAGATTTTACGATAATTAATACTGTAAAAATTACGGTACATCGTAATTTTTGTTCCGTAACATAATGTTCCGGTTAAAATGAATTTTACGTGTAAAAGTACCGACATTCTGTGTGCCGATATTTTTTACCGGAATTTGATCCGGAATTTTCTAACTGTGTAGATGGTCTGCCTCTTCTTCTTGTACCCTCTATCTTTGAGAAAGTCAATTTTTTGGCGTTAAATGTATTCCTTATGATGCCCCGCCATCCTTAGTACCAGTACTTTTTACCGTAATTTGATTCAAAATTTTTTACAGTGCATTCAGTCATTAGAATGATAAAAAATCAATTTGAAGCAAGCGAGATATTTTTCAATCTAACATCTCTCTAACAGTACCACTGATTGCAGAGGTAAAAATGAAATACTTTGACCTTTATATTTAAAAAATTCACTGTACCTTAAAAATTTAAAGGCACAATGTATCTCTCATTATACGCTGATGTACCGCTTATTGAAGTACATATTTCAAAGGTACAATAAATATGCCTCTCTAATTTTTTATCTTTTTTCCTTTTAACGATACATGTATTTAAGTTCATGTTTTTGACTTATTTACTGATTCATATTTTCCACCATATTTATAATCAACATCAGTTTTTGTTACATGTTTCGCCTATTTTTAAATTCATAATTAAAGCTGAGAAACATTTTTTTTCCCGTTGCATTAGATTTTTTTTAAAACTTATTTGAGATACTTTTGTATTGATGATGTTCAAGTTTAATAACATCTAGGGGTGTTAGACCGCGTCATCAGTATTAAAAGTTAACCTATGCACGGAAATGTCGACATGCGCCACTAGAGACGCTTCCCTACTTCATGTGTTTCAATGTATAGGATAACGCCATTTTTTCTCTTTTGCTTGTTTCAAATATTTCTGGTCATAACAGGAAAGTGCCCCTAACCGAGTACGACGGCATTTCGAGGTACGGGTTCCTATGCAGTTTTAATTCTGGTGATGTGACCTTTCAAAAGTTTTTCGCAATATTTACGCGACCAACAGTAATTTATAACGTTTTTAAACTTGTACATACTTGTAAAAAAATCCTTTTAAAAAAATCTGTAGTTTTGGGAGCAAAACTAATTTTAAATTTGAAATCTAGACGAAGTCAAGTATTTGTAGCAAAAAATTTGCTTGTAATAGTTTCAATTGAATTTTAAAACTGCATAAAAATCTTGCCATTTTCACTAAAACAAGTAACTTTTATTGATCTTATAAAGAAAAAAAAATTAAGTTTTACGAAATACTAAAATGAAACAGCGCAATGATTATTGGATAAAAATAAATCAATAAAATATTAATAATCGAATATTATAAATAACAGACAGCAAAATAACTGCATTATTTTTTGTCACTTTCAATAATTTAAAGTAAAGCATAACGTTCGATCTGAAGAAAATGGCGAAAAAATGGCGTTATCCTGTCCATTGAAGTCTTAAAAATATTTCATTTTCATCCTCATCTGAATTTTAAACTACTGGTCAACCCTTAGAAAACCGAAAATGGAATGTCCCATTGGCGTCGCGCGATGCTTCCCAACCCCCATCCCCCTATCATTATTATTATTTTTTTCACCAACGTCACCTACGCCTGCTGCATCCCTGGGTCCAGACCATTTATCCCCCCAACCCCCCCTCATCTACACCCTTCACGGGTTATTAGGCAAATATTGATCGCTAGCCCAGGTCCTTCCATTACAAAAAAGCTCACCTTCTCTTCTTAGAAAATAAGCGATAGTCCGTGAATGCGACTTTTTAAATGAAAAAAACTCAAAATTTGACTTTTTTTCTATTTTGTCTTTCTGCAGTTACATGTAAATTGCACATCTCACGAAAATAACTTTTTTTATTTTTTCAAACTTTAAATACTGTTTATAAAAAATATGATGCATATTTGATTTTTTTTCGCAAAATATTGAAAGTTATTGATTTTTATTTATTCATGCAAGCCTCAAGCATTTTTTTTTTTGTTTTTTGATAGCTGTAAAACTATTTGGTGTTGTTATTTAGCTTTACTAATTTTGCTTTTCATTTACTATTATTTATTTAATTATTAGTAACTTCAACTTTATTATTAACTTCAACTTTATTATTAACTTTAACAAAATTTCTCTGTTTAAATATTTTTAGCATTTTTTCATCATTTTTAACTAGTTGCAAATTTTTGCCTCTTTTTAAACTTTATGATGAATATTGCTCTATCTAAATATGATTTGAACTCATGTTAATGTGTTTTTATGAGAGACTAAGCATCCTGATCGCTGCTGCTTACCAACCCCGATGATTTCTTCGCTATAATTGTTATTTCTTAGCATATAAAACAGTTTTTTCTTTATAAGTTGAAATTTTTCACTTACTATAAAGAATTCTGTTTGCTTATGCTTGTGTCTTCACTTTCCAAGTGCAACAATCATTTCTTTAAATTAAGTAACTATTTTGTATCGAATTTGATTTATATACGGAGAAAAAAATTCTGGTGAAATTACCGTACTTGTATGGTAATAACATTTTGTGTGAAAAGAAAAAAAGCAACATAGTTCTGATAATAAAATTAAAATATAAGGTATTTGAACCATTTGTTTGAAATTTTTTCCGTCCGTATGGTAACGGTTATCCGGAAATTCTGGTTTTCAAAATTATAATTTTTATTACCACATATTTAGAAAAAAAATACAAAACTGAAAATGATATTTAACCAAATAAAAGCTTTTATGCCATGTTAGATAAAATTACCAAATTTTACAACATTTACTATCAAACAGCATGATAATAAGACCACATTTTAGTGTTAATTTCACTAAAAGTCATTATCAAAACGCTCCGGTAAAACTTACCGAACATTTTACTGTTCCCACAGAAATAGAAACACGATTAACTTTACCATATTGTGATCAATTTGACCATATTTTTTTTTCTCGGTGTAAATGGTATAAAAGATCTCGCATGATTCTATTTCCCTTATAATTCAATTAAAATCTTTTAGTGAACATAAATAATTTTGCTTAATAATATTTTTTTTAAATAACATTTAAAATTAAAGGTATATTGTTATCATAAATTTTGTGTGTTCGCATCTGTAATTTAATATTTTCGTTCACCAAACAGGCTCAATTCAACAAATTCAATAAAATTAATGCATTCATAACATTGTGCATGAAGCTGATCGTTAAGTACTTAATCATTTAACGAATCTCTTTTACGATATTTTACAATAGTATGTTAATATAATTTACAACAAAAAATAATAATTAAAAAACTATTAATAAGTTTTGACACTGATTCAAATAATTTTATCTTAAAATGTAGCATAATAAGTTAATATCATAGAATTTCGTTATGATTAAAAAAGCAACTCTTTTAATTTTAAACTCTTAATTTAAAAAATAATCAAAAACAAAAATGGATTAATTATAGAGTAAAATAAGAAACATAAATATTACGAATTTTACAAATATATTTTACAGGAAAACAATACCTTTTAAACTTTTATTAACTTAATGATGATAACCAAAAAATATGGAAATTAATGTGGCATAACTCAGTCCTATCATATGGTTTTCTGGCCAGTAGAAATTAACAGACAGCAAAAAATCTAGTTAGAAATAAATATTTTGGATGATATCTTTTAACACATTACTAACTCTAAAAGACAACTAAACTCCATTTTATATTCCAATAACGCACCTTATTATTACTAGTTTTGGAAGGAAAAAAAATTAAATATTCGGAACTGAATTAGTTTATTTTGGCTTTTACGTTTTTGTTTTGGCATTTTATTGAATAAAACTGATAGCAAAGATCCGTAAATATCGTTGCATTTAAATGTTACAATATATCATTTTTCTAGAAACGTCATAACAAATAATTTCTTCTGTTCTGATTTGTGCCAAAAAATTATTTTTTTTTATACAAATTATATTACTACAACAGAATTGATGAAATGCTAAATTTGTGATTTTAAGAGAAATAATTCTCTAATTTCCGAAACTTATAAGTTAACTCTACCTCATTCTTCCTGAATTGCCATATAATAACTTTAACGGTGTTGTCGTTGTGTTGCAATCATAATTTGTATCTGTTGTGTTCATGGTAAACAAAAAGTAAAAAAGGGGAGCTGTAGAGGCTGTATTAGAAGATCTCTAATAATGTAATGAAAAATGTCTTTTAAAGTCTTATTTCATCATTCTATTAAACCGTTCTTGGCAGGATATCTGAGATACAAAATTCTAGGGCTTGTTTCAACTCTTTTAATAAGGTTCCTATTGTATTGGAAAGTGCAATACAGTGTGCAAATGTATCAAATTATTGCAGATATTTGTATTGGATTATTGAAATAACTCGTCACCTCTTTCTAAGTATAAAAAAGAGCTCGTGTCCCTTCACGCCCTATAAATTTGGTGCTAACACAAAGAAAAGCCCTGAAAAATTTTAGTAAAAAATACTGGTGCTGTTAAATTTAGCTGTAAATTCAGTACTTTCCGTTGAAAATCATGACAGGGAAAACAAAAAACGAATGAATGATCTCTCAGTCTCGGCATGGACTCGAACTCAGAGAACATGCCAGCAATAAACCTGCTCCCTTACACGCATGCACCCTTCCATAAAATCATGTTGGAAAACTGGTCATGGCATCATAGTGCACTAAGAAAAAATGTATTTATGTTCAACAATACCAGAATATGTTAAAATTTACCGTGTTTATAGCTCGAATAGAAAATCCAAAAGCTCTGTAATTTTTACCAAAGCGCTATGGTAATGATTTTGGTGAATTTAACAATTAAATGTTATTTCATAAAGTGTGTTAAAATTTGGTAATTTTCCTATGATACCTTACAGCATGGTACATCAACGATTGATTTGATTAAATTTATTTTTCAGTTTTGAATTTTTTACTAAATGTGCGGTATTAAGAACTAATTTTGAAAACTAGAATTTTCGGTTAGCTGTTACGATATGAACGGAAATATAACCGAATGAATGATTTAAATATCGTATACTTTGGTTTTATTTACCAGAATTTTGATTTTCTTTTACCAGAAATGCCATTGCCTTACATTACGGTAATTTTGCCAGAATTTATTTCTTTGTGGAATAAGAAAGAAGCTACCATTATTCGTATTAATCTTGACTCATTTACTTTAAAAAATGTAATACTCTTCCCGAAACTAAATTTTTAAGTTTACCACAAAAGTTCCCAGAGTTTTTTACGGTATCTGCCTTGACCTTTTTGAGTTGGCAACATTTCTTTCTTTATGTACTTCGACTTGAGAACCTCTGCAGTTGGACATAAATGAATTCATAAAACGAAAGAATAGATAGCGAAGCAAGAATTGAAAAACATTTTTAGAGTCCCAACTAAAAAAGAAATAAATAGATATAGAAAATACAATGTTCGTCTGCAAAATTAGTTTAAAATTGTTCTTTTCTTTGGAAGGAACTTTCTACTTATAAAACATAACACTAATACTTCCGTTTAGATTGGTAATTTTCTTTTCGGGTGCATTCCTTTGCCCTATTACAAATTCTACACTGTTCCAATTGCAAAAGAAATTCGCAGCTGTTTTTACCAATGTCATCTCTTAATTCCGCCATCTCAACCATTTTTTTTCCTCCTACGGACAAGAAACAGATACTAAAAAAAAGGGAGACAATCCTGGATTTTTGCCATTATAAGATCCTCTGATTGTCTTACTATATCCGATTGTTATTTTTGTCGAAGATAGAGGTACAGAGAGATACGTTGACAGCCGGCATGGAAATTTCAATATCATTTTAGAAAGAGCTCAAATAAAAAACAAAAAGGAGCGAAATCCCTTAACAACGAAAAAGTAATGGAAACCTTTGTCTTTGTGCCGGGGCGCACAAAAGCAAACTATAAAAGCCATCGAACGAAAGCAAGAACAAAACAAAAGAGAAAATTTTCTTTCATTCTAAATATGTAGAAAAGAAGAAAAAAAAAAGAAGAGTTGAGATGTGTTTCGCGTCTTAATTTTCTCAGGTACAGAAGAAAAGAAAGATCGTATAAGAAAAGGGGGGGTCTCAAAAAAAGATAGTAGGGGTTACTTGGGGCGCGTGGGGGCTGGCATGATCAGGGACTCCTTTGCATAATATATCGAGAAACGCCGCCCTTAAGATGGAAGTTTCTTTTTCTTCATGCTCAGACGACGACCGTCGACGTGAGAAGTGAAGTGAAGAGGTTGCGTTCTAAGTAGCTGAAGCAGAGGATCCTGGGAATGATATTTCCCGCGCAAAGGGAGACAAAGAAGGACGATACTTGGGAAGGGAGAAGGTGCAGAAATTTAAACTCGGACTATTCGATTAGCAACGGCACGGATTTTGCATCTTAAGGTGTAGGGTGGGCTAAAAAAAAAAAAAGAGTTTTGAAGGAGCTTGTGGGGGGGATGGAACAAATTCCAACGTACTTTCCAAACAACTTTCAGCAATTTTGAATAGAAAAGGAGAAAGAAAACTTTAATGATTTCCCGAAAAATAGTACAGGACTGTATTTTTGAAGAGGCAGAAAAAAAAAGTAATGAAAAAAATTGCGATACAACAATCGTTATCTCAAACGAAATTAAGTTTTCCCTTTTTTTTTCCCTACCTGCAGCCTCGAAGAGGGAAAAGTAGACAGGCTTTTGAATGAAAAAGAAAAAATTTCCCTTTTTTTTTACATTTTCTTACAAATTGGAAAATCAATTCACTTTTTCCGATATATTGAAGTGACAGCTTTAAGTTTAAATTTCAATTTTATAAAAATCATAATTAAGTTGTTAAACACCGAACTCATGCTAATTGACACTTATTACTTTTCTTTGTGTGGACTGGCTGGAAACAGAAGAGATATACAGGCTTTTAAAAATACAGACAATTTGGAAAATCAACAGACTTTTAATTTTTACTGGGCCTGATTGATGCATTGTTAATAAGTTGAAAAGCATGTCAGAGAAACACGAAATGAAAGTCTCAGTCATTTCTGTTCATGGGTCAAGCATTTTCAGCTGCGGTGAAACCGAAGCTACTTAATCAGTACCAAAACGAAGAATCTTCATAATCTGTTCAATCGATGTCGAAAAAGAATCAGCTGTTACAAATTAGAAAGTTACCATAGTCTATATCAAAACAGAGAAGAATCCTAATCCATGCTTAAAACAGAGAAACATAATCGTTATTAGTTCCAAAACAGAAAAGTATCATAATCTTTGTAAAAACAGAGAACCACCATCATCAGTGGCAAAAGCAATGAAACATCGTCTTCCGTTCTAAAATAGCGAAGCATCATCTTCTGTTCCAAAACAAAGAACCTCCATCATCGGTGGCAAAAGCAGTGAAACATTATCTTCTGTTCTGAAATAGAGAAACATCATCATCTGTTCCAAAACAAAAAACCGCAATCATCAGTGCCAAAAACAATTAAACATTGTCTTCTGTTCTAAAATAGAGAGGCATCATCTTCTGTTCCAAAACAAAGAACCGCAATCATCAGTGCCAAAAACAATGAAACATTGTCTTCTGTTCTAAAATAGAGAGACATCATCGTCTGTTCCAAAACAGAGAACCACCATCATCAGTGCCAAAAACAATGAAACATTGTCTTCTGTTCTAAAATAGAGAGACATCATCGTCTGTTCCAAAACAGAGAACCACCATCATCAGTGCCAAAAACAATGAGACATTGTCTTCTGTTCTAAAATAGAGGGGCATCACCTTCTGTTCCAAAACAAAAAACCGCAATCATCAGTGCCAAAAACAATGAAACATTTTCTTAAGTTCCATAACAACCAGACACTATATTCTTTTTGTAAAAACAGGGAACCATCATCAATGAGTGCCAAAGACAATGAATCATTATCTTCAGTTCTATAAAAGCCAGACATGTGTTCTATTACAAAAAGCTTAATTGTGAAATCGTCATTGATAAAAAACAGTGAGGGGCCTTACATTTCATAGATTTTTGATGAACTTTTGTAGACGTTTTTGTTAGTAATACATTTTTTCTGGTGCATATCCCCCCACCTTAAAGACAAATTGAGGAATTATAATATCTTCACGTGAGGAATTATAATATCTTCACGTGGGGAATTATAATATCTTCACGTGAGGAATTATATTATCTTCATGTGAGGAATAATAATATCTTCAACGTATGCTTACAGCTTAGATAGTCATAGAGCTCGAACGTAATTACCCTGTAACCGTAATCATGCCACTATATTAGATAAAGACTTTAAGGTTCAACTTGTTAACGTACTATCACTAAAAATATTGCTTTGCGTAAATTTTGTTTTTGACTGTATAGAACAGGTGATATCCCAAACTTATAAAAAAAATAATGTTAAATGAACAATGCACATGCTAAGTTGTTTAGAACAGCCAAAAAGCTCTATATGAAACAATAATTTAGATCCATTCTTGATACCATTTCAGTTTTACAGAAATTGGTTGAGTTCTTATAAGAATTTTTAATTGCTACTAATTTTGGAATGTATGAAGAAAAGAATTAAATTTTCATAAGTCTATCTAATAATTTTATTTCAAACATCAATAGGCTTTTAAAAAGGTATTATATGAAATAAGGTGTATAGTTTAAACATTCATAACTTTAATTTATTATTTTGGAATTTGATTTGAAGGTTTTATTGCAAGACAATGATAAGCATCTTTTTTATGTTTTAAGAGCTATAAAAATAAACAAGTTTAAAAAAATTCTTCTAATTATTATTATTTCCTCACAATATTGAAGACAAATACTATGATATTACATAATAACATTTTCAAAACTTTATAAATTAGGTATATCCTTCAAAGTGTTCTCAGAAATTTTTTGTTCGTATCTCGGTTAAACTATCGGTATTAAATTAAAATTTATTAAGTAAAATGTGATCCTAAATAGGAAACACTTAAATTTTATTGAGATACGCGAAAACATGCACGTTTCAAATATGAAAATGTGACATTTGTAACATTTTTACAAACTAGGAAAATCACTCTGCATTTTTAATTAAACAATTTTTGAACTCATGCTTTTAATGACGTTTTAAAAGATAATGGTAATTAATTATGATTTATCAATATTTAACATTAAAATGTGATATTTCTTATTTTTATATTTAATTTCTTTGTTATTAATTGAAATCTAATGCAAAAATGATAATTGGTGCTGTTTGAGCATTAAGCTATTTCTCTAATTTGAATATGAACTAGCTACACTGTTAGAAATTTTACGGAAAAAAAATGGTTGAATAACAATTTATTTACTTGTTATTTTACCATTTTTAAACAAAACAGTCAAATAACCGTAAAGAAGAGGGTAATCAAAATGTTAACAGTGAGAAAAACCATTTATTAACTACTTTCACCTAAAACGGTAAAACAACCAGAATTTTATCGCATTAATTTTTTTACGGTTTTGAAACCATGCTAGTTTTAAATGGTTAAAAAACGTCTGTAGAGTTCTCAGTGTCCTGCACTCAATGCCCATTACCTAACCAAAAGCCTAGCTGTAATGTCCAGTTACATTTCTTTGTTACGGTTTTGAAACCATGATAGTTGTAACTGGTTAGAAAACCGTGTAAAATTGTATTGGTTGACTTATAACCATACTAGATGTAAACGGTTTCAAATCCGGAAATGTAAAAAAGGTTGTTTACCTTAATTTTGATGGTTGATTGTATGAACAGAGTGGGCGGTTATTTAACCATAATTTTAGAATGAAAGTTCTAACAGTGTATGACAAAATTGGGTGGTTGATAAAATTATATGTCCAACTAATAACTTTTGATCAATGTAAGTGATGGCATAGTCAGTGGCTCTCTAAATTATAGCTTTTATTTTTCCAATTAACATATCTCTAGTTTGCTAAAACTCTAAATTTGAAACACATAATTTTTCGCATATAGTGGTTCATTTTCAGTGCTTAACCTCAAAGAGATAAACAGCACTGATTGACTAATGATAAAGAAAAGTAATAACTTAGTGATCAGCTCACGCAATCACCAGATAAATTCCGAACGGTTCTTAGAAAATACCGTTAAAATATTACATAATTCATAATAATAATCATAAAGCAACTGACTACACGTTAAACTTCAACGAAAAAGTAGTTACAAATTAAAGCATGAAAAAGTAAATTCCTCTGTACGCTAAGACTGCCTAAATCCCCTGTCAACATCTAAAGTCTAAACTTCTAAAAGATTGCGCTAAACTTTTTGAAAAAAATCTTTTAACCTCCCTTGTGAATTGTTAAAAAAAATGCTTTTTGCCTAACATCTGTCAAAGGGGAAAAAATAAAGGCGAATATGCTAACTTTTTCTGCGTAATCTTTTTTGCACTTTCTTATCGTTCACGTGGTCTACGCCATTTTTTCCCCTCTTGATAGTCGATTGCTGCCTACATTTGGCACGCGTCTTAGGACCCCATAGGGCTCATCGAATCTTAAAACTCAGGAGAAAAAAAAATGGGGCCCCAATTTTTTTCACGCCATATGTTTACCATTTTATTCTTATTTCTCTTCTCTTTTTTTTTTTTCAGTGTAAAGTAAAATATGTTTTGACAATGTGGTTTTTTTCTGCTTTCAGATTTTTTTATAGTTTATGAAAAGAGCCGTATTAATGTCATTTTATTTTTTGAATAATATGTTTATTTATTTGTGAATTTTGTTTTTTGTAAAAGTTTTACTTTTTTCTAAATTTTGAAAGGGAAAAAAAAATCGCAAATTTCATTAGCGAATTAAATTATTTGAATTTATGAATTAAAAATAAAGCTCTCTATTGAAAATTTAAAAAGGTTATAGCCTTTTTCTATATTTAATAACAGTATCTTAAGAATCTATGGTTGTTATGACTATGTTTGAAGTTTTAGAGCTTATTGAACCTCACTATTGTTCATAATTGCTGCAACCTCAATATGTTGCTAAGTTGAACTATGTTATTGTACTTCTGAAACTTTATTACATGATTTTAAGGTACAAATTGGACTGACACACAGTTTAATTTAATGCCTTATTAAATATGCTGCAAATCTGAACCATATTTTGGTTTCAAGGTACTGATATTTAGACCTAAAAGTGACTACTCGCTACTAGCCATGTGACGAGTCAGCAAAACAAAATGTGGTGACTTAAATTGAATAAACAGCCGCAACTTTTTCCGAATTTTTTCCCTCATCATTTAATGATAAAACTATTAGGAGTAATGTCGTTTCGGCGCATTAAATATTCGTTAGTCCTAAAAACCAATTCATTTTTTTCGATTCATTTTCAACCCGGCATTGAAAGGTTGTTGCTAGCGAGGGTGAATACATTATTGATTAAGAATAAAATCTTGGCAACAAATATCAAACGCATCGAAACGACATTACTTTCCGGTCCCCCTAATATATCAATGTTAAAAGTGATTCAGGAAAGCAGAAATTTCGTTAAAATATCCAATGTCGCCATTTAAATTTTTGATTCTTCAGAATCCATCAATTTGTGGTGGAAAGATTCATATGAATAGAGAGTTCTTTAACAATTCACATATGTTATAATGTATACATTAAACGTATTTTACCATTACAAATGTTTTTTAAAAAAAGTTTCTTTAAAATGAGTATGTTTAACTAAATTTTACCTCACATATTATATCATTTTTATTGTTGAATGAACTTTTTATGGCCTTGGATTATTCCTAATATGATTATTTTTAAAAAATCATAATTTAATCCAAGCAAAAAGAGTTTGCAAAAAATAGATATTAAATTAAAAAAAGACCTATCGATATCGGTCATCGACTCATTAGATATGAGAAAAAAGTGGCTACTAAGTTATTAGAGTTTACAGGCCACTAACTGAAAATTTAAATTTTCACATCTACTGATATTATAGTTCAGTGTTAAACTGACTTTTCTGAAGAAAACAAATCGAAAATTTTATGCAATTATGGTTTTTAATGAATTATTTTTCCTTTACAATAATCAGGTATTAAAACTGAGCTACTAATGTGTTTAATTAATATTTCACGTAGGTTCTATTTTTGTAGACTTAATATTTATTTGTCACTCAACAGATTTCTTTATGATAAATTTAAACTTGTTTTGAAACAATGCATTTCATGTAAGATTTCCTTACGAATTATAAAATCTTGCTAATACTGTATTAAGAGATCATATTAAGAATAGTGTCGCCCATCCTGTCGAAACTGAAACATCTGTCAATGCTTGATCTCAGTGGTTTGACGTATTTAGAAATAAAAGAAACTAATAAAAGTTACTGTGGGCTTTAACTTCATTCTCTTTTTCGTATAAATTATTTTCGCAAAGAAATTAAATTTTTTTTTCCTATTTGTCAAAGATACTATGGAAAGAAATGTATTTAGTCTATTAGATATTATTCGAATATTCAACATTTACAAAAAAAAAAATATTTTATATTCAGACAATTCTAAATTAACAATAAAAATACCGAACCTCAAAGTTAAAAACTACCATTTACCATACCCTAGTCAACAATCTCTTAAGATCTTATTAATTAAATAATAAGACAATCAAAAAAAATTCTTGTTTCTTTTAACCAAATCAAAAATCTTCTCTGTTTCTTATGATCAAATCAAAAATCCGTTTACATGGTGGCGCTTCGAAACAATAGGAAAAAAAAATTCTGAAAGAAATGTGAAAATAAGCTTTGGAATTCTGCAATTCAAACAATGGTATAAATGAACTTTATTAAGTTAGAAAATATATTTTCTAACTCTGTGTTCAGATTGATTATTATAGGACCATTGAATTTGACATTGTATAGGAAAATATTGTTTAATAACGTATAATAAAGGAAGATATTCAGTATTGCATTTAACATTGAATATGAAAACATTGTGTTTAACTTAGTATAGGAATATACTATAATTGGCATTGTATAAGAAATTATTGTATTTAGCATTGTGTTTAACATTTTATTAAGGATTATGTTAAATATTATAAACATTTAATTTAACATTGTTCGGAAAACATTTTATTTAATATATTTTATAGAGAACACTATATAAGAACATTGTATTTAACTCTTTATGGAAGGTATTGAGCATATATTCAAGTAGATTTTTACAAATGACGAAATAGTATAAACGTTTTCTATTTTTTCAATTTTAGACGTAAAATAAATATTAAAAAAAGAAGATATCGGGACACATTATTGCAGTTTATTGTTGTATTGAAGTTTATATTGATGAGAAGTTTGTGTTTAACATTGTATTGGAAAAATCTTGTATTGAATGTTGCACAGAAAGACATGATTGTATTTGAGTTAGAAAAAGAATATAATTTTCTTACAAGTTAAAAATTTTTAGAATCGTTTTATAATGTTCAAAAATGATTATTTTCTTATGGAATAAAGTAAAATAAAGCACAACATGACACTTTTTCATATAAAAATTAATGCAGTGCACTATTTGAAGAGTTATGAAATATCTGCAAGTTAACTTTCATTTCTTTCCTATGGAAAATATAAATACAGAGTTTTCTTAGACTTTATCACTAGCAGATATTGCTATATGAAACTTAAATTAATTTTGTACTTATATTTTTATTATAAAATGTGCCCGAAAAATATATTTTGCATATCCTACTTTGGGTTTTTGTATATGATTACAAATTATTATAATTGTTAAGTTAAATTTATTCATCTTCAGAGAAAATATTATTATCATTCATATCTTCTATTTGCATTTATTTTATAAATTGCAATAGGTTATTTCAGCTTGTTTCCTAATTCAGCAAAACTTAAGAATTATCAAAGAAATTTAACAGTCTCCAGAAAAATATTGTATTTAACATTATATAGGAAAGAATTATATTGGACATTTAATAAGAAAACATTGTAATTGTGTAAACGCTGAACCGATACATTTAAAAACTTACATCAAAACATTGTGTTTAAAATTGTATATGAATAAATACATTGCCTCTAAAATATGATTAAAATCAATATGTAAGGAAAAAAAATGATATTTCTATCCCTCTTCGAAAAATTAAATGAAAATATTTTGTTTTTTTCGCTAACAATTTAACTGTTCTCTAAAATATAATTCAAAACCATGAATTTATTAAACTTTTTAAAAATTATATAGTCTCAATATTTTTCCATATTAAATATTCTCTTCAAACTTTCTCTTTAAGTTACTGATGTTAAAACGTCGGCCATCTTGATATCTAAGCAATAAAAATGGCTACCAACGCGTTGAAAAATGTCCAGATACGGCGTTTATTATTTATGGATGACGAGCTTCTTTCTTACATACCTTGTATTGAACTTCTTCTCAATGAAGGGATTTGAGAACATCTTCCCTGCCTTGGTAATGGGAGAAAGTCATTCCCAAATATTTCATCAACTGTAGACATTTAACGCCATCTATTGACGAATTCGAAACAAACTCTGGCACACAATTTAAAAATAGGAATTTTTATCAAATTTAGTTTATATATTTATGTATTTAATATTTATATATTTAAGATTTATGAATTTAATTTTTAATTGTAGGATTAAAAGAGTTTTATAAATCATTTTTTCTATATTTATATTTTATTTTTTATTAAGCAGAGCATTTTATCCTATATTATTTTATATTGCAATTCTAAGGTTGGCTAATAAAGATAAATATTAATGTAAATAATTCTAAAAGAATTTTAAATTATATTTCAATTGTTTAAACTTTACTTTTAATTTCTGAATTGAAATCGAATTTAAATTTGAAATTGAAAATAAATTTTAACTGATTTGAATTTTTAATGCAAGGATTTGCGAACTGTTTTTTAAATCAAACAAGATTTTGAGAATGTGAACCAGTACAGTTTTATAGATGTTTCATTGAAATTTTAAGTAATACTTAATCTTTTTTTAATTTTTATTGACAAATTTTGCTTTTAATTTAAGTTTTAATCATTTTGTTAAGGCCCCCTTCAAAAATCTTTTATCTGTTTAAATTGCTCTTAATTATTTAATTGATGACATAGATACAACCTGAGATAAAATCGTATAGTTAAATTTTGGGGTTGAGAGAAGCATATATCTAATTTGTTTCCTCTTTAAAACTATATAGTTCCTGCATTTAAATTCTAGAATATGTTTGAAAATTAGTAACTTTGATATTTAAAGAGTGTTTTAATAGGAAAGTGTAACTGGAATTGTCCCAAAATCGCACCTCCTTCCTGTATGAAATAAATATGATTAGTAATAGCTGTTTATACAAATGAAAGTCAATTTTTTAAAATTAAAATTCAAATCAGAATCAGAAAAACACTATTATTCTTATTCGAAAACGAAATGAGACGTGATTACAACATAACCTTTTAACGATTTATAATTAAGTTCAAAATTGTCTGAAGTGCAAAATTTATAGCTGTGCAGTTTATGCAAAAAAAAGTTCAGTTTTTAGAACTAAAATTCAAATCGAATTAAAAAATTAATTCTTGCACGGAAAGGAGATAATACGGTTTATGTATTAGTTTCAATAAATTAAACTAATAGATTCTTAATTTAAGGAGGTTAATTTTAGGAATTTGAAAATTGCTTAAATAACTTCAATAAAATCTTATATATTTAACGATTAATAGTTAGCACGTTGCCGCACACTTTTAATTTAACGATCGTGCTCTGGAACTCATGTTTTTTTAATTGTTTATGACTATCATATGAAATTGTGCGTTAAACGTATGTTTGGAAGTAAATATTATCACATTTAACACAGTTTTTCCATGAAAACTCTTAACTGCTGTAACCCATTTGCTCATCACCACATTTTTTTCCTCTTCCTAATCAGACTAAAAAACAATTGATGTGTTATTTGGAATATTACACCTTTTTTTTCTTCGAAGCATATCTGAATAATTAACAAAAAAAAGGTATTAGTACTCTTCATAGTACTCCTCATTAGTATTATCTTTATACTTTTTTTTTTTTTTTTTTTTTTTTTTGTTATTTAAAATGTTTAGGCCTGCTGTAGTTATAATTTGCCTACCTATCTCTAAGAATCAGTAAAACTAAAGCCCATTAAATAATGTCTAAAGTACAAAATTTTCGTTTTGCAATTTAATCAAAAAAAAAAAATAATAATTACAATAAGGAACCGTTTAAATAATACATACGAATATTTTCAGTAATTTTGGACTTCCCCTTGCCAGAAAGAATAAGCAAATCAGAAACCTCCTATTATACTTATATCAGAAAGTTTCAAACCCCTCCTTCTTTTTGCTTAAACTTTGACTTATACAGTAGTAATCTAGGTTTCGAATTAAATTCAAATGAAAAAAGATATAACTTTGCATTAAACAAAATTTACGTTTTAATTCATTCTATAAAGTTTTGAGTAGATAATTCTGTAGGAATTTTTTGTGTTCAAAACTGTTGACTTCAGCTATAGAGGAAAAATTTTTTCTCATTTTCTTTTCAGAATTCAACTTTTAATCCACATCTGAAATTTTTCACACGTAATTTTTTCGTTACGTTTATTAAACTAATCTCAAACCCCCTATCCCTGGTAGGTACTTACGTAATATTTTAACTGACCCTGAAAGTAATAAAATTAAATAAAATAAAACAAAACAAATAAATAAAATAAAATAAGTGAAATGAAATAAAATAAAATATTTTCTACCTTATTAATCAATACGAAATTTTTGTATTGAAGAGAAATTTCGAAGCAAAATTACACAACTGCTGAAAAACCAGTTTTCTCCCTTGTTACTCAATAAGAAAAATGTGTATTAAGGAGAAATTTCTATGCAAAATTATCCAACTACCAAAAAACCCGTTTTCTTCCTAGCTAACCAATGAAGAAAATGTGTATTAAAGAGAAATTTTAAAACAAAATTGCCCAAATAAGAAACCGTTGGTCGATTAATGTGAACTTATAAATCAATAATTCGAAGAATTTAACAAAATTAAAACTATTCTGCAAATTAAGTACACACATACCGAATTGACCAAAAGAATTAACATAAAGTTTCACTAAACTTTCCCAATACAAACTTGGAATATTTACACTATAAATATGTCGATAAAATCGAAATAGGCTATATGCATAGCAGAGAAAAGGTGAAATTTTACGCGCCATGTCCCGTTACTAAGCCTACTGCCAAGTATCCGTTTGCATTTTATAAGGGTTTATGCCAACTCAAAACGCACGTGCACTACCTAAACACCAGCTCTCGTAAACTTTCGTGAATGTTGACATTTATGACTTGTATTTTTATTCACTGAGTATATAGTTGAAGGGGTACAGTTGCTGAGATTTGCTCCCCCCACCTATATTCGTAAAGAGAAGTGATGTAACTGTAACCTCACGGGATGGAAAGATTTTAAAATTCCAGAGGAACTTCGACTTTTTTTTTTTTCAATGGGGTGTTCGTCTGCTTGATTTGCAACTATGGAATTTGGCTGCCTTCTCCACGCACGAATCATCTTAAGTAGAGAAGAGGAGCGATTTGCTTTATGCTTAAGATGCTGCTCTTACTCAAATAATAACAAAGGGGGGGGGGGTGCTGTGTACGGCAACTGTAATTCTAAGCCACCCCCCTGCCAGAACATAACTGAACACCTAACTTTTTTTTTGCTCGGTAGTATTGATTTACATTGCTGTTTGTAAAAGAAAAATAATAATAATGAAAAAAAATTTAAAAATGTAGGGGTTGTAGAAAAGTAAAAGGTGGGGGTGGAAAAACATCTCTATTTTGTGTTTATTTGCGTCGTCCAATGGGGGTTGCGAGTCCAGTGTAGAATAATCTTCCTCTCGTCCTCGGCAACTCATTCTCGTAACCTAGGTAACAAGCATCACCTTTCTCTCTTAGATTTCAGTCTCTCGTTTTCCATTAAAATTTTCTTTTTTACTTCACTTCAGTTCTTTTTTTTATTTTGTGAAATTTCATTTGGAGAGATAGTGATGTAGAGGGAGTCAGTGTACGGAAAGGGATGCTTCAGGAAGGAGTGGGGTCGAAAGACTTTGGAAAAGTAGCCAATCAGAAGAGAGAAGAGGGATTTTTCAATCGACCTCGTGACGAACCATGGCTAAACTTAACGGAAACACTTTTTCTTTCTTTTTTTAATTTTTATTTAGTTGAGGAATGTTGGGTGCCTTGTCGTCCATTGTCCAGAGTGACATTGAAAAATGATCACATCCTTGTTGGAGGCTGGTCCAATTTTCAATTACAAATCTGTTGCAAAGATTTTACAAGAAGTATAAAGTTTTTTAAAAATTAAAATTAATCAAAAAAGGGAATGATTGAATCCAATTTTGTTTAAATTATTTTCTATCGGCAGAAAATCATTTGCCTTCTAAATATCGTAAAAATCAGTTCTTTTTTGGAATGTTATCTAACTACGAATATTTTTACTGTTCTATATTAAATAACTTTTTGGAAAAATGGTTTTCAAATATAGATTGTAGTTTATAAGACAAATTCTAATACCTATTAATTTTAATATGAAGGATTCTAATACCTATAATTTTAACATGAAATATTCTCATACCTATAATTTTAAGATGAAAAATTCTAGTACCTATAATTTTAACATGAAAGATTCCATTAATAATTTTAGTATGAAAGATTCTAATACTTCTAATTTTAATATGAAATATTCTAATAACTATAACTTTAATATGAAAGATTCTGAAACCTATTATTTTAATATGAAAGATTCTAATACCTATAATTTTGATATGAGATAATCTAATAAGTATAAAATTAATATGAAAGATTCTAACACCTATTATTTTAATATTGAAAGATTCTAATACCTACAATTTTAATATGAAAGATTCTAATATCTTTAATTTTAATGTGATTCTAATAAGTATAATTTTTATATGAACTATTCTAATATCTATAATTTTAATATGAAAGATTCTAATAAGTATAATTTTAATACGAAAGATTTTAATACCAATAGTTTTATTATGAAAGGTTCCAATACCTATACTTTACCGAAGTTAAATAAAATTATTCCATTGGATGTTTATTGAAAAGCTGGGTGGAAAACAAATTTAAGTGACATTTTTTAAATTGTAGAAAACTATCATTAAAGTATATATGTTGACTATAAGAAAATATAGCTTATGCTTTGCCTTAATATCTTGTCCAGAGGTTTTTATTTGGCGAAATCCCCTGATGCCTGTTATAAACTGTCGGCGTCAGAGTGTTCGAACTCTTGGTATTTAAGTTTGTTACTAAACGACTCCCTTCTGTCGGCTATTTGTAACCTAATGCATTTGTAACCTACTTTTCCCACCAAAACTTTTAAAGATGGTCCTCTTAGTACCTTCATTCACTGAGATCTCCTAAATTTAAAGATTTGACAAATTGCTGAATGTTGTATGCGATGGTTATTTATCGATTGTTACAGCAGTTGATTTTTAAGTTACTATGATGGAAATTCCTGATGGTACAAACTATCAAAATAAGTTATTTCCATGTTGAACCATTATAAAGTAAACCAAATTCCTAGATTGGGGTGGTGGTCACTTATGTTGGTTACCTTATAAATATAATGGCTTATGGTGGGACCACTTGATGGTTACCATTATAAATATCTTGGTTCATCAAATAAAAAATATGATCAAAAACTTTTATTTGGTATAACTAAATAAGACTAAAATAGGATGTTTCCCAAAGGAAAATCAAATTTTTCCAAAATGTCATTTAATTTCTTGTTCTCTAAGCACTTTAATATTAATTACATGACGTATTCCAGATTTTATGAAAGCTCCTGATATCGCAAAGATTGTGAAAAATGTACTCACAATTTTGTGAAAATATGATCCAGATATTGTGAGAAACACAAGAAGTTGTCTGTTCAGACATTTTGTCAAATGTCCAGTTTTTGTTAATTTGTGAAAAATCTACTCATAATTTTCTGAATTTATAATTACACAGTCAAATAAAATTTTGTCAAACAGGGTTCTCTGTTCTTATGAATAAGTGAAAAACCTACAGATAATTTTCTGAATCTATAAATACTATCATCGAGTGGAGCTTCGTTTGTCAGGCTTGTATTTTGGTGAGAAAAACAAAAACAATATCTTCCGAAAAGTTGTAGTTTTAAAAGTATAAGTTCACTGACTCTGTTTCTCAATAAGAGTTTAGTGAAGAATCTATTTTTTAAATCAAAAGTACAGGGTGTTCCAAAATTATCTTTACAACTTCAAAAATTCATAACTTCGAACATAAGCAAGATATTTATATTCTGTATTTTGCATGTATTACTGCAACTAATAAAGTTTTTTTTTCAATAGGCTGAAAAGTTTTAAGTGAGGATGTGGACACCACAGCAGAAAGCTCAATGCGTCTCATGGCCGTATTCGCTCCACATTTTCTGGACTTGTGCTGGGTCGTCCGGCTCCACTTTTATGCAATACTGATCCGGTGCTCATGAAGCTTGTGTGCCATGCACACAAGCTGTAATTAGTTCAAAAAAGGTTAAAGGTGTGGATGGTGGGTCTCTTTGGAAATTTGTCCTGAAGTTCCGTTGAACCTGTGTATCTGATTTCGTCTCTATGAACCATGAGACGCATTGAGCTTCCTGTTGTGGTGTCCACATCCTCACTTATAACTTTACAGCCTATTGAAAAAAAACTTTATTAGTTGCAGTAATACATGCAAAAGACACAATATAAATATCTAGTTTATGTTCGAAGTTATGAATTTTTGAAGTTGTAAAGATAATTTTGAAACACCTTGTATTATGAAGGGTCTATTCCGAAGAATTGTGGTTTTAAAAATATAAGTTAAAGATGTCCACGGGCTCTGTTTCTCAATAAGAGTTTAGTGTAGTTCGTAAGAGTTTAGTCTACTTTTAAAATCAAAAGTATTATGAAGGGTTTGTTCCGAAAAATTGTAGTTTTCGAAATATAAGTTAAAGATGTCCACTACCTCTGTTTCTCAATAAGATTTTTATTTAAAACTTTAAGCTATTAAACCTTAAATATAACTTATATTGATTCCAGCAATGAAAAAAAAATATTCCCCCAACCTTGAGGAAAGATTAGTTCCTCCTGCCCTTTAAAACATCTAATTGCTTAAATAAAATAAAATCTTAAATATAATTTAAAATAAAATCTGTCTTGAAATTTTGTTTGAAAGAGCCTAGAATTGAGAGTTTTAAGGGGGAAGAATGTTCCTCTCTCAAAGGAAAACTATTTTCTAAGTTATAAATAAGCTAAATTCTATCATTTAATTGCTTAAAAAATTTTTTAAAAAAATTAAGTATAAATTTATTTTGGGAGGTATGGTTTTTTCAGGTTGTAAAGTTATTCCCGGCAAAAATGGGCACTTTTTTTATTACTAGGATCCATATAAGTTACATTCCAACATTTATTTGTAAAAAAAAATATTTTTAAGGTATTTAAAAGTTATATGGGGATAGTGTCATTCTCAAGGAATGTGAATTTTTTTTTCATTATTAGGATCTGGGTAAGTTATATTCCATCATTTAATTGCTTGAAAAATAAGAAAAATATTCTTTCGAAAGTATTAGGGGGACCAGAAAGTAATGTCGTTTCGGCGCATTAAATATTAGTTAGTCTTAAAAACCAAATCATATTTTTTTCCGATTCATTTTTGATCCGACATTGAAAGGTTGTTGCTAACGAGGGTGAATACATTATTGATTAAAAATAAAATCTTGATAACAAATATAAAATGCACCGAAACGACATTACTTTCCGGCCCCCCTAATACCTAAGACTAGAGTATCAAGGATAATCAGAGGAGTAATACCCTTCTTAGAGAATATGAACAAGTGTATAATTGGTTTTAATGCAATTTCTAGTATGTATATGACTTATTTGCCAGCTATTAATTGTATTGAAACCAAAAAACTAAGCATTAAACTTTTACTTCTAACTTACCTAAAAATTATAGTTTTGAAGGAAAACGCCCCCTCAGGAAGTGTGAACTTTTTTGTTTCTTTTACCACACCTTATTTGAATATTTCACCAAAGTTTTTGTTTTTTGGTGGTTTCCATAGTTTTTTGAAGGAACAACCCCAACTTTGTAAGTAAAATACTTTTGTAATTGTAAACATATTAACTAATCAGACTACCAATTATTTTGAAATTATTCAATCTGAAATGTGAAATTTCGTTTTCATTGTTTTATCAATAAATTTATCTTAAAATTCATTTTTATGTCTAACAGTTGATTTCTCTGGCCTGAAGAAATCTAGCTGGTTTTATATTTCGTTTGAGGGCATAAAAAACTAAATAAATAATAAATTAAAATAATATTAAATTATGATTTCGTTGAAATGAAAAAGAAAGAAAAACTGCTATAAATATCAACAAACTGTCCTATTTCATTTTTTCACTTGAATTTTACTTAAATGATCCCATAAAAATAACTAAAGAACTATTGATCTCAACTAAATATAATTGCAGTTACTACTTTAAAAAATTATTGCTGTTTAAAAAAATCTAGATTCTAGGACGAATTTTAACACCTATAACCCTTCTATAAAACTCTAGGTTCCCTTGGATCACCTTTCGGGAGACACTACTTTAAGGTCTACAATAACAACAAATTAATTATATTTATTTCTAACTGTCTAGTTTTTCCTACGGAAGATATATAATATAACAATAATCGCTAAAAACATTTTAGATTTTTTCGGATTATTAGGAAGTAGGTCTATGTTTGGGAACCACTATTTTAGGCCTACAATTACATCAAATTAATTATTTTTTTTTTAACTGTTTAGTTTTTTCTACAGAAAATATATAATAAAACAATAATCGCTAAAAACATTTTAGATTTTTTCAGATTATTAGGAAGAGGGTCTATGCTTGGGAATAACTACTTTAAGGCCTACAACTACATAAAATTAATTATTTTTATTTCTAACTATCTAGTTTTTTCTACAGAGAATATATAATAAAACAATAATCGCTAAAAACATTTTAAACTTTTTTAGATTATTAGGAAGAGGGTCTATGTTTGTATTTTCTGATGCTCAATTTGGGAACTTACTTGGAACATGGATGAATACTAAATGGAAATCGGATGGAAATCTTCTTGATTTAGGTGCTGGAGATGGGAAAGTTACTGACATCATGGCGAGCTATTTTAAGCAAACCTACGTCACAGAAATGTCTGGTGTTATGCGGAAGATACTTACTTCGAAGGGCTACAGGTATTATTGTACTCACTGAACTAAACTTTTTTTTTACGTTCTCAAAACTCAAAATTAAAATTAGATATTTAAAGGGGCCAGGATAGGGCGTTGGACTCGTGTTCGTAAGAACGGGAGTTCGAATCCAGCCGACCGAAGAATCCTCGTGTATTAAATGCAGACTGATGCTGGCTAAATCTGTCTGGGTCACTAAGTCCTTCAAGTCCATAATTACTTCTGGGGGTAATGATCCAGGAGTTCCCTTGTCTTCTGGATTGGGTTCAAAATTTCAAGGCTACGGAGTTGAACATTGGTAGTCGTAAACTCAAAATTTGGGGTCGACTGTTCAACGATAGTTGCAAAATAGATAGCCTTCCAATGAGTTTGGACCGGTTTCGAATTTTGATCGATACAAATTCCGCACCCGGCTCGCACCGATCACAGTGCTGATATAAAACATCCTCAGTGGCAAACGAATCATGGATTAGAGTCCCTTTGCCGCCGGGCAAACCGTGAGAGTTTTCGTGAATTTCCTGTCTGTGTAACACAAATGCTGGTTAGTTCCATCAAAAAGTCCTCAACGAAGGCAAAATTTCTCCCAGTACTTGATCCAGGAGTTCTCTTGTCTTCTGGATTGGATCCAAAATTACAAGATTACGGAGTTGAACAATAGTAGTCATAAACCAGAAATTAGATCGGCTGTTCGACGACGTTAAAATAAAAATAAATAAAAATAAGATAATTATTTAAAAAAAAGTCTTATTTTTGAAATTAGATTTCTTAGGAGCTATTCGATCGACTTTTGTATTCAGCTATGTAAAATTACATTCTTTAAAATGATAAAAAAAAGTTAGGAGTCTTGCAATGTGATATTCGCCACAAAACGGAGATGTATTTGGTATTCTATAGAATGCCTAGAAAATGTGTTAAATATGAATTTCCATATAAAAAAAATAAGAAATAGAGATAAAAACTGTATAAAATAAGAAATTCCCAACAGCAACAACAAAAAAAAAGAAAGAAATCAAGAACCTTGCTTCATGATATTCGAAATCGGAGATGAATTTTATACTTTGCCGGTTTCTCATTTGATTTTCAAAATGTGTAAAATATGAATTTTCATATAAAAAATCAGAAATTGAGGCAAAAATATAAAAATAAAAAATTTACGGAAAAAAATAATTTAACAGCTTCGCCTAGTGATATTTGAAGCGAATCAAAGATGTACTTCATAATTTGCCGGTTTCATATTTGGCATTCTATAGAATGTCTAAGAAATGTGCAATGATTCATACATTGGCGGCTTATTTTAGGCATGCTATAGAATGTGGGATTTAAAATTTCGCTGGTAACATATCAATACATATCTACCATGTCCTTAAACCATTATTTCTAATCGATTCTCTTTTATTTCAGGGTCTTGGACGTTGAGAAATGGTACGAGACTAACGATAGTCCGCAATATTTTGACGTGATCAGCTGCTTAAATCTTCTAGATCGCTGCGACTGTCCAGTAACGCTGCTTCAGCAAATTAGAAGAAAATTGAATCCGGAAAGAGGTCTACTGATCTTAGCTGTTGTACTGCCCTTTAGTCAGTACGTCGAATCAGGTAATTTGAAAATATTAGAAACCTGACTCGGCATTATCTTTTGTTTTTTTATTGCTTACTATTGTGTTCGATATCATAAAATCGGCCTCAAGATCTAATCAAATTTCAAAACTTCACTGTAAAGTTTTGTTTTAGACGAAGATATTGTATTTTTGGTAGCATAATAAAAAAAAGCATTTTTTTCCGCGATTTAAACCACTTTTAAAATGAATTATTTGAAATTAAAAGTGATCTTGGTCTGTCATATCGAACATACTTGGTTGGTAACGCGAAACAGAAGTTACAATAACTTCTTCAGCTATATATTATTAAACTTCTTTATATTACTACAAATTATTACTACATTAAAAGTTATTTTAGCTTGTTGGTCGGACTTTCTGAAGACTTCTGAAAGCAACTGAGTCATTAACTTGCATCTATATACTGTAACTTATTTATACTGTCTAAGAAAAAATTTTAATCCCTGTGAACATTTTTTGAGGAAATGAAAATAAAAGTGATTTAAATTTATCATTGTATTATTAATTCTTAAAGAACATTTTTGAGAAATAATGCAACAAACAGGTAATTTGTAATTTTATAATTATCAAGAAAAAGTGATGTGTACAAAATTAGTATTTCAGCCTAAATAAAAACTTCAAGCCACCCCCTCCCCCTAAAAAAATTTAAAAAATAATAAAAGCTTGTGTAAGATTCATTTTTCCTTATTGCTTTAAATATTCTAGTATTTAGGTATGAAACTAGTTTTCAAAAAAGTTAGCGGTTATTCGTCTTCCTGCCATTCATCTTCGATAGTAGATTTTAACTTAATTGATGTTGTAAAATGTCTCCCATTTACAATAACTCTTCGTACGAAGTCACCTCATAAGTTCTCGACTGGGTTGAGATCTGGAGACTTAGCTGGCCATTTCAAAGTTCCAATATCGTTGATTTGAAATAAATTTTGTGTACTGTTACTTGAATGAATAGTTACATGGCATTAGAAACAGCAGCAAAATTTAATTATAACTGTAATTTAAATGCCAATAATATATCGGAACCAAAAAATATAATAAATAAATTAAAATAATTTATATTTAAATTAGTGCTGTAGTAATGGATTGAACACACATGATAAGATTCTTAAAAATCAACTCTATTTTAATAATGATCATGATCAATAACAATCAGCTGTACTTTAATAATGATCATTTAGAAAATTTTTAAGATATTTTAAGAAAAAAGAATCAGTACAGCAACGGACGATGAGCGTGATCAACGATCAGACTGTTAACTATCCATTTAGCACATTCGATATCCTTCCGCGTATCGATGCATTACTCCGTGCTTCCAGTGTTCCTCCGCTTTGTTTACCTTTTGCGATGGGACCTCTACAAATACTATTTGTAAACAAAAAATTAATTAAAAATACACAAAAAATATAATTTAAAAGCAAATTAGTATTTAATTATTAAAAAATGCAATAAACGAAATTAATATTGTTCTCAAAGAAAAAAATATTTATTAATAATGATGTGGCGTAACTACCACTATAAATATTAAATACCGAATCACTAGTATATAAGACATGTTAAGTAATCTTATCAGGCACAACAAGTTTTCTACTGGGAATAAACACAATTGTGTAGGTGCCCCAAAAAATTAATGTAGTTCCAGTTCCAGTATTTTGAGGTACCTTTTAATAGATGAAGGTTGACACAGTCAAAAATTAAATCCCCACAATGGCGTAACTACCACTATAAGTATTAAACTAGGATGCTTCGCCCCCTGCTCGCTTTCGCTCGCCAACCCTCGGAAATGCTTTCGCAGTTCATTTCGGATTGCTTCGCAATCCGATGCTCGCTTTGCTCGCTCATTGGATACGTTCTTAACGTCTAGCTTTTGTATACTTTTTTGAACACTGAAGTTCCGAAAACTTTTCACTGTAGAAAATTCTAAACCTGTGCATTTCAACATTAATTTGAAATTGCAAACAGTTCACATATTTTTCTTAATCACACTATTCTAAATTTCAGTTGTTGAGAAAAGTAACTGTTGTAAGTTTTGTTTTAAAGTCTTTCCCACCAGAGGGCTAAAACCATGTGTTGTAAAACAATATGACATAGTACTGAAAGCCGGATGTAAAGCATCGGCTTCGATGAAGATAATTTTGTGAGAATTTTTTTGATAATTCGGTGAGAATTCACCCGATTAGACATATGATGTTCAGTACGTGTTCTTGCGCGCCGAAGCCTATCAATAAAAATGTATTAGCGTTTTATATAATATATATTGGCCATATGAAGCTCACTACGTGCTCTTGCGCGCCGAAGTCTATCAATTAAAAATGAAAACTGTTGCCAACGCGAGAAAAGAAATATCGTCGGTTTTATTGATACATACGTAATAGCGTTTTATATAATATAGATACCGAATCACTAGTATATAAGACATGTTAACTTGATTCTATCTTGAGGTACCTTTTGATAGATGAAGGTTGACATAGTCAATAATTAAGTCCCCACAATAAAAAGTAAAAAAAAAAATAAAAAAAAAATCCTCTGCTCGATTCGAACTCTAAACGTCTCGTTCTGCGTTGTTCGGCAAGTTCCCTGCCACTAGACCTAAAAATAATTGTAGATTTAGAAAGTATATAAACTATAAGTTTTAATGCGTTTTTCTTAGAATTGGCTGACTAGTGCACTTTATTATTTTAAGGAGTGAACACCCTTAAAGTATTCTACTAATGTAAAAAGTTTCATTCCAACTTGAAATTCCCAAATCGTGCTCTCTTCTTATTTGATATAGTTGGCGACTAGTTTGACAGGCTCGCCAAGATAAAAGCCAAATCATAAAATCCCATTGATTCGGAAAAAACTACTTTACTTCTTGCAAATCCCGTCAAGTTTTAGTACAAAAAATTGAAGGTGCAAAAAAGGTATTTTAAAACATTGTGGTCAGTTAAAATTAACCGATTGTAAAAATCGATTCTTACTTTTGACTTCAAAATGATAAATATGTGTGGTATTCGATGTATTAATTGAACTCCACTTTCACATTAGTTTTAGAAAAAAAATTCTAACCAAATATTCGTTCATCTAAAGGTATAAACAAAACATAATTTTTTAAAATTTAAAGAGATAATCTAAGATTTTTTTCAGCACCTTTAAAAATAAAATATAATTTATAGAAAACGCACGTGTCAACATTTGCCTTTATAACTCTCTAGGAATGATGTTCGAATTTTCTGATGTTCTGAACTTGTTCCGATTCTGATAAATTCTTGATATATATACTTGGGCAATTTAAAGAATTGCATTTAGTTTTCAAAAAATTGATACGTCAAATCATTCTGGATACAGGGAAAAACGTCGATGTTCTCTTAATTAAATATTTTTTTTCAGAAATGTGGTAATCAAATTTCTTTGGAAGGTACAGAAATTTATATTGTATGGGACTCAGGATAAAATGTAGAATTTCTTGAAGAATAGAATCCTTATGATGATATGTAAAAAGTACGTTGTAAAATGTTACTTTATTGTTGTATATAAGTTTTTATTGAATTATAGAGTTGTTCGTATTATGTTTGCATTTATCTTATAGATTGGATTAATTTTTCAAGTTAGATATATTTCGGAAAAAAATCTTGGTGTCCAAATAAATGTGTTACTTGTGTTTAAGTCGACCACCAATTTTCATTGCAATTAAGGGATTCGAAAAAATTAACTAATGCATCGAAAAATACGGTATGCATTTTCATACTACGTATAAACACCATTTCCATAACTTCTACAACCGCTTCGAAGCTAAATGAATATGAACTTCTGTTTGCATCTTCATCTCTCTACTCACTAACTATTCAAAACACGTAATATATTTAAAAAAATAGCAGTTCTCGATTCGAACAGAGAGTATGCAATTATAATTAAACTAGATTTTAAACTAGTATATTTATTCATAATAAAGGTATACAAAAATATATATTCTTTCATTTACAGGATCAAAGTACAACGCTCCAGTGGAAAAAATAGCGCTGACATGTGGCAAGAAATTTGAAGAACAAGTATCCGCTCTCACGGAAACCGTGTTTTCTGACTGTGGTTTTGAAGTTGTAAGATGGACGAGATTGCCTTATTTGTGCGAAGGAGACCTAGATCAGGCATTCTACTGGCTTAATGATGCTGTTTTTGTTCTAAAACTGAAAGATACTTGTGATATTTAATTCATCCTGTCTTATATATTCTAACAATCATATCATAACCTAAGCCTCTCACAATGCATTATGTTTTACATATTGTACAAATAATATTGTAATAATTGTTCTATAACTCCTTTGATTGTATTTACATTCGAATTTATTATAATGTATAAGTCAATTGCATTTAAATTTTCCAATTTTAATCTAAGCTGTCCCCCCCCCGTCACTACATACTTAGAAAATACCGCCAGGAAGATTACATCCCAGATTTTCAATTGATTATACAATTTCTTTCCCTTGCACAACTTTAACTATTAAGTCATCTATTACTCGTGGTTAAGCAAACGAAAACAATTTACGTAGCCAAAATAGAATATATGTAAAAAATACACAGAGTATTTTACAATCATTGTCATTAATTTTTATTTTTTAAAATAGTTGTCAAAATATTATGGGCATTAAGGGTGGTAAATTAATAAGCAAGTTAAAAAAACATTGACGGCTGAGTTAAATAATGCATTTGCCAGAAGAAAAATTTCTGATAGATGTACCTTTCCACGATTATCACCGGCAGTTAAAGAGGCTTGATGAAATTATTCTCTATTTCTTTCAATAGTGAATCGTCATATTTTGATAGGACTTTTGCTTTTTCCTTTCTTAGATATTAGTTTACGATCCCTAATAACATAATTTTCCCCTAGAACATAATTTTGTTTCTATGTTTGACAAAAAATTTAAAAACATACAGTAAGAGTGATCTTTACAGAACACCTTGTATCGATTAAATGATCATGACAGACTTTTTTGAGATACTGTTCTTACTCTATTTTCTGGAATTTTCTATTTTGTTTTCAATAATGATGAAGTGAACATAAGAAGTATAATGTCAGTCCGATTCCCGTAACAAAGGTCTCGTTGCATTAAGTGTGTCGGAAAGACGTCGAACACGTTAAAAAAAAATTAATATAGTCATTAGACAAACATATTTCTAGCTTCTTTCAATCTAGACAAATTCGTAACTTTTTTTCAAACGAACTGGTTCTCTGCTCTGAAGTGTTAGTGCTGGCAGGAGTTCTTAGAGTTAGGATATTTGCTCGAAATCTCCTAATTGTACTCCTGTTCAACGTTAAAACTGTTCAAATAGCTTTTAAAATGATTTAATTACTTAAATTTCTTATTCACTAACAGAAGGAAGAAAAACACTAAAGATTACAAAAATGGTTGGCTATCAAAAATGTATAAAGCCAATGATTTAAAAAAAAAATATTATTGATTTATATTTTTTCGTAAGGAAAATTAATATAAACACTTTACATTGTATCAAAAATTAACAAACAAAATTAGATTTTTTCAATAATTAGTTCACTTAACCAACCATGATGTAATTTTTTAAGTTATTCGTTATAATATGTCTTTTTTTAAGTGTTTACAAGAAACCTAACAGCTGAAACCCGTCTTTGTAGCCAAATCGACGATTCACTACTGAAATGATCTACATTTAACGCTGTTTTTCGAAGTTCTGCGCCAAGGAAAATAAAAGCCAGAAAACTATATATATATAATCTTGCCGTCAAGAATTATCTGGGCTTTAGAACGGACCAATAACTTTTGAAAGTTTTTTTAGCTCTATTTTAAAAATTATTAAACTTTTTTAAAAAATCGCCATTTTTTTGTGAAATTTTTCCACTTTGATAAAATTATCAAAATCACTGTCATATTCTCAGTTTTTGCAAATTTTTTTAAGCCCAGGTAATGCAGCATTGGAGTAAGTTTTTAAATATTAAAAAATTAGACCACAAACGCTTTTGATTGTCACAAAACAGTGACTTTTCTCCTTATTGACGTTTTGTGCCATTTTCATGATAAGCGTAGATAGCACTGACTTTAGATAGGCTATACTTGACCTCACAGTCATGAGTAACAGTTACAAACTCACAGCAGCTATAAAAATAGCATATTATTCGCAAAAAAAGCATCCTTTCATATGGCGACGGGGCCTTCGACAAACAGCCTTAACCAGTTTGAAACAAATCTGACAACTCCACTAACAGCCAGGGCTAAAGAGAATAGAAGGGCTGGTTCACTCCTTTGAAGTAACTCTCGCCGCGCCAATCCTCCGATTTTCTCTAGTGACGTCACTTTGGCGCAAAGCTCGCACTTTTACTTCAAGAACAGAGCGTTCGGCCTTACTAGCTCTAACTAATATTGGAGCATTTCTTTTTGTGACATATTCTAAGACATTTGTTATTTTCTATAATGACTTTCCTCAGTTTTTGCCGTGAATTTACAAAATTTTAAAACTATTAACGAAATGCCAGTTTGCGCGATTGCAACTTGCAAAAATTCTGATAGAAAAACAAAAGGAAAAAATATAATTTTCCGCGTGTTCCCTAAAGTAAATGAACAACTATATAAAGAATAGACTCTAAAATGACACAGTTAATATAAAACAGCAATACGTTTTTTCTATCGTTAAGAATTTTTTAAAATTTCGTTATCTAAATAGAAAACGCCTCGTTACTTCAAAAAGAAAGGCATGTGAAAAAAATTACAAAATGGATAAAGTCAAAGAAAATTTTAATTTTCTTTGTAAAAAGTATACGTACAAGTATTGCGTAAAGTACGTAAGTAAAAAATATAAATAAAATATATAGTGTGCAGTTGAAATTCTCCTAATTTCATAACTTATTTTTTTAATGTAGTTATTGTAAATATTTATGATTCTTTTAAAAATTATATTCTCTTGAATTTAAACATCTATAAATTATATCAATCTTAAATTTAAATATTTATAAACAATTGTAAAATTTCTAATGTCATTATGAACCTAAATTATTATTTTGTTTCAGTAATTAGCGTTTAAGGTTAATGTTTCCTAATGATTAAGTATGAACAAATTGCTATTTACGGCATATTTTAAAATTGGGGATTCTAAATTTAACTCAACTTATCGTTATAAAAGAATATGTAGATAAAAAAGTGTCGATATACGCTTTCATTTTTCTTAATAATTAAAGTTAAAACTGAACTTTTTAAAATAAAGTGTTTATATTGTCATTTTCGCCAACTAGTAAAATATTTTTATAAGTTTAAAATGGGTTTTTTTTAATATAATGGCCAAGAAAGTTTTTTTAAACTATGTTTATGAATGGAAATAATGTGTTAATTACGTAAAGTTTGAAAGCTAATAACCAGAAAAAGTCTAAATTATTTTTACAAAGAGAAAGATGCAAAGTTATTATAATATCTTTGCGTGCGATCTTCCGAGATCTGTGGACACAGTGACGTCATGAGGAGGGAAATCGTTGCTTCAGCTCTAAGAGCGGAGTGAACTAGCCCTTCTATTCTCTTTAGCCCTGACTAACAGCTGCAAATACCAATGCAATTAGACAGTGATGCATTAAGTTTTTTTCCCACTGTTCTTAGACAAAGCAAAGTGGTTCGTTGTTCAACAGCGTTATTACAAAATGGTGTTCGTCGAATTAGGATATTTGCTCTAAATCCAACCTACAGCTTATGGTGTTAAAAAAGTCAGACTGTTGTTCGCGTTTATTTCTATGGAATCAATTTGTGCCAAATATATGCATAACCTTTACGAAAACCTGCTACTATGAGTAAGTTTAAAAAAATTTGTATTTTTCAGTATCTATATTAGGCAACACGAGTCATTATACTTAAAGAGATACAAGTAGAAGCATTCTTAACACTTTGCCGACTGTTCGGCGAGATCTCCTCGCTTGGCAATAGTTAGCTGTAATTGTTAAACGACGCGTGGTGTTCAGTTTATACTCAAACGCAACTAGTTCGGTCAGCAAAGTGTTAAAAGAAACTAAAATACTAAGCTGAAGTCCAAAATGGCGATCTTTCATTCTGCTTGACGTCTTTTCAACAAACATTTCATTAGGGAATCTTAAACGAGAATTGGACATTAAACTGTGATATAAAACCCAAAGAAATTTTGTTATGCGAATCTATGATTATTGAATTCTATAATGTATTAAAGACACGTTCTTCCAAATCCATTTTCAGGTCTTATATCTTGTATTAATTTATTGTTGCCAATGAAGTCTGATTTCCTTCACTTCTGTTAGATGGCTCTCGATCTCTTAAATGTAAGATTTTCTTTAAAGGTAGATTTATATTGAGTAAATACAACATCATGTCATATCACAAAAATTTCAAAGTGTTTAAAAACATATCATTTGGACTGTATGAAATAAAATATCTAATTTGTTGATAACTTGTATTTATTTAAATAATTGAAACATTTAATAAAAATTTTACCTTTATATTTAAAATGTTATTTTAAAAATAACTATAATGCCAGGAATGGCTATAGCATATTAACATCGTGGTGTCCGAAAAAGTACGAAAACATTTAAATATGTTTCAAAATACACGCCGGATAAAAAAAAAATCTGATCTAAAAACAAATTAATTGTATGTTTTCAAAAAAATACCAAATTCGATCCCAACCTCAACCCTGGAGTTAAGGCGGACGTAACTTTTAAATTCCAAATAGGCACCCTTATTTTGTATTGCACATTTCTATAAAAAGTACCCCTTTTACTAACAGGTTGTTGATTTTAGAATCACAGATGGTGCTCTTATCGTAACAGGAAAATGGGGAAAAAATTGTTTATAATGGAGATAGCTTAAGAAACATGTCAGATCGAAAAAATTAAAAAAATCAGCCTGGTATTTTAAAAAACGTATTGAATGATAAACAAACACCCCACTCTTAAACTCGAACCCACCCCTTGGAAGTCGCTGGTCCTTTTTTTTTTTTTTTCTTTTTTTTTCTGGTGGTGGATGGGGGAGTCCAATTTGGTTTCATTAGATAAATTTTTCAAAATATTTAACATCTTTTTTTTTATTACTTCGATTTCATAATATCTCCATTTATAAACAATTTGTTCTTCATTTTCGTTTTGTAATTACAGCGCTATCTGTCACTCTAAATACAATAACCTGTAGCTCAAACTGGGGTATTTTTATCTTTAAAATTTAAATCTTCAATAAAAAAAAAATTGAATGTTCTTGTTTAAGATTTTGAAGTTGCACCCCGATCATCCCCTGGGGGTGGGGTTAATTATTTTTATGAAATCGGTCGAATAGTTTCTGAGTTACAAAATTTCAGAAAAGTAGTGTTTTTAAATTTAGTATGTCTCTTAAGCTCTGCAACAACCTATTTTGTTCAAATTTTAATTAAAAAATATTAATTTAAAAATTGTTTAGTGACTTTCATCTTCGATAAAAATAAACTGGTATATACAGTGCGTAAAATATAAACTAAAACTCCCTGAATAGTTCTAAATGAGATTTTCCCGTACTAGGATGTAATTTCAATGATTTAAGTAATAAGTCAGATACACCAACTGATCCGGTTTCGACAAAATACTTTAAGTAGAGAACTACAAACAAAAAATCACAGATTTTCGCTTCATTCTGGCAACAGGCTCAGCACTACTGTAAAAAAGTTCCGTTTGACATGCGAGACTTTAAATTACCTATAAGTAGTGGTGAATAAAAACCCTGTCTGTAATTTGGATTTTCTCAACTGAAAATTATACATTAAAATACTAACACTTGAGAATATACTTCTCTGGATAAACTTAAAATGCAGTCTTCAAGATATTTAAACTTACCTCGACAAAATCTCGCGAGGGCATAATATGTTGATTATTATTAATTTTGCAACACCTATTATTAAAAGCAATAATTTACTACAGCCACACAATATCTTATCTGTATTTCATTTTATAACCGTCGTTGAACAGCCGACCCAAGTTTGTGTTTACGACTACAAATGGTCAATTCCGTAGTCTTGTAATTTTGAACCCAATCCAGAAGACAAGGGAACTCCTGGATCAAGTATTGGGAGAAATTTGTCCTCTCGGAGGACTTTTTTGATAGAACTAACCCGCATTTGCGTTACATGGAGAAGAAGACCACGAGGACCTCCCGAAGTTAGCCTGACATCAAGGGGACATGAACCCATGATCCGTCTACCACTGAGGATATTTCACGTCAGCACTGTGGTCGATGCAAGCCGGATGCGGAATTTGTATCTACCAGCCATCGCTAAAAAAGACAAATATAGTTCCCATGCATGAAACTTGGTACAGATATCGACGAAAAAGCTAAGAATTTATTAACACGTTGACTGCCGCACGCGTTTACAGTAAAATCTCCTCCAGGCCACGAGTACTGCTGTACGAAGTGTTTTCTGCTTAGTACTCCCACTGATATTTTAGTAATGTGAGTCTCTGGTAGTCACAAGTATAATATCTCGCTCCTTTTGTGTCCATGTTATCATGTCTGTTTATTTGTGTCCGTTGCTTTGCATGTGTTTCTCATCTGGCCACACGATCAGTTTGAATCTTTGCCGAGTAAAGAAGACTATAACTTGAAATCTTTACCCTAATTCGTTTAAATTTAGGGTAGAAAAATGGAAAACTTATTTCTTAATGAGTCAAATATCAGTGAACACTTTTAAAAGTCTCACAATAATTTTCTTAATAAATAATTTTTTCTTTACTTTTATAACAATTCACTAGTTTTGTTACTTCCTGTGCTATATATATCTTTTCAAATACACACGAATATCCTTCGTAAGCAGTCAAATAAGCGTCACCCTAACACAGGTGACGCGATCCGATCAGGAACTTTGCTGTTACCTGAATATGTGTGACGCAGAAGACAACGTGTTAAGCTAAAACACTAAAATGCGAATTTGATTCACTCAGTGTAAGAATTTGTTTTTCATTTTAGATGAGATGAAAATAAAATGATTTTCTTCTTTTTAGTGATACAATAATGATAGCATAATAATTAACAACAATAATAATAACAGTAATTTATCAATAATAATAGAATGACAAGAAATCGCTCGCATAACTTTATTTTCGGGTCATAAAAAAAAGAAAATTTTTACATCTTTGTGCTTAAATACTGTGATTTAACTACGAATATTTTATCATATATTTCTCGCTGACTCACCCTTAATTTATTGTAGTTGTTATACCTATTGGAACTTGTATTGTCATCCAGCATTGTGCTCAAGTTAAAATTTAACACTATTACGAGTAGTCAAAATGTCGTTCGACGATTGTCTCCGTTTGGTGGTAATGACCCATAGGAGATAATATAGAGATAGGTTTTGTTTTGCGGTGGTCAGAATGTTTTTAAAACTTGACAACCAGTACAGCACACCGATTAAAAATTTCGATGAACGATAATTAATCCTATTTGGTGATAAATTCAATGTGTAGCTGTTAGGAAACCATCGAAATTTTTATGGCAAGATCTGCAATAAACGTCCAGGTGATCAATTTGAGTTGTTAAAATTTCTTTTGACGATAATTTACCTATTTCGCAATAATGCGACAATATATTCTACTTGTTGCGGTCAAAACAGGATTAAATTTAGCATTATAGTGATAGTGGAGCACAATGGTGCAGTTAAAATTTGAGCTCTTCAGCTGGTAAAAATTTTTTCCGAATTTCAATTGATGATCACTAGAGCCCGGATTTTGATGACCTAAAAAATCCCCATTAATGCCCTTAAAAAGTGCGAAAAATGCCCTTAAAAATGCGAAAATTGCGCTAAAAATGCCTTATGACATGACTTAAATAAAGTAAAAATATTGAACTAAAACAATGTTTTACTCTTTAAAATTATTATGAGCCATTTCAAAAAATATAAAGCAATGCAATACTTGTTCTACGTTCATTAAGGTTTGAAAAATATGTTTTATATCCTAAAATAACAAAAAAAAAAGGAAAATAGATTGACTCCAAAACATTTTCATTTTGTATAGAAACTTTAATGAATATAACAACTTCCATCTCATAATATTACTAAATATCAGAATTACATTGGATTATTAATTTTTTTTTGATATTTTGAAATGTAAACGAGAGTCCCTAGTCTGAAAGTAAATTTTTATACCTGGAGAAGCTTCTTTCAACGTTTACTGATGTTATTGGTGCGTACTTGAAAAAGACGGTCTCACTTACTGACAATTCTTCTTCAATTTGAAAAGATGTTGCTTCACCTGTTAATATCCTAGAGATTTTCTTCACTGTTTGGAAGCCAGTGTAATAATAAAAAATGATAAAAAAATAATAAGAATTGGAAAAAACTAACAAAAAATTTAAAAAATGTTTTAAAATGCAAAATAAGCCAACAAATTTAATGAAAAATGCCCTATAAATCTAAAAAAATGCTCTAAAGCAGTGGTTCTCAACCTTTCAGCATTAGCGGCCCAGTTTTCAATCATAATTTTCATCGCGCCCCCCACTTACAGTAAAATATATACAACAATAATGTATATTGAGTATTTTGAATTCTGTCTTTAAAATATTTTTAACTAACTGCCAAAACAAAAGTAAAGTAAAAGCCAGCAGCAATTGAGATTGTAGAAACTATGTTTGGGGTTAATTTTTCAAAAGAATTACAGTCCTCTTTCAAATGATACTGTTGCTCGTCGAATTGGTGATACAGTTGGAAATGTCGTGTCAGCTTTTCTCGATGTTGCGTGACAAAATGTTTTCAATACAGTTTGATGAAGCATAATAAAGATGCTCATTTAATTGCCTATGTTTGATTTTGTGACAATATGTCAGTAGTAAAACTACTTTTCTGCAAATCAACAGAACTTAGAACAACAGCGCTAGCATTATGCTATTTCAAATGAAGTTATGAATGAGGCACACATAGAATGCAAAAATTGCATCGGAATATGCACCGATGGTGCTCGTTCAATATCCGGAAGATTCGAAAGTAACAAGCACTTGTAAAAAATTGCCTCAATGCGTCTGGACACATTGCATGATCCACAGAGAAGCTTTGGCTTCGAACGAAATGCGCCCTGGTTTAAATATTGTGTTAACTACGGTTGTAACGATTGCAAATTATATAAAAATGAGAACCCTGAGATAAAGAAACTTTTCCGCTCTTTGGGCCCAAGGAAGTCACTAAAAATTATTAATTTCTTTTTTAAATTTAGTATGTTTTGATCAAGTAAGGTGGTTAAGCCAAAGGTGGTCAGTGCTCCTAACATAGCCCTACCCTCAAAGTAAAATTAAATTTATAATTTATTTTGAATCATAAGACGTCCCTGCTGCATTGTAAATCTTGTATCTGAGGTGCACGAGGCTGAATTGGAAGATATTTCCTTGAATGGCCTCCATTGTATGAGGTGATTTAATTTTTTGCAGTTGTCGTTCTAATTTCCGGGAGAGAAGATATTGTAATTTATATGTGTTTAAATTCCTAGAACTTTGAAAGCTTATTTCTTTTTCTTTAACCGCATTACTTTAATTCTAATTAATCTATCAGATTAATAGTTTTAAGTCGTGCAAATGGTGATCATATGCATGTTCCCAAGGTGGCGCGACCCCGATGCCACCTTGGGGACACAGGGGCCACCTTCGGAAACAAACGTGAAATCTATAAAAGAGTTCATTATAAATCATTACGTAGCATGTTATTTCTCAAAGAGGAAGGATTGAATTGAATGCCAATTGATTTATTTCATTTTAAGCAAATGTGGAACTTTGGTATTTTTTAAACTTTTATAATATTTTGACGTTCTCTGCACTTTAGTAGAGTTTGCGATATTTTGTTACAAGTTTTTTGCATTGTTTGCATTTTAAAGTAATTTTTCCGGTATTTTTTTTTCCTGGTAGTTATGAGTGTTTTTGTGGTCGATTCTGGTATTTTCTTGTAAATTTGGGTATTTTATACTAGTTATGGGTTAGGTTAGTTAACTCTAGTATGGTTATTTAACTCTTGATAGTTAATCCTTTTGAAAAAATTAACTCAGTAACAAAAATTAAAAGAATCGCTAGTGACTTCACACAAGAATTATCAATGTAAAATCAATAGACAAATTATACACTTTAAGAACAAATATCTTTTTTAAAATCGGGAAACTTTAGTTCCTACTAGTAATACACTTAAAGTGCCTTTTTAAAAGACGTTTGTCAGTCCAAATGTTTTTTCTAAGGATAATTTGAGTAAGTGAACAAGCGATTTCAATATATGGCTCACCTTTGGAACCTGTGGGAAACCTTAGGCGCAGAAGCTACAATTTTGAAATTGTACTATAAAATAAATGAAATTCTATTTTACAATTAAAAGTATACGTGATATATATTAGAGATAGGTGTAAGATGTTACAAAAAATTTTCAGCCACACAGACTTAACCAGAAAATTAGGAAAAATCCTCAAAGCAAAGCCATTTTTGGCTCCCTACCTTAAGTTTTGATTCAATAGGTTGTTTCACTTTAATAAGTTATTATATATGTCGAAATGTATTTTGTTTTCTATGTGTATGTGCGTTTTCCTTTCATGTAGTTAATCAATTTTTTTACTTCACTGCTCTAAAGGACAAAAATGCAAATGTCATCAAAATCCGGGCCTTAATGATCACTTTTAATTTAGCTATAAATTTTTTCAGTATAGACGAGGACAGCCGTGATTGCTCAGGAGATAGAGCGTTCACCTTCTAATGAGGTAAACCGGGCTCGAATCCCAGCGATGGCTGGTCGGTACGAATCCGCATCCGGCTTGCATCGACCACAATATCCTTATCCTGAATATCCTTAGTGGTAGACGGATCACGGGTTAGAGTCCCTTTGCCGTCAGGCTACCCGTGGGAGGTTCTCGTGGTCTTCCTCTCCATACAACGCAAATGCGGAGTTAGTTCCGTCAAAAAGTTCTCCACGAAGGCAAATTTCTCTCACTACTTGATCCGGGAGTTCCCTTGTCTTCTCGATTGGGTTCAAAATTACAAGGCTATGGAGTTGAACAATAGTCGTAAACCCAAAATATTGGGTCGACGATGATTTTATATATATATATAGAGAGAGACGAGCAAACAATTGAAATATACAGTGTCATTGGGTACAGGGCTCTCCGGTAGAGAGTTTGATGTTCTAAGCCAGAGATGGCTAACCTATAGATTGCGAGAAGTACATATTAAGGTATTTTTATTCACTATCGTTCAATGAAAACATTTCAAAACAAAACAAAAATCTCCAATATTAGGAAAATCAATTGGCTTCAGAAACAAATACGATTTTGTGATATACGAGGTTAACTAAAATTCGTCCTTCAACTAAGGAAATTAATCTTGAGAAAAAAAAAATTTCTTGGAAAATAGTGAGTGCAATTGAGTGAATTTTGATAATCAAAAAATAACTTGAACTAAACTGCGAATTATGAAAAAATTTGCAATATTAAATTCACACTATGTTGTGAGCAGATGTTTTAGCAATGAGTGCTATATAAGTATAATCGACCGTAAAAAAACCACCCAGTTTCTGAGTCTAGAGTAATTTATTCTTGACAAAAAGTTTTAACACTATACACCAACACGAATATAAATTACGTAAAAAAAATATAAATAATGTATTTCGAAAATAAAATTTTCTTTTTAATTGAAACATTTCAAAGACAACGTTTTTTAAGCGAAAGAATAAATACAATAAAAACACATTTTATACCGCATTGATACACCTATTTTTTTCACATTATTTAATACTAAAAATATCTAACGTTAATTCCCTCAATTTTATTTTATTATTTACTACAAAAGATGCCTGTTTTAGGATATTTCATTTTAATAAGTTTAGTAGTTTAAAAATATATGAAGGGTTTTTGTAGCAATATAGTGATAAACTACACTTTTTACAAATATGACATTTTTACATCTAACTCTTCCTTAATATTTTCTGATAAGTATTTCGAGAGTGCTAAAATTTCTACCAGATGGCAGCACTATGCACAAAACATCTTACAGCCCATAAGAAAATTGTGATGTCTATTACTTAAAAATCTCTCCAGAACAATTTGAGAAATGAGACTAAAAACCCAAACCCTTCATATAAACAGGCCAGTTGACATTATTCAGAAACTTTTACGTTAAAAAAAAAAAAAATAGTTGCTTATATGTTTTCTTGATAGAGTAACTTACGACAGTTTTACTCAATGTTTAATTTTAAACATTTAATAACTTCAACAGGAGCAGAATTTAATGATGGGTATATTCAATACCCATTCATGAAATATTTAATAATTTCGGAGGCCTCACATGTATGATGCCTTTTCTTCTAATATAAATAAAATTGTTCCCTCTTATGTATTGGCCTCATATATTTGCAAATAGTATATTTAAAATATGTGGCATGCTGTAGTAGTTTTAAAATAAAGATCATGTAAATTAACATAAAATAGCTTTAAAAATTATACCGTTTTAAGAATCTATTTTTTTCTATCAGCTGCTTCAAACAAAATATGATCAAAATGAGTTCTTCAATTTTCACGGCAAATATGATAACAACTTATAAATAATATAAAAAACTGAATAAACAGATAATGAATAAATAATTTTATTTGAAATATCGAAACATAATAATCTACAGTATGTTTTTGCCATAACATATCGCAAAAAATAATAAAAGTGTCCATCTGTAGTTTACAGCTGAATAGAGATTCAGTATTTTTAATTTTATTTATTTATTTTTTTTAAAATTTCAATAAGGTCTCATGACTATTCCTATTTGTTATCATTGAGTATTCCTGACATTAGATAAGGGTTTCTGTAAAAAAAATATATGAAATCAATTTTAAATTTCGATCACATAAAAGAAAAAGTCATCAATGTAAATAATTTTAAGAAAGGCAAGGAGTTACACAAAATTTATGCAGTGAGGATTTCAATAGTTTTTTAATAGTGCAGCGTTCCTTAAGTAATTGTGGAAAATAGTAAAGAAATTTCTAAAATCAGTCGTCTCGACACTAGAAACAGAAAGAGAACTGAAGAATTATAAATGGATATGGTCATAAAAAATAAAATTAAAAAAAACTTAATATGAACTGTGGTTTAATGCTCTTTGCGGCGTTTACATACGAGTATGAGATGGTGATGGAAAATTTTCCCATTTCCGGAGGATTTGGCAACAGAGGTTGTTGGTTTTGCAGTCTTAAGCGGCGAGTCTTGGCATTAAAATAATTGGCTTATAAGAGCTTTAAAAAGTAACTTTAGTAAGTTAATGATCAAAGTAAAATAGAATTTTCTTTAATTAATAAATCAGAGCCGGGATGACTCAGGGGATAGTGCATTCGCCTTCCAATGAAGTTACTCCGGTTAGAGTCCCCGTCATGGCTGGTCGATACGAATTCCGCACCCAGCTCGCACCGACCACAGTGTGGCGTAAAATATCCTCAGTGGTAGACGGATCAAGGATTGGAGTACCCTTGCCATGAGGTTAAAAGTGGGAGATTTTCGTGGCTTTCCTCTTCGTGTAACGCAAATGAGAGTTAGTTCCATCAAACAGTCCTGATCGAAGGCAAATTTCATTCAATACTTGATACAGGAGTTCCCTAGTCTTCTGGATTGGGTTCAAAATTACTAGGTTACAGAATTGAACATTAATAGTCTTAAACCTAAAAAATTGGGTCGGCTGTTCAACGTCGGTTATAAAATAAAAATTTATTAATCATTTTTTTGTGAAACACACTTTTGAACAGGCTTATTCATTATTATTAAAACAATACCAGACTAGTGTATATTAGGAAAAACATCAGTGTATGGAATACCGGGCAAATGTACACTGGAAGTGACGGCACTTATCTTAAAAATAAATAAATAAATAAAACAACAGTTTGGGTATACCAGACAATAGTCTTAAGAATTAAAAAAAATCAGCCAAATTAATAGTAAAAATAGAACAATATTTTAAATGAAAGAAAATTTGTTCAAACTACTCAAAAAACGAAAGGAATATTTCAAAATAAAATATTATGCTTTACTATAAACTATTACGTACAAATTATGTTTTGAAACTTACTTTGAAGGCAAACTTGTTGCAAAACCATAAAATAAAGGTCGTATACGAGAATACAAGAGAGCCCGTTTACTTCCCCCGTCATTATATTTAATAAAACAATAATTGTTTACGATCTCAACTGAGAACGGTTGAATCTAGGTACGGTCTTGTGCGAATAATTTTTATTTCTTATTTTATTTCTTTCTTTCTTTCTTTTCTTTTTTTTTTTTTTTTTTTTTTTTTTGTTTAAAGTTAAGGGACACTGCAAAGTCTACAAAATAATTTTAGAAAAATAAATAAAAATAGCTTTTTCAGATGAACGACTTGTTCGCTGTTACAAACTTTTTCCGTTTCATAGCTTAAGTGTTCATTTGAACTGATATTATGGTAATATGAAAATAAAATTATTAACAAAAAAATTTAGACCAATTATACTGAATTCTTAACTTTCTTACATTGAATGAACCTTCAGAAATTCTGCAAATTTTAAGGTCATTAGCTGGAAAACTTTAAAACGATATTAGTTCATTTTAAAGTTCAAACATTTGTCTATGATAAAACATCAGAAAATAAATGGAGTTTAGTATTTCTAAAAAATTAAGAAACCTTAATTTTGAAACTTGGAGCCAATAGGCATAACTTCGGTACAGAAATAAGAAAAGTGTTACAGAGATACCTAACGCTTAAACGATTTTATATAAATTTTCTCTACTATGATGTGTTCCAAAAGTATTGTCATTTACAGACATAATTGAAGTTTTTCAGAGCGAAGCCAGTTTCAGACATTGCAAAAAAGAACAACTATATTTTTAACAAAATAACATTTAACAATATTTGTTTAACATTTAAGACTAACTTGTAATCCTGATCAATGAAATAACTGCTGAAGTTAACGCATCGAAGTAAAATATACTAGCACAAGAGTCGGTATATTCATTGTTTTGTTCAAGCGCAAATGTTATTATGTAATCAAAATCGGGGAAAAAAATTAAAGGTGTTATAAACTAAGTCTACACTATTGAACACCTTTCATAATAAGAATAAGAAGCAATTCTTAAAAATGTCAGAAATATAGAGTACATTACAGTCGCGCGCATGTAGGTTATATTAATGTTAAGAAAAAAAGCCTTTTATATTGCGGACATGCAATTTTTATAAATGTAGATGCAACTGAAAGATTTGTTTCTAGAATATGTTTTTAATATCAAAAATTAAAAAATTACTTACTTGTATCATTAGACATGCTATTAACTTGTTCTTCCAGCTTTTCAATTTCCCACAGCTTTCTCCGAATGTTTTTCACTATGGCAATAGCAGCATTCACATCTATCAATAGAACAAAATTATTAATAAGTTAACTAAATCTATTAAAAATTAAATTTATCCAATTTATAAAAATGAAAATCGTATGATTAAACCAAACCTACGTTAACGTCTCCTTCGGAAAGCTATTTGTAATCGATGCAAAAAAAAAAGTTGAACACTATGATAAAGTATGCAAGACTAAATTACGTGTAAATGAAATTGGAAACACTAGAAAAATTCAAATTTCATAGGTCGGATAATCAGCACTTTGAGAAAACATAATATAATCCAGATAACCGTTGGAATGCTAAAATATTTCCTGAAAATTTCAGAATTGATACTGGAGCAGATGTTTGACGGTTGTTCCCATAAGCATTTATGAAGCAAAAGTACAACATATAAGATTAGATTAGGAGAATCTGGACAAGATATAAATAAGATTAGGAGAATCTGATGCTGACTGGTATAAAACTAAAAAAAAAGAAATAATTTTAGCTACCGAGATAGTGTATATATAATACATAACGAACAAAATCATTTGTTAAGTTGCAGAACAAGTAAAAAATTGAATCTCATTCAGCGATTTTTTAAATCAGAATTCAAATTAGATTCCGTAGAAGAATTTCCGAAATTTTTAAAAGGATTATGAAAGTTGGAAGGCAATACAATATAAAGTTAAAAACTGATGTTAAGCCATGTGATATTTTGGTACCACGGGCGAGTTTCAGTATCTCAAAAGGGATAAATTAAAACAAAAAATTATTTGACGAGATGACAAAAAATGAAATTATAGAAATAGTTGATAAATCCTCACAGCGGTGTGCATCAATTATTATTGTTCCTAAAAAAATCAGGTGATATTAGAATTTGTGTTGATTTATCAGTTCTGAATGAGAATATTGAAGGAGAATTATTTTTCTCATGATCTCAGATGCTTAAGTATTTAGTATTATGGATGCAAATGTAAGTTTTCGTAAAGTTAGAATTGTTAGCTACTTTTATTACACCATTTGAAAGATTTAAACTTTAGAGTTTTCCATTCAAAATGAAATCAGCTCCTGATGTGTTTCCATAAAGAATTCTACAAACTATTCAAGAAGGTCCTGATACATGAATTTGTAATATTTGGTGTTATCGAAGAAGAGCATAATCAACGATTACGTGAAGTTCTTTCAAAAGTTCAAGCTACTGGAGGCTAGAGGAATACTGAAAAATGCCATTTCGTCAAAAAAAATCCTACCCTACTTTTGCCATGTGATTTCTGAAAAAAGTATCAAACCAAAACCTGATTTCGAAAAAACAGAAGCTATATATAGAATTCCAACACTCAGGTATGTAACTAAATTAATAAGATTTTTAAGAATGGCTGGATTACTAAATAAATTTGAATCAAAGTTTGCGAATGCAGCAAAACCCCTTGATGGGTTATCAAAAAACAAAGTAGAATCGATTTAAGAAAAATCTCGAATAATGGCATTGGAAGAAATTAAGCATAAACTTTAGCAAAAACCTGAATTAATCTTGTATAATGAAAAGAAAGTGATTTTTATTTCAACAGATGCATCGTCCTACTGCATTGGTTTAGTTCTTTGTTAAAAGGACGATAGTCACTTACTTCCACTTTTTTATGCACCTAGGACATTGTTCAATACAGAACTGTGATACGCACTTATTGAAATGGCAGCATTGACTATAATATAGGCTTGTAAAAAATTTCATGACTTTATTGTCGAACTAAAAATTCACATTGAAACTGATCATAAGCCTCGTGTGCAAATTGTGAAATCTAAATCATTAGATAACTTAACTCCTAGACTCCAACCCATAAATTACGAATGATGCGACATTACGTACCAGGAGAATGTCTAAAATATTAAGCTCATCGTCATTCATCTGAGTTCAAAATGATTTGCTAATAAAAGATTAAGATTCTAGAATTATTATACCTCCTGGTCTTACTTGATTGATACCGCCTCGAGATATCAGGAACCGCATATACTAACCTCCTTCGTTTGTCTTGTTACGCAATCATTCTGGAGGGAGAACAAAGATATCTCAGTAAACAAGGACCGTGCCTCTAATGCCCCAGTAGTGAAAGACAGTTCCCCGGATAAAATCCCATCAGTAATCCTGTTATAGTTTGTCTAAGCTAAGAACTCCTCCCGCCACAAAGTCTGGTGCTATGGAAACAAGAATGGCGCATTTCAGGGAGGCTGGCTTCACTCTAGGACTAACACAATAGACCAAAGAAAGATTTCCTTTCTCTCGCCGTATCCGAGCTGAAACCTCTCCAAAACAGTGACCCCGCACCCCTACTTGAAATAGTCATACCTCGTTACCATAGTCACCGACATAGGTCCAGATGAATGTCTGGGGGAGTTCTAATTTTGGGCAAACTATACCATCATCCAATCTCCTAATGTTGCTCTTCCTAGTACTAAACAAACCAGTCCATATAAAACTCGTAGAGACAGAACAGTTCGTGCTCCATGCAGACTTGTTGAACAGTACTTTTAATGGAAAGCTGTGATATAAGTATGTATCTGGCAACTAATAGACGAAAAAACTTACAGGGGACTCTAGGATTGAGATGGCTGTGATATTTCTGTAAAGTTCTGAGTAAGTTGTATAAATCGTGCGCTTGCGTTCATCTTATATGATAAACAAGTTTAAATATCTTTCAAGCATCTTTACACGGGCCCAAATTTCTCCAAAAATAACCCCCTGCTTGAAAAAAAAAATTTTTTTTCTCAATTCTGAAACCAATTTAGCATATATAATTGCATATACATAATTACATATATAATTGCATATACATAATTGCATATAGTGAAGCATATATAATTGTTTTATATTTCTCATATCGCCAAGGTAAATAAGGTAACGTAATTGATATTTAAATTCAACTCATATTACTGAAAATTCGTAAAAGAAGGTTCCAAACAAAATAATTAAAATATAAAATAAGATTGGGTTTAAAGGCATGCTGCCGTTATCTGTAAGCATATGAAACATTAACTACTTCTGAGGTACTTATATAAAAAAGTTTTTAAGAGGAAAAATGCACAGTAAACATTTAAAATCAATGTTGAATATTTTAAGAAAAATCTTCTTTTACTAGGATTTTCAGTTTTATCCTGGCTTATGCATACGATAATAAACCAAATTTAGCTTTTTAAAGAAGAAAGTATGCTTTGTTTATTTAATATAGAATATTTTAGAAAATCGCCATTTCATAGAATCACCAAAACTGGCACCCTGTATAATTAATTGTACGCTAGCCAAATAAAACTAAGATAAATTATTTTAATGCATGATCTGAAATAAAGAGCAAGTTCTGAGGGTTGGTGAGTTAGAGTAATAAAGGGTTGTAGCCTCTATTTTATATAAAGTGAAAAGAAATCTTGAAGTAAAACAGCTGGGATATTAAATGAATTTAAGGCGAAAGGAGAGCGAAGTAGTGTGTGATGTTGTTCATCATACCTCTTTCATTCCTTATTACTCACCTTAGCACTTTAACTTTCGATTTTATTTTATTTCGATTTGAACCTTTAAAATAATTTCTTAGATGTGAAAGCTATAAGCTAATTTACTGATTTTGATACCTTCTTGTAATAAGCTTCAATTCATTTCAGAGCTTTCCGGTTCCAAAAAAAATGCTATAAATTGTTCTAGTTTTTACTTTTCGAGAAGTTTCTAAAGTTTATCTTTAAGTAAGAGTGAGCATTACTAAATTTAGAGAGAGAAATGAGATTACATTTTTGTCGAATAACAGTTTATATAAAGATTAAATTATGCAGCCTATAATGTGATACTGATTATATCGATTCCATTTTATATGAAAATTTTATGTGAAATTAGAATCTTCTGATCAACACATTATAATCATTTATTTTTACCGTCTGTTCCTTACTTTGAGAAAAATAAACTATGAAATTCTATTTGAAGTAAAGCTCACACATTATCATCACGTCTTGTTTCATTGGATTTGCCATATCAAGCAATACAACAAGGAGCTCTACAAGCGATAGCAAGCAGAAGACGTTTTGTTCTCGTATCATAAATAAACTCAAAGCAACAAAATTAGGCCTCCATATTTCTTTTAAAATCACAAGTCAATTTTATAAGAGATAAGTACTTACGTGATTCTAGCCTTTGCTTCGATTTTTGAACATTAAGCTGGAAATATGTACGAGCCACGGTACTTTTCATGCCTCCAATCCACTTTGACAGTTTAGCCATCTCTTCATCAATTAACAGCTTGTTTTCATCTGCCACAAACAAAGAAATAATTATATATTTTATTTTAAAAACCGTCATTGAACAGCCGACCCAATTTTATGGTTTACGACAGCTAATGTTCAACTCCGTAGCCTTGTAATTTTAAACCCAATTCAGAAGACAAGGAAAACTCCTGGATCGAGTATTGGGAGAAATTTTGCCTTCGTGGATGACTTTTTGATGGAGCTAACCCGCGTTTGCGTCACATGGAGAGGAAGACCACGAGAACCTTCCACGATTAGCCTGACGGCAAAGGGACTCTAACCCATGATCCGTCTACCAATGAGGATATTTCAGCTCAGCACTGTGGTCGATGCAAGCCGGATGCGGAATTCATATCGACTGGGATTCGAACCCGGTTCGCCTCATTGGAAAGCGAAAGCTCTATCCCCAGAGTCATCGCGGCTCAAACAAGGAAAATTAAACCAGATAATTCCCAAAAATGTTGTCATTTGGCATTCGTAAAAATTTGTCGTTTGAAAACCATTATGCACAGCGGTATCAAACGCTGCGGTACACCTACTGGGTCGTGGATGCTTGAAGCTACCGGTATCCACTTTAAATCCAGATATTGATTTTTTTTTTTTTTTTTTTTTTTTTTTTTTTTTTTTTTTTTTTTTTTAAGAGAACAGTGTCAAAATTCTCATTAATGTTTTTTTTTTTACTTAGATATCTAGTTTAGAGCTTTCTTATGATTGTAACAGCTAAGTGCGTACAATAATTATTCGCTTAGTACACACAATAATTATTACAAAAGTAATTATTATAATCATTAAGTACATACAATAATTATTACAAAAGTAATTATTATAATCACTAAGTACATACAATAATTATTACAAAAATATTTGTTTTAAACATTTTTGCACAATATATATCGTCCGTAATAGGTGTCTACTTTTTACTTCATTTTATAACCGTATTTAAAGAGCCGACCCAGATTTTGAGTTTACGGCTACTAATGCTAACTCCGCAGCCCTGTAATTTTTAACCCAATCTTGAAGACAAGGGAATTCCTGGATCAAGTATTGAATGAATTTTGGCTTCTAGGACGACTTATTGATGGAACTAACCCGCATTTGCGTTACATGGGGAAAAACCAGGAAAATCTCCCATGGTTGGCCTGAGGCAAGGGGACTCTCTAACTCGTGATCCGTCTACCACTGAGTATGTTTTTATTTCATATTGTGGTCGGTGCGAGGCGGGTGCAAAATTCGCGCCACCAGCCATCGCTGGGATTGATTCGAACCCGGTTCACCTCACTGGAAGACGTGCGCTCTATCCCCTGAGAAATCAAGGCTCTAAGTGTCAATTCGTGATTTTCCTATTTAGTAGTTAATGGTCTTCAAGGATTTATTTTTTATTTCCTTATATTTATTTTATTATTATTATTTTTAATTACAAAATTGGTGGTTTGCACAGCTTTAAAAAGGCTGGAAGCTGTTGTTATAATATACAGAAAAACTCTTCAATGCTTAAGAAAAAAAAAATAGAAATTAATTTCTGAAATTAGCACTGTGGTTTCTCTAGACCAGCGGTTTCCAAATCATGTCTCGCGGAACCCTAGAATTTACGGGGTTTCGGGAGTTAGGACCATGTTTTTTATCCAGTAATGATTTTTTTTCTTCTTTTTTTACACTTGAAGTTAAATTTATACTCAATTAATAATCCATTATTTATTTAATATTTCCGTTGCTTTTATAAAATTATTTAATTAAATGTTTGTAAATAAACGAAATTGAAAACAATGATTTTTTTCTAACAATATTATAATGAAATGATGGAAAGGATGTGCATTTTTGAAAAATTGCAATAGTATTTCGCATCGAATAAAAAAATTAAAAAAAACTAATTCAACAATGAGGAAAGTATGTTTCCCTGATAACCATTGCCCTCGTCTATTTTCGTCCATTTTTGTTTTATTTTAATGGAAACTTTATTTCAGCTCATTAATTTTTAGTCTATGCGTGCACGAAAATCAAATTAAAAACTAGACTAGATGCCGTTCCAGACCTGTGAATTCAACTGTCTACATAAAATGTAATTTTAAGACTAATATTGATAAAACGATAAGATGAAAGAATTTTATTCACTTAATACTTTCAAAATACTTAATAAAATTTAAATAATTTCATATTTTAAAAATAATTAATACTCTTTCGTTAATCTATATGTACAAATTGTATTCATTTAAGCTCGGAGTTCCGTCAAAAGAAGGTAAATCACTTAGGGTTTTACAGCCGGAATTGGGAGTACTCTGGAGTCGAGACGTTTTCGGAGTTGAAAGGTTCATTTTTGAGAAAAATCTACTTATAGTTTTGTGAAAATGAGGCTCTTATTTAGCGAATCAAAATTTAAAAATTTAAAGAAAGAATGGAAAAATAAAGTGGCTTTTTCAATCTTTTTATAAAAGATGCGCGTAAAAAATTTACATTTAATTTTGTGAGTTTTGAGAATAAATTTTCTGTTTTTGTGGTTCTGTTAAACATGAGTCTTTCAAAGAGTTTTAGTTTTAAAATTATAAATTAAAGACGTCCTAGATTCCCTTTATCCTAAAATTAATAACCTTTATTACGAGCTTAGAAAAATTGTTTCTTTTCAACATATGCAATTAAAATAATGAATATAATACTACGAAATAATCTGTTTGGCGCAAAACATATACCAAGTATTTATAAACCAAAAATTAAAGAAAACAAAATTGCAGTTTTAGTATAACAATCGATCGTAAAAAAGACATAAAAATGATTGAGTAGCAATCTCAAACCTACAACTAATCTAAAAAACCCTGAAATCTAAAGTAGGAACCAAATTTGTCCTCAGAGGAGCAATCTAAATATCCTCCCCCCCCCCCAAAAAAAAAAATAGTTGCATTGCAACAAAACAAATGATAAATAGTTAACGAATAATTGAGTTTTATAGACTTAAATAAACTTAAATTTATATCTTAATGAGGTGTAAGCTTTTCCTACAATCTCATTAAAAATAATCAATTTAGCTTTAACATGGACTTATGAATAAAAATGAAAAATATTTCTGATATTCGAAAAAAACTAGGGTAATTGATAAAAAAAAAATTTAAAAATGGGTCAGATTTTTTTGAAAAAAAAAACCTGCTTTAAGCATACTGATTGAACTTAAATTCAAAATTACACCTACCTAAAACTTTCAGGCGATTCAACTCCAAAACTCTGTCAGGCACAGGCAAAATGGCTCTGTATTTTGTCTTAGTCGGAATATCCACGCACCTTCCAGAATTTATAACCGATATCGGACTAGCTTCATTGACGTACTGTAAACTTTCATTATTAGTTGTAACAACTCTGTTGCAAGGAACCATTTTAATCACACCACTCGGTTGTTTTTTCACCAAATAAACATTAATGTCACGAGGAATCTTGTTGGCAATTCCTGAAGTCAATAATCTTTGCATGTTAGAACTTTTACGCCCCATCACACTCGAAATAGGCTGCAAAATAGATTTTTTGCCTTGCATAAAGGCTTTCGATAATTTTACTGGATTGGAACTCTGAGCGTTGAGAGAACCAGCTATTTTGTTTTGGATTGATAATGGAGGACGGCATTGTAGGGACGGTAAAATTGCAACTTCTCCTTTAGATTTTGGTGGAAGAAGGTATGGTTGTTTGAAAATCGAACAGAATCTGTTTTGAGTTTCTGATTTAAGGGTGCTACTAGTTGATCCGGGACTATCCTTGCTTTGCTGGTTGGGTTTCAAACCATCATCTTTACATTTCTTCAGAGAACTCATAGTTTCATTTCTTTTCAAATTACTTTCTACATTCATTGTCTTATTACCATTCGTCAATATCGTTACATCCCTACTCGAATCTTTGGGTTTGAAAGAACAATTCTCAAAGTTATTTTCGTCATCAGATGATACGATATCTATAACTTCCGGTCCATCTATTTTCGGAACAATTTCAACAATCTCAATTTCACTATCATCAGCACTGCTAATGACATCATTAGATTCAGTGCTATTGCTAATAGCACTGTTTGAATAGTTCGACATAGTCCCAGAAGAACTCTTAGAAACCATCTTACATAATCTATCCACAGAATTTCTTTTGAAATTTTCCAAGTAGGCTCGCCTCTCCATTTCTTTCAGCTTTATTTTGTTAAGCTTGTTCCGATCTCGAAGATTTTTTCTGTTTTGATGATATATCATATTCTGCCGGTCTTGTATCTTTTTCCTTTTCTTTTCTTTCTCGACTTTCGTAAGAGTCTTTTTGCTACATATTCGCTTGGGAACCAAACCAAAATTACCCAAAAACTTAGTTTTCGGGTTATATAAAACTGCCGGGTAATTGGAAAACTGCTCTGCAGCTCTCAAAAGAGCATTAAAATCATTGATATTCTTTGGTTTTCGAAATGATCGCGGTATTACTCTCAAAGATTTCTGCGTTTTCAGCTTATTATCATCGGATTTCGTATATGACATTTCCCTGATGCTAGTTGTAGTTTTCTGCAGACCAATTTCAAAGTTTTTTGGAATTCCCTTCGAAAGAGTTCCTTTCGCTAAATTATCAGGAACGGGTTTAATGCTTCTCACATTAGTGATTTTTAAATCACTCGAAAAACTATTTTCAATGTCACTCGAACTTGAAGACAAAGGGTGACCTTTTGTCAAACCATAAAATGTAGAAGGATTTGCCATCGAAACGGAGCCTTGCTGCATTTGATTATATATGTTGCAAATACCAGGGTCCGAAGAAAGCATCATATCTAAAATAAATTAAGATGATACAGCATCATAAAATAACAGTATCGCATTATTCTTTATTCGAAAGTGATACATAATCAAAAATATATTCAAAACGCTATCAAAAGAATAGTAGATCTTATATTAAATACGTTTAAGACAATTACACATTAATCATAAAGTGATCGTAGTGTGGGCTATTTACAAAAAATACATACATATATTACTAATAAAATAAGACGTACGTACCGGCTATCACGAGATGTCCTTCAGATACAGACTAGCGGTCACTATGGTTACGGAGAAAAAGGTTGGTTTAGGTTAGGAAAGTTATGTAATTTTTTTCGATTCCCCCCACACACGAGAAATGATTTAATTCTATTTTTCATAACAGAGTATACACTCAAACTTTCAATCATAAGTTCTCATAATAGCTGCACAATAACACAATTGGTCTAAAGTATAGTACTAATTTATTCAGAAATGACCCAATTCCTCAGAGTTGTATCATAATATCATATTTTACATATTACACAATGCCTATATAAAAATGCTATTTTGAGATCAAATGTAGTCATTTCATTCCTTTTGAGAATTTTTTTTTTAAATCTTAATTACTCGAAAAATAATTCGTTGTTGAAATAATTACAAGTCGTGTTTCTAATTCGGGGATTTTAGAGGGCTAGAGAGATATAATAAATACATATGATAGTAAATAAGTGCTTAGTTCTGAACAAATTAAACATAAATGTATGCATCAAATTACTCTAAAAATAATTAGTCGTTGAAATAATTACAAGTCATGCTTCTAATTCGGAGATTTTAGAGGGCTAGACGGATATAATAAATACATATAATAGTAAATAAGTGCTAAGTTCTGAACAAATTAAACGTAAATGTATGAATCAATCTAAGACAATTAAAAATGTATACATCAATTTCTATATAAAGTTTTATTATTACATATTGGTAATTGAGTTTTATTGGAACGAGCTTTAAAGAAAATACGAATTAGCAAAAAATCATTGTTCTTAATAAGTAATTTTAAAGCAATAATTTGATTTATAGTAATAAAACATTTATTTTTACAATACTGAAAAGGTTATCCATATAAATCAAATACATTGTACACATGAGAAAATTAGAAATAATGAAACAATTTTATTAGCGAAAAAGTGAAATTTGTTGCAATATGCAGTTACAAATAGAAAAAAAAAATATTAGATTTTTCAGCTTACACTTTCGAATACAAATATTTGTACGATTTCTTATTTAAGCGCATACAATTAATATTCTACAATTTTTACTTAAAAACAAAACTTACCATGAAAAATCGTTGGCTGATTTGATTTGCAGACGATAATACTTTCGTTAGAGTTATATCTCAAATCGGAACTATTCAACTTAGAATAAAAATTGCGCAATGCGAATACGAATACAGTTAATGCGTTAAAATATTCTTCTAGATTCCTATACTCTAAAAGGAAATACTTGCAAATAAAAGCTAATTTTCTACTTGCGTATATCAAACAAATAAAAATGAATCGGCTCATATTTATTCAGTTTAAATCTTTTAAAGAGGCTTTGTAAAAAATATCTATACAGACTCCAAACGGTAACTGAATGAAATTAGCTAGAATTATCGAATTCTTGAATTCTGAAAAAACTGCGCATACTGGTATCATTTTCTAACTTAAAGTATATCTTTTAAATTATGATACAATAAGACCTTTCAGACTATATATAGTTAACAGTAATGTCTTTTTAACTATTAATAATTCATTACAATAAGTAGCAAAAGCCTTCAACTTTGCAAATTGACTAAAAGTTTCAAATTACTTTGAGTTTAATTAAAATAACTGCACTTCAATACAGTTAATTATAAATTTGAGACATAGAAGTATTATAATGGCTAGCTCAATAAACTTAATATTTCATTCATGCAAACTTTAATACTTTCAAAATATATTTTAATTTGAAAAAATAAGGGCATCTCAAATATTACTTATGCATTGAAAGATGGCAAAGTATTTATTACATAGACATTTTTGCTGATATTGTGCTTAAGAAATAATTGAGTAATAAAGTTTGAAATCCATCGCAACACTTAATATTGCGTTAAGTTGAACAATACTTTTATACTTCTTATAAGACACAAAATTCGATTAATTGTTAAAAATCGTTTGTAAGTTTTTTCAAAAAAAAGCTAACAAAATAGATAACGACTTAGATCATATAGTGTACCTGTACCACTATTTCGCCAATTACAGCTTTCTCAATCTAGAAATTACATAAAATATCTCATCTTTACTATTGTCAAAAGACTTAAGTTTATTTTAAATATAAAGGATTTTATATTTTTAAAACATACTTCTTTGAATATATTAACACACTGAGTAAATTTTAAATGCAACAATCTTAATAAATCTTAGTGTTTATACGGTATTTTTCAAAACTAAAGGAAAGCGTTTAGAAGAAAAAATCTTAACCCAGTCAAATAAAGGTAGTATAAATTATAATAACTATAAGGATAGTTTAATTTTTAAAAAAAAATGAAATAAAATGTTGAAAGCAGAAAAAAAAAATTTAAAGTTGTACTCAATTGAGAAATGTCGGAATTACCGATTTAATTTTTAAAGTTTCAGCCGTGAAAATAGAAAACTTATTTTACTTTTTAATTTTTTCAAAAAAAATATATAAATCTAATTAAACATATCTATTGCTTTTGTTTTTCAAGCATACAGTTAATTGCTTTAAATTATTATTTAAAATAGTTTTAAGCTCTATCATAAACTTAGAATAAAAATAACTAGAAAACATTAAAAGACTTCATTCTGTCGATGAGTCATTGTAAAAAAAGAAAAACTCTAAAAAAAATGATAATAATACCTAACATTTTAACATGTTTATGATAATGGTTGAGTAGCCTCTTATGTTTCTTGTAAGGAAAAAAATATTTTTAAATCAGAAATTTTTTTTTTACATTTTTCAATAAAGCCATACGCGAGAAATGTGCGGGAAAAAGTATGATCTTAACAGTTTATACTCGCATAATAATTTACTCGTCCAGCAGACATTAAGCCCAGAATCCAGATGAAATTTGTAATAGTAAATCCAAATATATAACATTTAAATTAATGTTCATTCATTTTATTATGAATTAACTAAATTACACTGGGGATAATTTTTTTTTCTATAACATGAGTTTTTGTTTAACCGACTTTAAATACTTTCGTATCACTGATTTCCAATTTACAATCTGTTTCGCGCTCCAAGCTACAGTGTTTTTAATGACATGTTTAGTCTAGTCTTCGTCAAAACGTAAAAATGTCACATATAAGAACAAGTTGCGTAAATGTTGTAACATGCTTTTAGGAGAGTTAGGTCGCATCACCGAGATAAAAAAATCCATGGAAATCCATACCAGGAAATGGCACTATATGCCGCTAGTGGCTCTTTCCTATCATGAACTGTTTCTTCATGTACTTCCGAACATGTCATAATAGTAAAGCGCCTCTAGCCGTGTACGACGACATTTTCAAGCATAGATTCCAATGCAATTTTTATCACAGTGATGTGTCCTAACCTAAACTTGTACATTTCGAAGAAAAAAAAATAGACGACAAAATATTTTAATTGCAACCAACAGAAACAATTTAGTTTTGCAAATATATGGGAAGATTTTTGTACAAATATAGGAACAGGAAAGAATTGTAAAATATAGGAACAGGAAAGAAAGTAAATAAGCTAACCTAAAATAAAGTTTTTATTAACATACTTGAAAACTGATAATTCCAAAATAAAGGAATAGTTCTGGTTCTGGAAAATGAAGGAAGGAGTTCTGGTTTTATCATCGTTTAAACTAAATCTAGAAAATGAGCGTGCTTGGTAAAGACGATTACAATTCGCTATCGATGAAAACTTGGTAATTTCTTAAAGAGAAGTGTAAATCGCCCCGGATATTGGCGGATTAATTCAAAATTATGGTGAGCTCAAATTCTAAAGGCGAGGAACAAAAACGAATAAAAAATAAACAGATAATTGTCAAAAGGCTTTTTATAACCATTCTTTCGTCCAGTTTTTTTTATAAAACATAATTTATACGGAAACCTTCCGAGGGGAAAAAAAATCATTGCATAACAGCTCTAAACATTAGTATTAAATAATTATGTAATAGAAACACCTTAAAACGGATTTAGAGAAATTAATCAAATAATTGCTTGTTGTTCTTTTTTATGGTAGGAACAATTTATATTTTTTTGATAATTTAATCTATTAGAAACTTAAAAAAAATATTCAACCTTTTTTTTTCTTTTTTTTTTAAATTGACGCGTGCACTAGTTAAATCATCTATAAAACGATATTTTTTTTACACACAGACACGATACTTTCTTTCTTTTCCGCAAATTTCTTACATAAATAAAAGTCAAATATTTCTAAATCAATCATATTAATATGAGAAAACATCAAAAAATAATTTAGATTCTTATCGATGCATGTATTTGTGAAAAAAGAAAAAAACTTATTTTATGAGTTCGATATACTTGCAGCTTATGCGCAATAAATAAAACTTAAGGTTCTTAATTCTCTTCGTATTTCTTTTTGTCTTTATTGTGAGATATATATATATATATATATATATATATATATATATATATATATATATATATATATATATAGATAGATATATGGGCGAATCTCAGGAATCATTAACCTATATGTCTTCAAACTTTTCTTATAAACGTCAAACCGTAACCGTCGAAAATTGAAAAAAAAAGGTATACAGTCCAATTCTGCGAGTTTTATGTTAATGATATTCCAAAAGCTTATTTAAAGTAGAACAAACTTGTATCATTAGTTTAACTTGTAACTCTCAGAATTGGATTGTATACCTTTTTTTTCAATTTCCGATGGTTACCGTTTGACGTGCCAAAATTTGGCGACAAACTTTAAGTGTTCGCAAACGTCAATATTCACGAAAAATATTCAAGAAAATATGATAGTACAGCTGAGCTACTAAATTATGTTTTCAGTGATTTTCAGTTTTTTTTTAAACAGAATAAATATTGAAAAAAAAGTATGTTAAACACTCTAAGCGACACTCATAAAAAGTTGTCAAATGTAGGATTGAAGTAAGAAATGAAAACCAAAAGCAAGTTACTCGCAATCAAAACTGTACGTATCTTAAAGTTAGTAATGCATAGTTATTCCTGTAATTTTATTAGAATTAATTTTCGCTTATTATGTTATATATTTATAAGAAAAGTTTGAAGAGATATAGGTTAATGATTCCTGAGATTCGCCCATATATATGAGGAAATTCGGTTGCTCGTAGTTTATTTTTTAAATGGTTCGTATTTTAAAGTAACCTATGTGGGATAAAAATAAAATGAAAATTCGAGTTAATATTTGATTAGAAAATTATGAAAGCAAACAGATCAGAATATTTAAAAATAATCAGCTTTTTTATTGGTAAAAGAAGAGACAAACTGATGCTCAAAGCGAAAACTGATAACAGAAAAAAAACGAGGAAAAAGAAAAGAAAAAAAAAACGAATACATTTTACTTGATATTCTAGTAGTATTTGACTTCGGCTTAACTAGAATTTACTGAATTCGCTTGATTGCTTTGAATACTTCGTTCTCCCGCGAAAAATCACCGTTTAACATCTCTTAATCGATTAGTTTGATATAGATATACATTTTGTAAGGTAAAAATAAATAAACCACAATTCGAAAGCGATTCAATTTGATCAGACCCAGAATCTTACAAGACCTGCAAATTTAAAAATAGAGAGAGAAAAAAAAACTAGAACGAAACAAATGTTGAGAACTTGTAACATTTAAAACGTTACCATAAGAAATAGCAAACGACGTAAATAAATGATAATTTTTGTTACCTTTAAAGTAATCTTCTCGCTGGTAATTTCTCATAAATTCGTTACTTTCGATTGCTCGAATACAATCCAGATTGTTACAGTTCTTTAGTATAAAATCAACAATCATCACCCGGTCCATTCCAAAATTTTTCTTTGTCCAAGTGTATTTCTCTTGAATCTAAAAGATGGAAAACTTTCAATAAGCAATTTAATTATGTTAATTAATATTTAATTTTGCCCTAAAGAAATAATTCTTTTGAACAAATTTATTTTCGTGATAAGTTAACGATTGACAATTTAAAAATTTTTAGTGCTCAATTGTAATTTTTAGTTATTTTAATTATAATTTATAATTTTACAATTATAATTTTTATTGGAAAAGCAATGCTTCTCTTTATAATATAAAAAATAATGGTCTAAGATCTGAAACCTGAGCCTATAATAGTCTAATAATAGTTTATTGTTGATTAAATCTTTTTCACCACAAAAATCATATAATATAGAATCTTAAGTCAAAAAAGAACTTACCATATTTCTTTGGTTAACATAAAATTAATAAAACTAATAAAGGTATTTTTTATCTCTAAAATATTTCGTTATCATTTATTTATTAATAATAGTTATTTATCATCATTTCTTAGTATTATTCCCTGCTATTATTTCATTTTTAATAGTAATTATTATTTCAAATTAATGGCTTAAATCTAAGAGCGATTTAATTTATTAAAAAGTAATATATTACGTAAAATTTTATGAGAAACCTATTAAATAGGGTACATAATTTTAAACAGTCTTATAATTATTATATAGAGTAAATTATATCTACAATTTAACTCTTTGCATTATTACTAAACCTCATAGGCGAAAAATCTTTTAATGAGTTTCTGTTGTTACTAAAAATTCAAAAATAAAACTGAAAATAAAAAATTGCAATGATAACCGAGTAATACCTGCTTTAAATTTTATCCCATAAAATGGGGAACTAAATCTATGTTAACATCACGAAAAATTTAAGATTCTTTTAATTGAATAATTTTCAATTTTGATCTACAAGTGGTAGATAAAATGTTTGAGTTGTATGACAATAAAATTCCCTTATTTTAATTTTTTTTAAATGCAGATATGTAACAAACAATTTGGAAAAATATTAAGCTTCGAAAGTTTCATATTTGTAATTAAAGATAAATATGAGGTACGAAAAAATTAGAAAAAATTTATTTAATAAGTTTTAGAGGTTTAGATTTTTTTTCTATCAAAAGGAGGAAAACACAAAAAAATTTCCTAAAGAATATTCTACTCAAAATTGTATAAAATAAATTTAAACATAAATTACGTTTTATGCAAAGTTGCATTATTTATTTAAATTTATTTCGAAAATTAGATTATTACAGTAAAAGTGAAAACAAAGAGAGAGAATTTTTGGAATTTCTTACGTATTTTTATATTATATTTAGGGGTTTTTGTTTTGTATTTTATTACCGGCGTTGAACTACCGACCCAATTCAGAGTTTACGACTTTCAATGTTCAACTCCATGGCCTCGTAATTTTTAATCAAACTCAAAAAGACAAGGGAACTCCTCTATCAAGCATTAGGACAAACTATCATTCATTGAAGATTTTTTGATGGAACTAATTCGCATTTGCGCTACATGGCGAGAAAAAGAACCACGAAAACTTCTCACGGTTAGCCCGACGGCGAAGGGATTCTAACCCATGGTCTGTCTGCCACTGAGGATATTTTAAGTCAGCATTGTGGTCGGTACGAATCGGGAACAAAATTCGTATCAACCAGACACAGCTGGGATTCGAACCAGTGTTTCATAATTTTTAGGCGAGCGATTTATCCTCTGAGCCACTGAGGCTCATGGGGAGGGATTTGTAATTTTCTTATTTTGCAGAGAAGGGGTTATAAATTAAAGTTCATATATAGCTACATAATATTTTCGCTTGGATTTCACTTTCATGCCTTTTTTTAGATTTCTCTTTGGTCTAATAATTAAATCGTTTTCAGTTTTAAAATTAGATATTTTTACCTAAATTGTTAATATACCGCAGTAGTTAAAATCTCGTATTTCATGAAAATTCAGTAAAAAATTATCATAATTCGTCCTCAACTATTTTTGTACGATGCTGCTATGGGTTTAGGTGATTTAGTGAATACTACGAAATTGTTTATAAATGATAGTAAAACGTTCTGTGAAGTCTTGAAAATAAAAACCAAAAAGTGTTGAAATCTTGGCAAGCTATTATTGTTTAGGAAAGCAGTTTCAATATCAATAACAGTTTCATTGTAATAACATTTTCCCTTCAAATTAGGAAAAAGTTGAATTTGAATGTGGTAAAAATTTTAAACATTATTGGGAATTTGTAAAAAAAAAAAATTTGGAATTTTTGAAAAAAGGGTTTGAATAAGGAAGAAATTATCTTACAATATGAAACATCAGTAAAGATTGTGATGTGAAGGTTTGTTTTTCTTTCAAGTCAAAAATATTTCAATTATTATCTAACTAAATAATTATTAAAGTTACTTTTAAACAAAATGTCATTTTTTAGTTCGGTACTGATATTTCCTGATCAGCTAAAATAGTCATATAAATATAGCAATATATGCAAAAATTGAGAATAACAGGTTCGGGTACGTTCTTAGTTAAACTATTTGGAACAGATTTTTCCTTGACTACACTATATAATTTGAAACAAAAATATAAATAAGTAGTAAAAAAACTTTTTTTTAGAGAAATTGCCGTATAAGTTCGTTAAAACTAATATCTTTCTTTTTTTCTTATGGGCAACTATTTCTATTTAAAATATTTATCCAAAGCAGACTGAAATACGCTCTGTACTTGATAATTGACCCACAAGAAATTATTCGCGATGACGTGGCGCAATACCATACAGGGCATCGCCAGCTAAATATGGCGCTGGTATCGAAAGAGTTAAAAATCAATCATTTGGAATCAGAAAGCTGTTGATTTCGAGATATCGCAAAGAAACTATGACTGACTTTTCGTAAGTTTAAAACAAATTTTTAAAATGATCATCCATTTTGTTTATTTAGTTAAAAATAAAAAAAGTAATGTAAACAACTGTGACTTAATTGTTTTAAAAAAAATTTCTATTGCTGATATCGTAAATAAAATTTGAACATGTCACACCACACACACTGAAATACATTCTGTTTTTATGTTAAGAGGAGATCATTTTTTAAGACTATCCTATAGTTTTTAGTCTTTGTAATTCATTTTAGTGTGTACAAATGCACAAAATTTAATCTTGAACGTAATTTATTTTTTTTTTATAAAATAAATTTGCCAGACGTAATCTATTATATTTTTTTTAAAAAGCAATTGCTTAGATAGAAGTTACTCTGGTGCTCTGTTAGTAATGATAAAATCCAAAATTGGTAAATAGAAATTAGGCTAAGGGACTTGTAAAAAGATTGTATTGAAAACATAGATTAGATGTAAAAATAAGAATTAAATTAAACTTATAAAATTACTGAAATATAATATTTTTCTATAATATTAAATGATTTTTAATTTATTTGTAATACTGTGTATACTAAGAATAATACTAGAACCCCTTTTGCATCTTCGTAATATTTCATAGTAAGGGCTTGGTACTAATACAAGGTAATTCCACTCTTACAAATCCTTTGCGAAGGCCAAATGAAACTTAAAATTAGAGGCTTCTATAATTTTCCCATACTAAATTTACCACACGGAGAAAACCGATTTTACATTCGTGTCTGGGTTATTGCACTAAATGAATAAATAGAAATAAAATTTATCTAATAAATAATGTAATAAAATGAAATCTTTTCTTTTTAATTTACCTTGTTATAGCACCAAGCCTTTCACATCCAGTAGCTTATAATATGTCATTTAGTACCGTCAATTTAGCAGGTTTGATTTTCTTTTTTTTAAAATGAAACTTAATGCCATGGCTATTTTTTCATTTTCAAAAAATAATAATTTACTGAATATAAAGAGAATGCAACAAATTATTGAGTAAATGTTAAATTTTAATAACACAAGATCCGCAAGCAGCTATTTTGCTCTAAGGTGTTATAAACTACGTCCGACACAAAAAAATGAAGGAAACAAGTCAGTTGAAATGAGGAAAACTCTCTAGTACGATTAAAGGTCTTGGAATCCTCATTTATATGAAGAAAGTAAACTACTAAAAATGATTTTTTTTTTCTATCTTTAAAGTACTATTACACCAAAAATTTGTTAGGGCTGAAATGGGCATTCTCTTTATTTTATCAATCAAGTAAAAATTTGCATTACTTAAATACCATAAATTGAAGGAAAAAATTCCCAGTCGACAATCCAAATTGATTACGGAACAATAAATTACAATTTTACAAAATACGCATTAATAGAAACTGAAAATATTATTGCTAGATTCGCTAAGTTGAACTAAGATCGTGAAGAAATTTACCTTTTCTCATTCCCATGGTTTGCAAATGAAAAGATACAATAAATAAATAAATAAAATGTTAATTTGTTTTAGGTGTTAAATTAGTAAATTATCAAATAGACAAGCTGACAAATTAAATCTTATTATCGGAAATTAACGTAAATTTTTTTATTATCTTCTTAATTAACAGCTGGAACTTCTTTTGCAACACTCATTTGGCGAAAATAATTCGTTCTACGAGTTTTGATTGATAAACTATCGCCAAACGATAAAACTTAAAGAAAAGCAATTTTGAATTTTAAGAAATAACTTCTAAATACAAAAGAGTTACAAAAATATTACCTGCTGAATCACTTGGCTGATGGATTGATGACCTTGAAAATGAATGTCCATCACAATTTTACAACTATCTTCTATGGGAATTATTTCCTTACCAGAACATATAAGTTTCAATTTATAATTTTCTACAACCATTCGTTTCGCCCAGCTTTTAAACTTGCTTTGTAAAGCTCTTCGATCCGTTTTTGCACCATACTGAAATGTGGAAATCAAATATGTCAAATCAGCTTCTGGGGGTGCTCGCAATCTCCCGCCTAAAATGTATCGTAAGAAAAGTAAATGCATCTTTCGAGATAGCATTATAAAATTACGGCATGAAGAATTTCCACTATATTCATTCATTTTAACGAAAAAATTCCGGTATAACACACACTCTCCACTAAAACCTTGCACAATAATTTGGTTTGTTTTAAAATAAAACTTAAATTTCGAACATTTGAAAGACTGACGTTTGCACGAGAGGTAATGCTTGGGTCATGTGATTCATTCCTCCAATTAATGAAAAGGCAAACGATAAATTAAGGGAGCCCGTGCGATAACCAAATTACGGTAAAAGAATATGAAAATAAAAGGAGGTGTTAACTTTCTCGCCGAGTTCAAAATACCTGATTAAAAATCAGAATATGCTTTACTGGAAATACCAGGAATGTCTACCATGCCATAAGTACCAAAACATAGTACCTTAAAAAAAAAGTAACTTGGAAAAAGCAAAATCAAACAAATTTAGAACATCGGGGTTGTAATAAAAGCAAAAAAAGAAAAAAATAATTTGCTTTTAGTAGAGGTGAATAGTGCTAGTTGGCATAGTTTTTAGCTTTAGATTATTCCTTTTTTTTCTTTCTTCCTTCCTTTCTTTTTTTTAAAATTTTGTTTTATAATGTTTACACCAAATTATAGCTGTATTTCTGTTGCTAAGGTCACGGCTTGACTACAAACTAACACTAAAATTTTAAAAAAATACATTTAATACTGAATTTACAAAAAAATAAAAATTAACTATTTTTTCTGTGGGGGATAAGTTGGCATATCATAATAGTGATTTGATAGAATCAGTAGAATAAACACAGATTAGTAATTAAAATTTAAACAGATATTAAACAGTAACAAATTAAATGCTTTAATTAAGCAAGTTAATCACAAAAACTTTAAATTGAATTCTAAAAATTTAACGAAAGTTTAATGAATTCCTAAAAAAAACTTGAAATTACTAATCTCTAAAAAAAATTATTAAATGTTAATTTGAAATCCAAACACCATTTAAAAAATTGACAAAGCTATATATCTGAACTATACGAACTTGTCTCCGCACGACAGTTTCACCAAATAGTTAAATCGCTGATCCACAAAAGTTTTTTTTCTTTTCTATTTAAATATTAAACACACAAATATAACCGTAATCACTCAGTCTGTCTACCCCAACTATTGAAAATGCCTTTGTGAACCCCCAATATTTTGGGGTTTCACAAAACAACAAACCGATTGGGTAGAAAAAATTATAAGTACTATATAAACTTTCTCTTTATGTCAACAAGCCTTGTTCTTTCCTATTTCACAGATGCTGGTAATTTTTCAATTTACATTTAGAATCTTATTGAACATTAGCTGTACCCTGCTTGTGTTGCAACTCCTTCAGTCTAAATTATATTTAACGGAAATTAAATGAAAATAATTTACATAATTTTAATGTGGTTTTCTATACATATATTATGGAGAAAAAAAATTCTAATAGTTTTCAAAATACTAATTGAGTGACCCCACTATTAACCAAGAAAACTATTTTTTATACTTATTTCTCAATCGAATAAAAACATTTAAAAGTCGAAACCTTTGTTCTGCATGGAAAAAATATTAACCTACAAGCTGTTTGAAGTTGAAAGTAGGGGAGAGGGGGGTAGTGGGAGCATGGGGTTTAAGTGGACATCTTGAATAACGTTTTTATTTATCGGTGAAAATTCTTCTATGAGATATCGTAAATTGGTAACTCTAATGAATAGTACGAAAAAAAAAAGAAAAGCAGATTTTTCCTAAATAACTTAACTTTAATAACTTTTTTTTCTAATGAATGATAATGAATTTTTCTTCACGATCTAAGACTCAATTTTAATGGTTGGAGAGCGGGTTATTAATAGCCGTAAACTCAAAATTGGGTCTGCTGTTCAACGACGGTTATAAAATAAAAATAAAATTAATTATCGCAGACGATATTTTTATACGAAATTAGACACAAAAACATACTTTCTCTGAATAAACGTACCTTTTTTTCGACAGATTCAGATTTCTGACCTGATTCTGATAAAACTATTATCGCAGACGATATTTTTATACGAAATTAGACACAAAAACATACTTTCTCTGAATAAACGTATCTTTTTTTGACAGATTCAGATTTCTGACCCCGAAATATAAAGGGGGGCCGCAATCTTGGAAATATGGTCCCAATAGTTTGGTCAGGAGAGTGGTCCAAAGTTTGGACTCCTTACGTCAATTTTATTTTTCGTATGTTTTGCCATAACTCGAGAATTTTTTAAGAGAACTGAAATTTTTTACATACTATTGTAAAATTTGTTTTGAGAAAGACAAATCCATGCAAAAATTAATTTTTAATAACTATTTATTATTTTCTATAATTTTATTTAATAACGATAAAAGAAATTTTGAATTGTAAGATACACAATTTTTCTAAATCATTTTAGAATGCAATTTTGCATAGAAAAATACAAAATTTGAGAGAAATCGGCCAAATAGTTCCTGAGAAATCGAATATTTTTAAAATGTCGTATTTTTAAAACTTGATTTCTCAGGAACCATTCAATCAATTTTGCTCAAATTTTGTAATTTGCCATAGAAAATTACATTCTTTGAAATGATTCCTTAGATTGTTTAATACTTTGGAATTTCTGCAATGTTACATAATATAAAAGAAAATCATCAAACTAAATAAGGCAAGTCTGCGAATAATTTACTAATTTATTCATTTTCTGTTAATAGTTCTGAATTTTTCCAAAACTTATTTTATCCGAACTAAAAAACATCAAGAATTTCAAGGGAGTAATTTTTTTTGTGATCTTTACTTGCATTTAATTATTGATTAATTTACTCAGCTCGTTCTTAAATCATTAGAATTAACCGACAGCACGTTTATCTTTTGCACTAAAAGAGTTTTTCAATAATCAGTTTTATTTGATTTGAGAGGCTCTTTATTAGAATGTAATATATATTCAGAGCTGTAATTTGTTAGCACATTTATTCGAAATTCTTTAATTTATTAGTATTCTTCCTTTATTTGCTCAGTATCCCCTTAGAATATATGCATTCTTCTTTTAAACACCGAATTAAGAATATTGCTTGGCGCCCCAGTAACCTTCAAAATTTCTTTTCAAACCGTTTGCTTACACAATACTCTTTACAGTTTACGCTGTTTAGTCAATTGAACATAAAAAAGGAATGCAAGTAATTAAACCAATTGTTATCAAATATCTTTTCTTTAGCTACGAAAACTATTTTTATTGTATTCCACTCGTATTTATACTCTATTCCATACCAATAACTAGTTGGTAAATTCACGTAAATGTTGATTTTTTTGTATTAAACAATGCTGTTAACTTTGGTCTATTGTCTGGAGACATGCACAGATCAAAATAATATTTAATAAATTCTGCATTGTAGTAATATCGTTTTACCTGCTGAAAAAAAAATTATTATTTTTTTTTTATTATCCTGCATGTTATGTTCGTCTAACTGTATTAAGTCAAACCAGTATAAAAATATTAATAAATTTAATACGGCCACAAAGAGGTAACAATCTTTATATATAATCGCTCAGTGGGATTTTACCAAAAGATATTTCATTTGAATTAGAAGGCTGTTAAACTTACTAAATTCGAATTTTTCTTTGCTTTCTTTTATAAAGTTCATTAATTCAAAATGTATAGCTTATTTTAATTTCTTGGTGTGCATAACGTTAGTTAGAATATGCCAACACTGAGTTTTATTTAATGAGTTTTATTTAATGAGTTTTATTTATTTTTTGCACCTTAAGTTTTTTCACTACTGCTTTACTGCTTTTATCTAAATGAAAAGGCATCAAACTTCTCTCGGCAAAAAACTAATATAAAACTTTGTTTAGTTGAAATTTACTAGTCGTTAACCATTTCATCAAATTAAACAAGACCACCCCTTTGTAGGTCATTTAACAATTTTCATTTATCATGTACATTGATTTTACTAGAATTGAATTAAAAAGGCCACAATATACAGCTTACTTTGTGAAATCTTTTACTTAAAACTCACTAATTTCAAATGTAAAACATAATTTATTTCATTGTTTACATTGTTGAATCAGTTTTAATCTGAACATTAAAATTTTCCATGTATAGTAATATTTCAACTCGCTTGATTAAATTTCGTATCATTTAAACTTGTCGTTTAATTTGTATTGTCGATATCCATATCAGTTTAAATAGAAGCATTTCCGTAAACATTTTAATAATTAATTTTTTTTTTTTTTTTTTTTTTTTTTTTTTTTTTTTTTTGTACCACAGGCAAATGGGTCACTTTTTGCTTCTCATACTAGGACAGCGAATGAGGTTTTCTGTAATGTAGATTTGGTTTTGATTAATAATGACGTTTCAGTTTTTAAATTTTTTTTTGTTGTTGTTAATTTACGTCGCACTAGAGCTGCACAATTGGCTATTGGCGACTGTCTGGGCAACATCCCGGAGGATGATCCGAAGACATGCCATCACAATTTTGATCCTCTGCGGAGGGGAGGGCACCCCCGCTTATTGAGCATGTCAGTGCTGGTAAATTAATAAAAAAGTATAGTTTAAAATATATATATATATATATATATATATATATATATAATAAAAATAAAAATAAGCAAATAAAATAAAAAATAAGCAAATAAAATAAAAATGAATAAATTAGTATCATTTGTGATTTCGTATAAATGTTGGAAGTTGGGAGCTAGGGTAGCATGTTGCTAAAACAAAATGCAAGACCTCACCGCTATTATTATTATAATCATTATTTATTTATAAAAAAGAATTTTGATGAATAAATTTTGAAAAATATTTCGATAAAAATAAACTTTAGGGTAGATAGGTACTTCATTTATGTCGCACTTGAGCTGCACAATGGGCAATTGGCGACTGTCAGGAAAACATTCCTGAGGATGATCTCAAGACATGCCATCACAATTTTGTGAGGCAACTTCTTCAATTTAGACATAGATCTATGATGAAGAAGTGGCCTCACAAAACTAATGGCAATTAAATTTTTCCAGATTCCTCCCTGTACCCATGCTACTGCACAGCGACCGTCCACAGGGCTTTCGATTCCACAGATTTTATGAGCATGTATTTACTCCATGGATCTTAGAGTAGTCGAGGATCGAACGATGGCCATTCTGGTCCGAAGTCCGATTCTTTAATCACTGGGCTACCATATGTGGTTGGCGCACCTCCGATTACTGTCAAGAAAATATGAGAACCAGATTGGTGAAATATATTTTCTCGCGAAAAACTCACCAATCAGGTTTCCTTATTTTCGGCGGTTAGAGTTGCGGTAATTGCATTTGGTGCGAATACACTTTTAAAATTCGCGATCGCAACGCTCGAGTACGCCGTCTAGCGGGAGCCTGTAAATATCGGACATTAATTTATCACGTTTTCATTTAGTTCCATCAAAGTCATTGACTGAATCAGACGCCATTTTTTAGCAGCAAATAAGAAACAAAATTTCCCCAAGGAAAAGGCCGGAGAACTTGAAAAAAATCTCCAGAATATTAGTAAATCTTTCAGGAACAGAACACGCCAAACATTTGAAGAAAAATTCCTCAATTATTTTTAATTTCTATTATCAACAAACTTGCAACTGATGACTTCCGATTTCGGATACTGTTACAGATGTGTGTATTAAGGTAAAATGCATTTCTTCTGTCTTCAATTCATTGCGAATTAAAGTGAAGTCAACATTGCTTTCGTCATTCCAGTGAATAAATATGAATTCAGAACATACAGAATTGTAATAGTTATAGCATATTCTTCTTCGTTATAGAATAGTATATATTTCTGTATCCATATAATTCGGAAAACAACAATAAAAAATTATCCAAGTTACTTGAAATAGTGCCATTTGTGCTGATTCTTAATTAATTTAAATCGTTTTGTTGGTAAGTTTTTTTTAATTTTGAAAGAATAAGTTCAACTAGAATTCAGCTATTCTGTTTTTAGCTACATATTCAAATTCATATCAATTATAAAATTTTGCTGTGTAGTATGTTATCTAAAAGTAATGAAGGTATAAACTATGTATCTATTATTTGAGAATAAAGTTTTCAAACAAGGAACTTATCATTTTGGAATTCTCCGGGAATCATAAATCAGGTAAGTGCAATGATTTTTACAATAAAAAATTTGCTTGTAAATATTTTTTTTTTCATTTGATGATGGTTCTCTACAGAATGGTTTTTTACGTCTGATTAAGAACTATAAGAATAATAAAAAAAAGAAACAATATGAAAGTTTTTATTTCAATGTTAATAATTCTTAAAATCGTTTTTTTTTATCCTAAGAATTCTTTATTTTCCGTTTTTTAGTTTATAATTTTTTGATAAAAATTGTTCTCAAAATACTTTTGAAAAATTAAATGGTATAACATTATGTGTTTATGTATACTTCTTGTATATTCCAATGTTTGAAATAATATGATTCAGAAAAGTATGGAATAAAAATTCGGTACTTACGACGTATTAACGCCACCGCCGCTACAGATTTGGCGGTTTTTAAGTGCCGCCAATCTACACTTAAAATTTTTGCGACAGTTCATAAAATAAAACACTTTATTTAAAATCAAAATAGTTAATTGGATTTCGATGGAAAATGAGCCGATATAGAGTTTAGCATAGATTCAAAACAATCATATCGCCATATGAACTCTGATGAATAAGATTCCAAATGAAATAACATTTCCAAAACGTACGTTTGCCAAGATAAAGTTTTATGTTGTGGGAATTGGTACATTTTCGTTTTTTCGGTAAAATATTTCCCTCCTGAAAAAATAAAATTGCATCTTGTTTTGTTTTTGGCAAATCCCAAAGACGAATATTCGTAGCACTAAAAATGGCGACAAAAAAGAATTGTTTTTTGTTTTTTTGTTTTTGTTTCGTCAGCATTCTTTATTTTACGTTTCTTAGTTTCTAAATAATGATTTTTATTGAAACTTGAAATTTTTTGATAAAAATTGTTGTCAAAAAACGTTGTTTACAAAATTAAATTTCATAAAATTATGAGGCTTATGTATACTTTTTGTTCATTTTAATTTTTGAACTAATATGATTCTTAAAACTATAGAATGTAAAGTTTAAATGGGCCTTTCATGTTATATCATTAAATTTAGTAATACTATTTCTCGGGCATTAGGTTTTAACTCTTATAAGAATATACATATTTTTTTCTGTTAATGTACAAATATTTTTCCGATGTGTTTTGGATATTCCTTCTCTAATAAAAAGAGATACCATTTTGTTTTCGGTTGTACAAGAAAGAAGATCAAGCATTTTTCTTTTTTAAATTTAATAAGCCACATTAAAGAAGGAACGTTGCAATGCTACACGCTACATTAACGACGTCTCCAGAGTAACTGAATGACGGTTCATATGGAAATCCCAGGTAAGCGTCTCATACAACAACGCCCCCTATAGTTCGTTGCGATCGCGAATTGACTATTTGAATTAGTTACTTCTCACCACAGTTTCCATTTTAGAAGGTGTTTGAGTTAAACAAAAATAGGCAGCCAATAACGTCAGCTGTCAATAATTGAATAAAAACAAAGCATGATTAATTATGGAATTAGTTTTTTTCTTCCCAATCTGGATAAGCATATGATCGTTTTTATTAAGATGATAAACTAAAACATGTTTTCTATTGAATTTTTCAGCAAGTTATTGAATGTGTGATTTATCTGCAAGCATTTTTCTCATGAATCGCAGCTTTTATTGTGTTGAGGTTTGGTGAAAATGTCTCAATTTCCTTTAATTGTTGATACATATTAAATATTTTCTCCGTTGTTTTAATTGGTTTTTTCTTTCTTCATCATTCTACATTTATCTATAAAGGCGAAATGATCTGATTAGTTAAACTATGAAAAAAATATTTGAAATAGTTTTTTCTGAAAATTTCAGAACAATTTCGAAATTCGTGATCTGCTATAAATAGAATGTATTCTTTTAAAGTATAGAATTTATTTGACTGTCTTTTGTGAATAGATAATATTTTACTTATTCCAAATTTAAAAATAATTAGTAGTCAAAGGATTGTGCTTATGCAATCGTAAAACTCCTTTTATTTTAAAAATCTGTTTACACTACATTTCAAATTATATTTAGCTTGAATAGTCTCTTAGTAAAAACGAAATATGGCATTGAAACTTGACCTGAAACTGCTTTATATATGAATGAGTTGTGAGAAAAAGAATTTCTTTAGTGTAATGTAAACATTTCAGCCCAGTTCTGGATTGTTTGTATTATTTTAATTAGAAAATTTGAATCTTTTATGTGTTAAATATTTGGTTTAAGCCACATATTTGATGAATAATAATAATACAGATTGATTTTCAAATTGTATATCTTTAAGTTATTGCATTTAAGGATATTTTTTTTAGGAGGAAATTATAAATTTTTATTAAAAAAAAAAAAATTACACATAAAAAACTGCAACTTAAATATGAATATTTGAAATAGATTTTATTTTTTAACGTTTATGTTATTTCCAATATTTTTCTTTTTTAATTTAATAAGTTTTTGCCTTTTTCAGTGATTACATTATTAGATTCTTTTTTCTGGGTATAAAATTGCTTGGACATCCACACACCTCTGCACGCCACACATGTTAAATGAAAGCAAATAGAGAAGATATTTATTAACATGAGCTGTTATTATTTAAAAAATTAATAACCATTCAATAATTTTTTGATACATTCTTTTCCTGAATTTTGCGTAGTTTCAAGCTTTTAGTGTAAATGTATATATAAAAGTATTCTTATTTGTATTTCAAGACTGAATTTTTTTATTACAATCATAGACTTTATATAATGTGCATAGATGTTGATTTTAATAATAAATATTTAAAAGTTTGCTACTGCTTCTCGTTATTTTAGGTATTTCTGAAAGTTTTAAAAATAAATAATGAAACTTTTAAGATTCTATATCTGTTTAGGGAATCTTAAAAAAAAAAAAAACTTGCTGAACTTTTATGTATGTAAATGCTGGTACTTTTAGTAATAGATACTATGGTTAAATATAAATAGATATCAGGGTTTACAAGTTTTTGACTCATTTTTACCATAATGTCAGAATTTCTGAACTTTGAAGACATGGTATTTTTATTTTATTTCAACTGAATAAAATTCTGATAAAACAATTTATCTTAAAACATTAAATTGTAAAAGTAAAAGATACTTGACAAAAAATTACTTAAGATTACTGAGAAAAATATGATAATATATTTTTACTGCTAGTAATAAAAAGTGCACTAAACTAGTAACGTAGTAGACATTCTTTGACACTATGACCTTGATTACTATAAATGCCATTTTGGATGAAATTTTGGTTCCTCATTAATGTGAGTTAAGTGTAAGTTTTGAAATTAGATGAAAAAACAGTGGCTCAAGTTCTTTAGTTACAAATCTTTAAATAAAAATTTTACGATTATATGCAAGTGTCTTGGTATATTATAAAAAATATAGATACTAAATCATCATAGAAATTTGTTGATTGAAGAAGTTGATGTATTTTCTATTAATTGAAGAAGAAGTTGATTGATGTATTTAGAATTGTTGGTATTCCAAAGTGATACAGGCCAGCAATTATATATTAAACATCATAAACTGCTTGAAAGAATAATCAAATTATGATGAACAAAAAAATATTCTATTTCAGAAATATATGGAGCTCCAAAGTAAAGAGAAATGTTTAATTTTTTTATGTACAGCATATGAATTATTAAAATAATAAATTTAGAAAATGGCTCGAAGGGTGCAGCTGCAAGGTTGGGCCCTACAAGACCTCTTCGTCTACGAAGAAATAAAAAATTCAAGTTTCATATATACGTTAACATAGTTTTTGTCAAGGATAGTTAAGGGATCCATGTATTGGCTACTAATTGATTTATTTTACTGCCAAGGCTCTTTTTCTTAGCCTTACACGTTCAAATGTGTTGGCGGAAAAGAAAGTGTGACCAGAATAAATTTTTTTTATGAATTTTAAACATTAGCAGCCATGTAACATTTTCCAAATTCAAGTAGTGTTAATTTTTATCTAATTAGTTTCAATTTTTTATAATTAAGTAATATTCTTGAAATACATTATAAGAATACTTTAAGAACATAAATTTCTTTAAATTTATATGCAGCTATGTGATAGTTGTTCTTTAATTCTGTCTATTTGATTTCAGATATTTATATTGATGATCTTGTATTATATTGGAGGAAATTCGCCACCTAAAAGTATCTTCAAATGTTCTAGAATTAAGTCAAGATTGGTACGTTTAATTATAAATAAGGTATGTGTGGACCTAAATTTTTATTAATTTTAAATTTTTTCTTAAAATCACTGCATTATATATGCTATTAATAAGTGCTTATATGCATTTTATGCATATATACATTCTATTGATTGTAATATCTTGATTAGTGGTCAGAACAAGCATGCTACACGTAGCGAAACTACTGTAGTCGCCACTCTTTTCTTAGTTTGTAGTGTAGTAATTCATGACAACTACTTTTAACATTATTTTAGTAAAGAAACATTATTACATTGGTTTAGTAAAGAAACAATATTACATTGGTTTAGTAAAGAAACAACGGCACTAGCTTTTCGAAAAAGATTAGCAGACTTAATTATTATTACAAAAAAAGATTAGATATTACCTAATAGCGCAAATGCTATTTGCGTAGATCATTTGTGCATTTAGTATAGCTGAAGTCACCCTTTTGAGTCATTAAGAATGAGTTCTGAAACATGAAGATCTGATCATTAGATCAAAAGTTATTCAAGGTGGTCTTGTTTTTTCTTTTTCCCCCCCCCCCTCACTGTATAGTCATTATACATTAAAAGAACACTTGATGTTATTTATTTCTCTTCGCAATGCTTCTATTTCTTAGAAGAAATAAAAGAGCAGTAAACACTTGACAAAATGGCAGAAATTTTATAGATATCTAGTGTTTCCTAAATCAAATATTTGATGTCGAGAAATTTAATTTGGAAACACTGGATATGAAATTGCATGAAATTTTAAAAAAGCTTAAAAGAAGTTCGTAAAGAATTGTTTTTATAACAAACTGTCTCACGTAAAGACGAATAAATATTTTTTAATTATTCCTCATAAATAAATTTTTTTAATCAAAATCATTTTGAATACGGGTGTAAATTAAGTTCTACTACAAAGTCTACAAAGTCATTTCAAAAATAGATTGTAATCACTATTTTTTTTTTAAATAGTTGTTAATTACATTTGTACTAAAGTATTTAATTACAAAAATATATAGTTTTTATGTTTTCATCCACTGATCTTAATATATCTGGCAAAAACAATTAATATCTCTATTTATTTGCTAGTTAAGTTATTAGCCAAAAAAAAAAAAAACTTCTACATTATTATTGAGAGCAACCAAATGCAGATTGTAAATAAATAAACATTTCTTTTTAGATGAAGCAAAAAAATATATCATAAAACAGAAAAGAATTTTTTTTCAAAAAATTAACAATAGGAAAAATGTTTTTAAAAAAACTTAGCTTCCTAATTTTAGACATTAGATAGTAAAGGCTGTTCGTAAATGATGTCTCATTTTTTCCTCTACCTTTCCTCTTAAAGTGGAAACACATATATATCCATATATTTTATAATTTTTTGCACAGTTGTTAACTTATTTAAACTAAATTAAAAAAAAAATCTAATTAGATTTCAGGGGAAAATATATATCTCCAAATAGATATAGTTATGCTTCCTTCCGTTGCTTTCCAAATTGCTTTAAAACTAATTCAAATCACTGTTCCTAGTTTCATAAACTTTATGCTTTTAAAATCATATGATCAGTTTTGATGAATAAAACTTTCCAGTGAATTGTTGACAAAAGAAAAAACAATTATGTACTCTTACAAATTGTATGCCTGTTGTTCTCTGTATACTTCTTATGTTTAATGTATTAACAAATATATAACTATATATGTAATTCCTCAAGGCTCAGCTTCTTGCTTATTCTTTAAATGTATTTTTTTTTATGCTAAATGATATTTCCACTGTGTATAAAGGTTTTGTAATTTTAATTTTACATTTTGGACAGAAATATACTTTACTTAGCTATGCTAACGTATGCTGTAATTTAAGCAATTAATTTATCTGCAGGTGTATTTTTTTGGGAACACTATTTTACGTTAACATTTACATATTGAACATTTATATTTATTTAAAGTATTATAAAATCTTCTTAACAATTAAACTCAAAATTCTAAAAAAATTGGGGAAACATCTTCTATTTTCATCTGGTTTTATTCCAACTGAAAGTGATATGAATAAGAAATTTACTTATTAAAAAGTTCTTATTTAAAAAAAAGCAATGTTTAATTTTAACTCTGGTTCAAACCAGCGAATCCTGGTTATTCACATATTTTTCTTGTAATAATATCAAAAGATGTATGTAAAAATTTATTATGTTCATTATTTTTCACTTTCCTTAGAGAGTTTCTCCTGTGCTCAACCGATACAAGCTCAATTTTCCTTTAACTTGCCCTTTCCACAATGATCGTGATATTTTGTGGTGGCCTGATATACAGTTTCACTTTCAAGATGGCCAGTGGATTTGCCCTTATTGTGGACAGATATTTCCATCAGAGATAACACTTACGGAACACTGGGATTCTGAACATATGGATAATGAGGTATATTATTTAAATAATCCTGTGCAAAATAAGTACTAATTATATTAGATTTAAAATTAGGCACTGAATAATAAGTTAATTATGTATTTGAATTTTTATATTGAAAATATTTTGCACTAGATTTAACCTTCTGAATTTTAATCACTGCTCTTTTCTGACCTTTAACCGTGGGCTTTTTTGATATCAAAATAGTTTTTTCATTTGTATGCAGTGAGAAAGTATTAGATTGTAGGGAAATCTCAATACAATTTTGCCCTCAGTTTAAACCCTTAGAGGGTCAACATATGTTATGTATGTTTTATTTATCGTTTTATTAAAAATATGTATGCAGTGAGAAAGTATTAGATTGCAGGGAAATCTCAATACAATTTTGCCCTCAGTTTAAACCCTTAGAGGGTCAACATATGTTATGTATGTTTTATTTATCGTTTTATTAAAAATATGTATGTTTTATTTATAAATGAAACAATTATATATCTCTTACAGTGTAAAATAAATGTCATTGCCATTTATTTCTAATGTTTTGTAATTAAAAATTGTGTAAATATAAAGATCTGAATTTGAAAACTGTCTGCAATTACAAGTTTCTGCTTTTAATTTAAGCTATATTTTTCTGCAGTATGTTTGATTAAATATTTTGATTTTTTCCATACTTTTACTAAATTTAGTAATTTTGGAAGAAAACAAAAAGTTTTGTTTTTCATGAAGAAAAAAATGCTATATAGTCACAAAAAATTTGTGGCAAAATTTATCAATCTTTTAAAATGCTGAGCAATTATGATCATTGTTTTTCCAGTATTTTTGTGTTAGACTGAGTCACATGCCTGGTTTTATTATATAAAATAAGCTACTTTTGTGAAGTTCCTAAACTTTTTCCAAGTTGAGAAATCCTTACTAGGTTTGGAATTGCCCATTAACACACTAGTCATACATTTACTTCTGGTTTAATATGTTTTTCATTTTGAAATAGGTCTTAAGAATAGTAGCATAACCAATGCAATTCTTCCTTATTATCCACTCTACTTTAATCCACTCTGCATATGCTGAACTTCACTATAGAATTGTCCAATTTAAGATATAGCTTTTAAAATTTATTTCTGAAGTATTATATTTAAGTTATAAAATGTAAATGAAGGTTTGAAAGAGTTTTAAATTTAATAATAATTTTAATTACTTTTCTATTTTTTGCACTTAAATGTAGTAATTTTCGAAAACATTGGGATTCTGTTTTTTATTGAATTTGTCATTTATACTTTCTGTTTTTATTTGTCTGTTGATGCTTTTACTTTTTTAAAATTTTTCTAATGAATGCTTTATGCATCCTTCCTTCCTTTCCTTTTTTGTTTTGTTTCTGAAGCAAAAAAAAATAAATAAATAAGAAATAATAATAAAATTAATAAATAAATACTTGAAAAGACTTAGAAAATTACAAAAACTACTTTTATATAAGGTAAAATCATAAGCATATAAATTATGCTTTTAAAAACATTTCGTAGATAGTTACATGTTTTAAAAATATTTGCAAATAAAGTTTATATCTCTTTTTCCTTATTCATTTTTCCAATTATATAGTTTTTCTTTCATTTTTTATGCCCATCATAAAAAATGTGAACATTATTGGTTCTTATTAACTTGTCAAACATAATTATTTTTATTTTAATATTTCTTTAATTTCTTTTGTCAAAGTTTATTATTACTGAAAGTATATCAGTTTTACAAAATATGTTAAGGATGCTAGACACTATGAATGAAAAAAAAAAAAACTCTGAGAAGTCTAAAAACAGTAGTTGGTCCCGGAGGACTTCATCTTTGGTAATACCCAAGCAAACTAAAATATTGATAAGGAAAACCATGTCACCAGATCACCCTTGGCACTCTTTGAAGGTCTTTTGACCCTGCTGAAAAGTGAGGGTTCTGTTATGACTCATGACCACTCATGAAGTGCTAGTAACCAGTTTGGTAATTTCTGCCCGGAATTACTTACCTAGAAGTCTTGTAAAATAGCATGAGTGGTTGGGAAGAGTTCTTATACGATTGTGTAGTTCTATTTTCACAAGGGATGAAATTTTACTAAATGTTAGATTCCCACAATGACGTTCACCTTCCTCAGTAGCAGACCTGGCCAAGAAGTCGGCCCTTTCATTGCCATCAACTCCTGATCCATGGTAAAGAGAAAAAAGCAACTTTAATTGAGCCGAAGGTCTGAGCAGACATCAGATATTTATTCTAGATAATTAAAGTTGTGAAATTTATTCTAGGTTTGATATTGTCTCACGATAAAATTATTTCTAGGTTAATAATTGTCATGCTATAAAATGTTTTTTTTTTTATGTTTGTTATCTTCCTATTATATCTAAGATCAATTAACCTTACTTCATATGATCATACACGGTAAGCTAAAAATATTGTATGAAATTAAGAATATTGAACATATGAATATAATAGTATTATATATACATTTATTGTATGTTCATTGTTAAGGTTGGCATGATTTGCAGTTTTTTATTTCATGATTAAATTTGCAATTTAAATCACTTGTTTTTTTTTTTTTTTAAATCATTGATTTAAATCTATAATTTTTTTGTTGTTGAATAAATCATTAAATTGAAAATAATTTTATGTATGTATTCTTTAGAATATGATTCTTTTTAAAGTGATTTCATTGATAATTAAGGTTTTACCCAAAGGAATAATGAAAGGGTAAATTATTGTATTTCTAAATTGACTAATAAATAAGTAAAATTAAGAGTCTTTAAAAGTTTAATATTACTCTTAAAATAATAGTAACAAGAGTAACATTAACTGTTTAATTATATATTTTTGTTAGCTGTATGTAAAATGATTTGCTGCTAATAAGCATATTTCAATTATATTTATTTAGTTTTATTGTTATTTAAATATGTACTTTAAATGTATTTACGCATATTAAACACTTTGTTAGTGTTTATGAATATAGAAAAAAAGACTTGTTCTGCCCAAAGAAACATGCAATTTATATATTTTTTAAATGTATTCTAATCTAAACTAATTTACTTTTCATTTGATATCTAACTGATAAACTGCCTCCTTGTTTTTAAAATTTTAAGATGTTTAGCTTAAACAAAAATAATCTTAATTTTATTGATTCAGTGATTAATTTGTAATGATTAACTAATAATTTTTCAAACATTTCATTTAGAAATATCTACTATTTTAGCTATATTATTTTTTAAAATAATATTGCTGCTAATATATTTTATCAAATAATTTGGCTGTTGAATATTAAAAATCATGAATTTTGCTGAAGCTTAATCAGGGGTCTGTTTAGAAAAAATTTGGGTCCGTTAACGGACACTTCACAAAATATCTTTTCATAAAAACGAACCCTTCGCAAAATAATTTATCTTTTAATCAGGCCCTTCCGCAAATTTGTTTATCTTCACTATTTTTTTGTTAATTGAATAAACCCTTCCGGGGAAAAAAGAAAGAAAGTCTGTTCGAAATGAACTAATTTTTACAAGTTTCCTGTATTTAAATTCCAAATGTAGTATTCTAAGAAAATATTTCTACTTTTTCAAACAACAAATGCACATTCTTTTTGATATTAAATGATAATTTTATTATTATTTTTTGTAAATAAATAATTGATCAATTTATATTTATTCGTAAAATTAATTAATAGAATATTATGTCAATAAAAATGAATTTCTGACAATTTTTTAAATAAAATATTATGAATTTAAGAAATTTTTAAGTTTACTTAATGCATAACATGTTAAAAGTGTTGCATAACTAAGTTGTGTTATTTAAAATATGTCAATTGAAATTATTAAAAATGTGAGTGATTTTGTTTCCATTATTCGTCCGAAATGAATATTCTGTGTTGAGCAGTATAGGCTAAATACCAAATATTTGTATGTTGCATCTCTAATTTAGTAACAGCAATTGTTGAGCAGAATCTTGTATCTATTTACAATGTAAAAACTTCTTGAAAAGGTTTTTAGCAATTTTTGCAATAACAGAGACCCTATTTGCACGAATTCATGAAAGCAGGACCCTGGTTGAAAGAATGTGACTCAAAACTTATTTTATATTCACAAATTATGTGTAGTTTTTTCACAATTTTGCAAAAACAGGACATTTCACAAAATGTCTGGACAGACCCCTGTTAATATCTACAACAGCCAAAGCTCAGGCTATTGTTGACCGAAACTTTGTTACTCAGCGCTTTGTTCCAATGCTAATATTAACTCATTATTTTAATTATTTTATATTTTAATATTAATGTTTTGTGTTTATTCTCTATAATTAAAAATTTCTATTTAAAATTTCTTCATTGCAGATTGAAGATGCTGTGTGCTTAGCAAATTTTTGTGACATATTTCGATGTGAAGTTATTTTAGCAGCATTGGAAGTAGAAAAGAATACATACGCATGGGAAAAAATTAGCAAATTTCAATATCCTCTTAATAGAGCTCCTTGTGATGAAAAGAAAATGAGGTCACTTCAAAAAAAGTGCAAAGTAAGGTCAAAATTATTATTTATGTCTACCATTTATTATTATGTCCAAAATTATATCAAATATTATTTATTATTATACCAAAATTATTATTTATGTCTATATAATTATTATTATGTAAGTATTTTTAAATAAGCGGTCAAATCCTGCTATAATAAACCTGTGATATAGTAATCATATGGTTTTAGCGAACTTTTTCTTATGGTATCTTTTGAACTACTATTTAAATTATAACCTATTTGTGTATTTTAGGTTCAATCTGGTCTGTTATTATCATATTTGCCACATTTTCATTCTTCTTACAAATATATAATGATGATTTGTGATAAGTGAAACATAATTTAATAGAATTTGTAAAATGAAATTCTATAATAAGTGTAAACTGATCTTTAAGATGTGTCATTCACAAATAATGTAACATGGTATCACTTTGCTGTGCCTAATTTTATCTTAAGTTAGACTATGCTTTCATGCTTACAATAATTTTAAAGGTGTATCTCACTGCCATTAATAAATTGAAATTATGAAATTGAAAAAATACTATATCGCTTGAAAAGCGCCTGTCTTGAACATTAAAATTTATATCATTGTCGAAAAACTGACTTACTCCCCAAAGTGTTGTTGAAACTGATTTTCCTCTATTTAAAAATAACACTTTAAGCTTTAAAAACTAATAAAAAATAACACTTTAAGTATTAAAAACTAATAAATTTTTTTTTTAAAGAATAGACCACAGTAGAGATTAATATTAGAAATAAAATTGCCAGACCATCAAAGGGATTACGTATTTCCCAGCTTTTCAATTACTTTTTATGTAAAATTAATTTTTCATATTTAATTAATTACTATCCCTCTTTAAATAAATTAATTCATTAGTTTTTATTCTATTTTTAAATAGCAAATTCAATTATTTATGTTCTTTTCCTTTCTCTATCAATATTAACTACTAGCATTTTTTATTCAGTTAAATCATGCAATAAGCTATTATTTAAGGTTATTTTACTATATATCATGATATATTTTTAATCTCTTTTTTTTTTACCACAAAAGTGTTTTGACAGTCTTCTTACAGTCTTCTACATTCTAACAATCTTTTTGATGATTAATTTGCTAGCCAATTTATTTAAATTTAATGTTAATAATGCCAAGTTAGCTTTATTTTTGACAGTATTATTTTTAGAAAAATTGCCAATAATGAATCTCTTCCAGTGCTCTTAAGCATTGGTGTGGAATTATACTTTAGTTGTAAAAAATTGCAGCTTGAGGAGTGGGAGGTTTTGGCAGTAATTTTAAATTCATCATTATCTTAAAATGTTTTAAATTATCTCTCATACTAATACATATGTTTTTAACTATATGGGGGAGAAGGAAGGAAGTGGCACTTCGTCCTATTGAATTGAAAATAGATTCTGTTCTGCATTCATTAGAATCTCTCAAATAGAACTTTAAGTCAAGGTTATCAAATAAAAACATAAACAATTATATTTATGATTTTTATTTATTGAATGAATGTTAGTTTATGATAATTTTTATTTTTGATTGATAGAAATAGACTATGCATATTTTTGCATGACAAAATCATTAATCGAAAAGTTTTTGCAAACTTTGCAATCTAGGTTTTTCTAAATGTTTTTAAAAAAACAAAAATAAGGCTGAGGTAAAATTCATTTTGACTTGTAAAAAATTAATAAGACCTTTCATTTAATTTATTTAAAGAAAATGAATTAAAACCTACATCGCAATTAAAACCTGAACTAGAACCTACAACCTAAAATCTGCTTTTACAGTCTCACGGCCATCCGGACTCCGTACTATCTGGACCAATAATAATAATAAAAACAATTTGTTTTTGGCGATTAACTGTTTCTGTTCCTCTTTGTAGGAAGTGATGGAGGAAAAGTCAATAAATTATTAAGCGGTCATCTGCTACCCTATCAACTTGCTGATTGTAAAAACTGTATAGTTTTACTCTTTCTTGTCGTAAATTATTCAAATTTATGTAGTTTATATGTAAGCAATAAGTATTTTTGAAGCATTAATTTTGTTCATTAATATTTTATCTCGATATGTAACACGCATTTTTAATTATATGAGAAAGGTGTTTGGAGTGGAACTTCATCCTGTCTGGCTTTTTTGTTTTCCAACCTATCCTTCTGATACATTAGAAAGTGTTGGAATTAGCCTACTGTACTTGATTTTTCTCTTCATTATATTTTCCTTGTGGTAATACATAATGTAACAATAATTTGTTTAGTTTAATCCAGTATTTAGTATTTCTTTTGACCAAATGTTAATGATTAATTTAAAATGTCAGGCACATGTTCCTAAATAAAAAATTGTATTAATTTTTTTATTAAATTTATTTACAATAAAAATCTAGATTAATAATATGATAATAAATTAACTTAATATTTTGTCCATTTTAGGTTATAATGAGACACTGCTTGCTAGGACTTTTGTCTTCACTATCAACTAAAGATTTTCAAGATATTGAAGGTAAGTATCGGACACTAATTTCATAGTTAAGTCTTTTCTTTGTTAAAAGTTATCCTCTATTAGAGGTGCTAATTTTACAAAAAAAAAAAAAAAAAATTATATATATATATATATATATAAACAAACATTAGCTTAATTGGTAATAGCTGGATTTGTAAAACTCAAGATTTTTTTCTTAAAAAAATATACACTTCATTTTTTTCTTATTTAAATGATTTTTTATTTTTACATTTACCAATCTCTCTCTCTTATTAAATATATTAACAATCTTAATATTATTGAACAACAATGCTAAAACTAAAATTCTTAATATTTGTAAATAAAATTGTTAATTCAAGCAGTTAATACAGTCTTGAATTAAACAAAAAATGGAAAATAACAAGAATAAAAAAAAAAAAAAAATAAAAAAAAATAATATTTTCCCCTTAAATTTGTTCCTTAAAATTTTTCATTTGTTTTGATGATAAAATCTTGCTTCTAAAATTTAGTTTTGGTAGCTGTTATTACTAAAAGTTTTTATCCTTTTAAATTGAATAGATTTTTTTCCCTCCCCATTTGTTCAGCAAATGGTTGATCGCAGGTATTTCCCCCCTTAAGTCATTAAAATGTTTAGTTCATTTACATTAATAATGCAGTTTTATACAGTTTAGTTTTTGGGAACTTCTCAATCACTTATTATGTTGCCTTCCAAAATGATTATTAAAATTAAATAATTTCTCTAAATTAAATTTTTATGATGCTTTAAAGTATTGAACTAATTTATTATTATTTTTTTTTTCATTTTATAACTTCCTTTTCAATTAGATTATACACCTTTGAATCCTGCCTTTAAAAAATTTTAATTTATTTTAATGATTCAATTCAATTTGTGCATTAACAACTCTGGAACTTCTGTGTTGTCGATTTCTTCTTAAATTCTTATGTCAGATCATGATAGATTAATCAGAGCTTATATGGAACACTGAAAATAATAAAGCTAAAGCTGAAGACGTTGAAAAAACTGCCAATTTTTGTCGATGTATTTTGTGCTTATTTTGTAAGAAATATGTAACACTATTTTGACAAATTACTAACATATTTAAATTTGAAGAAATAAATATTTAATTAGATTACCTTTTACAAAAAGTGTATTTTTATATACCTCAAAACTTTTGCATTGTGGTAATTCAATAATAATTTGAGAAAATTATTCTCATTGAGTGTTATTTAGAAAAGATTGGTGTATATTTTATTAATTCAGTATATTCAGTATATAACAGTTATTGTGACAGAGTTCTCCCTAGGAAATAAAAGGGCTGAGCCTTTCCTCCCAGAAAAAGGCACTTCTTAGTTTTAAAATGGCTCTCTCATAATGTAAAAATTCATCAAAATGTGCAATATGAAATAAACTGAATTTGATCCTCAACAATTTTTAAATTACCTTCTTATGCTATTTTATGTGTGTATTTCAAAAAAGTAATTCTAACTCATTATCAAAATAAGAGAAAAATTTGTAGTTCATAAAAAATAATTAAAAGCATGCTAAAAGACTGCACACATTTTTTTTTAAAGAAAAGTAAATAAAAAATATATAATGGATAAACAACATGAAGGTTTTTTTCTATATTTTAAACTGAAAATTATGAAAAAATGACCATTTAAAGGTGCGTTTTTTTTTTTAAAAAAAAATAAAGGTATTTATTTAAAAAGTATTTTTAAAATTGTCACAGTTTGGAATCTGTAAAAATGTTGAAAGTTATAAAACTGGGACTCTAATTTTGAGAGTTAATATGCAAGCTGTGTTTGGAGCAAATAAGAGCCAACATTTTTTTTTTATTTAAATTTTTTTTAAAATTTATTTATTTTATTTTTATTTATTTATTTTTGAAGTTTTATTTTTTGACATTCAGTATTCTTTTAAATTCTTCCTTCATTGAATGTTATCTCTGTTGTTTTCCTAACTTTCAAGTTAGTGACTTTTTTGCATTAAAGCTAGTTTTAGCAATGTTATTTAATGTGAAAGCTGTGTATAGCTGGAAAATTTCAGTACACTTTTTGCTCAGAGACTAAATGCTTGGAGGGTTAAAGAAAATTGTTTTTCAACCGATAACACATAACAAGGGTTAATTATATATACAATGATATGTTGCCCAGATTAAAGGGATCTAAAGAAGCTAAAAGATAAAAAGTTGAAATACAGATTCTTAATTTATAGTCTTGATGTAGTCTACACAAGTGCGTTGAAAACAAGTGTAAAAATGGTGTCATTCCAACATTTGTTAAATTTTTTGAATTTTTTATTTTTATTTTTTTATTTCCAATGGCAAGGCAAAAGCTACAAATAGAAAGATCAAGTAGATAACGAATACAAATGTACGTAGGATAACAAAGAAAGAAGACCGAAGTCATTGCCTTAAAAGTTCTCTTGCTTCCCAATATCTTGAGGACTCAGTGTGTCCATGAAGGGCCCCGCATAGAAGCAGGTGGTCTCTGCCCGATTGCTCTCCAGATTTACAAAAGGGACAAAAAGGCGTAGTGGAAAGGCCTATGCGGTATAAGTGAGCAGAAAGACAATCATTGATTTTCCGAAAGGAAGTTGCCATATTTCCTTGTTGTAGCAAATTAGCACCTTTTTTTGCAAGTAAATCTGCCTGCTCATTACCCCAAACACCACAATGGGCTGGCACCCACTGGAGGACTATTCGTTTTCCCCTAAAAAATAAAGATCTTAAGAGGTCTTGACATCGGGAAATCTCAGGTGTCAAGGGGCATTCATGTGAGCTAATTGATTGTATGGCCGCTTGTGAGTGCGAGAAGAGGACTGCATTTTCAAATTTGTGTTGGAGGGCCAGTAGCTGCTGTTAGGCCGTAGTCAAAGCCACTACTTCTCCCTCAAAGGCGGTGCCAATGTACTTTTTGAATGTTTCATATCTATTTTATCATTAATTGACAGACTATTTCTATTCATAGTAATTGGTTGGCTATTGATAACCAATAGTCAGTTATTCATATCTATAAGCTACAGGTAAGACATAAAACCTTCTGAACAGAGAATTTTTGAACAGAGCCATGACTGGAGAATCTACTTAGTTTTCAATAATTTGGCTCTATCATGATCTCAATTTGCATAGATTAGCTGTTCTCCACAGTATTAAGAAATTTTTAATTGATACATTTTAGTGTAGTTTTCTGTATGTGCCCGGAAGCCTGAATTTTTTAATTGGCTTCTGTTGAAAGAAAAAAGTACAGTATTGTAATACACAATTGTAGTACCTTTCAATAATGATTCATTCTCTTTTTTAGATGAAATTGGTCAAGCAATATGTTCTTACTTGACATGTAAAAAGTATTCTGATGGTTCTCTTCAAGTGGTATGTCTACTACTCATATTCAATTCAAGATAGTTTCATTGTCCCAAATTATTGTTTTTATCTAAAGGGTTGATTTTTATTTATTTTTGTATGACCAACATGTCTTTACTCCTTTATAACTCCTTGTATAATTGAGTTTGACACTTTAATTTAATTTTTCAAACTCATTTAGTACTTCATGAATGCCTAGTGCCATTATTTTACAATTTGATGTGGTTTGTGATGGTATGTCTCAGATACCGATTCTCTCGATTTTCCAAGGGAGACTCCTTAATTTTAATACGAGTTTCTAAACTCTTATAAAAGGTACAAATCTCCCTGTTTTTACAAAAAAGTTGAAAAATTACCTAAAAAAATTAAATTTTAGCAAAAATTTTTTAAAGAAAATAAAAGTATTTTATAAAAATATTACAACTTACTCAATATGTTTCTTAATTTGCATTTTAATTGTGTTATTTTAATTTCTAAACTAAAGTATATTTAAGATCAAATTTGCTATTTTATTTACTAATATTTGCAAAAATTTTAACGATTAAAGCAACATTTGTTTTACATTAACCATATGGTTTTAAATAAAGTTCACTCTGAACCTGTAATCATGGTTATAAATTCCTTTTACAGGGATATCCTTCCTAATATTAATTTAAATTATAGTTTTTTTTTAAAAATTTGATTAAGTTAAGATTTTTTTTAAGTTTGCCAAAAGTTTGAAACCTTACTACAGTGTTTTCATTACAGAAAAAAAGTGGGAGAGAATTCTCACCCTTTCTCAAAAACGGGGTGAGATTTCAAAAAGTTAAAAAAACATGAATAGACTATTTCTTTAATTATAATACATTTTAACATCTTCTAATTGAATATTTTTGCTGCATCAACATATGGAAAATGTTCTTTATCTACTTTTTCATCAGCTATTATATTTATTTGGCTGAAAAATATACGTATTTGTTTCATTTTGACCGTTTCTACCGACATTTGTTTCATTTTCATTTGTCTGTTATGGAGTAGAAGATGTCGCCTTAACAAGGTATTTGTCCATCTTACATTCATGCACAAAAAAATTTAAACCTTTTACATGAAGAAACCTTACCTATGGTGAACACGTGGTTGCAGAGAAATGTGTTCTGAAAGGGGTTCCGTGGTTTGGGGGGGGTGTTCTGCTGTTCGCACCGGTTCTGAACAATACTGGTGAATAGGGAAGCTGGATAACAAGGACCAATGTTCAAAATAATGAAAGATCAAGGAAGAAAAGTGAAACGGATTTTATTCAAAATGGCAAAAGACTAAATTTTCTCCAAAATTCGTGCATTTTGAAATTGATTAATAGAGTGCGCGAACTTCTCGCGTTAATAATTTTTTATTCCAAGAAAAGAAAAAAATATGTTAGATTCTCGCGCTGTAGTGAAAACACTGTTACTATTTGTATTTAGAGAGGCTTGAATACTTAAACAAAGCCGAATGTTTTGCTTTTTCTGAAAGTCTAACCAAATATTCGCCTAAAGATAATTACCAAGCTCACTATTCAGCACAAATACTTCTGAAAAAACAATTACTTTTTTTAACGTTTGTTAGCTTACTTTTATCATTTATAATTAAAATTTTGAATAAACTTTGGTTATTATTCCTACTTTTTTTCTATCCAAAAGAAAATTTAGAAAACATTTTGATTTAAGGGATGGTCTAAGTATAAAGCATGTTTGTCAGCAATGATTCTTTAAGAGTAGATACGCTTGCAGCTATTTTAAACTATACCTAAAAAACATCATTTTAATTATAAAATGTACGGTAGTCATATATATGCTGTAATAAACTTTTTTCTCAATAAAATGTAATTCATAATATGTAAAATTTTGTAGCATTTTAAATAATGAAAGAAATAAAACTCTGAAAATAAAATTTTTAATTGTTTAATTTGTTTTTTTTAATTCAAACATTGTCAGTATACATTATTTTATTTTATAATCAGTGTTAAACAACTGACCCAATTCTGAGTTTGTGACTATCAATGTTGAACTCTTAGCCTTGTAATTTTCAACCGAACCACAAAGACAAGGAAGCTCATAGATCAAGCATTGGAACAAACTAGCTTTCTTGAACTAACACGCATTGTCTTTACATGGAGAGGTAAACCGCACAAATCTTACATGGTTAGTCTAACAGCAAAATAATTCTAACCATACATCTACCTCTGAGGATATTTTAGGTCAGCACTGTGGGCAGTGCGAGCCGCAAACAGAATTTGTATCAACCAGCCGCTGCTGGGATTCAAACCTGGCTCAACTCATTACAAGGCGCGACTCTAACAATATACTTTAGATAAGTTTTAATATTTAATTACATGATATAAAATTACTGTATTTAAACATAATAATGTAGTGTTTTTAAAAATCTCTGCTGAGAATATTTAAAAATTTCTGTATAAAATTTCATAAAGTATTTATAGATGATCTACTTTTAATAAAAAACTTGACTCTTTCATTTCTTTCTAAGAGGTTACAAATATAATATTTTTATTTATTTTCTAATGCTTTATATGTTTTAAGCTAATTCTAGTTCTGTCTTATTCCTAATTTTTAGGTTAAACCTGTTCCTGCGCTTATTATTGTAATTGTGTTATCTGTCTTAATTGGTGGCTTTACTTTGTGCTATTATGTCGTATACAGCATGTCTTCTTAGTAAGTGAAATTAATTTAACTTGTTAATTGGAAATAGTAAGACATTTTTAGAAAAATAAAATAGTAATTATTTGCTATTAAACTTTAAATATTTATATTTTACAGCTTGATTAACATGTAGTTTTTGTATGCTATCCATTTTTAAATTTTTATGTGTGCTTCTTTCTTTACTCATATGTGTTTTACTTTTGTTATCTTTTTAATTTGGTGGAGTGGCAATAACCTGTCATAACTAAAATTAATTGAGAATTTAACTAAAATTAATTGAGAATTTAACTAAAACTAATTGAGAATTTAACTAAAATTATTCAGAGTTTTTCAATATTTTATTTACTTTTTTTTGTAATTAAATTTATTCTAAATTTGAAACACTTCCACAAATGAAAATGTTGAAGATCTCTACTGAAATTTTTTTTGATATTAAACTAAAAACACAAACATATTTGATAATGTCAATTTTAATTGCACTCAGGATCATTCATTTAGCCTCAGCTCTTGACAAAGTAATCTTCTCAGCTTAATTGATCAATCTGTTATAGTATAGTTACATTATTTTTTTTTTTTTTTTTTTGAATTGTAACATTATGTTACATAATTGTAACATTATGTTAATTTTATTTACAAATCTTACATTATTCAAAACTTATTACAGAAATTTCAAAGATAGGGGAAAAAGTTATTAGCAATTACTGAATATTTAATCTAAAGTTTCTACTTATATTGTAGCCGACCACTCTGAATAATTTTTGATATAATGATCGGATCTTTAGGTTCTAGTACTCAATCTTAATGGTTCAAAAGGGTTATTTCAGATATGTGGAGTAATTAGTGCTGACCACATTTTGAGTTATAAAATCAGACGCAAAAATGTATTTTCTCTGAACAAACATATCTTATTTCAATAGATTCAGATTTTTGACCCTGAAATTAATGGGGGTAGCTGCAATCGGTGAAATAAGGTTTTAATAGTTTGGCCTGTAGAGTATTTCAAAGTTTGGATCTTTTAAGGTTAAATATACTTCTTTTTATATCTCGCCATATCTCCAGAGCTTTTTCACAAATTGAAGAATTTTTGCACACAATTATAAAATTCTTTTATTTAAAAATAATTCCGTGCAAAAAGATAACTTTTAAGTAAATATTTATTAATTTTTATTTTATTTAACACATTCCCTGTCATCCTCAGGGATGTCTCGTAGGCCGTCCCTAATAGCCCATTGTTCAGCTCCAGTGCGATGTAGGTCAGTTAGATATAAAATGTTTTAATTTTATTATAAAATTTTTTTCTTAAAGATATTTTTTTGCTACAGTTTTACTGTAATTGCATTACTATAATTCAACATATATTCCTGGATTTTATTTAATTATTTTTTTTATTTCTCAAAACATAAATTATAAGTATAATATTTGAGGATAGTTATCAAACCTGGTAAAATTTAAAGCAATTTCATTCACTTTTTTCTTAAATTTCTACTGGTACCTTTTATAAATGTGGCATTCTTTGATAACTATACTACAATTCATTTCTTTGTATTTATATATAAATATTTAGGGAACATTCAAAATGCATGTGATTCTTCCACTAATTTGCAGAATTCCGTGAATCTGAAGACCATTGATTAACAGACTTTCGCAAATCAATAATTTGTATTTTCCTATAAATTTTTCTTTGAGTTCCGCTAATCTAAAAATTAAATTTGTCGGCAGTTTTATTTAAAATTTGTAGGAATATCCTACAGACTTCATATATCCTATACATTTGTGTCTTTCAAATTTATTAAAAATTTGTAGGAATGCAAATTCTACTTCTGCGAATCAATGATTTGTATTCTTACAAATTTTTCTTGGGGTTCCACTAATCTGAAATTTAAATTTTATTAGCTACGAAAAATCTTGCTAGTAAGACATTTCCGCTCTTACCAGCTCTATCATTTTTTCTTTTCTTTCTAAGTTCTCATTCATGTGCCATGACTTTTTTTAATGCAGATTTGTGAGAGAGATATTCAACTTTGGATGAACTTTGAGAACATGAGACTAATATGAAAAATTCCATCATAACCTCAGCTAGAATTATGAACTGCTGAGGCTGATACTAAAGCATAAAATTGATAATCTAAAAAGTAAATCCGGAATGGGAAAAATTTTAACGATCAATTATTAGAAAAAAGTGATGTTTTTTCTCATTTTTAAATAATTTATTTTAATGAGTAACAGCTTTGTCGCAAATTAGGATTTGTAACAGAAGAATTATTTAATCATTATGGTATATTTGCCCCGTTTTTTAATTGGCTTTAAATAGAGCAAATTAAATTTTAATGTGATATTATGCGATGGTAATTTTGAATTATGCATTTCAGTAATCACTTTTCAGCACGCTTGATACCATCATTAATAAGTGTTTTGATCTTCTATTTTTTCTTTTGCGTTACCTAATTCAATTTATTTGCTTGTTTTCTTTTTACTTCAATTTATTTCCTGGTATTTTCGTACAATATTTTTTAAAAATGAGAAATTTGAAATTATTTTTTGACAAGCTTGTTTTGTGTTAAATTCAAGCGTTGTTTCAAACAGTTTTTTTTTTTTTTGCCAGTTATTTCGGTTGAGTTTCACATGATTTTTTAAAATCCCGATATTAAAAATCGATTATTCTGTAAGTCTGTATCATATCAAAGGATGATATCATATTGCAATGGAGCATCATTTATGTGACATTTACATTTATACAATGTTTTAGTGTGGTCCCGATTCATTCTTATTCGTTTAAATATATCGCTTATACAACTCACAGAATAGGTTATACATCAGTTTTCTGATTTTGTTCACGTTTATTTGATTTTTTTCTTGTATATTTTAAGAACGGGCAGAATAACATAGAAAAGAGTGTGTGTAAATATAGCACTATAATAACAATGCGGGGTGGGGGATGGGGTGGAAAACGAGGTAAATCACTGTAGCTACTCATTGTTCCAACTTTGAAAGTTTTATTGCCCAAATATTTTTTATTTACTTGTTAGGAACTAGATTTTGCTTCTTTAAAATCTTTCAATAGCAATGATGTTGTGTTTTGCATTATATGGAACAGTCATATTAATGAAAGAGTCTTTAGTTGACTCAAATTACCTAAAAATTAAATAACTTAAAACAATTTTATCTTATAACAAATAGGTTATAAATTTTTAAAACTGATAAATTATCGTACTTTAGTCATTTTCTACGCTTGTTTATTGTTTTATTTGTTAATTGTTACTTATTATATTTTTAGCCCTGGAAGTTTTATTAACAACGAGTTACTTTATAATGGTGCTGCCCAATCAAGAATCTATGCTCAACAGTATAATGAATATATCCACAGAAAGAACAAAAATAAAATGTTCCGCAGAAGGTAATAGCAAGATACGCACATGTTCTTAACATCCCTTCTCCTGCATTTTTGTTATTTGGAAAAGCATCCCAGATGACTTCATGCTCAAACCATCCTGTGCAGCTACATCATTCTTCCCTCATTGGGAAATAATTAAATACATTTTAATATTTCTTATTATTTTGAGTTCTATACTTTAGATTTTTTTTAAAAATGATTTTATCAAAGTATAGTTTATATCATATTCTTTTTTTCTTTTTTTAAAGCTTCTATTGATAATTAAGCAATGACATTGTAAGGTTTAAATGCATGTTAAACGCTCAAAAAACTTTTAATTCACTAATTTCGTTGACAAATAAATATTTATTAAATACTGTTTTGAAGAGCTTATACGAAACACGTACGCCAATCGTTTATCGGTATTTTTAAATGAGGTTCATTTACAAAACCTTTTTTTATTTCATAATTGAATTATTGAGTTAACATCAAAAATGTTCTGTGCATTAATATGATGAAACCTTAATTTATAAATTTTATATTGCAGCTGAAGTTTTAAAAAAAAATTTGTTTCCAAACATTTCGAATTTTGAGAAGAATTTTGATATGAAATGTTTTGCGCTTAACAAAATTAACTTTAACGACGCTTTAATTTAATTGATTTCACTTTTGTTTTAGAAACAGTCACTGAAATTTTACATATTTCATTTTTGCTAAGCATTTAGCTTAGTTTATAAATTCTATATTGCAGTTAAAATTAAAAATAAAGAGAAAAAAATATGTTTATATTTTCATTTGTGCTTTAGGTTTTAAGTTAAAAGAATATGAATCTCTTTTGGGGAATTTATTTTTCCTTAAGAAAACTTTTCTAAATTTGCTTGTTTTTATTTTAATATTTTACTCTAATTGCTTATTAAAGTAATGTAAATAAAATGTAGTTTGTTCTTTACAATTATGAGTAAATTTTTAGTCATTTTAATATTACAATGAAATTGTATCTAAGTTATATTAATGATATAGTGAAACGAAACATGTTTCTCTATATTTAAATTTTGTTTCAAATAGGGTATTTTTAGTTTGAAATATTTACATTGATTTTATATGAGTTCTACAATTTCATTTTAACTATGTCAAGTCATTTGATTATAAAATATTGTTTTCAACATATACATATTATTGCATTTTATTTTTAAGTTGCTATTTTATTAAATTGTACTTTATATATGTATATTTGAAAATTTGTTCTTGTTTTTAGCATATTAGCTGTGATATTTACAAAATTTACGTAAAATTAGTACTAGTGCATTTATTTTCTAAATTAAAATGAAATATTCTACATAATTTTGTTTTATCGCTGCTTATTTTTGTTTCTGATCAACTATATTTATCTTATTAACTATATATTAATATTATTCTGTTTAATCTGTTATGTGTTATAAAATTCTATTTATTTATTTTGAATTTACTTTTAATATGAAGTAATTGTGATATTTAAGAAATAATTATTTAAATAATATGATTATTAAACAAAATATTTTATTTATTTACTTAATTGTAAATTTTTCGTAAGTCTTAATGATCTTTAACACATCACATCGTAAGGCACTGCGTCTTATTAGTGGGAAAAAGTAAGGCTTTAACATTGATTAGAATAAATGAATAAAAAAAAAATAAGTCTTATAACTTTAATAAAAATTGATCTACATCTTATTGTATACTTACTGACAAATTTGCATAATTATGCTATTTTATTATTTTTGTTGTTGCTCTGATTGGATCACATGCCTATAATAGCTTAATGTACTATTTGTAAATACAATTCTAACCAAATTTTTATTTATCTTTTTTAATAGCATAGCATTTTAGCGTGACTGCATTGTGAAATGTTGTTTTAATAATAGAAATTGTGTTTAAAACTATAAACTAATAATTTTTTTTATTTATTATCTCCCCCTCCCCATATTTTAGAGAAGAAAGAGTTTATTTATTATCAATTCCTCATTTATTCCTTCACTGTACTTATAAGTACTTATAATCTTATTTTTGTTAATCATATTAAGAATTTTGTGCAATTAACTAGAAATATATCTTTCATTTAACTGTATTTATTTTATAAGTTGTTTTTGAAGTTAATATGTTTTTATAAAAAAAACAAATTTAGTAAATAAATTATGTAGAGTGACAGTTCAATATTATTAGCATTGAATACTTTGATTGAAGCAAAATTTATAAATTTTATTTATTCTTAATGGTACTTAATCATTTATAATGAATTTAAACCTTACAAAAGGACTGCTATTATAGTTTTGATTATAACTAAGTTTTATTGGTTTCAAACATTGCAAAATTAATTATTTTTTTGGGTACTAATCCTGTTTGAGAGGCTGTGAAAAATCTATAACTTCAGAACTTGTTTTAGGTACCTATACTTGTTACCTGTTATAGTATATTAGGTAACTGTAACCACAATATCAGTAGTACCTATTATCACAATTCATTAAGCATCTCCTAAGTATGACACTATTTAACATCTACCAAAACAGATAAGCCTTTTTTTAAACAATTTTTTTCATAACTTGTACTTGATTAATTGCATGGTTTTGAAACAATCAGTAAGACTTTAATATTATCAAAACAAATTAATATATCTATTTTAAATTTATTATTATTTTATACTGTTTTGCATTTGTTGAAATGTGCAATACATTTCATATAATGGAAAAAATTCTTTTTGTGCTTATTAAAGTTAGTTACACATTACTGTAAATTATGCTGATTTTTTAGCTTTGTATTTCTCTTAAAAACTTGTTTTAATTTATAGCTCCTTTTTTAAGCTTTGTTTCTGATAATGTGTTCCTCTTGGAAATTATATGCATATTTAAAAATAGAGGAAAGTTAACCTTACAATGCATTTTGAAACATACATACACTGTAAAGATTATAATAAGTTAATGAAACATTATAATTGATACAACATTAGAGAGATTTTTCACTTTTATACACTGAAGTTCTGCACAAAACTGAAGCTCTGTAGAAAACTGAGTTTGTTTTGTTGCAATTGCACTGTGCAGAACTTATGTATCTGAGCAGGCTATGAGAAAGTGTGCAATCTCTCTATTATTTATATTTTGATAATTTATCTTACTTGTAGTTTTTATAGGATAATTTTAAATTTCTTTTTAATGGAATTAAAACAAAATTTTTTTAGACCCAAAAAATGTTTTTTAGGCGCCAACATCATAATTGTAGGCAAAATACCAAAACCTTAGCTACCAACTATAAAACTTTATACATTGCCTTTGATATTTAAAGTATTTTAGCAGTTAATGTCATTCATACAAATTATATTTTCCTCAGATTTTAAACAGTGGAGAAAAGATTACGTATGTGAAGAATTTCCTCTTCACTGATGAAAAATGAGACAAACAAAAAAAACTGACTTTTTAATCTTGAAGAATATTAATGTCAGTTACCAGTGTCAACTTTTAAGTCTTGTATTTTTGACCACAAAGGTTTTAAGCAGTTAAAAAATATAACACTTATTAGTATCTCTTTACAGCTTAGATATTAATTGAAACATAAAAGAAATGAAATACCTTAGGTATGTAACTTAAGCATTGGAAATCAACCTACAGTTTTTTTTCTGCCTGAGCAAACAATAATTCCTTTTAAATTTCACAAAGTTTGAGTATTGTTATTTTGTCTACCGAAAAATTCATGAAAAATAAACAATTTTACATTAAGGTAAGGTCAATTTTAAATTATTTCATGTGTTTCTATTACACATAAAAAGATTACATTTTTTTTTTTGCATTACCTTCTGAGGGTTCTATATATATATAGCAATAAACATCCTTTTCTCTAACACCCTATTCACAGAAAAAAAACTAGGAATATGTACATTCACTAAAAATATGAAAGTTAAAACTGTAAAGATAATTATCAAGCACCTTTTATTTTAAAATGTAGTTGCAGGTAATTTGTTTGGAGTATAATGTACTAATTATTTGTACTCATTGAACTCATTTGCACTCCTTGATTGTACTCATTATTTGTATCTTTGAACTTAGTCTACCACTCATTAATTTCAGTAAATCATGTGTTGTTCAAATTTTCTAAAAATTGCACATAGCAATTACTTCCATAACAATATAATTTTTTTAAGAGAGCAAACATATTTCTTTATTGAATAGACTGATTTATGCATTAAATGTTAATCAAACTAACCCTCTTTAGAAGAGATCACCGTTCTAACTACTTGAGGCATTTGATTGGTTAGTTTATCTAAAATTTTGTGTTTAATGTTATATCAATTGCTGGAATCACCCCAGAGATGATTTATACTTGTTATATACATGTCTATGATGCACTTGTTCAAATGATTTATCAAATATAATTTAGTCATCAAACTTATTGAAAATTTTGGTTTCTTAACAACATGCTAAAAATATATTATTCTCGCTTTTCAGGACCGATATTTATTTTAAAAATAAATCAATGCAGTTTTACAAGCTTCATTGAAGTAGCAACTGCACTCTGTTCAGCAAAAAGTGAGCATAAAGGTTTGCTGTTTCTCGTTGACATTGCCAACTTCTACCACTCACTGAATCGACAATACTTTTTCTAGTGATTGCTAACCAAACAAGTGCTAGTTTTCATACTCTTGGCGCCAGTGAGCCAAATTTATTCCCAAGTATTTGTTGCTTTGTTTACTTTCACTGTCACTTCTTGGTTTGCTGTGATAGCTCAGGGGATAGAGCGTTCGCCTTCGAGTGAGGTGAACCGGGTTCGATCCTCAGCGACGGCTGGTCGATATAAATTCCGCTTCCAGCCTGCACTAACCTCAGTGCTGACGTAAAATATCCGCAGTGGTAGATGGATCATGGGTTAGAGTCTGCTTGCTGGCAGGCTTTCTGTGGGACGTTTTCATGGTTTTCCGTTCCATGTAACGCAAATGCGGGTTAGTTCCATCAAAAAGTCCTTCATGAAGGCAAAATTTCTCCTAATACTTGATCCATGAGTTCCCTTTTCTTTTGGATTTGGTTCAAAATTACAAGGCTACGGAGTTGAACATTAGTAGTCGTAAACCCAAAATATTGAGTTGGCTGTTCATCAACGGTTATAATATCACTTTTTGGTGAACTGTGTATAAGTGAGTATTGGACTGAACATGGATTGAATATTGCTATGCTGCAAATAAAAAATTAAAAAAAGAAAGCAGGATTTATGGAAATTAATGAGTGGTAGAGTATTTCTTTTTTCTATAAAATTCAAACACAGACACAAACATTAAAGTTTTAATAAAATTTAACATTTTTCTATTCTAGATATAGAATTTAGAAAGTTTCCTCCCAATTCTAAATGAAGGAACCAATAAACAATTCTATTTCTCTTATTACATTTGATATAGACTTTTAAAACTAAAAGTACAATGAGAACTTAATATTAGGAATTAATGCTATCTTCTTTGACAATCTCCCAAAAATCTTTCTGTGATTTCCCTTTTTATCCCTTTCCTCCACCTCTGTGCCTGATGCAAAGTAATTCCTATAGGATAGATATATTGTATATTTAAATAGATATACTGTAGTAACTTAAATAAGTGTGCTTCGAATTATTCCTGTTGTACGACTGCTCAATGTTTATAACTGTTGAATTTTGAGATAGATTTCGCTGTTTATGTGCTTTTCGCCTCTCTTATAAGTTTTTTTTAACTGTTCTACTTGCAGCTATTTTTGTAGTAGCATCTTTTTATTAAGAGAAAGAACAAAAACTTTGAACTATTGATTTTAAATGTATCGAGAAAAGAAAACAGTTTTCCTGTTAATCTAAAATTATTTAGATTTGTCAAGAAATATTACTTTTATTTCTTTTTTGCATAAAACCATTATAAATCATTCAACAAACCACTTTGGGTGAATTATTTTCTTTTTATTAATATCTGAATATTTGTTGACAGTAAAAAGATTAATTTTTTCTTGTTTTAAATTGTTTCTATGATTTAATTGAATAACAGTGTTTTTGATGAAAAATTGTCATGTTTTACAATATGGTATAGAGTTTTAGTTAGATTCTTAAATGTAATTCAATCTTAATTGAATTGAATGTATACTTGTTGCCTTGGTATCAGATGTATTTAGAAAGGAAAAGTTCCTATTGAACTGGGATAACCTAGATTCGTCAGAAAATATTACATTTTCTTTTTTGCACCAAACCATAAAAATTCTTTAACAAGCCTGACTTGTCTCAGACACAATCATTTCTTGTAAAAATTTCATTTCACTTTTGTTAAAATTATTTTAGGTTAATTAAAGGAAAATATTTCTTAATAATAATAAATAAGAGAAATTATTTTATTGCTTTAAATTGTTTCCTACTGTTTAAAATAATGTTTTTGATATAAAATTACTGTTTTTAACAATATGGATGAGAATTTTGTTGACATTCGTTTGAAGACCCTGAGAATGTCAAATATTTATTTTTTAATTAAGTGGAAACCTTAAGGAAATACGAGTATCCTTCTATATAATATACGTATATTAGTAATATGATACATGCTTGGTATAAACTGAGGACAGAGGAGAGAGTTAAAAGTAATAAGTTGATATTTATGCATGGTGTTCTGTGATAATTGCCATTAATATATATTTTTAGAACCCTTGTCAAAAATGAAGTCTTAGAAATGTTCACATTGGTGGTAGCTAATGCTTCACACGGTACATTTAGAATTATTTAGTATCAATTTATTAACTAATGTTTGCTGTTTTAAACTTTTGAAGGCCTTTTTGATAAACATCTTTCATATTCCCTCTGTTTCCTCACTTGCATTAAAGCAGGCATTGATATTTTTAATCCTGCTTTCCTCAATAAATTGTCATAAGATTGTAATATCATTTGTTTTCTTACTTAAATATTGACTTGTAACTTCGAATGTATATCTTTTTTTTTAACTTTATTTTCGACAAGGATTCTAACGTATATAGTATTAAGATGGTGATTAGAGAAAACCCTGTATACTTAAAAAAATTTGAGATTTTTGAAAAACATTAATTTATTTTTTTAGTTTCGATATTTTAAAAAGAAATTGCCTATTTTGTGGTAGTAACTATGCTGTGCCCTTGAAATAATTTTTTGCTGTTTATTTAGTTCTTGCAAAATGTCATGCAGATTATGTAATCATATTAATCAACTCTTCTATTATAAATGAAGTCATAAACGAAATATGAATATCTTAAATAATTTTAGTTTATTTAGTTCTTATAGAATGTCATACTTTAGAATAAGTAACAATATTAATTAAAAAAACTATATTCTTGCAAATTAAATTACAAAGTATGGCAATCTTGATTAGGAAGCAATATAATGCTTTTAAATTTTTTTCCTGCTTTACAATGAAAAAAATGTTATGAAAATTTATAATGTATTTCTCGTAGGACTTAGATTAGCTCTCTATTAAAAGTTTCATATTGATCAGATTAAAATTATTGCTCAATCATGATAGTTAGTAATTATTGAACTTAAAAGTACAAATCAATGCCTCTTTCTTTGTCACCTAAATTTTCTAAACTTTTTATGCACTTTTATTAATTTCACTAAAATTCTTTTATTTCATCAAATGCTCACACTTAAAGAAAATTATGTATAGTTGTAGAATACTACTGCTCAACAACCCCAGTGATTGCTTCACAGTAATTATTGTTATTTAGCATAAAATTGTTATTTTCTACAAAAGGTGAAATTATTCACTTAAAGTATATGTTCTAAAAATAATTCTGTTTACTTATGTTTGTGAACCCACGTCCAAAAGTTTCCCTGGTGGTGATTCTATTAAGATTTATTAGTGAATATAAATAATTTTGCTTAGTAATAATTTTTTAAAATAACAGTTAAATTCAAAGGTGTATCATTACAAATATGTTGAGTGCACAAGCATAATTTAATATTTTCGTTTACTGAACAGACTGAAGCTGATCGTTAAGTTCCAAATCATTTAACAAATCTTTTTTACTGTAATATTTATTATACTATAATATAGTTGTAAAACGGTTAATAAATTTAAGCACTGATTTAAGTAAGTTTTTCTTAAAATGCAGCATATTAAGGTAATATTATAGAATTATATTATAATAAAGAAACAACTCTTCTAGTCTTAAAACTTTTAATTTAGAAATCAATTAAAATCAAAAATGTAATAATAACAGATTAGAATAAGAAAAAAAAAAAATTACATGTAACTTTTGAATTAGGAGTACAAAAATATTTTTAGGAAAATGATACCTTTATGACTTTTATATATTTCATCCTGTTAACAACCAAAAATATATGGAAATTAATGTGGGAAAACTGTCAGATCATTCTATTTCTTTATGTTATATTGAGATATGACACACAGCCTTAATGTTCAGTATTCTATATTTTTTTTTCTCTGGATTTTCAATTAAATTTAGCTTAAAATCTATAACACTCAGCTTTGTTTTAAAATTATTTTGAATTTTTAAGTAATTATTTCTTTTATAAAATCTTAAAACAAAATTTCTTCTAAAATCTTAAAATAAATATCTCATATTAAAATGCATTCTCATATAAAATTAAGGTTTATTATTTCAGACATTAAATTTAAATACAATTTTAAGTAAAATTTCTCCTAAAATCTATAAGACTAAATTTTCTAATGAGCTGAAGTTTTTAGTTTTGTTGTTAAATTAATCTAATTTAAATAATAATTTCTTATAATAAAATTTCTTTTTGAAGTTTAGAATTATTTTTTGGTATTAAAATCCATACTTAGTTTTCATATGAAGATTAAGGCTTATTTTTTCTGACACTAAATTTAAATGCAATTTTAAGTTTTTTAATTTCTTATGAACCTTCTTACTAAATTAAAGTTTTTATTTTTGTTATTTAATTAGTTAAAAATTTAACGAGCGTTTTCTGACAAAATCTCAAAATAAATCTTTTAACTTAAAATACAAAATTTTTGTGTAAAATTAAATGTTATTTTTTCAGACATTGCATTAAATTCACATTTTTCGTTCCTTCTTTTTAAATATTCCATTTATCCCTTTTCTTAAAATCCACAACACTCACAAAGAAACACACTTCAGTGTTTAGGGAAAATTTTTCTTAAGACAAGTCCATTGTTAAGCAACCATGGGGATAATATAGTATTGATAAGGAAAATTAAGGACTCTTGTCCAATTTGCCTAGAAACAGTGAGAATTTTTCCTCACAACTGCAGAGCGTTTGGAAAAAGGTGGTATTTATAGGCAAGAAACAAAGAGATTTATCAAAGTAATCTGTTGCATAATCAGTAATCTGTATTAATCATAGGGGATAATTTCTTTCCCTAAAAAATGGATTTTTCGAGAAAATTTCCCATGTTTACTATTTCCTTTCCTAGTTTAATTAATTTTTTTAAAATATTTTTTGATGATTTTTTAGAAAATTTTTTTATGTCAAAAATCAAAAGCACTTAACTTTCATATTACTCGTACATTGAAGTTTTACTTTCTTGCAAATATTTTATAAATATCACTATTTTTTAAGAATATCAAGCAATAAATTTGTAGTAGTTACTTCATCTCACAATACAACGATCAAATAAAGTGTGAAATATTTACCTCACTTTTTCAACATGATCTCAATATTGCTTACTCATTTGAAATGTTATGCGCCAAGCTTGTTAGTATCTAATCTTTATATGGTTCTATGTGATCGAGGCACCTTTGTTATCATTGGATAAGTTCTTCGCACAAAGTATTTTTTATGTGCAATGTTTAATCTGTTTATGTATTAAGCAAATGATGTGCTTACATATGTGATATTGTATATTAGTTGTTTGATTTGCTCTAAAAATAAAAAAGCAACCTATAAGGAGCACTTTCTTACATTATTTACTAAACTTAACATTTAATTAATTATCAGTCCATCTTTATATAAAACATAAATACATAATAACATATTAAAGTTTTGATTTTTTGAGAATAACTTTTAATTTTACAAAGCTTTTTTTATCTACAGATTTTTCTAACCTAAATCTTTCAATAAAGATTTTTTTCCTGAGAAAAAAAAGCGATCTATAAAAGTCTGTCTCTTTTGTAGGTCATATTTCTTTTCACTGATTAATAAATTTATAATTCACTCTTAAACATTTCATGTTTATTGTTATTTTACATTTATAAAAAACACGTGACTAATTTGAAGAAGAAAAAAAAGCATAACACTGGGGGAAAAAATTTTTCATTGTTGCACGAGATTTTTTAAACAGATTTTAGATATTTTTGTTTCATTGATATCAAATCTTCAATCGGTACCCAGATGTACTAATAATTCTTTGCCCTAATTTATTTACCACTTCCTAATTTGAAAATAAAAATCATGCAAGCATGCTGAAGCAAAAACACTTCTGTTACATTAAACATACCCATATTGATGCACCACTTTGTTATTTTTACTGATTCATAAATTCCCCTAAAAATGTCACTTACCTGGTTCTTTCACTAAGCCACTTCAATTGTGTCAGAATATGCCTTCAGTTTTGTGGGTGATTTCGTAGTGTTGTTAAATACTCATTAATTGATTTTTTTTTTATTCACCACGTATGAAGAACGAGTATTCAGCTATTTTTTTTTTTTAAATAAAATAAATAGTTTATAACTATTGTAAAGGCATGATTTTTGTTAGCTTTCAGCTTATTTTCCTGCGTAAGTATTTCAAAAATGCTTATTGCTTGGAGAAATTAAATAATTATTCGAAGGTAGTTTTTTGCTTTCTTACATTTCTTATAGATGGCAGCAGCTGAATTTTACGATGAATTAAAAACAGAAAGAGACTTATTCCCTTTTTGCTGCATATGAATTACAAATTCAATTGCGTCATTCATTTTTGGTGCAGTATACAATTAATTTAAAACTTCCAAGAAAACCGATAGTTTCTTACTGTTTATTATAAACTCTTACGTACCCTAAAAGCAATGAAATAGTTCCGAATAAGTTTTTTTTTTCTTTTTTGAAATATAAAATTTTTTTTAAATCAAGAAAAACTAATGGTGTAATCTTCACGCAAAGCAAAGAAGAAATCAAAGTTATAATTCGATCAAAGCGGAAATTTTTACTATAATTAAGAATTGTGAAAAATACAAGTTGGCTCTGCGCCTTTGTATGGAAAGATTGGGTAAATAAAAAAAGAATTCTACGCTTTTCTTATTTTCAAATACTTGACTTTTTAAATGCTTCCTAGAATTTTTTTATAAATTAAATATATGTCTTGCCATCCAGTAAGTGTGTAATGGTCACGAATGTTTTAAGAACTAATGGTTTAAAATTTTATAATACAAATTTTCTCTTTGTTAGATTTTATTTTAAAAAATCTCTTATCCTTCTACTCAAGAAAGGGGTTAGCGTACTGCGAAGAGTTGGGGAAATTTTAAACATCATACATGAGTAAAAACGTAACAATATTTATACAACGAATGCATACAATATTATATAAGTATATGACATGATATTTATTTCAACATAGCAAAGACTTTTGAGAGACAATTTTTTTTAATTAATATTTTGAAAGAAAAAATTTTACCGCCTAATTTTTATTATAAATGTCGAATTGAGTATGAAAATAAGTAAAAGCGTTGCTTTCAGAAATAGTCATTTCAAGATTTTTTTTATTATTTTTTTAAAAAAAATTTCACCTTGGTGTTTTTCTTTAAAATGCTTTTACTTTATTATTATTATTTTTAAACAAAAAAAAAAAAAAAAAAAAAAAACATCAGCGAAGCAGTATGAGTACTTCGATTTCAATGTCATCGTCCTTGTTTCAAAATAAACTCATCTAATATCATATCTTTTGTAACGAAACAGTCTGGATTAAAACAGATAGGAAATTGATTGATACGATGACCCGACCTCTACGTTTCCTGTCGTGTGTGTTTTCCGCACCCTCTGCTTTATTTAATCCCGCTTATTAAAAGATTTTGTGAAAGGGAATGGCAACAGGGCGATTGCACGCAATTTAAGATTTGTGTGCGACAAAGATTGAGGATTAGACGTTGACTAGTCGTCAACTTCGATTATTTCTTTTTGATTTAAATGGAAGGATTCTTTTCCTTCCTGGAACGGGAAAGAGATATCGTTTGGCGTGTGTCTTTAAATTCAATAATGATGATTTGTAAATGGCAACGGTAAAAATTGTACTTGGGATGGGTCATGCTAGGATGGTTACTTTGATAATAAATTGGGAAGATTTGTTTGGGTTGTGAAATTGATATGATAAATGTCGTAGGCGTATTTTATCGAGAATTTTATTCCAATATTTAAAGGATTAAGATAAAATTTTTATAAGAACTTCAAATATATGGTTTTGAGTACACTGAATTTTCAAATCAGTCAATAAAATAATCAAATTTTTCAGTCAATTAAACGTATTAGCAAGAAGCAGAGCTTAAGACAAGAAGGAAAAGGCAAAGAGGAGAATTGTATGGCGACCGCCGTAACCCCAGAATTGCAGGAATAGTTAATAAAACATAAGATATGTTCATTTTTGATTAGAAATTTTGAAAATATAAATTTATGAATGAGAAAAATATAAAAACAAGTTTTTAAAATTTATGAATCTATACATTTCAACTTTAGAGCAAAAATCTAAATTTTAAAAATCATATAGACCTACCAGACTATTTTTTTTATTTTTATGGAAGGCCTTGCATCCCTATATCAAAAGGAGAACAATCTGAAAATTAGACAAGAACATTAACTTATAGAAAAAACATACTTTTTATTTGGGAGATTTAGTTTTTTTGATATGTATTACTCTAAAATTTATCTTAGCTAAATATCAAAAATTGATCTTAATATTTTCCATATTTTATGCTATTTATTTATCAAAAATCTAATGTAATCGATAATTTAAGAGCAATAGATCGAAATGTGGTTTTAAATTTTAGCAGTCTATCAACTACTATTTGTCAGTTTATTGATAGCGTTTAACCATATTTCGGAAATAATCATTGTATTCAAAGCCATTAGGAATAATTTTTTTTAATTTCATGCACTGTATAATCAGCAAAAATAAAAAAAAGAAAAAATGTTATAAAGAGGGACATACAAGGTATCAAAATAATTTGTTTTTTAAACCCTTATTAAAGATGAAAAAAAAAAACATTCACATTAGGGATTGCAAATTACTATTTAGGCATTGGAAAAACGAAAAAGCTATCCAAATCTTTCGAATTATTAGTGAGGAAAGCGATATTAAAAACACCAAAACTAGTTTGATTGCCTTATGAAGCATAGAAGCACTTCTAATAATCACCTTACGACTCTCTGTTACCTAGGATATTCAAACAGGTTTCGATGTTCCCGGTTCCGCTTTTTTCATTCGCGATTCGTTAAAGTAGATGATGTTTTTTTCTTCTTTTTTTTTCTTTTCTTTTCTTTACTACGATGCTAATATTCGACTCCCAATGTTCAAACTAGGATTTGTATATCCTACAATAAATTTTAGCGAAGCCGACAAACATTCTACTTTTGATGCCGAAATGCATTACATAGCGTATAAGTGTTATTAAGGAATATTTATGCTATTAAAGTCCGTTATAACGACAATTCGTAATGGCAAATGAAATTTTCGTTATAAAGACTTTATCCTTAAAAGCAAACACACATGTTTAACGTTAAAAGAGCTCTAACAGTACTGAAAAAAAAAAAAAAGAAAAGAAAAAGGAAATATACATATTTTAAGCTTTCTTCTTAAACAATTACTTTGATTTAAAGTAATATCGACAGTAGACTGCTTTTTCGTACTGATTGTAGACTAAATTACGGTAAACAAATTTCTAAATCGTTAAAAGTTTTAAATGAAATGAAGTGCAATACCTTTCGTTGATAATAATGATTGCTGATTTTAATAGTAAGTTGTCGTGTAGGAAAATAAGGGTTCCTGATAGATATAAGTATACTTTATAAATGAATAGCAATATTTTTAAAAATAGCGGAAGAATTTTTTTTTTATCAGAAGGAAGATAATTTACCCTGTTGTCGCATACTCTATCCTGTATATAAAAATCTCATGTCACAGTTTTAGTGTTTATACTCCTCCGAAACGGCTTGACTGATTTTGATGAAATTATATATATATATATATTCAGTAAGACCTACTGTCGGATACCTACTGTCGGATGAGAATAGGTTTATAACTATTTTTTTTCTTCATTTTTTGGACAAATTTTTTTTTGTTATTTTTTCATGGTGTGGCATTAAAAAATCCATTCAGTCCTTAATTTTCACCCTCCTACCACCAACCCCTACTTTTTAATAGCATTTTATATTTTTTAACCCTGGTCGATAGCTGATCAATTAACACTTGATCACTATCCCCGCCAGGGGAAAGTTGGATCTCCTGTTATTTTGCTTCGTAATTTGAACCCCCACGGCTGTGCAACGGCACACGATTAGTCGTTAAAAAATTAATGAACAACGTTATCGAAGTCACTATTTTAAATGGGTGAATGTATATTACTTCCACGAATCCCTATTATACCCACAGATGTGCCAATTCAATTTAAACGCATTCAGTTCCCCATTAGATTTGCATTTGCAATGACTATTAATAAATTTCAAGGCCAAACAATGTCTGTTTGTGGCTTTGATTTGAGCACACCATGTTTTTCACATGGACAATTATACGTGGCATGCTCTCGAGTGGGCAAACGATCCAGTTTATTTGTGTTAGCTAAAGATGGAATGACAAAAAATTTTGTACACTACATTGCACTAAGAGATTAATATTGTTGACTAATATTTTCAGAATTCGTTGTAAATATAATTCATAAAAGAAAGTTACAATAAATTAAAAAAATTATTATTTGGTGTGTTGTTATCTTCACATTCCGTCATCGTTCACAGCGCTCCATGCCTCCTTCACTCATATACCACATACGCACACAATAAATAAGATATATTTCCATACTCTAGAAATAATTCATATGGCAAAACAACGTTTGACGGGTCAGCTAGTATTTTATAAAAATAAGGGGTTAAAATTGCAAGAACGAAACGATGCTTTTTATTTCTTTTCTATAGTGATATTGGAAATAAATAAAAATGTTATCCAATCTTACCTTTTTCGCATAATGTTGCTCACTTAAACAACTGATAAAACTAAAAAAAGTTTTGCCGTCATAGCAAAGGACTAGGGATTTTTAGCTCGTTGTGAACGTAAAATTTTTGAACGTAATATACCGTTCTCTTTATATCGAGCTTTTACTGTTGTTTAAATATTACGTTTACCAATTTTTTTTAGACTTTGTGGCGTAGTGGTATTATCAAGCACACTGAACAAAATCCATCTTTTGTAAACTGCTTTACTTAAATCTTCTAGTCAGCAAAAAAAAAAGAAAACTCTTAGGTTTTCTCTTGTTTCGTGCCCTAGTCCTATTCCCTAGTATGCGCACGCAACGTTTGGGAAGATGCAATTATTTACGGGCAACTCCCCTTTGAACACTCTACGAATTTAGAACCCTTTCCTCGTGGAATACCCTACAGAACAGCCATGATGGCCCAGAACTCTATTTCTCCTAGTCCGTATGTAAATTAAAGGAACGACTCCATAGGGAAGGCCAGGCATTGATAGGAGAGAAAGAGTTGAGGGGGCCCTGGGGCCCCATTGCTTAAGAGCACAAGGGACAGGCCTATGGGGATAATTCTGGAGACGCCACCTCTACCTATACGATACCCATGGGATTTCTGGTGAGTCTGGGTAAGTGGGAGGATTTCTCCAGAAATGGTTTCTTCGGTGCTAAGACGAAGACAATCCGCTGGATGTTCACTCGATGATGGGTAATAACGCGCCGGGGCTGCTGCCCGTGCCGCCCCTGTCGCAATATTTCTGGGCACTGAAATCGAAGCGGTGAAGTTTTATAGGCTAATACTATTCCTCTGAGAGTGTTGCTCTAATAGATGTAGGACGCGAGTTTTAAGATGAGTTGGATATTAAATTTCAATCGGTGTTGGTGATCAGGAATATTCGAAATGGTTAAATTTCTGCCTGTGTCCCCTCATTCAATCAAGTTTTTGTCTAAAATGGTTTTGGCATCAAATTGTAGCTTTATTGATTTGGATGGATCTAAGTCGATTATAATTGTCACGTTATAATAATTATTTTTAATTTTATATAAAAGCAGCATAATTATAATTTTGATATATTCATTAAAATTATGTTACTATTTAATTATGAAGACAATATTAATATTATATGTAATTTTATTTTTACCCGATAAAATATGTATGAAACAAAATAAATAAGTGTTATAAAATTCCGAACTTTCGAGAAATTATTTTTCAGTTTGTAGAAGCATAAAAACTTATTTTAAATGCGCATTCTTAAATAAATAAAAAAAATCTTACGGTAAAAAAAAATCTTAGAATTTAATTGAAATTCTTCGCACTATATGATTTAGGCTTTTATTTTTGAATTTTTTTTCTTCCTATCCTTTTCTATGCATGTATCTGTGTATCTCCTATGGATCAATTAAAATCTTCCTGTGTTTTTATGTATCTTCCTTTTTGAAACACACGGTTCTCAGTAGAACACTGAAGTCAAGCATCACTGGCTGCGGTCAGTAAGCGGGTGGGTGACCACTTTGATAAGCCTGCGTAGAGACCGAGGGTGTGCGATATCGTTCCTCGTTGAACTGTTCTACCGTTAAGTGCTCGACTTCGCTTGCAGGTCGTTGGGCTACCAAAGCAGGGGAGCAGGGGATCCTCTCTGCAGAGGATCAAAATTACGATGGCATGTCTCGGATCATCATCAGGGATGTTTCCCAGACCGTCGCCAATAGCCCATTGTGCAGCTCTAGTGCGACGTAAATAAAGTACCTATACCTATACCTCCTCTTTGAAAAGGATAACTAATGTATGTTATCAAATACATTGACATCTAAGGAATATACGGTCGAACTTTCGAATTAAAGTTCTCATTTTTTTATGCTAATGGTCTATAAGCCAGCACAGCATATTTTTAGCGTTCTTACAGTATCATCTTCAAACTAGTGATCACAGTTTCTCAAGTTCTACTAAATCGATTTACTCTCTCCTTATTCAAAATTTGTAACACTTGAATTTCACCTGAACTACAATAATGAAGATTAAATTTAATTTTGATTCTCTTCGCGAGTTAAAAAGCAGATACTTTGTTATCTAAAATGTAAACAATAATTCCATTTAAAAAACAAAGATAAATTTTTTTTTGAAAGGTGCAACATCTATAATATATATTTCTCTTAGACAACGATGATGAGCTTAGACAGCCTAATTCCTTTTCCGCTTTGGCAACAAAGATCTGAAATATAAAGCGGCGAGTGAGCAACCATAATAATAAATATTTAAACGTACTGGTTTACAAGTATCTGAATTCTTTTCTCGTGTGGACAACGACGAGCTGTCGTGCGAATAATAAGTCACTGCGCCTAGAATTGGCACGGAACCTATTTTAAATTTAAATAAATAATAATGATAAAAAGAAGATTTTAAACTATTTCTAAAACCCATGAATCTTATTTTGTCCTTTGTTATATTTATTAATGTGGCACGCTATTTTTTTAAAAAAATTATGTACTTTGATAAAATATTATAACGAAATATTTTTCCACTTTACACTATTATAAATTCAATAAATGTAATCGAACTAAAAAAAAAATAATTCGAAAAATTGGCCATTCAAGTTTAAAAAGAACAATAAGAATTAAAAAAAAAAGAACTTCTCTATTTATTTAGAAACTGATTCGCTGTTTCATTGATTCTTCCATTCACTGATTCATCCTCCACTTACTGATTAGTTTTTCTCCCGATTTATTTCCTTTCCTCCGTTACAATATAATGATAATCCCATAAAAAAATTCCATTTTCATTCTTTCATCCTAAATGGGAATATTAAATAGTTTTTTTAAAATTATTTTTAAGATTAGGGTTAAAATTGCCTTTTTCATCCGTTGACAAAGTTTCAATTCCGAGTCCTAACATGTCTGCAGCTATACCTCTTTGATTCAAAATCCCATTTTCACTTTTAACAGCTGGCCTTGAAAAATTCCACTTTTTCCCACACTTCGCCAGAATCTCAAGAATTCAGTGAAAACATCATCACCAGAACACATAAGCGCAACTCACACCGGTTGTCAACACCTCTATCGCAAAAAATATTAATGATTTACAGATGATTGGCGCGTTTGACTCGTAATTAGCTTCCAACTTCAGTAAAACCTGCAATTGACTGACACCAAAACTGTCGCCGCAACATCATCAAAACACTCCAGCATGCAGACAGGTTGTCTATGCCACGCGGTTTTTAACTGCAACCATTCATTACATTTTTATGCGCACCCTTATTTTCTCCATGTCCAATGCATCCCATACCTTTATAAAAGTTGCAACTGTCTTTCTCGAACCAAATAAACAAAACAAAACCGAATTTATCTCCCGCCAGGAATGATAGAGAATATCCCATGGTAGGAGCGTCAAATTACAGATTGGCGAATAGCACCTACAAAGTACTTACAGCCATAAAGAGAGGAATTAGAGAATCATTACAAAAAGGCACCAGAGGTGTAATGTGATGAACGATTCTCTAAATTGCAATGGCATAATACAAGGTGGCATAAATTGCAGAGTGCGGAAAGGTAATGATGGTTTTAATATCCATTTCCATTTCGTTTGAACGATTGCTTTTTTGGAACGTTGCCGGGTATTTTGACGCAGATAAATATGTTATTTTTTTCATCGATAATTAGAGATCAAACACCCAAAGGGTTAGGATTTCTGAATCTAATATGTTTGGAATCAAATTTGGCATCAAAAATTCAAACCATTTAAATAACACGAACGGTAATCGTTGTATGTACAAATGTACGATAGCAATAGAAACCATCCTATTTTTTTTATGTGTTTAATGAATAATTCAAACAATTATTAGTTTATGCATTACAATTCTTCATTCCTTGGAGTTGGAAATGTGTGGAATATAAATAAATAATATCGGAAATAATCCTGGAAATATTATCATGTTTGTGTAAATTTGTATAAAATAATTATGTAACTACTCGCTGCTTGACAACTTCTTAATTCTATATATGCCAAAATAAAAAAATTAAAAAACAAAGAAACCATAAAAAAAACTTAAAATTCATAATTTAATTACTCTAAAACTGATTAGAAATTAAATGACCTGGTACTCATTTCATAACCCTTTGTCGCAAAATTTTTGTTACACACATTTTTCATACTTTTTTCATTAATTTAGGCCAAAATAAGTAATGAATATTATTAGCATTTTAATAATTTATGGTTATGAAATACAGCATTTAAACACCTGTGCTTTTTTCTGCGTTAAAGGGAAAATCTTGCAAACAAGGCTCACTTCCAAACAATAGTTTTTCAAATTTTCAGTTATTTAGATTTGAGAGAAATAGTTATTCATCATTGAAATTTCTTTTAGAAAACTACCGCTACTTTTTGAAATTCACAAAATCAATTATTGGAATGACGTTGAATTGGATATGTTTTTGAATATGACATTTTTCAAGCTACTTTTTTTTAGGATTTTATATTTTAATATAAATATAATTTTCATAATCTAACAGATCTTCTCAGTAACATTATTAAAATGTTTTTTTTAGCAATTATCTAAAAATTAAAAAATGTAAATAATTTTTTTAACCAATGGAGTTTGTTTAATGAGAATAAAAAGTACGTGAGGCAAAACATTTATGAAACACTGATAGAGGCAGTTATATATATATATATAGAAAAAAAATGTCGCATGTAATTTTGTTAAATAATCAATTATTTTCTTTTTTTAAATTGGGAGAGAAACATCTGATTCTCAAAACAATCAGCGCATGCAGTAAATTGTTTCTGCTGAAACAGTGATTACTGCTGCATTATAGATATAGATTGCGATTATCTTGAATTTTAAAGAATCCCGTATGTTTTTCGTCTTAAAATGGGAGGAAAAATACATAATTCTTAAAAATAAAATCCATACCAAGTATGAAATTTTCGAATTCAAATGAAATTTGTCAAGCAATCACAACTCAAAATTTTGCAGCTTCTTCTATTTCCAAAGAATAAACTCAGCAGTTGAACTAAAGTGGTTCATAAAGTTTTTTTCTTTTTAACCCTTTGTAACTCAACAACTCTGATTTAAGAAATATTTACGCGGATGTTAAAATACAGCATATTAAGCATGTAAAAAATAATGAAAAAATTAAGACCTTAAAATTTAAAATTTATTGATAAAAAGCATTTGTTGAACATCTCCACTATCGTGAAAAATAGCACAAAAATTCCAATATATTTAAAACTTCATATGAAAAATTTTGAAATTGTTGTTTTTATGGTTTTCACATTTTTCAATCCCTCCTTAGCCAAATATACAATCAAGGGGATTGTTGTAAAAAAATTGTATATCCTGCAATTATGTCGTGAAACAATTCTTGCTGAACGCGCTATAATATTGGTAGCTGCACCAAGACTTGATTCCCCCGAGTTTGCAATATTTTCTTTACCTGAATTTGGTTCGATTTTATAGGTAAATCCAGCTCATTATATGATTGAATTTTCATGTATGTTGCAGATGTGTAACGCGGTGATACAAAGGGTTAATCATATTTTTAACAGTAAATATTGGAAATGGTTTCTAATTGGATTGGATAACTACTGCAATTAAAGATATTTTACTAGATATTTAGGATAATTTTTAATTTAATTATTTGATAATTTATTTGATATTTTTATGACATTTATTAATTGTTCTTTAGAATGGTACTGGGTAATCAATTCTGATTGTTATTGATTGTTTTTATCATTATTGATCGTTCATTTTTTTCTTTGAATCATTGTTATGTTCTTTGAATCATTATTGATTGTTCTTTAGAATAGTACTGGGATTGTTGTTTGATTGTTGTCTGGAATTTATTGTTGCCTGGAATAGTATTGTTGATTGTTCTTTGAATCATTATTGATTGTTCTTTAGAATAGTACTGGGTAATCAAAATAATAACAATACAGGAGCTAATTGCCCTAACTGTCAGGATTTCAGATAAATATAGATAATTTGAGCAGTATATTTATTGATAATTATTATTATCGCGTACATTGATATGGATTATTATCGTGTAAATTGATACTTATTAGTATTGCTTACATTGATACTGTTTAATATTGCTTTTATTTGTAGAGATTATTATAGCGTTTATATTGATACTCATTAATATTGCGTACAATGATTCTGGATATCACTGCGAATATTGATGTTCATTATCGATACAGATTATTATTGCGTGTATTGATACTTATTATTGTGCACATTAATACTGAATATTATTGCGTACATTAAAATAGATTATGGTAGCGCTTATTGACACTCATTAATATTGCGTACATTAATTCTGGTTATTATTGCTAACATTGATACTTATTATTATTGTTTTCGATAAAGATTATTATTGTGTATATTACTACAGATTATTATTTTAATACGAATATTGATACTCATTATTATTGTTTTCGATATAGATTATTGTTGCGTATATTTTTACAGATTATTATTTTAATACGAATATTGATACTTATTATTATTGCTTATGTATATTATAATTCGTATACATATTATTATTGAGTATGTTAACACATTGCGTATTATTGTACGGTCGTTGAGTTATTTTTTTAGAATTGCAATAGTCTGACCCAAAAAGCTACAAAATGAAAACCAAGCAAATACTCAAGCAACACAGCAAATCTTTTATTTTCCATTGCAACTGAAATCGTGATTCTTTAATTTGATTACAATCAATATTAGGCAGCAAAATTGGTATTAATATTTATGTATAAAATCCCTCAAAAAATTCAACATTGATATGAAATGCTTTTAAGTGTCAAAAAGCATCTCGTGTTAAAAAATACGCTATACGATCTAAACATTTATATATTACATTTTTATTCATACATTTCGGCAGAAAAATGATGTGACTGGATTTATTCAAAAATTTCTGTACGAAAAGTCAAAAAACCAGTTAAGGAAAAATAATTGAAAGTAGAGAATAATTTGAAAGCTGTGTTTTGAGAATGCGCTTTGTAGAAATTATTCTGAATTTAATTATTTTTAAATAAGTAATTTTTAAATAAATTATTTTTCAATAAATTATTCTTGAATAAAATAAATTTAAAATATCATAATTATATTAATCATTTTAATGGTATGTCACCTTACTGTCATGTGTCGAATTTGTCATGCATTTTGTAAAATAATTATGAATATTAAGGTTGTTTTCCGAAGGCTCCGTCGTAATAATAAATTATGATTCTTTGCGAATAATATGCTATTTTTATAACTGCTGTGAGTTTGTAATGACTATTTTAGGTCAAGTTTAGCTCATCTAAAGCCAGAGCTGCTTATGCTTATTTTGAAAATGGCGCAAAACGTCAATAGAAGAAAAGCCACAAAGGCGTTTGTCGACTAATTTAATAATATTTCAAAACTTACACCATTGCTACATTACTTGGGCTCATAAAAATTTGCAAAAACTGCGAATAAGGCTGTGATTTTGATAATTTTCATCTAGATGAAAAATATCACCAAATTGGCGATTTTTTAAAAAGTTAAATAACTTTTAAAATATTTGAAGTTATTTGTCTGCTCTAAAGCCCAGACAATTTTTCACGGCAAGATTATATATGTAGTTTAAAGTCATCGCTTCAAGTGTAAGGCACTTAAACTATGCTTTTTATTTTCTTTGGCGATAGAGCTTTGATAAAAAACGTTAAACTATAATATCACTGAAACTTTACAAAAACCAACTAATGGTGTTGGATAATTCATGGGGATACAGTTCTCGATTCTGAGTGCAGTTCGAATTCTGGTTATGAAAATCTTAGTTTGCATATTATACCATGACCATAGGACCGTCGTAACATGCATCAGTAGTAAAAGGATCGCAGTTTAAAGTCGGCATTAAAGAGTGAGGTATTTTTAATTTCCCTCCCATGAAAAGCAGATGCAGAGGCATTTCAAATGTCCGAAATGCTGACTTCTAGCTATTTAACAATGAACTGAGTTAAAGGAACGACCTGGTAGCTTTCAATCTCAGTGAACTTGATTTGTTTTAGGGTTCCGAATACTGTAGAAGCGATCAAATACTTAAGAACAACGCATTGAATCAAAATCTAAAATGAGCGCGTGAAATATTTACAAAAAATTCAATCAATGATGCTAAAATTAACCCTAACGTCACAGGCGGATGGGAGCCACCTTCAAAATTTTATATAAAAATCCGGTTCGTTAATTGCATACTTAGATTTTCCAGAAAAAATTAACTCCCTGTGGATCAGAAGATAGAGCGCTCGCATCTCAACGAGATAACCCAGGTTCGAATCCCAGTGAGGGCTGGTCGATACGAATTCTACTTCCGACGACAGTGCTAATATAAAATATTCTCAAGGGTTGATGGATCATGGGTTAGAGTTCCTTTGTCGTTAAACTTGCAATGAGAGGTTTTCCTCTCCATGTAAAGCAAATGCGGGTTACTTCCATCAAAAAGTCCTCCACGCAGGCTAATTTTCTAAAATGCTTGATCCAAACGTTACTCTCTTGTCTTCTGGATTGGGTTAAAATAACGAGGCTACAGAGTTAAACCCTGATGGTCGTAAACTTAAAATTGGTTCGGATTTTTTCACGACGGCTATAAAATAAAATAGAATAAGATAAAATAAAAAACGATTTTATGGTTTAAATTAAATTGGAAACATAATTCATTTTAATAGGTTTTTAAGATTTCAGTAAATATTCATGATATTATGGTTTTTTTCTTACTCAATGTCTGGCACGCAATCAATGTTGGACCCTATTCTCGATGATACGGTGGTTCTAAATACCGATATTATGGTTAATCATTGAACTGATTTTTCTGAGATACTAACAAAATCAAATATGTAATTCGTTTTATGAAATTATTCTTAAACCATCTATTTTACATGAAATAAAAGTCTAATCAACAAAAATAAAGTAGCGATTTTTATGCAAGCAATTACTATAGTTTTAAATTTGTTTTCCTTACAATTTGTTTTTTTTTTTTTTTTTTTTAAAGTATTACTATTTTTTTCTTCATGTTTTATGCTGAAAGAAAGAACGGATTCGCCGAGAGGTTTTTATTCGGTTTGTTTTGCCTTTTTCAATCCAGGAGCAGTCTCCCCACCCCCAACCAGTGGAAAATAAGGCGAAAAATATGGCCACCAAAGCTATACTTTAATGAGCTCTGGGCCAGGGGACCCCCCAAAGGGGCATTAGTTTGCATAAATTAGTCCCAGGCAATGAGTTTGTCTCTTTTAGCCAATACGAAGCAGTGGATTGTAAAGCAAAACATTGGGGAGCGTTTCTAAAGTGCTCTCTTTTGTTTTAAGTCTTTTAGATATAAAAATTGGAAATCTTACATTCTTAGCTATTTTAGAGAACATTAAAATATAATATTGTTAATAATATACCTACCATACTGCGCCTTTAATATGGTGTTGAATTGAATGAATATGGCCCTAAATCTTAAACTTGATTTCCCTATATTATGGTTCAGTTTAGTACTTTATTAAATGTCAGCAAATTTTGAATGGGTTGTGATTCAGGGTAATGGTATTATAGTTCGAAACTCTCTCTCTAAACTGATTTTTCATAGAGTGTAGGGCAGGAACATATTAGTTAATTTTTTAAAGTTATAAGGAAAGCTAGTTTTAAAGTTATATCGAAAAACTACAAAAATGTTTACGAAACGTTTCTTTCATCAAATAGCAAGATTTGTTTGTGCAAAATACACCAATACTTTATGCGTAGTCTTTAATTTCACTTTCAGGGAAATTGTTTCAATGGTAAATCATAATCTTTTCATTTTAAATGGTGCAAATTTGCTGCAATTTAAATAAGTTATTGAATTGAACCAAGTTTTTGTTCAAGTTGAACCATACTATTGCAGTAATCAAGTTTAAGAGGTGCGATAATATGGTTCAAATATTGATTTTCTATATAATATATTTCTCTTAAGTGGCTTAAAAAATCGATTATTTTTCCATCCATTGGCAACATTTTTGTTATTATTAATTTTGTTTTGTTAAGTTCTATATATATAGCATATAATCTATATATATACTGCGGGTATATGCCGATATATATATATATATATATATATATATATATATATATATATATATATATATATATATATATATATATATATATATATATATAATCGTCGTTACCATCCTTATCTAGTTCGTGTTATCTATTTTTCCTCTTAACAAGACGAAAACAATGTAAATCTTACATGATTAACCTGTCGACTGACGGACTCTAACCCATGATCCGTCTACCACTGAGTATATTTTACGTTAGTATTGTAGTCAGGTGCGAGCTGGGTGCGGAATTCGTATCGGCCAACCATAGCTGGAATTAACCCACGTCACCGAATTGATAAGTGAGAGATGCTCATCGATGAGGTTTACTTTTACTTTGAGCACACATATCTGCATATGTATGTGTAAAAATAAATAATAATCATAGAAATAATAATAATAATAAATAGGACCGAGAAGGTTACAGGTTCGTGTTCTGAAGTAATTAAAGAATATAAAGAGAGTACAAGTAAATTTCTTCAAAAAAAATTAGATCTAAAGTCAAACTCAGATGTTGTGGTAATGAACCCACCACCTTATTTTTAAAATTGGGATGACCTAAGTTCCTTTTTTATACAATCAAATAGTCAATCGAGCTCGTTTTCTCTACGCTACAGAGTGTTCAGCTGAATGCAGGTATGTACTTTATTTACGTCTCGCTAGAACTGCGCAAATAGCTATTGAAGACGATCTGGGAAACATCCCTGAGGATGATTCGAAGACGTGCCATCACAATTTTGATCCTCAGCAGAGAGGAGGGCTTCCCCGTTTTGGCAGCCGTCGACCTGCGAGTGAAGTCGAGCACTTTACGGTAGAACAGTTTAACGCTAACCTATATTGCACAATCTCGATCCCTACGCAATTTGATCAAAATGGTCACCCACCTGCTTATTGACCTCAGCCAGTGATGCTTGACTTCGGTTTTCTACTGAAAGCCGTCCCGCAGTGGACTGATCGTTAAGACACGGTTCTCAGCAGATCACCGAAGTCAAGTATCACTGGCTATGGTCAGTGTGCGGGTGGGTGACCACTTGGATCAGTCTGCGCAGGGACCGAGGGTGTGCGGTATTGGTCCTCGTTAAACTGTGCTACCGTAAAGTGCTCGACTTCGCGTGCAGGTCGTCGGGCTACCGAAGCGGGGGTGCCATCCCCTCCGCAGAGGATCAAAATTGTGATGGCATGTCTTCGGATCATCCTCCGGGATGTTTCCCAGACCGTCGCCAATAGCCCATTGTGCAGCTCTAGTGCGACGTATATTAACAACAACAACATCTACTGAAAGCCGTGCGTTTACAATCAGTCCACTATCAGACGTCAAATTATTGAACAGGTATCCTAATTAGAGAAGGGTAGTTCAAAAATACATCCTGTGTTGCGTCGCAATTCGAACCTGCTGTCTCCACGCATCACAGCGTTTGGTTAAAAGACAAGGGGCCTTTCGGACCGAGCGGTATCGCCCGCTAAATGCTGTGCAAAGCGCGGGGGTAGTGAGTTCGAATCCCGCTGTTGCACTGGGTGTATCTTCAAGCTATCCTTCTCTGTATTGTGCTATCTTTCCTTCCATTGACAAAGGTTTCTATGCCTAAATTGAACACACAAGCCTGCAAATGTATGCAATTCCAATAAACCAATTAAAAGGCAAAACCATTTGGCGACGGAGGCCCTTTTGTCAAAGCTAAATGTTATTTCATTGATAAGATTTTTACTTTTATTTTATAACCATCATTTAACAGTTAACCCAATTTAGAGTTTACGACTACAAAATGTTTAACTGCATAGCCTTGCAATTGTGAACCCATTCCAGAAGCCTAGGGAACTCCTGGATTAAGTATTGGGAGAAATTTACCTTCGTGGAAGACTTTTTAATGAAACTACCTGTCCTATGTATTTGCGTTACATGAAGACGAAAGCAATGAAAACCTTTCACGATTAACCTGAGGGCAAGGGGACTCTAACCCATGATCCGTCTACCACTGAGTATATTTTAAGTTAGTATTGTAGTCAGGTGCGAGCTGGGTGCGGAATTCGTATCGGCCAACCATTGCTGGGATTAACCCGCGTCACCTAATTGATAAGTGAGAGCTCTATCCACCACGGCTCATCGAAGATGTTTAGTAAGTTTTAAGCTCCTCAGCTGATAATCACGTCATTAGAATGCAATTGAAATAAATTGCACATGATTTCGTTGGCCGAGTGGTATCACCCACCAAACGCACATTAGCGTGGAGGTAACAGATTCGAATCCCGCTAATTTCCCTGTGCTGTCCTTCTCGGAATTGTACTACTTGTATCTCTACATAAAAGGGCTTATAAGCCGTATTCATGTAATTGAGTACAGTAAGCGGGTATTTATTCTATTTGCGTATTACTAGAGCTGCACAATGGGCTATTGGCGACGATCTAGGAGCATCCCTGAGGATGATCCGAAGACATGCCATCGCAATTTTGATCCTCTTCAGAGGGTTCAGAGGGTACCAATGCAGACTCCTCTGCATTGGTAGCCAGACGTCCTGTGAGCGAAGTCTAGCACTTTACGGTTGAACAGTTTAACGGGGACCAATACCAAGCACCCTCGGTCCCTACCCAGGCTGATCAAAGTGGTTAGTCACCCGCAGACAGTAATGCTTGACTTCAGCGTTCTGCGAGTGCCTTGTCTTTTACGATTAGTCCACTGTGGAATTTATAAAGCTGAGCGAAGCGGGGGTGCCATCCCCTCTGCAGAGGATCAAAATTGTGATGGCATGTCTTCGGATCATCCTCAGGGATGTTTCCCAGACCGTCGCCAATAGCCCATTGTGCAGCTCTAGTGCGACGTAAGTGAACAACAAAAACAACATGAACAACAACATAAAGCTGAGAGCTCGAAGCACTTTCTACAATTTAATTAAATTTATTGCTTCGATAAGCTAGTTTTGAGCTATTCGGAAACAATCAGTCGGAATCTTATGCCTAAATAAACTAGTAAATAAACTTTTGTTTGTACCACTACTGAATTCATAGTATCCTTCAGAATCATGTTCAAACTGTTCTAAATTCGGAATTAAGTAAGAATTTTTTGTCTCTTTAATATATTTTATTTTATGACATCTGTGATTGCAACTCCTGTAATGCAAACTAATATCCAATATTAATAATCAATAGTTCCAAGTCTGCATGAAATATATTTAAAGCTATTATTTGTTATTTGACATTAATGAAAAAAAAATTAATTTTAAAATACGATTTCACTTATTTGATTTTTGAGGTATGAGGTATGATTATAAAAACTAAATGTAAAGACGATAGTATTTATAGTTCTAAATTTTTGAAATTACGTTTTTTTGATAATATTGTGGCATATGCAATACCGATATTCTATACAATACCTAGGCATTTTCTTTTCAGTCAAAGTATAAAATATTATAATTATTATGTACCTTACCAAGGCATTGTATATAATACTTTTATTTTATACTCTATATAAAAAATTCGTACAAAATATCAGCGTTTCCTAAGTTGCCTGATTCTTCAGTTATTGCTTCAGCGATTTAACGAAAATTAATAGCTTCACATTATCATGTTTGTTAATATCCTCTTCTTATTTTGAATAATCTCTTTTTAAACAAATTGTTTTCTTGAAGCTTGGTTAAAAGCGAACTAAAATAATTTTTGTCCCTAAAAAAATTGAATTTAATTTATTGTAAAAACTAGATCTTTACGAATATTCTGAACCCTTTTATCTAAATATTTGAAAGAATTAATTATAAAATTTTTGAAATTATTTAATTATATCTCATAAGCTATATGTTTAAATGATGCATGGTTAACCAATTTTAATTGGCACAATCTTATCTGCTTTTGTAAGAAAAAAAATTGGTTTCCATAGCCAAAGCTTTTGACTCGGTTGATTTTTGTATATTGTTAAATAAATTGGTTTATCTATGTTTTCATGCGAATCTGATTGAAACGTTGTTTCTGTTAAGTCATAGATCTTTATATGCATACTTTAAAATTGCTGTTTTTCGTAAGTTTATGGTAAGTTAAGTAAGTTAAGGGCCTCCGGACTCGAATCTTGGTCATATTTTTTTCATTTTATTATAAGCCATCTCTGTTTTGTTTCTAAAAATTTTGAGTTTTGATTTTTTGCCAATAATTTGAAATTTTCGAGGCTCATAAATACAATTTAGGTTGCTATTAGTTTGCATTAAAACTTGGTTGTTTTAAAAAAATTAGAGTAATATTAAACATTTAGATAATAAAATTGAAACATTTTCTAATGTCAATCTTACATATATGCCTCATAAATGAAACCAAAGATTTTACAAATTAGCAAACAAATTATTCCCTCCCCCCGTCCAATCTTGGAATTTCTTAGCATTATCAAGAACCTCTATATTAATAATAACATTCATTGTATAGGAAAAGTTCAAAGTAATTTTTTGCATTTTCTTCATCACATTCCCATCTTTTATCGGATATTATACACTCTATTTTAGGTGTTCCATCATTCTAACTATGTAAATGTATGACTTGTTTGCTATTTTTTATCTAAATAAATTAATCGTACCCGAGTTTTGATATGCTATCATTCGAACCTCGTAATTATGACTTATTTTTCTGTAAAATTCGGAATAGTTCGATTTATAGTTCCGATATTTCAAAAATGATTCAGACTTGAGTTAGGGTCACTACTTACGGAATTAAAAATTATTTGGGGATTTATTTTGTGAATATAATTATGTAATATTTTTTATTGGACACTGTCATTGAATCTTTTATTCGTAGTGTGTGTTTCTTTGATAAATAAATAATAATACCCATCATTCCACAAAACTATAAAGGCACCTTAGGGGCAAAGTATAAATAAAAAAAGGTCGATATTAGGCGATCAAGACGTTTATTTCTTAAAAATACAAATGCTATTTTCAAAAAATGACATATTGTCTTTAAGGAGGCTTATAATGAATATTACTATCAAAGTATAAAACGATGGCATTTTAAGAAAGAGCTAGGTATTTTAAAAAATACTGCGCATATTTGCTTTGCTGTTTGTCATTTGTCGTTCATTGCTTAAGAATTTCATAAAATATCTAAACAATGTGTAAAATGTTTAATAGTTTCGTATTTATTCCAGTTTTCGTCTCTCATCAAACAACTTGGTCATACGTTCCCAACCTTTTTCCACTCACCTCCCATTTTGCAAGACAAACTTTACTATATCGATTTTTACTAATCATTTATAGCCTTTCACTAATCAAAAATCTGCTTATTTGCCGTCTAAAAATGAATGGTGTATTTTTTCGTTCAAAATATCACTTTTTACTTAAATTCGGTTAATTGATCTTTTTAATTGAAGATTGTTCCATTGTCTTAGATAATGATTCGTCAGATACTGATAACGATTTTTTTCCTAATAAAATATTAAGTTGAAATTTGTAACTATTGTAAAAATTGTTTGAATTGAAGAATATAAATATGCATGGTGTACGCATTCACCACCCTTAATACATGTTTATACTCTATTTTGAAAGTTAAATAAGAAAACTAAACTTTTGGGGTTGCAAATTAATATTTAAGGAAAAGAAAAACACGCAACCTAACTGAGATGTATCCTTCACGAGGAATATAAAAGTTACAAACATTTTCTTTAAAAACATCATAAAATATCACCACTTAGATTTTTCAATATTTTGTAGAAAGTGAAAAATCATGTTAAGTAAATAAAATTAGAAAAACTGGAAAATTGAAGCTGTTTTAATTCAAATATTTTAGCAATTCTGAACGTAAAATTCGAGTTATTTTATGCTAAACCACCATCATATTAAAACGGAATGTAAAGCAATTTAAAAATATTAGTTTTGCTACGTCTTTTTTTCTTCGATTAAAACAATATTTCATAAGATACTCGAAATATTTTATTGAACTCCATTCCTTATTAAGTCCTTTTTTCGTCTCAAAAAATTTAAACCAATTTAAAAAAATAATAATTTTATTTATAAAAAAAAACCCTCATTAGTTTATACATCTGCTTGAAACATGATTAAATGTCTCTAATCTAAAACATTAATTAAGAGGCCGTCAAGTAAAGATGAAATTATTTCTCTCGCGTTAATTTAAAACTAATTCAAATCTCTTAATTTAAGTGCACATTTACTCTTATCAAGATATAAAAAGAGATTAAGGAAATTGATTAAAAGAAACATATAAAAATGCTCGATATGTATCTAGAATTTAATGAGCTTAATGAATGTATTGAAATTAAAAGCGAATCAAGATAAATAATTTTTTTTGAAAGTGCCTAAAGTGATTTATTAAATTACTAAAATATCGGAGTTTATTTATTCAATGTGAATTTTAACGATTAATGCATGCATTTGACAGGAAATTGCCTTCGGCAAGTTTGATATAAATCTGCATGGCTTGAAAATGGAAATAAAATGCTCATAATATTAATGGTGTGAATATTCCTCACTGTGAGAATTATGGAATGTATCAAAGAAAGAAAAATTCAACTTATCAGTTCGAGCGCGGTATCAAAACTAGATCCGGGGTGCGATTTTCCAATCCAGCTGCGTTTAACGACCCGCTCTCTTGCTTGGCGTTTTTTTTAAAAAAAAAAATATTCCTGAATTTGTTTTGTGGAGTAAAGCTGCATCCAACTCTTTTACTGTTTCATGGCAAGTTTGGGAGAAATTTTTTTTTCTTCTTTACACCATTTTCTTTTTTAATATCGTAGAAAATCTCGTATACTAAGAATGAAGTCAAAATTCGTCTTTTTTATATTCGCTACTATTAGAAAGAGGTAATGTTTAATGCTAATTTAAGTAATGTTCATGCTTTACTCTTTTACGGATTATCTTTTTTCAAATAAATATTGGTTCGAGGACCTTGAGTCGACCTTATTGCTCAATTTGTGTATTTCTCCCCATTCTTTTCCTTTTGTTTTAGCGCCAAACACGCTTTTTATTTTCCCATCAGATACAGTTTATAACATTTTCTTGCGTTGAGTACTTAACATCCTAAGTGTTCATAGAGGACCACTGTAGCTTTTTATTTATTAAGACGTCACTGTCATTTATGTCTCATATTTTATCTGATTTTAAAATAGTTTACATTGTTTGACAGTCTTTGCATCAGAAAGGTCCTGCGTTCGAATCCCGGGCAAGGCATGGATGTCCTCTCTCCATTGTGCAACCACAACCCTATAAACGGGTTGTGGTTGCGTGAAATGGCATGGCAGAAGTCAAATTCCTGGCCATAGATGGTGCCACTGAAAAAAAGGTACAATCGCACCCCCCACTGCCTAAACAGACATATGACAAAGAAAAAAAATTGTTTGACAGGACTGTACAGCGGATAACACACCATATTCTTATCAAGTCTCCCAGAGCATTTACTGATTTGTATTCTAATACTGTAATTTTCTTTTATTCCTTACTGCAAATATTATATTTGCAGCTAAAAATCAAATTATTACGAGATATTCACCTACCTGAAAGTCTAAGGTTATCTGCTGCTTTGGAAACAAGAGTAAAACCATTTTTAATGGGAGTGATATTTAACGAATAAAATGACTTTCCGAATCCAAACTAATGAGAAACTGTTAAATAATCATCCTTATTTTAAGTGATTTATCATCGTAACCACAGTAACCAGCAACGTGTGAGTCAAGTAGAGGTGTTCTTGTGATAGCTAAACAATACTGCTAGTGCTTTTAACTATGAGTTTCCAGAAATTATTTCTTGATTGTAAATTTCTTCATTTAGTTCAGGTTTGATATGATGCCACTAATTTCTACTTTTTCGGCAAATTAAAACCTGTTTTAAAAAAGAATCCATAATACGATCCATTTTTAAAACAGATCTTAATTTGCCTGTTCTGATTTTGATTTAAATGAATCTGTTCTGAAGCCGTATTGGGCATGGAAATGTATTCTGCTCTGATTTGCTTTCTTCTAAAACCACCGTTCTCAAGGCTACCAAGATTTCTCTTTTTCTCCCTCATTAATTTACTTTATAATTTATTTCTTGTCAACTACGAGTTTTATTGTTTCTGTTTTCATCTTTTACGTAGTGTTGTCCTGACCAGATACGTAATGATTGAAACTTGTCAACCTTTCTTATTTAACCTTATTTTCTTCAATTGTGAACAAAAAATTAGTTTTTTATTTCTAAGTATGTCCATGCAAGATTTACTACGTAAAATGTTCATTTTGTGTATAAAAAAAATTGGTTCTGAGTAAAAAAGAATTAAGTAGGTCTGGTATAAGCTGTTTGTAAAACATACGTATTGGTGATATGTTTTTAACACTCGGTGTTAATTTCTAATATATATAATTCGAAAATTTAAAAAAAAAGTCGTAATACACTTCCATGAGCGAGCTATAAGGCATGCTTATCAGCAATTTAACGTCATTTTCAAACAGCTAAGACCCAAAAAAATCCTCAAAACTAAGCTCCAACTCTATTTAAATAAATCTCATGAAAATTTATTTCGCCAAATATCAAGCCAGCTTTCATTCATTAAATCCTCCCAGCTTGGCGAATAAGTTGGGTAGCAGAATCCAGGTAGAAATCCTCATAGCGGAATCTCATTTCGAAATCCAAAAATTCTTAAAGGAAGAAAACATGTAAGAAAAGGATCCCTTTTAATGCATCCAAAGAAAACTTCATACGAAGATCGATCCCATCCAACTAGCTTTTCTGCATATATTTTTCATGCTGCACGTTCCACAAGGGAGTGCTTTCATTTGCATGGCACTACCAACCATGGCTTCTTTTCGCCAACCCTCCGACACCACCACCCACGCTATCTTATTTCTTTAACCATCTACCCTTACCCCTTTAATCCCACCCTACATCCCCATGGGACTTTGGAAGCTCATTTTGCATTTTCTCTTTTCTTTTCCTTGAGGGGGTTTTGCAGACTTGGGGTCCCGATTCCGTCCGAGAGTGGTTTTGGGGCCCCTGGAGATATGCTGCACATACCAACTTCGACATTGTAAACGACTTTCGTGGTTCTACATAGGTTGAGGACCCAACTGTAGAAAAAAAAAGGTCTTCATCTAGCGATGCGAGATTGGATAAAAGAAAGAAGATTCTGGTAATTTAAATTTATTGAAGAGAGTTTCTTTTAGCGTGGGTAAAAAGAAAAAAAAATCATGTCTCCCTTTAATCTTTATATCGAGAAGAATAGGAGCATTCTTTTCAATTTAAATTTAAGTTTACATAAGGAGTTGATAAAATATTTGCATCAAATCTTATAGGGTCTTTCTCTCGCTTACGATGTCTGGCTATGAAGAAGTGAATTTGTGATATTTATTGATTTAGGAATGCCTGTACTGAGTTTTAAACAGTTGCGAAATTTTAAATACATGGGGTGACCATTATTAACCCTTTTGCTGGTTATATTAAATGAACCGGGGGATAGAGCACTCGTTTGAGTCCTAGTTTGGCTGGTTTGAGTCCTAGTGATGGCTGGTTGATGCGATTTTCGCACCCGGCTCCCACAAACCACATTGCTAACGTTGAATATCCTCAGTGATTGACGGATCATGGGTTAGTCTTCTGACGACAGACTAATCATGGGAAGTTTTCGTAGTTTTCCTCCTCGTAGACCCAGAATTGGGTCAGTTGTTCAACGACGGTCGGTCATGTAATAAGATTAATAGTGACTAACCTACCCCCGGGTGAGTTTTTGGATAAGGGTTTGATCTGTTGCCGCGTGCGAACCAAGCGCTACAAAATTACATTAAAGTAAAATTAAAACTAATAAAGATTCATACACATTACGGTCATATAATAAAATTAAATGTATCTGTTACCGCAAAAGCTAGTATATTCCTAGCATACTCAAAGTATTCCTAGCTAATCCCACCGCATTTTACCAAGGTAATGTTCTCTCTAAAACCGTTAAAGTGCTCATTCTTAGCTAATCTGCAGATCAACTAACTGATGCACTCCGTCAAAGTATTCCTAGCTAATCCCACCGCATTTTACCAAGGTAACGGCTTCTGTAACGTTAAGGTTCAAAATTTTGTTCCATTTATTCTATTGACTAATTTGTTGATTGTTTTGACTTAATTCTTTAGATTTTATAAAATAAAGAAATGATATGCTAATTCTTTTAATTCTAGTCATATTTTAAGCCATTTCGATTTGTGGTATATATCGTGGTCATATATAATGCATCGGATTGCATTCAGGTTAAAAATGAGATAAGATTTGTTAATTTAGAAGAGTAATTTGAAGCTGTTTTTTTTCTGACTGTAAAACCCGGGAATCTATTTCTTTAAAATTTTACTTATATTCTTGCTCTTCTAATCGATTGCTCGCTTTATGCTATATTTTTAATTAAAAGAGATATCAAAAGTCATGGGCGTTAGATAAAAATCTTTTCCTTTAACAAGATTTTTCAAAAGCTGCACCCTTGTTAAACAGATAAATAAACTTAAAAACAATTATCCGGTTGTTTATTTCTCTCAAACCGCCACAGGTTGACAAACAAGGCAAAAGGCTCCGGTTTAAAAGTCAAGAACCCGGCAATACTTTTTTCCATTTTCAAAACTATGAATTTCTGGTGACCCCTACGATCCAATATAAATATGCATGAACCACAATAGTTATGATTCTCTGGAAACATTAACGTTATTCGAACAAAAGGCATGTCCCGGAAGCTTTTTAAAATCACTATTTGGCTTTCTCTCTTTTTAACTTGTCAGCTGCCCTTCTTGACAGGGGGTGCTGGCGAAATACTTGGCGGCGTCTTTTGGGAACAGAAGGGGAAAAAAAGCTGTAATGGGTCATGCTTTAAACAAGCTGCGAAATAATTTCCCAATTACATCTGTCAGGAGAAATGATTCTTCGGTTCTTTCAACTCAACCTGACAGCCATAATACTAGAAAGAGATTTTAAAAGTTTGTTTTTATTTCGCCAAAAGACGCCGTTATTGTATTTTTGTTAGTTTATGATGTACTTGGAGAACATTTTTCTCTGAAAGTTGAAAACTCGAGTAAATTAGAAATTAGCACAGCCTACTCTTATGTTGAAGTATTTTTTGAGGAGTAAAATATCATTTAAAGAGCTATAATAAATGTTTTTTTTTTGGAAAATTTGAAACTAAATAGACTGGATTAAATTTTCAAAATTGTAAATTAGTTAGAAAGAAATTGAACATGACAACTATTTTTTTTTTTAAATTTTAAGACTTTTATTACTTGTAATACGTCTTATAAAATTTTTTTTGGCTTATTCTTTCTCAGAACGGAATAATTTTTTTTAACTCTAAAAGACTGAAACTTAGTATATTTTGCCCAAAAGCAGTCAAAATGACTGGATTTTAAAAAATTAAATAATGTGTAAAGAAATTTGTTTAAAATAAATTTTTAATATTTTTTATATAACTTACAGTTATATAACAAGCTATTAGTAAATATTAACAGTAAAAAAATATATGTTGTACAAAATTCTAAGAAATTGTGTCATTATATGCATCATTGTTTTTCTAATTGAAATTAAAAGCAGTCAAAATGACCTCCTTAGGCAATCTAGTGTTAAAGAATAATTTTAGGTGTTGCCAAAGCTTGCGCAGTTGGAAAAACAATGTTTTTTCATTCAAATACCAGATATATTTTTTTTCTCATTTTTTTAATTGAACTGAATGCATATGTACAGAAAAGTTTAAATTGATCTAAAGATCTAACCACATATCTGTCAGCACACTTCCACATCATTCACCAAATGAGTCATTTTGTCAATTTCTTACCGTAATGTACAAACGGAGAACTTTTGTCAAATTGTTACTGTAAATTGACGAATTTTCATCATGCGAAAGGATATGTGTAAATGTATTCAATTACAAATGTAGATTTGATATAATTTAATAGAAGAATCACAGCAATATATATTTTTTATTTAGAAAACTCTTTTAAATGTTGTTAAAAGCTTATTTGAGATGCATGCAATTCAATGGAATATTGGGTACTAAATATTCCATTAAAAAAATCGCCAAACTTTAGTTGATGAAAATAGTACTTATTTGTGATAATCGTCATTACTGATGGTATGGTAATGGTCATCTAATATGCAGGGTTATTCATAATTCCCTCCGCCTGTAAACCATTTTTCTTTACTACAACTGGCATCAGTGGTACATGTTACTGCCATCTACCGGCAACTGCTTAAATTAAAACTTGAATACTTTCGGAATAATTTCATATGTTCTTTTTTGCCATATTCGTCTTTGTTTTTTTACTATAACGCTTCGAAACCCCGAAGGGAATTATGAATAACCATATCCTCTTATATAGTAACCATATCCTCTTATCTAAATTAAAGTCCTTGACTTTAATCTAAATGATCAGAGAAATTCAATTGACAAATGAGTTAGACGGGTCAACTTAGATGACAGAGTACGTTGTAGAAACTGGTAAAAAGTAGTGATATGGGTAAAAAAAATTCTTTTAAAAAAAATTCTTTTTTGTTTCTTTTTTACTCTCTCGTTTTGTGATCCGTGCTTTTTAATGCATTTAATGACATTCAGGTCATAATAAAATGAAGAAAATTTAGCGAAATTCAAAATCATGTCGACTTTAAGATTGATTGGTAATTGGGAGTAAGCATTTTCATAATTAATTTGGCTATTTAAAAAAAATAAATAAAATAAATAAAACGGAAGACATGAAGATGATGAAAATTTTTCAGTAACTAAAAATAAATTATTACACACTTTATTTTTTACCCTTAATAACATGCCAACTTCAATTTTTTTATGAATTTTTTATACGTGAAGCTATTAGTTCAAAACTTATCAATAAAAAATACTGCTGTATTAATTACGGAACAACTAGGTGCTCCACCCAATTTCTGAAACTAGTTCCTTTCGAATCAGTTCGTAATAAGAACTTGCTCACTGGATACTAAAATATTTCAATCTAGCTTTGCATGAAAAGTGGTACTCATTTTTTTTTAAAATAAAGTGAATACCAATTGAGTTATTTGAATACTTATTGACTGAACTATATGAATACTTATTGCATAATAATTAAATATCGATTTATTTTTTTAAAAAAATGTCGTGATTTTAATTTAACCCAATTTCTTTAATTTACCAATCCGATTTTTTTAAAAAAAGTCTATGATGCTTTTCTGTGAAAATATTTTTATAAAAACAATAGTTTTACTAGCCTTAATTTATTAAAGTAACGTTTGAGGTTTTTGTAAAGTATTTATTTTAAATAACATATTTGTTCTTCAAATCATAATTCCTATAGTGTCATTTCAATCTGATAAGAATAGGGTAATGAATTAATGATGGCAGATTTACGACGTTAATTGACATTATGTTTGGCGAATATACGTACTTCAATGTTAACTTAACAAACAATCTATTCTTCTCCCTTCTTCAAGAAATGTTCTTAAAACAAAAGCGCTAATATTTTTTCATTAAATTAATGCCAATTGCTATTGTAAATAGGTATGTACAGCAACTCATTGAAAAACTTGTTTTCTTCAGCATGATTTAAGACATAAAATCACGCGATTTGAACAAAAGACCACCACCACCGCGGCCTTTAAACATCGGAAGAGTAATCACCCACAATTTGTTACGTCACATTTTTCAATTCTTGGTGTCAGTTATCTCTAATTAAAATCACGCCTTGGCGTCATAATGAAGAAGACCATTTCGTCAAGAGGTTCCGAACAATGCCAATAGTAAGATGTAATCCAATATATCAATTAAGAACAGAAAAGTTAGATAAGATCACCTATTTGGCGAGAATCTTTTAAAATATATCGCTTATGGTGTCTGCTGAATTTAGATTGGCTTCACTTGTAAGATGACCAAATATTAAAAAGAGAGGTCCGGTTGGCGAATATTTATATTTATTTTGATTCAGGGCTAAGCCAGTTAATTAAGTATTTTTCATTAAAGGTCGGTCATTGACCATTTGCTGCATCTATCCAATAATAGTGTTCCGGTGAGGAAAATTTATTATGCTTCAAACGTATATTAAATTAGTACAGTAAAAATAAGGAATGAAAAATAATGAAAGAATTAATTTATTATGATAAACAAATGCCAAAATATGAAATAACATTCATTTCCATTAATAGTACTAATACTGAACAGTTAAACCCTTTAAAAAATAAAGAAAAGATCCAAGTGACAATGCACAATGCGCATTGTGAAAAAGAAAAAAAAATGGAACACATCAATGACTTTTTATCTAATGACATGATTTGCTTTATTATTTGTATAATATGCAGATTACTGAAGAAAAAAATTCACTAAATGTTTTTTTTGAGTGATATTTATAACAGAATTGAAGAAAAACATGCACTGTATATTTTTCTAGTGTTACATTCTTGATAGAATTTTTAAAAAAAACATACAAAGTGATTGCATGAATAATATTTGTATTAGTCTTTAAAAAAACTTGTACTATATGTTTTTATTTGTGTGATATTTGTAACAGAAATAAATAATTTTTTTTCTTGTACGATATTTGTAATAGAATTGAAGAAAATTATGCAATTTGTGATTTTATTTGCATGTTTTACACATTAAGTGTTGAAAAAACACATACATTACATGTTTTTTTTGTATGAAATTTATAATAGAACTGAAAAAAAATCATGAAAACCGTGTATTTTTTGTATAATATACACATTAGTGTTGGAAAAACAGGCACTGTTTTTATTTGTGTGGTATTTATAACACAATTAAAATCATATAATTTATGTTTTTATTAGCATAATATGCCTATTAGAGTTGAAGAAAAAGAACCTCTATGCTATAAAACCTGTGGTGAAGGAATATTTTTTTAAGTCAACACGAAATCGAGCTTTCATATACATTTTCTAGGGTGTATGAAAGCTCTAAACACCTAAAATGTCAAACGTTTACACCGAACTCACTCATATTTACACCATGCGTTAAATATTTTCGCTTCGGAAAGCTCTAATGTTGACGCGTTTTGGCTATCGTTTATAATTGCTTATAATCGATAAGGAGTTGGCGAGTTCCTGGTTAATGTTTTGAATGCTGCTTTTCATCTACAGAAACTAAAGTTCACCCTTACTAAATGATTTCTGTTATTAATTGTTTAATAAGGTATTTATACTTTTATTTTTAAATCTTTGTAAACTGTATTAAATTTTATAATGTAAAATTTCTATCCTGTTCTGCGCTGTTAAGCCTAGTTCGAATTAGTCTTAATATTTTCTTTGTACTACGCATATGCTTGATTTACAAACTAATATTACTTCAAAAATTATTTTATGTATGTATCCTAAATTAATGATTCTTATTTTAAATAGTCTTGTAAAAATAACTTTACTGACATTTGTGTGTATTTTATCATGCTGTAATTATAAATTGAATACTAAGATATATATCTATGTTTTTTACATATGTTGCAAATAAAAATACATATTGCGTGATCAGTCTTATTGTGAATACCACACAAATAAAAACATATATTGCATGTTTTTCTTCAACTCCAATATGCATATTATGCAAATTAAAGCACAAATTGCATGACTTAAATTTCATTATAAACACCACACAAAAAAGACATACACTGCAACATTTTTTTTATATCTTAACATTAAAAATGATGGCAGCTACTCTATACAAAATAGTGTAAAGGAACTGGTGATTCAGAGCAGCACATTTGCTCTAAAAGTAACTTTAAGACTGTTAACCGTTGTAAAACTACGGGTAGCTATACTTTACACTGTAAAGTATAGTTATACTCATTTTTAGTGTTAAGATACACAAATTTCATTTGCAGTGTATGTTTTTTTTGTGTAGCGTTTACATTGGAATTGAAAAAAATTATATAATTCGGTTTTTCATTTGCATAATATGCATATTGGAGTTTTAGAAAAACATGTACTTTATGTTTTTATTAGTGTGTTATTTACAATAGAACTAAATAAAATCATGCAATATGTTTTTTATTTGTATAATATGTAAAAAAAATATTTTTTCATATGTATGATGTGCATATTAGCATAGAATAAATAACTTTCGTCTGAGAGAAATGTAATAATTAATAAAACGAGTACGAGTTCGCTTTGGTGTAGTGCCACGATGATCAGAGTCCTGATAGTTCAAGTTGTGACGTTTTCCAAGCCGAAAGAAGATATTAATTGACATCATTACAATGTCATGCATCATGCGTAAAGTTCATTAAAAGACCAAGAGCGGCAAATTTCCTGGTCTTTGATGAGCTGGAGTGATTGAGTACGACAAATCACGCAAACTTTGATAACGCTAAGTATCGCCTCTTCTAAAGTCGCGACGAATTAGTGGCAGCAATTTCTAAATATTTCTTACGTCATTTAATTAAAACTGCATAGTGTCGGTGGCATTGTTTTGCGGTCTTTTCTTTGTTAGTCCGACACAAAAAGAAAACTTTAAATTGATTTGTTTGTTTATCTTTGAGGGGGTATGTTGCTAAAAAGATTTGATAGTGGTTTGTTTTCTTACAGTTAGATTGGTTAAATAATTATTACGTTTGTTGATTTAGGAAAAAAAAATTCTTGTTTCTAATGCAATTGGCATGACTTCATCTTGAAGCGATTGTCTAAAAGATAGGTTTTTTTTGTTGATGAATTTATGAGTCACATAATGAACATTCTACATTTTATGTGAACTCATATCCAACGTTTTTCTTAACCCTTTGACGCAGATGGGACACCGGTGTCCCTATTATATATTTCTTTTCTGAAGCTCTGATTACTAACAAAAATATATTTTGGTATTTTTTAATTATAAAATATAGTCTAATAGTTTCTGGGAAAAATCCATAAATTTTATTTGTACCAAAATATGAAATCCAAAAAAAATTAGCTAAAATTTTTTTAAACATTCATATTCAAAATATTTATCAATAGTTGATTTTGTAAATTTAAGAAATTTCAATGATGAATAACTGCTTCTCTTAGATATAAATTACGGCAAATATGTTTAAATTGAAAAAAATTATTGTTTGGAAGAATTTACAATTTAACGCAGAAAAAGACACCTTTAGGCTTTAGGAGAAAAATAACTTCAAAAATTATTACATTTTTTTTTAAAAAATCGCCAATTTGGCGATATTTTCCCACCTGTTTATAAATTATCAAAAATCAATGAATTATTCACAATTTTTGTTTATTTTTGTGACCCCAGATAATGCAGCGTTGAAGTAAATTTTTAAATCTTAAAAATATTAAATCACAAACGCTCTTCATTTTCACAAAACTGTGGCTTTTATTCATTTTGTCATTTTGAGCCATTATCAGAATTAGCGTGGAGAGCCTAGGTTAAGAATAGGCTAATCTGGATATAATAGTCATGGATAACTGCTGCAAGCCCACAGCAGTAATAAAAATTGTATATTATTCTTTAAAAAGCGTTATTTTCATGTGAAGACAAACTTTAAAACAGCGTTATGTAAAAAGCGTTTGAGAGTAAATAAATAAAAAATTAAAGTGCTTGGCCGTTGACTACTGTGCAGCAATCAATGCATTTATGGACTTTATTATTTTTTAAAATGATTAATCCATTTATGAATTCACTCATTTGTTCACTCATCAATACGTTAGTTTACTGATTTTTCCCTCAGTTGCTCAACATTAATGCGTCTGTTTATAGGGCTCTGATTCATATTTACAGTGACTTGTTTATTCGTTCCCTTATACGAGTCTTCTTTAGCGAAATAAATATTGCAGCATCGGCTGTAGTGCTATATATTACGCATTTTTAAATTTTATTTTTAAAATGTTTTCTTTATTTTTTATAATTCACTCATACGCTGATTCACTGATTCGTTTACCTATTAATACATCAATTCATTGACTTTTGTTGAACAATATAATCATATAATCCGTCTTGGTGTTGCCTGCCATGCCTCATATTATACATTTTTAAATTTTATTTACTTTTAAAATTATTCTCTCATTCACCTATACGCTGATTTACTGATTCGTTCCGTGACCAATACGACTGTTCACCGATTTTTACTTCGGTTAATCAATCCAGTCATTAATACGCCTGATCATTATTGGACCCTGGTGTATATTTCCGCCGAGTTGTTTATTCCTTCACTTATGGGAACCATTTACCGAAACTATATAAAAATAGCAGTATCGACTTCCGTTCCAATATTATACATTTTTAGACTTTATTTTTAAAATGATTTTTCATTCATTTATAAGCTGATTTACTGATCCGTTCACTCAATAATATACCAATTTTCTGACATTATCTTTTGTTGAATAACGCAGTCATTAATACACTTGTTCATTTTAGAACCCTGATATATATTTCCAGTGATTTGTTTGGATGAAATTTCATTTAATTATACGCTGATTCTCTGATTCGTTCACTTATTAATATATCAAATTTCTGACTTTATCTTTCGTTGAATAATACAGCCATTAACACACTTGTTCATCTTGAAACACTGATATATATTTTCATTGATTTGTGCAGATGAATTTTCATTCATTTATACGATGATTCTCAGATTCGTTCACTCATTAATATATATTTTCTGACTTTATCTTTCGTTGAATAATACGGCCATTAACACACTTGTTTATTTTAGAACCTTGATACATATTTCCAGGGATTTGTTTGAATGAAACCTCATTTATTTATACGCTGATTCTCTGATTCGTTCGCTCTATAATATCTTTTTCTTTTGTTGAATAATACAGCCATTAACACACCTGTTCATTTAAGCCTTTAAAATAATTCTCTCCATCACCCATACACTGATTTTCCTCTCTGTTGATCAATCCATGTCATTATTACGCCTGCTCAATATAGGGCCTTGATATTTCCGTTGAGTTGTTCATTCAGAGACTTACAAGATTGCATCTGACCGAAAATCAATAAATATTGTAGCGTTGAATGTCATGCCGTATATTACCCGTTTTGTTTATTACTAAAACAATACTCCCGATCTTCATTCTCTGATTTACTGATTCGTAATTTTATAGATTTTCACATTTGTTGAAGAATGCAATCATTGATTCACCTCTCCATTATAGGACCATGATATATAATTGTGGTGATTTGCTTACGAGTGCTACTAACTAAAAATAAATATACAATTAAACAAGATTTATTAAAATGACACCAGCATTTCAGGGGATTATCTCCCATATAAGAATGTTTTATTTTACATGGGCTTTCCTTATCCCATCACATTTTGGGTTACGGTCGATTTTTGTAAGGTGTTTGTCTTATGATATAAAATAAAATTTGTGTATAAAAAAACCCATACCATTCACAGCTTTCTTTAAAAACTAACAAAAACTATTTAGAAAATTAATTTAAACTTTTTAAATTTTAAAGACATTCAAATTGGATGCTTTCCATTAGCTATCTAATACGATTCACAACAAAATTGTGAAATTTTATTTTAGATGTTTTACGCGCATGCGCAGTATGACAAAACTACTTTAAATGCTCATATTTTGTGCAATTTTTAAGTGATTTACGGAATTGCATGCAATTATTGCATATAATAACCTCAGTAATCGTTACAAGTAGTAAGAGTATTGATATATTTTCTGACATTAAATGTTCAAAAATACCTTTTTTTTCGTTTACCGGTCCCTGAAACCCCTGAAAGCTTTAAACTTTATTGATAAGTAAAAGAAATCGCATGACCTAAACACCTTTAAAATTATAAAATAATCTCCAATTATTTCTCGAAAAATTTAAAAGGATATCAAAAACTGAAATACCCTTCAGTTATTGCAGGGTAGCGTAGTATTATGGTACCAACTCCCGTGGAACAAATTATGCCTTTTAAACCGTATTTATTTTTCAAAATGAAAAACCCATTTACCCACAAGCCGATTACTGATTCACAAATACATCAAGTCCGTCATTCAATACTATGTACATTATGTGAATTGATTCGTTTATTCACTAAAACGCATGCTGATTTGATTCGCCTTTTCACTGATTCACTGTTACGTTGATTTCTCAATTGAGTGAATTGAATTCATTTCCCCTATTCTCGTCTTTTCTATCGTTTCCCCTTTTATCCATATTCTGTATTCCCTATATTAAGAATTATTCATAGCAGTAAATTACTAAAGAAAAGAGCGCCTATAGAACTATACTTTCGAAATTAAAACTAGTTAGTATAAAAATAATAATTAAAAAGACAAGAAGAATGTTTTAAAATGGTATAAGAAATTTTTAAGCAGAAAAAACGATTTGTTATTATAATAATGGAGAATATTGAATGATTCGCGATATTATAGGGCTCTTTTGCATGTTTAAAAATCAATATTCTTTATCTGCAATATTATTTAAGACAAATGAATTTTGTTTTATGACCAAAATTTGAAGAAGTACACTATAAAAACATTCTACAACATGCAAATAAAGCTAAAAATTAAATTTTATCATGGATAGAAGTATAACAAAATATAATAAAACACATGCAATATAAATAATAACAATATATAAATATGTAGACATAACAAAAATATTGTCTGTTTGATTCCTAAAAATTAAAAATATAATACTTAAACTTTGGGATTATTTTTATTGTGAAAAATATAGACATGCTAAATATAAATAATAATAAAGTATAATTGCTTCATGATTTATAATTTACAAAGTGAATCAACTCTCTTATAATTTAAAACTGCTCTCAGAATATTTAAAATTACTGGTTAGTAAAAAATTCTCAATTTTAGATTTTGTTCATGAAAGCTGAGATAGCGAAAAAATAAATTTTTGTGTAATTTCTCGTCTGATCATATATTAAAAACAAAGCCTGCCGTTTTTTTTACAAGTATCAAAAAATTTAAAAGTTAACAAAGCGCCCATTAGAATTTTTTTTTATTCACAGAAATAAAAATCTTAATTTCACTACTTTTAACAAGTTATAGTGGTTGGAATTATTCACGCCCTTCAGTTGATTGGAGCAAACGATTATGTTTGCTTCCTTTAGAAACGCATGCTTTTGGATATAAACGTTTACGGATCATACATATTACTTTAGGAAGATGTTTTGTCGGCACTTTTAAAAAAGCTAGAGTTTATGAACTAGTGGTTAGTAAAGAATTCTAATAAAAAGAAGAAATAATTATGGAGAAGAGTCGTTCGTTGTTTAGTATAACTCAAGATGATACTTAGAACAATGGAGCTTCAAGCTGAAATGCAAAATTGCAGACGATTTAATCAAACAAAATTTAAATAAATGCTAAATTAGAAATGACTTGTTTTTAGAAATAAAAATTTCCCAGAAACCTTTACGTTTCGATGATAAAGACTTTCGTTAAAATTCCTTTTTGAGAAAGAACGACTGTTTTTTCTCTACAGCGACAGTTAAAATTCAATTGTTAAAGTCATTATTATTTCTTTAGAAAAAGAGCTTCCACCATGCCATTATTTATCTAACGAGCTAATTTTTGTTGACACGCATTTTAATAACTTTGAATAAAACTACAGCCTAGTATTTTTTTAAAAAATAAAATGAGTGCTTTATTATACTAATTTCATGCAAATAGCGTGTATTACTTGGAAATTTGTTTCTCAAAAAAGTCTAAAGACGAAATTTAAGAGCTTTACGTGTAAATTGTTTTCTCGAAAATGGACATATAATAATCTTTTTTGCGTTTTCTTTTGCGAATGACGCCGCTTCCTCGGTTTGACTAAAAAGAGTTAAATAATGGTTATGTAGAGAAACACTGATTAAAGGCAAGATTATAATTTGTTTTTTTTCCTACTGCAAATTAAATGAAACAAACAAGAAAAGAATTGTTATTTGTAAAGTCTTTGAGTAGAAATTTCCTACGCCCAAGAATTTAACAAATGTTTTAAACATTTAAAAATAACACTGCTTAGTTTTGAGAAATACACGTGTTAAGAATGCTTTTCAATTTTGTCGTCAAAATAACGCATAGAATAAATGAGACAGCTAAGCTTTAGTGCTTTAAAGCTTGAAGAAAAAGCAGAAGCAATTATCAACATTTCGGAAATTATAGCTAGTGATTTTTTTCTGAAATTGAAGTTTTGTACCTGTTTATTTTCATACATGTTTATACATTTATAAAAAGGTAATAAAAATATTTTCTTTTAAATTTGATGAAGGTAAATAATCTCTCGAATTTGAAAGCTTCATAAAATTTGGTAAAAAAGTGCAAATTCTCATCCCAGTTGTTATGAATTGTAAAGTGGCGAAAGCTAATTGCTTCTTTATCTACAATTTTTGCAGATAAATAGGTTTGATAAGGTTCACCAAACCAAGGAAAGAAAATATTTTAGAAGTCTATTGCCTATGGTTTCAACCAGCACTTTTACAAAGTGGCTCTCCAAGCGGAAATTAACATTGTTTTTTTTTTTAAAAAACAAATGGTCATATGTATGTTGAAATCCCTTCTGATTACAATAGTATCTATACAACAGCTGTATATACCAGCAGTTTTTTAAAATTAACAACGATCCTCTCTCTCTATATATAAAAGTGAAAGTCTGTCTGGATGTATGTTCGGTAATAACTTAAAAATTGACCGGGATAACCTGGTTGGTAGGGCACTGGGCCCATATCCAAGAGGTCGTGGGTTCGATCCTCGCCGGCCGAAGACTCCCCGTGTAGTAAATGGTGACTGATGCACGTTAAATCTGTCGGGTCACAAAGGCATTCATGTTCTCATAACAAATCATACCTCTGGGGGTACTGATCCAGGAGTTTTCTTGTCTTCTGGATTAGGTTCAAAATTACAAGTCTACGGAGTTGAACATTGGTAGTCGTAAACCCAAAATTGGGTTGGTTGCTCAATAATAGTTGTAAATAATAATAATAATAATAATAACTTGAGAACCGGAACGCCGATTTGAATCATGATTTTTTCTACAGTTTGCAAAATTTTATGGGGTGGTTTCTAAACTATCACCACTTTCTGGCTTCATTTAGTTCGGAGACATTTTCACGAATACGAAATTCCGTCGTTAAAAACAATTGCTACAGATTAAACTCTTCCTAATATCTTTTGAATGGCATTACCTGTTGGCATGGCTATTTTTGTTATAGATTGCTTATATTTTTTAATCATTTTGTGATATTTTCCCTCTCTTTGCGTTGCGTTGCTCGCACGCAATATTGACAAATTGTGTTTTTTAATTGTTTCAGTGCTGCGCTATCATGGAAGCAGCATCGTTAAAAATGGTAAAGAAAAATATTGAACTAAAATTTGATTTTTCTTATTCTTCCTTTCATCAATTTAAAAGCATTTAAAATCATTAAACTATAATATCAAAACTTTGAGCTGTTAATGATTGAACAATGATTGTTTTCGACATTTTTTTAAGCAAAAATTTTAATTTTCTAACTGCATATTACCATCTTTTAAATGGAAATATCATAAAACGTTTCGAAATATTCCAAAAATTTAATGGCAAGAGGCTGTGCACCAACAGCTAGTAAGTGCTAAACATTAAAGTTTTTTTTGGGTACTCACATTTACGGCCTAGACCAATTAAGTTTTAAATCCTAACTCTAAATATTAAGAAAAGAAAATATCTTAACAGTAAGAAATATATGGCTTGAAAATATAAATAAAACTGATTAGCAATTGAAGTCCATCTTAACTTTCAATTTAACGTACCATAGGAATGTAAAAACTGATTTAAATTTTTTAACGTAAATACTCATTCATTTGGTTTTGCTGTCTTTCTTGAGCAATGTTTTTCCGAATTTAATTCTTACTTTGAAATGTGTTGTTACAGTTTCAGATATGTGTATTCTTTTAACTATTATAACAGTTAACGTTTGTTTCGTTTTGGCACTAATGCCTTTACAAATTGATTTTAATAAAGTCGATAATGTTTTATTATCAATCAATAGCTCTATTAAGATAAATAGCATACTTTTTTTTCCAAATTTTTTTAAATTTTAAATGTTATAATTTGTTGTAATGAATTTTTAATAACAGATACACCACGCTGCCATACAAATCACTGATCTCTATTACTGGATTGCTGTTACGGTGTATAATAAAATCGTTCTAAGAGAAACCTGCTGAATTCGCTAACATCCCGAGGTTAGACTTAGCTTTTACGTTTAACATCACGTTTATGGGCGTGATATAGCACTCTAAAAATATTATTTTAAAATAGCCGAATTGTTTTAATTAAAAGTAATAGCTGGTTTTATGCTAATTTCCTTAATGAAATTTTCAAATATTTACTCTGTTAACAGAAATTATGGTTCATTTTCATTCATTATCAGAAACTTGGCTATTTTTCTTTTATCGTCTCATCAAGTATCGAGGTGAATTAAAGATATGCAAATCCTCTCCTACTGTGATGAAAAAAAGTTAAGCTGTTGGATTAGATTAAGCAAATATATCTTTCTCTCTTTGGATTAAACAAATATCATTCCCTCTTTAGATTTAACAAATATTTCTTTCTATCTTTGGATTGTATTAATATTTATTTATTTAATTTACATTTTGATTTATTTTATAAGTTATACGTTATTTTATACTTCATATTTTACTTTTTACATTATTTTTATTCTGATTTTATTTCATATTTTACGCTTTAATTTAAGCTCTACTTTTTCTGTACTTTATACTTTACGCTTTACTTTAAATTATACTTTACATTTTAATTCATATTTTTTGTTTTATAATACTCTTTTCCTTTATACTCCATGCTTCGCTTTATACTTTACGCTTTATACTATACTTTATTCTTTACTTAGCAATTGACTTTTTACTTTACTTTTTACTTGGCGTTTATTTTACGCTTTATTTCTTACTATATACATTGCTTTATTTTTTACTTTACATTTTACTTTATTTTTTTGAAAATAACGTTCTAGTCTATGCTAATAAAATTATTAATATCACACTACAACATGCACTCAAAATGAAATAATGTTTTTTTTTGTTATTAATAAACTATTTTCATAACTGCTGTGAGTTTGCAACAGTTACACAAGACTGTCAGGTCAAGTTTGGTCTATCTTTAGGCAAAGCTCTCTATGCTTGCTCTGAAAATTTCGCAATATGGAGAAGATCTAGAGTTTAGTGAAAATGAAAAGTAATGTAAAAAGACACAAGTAGAAAGTTTTGCAGGAAAATATTGTTTTTTCGGTAGTATTTTCCGTTTTGGAGCGTGTTTTTTAAAGCATTTTATATACAACTAGAAACCAGCCAGAATTTATAGCTAGGGATAGTCAATCAATTTATTGTTTGAATTGTGTGTTCTTTAAACTTGACCTAGAGTCAACTCCAGAAAAAACATGTCCTAAAGAAGGGTAAAAGATTTGTATAAATTGTTTCCTTATATTTCTGAATAATATCAACCCTCCGCACTAGATTATAATTTACTTTCCAGCACTAAAATTATAGGCGTTATTTTGCTGTAGGTGATGCTGCGATGAAAATTAAAAGATTTATGTGTGAATATCTTTACCTTTTCCGAAGTAAAATATGCCTAAGAAAGAAGATAGTCGTATTACACCATCCAAAAACATTCACGACAAGATTATTTGTTATAAAATAAATTAAAATAAAGTTAAAAACTGAAAACTTTTCAAATTGAATGCAAAAAAAGGCTTTTGTTTCCTTAAGCCTAAATTTTGTGAATCAAGACTGAGAACATCATGCTTTTTACTGGATAATAAACTTTTTTTTTTATGCACTCATCGAAAAATCTGAATATATATATATATATATATATATATATATATATATATATATATATATATATATATATATATATATATATATATATATATATATATATATATATAAAAGTAGTACTTATCAGGATATTTATTCATGTAGCGATTCACATGTGAAGAAAATTACGAAATCGGTCACAAAAACGTACCATTGTAAGTTGTGTAGTGCCACAGTTAATCGACAAGAATTAAGTTTTTATTCTATCAATAAAACAAAAACAAAATAAATAAACAGAGAGATTGTGAATTTATTATTCATCACAACTATGCAATAATTAGTTTATTTTTATAATCATCTATTTGTTCCGTTTTCCGCTTTCCTCGGAAATGCTCATTTTCTACCAATAGCGTGTTCTGGTTAATATATATTTTTTGCAACTATCTAAAAGGTGCGTGAAAAGGTTAATGGTTCTATTTGTAAGACTTTAAACCTTTGATTCCATGTTATTAGACTTTTTTTATTGTTTATACCTACAGTTGCGTTGAGAACTTTATTTTTGTTGTTCGTAGTAGTGTGAAAACATACCGATTAGTCATTTGAATTGTTTAAACAAAAATTCTTTAATGCTCTAATTGTATTTTAAACTGATAGTTATGCCCACACGTTTTGATTATTATAGTGATATAGTAAGTCCTGGTATGCAAATAAAAATGTTTTTCTTTTGATAATATTTTACAATTTAGAGTATTTAAGTTGAATAAAGTTAGATTCTATCTTATCAAGATAATTAAATGATTGTTTTTAACGAAAAGTAGCTTAATGTAAAACTATAGGCTTGGTGACAGAATTTAGTCCATTTGCAGCATTATATTAAAAAATTCACATTTGTCTACGACAATCAGTAAAGAGACAATTATTGTAACAATTAAGCTTAATCTAACATATATTTAGCACAATTTGCAAACATTAATTATAATTAAGTTATGCACAAAAGCTTTAGGTTGTTTAAATTTTAGTTTTATGCAAACGTACTTTTAACTTTTCCCAAAAGACAAAAAAAGAATACAACAGATGTTTACACTAAGCCTAATAACGAAATCAGAAAGAAATCTTTGTAATCTTTTTTTTTCTCGCAATTTCTCTTCATTCATTTCTTCTTATTGTGTTGCACAGTCTGAAAAGTTTAATTTTATTTTCAAGTGTTAGTAATTATTTTCAAATCCGGGTAATAGTTCCTTTAATTTCGATTAACATATTTACTATGAAATTATAATAACTACATTATATAATAATGTTTTTATTAAATATTATAGTTAATAAATATTGTTCTTGAGAAAAATACCGACTTTAAAAAAAAATAAAAAAAAGTTGAATAAGTTACCATCAATGATGTTCATGGGCGGAGCGAGCAGGTTGCAGAGTCTGCTACTTATTTAAGATCTTAAATAGCAGTTTTATCTAATCATTTTTAGATTTGAAACCTTTTAGAAAGTAATAAACAATATTTTTCCAAACTGAAAAGCCAATACAAGCCGCATTCCTCCACTATTTTGCATATTACCTATTCAATTATGTTATTAATCAAAACACTTAAGCCATTTTTGAGTTTCAAATTCTGTTCAAAAAGAAGACATTTTAATGAAAGAATAATAATCTTTCAGAAGAATAATAATCTTTAAATTTGAAAGCACAAATAGAAGGCTACTGAACTATGAGCAAAATCCACGGCATGGTTTAGCTGCCATTGGGCATTCTTCAAGCATTAAGCATTTATTTTAACGTACCAATAGACATATTTTGGGTGTTTTTATGATGAAAACCACTTCAACAAGTTCTGAATTAGAGTTTTATTCAATAACATAATTTGATTTTGAAAGCTTACGCTGCGCAATTACGCATTTCATAAAAACTAAAATTGACATCTACTAAGGTGGGCCTACTTATTAAAAATGTTTATTTAAAATATAATTTAATAAAAAAAATAATTCTTTATTCTCTAATTCAAACAGCATAATAAGCTGATGCTCAGATCTTTCTAAATTAGAAAAAAAAATTGTTCCATTGATTTTTAATTCAAACACCGGAAACATATTCAAATTATTCTATAAAAGGCAATAAAAGAAACTTTTCCTTTATTCCAGAACTTAAGACCCTTATAGGTCCAAATAGAAAAAAAAAAGTTTACACTTGATTGATTTACCAAATGAATAGGTTCTCAAAGAATTTTTTTGGTCACCAAATATCTATAATGAAAAGAGTTACCCGTCATAAGCCAAAAGCCGAAGATTGCGGCACAATAAAGCGTTCCATCCTTTCAAATCCACCTAAATACCATCAAAAATCAAAACTCTATAATTGCTACCGTTTTTAGCCACGATGCCTGCCAACGTCTTGATATCTCTATTTACGAGGTTTTTAAAAGTCCTGCTAGAGCACCCGTTTAATGAAGGGGGACGAGATTATAATTCGCCAAAAAAAAAGAAGATTCTTTAGGCTGTCTAAAGTCAAAATCCATCATCAATCATTGGTGATTTCACTCAAATTTCTATTCTTTATTGTTCGAATACACCTTTTTGCGATAGAAAAAGATCGGGAATCCTGACACGCCAAGCACGCCGGTTTCAGCTTTGTTTCTGTTTCATGTTTGTATTTTTGTGTTTTTTTTCTTCTTTCCTCTTCCAAGTTGGAGTTAGTCCAAGTTGGAATGAAACAGGTGTTGGTCTGGGGTTATATTTTGTTTTTAAAACAATTAAATCATAATTGAGTTCGATGTTGTTTTCAGTCCAATTTCAAAGTAATTCCATTAAGCATTCTTAGCGAAATTATTTTTAAATTGGACTGATAGCAATATCGAATTTTATTATAATTTCGTTGTTTTGGACCAATAATTTGACTTTTTTGAAGCCTTTTGAAAAAAAGCCATAGTTTGAGAGCCTTCAACTAACAGAAAGACCTTAATTTTAACGATATATATTCTCTTAATAAAGCTAAAAAATGTGATTAAGGAACCAACAACGCCTTGTGAACAGACCGTTCAGATAGCAGACATTCTATAATAAGCAACAGACGTTGAATATACAACAGACGTTCTAATTTAGATATTCAAACAAACAATTGAAGCAGGAAAAAGCAATAAAATAAAAGATTTGTGAGTGGGCAAGACAGCACTTCTTCAGGGGACACACTGCTTACCAACACACAGGCGCCTTTCTTTTGTCAGTTAAAAAACCAAAACTGACAGTGCCGTGACCATTTTTGTTTATTATTTTAATTATTAATTTAACTTATTTTGTCTTTTTCTGTATTTGTGAATTAGATTCATTTTTTGATTAGACGTTTTATTATTAATAACCTTCCTATAGTATTTTGCTGAAAAAATTTGTATGAACTTTAAAACAAACAAGCATAGTGTTGTTTCAATTCTATAATCAAAACTTTCCCTACAATATTTCGAACAAACAGACGAAACGAACAAACTATAGTTTCCCTTAGATAATCAGGTACCTACCTATACGAACTTGCTGAAAAGAATTGTTTGGCCATTAAAACGGATAAACATGCTATAGTTTCCATACTGTAGCCAAGAACCATTCTTATTTTCTTGCTGAAAAGTATTATCTGTCACTATAACGAATAAACGTACTATAGCTTCTATTGTGCATAATCAAAAGTCTTTCTATACTGAAAAGATCTGCTTGGTCTTTAAAATGGGCAAACATACTATTGTTTTACTTTATAATCATGAATCTTCCCATAATATCCTGATAAAAAGCACTGCCTGGTTTTTAAAACGTACAGACTATAGTTTCCATTCTATAATCAGAAATCTTCCTTTACTATCTTACTGAAAAGTATCATCTGTCATTAAAACGGGGAAAAAGTTTTATAGTTCGCTGTAATCAAAGACCGTCCTGTACTATCTTGCTGAAAGGAATTGTCTGGTCATTAAAACAGACGAACATACTATAGTTTCGGTTCTATATTCAGGAGCCTACCTATAAAATCTTGCTGTAAAAATGTCTGATTATGAGCATGGGCAAACAAATAGCTAAGACATTAAAAAAAACAAGGAAAATTATAAAAATAATTACAATTAAAGTTTAAAGAAATTGCCAATTTGGCAAGCTTTTCTTTACCTATCTGTATATATACATCATTAGAATCACTGAATTATTTTCCTTTTTTGCGAATGTTAATGAGCTTAGACAATGCAGGATTGGAACAATTTTTCAAATATTCAGAAATAAAAGCGATCACAAGAACTTTATTTTCACAACTAGTTTTCTTGATTTTCTTCCCTTTATTTTATCAGGACAAATTTTTGTCTAAAAATCATGAATAGATGTTGCGACAGTTGTAAAAAGCAATTCGAAATTCTAAAAATGAAAGAAAAAGATTGTTTTTCAAATTAATATGATTCAAAATGCTTTTTCTCAGTTTATTATGCTTTTAGATTTTTATAAACGCTTATTTTCAGTTTATTACGTCGGAATTTTATAGAAACAATGAATACTCGTACAATATTTAGCCAATAATATGGAATTTTTTCATTGCACTTGCATGGGACAAATTTTTTTATTGTTCAGTTATTGGGTTGAGGAAAAATACCCAAGTAAAAACAAAGAAAATTTTGCTATTTATCAAAAATATTACTTTGACTTTATCTTCGAATCTAATTTTATCTATTTCTCCAAATCTAAAAAGTTTGAAAAATTAATTTTCTTATAAAAGATCATAGCAAACTTGTTATGTAAAATGCGGAGCTAGCATACTTACATTAAAGAGGCTGCGAAAATTAGAAACAATAAAAAGGAATAAAAATTAAGCACCAATATGAAGAAAAGCGTATGAACAATAAACTTACGAATATAAAACAAAATTTGAGCAACCTAATAAAGATTTGATAGCATGTAATGAAAAATTTGATAATATCAGTTCAGCTATTCATAATCTTAATATTTTTGCTTTAATACAGATATTAAGTCACTTCATTAATAAAAAGTCATAAATCAATCATATTTATGCCTGCTTATCGGGAAATCAATCTTAAAATGCACGGCAATATCAAACTTTATTCAAATTAATCAATTTTATTGACTATCAAAACCTATTAATGGGGCTTAGTTTTGAATATTAGAACATTTGTTGCAAATCAACGCGTCTATCTTAATCCTCTGCACGGAAATAGAACATAGGAAAGAAAAAATTCTTTTTTTCTAAACAAATTAAAGAGAAGATATTTTAATATCCATATCTAAAGATCAAAAAATTGCCAACTAAACCCTTATTACCACAGTTACTATGACGTCTTGAGTTATATGTACCTCCTTCCTAATGCGATCGTTTTCTTCGATATCTTTTATGAAAATTCGAGCCAAACTCGATGCACCCTTAGGGGTGGGTTGGAGGTAATTACAGGCTAGATTTTAAAACTCCTTTGTTATCAGCAGTTGAATCCTGATCGCAGAAATCGAAGGATTGTTATTTGTTGTGGAAACTGGACCTTAAACTGGTTCGCTTTTAGCTTGTTGAAGTTTAAGATACTGACAATAGCTGGTAGTTCGATAAACTTTATATGAAAGAAACAAAGTTAAAGTCAGTTATGACGACAGTTCACAAAAGAAGATGGGATTGTCGTTATTGAAAATATGCCTTGTTAAGTCAACATGCATGTTAAAAAAACTACAAAAAGTCTCTAGTGTAATAATCGGCAATGGTTTTTAACGTCATTAATAAAACTAGATGTTGATTTTAATAGGAATCAAGGTTCATGGTTGATATGTGGTCATGGAAATGTAAATTTTTTGAAGGGTGCTGTATGATTTATAATTGCAGGATTTGAAGAGTGCTGCAGGGCCAAAAGATTCTTTTAATTTTGTATGGGGGGAAAAACGTGGCTGGTTAAAGCAAACCTTACAAGTTTGCTTTAACATAGAGGGTTAAAGATTGTAAGAAGGAAATAAGGTGAAATGGTATTCGTAGATTTCAATTTCCTACGTTGATGAGAGATATAAATTAAGATATCTCTCATTTTGTGTAATAATTTTTTCCTTTTAAACGGCAGAAAAGTGTCTTTTTCTCAAAAAAATTTTTTTTTTGTTTGAAAAACAATTTGCTAGCAATTTTTAATTAATTATAAATAGGGCCTTATAAATTTCGCAGCAAGGATGAGGCACATTTTTTAAGTTATGTAAATCGGTCGAGGATTTCCTAGAAAACAACTAAACACACTTAGAAAAAAAATTATTTTGAAAAAAAAAAAACTTTCATTTTCTATCTAGTTTTACTCACAATTTTTTCCAATATTACTGTAAGATTTTTACCAAGTTACCGAGGATAGATATATTAAAGATACCAAAAAAAGATTCTTAAAATTGGAACGGAAGTTTAAATTACATGGAGAAAAATTGTAAAGACATGGTCAGTGAAGTTTTTATTTTGGACTTGTTCAAAATGCATTTTTAAGAAAATGAAGATTTTTCAAAGTGCTTATTTAAGGTAACGGACTCGACTCTAAATGCGTATTTTTTTTAAAAAAAAATCGCAGCTCAAAAAACGTATTTAAAAATTGGCATAGCCGAAGATGCGCATTTAAGGAAATACGCATAGCTCTAAATGATTAATTAAAAAATGAACACAAAGAACAAATGGACAAACAACAACAAATGAACACAAAATGAACAGCTCAAAAGACGTATTTAAGGAGTTGTTCATGGGTTAAAATTCGAATTTAAAAAAATGGACGCATCAAAAAAAGAAAAAAAAACGCACTATTTCAATGTTTTACCCAAGTTTAACAACCAAATGAGGAATTTCGAACTTTCTTTTTCTCTAATTTCTTTTCTCTTTTTCTTTTAAGTACTAAGCATAATCATTATGAGACAACGTTTCGGACGTTTCTGGGTAGATGGGTATATTACAGATGCAACTTTTCAGGTGATCTCTATGGATTCAAAATTATAAATGAGAAAGTAGATTTTAAATATCCAAATTCTTATAACTATATTAAATTTACTACCGCTATTACTAAATTTATGGGACCTGGGAGAATCTTGTTATATATATATATAAAAAAAAAAAAAAAAAAAAAAAAAAAAAAAAAAAAAACATCTGAGTAAAAAATTGTATTATTGCATAAACATTTTTACCTATCAATCGAAGTAATTATTTTAAAAATTGTTTTATAACGAATGTTTGAAATTTAGTTGAGACAGAATTCTTAGAGTATTGTTCGACATCAAATTTTACAAACTTATTATAATATTTAATATTGTATATTTAGGTTATAGTTTGATATCTACTTTCAACTCTGAATTAATCGACACAACACTAATTTGCTCTAAATCTTTCGTTAGTTTCTGAGATATATTTCTTTTTCATACTTACCTCTTTAATTCAGGAGCTTTAGATCACTTTTGTTTCGTCTCGTTTGCTTCTGGCAAGTTTTGTAAATGGACGCCTGTTTTTAAGCGCTTGCGACATGCCCACTGTTATTTTCCAAATTTTTATATTTTTGAAATGAATGGAACTTTTAATCAAGTAATCCTTTTTTGATTCGTTTTTATAATTCTATCACACTGCATTCAGTTCACAGATATTTTCTATGACGGATATTTTCACTGCAGAATATTTATAATATGTAAAACATTTTCAACGCAAGATATTTTTTAATCAGAAGATTCAATACGTGAGATATTGAAACTTAGATCATTTTGGTAGATCAATTCCATGCTCAATATTTGCTGCATGAGATTTTTATTATACGGGAAATTTTTTAGCAAAGTATTTACCATGCAGGAAGTTTTCGATGAGAGATATTTACAGCTCAAAATATCGATTACGTATCGAATTTTATACCGGAAATATTTTCAATGCAAAATATTTACAGCAAAAGGTATTTATCAATCAGGACATTTTCGTCGCGAGATATTTACAGTGCAAAATATCGATTACGTATCAAATTTTATACGGGAAATATTTTCTATGAAAAATATTTACAGCGAAAGGTATTTATCATGCAGGACATTTTCGTCGCGAGATATTTACAGTGCAAAAATCGATTACGCAGGAAATTTTGTGCGGGAAATATTTTTATATGAGGAATATTTTCTGCTCAAGTTATGTATAACAAAGGACATGACTGAATTATTTTCGAGGTGGAATATGTACGTCATCAGAACATTTTCTATGCGATATCTGTACTTTTCGAGAATGGTAAGAAAAAAATAGTCTGCACAATTAAATATCACGCACTTAGAAAGCTAAGTGGCCGGGATAACCTGCGCTGGACTCACGTTCGCGCGAATGGGAGTTCGAATCTAGCCAGCCGAAGACTCCAAGTGACACGTTAAAATTGTCGGGTCCCCCATGTTCCCATAACAATTAATGCCTCTGGGGGTACTGAATTGGAGATTGGTCCTTCTCTGGTTCAGGTCCAAATTACGATCTGTGGATGAATGAATGGATGTGTAAATGGGTTCACCCAAAAAAACTGGAGTGACATATGGGTGTGGCAGAAGTAAAATTCTTGGCCATAGATGGCACCACTGGAAAGCAAGAACAATCGCTACTCCTCTGCCGTAATGGCCGACGACAATAACAACAATAACAAAAAACTAAGTGGAAAAAAAATTTTTTTTTGAGGGGAAAGATTTAGCTATCTTTGTCTGCTTTTCGTTCATACATGATATGTCTTAAATTGTAGACAGTTACAGTTTGATGCGAGAAAATAAAATAAAACAATTTATAACGTTTTGACGAAGAAAATTTATAATTTTGAAAACATACATTTTGAACCTAAATTATGAGATGCTAATGAGTTTTTTTGATCACCATCCAAACTAATTAAGTCATCATTTAATAAAAAATTAAATTTGGAACAATTCTGGGTTTTTTTTTAAATTTTTAATACTAAAATCTCTTACATTTTTTTTAAATATCAGCATGAGTTTTGCTTTTAAAACGGTAAAACTTAACTAAAATAAGGCACATTATTTTTTCCAAGTCTATTCCAAAGAAGATCAAAATAAATTTTCCATGCAATTAGGAGAGAAATTGTTTTAAGAAGCATCAAACAAAATATTTTCAATCAATTCAAATAATTATTTTTTTCAATTGGCGTTAATAAACATTTATTTTTCATGTAATTTTGAGAATTCCATTATAAAATAAAAAAACTACATACTTGTTTCAGTTCTAATTATGTATGAGTAATTCTTTAGATGATTATTTCATGAATATAATTGATATCTACGAATATAATTATAAGCCTGTTCATCTTAAATAAAAGCGAATAACATTTATTTTAGTTCAAAGGGGAAGTACTCTCATTAATCTTAAGTAATCATCTAAATTCTTAAGAAACAAAATTTGAATAATTATCTTATAAGTTAGTTATTTAACCATTTCTTTTTATTATTATTTAAAAATTTGCATACTTATCATTGTTCTAATTGTAATTTTAATGAATATAATCGATAAATTCTAGTATTATGAGTCTATTTCCTGATGCAGTCCGTCCTTCGGTGAAATGATTAGCATTTAGTATAGAGAATATCTTTAGTAATTATCTCACAAAATGTTTAAAAAAAATTAAATTTGACTATTTATCTTTATAATTGTAGCTACTTGAAATAATTCCGTTATTGGAAGAATTCTATTATCAAATTAAAATATGCATATTTACAATTGTTATAAATTTTCAATACTGATTGAAAAAAAAATGACGCACTAATATTGACGAGAGAACAAATGACTAAAAGTCCTTGTGAGTAAAACCATTTAACAGCAGTAGATAAATGCCGCTATCAGTTTTGTTGATTTACTGTGTTCTCAATTACGGCAATTAGGCAATTACACAGTTTTTATTTTTATACATCATCTAGAGTTAAGAATGTCTTTAATCGAACACTGGAAAGTAGATTTAACCTTCAACATATTCTTACAAGATGCTCAGGTATTTAGAATAATGTTAAAGGCGTGTAATATACTACATAAGTAATGAGAGCAAGTTAATCACCGGCTGAAGGTATACTTTTCCAAAAATGCCAACAACTGATTTATTGCCAATACGTCATCGGAATACGGCAATTACGGGAAAAAGTGACAGATAGTTGCAGAAGTGGAATTTAAGAATGTTGTTTCCTAACGTTAAAGTATAGGAAACTCTGCATTTGTATTTTTTGTAAAAAAAAAAAAAAAAAAATTAAAGCTCCAATATTTACTACTTTTAAACTATTACTATAAATAGTCCAATCCAAGGAATGTTTTATGTGTGTTATTTCATTCAACAATAAGTCTTTAAAGCAATGAAAGAAATTTCTTTTAGAAAATGATTTTTAAATTTACTCTGAATCATTTTCTGAATTTTAATTTTTAAAATTTAGAAAATTTTTAGAAATATTAAAAATTTTTAGATTTTCTTAGCTGTAGAAATGGAATTTAAGAATGTTGTCTCCTAACTTAAAAGTAGAGAAAATTCTGCATTCGTATTTTCCGTTCAAAAAAAAAAATTAAAAACAGCTTTCCAATATTCCTTACTTTTAAACTATTACCATAAATAGTCTAATCCAAAGAATGTTTTATGTGTGTTATTTCATTTAGCAATAAATCTTTAAAGCAATGAAAGATATTTCTTTCAGAAAATAATTTTTAAAAACAGTTTATTCTGAATCTTTTTCTAAATTTTAATTTTTCGTTCATTAATTCATAAAGTGTTTGTTGTTGAAACTGGCATAACTTTTGATATAATCTTACGAGATTCTTATTTATTTAAAATTGTGTAAATTGTATTTTATTTTATTACCATCGTTGAGCGGCCGACCCAATTTTGGGTTTACGACTACTAATGTTCAACACAGTAGCTTTGTAATTTTGAACCTAATCCAGAGAACAAGGGAACTTCTGGATCAAGTATTAGCAGAAATTTGCCTTCGTGGAGAGCTTTTTGACGGAACTAACAAGACGGTAAAGAGACTCTATCTAACCCATGATTTGTCTACCACTGAGGATATTTAATGTCAGCACTGTGGGGTTCGAACAAGGTTCACCTCATTGCAGGGCGAATGCTCTATCCATTGAGTGACCACGGCTGGTGTAAAGTTTATTGTTTTTTTTCTAAATAAAGGAGAGCATGTATCTCACAGACTGAAGTATAAAGAGCCATAACGCAAGCACCTTACTTACTGCCAATACGACGCTAGAATACGCCAAATGCGGAAAAAGTGTCAGATAATTGCAGATGTGGAAGTTAAAAAAGTTGTCTCCTAACGTTAGAATATAGGCGAAGTCTGCATGTATATATTGTGCAAAAAAAAGAATGTTAAAAATATGTTTCAAATACAGTGCAACTTTCAAACTATTGTTACGAAACCTTAGTCCAAATAATGCTTTATAAGTCTTATTTCCTTCATGAATCTATTTTTAAAAATCGTTCATTCCGAAACTTTTTCTAAACTTTAATTTTTTAACTTTTGATGGCGTTAAAAATTTTTTCGCTTCTAAAATTTTTGTTGAGTAATTAGAATTAACTTTTGAAAATCTTACAGGTTGGTAAGCGATATTCTCACTCATTCAAAATTATTTAAATTGTAATGTAACTTTTTCAATAAAAAGGGCATATTAATTACAGACTAAAGTATGCATTATCATAACATGTAATCTATATTCATATTTATTGTACAAAAAAATGCGAGCTTTCAATTTTTGAGCAACTTACCAACGATTATCATAAAAGAGAAACAAATGTTTTAATGATACTTAAGAAAGGTTTTTTTTGCATTATTTCATTCGGAAATAACACTAATGAGGAAAAAAGAAAATTCATTTTCCAAATTTTGAGTTGAAACTATCTTTATAATGAATTCGACTTACTTTTTTTCTTATTAAGAGATTCTCAGTTATTTAGAATAAAGTTAAAGGCGCGCAATATATTACTTTAATGTGTGGTACGTTGTTCCCAGTCCGATGGTATGCTTTCTACAAAATGCGAACATCTGATTAATTTCCGAAGTGTCATCCAGCGTACGGCAATTATGTAAAAAATAACAGTAATTTGTCGAAGACGAATGTAGGGGTGTTGTCCTACAGATTGTTACAGTGTTGGAAAACATATGCTTCATTTATATTTAATAGTTTGTTAATCCCCTCTCACTCAAAAAAATCGACATGCTTTTATTTCTAGTAAAAAAAAAAAGCACTTGGGAGAGAGAAAAAAATATTTATTTCCGGCTAGTAATGTAAATACCTTTTTACTTCATTTTAGAGTAGGATTCTGTGAATACGTATTATTAGCCGAAAGGCAACAGTTTTGTGTGTCTTTTTAAATAATTATGATTTTAATTACCTCGAATTTTAAAATCGTACTGTCATAAATCAAGAAATTTTTTTTTAACGACAGGCACTGAGCTATAGTTCATTTGCCTTGGAAGATGCCCGAAGTGTTGCTCTTTAGCATCACCCGGTGGGTACCTGTTAACCTTAGTCACGAAGACGAGCAACATTGTCCAGGCCACAGATACCCATTCATAGGATGGGCCACATTCACAGAACTGAGGACAACACAGAGAGAAACATATATGCCCTGTGCGGGATTCGAGCCAGCAATCATTAGCTTCTCTGTCAGGCACGCTGACCGCTCGGCAACCTGGCCGGCAATCAAGACAGTACGTAAATATGAATTGCTGAATACTGAAATTGCGTGAGTGACACAGGATTTATTTTTTTAAATCTCTTATACGCTTGTACTTTCAGGCTAATGGGACATCGTTCAAATTTGATAAAAATGAGTTTATGATGTATTTTAATTATTATTTTAGATATTATCTTAATTATTGTGATGTATCTTAATTATTCGTATTAAAATCTATCTATATCTGTCTTACTAAAAATATTTATTATTCAATGAAACGTATGCGAGCATTTTAAACGAAAAAAAAAAGTTTAGTGGTTAAATGGCGCTTATGATTATACCAAAGCAAATAAGCAACTTCGTATAAATCAAAGTGTCTACTTAATGATTTGAACCGGATTCGATTCCGGCAATGGCTGGTCGATACGAGCTCCGCATCCGACTTGCACCGACCACAGTGCTGACGTGAAATGTCCTCAGTGATAGACGGATCATGGCTTAGAGACCCCTTGCCGTCAGGCTGACCGTGGGAGGTTCTCGTGGTCTTCCTCTCCATGTAACGCAAATGCGGGTTAGTTCCATCAGAAAGTCCTCCACGAAGGCAAATTTCTCCTAATACTTGATCCAGAAGTCCCCTTGTCTTCTGGATTGGGTTCAAAATTACGAGGCTACGGAGTTGAACATTGGTAGTCGTAAACCCGAAAGTAAACCGGGTCGGCTGTTGTACTTATCTCCTATTATTAATTATCGTTTTGTTAGTAATTAAAACTTCTTTGGAAAGTCATTAACATATTTAAAGTTTTTTTTCTCAAAAACGAAAACAAACTTTTAGTGCTATATATATATTTTTTACTTAAATGAATATGCAAGTCTAAATTTATACTAAATAATTCATTTTAAAGCAAACAAGTAATATAATTTTTTTTAAAGTCAATTCCTACTTTGATCTTCAAAGTAAAATTTTAAGTTACTTTACATTAAATTATTAAATTATTAAATTTTTTTCTCGCATATAAAACTAAAATTAATTAACTTTAATTAATTGCATTTAATTGATGATTTAATATTTGAAAAAAAAAGTACTAACATCAAGTGTAATCCACTACAAGTTTAAAGAGAAATGTATTTGAACTTGAGTGTATGAATAAAAAGTATTTCATCAACGATTGAAAATTTGAACAAGATATATAAATACAGTGTTATTCATAATTCTCTTCGCCTGTAAACGCCATTTTTCTTTACTACAACTGGCTTCAGTGGTACATGTTACTGCCATCTACCGGCAACTGCTTAAATTAAAGCTTGAATACTTTCGGAATAATTTCATATGTTCTTTTTGTCATATTCGTATTTTTACTATAACGCTTCGAAACCCCGGAGGGGATTATGAATAACCATATCCTCTTATATATATCATCTCCAGAACTTAGTTCCATGGTTATATATAGGGAAAGCTTGAACTAATAGTAGGAATTCAATAAAAAAATAAGAAGCGTGGCATCAGACAACTATAAAATTATAAATTTGGTGACGTGCACCACACGTGCAACCACGTAATGTTCTTTATTGAATTTATCTGACAGTGCGAATATAAAATAATGAAATATTTAAATGTGCGCAGTAAACTATTCCTTTTTTGTTCAAATAGAGCTATAAGTTAGAAATTATCACTGATGTTATCTTTAAAATATGTGAAAAACTGAATCGCTTATAGTAAAGTTTAAAACAATGACTAACGCTTAACCAATCAGAAAATTCTATTTCGTTTCTCGCTGATCCCTATTTAATTAACAAATTAATATTTGAAAGAAACTATATTAACATAAAGTGTCATCCACAACAAGTTTAAAAAAATGGGGAATAAAAAGTAGTAATGAATAAAAAGTATTTTATTAACAATTGAAAATTTGAAGTGTAAATTAATAGTAGGAACTAAAAAATTAGAATAATAATTTAGTAGTTAAAGGGTTCTTTTAGGGAACCTAAAGGCAGCATTACCAAATAAATTAGTATGTTAGAAAGTTAAAACCAGTCTTAATATTTATCTGACACGTTTAATTAATAATTAAGATAAGCATTTGATTGCCAACCAGTTTCATTCAACTTTTTTTTTAAGATTAGACTAAAGTTTTTTGCCTATAAAATCTTACTTAATATTGAGAACCAAGAGTAGCGACTTAGTCATCTATGCGCTCTTGTCTTTAAAGATAAGAATTTTTTGCTACTTTTCCGGCTATAGAACCATGTGTTGACGATTGCTTTTTCACGTGTGTCACGAACATTGGTCTAATGTCAGATAAATACAAGCTTGTTGTTTTGCCAAAAAAATATCGGCATTTAAGTTCTTGTTTAAAATACGTTCGACCATTTTCGCCAAAAACAAAAACTCAGCCCTCCTTGCAAATAAAAATTTGTGCAATTAAATTGTGTCGCAAATCCTTCAAATGGTATGCTCTAAAACATTAAATTCAACATTCGTTTAAAAGCTGACTGGCCTGTGTAGGGGTTAGGGAACTGTCCTTGCATCAGAAAGGCTCCGGTTTCGAGTCCCGGGCAAGGCATGGATGTCCTTACATTCTCTGTACTACCTGTCCTTACTGTGGGTGTCCTTACCTAATATGGTGCCCCTGAAAGAGAGGCCAACAAATCTGCCCTGTAAATGCCTGAATTGACGGATGTTAACACAGGTGGGCATTGGAAAAAAAATCATTTTTTTAAAATAAAAATCAACTTTTTGTTTAATTCTCATTAAATATGCACTGGCTACAATATGAAATGATTTGATGCCAATTCGGCGTTATTTGGGATAACTTTCCTGGTTCACGGGATTTTACATATTTACTGGCAAGTTACAATGTATCATGATATTTTTCCAATTCAGCTTATTAATATTACTTTAACGTTGGTTAATATTCTCGTTACTCAAATAAAATTTACCAACACTCACAATAATATACCGAATAATTATCGCTCTGTATCATATTCACGATATTGTCATATTTCATACATCTATGTGTATCATCATATTCCTTAATTAAAATTGGCGTCTGAGGTCACATTTTCTACTTTCGTCGCCTTGGTTACAATGTAACAGATAGCAACACTATTTTTATCCACGCAGCAGTTAAGGAGCATCTTTAAATCGTGTAGCATTATAGTATTATTATAGTATAATAATGTACTGGCGTTGAGAAAAAGCGAGATTTGTGGGTACCATGGTAACAGAGAGGGGAAATCGCGTTACCTTGAAATCCTATTCTATTTGCAAAGACCATAGTCGGTGACCTGCGTAAATGGGAAACTGGCGTTGCTCCTACCTGTTGGCAAACTTAGATATATGGTCTTAATCACCAATAAATACCAATTTTTTTTAAAACTTATGTTCATTTGAAAGATAACAATATAAAGTTTGGAAGTTTAAAACTTGTCCTTAAAAAATATGTTAACAAATTATTTTTATTATTTGGTAACAAAAAGTTTTAGTATTATAGTTTAATAAATGTAAACGTCTTGAAATTCAAATGATTTTAGCAAAGTATATTTATGCTTTAATTTACTGTTAAATACTTATGAACTGTTAAATACAGTATTTCTTTCATTTCTGATAACTTATGTTGGCCTGAGTATTTGTTTCTAACATGCATTTTTACTTCAGCACTTAAACTATGACTTGGTGAGCTTTAAGTAGATATTTCTTTTTTCGAGATAATGTCTACTACTATTTCTTTTGAAACATTTTGCAACAATACTGTTTCCATGACAGTATCGTTGCCTGTATCCATGCTTTTTTAAATAAAACAATGAAAAAAGCTCGTTTTTTAAGTATTGAATGAGAACAACTCAACTTAGAGAGGAAATCGCAAAATGATCTAAAAAATATTCGCAATCTGTGACAAAAACCATCGTGCCAGTCAGTGAAGCCATTCAAAAGATAACAACGAAATTGTAATTTCTAACAGTGAGTTTAACAGCAAAATTAAATTTCGTATTTTCGATATTTCGCACGAACTTTATGTCGACCGAAAGTGGTGAGTGTTTGCAAACCCCCCCCCCATGAAAATTTGCAAACTGCAGAGAAAAAACACGATCCAAATCAATTCAATTAGATGACACCCATACAAACAGATTATCGCTTTTATAACTAGAAAAACGACTAATACAAACACCCCAGTAGAACTTGAAATCTGACATTTATTATATTTTAATATTGGAGAACAAAAATTTTAAGCTTTGGGGTGAAATCCAAAAAAATATCAAGTTTTCAATTTGCATTTAAATTTATGACATTTATTATTAAATATGTTCAAACTCTTTCTAATTATTATCTTTTTGATTTATTTTATAATAACTAGTTAAGGAAGTATTTCAATGAAAGAACTACGAGTAATCATAACTCCATTCATAAACAAATGTGCTATCCCCCGGCTCAAAAGATGAGCAGTAAATAATAGTTGCCCCATTCGTCATTACTCGCAGTTCGAACAACTCCTGATCAAAAATAATTGCAACTTTCCCTTGCACAAATAAAACATAATTCATTTAGAACTCTTATGACATGGCCATCAGATAGTAGAATTGTGTTGCCACAATCAATAACTAAAAGTCCAGAAGAATATCGTTTTATTATTTTTATCAATCGCTTGTTCTACCAGTGGTGGTCCAAGAATTTACAATGGTGTGATAAATGTACGACATTAAATATCGCCACCGTAACACCTTGAACGCCAATGGTGGGCTGTTATTTGTGAGTTATTTTGCTGTAATTATAGGAAATCAAATTAAAGAAACGAAAGGACAGATATCCAAGATATCATCTAGTTCTTTTTTTTTCACAACATGCAATGGGTTCGCGCCATCTCATCTATTGCGATTGGACAATTTATTTTGAGGTTGCACCAGTAGCTGAGAAATATTTTACTTTTAATTTGACCCCGTTGGTTAATTATCGCTTGCTGTTAAGCCATGTGTGTCAAATTGGGGGACATAAATTAAAATCAGGTGTAACTTAGAGGTTGATGTGGATTGATTTACTAACTAAACGTAAGGATGTGAAAATGACATGAGATTTATGACGCATCCCCTTGAGTTAGGGTTATTTTAGTTTTTTAATGCTCAAGTTCGTAATCGAATTTGATTTCCGTGAGGTTTAATTAGGAAATACCACTTTATAGGTCGTTTTCAGTATTTGAGTTGCATTTAGATGAAAATAATATGTGTTGCATAAAAATAGTTTTTAAATTCTTTATTTAGGTGAATAAGGAATGATAATATCACTCTTCATGTTATTTTATTTATTTATTAATATTTTTTCAATGTAATTCTTTTTGATATTAAATGTATAGTTCATTCATAATCTGCTAATATGATGAATTAAAATAATTCATTTATAAATTTAAAAAAATTATTTTAATTGAAATTTTTAAAAATCATAGCCATAGTTAATTTTAAATATTTATTTTGTAACAATTTCATTAAATTTATTTAAATATTTATTTTGTTATAGTGAAAGGTATTAACCAATTAAAGTGTTTTAAAACTTAAATTATTGATTTTCATGGCAATTTATTCTTTGTTTTAAAAAATAACTTAAATTAAAAGTTTTATATGTTTTGTCGTTGCGATATCGTAAATTTTCACTGCTTCTAAACAATTTATTTTTTGTTTCAATTCACTAAGCATCATATAAAAATGAATGACTTTTAAAAAAATAATATAAATTAAATAACAATTTAAAAAATATATAAAACATTTTATGTAAATAAATAAGAAAAATCTTGAAAGGGAAAAATGTTTTTTGCCCCATAGCTCAGTACAATATTTAATTTGTGACAAATAAATAATTGATCACAAATTAAGTTTAAAAATATAAATCTTGGAAAGATAATAAAATAATATGTTTCGAATAATTATTTTCTGAAATAATATCGATATATTTTTTTGGATTCGATTAAAAAAATAAAGCTAGTTTTAATTCTCATTTATATGATTAATTTAAATTTAAATTGTATTTATAAAATATAAATTTTTTTTTCATTTAAGGACTTTTTTTTCGAAATTAGCGAAATATACTTAATCTTTAATATGCTTATTATTCTTTAATCTTATTCTTTATTCGCTATACTAATTTTTTTAAACTTACTTTGAATGATTCTGACTAAAAACAATCTTTCCAATTTTTTTAAAAGGTTTAAACTTTTTTCTAAATTTTGTTTTCCGCTTTGATTGAAAAATAATTTTAAAATTTCAAACTATAAAGAATTTCTCAATTAATTTCGCCTGTAAATATGTTTAATAGTTTTGAAAATTAAGGCTTTAAAACAATATTAAGAAAGGCATCTTTTACTGATTTTATCACAATAAACAAATCAATATAATTTTAATTGAATTTTTTTTTTTGAAATTTATATAAGAGCTAAAGTGTTTTTTTTTTTAAGTTTCTGGACGAGTCTTTTTTTTTTCTCTGGCTTTTTATAAAAATTATTAAAACCCAATTGAGATTGTGTTTGAAAAAAGAACCTAAGTTCTGCCATACTTAAAAGCATAATTTCAACTTTTAAGATTTAGTAGAGTTATAAAAGGTTTTCATGTGTAAATAAAGCTTAATTGTATCGTCTTTTTGTGGTACAGTTAAAGCATTTTCTATTCAAAATTTTAAGTTTAAATTTACCCTAAACATTTTTATCTACTTTTGTTATTCAGCAACGTGCACGTAAAACCTTTTTCTAAATGTTTACATTAATTCTAGTGTTTAGAAACTAGTTTAATATAATTGACTTTACGAACCAGATTAGCCAGAAAGAAAATGGCTAAAGCTTTCTATTTTCAAAGTACCCAGGCTGAAAACTTAAGCAAGTAATTAATTACGGCAATGCCATTTTACTCGCCAAAACTTCTGGTTTCTTCCATGCTTAACTTTTGATGTTAAAGAATCATAAATTATCACACACATTCTTGCGTGGATGTCGAGTGTTCTTATAGTCTTTTGCAGACGAATTTTAAATCCTTTTGTCACGTTCTTTTGTTTGTTCGATAAGAACAAAATAGTCTCGATGACCCTTGAGAGCTAGTTCTTTTCGAACAGATAAAAAAGGTAGTTTCGTTTGGCACTCAAAGTGGCGGCAATAAATTTGATGCGATGTTAAAGGGCATCACTAAATTATTTTTAATTGCTATCTGTTGGGTAAGTAATTAAACATTTGTGAGTAGTTGGAACAAAAAAAAAAAGAGTTGTTGATTTAAAAAGCGCGGAAGTCTTTTCGATTTTGTTCCGGAAAATATAGTTTGATCTTTGTTTTAATTATTTTAAATACAACAATTAAAACTTTATTTTAAAGGTGAGTTTAGATTGAAAAAAAATCTATTGGGTAAGTGATTAAACATCCCATAATGACAAATATTGTGAGTAAATGGGAATAAAAATTGCTTAATTGAAAAGCACGCATGCTTTTTTTAATTTTGTTCTGGAAAATATCCTTTCATTTTTTTCATTAATTTTAAATATAAAATATGAATTTTATATAAAAGGTAAGTTCAGATTTTTTAAAGGAAATGCTATTGGGTAAGTGATTAATTATCACATAATAATAAACATTGTGAATAAATGAAAGTAATTTTTTTAATAATAAAAAACATAGAATCTTTTTCCGATTTTGTTCCCGGAAAATATAGTTTTTCGATCTTTTTTTTAATTAACACGTTGAATACCACTCTAATTTTACATGGCTTGCCCGTCTGGTCAAACGGTAAATAACTACAAACGAAATTTGCAAATTTGACAGATTTTGCTAGTTTTTTAAAAGGTTTAGCATGACATATCTAAAACCTGGGGTAAAATATATAAGCCTACGAATTGATTAGAAATAGTGGTGGATTAAAATCTACTAAATTGAATTTATTAAACCAAGAATCACAATTAATAATTTACCACTTGAAAATATTTATTCACTGCCCAGAGCAAGTTGACATCTCTATGTATGTAAATAAAACTATTTTTGTGTGTTCTATATTGCATTAATTTCTTCGAACCCTTTTATAGTAACGATAATAATATAAAAATATTAAAAATTTACTCGAATTATCTGTTTCTAATAATCTTGGCTTCGCCGGTCACCATTAACCCCAGTGGCGCTACGAACAAACTCAGTGCCGGTCACCGGTTATCCCCACGGCATTCAACGTGTTAATCTTTAGATATAGCAAATTAAACTTTAGTTTGAAGGTGATTTTAGATACTTTTAAAAAATCTATTGGGTAAATGATTAAGCATCACAATAACGTATTAAACATTGTAAGTAAATGGAAAAACATGTGGATTTAAAACGAACGAAAGGCGTTTCCGATTTAGTTCTAAGAAATATCATTTTTTTTTTCTATTAAAGTTCACATTTTTAAATAAAGCAATATAATCTTTATATTAAGAAATGTTTGGAAATTTTTAAAATATTGATTTGCTATGGTGAATAATTTAACACGTAAGAGTTACTTGCGAGAGAGGTATTGATTTAAAAGTGGGAAAGAATAGAATTTTCCGATTTTATTCTGGAAAGTATCGCTTTGAGTTTTCTAAGATTTATTTCAAAATCTTTAAATATAAGAATATTTACTTTTTGTTAAAAAAATCTTTTAGATATTTTAAAATATAATATGCATCTGTTGGATTCATATTTGAAATTGTGGGAGTAGTTGGAAAAATAGTAATTGATTTACGAAGTAGGCAGTTTTTTTTTTCAATTTCGTTCTGAAAGTATTTTTCTTTTATTAATTTTCAAAACGTTAAAAATAACATTGCGAATTTTATATTAAAGAATAAATAAGATTTTTTAAAAAGGTAAAATGCAAAAGCAATTTTGTTTCAGAAAAAAATAATTGAATTAAAACTACTTTGAATTTCTTTTTAATTAAATAAAATGGAACGGAAAAGAATGATTTAAAAAAGAATTCTTTTATAAATGACGGCAAATTTTTTTTTAACTGGCAAGAGATCAGATGTTTAAAAATTAACTTTTATTTAATTATTAAACATATGAAAGTATTTGAAAAAAATTTGATTTAAAAAACGCAGAAGTTTTTATGCCAAAAATATCGGTTTCGTTTTGTATTTTTTAACATAGTAAATTCTAAAATAGTAAGTTTATACTAAAGAAGAATTTATATTTTTAAAAGGTAATCTGTAACTAAACTCCTGTTAAAAGAAAAAAAATCTTTGAATTGCCACTCTTTTCAACTAATTTTTATTAAAATAAATATTATCAGAAAATAATTTCCTTTTTGAAGTTTTTTTTTAAAAAGTTTCTTTTTAATTAACAGCAGAGCGATTATTTAAATAATTCACCAACGATTTAAAATAATGTTCGCTTATTATTTTAAATGAATGCATTTTTTTGAATGCAATTAAAATTTCTATTATGAAAGTTGTAAAAACGAAGCAACATAAGGAAATTATGTACTTTATAGATTATTAGGATTGTTTTTGTTTTAAACTTGTTTTTAATAAAATAAATTATATTCTTTAAATGAAGTCGGAAAAACTTTATTTTTTGTTTGCTGTTATGTACACAGAAATACCAGGAGTTTGGTTTGTGGATAATATTTTCTCAAGATGGGTCAAACTTATTTCGTTGATAAAGGCTGCACTAAATAACTTACAAGACTGATTGAAGACCATCTTGATAATACAATATAACTTTTACATACAGTTTGTCTACGGTAAAAACTCCCCCCGCCACAAAGTCTGAGGCCGCCTGCTTCTAAGGAAACAAGAATGGTGCATTTCAGGAGAGGTAGCTTCTGTTCCCTCTAGGGCTAACACAGTAGACCGAAAAAAAGATTCCCTTTCTCAAGCCGACTCCAGCTACAATCATACCTACTGGCAATAGTTGCACCTCGTTACCATAGTCACCGCCATGATTCCAGGCAAATGTCTAGGGCAGTTTTTACGTTAGACAAACTATGCCTTCTTATTACGGTTAAAAGTAATCTCGGCTGGATTTAAAGCAACTTCTGTACTCGACTGTAAATACTTCAGGGAACGACTTTTAAAGTCTTCTTTCTAAATGGCATTCAATTATGTCTCTTCGATATTTTTAAACTTTGTTTAGCGAAATTAACAGCTTCAAAAACAATAGAAGAAGTAAGAGTAAGAGATTTGTCCCAGAATAATGGCTAATAATTCATCATTTATTGTGTTTCGATGGTATTTCTGCCTGATGTTATCCACTTCTGCACTCGTTTAGAACTTGTTTGCTGTTATATATACAAAATTATGCATAGCTTGGTTTGTTGATGGTTTTTCTCAAGACGGGTGAAACGTTGATTCAGATTGCAATCATTAATTTACAGGACTGATCGAAAACTATGCAGAAAATGTAATATGACTTGCATATTCATCTGTTATGTTTCGAAGTAATCTCGGTTTGATATAAAGTAAATTCTATACTTGGCTGCAAATACTTTAGGAACAACTTTTAAAATCTTATTTCAGAAAGCCATTTAATTCTGCCTCGTGGACATTTTTAAACTTTGTTTCTTTGACAAAATTAACAGTTTCAAAAACAAAACTTCTTCAAGAGTGAGAGATTTGTCCGAGAGTAGGGCAAATGATTCATCATTTATTATAGATCGAAGCAACTCCACCTCATGTAATAAGTTTCCTTACTCATTTGTTCAGAACTTGATTGCTGTTATACACCGAAGAACCATTACATTATGACTACCCTGCTAATAACATGTAGGACCACCTTTAGCCCTCAAAACTGCTAGCACCCGCTGTGGCATTGATTCCACAAGGTGCTGATAGGTCGTCTGAGGCATCTGGTACTAAGCTCTCACCAACTGGTCCTGCAATTCCCTCACATTGTGAGGGGGTATCGTGGCTGCAAGAATTTGGTTTTCCAAGTAGGACCACAAATACTCTATTGGATTAAGGTCAGGTGAATTTGGGGGCCAAGACATGACTTGAAAGTCACTGGAATGTTCCTCGAACCAATCCATGACGATTCGACCCTTATGACAGGGTGCATTATCCTGTTGGTAAACACCATCCCTCGCGGGAAAAACTGTTGCCATGGATGGGTGAACCTGGTTTGCAACTATGTTCAAGTAGCTTACAGACGTCAGGGATTGTTCTATGAAGATTATAGGTCCTAATGTGCCCCATGAAAACATTGTTCCTGGGCGAGAAACCATGAAAACCTGGGCGAGCCCATTGTTATAGATGGAGGTTGGACATAATGTAATGGCTTTTCGGTGTATATCCAAAATTATGCATAGCTTAGTTTGTGGATATAGTGTTTCTGAAGATGGATAAAGCTTATTTCTTCGATACAGATTTCAAGCATTAATTTATATGATTTATAAAAAATAATACTGAAAGCATAATATGACTTACAGGCCCGTTTATTATGTTCGGAATTAATTTTGGCCTGATGTAAAGTAACTGCTGTATTCGGATTTCAGTACTTCGGGAACAACTTGTAAAGTCCTCTTTTGAAATATCATTAAATTCTGTCTCTTCGACATTTTTAAATTTGTTTTGTAAAATTAACAGTTTCAGAAAACATCATGTCTGTAAGAGTAAAAGACTTGTCAGTGAGTATGGCAAATGATTTATTATTCATTATGTTTCAATGTAATCTCCATCTGATGTAATTCAATTCTGTACTTGGCTATGAATACTTCAGAAGCAACTTTCAAAGTATTCTTTTGAAATGCTATTCAATTTTGAAGTTTATAATGTCTTCGATATTTTCAAACTTTTTTTCTATAACAATTTTTGCAGTTTTAAAAACAAAATATCTGTATGAGGTTTGTCCGAAGAGTAATTGATTCATACTCTCAAAACCTAAAATATTGTTAAGAGAATTAGTTTTTTTTTTTGAAATGCCCATCTGGGTAGACATTCATCAATTAAGATGTATTAGAACAGATTTGTTGGCCACTCTTTCAGAGACACCATATTACGTGGACCCAACGTTGCTTCTACATTAAGAACAGATAGTAAAGAGAATGAAAGAACATCCATGTCTTGTCCGGGATTCGAATCCAGAAACTTTCTGTTGCAGGGCTAGTTTCCTGATCCCCACACAGTCCGGTTAGCAGTAAATTAGGTTTAAAAATGTCAAATTTCTTTAAAAAAAGAATAATTAAATAAAACAGCATTCCAAAGAAAGTACTTCAGGAGTTAGTAATGAAATTTTTTATATCTGAATTCAAAACTATATTTTGTCAGGTGGTAACCTAACCTAATATTTTAAAAAGAACCTATGAACCTATTATTTTAAGAAGTTACTAGATTGGTCCTGGATAAATTGTATTATCACCTTGTAGATGAAATTGGTACATTTATTGTTCCCCCAGAAGTGAAATCATAATATATAATACTAGGAGGCTTCGCCCCCTGCTCGCTGGCGCTCGCCAACTCCCGGAACTGCTTTCACAGTTAATTTTGGATTGCTTCGCAATCCGATGCTCGCTTTGCTCGCTCATTGGTTACGTTCTTAACGTCTAGCTTTTGTATACTTTTTTGAATACTGAAGTTCCGAAAACTTTTCACTATGGAAAATTCTAAACCTGTGCATTTCAATATTAATTTGAAATTGAAAACAGTTCGCATATTTTTCTTAATCACACTATTCTAAATTTCAGTTGTTGAGAAATGTAACTGTTGTAAGTTTTGTTTTAAAGTCTTTCCCACCAGAGGGCTAAAACCATGTGTTGTAAAACAATATGAAATAGTACTGAACGCCGAATGTAAAGCATCGACTTCGGTGAAGATAATTTTGTGAGAATCCTTTTGATAATTCGGTGAGAATTCACCCGATTAGAAATATGATGCTCACTACGTGCTCTTGCGCGCCGAAGCCTATCAATTAAAGCGTATTAGCGTTTCATATAATATATATTAGCCATATGATGCTCACTACGTGCTCTTGCTCCCCGAACCCTATCAATTAAAAATGAAAACTGTTGCCAACGCGAGAAAAGAAATATCATCGGTTTTATTAATACATACGCACTTATTAGCGTTTTATATAATACTAGGAGGCTCCGCCCCTTGCTCGCTAACGCTCGTCATCCCCCGAGATTGCTACACAATCCTATGTGGTTCACGCCGTGAACCATGGCTCGCTGCGCTCGCTCGCCAATGAACACAATGTTCTAGCACAAAGACATAATATATTATCATCAAAGACATAGTATTTTATCATCAAAGACATAGTATTGTACTTATGTAGAAGAATTCTACCAATGTTCTTATTGGCTTTTAAGAAAGTATATTAGCTTTTTAGATTGTACATGGTGAAAAAATCAAAACATTAGCTAAATAAGAAACATATTAGCAAAATAAATTATCAAATATTGCTTCACTAATATTCTGCATTTTAAAGCGTGAAAATTCAATGCATAAATAAACGCGAAATATAAAAAAATTCAATGCATTCAATACAAACAGTTAAACGTTCTTTAGACGTTTAGGTAGCTCTCAGTAGAGAAATATCAATTCAACAGCGGCCTTTTAAAGCATTCTCACTTCAATTAATTAATTCCTAATTGAGTTTAAATCAAATATTGTCATGTTTTTAGTGCATGAATCTGAATTGAACAACCTGACAATGCTCACTCTGGTTATTGTTATCTGGTTGCTCACTACGTGCTCTTGCGCGCCGAATCCAATCAATTAAAAATGAAAACTGTTGCCAGCTCGAGAAAAGAAATATGATCGGTTTTATTGATACATACATACGTACGTATTAGCGTTTTATATAATAAGAAGATAGATGATCTAAGGATATGAAGTATGAATGTCAATATATCCAATTTCGTAACCTTAAGTGCAGGTATTTGTAATGAAAATGTTGAAAGAAATTGTTATATTTTTTTCTGAAAATATTTAAGTGTTTACAAAAAAAATAAGTTTTTTTTTAGAAATTTTTGAAACTATTATTATTTTGTCTTGTTGAAATTAATAAATTTGCTAAATAATATATTATATTGAAACAGATAATTTCTTTTTTCAGGGATAACTTTTGACGTTTGCAATTTCATTACGGCAGGTGGAGCTAAGTCTATTAAATGGAAATTGTAATTCGCAAAATAATTTTAAGAGTTATTAGATCACTTCTTTCCAGATTCAATAATTAACAGTCACATTTTGTACTAAACATTTTATAGTACTAAACTGAGTGACTTGTTTGAATTGTGAAATAATTTTTTTTAAAAAAATGCGTAATAATGACTTAAAACTAAAGAATAGAGTAACATGTAGATGTTTTTTTAAGTTATGGTAGGAGATGTAGTTGATAAGAAACAATGAAAGATTTCTCGCTATAATTTTCTTAAAATCAAAATAGTAGTTTCAAATTAAATTAAAATTGTTACTTAAGTATATTATATTTCTAAAAGCCCACACAATTATAAGATTAATATTTAAATTTCAACTCAATTCAATGCTTAATAACTTTTAAATGAATTACGTACTCACATTTTATGTATAAATGCTCTGATGCAATTTCAATTGAATTTAACTCTCCGAAAATTTAGAATTTTTTAATTCTTCATTTTAAAATAATTTTTTTCCATGAAATTTATAATAAGTGTAATATATCGTAGCTTTGCAATATGTTGAAAATTTGTTTTATCAAATGTTTTGTTTCGTTTTTAGTTTTAAAATTTTCTATATTTTTTTTTAAATTTTCGTTTTTTAATTTCTTATTGTTGTTACTATAAACAGTTTTTTTTTCAAAAAACAAAAGAGAATTTCATAATATATGTGCGTATTAAGCATAAAGTTTGGAAAAATATGTTTAGAAAAGAGCAATTTTCTTTCGTAAACATTAAGAAGTAAATGTAATTTGTGATTTTGTATATATATGAAAATGAGACTTGCAGTTCAGAGTATCTAAATATTATTTATTTATGTAATCTTTTCGACGTATTTAAGCTAAGTAATTGAAATTTAAAATAGTATTTAGCTTTTAATTCATTTATTTAACAAGAAAATTCGTTAATAGAATTACTTTTCAAACACAAATTTAAAATTTTTTACTAAAACTGAGAATTATATATATGTTATACATACAGTGGTGGCCAAAAGTGTGGACACTTTTTGAAAGTTTCATGTTTTTCAACTTTGTGTGCTTGTAGAATATATTAATTTTCACTTAAATACAAACGTATATATATCAAATTGAAGGTAATTTAATGTAGAAATTAATAATAAATACAGTATTACAATATCTGTATTACAAAAAAAGTTATGCAATTAATAGTAAGATCTATCTTAGATTTGCATTTTTTTGAAGTGATACTTACACAATCAATACTTAGTTGGATAACCCTTAATTTTTAAGACAGCTTCACAGCGTCTTTTCATCGAGTGAACGAGTGTTTGGAATTCATCTTTCGTAATCACATGGTGCCAAGAATCAATTATAGCTTCACTTAGTTGTCTTTTATTGGATGGATGTTTTTTTCGCACAAGAATTTTCAAACGTCGCCACAAATTTTCAATTGGATTGAGATCAGGGCTGTTTCCTGGCCATGGTAATATATCTATGCCTTTATTTTGAAAGCATGCTTTGCATACTTTTGCTGTGTGGCATGGATCTGAATCCTGCTGAAAAATAAATGGTGCATTGTTGGAGAAGAGATCCTTGATGGAAAGTATCAATTTTGGTTTCAGAGCTGTTTCGATGTATTTTTTGGCATTCAGGATGCCATCAATCACTTGAATTTGGCCCACACCATCTGCAGATATACATGCCCAAATCATGACATTTGTTGGATTTTTAGTAGTTGCTTCAATGCAATCAGGATAAAGCGCTTCACCTGTTCTACGTCTCACCTATTTTCTACCATCACTTCCAAAGAGCGATATTTTACTCTCATCACTCCAGATTACTTGCTTCCATTGATTTTTTGACCATTTAATGTGTTCTTTTGCCGACTTAACTCGTTTATCGCGTTGCTTTTGATTTAAATATGGTTTTTTCCTTGGAATTCTAGCTTGTAGTCCAAATCCTGATAAGCTTCTTCTTATTGTTCTTGAACTTACTGAAATACCAGCTGCATTCATTTCACATCTAATGGCATCTGATGACATTTTTCTATCTTGAAGGCATAGCCATTTAATTTTTCTATCAGTAGTAGCACTTGTGCATTTTTTTCGGCCTGATTTGGCATCCTGAATGCCAAAAAATACATCGAAACTGTCCTGAAACCAAAATTGATACCTTCCATCAGGGATCTCTTCCCTAACAACGAACCATTTATTTTTCAGCAGGATTCTGCTCCATGCCACACAGCAAAAGTATGCAAAGCATGCTTTCAAAATAAAGGCATAGATATATTACCATGGCCGGGAAACAGCCCTGATCTCAATCCAATCGAAAATTTGTGGCGACGTTTGAAAATTCTTGTGCGAAAAAAACGTCCATACAATAAAAGACAACTAAGTGAAGCTATAATTGATTCTTGGCACCATGTGATTACGAAAGATGAACTCCAAACACTCGTTCACTCGATGAAAAGACGCTGTGAAGCTGTCTTAAGCATTAAGGGTTATCCTACTAAGTATTGATTGTGTAAGTATCACTTTAAAAAAATGCAAATCTAAGATAGATCTTACTATTAATTGTATAACTTTTTTTGTAATACAGATATTGTAATACTGTATTTATTATTAAATTCTACATTAAATTACCTTCAATTTGATATATAAACGTTTGTATTTAAGTGAAAATTAATATATTCTGCAAGCACACAAAGTTGAAAAACATGAAACTTTCAAAAAGTGTCCACACTTTTGGCCACCACTGTATGTCAATCGTGTATTTTTTTAAAATAGGTTTTCGAATCTATTATTAATGTTCGAACGATAGAATAAATGTTTGATTTGATAATATACAATACTATTACGAACTAATTAAGAATTTCTATCGAAACATGAAGCATGGTTTTTGAAAAATAAACTATTTTAGTCACTTGTCTATTCTAAAGCCCTGAGAATTCTGTACTGCATGATGTACTATGCTACTTTAGAGTTTTAAAATATAGCTTTGCTTGAAGTATAAAGTTCTTAAACAATAGGTTTTCATTTCTCCTGGTGAAAAAGCTTCGATAAACACTGTTAAGACAATGTGTTTTGATTTAAATAATGCAAGACACGCAATTATGATATTATTTATAAATTATTTTATTCAGCTTCATAAATATGTTGAAACATAAATAATTTCATACTTTGGACCCAACCACTTTTAGAGAGGTGAGACTCAAACGACCACAAAATACATATTCGTTTTTTTATATATGTATAACAAAGACTCAAAATAATAGAAACAACTAATAACAGCATCACCGGCATAACACGATGTCCATATAAACATCACCTTTTGAAAGCATTTAGTCAGTTGATAAAAAACATAAGAGAGAAGTAATTACGTCATCATCATTCATACTACTAACAAAAATGGATTTATTTTAAAAATAAAAGTACAGTATTACATGAAAATTAAGATAAAGGCTTGTGGTATAGTGATAAGTCAAATTCTTAAAAATTTTTTTAAATCAGATTGCTTCTTAGTATTGTACAGATAAGTACTTACAAGGAAATTACTCGAAGTATTACTCGAATATATATGTTGGTTCATGAAACATAAATTATTGAAACTGTAAGTTTGGGAAAAAAAATTGTAAAGAATTAAAGAAATTTTGCGTATAAACGTGACTTTTCTATTTGTATTATTTAAGATAAATGAAAAAAAATTTCACTCGATTTCTTGTTAAGAGTTCTAATTCAGATAATAAATTTTTTATTGTAAAATTCTTGTTAAATGTAGAATGATGCAGGAACTTGAATTTATTGCTTGAAATAAAGCATTTTTATTTTAATTTTATAATTTAATATTTTGAATTTAGACTATACAAACGCAAATATGAAAGTTTCCAATACAGGACGAACGTTTTAAAGCAATTGTTTTGTTCTGCTTGTGCGTAATGAATTAAACTTATCGACACATTTACAGTAAAAATGTAGTTTTTTAAAAATAATTTATAACTTAATAATTGATTTAATGTGATTTTTTATGAGTAACACTTCAGGCACTTTCTTTGTTAGCAATTTTCCAGAACTGCCACTTAAAAAAAGTACAATACATAGAAGCATCTAATTCTCTTCACGAAGAGCTTGTAAAACACTTTTGAGAAACGTTCTTCTGAAAAATTTTAAAATGTTTCTTACCATTATAGTGCCACAAGCGCTTCCTGTTATTTTAAGTACTGAAATGCTTAAAAATGAAATATCCGAAACATTTTTAGGGTATTTCATGAATCATACGAAACGTAATGAATGATGCGAATGCGATTTCATGAATGATGCGAATGATACAAAACAAAAAACGTGAAAATCTAAAAACATTCGAAATTATCTTGTATAATTGGAATGTGTCTTAATTGTAAATATAAAACTATCAGAGAAAATTTATTAGTTCTATTTTTTAATTAAAATGATGATTTTTTATATTTCATGAGCTTTTGATTTATGAGGTCTTATTCTTACATTTTATTTATTTTTTTGAATATAATATTAAACAGAGTTGTAATTTTTCTGCTGTTTAATTATTGGGGTTCTAAGTTACGTATAGTTTCAGCAAAATGTTTGGCATTTAAGAGTTAATCTAATTACCCTTGTGGAATTTGAGTAATTACAAAAAATGGTATTCGTGAGTTTTTGTGGAAAACATTAGCAATTTAATATTAAATAATTTAGCTTTAGCTAGGATTTCATAAATAATTCTAATTTTCTTTGTTTAGAAAAAGTTTTGGCATTTATTAAATACTTTAACTAGCTTTATATTGGTATTTTTGAAGCTATTTCAACAGTGTTAATATTTACAAATTTCTCGAACTAATGAATAATACAAATGTTTATCAAAACTCCACTAAAAAGCATGAATAACAATTTAATAGAAAATAAATTAATGAATACAGCTGATATGAACGATACTCAAATGAACTCGTGAATGAATGAATACTACTAACAATAAAAAAAAAGAATAAAATATTTGAAAGCTCGTAATCCAAAACAGCAACTAATAGGTGGCTTGAAGTCACATTTTTTTAAACAGTAAAAATTCAATAAATAAAATATGAATCCAATCTTCAACAAATATATAATAAATAAAAATCGCTCGATATATTAGTTTATAAATGAATGAGTATTTAATACCACCCAGAACACATAATAATTTACAGGATATTTACACATCATCTTTGATATGAAGAATGTTTAATTTTCACTCTTTCGGCTCAAAGCTCTAAGGAAGTGCACTTGAGTATATGGATTTCATTTTAGTACATAGCACCAGTACTTTTCTTTTTACTTTCTGAAAACCTAATTATATAATAATAACAGAGACATACTTTGTTTTGTCCTTGACAAGAAAAATATTTGAACCACATTGCACAGCAGTCTGTGTACTGTCTGGCAATCACGAGATGGACTTCTAATCAAGTTGTTTTTAGTGGGTTATCTCGTAATGGCCAGACTATATCTTTTGAACTCTTTCATATAATTCAGCACTCCATATTATCCCGCCAGACCATACCCCAAAATCTATAAGAGAAGCCCGAATCAAGAAAGAACGTGTGTGATAGGGTTAGAAATACAATGACGATATCACCATTCGGGGTTATAAAGCTTGGTTTGAGGATCTGTATATCAGGTTGGGTCAAAAAGCAGAAGTGTCTTTTCGTGAGAGTGGGAAAATATTGTCAACTACCAATATTAATCCATCAAGAAATAAGCAAAATCTTATAGCTCTGAATTAATATCTTTCGTTACCACAATGGGTTGAAATATTGTGAAATTTTGACTAAAATGCTCAAAAATTTAAAAAAAAGTTTGTTATTAGGCTTGCATCATTTCTAAATAAATAAATTGGAACTTACTCTAAAAATGAAAACTTACTATCTTACGATGCCTCAACTGCTCTGATGTTTTGATTGGTCATTAAAGGTGGCAAAATTGAATCTCTCAAATATATATAGTCTGTCGGATCAATCCAATCGCCAGGGTCATTACAATTTCAGAAGATATTAAGCTACTGCTGGCCAATCTACAAAATCAACGATTTTTTTTAAATAGTTTTTTGTATTTAAAAATTTCTTAGTCCAATTTTCTCAACTTTTGGTCCTTAGTGGCGATTGAAAGTATCATTTCCGATTTGTGACCATTTAGTCAGAGAAATTGCAACTTAGTTTAGTTATGCTGGTCATGCATCTAGTTGGTTAGTTTGGTAGGAATAGTAGAGGATCCTTAGAAGTTTAATGTTCCCCTCCTCCTCAAGAAGGCGTTTTAAGTTGATTGTTTTAGCAGAAAAATAGTTAGATTTGCTCTCGCTATATGTATCAGATACATGTCCATCCACCTACTACTGTATTTATCATGTTTCTCGGAATAAATTATTTGTTTTGTTCAACTTGCTCTCTCATACCATT